>NC_140579.1:1162322822-1165296322 GCF_964204655.1 Triturus cristatus
GCAAAATGGGGTAGTAGAAAAGGGGACCATTGTTCAAGGTGTGGGTTATACGCAGCAAATGCAAGCCATATGTTTTACCTATGTCCAAACCTGACTGAATTTATATCAGATATAGAACGTTTTATTAATTCTACGCTTAAGATTCAATGTACTTTGACACCTGAGATGGTGATAATGGGTTATGATGGGGTAGTATCTTCGGGCAATTCATGGTATACCTCTGCGTTTTTGTTCATTGCTATGTCTATGATCCGTTTATGTATAACTTCACAATGGCTTTCTCCCGAAGCCCCGACATTTATCAACTAAAGAATTAGACTGCTTGCTATTCATAAACTGGAATCCTCAGTCTATTCAATAAAGGGTAGGCGGAGGCGCGAGCTTGCTTCTAAGATATGGGCTCCGGTGGAGAAATAGATTAAATAGTTGCTATGTTAAAAACCTTACCCCTTCTTAATGTTATTGAATATGTCTTTGCATATGAGAAGTAATAACCCGTGTAATTGTACCTTAGACTGAAAGCCATGACTGTATTGTTTGTGTAATCATGAAAATTCAATAAAAATAGTTTAAAAAAAAAAGGAAATCCGCAACCTTCTATTTGGAATAACGTTGGCGCCGATTCGCGAAATTTTCCAAACTTTTGGCCAGCTCCGGTCCGCCCCTATCCTGAAAATTTCACGGTGATACGTCAAGCGGGGGCCGAGAAAAAAGGGGGGTCCCAAAACGCATTTTCCCCATGCATTTTCCCAAAGGACCTATTGACGCAGCTACAGCCCGAACTGCTGAAGGAAATTACACCAAATTTGGCAAAGAGGTAGTCCTCAGTTCAGACTCGTGCCTTTTGCTTAAATGGTGTAAATCCGTTCAGTAGTTCCTGAGAAAATTAGAGTTAAATAGATAGATATATCTGGGCGGAGCCTAACCACACATCTCATCGTGAGATCTGATTGGCTGTCAGTACTTCATCCAAGAAGTGTTGGCAGCCATCTTGGGACCAATATACATGATAGCACCTCATTAAAAAGCATTGCAGTTAATAGAAGGTTTTAAGACTTTAGTTACATTATAAATCATTTGTTGATGGTACCATACTCATTTTAGGAATTGTGGTGTGTTCTAAGGTGATTTTACCATTTGAAAAAGCCTTCTGCTGTGATATCATGAAGCATGTTTGAGAGCAAACTATTTTCCCACAGAGGTTTGGAAGGTGATCTATAAGCTAAACTGAGAGCATATTTTCTGTAAATTCACATTATCTTTCTCAGTCATGTGAGAATGAAGTCTGACATTCTCAGTAAAACATGTACATCCAACAAGGGCAGAGACCATCAGTTGATTCCTTTGTGTTCTACTGCAGCTTCCCAGAGCGTTCTAAAGAACAACTAGAGCGCTAACAGTCCTACTTATGACAAACGTATTGCACACCTGAAGCCATCTTGATTGGAATAAAGTGGTAACTCTTAAAACATTTAATTTAAAAAGGAACAAAATGAGGGGGTTCATTTTGCCATAGAAAGTATGATTAGTGCTGCAGAAAGAAAAATTAGGGCACATTTTGAGTGACTTCTCAAATCCTCTTCTATTTCATTAAAAGATTCTGACATGCAGACTGAAACATGTACTTTCAATACCAGCAGCAGACTTCCCTGGTGAGCAGTAGCTTTACTACAGCGATCTAATGAGCAACTAGAGTGCTAACATTCTGAATTTATGGCAAATGTGTGACACATCTGAATGCCTTCTTGATGGAATCAAAGTAAAAAACTGAGTATTTCCTACTGAGGAGACTGTAGTAAATGAGGAAATTAGGAAACTTCATAACAAATAAGTCTCCCAAAATGGCCACCAGAGACAAAAGAGCCCAAATGTAGCACAAATATCACCCAGATGTAGCCCAAGTATAGCCCAATGACAGAATGTCCCAGAGTGTTCTAACGAACAACTAGAGCGCTAACAGTCTTACTTATGACAAAAGTATGGCACACCTGAAGCCATCTTGATTGGAATAAAGTGGTAACACTTAAAACATTTAATTTACAAAGGAACACAATGAGGGGGTTCATTTTGCCATAGAAATTATGATTAGTGCTGAAGATAGAAAAATTAGGGCACATTTTGAGTGACTTCTCAAATCCTCTTCTATTTCGTTAAAAAATTCTGATATGCAGACTGAAACATGCACTTTTAATACCAGCAGCAGACTTCCGTGGTGAGCAGTAGCTTTACTACAGTGATCTAATGAGCAACTAGAGTGATAACATTCAGAATTTATGGCAAATGTGTGACATATCTGAATACCTTCTTGATGGAATCAAAGTAAAAAACTGAAAGTATTTCCTACTGAGGAGACTGTAGTAAATGAGGAAATTAGGAAACTTCATAACAAATAAGTCTCCCAAGATGGCCACCAGAGACAAAAGAGCCCAAATGTAGCACAAATATCACCCAGATGTAGCCCAAGTATAGCCCAATGACAGAATGTCCCAGAGTGTTCTAACGAACAACTAGAGCGCTAACAGTCTTACTTATGACAAAAGTATGGCACACCTGAAGCCATCTTGATTAGACTAAAGTGGTAACACTTAAAACATTTAATTTACAAAGGAACACAATGAGGGGTTCATTTTGCCATAGAAATTGTGATTAGTGCTGAAGAAAGAAAAATTAGGACACATTTTGAGTGACTTCCCAAATCCTCTTCTATTTCATTAAAAAATTCTGATATGCAGACTGAAACATGCACTTTTAATACCAGCAGCAGACTTCCGTGGTGAGCAGTAGCATTACTACAGTGATCTAATGAGCAACTAGAGTGATAACATTCAGAATTCATGGCAAATGTGTGACATATCTGAATACCTTCTTGATGGAATTAAAGTAAAAAACTGAAAGCATTTCCTACTGAGGAGACTGCAGTAAATGAGGAAATTAGGAAACTTCATAACAAATAAATCTCCCAAGATGGCCACCAGAGACAAAAGAGCACAAATGCAGCACAAATATCACCCAGATGTAGCCCACATGTAGTCCAATGACAGAAGTGTGCAAAACACTTATTTTTTGTGTATTTGCAGTTTTATATAGTGCAAACTTGTCAGGTATTGGAGTGCTTTACATGAGCATTGGTTACATCACACAAGATCAAATTCATTTTGGTTGTAGACATGGGGAGATTAAGTGACTTGACCAGAATCACAGAATGTTGAGCTGAAGCAGAAACTCCAACCTGGTTCCCCAGTTGCAAAGTCTGCAGCTCTGGAAGTAACACCACATCCTCTCCCCTAAGTGCAACATTTAATCAAGTGGTCAACTGGATAAAAAAACATAAAGATTACAAATAATTTAAAAGTTCTTTGTTGCTATTTGAAAACTCAGAAAATATGTCCTCATTTTAGTTTTTTAGAGCACTAACCATAATTTTGATGCAAATAAGACCCTCTCATATATGTAATTTCTAAAGGAAATGCTCTAGGTATTACAGTTTTGATTACATCAAGAAGACGTCAGGCGTTCCACACTTTTGTAATAAATATAGAATGTTAGCAATCTAGTTGTTCATTGGGATACTGTTGAGAGGCAGAGGCCAGGGGCATGGACTCTGAAAATTGAAAGCAGGTAGGATAGTGCAGAGGCAACAAGTTGACAACACTGGGCAGGCAGGAAGGGCAATGGCAGCACAACAGACTATGGAAGGCAGTGGAAAGTGGGGCAGGGGCAACAAACCAACAATACAGGACTGGCAAGAGAGGCTGTGGCAATATAATAGACCATTGTGGGCAGAAGGAAGAGGCAGTGGTAGTACAACCATACATGCCAACAGACCTGTTTCAGCCAGGAAACGTCCAATGTTTTTAAGCTCATATGGACTTTATTTGATCTGTCTCCTGTCTACAATCTCCTCTTTTTCAATGTAACTCAAAGGGGAAAATCAATACCCCAGTTTTTCGCAAAATCTCCCTCTTACCAAGTTCAAAATGTTCGCAAGTATGGTACATTGGATCATGGTAGGCAGGAGGAATTGGGGTAGGGACATGGACTTGGATAACAGAGGACAGGAGGGACATGGAGAGGTGCACCAAACTGACCCTACAGGGCAGGCATCAGGGTTTGCAGCAGCACAATACACCACACAGGGCATGCGAGACAGGAGTGCAGCACAACAATCCATAGAAAGTAATAGGGAGGGGACAGGACCATGCACATGGACAACAGAGAACAGAGGGGAAAGAGGCAATGGTAGCTAGCTGACCATAATGGACAGACAGGAGAGAAAGCTGCAGCATAACAGACCATAAAGGGCAGGAGGGACAGATCAGGGGTATTACAATGGAACAGACACGCCAGGAGGGAGGGAATAGGGATCTGCACATGGAAACAGAGGGCTGGGGGCAAGGGGGCAGGGCAGGAGCAGCAAGATCACCATGGAGGTCAGGCAGGATGGGCACTAGAAACAAGACATGCCATGGAGAGCAACAGTGAGACTATGATGGCATACGCACAGACCACGGAGGGAAGGTGGGAGGGGGTCAGGGGCAGCTAGCTGACCACACAGGGAAGGTGGGAGGGGCAGCACAGAAGACCATGCATGGCAAGCGGGAGGGTTAGTGGCAGCACAATGGCTATGATGGGCAAGAAGGAGGGTGCAGGGGCATGCACAAAGGACCATGGAGGATAGAAGGGAGGGTCAGGACCTGGGCACAGACAAGAGAGTTCAGGGGAAGGGGCCTCACAACAGACCGCGCGGGGCAGGCAGGAGGAGCAGTTGCAGTACAACAGACCAGGGATGGCAAAAGGGTGTGGCAGTAAAATGGACCATGGAGGACAGGAGGAAGGGAATAGGGGCATGGCATGTGGACAGTCAGGGTGGAGGTGGCAGGGACAGGTTACAGTCATCTGACAATGCTAGGCCGGTGGGAGGGGGAGTGGCAGCTCAACAGGACACACAGAGTAGATAGGAGTGTCAGGTCCATGGAACATGATGGGCAAAAATTATGGAGCAGGGGCATGCACAAAGACATCGGAGGGCAGGGGGAAGGAGAATAGGGGCAGCAAGCTAAGCACAGAGGCTAAGCAGGAGGTCAATGAAGGGCCATAGAATTGGGCAATGGAGGGCAGGATGAGTGGACTGGTACATCATGCTAAATGCAGGGCAGTGGCAGCACATCAGACCATGCATGGCAGGAGGGAGGAGGCTAGTCCATGGATTCAGACAACAGAGGATAGGGAGGAGGTGGATGGGGTAGCAAGCTAACTGTTCAGAGTAGGTGGGTATTAGGAACTTTATTGTTTTTAAAATGTGTGTGCAAACTATTTAAAATATGAACAAGTATGCAGCATAATCTCACTTTTATTCAGGAAGAAGAGGACGTTTGTGACTGTGACTCCGGGCTCACTTGGCAGAAACACCCCTTGACCCTCCACCCCCCATCGCAAAATGTAATGCCCTTGAAAAGGGTAGGTGGACGCAGTGTTATATAGAACATAGTCCTGAGAGCACGATTGAAAATGAAAACTAGATATAGTATATGGTATAAACTATGCACCAAAAAGTGAGATATAAGATGAACCGGGGCGTGAAATATAATATGCAATACATTGTGCCCAATGACAGATTCATTGGAGAGCGCGAGATAGCACAGGCACTAGCACGTGCTATGCGATATGCACCTTGGAGTGTAATATGCACAGGGCAGTGTTGTGTAACCTAACTAGTCTCTAAAGTTGTAATATAAAATATGTGCTGGGGAGTGTAACGTTGCATATGCACTGTTACAAAGATATGGATCTCAGATTGTAATATGTATGGCATAGCGCTGTGCGTTATAACATAGGCATCGAGGAAGGCACATTAGATGGGGCAATATAACCCGTGCGAAGGAAAGTATGGCATGACATATTCACGGGGTGGTGTTACAGTGCACATGGGCTAGAGAGTGTCATAGCATACGCACTAGCTGGTGGAATACAACACAGAGGTGTGTGGCACTCGGCGGGCACTGGTGGGTGTAACACAGCATTGGGCTCAGCCAGGAGCACGCTGTGACTCTCAAGTGAGGTTCGTCTCCTTTCCAGAGAGTAAAAAAAAAAGTATTACACATCCGGCGGTGGATGTGTGTTTTATTAACCGTGAGGGGGGTTTCTTGCATAGTTTGGTCGAATTTTTGTCGAATCCCCTTTGAATGACTTGCTGTGCGTGTTTATTAAATGTGCCCGTCAATAGCTACCCATGTTTGTATGAATAAACGACAAGGGTGTCTACTTGGAGAGTACCCACCGGCAGGGGCGCCGGGATTAGGCACGGTAGAGCGTCAGACACGTCAGAGCTTCACTAGCGGTGTAAATACATTCCACGTGGATTCATTGTATGCATAGTCGCCTTTTAATAAATATCACGCAAATCGTCATGGTGATAGGTACATACGGTTTGTCCAGCATGTCCTAGGTGTTTCTATAAATATATATTTTTTTATATAATAAAAAACAAAGGCCGGCCCTGGGGGATGGGGTCCCCGGGGCCATAAGTGGCCTGAGGAGAGGGGCAACGCAGCCCCCCTCCTAAAGAATTTTTTTTTTAAAAAAGGCCATGACCCGGGGGTTGGGGTTCCCGGGGCTGATTAGGCCTTGGGAGGGGGGCCACGCGGCCCCCTTCCAAATTAATTTTTTTCAACAAAAAAGATTCGGGTGCAGGCCCTGGGGGATGGGGTCCCCAGGGCCAATAAATTTGAAAAAGAAGGGGGACCACACAGCCCTCCTTCTTAAAAAAATAAAATAAATAAAAGACCGGCATCACGCCGGAGGCCACGCCTCCTCCTTGCAGCACTCTGCAAACGCGCCCCCTGGCCAGTTGTAAGTAGGGGAATTAATTCCCCTTCAATACTGAGGGTCCCTGAGGGCAACTAGCCCAACAGGTATCTCCAGTATGCGCCAGGGAGCTGCGTTGCAGACAGGTGTTCTGAGGCCACGCCCCTTTTTACACCTCTGTGCAACGCAGCTCTGTGGTGCTTACTGGAGGTACCTAGTGGGCTAGTTTGACCCTAGGGACCCTTAGGATTCCAGGGGACTTAATCTCTCAACTTAGAACGGCCACAGGGCGCATTTACACAGTGGTGAAGGGAGGGGACGGGGCCTGAGGTGACATGTGCAAACACACCCTGTGGCACGTTTTAAGTTGGGGAAATAATTCCCTTTGAATCCTGAGGGACCCTGGGGGCCAACTAGCCCACCAGGTGCTTCCAGTAAGCGCCACTGTGCTGCGTTGCAGAGAGGTGGTCTAGGCCGTGCCCCTTTTTACATCTCTCTGCAACGCAGCTCTGTGGCACTTACTGGGGGTACCTAGTGATCTAGTTGTTTACACAGTGGGGAAGGGAGGGGACGGGGCCTGAGGTGACGTGTGCAAACACGCCCTGTGGCGCATTTTAAGAGGTAGTTTTAATTCCCTGCCCTATTATATACTAGGGGCTTACAGAGGAGGTCATGCTAATCACAGGGTGACCCCAACGCATAGTGTTCCCTAGTGTATGTAGGTGTTTTCACTGTATTCTGAGTGTCTTTTAACATAGCACTGGCTTTAGGACTGGTTAGTCAGACTCAGTTACCACCAGTATCCGTCTGAAAAAGTTGAGGTTACAGGATGATTTTGCAACAAGGCTTCTTTCTGCTCTTCTGTTTGTTCTTTCTGCATGTTATCCTTCTTCCTGCACTTTTCTTCGTCTTTGAGGACTTCTGTTGCTTCTTTCTGCCTTTCTTTTTTTCTTCTTTCTTCACTGTCCTATCTCTGTAGGCTTAGTTAGAAATTAGCATTTAAATAACCTTTGAAATTCACTGAAAAAACCATAGGTTTCAGGCACGTTATAGTTAGGAATTAGCATTTAAAAATCCTTAGAAATACACTGAAGAAGCCATAGGTTTCAGGGGCGTTATAGTTAGCTGGACTTTTCACTCATACAAAACCATTGAAATTCCCCCGTTAACTCGCGCGCCCGCAATGCACTGCTGATGACGTCACATATTACATCACTCATGACATGGTCAGTGACATCACTCATAACATCACTGATGACATCTCAAATGACATCACTGATGACATCATCCTTGTGATAGAATGGCAGACCTCCTCTCCCCCTAATATAACCTTTGATACACACATTCAAAAAGAGAAACTAAAATGTTCAAAACAATGGACATACCAATACCAGTTACAACAACCTATTCAGTAATTCTAAGATCCACATACACATCCACTCATTCACCAACAGTCCTATACAGTCACTCATACATGTACTCACTCATTATATGTACTCATACACCTATACATCCTGTTTCACAACGCCACTCATCCATAGTTACTCACACACATAGTCACTCATGCTAATAAAGAATCAAACATCCATTTACTTGCATATACAGTTATACACACACCACCACACTTACTTCTACAGAAACTTACACATACTTAGTCTTTTAAACAATCACTTATAGAAACACATACTTATTCATACAGGAACTCTTCCAATCTCTCACTCTCACATATACTCACTTATATACACCAATAGTCACATATACTAGTTTAAAACATATGTAGTTACTCATAAAGACTCTATTGAGACAGTCATTCACTCATTAACACACCCATGCACACACATGCTGTCTTCAACACATACAAACAGTGAGTCACTCATTCATGCACCTATGCACTACGTAATACCGCCCACCGAACCATACAGACACTCATACTGATACTCAAAAAACCAACTAATAACCTATATAGACACTCATGTAGCTACTCACCAACCCATGCAGCCACTTATACACAAAGTGAGAGACTGATACATATATTTACATATTTAAACATTACTCACTAATCATTCAGTTATACAATCAATTTTTCAAAAACAAATCATCCATTTAGACACTTATATACCCATTTATTCTCCCATCGACCTTGAGATATACATATATAAAACATATGTTATTTTCAGAAAAACACACATTCACTGGATGATGTCATCAGTGATGTCATTTGAGATGTCATCAGTGATGTCATGAGTGATGTCACTGACCATGTCATGAGTGATGTAATATGTGACATCATCAGCAGTGCATTGCGGGCGCGCGAGTTATAGTTAGCTGCACTAATAATAACGGGGGAATTTCAATGGTTTTGTATGAGTGAAAAGTCCAGCTAACTATAACGCCCATGAAACCTAAGGTTTCTTCAGTGAATTTCTAAGGATTTTTAAATGCTAATTCCTAACTATAACGTACCTGAAACCTATGGTTTTTTCAGTGAATATATATATATAGATATATGAGTGTGTGTATATATATATATATATATATATATATATATATATATATATATATATATATATATATATATATATATATATATCACTAAAAAAACCATAGGTTTCACACACGTTATAGTTAGGAATTAGCATTTAAAAAACCTTTGAAATTCACTGAAAAAACCATAGGTTTCACACACGTTATAGTTAGGAATTAGCATTTAAAAAACCTTGCAAATTCACTGAAAAAAACATAGGTTTCACACATGTTATAGTTAGCTGGACATTTCACTCGTAAAAAACCAATGAAATTCCCCCGTTATAGTTAGTTCAGCTAACTATAACTCGCGCACGCAATCCACTGCTGATGACTTCACATATTACATCACTCATGACATGGTCAGTGACATCACTCATGACATCACTGATGACATCTCAAATGACATCACTGATGACATCATCCATTGAGTATGTGTTTCTGAACAATTTTAATATGTTTAATATATATAGGGAAATGCCTGTTGAAGAATGAGTGGGTGTACAAGTGTGTAAATGGATGACTTTCTGTGGTGCGTAACTGACTCTATAAGTGAGTCATTAAATGTATCTTACTGCAGACTAGTAACGACACTGTGTAAATGTCTGTATGTGTCTGTATGTTGGTGTATAAGTGGCTGCATGGTTTTGTGAATAGCTATATGAGTGTCTATATGAGTTATTGATTGTTTGTCTCAGTATCTGTATGGGTTCCTGAGTGTTTGTGTGGGTAGGGTGTGTGTGACTCTATGCATAGATGTGTGAGTGGGTGATTCTATGGGTGCATGGTTTTAAGAGTGCATCTGTGATGGACTGTATGGTTGAGTGAGTGTATGTATGGGTGTGTTAGGGATTGAATGTATATCTCAGTGGTACATTTGTGACTAACTACATATGTGAAAGGCAGTATATATGCGTGTAAGAGTATATAAGTGGGTAGATGTGATAGTGTGTGATTGTGAGAGTGACTGTATGGATGAGTGTGTTCTTGAATCAATGATTCTATAAGAGCGTAAGAATGTGGTACTATTTTTATTATTAAGTGAACTTGAGTGTGTATAACCGCCTAGGTGAGTAAATGGGAGTGTAATTATTTGCATGACTGACTAGGTGTGAGAGTACCTCTATGGATGATTGGTGGTGTGTGAGTGTCTATATAGGTGTATAAATGCATATGATAGTCTTGTATGGAGTGATTGTAAGTATGAGTGACTGTACAGGTGAATGAGTGGAGGTGTATGTAGACCTAACAGTTAATAAGTGGGTATGTAGTTATTGGTATTGGAGTATGTATGGTTTTGAGAATGGAACTCTGAAATTTTGAGTCGGTGTATCAAAGGTTATATTAGGGTGTGAGAAGATGTGGTAACTTATCACATGGATGACGTCATCAGTGATGTCATCAGTGATGTCATTTGAGATGTCATCAGTGATGTCATGAGTGATGTCACTGACCATGTCATGAGTGATGTAATATGTGACGTCATCAGCAGTGGATTGCGGGCACGCGAATTATAGTTAGCTGAACTAACTATAACGGGGGAATTTCATTGGTTTTTTACGAGTGAAATGTCCAGCTAACTATAACATGTGTGAAACCTATGTTTTTTTCAGTGAATTTGCAAGGTTTTTTAAATGCTATTTCCCAACTATAACGTGTGTGAAACCTATGGGTTTTTTTTGTGAATTTGTAAGGTTTTTTTAAATGCTAATTTATGTATGTATTATTATATTTTTTATATAATTATTTTACAATAAACTACCTATGTATATAGTTATAGATTGACTGTATCCTGTAATATTGAATGGCTCAGCTCTTTTTTTTTAATTTGAATAAAGTTGAACAGCATAGTTAATATCTTCTATAAACTTATAAACACTTAAATTTTTTTTAAGGGTTTTTGACCGTGCGCACACCGTGCGCGCATGGTGTGCGCTCCACGAGCGCATGCGTACGTCGTGCGTGCTCCGTGTGCGCGTGCTCCGTACACGCATGCGTGCTCCCTATGCGCGTGCTTCGTACGCGCATGCGTGCGTGCACCGTGCGCGTACGGTGCGCGCACCTGCGTGCTCCGAGTGCGCATGCGTATGTTGTGCGTGCTCCGTGCGCGCATGAACAGTCATAAAAGCGAAGTGAAAGACTGACTGCAACAAAAGGACTAAGGGTAGAGGATACAGGTAAGAAGAGTAAATGAGTAAGGGAATGGCAGTGAGTAATGGAGAGTGATGGAGGGGGAGTGAGAAAAGGGGAGTAAGGGACGGAGATAGGGAAAGGGAGTAACAGATGAAGCGGATGAAGTACAGCAGGGTAAAGGGATTGAAAGTAAGAGAAGTGGAGTCATGGTGAGATAAGGGGTATGAGGATTAGAAAAGGGGGTAAGGGAAAGTGAGAGATGGGGAGTGAGGGGATGGAAGGATTTAGGAAACTGGAGTGAGAGAAAGGGAGTCAGGATTTCAATGGGCAAAGGAGAGTGAGGGAGAGTGAAGGAAAGAATGCGAAAAGATGAAGGGGTGTGAGATACAGACAGGAGGAAGTGAAGTAGGAGAATAGGAGTGACTATGAGTTAAGGATAGTGACAGTTAGGGAAGGTGAGGGAAGGAGAATGACGGAGAAGGTTAAAAAATTAACATAGATGGAAAATGAGTGATGGAGAGAGGAGAAGTGGTAGAAACAGAGACGTTAAGGAAATTAAGGGTAAGACAGAAAAAGGGAGAGAGACAGAAACAGAGACAGAGAGCAAGGAACTGAGAAGGAGTAAGGCAGTTAGAATGACTGAGACATATGGAAACAGGGAGAGAAACATGGTTGAAAAAATAGTGATGGAGGCAGTAAACCTAGGGGAGTAGTAGAGTAGGAGTGAGGGAGTTACGAAAGAGCAGTAGAGGAAGAAGAGAGAGGGAAGGGGAATGAGAAAAGCAGAGTGAGTAGACGTGAAGAAAAGGGAGCATGAAAGTGAAGGGGTGAGAAATACAGATATTTTAAACTTACCTGACCAACAAAATAACTTAATTAGAAATAAATGGGTTTTTTTAATTGCTAGAAAAAAGGATTACATTTCCTAAATTTTCTTTCTCGATCTGAAAAAAAAGAAAAAAAGTATTTATATTTAACAATACATTTTAGAATACAGTACACATATTTTCATATTAAACAAAGTAATTTCTTGCCCTTTTTTTGCTGTATTCAGAATATATTGAATTTCACTGAAAATAGTGATATCAATTGCATTCATCACCTAACAGCGGGCAAAAAAATTAACAATCTGAAAGATTGTTTAAAAAAAGCCCTGAATCTATCCTCAGTAAAACATACCTTGATAGAAATGTAACATATATATTAAAAATATCTTCTAAGAACAATAACTATTTGCAATAAATATTGTATGTAAATCTTGTTGCTTAAGCACATACACCAAAATAATATCTGTCAAAGAAGTCCACAATAGAAACAGTTACCTTTCCATGAGGCCAAATGGTAATTTTTAAATTCTTTTTTGGTGAAATATCCAATGGTAATCCAATAAAATCGAAATAATGGTTTGTTCAGATGCTGCAATTTGTATCTAAAATTTTGGTTTTAGAAAAATTAAGTAGGAATTTGGTAATTCTGCAGGCAAACGTTGCTTGAAAATCAATTGTGAATCATTACACAGTGTCCAGCCTTTTTCAGATTTTAGATAAACTGTGTAATGACCAGAAGTTATACAAGGTCCATCATGGAAAATTATTGTAACTGCAACAAAGTCTTTCCTGATATTGATAATTGATTTCCTGTAAACTTCTTTATTAAAGTGTCCAATTTTGTTCCATCAGCTCCACAACGTTGCATCATTAAAATTACATACTGTCCATATTTCTTTAAAAATAACGTTGATAACATTTCTGATTTACATTGAGAACATTCCATGTTGTGATTTGCATCTTTAACTAATGTACTAAAAGCCACTGATTTTCTCTCTGGTAATGTTAAATATATGAACCTTTCAGAATCAACATTAGAGCTGCATGTGTTCAAACAGTTTTCACAACTATGTTCCCATTTATAAGAGAGACCAAACATATTTTCTATTTCTACCCCTTCATCTTCCAGTACCATAAGCATATACATTAAGAATTCCTGTGCATCTTGCTGGACATTTTGAGTAAACTTTGTACATCCAGAACATACATCTAAAAGATTTCTAACATCAGAAGCACTTTCTATTTTAGTTTTATCATTACTCAGCTTCTTATAAAGGAAACTCAGCAGAGAACAGAATCTTTTTTCATGATTTAGTATTATCTGCTCTTTCAAACTTTCAAGATAAAATACAACATTCAGCACTACATTAGCGTAGCAGTTGACACCAGAGCTATTTTCAAAATGACAACCAACAACCTCTTCAGCATTGTCCTTTTTCTTTTTGCTTGCAATCACATCAGTCTCTACTTGTTTACTCTTCTGTACATCCTCATTACAGATATTCTCAATTCTCCTTTTCCGACAAACAACACGTTTTTCAAACACAGGATACTGACCTAAATGAGGAGCATAGCTTCTTCTTAATCTATTATACTCCTTTACACAGTTTGCATCAGCACTAACTTTTGACTCATCAAAGTCTATCATGAATAAACCAGATATTTTTTTCACACGTGACAAAGCAACATATGCCATTCCTTCTTTAAACACACTAGATCCAATGTTTACAAAAGCACTATCTACAGTTAATCTTTGAGATTTGTGAATAGTTACAGCATATGCTAGAGAAAATGGAAACTGCTTCCTACGTACATATAAGGCTTTCACAAGCAAGAAACGAACTGAACAACGACTAATGTCTTTAACCTCTTCAATCTGATCAAATTTTATTTTTAAAAATTCAATTCCATCTTTTTTCTGGTAATTAACAAAACCCACAACTTTACCCATAGCTCCATTCACTAAACCTTTTTCTACATCCAAATTACGTCTTAAAATTACTCGACAGTTCATACATACATAAAGATTCTTTTCTAAACCAGCTGTTTTCGATATGTTTTTCTCTAGAGAATCCAATTTAGTTGTCAATTTGCTTGTCAATATAATAGTTATTCCTTCATGCTGTATTTTATCCACAGCTTCCAGTTTTATAATCTCTTCATTTTCCAATTTCAAAAGTTCTTGATTGAATATAGAGCATTCATGTAGTGTTGGCATTAAGCAGATTACAGTATTTTTTCCTGCAATTTTCTTGTATATTTTCTCAGGAACTATTTGTTCTGTTGGAAACAAATTACATAGCAATCGACTCTGTAAAGCTTTTCTGCCATGTCCTGTGAGTAGTCCAATTCTGATCTCTTTGAGAATACTTGCATAATCATCATCATTTGCTTGCCGCATATTGGTAATGAATTCTTTGTACTCAAAGTATGTCCAAATATTCACATTACCTATACTTCCTAACGACTGTTTCGTGTCTTCATGTGTAAGAGTATGAAATACTGGTTGTCCTTTAACTGGAGCGAGCTGCAGTAGATCCCAAAAACTATAACATGTTTTCCTCCAAATAGCACGTCATAGTCTGTCTTTAGAATTCGCTGCATTCTTAAATGCACAGAGGCAAGCATTAAGTTTGATACCATGCTTACCTCATCAATAATGAGAACTTTCATTTTTTTCAATACTCTTGAAACTTCAAAACATGCTTCTCCTGTTAGCTTGTGGTATTGTATTTTGTTCTCATGCTCTACTGGTAACTGTAGGAGAGTAGGATCTGCACTTGTGTTGCCCCCACTTTTTTTCTGATGTATACACTGGTTTCTGGCTATAGTCTGGCTGGGTCCCTGCTAATCAGGGCCCCAGTCTAACTGATCTCTCTAAACAACTTGATGTGCATATTAGATGCACTAGTGATTGGATACTGTGGTACCTTATGAGCCCCTAGTATATGGTACCTTAGGTACCAAGGGCATTGGTACTTCACAGGCCTACCAGGGGCTGCAGCATGTATTATGCCACCCCTGGGAAGCACTCACAATCTGACACCACAGGCCTGCTACTGCAGCCTGTGTGAGGTAGTGTTAGCACTCCTCACTGAGGTATAGGTTCCCATATCTCACCATACACACACATATCAACCTATCAGTCACCCCTATGGTAGGCCCTATCAATCCCAAGGGCAGGGTGCATGGTTTACTATGTGAGGGGGTGCTTCTGCCTGAGCAGGACCCCTCTGCAGCTGGCAGAGTGTATTCTCTGCTGCTGTTTGTGGATGCGGTTAAACCCTATACTCTTAAGTGCATTATAACCTCGCGGTAAATGCTAACTTTGGAATGACTGCATCAAAACATGTCGTGTTTGGTGTCAAACAACTTGGAATCCTACCCCCACACCAGTAACTGGTGTGGGAGTAGGATCCCACCCTTCTAGAGGGGACGACATGTACCCACTGTACTACACAGTAGGAATCATCTAGAGCCCTGGCATCACAAAATGGATGCCACCAGCACAGGCACCGGGCTGCCCTCCTGCTGCTGACCGAAATTCGCAGTGGAGGGAGCCCAACAAAGGGTTTCCTGTCACAGGGAGGTGTCACCACCTCCCAGACAGGATTTAGTGTATTGGAGCTGGGTGGGTGCACTCTTAGAGTGCTTTGAAGTCCTGCACTGGGGGAGCAGTAGGCTCCTCTGTGCATATGCCAGCTCAAACCGGTTCAGGGGCTACCTGCCCCTGCTCTGGCGTGAAACTGGACAAAGGGAAGTGGGTGTAACCACCCACTAACCTGACCCTCCTAGAGGAGTGGTCATAGAGCTAGTCCCTCCCATCTTTTTACTATAAGATACCAAAGCTTGCCAATGCAACTTAGATTACACCTGGAAGACGCTCTACAAAGAAGAATCCTGGCCCTTCGACGTTCCACTATCTCTGGAAGACTGAAGAATCTCCCTTGGAGTCAAGGAGTGACTCCCCTGCTTGGCAGGCACCAAAACTCTTCTACAACGGTTGCAAACTTTACCGCTCCCGCCGGAGCCCGATGTCCCTGCATCCGCTGAAGTGGATTTCCTGACCTCTCGACGGCCATTTTGAGTCCCCAGCGAAGCTGTGGCATCTGGACCCCACGAGTGACGAGGAACAGCAATACCAGGGAACCGTGCACTGATTTCGAGTGCAAGCCCTAATCTATGTCCAATGAACTTGTGCTTTAGACCATTTGTTGTCCAAGTCCCGAGCAGGTCTAGTACTGAAAATCAGTGGCCTACCCCATTCCGAGTGACCGTGGGCTGTTGGTAAACTTTTCCTGCAAAGGCGTCTTTGCGGTTGCTTGCCCGTTGGCTAGTAACTCACCTGAAGACTTCCAAATCAACTTCAAGGGCTCGCCTGGTTGCTCTGGGCCTGCCCTCACTTGCCCTTGCTGGGTAAGTCCATCAGACCTTGCTGGTCTGCACCATTGCCAATCTTCACTCTACATGAGACTTGCAGTTGCCAAGGATTGTTGTCTCCAATCCGGGTGCCGATACCGTCATCAGCTGCAGACGTCGTGGGAACCTCCGAAGCCAGATACTGGTCATCTTCGATCCCTCCTGGTCCTGGTGAGCGAAGAGACAAAACACCATTATCGACCTGAAGAGACGCGACAGCTGTGGTCATCCATCTTGCTGGCCACCGGTCACTGGCAAGTGACTCTGAACTCTGTACCCTCAATTTCTAGGTCTTCTGCAACTCCAATCCATCGTCGGATTCGAACGGACACCTCTCCAGTCATCACAAGCAGCAAGTCTTCAAGGATCTGCATTGAAAACAGCATCGCGACCCGACACCAAAGGACACCTATGCACCCGGCTTCCCTGGGTGAGGTAACTCGTGCACTCCGGTGCCCAAGTGTGTGTTGGCTCTCAAAATACTTACCCTGTAAGTTGCTTGCCTGTTGACTTTTGCGAAGTGGCCTAGAACTGTAAAATACAAACCGCGACATTTGCCATTGAAACGTATTGAAAACCCGCGTGTGTGTTTAGACACTGCACGCGTCTCCTGTGGGCTGATTACTTACCTGCTAACACTGCAGAAGTGAAGCCCCAGTGATTCCCAAGGCTCTAGGCCTCTTCCTTTTGCAAGTCGAGTTTGTTAACCCATTATTTTAGTATATGGTCTGGTACGCCCCTAGGGCTACAGCCATATTTGTGCTTAATTTATTGAGAACTGTTGATCTTTTGAATGTTTACCTGGCTCTAATCTCATAAAGAGATTAGTAGAGTATATTTATAAATAAATACATATATACTTGATATATATACCTGTGTGGTGTCTTTTCATTTGGTAATTCAAGAGATTATAAGGTAAAACAAGCTGCTTTACATTCCTCAGAGACTTAGCCTGAAGGCTGCTCTCCACAGCTACCACTAGGATAGCTTTCTTTAAAAGGTTGTCTTTAAACCTATCTACCAAGAGTCGAATTGGACTGGTGCAAGGTGGCCACTATAACTAGTGACCAGCATATGCCAGGCCAACTTCTCACGTTGGTGGGCAGCGTGTGGGATTCCAGCTTGCCATTGTTTTACCAGAAAATCTCTATTTGAATTACTAACTGAAAACCACTTAAGGTACTCAAGGTACATATAAAGTCAAGCTAGTATCAATAAGTTCTACTGAACTTAGAGCTGTTTGTGAAGGGACAGGCACACCCTTGCTACAGCACAAGCTAGGTCCAGTAGGCCTCAACTAGTGTAGGTAGTACAACACTGCACAACACTAGTATGTCTCACCATGGTGGAGCCAGTGGGTCCACCCCATCTCAGTACAAAGATATAGCCTACACTGAACTGAAGGCCTTATGCTTTGAAAGACAACTGAGGGTGGGCAGGAGTCCCTCCTCACAACACCTGATAGATCTGTTAGTAGCAGATGACCTGAGACAAGCTCTAGGAGCAAGTGGGTCTGAATCAGGGGGTGGTTCAAACATAGTCTCTGGGTCTGATGATGAAAATCTAGATGACCTGGAGTCTGTGGTTGAAGGGCCAGACCCAGAAGGGTCTGAAAGGAACAGAGGAATTCTCCCTAAGAGAACTGACAGAGTGGGAGAAAGGACCAGGTCCCCTTCAAGGGAATCTGACCATTCACATCACTATGGAAGAGAATCTGTTCACCAGAGGAACTCCAACTTTCCTAGAGAGTCCTCCTCTGAAAGAAGGTTCAAGATGCTCCAGTATGAGGAAGCTAGGCTTGCCCTCAGAACCAAGCAATTGGCCTTAGATATAGAAGCCTTCGAGCTCCAAAGAGCTTCTAAGAAGTAGGGGTTAGATACCCCCAGTGGCAGCAACAGTGTCCCTAGAGGCAGAGATTACATGCCAGATTATAGGAACCTGTCCAAGGTTGTTCTTCCCTACCAGAGTGGGGATGATATCCACAAATGGATAACTGCTATGGAGAGGGCCCTTAAAGTTCAACAGGTCCCCCAGAAACAGTGGGCAGCAATCTTGTGGCTCTCCTTTTCAGACAAAGGGAGAGACAAGCTCCTCACTGTTAGAGGAGAGGATGCTAATGATTATGAAGCCCTGAAGAGTGCTTTGATAGATGGGTTTGACTTAACCACTGAACAGTACAGGTTGAAGTTCAGAGACACCCAGAAAGCACAGACTCAGGATTGGACTGACTTTGTTGATTGTGCAACCAAGGCTCTGGAAGGTTGGCTGGTGGGTAGTAGAGTAACTGACTTTAAGGGATTGTATAATCTTATAATGAGAAAACAGATCCTTAATAATTGCCAGAACCAGTTGTTGCATCAGTACCTGGTGGACTCTGATCTGACCTCTCCCCAAGAATTGGGAAAGAAGGCAGACAAATGGGTCAGAACCAGGGTGAGGCAGAAAAACCAGAACCAAGGTGGTGACACTATGAAGCAAGATCCTAAAGGCTCAGATAAGGGTGGGGATAAATCTAAAGATCAGAAGTCTTCACAAGGGCCCCAAAAATCTGCATCTGGTGGGGAGTCACAATCTGCAAAGGGAAAAGGCCAAAAGAAGCCCTGGTGCAAATTCTGTAAACAGAAAGGGCACTGGACTTCTGACTGTACAAAGTCCAAAGACCAAACCACCACCACTCAAGCCCCTAAGGCAACTGTTCCCCCTAGTGCAGCAAGTGGTGGAGGTAATACTCAGAATAAGGGTGTAGTAGGGTTGACCCTGGGTTCTGATGTGGACTCTGGCCTAATCAGAGTACCAACACAGGCAATGCTAGTTTGTGAGGGAGACCTTGATATGTCCTTCCTAGTGAGCCCCAGTAATCTGGGCAAATACAAACAGCAGCCTATCATAAATGGCAAACAGGCTTTGGCATTTAGGGATACAGGTGCTAGTGTCACCATGGTGGCAGAGGACCTAGTGGACCCTACACAGATCATCCTGGGTGAAAGGTAACCAATGCAAGCAACACCAGGACCAACCATAGCCTGGCAGTTGTGAATTTCTCCTGGGGAGGGGTAACTGGCCTCAAAAAGGTAGTAGTCAGTGCAGACCTCCCTGTCGAATGTTTGTTGGGCAATGATCTAGAGCCTGGTCTGAAGTAGAATTATGGACTCATGCTGAGATGTTGGGCATACCTGAAGAGGTATTTGCTGTGACCAGGTCACAAGCCAAAATGCATAAAGATGAACCAGCTCTGGATCCTGAAACTATGGACCAGGTGCTACCCAAGAGGAAGAGCAGTAGGGTTAAGGCTGGGCCTTCCCCTCTGTCTCAGATCTCAGATTCCCCTCCTGAGGGAGGAGAAGCAGAGCCTGTAGAAGGAACTGCCCCAGAGGAACTTGAGCCTGGTCAGGTTGAGTTCTTGGGGGCAGGGGGCCCTTCCAGGGAATATCTGAGCAAAGAGCAACAGTGCTGCTCCACTCTTGAACCCCTCAGACAGCTGGCTGCTGCTGAGGCTGCTGGGAGTGCTAGTGGGTCCCATAAGGTTTATTGGGATGAGGGGCTCCTATATTCTGAGGCTAGAGATCCTACCCCTGGAGCCACCAGGAGGCTGGTAATTCCTCAGAAGTTTAGGGGGTTCCTCTTGACCCTAGCACATGATATCCCATTAGCAGGACACTTGGGCCAAAACAAGACCTGGGACAGGCTTGTACCACATTTTCATTGGCCTCCTAGAGGAGTGGTCATAGAGCTAGTCCCTCCCATCTTTTTACTATAAGATACCAAAGCTTGCCAATGCAACTTAGATTACACCTGGAAGACGCTCTACAAAGAAGAATCCTGGCCCTTCGACGTTCCACTATCTCTGGAAGACTGAAGAATCTCCCTTGGAGTCAAGGAGTGACTCCCCTGCTTGGCAGGCACCAAAACTCTTCTACAACGGTTGCAAACTTTACCGCTCCCGCCGGAGCCCGATGTCCCTGCATCCGCTGAAGTGGATTTCCTGACCTCTCGACGGCCATTTTGAGTCCCCAGCGAAGCTGTGGCATCTGGACCCCACGAGTGACGGGGAACAGCAATACCAGGGAACCGTGCACTGATTTCGAGTGCAAGCCCTAATCTACGTCCAATGAACTTGTGCTTTAGACCATTTGTTGTCCAAGTCCCGAGCAGGTCTAGTACTGAAAATCAGTGGCCTACCCCGTTCCGAGTGACCGTGGGCTGTTGGTAAACTTTTCCTGCAAAGGCGTCTTTGCGGTTGCTTGCCCGTTGGCTAGTAACTCACCTGAAGACTTCCAAATCAACTTCAAGGGCTCGCCTGGTTGCTCTGGGCCTGCCCTCACTTGCCCTTGCTGGGTAAGTCCATCAGACCTTGCTGGTCTGCACCATTGCCAATCTTCACTCTACATGAGACTTGCAGTTGCCAAGGATTGTTGTCTCCAATCCGGGTGCCGATACCGTCATCAGCTGCAGACGTTGTGGGAACCTCCGAAGCCAGATACTGGTCATCTTCGATCCCTCCTGGTCCTCGTGAGCGAAGAGACAAAACACCATTATCGACCTGAAGAGACGCGACAGCTGTGGTCATCCATCTTGCTGGCCACCGGTCACTGGCAAGTGACTCTGAACTCTGTCCCCTCAATTTCTAGGTCTTCTGCAACTCCAATCCATCGTCGGATTCGAACGGACACCTCTCCAGTCATCACAAGCAGCAAGTCTTCAAGGATCTGCATTGAAAACAGCATCGCGACCTGACACCAAAGGACACCTATGCACCCGGCTTCCCTGGGTGAGGTAACTCGTGCACTCTGGTGCCCAAGTGTGTGTTGGCTCTCGAAATACTTACCCTGTAAGTTGCTTGCCTGTTGACTTTTGCGAAGTGGCCTAGAACTGTAAAATACAAACCGCGACATTTGCCATTGAAACGTATTGAAAACCCGCATGTGTGTTTAGACACTGCACGCGTCTCCTGTGGGCTGATTACTTACCTGCTAACACTGCAGAAGTGAAGCCCCAGTGATTCCCAAGGCTCTAGGCCTCTTCCTTTTGCAAGTCGAGTTTGTTAACCCATTATTTTAGTATATGGTCTGGTACGCCCCTAGGGCTACAGCCATATTTGTGCTTAATTTATTGAGAACTGTTGATCTTTTGAATGTTTACCTGGCTCTAATCTCATAAAGAGATTAGTAGAGTATATTTATAAATAAATACATATATACTTGATATATATACCTGTGTGGTGTCTTTTCATTTGGTAATTCAAGAGATTATAAGGTAAAACAAGCTGCTTTACATTCCTCAGAGACTTAGCCTGAAGGCTGCTCTCCACAGCTACCACTAGGATAGCTTTCTTTAAAAGGTTGTCTTTAAACCTATCTACCAAGAGTCGAATTGGACTGGTGCAAGGTGGCCACTATAACTAGTGACCAGCATATGCCAGGCCAACTTCTCACGTTGGTGGGCAGCGTGTGGGATTCCAGCTTACCATTGTTTTACCAGAAAATCTCTATTTGAATTACTAACTGAAAACCACTTAAGGTACTCAAGGTACATATAAAGTCAAACTAGTATCAATAAGTTCTACTGAACTTAGAGCTGTTTGTGAAGGGACAGGCACACCCTTGCTACAGCTCAAGCTAGGTCCAGTAGGCCTCAACTAGTGTAGGTAGTACAACACTGCACAACACTAGTATGTCTCACCATGGTGGAGCCAGTGGGTCCACCCCATCTCAGTACAAAGATATAGCCTACACTGAACTGAAGGCCTTATGCTTTGAAAGACAACTGAGGGTGGGCAGGAGTCCCTCATCACAACACCTGATAGATCTGTTAGTAGCAGATGACCTGAGACAAGCTCTAGGAGCAAGTGGGTCTGAATCAGGGGGTGGTTCAAACATAGTCTCTGGGTCTGATGATGAAAATCTAGATGACCTGGAGTCTGTGGTTGAAGGGCCAGACCCAGAAAGGTCTGAAAGGAACAGAGGAATTCTCCCTAAGAGAACTGACAGAGTGGGAGAAAGGACCAGGTCCCCTTCAAGGGAATCTGACCATTCACATCACTCTGGAAGAGAATCTGTTCACCAGAGGAACTCCAACTTTCCCAGAGAGTCCTCCTCTGAAAGAAGGTTCAAGATGCTCCAGTATGAGGAAGCTAGGCTTGCCCTCAGAACCAAGCAATTGGCCTTAGATATAGAAGCCTTCGAGCTCCAAAGAGCTTCTAAGAAGGAGGGGTTAGATACCCCCAGTGGCAGCAACAGTGTCCCTAGAGGCAGAGATTACATGCCAGATCATAGGAACCTGTCCAAGGTTGTTCCTCCCTACCAGAGTGGGGATGATATCCACAAATGGATAACTGCTATGGAGAGGGCCTGTAAAGTTCAACAGGTCCCCCAGAAACAGTGGGCAGCAATCTTGTGGCTCTCCTTTTCAGACAAAGGGAGAGACAAGCTCTTCACTGTTAGAGGAGAGGATGCTAATGATTATGAAGCCCTGAAGAGTGCTTTGATAGATGGGTTTGACTTAACCACTGAACAGTACAGGTTGAAGTTCAGAGACACCCAGAAAGCACAGACTCAGGATTGGACTGACTTTGTTGATTGTGCAACCAAGGCTCTGGAAGGTTGGCTGGTGGGTAGTAGAGTAACTGACTTTAAGGGATTGTATAATCTTATAATGAGAAAACAGATCCTTAATAATTGCCAGAACCAGTTGTTGCATCAGTACCTGGTGGACTCTGATCTGACCTCTCCCCAAGAATTGGGAAAGAAGGCAGACAAATGGGTCAGAACCAGGGTGAGGCAGAAAAACCAGAACCAAGGTGGTGACACTATGAAGCAAGATCCTAAAGGCTCAGATAAGGGTGGGGATAAATCTAAAGATCAGAAGTCTTCACAAGGGCCCCAAAAATCTGCATCTGGTGGGGAGTCACAATCTGCAAAGGGAAAAGGCCAAAAGAAGCCCTGGTGCAAATTCTGTAAACAGAAAGGGCACTGGACTTCTGACTGTACAAAGTCCAAAGACCAAACCACCACCACTCAAGCCCCTAAGGCAACTGTTCCCCCTAGTGCAGCAAGTGGTGGAGGTAATACTCAGAATAAGGGTGTAGTAGGGTTGACCCTGGGTTCTGATGTGGACTCTGGCCTAATCAGAGTACCAACACAGGCAATGCTAGTTTGTGAGGGAGACCTTGATATGTCCTTCCTAGTGAGCCCCAGTAATCTGGGCAAATACAAACAGCAGCCTATCATAAATGGCAAACAGGCTTTGGCATTTAGGGATACAGGTGCTAGTGTCACCATGGTGGCAGAGGACCTAGTGGACCCTACACAGATCATCCTGGGTGAAAGGTAACCAATGCAAGCAACACCAGGACCAACCATAGCCTGGCAGTTGTGAATTTCTCCTGGGGAGGGGTAACTGGCCTCAAAAAGGTAGTAGTCAGTGCAGACCTCCCTGTCGAATGTTTGTTGGGCAATGATCTAGAGCCTGGTCTGAAGTAGAATTATGGACTCATGCTGAGATGTTGGGCATACCTGAAGAGGTATTTGCTGTGACCAGGTCACAAGCCAAAATGCATAAAGATGAACCAGCTCTGGATCCTGAAACTATGGACCAGGTGCTACCCAAGAGGAAGAGCAGTAGGGTTAAGGCTGGGCCTTCCCCTCTGTCTCAGATCTCAGATTCCCCTCCTGAGGGAGGAGAAGCAGAGCCTGTAGAAGGAACTGCCCCAGAGGAACTTGAGCCTGGTCAGGTTGAGTTCTTGGGGGCAGGGGGCCCTTCCAGGGAATATCTGAGCAAAGAGCAACAGTGCTGCTCCACTCTTGAACCCCTCAGACAGCTGGCTGCTGCTGAGGCTGCTGGGAGTGCTAGTGGGTCCCATAAGGTTTATTGGGATGAGGGGCTCCTATATTCTGAGGCTAGAGATCCTACCCCTGGAGCCACCAGGAGGCTGGTAATTCCTCAGAAGTTTAGGGGGTTCCTCTTGACCCTAGCACATGATATCCCATTAGCAGGACACTTGGGCCAAAACAAGACCTGGGACAGGCTTGTACCACATTTTCATTGGCCACACATGTCTGAAGACACAAAGGAGTTTTGTCGCTCCTGTGTCACTTGTCAAGCCAGTGGCAAGACAGGTGGCACCACAAAGGCCCCCCTGATACCACTACCTGTGGTGGGGGTTCCCTTTGAAAGGGTAGGGATTGACATTGTTGGTCCCCTTGACCCACCAACAGCATCTGGGCACAGATTTATACTGGTGGTAGTGGATCATGCCACCAGGTATCCAGAAGCTATACCCCTAAGGACTACCACAGCTCCTGTGGTAGCAAGAGCCCTCATTGGAGTTTTTTCCAGAGTGGGTTTCCCAAAGGAGGTCATCTCTGACAGAGGTTCTAACTTCATGTCAGGATATCTAACTGCAATGTGGAAGGAGTGTGGTGTAAACTACAAATTCACTACTCCCTATCACCCACAATGCAATGGGTTAGTTGAGAGATTCAACAAAACCCTAAAGGGAATGATTAAAGGACTCCCAGAGAAGCTTAGGCGAAAATGGGACCTTTTACTTCCCTGCCTTCTGTTTGCATACAGGGAGGTTCTTCAGAAGGGGGTTGGCTACAGCCCTTTTGAACTTCTGTTTGGGCACCCTGTTAGAGGACCATTATGTCTGGTGAAGGAGGGATGGGAGTTACCTCTCAAACCTCCCAAACAAGATGTAGTGGACTATGTACTTGGTCTCCGCTCCAGGATGGCTGAGTACATGAAGAAGGCCAGTAAAAACCTTGAGGCAAGCCAAGAACTCCAAAAAGCTTGGCATGACCAAAAGGCTGTCTTGACTGTTTACCAGCCAGGCCAGAAAGTGTGGGTGTTGGAGCCTGTGGCCCCAGCAGATCTCCAGGACAAATGGAGTGGCCCCCATACAATTGTTGAAAAGAAGGGAGAGGTCACCTACTTGGTAGATCTTGGCACTCCCAGGAGCCCCCTTAGGGTGCTCCATGTCAACAGACTTAAAGCATATGTGGACAGGGCTGACATGAGTTTGCTCATGGCAACTGATGAGGACCAGGAGGAGGAGAGTGCCCCTCTCCCTGACCTGCTCTCACAGAACCCTGAAGATGGGTCAGTTGATGGTGTTGCTTTGGCAAGCAGCCTCACTGAACATCAACAAACTGAATGTAGACAAGTGCTACAGCAGTTTAGACATATGTTTAGCCTGACCCCAAGTCAGACTTCCTGGTGCACCCATGAGGTGGACACTGGAGACAGTCTGCCTGTAAAGAGTAAAATCTACAGGCAACCTGACCATGTCAGGGATTGTATCAGGACTGAAGTCCAGAAAATGTTGGAGCTAGGTGTTATTGAGCCCTCAGATAGCCCTTGGGCTAGCCCAGTAGTCCTTGTCCCAAAACCTCACACCCAGGGCGGTAAGAAAGAGATGAGGTTTTGTGTTGACTACAGGGGCCTCAATGCAGTCACCAGGACTGATGCCTACCCAATACCAAGGGCAGATGAACTAATAGACACTTTGGCCTCAGCCAAGTATCTCAGTACATTTGACCTTACAGCAGAATATTGGCAAATCAAGTTAGCTGATGATGCCAAGGCTAAAACAGCATTTTCGACCCCTGGTGGGCACTATCACTTTGTGGTAATGCCCTTTGGTTTGAAGAATGCACCTGCCACATTTCAGAGGTTGGTGAATAAAGTTCTGACTGGTATGGAAACCTATTGCTCAGCATATCTTGATGATATTGCTGTCTATAGTTCCACCTGGCAGGATCACCTGGTCCACCTTAGGAATGTACTGGAGGCCCTGCAGAAAGCAGGCCTCACTATCAAGGCCACTAAGCGCCAGATAGGGCAGAGTCAGGTTGTGTACCTGGGCCACCTTGTAGGTGGAGGCCAGGTTCAACCATTGCAGCGCATGATCCAGACCATAATGGTAGCTCCAACCACCCAGACACAGGTGAGAGCCTTCTTGGGCCTGACTGGGTATTACAGGAGGTTTGTTAAGGGATATGGATCTATAGTGACCCCCTTAAATGATCTAACCTCCAAGAAAATGCCAAAAAAAGTTCAGTGGACAGCTAGCTGTCAAAAGGCATTTGATGACCTCAAGCAGGCAATGTGCACTGCCCCCATCTTACAGAGTCCAGATTACAAAAAGAAGATCATTGTCCAAACAGATGCTTCAGAGCTGGGTGTGGGAGCTGTACTGTCTCAACTTAATAATGAAGGTCAAGACCAGCCAGTAGCTTTTATAAGCAGAAGGCTGACCCCTAGAGAGAAACGTTGGTCAGCTATTGAGAGGGAGGCCTTTGCTGTGGTTTGGGCCCTGAAGAAGCTGAGGCCATACTTGTTTGGCACTCACTTCATAGTTCAGACTGACCATAAGCCCCTCCTATGGCTCAAACAGATGAAAGGTGAAAATCCTAAACTGCTCAGGTGGTCCATTTCCCTACAGGGGGTGGACTATACAGTGGAACATGGACCTGGGACCCAACATGCCAATGCAGATGGACTCTCAAGGTATCTCCACTTAGAACATGAAGACTCAACTGGTCAAGGTTAGTTTAATGTCCCTGCGTTTGGGGGGGGGGTTGTGTAGGAGAGTAGGATCTGCACTTATGTTGCCCCCACTTTTTTTCTGATGTATACACTGGCTTCTGACTATAGTCTGGCTGGGTCCCTGCTAATCAGGGCCCCAGTCTCACTGATCTCTCTAAACAACTTGGTGTGCATATTAGATGCACTAGTGATTGGATACTGTGGTACCTTATGAGCCCCTAGTATATGGTACCTTAGGTACCTAGGGCATTGGTACTTCACAGGCCTACCAGGGGCTGCAGCATGTATTATGCCACCCCTGGGAAGCATTCACAATCTGACACCACAGGCCTGCTACTGCAGCCTGTGTGAGGTAGTGTTAGCACTCCTCACTGAGGTATAGGTTCCTATATCTCACCATACACACACATATAAACCTATCAGTCACCTCTCTTGCAGGCCCTAACAATCCTGAGGGCAGGGTGCTTGGTTTACTATGTGAGGGGGTGCTTCTGCATGAGCAGAACCCCTCTGCAGCTGGCAGAGTCTATTCTCTGCTGCTGTATGTGGATGCGGTTAAACCATATACTCTTAAGTGCATTATAACCTTGTGGTAAATGCTAACTTTGGAATGACTGCATCAAAACATGTTGTGTTTGGTGTCAAACAACTTGGAATCATACCCCCACACCAGTAACTGGTGTGGGAGTATGATCCCACCCTTCTAGAGGGAACGACATGTACCCACTGTACTAAACGGTAGAAATCTTCTAGAGCCCTGGCATCACAAAATGGATGCCACCAGCACAGACACTGGGCTGCCCTCATGCTGCTGACCGAAACTCACAGTGGAGGGAGCCCAACAAAGGGTTTCCTGTCACAGGGAGGTGTCACCACCTCCCAGACAGGATTTAGTGTATTGGAGCTGGGTGCGTGCACTCTTAGAGTGCTTTGAAGTCCTGCACTGGGGGAGCAGTAGGCTCCTCTGTGCATATGCCAGCTCAAACCGGTTCAGGGGCTACCTGCCCCTGCTCTGGCGCGAAA
Source organism: Triturus cristatus (assembly GCF_964204655.1). Classification (NCBI taxonomy): domain Eukaryota; kingdom Metazoa; phylum Chordata; class Amphibia; order Caudata; family Salamandridae; genus Triturus; species Triturus cristatus. The sequence goes on from NC_140579.1 coordinate 1,162,351,100, forward strand.
CTGGACAAAGGGAAGTGGGAGTAACCACCCACTACCCTGACCCTCCTAGAGGAATGGTCATAGAGCTAGTCCCTCCCATCTTTTTACTATAAGATACCAAAGCTTGCCAATGCAACTTAGATTACACCTGGACGATGCTCTACAAAGAAGAATCCTGGCCCTTCGACGTTCCACTATCTCTGGAAGACTGAAGAATCTCCCTTGGAGTCAAGGAGTGAGTCCCCTGCTTGGCAGGCACCAAAACTCTTCTACAACGGTTGCAAACTTTACCGCTCCCGCCGGAGCCCGAAGTCCCTACGTCCCCTGAAGTGAATTTCCTGACCTCTCGACGGCCATTTTGAGTCCCCAGTGAAGCTGTGGCATCTGGACCCCACGAGTGACGAAGAACAGCAATACCAGGGAGCCGTGCACTGATTTCGAGTGCAAGCCCTAATCTACGTCCAACAAAGTTGTGCTTTGGACCATTTGTTGTCCAAGTCCCGAGCAGTTCTAGTTCTGGAAATCAGCAGCCTACCCCATTCCGAGTGACCGCGGGCTGTTGGTAAACTTTTCCTGCAAAGGCATCTTTGCGGTTGCTTGCCCATTGGCTAGTAACTCACCTGAAGACTTCCACATCAACTTCAAGGGCTCGCCTGGTTGCTCTGGGCCTGCCCTCATTTACCCTAACTGGGTAAGTCCATCAGACCTTGCTGGTCTGCACCATTGCCAATCTTCACTCTACACGAGACTTGCAGTTGCTAAGGCTTGTTGGCTCCAATCCGGGTGCCGACACCGTCATCAGCTGCAGACGTCGTGGAAACCTCCAAAGCCAGCTGCTGGTCATCTTCGATCCCTCCTGGTCCTCGTGAGCGAAGAGACAAAACACCATCATCGACCTGAAGAGACGCGACAGCTGTGGTCATCCATCTTGCTGGCCACCGGTCACTGGCAAGTGACTCTAAACTCTGTCCCCTCAATTTCCAGGTCTTCTGCAACTCCAATCCATCGTCGGATTCGAACGGACACCTCTCCAGTCGTCACAAGCAGCAAGTCTTCAAGGATCTCCATTGAAAACAGCATCGCGACCCGACACCAAAGGACACCTATGCACCCGGCTTCCCTGGGTGAGGTAACTCGTGCACTCCGGTGTCCAAGTGTGTGTTGGCTCTCGAAATACTTACCCTGTAAGTTGCTTGCCTGTTGACTTTTGCGAAGTGCCCTAGAACTGTAAAATACAAACCGCGACATTTGCCATTGAAACGCATTGAAAACCCGCGTGTGTGTTTAGACACTGCACGCATCTCCTGTGGGCTGATTACTTACCTGCTAACACTGTAGAAGTGAAACCCCAGCGATTCCTAAGGCCCTAGGCCTCTTCCTTTTGCAAGTCGAGTTTGTTAACCCATTATTTTAGTATATGGTCTGGTACGCCCCTAGGGCTACAGCCATATTTGTACTTAATTTATTGAGAACTTTTGATCTTTTGACTATTTACCTGGCTCTAATCTCATAAAGAGATTAGTAGAGTATATTTAGAAATAAATACATATATATTTGATATATATACCTGTGTGGTGTCTTTTCATTTGGTAATTCAAGAGATTATAAGGTAAAACAAGCTGCTTTACATTCCTCAGAGACTTAGCCTGAAGGCTGCTCTCCACAGCTACCACTAGGATAGCTTTCTTTAAAAGGTTGTCTTTAAACCTATCTACCAAGAGTCGAATTGGACTGGTGCAAGCTGGCCACTATAACTAGTGACCAGCATATGCCAGGTCAACTTCTCACAGTAACATTAGCAAACGATGGAGGGTAATTCCTTTTATGTTATATGCGCTAACCCAGTTGGAGCAGTAACAACACAAGACAAAGTTGAATCAGTTTTTTTCTGTAGGTAGCTTCTAATTACTTTAATTAAGAAACTTTTTCCAGTTCCAGTTTGTCCACTCACATACATTCTGATTGGTTCAAATGATGTGCATGAGCACTCTTTATTTTCATGTAGTAATCCATGATCAATTTGTTTTGTGACTTCCTCATAAATTTGTTGTTGTTCATCATTCAATTTTTGTTCCAAATTTGGTAAGTTTATTAAATCTTCCTGAGCTTAATTCATAGCTGTTTCCACTTCAGTCATGGCTATTGCAGCTTCTTTTTCTACGATTGGTTGTCTTAGAGGATCTTGACTGAGCGTCCCAGAACTTTGACTGTCTTGAGAACTGTCTCTAGCTACTTCAGCTGTAATTGTTGCTTCTTGTTCAATTTCTTCATTTATCATTTGTACATAAGTTGTGAAAGTACTGCATTCTATGGTATCTTTGCATGCATTAAAGGAATCTTCATAGCTTTGAAAATGTCCAAGTAATTCATCCTCCGAATGCCATGGTTTAAACAACTGTAAAAGTGCTAAGTAGTAAAATTCCTTCTTGTCAGTAGTGTCGCAACTCAGCTTTCTGTGATTAATCAAACTTCCTTTTGTTTGTTTTACCAAACATCCTTCCTCACCAATGACTTTATATTTTCCATTGTTGATGTCTTCTGTGGTATTCCGTTTAAAAATGTAGTTCTGCAGCACTTCATAGAGACACATGTTCTCAAGATGATGACTTCTCTTTGGGTAATATGTGTCCAACATGTTTGTTCTTAAAATGTCTGTACTTTCTGGTTCGTACTCTGCTAAATATTCAATTTCTCAAATAGATTTCAATACCCGATTTCGCATTCCTGCAAGGCCTAAACTTACCCAAATTATTCTTCTGGATTTGGAGTACAGACTTGCAGATGATAACCTATCTGAGCATTCGTATGACCAAATTTCTCGATGCGATAACATCTTTAAACTGAAACTGTATAGCTTTTTACTGACAGTCTTCTCATGAGAAATCTCTTCCCACATTTCTTTCAATTCCGTTTTCTCAGATGTAGTGATGTAAGATGTGACATACCGAGCAACAGCAATAGAATTGTCAGCTAGATACTGAATATCCATGTTAGCATTCCACATGGATAAAATGACTGGGTTGTAGTCATTTATATATTTTGACTCTTCTTTTCTTCTTACGTTGTAGGTATTTTTAGGCGATTTTCTTGTAATAGTATGTCGCACAGCTGACATAAAACTGTTTACTCTTCCTTTTGAAAGAACAGGTCGTGGAAATCCAAATCGACATTTTGTGTAGAATTTATCTTTACTCTTGTACTTTCGTCGACAGTATTTTCCATACCGATGACTTTGGAAACGTAAAACTTGCTCTTTTAAGTTTTTTTCTTTTGTGCTTTTAGGTATAGCACATGTTGCATATCCTTCAATGAAAGATAAAACTGCATCATCAGAATCTGTTCCAAATTTTGGGGCATCCTTGATCCACAACAGCATATGAATATGAGGAGCACCTCTTGCTTGGTACTCTTTTCTCCAAAAGAAATCCACAACTTCTCCAAGTGGTGGATTTTTTTTATTGCAGATGAAGGACATCATAGCCTCAAATCTATGATTGAAATATCTGCAAACATTAACCGGATCCAATGAGCACAATTCTCCTGCTGTCTTGTATTGGATGTTTTTAATATTTGAATTTACCTCTCGAAGAAAATCCAGTAAATCATCCCAAGCGTACTCAGCACAGCTTAGGGTAAGGAACCATGTAGGAGTTCCTAAATTCCGTAACATACATTTCAATTCCCCATGGCGTCGGTACCAATACTCATTAGTCCCACGCTGACAAGCCATCAGATTAATCAATTGAGATTCCAAATGATCATCTCGCTGTTGCACTTTGTTCAGAAAATCCTTTGCAGACACATTATGTAGATGTACCCCAGTTTTTAAAATGTGATTTACTGCATAAGATAGTGCAGACAAGTCACTTTCAAATAAAAGATAGAACAAATAAGGAATACTTTGACGAAATATTGGATCTTCTGCATATAATCTTGTAGTCCGATACTCAGAAGCAGGAATCTGTACTGGACGTTCATCATATCGTCCACCTTTTCCTGTAGGAAACAGCTGGGGAAAACAACGAGCTTCCAAGCTCTCCTCCCATACACTCACGGGAGTTCCTTTTGCTTTTTTCATCTGAAACAGATCAATAGTGTTTCCCATAACTTCTTTAGAATGAAGAGGATGTATGCTGAAATGTTCATAAATTTCTTCATCTTTTGACTTATCCACTTTTTCAATTTGCCCAGTTGGTATTCCTGTGTCTGCTAGTAAAACTTCTTCATCTTCATCCATATAAATTGATTCATACCATGTATTATTTCTTTTCAAATATAAATTTGCTCTTTGTACTTTTCGTACATCTACCAGCACCTGCCAAATTTTCTTATTCTTTGTAGGTACACCATTAACCAGAATAACTAATGGTTCAGTTTCCAAACTATCTTCTTTTTTTTTTTTTTTTTTTTTTTTTCCGGCAAAGAGAGAATACCCCTTTGCTTAGCCTCAACAACCCTTGCACTGGCTCTGGTCTTAGAAGGACTGCTTTTGACATATCAGAGGCTTTGATCGATATTCACATCCAAGTTCTACCTAGATAAGGTCATGCCTGGAAGGGGCCAGATCTTCATCATCGCTTAGACAACAGAGCTAAGGCCCGACGTAACGAGTTATGTTAGCAATATATGGAGTTCTGTGCAACCCTGATTGCCTCATGGGCAATGCACCACTCAACCCCCAGCACAGCCAGCTCCTTCATGTAAGGGGGGGCAGAGTTCACAGGCACCCCAGAGGCTCCATTTTACAGGCAGAACCATAAACCCTTCAGGCCAGCATGTTCTTGTTGATGAAATGTTAGGTGCACACTTCAGCTGTCTGTCTGATGCCAGGCTGGGCCCATTCTGCCAGCTCATGAGGTGGGTGCATTCTTGAGGTGGGTGCATTTGGATCATGGTGTCAACTCTCCAGTCCAGGTGTTCTGCGTTTGCCTACCTCACTAGGGCCCGTGTGAGGCACATTTACACAGATTCATTCCTTTCTCAATAAATCAAACCAATCTCTTAGCATGGGTTCAGTTGAGGCAGCCATGATAAAACGGAGTGTGTGTGTGTATACGTGTTGAAGAAATGTGAGGGACTGGGGAGTCAAACTCTACCCTTCTCTGATTATCAAGACACACACAACAGCATCCTCCGCAAGAGCCCCAGCCATGGAGCTCACCCCAGGTGCAACCCTCTGGTCAGAAGACCTAGCTATCCAGGGGGTTCCTCCACCTCTCACAGGCCCCCAGAGTCATGGACTGCTGGCCTCGCGTCCCAACATTCCCAAAGATGCGTTTCCCGCAGGCTCTTCATCGTCCCATCCTAGTGCCAGCTGCCTGTTGATGGATGGACCAAGACGCTTTCCCCGACCCTCCTCCCCAAGTGGTCTCTGTGTAGATAGTGCAGTGCCCTCCCACCCCACCCCCCACGTGTCCTCTCCTTTATCTAGCGGTCCAGGCTGATGGTCCAGCGGTTCTCCCCCCGGCTCTGGTTCTCTCTCTGCTTCTCCCCCTCACCCTTGAGGTCCTGGAAGACCTGCGTGAAGTAATGCGGGTCTGCGTTGATGCACTGAAACTATCTGCATCAATTGTTTAATTTTTTTTTCAAATCTAATGGCAAATAGACAACTCTTCCTTTTAAACCTCTTTGTAAATCTGAAGGAAGTAATTTACCTGTTTTGGGCTCCCTACGAACTATAGTCTGAAACGGATGGACACATTGAATGAGTATAGACTCATACGTATTTAAATCACTAAGTTCTGCAGGAATATCAACCAATTCTAAATTATTATGTACAGCTCTAGCTGGCATTTTATTTTCTTCTAACTTGTTATAACAGTATTTACAAATACGCTGATCTTCACCCAAATCAAAACAATTTTCCAGAAATAAATATGTAGCAAAATCCTTCCACTTAGAATTATTTTCTTTTTCACTTTTTTTATAGAGATCAACATTCCTTGTTTGAGTTTTATAATGGCTTCTCCAGCAACAAATACAAGTAATATTTGGTCTTTCATTAGAGATGATAGCAAATTTTGTCATTTGATCTTCAACATTTTTACTAACAGTGAGTTCTACATTCTCTTCCACATTTTCTTCAATAACTGTGTCATTTCCTACACTTTCTTGCTCTGGACCAAAGTAACAAAACTCAGTATCCTCACAAACCTTCTTCACATCTGATACAGATCCATGGAACAGAGCACTATTCAACTCATTTAACTTTAGTGCTGGACTTTTAGTAAAATACAATCTTCTCACAATTTTTCTCATTTCAGTATGATGAACTGCCAGCATCCTAAAATGGTGAAAAACACTTTGACAAACTTTCCTAGAAAGACAAGCCAGAGAATGTCCTTGCAAACCAGTATTCTCTCTCACTCTTCATGGATCTAATCTTTGAAGCACCTTAATCTTCTGTTTAACACTTTTTTTTTACTATATTCTCTTAGAAAGTCACGCAATTTATCAATAGATTCCTGTCGTACAGTACAAATACTACTACAATTCCAAGTGTACACTGGGGCTTTAGGACGTCTCCCCATAACCTCATCAGCTAACACTTCTTCCTCATTTCTTGGAACCATTTTCTCCTTTTCCATTACACAACCATCTTTAACTTCATATGCTCGAACACTGGTGTCAACTGCATGCAGCAAACTATTACTTTGAAGATAACTCTCTTCATTAAAAAATGGTTCAGTACTTGAACTATGCTTCCATTCTCCTAAGAACACTTTACAAAAGTTTTTTTTTCACTTTTTTTTTTCTTTTGCTTTTTGACTTCATTACATTCACTAATTTATCTAATGTACGGATCCTGTTCAAAATTAAAATGAATAGTTTTCTTTTTAATTCCAAAGCCTTTGCAACAATTGATTCAATATGTTTCTTTTTCTTATAAAATTTGGCTTTCTTCCTATATTTTTTCACATCCTTTAGCAAATTGAACATCACTCTTCTCTGAAACATTTTTCTACGAATGTTTTTAAAATCTATTTTTCTTTTTAAGTCATTCTTTCTTACTTCTGATTGTACATTAGCATTTAGTATATTCTGTCGATTGTCTTGTTGTTTTCTACTTGAAACACTATTTGCAGTGGATATATTTTAAAAAAAAATTCTTTGCTTGAGGATATTTTTTATAAAATCCTTAGTCTGCTTATCAGAAGAGTTTTTCTTTTTTCCAACATGAGGTTCTTCAACTAATTTTTGTTGTCCAGTTGTCTTCAAATATAGATGTTGCTGCTGTTCTTTTCTCTTTCTTGATTTTATAGGCATCTTTAATTTATTTCAGTGTTGTTCAGCAATACCTGAAAGAAACTAAAAAAAAATACCTTTATGTAATTTAAATATATTACTATATTTTTTATGAGCTTTTCAAATCCTATCATATGAGCTGTCCCTTTCCTACGACTGCAAGTCTTACACAATAAAAGCTACACAAATTGAATCTCTGACAACAATTCCTGTGTGCACACAGACTCATGGTGTGATTCTAGGCAGAAAACGATATTTGATTGGCAATTTCAAAGCACATTTACTACTGTGGTAGAGCAAGTGATAATTACTGTAACAGCCTGACACATTTTTCTTATAGTTTAGAGAGGCAGAAAAGAGCACATGTCCTAACAGCTACTTGAGACCATGAGCATGTGGAACCTGGGTGAGTGATTAGACTAGAGCAAAGGAAATGAGCCTTGGTGATGTTGAATGTGTTAGCGTTACACACTGCTATCTGAAATACCACACAGTGCTGAATAGTAAGCATGGGAGTGCAGGAGAAGCAGCTGCCTGTGTGCTAAGAGTGTGTTTCTGGAGACTGTGTATTGTCAGATGCAAGAGAGATCTGCATGGACGCTTGCACAACTGCATGAAGACTGCAGAGATGTATGTAAGAGTACATGTATGGTAAGGGTTAATTGGAGTTTTGAACATGTAGGAACTACCTCACCCATTGCAGGAGTGTAAGGAAAATCTACCCTGTTGTTTTCAAATGTGTTTGCATTTGCCTTTCATCTGTGAGATAGTGATGTGTGCTGTATGCTAACCATCACAGTTCAAGGAAACAAGCTGCCCCTTTCCTACGAGTGCTAGTCTTACAGAAGCAGAGCAACACGAATTAAATCTCTGACAACAATTCCTGTGTGCACACAGACTCATGGTGTGATTCTAGGCAGAAAACGATATTTGATTGGCAATTTCAAAGCACATTTACTACTGTGGTTTTGCAAGTGATAATTACTGTAACAGCCTGACACATTTTCCTTATAGTTTAGAGAAGTAGAAAAGAGCACATGTCCTACCAGCTACTTGAGACTATGAGCATGTGTAACCTAGGTGAGTGATTAGACTACAGCAAAGGAAATTAGCCTTAGTGATATTGATTGTGTTAGCGTTACTCACTGCTATCTGAAATACCACACAGTGCTGAATACTTAGCATGGGAGTACAGGAGAAGCAGCTGCCTGTGTGCTAAGAGCGTGCTTCTGGAGACTGTGTATTGTCAGGTGCAAGAGAGATCTGCATGGACGCTTGCACAACTGCATGAAGACTGCACAGATGTATGTAAGAGTACATGTGGGGTAAGGGTTAATTGGAGTTTTGAACATGTAGGATCTACCTCACCCATTGCAGGAGTGTAAGGAAAATCTACCCTGTTGTTTTCAAATGTGTTAGCATCTGCCTCTCATTTGTGAGATATTGATTTGTGCTGAATGCTAGCCATCACAGTTCAAGAAAACAAGCTGCCCCTTTCATACGAATGCAAGTCTTACAGAACCAGACCAACACGAATTAAATCTCTGACAACAATTCCTTTGTGCACACAGACTCATGGTGTGATTCTAGGCAGAAAACGATATTTGATTGGCAATTTCAAAGCACATATACTACTGTGGTTTTGCAAGCGATAATTACTGTAACAGCCTGACACATTTTTCTTATAGTTTAGAGAGGCAGAAAAGAGCACATGTCCTAACAGCTACTTGAGACCATGAACATGTGGAACCTGGGTGAGTGATTAGACTAGAGCAAAGGAAATGAGCCTTGGTGATGTTGAATGTGGTAGCGTTACACACTACTATCTAAAATACCACACAGTGCTGAATACTTAGCATAGGAGTGCAGGAGAAGCAGCTGCCTGTGTGCTAAGAGCGTGCTTCTGGAGACTGTGTATTGTCAGGTGCAAGAGAGATCTGCATGGACGCTTGCACAACTGCATGAAGACTGCAGAGATGTATGTAAGAGTACATGTGAGGTAAGGGTTAATTGGAGTTTTGAACATGTAGGATCTACCTCACCCATTGCAGGAGTGTAAGGAAAATCTACCCTGTTGTTTTCAAATGTGTTAGCATTTGCCTCTCATTTGTGAGATATTGATTTGTGCTGAATGCTAGCCATCACAGTTCAAGAAAACAAGCTGCCCCTTTCCTACGAATGCAAGTCTTACAGAACCAGACCAACACAAATTAAATCTCTGACAACAATTCCTTTGTGCACACAGACTTATGGTGTGATTCTAGGCAGAAAATGATATTTGATTGGCAATTTCAAAGCACATTTACTACTGTGGTTTTGCAAGTGATAATTACTGTAACAGCCTGACACATTTTCTTTATAGTTTAGAGAGGCAGAAAAGAGAACATGTCCTAACAGCTACTTGAGACCATGAACATGTGGAACCTCAGTGAGTGATCAGACTAGAGCAAAGGAAATGAGCCTTGGTGATGTTGAATGTGGTAGCGTTACACACTACTATCTAAAATACCACACAGTGCTGAATACTTAGCATGGGAGTGCAGGAGAAGCAGCTGCCTGTGTGCTAAGAGCGTGCTTCTGGAGACTGTGTATTGTCAGGTGCAAGAGAGATCTGCATGGACGCTTGCACAACTGCATGAAGACTGCAGAGATGTATGTAAGAGTACATGTGAGGTAAGGGTTAATTGGAGTTTTGAACATGTAGGATCTACCTCACCCATTGCAGGAGTGTAAGGAAAATCTACCCTGTTGTTTTCAAATGTGTTAGCATTTGCCTCTCATTTGTGAGATATTGATTTGTGCTGAATGCTAGCCATCACAGTTCAAGAAAACAAGCTGCCCCTTTCCTACGAATGCAAGTCTTACAGAACCAGACCAACACAAATTAAATCTCTGACAACAATTCCTTTGTGCACACAGACTCATGGTGTGATTCTAGGCAGAAAACGATATTTGATTGGCAATTTCAAAGCACATTTACTACTGTGGTTTTGCAAGTGATAATTACTGTAACAGCCTGACACATTTTCCTTATAGTTTAGAGAGGCAGAAAAGAGCACATGTCCTAACAGCTACTTGAGACCATGAACATGTGGAACCTGGGTGAGTGATTAGACTAGAGCAAAGGAAATGAGCCTTGGTGATGTTGAATGTGGTAGCGTTGCACACTGCTATCTGAAATACCACACAGTGCTGAATACTTAGCATGGGAGTGCAGGAGAAGCAGCTGCCTGTGTGCTAAGAGCATGCTTCTGGAGACTGTGTTTTGTCAGGTGCAAGAGAGATCTGCATGGACGCTTGCACAACTGCATGAAGACTGCCGAGATGTATGTAAGAGTACATGTGGGGTAAGGGTTAATTGGAGTTTTGAACATGTAGGATCTACCTCACCCATTGCAGGAGTGTAAGGAAAATCTTCCCTGTTGTTTTCAAATGTGTTAGCATTTGCCTCTCATTTGTGAGATATTGATTTGTGCTGAATGCTAGCCGTCACAGTTCAAGAAAACAAGGTGCCCCTTTCCTACGAATGCAAGTCTTACAGAACCAGACCACCACGAATTAAATCTCTGACAACAATTCCTTTGTGCACACAGACTTATGGTGTGATTCTAGGCAGAAAATGATATTTGATTGGCAATTTCAAAGCACATTTACTACTGTGGTTTTGCAAGTGATAATTACTGTAACAGCCTGACACATTTTCTTTATAGTTTAGAGAGGCAGAAAAGAGAACATGTCCTAACAGCTACTTGAGACCATGAACATGTGGAACCTCAGTGAGTGATCAGACTAGAGCAAAGGAAATGAGCCTTGGTGATGTTGAATGTGGTAGCGTTACACACTACTATCTAAAATACCACACAGTGCTGAATACTTAGCATGGGAGTGCAGGAGAAGCAGCTGCCTGTGTGCTAAGAGCGTGCTTCTGGAGACTGTGTATTGTCAGGTGCAAGAGAGATCTGCATGGACGCTTGCACAACTGCATGAAGACTGCAGAGATGTATGTAAGAGTACATGTGAGGTAAGGGTTAATTGGAGTTTTGAACATGTAGGATCTACCTCACCCATTGCAGGAGTGTAAGGAAAATCTACCCTGTTGTTTTCAAATGTGTTAGCATTTGCCTCTCATTTGTGAGATATTGATTTGTGCTGAATGCTAGCCATCACAGTTCAAGAAAACAAGCTGCCCCTTTCCTACGAATGCAAGTCTTACAGAACCAGACCAACACAAATTAAATCTCTGACAACAATTCCTTTGTGCACACAGACTCATGGTGTGATTCTAGGCAGAAAACGATATTTGATTGGCAATTTCAAAGCACATTTACTACTGTGGTTTTGCAAGTGATAATTACTGTAACAGCCTGACACATTTTCCTTATAGTTTAGAGAGGCAGAAAAGAGCACATGTCCTAACAGCTACTTGAGACCATGAACATGTGGAACCTGGGTGAGTGATTAGACTAGAGCAAAGGAAATGAGCCTTGGTGATGTTGAATGTGGTAGCGTTGCACACTGCTATCTGAAATACCACACAGTGCTGAATACTTAGCATGGGAGTGCAGGAGAAGCAGCTGCCTGTGTGCTAAGAGCATGCTTCTGGAGACTGTGTTTTGTCAGGTGCAAGAGAGATCTGCATGGACGCTTGCACAACTGCATGAAGACTGCCGAGATGTATGTAAGAGTACATGTGGGGTAAGGGTTAATTGGAGTTTTGAACATGTAGGATCTACCTCACCCATTGCAGGAGTGTAAGGAAAATCTTCCCTGTTGTTTTCAAATGTGTTAGCATTTGCCTCTCATTTGTGAGATATTGATTTGTGCTGAATGCTAGCCGTCACAGTTCAAGAAAACAAGGTGCCCCTTTCCTACGAATGCAAGTCTTACAGAACCAGACCACCACGAATTAAATCTCTGACAACAATTCCTTTGTGCACACAGACTCATGGTGTGATTCTAGGCTGAAAACAGTATTCCTGGGTGATACCAGTATACCTTAACTTATGGTGAAGACATACTCCATAATATCTTACAAGTTCAAGGCAGTTAAATATCTTCCAAAACATAAAATGTAAAACACAACTTTAAAACAAGAATCACATTTTTATTTTTTATATCAAAATGCACCACATACATCCCCTCTCAAATTCATAACTCACCTTTAAAAGTAGTTAGTTGAGAAAGAAATATTGCACTCACACAGCAGATTATCAGAGCCAGAATCTCTGAGCTGTACACCTCTCAGCAGAACCAGTAAATGGCAATCTTTCCCTCTCTTTTTTCACACATATACATGTTAACTTCAAATCACAGTGCTTCCCACATTTTTTCAAATGGAAACACACATTTCTATTGGTTGCAAATTTCAACCCTTTCCAAATGATCCCTACCCCCAACATGACTTCTGCCTGCTACCATAGCAACAGGTCATGGAACACTGGTGTGAGCAGAGAGGTCAGAAGTTCAGTACACAATGTTTCTAATCCAAAGAGCAAGAGTGCTTGACTTTTCAAACCTAACAGCAAATCCAAAGTAATATTCTGTGGGAACAAATTTTTCTGAACCAATAAAAACATGCTTTTAAAAATTTAAACATACAGCCTAGTTTTTAGTGTTGAATGGTCTGAAACAGCCAATGAGTTCTTTTTATTTAAAGAAAAGTATGTAAGCCTCCATTTTACAACTATCTTTCTTTTCATATTGCCATTCTACTGAAAGACACCTTCTGAGTGCATCCAGATCTCCTTGAAAGATGTTCACAGTGTGGATTGTAGGTCATAGCTATGTCTTCTGGAGTGAAAAGTATGCAGAAAAAAGAGGTATTGTGAAAGACCTTGCTTTGCCAAATGTAGACATTAAATGGATTGGTCAGAGAGGGTTAAAGTGGCACCAATTAATGCCTTTGGTGAAATCCTTTCTACATCTCCCACACCCTGACCTTATAATTGTGCACTGTGGTGGAAATGACCTAAGCACTTTAACTGGGGTAGGTCTGGAAATGCTTGTTAAGGACACCTTTGTGTAATTGATGTCACTTTTTCCACAAACTACCTTTGTATATTCTAATATCTGCCAAAGGCAAAAGTGGAACTGGTCCAACCAATATTGTCCGCAGATTGACAAAGCAAGAAAGCACGTCAATAAGTCTGTTTCTGCTTTCCTCAGAGACTATGGTATGGGTTCTGTATACCACAACAACTTGCGTTACAACATGCAAGGCATTTATAGAGGAGACGGTGTACATTTCACAGATGAAGGCAACAGAGTCTTCCTCTTGAACTTTAGACTCTGCATCGGTACTTACTTGTAGGTACAAAAAACACTCAATGAACACAACGGCTCTTTTTAGAGCCAACCAACATCTAAACACTTAAACTTGATTTTAATTCTATTTTTTTAATGTTTTTTTTGCCGCCGCGCGTGCACGGTGCGCGCACGGTGCGCGCACCCCACGATATATATATATATATTTTTTTGTGACCTAAGGGGTCTTTCATGGTCCCCCTGAGAAGGCCTAGGGGGTCAGGGACTCTCTACCCTGCCCCCTTTTCACGTTCTCCACTTGTGTTTTTAGCTCTCTTCTGCCTCTAAAACTCAAAATGGCGGCTGGGGGGCGCACCCCGCGATTTTTTGAAAAAAAATAAAATGTTTTTTTTACCCTTCAGGGTCCTTCAGGGACCCCCTGACAACGGCTAGGGGGTCAGGAACTCTCTACCCTGCCCCCTTTTCACGTTCTCCACCTTTCTTTTTCCCTGTCACACACACAACACACAAAATGGCGGTCGACACTTCCTGATTTCGACCGATTCGAATGTTGACTGACATGAATCCACCAATCAGAATTACGCTCGCGCACGGCTTTTAACTGCACTTTTCTCAGGAACTACTGAACAGATTGACACCATATATGCAAAAGGCACATCCCTGACCTGAGCACTACCTCTTTGCCAAATTTCAAGTAATTCTGTTCAGCCGTTCGGGCTGTACCTTCGACTAAAGGTCCTATGGGAAAATGCATGGGGAGAACGCGTTTTGGGACCCCCCTTTTTTCTCGGCCCCCGCTTGACGAATCACCCCGAGACTTTCAGGGTAGGAGCTGAGCGGAGAGCCCCATTAGTTTTGAAAATTTCGCGAGGATTCGTCAACCGGCGTCAAAGTTATTCAAAATAGAATTTTGAGATTTCCTATGGAAACTCGGTCCTAACGATAACTATCTACTGGCGACCGCCAGTAGATAATGTGTGTGTGTGTATATATATATATATATATGTGTGTATATATATATATGTGTGTGTGTGTGTATATATATATGTGTGTATGTATATATATATATATGTGTGTGTGTATATATATATATATTCAATGAAAAAACCATAGGTTTCACACATGTTATAGTTAGCTGGACATTTTACTCGTAAAAAACCATTGAAATTGCCCCGTTATAGTTAGTTCAGCTAACTATAACTCGCGCGCCCGCAATGCACTGCTGATGACGTCACATATTACATCACTCATGACATGGTCAGTGACATCACTCATGACATCACTGATGACATCTCAAATGACATCACTGATGACATCATCCTTGTGATAGAGTGGCAGACCTCCTCTCACCCTAATATAACCTTTGATACACACATGCAAGGTTTTTTAAATGCTAAGTCCTAACTATAACGTGTGTGAAACCCATGGTTTTTTCAGTGAATTTGCAAGGTTTTTTAAATGCTAATTTTTTTTTTTTCTTCTATTTTTTCTAACATGAAAGCACACTTACTGCTCTTTTTTTTTTGGCAAGTGAAAATCACTTTTACAGACTGACACATTATTAAACCACTTTTTTGATTTTCTTAAATGCACATGTCCAGACTGCTTTTTCAGACCACCACCATGTGTATCCTCGGTGACTGCCTACACTCCAGCAAGGGCAACCAGCCTTAGTGATGCTGAATGTATTTGCATTACAGACTGAAACCTGAAAACCCCACTCACTTGTAAATACTGTGCATGATTATACATGGCAAGCAGATGGGTGTGTGCTAAGAGTCTGCTTCTTCCCCCAAAAAATCGCTCCCCCTTTTTCCTACTAATGCAACTGTGAAATCACCAGAAAAAAACGCAATAAATCTCTGCCTATAATTCCTCTTTGCACACAGAGTCATGTTTTCACATTAGTCCTAAAACGAAATTTCTTTGCCAATTTGAAAGCACACTTACTGCTCTTTTTTTTTTGGCAAGTGAAAATCACTTTTACAGACTGACACTTTATAAAACCACTTTTTTGATTTTCTTAAATGCACATGTCCAAACTGCTTTTTCAGACCACCACCATGTGTAACCTGGGTGGCTGCCTACACTCCAGCAAGGGCAACCAGCCTTAGTGATGCTGAATGTATTTGCATTACAGACTGAAACCTGAAAACCCCACTCGCTTGTAAATACTGTGCATGATTATACATGGCAAGCAGATGGGTGTGTGCTAAGAGTCTGCTTCTTCCCCCAAAAAATCGCTCCCCCTTTTTCCTACTAATGCAACTGTGAAATCACCAGAAAAAAACGCAATAAATCTCTGCCTATAATTCCTCTTTGCACACAGAGTCATGTTTTCACATTAGTCCCAAAACGAAATTTCTTTGCCAATTTCAAAGCACACTTACTGCTCTTTTTTTTTTGGCAAGTGAAAATCACTTTTACAGACTGACACATTATTAAACCACTTTTTTGATTTTCTTAAATGCACATGTCCAAACTTCTTTTTCAGACCACCACCATGTGTAACCTGGGTGCCTGCCTACACTCCAGCAAGGGCAACCAGCCTTAGTGATGCTGAATGTATTTGCATTACAGACTGAAACCTGAAAACCCCACTCGCTTGTAAATACTGTGCATGATTATACATGGCAAGCAGATGGGTGTGTGCTAAGAGTCTGCTTCTTCCCCCAAAAAATCGCTCCCCCTTTTTCCTACTAATGCAACCTTAGTGATGCTGAATGTATTTGCATTACTGCATCCAACCTCAAACCCTTAAACTATTCTTTTTTTTTCCAGTACACCTTAATTTATCGTGAAAACATAGTCCATATTATTTTACATGTTCCTCACATTTAAATTTCTCCCAAAACAGAAAATAATAAACACAACTTCAACAAAAAGAATTGCTTTTCTATTATTCATTTCTTAATTTACCATATACATCCCCTCTCAAACTCTAAACTCACCTTTAAAATTAGTTAGTTGTGAAAGAAATGTGGCACTCAAACAGCAGATTATCAGAGCCAGGATCTCTGTCGGCCGAAACCAGGAAGCGGCGGCCGCCATTTTGTGTATTTCACTCAGAAAAAAAAGAGTGAAAACAAGAAAAGGGGGCAATGAGGAGAGTTACAGACCCCCTTACATTTGTGAGGGGGTCAAAGAAGGACTGTAAAGTACAAAGAAAACATTTATTGATTTTAAAAAAAATCACGGGGTACGCGTACGGTAAGCTTACGGTAAGCGTACGGTAGAAAAAAAAAAAAAAAAAAAATGAAAATCAGATTTAAGTGTTTAGATATTAGGGGGCTCTAAAAAGAGCCGTTGTGTTTATGAAATGATTTTTTAGTGGTACCTACAAGTAAGTACCGATGCAGAGTCTAAGGTTCAAGAGGAAGACTCTGTTCCCTTCATCATTGAAGTGCACACCATCTCCTCTATAAATGTCTTGCATGTCATAACGCAAGTTGTTGTGGTAAATGGCACCCATACCATAGTCACGGAGGAAAGCAGAAACAGATTTGTTGACGTGCTTTCTTGCTTTGTCATCGCACCGCGTGCCCACCGTGCGTGCACGGCACTAACTGCGTAAAGTGGGCGCGCGGTGCGCGAAGCGCACCGCGTGCTCACTGTGCGCGCACGGTGCGCGAAGCGCACCGTGCGCGCACGGAACGAACTGCGTTAAGTGGGCGCGCACGCCACGAATGGCGTAAAGTAACTTAGCATTTAAAAAACCGTACAAATTCACTGAAAAAAACATAGGTTTCACACACGTTATAGTTAGGAATTAGCATTTAAAAAACCTTGCAAATTCACTGAAAAAACCATAGGTTTCACACATGTTATAGTTAGCGGAAATTTTACTGATAAAAAACCAATGAAATTCCCCCGTTATAGTTAGTGTAGGCAACTATAACTCACGCGACCGCAATCTTCTGCTGATGACATATGTGTCTTTATGAAAAAAAAATATTTGTAATATATGTATAGCTAAAAATGTATGGAAGAAGACATGGGCAAATAAGTGTCTAAATACAGTATTAGCATCAGCAGAGGATTGCGGTCGCGTGAGTTATAGTTGCCTGCACTAACTATAACGGGGGAATTTCATTGGTTTTTTATCAGTAAAATTTCCGCTAACTATAACATGTGTGAAACCTATGGTTTTTTCAGTGAATATATATATATATATGTGTGTGTGTGTATATATATGTGTGTGTGTGTGTGTATATATATGTGTGTGTGTGTATATTCACTGAAAAAACCATAGGTTTCACACACGTTATAGTTAGGAATTAGCATTTAAAAAACCTTGCAAATTCACTGAAAAAACCAGAGGTTTCACACACGTTATAGTTAGCTGGACATTTTACTCGTAAAAAACCAATGAAATTCCCCCGTTATAGTTAGTTCAGCTAACTATAACTCGCGCGCCCGCAATCCACTGCTGATGACGTCATATATTACATCACTCATGACATGGTCAGTGACATCACTGATGACATCACTGATGACATCTCAAATGACATCACTGATGAGGGTTGCAAGGTTTTTTCAGTGAATTTGCAAGGTTTTTTAAATGCTAATTCCTAACTATAACGTGTGTGAAACCTATGGTTTTTTCATTGAATTTCAAAGGTTTTTTAAATGCTAATTTTTGTATTTTTTAATTATATTTATTAAATATTTCTTTTTCAAAAATTTCCCTATGTATACATTTATATATTATCTGTATCCTTAAATTTGGTGTGGCTCATTTTTTTAAAAAGTTTTAATTAAGATAAAGTTGAACAGCAGAATTAATATCTTCTATTAAGTTATGTCCACCTTTTTTTTTTTTATATAAATTCTTAGGGTGTGCGCTCAGAGCGCGCACCTAGTACGTTTGCGTACATTTTTTATGAATTCCGGCGTACGTTATTTACGTACGCATACATACGTTTTACTGCGCGCTCGGAGCGCGCATCTAGTACGCATGCGTACGTACGCATGCTTACGTGCGTCGTACGTACTCCACGCGGTACACTTCCGTATACGCGTAGAGTACGCGCGCTGACGTTCACGCATACGCGCGTGCTGCGTATGCGTGTTACGTACGCGCATAGTACGTAAGCGCATGCGCGCATACGCGTTCGCGCATGCGTAATTGCACCGTGCGCGCACGGAGCTTGCTCAGTGCGCGCACCTCGGGTTATGTGAATATTAAAACAACACTTTTAATTGGTTTTCATTACTTTCAGTTTCAGATTGTTTCAACACCACACCCAATCCCCTCATGGCAAGTCATGTGATCCAGAAACATCACTTTTCATTGGTTCAAAGTACTTTTAGTTCCAGATTCTTCCAAAATCACACCCACCCCCCTCATTGTTAGTTCTGATTCCCTAGGAGAAGGAGCTAATCTGTGTGTTGAGATACAATGGCAGAGCAGCAGCCATCTTCTGAGAGTGAACAGGACACTCTTGAGAGAAAGAGGCAGAGGAAGCAGAAAGACTCCTTTATATGGCAGTTTTTCACTTTTCCAGAGGGACAAAAGAAGGTGAATGCACCAAAGGTCACCTGCAAACTGTGTCAGCGCGTCTTGTCACGTGGGAATCCTAACAAGAAGTACTCTTTTAGTATTCATACTATGACGAGGCACGTTGAGGCAATGCATCCAGTGACTTTTCGTCAAGCTTCTGGAGCAAACCCTCCACCTGCTCAGCCGACGACATCTGCAGCAGCTCAGCCGAGCACATCTTCGGCAGCTCAGGCAAGCACTTCTTCTGCAGTGGTGCCTTCACCTTCTTCCACACCTTTGGATATTCGTCCTTGTTTTGGGAGGATGAGTACACACTGCATGGATTGTGGTCTTTTTATTTCTTTGGGTGAGAGCAGTATTGATCTCATTCAAAGAAAATTTGATGAGCATCCTTGCGAAAGGCCATAATTTTCTTATTTTTTTTTTTCGTTTTTCTCTTCCTCTGTCCCTACATTAACTCAAGGGCTCTTTTTAGAGCCACCTAAAATCAAAACACAAAAACTTGTTTTTTAGAATCTATTTCTTTTTTTTTTTTTAGTGCGCGCGCACCCAGAGCGCACCCAATGGGTTTAAAAAAAAAAACAAAAAAAAACATTTTTTTCACCTTTAGTAAACCTTCAGGGACTCCCTGAGAAAGAGAGGGGAGTGGCAAAGTAATTAAAAAAGAGATGGTGTACATTTCACAGATGAAGGGAAGAGAGTCTTCCTATTAAACTTTAAACTCTGCATCAGTATTTATGTATAGGTACCCAAAAAAGATAATAGCTCATTTTAGTGCTGCATTAGAATTGCCTGTATTTACAAGGAGAGGAAAAGACACACAAAGAGGCTTATCCTCTCCTTGTAAATATGGAAAAGCACCCTGCGCAACTAGTTCGTCAAGAAAATTGACGTAGTGGTGGCGCAGGTGGCTTGTAAATGTGCCCCAGAGATGTTAAGGAAATTAAGGGTAAAACAGACAAACCAAGAGTGACAGATACAGACACAGAGAGCAAACAACTGAGAAGGAGTAAGGCAGTTAAAAAGACTAAGACATATGGATACAGAAAAAGAAACATGGATGAAAAATTAGTGATGGAGGTAGTAAAGGTAGGGGAGTAGTATAGAAGGAGTGAGGAAGTTACAAAAGAGTAGTAAAGCAGGAAGAGAGAGTGAGAAGAGAAATGAGAAAAGTAGAGTAAGGAGAGGTGAAGAAAAGGAAGCATGAAACGAAACCAGTGACACATACAGATATGTTAAACTTACCTGACCATCAAAATAAATAATTTAGAATTAAATGTTTTTATTTAATTGCAAAGATAACTGAATAACATCTTCTAAATTTTCTTTCTAGTTCTGAAAAAAAGAAAAAAAGTATTAATATTCAACAATACACTTTATTAAACAGTACATGTTTTTTCATATTTAGCAAAGCAATTTTTTGCCCTTTTTTTGCTGTTTTCAGAATGTTTTGATTTTCACTGAAAATAGTGAAATCAATTGTATTCATCATTTAACAGCGGGCAAAAAAAAAAAACAATCTGAAAGATTGTTTAAAAAAGCCCCAAATGTATCCTCACTAAAACATACCTTAATAGAAATGTTAAAAATACCTTTTAAGAAGAATAACAATTTCCAAAAAATAACGTCTGTAAACCTTGTTACAAAAGAACATTTTCCAAAATAATATCTGTCAAAGAAGTCCACAATTGTTTGTTTTACCTTTCCTTACGGCCAAATGGTAAGTTTAAAATCTCTTTTGAGCGAAATATGCAATTTAAATCCTTTTAAATTTTAATAATGCTTTCTTCCAATGATGATGTTAGTATTTAAAATTTGGGTTTCAGAAAAATTAGGTAACAATTGGGTAAATCATAAGGCAAACGTTGCTTGAAAATCAATTGAGAATCATTACACAGTGTCCATCCTTTTTCACATTTAAGATAAACTGTGTAATGACCAGAAGTTATAGAAGGTCCATCATGAAAAATTATTGCAACTGCAACAAAAGTTTTTCCAGATATTGATAATTGTTGTCCTGTAAACTTCTTTATTAAAGTGTCCAATTTTGAACCATCAGCTCTACAACGTTGCATCATTAAAATTACATACTGTCCATATTTCTTTAAAAATAACGTTGACAACATGTCTGATTTACATTGAGAACATTCCATGTTGTGATTAGCATGTTTAACTAATTTACTAAAAGTCACTGTTTTACTCTCTGGTAATGGTAAATATATGAACCTTTCAGAATCAACATTACTACTGCTTGTGTTCATACAGTTATCACAACAATGTTCCCATTTATAAGAGACACCAAATACATTTTCTACTTCTACCCCTTCATCTTCCAGTACCATCAGGATATACATCAAGAATTCCTGTGCATCTTGCTGGACATTTTGTGTAAACTGTGTACGTCCAGAACATACATCTAAAAGATTTCTAACATCAGAAGCACTTTCTATTTTAGTTTTATCATTACTCAGCTTCTCATAGAGGAGACTCAGGAAAGAACAGAATCTTTTTTCATGATTTAGTGTTATCTGCTCTTGCAAAAAATCAAGTTAAAATACAACATTCAGCACTACATTTGCGTAGCAGTTGACACCAGAGCTATTTTCAAAATGACAACCAACAACCTCTTCCACACTGTCCTTTTTCTTTTTGCTTGCAGTCACATCACTATCTTTTTGTTTTCTCTTCTGTACACCCTCATTACAGATATTCTCAAATCTCCTTTTCCGACAAACAACACGTTTTTCAAACACAGGATAATGACCTAAATGAGGAGCATAGCTTCTTCTTAATCTTACACAGTTTGCATCAGCACTTACTTTTGAATCATCAAAGTCTAACATGAATAAACCAGATAATTTTTTCACGCGTGACAAAGCAACATATGCCATACCTTCTTTAAACACAGTAGATCCAATGTTTACAAAAGCACTATCAACAGTTAATCCTTGAGATTTGTGAATAGTTACAGCATATGCTAGAGAAAACGGAAACTGCTTCCTACGCACATATAAGTCTTTCACAAGCAAGAAACGAACTGAACAACGACAAATGTCTTTAACCTCTTGTATCTGATCAAATTTTATTTTTAAACATTCAATTCCAACTTTTTACTGGTAATTAATAAAACCCACAACTCTTCCCATAGCTCCATTCACTAAACCTTTCTCTACATCCAAATTCCATCTTAAAATTACTCTACAGTTCATACACACATAAAGCTTCTTTTCCAAACCTGCTGTTTTTGAAAGGTTTTTCTCCAGAGAATCCAATTTAGTACCCAATTTGCCCTAATATAACAGTTATTCGTTCATGTTCTATTTTATCCACAGCTTCCAGTTTTATAATCTCTTCATTTTCCAATTTCAAAAGTTCTTGATTGAATACAGAACATTCATGTAGTGTTGGCATTAAGCAGATTACAGTATTTTTTTCTGCAATTTCCTTGTATATTTTCTCTGGAACTATTTCTTCTGTTGGAAACAAATTACTCAGCAATCAACTCTGTAATGCTTTTCTGCCATGTTCTGTGAGTAGTCCAATTCTTATATCTTTCAGAATACTTGCATAGTCCTCATCATTGGCTTGCCTCATATCGGTAACGAGTTCCTTATACTCAAAATATGTCCAAATATTTACATTGCCTATACTTCCTAATGACTTTTTTGTGTCTTCATGTGTAAGTGTATGGAATACCGGTTGTCCTTTAACTGGAGTAAGTTGCAAAAGATCTCCAAAAACTATGACGTGTTTTCCTCCAAATAGGACGTCAAAGTCTGTCTTCAGAATTTGCTGCATTCTTAAATGCACAAAGGCAAGCATTACGTTTGATACCATGCTAACCTCATCAATAATGAGTACTTTCATTTTCTTCAATACTCTTGAAACTTCCAAGCATGCTTCTCCTGCTAGTTTGTGGTACTGTATTTTGTTCTCATGCTCTACTGGTAACATTAGCAAACAATGTAAGGTAACTCCTTTGATGTTATACGCTGCTAACCCAGTTGGAGCAGTAACAACACAAGACAAAATGGAATCCATTTTCTTCTGTAGGTAGCTTCTAATTACATTAATTAAGAAACTTTTTCCAGTTTCTGCATGTCCACTTACATACATTCTCATTGGTTCAAAAGATGTGCATGAGCACTCTTTATTTTCATGTAGTAATCCGTGATCAATTTTTTGTCTGACTTCTTCATAAATTTGTTTTTGTTCTTAATTCAGTTGCTCCTCCAAATATGTTAAGTCTACTAAATCTTCCTGAGCTTGATTCATAGCTGTTTCCACTTCGTTCATAGCTATTGCTGCTTCATTTTCGATGATCGGTTTTCCTAGAGGATCTTGACTGAATGTCCCAGAACTTTGACTGTCTTGAGAACTGTCTCTAGCTACTTCAGCTGCAATTGTTGCTTCTTGTTCAATTTCTTCATTTAACATTTGAACATAAGTTGTGAAAGTACTGCATTCGACGCTGTCTTTGCTAGCATTGAAGGAATCTTCATAGCTCTGAAATTCTCCAAGTAGTTCGTCCTCTGAACGCCATGGTTTAAACAGCTGCAAAATTGCCAAGTAGTAAAATTCCTTTTTATCAGGAGTGTCGCAACTCAGCTTCCGGTGATTTATCAAACTTCCTTTTGTTTGCTTCACAAACATCCTTCTTCACCAATGACTTTATATTTTCCATTGTTGATATCTTCTGTGACATTCCGTTTAAAAATAAAGTTCTGCAGCACTTCATAGAGACACATGTTCTCAAGGTGATGACTTCTTTGTGGGTAATATGTGTCCAACATGTTTGTTCTTAAAATGTCTGTACTTTCTGGTTCGAACTCTGCTAAATACTCAATTTCTCGAATAGATTTCAGTACCCGATTTCACATTCCTGCAAGACCTAAACTTGCCCAAATTATTCTTCTGGATTTTGAGTACAGACTTGCAGATGATAACCTATCTGAGCATTCGTAGGATCCAATTTCTCGATGCGATAACATCTTTAAACTGAAACTGTATAGCTTCTTACTGACAGTCTTCTCGTGAGAAATCTCTTCCCACATTTCCTTCAATTCCGTTTTCTCAGATTTAGTGATGTAAGATGTGACATAGCGAGCAACAGCAATAGAATTGTCAGCCACATACTGTATATCCATGTTAGCATTCCACATGGATAAAATGACTGGGTTGTAGTCATTTATATATTTTGACTCTTCTTTTCTTATTAGATTGTAGGTATTTTTAGGCGATTTTCTTGTAATAGTATGTCGCACAGCTGACATAAAACTGTTTACTCTTTCTTTTTAAAGAACAGGTCGTGGAAATCAAAATCGACATTTTGTGTAGAATTTATCTTTACTCTTGTACTTTCGTCGACAGTATTTTCCACACCGATGACTTTGGAAACGTAAAACCTGCTCTTTTAAATTTTTCTCTTCTGTGCTTTTAGGTATAGCACATGTTGCATATCCTTTGATGAAACTTAAAACTGCATCATCAGAATCTGTTCCAAATTTTGGAGCATCCTTGATCCACAACAGCATATGAATATGAGGAGCACCTCTGGCTTGGTACTCTTTTCTCCAAAAGAAATCCACAACTTCTCCAAGAGGTGGATTTTTTTTATTGCAGATGAAGGACATCATAGCCTTAAATCTATGATTGAAATATCTGCAAACATTAACCGGATCCAATGAGCACAATTCTCCTGCTGTCTTGTATTGGATGTTTTCAATATTTGAATTTGCCTCTCGAAGAAAATCCAGAAGATCATCCCAAGCGTACTCAGCACAGCTTAGGGTAAGGAACCATGTAGGAGTTCCTAAATTCCGTAACATACATTTCAATTCTCCATGGCGTCGGTACCAATATTCATTCGTCCCACGCTGACAAGCCATCAAATTGATCAATTGAGATTCCAAATGATCATCTCGCTGTTGCACTTTGTTCATAAAATCCTTTGCAGTCACATTACGTAGATGTACTCCAGTTTTCAAAATGTGATTTACTGCATATGATAGTGCTGACAAGTCACTTTCAAATAAAAGATGGAACAAATAAGGAATACTTTGACGAAATCTCGGATCTTCTGCATATAGTCTTGTAGTCCGATACTCAGAAGCAGGAATCTGTACTGGACGTTCATCATATTGTCCTCCTTCTCCTGTAGGAAACAGCTGGGGAAAACAACGAGCTTCCAAGCTCTCCTCCCATACACTCACGGGAGTTCCTTGTGCTTTCTTCATCTGAAACAGATCAATAGCGTTTCCCATAACTTCTTTAGAACGTAGAGGATGTATGCTGAAATGTTCATAAATTTCTTCTTCTTTTGACTTATCCACTTTTTCAAGTTGCCCAGTTGCTATTCCTGTGTCTTCTATTATTTCTTCTTCATCTTCATCCATATAAATGGCTTCATACCATTTATTATTTTTTTTCAAATACAAATTTGCTCTTTGTACTTTTCGTACATCCACCAGCTCCTGCCAAATGTTCTTATTCTTTGTAGGTACACCATTAACCAGAATAACTAATGGTTCCGTTTCCAAAGTATATGCATCAATTGTTTCCATATTTTTTTTCAAATCCTATGGCAAATAGACAACTCTTCCTTTTAAACCTCTTTGTAAATCCGAAAGGACACATTGAATGAGTATAGACTCATATGTATTTAAATCAGAAAGTTCTAGAGGAATATCAACCAATTCTAAATTATTATGTACAGCTCTAGCTGGCATTCTATTTTCTTCTAACTTGTTATAACTTGTTATAACAGTATTTACAAATACGCTGATCTTCACCCAAATCAAAACAATTTTCCAGAAATATATATGTTGCAAAATCTTTCCACTTATAATTATCTTCATTTTCACTTTTTTTTATACAGATCAACATTCCTTGTTTGAATTTTGTAATGGCTTCTCCGGCAACAAATACAAGTAATATTTGGTCTTTCATTAGAGATGATAGTAAATTTTGTCATTTCATCCTCAAAATGTTTACTAACAGTGAGTTCTACATTCTCTTCCACATTTTCATCAATCACTGTGTCATTTTCCACACTTTCTTGCTCTGGACCAAAGTAACAAAACTGAATCTCATCAGTAACCTTCACTACATCTGATCCACGGAACAGAGCATTATTCAACTCATTCAACTTTAGTGCTGGACTTTTAGCAAAATATAATGTTCTCACAAACTTTCTCATTTCAGTACGATGAACAGCCAGCATCCTAAAATGGTGAAAAACACTTTAACACACTTTCCTAGATAGAAAAGCCAGAGAATGTCCTTGCAAACCAGTATTCTCTCTCACTCTGCATGGATCTAGTGTTTGAAGCACCTTAATTTTCTGTTTAACACTCTTTTTACTATATTCTCTTAGAAAGTCACGTAATTTATCAATAGATTCCTGACGCACAGTACAAATACTACTACAATTCCAAGTGTACACTGGGGCTTTAGGACGTCTTCCCATAACCTCATCAGCCATCACTTGTTCCTCATTTCTTGGAACCATTTTCTCCTTTTCCATTACACAACCATCCTTAACTTGATAAGCTCTACCATTGGTGTCAACTGCATGCAACAAACTATTACTTTGAAGATAACTCTCTTCATTAAAAAATGGTTCAGTACTTAAACTATGCTTCCATTCTCCTAAGAACACTTTACAAAGGTTTTTTTTTTTTACTTCTCTTTTCCTTTTGCTTTGTGACTTCATTACATTCACTAATTTATCTAATCTACGCATCCTGTTCAAAATTAAAATGAATAGTTTTTTTTTATTTCTAATGCCTTGGTAGCAATACTTTCAATTAATTTCTTTTTCTTATAAAATTTCGTTTTTTTCTTATATTTTTTCATATCCTTCAGCAAATTTAACATCACTCTTCTCTGAAACATTTTTCGACGAATGTTTTTAAAATCTATTTTCCGTGTTAAGTCACTCTTCCTAACTTCTGAGTCTATATTAGCATTTTGTTTTTGCTGTCGACTCTGTTGTTGTTTTGTACTTGAAACACTGTTTGAATGTATCTTTCGATCATTTTGTTTTTTGGAAGATATTTTTTAAAAATTCTTTAGTTTGCTTACCAGAAGACTTTTTCTGTTTTCCAACACATGCTTCGCCTCTTATTTTTTTTTATCAGTCTTCTTCAAATATAGTTGTTGTTTCTTTTCTTTTCTTTTTCTTGACTTTATAGGCATCTTTATATTTTTTCACTGTTGCTCAGCAATACCTGCAAAAAATAAAAAAAAATACCTTTATGTAATTTAAATTCATTACAATTTTTTTTTTTAAACTTTTCAAATCCTATCACATGAGCTGATCCTTTCCTACGAGTCAAACTCTTACAAAATAGAAGAAACATGAATTAAATCTCTGACAACAATTCCTGTGTGCACACAGACTCATGGTGTGATTCTAGGCAGAAAAAGATATTTAGTTGGCAATTTGAATGCACATTTACTTCTGTTGAGGAGCAAGTGATAATTACTGTAACAGCCTGACACATGTTCCTTCTAGTTTAGACAGGCAGAAAGGAGCACATGTCCTAACAGCTCCTTGAGACCATGACCATGTGTAAGAGGGTGAGTGATTAGACTAGAGCAAAGGAAATGAGCCTTGGTGACGTTGAATCTGTTTGCGTAACACACTGCTATCTGAAACACCACACAGAGCTGACTATTACGCATGAGAGTGTAGCAGAAGCTGCTGCGTGTGTGCAAAGAGTGTGTTTCTGGAGACTGAGTATTGTCAGCTGCAAGAGAGATCTGCAGGGAGACTCCCACAACTGCATGAAGAGTACAGACATGTGTGTAAGAGTACATGTGTGGTAAGGGTTAATTGGAGTTTTCAACATGTAGAAACCACCTCAGCCATTGCAAGAATTGATGAAAAATCTACCATGCTATTTTCAAACGTGTTTGCATTTGCCTCACATTTTTGTGATACTGATTTCTGCTGAGTGCTAACCAACACATTGGAAGAAAACAAGATGGGCCTTTCCTGAATGTGCAAGTTTTACAGAACAACAGCAACACAAATTAAAATGCTGACAACAATTCCTGTGTGCACACAGACTCATGGTCTGATTCTAGGCAGAAAGCGATATTTCCTTTGGCAATTTGAAAGCACATTTACTACTGGGGTAGAGCAAGTGATCATTACTGTAACAGCCTGACACATGTTCCTTCTAGTTTAGACAGGCAGAAAGGAGCACAGATCCTAACAGCTCCTTGAGACCATGACCATGTGTTAGAGGGTGAGTGATTAGACTAGAGCAAAGGAAATGAGCCTTGGTGACGTTGAATCTGTTTGCGTTACACACTGCTATCTGAAACACCACACAGAGCTGACTATTACGCATGGGAGTGTAGCAGAAGCTGCTGCGTGTGTGCAAAGAGTGTGTTTCTGTAGACTGTGTATTGTCAGCTGCAAGAGAGATCTGAATGGAGACTCCCACAACTGCATGAAGAGTACAGACATGTGTGTAAGAGTACATGTGTGGTAAGGGTTAATTGGAGTTTTCAACATGTAGGAACCACCTCAGCCATTGCAAGAATTGATGAAAAATCTACCATGCTATTTTCAAATGTGTTTGCATTTGCCTCACATTTTTGAGATACTGATTTCTGCTGAGTGCTAACCAACACATTGGAAGAAAACAAGCTGGGCCTTTCCTGAATGTGCAAGTTTTACAGAACAACAGCAACACAAATTAAAATGCTGACAACAATTCCTGTGTGCACACAGACTCATGGTCTGATTCTAGGCAGAAAGCGATATTTCCTTTGGCAATTTGAAAGCACATTTACTACTGGGGTAGAGCAAGTGATCATTACTGTAACAGCCTGACACATGTTCCTTCTAGTTTAGACAGGCAGAAAGGAGCACATGTCCTAACAGCTCCTTGAGACCATGACCATGTGTTAGAGGGTGAGTGATCAGACTAGAGCAAAGGAAATGAGCCTTGGTGACGTTGAATCTGTTTGCGTTACACACTGCTATCTGAAACACCACACAGAGCTGACTATTATGCATGGGAGTGTAGGAGAAGCTGCTGCGTGTGTGCAAAGAGTGTGTTTCTGGAGACTGTGTATTGTCAGCTGCAAGAGAGATCTGCATGGAGACTCCCACAACTGCATGAAGAGTACAGACATGTGTGTAAGAGTACATGTGTGGTAAGGGTTAATTGGAGTTTTCAACATGTAGGAACCACCTCAGCCATTGCAAGAATTGATGAAAAATCTACCATGCTATTTTCAAACGTGTTTGCATTTGCCTCACATTTTTGAGATACTGATTTCTGCTGAGTGCTAACCAACACATTTGAAGAAAACAAGATAGGCCTTTCCTGAATGTGCAAGTTTTACAGAACAACAGCAACACAAATTAAAATGCTGACAACAATTCCTGTGTGCACACAGACTCATGGTCTGATTCTAGGCAGAAAGTGATATTTCCTTTGGCAATTTGAAAGCACATTTACTACTGTGGTAGAGCAAGTGATAATTACTGTAACAGCCTGACACATGTTCCTTCTAGTTTACACAGGCAGAAAGGAACACATGTCCTAACAGCTCCTTGAGATCATGACCATGTGTTAGAGGGTGACTGATTAGACTAGAGCAAAGGAAATGAGCCTTGGTGACGTTGAATCTGTTTGCGTTACACACTACTATCTGAAACACCACACTGAGCTGACTATTACGCATGGGTGTGTAGGAGAAGTTGCTGCGTGTGTGCAAAGAGTGTGTTTCTAGAGACTGTGTATTGTCAGCTGCAAGAGGGATCTGCATGGAGACTCCCACAACTGCATGAAGAGTACAGACATGTGTGTAAGAGTACATGTGTGGTAAGGGTTAATTGGAGTTTTCAACATGTAGGAACCACCTCAGCCATTGCAAGAATTGATGAAAAATCTACCATGCTATTTTCAAACGTGTTTGCATTTGCCTCACATTTTTGTGATACTGATTTCTGCTGAGTGCTAACCAACACATTGGAAGAAAACAAGATGGGCCTTTCCTGAATGTGCAAGTTTTACAGAACAACAGCAACACAAATTAAAATGCTGACATCAATTCCTGTGTGCACACAGACTCATGGTCTGATTCTAGGCAGAAAGCGATATTTCCTTTGGCAATTTGAAAGCACATTTACTACTGGGGTAGAGCAAGTGATCATTACTGTAACAGCCTGACACATGTTCCTTCTAGTTTAGACAGGCAGAAAGGAGCACAGATCCTAACAGCTCCTTGAGACCATGACCATGTGTTAGAGGGTGAGTGATTAGACTAGAGCAAAGGAAATGAGCCTTGGTGACGTTGAATCTGTTTGCGTTACACACTGCTATCCGAAACACCACACAGAGCTGACTATTACGCATGGGAGTGTAGCAGAAGCTGCTGCGTGTGTGCAAAGAGTGTGTTTCTGTAGACTGTGTATTGTCAGCTGCAAGAGAGATCTGAATGGAGACTCCCACAACTGCATGAAGAGTACAGACATGTGTGTAAGAGTACATGTGTGGTAAGGGTTAATTGGAGTTTTCAACATGTAGGAACCACCTCAGCCATTGCAAGAATTGATGAAAAATCTACCATGCTATTTTCAAATGTGTTTGCATTTGCCTCACATTTTTGAGATACTGATTTCTGCTGAGTGCTAACCAACACATTTGGAGAAAACAAGCTGGGCCTTTCCTGAATGTGCAAGTTTTACAGAACAACAGCAACACAAATTAAAACGCTGACAACAATTCCTGTGTGCACACAGACTCATGGTCTGATTCTAGGCAGAAAGCGATATTTCCTTTAGCAATTTGAAAGCACATTTACTACTGGGGTAGAGCAAGTGATAATTACTGTAACAGCCTGACACATGTTCCTTCTACTTTAGACAGGCAGAAAGGAGCACATGTCCTAACAGCTCCTTGAGACCATGACCATGTGTTAGAGGGTGAGTGATTAGACTAGAGCAAAGGAAATGAGCCTTGGTGACGTTGAATCTGTTTGCGTTACACACTGCTATCTGAAACACCACACAGAGCTGACTATTACGCATGGGAGTGTAGGAGAAGCTGCTGCGTGTGTGCAAAGAGTGTGTTTCTGGAGACTGTGTATTGTCAGCTGCAAGAGAGATCTGCATGGAGACTCCCACAACTGCATGAAAAGTACAGACATGTTTGTAAGAGTACATGTGTGGTAAGGGTTAATTGGAGTTTTCAACATGTAGAAACCACCTCAGCCATTGCAAGAATTGATGAAAAATCTACCATGCTATTTTCAAATGTGTTTGCATTTGCCTCACATTTTTGAGATACTGATTTCTGCTGAGTGCTAACCAACACATTGGAAGAAAACAAGCTGGGCATTTCCTGAATGTGCAAGTTTTACAGAACAACAGCAACACAAATTAAAACACTGACAACAATTCCTGTGTGCACACAGACTCATTGTCTGATTCTAGGCAGAAAGCGATATTTCCTTTGGCAGTTTGAAAGCACATTTACTACTGGGGTAGAGCAAGTGATAATTACTGTAACAGCCTGACACATGTTCCTTCTACTTTATACAGGCAGAAAGGAGCACATGTCCTAACAGCTCCTTGAGGCCATCACCATGTGTTACAAAAAACAAGCTGCCCCTTTCCTGCGAGTGCAAGAGTAATAGAGCAAGACCAACCCGAATCAAATCTCTGTTTACATTTCCTGTGTGCTCACTGTCTCATGGTATGATTCTAGGTAGAAAATGGTATTCCTGGGTGATACCAGTACACATTAACTTATAATGAAGACATACTCCATAATATATAACATGTTCAAGCCACTTAAATATCTTCCTTAACATAAAATGTAAAACACAACTTTTAAAGTGGTAGGAAAATGTACCATACTTTTTTCAAATGTGTTTGCATTTGCCTCTCATTGGTCAGTAAATGATTTCTGCTGAATGCTAACCATCACACTTTAAGATAACAAACTACCCCTTTTCTGCGAGTGCAAGGCTAACAGAACAAAAGCAACACAAATTAAATCTCTGTCAACAAATCCTGTGTGCAGACAGACTCTGAATGTGATTCTAGGCACAAAACAATATTCCTCACTGATACCACTACACCTTAACTTACAGTGAAGACATACTCCATAATATCTTACAAGTTCAAGATAGTTAAATATCTTCTAAACCACAAAATGTAAAACACAACTTTAAAACAAGAATGACAATTCTATTATTTATATCAAAATACACCACATACTTCCCCTCTCAAACTCATAACTCACCTTTAAAATTAATTAGTTGAGAAAGAAATGTGGCACTCAAACAGCAGATTATCAGAGCCAGAATCTCAGAGCTGTACACCTCTCTCCTCTCTCCACAACCAGTAAATGGCAATTTTTCCCTCTCTTTTTTCCCACATATACATGTTAATGTAAAATCACAGTCCTTCCCACATTGTTTCAAATGGAATCACACATTTCTATTGGTTGCAACTTTCAACCCCTTTGCAAATCATCCCTTCCCCCAACATGACTTCTGCCTGCTACCATAGCAACAGCTCATGGAACACAGGTGTGAGCAGAGAGGTCAGAAGTTCAGCAGACAATGTTTCAAATCCAAAGAGCAAGAGTGCTTGACTTTTCAAACCTAACAGCAAATCCAAAGTACTGTTCAGTGGGAACACATTTTTCTGAACCAATCCAAAACATGCTTTAAAAATGTAAACATACAGCCTAGTTTTTAGTGTAGAATGGTTTGAAACATCCAATGAGTTCTTTTTATTAAAAAAAAGTATGTATGCCTCCATTTTTCAACTGTCTTTCTTTTCATATTGCCATTCTACTGAAAGACACCTCCTGAGTGCATCCTGTTCTCCTTGAAAGATGTTCACAGTGTGGATTGTAGGTCATAGCTATGTCTTCTGGAGTGAAAAATTTGCAGAAAAAGGAGGTATGGTGAGAGACCTTGCTTTGCCAAATGTAGACATTAAATGGATTGGTCAGAGAAGGTTAAAGTGGCACCAATTAATGCCTTTGGTGAAAACCTTTCTACATCTCCCACAGCCTAACCTTATTATTGTGCACTGTGGTGGAAATGACCTAGGCACTTTAACTGGGGTAGGTCTGGAAATGCTTATTAAGGACACCTTTGTGCAATTGATGTCACTTTTTCCACAAACTGCCTTTGTATATTCTAATATATGCCAAAGGCAAAAGTGGAACTGGTCCAACCAATTTTGTCCGCAGATTGACAAAGCAAGAAAGCACTTCAATAAGTCTGTTTCTGCTTTCCTCAGAGACTATGGTATGGGTTCTATATACCACAACAACTTGCGTTACAACATGCAAGACATTTATAGAGGAGACGGTGTACATTTCAATGATGAAGGGAACAGAGCCTTCCTCTTGAACTTTAGACTCTGCATCGGTACTTACTTGTAGGTACCAAAAAACACTCAATGAACACAAGGACTCTTTTTAGAGCCACCTAATATCTAAACACTTAAAAGTGATTTTTATTTCTATTTTTTTTAAGGCTTTTTTTCGGGTACGTGTAGAGTGCGCGCACCTCGCGATGTTTTATAAAAAATTAAAATCTTTTTTTTGCCCTTCGTGGTCCTACTGTGCCCCCCTGACAATGGCTAAGGGGTCTAGAACTTCCTAGCCTGCCCCCTATTCACGGTCTCCATCTTTCCTTTTTAGTGCGACAGACAAAATGGCGGCCGACACTTCCTGATTTCGACTGATTCGAATGTTTACTGACATGTAACAACCAATCACAATTACGCTCGCGCACGGCAGGGTGCGCGCACAGGGCTTGCTCAGTGCGCGCACGCTGCGCGCGTATAGATATTGATATGCTTTCAAATGCTATTTTCTCAGGAAATACTGAACAGATTTACACCAGACCTGCAAAAGGCACTTCCTTGACCTTATGGCTACCTCTCTGCCAAATTTCAAGTAATTCTGTTCAGCCGTTCGGGCTGTAGCTATGTCTAAAGGTCCTAGGGAAAAATGCATGGGGAAAACGCGTTTTGGGACCCCCCTTTTTTCTCGGCCCCCGCTTGACGAATCACCCCGAGACTTTCAGGATAGGAGCTGAATGGAGCGCCCCATTAGTTTTGAAAATTTCGCGAGGATTCGTCAACCGGCGCCAAAGTTATTCAAAATAGAATTTTCAGATTTCCTATGGAAACTCGGTCCTAACTATAACTATCTACTGGCGACCGCCAGTAGATAATATATATATGTGTGTGTGTGTATATATATATATATGGGTGTGTGTATATATATGTGTGTGTGTGTATATATATATATATATATTCACTGAAAAAACCATAGGTTTCACACACGTTATAGTTAGGAATTAGCATTTAAAAAACCTTGCAAATTCACTGAAAAAACCATAGGTTTCACACATGTTATAGTTAGCTGGACATTTCACTCGTAAAAAACCAATGAAATTCCCCTGTTATAGTTAGTTCAGCTAACTATAACACGCGCGCCCGCAATCCACTGCTGATGACGTCACATATTACATCACTCATGACATGGTCAGTGACATCACTCATGACATCACTGATGACATCTCAAATGACATCATCGATGACATCACTGATGACATCATCCATTGAGTATGTGTTTCTGAACAATTTTAATATTTTTAATATATATAGGGAAAGGCCTCTAGAAGAATGAGTGGGTGTACAAGTGTGTAAATGGATGATTTTCTGTGGTGCGTATCTAACTCTATAAGTGAGTCATTAAATGTATCTTACTGCAGACTAGTGACTAAACTGTGTAAATGTCTGTATGTTTCTGTATGTTGGTCTATAAGTGGCTGCATGGTTTTGTGAATACCTATATGAGTGTCTATATGAGTTATTGATTGCTTCTCTCAGTATCTGTATGGGTTTCTGAGTGTTTGTGTGGGTAGGGTGTGTGTGACTCTATGCATAGATGTGTGAGTGGGTGATTCTATGGGTGCATGGTTTTATGAGTGCATCTGTGATGGACTGTATGGTTGAGTGAGTGTATGTATGGGTGTGTTAGGGATTGAATGTATATCTCAGTGGTACATTTGTGACTAACTACATATGTGAAAGGCAGTATATATGCGTGTAAGAGTATATAAGTGGGTAGATGTGAGAGTGTGTGATTGTGAGAGTGACTGTATGGATGAGTGTGTGCTTGTATCAATGATTCTATAAGAGCATAAGAATGTGGTACTATTTTTATGATTAAGTGAACTTTAGTGTGTATAACCGCATAGGTGAGTAAATGGGAGTGTAATTATTTGCATGACTGAGTAGGTGTGAGAGTACCTCTATGGATGATTGGTGGTGTGTGAGTGTCTATATAGGTGTATAAATGCATATGATAGTCTTGTATGGAGTGACTGTAAGTATGAGTGACTGTACAGGTGAATGAGTGGAGGTGTATGTAGACCTAACAGTTAATAAGTAGGTATGTAGTTATTGGTATTGGAGTATGTATGCTTTTGAGAATGGAACTCTGAAATTTTGTGTCGGTGTATTAAAGGTTATATTAGGGTGTGAGAAGATGTGGTAATTTATCACATGGATGACGTCATCAGTGATGTCATCAGTGATGTCATTTGAGATGTCATCAGTGATGTCATCAGTGATGTCACTGAACATGTCATGAGTGATGTAATATGTGACGTCATCAGCAGTGGATTGCGGGCGCGCGAGTTATAGTTAGCTGAACTACCTATAACAGGGGAATTTCATTGGTTTTTTACGAGTGAAACGTCCAGCTAAATATAAGATGTGTGAAACCTATGGTTTTTTCAGTGAATTTGCAAGGTTTTTTAAATGCTAATTCCTAACTATAACGTGTGTGAAACCTATGGTTTTTTCAGTGAATTTGCAAGTTTTTTTAAATGCTAATTCCTAACTATAACGTGTGTGAAACCTATAGTTTTTTTAGTGAATTTCAAATGTTTTTTAAATGCTAATTCCTAACTATAACGTGTGCGAAACCTATGGTTTTTTAAGTGCATTTGCAAGGTTTTTTAAATGCTAATTTATGAATGTATTATTATATTTTTTAAATATGTATTTTACAATAAGCTACCTATATATATAGTTATAGATTAACTTTATCCTGTAATATGGAATGGCTCATTTTTTTTTTATTTGGATCGAGTTGAACAGCATAGTTAATATCTTCCATAAACGTATAAACACTTAAAAAAATTTTTTTTTTTTTTTAAGTGTTTTGTCTGTGCGCGCACGGCGTGCGCACGGTGCACGCATGCGTACGTGCTCCGTGTGCGCATGCGTACGTGCTCCATGTGCGCATGCGTACATCGTGCGTGCTCCGTACGCGTGTGCTCCGTACGCGCATGCGCACGTGCTCTGTACGCGCATGCGCTTGTGCTCCGTGCGTGTACGCGCATGCGCGCGTGCTCTGTACACGCATGCGTGCGTGCTCTGTACGCGCATGCGTGCGTGCTCCGTACGCGCATGCGCGCGTGCTCTGTACGCGTATGCGTGCGTGCTCCGTGCGCGCACGGTGCGCGCACGAAGCGCGCCTGGCAAGTCATGTGATTTAGAAACAACACTTTTCATTGGTTTATAGTAGTTTTAGGTCATGTGATTAAGAAACAACACTTTTCATTGGTTTATAGTAGTTTCAGTTCCAGAAACTTCCAACACCACACCCACTCGCCTCATTATTACTTCTGATTCCCTGGGAGAAGGAGCTGAGCAGCTTTTCCTGTACTCCAGTACTTGAGAATGGCAGAGCAGCAGTCATCTTCTGGGAGTGAGCAGGAGACCCTTGTGAGAAAGAGACAGAGGAAACAGAAAGACTCTTTTATATGGCAATTTTTTACATTTCCAGAGGGGCAGAAGAAGGTGAATGCTCCAAAAGTCACCTGCATTCTTTGTGATCGTGTCTTATCAAGAGGCGATCCTAAAAATAAATACTCTTTTAGTATCTTCACTATGATCAGGCACGTTAGAGATGTACATCCTGTGCTCGAGCTGCTAGAGAAAACCCTCCAGCAGCTCAGCCGAGCACATCCACAGCAGCTCAGCCGAGCACATCATCG
This sequence comes from Triturus cristatus, assembly GCF_964204655.1. Lineage (NCBI taxonomy): Eukaryota > Metazoa > Chordata > Amphibia > Caudata > Salamandridae > Triturus > Triturus cristatus. Next base: position 1,162,388,166 of record NC_140579.1, read on the forward strand.
GCAGCTCAGCCGAGCACTTCATCAGCGGCGGCAGCTTCACCTGCTTCTGTTCCTCTGGATATACACCCTCTGTTTAAGAGGGTGCATATACGGTGCAATGCGTGCAATGCTCTTCTCTCTTATGGGGACACCAGCATTCCCCTAATAGAGAGCAAGATACAGCAGCACACGTGCGGCACCCTATAATTTTTGCCATTTTTCTGTCCCTCTGTCCCTCTATTAACACAACGGCTCTTTTTAGAGCCACCTAACATCTAAACACTTAAATTTGATTTTTAATTCTATTTTTTTTATGATTTTTTTTCCACCGTGCGCGCACCGTGCGCGCACCCCGGGATTTAAAAAAAAAAAGAAAAGGTTTTTTTTCACCCTTCATGGTCCTTCAGGGACCCCCTGACAAAAGCTAGGGGGTCAGGAACTCTGTACCCTGCCCCCTTTTCACGTTCTCCACCTTTCTTGGGGTCCCAACGCGTTTTGGGACCCCCCTTTTTTCTCAGCCCCTGCTTGACGAATCACCCCGAGACTTCCAGGGTAGGAGCTGAGCGGAGCACCCCATTAGTTTTGTAAACTTCGCGAGGATCCGTCAACCGGTGCCAAAGTTATTCAAAATAGAATTTTCATATTTCCTATGGAAACACGGTCCTAACTATAACTATCTACTGGCGACCGCCAGTAGATAATATGTGTGTAGATATATATATTATGTGTGTAGATATATATGTCATGAGTGATGTCACTGACCATGTCATGAGTGATGTAATATGTGACGTCATCAGCAGTGCATTGCGGGCGCGCGAGTTATAGTTAGCTGAACTAACTATAACGGGGGAATTTCTATGGTTTTGTACGAGTGAAAAGTCCAGCTAACTATAACGCCCCTGAAACCTATGGTTTTTTCAGTGAATTTCTAAGGTTTTTTAAATGCTAATTCCTAGCTATAACGTGTCTGAAACCTATGTTTTTTTCAGTTAATTTCAAAGGTTTTTTAAATGCTAATTTCTAGCTATGCCTACAGAGATAGGACATGTGAAGAAAGAAGGAAAAACGCACAGAAAGAAAAAAAAGAAATGCAGAAAGAAGCAACAGAAGTCCTCAAAGACGAAGAAAAGTGCAGGAAGAAGTATAATGTGCAGAAAGAACAAACAGAAGAGCAGAAACAAGCCTTGTTGCAAAATCATCCTGTACCCTCAACTTTTTCAGACGGATACTGGTGGTAACTGAGTCTGACTAACCAGTCCTAGAGCCAGTGCTATGTTAAAAGACACTCAGAATACAGTGAAAACACCTACATACACTAGGGCACACTATGTGTTGGGGTCCCCCTGTGATTAGCATGACCTCCTCTGTAAGCCCCTAGTATATAATAGGGCAGGGGATTAAAACTACCTCTTAAAACGCACCACAGGGCGCGTTTGAACACTTCACCTCATGCCCCGTCCCCTCCCTTCCCCACTGTGTAAACACGCCCTGTAGCCGTTTTAAGTTGGGAGATTAAGTCCCCTTGAATCCTGAGGGTCCCTAGGATCCAACTAGACCACTAGGTACCTCCAGTAAGCGCCACAGAGCTGCATTGCAGAGAGGTGTAAAAAGTGGCACGGTCTGCACCACCTCTCTGCAACGCAGAGCAGTGGTGCTTACTGGAAGCACCTGGTGGGCTAGTTCGACTCCAGGGTCCCTCAGGATTGAAAGGGAATTATTTCCCCAACTTAAAAACACGCCACAGGGCCTGTGGGCGTTCTGAGTTGAGAGATTAAGTCCCCTTGAATCCTAAGGGTCCCTAGGGTCAAACTAGCCCACTAGGTACCTCCAGTAAGCGCCACAGAGCTGCGTTGCATGGAGGTGTAAAAAGTGGCGTGGCCTCAGAACACCTGTTTGCAACGCAGCTCCCTGGCGCATACTGGAGATACCTGTTGGGCTAGTTGGCCCTCAGGGACCCTCAGTATTGAAGGGGAATTAATTCCTCAACTTACAGCTGGCCAGGGGGTGCGTTTGCAGAGTGCTGCAAGGAGGGGGCGTGGCCTCCGGCGCAATGCCGGTCTTTTATTTATTTATTTTTAAGAAGGAGGGCTGTGTGGTCCCCCTTCTTTTTCAAATTTATTAGCCATGGGGACCCCATCCCCCAGGGCCTGCACCCTAATTAGTTTTGTTGAAAAAAATTAATTTGGCCCTCCCAAGGCCTTAATCGGCCCCGGGGACCCCAACCCCCAGGTCATGGCCTTTTTTTTATTTTTTTATTCTTTAGGAGGGGGGCTGTGTTGCCCCCCTCCTCAGGCCACTTTTGGCCCCGGGGACCCCATCCCCGGGGCCGGCCTTTGTTTTTTATTTTAAAAAATATATATATATTAATAGAAACACCTAGGACATGCTGGACAAACCGTATGTACCTATCACCATGATGATTTGCGTGATATTCATTAAAAGGCGACTATGCATACAATGAATCCACGTAGAATGTATTCACACCGCTAGTGAAGCTCTGACATGTCTGACACCCTACCGTGCCTAATCCCGGCGCCCCCGCTGGTGGGTACTCTCCAAGTAGACACCCTTTTCGTTTATTTATACAAACATGGGTAGCTATTGACGGGCACATTTAATACACATGCACACCAAGCCATTCAAAGGGGATTCGACAAAAATTCGACCAAACTATGCAAGAAACCCCCTCACGGTTAATAAAACACACATCCACCGCCGGATGTGTAATACTTTTTATTTTACTCTCTGGAAAGGAGACAAACCTCACTTGAGAGTCACAACGTGCTCCTGGCTGAGCCCAATGCTGTGTTACACCCACCAGTGCCCGCCGAGTGCCACACACCTCTGTGTTGTATTCCACCAGCTAGTGCGTATGCTATGACACTCTCTAGCCCATGTGCACTGTAACACCACCCCGTGAATATGTCATGCCACACTTGCCTTCGCACGGGTTATATTGCCCCATCTAATGTGCCTTCCTCGATGCCTATGTTATAAAGCACAGCTCTATGCCATACATATTACAATCTGGAATCCATATCTTTGTCACAGTGCATATGCAATGTTACACTACCCAGCACATATTTCATATTACAACTTTAGAGACTACTTAGGTTACACAACATTGCCCTGTGCATATTACACTCCAAGGCGCATATCACATAGCAAGCGCTAGTGCCTGTGCTATCTCGCGCTCTCCAATGAATCTGTCATTGCGCACAATGTATTGCATATTATATTTCACACCCTGGTTCATCTTATATCACACTTTTTGGTGCATAGTTTATACCATATACTATATCTAGTTTTCCTTTTCAATCGTGCTCTCAGGACTATGTTCTATATAACACTGCGTCCACCTACCCTTTTCATGGGCATTACATTTTGCGATGGGGGAGGAGGGTCAGGGGATGTTTCTGCCAAGTGAACCCGGAGTCACAGTCCCAAACGTCCTCTTCTTCCTGAATAAAAGTGAGATTATGCTGCATACTTGTTCATATTTTAAGTAGTTCGCACAGACACACATTTTAAAAACAATAAAGTTCCTAATACCCACATTCTATGAACAGTTAGCTTGCTGCCCCATCCACCTCCTCCCTATCCTCTGTTGTCTGAATCCATGGACTAGCCTCCTCCCTCCTGCCATGCATGGTCTGATGTGCTGCCACTGCCCTGCATTCAGCATGATGTACCAGTCCACTCATCCTGCCCTCCATTGCCCAATTCTATGGCCCATCATTGACCTCCTGCTTAGCCTCTGTGCTTTGCTTGCTACCCCTATTCTCCTTCCCCCTGCCCTCTGATGTCTTTGTGCATGCCCCTGCTCCATCCTTTTTGACCACCATGTTCCATGGACCTGCCACTCCTATCTACTCTGAGTGTTCTGTTGAGCTGCCACTCCCCTACCACCTGCCTAGCATTGTCAGATGACTGTAACCTGTCCCTGCCACCTCCACCCTGCCTGTCCACATGCCATGTACCTATCCCCTTCCTCCTGTCCTCCATGGTCCATTTTACTGCCACACCCTTCTGCCCTCCCTGGTCTGTTGTGCTGCAACTGCTCCTCCTGTCTGCCCCGCGCGGTCTGTTGTGAGGCCCCTTCCCCTGAACTCTCTTGTCTGTGCCCAGGTCCTGACCCTCCCTTCTATCCTCCATGGTCCTTTGTGCATGCCCCTGCACCCTCCTTCTTGCCCATCATAGCCATTGTGCTGCCACTAACCCTCCCGCTTGCCATGCATGGTCTTCTGTGCTGCTATGGCCCCTCCCACCTTCCCTGTGTGGTCAGCTAGCTGCTCCTGACCCCCTCCCACCTTCCCTCCATGGTCTGTGTGTATGCCATCATAGTCTCACTGTTGCTCTCCATGGTGTGTCTTGTTTCTAGTGCCCATCCTGCCTGACCTCCATGGTCATCTTGCTGCTCCTGCCCTGCCCCCGTTGCCCCCAGCCCTCTGTTTCCATGTGCAGATCCCTATTCCCTCCCTCCTGGCTTGTCGGTTCCATTGTAATGCCCCTGATCCGTCCCTCCTGCCCTTTATGGTCTGTTATGCTGCAGCTTTCTCTCCTGTCTGTCCATTATGGTCAGCTAGCTATCATTGCCTCTTTCCCCTCTGTTGTCTGTTGTCCATGTGCATGGTCCTGTCCCCTCCCTATTGCTTTCTATGGATTGTTGTGCTGCACTCCCGTCCCACATGCCCTGTGTGGTGTATTGTGCTGCTGCAAACCCTGATGCCTGCCCTGTAGGGTCAGTTTGGTGCACCTCTCAATGTCCCTCCTGTCCTCTGTTATCCGAGTCCATGTCCCTACCCCAATTCCTCCTGCCTACCATGATCCAATGTACCATACTTGCGAACATTTTGAACTTGGTAAGAGGGAGATTTTGAAATAAAACTGGGGTATTGATTTTCCCCTTTATGTTACATTGAAAAGGAGAAGATTGTAGACAGGAAACAGATCAAGTAAAGCCCATTTGAGCTTAAAAACATTGGACGTTTCCTGGCTGAAACGGGTCTGTTGGCATGTATGGTTGTATGACCACTGCCTCTTCCTTCTGCCCACAATGGTCTATTATATTGCCACAGCCTCTCTTGCCAGTCCTGTATTGTTGGTTTGTTGCCCCTGCCCCCCTTTCCACTGCCCTCCATAGTCTGTTGTGCTGCCACTGCCCTTCCTGCCTGCCTAGTGTGGTCAAATTGTTGCCTCTGCACTCTCCTACCTGCCTTCAATTTTCAGAGTCCGTGCCCCTGGCCTCTGCCTCTCAACAGTATCCCAATGAACAACTAGATTGCTAACATTCTATATTTATTACAAAAGTGTGGAATGCCTGACGTCATCTTGATGTAATCAAAACTGTAATGCCTAGAGCATTTCCTTTAGAAATTACATATATGAGAGGGTCTTATTTGCATCAAAATTATGGTTAGTGCTCTAAAAAACTAAAATGAGGACATATTTTCTGAGTTTTCAAATAGCGACAAATAACTTTTAAATTATTTGTAATCTTAGTTGTTTTATCCAGTTGACCACTTGATTAAATGTTGCATCCAAGGGGAGAGGGTGTGGTGTTACTTCCAGAGCTGCAGACTTTGCAACTGGGGAACCAGGTTGGAGTTTCTGCTTCAGCTCAACATTCTGTGATTCTGGTCAAATCACTTAATCTCCCCATGTCTACAACCAAAATGAATTTGATCTTGTGTGATGTAACCAATGTTCATGTAAGGCACTCCAATCCCTGACAAGTCTGCACTATATAAAACTGCAAATACACAAAAAATAAGTGTTTTGCACACTTCTGTCATTGGGCTACATTGGGGCTACATCTGGGTGATATTTGGGCTACATTTGGGCTCTTTTGTCTCTGGTGGCCATTTTAGGAGATTTATTTGTTATGAAGTTCCCTAATTTCCTCATTTACTGCAGTCTCCTCAGTAGGAAATGCTTTCAGTTTTTTACTTTGATCCCATCAAGAAGGTATTCAGATATGTCACACATTTGCCATAAATTCTGAATGTTAGCACTCTAGTTGCTCATTAGATCACTATAGTAAAGCTACTGCTCACCACGGAAGTCTGCTGCTAGTATTAGAAGTGCATGTTTCAGTCTGCATATCAGAATTTTTTAATGAAATAGAAGAGGATTTGAGAAGTCACTCAAAATGTGCCCTAATTTTTCTTTCTTCAGCACTAATCATAATTTCTATGGCAAAATGAACCCCCTCATTTTGTTCCTTTTTAAATTAAATGTTTTAAGTGTTACCAGTTTATTCCAATCAAGATGGCTTCAGGTGTGCCATACTTTTGTCATAAGTAAGACAGTAAGCGCTCTAGTTGTTCTTAAGAACACTCTGGGACATTCTGTCATTGGGCTATACTTGGGCTACATCTGGGTGATATTTGGGCTACATTTGGGCTCTTTTGTCTCTGGTGGCCATCTTGGGAGATTTATTTGTTATGAAGTTTCCTAATTTCCTCATTTACTGCAGTCTCCTCAGTAGGAAATACTTTCAGTTTTTTACTTTGATTCCATCAAGAAGGCATTCAGATGTGTCACACATTTTCCATAAATTCTGAATGTTAGCACTCTAGTTGTCATTAGATCACTGTAGTAAAGCTACTGCTCACCAGGCAAGTCTGCTGCTGGTATTCAAAGTGCATGTTTCAGTCTGCATGTCAGAATGTTTTTATGAAATATATGAGGATTTCAGAAGTCAAAATGTGCCCTAGTTTTTCTTTCTGCAGCACTAATCATAATTTATATGGCAAAATGAACCCCCTCATTTTGTTCCTCTGTAAATTAAATGTTTTAAGTGTTACCACTTTATTCCAATCAAGATGGCTTCAGGTGTGCCATACTTTTGTCATAAGTAAGACTGTTAGCGCTCTAGTTGTTCTTTAGAGTACTCTGGGAAGCTGCAGTCGAACACAAAGGAATCAACTGACAGTCTCTGCCCTTGTTGGATGTACATGTTTTACTGAGAATGTCAGACTTCATTCTTACATGACTGAGAAAGATAATGTGAATTTACAGAAAATATGCTCTCAGTTTAGCTTATAGATCACCTTCCAAACCTCTGTGGGAAAAGTATGAGAAAATAGTTTTCTCTCAAACATAGTTTGTGATATCACAGCAGAAGGCTTTTTCACATGGTAAAATCACCTTAGAACACACCACAATTCCTAAAATGAGTTTGGTTCCATCAACAAATGATTTATAATGTAACTAAAGTCTTAAAACCTTCTATTAACTGCAATGCTTTTTAATGAGGTGCTATCGTGTATATTGGTCCCAAGATGGCTGCCAACACTTCTTGGATGAAGTACTGACAGCCAATTAGATCTCACGATGAGATGTGTGGTTAGGCTCCGCCCAGATATGTATGTGATTTTACTTTTGATTTTCTCAGGAACTACTGAACAGATTGACACCATATATGCAAAAGGCACATGCCTGACCTGAGGACTACCTCTTTGCCAAATTTCAAGTAATTCTGTTCAGCCGTTCGGGCTGTACCTTGGACTAAAGGTCCCTATGGAAAATTGCATGGGGAAAACGCGTTTTGGGACCCCCCTTTTTTCTCAGCCCCCGCTTGACGAATCCCCCCGAGACTTTTAGGGTAGGAGCGGAGCGGAGCGCCCCACCTATTTTGAAAATTTCGCGAGGATTCGATAGTCCTGTACTGAGTGACTGTAAGTATGAGTGACTCTACAGGTGAGTGAGTGGAGATGTGTGTAGACCTAAGAGTCAATGAGTGTGTATGTAGTTATTGGTATTGGAGTATATATGGTTTTGAGAATGGAAGTCTGAAATTTTGAGTCGGTGTATCAAAGGTTATATTAGGGCGTGAGAAGATGCACTAATTTATCACATGGATGACGTCATCAGTGATGTCATCAGTGATGTCATTTGAGATGTCATCAGTAATGTCATCAGTGATGTCACTGACCATGTCATGAGTGATGTAATATGTGACGTCATCAGCAGTGCATTGCGGGGGCGCGAGTTATAGTTAGCTGAACTAACTATAACAGGGGAATTTCTAGGGTTTTGTATGAGGGAAATGTCCAGCTAACTATAACGCCCCTGAAACCTATGGTTTTTTCAGTGAATTTCTAAGGTTTTTTAAATGCCAATTCCTAACTATAACGCCCCTGAAACCTTTGGTTTTTTCAGTGAATTTCAAAGGTTTTTTAAATGCCAATTCCTAACTATAACGTGCAGGAAACCTATGGTTTTTTCAGTAAATTTCAAAGGTTTTTTAAATGCTAATTCCTAGCTATATCAGGCCTGAAACCTATGTTTTTTTCAGTGAATTTCAAAGGTTTTTTAAATGCTAATTCCTATCTATAACTTATCTCTGAAGATATCATGTTTAATGATTTTGATTGGATTTCTATATTTTTCAAATTCAGTGTGTCATGTCATTAATTACATTTTTGTTAAAATACTTTTTTATCACCATTTTTTAATGTATTTTTTCAATTAATTCTTTTAAAAATTAAAAAAATATTATATGAACTTAATGGGTTTTTCAAACATATTTTTTCATATTTTTCAAAATATTTTTTTAACTATATGTGCAAAACTTTATTTTATATATGTGTTTCAATGTTTTTGGATCCGTGCACTCTATGCGCACCGTTCTCGATCCCTACGCGATAGCATCCGCGCATGGTATGTGTCGGGTACGTGGTTAGTGCTCGATTTCAATGCGACCGGTACGCGACTCCTAGCCTATACGCGACACGTTCGATGCACGTAACACGACGTTTACGCGCTTCCGCGATGCGTCATCTGCGTCTATGACGCGGTAGGTCCGCGGATCCCGCGAAAAATTTAACATTTAAAAAAACATATTTATGTATTGCATGTGAATATTAATTGAAGACAAACTCTAAACTAGTCTTAAAACTAATATATTTTAACATCTAATCCTATATTTCTTTTTAATTCAATTTCGCGGATGCGCGCTGGGTGCGTGCTGCATATGCGCACGGTGCGCGGATCCCATGTGACCTGCAAAAATAGAGATTTGATTGGTTCATTACACTTCCTGTTCTAACTACTGAAAGACCCCACCCATTTCAGTCATTCTTCTTTGAGCTTCTTTGGAGAACCACCTCTTTGGAGAGAAGAACATTTTTTAGACTAAGTTTACACATAGCTCTAATTTTTTTCAACCATAAATGGCTTCAGGGCAGCAGGCATCACCTGCATCACCTCAAACCTCTGAGGATGAATTTTTGCCGGAGTTACCACGCAAAGAACGTTTCTCTTCAGTGGTATGGAAATTTTTTACTTTTCCGGAGGGGCAGAATAAAACCAATGCCACCTTGGTCACATGCAAGATTTGCAAAAGAGTCCTATCTAGAGGGGATCCTAACAAGAAATACTCTTGCGGCACGGCAAGTATGATGAAGCACATGAGGACCCTTCATCCAAACAATCTTGCAAAAGAAGAGTGCCGACGGATGAGAAACACTCCTGCTCTTGTGCCATCCACCTCATCGCAGCCGAGCACATCAAGAGTGCATCCATCAGACGAAACCTTGGACATCCGTCCTCAATTTCAATTTTTAAAAGTGCTCTGCACTAAGTTCAATAAGACTTTGTGCTATGGCGAGCAGTCGATCGATCTGATCTGCTGCCGCCAAGAAAGTCATATTTGCTAGTTTTTTCTTTTTTTGTTTTCTTATTGTACCCTGAAGGTCATTCTTTGGTTTCTCCTGTTTTTTATTTATTTTTTTGTTTTTTCAGAAAAAACAAAAAAATCACAAAATGGTTCAGAAAACCCCCCAAAAAATATAAAAGAAGAAAGAAGAAAAAAAAAGTTCTTGTAAGAACTAACTTTCCTGGTTTTAAAAAAAGAGCTAAATTTCTTTGTTAGTGTGTGAAAGTTTACATGAATGTATGTGTAGTACGTAATTGACTGAATGAATGCATTAGTAGCGTATGGTAAATGTATAAGTGCAGAACTATAAGGAAGTGCTGCAGCATCACACAGTAACCTCTTTAGCTGCAGTGTGCTGTAGTACTTCCGAAGCACAGGGATGCAACATATGTACATAAATATGTTGCAAATCTATGCTTCTGTCTGCACGGCTGCTTAAACTGCAGCCATGTGGTGAACACAATAGTGCAAGGATATCTCTGTCATGTGCTGTTTGTTTTTCTACAGGAAGACACACTTCCCTATACAAAAACAATGAGAAAATGCATTTTTCTCCTTCAATGTATGCTGAACATTTCAGCATGCATTGAAGATATAAAAATGTGGAGAAATTAAAACAATTCTCTTTGTTGTGCTTTCCTACACCAATTGTAGAATGGTGCACCATTCACACACATATTGAGATTTATGATTTCTGATAAATCTAGACATGTGTCTTGTTCTATGAGTATTAAGTGCAATCATGCACAACAAAACTTATAGAACACCCTTTCAACACAAAGTGGTCTAAATGATGAAGTTGTATTTACATGGAGTATAAAAAGTGAACAGAGTGCCTTTTCCTCTCTTTGTAAATATAAAAGAGTGTCTTGCACAATAACTATGTTCCAAAAAGTGACATATTTCCTTTTTTAAATTTCCTTGCGAATGATAAAAGTAAGCACAGAGTTTTGTCTGCAAAGATGTTCAAAGAAGAATGATTGAAATGATTGCGGTCCTTCAACAGCTAAAAACGTGAAATATTATGAACCCCTCAAATCTCTTTTTTTGCAGGTCACATGATATCTGATTATGGTCAGATTTCAAAACTACATAAACGGAGTGTTTTTAGAAACGTGTTTCAACTTTGTAGCTTCTTGCAGGCCTCTTCATTCTGCATATTGAGACTTAGTTAAACTTACCTTCACAGTAATAGGAATAAAAAAGGGTATTCATTTTTTGTTGTTTTTCATTCAAATATATATTGTTAAAAATTGCTTATTTTAAAATTTGGATCTGTGAAAGAAAAAAAAAATTATAACATATAATAATACATTTTTTACAACACAACATAATTTCCACAAATTAATTTGTTTGCCTTTTTTGCTGTTCTCAGAATATATTGAATTTCACTTGCAATAGTGATTTCAATGATACTCATCACTTGACAGCGGGCAAAAAAAAAAACAATCAGAAAGATTGTTAAAAAACCCCCAACATACTATTCTCAGTAAAATACCAGAAAATACAAATCATACATATATGAAATGCTTACAGATTACAAAATTTTATAGCACTGTAAATGTTGCCGCATTAAAATAATCACCAAATAAATGACCACCAAAAAGTCTATAATTCAAAAATATACCTTTCCTTGAGGCCAAATGGTATTTTTGCACTTCTTCTTTATGTAAATTGTCCAATGGTAGTCCTATTAAATTATAATAATAAATTCCTCAGAGAGTGAATTATCTTCCTAAAACTTTGACTTTAAAAATATTCGGTAGGAATTTTGTAATTCCCTAGGCAAACGTTGTTTGAAAACCAACTGGGCATCATTACAAAGTGTCCAGCCTTTGTCACATTTTAGATAGGCAGTGTAATGTCCAGATGTGATGGAAGGACCATCATGGAAAATTATTGCAATTGCTACAAAATTCCTTCCTGATATTGATACTTGTGTTGCTACAAACTGCTTTATTAAAGTATCCAATTTTCTTCCATCAGCTGTACAACGTTGCATCATTAAAATTATGTATTTTCCATATTTTGATAAGAATAATGTGGATAATATTTCTGATTTACGTTGGCTACACTCCATGTTTTGAATTGCACCTTTCACTAATTTATTGAAAGACACTGATTTACAGTCTGGTAATGTCAAATACAGAAATCTCTCAGTGTCTACATTGGTGCTACATGTATACATGCAATTTTCACAATAATGTTCCCATTTGTAAGCAAGGCCAAAAATATTTTCTATTTCTACACCTTCATTTTCGAAAATTGTAAGCATATACATTAAAAATTCCTGAGCATCTTGTTGGATATTTTGTGTAAATTGTGTAGAACCAGAACACACATCCAAAAGATTATGAACATCTGAAACAGATTGTATTTTACTTCTATCTGTTGTCAATTTTTCATAAACAGAATGCAACAGAGAACAAAATCTTTTTTCCCGATTCTGCATAATTTGTGCTTGCAAACCTTCCAGATATAAAACAACATTGACCACTACATTAGCATAGCAGTTGACACCAGAACTATTTTCAAACTGATAACCAACAATCTCTTCAACAGTGTCCAATTTCTTTTTACCTGCAATCGCAACATTATCTTATTCTTTTCCTTTCTTGACATCTTCAGTACAGATATTCTGTAACCTTCTTTTTCGACAAACCACACGCTTTTCAAATACAGGATATTGACCTAAATTTGGAGCATACATGCTTCTTAACCTATTATACTCTTTTACACAGTTTGCATCTGCAGTAACCTTTGTCTCATCAAAATCAATCAAAAACAAACCAGATAATGTTCTAACTCGCGACAAAGCAACATATGCCACACCCTCTTTAAATACAGTAGATCCAATGTTCACCAATGCACTGTCTACACTTAATCCTTGAGATTTATGAATAGTCACTGCATATGCCAGAGAAAATGGAAATTGTTTCCTACGGACATATAAATCTTTAACAAGCAAAAAACAAACTGAACAACGACCAATTTCTTTAACTTCATCAATCTGATCAAATTTAATTTTTAAAAATTCAATTCCTTCTTTTTTATGATAATTCACAAAATCCACCACTTTACCCATTGCACCATTAACTAAACCTTTCTCTACATCCAAATTACGTCTTAAAATTACCCGACAGTTTACACACACATAGGTGCCGATTCGGATCCTGGAGAAGCCGGGTACGAACCGTCGGTCGGAGCGTTTTCTCCGTCCGACTCGTACCCGGGAAATAAACATTACAAACATGCAAGTACGATTACCACGGAAACACCATTTCCATACGAATCGTAAAAAACACCGACCGACGAAAAAATACATACCAATGTGATCCGAGACAGCGCCGACGTGACGTCGGGACACATTCAGGCTGCGGTTCACGAACCAGGAAGTACGATCCGCACCGACGTCACCCCGCACGGATAAAATTCTCCGCCTGCCAAAAACTGCCGGGAAATCAGGACGACGCGCACAAGGAGCACCTGTACGCGATGGACAGCCATGGACCCGAACCTACGTGTCATCCCAGCCCTCATAGCAGTCCACCTGCTCTACAGGCACCGACGCAGACGCCGCAGAAGGTCAGAATATCACCCAGGGGCAAAGGGGGGGGCAGGGGCAGGACACATAACCCCCACCCAAGTCAAAAATTACACATGCCCTGGACATACCTGACCTGCAGGACCTGGTCACCTCGAGGGGGTGGGGGCGTGTCCAGCAACGCAAGCGTGCGCCACAACGGAAGTGGATGTTGATGCAAACCAGCAACACAACAATACCGGTACGTACCGTACCCAGGCCTTAAGAGCGTGGGTACGGGTCGTACCACGCCCACCACTACGTCACCCCAACAATGGTGGTACGGCCCGTACCCATGTTCTAAAGGCCTGGGTATGGGCCGTACCAGCATTGTTGGGGTGATGTAGGGGTACGCGTGGTACGACCCGTACCTACGCTCTGAAGGGCTGGGTGCGGTGCGTACCCCTACGGCACCCCATTGGGGGTCTGCACCGTACCCAGGCCTTTAGAGCGTTGGTACGGGTCACACCACGCGTACCCCTACATCACCCCAACAATGCTGGTACGGCCCGTACCCAGGCCTTAAGAATGTAGGTACGGGCCGTACCGCCATTGTTGGGGTGACGTAGTGGTGGGCGTGGTACGACCCGTACCCACGCTCTTAAGGCCTGGGTACAGTACGTACCCAGGCCTGCAAATCGTGGGTACGGGAATGTACGGAGCGTACCCCCACCCGTGTATGAATGGAGCGTACCCCCACCCGTGTATGAATGTAGCGTACCCACATCCCACCAGTGCATGTACGGAGCGTACCCACACCCGTGTATGAATGGAGCGCACCCACACCCGTGTATGAATGGAGCGTACCCACACCCCACCAGTGTATGTACGGAGCGTACTCCCACCCGTGTATGAATGGAGCGTACCCACACCCGTGTATGTCCCGACCGTACATGCCCAGACATAGGAGGGGTGTGCAGAGTCCTCCCAGCAGTGCCCAGACACAGGAGGGGTGTGTGCAGAGTCCTCCCAGCAGTGCCCAGACACAGGAGGGGTGTGTGCAGAGTCCTCCCAGCAGTGCCCAGACATAGGAGGGGTGGGTGCCTATCACTCCCAGCAGTGCCCAGGCACAGGAGGGGTGTGTGCAGAGTCCTCCCAGCAGTGCCCAGACATAGGAGGGGTGTGTGCAGAGTCCTCCCAGCAGTGCCCAGACACAGGAGGGGTGGGTGCAGAGTCCTCCTAGCAGTGCCCAGACATAGGAGTGGTGGGTACCTATCACTCCCAGCAGTGCCCAGAGACAGGAGGGGTGTGTGCCTATCACTCCCAGCAGTGCCCAGACACAGGAGGGGTGTGTGCAGATTCCTCCCAGCAGTGCCCAGACATAGGAGGGGTGTGTGCAGAGTCCACCCAGCAGTGCCCAGACATAGGAGGGGTGTGTGCAGAGTCCTCCCAGCAGTGCCCAGACATAGGAGGGGTGGGTGCCTATCACTCCCAGCAGCGCCCAGACACAGGAGGGGTGTGTGCAGAGTCCTCCCAGCAGTGCCCAGACATAGGAGGGGTGGGTGCCTATCACTCCCAGCAGTGCCCAGACACAGGAGGGGTGTGTGCAGAGTCCTCCCAGCAGTGCCCAGACATAGGAGGGGTGGGTGCCTATCACTCCCAGCAGTGCCCAGACACAGGAGAGGTGTGTGCAGAGTCCTCCCAGCAGTGCCCAGACATAGGAGGGGTGTGTGCAGAGTCCTCCCAGCAGTGCCCAGACATAGGAGGGGTGTGTGCAGAGTCCTCCCAGCAGTGCCCAGACATAGGAGGGGTGGGTGCCTATCACTCCCAGCAGTGCCCAGACACAGGAGAGGTGTGTGCAGAGTCCTCCCAGCAGTGCCCAGACATAGGAGGGGTGTGTGCAGAGTCCTCCCAGCAGTGCCCAGACATAGGAGGGGTGTGTGCAGAGTCCTCCCAGCAGTGCCCAGACATAGGAGGGGTGGGTGCCTATCGCTCCCAGCAGTGCCCAGACACAGGAGGGGTGTGTGCAGAGTCCTCCCAGCAGTGCCCAGACATAGGAGGGGTGTGTGCAGAGTCCTCCCAGCAGTGCCCAGACACAGGAGGGGTGTGTGCAGAGTCCTCCCAGCAGTGCCCATGGAAAAAAAGGGTGCAGTACCCACAGATACAATGCCCACAATAGTCAGTCAGGTGCTCAAAGACCCTGCAGAACACGTAACATGTGTGCGAGGCTGGGAGTACACACATGCATAGTGTGTAAAAGGGAACATGTCCACATGAAGTAACTTCAATATACTCCACACACAAGTACAGTGACCACCAAGGATGCCACAAATGATGCAGGTGGAGACATTGCCCAGCATGCATGGCCAAAGTAGAACGGATCCGTCATACACCAAGGATATGTAGACACAGCTCAGCACAACATTTAGGAAACACCCTGCAGGGAAGATGTCAGGGTCCACAGAGGAAGGGACACACCTTGGGACAATGTCACCATGCAGTAAGAGCATACATGAACAAAGTTATTTGGCAAATACCTTGTGATGGCACACAGATACCAGAGTCCATCCCATGAGCAGCACACCACTACATTTGCCAGACACCTAACACATTATTCCCACCCCAAACATGGAGCAGCACCACCAACAGCAATACCAGAAAAGCAGTAGTGTGCAAAGGGAAACAAACATAGCTTTATTCAGCATTAAAAAATGAATTGTTATGAAAAGTTGAATATGTACAAGGCCCATAGGGCAGTCCATAGTCCAATTCCTGGTGGGGGACACATAGGGACGCGTGTCCCCTAGCTTGCCTGCACAGTTCATACCTCCTTTGCTTCCACAGGGGGGGGGGCATCATGTGGGGGGAAGGACCAGGCACCGCAGTGACAGGAGGGGCAAGGGTAGGTGTTGTGGGTGCAGGGACGGAGGACTCCACTACAGGGGGTGGGGCAGCACCAAAGGTGGAGGTCAGAATGGCGCTGCACACGGTTGCAAGGTCCCCCAGCGTCTCCCCTGCACCCGAAGGAACCACAGGCCCCAAGGAGGGGGGGGTCGGAGGGATGGGTCGCAGCGCTACTGTGGGAGGGTGTGGACAGGGGGGGGAGTCAACCACCCTGACCGGGGACTCCCTTGACTGCTTGCAGGGTGGTGTCACTTTGGGGGTCAGGGACAGAGCAGCCATGAAGGAGTCTTTGGTGGAATCCTGGCCAGGAGAGCTGAGGGGAGTGGATTTGGAGGTAGTGGGCTGTGATGAATGTGGACTCCCACTGTGGCTGCGTGTCTTCCGTTTGCCCCCCGACCCAGTGGGTGTGCCTACTTCACCCTGTGTGTGTGTGACAGGAGGTGTGCGCTTGGCCTTCCCTGGTGGTGTGGTGCCTGTGTCTGGTGGGGTGCGTGCATGGCTACGTCTGGGTGTGCTTTGGACAGGCATGGGAGTGGGAAGTGTGGATGGTGCAGGGGTAGGGGGGGACGTAGCGCTGCAGGAGACCCACTGCTGCAGTCAGTGTCGAGTCAATGGACCTCAGCAACTGGCGTTGGTCAGACTGCGCAGCTGAGATGCCCTCCATGTATGCCTCCATCTGGGTGAGCACTCGTGTGTGGCCATGGAGGACATTAAGCATCGCAGTCTGACCAACCTGCAACTGGCGCAGGATGTCCACAGACCCGGCATTGGCGGCAGCAGTGGAGACAGGGGCAGGGGGTGCGGTGCCTGGCAAGAAGGAGACACGTGGTGACCTAGCACGGCGGGAAGGGACCAGAGCAAGTGGGAGGTCGGTGATGGGAATCGAGGGGGCGGGTAGAGATCGAGTGCTGCTGTCAGCTGTGGGAGCAGCCTCCGCCCCCTCTGGGAGTTCAGCCTCGGACCCGTCAGCGTCATAGTCGGTGGTGTTACTGGACAGGTCCTCCGCCTCACTCCCCTCGGCCTCCGTGCCACTCGATGCGCCAGACAAGACAGCACTGCTGCCACTGGTGCCTGCTCCCTCCTCACGGTCCGTGCCAGTGTCTCCCTCGGAGTCCCCCGACGATGCTGTGGGCAAGGTGAAGAGACAGGAAATGATCAGACACCTGTATACATATGTCACATGAGTCAAATCGACATAGGTCACAGTGCATAGCCTGAAAAGCAACATGAGTAACATCTACAACACGATGTACATATGTAGGCCCTGCAACACCCAGCTGGTTGACCCACCATGCCACTGAGGAACAATGGAGAGCATGACCCAACAGCAAATTACTTGTTATCAAATAGGACAGAGGAGCCAGGCTCTGGGGACAATCGTGCACAGCATCTGTACCACACACCGTTTACAAAAAAGGGATGAGCAGGAACCATGTCTATTAACTTTTTGCACATGCTGCAAAGCCAATACATTAAAACATGCACAACATGACTGGGTCACTGCACCTTGAGTGTATGTCCAGACAAAAATCACACACAGGCCAGACCTAGCAGGGAGACTTCAGATTTGGACATGTAGGCCTTGCCCGCACAAAGCACCCCCTACCTGAGACAATGTGATTGTGACAGAGGAAGTACTTACACCTCTTACTCTGGGATAAAAACACATGGCCTGCACTAAATCCTGATTGTACACAAACTACCCCTGGTGCGCCTGTCCACATATATCATTGACAATCACCCATCATCAGATTGTCGTTCCAAGACACACAGGCACTGCCCACTGTGAGTATGCACAAGCAAAATTGGGTCACACTGTACAGTGGACACATGTAGCACAGTTTACGTCAATACAGATGAGGCCAGGGTACAATGCCACAGAGACCAACCTATGCCGAAGACACAGAAAATGTCCACATAGTTGGATGACACACATGATACCTAGGAAAAGGTGCCCCAGGGCACGGTAGTGGCCACACACCTCCATGGTCCTGGATGGATATGACTGCAACTGAAGCAACCGTCCCTGCACTATGCATTAATCCCACTCATGGACATCATGTCAGAGGGCACAACATTGGACATGTATGCTGGAAGGCAGTACACTTTAAAGACACACTCCTATGTTGGGACTCAGCATCAGTGCCAACTGACATGGACCCCACAATGACTGAACTGGCCAGGGCACAGCCAAGGTCCCAAAACCTGTTACACTCCACCCCCACACATGATGCTGCAAGCATTGGGCAATTGGATTGACTGCCAGCCTAGATTACCTTGTGCAAGAGTGACTACACACAGACCAGGGAACACATGGCAAGGAGGGAAAGGGAGGAAGAACAGCACCGGTTTACTTTGGGGAACTGGTTATGCACTGCACATGTAAACCCTGGCAGTGTATCCATGCAACTGCGCACTTCCAAAAGCTGGTGACACACAACAAACACACATGTACCTACCCCCTTCCTGCTGCTGCTTCTCCTGTAAGCGCCTTTCCAAGTCGGGGAAGACCACCGCCAGCACACGCTTCTAGATGTGGGTCAGACGCCGGCGCCCACGGTTCTTCTGGCTCTCAGGTGAGTCCCCCAGCAGGACCCGTGCAATCCTCCTCGTCCAGCACCGGATATCCTGCCAGCGTTTCCTCACCTGGGCTAGGCGCCGCTTCCGACCCTCCGTATTCCTCACGGCACTGACGGCTTGCTTCCATATCTCCCCCTTGGCATGGACGCCTACCTGTGAGGATGCAAAAGTGAGAATACTTTAATTCACCTGAGCAATGACACAGAGACACACATATTAACAAATTGTCTTCTTTGAACAGGCCATGGTATGCAGGCAACTCATTGCACATTTGTCATAGGGACATAATCCACTGTGGAAGGCAAAATGCACTACGTGGCATTGAAGGTACACAGGTGGCATGAGGGGTGCCACACAATCAATGATCCTGGATCACACTGTGCATCACAAGTTACACAAGGATTATGTACAACACCTCAAAGCAGTCACATGTCCCAGCCCACTGACGCTACCTCAGCAGAGTACACAGACACACACAGGCACAGGACAATCACCTGCCATTGCCAACTGCGGGTACAAACCTCACTCTGCCCATGTGCCACTAGACTGGGGGGTGTCACAGGTGTGGGGCTGGCTCAGCACGGCAGTCACACAGCACTGCTCCCTGCTCACATCACATGGGCAGGGTATATCCATCCCTCATGCAGCTGGTGTGCAACACTCCCCATATGCACTCACCCACATGACAGGGGACTTACACACACACCAATGTCCAGGGGACGAACACATCATTTGGACACTCACAGCACAGGTACACTAAACAAACACACATCTATGGGTACTGTCACCTGTCACACTGGGGGGACCACAGAATTACATCAGGACTGTAGCAACAACATTCCCAGGAGGAGTAGCCAGGCAGAATGTGGTATGCACCATGCATTGATTGTCACAGTAAGCACAATGCAAGTGAGGAGTGCACACAGGAACCACAGCATGCTCTGCATGGGAGACATGAGGCCTTCCCCACCCTGTGACCCACTCCAAACAACATTGCATGTCTGTCACACAGGGGCACAATGCCAGAAGTCACAGTCACAAAAAAGGGGCACAGTCTAAGCTAGTTGAGTCTGCACTCACCTGCTCCCCTGGTCGATCATACAGCATGGTGTACTGTGGGAGGATCACATCCACCAACGCCATATTCTCCTCCATGGTGAATGGCTGGGCCCTCTCCACAGACCTGGACATGGTGCCAGAGGAATCACGAGCAGCAGCAGTGTTGTGGAATGAAAGGATGTGCAGGCAAGTGCTCTCTCATGGGACCTGGCTGCCTTATATCTGCCTTGCTGGCCTGTTTCATTCACAGGAGTACAGAGTGATTGGTCAGTCACATTAGCATCCTACGTTTCCTCCAATCCCTGTAAACCTACCCCAGTGAGGGGCTTTGCATGGTTTAAAAATTGAGCATGATGTCAAGTCAACAACCACTTTGCAACAGAGTATATTGTTTCCAACCGACTTCTGCTGGCCACCTGATGCAATAATTCAAACTTTAAACTTGGTCTCCATGACAACCAGCATGCATTTAGGCCCTTAAACTTGTCCCTCATGTGTCCCCTATGTTATTTCAAGATTTACACACAGGTACGGTCCGTTCCAGCGCCCTAGGGCACCCCAAATGCAGTGATATGGACCGTACACGCGTGTGTAGGGTCCCTATCACTATGGGAGTGCTGGCGTATGCGTACGCCACAGTGATACGGACCGTACACGCGTGTGTAGGATCCCTATCACTATGGGAGTGCTGGCGTATGCGTACGCCATAGTGATACGGACCGTACACGCGTGTGTAGGGTCCCTATCACTATGGGAGTGCTGGCGTATGCGTACGCCATAGTGATACGGACCGTACACGCGTGTGTAGGGTCCGTATCAGTATGGGAGTGCTGGCAGATGCGTACGCCATAGTGATACGGACCGACCCTACACACGCGTTTACGGTCCGTATCACTGTGGCGTATGCATACGCCAGCACTCCCATACTGATACGGACCCTACACACGCGTGTACGGTCCGTATCACTGTGGCGTACGCATACGCCAGCACTCCCATAGTGATAGGGACCCTACATACGTGTGTACGGTCCGTATCACTGTGGCGTACGCATACGCCAGCACTCCCATAGTGATAGGGACCCTACACACGTGTGTACGGTCCGTATCACTGTGGCGTACGCATACGCCAGCACTCCCATAGTGATAGGGACCCTACACATGCGTGTACGGTCCGTATCACTGTGGCGTACGCATACGCCAGCAATCCCATAGTGATAGGGACCCTACACACGCGTGTACGGTCCGTATCACTGTGGCGTACGCATACGTCAGCACTCCCATAGTGATAGGGACCCTACACACGCGTGTACGGTCCGTATCACTGTGGCGTACGCATTCGCCAGCACTCCCATAGTGATAGGGACCCTACACACGCCCTCAGAGCGTATGTACGGTGCGTTTCACACCTGACAGTGGTGACAGGCGGCACACAGAAAGGAATTGAGCTGTCATACTTGGCCAAGGCTGGACATCAAGGCATTGTCTGTGCAGTACTACATGTGTCGGGCACAGGTGGGTCAGGCTGTGATGTGGCACTATACTCCTGAGGTGTGAAGCTAATTAAAGTATGATGAGCTGTGTACACATGTCATGTGTGATGGTGCCCTATGTGCCACACATCTCCTTCACTCCTTTGACATGTGTGCATGTAGTACAGACTTGGTGAGCCATGCGTCACTGGCATGGCACAGTCACCGACACCCGCAAATGTCCCCTGATGCCAGGTACACGGAATATTACCCCTGACAAGTGAATGCCCGCGTTGCACGCTGTAACTATGTCATGTGTGTGTCATGTGTTCCCATAGGTTTGCTGTAGGTGTTTGGTCAAATGCATCTGCAGTTGCTGCAACCAACATGTGTCTGTGTGTAGATGGGCATGGCACACTGTTACGCACACCAGCACACATGTGTAATCCGACGTAAGGTGTGTATGTATGCATCGACACGGAGTTTCAAAACAAGGACATATCTGCATACTCTCAATGTATGTGTGATCAGTCTTGACATGTAATCCTTCATGGCAAGGTGTGTGGTCTGTCCTTTTTCTATGACATGTGACCTGTGCCTCTAGTGTTCCGCAACCTGTCTGTACAATAAACATCCTTCTTCTGCACATATTTGGATGTCTGTAACTCCTGTAATGCGTCTGCCTGCTCACTTACACTGGCCCACAGCTAGTTTCATTGCATGGCATATTGAGGTTGAGAATCAACGTTTGTAGCTGGCTCTTGGTAGGAGTGTCACCTGCCTGGCATACGGGTCCAGGGCATATTGCACAGACCTGACTCTGTATGTAGCATATGTGTATTGCCTGTTGAGCATGTGCTCAGTACATTGACATTGGTGGTGTACTGTACTCACTCTTCATTGTCCCTTCTAATTCACTGCAGGGCTCCGCCTCTCCCTCGACCAATTCCGGACTTGGCTGACCTGAGGGAACATGACTGTATACGCCGCTACCGCTTCCCCCAACATTTGATTGAGGACTTGACGACACGGCTGGCACCACACCTCCAACCGCTACACAGGTAACCTACTGCACTAACACCCAAGATGAAGGTGATGGCAGCCCTACATTTCTTTGCCACGGGTACCTTTCAACATACCATTGCCCATGTCGGTGGCATGTCCCAAACCATGTTCAGCCGTGTTCTGCATGATTTTTTAGAGGCCATGTTGAATCACCTGGATGAGTTCATAAAATTTCCAAGTCCTGAGCAGTTGACATGTGTCAAGCGTGAGTTCTATGCCCTGGGAGGGATGCCCCATGTCATTGGGTCCATAGATGGAACACATGTGGCTTTGGTACCACCACAGGCACAAGAGGTAGCGTATAGGAACCACAAGTATTACCACTCCATTAATGCCCTTGTGGTGTGTCTTGCCAACATGGTGATTTCACATGTCTGTGCGCGTTTTCCAGGATCAGCACACGATGCCTACATCATGAGGCGTAGCAGGGTGCCTGAAATGATGCTGCAGCTGCGCAATGAACGAGCATGTATTGTTGGTGGGTATACTCTGGCAGTCCTGTATTTAACGTCATCTTCCTATCTTACTGCTTCTCCTGACCCACTGTTGTCCATGATGTTTCCATGTAGGGGACGCTGGCTATCCCAACATGCCATGGCTGATCACGCCTCTCCGCAACCCCAGCACGGCTGCCGATCACCCCTACAACAACGCCCATGGGCGGACCAGGCGAGTGATAGAGAGGACGTTTGGCCTCCTGAAGAGCCGATTCCGTTGCCTCCACAAGACCGGTGGCGCACTCCCATATGCACCGGTGAAGGTCTGCAAGATCTTCCTCGTGTGCTGCATGCTGCACAACATGGCAGTGGAGAAAGCTGTGCCACGCATCCTGGATCCAGATGAGCAGGACCATCCACCCGTGGAGGATGAAGGGCTTGGTCACAAGGCAAGTGATGTGGAGGAGGAGGAGGCGGTGGAGGACATCCGGAGTCGGCTCATATGCAACTTCTTTGCTTAGTGGTGAGTTCCAGTGTCTGAGTGTGCACGCATTGGGCCGTGTGTGGCATGTGTTGCAATGTGTGTGTCCATCTGCATGTCTGCCAAGTGAGTCAGAGGTGTGTTTGGATGTGTCACTCGAGTGATGGTGCAATAGAAGAATGTTTTTCCAGAGTCATCATTGTCACCTAGCATGCTGACAACCTTATACGTGTCGAGTACATGCACATGCATGTGGATGTGCTTCTTTTGGCTGACTTCTGGAGTGTCTCTCATCCACAGGTACTTGCGCATGCTGTCTGCTGGTGGCATTGTTGTGCTCCTGCTATTCCTCATGAACACAGCAACATGTGCTGAATCACGTTACATGCACGGACAAGTTTGAAAATCTCCTTCGGGTAAGGGATGCAGCACGGCTTTTTGGGAGTGGTATTTGTTTTGAATGTGTGTGCACTGCTCCTGTTCATGTTTGGATACTTTACATACATGTAGAATCACCATGGGGCACATGACATGGAGCTGAATTCACCTGAATTGATGGTCAGACTTGGTGACAGTCATCTGTAATGGGATTGTGGATTGTGATGAAGCCATCAATGTGTGTAACACTGCCCTCGGAAACATACGGGTTGCACCGGGTTGACATGGTGTGTGAATTCCCCATTAGGGGCTCAATGGTGTATAGCAGCCTCTCCGTGAGCAGCAGGGGGTGTTTAGCTGTAACCCGTCACTTGTGTGCCAGTGCTATGGATTTCCAGCATCTGTGGTGCAAAGGGGGGTGCCAGTGTTGGTCCCACGTGTTCATCCACATGACCTGTGTATGTGTTGACAGAGTTGCATTAGCATTCCGACACACATGACTAATAAAGGTGTCCCTCTGCCTCCAAGGTGCCTCATCTCTGTCAATGGTGGTCTGTTGCCACTGTGCATGCAGCATGTCTGGCATTGTTCTCAGAGATGGTGCATATGAGTCTATGTGTAGAGTAGCAAGATGCAAGCTGTTTGTCAGGGATTAGATTCTGTATTGTGCATGATGTCCATGGCTGTGTAGGTATTGTGGCATGTCAGTCTCCACGACGGCCACTGTGCTGCATGTGAATCCATTGTGTGTGTGTGAGCCATGTTGAACCAGACATTCCTTCCTTGACATACACCTTTTGCATAGTTCCTTCCTGAGATCCTTGTCTTTGTGTGCTACTTGTGGCATTGTTTTCTTGACATGGTTCATGCTGCTGCAGGCCCTGCAGCAAGGGCACCCAGTGTCCACGCAAACGAGCTGGTGTTCATCATGGATTGCTTGCTGACATGTGCTATGCTGATCAGCAGCATCTGTGCCTCATGCGGCAGCACACTCTGCATTATGCACAAGATCCCCAGTTCCATCAACCTCAAGGCAAGAGGGAGACCATCCCCCAGGTCAACTACGACATCCGTGTCTAATCCTACCCTGCACTCTACGGACATGTGCGTTACAAATCCCATGATACTTGTCCACATCCAGGGTGCATCTGCACAGCTCTGCTACTACATCCGGCGACCAGGCCACATCAACGTACAACAGAGATGGAGTGGATCACTGCCAGCTGCAGGATGACCTTCTAAATCCATGCACACACTCAGGATGCAGCCCACAACCACAACACAACCTTGTGGCACTGTGATCCAACACCCAATTGTGCCATCTCCATGCATCCAACCTTGGCCGGCCCACCATTCTCCACATCCACCTGACTCAAGCATGCAGGACATGGTTCTGCCACGTGTCTACACATACCTGGGACTCCCACCCCAGGACACTCCACATGATCCCTGACCTCTGCGCATGACTTTTGCTCTTCTAAATAGGTCTGTAGGCACTGTTGTGCGGGCACCCCCTCAGCTGGTTGGGCCCATCACGGGTGAGTATGGTGCTCCATGTCTGTTTTGGATGATACATTGTGACCCATGTGTGTCCTGTGCCAGACTCAGACCTCTTCTAAATAGGTCTGTAGGCACTGTTGTGCGGGCACCCCCTCAGCTGGTTGGGCCCATCACGGGTGAGTATGGTGCTCCATGTCTGTTTTGGATGATACATTGTGACCCATGTGTGTCCTGTGCCAGACTCAGACCCCAGGATATGGATGGTTGGAGTTACTACTGAAATCAGGCATGGTTTGACTTTACAACACACACACGTAGTGGAATAATGCTAAATGACGGCATCATCTGGTGATTGTGAAGATTTTTATTTGTGGTGGGGCACGTGTTTGGGGATGACAAGAGGTGCTTGGCGGGAGTGTAGAATCCAAAGTTTACAGGGGGAGTTGGTATCCTTGCCATTGAAAGTCATCAGAGTCTATGCCACAGTCTTTGTCTACATTGATCAGACAGTGACCAGCAAGGCCATGTGGAAGAGAATGTCATTTGCTGATGTGCTGCTGTTGGGCCAGAGGGCCAGGTGCCAGGCCAGGTGACCTGGGAGATGGTGATGTTCCGCTGACTCTCACGGTTTTTTGCGTGGACGACCCACCCTCCTGCGGGGACCCTCAGAAGCAGGCCGTGACGATGCTTGTGATCCTCCTCCTGATCCCTCCCTGTGGGTGGTGATGTTCTTCGCCTGGTGGCACAGGGAGGGTTGCCCATGTTTTTGGCGATCCGACGGAGTACACGGGTCATTTCCGTTTGCACCGACACAAGTTCAGCCTGTCTTGCCTCCATCCGTCCTTGGTGTCGCTGTTGACAGGCATGTTGCTCGGCCTGCAGGGTCTTCATCTCCTCGAGGGTCCCCTTGATGTCTGTGAGGGTGGACGCAATCTGGACCATGCCTCTGGCGTCATGCCGGTATGAGTCGAGGATGTTGCTGATGTGTGACATTACCGGTTCCTGAGCCAACTGGTCAGGTTCGCGCCTCCGCCGTCCTCCACTCCCACCACCCCTGCCCACTTGCGCCTGGCCTGCCGTTGTGGGCACATCGGGTCTCCGGAACCCCTGAGGGATGGCATTTGCGGTGTCGCCTGCCTCCTCCTGGGTGCCTGGAGAACCTTGTCCCTCCTGGACAGACTGGCTGTGTTGTTGTGTGCGGGCAGGGCTCCTGGGTGTCTCCTGGGATGTGGCAGGAATGGGGGTGGTGGTTGGCACAGTTGTACCTGACGCAGGTGCTGCAGGTGGTTGGACACCAGAGGGGCCAGGTTGGTCTGGGTCATCCACGGAGTGGTGAGAGTCGTCGCTGCCGGTGGGGTCCTCTTCACGCCGAGCCTGGTCCTGTGAGTCTTCCCCCCCAGTGTTGGGGGGAGATCAACGACGTTGACCTGTGTGTGAGAGAGACAGTGTTAATTGTGTTACATGCGACATCCATGTTTCATTCATTTTTGAGTTGGCACAGTTCCTCTGGGTGGTTGGATTTGGCTAGCATTCCTCTCACAGTGCACTTGTGCATGGGTATGTCCCTTGGCCACAGCTTCGACACTTTACCTATGTGTGACACAATCTTAGTTGATGCATCTTTTGGGAACGCAGTCAGCAGTGTAGTGAGCGGGCGTAGCAAGCCATGCAGAGCCGCCTTACGTGTTGCACTGTACGTGGCCAAATGGTGTTTTTTCCATGCTATTTGAGAATGCAGGTAGGTAAATTAACCATTTGTGACAGGGTTCTGACAAACACAGTGGGTGGGTATACTGGGTGTAAGGTTATGTTTGTGCCTGCAGCACGGATGTACTCGTGCACAGATTGACACATGGCCCAGGGTTTATCAAAGGTTGAAGGGGGGGTTCACGCACTGCCAAACCTTGTCTACATGCACACAGTTCACCTGCTGACGAACGAACATGGCCACACCACCCAAGGGTTATTTGGTCTCCCTCTGTCTCCCTTTCTCCCTCCCTCTGTCAGCCTCCTCCCACTGTCCCTCTCCCTCTGTCTCCCTTTCTCACTCCCTCTGTCAGCCTCCTCCCTCTGTCCGTCTCCCTTTCTCCCTCCCTCTCTCAGCCTCCTCCCTCTGTCCGTCTCCCTCTGTCTCCCTTTCTCCCTCCCTCTGTCAGCCTCCTCCCACTGTCCATCTCCCTCTGTCTCCCTTTCTAACTCCCTCTGTCAGCCTCCTCCCTCTGTCCGTCTCCCTTTCTCCCTCCCTCTGTCAGCCTCCTCCCACTGTCCGTCTCCCTCTGTCTCCCTTTCTCCCTCCCTCTGTCAGCCTCCTCCCTCCCTCTGTCTGTCTCCCTGTGTCCACCTCTGTCTCTGTCCCTCTCTCTGCCCCTCTCCCTCCCTCTGTGTGTCACCCTCTGTCACCTGAGCCCAGCTTCCTGGGCACACACAGTTTGCAGGTCTTTCAAAGGCCATTGGCTTGTTCATGTGGGTTTGTTTCTTCTCTGCGGGCACCCATTGTGCAGAGTGTCTGAGTCTGCGCTGCTGCTGTGGCGGGGTGTGCTGACACTCTTTCAGAGTGATGCGTCTTCATTAGCTGCTGTTATGTGCAAATTGTGCCTTCATACCCATGTCGTCCTGCAACGCGGCCACCATTAGCAGGCAAAACAGTACTGTGTGGGGACACACTGTTTGCATGGCTGTGCCCTAAGCCATATGGGCTGAGGGCATTGTTGTGTGCTTCAGAGTTGCTCTATGTTAGTTTTGAGGCCCACCCTCCCGGCATCGGGGACATCCTGTCTTGTGTTGGTGTTTTGTGTGGCCTGTGACTTGGCATGGCCTTGCTTGGGGCATGGGGCATGGAGGCGCTAGTGGCATGTGTGTGTTTTTGGAGTGTGGTTGTGTACGGTGCAGGCTTTGGGGGGGTTGCGTGCATGATTGGTATTTTGGTTTTGTATGGCGTTCTCCCCATGTGAGGTGAGTTGTTTGTGTACTCACCAGGCTCTCGGACTTCTTCTACTCCGTCTACTCCCACCGGCGGCAGCGTGGCCATCACCTTCTCCTCCCAGGGATGGTAGTGTACCAGTCTGTGGGGCGGCCCTCCTCCAGTGATGTTGGCCTGGTTGTGCTCATCCGTCATTTTGCGGCGGACCGTCCTCCGCAGATCGTACCACCTGGCTTGGCACTCATGCCTGGTCCTTCTGGTGGACCCAACAGCATTCACAGAATTGACTATCCTCTCCCACATGGCAGATTTTTCGGATATGCTGGTCCGTCTGACCAATGTTCCAAGGAGCTGTGGCTCAACTCTGACGATTTCGTCGACAAGGACCTCCAGCTCCTCCTTTGTGAACTTTGGATTCTTGTTAGTGGGCATGGTGTGGGGTGTGGGTGTGGATGGTTGTGGGGGTGTGGGTGTGGATGGTTGTGGGGGTGTGAGTGTGGTTGTGCAGGTGTGTGTGTGTGAATGTGATGAGGGTGTGTTTGTGATGGTGGTTGTGTGAAGGAGTGCAAGTGTAAGGTCTATTGATGTATGTAGTATGGTGCAGTGCGTTGTCTCTGTGGTCTGGCAGTAGGGGATCTGTTGCAAAGGATCATGGTTTGTGTGTGCTGGGCCTTTTTATTGGTCCATTTGTGGGTGTGGCTGGGTTTGAACTTTGGGTGGGTGTGTTATAAGGAGTGGTAGTGGTTTGGGCCTCTGTTTAGCTGTTTGTCAGTTGCAGGTCAGTGTATAGGATGTATTTGGGCTTGTTGGATATGTTTTGTGGTGTTGTGTGCTTCGAATTGACTCTCCTTGTGTTTTTTTGGTTTGTCCTGGTTCAGTACGAGTGTTTTTTGCGTCTGTACGGTGCGTACATGGGCCATGTTGTTGTACAGTGCTGTCCTTTGCTATGGCTTAGTACGACTCGTACATGCGCGATGTTGGGTGAGGGTGCTGGTGTGTGGGCCTGGGGTAGGGTGCGTACAGACACGGGCAGGGTGTTGGTCCGCACCGTCCATCGGTGGTGGTGTTTCGCACCGTACATACAGGGGGGGCTGGGTGTAGGGTCCGTACATACACTGGTGGGGTGTGGGTACGGTCCGTACATACACGGTGGGGGTACGCTCCATACATACACTGGTGGGGTGTGGGTACGGTCCGTACATACACGGGTGGGGAGTTGGTACTCTCCATGCATACACGGGTGGGGGTACGGTCCGTACATACACGGGTGGGGGTACGCTCCATACATACACTGGTGGGATGTGGGTACGGTCTGTACATACACGGGTGGGGAGTTGGTACGCTCCATGCATACACGGGTGGGGGTACGGCCCGTACATACACGGGTGGGGGTACGGTCCATACATACACTGGTGGGGGGTTGGTACGCTCCATGCATACACGGGTGGGGGTACGGTGCATACATACACGGGTGGGGGTACGGTCCGTACATACACTGGTGGGGTGTGGGTACGGTCCGTACATACACGGGTGGGGGTACGGTCTGTACATACATGGGTGGGGTGTTGGTACGCTCCATGCATACACGGGTGGGGGTACGGTCCGTACATACACGGGTGGGGGTACGGTCCGTACATACACTGGTGGGGTGTGGGTACGGTCCGTACATACACGGGTGGGGGTACGGTCCGTACATACACGGGTGGGGAGTTGGTACGCTCCATGCATACACGGGTGGGGGTACGCTCCATACATACACTGGTGGGGGTTCGGCGCGTACATCCGCGGCTGGGGGCGTTTTGCGCGTACATGCGGGGGATGGGGGGGTTCGGCGCGTACATACATTGGCTGGGGGGGTGTTCTGCGCGTACATACGGGGTCTGGGGTGGGGTGTTCGACGCGTATGCGGGCACATGTCTCCATGGTTGCTATAGGAGTTCGGTCCGTACGGTGTTTTCTCCATCCAGTTGTAAAATCGAAAGGACGGGATTGATCGTACTTGCGTGGTCGGACTTCATTTTTCTGATTCGTACGGTAAATCGTCCGGGGATGTGTCGGACACATTTTCCGACCCGAGGACGTGTGGGGAAATTTTCCCAATGCGATTCGTATGGACTTTTTCCCATGCGAATCGTACTTGGCAGTTTGTACGCTACTTGTACGATTCGTACAGTAAAAAATCCGGATACGATTCGTACGGGGAAAATTTTTCCAGGATCGGAATCGGCCCCATAGTGTATTTGCCAGACCAGCAGTTTTAGATATTTTTTTTTCTAAACAATCTAGTTTTGATCTCAACTTACCCGTCAAAATAATAGTGATTCCTTCATGTAGTATTTTATCGATGGCTTCCATTTTAACAATTTCTTCATTTTCCAATTTTAATAATTCTTCGTTAAATATTGAACACTCACGCAGTGTCGGCATTAAGCAAATCACTGACTTATTTTTAGCAATTTCCACGTACACTTTTGCAGCAACTGCATTTTCATTTGGAAAGACATTGCAAAGTAATCGACTCTCCAAAGCTTCTTTCCCTTTTTTTGAAAGAATTCCAATTCTTATATCTTGAAGAATACTTCCATATTCAGCATCATTTGCCTGTCGCATATTTGTTGTCAGTTCTTTGTATTCAAAATTACTCCAAATGTTCACATTACCAACACTGCCAAGAGACTTTCTGGTATCTTCATGGGCAAGTGTTTTAAATACCGGTTGTCCTTTCACCGGTGTCAGTTGCAGTAGATCTCAAAAACTATGACGTGTTTTCCTCCAAATAACATGTCATACTCTGTTTTAAGAATTTGCTGCATTCTCAAATGCACAAAGGCAAGCATCAAGTTTGAAACCATGCTCACCTCATCAATAATGAGAAGTTTCATTTTCTTCAGCACTCTTGAAACTTCACAACAAGCTTCTCCAGATAGCTTGTGGTATTCCAATTTGTTCTCATGCTCTACTGGCAGCATTAGTAAACAATGTAAAGTAATTCCTTTAATGTTATGTGCTGCCAACCCAGTTGGAGCAGTGACAACACAAGACAAATGCAACTCAGTTGTTTTTTGCAGATAACTTGTAATTACTTTAATTAAGAAACTCTTTCCTGTTCCAGCTTGACCACTCACATACATTCGGATAGGTTGAAATGATGTACATGAGCACACTCTCTTTTCATGAAGTAATCCATGGTCAATCTGCTCTTTCACTTGCTGATATATTTGTTTCTGTTCAACATTTAGTTGCTCTTCCAAGTTTCCTAACTGTATTGCATCTTCTTGTGCTTGATACATTGCTGTTTCCACCTCATTCCTTGCAATCGCTGCTTCATTTTCACTAATTGGTTGTCCTAGTGGATCTTGACTCAGTGCAGCAGAACTTTGACTGTCTTGAGAACTGTCTCTAGCAATCTCAGCAGCAATTGTAGCTTCTTGATCAATTTCATCATTCAACATTTTCACATAATTTGCGAAAGCACTGCATTGTATGTTATCTTTACAAGCATTAAATGAATCTTCATAGCTGGGAAAATCTCCAAGTAATTCCAGTTCAGAACGCCATGGTTTGAACATTTACAAAAGGGCTAAATAGTAAAATTCCCTTTTGTCAGCAGTGTCGCAACTCAGTTTTCTTTGATTAATTAAATTTCCTTTCCTTTGTTTCACCAGACATCCTTCGGAACCAATCACTCCATATTTTCCATCGTTGATGTTCTCTGTAATATTCCGTTTAAAAGTGTAGTTTTGCAGCACTTCATAGAGACACATGTTCTCAAGATGATAACTTCTCTTTGGATAGTAGTTGTCCAACATATTGGTTTTCAAAATATCTGTACTTTCAGGGTCATTTTCTGCTAAATATTCAATTTCTTGAACAGATCTCAGTACCCGATTTCGCATTCCTGCAAGACCTAGACTCGCCCAAATGATTCTTCTACTTTTGGAATATAGACTTGCAGATGATAACCGATCTGAACATTCATATGCTCCAATTTCACGATGCGATAACATCTTCAAACTGAAACTGTATAATTTCTTACTTAGAGTCTTCTCGTGAGAAATCTCTTCCCACATTTCTTTCAATTCAGTCTTTTCTGATTTAGTAATGTAAGACGTTACATATTGTCCGCAACATACTGAATATCCATGTTAGCGTTCCACATGAATAAAATAACTGGATTGTAGTCATTTATGTATTTCGATTCTTCGCTTCTTCTTAAGTTGTAGGTGTTTTTCGGAGACTTTCTTGTGATGGTATGTCGTACTGCTGACATAAAACTGTTCACTCTTCCTTTGGCTAATACAGGACGTGGAAATCCAAAACGACATTTGGTATAGAACTTATCCTTTGACTTGTACTTTCGTCGACAGTATTTTCCACACCTGTGGCTTTGAAATCGTAAGACTTGTTGTTTTAAGTTTTTCTCTTCTCTGCTATTTGGAAGAGTACATGTAGCATAATCTTCAATGAAAGACAAAACAGTTTCATCTGAATCTGTTCCAAATTTGGGGGCGTCCTTGACCCATAACAACATATGTATGTGAGGAGCACCTCTTGCTTGATACTCCTTTCTCCAAAAGAAATCCACAACTTCTCCAAGAGGAGGATTCTTTTTATTGCAGATGAAAGACATCATAGCTTCAAATCTATGATTGAAATATCTGCATACATTGACAGGATCCAAGGAGCACAATTCTCCAGGTGTCTTGTATTCAATATTTTTTATATTGGAATTTGCCTCTCGAAGAAATTCAAGTAAATCATCCCGAGCGTACTCAGCACAGCTTAGGGTAAGAAACCACGTAGGAGTTCCCAAGTTCCGTAGCATACATTTCAGTTCTCCATGTCGATGGTACCAATATTCATTAGTCCCACGCTGACATGCCATCAGATTAATCAACTGAGATTCTAAATGATCATCTCTCTGATGCACTTTATCCATAAAATCCTTTGCAGTTACATTTTGCAGATGCATTCCAGCTTCTAAAATATGATTTACTGCATATGAAAGTCCAGACAAGTCACTTTCAAACAGAAGATGAAACATATAAGGGATTTTTTTTCTTCTTTTTTTTTCTCTTTTGAATTGTTTTATTTGGATGCCTCAAGTAGTTGTCCCAGGTTTCATTACTTCTATCTCTTGTCCTAGCCTTCATACAGCATTTAAATGTCTACCACAGGCAGCCTTTCCTCTATCTCGATGTATGCACTTTAAAACACTGAGCACCACTGTATTGGCCGCAGTACACTTTTATCACACTATTTGCTAAAAGGTCTATCTCTTCTTGAGTAAGTTGCCTTTAGAACCATAGATATGTTGTGACTTACAATACTACAGGTTAAAAGTACACCAGGAAAAGAAACAACCAAAGTATGTTTTTTGGTTCTGCTCACAAAGATGTTAATTAAGGATGTTTCAGCTTCTTTACCGGCTACTGGTTTTGCAATTGTTGCAGAATAAATTAATCATAGAATGATATCAATGATATAACATTAAATTGTCACACGTTTGTTTTTAAATCAAGTTTATTTTGAAAATTATATTTCTACATTAGATATAAGATGTAGTAAATATTAAAGTGTCTCTCAACCCCTGATAAAAGAAAACCTGCAAGTTGTTATTTCAAATTGGATTACATTTTTTCCTGGCTTTAGAGCATCAGATTTTCACAAAAATCATTTGCCATCCTTCACTTTAAAAAAAATTTTTTTTTAATTGTTTTAATTGTAAACGTAGTTTATTGGTTTTCTGAATATTACAACTTCTGCCGACCTCAGTATACATCAGAACAGATCACTATCGATACATTCGGCAAAGAAGCTCAATAATAATAAACAGTGAGACAAATAACTGTGAGTGACCAGTGGCCTAATCCGGAACAACAATGTCCATGTTCACTGCCACGCAATGTCCATACTCTTCAACCTCGTCCAACGTTGACTCTTGAAATATACAATAACTACTCTGAATGTAACATAAGTCCCCCCCTCCCATCTCCTCCCCCCATCCCAACGATCCCCCATCCTACCCTCCCCCCCTTTGCCGGGTCAACGAAACTCGTGGTCCATGCTTCGACATATTCATTCATGCGGGCCGCCTTCTGTCACCCTCCCCGGACCCGGGGTCCCTCCCTCCCCGGAAGACGCCTCAGCTACACTGGATATAGTGACTTGGGAGGCCTGTCCCTCTATCTCCTGCACCATTGCTCCCCATGCCAAGAGCACCTCAGGCAGCTTGTCATCCTTCCTTGTACTTCGCATATGCCCCTCCTCAGCCAGGGCCCATTCCCGGAAATCGGACCTCCACTTTGCCAATGGGGATCCCTGCTGTGTTAACCAGTGGATGGCTATGCGCCTCTTGGCAATAACTAGCCCCAGGATCAGGAACCGCCTACTTATCTTGCGTTTTTGGTCCCGCGGAATCAAGCCTAGGAGGCATGTGCGGGGATCCAATGCTATAGTCCATCCGGTTATCCGGGTCAGAGCACCAAGAACCGCCCCCCAATGCGCCTGGATTGATGGACACGTCCAAACCATATGCACAAAATCTGCCGGATCAAAGCGACAACTAGGGCAATGGGGGTCTCTGGAGCCATCAATGGCGTGCAACCTTCTAGGAGAGAGGTACGTCATGTGTATTATGTTGTACTGAATTTGCTTAAAACGATTGCTCACTGACACCTTTCGCACATTCTCATGTATCCTTTCCCAGTCTCATGTCGTGACCTCCTGAAGACACACCCGCTGCCATTTTTCTTCTATTTTTAGGGGTCAGCTCTTTTTATCATCCCGTAATGCCCTATAGAGGTGAGTGACACGTTTTCGCCCTCCCGCCATGGTGATCAGAGTAACCAGAGTCCGGGTGTGTTTCGGGGCCTCCGGAAACGTAGGCCGCAGTTGTCGTGCCGTTGCCGCTATTTTTGCATATTGCAGAAACTGCCCTGCCCCCAACTCAAAGGCAGTTATCGCCTCCTGGTAGGTGATACATTTTCCTTCCGGGTACAGGTCAGACAACATCAGGCAGCCCCCCGTCTGTCATGCCTCCGTCAACATCACCTGTTCAATCTGTGCAAAGGGCGGCAGCTGCCATATGTCCGCCTCCAGGGCAAAAGGTCTGTCCTGTATAATTTTACGAACCACTCGGTTCCAAATTGCATCCCCAAGCCGGACCATAGGCGAACCGGGCACCGCCTGCCCCCCGGCCCGCCACAACAATGTCCCGAGCTGTCGGTCCCCATACGTACCCTCCAGCAGGGATCTCTCCCAAGAGGGATCAGCGTCCAACCAGGCTATGGTATGCTGCAATTGCGATGCAAAGTAGTAAAGTTCCAAGTCAGGGATCTCTAGACCCCCGGTACCCCAACTACGTTTCAGGATGTCTAAACTAACTCTGCATCTCTTCCCATTCCATAATAATTGGACCAACAGTGAATCGAGTTCCCGGAAGACTCTGTGTGGAATTTCAAAAAAGGAGCCTTGCATGACATAGAGACAACGGGGCAGGACCACCATCTTCATGAGTGCAATCTTTCCCATCCGTGAGAGGTTAAGAGTGTTCCAAAACGTTATACTACCCTGCAACCCACGGATTATCCTTCCCATGTTGCGCTGATAAAACCCCGTCTCGGACCTATCGACCCATTTCCCCAGGTATCGGACCGTGTCCTCCGCCCATGGAAGTTCCAGCGCCGGTCGTTGGTCCTCCCCCCAATTAATCTCCGCGGCAATCGCGTAAAGCTGTGACTTTGTTCTATTAATGTAGAGCCCGGAGGCTTCAGCAAATTGGGCCCTCGCTGATAGCAATATCGACATTGATTGGGTTGGCCGACTCAAGTATATTAACACGTCATCGGCGTACAATGACACCATGTGCTCCGCATTCCCCACCCGTACTCCCTGTCCTACAAGTATCCTGCGCAGGAGACACGCCAAGGGCTCCATTGCCAGGGCAAATAGCAGTGGGGAAAGCAGACAACCCTGCCGCGTACCCCGTGCTATAGGAAATGCGTCCGACACATACCGACCCGTACGAACCCGCGCCATCGGCCGTGCATATAGTAACTTAATCCAGTTTACAAACCCCTCCCCCAAGCCCATTTTTAGCAAAACCTGCCATAGGTAATCCCACCTTATTGAATCGAATGCCTGTTCGATATCGAGGAACACCAGGGTGTCTTGTTGGGCCCGTCCTTCCACCGATTGCATAATGTGGGCCAGGCGTCGGATATTCAGCAGCGTATTTCTGCCCGGTATAAAGCCGGACTGGTCATCATGTACCAGCCGTCGAAGGTAGGGGAGGAGCCGAGTCGCCAATACCTGACTAAGAATCTTAAGGTCAACATTCAACATGGAGATGGGCCTATAGGAGCCGGGGAGGAGGGGGTCCTTCCCAGGCTTAGGGATCATCACAATCAATGCTTCCCTCAGGGAGTCTGGGAGTATACCACGTTTCTCTGCCTCCACTGTGATCTCCAGTAGTTTGGGGACCAGTAGGCCACCAAATTCCTTATATAGCTCGGCGGGTATGCCGTCCATGCCCGGGGACTTTGCAGTTTTGAGGTGGGCGATAGCTGCCCGTAGTTCTTCCCCAATAAAGGGGGCCCCCAAGGCTTCCTGACTGTCCGTGTCTACACTGGGCAGTTCCTCCTCAACCAAATAGGCCTCCACCGCCTCATAGGCCGATGGGGACTGTGTCTCAGAGTATATTTTACGTAAGTGGGCCACGAATACGTTATTTATTTCATGTTGGGCACACACCAACTGTCCCATATTGTTTTTTAGTGCCAAGATCGGGTGAGGCTGGGTCTCCGCCCGTATCAGGCGCACCAGTAGCTGTCCAGCCCTGTCACCGTCCGTGTACCAGCGACTCCTACTCGCAGTTCTAGCATATTTGCCTAGCGAGTCCCATAATTCTCCTATCCGCCGCCTCACATCGTCCCCCTCCGCCGACCGCTTACTGTTCATGGGGAGTTCCTTTACCAACACCTCCAATCGTTCCTCTTGCCGCTGCAGATCACGCTCCAATACTGTTTTGACCCCCACCTCCCTGGACCAACAGATCCCCCGAACCACCACTTTCATCGCCTCCCATTCTGTCGCCCTGGTGCTGGCGGAGCCCCAGTTGAGCTCCATATACTCTGTCAGTCCCGTCAATATGGCGTCTTTATAAACCGGGTCACCGAAAGCTTCAATATTGAGCCTCCATAATAGTATCTTAGACCTTGGTCGGGCCAGCGAGTACGTGATCAGGAGCGGGGAATGATCCGACAGATAGCGGGCTAAATATTGCGTCTCCGTTACCCGATAGATCGCCGTCTTTTGAATGAAAAAGTAGTCCAATCTGCTAAAGTTATTGGCAGCAGGTGTGTGGCACAAGTACACTCTATGACTAGGGTTATGGTGGCGCCACACATCCAGAAGGCCATAATTAAGAAGCATTTGGTTCATCGCTTCTCTGACTCGGGGCTTAGCATCCAGTCTGGGGGGAGTCTATCAAGCTTCCCATCCATCGCACAATTAAAGTCCCCTGCCACCACCAATTCCGTGTCAGTGTCCAGATCCAACAGTCCCAATACCCGGCTTAAAAACCCACCATCATCACTATTCGGGGCATAGACATTCACCAGGCATATACTGCGCCCATCCAGAGTCCCCTTCACCACCACAAACCTCCCATCTGAATCCTGTTTAACATGCAGAGCCTGAAAAGGGACTCCTGGTGCCACCCATATTAGCGATCCCCGGGCAAACCCAGAGTATGATGTAGCAAAAATCTGACCCCTCCACCTCCGTTGGACGAATTTAAGACAGTCTCCCCATAGGTGGGTTTCCTGAAGTAGAGCTATACTGACCCCGTACCGCCTGAGGTATGAGGCTACCCGAATCCGTTTCACCCTGTTATTGAGCCCTCGGACGTTCCAAGTGATCAGTTTGTAATTCTGCTTATCCCCTGCCATGACTGAACAATTGTGGGTATCTCCATCCCCCGTGCCTGCGGTACGTAGACCCCCCCTTATTATCATAGCGTGCCCCCGCCCGAGGAGTAAATTGACGATCCCCTGTATGCCACCATAGACCAGACCCGACAGCAACCTCAACAAACCCCGAACTGAAATGCCCAACTCCCCCCACCCTCAGGCAGTAGCCCGTCATTCTCTCAGCCATTTCTGGTTTGAGGACTCCGACCCCGCCCCAAATCTCCACCCTCCCCCAGCAATCCCCTTTCAACGTACTAGAACAATTTCCACACTTACACCCCCAAGTCCGTTGCTACCTCCCTCCCTCCTGTGACTCAGTGACTCAGCCGACTGCCTGGCACCGTGTAGCCCCGCCCGACCGAGGTCTAGCCAGGCCGCCTCGGTACTCCACAGCCGGCAAACCTAACCAGCGTGTAGGCGAACTAGTGTATTCTCCTCCAACAATTATCAAGCAATCAGCCCCTCCACCCCTCAAGTTCAGGGGGCCCAATGCCCGTGCTCCATCGTTCCTCAGTAAAGTCAAGCGTCCCACGGGCCAAACCCGATACAGTGACTCTGACTGTCCATCACTCAGTCTCAGCCTCAGGGTCTTCCCTCACCCAGTTCCAGAGCCTACCATCTCCGGGCCGGCGGCCCCCTCCAGATCTGACTGTGTTTCCTGCACCAGACAGAGTGGGGAAAACTGGTTCTGCGTCGGGATCTCCACTCTCTCCGTACGTAGCGTGCCATCTTATCCCACCACGATACGCCCCTCGTCTGCCCGCTCTCGGTCTTGCCGCCGTCGTCCTTCTGCACTACGTTGCTGGTTCCCCCGTCGATTACTCCGGCGTTTCTGCTCTTGCCATCCTTGGTTTTGGTCCGGGCCGGCCAGTCCCAACGAGTCCATCCAATCTGCAGCCTCCGACCGGGTACCAAAGAAGTGGACTCTATCCGCATACTGTACCCGGAGCCTAGCGGGGAACATCAGGCTATATTTAATATTATGGCTTCGCATCCGTCTTTTGACACTCAGGAAGTCGTTCCGTAGGTCTTGCACCTTTTTGGTGTAATCGGGGTAAATGTGAATGTCTTGGCCGTCAAACCGAGGTGGGCCTTTGGCACGAATATGTTGCAAAATCATGTCCCGATCCCTAAAGTTGAACAGCCGGGCAATCAAGGCTCTTGGCGGGGAGCCTGGTTTTGGTGGTGGCCCCAGTGATCTATGTGCCCTTTCCACCGCAAACATCTTGGAGAGCCTCAGCTGGGGGAACGCTCTGCCAATCCAGTCTTCCAAGAAGAGGTCAGCTGCCGGCCCCTCCGCCTTTTCAGGAAATCCCATAAAGCGGAGATTGTTCCGCCGAGAGCGTCCTTCTGCATCTTCCGCTCTGTCCTCTAGGCGGGCCGTATGATCCTGAAGTGCCGTGACTGTCTCCCGCAACTGTCTAACCTCCGACTGCAGGGTACTTAGGTCTCCCTCCGTAGTGGTAACCCTGTCCGCCACCTTCCTGAGATCCAGGCGTAGATGATTAATGTCCATGGCCATCCCATCCATTTTTGTTGCCAATGCTACCCTGGAGTCGCGAATCGCTGCCAATATATCTTCTTTATCTCGAGCGGCCGTATCTTGATGGGCTCCTTGCTCCATATCCGCACGAAGGCGATCTGTCGTTGACGGCCCCGGGACCGTGTATTGCACAATTTTATTCCCCTGGGCGCCTCTCAGGGGATGGTCCTTCCCCATCGTCCGCGGGGCCACCGCCGGGGTTGACGCTGTGTCCCCCCCGTCCAGAGGAATCCGGGAAGGGGTGCCCCTCCAACAATCCACCTCCTCGCTGGGGACTCCGCGCCGTTCACGCCAAGCAGGCCACCCGACCTCCGCCCGGAGCCAGTACCAGGCCTTCTGCGTCTGTTCCCCAACCCCAGTGGGCTGCTCCAGTTGGGTATCCTGGGTCCGAACCCCGTACACGGCACTCAAGGGGGGACCCCGCCTCTCACCTCCTGGGGTGTAACCCCCGGCCTCCGGCACTATACACCGCCGCTTGGTCCCCCCGGTGTCTTCCACACCGCTGGGGTAGAGTTAGCCTCGCCTCTCCTTGTTGCGGTTATCCAGGCTTATCTCCGGCCTCTCCATTTATGAACATCCACTTCTGGGGGACAAGTCGGTCACCAGGCACGTGGCCCTCCCAGACGGGCGCAAGACACAGCCCTCAGATTTTTAAGGCCCCCAACCGGGCCCCCAGGCAGTCCCCCCGCGGCCTCCAGGCCAACCAGCAGGCAGGCTGCAGAGCCTCGGCCTTGCGCAGATGTCTCAGCCGGCCTTCTAGGCCCCGCCTCCTCCTACTCGCAGTAGTGTTCCTCCGTCTCCGGGGACTGAATTACCGGCACCACCGCACGGCCAGATACTGTTTTTCAACGTTAAAATCGAGAAATTATGCAAGAAAAAAAAAGAAAAAGAAAAGAACAGAGACAGGAGGATTATTTAAAGAAACATCAACCACAAGTATTGAATGAACAAGATAATGTGGCTAAAAGGAAAACAAATTCTGGTAAGATCACAAAGCAATTTATTAAAAATGTTTGTAGGAGCAAACAGAATGTAGAGAATGCTGCAACTTCAGAAATTTTTTTAAGTAAGAAAAAAAATCAAAATAAGAGGAAAAGTAGAAAAGCAAATGTTCAGTCAAAGGAGATAAAGTATGGTAAAAGAAGAGAAAATCAGTATAAGGAATTACGCAAAAAAATATTTTACAAGAGAGTAGTGCATAATTTGCTGAAAGGTGTGAAGAAATATAAAAAGAGAGCTTTATTTTATAAAAAGAAGAAGCATATTGAAAGCATTGTGGAAAAGGCTTTTGAAGTAAAAAGGAAACTGTTTATTTTACTGTTAAACAGAATTCGATCACTAGATAAACCAATATTTGTAATGAAGGCCAAAAGTAGGAGGAAAAGAGTTATTAATAAAAAAAAAAATTGTGTTTTTTGGGAGAATGGAAACACAGTTCTAGTTCAGAGCCTTTTTTTAATGAAGAGAGTTATTCACTAAGTGAAAAATTATTGTGTGCAGTTGACACCAGTGGTAGAGGTTATGAGGTTAGTGATGGTTGTCCAATGGAGAAAGAGAAAATGGTTGAAAGAAATGCAGAAGAAGTGATAGCTGATTAAGTTTTAGGGAGACGTGCTAAAAACCCTGTGTACACTTGGGATTGCAGTAGTGTTTGTAGTGTACGACAGGAATCTATTGAAAAATTATGTAGTTTTTTACGAGTCTATACTAAAAAAAGTGTAAAACAAAAGATTAAGCTGTTGCAAGGACTAGACCCTTGCAGAGTGAGAAAACATACTGGTTTGCAAGGTCATTCTCTGGCTTGTCTTTCTAGGAAAGTTTGTGAAAGTGTTTTTCACCATTTCAGAATGCTGGCAGTACATCATACTCAAATGCGGAAGTTAGTGAGAAGGTTGTATTATGCAAAAAGTCCAGCAATAAAGTTAAATGAGTTGAAAAGTGCTCTTTTACGTGGGTCAGTTTCAGATGTGAAGCAGGTTTGTGAGGATATTGAGTTTTGTTACTTTGGGCCTCAGCAAGAGAGTGAAGAAGCTGACACATTAGTAGAACAAAATGTTGAAGACAACGTAGAACCTGTAATTACAGAAAAATTTGAGGATGAAATCACAAAGTTTAAGGTAATTTCAGGTGAAAGACCAAATGTTTCTTGTATTTGTTGTCGGCAAAATCACTATAAAAATCAGACTAGGGGTGTCAATCTGTATTTAGAAAGTGATATAGAAGATAGTGATAAGTGGATGGAATTTGCAACTTATTTGTTGGTAGAGGATTGTTTTGATTTGGGATGTGAGCAGCGTATTTGCAAATATTGTTATAATAAATTAGATGAGAATAAAATGCCTGCTAGAGCTGTTCAGAATAATCTAGAGTTAGTTGCTATTCCTCCAGAGCTGATAGATTTAAATACGTATGAGTCTATTCTG
Organism: Triturus cristatus; assembly: GCF_964204655.1. Classification (NCBI taxonomy): domain Eukaryota; kingdom Metazoa; phylum Chordata; class Amphibia; order Caudata; family Salamandridae; genus Triturus; species Triturus cristatus. Next base: position 1,162,430,064 of record NC_140579.1, read on the forward strand.
ATACAATGTGTTCACCCATTTCAGGCTATTGTTTGTATGGAGCACAAAACAAGTAAATTACCTCCATCAGAGTTGCAAAGAGAATTGAAAGGAAGAGTTGTGTATTTACCATTAGATTTAAGGAATAATGTTGAAACTATTGGTGTAGATCATGCAGAAAATGAGCCACTAGTCATTCTAGTTAATGGTGTTCCTACTAAGAATAAGAAAATCTGGCAAGAGTTAGTGGATGTTAGAAAAGTGCAAAAGGCATCATTGTATCTGTTAAAAAATAATGAGTACTATAGAAATGTGTTTGTTGGAGAAGAAGAAATAGATTTAGAAGAAGATAGTGAAACATTAAGGTGCCTATTCCGATCCTGTAAAACCCGGGTACAAATGGTTGTAAGGAGCGTTTTCTCCGTCCGACTCGTACCCGGGAAAAACACCTTACAAACTCGCAAGTACGATTCGCACAGAAATACCATTTCCGTACGAGTCGTACAAAAGACCGACCGGCAAAAAAATACATACAAATCTGAATCTGGACGGCGCATACGCGACGTCCGGACGGAGTCAGGCAGCGTTTTACGGACCAGCAAGTACGATTCGTGCCTACGTCACTCCGCACGTAGCATTTTTTACGGGAGCCAAAAACTAAGGACGACGCGAAGAAGGAGCACCGGTACGCGACGGACAGCGATGGACCCCAACCTACGCGTCATCCCGGCCCTCATAGCCTACGACCTCGTGTTCAGAAACCGACGCAGACACCGCAGAAGGTCAGAACAACCCCCAGGGGCAAAGGGGGGGTGCAAGGGGCAGGAAACATAACCCACACCCCACAAAAAACAAATATATCCTGCACATTAATTACCTCCATGGTCTGGTCACTTCGGGGGCATGTCCACCAATCCCACGTCCCGCCACAACGGAAGTGGATGTGGACGCGTACCCGTCACCACACGCCCCTCAGAGCGTGGGTACGGTCCGTACCACCATTGCAGTGGTGATGTAGGGGTACGCGTGTACAGACCGTAATCACGCCCCCAGAGCGTGGGTACGGTCCGTACCACGCGTACCCCTACGTCGCTGCCACAATGGTGGTACGGCCCGTACCCACGCCCCCCAGAGCGTGGGTACGGACTGTACACGCGTACCCCTACATCACCACTACAATGGTGGTACGGACCGTACCCACACCCCCAGAGCGTGGGTATGGGCTGTACCACGCGTACCCCTACGTCACCGCCACAATGGTGGTACATCCCTTACCCACGCCCCCCAGAGCGTGGGTACGGACCGTACACGCGTACCCCTACATCACCACTTCAATGGTGGTACGGACCGTACCCACGCCCCCAGAGCGTGGGTATGGGCCGTACCACGCGTACCCCTACGTCACCGCCACAATGGTGGTACGGCCCTTACCCACGCTCTGGGGGGCGTGGGTACGGGCCATACCACGCATACCCCTACGTCACCGCCACAATGGTGGTACGGCCCGTACCCACACCCCCCAGAGCGTGGGTACGGGCCGTACATGCGTACCCCTACATCACCGCCACAATGGTGGTACGGCCCGTACCCACGCCCCCCAGAGCGTGGGTACGGTCCGTACCACGCGTACCCCTACGTCACCGCCACAAGGGTGGTACGGCCCGTCCCCACGCTCTGGGGGTGTGAGTACGGGCCGTACCTCGCGTACCCCTACGTCACCGCCACAATGGTGGTACGGCCCGTACCCACGCCCCCCAGAGCGTGGGTACGGCCCGTACCACGTAAACCCCTACGTCACCGCCACTATGGTGGTACGGCCCGTACCCACGCCCCCAGAGCATTGGTACGGGCCGTACCACGCGTACCCCTACGGCACCGCCACAATGGTGGTACGGCCCGTACCCACGCCCCCAGAGCATGGGTACGGGCCGTACCACGCGTACCCCTACGGCACCGCCACAATGGTGGTACGGCCCGTACCCATGCCCCCAGAGCATGGGTACGGGCCGTACCACCCATACCCCTACAGCCCCATTACATGTTGGATACAAGGCGTACACACGCCACGGATGTAAGTGTACGGCTTGGTGCAGCACATCAGCTGTAAATTGGGGGTGGTGTATGCCCAGGACAGCAGTGTACCACAGCAAGGGCGCAAGTGGGTGGGTGGGTGGGAGGGTGCAGAGGAATACCAGCAGTGGACAGGGACATGGGGGTGGGTGCAGAGGACTCCCAGCAGTGGACAGAGACATAGGGGTGGGTGCAGAGGACTCCCACCAGTGGACAGAGAAATGGGGGTGGGTGCAGAGGAATCCCAGCAGTGGACAGGGACATGTGAGGGGTGGGTGCCCATCACTCCCAGCAGTGGACAGAGACATGGGGGTGGGTGCAGAGGAATACCAGCAGTGGACACAGACATGGGGGTGGGTGCAGAGGAATACCAGCAGTGGACACAGACATGGGGGTGGGTGCAGAGGAATACCAGCAGTGGACACAGACATGGGGTGGGTGCAGAGGAATACCAGCAGTGGACAGGGACATGGGGGTGGGTGAAGAGGACTCCCAGCAGTGGACAGAGACATGGGGGTGGGTGCAGAGAACTCCCAGCAGTGGACAGAGACATGGGGGTGGGTGCAGAGGAATCCCAGCAGTGGACAGGGACATGTGAGGGGTGGGTGCCCATCATTCCCAGCAGTGGACACAGACATGGGGGTGGGTGCAGAGGAATACCAGCAGTGGACACAGACATGGGGGTGGGTGCAGAGGAATACCAGCAGTGGACACAGACATGGGGGTGGGTGCAGAGGAATACCAGCAGTGGACAGGGACATGGGGGTGGGTGCAGAGGACTCCCAGCAGTGGACAGAGACATGGGGGTGGGTGCAGAGGACTCCCAGCAGTGGACAGAGACATGGGGGTGGGTGCAGAGGAATCCCAGCAGTGGACAGGGACATGTGAGGGGTGGGTGCCCATCACTCCCAGCAGTGGACACAGACATGGGGGTGGGTGCAGAGGAATACCAGCAGTGGACACAGACATGGGGGTGGGTGCAGAGGAATACCAGCAGTGGACACAGACATGGGGTGGGTGCAGAGGAATACCAGCAGTGGAAAGGGACATGGGGGTGGGTGCAGAGGACTCCCAGCAGTGGACAGAGACATGGGGGTGGGTGCAGAGGACTCCCAGCAGTGGACAGAGACATGGGGGTGGGTGCAGAGGAATCCCAGCAGTGGACAGGGACATGTGAGGGGTGGGTGCCCATCACTCCCAGCAGTGGACAGAGACATGGGGTTGGGTGCAGAGGAATACCAGCAGTGGACACAGACATGGGGGTGGGTGCAGATGAATACCAGCAGTGGACACAGACATGGGGGTGGGTGCAGAGGAATACCAGCAGTGGACAGAGACATGTGAGGGGTGGGTGCCCATCACTCCCAGCCGTGGACACTGACATGGGGGTGGGTGCAGAGGACTCCCAGCAGTGGACAGAGACATGGGGGTGGGTGCAGAGGACTCCCAGCAGTGGACAGAGACATGGGGGGGTGTACATCATTATCAGATGACCAAAACTCCATGGGTGTATGTACGCATCCCTAACTTTGGACAATGATGATAGTGCCATAACAACACATCACTGACAGCAGTGTCCCACTCCCAGGAGGATGGGTGTCTTTCCCCCACTGCATGACACACCACATCTGGGTGTCAGGACAAATAACACATGCAGATGCATGCACAATACACACACTGAGATCATACTACAAGACTGTATAGTCATGTCACTGCCTAATAAACTAAGACAGCCAAAGAGAACACACACTGTCACGCACATCCCAGGACTGATAGGAATGTTCAGGTGCTGGGCCAGCCACCAAGATGTTGTCTGTCATGGAAGGAATAGGGTGGAGTTCCCACAGATACAATGGCCACAATTGTGAGTCAGGTGTTCAAATACCCAGCAGAACAAGTACCATATGTGTACTAGGCTGGGATTACACACATGCATTGTGCGGAAAAGGGACAATTTCTCCATGAAGGCATGGCAAAATACTCTATACACAAGTACAGTGAGTACCAAGGATGGCACAGACGATGCAGCCGGAGACATTGCTGAGCAGGCATGGCCAGAGTTGAAGGTATCCATCACCAACAAAGGAAATGTAGACACAGGGCAACACAACAATTGTGCAACCCTCTGCAGGGGAGATGTCAGGTGCCACAGAGGAAGGAACACTCCTAGGAACAATGTCTCCAAACACAAAGAGCAGACACGACCAAAGATTCTTTGCAGAGACCTTGTGGGGGAACGCAGATACCAGGTTCCACCCCATGAGATGCAGACTACAACATTTCCATGGAACATAACACATTCCCATAACCCCAACTCCTGGAGCCTCAGCATCAACATCAATACATGAAATGCAAGACTTTTCAAAACGGAAAACAAAATGCTTTATTCAGCATGAAAAAATAAGATGTAGTAAAGAACACTATGTACAAAGGCCAATGGCCAGTCCAGATATGAAGTCCTTTGGGGGGACACATGGCCACGCGTCTCCCCTAGCTTGCCTGCACATACTAAACCTCTGGTTCAGTGACTGGGGGGGGGCATCATGTGGGGAAGGACCAGGCACCGCAGGGACAGGAGGGGGAAGGGTAGGTGTGGTGGGTGCAGGGACGGACGACTCCACCACAGGGGGTAGGGCAGCGCCAAAGGTGGAGGTGAGCTCGGTGCTACACACTTCTGCCAGTTCTTCAAGCGTCTGCCCTGCACCCGGAGAAACAACAGGGGTCGGAGGGATGGGTTGCAGCGCTACTGGGGGAGGTGGTGGACAGGCTGGGGGACTTAACTCACCTACCCGTTTAGTGCCTTGACCGTTTCCGGCCAGGTGAACTAGTGGGACTGAGGCCCAGCCCAGCAAAGTAGGCCTCCTTCTCCAAATCTGGGGCAGGGGAGCCAAGGGGAGTGACATCGGAGGGACTGGGGAGTGAGTTATGTGGACGAGGACTGTGGCTGCGTGCCTGCCTGTGTGCCCCAGACCCAGTGGGTGTGCCTGCTTCCCCCTGAGTGTGCGTGTCAGGAGGTGTGCGCTTGCCCTTATGTGGTGGTGTGCTGCTTGTGTCTGGTGGGGTGCGTGTGTGTGGATGTCTTGGTGTGCTCGGGACAGGTATGGGACTTGTGGATGGGGCAGGGGTAGGGGGGGAGGCAGCGCTGCAGGTGACTCACTACTGCCATCAGTGACGAGTCCAGGGACCTCAGCAACATCCGTTGGTCAGACATCGCTGATGACATGCCCTCCATGTACGACACCATCTGGGTCAGCAGTCTGGTGTGGCCATGGAGGACAGTCAGGATCGATGTCTGCCCAACTTGCAACTGCCGCTGAATGTCCACAGACTCGGCAGTGAGGGCAGCAGGGGGGACAGGGGCAGGGGGTGGGGTGCCTGGCACGAAGGGGACACGGTGTGGCCTCCCACAGACAGAAGGGACCCGAGCAAGTGAGAGGGCGGTGATGGGAATGGAGGGGGCGGCGAGAGATGTACTGCTGCTTTCAGCTGTGGGAGCAGCCTCCGCCCCCTCTGGGAGCTCAGCCTCGGACCCGTCTGCCTCGAAGTCAGTGTTGGTACTGGGCAGGTCTTCCGCCTCACTCCCCTCGCCCTCCGTGCCACTAGATTCCACCGACTCCTCAGCAGTGGTGGCACCACTGCTCGATCCCTCCTCCACGTCCGTGCCGGTGTCTCCCTCGGTGTCCTCCGATGATGCTGTGGGCAAGGTGAAGAGACAGGAAAAAATCAGTCACCTGTATACATCTGACACATGAGTCCAAACAAAATAGGCAACAGTGCATATCAGGAAATGCATCATGAGTAACATCTAGAATACTCCCCACATATGTAAGCCCTGCACTCCCCAGTTGGTTGACCCACCATGCCACTTGGAAACAATGAAAATTAGGACACAACAGCAAATAACTTGAAATCACAAGATCATGAGAAGCTAGTGTCTGGGATCAGTTGAGCACAGCAAGACTATGAAGGCATGCCACCTCTTGTTCACTGTGAACCAAACAGTATTGTCGCACCCAAGGCCAGATACCACATGCCAATGCAGAAGGTGTCCCCACACTCAGAGACCTGTGAGTACTTTTCACACCCCAAAGAAATACATTGTGACTCCTGGAGAATCACAACCCTTTACACAATGGACATGTCTAGAATGTGTGAATGTGGCACTCTGTGAACACAACACACATGAGTCTGTATAGCAGAAGTCACACAAGGAGGTGCACACCGAACTACATGTACACAATCATTGTCTGAGCTGCCAGACTCATTCAAATCAGCCACTGTTAGGCAGAAATGGCGGATCAGTAAGTACATATACATGGCACCACGGTGGTCTGGATGACTTGACACTCGTAAGTTGGTATCAGCAACAACCAAGGACTAACCCAAATGCTACCACACTGTTGGAACATGTATATGTATGAACTCCAAACAAGTTTTGTTCAAACTGTGCCTTACTTTAAAATGTGCCAGCGTGTCCCTGGAAAGTGTAAAGGTGGTGTCTTTTGCACTTCCTTGGGAGACATCTGTCATGCAGGCACATCATTGTCCTTCACAACAAAACAACAAGGTCAAGCATATGAAACATTGAGACATGTTGACAGGTGTAGTGAGTGCCAATGGACATTTTCTCTGAGTAACAACTTGAATAATGTCATTTGTCACATGGCTATCCGTCACCTGATCACACAGTTAGCTACACATATGACCTACTGACTGTCATCTGGAGTGGCACACATGTCCACACCCAGGACAATGCATAAGCTAATGGGCCTGCAATTGTTTAGCAAAAAAGCCTAGCTGTACTGTGGGTTCCCCCTCATGGCAAGCCAGAATGTACCCACAGATGTCAGCACACAAAGTAACAACTGTGTAGCATCTGAACCACACACAGGTGCCAAAAATGTACAAGCAGGATACATGATTGTCAAAAACTGACACAGGCTATGAAGCACAAACATTAAGCACTGGCCAACATCACGGGGGCACTGCACGATGACTTTCTGTACTGCGAATCATCACACACAAGTCAGAACTGGCAATGAAACATCAGGGTTGAACATGTACGCCCCTCCCGCACACACCCACCCATACCTGAGTCAATGTGACTGATACCGATCAAGAAGTGACACCTCTTATTCAGGGTTACAATAACTGTGCTTGAAAACTAGCTTCATGAACACGACATCACCTTGTAGGGCTGCCAAAACATATTGGTCACAAACAAACATCAACAGATTGTTGTGAATAGCCACACAGGCACTGCCCAGTGTGAGTATGCACAAGCAAACTGGTGTATCCCTGTCCAGTGGACAAATGTATCACACATGTGAAAAATACTACCTAGGCCAGGGAACAATGCCACAGAGGCAGAGCCATGCTGAACCCACAGTGAATGTGCACAGTGTTGGATGACACACCATGAGTAGGAGGGCAGGCTGTGTCAGGGGACTGTAGTGGGCACACTGCTCCATGGTCCTGGAATGAGCTGACTGTTACAGGAGCAACCGTCCCTGCACTATGCATATATCCCACTCATGCACATCATGTCTGAGGCCACAACATTGGTAATGCATGCTGCAAGTCTGTTCATTTGAACCCTCACACTCCTATGTTGAGACTCAGCATCAGTGCCAACAATTATGCACCCCCAAATGACTGAACAGGATAGGGCACAGGCAGACCACCCCCACACATGATGCTGAAAGCAGTGTGCACCTTGATAAACTGGCAGCCTAGATGACCATGTGCAATAGTCATAACACACAGACCAGGTAACACATGTCAAGGAGAGGAAGGGAGGAAGAACAGCACAGGTTGACTTGAAGGAACAGGATATGCACTGCACAAATATAGCCTGGCAGTGTATCCAGGCGACTGAGCAGCTACAAAAGCTGGCGACACACAACAAAAACACATGTACCTATCCCCTTCCTGCTGCTGTAACTCCTGTATCCGCCTATCCAGGTCAGGAAAGACCACCGCCAGGACACGCTTCATCTGGTGGGTCAGGCGCCCGCCATGCTTGCGAGGAGCCTCCTCCTTCAGCATGACCCGGGCGATCCTCCGGGTCCAGCACCAGATGTCCTGCCATCTCTTCCTCACTTGTGGCAGGCGCCGACTGCGACCCTCCACTGATTGCACGGCCTTGACGGCATCCTTCCAGATCTTCCCCTTGTGGTAGGCGGTTACCTGTGTGGATGACAAAGTGGGACAACATCACTACACCTGCACCATGTCACAGAGACACACATTTGAACATCATTGATTTGTTGAACAGGGCATAGTATGCTGGCAAGTAATAGCACCTTAGTCATAGGGACTTTTTCCACTGGGGACGCACCAATGCACTACATGGCATAGTAAGTACACAGGTGGCATGAGAGGTGCGAAACAATCCCTGATCATGGCACACACTGTGCATCCCAAGCAACACAAGGCTGATGGACAGCACCGCAAAGCAGTCACATGCCCCAGGCCACTGACGAAACCTCAGCAGAGTACACAGACACACACAGGCACACATCAATCACCTGCCATTGGCAACAGCGGATGCAAACCTCACTCTGCACATGTGCCACTTGCCAGGGGGGGGGGTCACAGGTGTGGGGCTAGCTCAGCAAGTCAGACACACAGCACGGCTTACTTCTCACATCAGATGGATTGAGCAGTTGCCTCCTCCATGCAGCTGTGGTGCAACACTCCACATAGACACTCACCCACATGACAAGAAACATTCACACACATCAATGTCCAGGGGGCGTACACATCATTTGAACACTCACCACTCTCACCACAGCTCCACTCAACTCTCACACACATCTGTGGGTGCAGTCACCTGTCACACCGGGGTGACCACTGAATCACCGCAGGACAATAGAACAAGAATGCCCAAGAGGATTAGGCTGGCTGAATGTGCCATGCACTATGCAGTGAATGTCACAGTAAGCACAATGCAAGTGAGGAGTGCACACATGAACTACATCAAGCCCTGCATGAGAGACATAAGCCATCCACCCCCCCCCCCTGGGACTCACTCCAACCAACATTGCATGTCTGTCACACCTGGACACAATGCCAGAAGTGACAGACACAATAAAGGTGCACAGGCAAAGGTAGTGGAGTCAGCACTCACCTGCTCCCCTGGTCGACCATACAGCATGGGGTACCGTGGGAGGATCACATCCAGCAGGGCATCGTTCTCCTCCTGGGTGAAAGGCTGGGCCCTCTCCACAGTCCTTGACATGGTGCCAGAGGGAGACAATACAGCAGCAGTGGTATCGACTGACATGTTGTGCAGGCAAGTGCCCTCCCATGGGTTCTGCCTGCCTTATATCTGCCTTGCTGGCCTATTTCATTTACAGGAGTACAGAGTGATTGGTCAGACTCATTTGCATCCTACGTTTCTTCCAATCCCTTTAAACATACACCAGTGACAGCCTTAGCATCTTTCGAATTTGCAGCATCATGTCAAGTCAACAACCACTTTGCAACAATGTATTATGTGGCCAACTGCTTTTTCCAGACCACATGATGTTAAATTTTGAACTTGAAACTCTGTATCCATGACAATCAGCATGCATTTAGGCCCTAATACTTGTCCCTCATGTGTCCCCATTGTAATTCTTAAATCCCCACACAGGTACGGCGCGTTTCACACGTACCCCTAGGGCACCATCACTACAGTGATACGGGCCGTACTCACGCGTGTGCGGGCCGTACATGCTTTAGTACATGCCGTATCACTAGGGCCTACGGTACCCCCAACTATAGTGATAGGCACGTCCTCACGTGTGTACGGGCCGTACACGCGTGAGTACGTGCCGTATCACTAGGGCCTACGGTACCCCCAACTATAGTGATAGACACGTACTCACGTGTGTATGAGCCGTACACGTGTGAGTACGTGCTGTATCACTAGGGCCTACAGTACCCCAACTATAGTGATAGGCACGTACGTAACTATAGTTGGGGGTACCGTAGGCCCTAGTGATACGGCACGTACTCACGCATGTACGGCCCGTACACGCGTGAGTACGTGCCATATCACTAGGGCCTACGGTACCCCAACTATAGTGATAGGCACGTACTCACGCGTGTACGGGTCGTACACGCGTGAGTACGTGCCGTATCACTAGGGCCTACGGTACCCCCAACTATAGTGATAGGCACGTACTCACGCGTGTACGGGCCGTACACGCGTGAGTATGTGCCGTATCACTAGGGCCTATGGTACCCCAACTATAGTGATAGGCACGTACTCACGCATGTACGGCACGTACTCACGCGTGAGTACGGCCCGTACACACGCCCTCAGAGCGTGTGTACTGCGTTTCACAGCTTACACTGGTGATAGGAGGTGCACACGAAAGGAATGGAGGTGTGAGACTCGCACAAGGCTGGACATCAAGTCATTGTCAGTCCTTCATGTGCAGGGCCTAGGTGTGTCAGGCAGTGATGTGACACATGTCTCATCATGTTGTGGCACAATAGATGTGTGATGAGCTGTTTACACATGTCATGTGTGATGGGGCACTACGTGGCACACTTCCCCTTCACACTTTGCACATGTGTGCATGTAGGACACACGTGTCAAGCACTGCATCACTGGTATGGCACAGTCACCAACACCGGCAACTGTCCCCTGATGCCAGGTACATGGGTAATTACACCTGACATGTGACTACCAGCGTGCCACGATGTGACTATGTCATGTGTGTGTCATGTGTTCCCATGAGCTTGCTGTTGGTGTTCCGTCAACTCCATCTGCTGTTGCAGCATCCAACATGTGTCTGTGTGCATATGTGCATGACACACATATACGCACACCATGCCACATGTGGACTCACACGTTACATGTGTCATGATGGTTCAAAGATGACTTCCTGACATGAGGCAATATCTGCGTTGTCTCAATGTCTGTGTCATCTGTTTTTGACATGTACCCCTTCATGGAAATGTGTGTTATCTGTCCTTTTTCAGATGACATGTGACCTGTGCGTCTAGACTCCCACCAGCTGTCTGTATGAGATAACATCCTTCAAATGCTGATATGTGGATGTCTGTCACTCATGCAATGTGTCTGGCTGGTCACTTACACTGGCCCACAGCTATTTTAATGGCATGTCACGTCAACATTGCCATGCAACTATTGTGGCTGGTCTTCGTAGGAGTATCACCTGGCTGGCCTACGTGTCCTGGATTTATTGCACAGACCTGACTCTGTATTAAGCAGATGTGTATTAGCTGTTGAACATGTGTTCACCTCAGTGACATTGGTGTGGTAATGTACTCACTCTTCGTTATTCCTTCCAAATCTCTGCAGGGCACCGCCTCTCCCCAGACGAATGCCAGACCTGGATGCCATGCGTGAACATGACTGCATACGCAGATACTGCTTCTCGCAAGAGTTGATAGAGGACTTGACCCGCCGGCTTGAACCACACCTCCAACCACAACACAGGTATCCTACAGCTCTGACCCCCAAGATGAAGGTGATGGCAGCCCTACATTTTTTTGCCACCGGTACGTTTCAATTGACCATAGCTGATGTCGGTGGCATGTCCCAGACAATGTTCAGCCGTGTCCTGCATGATGTTTTAGAAGCCATGTTGGTGCACCTGGATGAATTCATCCATTTTCCCACTCGTGAGCAGTTGACAGGTGTCAAGGGTGAGTTCTATGCCCTGGGAGGGATGCCTCACGTAATTGGGGCCATTGATGGGACACATGTGGCTTTGGTACCACCACAGGCACAGGAGGTAGCCTTTCGGAACCGCAAACATTATCACTCTATCAATGCCCTTGTGGTGTGTCTTGCTAACATGCTGATTTCCCATGTCTGTGCCCATTTTCCAGGATCCGCACACGATGCCTACATCATGAGGCGTAGCAGGGTGCCAGAAATGATGCTGCAGCTGCACGCGGAACGAGCATGTCTTGTTGGTGGGTATACTCTGTTAGTCCTGTGTTTCGCGCTATCTTTGTATCTTACGCCATCTCCTGACCCACTTCTTCACATGATGTTTCCATGTAGGGGACTCTGGCTATCCCAACATGCCATGGCTGATGACCCCTCTCCGCAACACCAGAACAGCCGCAGAACACCGGTACAACGACACCCATGGGAAGACGAGGCGCGTGATTGAGAGGACGTTTGGACTCCTGAAGAGCAGATTCCGGTGCCTCCACAAGACCGGCGGCGCCCTCCCATATGCCCCGGTGAAGGTCTGCAAAATCTTCATTGTGTGCTGCATGCTGCACAACATGGCAGTGGAGAAGGCCGTGCCACTCATCCTTGATCCAGATGAGCAGGATCATACACCCGTGGAGGATGAAGGGCTTGGGCATGGGGCAAGTGAGGATGAGGATGAGGATGAGGACATCTGGAGTCAGCTTATCCGCAACTTCTTCTCATAATGGTGAGTCTCTGTGTCTGAGTGTGCACGCTTTGAGCCTTGTGTGGCATGTGTTGCAATGTGTGTGTCCAGCTGACTGTGTGCTAAGTGACTTGGAGGTGTGTTCTGATGTGTCATTCAAGTGATGATGTGATTCCACACATTTTAGCTGGGACACTACATTTTTTAAGAGCATGGTGACAACATCATTCCTGTAGAGTACGTGTACATGTCTGCGGATTACTAGCTCTTCGCTGACTTGTTGTGTGTCTGTCCTCCCCAGGTTCTTGCGGCTGTTGTCTGCTCATGTCATCATTGCCCTCCTGCTATTCCTCATGAGTATTGCAACGTGTGCTGGATCAGAGTTACATGCACAGACATGGTGAAAAGTCATTTTGGGTAAGGAGTGCACCAAGGCATTTTGTGGGTGGTACGTGTTTGTGATATGTGGGGACTGCTCCTGTGCATGTTGTGTTACCATGCATACATGTCGACTCACCATGGGGCACATGACGTGTTGCATGGCTCCCATGAATTGATAGTCACCCTTCCTGACAGTCATCTGTTTTGGTTTCTGATGAAGGCATCAATGTGTGTATAACGTCCCTCAGGAACATACGGGATGCTAATGGTGGACATAGTGTGGGACATCCCCATACGAGGCTCAATGGGGAATTGCTGACTCTCCGTGTGCAGCAAGGGGTGTTAGGCTCAACCCCTTCACTTGTGTGCCAGCTCAGTAGGATTTACCACATCTGTGTGTTGAAGGGGGTGTCCAGTGTAGGTCACACATGGTCAGCCAAATGACCTGTGAGTCTGTTCCAATTGATGCATTTCCCTTAGTGTGAGGCTGAGTAATAAAGGTGTCCGTCACACTCCAAGGTGCCTCATCTCTGTCAATGCAGGTCTCTTGCCACTTGGCATGCGGCATATCTGGCATAGTTGTGGAAGATTATGCATAGGGGTCCATGTGTAGTTTACCAACATGCATGCAGTTGCTCACGGATTAGGTTCCCTATTGGGCATGAAGTACATGGTTGTGTATGTTTTTTGGCATGTTGGTCCACACAATGGGCCATCAACACCTGCTGAGGGTGTGTCTCCTGTGCGCAGGTCGGCCTTCAGTTTCCTGATCCGGTGTCATGCTTCTTTGGTGATTGTGCATGCATTGTCTCTGGGTGTGCCATGTGAGACTGGACACTCCTTACTTTACACACACGCCTGTTGCAGTTGTCCTTTTGACATCCTAGTCTTTGTGTGCAAATTCTGGCATTTGGCAAGGAGATGCCGCCTGCTGCTGCGGCCCCTGCAGCAAGGGACCACAGAGTATTCAGATTTGGCAACTCACACGCCTCCAAGATGCTCCTCACTTCCTCCCTCCACCCATTCATTTGGCTGTCCTCAGCTTGTCTATGCCACTGTTGCCGCCACGCGGTGCCAAAGGCTGGACCATCAGCACATGCAAGGTGCACTTTGCACCACCATCCTGTCCTTGCATAACCCACATCACACTACAGTCTGATGTGGCAGCCACACTCCGAGCTATGTCCATCCGCACATCTAACGCCTGCTGTCAGACATATCCTGGGCACACACATGACACCTTTGCATTCTGAGTGTGCAACTCCAACTGCCTACACTGCGCTGCCCCACCTGCAAGGCCCTGTCACACCAACCAGGTCACGTCCATAATACTCCCCACTGGCTCTGTAGCCCAGCAAGGGCATGGGAGTGGGACTCAAGGCTTCAGCATGTAGTATGGTGTAATCGTCTGGGACATGGCACAGGTATCATCTCTCAGCATGTCAATCTACAGAGTGTCCAGGACCCCCCTCTCCACCATCACATGCGCACAGCACCTCATCATCAGCTTGTATGCCATTGACAGCCAGGTGCTCCTCACCCTCAACAAAGACACAGACATTGGCAGTTCCATCATTCAAGTATGCATGAGATCCATTGATGAATGGCTGAACACAAACCACCTGAGGCTGGACTTGTACAGGACTGAGGTGATCATCTGAGGATTATCCCCTTCCAGCTGGGTCAAGTGCTTGTGTCCCACCCGCAAGAGCCCTGCACAAGCACCCAGTGGCCACACACACAAGATGGTGTGCCTCATGTTTGGCTCGCTCACATTTGCCATGCTAGTCCACAGCATCTGTACCTCATGCTGCAACGCCCTCTGCATTATGCACATGATCCACAGATAGATCCACTCCAAGAAAAGACAGACCATCCCCCAGGTCCATGACAACATCCGTGTCAAATACTGCCCTGCCCTCTACGGAGCAAGTACATCCAAACTCCCAGGAAACTTGGCCACATTCAGGGTGCATCTACACACCTCAGCTTCAACACCCTGCGCCCCAGCCATCTCACCGTCCACCATAGATAGCTGCAATGGATCACTGTCTGCTGCAGGATGACCTCCACACTCCCCACCCACACTCAGGAGGCAGTCCACAACCCGACCCCAAACCAACCTTGTACGTCTGTCATCCTAGATCCCGTTGGGCCATCTCCGTGCATCCAACCTTGCCCTGGCCACCGTTCTTCACATCCACCGTACTCCAGCATACAGGACATTGTTCTCCCTCCTGGCCACACATACCTGGGACTCCCTCCCCGGGAACCTCCACATGAGCCATGACCTCTACGCCTTGATGATAATCTCCCAAATAGGTCTGTCCGCACAGTTTAGCAAGCCCCCCCTCAGCAGCCAGAGGCCATCACAGGTGAGTGTTGTGCTCCATGCCTACATTGAATGATACCTTGTGACCCATGTGTGTCCTGTACCAGACTCTGATCCCAGGGTATGGATGGCTGGAGTTAGTTCAACACTCAGGCATAGTTTGACATTTCCACACACATATGTTGTTGAATAATGCAAAATGACAGGAACGTCTCATGAACAAAGTAATATATTTATTTGCGGTGGGGTACGTGTTTTGGTAGATGGAATTATGGGCTCTACCGGGGGAATAGAATCCAAAGTTTACAGGGGGAGATGGTATCCTTGGCATTGGAAGCCATCAGAGTCCAGGGCACAGTGTTGGTCATCATTGGTCAGACTGTGACCAGCAAGTCCATGTGGCAGAGAATGTCATTTGATGAGGTGCTGCTGTTGCGCCAGAGGGCCAGGTGCCAGGCCAGGTGACCTGGGAGAGGTGGATGGTCCGCTCACTCTCATGGTCTTTTCCGTGGATGACCCACCTTCCTCCGGGGACCCTCAGATGCAGGCCTTGACGATGTTTGGGACGCTCCGTCAGACGAATCCTCCTCCTCCTCCTCCCTCCCTGTGTCTGGTGCTGGTCTACGCCTGGTGGCACAGGGAGGGTTGCCCATGCTTTGGGCGATCTGACAGAGTGATTGGCTCATGTCCCTGTGCACCACCAGGAGCTCAGCCAGTCTTGCCTCCATCCGTCCTTGGTTTTGTTGATGACTGGCATGATGCTCGACCTGCAGGTTCTTAATCTCGAGGGTCCCCTGCATCTCTGAGAGTCTCGACACGACCTGGTTGATGCCTCTGGTGTCACGCCGGTATGTGTCCAGGATGTTGCGTATGTGTGACATACCGGTGTCCTGAGCTAGCTGGTCAGGTTCGCGCCTCCCCCTGCCACCACTCACACCACCCCTGCCCACTTGAGCCTGGCCTGCCCTTGTGGGCACATCGTTCCACGGGACCCCTGAGGGATGGCATTTGCAGGGTTGCCTGCCTCCTCCTGGGTGCCCGGAGAACCTTGTCCCTCCTGGTCAGACTGGCTCTGTTGTTCAGTGCGAGCAGGGCTCCTGGGTGTGTCCTGGGATGTGGCAGGAATGGGGGTGGTGGTTGGCACAGATGTACCTGATGCAGGTGCTGCAGGGGCTTGGGCACCAGAGGATCCAGGTTGGTCGGGGTCATCCACGGAGTGGTGAGAGTCGTCGCTGCCGGTGGGATCATCTTCACGCGGAGCCTGGGACTGTGATTCTTCCCCCCAGTGTTGGGGGGAGATCGACGACGTTGCCCTGTGTGAGAGAGAGACAATGTTAATGGTGTTTCATGCGACATCTATGTTTCATACATATTCAAGTTGACACAGTTCCTCCAGGTAGTTGGATGTGCCTAGCATTCCTCTCAATATCCACTTGGGGATGGGTATGTTGCGGGGGACAGATTGGGATGTTCTCCTGAGTGTTTGACCTGTAGATTGTTGGCTATGATGCTTAGTTGGCTATGGATTGGTCTTGTTGTGTCACATGTCCATTGTGGGAGTGTGTAAATCCGTTGCCTGCCCCGGGGGTGTGTGCTTGTGTTAGGGGGGGTGTGACCGGGCGTGCTGTTGTGTGTAGTGTGAGTTATCATTGGGTCTCCCAGGTGATGTGTCTGTTCCCTCATGGTGCATGCTTGCATGACAGTGAGTGTGAGTTCCTGTGCTAGATACCTGTGCTTGTGGAGTTGGTGTTTGAGTGTACAGTGGGCCCAGGAGGGCCTTGTGCTGCATACAGCAGGGCCAGGTGTCAGCTACCTTGTCAGTACTTTGCCAGTCCCTGTGCATTGTGCATGGGTATGTACGTATGCCATGTGGGCTGAGGGCATTGGTGTCTGTGTCTCATTTTCACAATGTGTTGTGTGGGGCCCACCCTCCCCGCCTCCCGGACATCCAGTCTTGTGTTTGTGGTTGTTGTAGCCTTGGACATGGCCTTGCCTTGATTTGTGAAGGGTGCATGGAGACGTTAGTGGCATGAGCGTGGTTTTTGAGTGTGGTTGTGTGCGGTGAGTGCTTGGGGGAAGTTGCGTGCATTTGGTGTATTTGTGGGGTGGACCCCATTGCCCCCATGTTACATAAGTTGTGTGTGTACTCACCAGGCTCTGCGACTCCTTCGACTCCGTGTACTCCCACCG
The DNA here is from genome assembly GCF_964204655.1 of Triturus cristatus. Lineage (NCBI taxonomy): Eukaryota > Metazoa > Chordata > Amphibia > Caudata > Salamandridae > Triturus > Triturus cristatus. Next base: position 1,162,447,392 of record NC_140579.1, read on the forward strand.
GCGGTAGCAGGGCATCACCTTCTCCTCCCAGGGATGGTAGTGTACGGGTCTGCGGGGCGGCCCACCTCCAGTGATGTTACTCTGGGCATATTCTTCGTTCATTTTCCTCTTGACCGCCCTGCGCAGATCATACCACCTGGCTTGGCATTCATGCCTGGTCCTTCGGATGGGCGCAACAGCATTCACCTTATTGACAATCCTCTGCCACATGACAGATTTTTCAGCTATGCTGGTCTGTCTGACCAATGTTCCAAACAGCTGTGGCTCGACTCTGATGACTTTGTTGACAAGGAGGTCCAGCTCCGCCGTTGTGAACTTTGGATTCTTGTCTGTGGGCATGGTGTGGGGAGTAGATGTGGGTGTGGATGGTTGTGGGTGTGTGGGTGTGAATGTGACAGTGTGTGTGTGTGTGAATGTGAAGAGGGGGATGTTTGTGAAGGAGGTTGTGTGAAGGTGTGTGAGTGAAGGTGTAGTGAAGGTATCAGTAATGTAGAGTTGTTTCTATGTGGGGTCTGGCAGCAGTGGGTCTGTTGCAAAGGCTCATGGGTTGTGTGTGTGGGCCCTTTTTATTGGTCCATTTTTGGGTGTGGCTGTGTTTGAATTTTGGTGGGTGTGTTATAAGAGGTGGTTGTGATTTGGTCCTCTGTTTGCCTGTTTGGATGTGCCAGGTCAGTCATTGAGATGTATTTTGTCATGTAGACGTGTTTTGTGGTGTTGTGCGAGTCGAATTGACCCTCCTTTTGCTATTTTACAGTGTCCTGGTTCTGTAAGAGTCTTTTTCGCGTAGGTATGGTCCGTACATACGCGATGGTGGGTGAGGGTGCTAGGGTACGGTGTTGGAGTGCGGCGCGTACATGCGGTGGGGGTACGGTGCGTACATGTGCGGGCCTGGGGCAGGCGCGTACATGCGGAGGACCGGCGCGTACATGCGGGGGGGGTAAGGCGCGTACATAGGGGGGGTACGGCGCGTACAGGTGCGGGCCTGGGGTACGGCGCATACATGCGGAGGTATGGCGCGTACATGGGGGGAAGGCGCATACATGGGGGTACGGCACGTACATGGGGGGTACGGTGCGTACATGGGGGGTACAGCACGTACAGTTGCGGAGCTGGGGTACAGTGCGGACAGGGGGGGTAAGGAGCGTACATGGGGGGGTACGGTGCGTACATGCGGAGGTACGGCGTGTACATGGGGGTACAGCTCATACATGGGGGTACAGCGCGTACAGTTGCGGGGCTGGGGTACAGTGCGGACAGGGGGTAAGGCGCGTACATGGGGGTACGGCACGTACATGCGGGGGTACGGCGCGTACATGCAGAGGTACGGCACATACATGGGGGGTACGGCGCGTACATGGGGGGGTACGGCGCGTACAGTTGCGGGGCTGGGGTACAGTGCGGACAGGGTGGCGTATGGTGCTGACATATTTGGGGGTGGGGGGGCTGTACGGCTCGTAAACGGGCATAAGTTTACCCGTGTACATGTGTGCTACTGCGTTGGCTCCGTACGGGCCATTTTACGTGCGATTGTGTATTCGGACGGACGGTCGGGATCGTACTTGCGTGCTCGGACTTGTGTTTTACGATTTGCACGTAAAAATGTCCGGCTCACTCTCGTACACTTTTCCCGACGATATTCGGACGTAAAAACTTTCCGACGCACTCCCGTACACTTTTCCCGACGCTATTCGTAGTTATTTTTCACGTACGAATCGTATTTGGCCGTTTGTACGGTACTTGTACGACTCGTACGTGAAAAAATACGGATACGGGTCGTACGCAAATTATTTTTAACGGATCGGAATCGGCACCCAAGTGGACAAATTGAAAAAGTGGACATGTCCAGATGTGAAGAGATCTATGAACATTACAGTGTACATCCACTTTATTCCAAAGAGAAGATGGGGAATACAATTGAGTTGTTTCAAATGAAAAAAGCAACAGGAAGTCCCATGAGTGTATGGGAAGAGAGCTTGGAAGCTCGTTGTTTCCCGCAGTTGTTTCCAACAGGAAAGGGTGGACGATATGATGAACGTCCTGTGCAGATTCCTGCATCTGAATATCGGACAACAAGATTATATGCAGAAGATCCAAGATTTCAACAATGTATCCCTTATATGTTTCATCTTCTGTTTGAAAGTGACTTGTCTGGACTTTCATATGCAGTAAATCACATTTTAAAAACTGGAATACATCTGCAAAATGTAACTGCAAAGGATTTTATGGATAAAGTGTATCAGAGAGATGATCATTTAGAATCTCAGTTGATTATTCTGATGGCATGTCAGCGTAGGACTAATGAATATTGGTACCGTCGACATGGAGAACTGAAATGTATGCTACGGAACTTGGGAACTCCTACATGGTTTGTTACACTAAGCTGTGCTGAGTATGCTTGGGATGATTTACTTGAATTTCTTCGAGAGGCAAATTCCAATATAAAAAATATTGAATACAAGACATCTGGAGAATTGTGCTCTTTGGATCCTGTCAATGTATGCAGATATTTCAATCATAGATTTGAACCTATGATGTCTTTCATCTGCAATAAAAAGAATCCTCCTCTTGGAGAAGTTGTGGATTTCTTTTGGAGAAAGTAGTATCAAGCAAGAGGTGCTCCTCACATACATATGTTGTTATGGGTCAAGGACGCCCCCAAATTTGGAACAGATTCAGATGAAACTGTTTTGTCTTTCATTGAAAATAATGCTACATGTGCTCTTCCAAATAGCAGAGAAGAGAAAAACTTAAAACACCAAGTCTTACGAGTTCAAAGCCACAGGTGTGGAAAATACTGTTGACTTAAGTACAAGTCAAATGATAAGTTCTATACCAAATGTCAGTACTTTGCCAGTCCCTGTGCATTGTGCAGGGGTATGTACCTATGCCATATGGGCTGAGGGCATTGGTGTCTGCGTCTCATTTTCACAATGTGTTGTGTGGGGCCCACCCTCCCCGCCTCCCGGACATCCAGTCTTGTGTTTGTGGTTGTTGTAGCCTTGGACATGGCCTTGCCTTGATTTGTGAAGGGTGCATGGAGACGTTAGTGGCATGAGCGTGGTTTTTGTGTGTGGTTGTGTGCGGTGAGTGCTTGGGGGAAGTTGCGTGCATTTGGTGTATATGTGGGGTGGACCCCATTGCCCCCATGTTACGTAAGTTGTTTGTGTACTCACCAGGCTCTGTGACTTCTTCAACTCCGTGTACTCCCACCGGCGGTAGCAGGGCCATCACCTTCTCCTCCCAGGGATGGTAGTGTACGGGTCTGCGGGGCAGCCCACCTCCAGTGATTTTACTCTGGGCATATTCTTCGTTCATTTTCCTCTTGACCGCCCTGCGCAGATCGTACCACCTGGCTTGGCATTCATGCCTGGTCCTTCGGATTGGCGCAACAGCATTCACCTTATTGACAATCCTCTGCCACATGGCAGATTTTTCAGCTATGCTGGTCTGTCTGACCACTGTTCCAAACAGCTGTGGCTCGACTCTGATGACTTTGTTGACAAGGAGGTCCAGCTCCGCCGTTGTGAACTTTGGATTCTTGTCTGTGGGCATGGTGTGGGGTGTGGATGTGGGTGTGGATGGTTGTGGGTGTGTGGGTGTGAATGTGACGGTGTGTGTGCGAATGTGAAGAGGGGGATGTTTGTGAAGGAGGTTGTGTGAAGGTGTGTGAGTGAAGGTGTAGTGAAGGTATCAGTAATGTAGAGTTGTTTCTCTGTGGGGTCTGGCAGCAGTGGGTCTGTTGCAAAGGCTCATGGGTTGTGTGTGTGGGCCCTTTTTATTGGTCCATTTTTGGGTGTGGCTGTGTTTGAATTTTGGTGGGTGTGTTATAAGAGGTGGTTGTGATTTGGTCCTCTGTTTGCCTGTTTGGATGTGGCAGGTCAGTCATTGAGATGTATTTTGTCATGTAGACGTGTTTTGTGGTGTTGTGCGAGTCGAATTGACCCTCCTTGTGCTGTTTTACAGTGTCCTGGTTCTGTAAGAGTCTTTTTTGCGTAGGTACGGTCCGTACATATGCGATGGTGGGTGAGGGTGCTGGGGTACGGTGTTGGAGTGCGGCGCGTACATGCGGTGGGGTACGGTGCGTACATGTGCGGGCCTGGGGCAGGCGCGTACATGCGGAGGACCGGCGCGTACATGCGGGGGGGGGTAAGGCGCGTACATAGGGGGGGTACGGCGCGTACAGGTGCGGGCCTGGGGTACGGCGCATACATGCGGAGGTATGGCGCGTACATGGGGGGAAGGCGCATACATGGGGGTACGGCACGTACATGGGGGGTACGGTGCGTACATGGGGGGTACAGCACGTACAGTTGCGGAGCTGGGGTACAGTGTGGACAGGGGGGGTAAGGAGCGTACATGGGGGGGTACGGTGCGTACATGCGGAGGTACGGCGTGTACATGGGGGTACAGCTCATACATGGGGGTACAGCGCGTACAGTTGCGGGGCTGGGGTACAGTGCGGACAGGGGGTAAGGCGCGTACATGGGGGTACGGCACGTACATGCGGGGGTACGGCGCGTACATGCAGAGGTACGGCACGTACATGGGGGGTACGGCGCGTACATGGGGGGGTACGGCGCGTACAGTTGCGGGGCTGGGGTACAGTGCGGACAGGGTGGCGTATGGTGCTGACATATTTGGGGGTGGGGGGGCTGTACGGCTCGTAAACGGGCATAAGTTTACCCGTGTACATGTGTGCTACTGCGTTGGCTCCGTACGGGCCATTTTACGTGCGATTGTGTATTCGGACGGACGGTCGGGATCGTACTTGCGTGCTCGGACTTGTGTTTTACGATTTGCACGTAAAAATGTCCGGCTCACTCTCGTACACTTTTCCCGACGATATTCGGACGTAAAAACTTTCCGACGCACTCCCGTACACTTTTCCCGACGCTATTCGTAGTTATTTTTCACGTACGAATCGTATTTGGCCGTTTGTACGGTACTTGTACGACTCGTACGTGAAAAAATACGGATACGGGTCGTACGCAAATTATTTTTAACGGATCGGAATCGGCACCCAAGTGGACAAATTGAAAAAGTGGACATGTCCAGATGTGAAGAGATCTATGAACATTACAGTGTACATCCACTTTATTCCAAAGAGAAGATGGGGAATACAATTGAGTTGTTTCAAATGAAAAAAGCAACAGGAAGTCCCATGAGTGTATGGGAAGAGAGCTTGGAAGCTCGTTGTTTCCCGCAGTTGTTTCCAACAGGAAAGGGTGGACGATATGATGAACGTCCTGTGCAGATTCCTGCATCTGAATATCGGACAACAAGATTATATGCAGAAGATCCAAGATTTCAACAATGTATCCCTTATATGTTTCATCTTCTGTTTGAAAGTGACTTGTCTGGACTTTCATATGCAGTAAATCACATTTTAAAAACTGGAATACATCTGCAAAATGTAACTGCAAAGGATTTTATGGATAAAGTGTATCAGAGAGATGATCATTTAGAATCTCAGTTGATTATTCTGATGGCATGTCAGCGTAGGACTAATGAATATTGGTACCGTCGACATGGAGAACTGAAATGTATGCTACGGAACTTGGGAACTCCTACATGGTTTGTTACACTAAGCTGTGCTGAGTATGCTTGGGATGATTTACTTGAATTTCTTCGAGAGGCAAATTCCAATATAAAAAATATTGAATACAAGACATCTGGAGAATTGTGCTCTTTGGATCCTGTCAATGTATGCAGATATTTCAATCATAGATTTGAACCTATGATGTCTTTCATCTGCAATAAAAAGAATCCTCCTCTTGGAGAAGTTGTGGATTTCTTTTGGAGAAAGTAGTATCAAGCAAGAGGTGCTCCTCACATACATATGTTGTTATGGGTCAAGGACGCCCCCAAATTTGGAACAGATTCAGATGAAACTGTTTTGTCTTTCATTGAAAATAATGCTACATGTGCTCTTCCAAATAGCAGAGAAGAGAAAAACTTAAAACACCAAGTCTTACGAGTTCAAAGCCACAGGTGTGGAAAATACTGTTGACGAAAGTACAAGTCAAATGATAAGTTCTATACCAAATGTCAGTACTTTGCCAGTCCCTGTGCATTGTGCAGGGGTATGTACCTATGCCATATGGGCTGAGGGCATTGGTGTCTGCGTCTCATTTTCACAATGTGTTGTGTGGGGCCCACCCTCCCCGCCTCCCGGACATCCAGTCTTGTGTTTGTGGTTGTTGTAGCCTTGGACATGGCCTTGCCTTGATTTGTGAAGGGTGCATGGAGACGTTAGTGGCATGAGCGTGGTTTTTGTGTGTGGTTGTGTGCGGTGAGTGCTTGGGGGAAGTTGCGTGCATTTGGTGTATATGTGGGGTGGACCCCATTGCCCCCATGTTACGTAAGTTGTTTGTGTACTCACCAGGCTCTGCGACTTCTTCAACTCCGTGTACTCCCACCGGCGGTAGCAGGGCCATCACCTTCTCCTCCCAGGGATGGTAGTGTACGGGTCTGCGGGGCAGCCCACCTCCAGTGATGTTACTCTGGGCATATTCTTCGTTCATTTTCCTCTTGACCGCCCTGCGCAGATCGTACCACCTGGCTTGGGCATTCATGCCTGGTCCTTCGGATTGGCGTAACAGCATTCACCTTATTGACAATCCTCTGCCACATGGCAGATTTTTCAGCTATGCTGGTCTGTCTGACCACTGTTCCAAACAGCTGTGGCTCGACTCTGATGACTTTGTTGACAAGGAGGTCCAGCTCCGCCGTTGTGAACTTTGGATTCTTGTCTGTGGGCATGGTGTGGGGTGTGGATGTGGGTGTGGATGGTTGTGGGTGTGTGGGTGTGAATGTGACGGTGTGTGTGCGAATGTGAAGAGGGGGATGTTTGTGAAGGAGGTTGTGTGAAGGTGTGTGAGTGAAGGTGTAGTGAAGGTATCAGTAATGTAGAGTTGTTTCTCTGTGGGGTCTGGCAGCAGTGGGTCTGTTGCAAAGGCTCATGGGTTGTGTGTGTGGGCCCTTTTTATTGGTCCATTTTTGGGTGTGGCTGTGTTTGAATTTTGGTGGGTGTGTTATAAGAGGTGGTTGTGATTTGGTCCTCTGTTTGCCTGTTTGGATGTGGCAGGTCAGTCATTGAGATGTATTTTGTCATGTAGACGTGTTTTGTGGTGTTGTGCGAGTCGAATTGACCCTCCTTGTGCTGTTTTACAGTGTCCTGGTTCTGTAAGAGTCTTTTTTGCGTAGGTACGGTCCGTACATATGCGATGGTGGGTGAGGGTGCTGGGGTACGGTGTTGGAGTGCGGCGCGTACATGCGGTGGGGTACGGTGCGTACATGTGCGGGCCTGGGGTACGGCGCGTACATGCGGTGGTACAGCGCGTACATGCGGGGAGGGTAAGGCGCGCACATGGGGGGTACGGCGCGTACAGGTGCGGGCCTGGGGTACGGCACATACATGCGGAGGTATGGCGCATACATGGGGGGGAAGGCGCGTACATGGGGGGTACGGCACGTACATGGGGGTACGATGCGTACATGGGGGTACGGCGCGTACAGTTGTGGGGCTGGGGTACAGTTCGGACAGGGGGGTAAGGCGCGTACATGGAGGGGTACGGCGCGTACATGCGGGGGTACGGCGCGTACATGCGGAGGTACGGCACGTACATGGGGTACGGTGCGTACATGGGGGGTACGGCATGTACAGTTGTGGGGCTGGGGTACAGTGCAGACAGGGGGGTAAGGCACATACATGCGGGGGTACGGCACGTACATGCAGAGGTACGGCACGTACATGGGGGGGGTACGGCGCGTACCTGGGGGGGTACGGCGTGTACAGTTGCGGGGCTGCGGTACAGTGCGGACAGGGTGGTGTACGGTGCTGACATATTTGGGGGTGGGGGGGCTGTACGGCTCGTACACGGGCATAAGTTTACCGGTGTACATGTGTGCTACTGCGTTGGCTCCGTACGGGCCATTTTACGTGCGATTGTGTGTTCGGACGGACGGTCCGGATCGTACTTGCGCGCTCGGACTTGTGTTTTACGATTTGCACGTAAAAATGTCCGGCTCACTATCGTACACTTTTCCCGACGATATTCGGATGTAAAAACTTTCTGACGCACTCTCGTACACTTTTCCCGATGCTATTCGTAGTTATTTTTCACATACGAATCGTACTTGGCCGTTTGTACGGTACTAGTACGACTCGTACGTAAAAAAATACGGATACGGGTCGTACGCAAATTATTTTTAACAGATCGGAATCGGCACCCAAGTGGACAAATTGAAAAAGTGGACATGTCCAGATGTGAAGAGATCTATGAACATTACAGTGTACATCCACTTTATTCCAAAGAGAAGATGGGGAATTCAATTGAGTTGTTTCAAATGAAAAAAGCAACAGGAAGTCCCATGAGTGTATGGGAAGAGAGCTTGGAAGCTCGTTGTTTCCCGCAGTTGTTTCCAACAGGAAAAGGTGGACGATATGATGAACGTCCTGTGCAGATTCCTGCATCTGAATATCGGACAACAAGATTATATGCAGAAGATCCAAGATTTCAACAATGTATCCCTTATATGTTTCATCTTCTGTTTGAAAGTGACTTGTCTGGACTTTCATATGCAGTAAATCACATTTTAAAAACTGGAATGCATCTGCAAAATGTAACTGCAAAGGATTTTATGGATAAAGTGTATCAGAGAGATGATCATTTAGAATCTCAGTTGATTAATCTGATGGCACGTCAGCGTAGGACTAATGAATATTGGTACCGTCGACATGGAGAACTGAAATGTATGCTACGGAACTTGGGAACTCCTACATGGTTTGTTACACTAAGCTGTGCTGAGTATGCTTGGGATGATTTACTTGAATTTCTTCGAGAGGCAAATTCCAATATAAAAAATATTGAATACAAGACATCTGGAGAATTGTGCTCTTTGGATCCTGTCAATGTATGCAGATATTTCAATCATAGATTTGAACCTATGATGTCTTTCATCTGCAATAAAAAGAATCCTCCTCTTGGAGAAGTTGTGGATTTCTTTTGGAGAAAGGAGTATCAAGCAAGAGGTGCTCCTCACATACATATGTTGTTTTGGGTCAAGGACGCCCCCAAATTTGGAACAGATTCAGATAAAACTGTTTTGTCTTTCATTGAAAATTATGCTACATGTGCTCTTCCAAATAGCAGAGAAGAGAAAAACTTAAAACAAGTCTTACGAGTTCAAAGCCACAGGTGTGGAAAATACTGTCGACGAAAGTACAAGTCAAAGGATAAGTTCTATACCAAATGTCGTTTTGGATTTCCACGTCCGTCCTGTATTAGCCAAAGGAAGAGTGAACAGTTTTATGTCAGCTGTACGACATACCATCACAAGAAAGTCTCCGAAAAACACCTACAACTTAAGAAGAAGTGAAGAATCAAAATACATAAATGACTACAATCCAGTTATTTTATCCATGTGGAACGCTAACATGGATATTCAGTATGTTGTGGACAATTCCATTGCTATTGCTCGATATGTAGCGTCTTACATTACTAAATCAGAAAAGACTGAATTGAAAGAAATGTGGGAAGAGATTTCTCACGAGAAGACTCTAAGTAAGAAATTTTACAGTTTCAGTTTGAAGATGTTATTGCATCATGAAATTGGAGCATATGAATGTTCAGATCGGTTATCATCTGCAAGTCTATATTCCAAAAGTAGAAGAATCATTTGGATGAGTCTAGGTCTTGCAGGAATGCGAATCGGGTACTGAAATCTGTTCAAGAAATTGAATATTTAGCAGAAAATGACCCTGAAAGTACAGATATTTTGAAAACCAATATGTTGGACACATACTATCCAAAGAGAAGTCATCATCTTGAGAACATGTGTCTCTATGAAGTGCTGCAAAACTACACTTTTAAACGGAATATTACAGAGAACATCAACGATGGAAAATATGGAGTGATTGGTTCTGAAGGATGTCTGGTGAAACAAAGGAAAGGAAATTTAATTAATCACAGAAAACTGAGTTGCGACACTGGTGACAAAAGGGAATTTTACTATTTAGCCCTTTTGCAAATGTTCAAACCATGGCGTTCTGAACTGGAATTACTTGGAGATTTTGCCAGCTATGAAGATTCATTTAATGCTTGTAAAGATAGCATACAATGCAGTGCTTTCGCAAATTATGTGAAAATGTTGAATGATGAAATTGATCAAGAAGCTACAATTGCAGCTGAGATTGCTAGAGACAGTTCTCAAGACAGTCAAAGTTCTGCTGCACTGAGTCAAGATCCACTAGGACAACCAATTGTTGAAAATGAAGCAGCGATTGCAATGAATGAGGTGGAAACAGCAATGTATCAAGCACAAGAAGATGCAATACAGTTAGGAAACTTGGAAGAGCAACTAAATGTTGAACAGAAACAAATATATCAGCAAGTGAAAGAGCAGATTGACCATGGATTACTTCATGAAAAGAGAGTGTGCTCATGTACATCATTTCAACCTATCTGAATGTATGTGAGTGGTCAAGCTGGAACAGGAAAGAGTTTCTTAATTAAAGTAATTACAAGTTATCTGCAAAAAACAACTGAGTCGCATTTGTCTTGTGTTGTCACTGCTCCAACTGGGTTGGCAGCACATAACATTAAAGGAATTACTTTACATCGTTTACTAATGCTGCCAGTAGAGCATGAGAACAAATTGGAATACCACAAGCTATCTGGAGCAGCTTGTTGTGAAGTTTCAAGAGTGCTGAAGAAAATGAAACTTCTCATTATTGATGAGGTGAGCATGGTTTCAAACTTGATGCTTGCCTTTGTGCATTTAAGAATGCAGCAAATTCTTAAAACAGAGTATGACGTGTTATTTGGAGGAAAACACGTCATAGTTTTTGGAGATCTACTGCAACTGACACCGGTAAAAGGACAACCGGTGTTTAAAACACTTGCCCATGAAGATACCAGAAAGTCTCTTGGCAGTGTTGGTAATGTGAACATTTGGAGTAATTTTGAATACAAAGAACTGACAACAAATATGCAACAGGCAAATGATGCTGAATATGGAAGTATTCTTCAAGATATAAGAATTGGAATTCTTTCAAAAAAGGGAAAGAAGCATTGGAGAGTCGATTACTTTGCAATGTCTTTCCAAATGAAAATGCACTTCCTGCAAAAGTGTACGTGGAAATTGCTAAAAATAAGTCAGTGATTTGCTGCAGACACTGCGTGAGTGTTCAATATTCAACGAAGAATTATTAAAATCGGAAAATGAAGAAATTGTAAAAATGGAAGCCATCGATAAAATACTACATGAAGGAATTACTATTATTTTGACGGGTAAGTTGAGATCAAAACTAGATTGTTTAGAAAAAAAAATATCTATAACTGCTGGTTTGGAAAAGACACTGTATGCGTGTGTAAACTGTCGGGTAATTTTAAGGCATAATTTGGATGTAGAGAAAGGTTTAGTTAATGGTGCAATGGGCAAAGTGGTGGATTTTGTGAATAATCAGAAAAAGAAGGAAGTGAATTTTTCTTAAATTAAATTTGATCAGATTGATGAAGTTAAAGAAATTGGTTGTTGTTCAGTTCGTTTTTTGCTTGTTAAAGATTTATATGTCCGTAGGAAACAATTTCCATTTTCTCTGGCATATGCAGTGACTATTCATAAATCTCAAGGATTAAGTGTAGACAGTGCATTGGTGAACATTGGATCTACTGTATTTAAAGAGGGTATGGCATATGTTGCTTTGTCGCGAGTCAGAACATTATCTGGTTTGTTTTTGATTGAATTTGATGAGACAAAGGTTACTGCAGATGCAAACTGTGTAAAAGAGTATAATAGATTAAGAAGGGTGTATGCTCCAAATTTAGGTCAATATCCTGTATTTGAAAAGCGTATGGTTGGTCAAAAAAGAAGGTTAGAGAATATCTGTTCTGAAGGTATCAAGAAAAGAACAAGATCATGTTGTGATTGCAGGTAAAAATAAATTGGACACTGTTGAAGAGATTGTTGGTTATCAGTTTGAAAATAGTTCTGGTGTCAACTGCTATGCTAATGTAGTGTTTAATGTTGTTTTTTATCTGGAAGGTTTGCAAGCACAAATTATGCAGAATCGGGAAAAAAGATTTTGTTCTCTTTTGCATTCTGTTTATGAAAAATTGACAACAAATAGAAGTAAAATACAATCTGATTCAGATGTTCGTAGTCTTTTGGATGTGTGTTCTGGTTCTACACAATTTACACAAAATATCCAACAAGATGCTCAGGAATTTTTAATGTATATGCTTACCATTTTTGAAAATGAAGGTGTAGAAATAGAAAATATTTTTGGCCTTTCTTACAAATGGGAACATTATTGTGAAAATTACATGTATACATGTAGCACCAATGTAGAAACTGAGAGATTTCTGTATTTAACATTACCAGGCTGTAAATCAGTGTCTTTCAATAAATTAGTGAAAGGTGCAATTCAAAACATGGAGTGTAGCCAATGTAAATCAGAAATGTTATCCACATTATTGTTAACAAAATATGGAAAATACATAATTTTAATGATGCAATGTTGTACAGCTGACGGAAGAAAATTGGATACTTTAATAAAACAATTTGTAGCAGCACAACTATCAATATCAGGAAGGACTTTAGTAGCAATTGCAATAATTTTCCATGATTGTCCTTCCACCACATCTGGACATTACACTGCCTATCTAAAATGTGACAAAGGCTGGACACTTTGTAATGATGCCCAGTTGGTTTTCAAACAACGTTTGCCTAGTGAATTACCAAATTCCTACCTAATATTTTTAAAGCCAAAGTTTTAGGAAGATAATTCACTCTCTGAGGAATTTATTATAATAATTTAATAGAACTACCATTGGACAATTTACATAAAGAAGAAGTGCAAAAATACCATTTGGCCTCAAGGAAAGGTATATTTTTGAATTATGGACTTTTTGGTGGTCATTTATTCGGTGATTATTTTAATGAGGCAACATTTACAGTTTTTATTAGTTAAAGCTATAAAATGTTGTAATCTGTAAGCATTTCATATATGTATGATCTGTATTTTCTGGTATTTTACTGAGAATAGTATGTTGGGTTTTTTTAACAATCTTTCCGATTGTTTTTTTTTTGCCCGCTGTTAAGTGATGAGTACCATTGAAATCACTATTTCTAGTGAAATTCATTATATTTTGAGAACAGCAAAAAAGGCAAACAAATTACTTTGTGGAAATTATGTTGTGTTGTAAAAAATGTATTATTATGTTATATTTTTTTTTTCTTTTCTTTCACAGATCCAAATTTTAAAATAAGCAATTTTTAAGAATTTATTTTGAATGAAAAACAGAAAAAAATGTATACCATTTTTTATTCCTATTACTGTAAAGGTAAGTTTAACTAAGTCTCAATATGCAGAATGAAGAGGCCTGCAAGAAGCTACAAAGTTGAAACACGTTTCTAAAACACTCTGTTTATGTAGTTTTGAAATCTGACCATAATCAGATATCATGTGACCTGCAAAAAAAGAGATTTGAGGGGTTCATAATATTTCACCTTTTTAGCTGTTGAAGTACTGCAATCATTTCAATCATTCTTCTTTGAACATGTTTTCAGACAAAACTCTGTGCTTACTTTTATCATTCACAAGGAATATTAAAAACGGAAATATGTCACTTTTTGTAACATAGTTATTGTGTAAGATACTGTTTCATATTTAGAAAGAGAGGAAAAGGCACTCTGTGCACTTTTTATACTCCATGTAAATACAACCCCATCATGCAGACCACTTTGCGTTGATAGGGTGTTCTATAAGTGTTGTTGTGCATGATTGCACTGAATACTCATAGAACAAGACACATGTCTAGATTTATCACAAATCATAAATCTCGATATGTGTGTGAATGCTGTACCATTCTAAAATTGGTGTAGGAAAGCACAACAAGGAGAATTGTTTTCATTTCTCCACATTTTTATTTCTTCAATGCATGCTGAAATGTTCAGCATACATTGAAGGAGAAAAATGCATTTTCTCACTGTTTTTGTGCAGGAAGGTGTGTCTTCCTGCAGAAAAACAAACAGAACATGGCACAGATATCCTTGCACTATGGTGCAAGGGTGCCTGTGTCACCACATGGCTGTAGTTTAAGCAGCCGTGCAGAGAGAAGCATAGATTTGCAACATATTTATGTACATATGTTGCATCCCTGTGCTTCGGAAGTACTACAGCACACTGCAGTTAAAGAGGTTACTGTGTGATGCAGCAGCACTTCCTTATAGTTCTGCACTTATACTTTCACCATACGCTACTAATGCATTCATTCAGTCAATTACGTACTACACATACATTCATCTAAACTTTCACACACTAACAAAGAAATTTAGCTCTTTTTTTAAACCAGGAAAGTTAGTTCTTACAAGAACTTATTTTTTTCTTCTTTCTTCTTTTATAATTTTTTGGGGGTTTTCTAAACAATTTAAAAAAAAAATTGGTTTTTCTGCAAAAAAACCTCCCCAAAAACAAAACAGGAGAAACCAAACAATGAACTTCAGAGAACAATAAAAAAAAATAAAAAAAATAGCAAATGTGACTTTCTTGGCGGCGGCAGATCAGATCGATCGACTGCTTACCATAGCACAAAGTCGCATTGCACTTAGTGCAGAGCACTTTTAAAAATTGAAATTGAGGACGGATGTCCAAGGTTTGGACTGATGGAAGCACTCTTGATGTGCTCGGCTGCGATGAGGTGGATGGCGCAGGAGCAGGAGTGTTTCTCATCCGTCGGCACTCTTCTTGTGCAAGATTGTTTGGATGAAGGGTCCTCATGTGCTTCATCATACTTGCCGTGCCGCAAGAGTAATTCTTGTTAGGATCCCCTCTCGATAGGACTCTTTTGCAAATCTTGCATGTGACCAAGGTGGCATTGGTCTTATTCTGCCCCTAGGGAAAAGTAAAACATTTCCACACCACTGAAGAAAAAAGTTTTTGGAGTGGTGCCTCCGGCAAAAATTCATCCTCAGAACTATGAGGTGATGCAGGTGATGCCTGCTGCCCTGAAGCCATTTTTGGTTGAAAAAAGTTAGAGCTAAGTGTAAACTTAGTCTAAAAAATCTTCTTCTCTCCAAAGAGATGGTTCTCCAAAGAAGCTCAAAGAAGAATGATTGAAATGGGTGGGGTCTTTCAGTAGTTAGAACAGGAAGTGTAATGAACCAATCAAATCTCTTTTTTTGCAGGTCACATGGGATCCGCGCACCGTGCGCTTACGCAGCACGCACCCAGCGCGCATCCGTGAAATTGAATTAAAAAAAATTATAGGATTAGATGTAAAAATATATTAGTTTTAAGACTAGTTTAGAGTTTGTCTTCAATTAATATTCACATGAAATACATATATATATGTTTTTTTAAATGTTAAATATTTCGCGGGATCCGCACACCTACCGCGTCATAGATGCAGATGACGCATCGCGGAAGCGCGTAAACGTCGCGTTACGTACATCGAACGTATCGCGTATAGGCTGGGAGTTGCGTACCAGTCGCATTGCGATCACGCATTAAACACGTACCCAACTCGTACCATGCGCGGATGCTATCGCATAGGGATCGGGAACGGTGCGCTTAGGGTGCGCGGATCCAAAAACATTGAAAAATATATATAAAATAAAGTTTTGCACATATAGTTAAAAAGATATTTTGAAAAATATAAAAAAATATGTTTGAAAAACCCATTAAGTTCAAATAATATTTTTTAATTTTTAAAAGAATTAATTGAAAATATAAGTTTAAAAAATGGTGATAAAAAAGTATTTTAAAAAAAATGTAATTAATGAAAGTGACACACTGAATTTGAAAAATATAGAAATCCAATCAAAATCATTAAACATGATATCTTCAGAGATAAGTTATATATGCGAATTAGCATTTAAAAAACCTTTGAAATTCACTGAAAAAACCATAGGTTTCAGGGGTGTTATAGTTAGCTGGACATTTCCCTCGTAGAAAACCCTAGAAATTCCAATGTTATAGTTAGTTCAGCTAACTATAACTCGCGCCCCCGCAATGCACTGCTGATGACGTCACATATTACATCACTCAAGACATGGTCAGTGACATCACTGATGACATCACTGATGACATCTCCACTCTCCCATTCAAGCTGTTATCCCCATCTGCTTCCCTCCGTTCATGTTTTAGACTAGCTGATGCATTTTCTCATATCGTTTATATGCTTTTAGCATTTTCTAACATCCACCTCCTATTAGCTTGTTTTACTTCACATAACAACATTTGTGTCCCTGCAGCTTACATTTTACAGAATGGATTTAACTCAGCCGCCTGAAACTGAATTCAGACAAGACCGAGGTCCTCATCCTCGGACAATCCCCATCCGCCTGGGACGACTCCTGGAGGCCCACAGTGCTGGGCTCCGCGCCAACACCATCGGACCACGCTCGCAACCTGGGATTCATCCTGGACTCCTCGCTCACGATGACCAAGCAAGTCAACGCTGTCTCGTCCTCTTTCTTCAACACCCTGCGCATGCTCCGAAAAATCTTCAGGTGGATCCCCACCGAAACCAGGAAGACCGTCACCCAGGCCCTCGTCACCAGCCGACTGGACTACGGAAACGCCCTTTACGCAGGAACAACTGCCAAACTTCAAAAACGACTCCAATGGATACAGAACGCCTCCGCACGACTCGTCCTCGACATCCCTCGCCAGAGCCACATATCCGCCCACCTGAGAAACCTGCACTGGCTCCCCGTCAGCAACAGGATCACATTCAGGCTCCTCACCAACGCACACAAAGCACTCCACGACATGGGCCCCGAATACCTCAACAGCCGCCTCTCATTCTACACCCCCACACGCCAGCTCCGCTCCGCCAACCTCGCTCTCGTCACCGTCCCTCGGATCCGCAGAACCACCACCGGAGGAAGATTGTTCTCCTACCTGGCAGCCAAAACCTGGAACTCCCTCCCCGCACACCTACGACTGACCCAGAACCATCTCACCTTCAGGAAACACCTCAAGACCTGGCTATTCGAGCAGTAGCGGCTCCCACCCTCCCTTCAGTGCCTTGAGACCCTCACGGGTGAGTAGCGCGCTCTATAAATGCCCTGATTGATTGATTGATTGATTGATTGATTCTTGAGTACTGATGTGGTGAGAAAGGTTTGAGAATTCGGCATTATCCCCTCTTATCTGCTGGCTGAGAATAAACATTTACAAAATCAATAGATCTCCCCTTTATAATGCCAGGGCCAAGCCAACGTCTCTGCCACTGCTCGTGTGTGAAGCATTGTTTAAAAAAAGAAAAAAAATACTGAAGGAAAAGCAATCACATATTTTATAGTACCTCAAAACAGTCCATCAAACTCACTATTTTCAATCTTCATAAATGGCATGATATGTTTTTCAACTAGTTGTCACTCAGGATACTTTATTTTTCAGAGGACTCAGAACTGAAAAAAAAAATACTCAGGCATTTGGTTCTGTGCAGTAGCCCGTGGAGCCAGATGTGTGGGCCTGCAGGGGAAGATACATCTTTTCAGTTAGGCTAAATACCCCTGCTGCTTCAAATACCAGCTGAGTGCAGCAGCCAGTCGATTCTCTGCGCCATAAAAAGGTTTTGTGTGCTAAGGTGTGTGCTTTAATGCAGTATGTGGAATGCAGCAGATTATAGAAACACAATCCTTAAATTCTGCACTTCTGTTAAAGACAAGCTGGGGTGGGAGGGAAGATAGATCAGAAGCAGCACAGAGCACGTATGGCAGGTTTTTGAGGGAGAAAACTGCACTTGGAGAGAGCTAGAAAACGCATGCATTCTCATTGAAGAGAAAAAAGTAATTTCCTGAATGTGAGCAGCGTAAATCACCCAGTCAAATGGATAGCAAAGAAGCTATGCTCCGGGGGAAGGACAAACAAAAGAGGAGTAAGGAAAGTTAATTAATAAGAAGCAAGCAAATGAGCGCTACAAAAAAGTCAACCAATTGTAAGCAATGCAAGTTTATTTTTATTTTTTGTTTGTTTCTGTCCACAAGAGGTCTTTTGACAGTAGATATCTAAAAGTTGTCAGTAGGTGAGATCTAAAAAAGGAAAATTGGCTCATTGTACATGGGGTTTAACATTCATGCAGGCTGATTTGATTTCTGCTGTGGCAGTTCCAGACACCATGCTTATGAGTGACTTAACTGTGAGCTCAATATATGGTATGCTAGAGAGAATAACTCTGGAGAAGTTACAAGCTTTGCCTCTCATCATGAAATCTTGCCCCAGTAATACACAATGTATTTATTTTGTTCCAAAAGAACTTCTCGATCTCATCATTCCAAGCCATCAGTTTAACGTCCTCCTGATGATGTATGCTAACATAGCTAGTGTTTTGGAGCCAATGTTATTGCATTCAGTCATTTGGTATTTGCAGGTCGGAAGTCGTGAGACATCTAGAAAAGGCTGGGTTTTATTGCAGTTGATAACTGCAACGTCATGTTTAGAGTATGAGATAAATGTCCCACATCTGACTTCAGATGTCCTATTTACTGACTGACACGTGAAATCAGATTTGTGTTAGAGTGCAGTATTGTCACCTTTTGTGCCTGAGTAGCGACTGTTGGTACCTTCTAAATCACGGTTATTACAAACAAGTAGCTTGACGCCCTGTTGGCCTACTGCGGTGTATGTTACAGTGTAATACCTTTGTTTTGTGGACGGTCTGTGCGGATGAAGATTCCCGCCCTCCGGCCCTGCCTCGAGCCTGCATCCGCCCTTGCTGTTGACAAGGCCCACGTGCCACCCACTGCCTGAGGCCCCGGCTGTGCTGCCCTTCGTCCAGCTTCTGTGCACCCCACCACCCGGAGTCACCCCCCCGCTGCAGTGCCATGGCGGATGACAACGCTCCGCCACCTGCCCACCCGTTCCACCCGCCCACAGGTGTCCTGCCTCCTTTTAGTGAGACGGCTGACCCGGCGACCGCCGCACCGCGCTGGCACACGTGGATTGGGCGTTTGAACAACTATTTCATCGGCTCCAGGGAGACGGATGGCGCGGTAAAGAGGTCCCTCCTTCTTCACTACGCAGGGGAGGAGGTCTACCTGTTATTCAAGCACCTCCCGAACACTGGTGGCGCAGACGACTACGATGCAGCAGTGACGGCCCTTAACACGCATTTTGACCCCCAGACGAATCCGGATTTCGAAATGTTCAAAATGCGCCAGGCCAAGCAAAAGGAAGGGGAGTCGGTAGACGCATTTCATGCACGGCTGAGGGTGCTGGCGGACACCCACTTGGTCGGCGACCGCGCAAAGGAGGAAATTAGAGCGCAGCTCATCTACGGCATCCGCAGTAAGAAGTTGCGGACCCTCATCCTCCGCCAACCGAACATTCCCATGGCCGACATCCTAGTGCTAGCCCGCTCCCACGACCTATCCGACGCGCGGGCAGAAGAGATGGAACAGGCACTTACGCGAGGCACAGGGCCGAGCGTGACCATCAAAACAGAGTGCGCAGACGCAGTGCGGACGCACGAGAAGAAACGCAGACCAGCAGCCAGACAGTCACCCCCGACGCAGTGCGACTACTGCGGGTATGAAGAACACCAAGGAAAAACCTGCCCAGCAAAAGGGAAGACGTGCACGAACTGTGGCACGCTGAACCATTTCTCCTCCGTCTGCAGGAAGCGCGCCACAAGGAAGGATGCTCGAGGGAAGAGGCCCACAAGAGGCATGGTGAGGCAGCTGTCCCACCTATCCCTCTCCTCTAGAACCGACACAGGGCAGCGACACGCACAAGCCCTACAAGAAGACGACTCGGAGTCCGACGACGAAGAAGAGACATACGTGGTCTCGTTCACCAGGGCACTAAAAAGCACGAGACGTCCCCAGCCTCGGTGCGACATCATGGTCGCTGGATCAAAGGTGAACGCCGTGATCGACACGGGGGCATCTGTCACTGTCATGGGAGTGCAGCAGTACAACCGCCTTCGACCCAAGCCAGAGCTCAGAACCTCGAAGGCCTGGATCTATGCCTACGGCAGCGATGTTCCTTTGCCCCTCCTGGGGAAGATGACAGTGCCGGTGGGGACGGAGGATGCCGAAATCACCATTGAAGTGCACATCATCAATCAAGAGGTAGACACCCTCCTGAGTGGGCATGCCGCTGAGGACCTGGGGCTCCTGATGTTCCTCCGGAAAGTTCAGGACACGCAAACGGCCGACCTTCTGGATCAGTTCCCCGAACTGTTCACTGGCCTGGGGAAACATCAAACATCCACCAGTCAAACTCCACATCGACCGCTCCGTCGCGCCCACAGCCCTGAAGCACAGGCGAATCCCGTTCTGTCTACGACCTCTGGTAGAGGAAGAACTCCGGAAACTCGAACAACAAGGGGTCATAGAGACAGTCACCGGCCCCACTCCGTGGGTGTCCCCGATGGTGATCGCGGAAAAACCTCGTCAACCAGGCAAGATCCGGGTGTGCATCGACATGAGGCTCCCTTACAAAGCCATCAAGAGGGAGAGGCACATCACGCCCACCATGGATGACATCATCGCAGACCTGAATGGCGCGCGGTGGTTCTCCAAACTGGACCTAAACGCAGGTTATCACCAGTTAACACTAGCCAAGGAGAGTAGGTACATTACCACCTTCAGCACGCACCTAGGGCTGAGACGGTACCGGCGACTCAACTTCGGGATATCGTCGGCGGCGGAGATATTCCAGAACACTATCAGAGACATCCTACAAGGCCTGCCTGGGGTCATGAATGTGAGCGACGATATCCTGATTCACTCTACGACCGTAGACGAACACTATTGGCGGGTCAGAGCCACACTGACACGCCTCAGAGAATACGGAGTCACTCTTCACAAAGACAAATGCCAGCTGTTTCAGCAGCGGATAGAGTTTTTCGGATACACATTCACAAACGACGGCATTCAAGTGGACCCCCGCAAGTCACAAGCCATCAAGGACGCTCCTGCACCCACATCTGCCGCAGAGGTGCGCAGTTTTCTGGGGATGGCCACATACTGTGGAAGGTTCATTCCGAACCTAGCAACAATTGCAGAGCCGCTCCGACAGCTCACGAAAAAGGACGCCCCATGGCAATGGGGGCCCCAAGAAGACTCGGCGTTCCAGTCCGTCAAAACGGCGCTCCTTGACCAGGCCACGTTGGTATACTTCGACCCGGAAAAGAAGACAGAGCTGATAGTCGACGCCAGCCCAGTGGGACTTGGTGCCGTCCTCACCCAAGAGCAAGAACCAGGCCGGTGGGCCACGTTGGCCTACGCAAGCAAGGCCCTCACAGCGACCGAACGGAGATATTCCCAGATCGAGCGAGAGGCACTGGCTATACGATGGGGCTGTCGACACTTCCACCTGTACGTCTGTGGACATCCGTTCACGGTCGTGACGGACCATCAACCGCTGGTACCCCTGTTCAGAGGAACAGCTCCGCATCCCCCGCCACGGATAGAACGGTGGGCTATCGGGCTGCAACAGTACCACATGGACATAACGTACCGGCCTGGAGCCAAGAACCCAGCCGATTTTTTGTCCAGGCACCCGGGCCCTCGCGAGCACATCCCGGAGGGGACAACGGAGGAAGACGATGCCGAAGCGCACCTCGACTTCATCGCGGCCCTAACATGCCCACAAGTGCTGACGATACAGGAGATAATGCAAGCGGCGGAACAAGACCCCGTGATGACCAGGACCAAGGAAGCCCTCCTGCAAGGATCATGGGCCAATTTCCTACAGTCCGCCAACACGTGGACACCGGAAGAAAGAGCGGATTTGCAGCAGATCTGGAGAGTACGAAACGAGCTCAGTATCACCAGAGACAGAATAGTCCTGAGAGGGGCCAGGATCGTCGTGCCAACAGCCTTGCGATGCCAAGCCACCCTTCTGGCCCACAATGGACATCAAGGGACAGAAAAAATGAAAGCCAGGATGCGAGAGAAGGCGTGGTTCCCAGGACTAGATGCCCTGGTGGGTGACATCGTAAAGAGCTGTCCAGCGTGCCAGATGACCAGCGGACCAGAACGTCCAGCCCCTATCACAACTGAAGAACCAGGAAGACACCCCTGGGATAAAATCAGCGTTGACTTTGGGACCCTCCCTGATGGCAGAGTCACGCTGGTAGTGATGGACAACTTCTCCAAGTATCCACTGGTGGAGGCGCTGCCATCCACCGCGTTCACATTTGTAGGGCCAGCGCTGGAGAAGATATTCCACATGTTCGGACGCCCGTCGGAGCTAAAAAGTGACAACGGGCTGCCGTTCCAAGGCCACGAGTTTAAGGAGTTCCTCGCCATCCAAGGAATACGACACCGGCGGATCACCCCGCAGTGGCCTCAGGCAAACGGCGAGGTCGAACGTTTTATGAGGACACTGAACAAGACCCTCCGCATTGCCAGCGCCGAACAGCTGGACCCCGAGCGAGAACTTCAGCGTTTCCTTGGAGAATATCGAAGCACACCCCACTGCTCCACCAAGCAAACTCCCTGGGCCCTCATGCTGAAGGGGACCCGCCGGGACGGTCTACCCACAGTCCCAGGATGGGCTCCTCCACCGTTTGATGCGGAACAAGCGCTACGACGACGAGCGCACCGAAACCAGCAGGTGAGCCGGGCGAGAGGGTGTCGGGAGCGCGCCCTCGAGCCGGGAGACAATGTCCTCATCAGGGACCGACGACCGGGGGGAAAATTCAAGCCACGATATGAGCCGGGAAGTTGGACGGTAGAACGACGCAGGGGGACAATGGTCACGGTTCGCCGGGGAAACGAGTCAGCCACCCGAAACATCTCGTGGTTCAAACGCATTCCCACAGCCACAAGACACCGGCCAGAGTCGGAGGGAGAGGAAGAGGGCGATGCCCGGGGCCCCGTGAGAGAGCAGTCACCACCGCCCGACCAGCCTGAAGAGACGGCAGCTCCGAAGCTGAGGAAGTGGCACGTGACGACCCGGCGACTACCAACACCCGAGCGACGGCCAGGTATGAACTGCGACGGAACCCCCCGCCAAGCAGCCGTCTCAAAGACTTTGCCTGTCAAGTAAGTGACTGAGAAAAGGGACTTTTGGTCCAAGTTTCATTTAGCCAAAGTTGGATAGGGATGTTGCAGTCAGCGCTCTAGCGTTTGCCGCTAGAGCGCTCTTGTCACTGGTGACGTGCGTACGCCACGACGGTGGCGTACGCGTAGATGATAAATAAAGGGGGCGTGCCGATGTGGGGCATTCGCGCACCGACCCTGTAACCAAGTGTGGTCTCCGTTATTGCGCGTTACTGCTGCCAGGCCCGCGCTGCGCAACGACGCAACAGAGATGTTTTCTTAAGTTAGTTATATATCATTTGATGTTATGTTTGTGTCCTGGTAACCACGTTCCTGGAACTGGAACGTTGCAAATTAAATGAGTAATGATAACATGAATGCCTGCTATCCTAGTTAAAGAGTTTCGTCAGCTAAACTTCACTAGGATCTAAAATTACCCATCATCGAATCTTACCCCGTCTTCAACAGCTCTGTGCAATACTGCTTTTTCAGTGTAGGGAATAAGGTAAACATTTTGAATCCTGGGGTTGGGGAGAGGGGGGTTAGGATGGAATTCAAGAAATGTTTCACATCTGCCAACGGTTTCTCTGAATATAACTTGTCTCGCAGTACAGGCTAATTTTAGTTCCTGAAATAGCAAGGTGGACATTCTGCTTTTCCAGCAGCATATTTACAAGGGGAAACAGCCTTTACCACGAAGCATTTTCCACGCATTACGTTTACAACGATACACTTACCTCGTAAACGTCTTCACAACGCGTAATGCTTCAACGACCATCTTCACCACGCAAGCAACGTCATCACAGAACAACGTCATCCTAATCCGAAAAAAAGCATCAGTCCGTTTTCAGTGTTCAAATCGAGGTAACGGCAAAGCGTGGAAAACACATTCCGTTGTAACGCATGCGTGGTAAAGGCATGCGTTGCAACGGAATGCGTAGTAACGACATATATTCATTTACAAGGTCCCCTGTTTTCGAAAGTGCCTGGAGTGTTTTCGTTCTCGCTGCCCTCAGAAACGTTTCTCATTCTAACAGCTGTTAGTTCATACATAGTTTGCCTCATATTTAAGCTATAAAGAATCGTGGGGTCTGAAATAGCCCTACAACTGCAATTCTGACTATGCAGTTGTCCGTTCATGTATTTAAAACCGCATGTTTGATTAACGATAGAAATACATTTTATGACCCCCCTTGGTGTATATATCAACTTCCATAAGACTTTCTAAATGTTCATGTGCAAATTGTTTTTCATTCCCCCCGATTCAACACCAGATGTTCCACTGCCTAATCAATCCCTGAGGTTTCACTGATACTGTAGCATGCTAATGGGTGCACTTGTTGGCATCTGGAAAAGCTAGTTAAATGACTATCCATCAGGTTGGGTGTTTCACTTATCACACCCCCTCCCCCCCACCCCCAAACCCACAATCCTTGTGGGGACTATGTGTGAATACCTGCCTTGTGGGGCCTAACCTTTCCCAATGTTTTTAAAATACACTAATAACAGAAAAATGTTAAGAAAAAATTACTGATACAGGATCCCGCTTCAAATTTGCAAATATATTGTTATTTAATCATGTGCTCAGCACCATCCTTGTGGGGACTTGAACACGTGCTACCATCCTTGTGGGGACCTAGTCTGTAACACTATTTGTGATTGAATACAGTCGAAGGCACATGGTTAAATGTTTATTTTATCAACAATATACACAAACAACATTTTAATCTATTCATATATGAATTGCTGCATATACACTAGGGGTATACATTAAACACAGATTATGTTAATGTGCCAGAAAATAACATATCATGCTTAAAGAAAGACACTTAAAGCTGTATTTAACCTGTTTATTGGTGCTTAAAATCTCAGGAGATGAGGGAACTAACACATTAAGAAATTAACAAATGGAACCAAGGAATATGGTCAATTGGAACCCAGAGCTTGATTAGCAGCTAACACTTTTACCAAAATAGATGTTCAAGTCCCCACAGAGATAGTGAGTGAAGATCATTGTGTTTAAGTCTCCATAGAAATACTGTGCACATTCAAAGCTTAAATCCCATTATAAAGCGTGTGAAGCTAATGATGTACAAGTCCACACAGAGGTTGTGTGTAATTATAGGAATGCTCAAGTCCCCACAGAGATGGCATGTTATAGTGATGTTTAAGTCCCCACAGAGATAGTGTGTTATCATAGAGATGTTCAAACACCCACAGGGATGGTGTGTTATTATAGTGATGTTCAAGTCCCCACAAAGAGAGTGTGTTATTATAGCGATGTTTAAGTCCCCACAGAGAGAGTGCATGAAGGTGATTGTGTTTAAGTCCTCATTAAAGTAGGGTCCAATTCACAAAGGTAAACTTAGACAAAAAGTTTAACTTGACTACTTTTCAGTATTCACAAAGGTAAATTCAGACCAAAAGTCTAATTTTACTACTTTTCAATATTCACAAAGTCCCATACAGAGAATGTGAAGCTGATAATGTTCAAGTCGAAGCAAACACAAGGAGATGATGGATGGAGTGCTGAAACTTTTCAAACACTCACCCCCAGTCACAGATTTGTGCTTCATGGCATCCCCTAGTGTTTCAAGTCGAAACAGAGCTTGCGTTTGATTACAGGAATGCTCAAGTCCCCACAGAGATGGTATGTTTTTATAGTGATGTTCAAGACCCCACAAAGATAGTGTTCTATTATCGTTTTTTTCAAGCCCCCACAAAGATAGTGTGTTACTTATTACAGCAATGTTTAAGTACCCATAGTGCATGAAGATGATTGTGTTTAAGTCCTCATTAAAATAGGGCCTGATTCCCAAAGGTAAACTTGGAGACAAAAATCTAACTTTTCTACTTTTCAGTTTCACAAATGTAAACTTAGACCAAAAGTCTAACTTTACTACTTTTCAGTATTCACAAAGCCCCATACAGAGAATGCAAAGCTGATGATGCTCAAACCAAAACAGAGCTTGCGTGTAATTACAGGAATGTTCAAGTCCCCACAGAGATGGTGTGTGACTATAGTATTACCAGGGTCGCCAAAGAGAATGTGTGTTATTATAGACATGCACAGGTCCCCACAGAGATATTGTGTGATTGTAGACATGCCCAGGTCCCCACAGAGATAGTGTGTGATTAAAGACCTAGCATGGGTTTTTGAATGATAAGGGATATTTTAGGGTTTAGGGTGGGTATAAGTTTTTCGGTAGCAATTGAATATTTAGGGTTTAGGGTAGGTATAGGTTTTTGAGTTGTAAGGGATTTTTTAGGGTTTAGGGTCCGTATGGGTTTTTGGGTGGCAAGGTAAATTCCAGGGTTTAGGGTGGGTATGGGCTTTTAGGTGGCAAGGGAATTTTTAGGGTTTAGGGTGGTTATAGGTTTTTGGGTGGCAAGGGAATTTTTAGGGTGGGTATGGGTTTTTGGGTGACAAGGGAATTTTTAGGGTTTAGGGTGGGTATGGGTTTTGGTGGCAAGGTATTTTTTAGGATTTAGTGTGAATATAGGGTTTAGGTGATAGGAGCTTTTTAGAGTGGGTATGCGTTTTTGGGTGGCACAGACATTTTTAGGGTTTAGCGTGGATATGGGTTTTTGGGTGGCAAGGGAATTTACAGGGTTTAGGGTGGGTATGGGTTTTGGGTGGTAAGGGAATTTTTAGGTTTTAGGGTGGGTATGGGTTTTTGGATGGTAAGGTATTTTTTAGGGTAAGTTTAGGTTTTTAGGTGATAAGTGTTTTAGGTTTCAGGGTGGGTATCGGTTTTTGGGGGGCAAGGGAATTTTCATGGTTTGGGGTGAGTATGGGTTTTAGGGTGGCAAGGGAATTTTTAGGGTTCTGGGTGGGTATGGATTTTTGGGTTGCAAGGTATTTTTCAGAATTTAGGGTGGGTATGGGTATGGGTGACAACTGGACTTTTTAGATTTAGGGTGGGTAGGGTATTTGGGTGGAAAGGGATTTTTAAGGGTTTTGGGAGGGTATAGGCTTTTGGGTGGTAAGAGCTTTTTTCAGGATTTAGGATGGGTATGATTTTTGGGTGGCAAGTACATTTTTAGGGTTTAGGGTGGGTGTATGTTTTTGAGTGGTAAGGGATATTTTAGGGTTTAGGGAGTATATGGGTGTTATAGGTGGCAAGGGAATTTTTAGCTTTTAGGGTGGGTGTAGGATGTTTGGTGGCAAGGGATTTTGTAGGGTTTATGGTGTGGATAGGTTTATGGGTGGCAAGGGATTTTTTAGGTTTAGGTTAGGTATGAATTTTTAGGTGATATGGGCTTTTTAGGTTTTATGGTGCATATGTGTTTTTTGGGTGGAAGGGGATTTTATAGGTTCAGGGTGGGTATGTGTTTTGGGTGGCAATGGAACCTTTAGGGTTTGGGGTGGGAATTGGTATTTGGGTAGTAATGTTTTTTAGGTTTTAGCATTTGAATGTGTTTATGGGTGGCAAAGGATTTTTTGGGGTTTAGGGTGGGTATGGTATTTTGGGTGGGGTAGGAATGGGTTTTGGGTGGGAATGGATTTTTTTTTAAATTTAGGGTGGGTATGGGTACATGGGTGGTAAGGGATTTGTTAGGTTTTAGGATGTTTATGTTTTTTTTAAGTGATATGGCTTTTTTAGGATTTAGGGTTTGTACGGATTTTTGGGTGGCAAGGGAATTTCTAGGGTTTAGGGTGGGTATAGGTTTTTGGATGTTAAGGTATTTTTTAGGGTTTAGGGTGAGTATAGGTTTTTAGGTGATAAGGTTTTTTTAGGGTTTAGGGTGGGTATGGGTTTTTGGGCGCACAGGAATTTTAAGGGTTTAGGGTGGGTATGGGATTTTGGGTGGTAAGGGATTTTTTAAGTTTTAGGCTGGGTATGGGTTTTTAGGTGAGATGGGCTTTTTTAGGTTTTAGGGTGCGTATGGGTTTTTGGGCGGCAAG
This sequence comes from Triturus cristatus, assembly GCF_964204655.1. Classification (NCBI taxonomy): domain Eukaryota; kingdom Metazoa; phylum Chordata; class Amphibia; order Caudata; family Salamandridae; genus Triturus; species Triturus cristatus. The sequence goes on from NC_140579.1 coordinate 1,162,475,311, forward strand.
GGACTTTCTAAGATTTAGGGTGGGTATGAGTTTTTGGGTGGTAAGGTATTTTTTAGGGTTTAGGGTGAGTATACGGTTGTAGGTGATAAGGGATTTTTTAGGGTTTAGGGTAAGTATAGGGCTTTAGGTGATATGGGATTTTTTAGGGTTTAGGGTGGGTATCGTTTTTTTGGTGGCAATGGGATTTTTAGGCTTTAGGGCGGGTATGGGTTTTTGGGTGGAAAAATTATTTTGAAGGTTTAGAGTGAGTGTGGGTTTTTGGGGCAAGGGAAATTGTATTGTTTAGGTTGGCTATTGGTTTTTCAGTGAGAAGGAATTTTTAGGGTTTGCGGTGGTTATGGGTTTTTGGGTTGTTGAGGTTTGTCTTAGGGTTTAGGGTGGGTATGGATTTTTGGGTGTCAAGGGAATTTCTAGGGTTTAGGGTGGGTATGGGTTTTTGGTTGTAAGGTATTTTTAAGGGTTTAGGGTGAGTATAGTTTTTTAGGTGATAAGGTCTTTTTTATGGTTAAGGGTGGGTATGGGTTTTTGGTGGCATGGGAATTATTAAAGTTTAAGGTGGGTATGGGTTTTTGGGTGGCAAGGGATTTTTTAGTGTTCAGGGTGGGTATGAGTTTTTGTATGATAGGGTTTTTTTAGGTTTTAGGGTGGGTATGGGTTTTTAGATTATATGGGATTTCTTAGAGTTTATGGTGTGTATGGGTGGCAAGGGAATTTTGAGGTTTAGGGTGGGTGTGGGTTTTTGGGTGCCAAGAGAATTTTTAGGGTTTAGGGTGGGTATGGAATTTTGGGTGGTAAGGTATTTTTTTAGAGTTTTGGGTGGGTATGGGTTTTTGGGTGGCAACAAAATATTTTAGATTTAGGGTGGGTATTGGTATTGTGGTGGAAATGGATTTTGAGGGTTTAGGGTGGTGGGTATAGGTTTTTGGGTGGTATGAGCTTTTTGTAGGGTTTTGGGTAGGTTTGATTTTTAAGTGGCAAGTGAATTTTTAGGGTTTAGGGTGGGTGTAGTTTTTTGCGTGGATAGGGATTTTTTAGGTTTTAGGCTGGGTATGGGTTTTTAGGTGAGATGGGCTTTTTTAGGTTTTAGGGAGCATATGGGTTTTTGGGTGGCAAGGGACTTTAAGGTTTATGGTGGGCATGGGTTTTTGGGTGGTAAGGTCTTTTTCAGGGTTTAGGGTGAGTATAGGGTTTTAGGTGATAAGGGATTTTTTAGGGTTTAGGGTGGGTATAGGTTTTTGGGTGGCAAGGGGATTTTTAGGTTTTAGGGCGGGTATGGGTTTTTGGGTGGCAAGGGAATTTCTAGGGTTTATGGTGGGTATGGGTTTTTGGTAGTAAGGAATTTTTTAGGGTTTAGGGTGAGTATAGTTTTTTAGGTGATAAGTGCTTTTTTAGGGTTAAGCGTGGCTATGGGTTTTTGATGGCATGTGTATTTTTAGAGTTTAGGGTGGGTATGAGTTTTGGGTGGCAAAGGATTTTTTAGTGTTCAGGGTTGGTATGAGTTTTTGTGTGATAGGGGATTTTTTAGGTTTTAGGGTGGGTATGGGTTTTTAGGTTATATAGGATTTCTTAGAGTTTACGGTGGGTATGGGTGGCAAGGGAATTTTTTAGAGTTTAGGGTGGGTATGGGTTTTTGGGTGGTAAGGTATTTTTTAGGATTTTGGGTGGGTATGGGATTTTTGGGTGGCAACTGCTTTTTTTAGATTTAGGGTGGGTATGGGTATTTTGGTGGAAATTGATTTTGAGGGTTTGGGGTGGTGGGTATAGGTTTTTGGGTGGTAAGAGCTTTTTTAGGGTTTTGGGTGGGTTTGATTTTTGGGTGGCAAGTGAATTTTTAGGTTTTAGGGTGGGTATAGGTTTTTGCGTGGTTAGGGATTTTTTAGGGTTTAGGGTGGGTATGGGTTTTATGGGTGGTAAGGGCCTTTTTATCATTTAATTTGGGTGTGGCATTTTTGGTGGAAAAGGATTTTGTAGGATTTATGGTGGGTATGGGTTTTTGGGTGGCAAGGGAATTTTTAAGGTTTTGGGTGGGTGTAGGTTTTTGTGGGGCTAGGGAGATTTTATGGTTTAGGGTGGGTATGGATTTTTGACTGATAAGGAATTTTTACGGGTTTAGAGTGAGTATGGGTTTTGGGTGGTAAGGGAACCTTTAGGGTTTAGGTTGGGTATGGCTTTATGGGTGATGATGATTTTATTAGGGTTTAGCATCTGTATGGGTTTTGGGTGGCAAAGGATTTTTTAAGGTTTAGCATATGTGTGGGTTTTTGGGTGGCAAGAGAATTTTTAGGGTTTTGATGGTTATGGCTTTTTGAGTGGTAAGGGATTTTTTAGGGTTTAGGGTGGGTATGGGTCTTTTGGTGGCAAGGGAACTCTTAGGGATTTGGGTGGGGGTTTTTGTATTGCTACTGATTTTTTTTAGATTTAGAGTGGGTATGGGTTTTTGGGTGGAAAGGGATTTCTTAGGGTTTAGGGTAGGCAATGGTTTTGGGTGGCAAGAGAACCTTTAGTGAATAGGGTAGGTATGGGGTTTTGGGTGGTGATGAATCTTTTAGGGTTTAGTGTTTGTATGTGTTTTTGGTGGCAGGGGATTATTTAGGGTTTATGGGAGTATGGGTTTTTGTGTGGCAAGGTTTATTTTACGGTTGAGGGTGGGTATATGTTTTTTGCGGTAAGTGGATTTTTAGGGGTTAGGGCGGGTATGGGTTTTTGGGTGGCAAAATAATTTTTAAGGTTTAGAGTGAGTGGGTTTTTGGGGGGCAAGGGAAATTGTATGGTTTAGGTTGGGTATGGGTTTTTCAGTGAGAAGGAATTGTTAGGGTTTACAGTGGTTATGGGTTTTTGGGTTGTGAGATTTGTCTTAGGGTTTTGGGGTGGGTATGGATTTTTGGGTGGCAAGGGAATTTCTAGGGTTTAGGGTGGGTATGGGTTCTTGGTAGTAAGGAATTTTTTAGGGTTTAGGGTGAGTATCGTTTTTTAGGTGATAAGTGCTTTTTTAGGGTTAAGCGTGGCTATGGGTTTTTGATGACATGGGTATTTTTAGAGTTTAGGGTGGGTATGAGTTTTGGGTGGCAAAGGATTTTTTAGTGTTCAGGGTGGGTATGAGTTTTTGTGTGGTAGGGGATTTTTTAGGTTTTAGGGTGGGTATGGGTTTTTAGGTTATATAGGATTTCTTAGAGTTTACGGTGGGTATGGGTGGCAAGGGAATTTTTTAGAGTTTCGGGTGGGTATGGGTTTTTGGGTGGTAAGGTATTTTTTAGGATTTTGGGTGGGTATGGGGTTTTTGGGTGGCAACTACTTTTTTTAGATTTAGGGTGGGAATGGGTATTTTGGTGGAAATTGATTTTGAGGGTTTAGAGTGGTGGGTATAGGTTTTTGGGTGGTAAGATAATTTTTAGGATTTAGGGTGGGTGTAGGTTTTTGCGTGGTTAGGGATTTTTTAGGGTTTAGGGTGGGTATGGGTTTTATGGGTGGCAAGGGCCTTTTTATCATTTAATTTGGGTGGGGCATTTTTGGTGGCAAAGGATTTTGTAGGATTTATGGTGGGTATGGGTGTTTGGGTGGCAAGGGAATTTTTAAGGTTTTGGGTGGGTGTAGGTTTTTGTGGGGCTAGGGAAATTTTATGGTTTAGGGTGGGTATGGGTTTTTGACTGATAAGGAATTTTTACGTTTTTAGAGTGAGTATGGGTTTTGGGTGGTAAGAGAACCTTTAGGGTTTAGGTTGGGTATGGCTTTATGGGTGATGATGATTTTATTAGGCTTTAGCATTTGTATGGGTTTTGGGTGGCAAGGGATTTTTTAAGGTTTAGCATTTGTGTGGGTTTTTGGGTGGCAAGAGAATTTTTAGGGTTTTGATGGTTATGGCTTTTTGAGTGGTAAGGGATTTTTTAGGGTTTAGGGTGGGTATGGGTCTTTTGGTGGCAAGGGAACTCTTAGGGATTTGGGTGGGGGGTTTTGGATGGCTACTGATTTTTTTTAGATTTAGAGTGGGTATGGTATGTGGGTGGCAAGAGCACCTTTAGTGAATAGGGTAGGTATGGGGTTTTGGGTGGTGATGAATCTTTTAGGGTTTAGTGTTTGTATGTGTTTTTGGTGGCAGGGGATTATTTAGGTTTATGGGAGTATGGGTTTTTGCGTGGCAAGGTTTTTTTTACGGTTGAGGGTGGGTATATGTTTTTGGGCGGTAAGTGGATTTTTGGGGGTTAGGGTGGGTGTATGTTTTTGAGTGGTAAGGTATGTTTTAGGGTTTAGGGAGTATATGGGTTTTATGGGTGGCAAGGGAATTTTTAGCTTTTAGGGTGGGTGTAGGATGTTTGGTGGCAAGGGATTTTGTAGGGTTTACGGTGTGGATAGGTTTATGGTTGGCAAGGGATTTTTTAGGTTTTAGGTTAGGTATGGGTTTTTAGGTGATATAGGCTTTTTAGGTTTTAGGGGTGCATATGGGTTTTTTGGGTGGAAGGAGATTTTTAGGTTTAGGGTGGGTATGTGTTTTGGGTGGCAATGGAACCTTTAGGGTTTGGGGTGGGTATTGGTATTTGGGTAGTCATTTTTTTTAGGTTTTAGCATTTGTATGTGTTTATGGGTGGCAAAGGATTTTTTGGTTTTTAGGGTGGTTTTGGTATTTTGTGTGGGAATGGGTTTTTGTGTGGGAATGGTTTTTTTTAAATTTAGGGTGGGTATGGGTATTTGGGTGGTGAGGGATTTGTTAGGGTTTAGCATTTGTATTGGTTTTTGGGTGGCAAGGGATTTTTAGGGTTTAGGGTGTGTATGTGTTTTTGGGTGGCATTGGATTTCTTAGGGTTTAGGGTGGGTATGGGTTTTTGAGTGGCAATGGAATATTTAGAGTTTAAGTGGGGGTCGGTATTTGGGTGGTAAGGGGTGTTTTAGGGTTTAGGGTCGGTATGTGTTTTTGGGTGGCAAGTGAATATTTAGGGTTTATGGTGGGTATAGTTTTTTGCGTGGTAAGGGCTTTTTTAGGGTTTAGGACGGGTGTGGGTTTTTGGATGGGAAGGGAATTTTTAAGGTTTATGGTGGGTGTGGATTTTTGGGGGGCAAGGGAAATGTTATGGTTTCGGATGGGTATGGGTTTTTGGGTGATATGGGATTAGGGTGGGTGTTTTTGGATGGTAAGGTATTTTTTTGAGTTTAGTTTGGGTATGGGTTTTTGGGTGGTGTAAGAAGTTGGCCTGGCATATGCTGGTCACTAGTTATAGTGGCCACCTTGCACCAGTCCAATTCGACTCTTGGTAGATGGGTTTAAAGACAACCTTTTAAAGAAAGCTATCCTAGTGGTAGCTGTGGAGAGCAGCCTTCATGCTAAGTCTCTGAGGAATGTAAAGCAGCTTGTTTTACCTTATAATCTCTTGAATTACCAAATGAAAAGACACCACACAGGTATATATATCAAATATATATGTATTTATTTCTAAATATACTCTACTAATCTCTTTATGAGATTAGAGCCAGGTAAACATTCAAAAGATCAACAGTTCTCAATAACTTAAGCACAAATATGGCTGTAGCCCTAGGGGCGTACCAGACCATATACTAAAATAATGGGTTAACAAACTCGACTTGCAAAAGTAAGAGGCCTAGGGCCTTGGGAATCGCTGGGGCTTCACTTCTGCAGTGTTAGCAGGTAAGTGATCAGCCCACAGGAGACGCGTGCAGTGTCTAAACACACACGCGGGTTTTCAATGCCTTTCAATGGCAAATGTCGCGGTTTGTATTTTACAGTTCTAGGGCACTTTGGAGTGGACAACAAGCAAACAACTTACAGGGTAAGTACTTCGAGAGCCAATGCACACTTGGGCACCGTAATGCAAGAGTTACCTCACCCAGGGAAGCCGGGTGCCTACGTGTCCTTTGGTGTCGAGTCGCAATGCTGTTTTCAATGGAGATCGCTGAAGACTTGCTGCTTGTGTCGTCGAGAGAAGTGTCCGCTGTAATCCGAAGATGGATTGGAGTTGCAGAAGACCTAGAAATTGAGGGGAGAGAGTTCAAAGTCACTTGCCAGTGACCGGTGGCCAGCAAGATGGATGACCACAGCTGTCGCGTCTCTTCAGGTCGCTGATGTCGTTTTGTCTCTTCATTCACGAGGACCAGGAGGGATCGATGAAGACCAGCAGCTGGATTCGGAGGGTCCCACGACGTCTGCAGCTGTTGACGGGGTCGGCACTCGGTTTGGAGCCAACTGCAAGTCTCGTGTGGATGGAAGATTGTCGATGGAGCAGACCAGCAAGGTCTGATGGACTTACCCGGCGAGGGTAAGTGAGGGCAGGCCTATAGCAACCAGGCGAGCCCTTGAAGGTGATGTGGAAGTCTTCTGGAGCGTCACTAGCCAACGGGCAAGTAACCGCGAAGACGCCTTTGCAGGAAAAGTTCACCAACAGCCCACGGTTACTCGGGACGAGGTAGGCCGCTGATCTTCGGTACTAGACCTGCTCGGGACTTGGACAACAAGTGGTCCAAAGCACAACTTCGTTGGACGTAGTTTAGGGCTTGCACTCGAAATCAGTGCACGGTTCCCTGGTATTGCTGTTCCTCGTCACTCGTGGGGTCCAGATGCCACAGCTTCACTGGGGACTCAAAATGGGCGTCGAGAGGTCAGGAAATCCGCTTCAGGGGATGCAGGGACTCCGGGCTCCGGCGGGAGCGGTAAAGTTTGCAACCGTAGTTGAGTAGTTTTTTGGTGCCTGCCAAGCAGGGGAGTCACTCCTTGACTCCAAGGGAGATCCTTCGGTCTTCTAGAGATAGTAGAAAGTTGAAGGGCCAGGATTCTTCTTCGTAGAGCATCGTCCAGGTGTAATCTAAATTGCATTGGCAATGTGTGGTATCTTATAGTGAAAAGATGGGAGGGACTAGCTCTATGACCACTCCTCTAGGATGGTCAGGGTAGTGGGTGGTTACACCCACTTCCCTTTGTCCAGTTTCGCGCCAGAGCAGGGACAGGTAGCCCCTGAACCGGTTTGAGCTGGCATATGCACAGAGGAGCCTACTGCTCCCCCAGTGCAGGACTTCAAAGCACTCTAAGAGTGCACCCACCCAGCTCCAATACACTAAATCCTGTCTGGGAGGTGGTGACACCTCCCTGTGACAGGAAACCCTTTGTTGAGCTCCCTCCACTGTGAGTTTCGGTCAGCAGCAGGAGGGCAGCCCGGTGTCTGTGCTGGTGGCATCCATTTTGTGATGCCAGGGCTCTAGATGATTTCTACCGTGTAGTACAGTGTGTACATGTCGTCCCCTCTAGAAGGGTGGGATCCTACTCCCACACCAGTTACTGGTGTGGGGGTAGGATTCCAAGTTGTTTGACACCAAACACGACATGTTTTGATGCAGTCATTCCAAAGTTAGCATTTACCGCGAGGTGATAATGCACTTAAGAGTATATGGTTTAACCGCATCCACAAACAGCAGCAGAGAATAGACTCTGCCAGCTGCAGAGGGGTCCTGCTCAGGCAGAAGCACCCCCTCACATAGTAAACCATGCACCCTGCCCTTGGGATTGATAGGGCCTACCATAGGGGTGACTGATAGGTTTATATGTGTGTGCCTGGTGAGATATAGGAACCTATACCTCAGTGAGGAGTGCTAACACTACCTCACACAGGCTGCAGTAGCAGGCCTGTGGTGTCAGATTGTGAGTGCTTCCCAGGGGTGGCATAATACATGCTGCAGCCCCTGGTAGGCCTGTGAAGTACCAATGCCCTAGGTACCTAAGGTACCATATACTAGGGGCTCATAAGGTACCACAGTATCCAATCACTAGTGCATCTAATATGCACACCAAGTTGTTTAGAGAGATCAGTTAGACTGGGGCCCTGATTAGCAGGGACCCAGCCAGACTATAGCTAGAAACCAGTGTATACATCAGAAAAAAAGTGGGGGCAACACAAGTGCAGATCCTACTCTCCTACAGGTGGCTGGTGAGTTTTTATAGGGCTTGGGTGGGTATGGGTTTTTTGGGTGGCAAGGGATTTTTTAAGGTTCTGGTGGGTATGGATTTTTGGGTAGTTAGGGATTTTTTGTTTTAAGGTGGCAAATAATTGTTAGGGTTTAGCGTGGGTATCGTTCTTCGAGTGGTAAAGGGTATTTTTAGGGTTTTGTGTGGGTATGGGTCTTCGGGTGGCAAGGGATTTGTTAGGGTTTAGGGTGGCAAGGGAATTTTCAGGGTTTAGGGTGGGTATGGGTTTTTGATTAGCATGGGAATTTTTATGGTTTAGGGGTGGTATGGGCTTTTTGGTGGCAAAGGAATTTTTAAGGTTAAGGGTGGGTGTTGATTTTTTGGGGCAAGGTAAATGTTATGGTTATGGTAAGTATCGGTTTTAGATGATAATGGAATTTTCAGGGTTTGCGGTCGCTGTGTGTTTTTGAGTGGTACGGTATTTTTCGGGTTTAGGTTGCGTGTGGTTTTTTGGGTGGAAATTGAGTTTTTTAGGTTTTTGGTGGTTAAGGGTTTTTGGGTGATAAGGTATGTTTTAGGATTTAGGGTGGGTATAGGTTTTTGGGTGGCATGTGAATTTTTAGTGTTTAGCGCGGGTATCGTTTTTTGGGTGGCAAGGGATTTGTTTAAGTTTAGGGTGGGTATGGGATTTGGGTGGTAAGGGATTTGTTTTGGGTTAGGGTGGAAAAGGAGTTTTTAGGGTTTAGGGTGGGTATTGTTTTTTGATTGGCATGGGAATTTTTAGGAGTTAGGGGGGTATGGGTTATTGGTGGCAACGGAATTCTTAGTGTTTTTTGACTTGCCTATTTCTTTTGCGCCGGTTGACGAATCTTCACAAAATGTTCCCAAAAAAGTGTGCCGATGATTCTAGCTGTGGATGGAAAGTTTTGTGGGCATAGAAAAAGGCAAAGGTAAAAACAAGTGTATTTCCATGATAATTATCCAAAGTCTTTAAACACTCCTGCACCCCAACCTCTAGATTCTGTTCTGGAGATCACGCCTGTTATTATTGGTGTAAATCGTTCAGTAGTTACTGCGATGTATACTAGGAAACTAAATTTGTATATCTGGGCATATGTGGTACTTTTGTTGTTTCTTTGTATTTATGTTTAAAGCTCATAAACTTTCAGAAAACACTAACAATCACTGGATGATGTCAACAGTAATGTCATTTAAGATGTCATCAGTGGTGTCATGAGTAATGTCACTGACCATGTCATAAGTGATCTAATAAGTGAGGTCATAAGCACTGCATTGTGGGGATATAAATTATATTTAGGTCAGATAATTATAACTGCTGATTTTCACTGGTTTTGTACGAGTGAAGTCTGAGCCTAACTATAACGTTCCTCTAACCTTTGGCTTTTTCAGTGAATTTCTAAGGGTTTTTTAATTCTGTTTCCTAAGTATAATCACCCTGTAGCCTTTGTTTTTCTCAGTAAATTTCTAGGGTTTTTTTACCGTTAAGTAAGATGCCCATCACAATGCACAGTGGGGGTTTAAACACAGGGTCTGGCATGGCATTATGTTGCCCCCAGCCAAGCTTGCTGGTCCTGCTCACCCCCCTCCTTGCCATCCATTGTCCAAGTCCATGCCCCTGCTCCCTCATTACAGCCATTTGTGGCTATTTTTCTGCCACTGCCCATCCTGCCCCATCACCCTCCTCCCTACCCTCTTTTGTGTGAGTCTATGCACGTGTCCCCTCGCTCCTGCCCTGCATGGTCTGATGTGCTGCCACTGCTCTCCTTCAAGCTTGATGTCCCTGCCCACTCTTCCTGCCTTCCGTGGCCCAATTCTATGCCTCATCATTACCTCGTCTTTAACTTATCATCAATAAGGGTTGTTTGGACTGGTGCAAGGTGCCCACTATACTAGTGGACAGCATATGCCAGGCCAACTTCTCACATTATCCGTAAGATTATAGACCTCAGCCCAGAACAGGCCCGGAGAACGGTGATCCAGGCATTAGTGGTCCCACGTTAGGACTACAGTTACTCCCTGTATCTAGGGGCACCCAAATACATAGTCAACAGGCTACAAGTTGTCCAAAACGCTGTAGCCAGGATGCTCCTAAAGATACCTAAGCAGGAGTCAGAGAGATCCTCGCTGAAAAAGCTCCACTGGCTACCTATTCAATCCAGGGTCAGATTTAAGGCCCTTTGCCTAGCCCATAAAGTTATACATGGCACAGGTCCAGCTCTGTTAAAGTCTCTCATCTCCCCATGTGTCCCCAACAGATCCCTCAGGTCCTCATCTGACTTCCTCATGAACACACTAAGGATAAAGAGATCTAGATGGGGAGGAAGATCGTTTTATCACTTTGTCCCAAAACTCTGGAACTCAATGACCACTGAATTAAGACTTTCAAAGGACAAATGTAGTTTCAGGAAAAGACTCAAGACCTGACTCTTCCCATGAGGGCTCCTCCATACTTCCTTGCCTCCTCTCTGCAGCCCTGGGAAGCCCTTGGGCAGCCATGCACTTTATAAATCCCCTAAACCTAAACCTCTAGGCAGCTGTAGACCTAATTCTTCTCTTTCTACCCAACATTCTAACCTGTAGCTCAATATTTTTTTCTTTTCTGTGCACCTTCCTCCTCTGACTTTTTCTCTTCTTTTTCCCCCTTTTACACTTTATGTATGTCCTCCAAATTTCTATCTCATTGTTCCTGTAGCCCCGCTTTCTTTCACTTACAATTTTGTTTCTTGCCTTTCTGTTATTACCCTTGTTCACTCCTCTCTCCAACATATTCTGTTATCTCTCCTTGTGTGCTCTTTTCTGTATGCGTCCTTCTCTGGTTTCTTTCTCTCTTTCGCCTTATTTCTTCACATCCATCACTTTCCTAATTCCTTTTCCATCTTTCTCTACCTCTATATATCATTTCTATGTATATTTAACTCTTCTGTCACCCTCCTCTATCTCTCTTCCTGTTTTTTCTTTCTCCCCAGTGTCCTGTACCTCTTTTCGTTCAATCGCCTCCATTTTCTAGGCTAGTCATTTGAATATACCTTACAGCAGTGCTCTTCGAATCTCTAAATTTCAATGTTCAGCAGTACACCAGAAAAGAACGACTTTACCATGCACATTTTTTTGTATGTGCTTTATCGGATATATTTCAATTCTTATGAAACATTTTCCTTTTTTTTTAGGTCCAGCTTTTGATTTTACTAAAATGTACACATGAAATACTTACTTGTAGGGGCTTTCAGACATCTCTCTTCATCCATTGGTCTGTTTCATTCTCATTTCTTCCGCTCACTATAGCATAGAACAGTGATACTCAAAGTACGGCCCGGCGGCTGCATGCAGCCCTCCTGACCTTTACATGTGGCCCCGTGGGAAGCAGCAGCACTGAGCTGCTGTTTACTTGACTCGGCACTAACATGAAAGTTTTTTTAAATATACAACAAGCACTTATTTAAAGTTTAATAGCAGTTAGGGAAAGGAAGTAACCCGGCCCTTAATTTTAGGAACACCTTCATTTTTAACAACAGCAAACGTGTAAAAATACAATAGTCTTTTCAAAATACAAAAAGTGTATTCCATTGACCTGTAGAACCATTTCACTTTAGTAAATCAAATTATAGCAGTGAATTCAGAAGTATTTTTCTTAAAGCAATGGTTTTCAAACATGAATTTAGAAACGTTCATGCTTCCCCCCTCCCATCCTGACAACAATGCCATAAGTGATTAGATCCAAGCATAGGAAATGGTTTTGAACAGTATGCATCCTGAAGTTGTGTATTTTGACTTCCTCTTATATGTGATAATGAAGAAAATGAGGTTGATTGAATTAAACATTTGCCTAGGGTCACACAATTTGGTCACGTGGAGAAGCCGGGATTCATCCCATGTTTTCTGGTTTCACATTACGCAGTTGAGTTTAACCATTAATATACATTCTTTGCTTCCAATATACTGACTTTACACCCCCTGCTGACATCAGTGCAGCCCTCGGTCACACCAAAGACCAAACTTTGTAGCCCCCAGGAAAATGTTTGTGAGTACCCATGGCATAGAGCATGAACAATGGGTCAGCCCACTTTAGCCATTGGCTAACTTCCCTGTGTGCATCGGCATTGTGCTCGATCACAGTTGTTCCATTCAGTGCCAGGAATTACTATGGCGATTTGTGGTTTTGAGACCCAAAAAGATTAGCTGTTAACCAATTTTGTATATATATATATTGATGATTCTCCAGCATCTACCTACCCCAACAAAATGTTTCACAAAAAAAGTGCCTGGCGGTTTGGGTAGGTGCTCCAGCCTAGCGTGAACCGACGCGGGACCCAACCGGTGTCCTTTAGCTACCGCCAGGACTGTTGCTAGCAATTTCTAGTAACCCACTAGGTCACGGACCTGAGGACGTGGTATGTAGAATGCACCCTACCACGTAGTGTAGATAGTTGTTCTGATCCTGAAGAAGTGCCTAGATCTTCCTGGCACACAAGGCATGAAACATGTTGATCTTTAGAGTAGAGCTTCATGACTAGATACCTTCTCTAGTAAACAGCCACTCTACACCTTTTTAATCGGGTAGTTTACCTTCTGAATAAATACTGATAAGGACTAACTGACCCGTTTTCACTCACTCCGTTTCACATCTACACACACTAGGCCCCTCACCCCCAAGCACCAACCGGCAGGAACAAAAGATCCCCGACAAAGAGCCCCGGTTCGGGAGCCCGTCAAGTATTGCAGCACCGACTTGACGAGGGGCAGAGCTCATATGATGAATCATGACACCTAGCTTGCTGGGTGTGTGAGAGCTCTAGTTCAACCAAGGGAACTTCCCAAGTCGCTCCCCGGCCACTCCCGGGAATGATTGGAGGATTGACCTTCCCACACTCACTTTCTGCTCCTTAGTGATCTCTTCTATGTACTAGAGGAACTTTGTACCCTGCTTTGTTTACACTCGTTTAATAGTACCACATTTCCACCCTTGTCTGAGGGTTTGATTATTGGAGCCTCATCATTCTTAAGATCCAAAATGGCTTTCCATTGGCCTGGAGTGATGTTGTTCCGCATTAGATTCGGATCTTCTGATTGTAGTTTTTTCAGTTCCTCAATTACTATTTCTTGGAACATATTGATGACAATGTGAGGAGTCTGTGGAATGAAGCTGGATTTAGCTTTCAAATTACATACGCCACTTTTTTGAGCAATTCCTAAATTTTCCAAGAATTCTGCCAAGTCTCTATGTCCCTCTGTTTCCTTGTCCTGTATTTGAGAGTTCTTCCATTTCCCCCAAGGTCATGAGTGCCTCCAAATCTCACCCTGTTAACTAATCTGTGATTTCTTCCTTGGTATCTTTATGTATGTTGTCTTTTATGGAGTGTAACAGGTGTATTTTCATCAATTTTAGTTTCCTTATATACTTATACAGGTCAATCCTGATTTTTGTATAATTGAATTGTACTGCAGGGCAAAATGTCAGACCAAACTCGAGCACTAGTTGTTCATTTGATGTTAATTTTCTGCTTGACATGTTCACCACTGTTTGATTTGTACCTCCTACTTCCATTTTCCCTACGCTTGCTATGTGTCACTCGTTGGTTTGGGGAAACTCCCATTTCCTTCATTCCCCTTCTTGTTTTCCTTCTTTACTTTTCCGGGGAGTGGATACGTTGGGGTGGGCGTTGTCAGGTTTGTCTGATCAACTGGTATTCATGAAAATAGGTTGCCGCATTTTCTTTTCCCGCATCCTTGTTGAGGGTTCTACCTCTGATACCTCTACTTCCGATTCTGAGGTCTCTATTGATGAATCATGGGCGGATGTTCTCCCCAAATTAAGTTGTTTCATTGGAGAATCTAACTTTCTTGCAAATGTTAAAATGCGCCATGATTCATAGTCACGTTCATCTCATATATATACATAGATATATATATATATATTCACTTAAAAAACCATAGGTTTCACACATGTTATAGTTAGCTGGAAATTTCACTCGTAAAAAAACATTGAAATTCCCCCGTTATAGTTAGTTCAGATAACTATAACTCGCGCGCCCGCAATCCACTGCTCATGACGTCACATATTACATCACTCATGACATGGTCAGTGGCATCACTCATGACATCACTGATGACATCATCCTTGTGATAGAGTGGCGGTCGCGCGAGTTATAGTTATCTGAACTAACTATACGGGTCAATTTCAATGGTTTTTTACGAGTGAAATGTCCAGCTAACTATAACATGTGTGAAACCTATGGTTTTTTAAGTGAATTTGCAAGGTTTTTTAAATGCTAATTCCTAACTATAACGTGTGTGAAACGTATGGTTTTTTAAGTGAATTTGTAAGGTTTTTTAAATGCTAAGTTATGTATTATTATATTTTTTATATATTTATTTTACAATAAGCTACCTATGTGTATAGTTATAGATTGACTGTATCCTGTAATATGGAATGGCTCGTTTAAAATGTTTTTTTTTTAAGGTTTTTCACCGTGCGCGCACGGTGCGCGCACCCCGCGATTTTTTGAAAGAAAAATAAAATGTTTTTTTCACCCTTTGGGGTCCTTCAGGGACCCCCTGACAAAGGCTAGGGGGTCAGGAACTCTCTACCCTGCCCCCTTTTCACGTTCTCCACCTTTCTTTTTCACTGTCACACACAAAACACACAAAATGGCGGCCAACACTTCCTGATTTCGACCGATTCGAATGTTGACTGACATGTAACCACCAATCAGAATTACGCTCGCGCACGTTATGGTGCGCGCACGGTGCATGCACGGTGCGCGCTTATAGATATTTACGTACTTTTAACTGCAATTTTCTCAGGAACTACTGAACAGATTGACACCATATATGCAAAAGGCACATACCTGACCTGAGGACTACCTCTTTGCCAAATTTCAAGTAATTCTGTTTAGCCGTTCGGGCTGTACCTTCGACTAAAGGTCCTATGGGAAAATGCATGGGGAAAACGCGTTTTGGGACCCCCCTTTTTTCTCAGCCCCCGCTTGACGAATCACCCCGAGACTTTCAGGGTAGGAGCTGAGCGGAGCGCCCCATTAGTTTTGAAAAATTTGCGAGGATTCGTCAACCGGCGCCAAAGTTATTCAAAATAGAATTTTCAGATTTCCTATGGAAACTCGGTCCTAACTATCTACTGGCGACCGCCAGAAGATAATAAATATATATATATATATATATATATATGTCCAATCAGGATAATACCTACCCTGTTGCCAGACATTTTAGAGACACACACCACAGTGACATTCGCCTCCTCAAATTCTTTGTTATTGACGCTGTCAATGCCAGCAGGCGGGGGGGCAACAGAGAAGCCAAACTCCGAAAACTTGAGACTCGTTATATTTTGCAACTAGATACAAAAGCCCCGAAAGGTCTTAATGTTACGGAGGACCTCTACACTTGTTTACCATAGCTGAGCTCTAATCTAAGTGACAAGACTCTTCCCCTTTGTTTAAATGTAATACTTAAGTTTACTGTATGATTTGGGATTTACCCAGTTTTGGCCAGTTCCAACTACAGTTTATCTAGGACAGTCGAATCTAATGTGATAATGAATACTTGCAGATGATGTGTCTTCAGCATATTTTGTGTAAAATGGACGATTGATTTCTATCAGGCTTGATAGTTACTATATTTGCACTAGTATAATGTCATATCTTTGAATGTATTTATAACCTTTTATTTAAATGTTATACCTTACATGGACAGGGGAACTTGTAAGCCATCGTTGCAGATATTTATATCACCAACTTGAAGTTAATATATTCAAACATACCTGATCACCTAAGATTATTAGAGTCAACTAATATAATTTGGCCATTATCTGATAAACACATGTACAGAAGGGTAACAATATTTGAACTTAACATCCATTTTCCAGTGTTGAAACCCATTGAACTAATCTACATCACTATATACATAGGGTTTTCATCTTTTTAAGGTATTTTACAATAATATTTTTTACACTTATGTAACTCTCACTAGCAAAAGTTTATCTCTTTTTAGACACAGTAACTTTATCATTTACACCCTTTTATTCCCCACTCACCTCCAGCACTGTCTATGAATTCTAAAATTAGATCTAAAAATAAAAAAAATGTAAAAAAAATGTTTTGGTTACATATCTGTAGTGACGGTAACTTCCCTTTACAAGACTTTGGGAGACAGGGTTAGGAGATGTTTATTGATGACTGTTAGCAACGAGCAAAGTTAAATCATTAAGTCATGTATTGTTATTTTTGCAAATATTTCAATTTTTATATAGTCATGCTTTTAATATGGATTTTAGAGATATCTATTTTATCCCTCACTATCTGGCTGGTAGTAGCCATGGGCATTCAAGCCGCTAGTATGAGTACATACATTTGTGAATTTGTTACGGCAGATTGGGCACAACTCATCAGATATTTACTACAGGGACAGTATTATATTATCTCAAATCGTGGTGGTCTGTCACCAAGTCCCCTGAGCATGTACATTCCAATAATGCCATGGCAATTTAGCCATTGAGGTTTTTTTACAATATTTTATTGGTAAAAATGCAAATGTGGATTTTAAACCGATATATTTATTTATATATTTATTTATATATATTTATTGTTCAGTATATTTATTGAATTATTTGCACTATTTAAAGCACAAACGCTAATATAAAATGCTTAATCATGCACTGAAATTATTGATTGCTTATTTTGCACAGTCAGTGCTGAGGTTGTATTGTAGTATGTTGTTTAGCTCTATGGTCATCATAGTCACATGACTTCAGCCTGAACTCTAAACGGGCTACCTTCACTATTTATTGGATCATTTTGATTTTTCACGTTGTCATGTGAGCAAGGCTCTTGGGAGCCGAAACGTCAAGACGACACTGCCAGCAAAAATAAAATAGCACTTAACTGGAGGTCCGTGTCCGTGTGGTCTTCGGAGCTGAGGCAGTGCCATTGCCATCTTCAAATTTCTTACCGGCTTCTTGGATATATATATATATATATATATATATATATATATATATATATATATATATATATATATATATATATATATATATATATATATATATATGTACCTGGGCTGGTGGGAGGAGCAAGTGGTCAGGCCTCTGGAACAATTTAAAACACATGTCAAAACATGGGTAAGATATATTGACGACATTTTCTGTGTGTGGGACGGCAGCAAAGAGGAAGCGGAGGAATTTGTTGAAATTTTAAATGTAAATGATTTCAATTTGACATTCACAAGTCATATTGATGTAGAAAGAATTGAATTCCTTGATCTTTTAGTCAGTACAAGAGATAATAAACTCGTGACTAAACTCTTTAGGAAGAAGACGGCTGGTAATAGCCTACTTCATGCACACAGCTGTCACACAGACAGTCTCATTAAAAGTATCCCTTTGGGTGAGTTGCTACGAGCAAAACGTAATTGTAGCATTGAAGAAGATTTTGTGATAGAGAGTAAAATCATGTGTGAAAGATTTAGAGACAGAGGTTATAGTACCAGATGTATTGAAGCAGCACTGTCTGAGGTCCAGACCAGAGATAGGGCTATGTTAATCAAGCCTAAAGACAAACAAGAAAATGAAGTGACAGAGATTATTAATGATAAAGAAACGATACGGTTCATAACTACCTTTAACCAGCAGTCGTGGAATGTTAAAGGAGTATTGAATAAATTTTGGGGAGTTCTACAAACTGATCATGATCTTTCAGAATGTCTTCAGGACTATCCCCAAGTTACGTACCGTAAAGCTAAATCTCTGAAAGACTCACTATGTCAAGCAATAACACAAACAAGGAAAAAGAAAAGTGGCATTCAGGGATTCTTCACATGCCGGCAGTGTAAAGCCTGTAAATACAGTTACAACGTTAAAGAAGTGCAATTGTCATCTCATTGTAAACCAATCAATCAAAATACACTTTATTCGATTTTTAAAATCATTAAAGCCATGAAACAACAATATATACAGTTTAAAAAATACATAGCTCTTGATTTAACAGGTCGAGGCACAATCATCATATACAAAAATACAAATACAAAGATGCAAGTAGGGGGTGCCAGACACAACAAAATTATATGGTCACGCTTCACAGTTTCCCCAGATCATACCATCTCCATAGCAGGCAGAGCCCTTTTTTTAATTCTGTGCGCTGCTACCAGAAAACTAGCCACAGAAAATGTAATGCGGATACTGCCAAGAGACTGCAGATAAACTAGGGCTGGCCTAACCTGGACAAACCAAGCTTCTTTTAAAATAGGTAACAAGTATTTGTTCCTGGCAACCCTATATAAACTGCAAAACATCATAAAATGCATAGTATCCTGAGTGGAAAAATCATCACATTTACATGGCGGGCCCCTTTCCGGTTTGCTCCAAGACTGAAAGCAGCCTAGGATATATGGGATTAAAATAAATCTGAATTTAATTAACAAATGTCTGTGGAAGGGCTTTGTTACAAAAGTAAGATAGGGCTCTATGGACGGGGAAGATGACAACATATAGTGTGATCTGACTGTTGTTTTTGTCAGTTCGTGTTCCTCGCGAGCCAATCTCGCCTTTCCCATAAAATGTATTTTAATCCAATTAATATCCTCTTTCCTAATAGAAGAAGGCAAATTAAATAAATTGGGGCGTCCCAGCTGGGCAAAAGTATGTCTCACGTACTCCAACCACGGAATTTTATTCATGTGATCGAGAGACATAACATCCTGCAGGATTGCATGATTAAGGGATAATTCATTGTTTAGCCATGTCTTCAGCCAACATGTTAAGGGTGCCAATCTAAGCTTATCTGTTACATAGTCTAAACCCACTTCCTCGTGAATCGAGAAGGTAGGGGTTGACTGGGGAACAGAGAGAAGATGTCTTAAAAACTTATTTTCCACTCGTTGTAAGGTTTCCTGGGTAACATACCCCCATAATGACGAACCATATAAAGCTATGGAGATAAACTTAGCATTATATATTTTTAAAAGGGCCTCCATGGGCCTTGCCCCCAACCTACTTGCAAACCCCAGAAGGGCCGATGTAGCTCTCGCCATCGAAAGATTCTTTATCTTAATCTGGGGTCCCCAGGTACCCCTCTCATCAAATGTTACCCCCAGGTAGCGAAAAGATACAACCCTGGACACTGCTTCGCCCTTACAAAAAAAGGAAATATTTTTGCCCTTCTTACTGTGGCTAGTCGCCACCATAGTATGGGATTTATTGGCATTCATTTTCAGGTCTAGCTGGTCCATAAATGCCCCAAAAGAATCCAACAAGCGCTGAAGGGCCACCCCGGTACGTGCTAACAGGACTGCATCGTCCGCGTATAGGAGAGCAGGTATTCTTATCTCTCCTACACGTGGCACGTCCCCCTCCGTGGCCTCGAGATGTTTGCCAAGGCCGTTTATATAGATGGTAAAAAGGAGGGGAGCCAAGATGCAGCCTTGCCGCACTCCTCTCTCCGATTTAAAATGACTGGTGCATCTTCCCTCCTTTGTAACCCTTACTTTTGCAAAAAGTTCCTGGTGGAGTGATGCCATGAAGTTCACAAGTGACTTATCAACCCCTAGTTCTAATAGGGCAGCCCACAATTTTGACCTATTCACTAAGTCAAATGCCGAGGAGAGGTCCATGAACGCCAAGAACAAGGACCCCTCCTTGGCAACTGTGTATTTAGATATTAACATGTGGAGGTTTAAGCACTGGTCCACTGAAGCCATATTGTACATTTGACAGACCTCCCCTCCTCTCGATATTTCCTCTGAGTTGGTGGAGTAAGACTCTGTATAGGATCTTAATAGCAGAGTCTAGGAGGGAAATAGGCCTATAGCACCCGGGGTCATCGCGCTGGCCCTTCCTAAAAACTGGCACGATGACTGATGTGACCCAACTACTAGGAAAGATGTTACTGTTAGCAGCTGTGAAAACATGGCTCAAAACCTTTGCCCAAAGTTTTGGGGAGTGCATGTACAAGTCACCTGGGATCCATCCGGCCCAGGGGCTTTATTTTTAGATGTCTCCAAAATTGCCCTCTCCACCTCAGCTGGGGTAAAAACTAACGGAGCACACTCTAAGGGCTTCCACCCATTATTGAGGGTGCCCAAATCGCTAGCACCATATACTTTTCTAAAGTGGTTAAGCCATTTTTCATCCGGGATAACACAATCCATTACTTTATTATCCACATCGGAAAAAAAGGATTGATTCAGAGTGGCCCAAAACTGAGAGCTATCGCGCAAAACGTCGCTTGACGTTAGTTTCTCCCACGCCATCTGCTTTATAGCTTGCTTTCTCCCCAAAATGGTGGCCTTGTATACCTTTCTTGCTTTAGCGAGTAAAATCCGCAGGCATTCTATGATGGACTTCCAGTCCCAGAATGCCTGCGGATTTTACTCACCTGAGTGTAATCATGCTGAAAACGAATAAAAACGAGGGAATATACTGGGCTCCACTTGGTGGTGTTTGATGTGCAGCATTACTTTGAGAAAGGGCGTAGCCCGAAACGCGTCAGGTGACGCGGCAACCTTGAGCTCTTCACCGGTTGGAAACGGACCTCCTGCGAGTGCCTCTCGAGCGTTGGGTAACCTTTTCTTCACATTAATACGGCCTGACCCAGGTCGGGAGAGGCACCACTGCGTGATGCGGATCCGCCGCTGTTGAAGCCAATAGCGGTCAGCGGAGCAGAAGGAGCGGTAAAGATGCTTGTGTGGAAGCCGTGTTGTTAAGAACTGTACTTGTGAGACACCACCAGCCCACATGGGTTCTATGATGGTCTTCCAGTCCCAGAATGCCTGCGGATTTTACTCACCTGAGTGTAATCATGCTGAAAACGAATAAAAACGAGGGAATATACTGGGCTCCACTTGGTGGTGTTTGATGTGCAGCATACCTTTGAGAAAGGGCGTAGCCCAAAACGCATCAGGTGACGTGGCAACCTTGAGCTCTTCACCGGTTGGAAACGGACCTCCTGCAAGTGCCTCTCGAGCGTTGGGTAACCTTTTCTTCACATATATATATATATATATATATATATATATATATATATATATATATATATATATCACTGAAAAAACCATAGGTTTCACACATGTTATAGTTAGCGGAAATTTTACTGATAAAAAACCAGTGAAATTCCCCCGTTATAGTTAGTGTAGGCAACTATAACTCACGCGACCGCAATCCTCTGCTGATGCTAATACTGTATTTAGACACTTATTTGCCCATGTCTTCTTCCATACATTTTTAGCTATACATATATTTCAAATATTTTTTTTTCATAAAGACACATATGTCATCAGCAGAAGATTGCGGTCGCGTGAGTTATAGTTGCCTACACTAACTATAACGGGGGAATTTCACTGGTTTTTTATCAGTAAAATTTCCGCTAACTATAACATGTGTGAAACCTATAGTTTTTTCAGTGAATTTGCAAGGTTTTTTAAATGCTAATTCCTAACTATAACGTGTGTGAAACCTATGGTTTTTTCAGTGAATTTGTACGGTTTTTTAAATGCTAAGTTACTTTACGCCATTCGTGGCGTGCGCGCCCACTTAACGCAGTTCGTTCCGTGCGCGCGCGGTGCGCTTCGCGCACCGTGCGCGCACAGTAAGCACGCGGTGCGCTTTGCGCACCGCGCGCCCACTTTACGCAGTTAGTGCCGTGCACGCACGGTGGGCACGCGGTGCGCAACGCGCACCGCGTGCCCACGTTACGCTAGATGGGCCATGTACGCATGATGCGCTTCGCGCACCGTGCGCACATGGAGGACATATGATGCACTTCGTTTTGAAAGGTAATATTTTAATTTTTCGTAATTTTTTTAAGCCATGCACAAATGGTGCCCTTCGGGCACCATTTGCACACGGGGTGGAGAGAGTGTTGTTAATTTTTTCTTTTATTATTTTTGTTTAAAATATTGTGGTTTTTTACACCTCTACTAAGCCCTGCACATTTGGTCGCCTGCGGCCAACAAAAGCACAGGGGGTGGGGAGAGTGTGGATAGTGTTTTTTTCTTTTTTACATTTTTTACCGTACGCGTACGGTAAGCGTAATCGGCGAAATTAGCGAAAAAATAAAAATTGCATTTTTTGCCTTGGGGGGTCTTTGGGGACTCCCTCAACATGGCTATGTGTGTGGGAGCTGTCTAAACAGCCCCTTTACATGTTTATTGGTTTTATTTAACAACCTAGCTCTCAGTGCGAGAGAGAAAATGGCGGCCGCCGCTTCCTGGTTTCGGCTGTTTCGAATGTTTACTAAGATCTAAGAGCCAATCAGAATCGCGCTCGCGCACGCCACCGTACGCGTACGGTAAGCTTACGGTAAGCGTACCGTAAGCTGGCTCAGATATATATATTGATTTAAAGGCTATTTTCTCAGAATCTACTGAACAGATTTACACCAAACCTACAAAAGGCACTTCCTTGACCTGAGGACTACCTCTCTGCCAAATTTCTAGTAATTCTGTTCAGCCGTTCGGGCTGTAGCCCTGTCTAAAGGTCCTATGGAAAAATGCATGGGAAAAACGCGTTTTGGGACCCCCCTTTTATCTCAGCCCCCGCTTGACGAATCCCCCCGAGACTTTCAGGGTAGGAGCGGAGCGTAGCGCCCCACCTATTTTGAGAAATTTGCGAGGATTCGTTGACCGGCGCCAAAGTTATTCAAAATAGAATGTTGCGGATTTCCTATGGAAAAGGGGTCCTAACTATAACTACCTACTGGCGACCGCCAGTAGGTAATATATATATATATATATATATATATATATATATATATATATATATATATATATATATATATATATATATATATATATATATATATATATCCAACAAAAGTTGCCTGCAATGAAAGGGCCCACACAGGACAGTAAGTATAGCCTTCTCTTTTAATGCTGAAAGTGGCGGGAGAACAACAAGCTGCTGCGCAAGCATTTCAGTCCATCCCGACGCGTTTCGTGCAGTATGCACTTCTTCATGGGCTAAGGGCTTCTCCTAGAATGTAGACATCGGCGGTTTCAACAAGCACTGCTTCAAATATTCTTGCACCCTGCCCAGGTGGGCGTGGCCACCCCGTGGCCTGCTGGTTGCTGTAGTGCTGTGAGTCTTCCTCTAATAAGGCGCCATGCTGCATTCACATTAAAAATAATAAATCCAAGTGGGTAGCGTCTCACAGTTCCGTTGTACACCCACCCTCATGTATATTCAGCAATGGCATGTCCTGGCCTCGCGCTGCAGCGTCGATTGGCACTGAAGCAGGACAGCACACAAGTGCTGCTGGGCTCCTTCCGCGGCTCAGGCGGTGCCGCTAAACATCCAACAAAAGTTGCCTGCAATGAAAGGGCCCACACAGGACAGTAAGTATAGCCTTCTCTTTTAATGCTGAAAGTGGCGGGAGAACAACAAGCTGCTGCGCAAGCATTTCAGTCCAGCCCGACGCGTTTCGTGCAGTATGCACTTCTTCATGGGCTAAGGGCTTCTCACAGAATGTAGACATCGGTGGTTTCAACAAGCACTGCTTCAAATATTCTTGCACCCCGCCCAGGTGGGCGTGGCCACCCCGTGGCCTGCTGGTTGCTGTAGTGCTGTGAGTCTTCCTCTAATAAGGCGCCATGCTGCATTCACATTAAAAATAATAAGTCCAAGTGGGTAGCGTCTCACAGTTCCGTTGTACACCCACGCTCGTGTATATTCAGCAATGGCATGTCCTGGCCTCGCGCTGCAGCGTCGATTGGCACTGAAGCAGGACAGCACACAAGTGCTGCTGGGCTCCTTCCGCGGCTCAGGCGGTGCCGCTAAACATCCAACAAAAGTTGCCTGCAATGAAAGGGCCCACACAGGACAGTAAGTATAGCCTTCTCTTTTAATGCTGAAAGTGGCGGGAGAACAACAAGCTGCTGCGCAAGCATTTCAGTCCAGCCCGACGCGTTTCGTGCAGTATGCACTTCTTCATGGGCTAAGGGCTTCTCACAGAATGTAGACATCGGTGGTTTCAACAAGCACTGCTTCAAATATTCTTGCACCCCGCCCAGGTGGGCGTGGCCACCCCGTGGCCTGCTGGTTGCTGTAGTGCTGTGAGTCTTCCTCTAATAAGGCGCCATGCTGCATTCACATTAAAAATAATAAATCCAAGTGGGTAGCGTCTCACAGTTCCGTTGTACACCCACGCTCGTGTATATTCAGCAATGGCATGTCCTGGCCTCGCGCTGCAGCGTCGATTGGCACTGAAGCAGGACAGCACACAAGTGCTGCTGGGCTCCTTCCGCGGCTCAGGCGGTGCCGCTAAACATCCAACAAAAGTTGCCTGCAATGAAAGGGCCCACACAGGACAGTAAGTATAGCCTTCTCTTTTAATGCTGAAAGTGGCGGGAGAACAACAAGCTGCTGGGTTAAGGGCTTCTCACAGAATGTAGACATCGGCGGTTTCAACAAGCACTGCTTCAAATATTCTTGCACTCTGCCCAGGTGGGCGTGGCCACCCCGTGGCCTGCTGGTTGCTGTAGTGCTGTATATATAAATATATTAATTACCTACTGGCAATTGCCAGTAGGTAGTTATAGTTAGGACCTAGTTAGGACCTATTTTCCATAGGAAATCCGCAACATTCTATTTGGAATAACGTTGGCGCCGATTGACGAATCTTTGTGAAATTTTCCAAACTTTTGGCCAGCTCCGGTCCACTCCTATCCTGAAAATTTCACGGTGATTCGTCAAGCGGGGGCCGAGAAAAAAGGGGTTGCCAAAACACGTTTTCCCCATGCATTTTCCCATAGGACCTGTTGACACAGCTACAGCCCGAACTGCTGAACTGAATTACACCAAATTTGGCAAAGAGGTAGTCCTCAGTTCAGACTCGTGCCTTTAAATCCATTCAGTAGTTCCTGAGAAAATTAGAGTTGAAAAGATAGATATATCTGGGCGGAGCCTAACCACACATCTCATCGTGAGAACTGCTTGGCTGTCAGTACTTCATCCAAGAAGTGTTGGCAGCCATCTTGGGACCAATATACATGATAGCACCTCATTAAAAAGCATTGCCGTTAATAGAAGGTTTTAAGACTTTAGTTACATTATAAATCATTTGTTGATGGTACCATACTCATTTTAGGAATTGTGGTGTGTTCTAAGGTGATTTTACCATGTGAAAAAGCCTTCTGTTGTGATATCATGAATCATGTTTGAGAGAAAACTATTTTCTCATGCTTTTCCCACAGTGGTTTGGAAGGTGATCTATACGCTAAACTGAGAGCATATGTTCTGTAAATTCACATTATCTTTCCCAGTCATGTGAGAATGAAGTCTGACATTCTCAGTAAAACATGTACATCCAACAAGGGCAGAGACTGTCAGTTGATTCCTTTGTGTTCTACTGCAGCTTCCCAGAGTGTTCTAAAGAACAACTAGAGCGCTAACAGTCCTACTTATGACAAACGTATTGCACACCTGAAGCCATCTTGATTGGAATAAAGTGGTAACTCTTAAAACATTTAATTTAAAAAGGAACAAAATGAAGGGGTTCATTTTGCCATAGAAAATATGATTAGTGCTGCAGAAAGAAAAATTAGGGCACATTTTGAGTGACTTCTCAAATCCTCTTCTATTTCATTAAAAAATTCTGACATGCAGACTGAAACATGCACTTTCAATACCAGCAGCAGACTTCCCTGGTGAGCAGTAGCTTTACTACAGTGATCTAATGAGCAACGAGAGTGCTAACATTCTGAATTTATGGCAAATGTGTGACACATCTGAATGCCTTCTTGATGGAATCAAAGTAAAAAACTGCAAGTATTTCCTACTGAGGAGACTGTGGTAAATGAGGAAATTAGGAAACTTCATAACAAATAAGTCTCCCAAAATGGCCACCAGGGACAAAAGAGTCCAAATGTAGCACAAATATCACCCAGATGTAGCCCAACTATAGCCCAATGACAGAATGTCCCAGAGTGTTCTAACGAACAACTAGAGCGCTAACAGTCTTAGTTATGACAAAGGATGGCACACCTGAAGCCATCTTGATTGGAATAAAGTGGTAACACTTAAAACATTTAATTTACAAAGGAACAAAATGAGGGGGTTCATTTTGCCATAGAAATTATGATTAGTGCTGCAGAAAGAAAAATTAGGGCACATTTTGACTTCTCAAATCCTCTTCTATTTCATAAAATAATTCTGACATGCAGACTGAAACATGCACTTTGAATACCAGCAGCAGACTTCCCTGGTGAGCAGTAGCTTTACTACAGTGGTCTAATGAACAACTAGAGTGCTAACATTCAGAATTTATGGCAAATGTGTGACACATCTGAATGCCTTCTTGATGGAACCAAAGTAAAAAACTGAAAGTATTTCCTACTGAAGAGACTGCAGTAAATGAGGAAATTAGGAAACTTCATAACAAATAAATCTCCCAAGATGGCCACCAGAGACAAAAGAGCCCAAATGTAGCCCAAATATCACCCAGATGTAGCCCACATGTAGCCCAATGACAGAAGTGTGCAAAACACTTATTTTTTGTGGATTTGCAGTTTTATATAATGCAGACTTGTCAGGTATTGGAGTGCTTTAAATGAGCATTGGTTACATCACACAAGATCAAATTCATTTTGGTTGTAGACATGGGGAGATTAAGTGATTTGACCAGAATCACAGAATGTTGAGCTGAAGCAGAAACTCCAACCTGGTTCCCCAGTTGCAAAGTCTGCATCTCTGGAAGTAACACCACATCCTCTCCCCTAAGTGCAACATTTAATCAAGTGGTCAACTGGATAAAAAAACATAAAGATTACAAATAATTTAAAAGTTCTTTGTCGCTATTTGAATACTCAGAAAATATGTCCTCCTTTTAGTTTTTTAGAGCACTAACCATAATTTTGATGCAAATAAGACCCTCTCATATATGTAATTTCTAAAGGAAATGCTCTAGGTATTACAGTTTTGATTACATCAAGATGACGTCAGGCGTTCCACACTTTTGTAATAAATATAGAATGTTAGCAATCTAGTTGTTTATTGGGATACTGTTGAGAGGCAGAGGCCAGGGGCACGGACTCTGAAAATTGAAGGCAGGTAGGAGAGTGCAGAGGCAACAATTTGACTGCACTGGGCAGGCAGGAAAGGCAGTGGCAGCACAACAGACTATGGAGGGCAGTGGAATGGGGGGCAGGGGCAACAAACCAACAATACAGGACTGGCAAGAGAGGCTGTGGCAATATAATAGACCATTGTGGGCAGAAGGAAGAGGCAGTGGTAGTACAACCATACATGCCAACAGACCCGTTTCAGCCAGGAAATGTCCAATGTTTTTAAGCTCAAATGGGCTTTATTTGATCTGTCTCCTGTCTACAATCTCCTCTTTTTCAATGTAACTCAAAGGGGAAAATCAATACCCCAGTTTTTTTTCAAAATCTCCCTCTTACCAAGTTCAAAATGTTTGCAAGTATGGTGCATTGGATCATGGTAGGCAGGAGGAATTGGGGTAGGGACATGGACTCGGATAACAGAGGACAGGAGGGACATGGAGAGGTGCACCAAACTGACCATACAGGGCAGGCATCAGGGTTTGCAGCAGCACAATACACCACACAGGGCATGCGGGACGGGAGTGCAGCACAACAATCCATAGAAAGCAATAGGGAGGGGTCAAGACCATGCACATGGACAACAGAGAACAGAGGGGAAAGAGGCAATGGTAGCTAGCTGACCATAATGGACAGACAGGAGAGAAAGCTGCAGCCTAACAGACCATAAAGGGCAGGAAGGACGGATCAGGGGTATTACAATGGAACAGACACGCCAGGAGGGAGGGAATAGGGATCTGCACATGGAAACAGAGGGCTGGGGGCAAGGGGGCAGGGCAGGAGCAGCAAGATGACCATGGAGGTCAGGCAGGGTGGGCACTAGAAACAAGACACACCATGGAGAGCAACAGTGAGACTATGATGGCATACACACAGACCATGGAGGGAAGGTGGGAGGGGGTCAGTAGCAGCTAGCTGACCACACAGGGAAGGTGGGAGGGGCCATAGCAGCACAGAAGACCATGCATGGCAAGCGGGAGGGTTAGTGGCAGCACAATGGCTATGATGGGCAAGAAGGAGGGTGCAGGGGCATGCACAAAGGACCATGGGGGATAGAAGGGAGGGTCAGGACCTAGGCACAGACAAGAGAGTTCAGGGGAAGGGGCCTCACAACAGACCGCGCGGGGCAGGCAGGAGGAGCAGTTGCAGCATAACAGACCAGGGAGGGCAGAAGGGTGTGGCAGTAAAATGGACCATGGAGGACAGGAGGAAGTGGATAGGGGCATGGCATGTGGACAGGCAGGGTGGAGGTGGCAGGGACAGGTTACAGTCATCTGACAATGCTAGGCAGGTGGGAGGGGAGTGGCAGCTCAACAGAACACTCAGAGTAGATAGGAGTGGCAGGTCCATGGAACATGGTGGGCAAAAAGGATGGAGCAGGGGTATGCACAAAGACATCGAAGGGCAGGGGGAAGGAGAATAGGGGCAGCAAGCTAAACACAGAGGCTAAGCAGGAGGTCAATGATGGGCCATAGAATTGGGCAATGGAGGGCAGGAGGAGTGGACTGGTACATCTTGCTAAATGGAGGGCAGTGGCAGCACATCAGACCATGCATGGCAGGAGGGAGGAGGCTAGTCCATGGATTCAGACAACAGAGGATAGGGAGGAGATGGATGGGGCAGCAAGCTAACTGTTCAGAGAAGGTGGGTATTAGGAACGTTATTGTTTTTAAAATGTGTGTCTGTGCGAACTACTTAAAATATGAACAAGTATGTAGCATAATCTCACTTTTACTCAGGAAGAAGAGGACGTTTGTGACTGTGACTCCGGGCTCACTTGGCAGAATCACCCCTTGACCCTCCACCCCCATCACAAAATGTAATGCCTGTGAAAAGTGTAGGTGGACGCAGTGTTATATAGAACATAGTCCTGAGAGAAAATGAAAACTAGATATAGTATATGGTATAAACTATGCACCAAAAAGTGTGATATAAGATGGACCGGGGCGTGAAATATAATATGCAATACATTGTTCGCAATGACAGATTCATTGGAGAGCGCAAGATAGCACAGGCACTAGCGCGTGCTATGCGATATGCGCCTTGGAGTGTAATATGCACAGGGCAGTGTTTTGTAACCTAACTAGTCTCTAAAGTTGTAATATAAAATATGTGCTGGGGAGTGTAACGTTGCATATGTACTGTGACAAAGATATGGATCCCAGATTGTAATATGTATGGCATAGCGCTGTGCGTTATAACATAGGCATCGAGGAAGGCGCGTTAGAAGGGGCAATATAACCCGTGCGAAGGCCAGTGTGGCATGACATATTCACAGGGTGGTGTTAAAGTGCACATGGGCTAGAGAGTGTCATAGCATACGCACTAGCTGGTGGAATACAACACAGAGGTGTGTGGCACTCGGCGGGCACTGGTGGGTGTAACACAGCATTGGGCTCAGCCAGGAGCACGCTGTGACTCTCAAGTGAGGTTTGTCTCCTTTCCAGAGAGTAAAATAAAAAGTATTACACATCCAGCTGTGGATGTGTGTTTTATTAACCGTGAAGGAGGGTTCTTGCATAGTTTGGTTGAATTTTTGTCGAATCCCCTTTGAATGACTTGGTGTGCGTGTGTATTAAATGTGCCCGTCAATAGCTACCCATGTTTGTATAAATAAATGACAAGGGTGTCTACTTGGAGAGTACCCACCGGCGGGGTCGCCGGGATCAGGCACGGTAGGGCGTCAGACACGTCAGAGCTTCACTAGCGGTGTAAATACATTCCAAGTGGATTCATTGTATGCATAGTCGCCTTTTAATGAATATCACGCAAATCGTCATGGTGATAGGTACATACGGTTTGTCCAGCATGTCCTAGGTGTTTCTCTAAATATATATATTTTTAAAAATAATAAAAAACAAAGGCCGGCCCGGGGGATGGGGTCCTCGGGCCATAAGTGTAATCAGCACTGCATTGCGGGCGCGCGAGTTATAGTTAGCTGAACTAACTATAATGGGGGAATTTCAATGGTTTTGTACGAGTGAAAAGTCCAGCTAACTATAACGCCCCTCAAACCTATGGTTTTTTCAGTGAATTTCTAAGGTTTTTTAAATGCTAATTCCTAACTATAACGTGCCTGAAACCTATGGTTTTTTCAGTGAATATATATATATATATATTTATAGTACCAACAGTTCAAAGAACAATGCTGCGTACTCAGGCTCCTTTATATTTTCAAAGATTTATTTTTCCATCACTCTCGGAAAAAGAAAAACTGACAAATGCGTTTCAGCCACCTGGCTTTCTTCTGTGTCAGTAGTTACTCGCCATATTGGGCCTTTTAACAACATTTGATTTCATTGAATAACGCTAGCTGTCAGAACAATCAAAATAATAAAAGGACCAAAAATTTAACAGCACATGCAAATTAAATTGCGGCCATCTTGGAGTGTCTGTGATGTAGATTAAACTTATTTACAATGAACCAAAATAAATTAAAACATCAGTATGAGTTGGTATATTTACACTCAATACCGTGTATAATCATCATGTAATATTTCATTTTTGTCTTTTCTGATATTAACTGGGTGTAACACTTTGTAAATTCCTTTCTACATATATTTTCACTAAGGAGAAATATATCCCAAATGCTCCCAATACTGTATTCGCTTAATACTATTTATATTGTGCCATACACCATTTTTTTGTGTTCAACCTTGTATTTGACCCATTTTAAACAATCACGCCCCAAATGGGAAATTTCATTATGTAGACAACAGTAAGGCTAATTCTTGCCTTTTCAGCAGAATCACCGAAGATCAGGAATCTAGTCCATTAAAACTGGGGGATTCTGCAAACAGACTACACAATTGGGCGCTTGGTATCTGACAGGCCCAATATAACATATAAAAAGAATGCCTCACTAAAGGATATTCTAGTTGAGCATCCCTGCCTCTGTCCTGATACCCGACTTGTGTCCTAGGAACTTAGCAACTGTGCAACAACAAGTATTGGCATAGCCAATAGGTCTCGCTTTTGGGACCTTATAAGTATTTAGTTATCCAGCACAATATACTTGGTGCAACAACATCAACTATTGCATGGCTAAACACTTATAAGGTCCCAAAGGCAAAACCTATTGGCTATGCCAATGCTTGTTTTTTAAAGCCCCTTGCTCTTTCCCACCCTGAAACAGGATTTAAAAGGTCTCCAGACTTTTCCAAAGTGGGAAACAGTAGGGAATATTCAAGAGAAGCAGAGTCCTCCGACTAGATCTCACATGTCAGTTCCCAAAAACTTTAACAATTTTGGTCTTTTGTGTCAAGTTAGCATACTGGAAAGCCCTCCTTGCCTTGCCTACGGGTGCCTACAGAGGAATTGACAAAAAGACAAAAAAGTAACAAGGCCATTCTGCTAGTAAACACAAGGGGTAATAGTCATCTAAATCTGCACCCATAAAGTTTGCCTACTTCTAAAAACATACTTCCCCTTGAGAACGCTTCCACTACAGACCACCCCCCTCCCCAGTGTTGGGGTGATCTATTCCCGACCCATCCTGAGTGGGAAAGAGTCTGGTTGGATTTGTTGAATGCCCAGAAATGTATGTGTGTTTGGGCATTAAATAAATAACACCCAAAAGCAAAATGTAATTAAACAACAAGACACAAAGGAATGGATTATAAGGTGTCCGTGGATGTCTCTTTGAGGGTTGGAAGGGTAATGAGATGTGTCATTTCATCTGTAAAGAAGATTTACAACATTTGTAATTGCATCAGTTTCACCAAGGGTGAGGCCATGGAAACTGCATTTGGTGCCTGAGTTACGGGTGGCATCCCTGCTCTACAATTTATGGATTCTGACCCTATCCTCGATCAGTCAATTTCAATGGTTTTTTCATATCTATTCGTAACCATGACTGCCTTTCAACTGTATTTTGTAGGTGAATTTCAGACGATTTTTTAAACTAATATGAAGATGTTAGAGCCTTGAGATCTCTCTCTCTCTCTCTCTCTCTCTTTATTTATCTATCTATCTATTTATCTTTCTGTCTGTCTATCTCTTGCTCTCTCTCTCTCTACATATATATATATATGGGAAGGGGTCAAGGTCACTGGTAATTAGGTCCTTGCGGGTGTTGGTTTTCATCAGCTTCATCACATCCTGCACACATTAAAGGGGCCATTGTTCTGGGAGTAGAGGATTAGTTAGGGCCACAGGGGCATATAAAGTTTGTGATCACCAGCCACATCACTTCCTGTGTATTGCATGGTGGGATAGGTTGAAGAGGCAACATCATTGCACTTTGGATTGGGTTACTTAGCAGAGGTCCTTTTAGCATCAGAGCATCCAGGCATTTGTGGCCATCCTACTTCCCAAGCATTGCATGCTGGGGTAGTTTGAAGCAGTGCTTTCACTTTCTGCACTTTCTGAGTTGGGTTTATAAAGCAGGGGTAGTTTGAGTTTCACCAGCTCCACCACTATCTGCGCATTGCATGGTGGGATAGGGTTAAAGGGCAGTGGAAATTTGGGACTTTTGGGGCTCTGATGTTGGTGGTGATCTGCTACTCTACTTTCTGCACATTGCATGGTGAATGGAGTTAAAGGGCAAGGGTAGTTTGGGACCTTTGGAAACCAGATGTTGGAGCTCAATTGCTCCATCACTTCTTGCGCATTGCATCCTGGTGTGGTTGAACGGGTGGTGTCACTTTCATGGTCAGGGTTCCTTGGTTCTTCCACAGGTAGGTGGCATAGTTAATATCAATTCAATGATAGGGGGTCTATGTGTACCATTGCAGTTGCTTAGGAGGCACAATGGTAACATTTTGAGATTTGGCACTTCCAGGCTTGCATCATGGTCATTCGACTTCCTAGTCAGGGTTCCTGGGTGATGTGACTTCTCGGAAACATGCAGAACAAGCATTTGCAATGCAAGAGGTCTCGCATTTACGAGAGGTTGAACTATTGGCATTGTAAATGACAATGCCTTTTATTTTGGTGTTGTTTTTAAAACAAATAAATAAAAGGCATTGTCATTTACAATGCCAATTGCTAAAACTCTCGCAAATGAGAGACCTATTGCATCGCAGATGACAGTGCCCAAGCTATAGAAATAAAAAAAAGCATTTGCAATGCAATAGGTCTCGCATTTATGAGAGTTTGAGCTATTGGCATTGTAAATGACAATGCCTTTTATTTGTGTGTTGTTTTTAAAATAGATGATTAAAAGGTATTGTCATTTACAATGCCAATAACAAACTCTCGCAAAAACCTAAAAATTGTTGGTAATCACAATATTTTACGGTTGCAAAGAGCCGGCCTTGGCATACTGGGAAGTATCAAGCTGCATCTGCTCTTAACTCCAAGGCAGACATAGCATTCATTGTCCACTATCTGTTAATATCAAGTCCTTTGACTGCACACTGAAGCATCCCAAAGCTGCATTGTCCAAGCACTCCTGTTCAACTTGATCATATACTTCAACTTTACCTGTTAAAATTTCACTGATGACATACAGACCACGGTAAACCTAGAAAAACCAAAGAGCCCAATATCATCAGGACTTGACCATAGTCTGCATGCCACAGATGAATGGATGCTGTGTAACCATCTTAAACAGTTCCTCCAAAAATGATATTTTAACCTGTGGGCAACGGGGAAACTTCCAACCTACAACCATAAGCGCCAAGAAATTAGAGACCCCATCATCAAATGAAGAAAACAATTTCTGCCAACCTTTCACTGATGCCTCTAGGAAATCAAGTGACAAGAAGCAACTGCACAATGTGTGCAAAGCAAAGCATTGCCCCACACCTAGGCTAGCTGCAGAAACCACAGGCCACTTTCACCCTTGTTATGTTGTGAGAAGACAATGCAAATTAACTGTACCAAGCAACTCAAAGGTGCTCAAGAGCATTACACAAGACAAAATCCTTTGAGCGGGTGCCCAGCCCGCTTCTACATTTATTTTAACTCGCAAGGGAGCCTACCCCTCTTGCACGCCGAGAAGCAATCACCGCCGCGGCCCTGTTTGGCAAAACCGGAAGTCAGGTGCCCTTGCCCGGGACGTGGGCGGGGCCTGCTCCGGCAGGAAGAGAAACCGGTGTGCAGTGCTGACGCGGGGCTCCCATGCTGAAGGGAGAGCCCCGCGGTGGCGGCCGGAGTGGAGAAAAGCCCCGGGTCCCAGGAGGGGGCCCGGGTGAAGAGTGCGGGCGGCTGAGTCTGCCCACGGCTGCGCGGGGCTCCCAGGAGTGCAGGGAAGCCCCACAAGAGAAGTGCTGTCGCCGCGAGGAGGAGCTCCCGCCAGAAGAGAGCAGCCCGGTGAGTGAAGAAGGGCTGGAGGGCTCCGTGTGGGCTATTGTTGGTGCCTGATCGAGGCACAGTGTCCTTTTCGCATTCTGAGCGGCCCCGTCTTGCAGCGGGCCGCTCCAACTGGGATGGCATGTGGTCGGAAGGGAGAAAGGAGATGTACACA
Source organism: Triturus cristatus (assembly GCF_964204655.1). Lineage (NCBI taxonomy): Eukaryota > Metazoa > Chordata > Amphibia > Caudata > Salamandridae > Triturus > Triturus cristatus. The sequence goes on from NC_140579.1 coordinate 1,162,509,699, forward strand.
TCGCGTGTGTGGACGTGCGTGTTCACGTGCGCGTACACAGGCGCCAATCGCCCTGTGCGTGCCCATCTCCTGTCCCACGTCTGAGGCAAGTCAGCAACAATAGAGCTCGCTGGCGACAACGCTTTCGCGCTGCGTTCGACAGGCGAGACCCAAAAACAGCTCTTGTGGCCGATTTTGAAATACGTAGAGCTTCCCGAAAGTTCAGTGTGCCCAATTGCTGACAAATGGACTTAATCCATTTCGTTGTTTGGGAAGCGTGACGCAACTCCAGCAATCTTCCTTTCACATGGGGCAAGCCCCATGTGAAAGGGCCTGCATCATACTTATGCCTGCCATGAGGCAGGCGTAAGATATTGACGCATTGGTATCCTAGAAGTGGCGCAGTGAAATCTTTTAGATTTCACTGTGCCACTCCTATGACCCTTTCTTGCGGGGTAACGCACACCCTACATACATTATACCTGACACAGGTATAATGTAGTGCGCATCTGCTTAGATGCATCACTTCGTAAATATGGCACAACATGGCGCATTATTTACACCGCTGCTGCATCACAAAAAGTGACGCAACAGCGGCGCAAAAGTGATGCTGGGGCTCCTAAATAAGCCGCTGTGTCTCTGCAAATTTAATGAACATTTCAATGGAAAATGTGCTGTCTGTAAAGTGCGCTACGACCCAATGCTTTAGTTACATAAAAAAAATCACCTGGCCTCATATCCATTAATGTTTGGTCTGTCGCGAAAATTTGTCATTCTGAAAATTGGGTTATGGTTCTTAAATGTTTGGGAAGCACCGCCTTACATCTCCAATGTGCTTCTATTGTGTAGTGAATAAGCTTGAACTGCTGCAACACGTGTTGCACTTTTTATCTGAGGAAAACGTGCACTGCTGCTGTTTGTGCTTAATCTGAATGTGGGTTAGGAAAGCTTGCACTTCTGCTTGGCTGCCTTGGCATGATGTAATTGCTGTGTGTATGGGTGTGGGATGCTTACAGGGCTGCTGCATGCTCACTGCCTTATCTGTGTGTATTAGGGAAGTTTGTACTCTTTCCGCTTGAGGAAGAATGTCCTAGTTCTGGTATCTATTCTGTGTACATTCAAGCTTTCACTACTTATGTCCATGCTATGCGTGCTCTATGTGTGAAAGGAAGTTGGTACTACTATTGCCCCTATTTTACCTGTTGCATAACTGAGTGACTCTTCCATCACTGCTGCGATCGTTTACCTGTTCGATGTGTGTGCGATAAGTTAGAGAAAACCTTTTCAATATATAAACTCCAAAGCTATTTGGTTGGTCCATAATTGTACCATATATATAAAATGCAACAAATAAAAGTTGGCACTGTAAGACGGAGCCTTGTGTGTATTGTCACAAAGTGCGTGTGAGGTATAAATGCACCTTTATGGCAACTTGCCTTTCTGAAAATTGATTATCCACTGTTCCCCCAGAGCGAAGGGCGTTTTAATGATAATATTTAATATAAGTATTTATTTACATACAGCACATAATAAACCTAGCAAGTCATGTGATAAGTGCAATCATTGCACTATGAATTAACACATCCACCATTGACCTCAGAGTCATGAAAAGCTCTAACGGCAGGTCTCAGGGAAGCGCATTAACCTATTGTACCACTCTACCAGGGAAACGCAACCTTCGTTTAACATGGAATCCTTTAAGTGCAAATTAGCCTTTAGTATTCATTTGTGCTAAATAAATTTGAAAAAATGCCTATATTTCAACTTGCTTCTTTCCCAATATGTGCTTTTGAGGCATTGAATCACTACTGTTCCATTTAAAGAGTTTACCAAATGCCAACCATTTTTTCCAGATCTTTTAAAATGAATCTCTTACTTAAAGGGTTAACCAGTGTTTCATCAATGCGACAATCACATTCTTCACAAATCATTTTAATAGTGCATGAAAACATGTCCCTCTATCACAGCAGTAAAATAGTGGTCTTTTTGAAGTAGCTCAAATTTGACTGTGCTGAGGGGTCGTAAATAGGGCCCAGTCTGCATGCACCTTGCCCTGTACTAAGCAAAATAGATTTTTAAGAGTTATTGTTGCGGTTAGGTCTTACTGCACAGTTAAAGATGCACCTGGCATTTCACTTGTTATATATTTCCCCTTCAGAATAAGAGAAAGAAAGTCTTTTCCACCTCCTCTTCTTTGTAAATGTACAGAAAATAAAAGAAAATGCATTGCGGCTGCTCGCATTTCTTATGTTTCCCTCATCACCATTACAACAAGGACAGGAAATCAGACTTTGCATTTCACGCAGAGTTAAGACAAGACCCTGCAAAGCAGTTGTTCTCAAAATGTTGGAATGAAGGGCTCCACCCTTCTCTGAACAGCAGCGCAGACAGCACTGAAGAGGTGTTAACGAATGCAAATCACGCTTTTGTTTCACCTTTCTAAGGCAGGAAACACAGGTCAAAGTCAAAGGTGGAGGCCTGCACTGAAGGAACACCGCTCCCTTCCCCCAGCCCCTAGAAACACGCTTAGGCTGCAATTTCAGCATTTGGAAAGACAAAGAGCTGAAAGCGATCATTAGTGTAAAGCAAGAAGGGAATTTGAAAACGAACGAGTTGAGTTACTTTTAAATAAAAGCCTTACTTTGATGCTTGTGCAGCAGTGAGAATGCAAGAACTAGATAAGGCCTGTTATTTTCATTCTGACCTATAAAGCAATGCATAAAATGATTTACAATATCCGATGCCACTAATTCATCTGGCGGTCCCTTTTCACCTTAAGTTTATCATTTTTTATTAAACCGTTTCTTTTTGTAATTATCATTTGTAAAAGAAATACAAACTAAACAGAACTGGTTAAACCAAATATTATTTTCAGAATATGTTCCACAAATGCCAAGAAGCAGTTCTGAAGTACATAAGTCTAAGAAATATTTGAATTGTTTTTGCATTTTCCTTGTACCTAAACGTTTTTTCATAGTTAAACATCTAATCATGATTAAAGAATATAATTTAACGAATTGCTTCAAATCTGAGAGGGATTACAAAACACCCTCCTGGAACATTTTGACCTATGCACCACTGAGAAAATGACCGCATATGCAAATATTGACGTTTAAGCAATAGCACTGATTAGTTAAAAATTCGATGGCTCATCCGTTAGCACTGGAAAGTACCCCCAGGTTTTATTGAGTGGTTTATATTTCTTCTATTTAAGGAGCAAGCACTAATATTATGTGCAAAGTGAATGTCAAAACCTGTTTGAGCGTGTTACTTCCTATTGGAAGCAGATAAAAATTGGCTGCAAAAAAAACAAGCATTGACAAAGCCATTATGTCTCACCTCTGAGACATATTGGCTAGGAGAATGAGTTTCAGCCATGCTGCATGGCTGCAAATAATGTAAGATAGCGCTATGATGCCACTGTCGCTTCATTTTGTACTCTTTGTAGAAATTGGGAGCCTTATTGTATAAAAGCCAAGTTGGTGGATGACCAAGAGAGAATGCAAAAGGCTATGTAAATGAAGGAAAGGTGAGCCTAGAACAGCTTCCCAAGTAGAGAAGCCAATCAAAAGGCAGCTATCCCCAATATCAACCTAGAACTGGGCCTGGACAGGATGGACTAGGCACACACAGAGCAATTTCTCTCCAAATAAATCAGGAGGAAGGACTGGACACATCGGGTTACCAAGGCTTAACAGACCACGTTGTGGTCTGTGGCAGTCTCCAAATACTGTCAAAACAGATTTCAAGCCCGGCCCTAATCACTCAATCAATCAGGGGAATTATAAGTGCGCTACTCACCCGTGAGGGTCTCAAGGTGCTGGGGGAGGGGGGGCAACTCCGCTCAGTCGAAGAGCCAGGTCTTGAGTGCCTTCCTGAAAAGGTTCAGTGAGGGGGCGCGTCTGATGTTGAGCTTGTTCCAGGTCTTGGCTGCGATGTGGGAGAAGGCTCTTCCACCAGATCTGTCTCTGGGGATGCGCGGGGTTTCAACGAGGGTGAGGTAGGCAGATCGGAGGTTTCTATTGGGTACGTAGAAGGAGAATCTCTCGTTGAGGTATTGGGGTCCGGTGTTGTGGAGGCATTTGTAGGCATGGGTGAGTATCTTGAAAGTGACTCTCTGCTCGACGAGGAGCCAGTGGAGGTTCCGCAGGTGTTGGGTGATGTGTTCGTGTTGAGGGATGCAGAGGACCAGTCTGGCTGCAGTGTTCTGTATGGTCTGGAGTTTGAAAGCAGGGACTTGTTGATCCCAGAGTAGAGGGTGTTTTTCTGTAGAAGAGGTGTGGCGCAGCGGCCAGGGCGGCTGACTCCGGAACCCGGGGCTCACGGTTTGATCCTCGGTGCCAGCGGCAGATCAGCCCAGCACCATGTGACTCTGGGCAATAGCTCGCTTAATCTTCCCAACGGCCCCCAGCACCTTGACACCTTCGGGTAATTGTTCACGCTTTACAAATATTGGACACATACTGGACGTCCAGCCTGTTGGTTATGAGTGCGTGGGTGACGGTCCTTCTTGATTTGTGGGGAATCTATTTGAAGGTCTTCCGGAGGATGGGGAGGGTGTTGAAAAAGCTGGCAGTGACGGTGTTGACCTGTCGGGCCATGGAGAGGGAGGAGTCGAGAACGATGCAGAGTTTTTGGGTTTGGTCCATGGGGGTTGGAGGGCTGCCGAGGACAGTGGGCGACCAGGTGTTGTCCCATACAGAGAAGGAGGGTCCGAGGACAAGGACCTCTGTCTTCTCTGAGTTGAGTTTCAGGCAGCTGCTGCTCATCCAGGATGCAACGTCCTTCATACCTTCCTGGAAGCAGAGTCTGGTGGTGATTGGGTCCTTGGTGAGGGATAGGATGAGCTGAGTGTCGTTGGCATAGGATACAATGCTTAGTCCGTGCTGTCTGACGATGGTGGCGAGGGGGGCCATGTAGCTGTTGAAGAGTGTGGGACTGAGCGACGATCCTTGGTGTAGACCGTAGGTCATTTCTGTGGGTTCGGAGGGTATGGGTGGCAGTGTGACTCGTTGGGTTCTGCCATTGAGGAAGGAGTGGATCCAGTTAAGGGCAGTTCCATGTATGCCGGCGAATGGAGTCTGACGGTGAGTGTGCGGTGGGAGACTGTCTCGAATGCTGGCGAGAGGTCGAGTTGGATCAGGGCTGCTGTGTGTCCTTGGCCGAGGAGGGTAAGCATTTCATCTTTGGCGGCAAGTAGGGCGGTCTCAGTGCTGTGGTTGCTGCGGAATCTGGATTGGAAGGGGTTGAGGATGGAGTTTTCTTTGATGAATTTTGTTAGCTGGGCGTTAACGGTCTTCTCTATGACTTTGGCCACAAAAGGGAGAAGGGGGATGGGTCAGTAGTTCTTGAGGTTCGTGGATCTGCTGAGGGCTTCTTGAGCAGGGGTCTGACTTCTACGTGTTTCCAGTCATCGGGGAAGAAAGATACCGGTCTTGAACGTGGCGTTGATGGTGTGTCATAGTTCTGGCGCGATGGCGATGGCAGCTCGGTGGAAGATGTTCTGCAGGCAGAGGTTCATGGGGGCTCCTGAGTGGACTCCTCTCATGGTTGAGGTAGTGTCTTTGGTGGTGACTGGGGTCCAGGAGGAGATGGTGGGCTGGCTGGTGTTTCTGGTGAGGGAAGTTGTTTTGGAGTCAGGTCTCTGGTCATTGAAATGGTCGTAGAGGCCCTTGATTTTCAGATGTATGTAGGATCCAAGCTTGTTGCAGAGGTCCTTGGAGGGGGTGATGTCCGTGGTTTCACTGGGGGGCTTGATTAATTCCTGGATGACGCTGAGGAGTTCCTTGGAGTTGCTGGAGCTGGCGAGGATCTTGCTCTGGATGAAGGTCCTTTTGGTGGATCTGATGCGTTGGTGATATTCTGTCATGGTGTCCTTGTAGATGGTGCGATCATGATGTTTTGCTGTTCCTCCAGTTCTTACGAGACGTCGGCAGGTGCATCTTGATTCTTGGAGGTCGGTGGTAAACCAGATGGCCATTCTGGGGGGGTTTCTGTCAGAGTTGCGCAGGGGTGCAAGCTTTTCTGCACAGTTGGAGATCTACCAGTGGAGTTCTTTGGCTGCGAGGTTGGCATCAGTGGAGGTGGTGGGGGTGTCGCGGTTGAGGGTGAAGTCCGTGATTTTGCTCCAGTGGAGGGCACATAGCAGGTTTAGGTGGCTTGGGTATGTCGACAAAGAAGTATAGACAGTGGCGGTCCGTCCATGGGGGTTGTGTGATGTAGCTGAAGTGGATGTTGTTGCCTCCTGCAAAGATGGGGTTGAGGGTATGTCCTGACTTTTGTGGGTGGGCGTGGTGATGAGCTGTCTCAGTCCTATGTTGGCGAGGTTGTCCAGGAGGTTGGTGGATTTGGGGTCTCTGGGGTTGTCGAGGTGGAAGCTCAGGTCTCCGATGAGTATGTAGTCCATGGAAGCGATGGCGTGGGACGTGATGAGGACTGCAATGGTGGTGGAGAATGTGCCTTGAGGTCCTGGGGGTCTGTAGGCGAGGGTGCCATGAAACGTGGTTCTAGGCCTGGTCTGGATGTGGAAATGGAGGTGTTCGGTGGTGGAGGAAAGGTCATTTGTAGTGGAGGTGGAGAGTTGGAGGGAGCTATTGTGTATGATGGCGAGTCCTCCTCCTGAGCGGTTGAGGCGGTCCTTCCTCTGTATCTTTTATGCGTCAAGGATGGCGGTGGTGATATCGGGGGCGGAGGAGGTGTTGCTCCATGTTTCTGTGAAGAAGGCAACATCTGTTGAGAGGGTGTCAAGGAGGTCCCAGATCTCTACGGCATGTCTGTGTAGGGAGCGCAAGTTGAGGAGGATGCACTTCAGTTCTTCGGAGGTGTTGGCGTTTGGGGCAGGGATGGGGGCGGTGGCCATGGCCGTGGCCGTGGGGGTGCAGATGGTGGTGAAGGTTCGGCGGCAGTGGCGGCAGGAGAACTGTCCGTGGGTAGTGCTCGGTGTGGACATCTGGCAGTTGTTGCTCCTTCCGGCGTTGAGTGCGAGGAGGGTGGTTGAGTCGTAGCGGTGGATGGTCGTGATCCAGGGTTTCTGGTGCTGGTCGTGGTCAGGTCACGGACGGGCGCAGACAGGCTTGACTTTGGTGCACCTTTGGCGCGCCAGCAGCTCGGCTGCCATTATATGGGGGGGGAGGGAGGCACAGCTGGGAGGCGGGCGTGGGAATCGGCAGGGGTAAGTCCAGTCAGACTTTTTATTTACACTCCAAAGTAAACATATATATATATACGAAAAAACAGGCAGTTCATCCTATTAGTAGGTGTAGTACCGATGTGTGAGAGGCTGCAGCTACTTCTTAACAGACCTAGAGACCCGAGCAGTAGACTATTTCATCCTGGCCAGTAGCTGATCTAGCATTAGTAGAATTGAACTACTCAAAAGTTCTCATAGTGAAGCAACAGAGGCCACTTCTCAAGTACTTCTGCGAATGCCTCGTTCCCACCTTTGCTGTGCTTGTGTCGCTCCATATTGGAACAATGTACATGATCACCAGTTAGCTCACATTAAGTTTTTGAGGCATATTGATGTGGACACCAACAGGAGGTGGGCTGTTTTATAGCAGAACTTCACACCTCAGCTGAAGAGCCAAGATCCAACAGTAATAAGTGTGGGTGCCAAAGCAGTAGCAAGAGCACCATGGGCCTTAATGCAACGTAGGAATGTGGGTTCCTACCCACCTCCCCTGTTTGGGCTTTAAAAAAATACCCACTAATTAGGATGAACTTGGAGCCGGTGTTTCTGCACCTACTTAAGTAACTCTTGATTTTATATTTATATATATATATATATATATATATATATATATATATATATATATATATATATATTATCTACTGGCGGTCGCCAGTAGATAGTTATATTTAGGATCGTGTTTCCATAGGAAATCCGCAACATTCTATTTGGAATACCTTTGGCGCCGATTGACGAATCCTCGCGAAATTTTCAAAATAGGTGGGGCGCTCCGCTCCGCTCCTTCCCTGAAAGTCTCGGGGGGATTCGTCAAGCGGGGGCTGAGAAAAAGGGGGGGTCCCAAAACGCGTTTTCCCCATGCATTTTTCCATAGGACCTTTAGTCCAAGCTACAGCCCGAACGGCTGAACAGAATTACTTGAAATTCGGCAGAGAGGTAGTCCTCAGGTCAGGGATGTGCCTTTTGCAGGTCTGGTGTAAATCTGTTCAGTATTTCCTGAGAAAATAGCATTTAAAAGCATATATATATATATATCTATAAGCGCGCACCGTGCGCGTACGGTAAAACTTACCGTACGCACACGCTGCCGTGCGCGAGCGCGATTCTGATTGGTTGTTAGATCTTAGTAAACATTCGAATCGGTCGAAACCAGGAAGTGTCGGCCGCCATTTTGTCTCTCGCAGTCTGAGGGGGTGAAAAACAAAGGTGGAGAACGTGAAAAGGGGGCAGGGTGGACAGTTCCTGACCCCCTAGCCTTTGTCAGGGGGTCCCAGAAGGACCCCCAAGGGCCAAAATTTCCTTTAACTTTTTTGCGAAAAATCACGGAGTACGCGTAGCGTGCGTGTACGGTAGAAACGGAAAAATTCTGCGAACTGCGTAATGTGGGCGCGCGGTGCGCAAAGCGCACCGTGCGCGTACGGTACGCGCACGGTGAAAAACCTTAAAAAAAAAAAAATAATACATAACTTAGCATTTAAAAAAACGTACAAATTCACTGAAAAAACCATAGGTTTCACACAAGTTATAGTTAGCTAGACATTTCACTCGTGAAAAACCATTGAAATTCCCCCGTTATAGTTAGTGCAGGCAACTATAACTCACGCGACCGCAATCCTCTGCTGATGACGTCAGATATTACATCACTGATGACATATGTGTCTTTCTGAAAAAAAAATATTTGTAATATATGTATAGCTAAAAATTAATGGAAGAAGACATGGGTACATAAGTGTCTAAATACAGTGATGTAATATCTGAAGTCATCAGCAGAGGATTGCGGTCGCGTGAGTTATAGTTGCCTGCACTAACTATAACGGGGGAATTTCAATGGTTTTTCACGAGTGAAATGTCCAGCTAACTATAACATGTGTGAAACCTATGGTTTTTTAAGTGAATATATATATATATATATATATTACCTACTGGCGGTCGCCAGTAGGTAGTTATAGTTAGGACCACGTTTCCATAGGAAAACCTCAACATTCTATTTTGAATAACTTTGGCGCTGGTCGACGAATCCTCGCGAATTTCTCAAAATAGGTGGGGCGCTACGCTCCGCTCCTACCCTGAAAGTCTCGGGGGGATTCGTCAAGCGGGGGCTGAGATAAAAGGGGGGTCCCAAAACGCGTTTTTCCCATGCATTTTTCCATAGGACCTTTAGAACGAGCTACAGCCCGAACGGCTGAACAGAATTACTAGAAATTTGGCAGAGAGGTAGTCCCTAGGTCAAGGAAGTGCCTTTTGTAGGTTTGGTGTAAATCTGTTCAGTAGATTCTGAGAAAATAGCCTTTAAATCAATATATATATCTGAGCCCGCTTACGGTACGCTTACCGTACGCTTACGGTAAGCGTACGGTGGCGTGCGCGAGCGCGATTCTGATTGGCTCTTAGATCTTAGTAAACATTCGAATCGGCAGAAACCAGGAAGCGGCGTCCGCCATTTTGTCTACCGCACTGAGTGTTATGTATCAAACATGATGGCCAAAAACATGTTACGGGGATGTTTTGACAACTCCCTCTCACATAGTCATGTTGAGGGAGTCCCCAAACATCCCCCAAGAGCAAAAACGGCATTATTTTTTTTTCGGCAATTTCGCGGGGTACGCTTACCGTACGCTTACCGTAAGCGTACGGTAAAAAAATAAAAATAAAAAAAACACTATCCACACTTTCTCCACCCCTTGTGCAAATGGTGGCCGAAGGCCACCATTTGCGCATGGCTTATCAGAGCACAGAAAATTTTCCCAAAAAATTTCAACAGATTACCTATCACAAGGAAGCGCATAATATGTCCTCCATGTGCGCACGGTGCGCGAAGCGCATCGTGCGTACATGGCCCATCTAGCGTAACGTGGGCACGGCACTAACTGCGTAAAGTGGGTGCGCGGTGCGCGAAGCGCACCGCGTGCTCACTGTGCGCGCACGGTGCGCGAAGCGCACCGTGCGCGCACGGAACGAACTGCGTTAAGTGGGCGCGCACGCCACGAATGGCGTAAAGTCACTTAGCATTTAAAAAACCGTACAAATTCACTGAAAAAACCATAGGTTTCACACACGTTATAGTTAGGAATTAGCATTTAAAAAACCTTGCAAATTCACTGAAAAAACCATAGGTTTCACACATGTTATAGTTAGCGGAAATTTTACTGATAAAAAACCAATGAAATTGCCCCGTTATAGTTAGTGCTGGCAACTATAACTCACGCGACCGCAATCTTCTGCTGATGACATATGTGTCTTTATGAAAAAAAAATATTTGTAATATATGTATAGCTAAAAATGTATGGAAGAAGACATGGGCAAATAAGTGTCTAAATACAGTATTAGCATCAGCAGAGGATTGCGGTCGCGTGAGTTATAGTTGCCAGCACTAACTATAACGGGGCAATTTCATTGGTTTTTTATCAGTAAAATTTCCGCTAACTATAACATGTGTGAAACCTATGGTTTTTTCAGTGAATATATATATATATATATATATATATATATATATATATATATATATATATATATATATATATATATATATATATATATGTATATATATATATGGATATGTTCGCGCCAACCAGAGGCGCGTTGGAAGCCCCGTTCCGACAAGAGGCCGGGATTTTTACTGACATCCGCTGCTTGCAGCTTTTTTATGGTTCAAGGGATTGAACAGATTCCGGCCCACCTCGGAGTGCACGCCTGAACACTGGACCGCTGCGTGGTGCAGCTTGTCCTTGACACAGAGACAGGTTCACTGCAACTCTGCCTCACGGTCCGGACGGCACACGCATAACGAGGCTGGAGCGTTGAAGGGGACCGGAGGAAGATCAGTGTTAATTTTATAGCAAAGACTCACAAATTGAGCACTCCTCACCGTTCCAGTACGTCACCCTATACTTATAGGGGTTATTACATTTAGCCGCTACCAGGCAACACTCACCCGGTTCTACAGCATTCTGGGAGCTGTAGTTGTGGAAGAACTACAGTGGATGTGCAAACATGTGACCTATGGTCAGCGGATTCCCGCCAATGGTAGTGACTCGGGACATTCATAGGTGGGGGTGGATTTACTCTTTGCAAACAGCACCATCTGAGCAAGGCCGTAAGGCTGAAATGCTGTCACGAAATAAAGTCCTTCCAACGTTTTCCCCCGAGTGGCCTCTACCTGTTCTCATCGTGAGTGGGATATATATATATATATATAATATATATTCACTGAAAAAACCAAAGGTTTCAGGGGCGTTATAGTTAGGAATTGGCATTTCAAAAACCTTAGAAATTCACTGAAAAAACCATAGGTTTCAGGGGCGTTATAGTTAGCTGGACATTTCCCTCGTACAAAACCCTAGAAATTCCCCTGTTATAGTTAGTTCAGATAATTATAACTCGCGCCCCCGCAATGCACTGCTGATGACGTCACATATTACATCACTCATGACATGGTCAGTGACATCACTCATGACATCACTGATTACATCTGAAATGGCATCACTGATGACATCACTGATGACGTCATCCATGTGATAAATTAGTGCATCTTCTCACACCCTTTGATATACTCAATCAAAATTTCAGACGTCCATTCTCAAAACCATAGATATTCCAATACCAATAACTACATACCCACTCATTGACTCTTAGATCTACACACACATCCACTCACTCACCTGTACAGTCACTCATACTTACAGTCACTCAGTACAGGACTATCATATGCATTTATACACCTACATAGACACTCACACACCACCAATCATCCATAGAGGTACTCTCACACCTAGTCAGTCATGCAAATAATTAATCCCATTTACTCACCTATGCAGTTATACACACACAAGTTCACTTACTCATAAAAATAGTACCACATTCTTATGCTCTAATACAATCATTGATACAAGCACACACTCATCCATACAGCCACTCTCACAATCACACACTCTCACATGTACCCACTTATATACTCTTACACACATGTATACTGCCTTTCACATATGTAGTTAGTCACACATGTACCACTGAGATATATATTCAATCCCTAACACACCCATACATACACTCACCCAACCATACAGTCCATCACAGATGCACTCTTAAAACCATGCACCCATACAATCACCCACTCACACATGTATGCACAGAGTCACACACACCCCACCCACACAAACACTCAGGCACCCATACTGATACTCAGACAACCAATCAATAACCCATAGAGGCACTCATATAGCTATTCACAAAACCATGCAGCCGCTTATACACCAACAGACAGACAGATACAGACATTCACACAGTTTAGTCACTAGTCTGCAGTAAGATACGTTTAATGACTCACTTATAGAGTCAGTCACACACCTACTAAATCATCCATTCACACACTTATACACCCACTCATTCTTCCATAGGTTTTTCCCTATATATATTAAACATATTTAAAATTTACAGAAACACACACTCACTGGATGACATCATCAGTGATGTCATCAGTGATGTCATTTCAGATGTCATCAGTGATGTCATCAGTGATGTCACTGATCATGTCATGAGTGATGTAATATGTGACGTCATCAGCAGTGCATTGCGGGGGCGCGAGTTATAATTAGCTGAACTAACTATAACGGGGGAATTTCTAGGGTTTTGTACGAGGGAAATGTCCAGCTAACTATAACGCCCCTGAAACCTATGGTTTTTTCAGTGAATTTCTAAGGTTATTTAAATGCCAATTCCTAACTATAACGCCCCTGAAACCTTTGTTTTTTTTAGTGAATTTCAAAGGTTTTTTAAATGCCAATTCCTAACTATAAGGTGCATGAAACCTATGGTTTTTTAAGTGAATTTCAAAGGTTTTTTAAATGCTAATTCCTATCTATAACTTATCTCTAAAGATATCATGTTTAATGATTAACATTGGATTTCTATATTTTTCAATTTCAGTGTGTCAATTTCATTAATTATGTTTTTTTGAAATTCTTTTTTAACACTATTTTTTAAACTTTTTTTTCATTTAAATCTGTTCAAAATTAAAAAATATTATTTGTTTTTATTGGGTTTTTCAAACATATTTATATATATTTGTAATTTTTTTTTTAACTCTGTTCAAAACTTTATTTTATATATTTTTTTCCATGTTTTTTGGATCCGCGCACCCTATGCGCACCGTTCTCGATCCCTACGCAAAAGCATCCGCGCACGGTATGCGTTGGGTACGTGTTTGATGCGCGATTCCAATGCGAAAGGTACGCGACTCCAAGCCTATATGCGACACGTACGATGTACGTAACGCGACGTTTAGGTGCTTCCACGATGCGTCATGTGCGTCTATGATGCGGTAGGTGCGCGGATCCCGCGAAATATTTAACATTTAAAAAAACATATATATTTATTTCATGTGAATATTAATTGAAGACAAACTCTAAACAAGTCTTAAAAGTAATATATTTTTACATCTAATCCTATATTTCTTTTTAATTCAATTTCGCGGATGCGTGCTGGGTGCGTGCTGCCTATGCGTAGGGTGCACGGATCCCATGTGACCTGCAAAAAAAGAGATTTGATTGGTTCATTACACTTCCTGTTCTGACTATTGAAAGACCCCACCCAATTCAATCATTCTTCTTTGACCTTCTTTGGAGGAGCATCTCTTTGCAGAGAAGAAGATTTTTTAGACAAAGTTTACACTTAGCTCTAACTTTTTTCTACGAAAAAATGGCTTCAGGGCAGCAGGCATCACCTGCATCTCCTCATACATCTGAGGATGAATTTTTGGAGGAGACACCATGCACACCACGTTTTTCTTCAGTGGTGTGGACATTTTTTACTTTTCCCAAGATTTGCAAAAGAGTGCTGTCTCGAGGGGATCCTAACAAGAAATACTCGTGCGGGACGGCTAGTATGATGAAGCACCTAAGGACACTTCATCCTAACAATCTTGCACGAGAAGAATGCCGACGGATGTGAGACACTCCTGCTCCTGCGCCTTCCACCTCATCGCAGCCGAGCACTTCAAGAGTGCATCCTTCAGCCCAAAACTTGGACATCCGTCCTCAATTTCAATTTTTAAAAGTGCTCTGCACTAAGTGCAATGTGACTTTGTGCTACGGTGAGCAGTCGATTGATCTGATCTGCCGCCGGCAAGAAAGTCACAATTGCTAGTTGTTTTTTTTTGTTCCCTGAAGTTCATTGTTTGGTTCCTCCTGTTTTTTTTTTTTTCCAGAAAAACCCAAAAAATCACAAAATTGTTGGAAGAACCCCCAAAAAATATAAAAGAAGAAAGACAAAAAAAAGTTCTTCTAAGAACTAACTTTCCTGGTTTAAAAAAAGAGCAAAATTTCTTTTAGTGTGTGAAAGTTTAGATGGATGTATGTGTAGTACGTAATTGACTGAATGAATGCATTAGTAGAGTATGGTGAATGTATAAGTGCAGAACTATGAGGAAGTGCTGCAGCATCACACAGTAACCTCTTTAACTGCAGTGTGCTGTAGTACTTCCGAAGCACAGGGATGCAACATATGTACATAAATATGTTGCAAATCTATGCTTCTCTCTGCACGGCTGCTTAAACTGCAGCCATGTGGTGGCACAGGCACCCTTGCACCATAGTGCAAGGATATCTGTGTCATGTGCTGTTTGTTTTTCTGCAGGAAGACACACCTTCCTGCACAAAAACAATGAGAAAATGCATTTTTCTCCTTCAATGTATGCTGAACATTTTAGCATGCATTGAAGATGTAAAAATGTGGAGAATTGAAAATAATTCTCCTTGTTGTGCTTTCCTATACCAATTTTAGAATGGTGCAGCATTCACACACATATTGAGATTCATGATTTCTGATAAATCTAGAGATGTCTTGTTCTATAAGTATTCAGTGCAATCATGCACAACAACACTTATAGAACACCCTTTCAATGCAAAGTGGTGTGTATGATGACGTTGTATTTACATGGAGTAGAAAAAGTGCACAAAGTGCCTTTTCCTCTCTTTGTAAATATGAAAGACTGTCTTGCGCAATAACTATGTTACAAAAAGTGACATATTTCTGTTTTTAAAATTGCTTGCGAATGATAGAAGGTAAGCACAGAGTTTTGTCTGCAAAGATGTTCAAAGAAGAATGATTCAAATGATTGCGGTCCTTCAATAGGTACAATGGGAAATATTATGAACCCCTCAAATCTCTTTTTTTGCAGGTCACATGATATCTGATTATGGTCAGATTTTAAAACTACATAGGTATAAACAAAGTGTTTTTAGAAACGTGTTTCAACTTTTTAGCTTCTTGCAGACTTCCTCAGTCTGCATATTTAGACTTAGTTAAACTTACCTTCACAGTAATAGGAATAAAAAATGGTATACATTTTTTCCAGATTTTCATTGTAATCTAAATTGATATAAATTCCTTATTTTAAAATTTGGATCTGTGAAAGAAAAGAAAAAAAAAATTATAACATGGAATAATAAATTTTTTACAACACAGCATAATTTCTACAAAGTAATTTGTTTGCCTTTTTTGCTGTTCTCAGAATATATTGAATTTCACTAGAAATAGTGATTTCAATCGTACTCCTCACTTAACAGCGGGCAAAAAAAACAATCAGAAAGATTGTTAAAAAAACAACAACATGCTATTCTCAGTAAAATACCAGAAAATACAAATCACACATATATGAAATGCTTACGGCTTACAAAGTTTTATAACTTTAACTTATAAAACTGTAAAAGTTGCCGCTTTAAAATATTCACCGAATCAATGACCACCAAAAAGTCCATAATTCAAAAATATACCTTTCCTTGAGGCCAAATGGTATTTTTGCACTCCTTCTTTATGTAAATTGTCCAATGGTAGTCCTATTAAATTATAATAATAAATTCCTCAGAGAATGAAGTATCTTCCTAAAACTTTGACTTTAAAAATATTAGGTAGGAATTTTGTAATTCCCTAGGCAAACGTTGTTTAAAAACCAACTGAGAATCATTACAAAGAGTCCAGCCTTTGTCACATTTTAGATAGGCAATGTAATGTCCAGATGTGGTGGAAGGACCCCCATGGAAAATTATAGCAATTTCTACAAAAGTCCTTCCTGATATTGATAGTTGTGCTGCTACAAATTGCTTTATTAAAGTATCCAATTTTCTTCCGTCAGCTGTACAACGTTGCATCATTAAAATTATGTATTTTCCATATTTTGTAAAGAATAATGTGGATAACATTTCTGATTTACATTGGCTACACTCCATGTTTTGATTGCACCTTTGATTGTCTGGTAATGTTAAATACAGAAATCTCTCATTGTCTACATTGGTGCTACATGTATACATGCAATTTTCACAATTATGTTCCCATTTGTAAGAAAGACCAAAAATATTTTCTATTTCTACACCTTCATTTTTAAAAATGGTAAGCATATACATTAAAAATTCCTGAGCATCTTGTTGGATATTTTGTGAAAATTGTGTAGAACCAGAACACACGTCCAAAACACTACGAACATCTGAAACGATTGTATTTTACTTGTATCTGTTGTCAATTTTTCATAAACAGAATGCAACAGAGAACAAAATCTTTTTTGCCGATTCTGCATAATTTGTTCTCGCAAACCTTCCAGATAAAAAACAACATTGACCACTACATTAGCATAGCAGTTGACACCTGAACTATTTTCAAACTGATAACCAACATTTTCTCTTCAACAGTGTCCAATTTCTTTTTACCTGTAATCACAACATTATCTTATTCTTTTCCCTTCTTGACATCTTCAGTACAGATATTCTCAAACCTTCTTTTTCGACCAACCACACGCTTTTCAAATACAGGATATTGACCTAAATTGGGAGCATACACCCTTCTTAACATATTATACTCTTTTACACAGTTTGCATCTGCAATAACCTTTGTCTCATCAAAATCAATCAAAAGCAAACCGGATAATGTTCTGACTCGTGACAGAGCAACATATGCCATACCCTCTTTAAATACGGTAGATCCAATGTTCACCAATGCACTGTCTACACTGAATCCTTGAGATGTATGAATAGTCACTGCGTATGCCAGAGATAATGGAAATTGTTTCCTACGGACATATAAATCTTTAACAAGCAAAAAACGAACTGAACAACGACCAATTTCTTTAACTTCATCAATCTGATCAAATTTAATTTTTAAAAATTCAATTCCTTCTTTTTTCTGATAATTCACAAAATCCACCACTTTACCCATTGCACCATTAACTAAATCTTTCTCTACATCCAAATTACGCCTTAAAATTACCCGACAGTTTACACACTCATATAGTGTCTTTTCTAAACCAGCAGTTTTAGATATCTTTTTTTTTAAACAATCCAGTTTTGATCTCAACTTTCCCATCAAAATAATAGTGATTCCTTCATGCTGTATTTTATCGATGGCTTCCATTTTTACCATTTCTTCATTTTCCAGTTTCAATAGTTCTTCGTTGAATATGGAACACTCGCGCAGTGTTGGCATTAAGCAAATCACTGATTTATTTTTAGCAATTTCCACGTACACTTTTGCAGGAACTGCATTTTCATTTGGAAAGACATTGCAAAGTAATCGACTCTCCAAAGCTTGTTTGCCTTGTTTTGAAAGAATTCCAATTCTTATATCTTGAAGAATACTTTCATATTCAGCATCATTTGTCTGTCGCATATTTGTTGTCAGTTCTTTGTATTCAAAATGAGTCCAAATGTTCACATTACCAACACTGCCAAGAGACTTTCTGCTATCTTCATGGGCTAGTGTTTTAAATACCGGTTGTCCTTTTACTGGAGTCAGTTGCAGTAGATCTCCAAAAACTATGACGTGTTTTCCTCCAAATAACACGTCATACTCTGTTTTAAGAATTTGCAGCATTCTTAAATGCACAAAGGCAAGCATCAAGTTTGAGACCATGCTCACCTCATCAATAATGAGAAGTGTCATTTTCTTCAGGACTCTTGAAACTTCACAATAAGCTTCTCCAGATGGCTTGTGGAATTCCAATTTGTTATCATGCGCTACTGGCAGCATTAGTAAATAATGTAAAGTAATTCCTTTAATGTTATGTGCTGCCAACCCAGTTGGAGCAGTGACAACACAAGACAAATGCGAATCAGTTGTTTTCTGCAGATAACTTGTAATTACTTTAATTAAGAAACTTTTTCCTGTTCCAGCTTGACCACTCACATACATTCGGATAGGTTGAAATGATGTACATGAGCACCCTCTCTTTTCATTAAGTAATCCATGGCCAATCTGCTCTTTCACTTTGCTGATATATTTGTTTCAGTTCAACATTTAGTTGTTCTTCCAAGTTTCCTATCTGTATTGCATCTTCTTGAGCTTGATACATTGCTATTTCCACCTCATTCATTGCAATCGCTGCTTCATTTTCAACAATTGGTTGTCCTAGTGGATCTTGACTCAGTGAAGCAGAACTTTGACTGTCTTGAGAACTGTCTCTAGCAATCTCAGCTGCAATTGTAGCTTCTTGATCAATTTCATCATTCAACATTTTGATATAATTTGCGAAAGCACTGCATTGTATGCTATCTTTAGAAGCATTAAATGAATCGTCATAGCTGGGAAAATCTCCAAGTAATTCCAGTTCTGAACGCCATGGTTCGAACATTTGCAAAAGGGCTAAATAGTAAAATTCCCTTTTGTCAGCAGTGTCGCAACTCAGTTTCCTGTGATTAATTAAATTTCCTTTCCTTTGTTTCACCAGACATCCTTCGGAACCAATCACTGCATATTTTCCCTCGTTGATGTTCTCTGTAGTATTCCGTTTAAAAGTGTAGTTTTGCAGCACTTCATAGAGACACATGTTCTCAAGATGATGACTTCTATTTGGGTAGTATGTGTCCAACATATTCGTTTTCAAAATATCTGTACTTTCTGGTTCATTTTCTGCCAAATATTCAATTTCTTGAACAGATTTCAGTACCCGATTTCGCATTCCTGAAAGACCTAGACTCACCCGAATGATTCTTCTACTTTTGGAATATTGACTTGCAGATGATAAGCGATCTGAACATTCATATGCTCCAATTTTTATGATGCGATAACATCTTCAAACAGAAACTGTATAATTTCTTACTTAGAGTGTTCTCGTGAGAAATCTCTTCCCACATTTCTTTCAATTCAGTCTTTTCTGATTTAGTAATGTAAGATGTTACATATCGAGCAACAGCAATGGAATTGTCCGCCACATACTGAATATCCATGTTAGCGTTCCACATGGATAAAATAACTGGATTGTAGTCATTTATGTATTTTGATTCTTCGCTTCTTCTTAAGTTGTAGGTGTTTTTCGGAGACTTTCTTGTGATGGTATGTCGCATAGCTGACATAAAACTGTTCACTCTTCCTTTGGATAATACAGGACGTGGAAATCCAAAACAACATTTGTATAGAACTTATCCTTTGATTTGTACTTTCGTCAACAGTATTTTCCACACCTGTGGCTTTGAAATCGTAAGACTTGTTGTTTTAAGTTTTTATCTTATCTGCTATTGGGAAGAGCCCAAGTAGCATAATCTTCAATGAAAGACAAAACAGTTTCATCTGAATCTGTTCCAAATTTGGGGGCGTCCTTGATCCATAACAACATATGTATGTGAGGAGTACCTCTTGCTTGATACTCCTTTCTCCAAAAGAAATCCACAACTTCTCCAAGAGGAGGATTCTTTTTATTGCAGATGAAAGACATCATAGCTTCAAATCTATGATTGAAATATCTGCATACATTGACAGGATCCAAAGAGCACAATTCTCCAGGTGTCTTGTATTCAATATTTTTTATATTGGAATTTGCCTCTCGAAGAAATTCAAGTAAATCATCCCAAGCATACTCAGCACAGCTTAGTGTAACAAACCATGTAGGAGTTCCCAAGTTCCGTAGCATACATTTCAGTTCTCCATGTCGACGGTACCAATATTCATTAGTCCCACGCTGACATGCCATCAGATTAATCAACTGAGATTCTAAATGATCATCTCTCTGATGCACTTTATCCATAAAATCCTTTGCAGTTACATTTTGAAGATGCATTCCAGTTTTTAAAATGTGATTTACTGCATATGAAAGTCCAGACAAGTCACTTTCAAACAGAAGGTGAAACATATAAGGGATACATTGTCGAAATCTTGGATCTTCTGCATATAATCTTGTTGTCCGATATTCAGATGGAGGAATCTGCACAGGACGTTCATCATATCGTCCACCTTTTCCTGTTGGAAACAACTGCGGGAAACAACGAGCTTCCAAGCTCTCTTCCCATACACTCATGGGACTTCCTGTTGCTTTTTTCATTTCAAACAACTCAATTGTATTCCCCATCACCTCTTTGGAATGAAGTGGATGTACACTGTAATGTTCATAGATCTCTTCACATCTGGACATGTCCACTTTTCAATTTGTCCACTTAATGTTTCACTATCTTCTGCTAAATCTATTTCTTCTTCTCCAACAAACACATTTCTATAGTACTCATTATTTTTTAACAGATACAATGATGCCTTTTGCAGTTTTCTAACATCCACTAACTCTTGCCAAATTGTCTTATTCTTAGTAGGAACACCATTAACTAGAATGACTAGTGGCTCATTTTCTGCATGGTCTACACCAATAGTTTCAATATTTTTCCTTAAATTTAACGGTAAATACACAACTCTTCCTTTCTTACCTCTTTGCAACTTTGATGGAGGTAATTTACCTGTTTTGGGCTCCATACGAACAATAGCCTGAAACGGGGGAACACATTGCATGAGAATAGACTCATACGTATTTAAATCTATCAGCTCTGGTGGAATAGCAACCAACTCTAGATTATTATGAACAGCTCTACCAGGCATTTTATTCTCATCTAATTTGTTATAACAATATTTGCAAATACGCTGCTCAGATCCCAAATCAAAACAATCCTCTACCAACAAATAAATTGCAAATTCCATCCACTTATCATTATCTTCTATTTCACTTTTTAAATACAGATTGACACCCCTAGTCTGATTTTTATAGTGACTTCGTCGACAACAAATACAAGAAACATTTAGGTGCCGATCACGATCCGGTAAAAAAATGGCCCGTACGACTCGTATCGGGTCTTTTTACCGTACGAATCGTACAAGTGCCGTACAAACTGCCAATTACGATTCGCATGGGAAAAAGACCATACGAATCGCATTGGGAATAATTACCCACACGTCCTCGGGTCGGAAAATGTGTCCGACACGTCCCCGGACGATTCACCGTACAAATGTGAAAAGTGAAGTCCGACCGCGGAATCACGATCCATCCCGTGCGTCCGATGTTACAACCGTATGGAAAAAACACCGTCCGCACCGAACTCCCATAGCAACCATGGAGACATGTGCCCGCATACGCGCCGAACACCCCCCCAGCCCCCGTACGTTCGAGTCGTACCCCCGTGTATGTACACCTGTGTACGTTCGAGTCGTACCCCCACCCGTGTATGTACACCTGTGTACGTGTCCTACCCCCCGTGTATGTACACCTGTGTACGTTTGAGTCGTACCCCCCGTGTATGTACACCCGTGTACATTTGAGTCGTACCCCCACCCGAGTATGTACACCCGTGTACGTCTCCTACCCCCGTGTATGTACACCTGTGTACGTTCGAGTCGTACCCCCACCCGTGTATGTACACCCGTGTACGTGTCCTACCCCCCGTGTATATACACCCATGTACGTTCGAGTCATACCCCCACCCGTGTATGTACACCCGTGTACATGTCCTACCCCCCGTGTATGTACACCCGTGTACGTTCGAGTCGTACCCCCACCCGTGTATGTACACCCGTGTATGTGTCCTACCCCCCGTGTATGTACACCTGTGTACGTTCGAGTCGTACCCCCACCCGTGTATGTACACACGTGTCCTACCCCCGTGTATGTACACCCGTGTACGTTCGAGTCGTACCCCCACCCGTGTATGTACACCCGTGTACGTGTCCTACCCCCCGTGTATGTACACCCGTGTACGTTCGAGTCGTACCCCCACCCGTGTATGTACACCCGTGTACGTGTCCTACCCCCCGTGTATGTACACCCGTGTACGTTCGAGTCGTACCCCCGTGTATGTACACCCGTGTACGTTCGAGTCGTACCCCCACCCGTGTATGTACAACCGTGTACATGTCCTACCCCTCCGTGTATGTACACCTGTGTACGTTCGAGTCGTACCCCCACCCGTGTATGTACACCCATGTACGTGGACTACCCCCCGTGTATGTACACCCGTGTACGTTCGAGTCGTACCTCCACCCGTGTATGTACACCCGTGTACGAGTCATACCCCCACCCGTGCATGTACACCCGTGTACGTGTCGTACCCCCGTGTATGTACACCCGTGTACGTTCGAGTCGTACCCCCACCCGTGTATGTACACCCGTGTACCTGTCCTACCCCCCGTGTATGGACACCCGTGTACGTTCGAGTCGTACCTCCACCCGTGTATGTACACCCGTGTACGAGTCATACCCCCACCCGTGCATGTACACCCGTGTACGTGTCGTACCCCCCGTGTATGTACACCCGTGTACGTTCGAGTCGTACCCCCACCCGTGTATGTACACCCGTGTACAAGTCATACCCCCCGTGCATGTACACCCGTGTACGTTCAAGTCGTACCCCCACCCGTGTATGTACACCCGTGTACGTGTCGTACCCCCCGTGTATGTACACCCGTGTACGTGTCGTACCCCCAACCGTGTATGTACGACCCGTACCCTCACCCGCGGACGAATGGAGCGTACCCCAGACCCCAACACCAGCACCTCCACACAACATCGCGCATGTACGAGTCGTACCAAGCCAGACACAAGGACAGCACTGTACAACAAAATGCCCAAAGTACACACTGTACACACACTAAAAACGCACGTACACAACCAGGACAAAGCAAAACAACACAAGAATACACCATTCGAATGGCACAAAGCCACTAAACATGTCCAACAAGCTCAAAAACAACACAATCACTGACCTGCAACTGCCAAAATCCAAAACAGAGGCCCAAAACACAACCACTCCTTATAACACACCCACCCAAAGTTCAAACACAGCCACACCTACCAATGGACCAATAAAAAGGGCCCACACACACAAACCATGAGTCTTTGCAACAGACTCACTGCTGCCAGACCCCACAGACAACCTACAGCACCATACTAGAAGCTTTACCACACCTTACACTTGCACACCTTCACACACACACACCTTCACAAACACCCCCACATCACATTCACACACACACCTGCACAACCACACCCACACACCCACAACCATCCACACACCCCCCCACCATCCACACCCACACCCCTCACCATGCCCACTAACAAAAATCCAAAGTTCACTAGCCGAGAGTTGGAGGTCCTTGTCGATGAAATCCTCAGAGTTGAGCCACACCTCTTTGGAACATTGGTCAGACAGACCATCATTTCAGAAAAAACATCCATGTGGCAGACCATCGTCGATGCTGTGAATGCTGTTGCGGACACCAGAAGGACCAGGCATGAATGCCAAGCCAGGTGGTACGATCTGCGGGGGAGGGTCTGAGCCAAAATGACGGACGAACACAACCAGGCCAACGTCACTGGAGGAGGGCCGCCCCGCAGACGCGTAGAATACCATCCCTGGGAGGAGAGGGTGATGGCCATACTGCCGGTGGTGGCAGTGGACGGATTAGAAGGACTCCGAGACCCGGGTGAGTACACAAACAACTCACCTCACATGGGGGGAACGTCATCCACAACCAAACTCACAAACAGGCACGCAACCACCCCAAGCTATCGCATGACTCAACCACACTCCATGAACACGCACATGCCACTAGCGCCACCATGCCCCATGCACCCAGCTGGACAATGTCAAGTCACAGGCCACAGAAAACACCAACACAAGACACGGTAACCCGGATGGCGGGAGTGTGGGCCCCAAAAATCACATAGTGCAACTCAGAAGCAGACAACAATGCCCTCTGCCCATATGGCCTAGGTCACAGCCAGACAAACAGTGTGTCCCCACACAGGAAAGACTCGCCAGCAAATGGCGGATGCCTTGCATCAACACATGGGGTGACGGCACGTTCTTGCACATGACAGCAGCTAATGAACAGCCAACACTGTGAAAGAGTGGCAGCACACACCACCACAGCAGCAGTGCAGACACACACACTACACCCAATGGGTGCCTGGAGATCAGAAACAAACTCACATCAACAATCCAAGGGCCATTCAAAGATCTGCTAACAGTCTGTGCCCAGGAAGCTGTGTTGAGGTGACAGAGGGTGACACACAGAGGGGGACAGAGGGGGAGGGAGACACAGGGAGACGGACAGAGGGAGGAGGCTGACACACAGAGGGAGGGAGAGGGGGACAGAGAGGGAGGGAGACACAGGGAGACGGACAGAGGGAGGAGGCTGACACACAGAGGGAGGGAGACGGGGACAGAGAGGGAGGGAGACACAGGGAGACGGACAGAGGGAGGAGACTGACACACGGAGGGAGGGAGAGGGGGACAGAGAGGGAGGGAGACACAGGGAGACAGACAGAGGGAGGAGGCTGACACACGGAGGGAGGGAGAGGGGGACAGAGAGGGAGGGAGACACAGGGAGACGGACAGAGGGAGGAGACTGACACACGGAGGGAGGGAGAGGGGGACAGAGAGGGAGGGAGACACAGGGAGACGGACAGAGGGAGGAGGCTGACACACAGAGGGAGGGAGAGGGGGACAGAGAGGGAGGGAGGCACAGGGAGACGGACAGAGGGAGGAGGCTGACACACAGAGGGAGGGAGAGGGGGACAGAGAGGGAGGGAGACACAGGGAGACGGACAGAGGGAGGAGGCTGACACACAGAGGGAGGGAGAGGGGGACAGAGAGGGAGCGAGAAAGGGACACACAGGGAGAGCAAATCAGCCTTGTGGGGTGTGGGGATGTCTGCTCATCAGCAGGTGGACTGCGTGCATGTAGACAAGGGTGGCCAGTGCCAGAACCCCCCCTCTTCTCCATGGCAAAACACAGGGCCATGTCACAACCTGTGCACGAGCACAACGACAGCTACCTGCATTATATAAGTGTGTGGAACCACTCCATGTGCACACGTACAGTGCTACACGGAAGGCGCCAATGCATGGCTCGCCACACCTGCCCACTCCACTGCTGACTGCTGTCACAATTGACGCAGCAAGTAAGACTGTGCCACACATAGGTAAAGTCTCAAAAGCTGTGGCCAAGGGACATACCCATGCACAAGTGCACTGTCAGTGGAATGCAAGACATATCCAAATTCCCAGAGGAAATGTGCCAACTTTGAAAACAATGAAACATGGATGTTGCATGGAACAAAATTAACATTGTCTCTCTCACACACAGGTCAACGTCGTCGATCACCCCCCAACACTGGGGGGGAAGACACACAGGACCCGGCTCGGCGGGATGACGGAGCCACCGGCAGCGACGACTCTCACCACTCTGTGGACGAACCCGAACCCGACCAACCTGGACCCTCTGGTGTCCAACGACCTGCAGCACCTGCGTCAGGTACAACTGGGCCAACCACCACCCCCACTCCTGCCACATCCCAGGAGACACCCAGGATCCCTGCCCCACCACCACAATGCAGCCAGGCTGGCCAGGAGGGACACGGTGTCCCGGGCACCCAGGAGAAGGCAGGCAACAACGCAAATGCCACCCCTCAGGGGTCCTGGAGACCCGATGTGCCCACAAGGGCTGGCCAGGTGCAAGTGGGAAGGGGTGGTGGGAGTGGGAGTGGAGGACGGCGGAGGCGCCAGCCTGACCAGTTGGCTGGGGAACCGCTATATTCCCATGTCCGAAACATCCTGGACACATACCGGCAGGACACCACGGGCATGGCCCAGGTTGTGTCCATCCTCGAGGGGATCAAGACCCAGCAGGCCCAGCAACATGCGGAGCAACATGCCTGTCTACTGCAACACCAACGGAGGATGGAGGACAGACAGGCTGAGCTCGTGACGGTGTTCACGGGAATTCACAGTACACTCCGTCGGATGGCCGACAACATGGGCAACCCTCCCTGTGCCATCAGGCGTAGAACATCACCACCCACAGGGAGGGATGAGGAGGAGGAGGAGACATCCGAAGGAGCATCCCAAACATCGTCACGGCCTGCTTCTGAGGGTCCCCTCAGGAGGGCGGGTCGTCCACGGAAAAGACCGTGAGGGTCGGCGCAACAGCACCATCTCCCAGGACACCTGGCCTGGCACCTGGCCCACTGGAGCAACAGCAGCACAGCATCAAAAGACATTCTCTGCCACATGGACTTGCTGGTCACTGTCTGACCAATGTTGACAAAGACTGTGGCATGGACTCTGAGGATTTCAAATGGCAAGGACACCAACTCCCCTAGTGAACTTTGGATTCCACACACCCGGAAAGCCCCTCATGTCAAACATCCCCCCCCTACCCCAACCAAAATAAAAAGTCACACCATAAAGAGAAGATGCCTACTGATTGCATTATTACCTTACATGTGTCTTGTAAAGTCTAACTATGCCTGAGTTCTCATTTGACTTCAACCATCCACACCCTGGGGCCTGAGTCTGGCACAGGACACACATGGGTCACATTGTATTAGGCAAGACAGACATGGAGCACCATACACACCCGTGATGGGCCCAACCAGCTGAAGGGGTGGCCGCACAACCGTGCTGACAGACATATTGAGTACAGCGACAGCCATGCGCAGAGGTCAGGGATCATGTGGAGTGTCCTGGGGGGCACCCAGGTATGTGAGGACAGGTGGCAGAACCATGTCCTGCAAGCTTGAGTCAGGTGGATGCAGTGAATGGTGGCCTGGCCAACGTTGGATGCATGGGGATGGCACATGTCACAATACCCACACAGTCATGGACTACATGCACAAAACAGAGTCTAATCCCACACAAACAGCTTGCATCTTGCTACTCTACAAATAGACACATAGCCACTATCACGGAAAACCATGCCACACATGCCGGATGCACCGTGGCAACACACCAGCATTGACTGAGAAGAGGCACCTTGGAGGCATAGGGACACCTTCATTAGTCATGTATTCGGGATTGCAGAGGCAACTCGGAGTACACATGAACGGGTCATGTGGAGTAACATGTGGGTCCAACACTAGAACCCCCCTTCTGCAGCCCAAATGCGTGATAGCCATGGAACTGGCACACAAGTGTCGGCTAACAGCTAAGCACCCCCTGCTGCTCACGGAGAGACTGCCATACACCATTGATCCGCTGATGTGGAAGTCCCACAGCATGTCAAGCCAAGGCAAACCGTATGTGTCCGAGGGCAGTGTAACACACATTGATGCCATCATCACGTTCCACAATCCCATCACTGATGACTGTCAACAAGTCTGACCATCTATTCAGGTGTACCCAGCTGCATGTAATGTGTACCATGGTGATGCGACATGTCTGCAGAGGAACCAAACATCGACAGGGGCAGTGTGCATACATCGTGAACAACTGCCACACCCAATACACCCCTGATGCATCCCTTACCCTAAGGAGACTTCCAAACTTGTCCGTGCCTGTAACGCTGAGTCAGCACACGATGACGTGTCCATGAGGAATAGCAGTGCCACAACAATGCAACCAGCAGATGGCATGTGCAAGTACCTGGGGATGAGAAAAACACAAGAAGTCAGCCACAAAAAGCACAGCCACTTGCATGTGCATGTACTCGACACATGTAAGGATGACAACATGCCAGGTCACAATTATGACTGGGGAAATACACATCACTGCCACCATCACTCCAGTGACACATCCACACACTCCTCTGACTCACGTGGCATACATGCAGATGGACACACACATCGCAACACATGCCACACGGGGACCAATGCGTGCACACACAGACACTGGTACTCACCACTAAGCAAAGAAGTCGCGTATGAGCCGAGTCCGGATGTCCTCTTGTGGAACCACGTCCTCCACATCACTAGCCCCATTGCCAAGCCCTTCGTCCTCCACGGGTGGATGGTCCTGATCATCTTGTTCCAGGATGAGTGGCACAGCTTTCTCAACTGCCATGTTGTGCAGCATGCAGCAGACCATGAAGATTTTGCAGACCTTCGCCGGGGCATATGGGAGCGCGCCGCCGGTCTTGTGGAGGCATCGGAATCGGCTCTTCAGGAGGCCAAATGTCCTCTCTATCACTCGCCTTGTCCGGCCATGGGCGGTGTTGTAGCGGAGCTGGGCCGGCGTGATGGGGTTGCGGAGAGGTGTGCTCAGCCATGGCATGTTGGGATAGCCAGCGTCCCCTACATGGAAAGCACATGGACATAAGTAGGACAGGAGAAGCGGTCGTGCTGGAAGTCTACGCAAAATACAGGACAGACAGACTGTACCCACCAACAACACATGCTCGTTCGTTGCGCAGCTGCGTCATCATTTCAGGCATCCTGCTACGCCTCATGATGTAGGCATCGTGTGCTGATCCTGGAAAACGAGCAGAGACATGTGAAATCACCATGTTGGACAGACACACCACAAGGGCATTGATGGAGTGGTAGTGCTTGCGATTCCTGTACGCTACCTCCTGTGCCTGTGGTGGTACCAAAGCCACATGTGTCCCAACTATGGACCCAATGACATGGGGCATCCCTCCCAGGGCATAGAATACACGCTTGACCCCAGTCAACATTTCAGGGGTTGGGAAATGGATGAAGTCATCCAGGTGAATCAACATGGCCTCTAAGAAATCATGCAGCACACGGCAGAACATGCTCTGGGACATGCCACCAACATGAGCTATGGTATTTTGAAAGGTACCCGTGGCAAGAAAATGTAGGGCTGCCATTACCTTCAGCTTGGGTGTCAGTGCCGTAGGATACCTGTGCAGCGGTTGCAGGTGTGGTGCCAGTCTCGCCGTCAACTCCAGAATCAACGGTTGGGGGAAGCGGTTGCACTGGATACAGTCATTCTCCCGCATGGCAGCCTAGTCCAGAATTGGTCGGGGAAGAGGCGGCGCTCTGCAGTAATTTGGAAGTGACAAGGAAGAGTGAGTGCACCACAACAACAATTTATTTGTACTGAGCACATGTTAATCTGTCAATTCACATATGCTACATACGGAGTCAGGTATGTGCCACATGCCCTGGACACGTATGGCTGCCAGGTGACACTCCTACCAAGACCCAGCTACACATGGAGATTGTGAACCTCCACATGCCATGGCATGGGATTAGCTGTGTCCCAGTGTAAGTGAACAGCCAGATGCAAGACAGGAGTGACATACATCCACACATCAGCAGAAGTAGGATGTCGATTGCAGAGACTGGTAGCGGAACACTAGAGCCACAGGTCACATGACATTACACTAGGACAGCCCACACACCTTGCCATGAAGGTGTACATGTGATGACTCACCACACATTCATAGAGAGGATTCAGACATGTCCTTGTTACGCTATTCTGTGTCCCATGCATACATACGCACCTCACATCCGATACCACATGTGGCATGGTGTGCGGAACAGTGTGCCATGTCAATCTACACACGCACACATGTTGGTTGCTGCAACAGCTGCTGCTTTTGAGGGAGCTCCAACATCAACCTAATGGGAACCCCCCCACACATACATGACATAGTCACATCGTGCACCGTGGGTAGTGACATGTCTGGTGTGGTAACCCCTGTACCGGGCCTCAGGGGACACTTGCCTGTGTTGTTGTCCGTGCCATGCCAGTGACGCTCATCCCAAGTGTGCAGTACGACATGCACACATGTCAAAGGAGTCAAGGGCATGCCTGGCACACATTGCACCCTCACACATTACATGTGTACACATCTCATCATACATCTGGTGCCTTCTCGACTCAGGAGTAATGTGCCACATCACAGCCTTTCACACCTGTGCCCCACACATGTAGTACTGCCCAGACAATGCCTTGATGTCCATCCATGGACAAGTATGTCAGCCCTATTCCTTCCTGTGTGCTGCCTGTCACCACTGTGATGTGTGAAAAGCACCGTACTTTCGCAAAGAGGGCCTGTGTACGTTCCCGTATCACTATGGGAGTGCTGCCGTATGTGTACCCATAGTGATAGTGAGCGTACAGGCGTGTGTACGCTCCGTACCACTATGGGTGTTCTCGCATATGCGTACTCATAGTGACAGTGAGCGTACAGGCGTGTGTATGCTCCGTACCACTATGGGTGTTCTCGCGTATGCGTACTCATAGTGATAGTGAGCGTACAGGCGTGTGTACGCTCCGTACCACTATGGGTGTTCTCGCATATGCGTACTCATAGTGATAGTGAGCGTGCAGGCGTGTGTACGCTCCGTACCACTATGGGTGTTCTCGCGTATGCGTACTCATAGTGATAGTGAGCGTACAGGCGTGTGTACGCTCCGTACCACTATGGGTGTTCTCGCGTATGCATACTCATAGTGATAGTGAGCGTACATATAGTGAGCGTACAGGCGTGTGTACGCTCCGTACCACTATGGGTGTTCTCGCATATGCGTACTCATAGTGATAGTGAGCGTACAGGCGTGTATACGCTCCGTCTCACTATGGGTGTTCTCGCGTATGCTTACTCATAGTGATAGTGAGCGTACAGGCGTGTGTACGCTCCGTACCACCATGAGTACGCATACGCGTGAACACCCATAGTGGTACGGAGCGTACACACGCCTGTACGCTCACTATCACTATGAGTACGCATACGCGAGAACACCCATAGTGGTACGGAGCGTACACACGCCTGTACGCTCACTATCACTATGAGTACGCATACGCGAGAACACCATAGTGGTACGGAGCGTACACACGCCTGTACGGGCCGTTGCTATGCATTTGGGGTGCCCTAGGGCCCCGGAACGCACCGTACCTGTGTGTGAAGCTCAAAATTACATAGGGGACACATGAGGGACAAGTATAAAGGCCTACATGCATGCTGGTTGTCATGGAGACCAAGTTTAAAGTTTGAATTTTTTCCGGAAGGTGTACAGCAGAAGTCAGTTGGAATGAATCTACTTTGTTGCAATGTGTTTGTGGAGTTGACATCATGCTGAAGAAAAAAACACAATAAGAACCCACTGACTGTGCTAGGTTTGAAGGGATTGGAGGAAACATAGGATGCAAATGTGAGTGACCAATCACTCTGTACTCCTGTGCATGAAACAGGCCAGCAAGGCAGATATAAGGCAGCCAGGTCCAATGAGGGAGCACTTGCCTGCACATCTTTGTATTCCACGACCCAGCTGCTGCTACTGATTCCCTGGAACCATGTCAAGGTCTGTGGAGAGGTCACAGCCTTTCACCCTGGAGGAGAACCTGGCTTTGCTGGATGTGATCCTCCCACAGTACCCCATGCTGTATGGGCGACCAGGGTATCAGGTGAGTGCAGAGTCCACTGGCACAGACTGTGTCCCTTTTTTGTGACTGTGACTTCTGGCGTTGTGTCCAGGTGTGGCACACATGCTATGTACTGTAGGGGGGGTCCCGGGGGGGGAATGCCTGATGTCTCCCAGCCAGTGCATGCTGTGGTGCATGTCTGCCGTCCTCACTTGCATTGCGTTTACTGTGACAATCACTGCATGGTGCATGCCACATTCTGCCTGTCTTGTCCTCCTGGGAATGTAGCCTCTACAGTCCTCATGTGATTATGTGGTCAGCCCAGTGTGACAGGTGACTGTACCCACAGATGTGTGTTAGTTCTGTGTACCTGTGCTGAGAGTGTCCACATGATGTGTTCGTACCCTGGACATCGGTGTGTGTGTAAGTCCCCTGTCATGTGGGTGGGTGCATATGTGGGGTGTGGCACCCGGGCTGCATGAGGGATGGATATACCCTGCCCATGTGATGTGAGCAGGGAGCAGTGCTGTGTGTCTGACGTGCAGAGCCAGCCCCACACCTGTAAGCCCCCCCCCGTCTAGTGGCACATGTGCAGAGTGAGTTTTGTCACAGCATTTGGCAATGGCAGGTGAATGTCCTGTGCCTGTGTGTGTCTGTGTACTCTGCTGCGGTAGCGTCAGTGGCCTGTGGCATGTGACTGCTTAGAGGTGCTGCACATTATCCTGGTGTACCTTGTGATGCACAGTGTGTGCCTGGATCATTGATTGTGTCGTTGCCCTCATTCCACCGGTGTACTTTCAATGGCACGTACTGCTTTTGCCCTTCCCCAGAGGATCATGTCCCTATGACAAAGGTGCAATGCGTTGGATGCATACTATGCCTTGTTGTACACAGCACATTTGTTCTAACATGTCTCTCTGTGACATGTGCCTGGTGTATTGATGTAGTGTCACTTGTTCATCCTCACAGGTAGGCGCCTCTTCCAAGAAGCAGATATGGCTGACCGCCGTCAGTGCCGTGAGGAGTGCGGATGGTCGGAAGCGGCACCTGGCCCAGGTGAGGAAACACTGGCAGGATATCCGGTGCTGGACACGGAGGATCGCACGGGTCCTGCTGGGGGATTCACCTGAGACCCATAAGAACCGGGGGCGCCGCCGTCTGACCCACATCCACAAGCGTGTGCTGGCGGTGGTATTTCCAGAATTGGAGAGGCGCTTACAGGAGAAGCAGCAGCAGGAAGGGGGTAGGTACATGTGTGTTTGTCACCAGCATTTGTAAGTGCACAGTTGCATGGATTCACTGCCAGGGTTTAAAGGTGCTGTGCAGATCCAGTTACCCACAGTATAGCTGTGCTCTCCTGCCACCCTTCCCCTCCTTGCAATGTGTTCCCTGGTCTGTGTGTAGTCACTCCTTCACAAGGTAATGTAGGCTGGCGCTTTCTCCACATGAACTATGCCTGTAGCATCATGTGTGGGGGTGGTGTGTAACAGGTTTGGGGACCTTGCCTGTGCCCTGTCCAGTTCAGTACATGTGGGTTCCATGTCAGTTGGCACTGATGCTGAGTCCAGACATGGGAGTTAGTCTCTCAAGTGTCATGCCTTACAGCGCGCATGTCCTATGTTGTGGCCTGTGACATGATGTGCATGAGTGTGCGATACGCATAGTGCAGGGATGGTGGCGTGTGTTGCAGTCATTCCCATTCAGGACCATGGAGTTGTGTGGCCACTACTGTCCCCTGGGGCATATTTTCATAGGTGTCATGTGTGTCATCACAAAACATGGACACTCTCAGTGTCTACAGCATAGGTTGTGCTCTGTGCCATTGTCCCCTGGCACCATGTATATTGACGTGAAATGTAGTACAAGTGTCCACTGTACAGCCTGACCTGATTTCCCTTGTTCATAGTCACAGTGGCCAGTGCCTGTGTGTCTTGTTACAATCATCTGATGATGGCCATTTGTACATGATTCTTTGGACAGGCGCACCTTGGGAATTTGGCGTCCAATCTTGCATTTATGCAGCCCCTGTGTATTTCACCCAGACTAAGAGATGTAAGGGCTTCCTGTGTGTCAACAAATTGTCTCATGTAGGGGGTGGTTGGTGCGGGCAAAGCCTACATGTCAAAACCTGAACTCTCCTTGCTAGGTCTGGCCAGTGTGTGATGTTTGTCTGGACATACACTCAAGGTGCAGTGAGCCAGTCATGTTGGGCATGTTTGCAGTATTACCTATGCAGCATGTGCCTCCAGTTCATGGATATGGTCCCTGCTCCTCCCTATTTTCGGCAACGCTGTGTGGTGCAGATGCAGTGCTGGATTGTCCCCAGGGCTTGGCTCCTATGTCAAACTCCATATCATGTCATTTGCAATTGTGTCATGCTCTCCATGGATTTTCAGTGGCATGGTGGGTGAACCAACTGTGTGTAGCATGCCCTACATCTGTACCTTGTTTTGTAGATGTTACTGATCTTTCTTTTCAGGCTATGCACTGTAACCTATGTAGATTGTACTCATGTAACATATGTATACAGGTGTGTGATTAATTGCTGTCTCTTCACCTTGCCCACAGCATCGTCGGGGGACACGGAGGGAGACATGAGCACAGACGGAGCAGAGGGACCGAGCACCAGTGCCAGCGTTGACATCGTGGCTGGCACATTGAGTGGTACTGAGGCGGAGGAGAGTGAGGCCGAGGACCTGTCCACTGGCACAACTGAATATGAAGCTGACGGGTCCGAGGATGATCTCTCCGAGTGGGCGGAGGCTGCACCACCAGCTGACAGCGCCACAACATCGCACCTCACCCCCTCCAGTGCCATCAGCCGCCTCCCACTTGCTCGTGTCCCTTCCCAGCGTGCCCGGTCACCACATGTCTCCTTCCTGCCAGGCACCGCACCCCCTGCCCCTGTCTCCACTGCTGCCGCCAATGCCGAGTCTGTGGACATCCAGCGGCAGTTGCAGATTGGTCAGGCTGCGATCCTTAATGTCATCCATGGCCACAGCCAAGTGCTGCACAACATGGAGGCATACTTGGAGGGCATTTTTTCATCGCAGGCTGACCAACGCCAGTTGCTGAGGTCCATAGACTCGACACTGACTGCAGCAGTGGGTCTCCTGCAGCGCTACGTCCCACCCACTACCCCTGCCCCATCCACACTTCCCACTCCCATGCCTGTCCCACATACACCCAGACGTCAGCATGCACCCACCACAACAGACACAGGCACCACACCAGCAGGGAAGGTCATACGCACACCTCCTGGCACGCACACACAGGGTGAAGTAGGCACACCCACTGGGTCGGGGGGCAAACGTAAGTCATGCAGCCAGAGTGGGAGTCCGCATTCCACCCAATCCACTCCCTCCAAATCCCCTCCCCTCAGCTCTCCTGGCCACATTTCCAGCAAGGACTCCTTCATGGCCGCTCTGTCCCTGAGCCCCACTGTGACACCACCCTGCAAGCGGTCAAGGGAGTCCCCGGTCAGGGTGGTTGAGTCCCCCCCCCTGTCCACACCCTCCCCGTGTGGCGCTGCGACCCATCCCTCTGCCCCCCCCCTCCTTGGGGCCTGTGGTTCCTTCGGGTGCAGGTGAGACGCTGGAGGACCTTGCAAAGGTGTGCAGCGCCATCCTGGCCTCCGCCTTTGGCCCTGACCCACCCCCTGTGGTGGAGTCCTCCATCCCTGCACCCACGACGCCTACCCTTCGCCCTCATGTCCCTGCGGTGCCTGGTCCTTCCCCCCCACATGATGCCCTCCCCGCTCTGGAAGACGATGGAGTCTGACTGTGCAGGCAAGCTAGGGGACACGCGTCCCACTGTGTCCCCCACCTGGATTGGAACTTTGGTTTGCCCTATGGGCATAGTACTTTTTGAACTTTGAAGGGAAAAACATATGTTTTGGATGCTGATTAAAGCAATTTATTTTTCCTTTGTACACTACTGTCTGTCTGGTATTGCTGTTGGTGGACCTGCCCCTATATTTTGGGTGGTGATTATGTGTTGGGTGTGTGGGAATTGTCGTCTTGTGCTGGTCATAGGGTGGATCCTGGTATCTGTGTGCCATCACAAGCTGTTGCCTACATAACTTTGTTCATGTAGGCAGTTACTGCATGGTGACATCGTCCCAAGGTGTGTTCCTTCCTCTGTGTAACCTGACTTCTTCCCTGCAGGGTCTTTCCAATATGTGGTGCTGAGCTGTGTCTACATTGGCTGGGTGTGTGACGGACTCGTTAGACTTTGCCCATGCATGCTGAGCGATGTCTCCACCTGCATCATTCGTGGCGTCCTTGGTGGTCACTGTACTTGTGTATGTAGACTGTTGCCATGACTTCATGTGTACATGTATTCTTTTAGGCGCTATGCATATGTATACTTCCAGCCTCGCACACATGTGGTACATGTACTGCAGGATCTTTGTGCACCTGACTGACATTTGTGGGCATTGGATCTGTGGGTACTCCACCCTTTTCTTTGCAGGGGCACTGCTGTGAGTGTTAGGCACCCACCCCTCCTGTCTCTGGGCACTGCTGGGAGTGTTAGGCACCCACCCCTCCTGTCTCTGGGCACTGCTGGGAGTGTTAGGCACCCACCCCTCCTGTCTCTGGGCACTGCTGGGAGGACTCTGCACCCACCCCTCCTGCGTCTGGGCACTACTGGGAGGACTCTGCACCCACCCCTCCTGTGTCTGGGCACTGCTGGGAGGACTCTGCACCCACCCCTCCTGTGTCTGGGCACTGCTGGGAGGACTCTGCACCCACCCCTCCTGTCTCTGAGCACTGCTGGGAGTGTTAGGCACCCACCCCTCCTGTCTCTGGGCACTGCTGGGAGTGTTAGGCACCCACCCCTCCTGTGTCTGGGCACTGCTGGGAGGACTCTGCACCCACCCCTCCTGTGTCTGGGCACTGCTGGGAGGACTCTGCACCCACCCCTCCTGTGTCTGGGCACTGCTGGGAGGACTCTGCACACACCCCTCCTGTCTCTGAGCACTGCTGGGAGTGTTAGGCACCCACCCCTCCTGTGTCTGGGCACTGCTGGGAGGACTCTGCACCCACCCCTCCTGTGTCTGGGCACTGCTGGGAGGACTCTGCACACACCCCTCCTGTCTCTGGGCACTGCTGGGAGGACTCTGCACCCACCCCTCCTGTCTCTGAGCACTGCTGGGAGTGTTAGGCACCCACCCCTCCTGTGTCTGGGCACTGCTGGGAGGACTCTGCATCCACCCCTCCTGTCTCTGGGCACTGCTGGGAGGACTCTACACACACCCCTCCTGTCTCTGGGCACTGCTGGGAGGACTCTGCACACACCCCTCCTGTGTCTGGGCACTGCTGGGAGGACTCTGCACCCACCCCTCCTGTCTCTGAGCACTGCTGGGAGTGTTAGGCACCCACCCCTCCTGTCTCTGGGCACTGCTGGGAGTGTTAGGCACCCACCCCTCCTGTGTCTGGGCACTGCTGGGAGGACTCTACACCCACCCCTCCTGTCTCTGGGCACTGCTGGGAGGACTCTGCACCCACCCCTCCTGTGTCTGGGCACTGCTGGGAGGACTCTGCACCCACCCCTCCTGTGTCTGGGCACTGCTGGGAGGACTCTGCACACACCCCTCCTGTCTCTGGGCACTGCTGGGAGGACTCTGCACCCACCCCTCCTGTCTCTGAGCACTGCTGGGAGTGTTAGGCACCCACCCCTCCTGTCTCTGGGCACTGCTGGGAGTGTTAGGCACCCACCCCTCCTGTGTCTGGGCACTGCTGGGAGGACTCTGCACACACCCCTCCTATTTCAGGATATGTACGCTTAGAACATACACGTGTGTGGGTTCGCTCCATGCATACGCGGGTGAGGGTACGGGTCGTACTTACACTGTTGGGGTGGGGGGTACGCTCCATACGTACGCGGGTGGGGGTACGGGTCGTACTTACACTGTTGGCAGGGGGGTACGCTCCATACGTACGCGGGTGGGGGTATGGGTCGTACTTACACTCTTGGGGTGGGGGGTACGCTCCATGCATACGCGGGTGGGGTTACGGTCCGTACGTACACTGTTGGCAGGGGGGGTACGCTCCATACGTACGCGGGTGTGGGTAGGGGTCGTACTTACACTGTTGGGGTGGGGGGTACGCTCCATACGTTCGCGGGTGAGGGTACGGGTCGTACTTACACTGTTGGGGTGGGGGGTACGCTCCATGCATACGCGGGTGGGGTTACGGTCCGTACATCCACTGTTGGCATGGGGGTATGCTCCATACATACGCGGGTGAGGGTACGGGTCATACTTACACTGTTGGGGTGGGGGGTACGCTCCATACGTATGCGGGTGGGGGTACGGGTCATACTTACACTGTTGGCAGGGGGGGTACGCTCCATACGTACGCGGGTGGGGGTACGGGTCGTACTTACACTCTTGGGGGGGGTACGCTCCATGCATACGTGGGTGGGGTTACGGTGCGTACGTACACTGTTGGGGTGGGGGGTACGCTCCATACGTACGCGGGTGAGGGTACGGGTCATACTTACACTGTTGGGGTGGGGGGTACGCTCCATGCATACGCGGGTGGGGTTACGGTCCGTAGGTCCACTGTTGGCATGGGGGGTATGCTCCATACGTACGCGGGTGAGGGTACGGGTCGTACTTATACTGTTGGGGTGGGGGGTACGCTCCATACGTACGCGGGTGGGGGTACGGGTCGTGCTTACACTGTTGGCAGGGGGGGTACGCTCCATACGTACGCAGGTGGGGGTACGGGTTGTACTTACACTCTTGGGGTGGGGGTACGCTCCATGCATACGCGGGTTGGGTTACGGTCCGTACGTACACTGTTGGGGTGGGGGGTACGCTCCATACGTCCGCGGGTGAAGGTACGGGTCGTACTTACACTGTTGGGGTGGGGGTACGCTCCATACATACGCGGGTGAGGGTACGGGTCGTACATACACTGTTGGGGTTGGGGGTACGCTCCATGCATACGGTGGTGGGGGTACGGTCCGTACATATCCGTACCCACGCTGTGGAATGCTTGTACGGGCCGTACCCAGGCCTTTGCCACGTGGGTACAGCCGTCTCGCCATTGTTGGGATGACGTAGGTGTGGGCGGGGTACGACTCGTTCCCACGCTACGCTCTTAAGGCGTGGGTACGGGATGTACCTGTATTGTTGTGTTGCCTATTCGCGTCGTCAAGCACTTCCGGTGTGGCGGTCGCTGGCTTTGCTGGACACGCCCCCACCCCCTCGTAGTGACCAGGGCCTGAGGGTCAGGTATGTCCAGGGCATGTGTGCTGTGTGACTTTGGTGGGGGTTTTGTGGCCTGCCCCTGGTCCTGCCACCCCCCCCTTTCCCCCCTCCCTTTGTTGTTCTGACCTTCTGCGGCGTCTGCGTCCGAACCTGTAGAGGAGGTCGACTGCTATGAGGGCCGGGATGACACGTAGGTTCGGGTCCATGTCTGTCCGTCGCATACAGGTACTCCTTGTTCGCGTCGTCCTGATTTCCCGGCAGTTTTTGGCAGCCGGAAAATATTCACCGTGCGGGATGACGTCGGTGCGAATCGTGATTCCTGGTACGTGAATGGCAAGCTGCGTGCATCCCGACGTCACGTCGGCGCTTTCCCGGATCGCATTTGTACGTTTATTTTCGTCGGTCGGGCTTTTGTACGATTCGTACGGAAATGGGGTTTCCGTGCGAATCGTAATTCCATGTTTGTATATTTTGACGACCGGGTACGCGTCGGACGGAGAATATGCTCCGACGGTTCGTACCCGGTTTTTACCGGATCGTGATCGCCACCTTGGTCTTTCACCTGAAATTACCTTAAACTTTGTGATTTCATCCTCACATTTTTCTGTACTGTAATTACGGGTTGTACATTGTCTTCAACATTTTGTTCTACTAATGTGTCAGTTTCTTCACTCTCTTGCTGAGGACCAAAGTAACAAAACTCAATATCATCACAGACCTGCTTCACGTCTGATACTGACCCACGCAAAAGAGCACTGTTCAACTCACTTAACTTTAGTGCTGGACTTTTTGCATAATACAACCTTCTCACTACCTTCCGCATTTGAGTATATGTACTTCCAGCATTCTGAAATGGTGAAAAACACTTTGACAAACTTTCCTAGAAAGACAAGCCAGAGAATGACCTTCCAAACCAGTATGTTTTCTCACTCCTCAAGGGTCTAGTCCTTGCAACAGCTTAATCTTTTGTTTTACACTTTTTTTAGTATAGGCTCATAAAACACTACATAATTTTTCAATAGATTCCTGTCGTACACTGCAAATACTACTGCAATCCCAAGTGTACACAGGATTTTTAGCACGTCTGCCTAAAACTTCATCAACTATCACTTCTTCTGCATTTCTTTCAACCTCTTTCTCTTTCTCAATTGTACAACCGTCGCTAACCTCATAACCTCTACCACTGGTGTCAACTGCATACAATAATTTTTCGCTCAGTGAATAACTCTCTTCGTTAAAAAAGGCTCTGAACTGGAACTGTGTTTCCATTCTCCCAAAAAAACATCACAAAGTTTTTTTTTATTAATAACTCTTTTCCTCCTACTTTTGGCCTTCATTACATGGATTGGTTTATCTAGTGATCGAATTCTGTTTAACACTAAAATGAATAGTTTCCTTTTTACTTCAAAAGCCTTTTCCACAATGTTTTCAATATGCTTCTTCTTTTTATAAAATAAAGCTCTTTTTATATTTCTTCACATCTTTCAGCAAATTATGCACTACTCTCTTGTAAAATATTTTTTTGCGTAATTCCTTATACTGATTTTGCCTTCTTTTACCATACTTTATCTCCTTTGACTGACCATTTCCTTTTTTGCTATTCCTCTTATTTTGCTTTTTTTCCTTACTTGAATAATTCTCAGTAGTTCCAGCATTATGTACATTCTGTTTGGTCCTACAAACATTTTTAATAAATTGCTTTGTGATCTTACCAGAAGATTTTTTCCTTTTAGCCACATTATCTTGTACATTCAATACTTGTGATTGATGTTTCTTCAAGTAATCCTCCTGTCTCTGTTCTTTTCTTTTTCTTTTTTTTTCTGGCATGATTTCTCTATTTTAACGTTGAAAAACAGTATCTGTAAAAAAGAATCACAAATAAATGTATATTAATAACTTTCAAATTTATACGATTCTATTACTGTAGAAACATATTTTATATAAAAACTGACTAAGAAACTATAGCCCTGAAGCACAAGTGTGACAATGGTTAAAACAGTACATGCATAGTGCATACTACTTTGAAGCAGTTCATGCCCTAAAGCCTACCTCACTAAAAGACTACATGCTAACTGACTGAATGATTACAGTACTATAAGGAGACACACTGGGTGAGTGACAGGGTGTTTGCTAGATGTGTATGAATACTGACTGGGGAATTGAAGGTGTGCAACACAAGTGTGTAGGTGGTAAGAGGACTGCATGCATAGTGGATAGGCGTTTGAAGCAGTCCATGTGATAAGGCCTGGCTCACTGCATGAGTACTTGGGTACTGACTGAATGATTAGAGTACAGCAAGGAGAGTGCCTGGGTGAATTTATAAGTGGTTGGCTTTTAGCACAGTGAATGGATTAGCACTTGGTACTCAATGGGTCACTAGAGGAGTGGAAAGGGAGTGACAGGATGTTTGCTGGACTGTATGGATACTGACTAGGGAATTGAAGGTGTGAAAGACAAGTGTGTAGGTGGTTAGAGGACTGCATGCATAGTGGATAGGGGTTTGAAGCAGTCCATGTGCTAAGGCCTGGGTCGCTGAATGATTACTTGGGTACTGACTGAATGATTACGTACTGAAAGGAGAGTGCATGGGTGAATTTATAAGTGTTTGGGTTTTGGCGCAGTGAATGGATTAGTACATGGTACTGAATGGGTCACTAGAGAAGTGCAAGAGGAGTGACAGGGTGTTTGCTGGAGTGTATATATACTGACTGGGGAATTGAAGGTGTGAAAGACAAGTATGTAGGTGGTTAGAAGACTGCATGCATACTGAATGGGCATTTGAAGCAGTCCATGTGCTAAGACCTGGCTCAGTGCATGAATACTTGGGCACTAACTGAATGATTAGAATACTGCAAGGAGAGTGCCTTGGTGAATTTATAAGTGCTTGGGTTTTGGCACAGTGAATGGATTAGTACATGGTGCTGAATGGGTCACTAGAGGAGTACAAAAGGAGTGACAGTGTGATGGCTGGAAGTGAATGAATACTTACTGGGGAATTGAAGGTGTGAAAAACAACTGTGTAGATGGTTAAATGACTGCATGCATAGTGAATAGGCATTTGAAACAGTCTATGTGCTAAGGCCTGTTTCGCTGCATGACTACTTGGATACTGACTGAATGATTAGAGTACAGCAAGAAGAGTGCCTGAGTGAATTTATAAGTGGTTGGCTTTTGGCACAGTGAATGGATTAGTACTTGGTACTCAATGGGTCACTAGAGGAGTGGAAAGGGAGTGACAGGATGTTTGCTGGACTGCATGGATACTGACTAGGGAATTGAAGGTGTGAAAGACAAGTGTGTAGGTGGTTAGAGGACTGCATGCATAGTGGATAGGGGTTTGAAGCAGTCCATGTGCTAAGGCCTGGGTCGCTGAATGAGTACTTGGGTACTGACTGAATGATTACAGTACTGCAAGGAGAGTGCATGGGTGAATTTATAAGTGTTTGGGTTTTGGCGCAGTGAATGGATTAGTACATGGTACTGAATGGGTCACTAGAGAAGTGCAAGAGGAGTGACAGGGTAATGGCTGGAGTGTATATATACTGACTGGGGAATTGAAGGTGTGAAAGACAATTGTGTTGGTAGTTAGAGGCTTCCATGCATAGTGGAAACACGTTTGAATCAATCTATGTGCAAAGGCCTGTCTCACTCCAATAATACTTGGGTACTGACTGAATGATTATACTATTGGAAGCAAGAAGAGCGCCTGGGTGAATTTATAAGTATTTCAGTTTTGGCGCACTGAATGCATTTCTACATGGAGCTGAATGGGTCACTGGAACAGTGGAAGGGGAGTGACAGAATGTTTGCTGGAAGTACATGGATACTGACTGGGGAATTGAAGCTGTTAAAGACAAGTGTATAGTATGTTACAAGACTGCATGCATACTGCACAGACATTTGAAGTAGTCTATGTGGTAATGCATGGTTCACAACATGAGTACTTGGAAACTAACTAAATCATCAGACTACTGCTAGGACAGTGCCTGAGTAAAACTTTTAAATTTTCAGTTCTGGCGCAGTGAAGAGAATAGTACATGGTACTGAATCAGTCACTGGATGAGTGAAAGATGACTGTCAAGATGTTTACTGAAATATATAGATACTGACTAGTTAATTAAAGAAGTGAAAGACAATTGTGTAGGTGACTAGAAGCCTGTATGCATACTGTATAGGGTTTAAAGCAGTCCATGTTGAAAGGCCTGGCTCACACCATGAGTACTTAGACACCGACTGAATGATTAAAGTACTGCAAAGAGAGTGCCTGGGAGAATTTATAAGTGTTTGGGTTTTTGCGCAGTGAATGGATTAGTACATGGTGCTGAACGGGTCACTAGAGGAGTACATGGGGAGTGACAGGGTGTTTGCTTGAAGTGTATGGATACTGACTGTGGAATTAAAGGTATGAAAGAGAACTATGTAGATGGTTAGAGAACTGCATGCATAGTAGATAAGCATTTGAATCAATGCATGTGCAAAAGCCTGCCTCACTCCATTACTACTTGAACATTAACTGAATGTTTACAGTATTGCAAGGACAGTTCCTCGGTGAATACATAAGGAATGACTACCTTTTAATTCTACCTAAACTTGAGAACAGGAAATATTTTAAGCAGTTATGCATATTCAAAGAAATGAACTTCTCAAATGCTTCTCTCACAGTGGTTACACAAAGGCACACAGACTCACAGTGTGATTCTAGACAACAACCACTATCCCTAGGAGTTTACCAAAACTCATTCACTACTGTGGAAGTGGTAAGGGAACTGCACACAATCTACATATTTCAGGACTGCACTTTTGTGTCAAAGCGTGACTCATTTAATCAAAGCATAAGCAAAAACTGCCTTCTAATGCTACTAAAACTTGACAACAAGACAGGTTTTAACACAGTTATCTGTCAGCAAATACACAATGTTACCAAATGCTTCTCTCACAGTGGTTTCCAAATGCACACAGACTCACAGTGTGATTCTAGACAACAACCACTATCCCTAGGAGTTTACCAAAACGCATTCACTACTGTGGAAGTGGTAAGGGAACTGCACACAATCTACATATTTCAGAACTGCACTTTAGTATCAAAGCCTGACTCATTTAATCAAAGCATAAGCAAAGACTGGCTTCTAATGCTACTAAAACTTCACAAAATGACAGGTTTTAAAAGAGTTATCTGTCAGAAAATACATGATGTTACCAAATGCTTCTCTCACAGTGCTTCCCAAAAGCACACAGACTCAGTGTGTGATTCTAGACAAGCACCACTATCCCTAGGAGTTCACCAAAACTCATTCACTACAGTAGAAGAGGTAAGGGGACTGCACACAAACTACATATTTCAGAACTGCACTTTAGTGTCAAAGCCTGACTCGTTTAATCAAAGCATAAGCAAAAACTGCCTTCTAATGCTACTAAAACTTCACAACATGACAGGTTAAAACAGTTATCTGTCAGCAAATACATGATGTTACCAAATGCTTCTCTCACAGAGGTTCCCAAATGCACACATACTCACTGTGTGATTCTAGACAAACAACACTATCCCTTGCACTATACCAAAACACATTTCTTCATCTAGAAGTACTACATTTTAGTATAGAAACATAACATAACTCATTTCACAAATTCATAAACAATGACTGGTTTCTAATTCTACC
The DNA here is from genome assembly GCF_964204655.1 of Triturus cristatus. Lineage (NCBI taxonomy): Eukaryota > Metazoa > Chordata > Amphibia > Caudata > Salamandridae > Triturus > Triturus cristatus. The sequence goes on from NC_140579.1 coordinate 1,162,554,086, forward strand.
AAATATAAAAACTGCACAGTTATCTGTCTGCAAACACATTAAAAACACAAATGCTTATCACAGAATGGTTTCTACATGGACACACACTGTCAATAAGATTGTAGACAAAAAAAGTACTCCCTACACTTTAGCAGGAGAAATACATTAGTCAGATTAAAATCAAAATAGAGCACATACATCCCCTCACAATTAAATAACTCACCTTTCCAGTTGTTTTGTAGATTAAGTAGTATATCAGTCACACACCAGATATCAGTCACACACCAGTTTTTCTTATACAGAATCTCTACACTGTGCACCTCTCAGCAAAACCAAAGAATGGCAAAGTTTCCCTCTCATTTTCCACATATGTACATGTAAACATCAAATCACATTCCTTCCCACATAAATTCAAAAGTAAACACACATTTCTATTGGTTAAACATTTCAACCCTTTCCAAATGACATAAATTTGAACCCTTCCCCCAATCTGCCTTCTGCCTGTTACCATGGAAACAGGTCATGGAACACTTAACTGAGCACGCAGGTCACAAGCTCAGCACACAATGTTGCTAATCAAAACAGCAAGTGTGCTTGACTTTTCAACATATCAGCTTATCATATATAATGTTCCTTTCACACACTTTTTGGTAACCAATAAGAATCATGCGTTTAAAAAACAGAAACATACACCCTACCTTTCAGTGTAAAAGGTTGTCAAACAACCAATGATTTCTTGTCTTTTTTCAAAACTGCATCTTAGCCACCATTTTAGAAAAATCTTACTTTCCAAACTGCCATTTCATTTACAGAGACCATCCGAGTGCATCCAGACCTCCTTTCAAGATGCTTAGAGTGTGGATTGTGGGACACCGCTATATTTTCTGGAGCCAAAGGTATGCAGAAAACAAAGGCATTCACAAATACCTAGCTTTGCCAAATGTAGACATTAAATGGATTGGACAGAGAGGGTTAAAGTGGCGCCAATTGATGCCATTGGTGAAATCCTTCATGCATATCCAACACCCTGACCTCATAATAGTGCACTGTGGTAGCAATGACCTAGGCACTTTGACTGGGGTAGGTCTGGAAATGCTCATGAAGGACACCTTTGCAGAACTGATTTCACTTTTCCCCAAAACTGCCTTTGTGTATTCTAACATATGCCAAAGGCAGAAATGGAACTGGTCCGATCATTTTTGTCCACAGATTGGGAAAGCTAGGAGACATGTGAATAAATCTGCTTCTGCTTTTTTCCGAGACTATAGAATGGGGTCCATTTTCAATAACAATCTGCGCTTTCATATGCAAGAGATGTATAGGAGAGATGGAGTACACTTTACTGATGAAGGAAACAGAGTCGTCCTCTACAACTTTAGACTCAGTATAGGTACTTACTTATAAGTACCAAAAACTCTCAATGAACACAACGGCTCTTTTTAGAGCCACTCAAGAACAAAACACTTAAGCTTGATCTCCCAAAAATGTCATTTTTTTTTTCCTTAGATCCGCACACCCAACGCGTTAGGAACCACTCACCCAACGCGAGAGAATCCGTGCACCCAACGCGATAGGATGCGCGCATTTTGCCGTTTTTTTTTTTTAAAGGGGGCCCCAGGGGGTCCTCTGGGACCCTCAAGGAGATCTAGAGGGTCAGAGTATTTCCACTCTGCCCCCTTTATATGTTTTACACACTTATTCTCCTTGCTTCTTCAGCCTCGCTTCTACCAAGGCAGAAAATGGCCGCCAACAGTTCCTGGTATCGAATGTAGACAGCCAATTAGCATTCAGCGCGTGATCGTCAGGGTGCGCGCTTGGTTCGGGGAGGGTGCGCTTACGGTGCGGGTAGGGTGCGTGGATCCTCCCCGGCCATAGATATCACTAACTTTTTTACCCTAATTTTCTCAGGAACTACTGAACTGATTGACACCAATTATGCAAAAGGCACGAGTCTGAACTGAGGACTACCTCTTTGCCAAATTTGGTGTAATTCCGTTCAGCAGTTCGGGCTGTAGCTGCGACAACAGATCCTATGGGAAATTGCATGGGGAAAACGTGTTTTGGGACCCCCCTTTTTTCCCGGCCCCCGCTTGACGAATCACCACAAAACTTTCAGGGTAGGAGCGGAGCTGGCCAAAAGTTTGGAAAATTTTGCGAAGATTCGTCAACCGGCGCCAGACTTATTGGGAATAGAATGTTGCGGATTTCCTATGGAAAATAGGTCCTAACTATAACCATCTACTGGCGACCGCCAGTAGATTATATATATATATATATATATATATATATATATATATATATATATATATATATATATATATATATATATATATATATCAAACCACAACTGCTCAGCAGACGAGGGTGCACTCTGGGGGTCGTGATCCTCCATGGGCGCCACCAGCACCTCGACCGGCGAGTATGCCTGACGCGTTTCGGAAAATGTCCTTAATCATAGGCAAAACACTCTGCAGATTGAACAGCTGCAAACTTTATTTGAAAATAGTTGCCCGCCAATGGGCTTCTGAATAGAAAGTCCCGCTGCCTTCTGGGACTCGTAGTATTGCAGCCAGTCTCTTTACCCCAATGGGCGGTATGAATCCATCACATCAGCCCTTCGTGGGCTGCGGGGCGTTAGTGGCGTCCACAATCCATGGTTCGACCTCCCTGCAACAGCGACGATGACATTCATCTCGCATCCTGCCCCCTTTCCATCTACGGGTGGTGCGACCCTCCGCGCCCGAAGCCGGCGCGTATTAACATCAAACCACAACTGCTCAGCAGATGAGGGTGCACTCTGGGGGTCGTGATCCTCCATGGGCGCCACCAGCACCTCGACCGGCGAGCATGCCTGACGCGGAGGGTCACGACCCCCAGAGTGCACCCTCGTCTGCTGAGCAGTTGTGGTTTGATGTTAATACGCGCCGGCTTCGGGCGCGGAGGGTCGCACCACCCGTAGATGGGAAAGGGGGCAGGATGCGAGATGAATGTCATCGTCGCTGTTGCAGGGAGGTCGAACCATGGATTGTGGACGCCACTAACGCCCCGCAGCCCACGAAGGGCTGATGTGATGGATTCATACCGCCCATTGGGGTAAAGAGACTGGCTGCAATACTACGAGTCCCAGAAGGCAGCGGGACTTTCTATTCAGAAGCCCATTGGCGGGCAACTATTTTCAAATAAAGTTTGCAGCTGTTCAATCTGCAGAGTGTTTTGCCTATGATTAAGGACATTTTCCGAAACGCGTCAGGCATACTCGCCGGTCGAGGTGCTGGTGGCGCCCATGGAGGATCACGACCCCCAGAGTGCACCCTCGTCTGCTGAGCAGTTGTGGTTTGATATATATATATATATATATATATATATATATATATATATATATATATATATATATATATATATATATATATATATATATATATATTATTTTATTTTTTGTTTTGCCAAAATTCCGATACAGGTAGAGGCTGTCTGATAGGGCGGTCCTCATTCAGGGTACCGGAAACCCTGCAACATGAAAACACAGTTTTTCGATGTTCCAGAAAAAATGAAAGGACACCTTGAGAGTTGCAGTGTATGACTTTTACTGACTGCACCAGCAACGCGTTTCAGCTTATGCCTTGATCACGCTATAGGCGAAGCAGTAACAGCACATTATTTATGCATAACAGACATAGTGAAAGGACCATTAAATACACCAAAGCGAACATATGCAAACCCATGGCGGTCATCTTAACACTGTTATTCAATGTGTTAAAAAGTACGCAATTTCAAAATAAATTCATTATAATTCATTCAATACTTATAGTTCGTACCATAAATGACAGTTGAAATTAATGATATCTACATCCAGTAAATATTTAATCAGCACATAAGGCATCTGGAGAAACATCATATCAACGTATAAGAGATTTGGCAAGTAAATATAAATTACCATAAATGCATATTGAATAAATATGAACAATATAACCAATGTGGTAAACGTCAGTCAATAGTCCTGATACCGGATGAAACCAATAACCATATATATGAGTCGCCATTTTACAATTGAATAAAGCCAAAGAGGCTCTGACAACTGCATTATATACTGTGATCAGCAGTAGCTGCATCTGTGCATTTTCTCTTCCTCACCCTCTCCGTTGTTAGTGTTGACCCCTCACATGATGACATGGAATAAAAATAAAAGTGTCATGATGCGGTTAGCTCTGCCTGCGTCATTTTGCTTTTTAAATTTTTTTTAATGTCAATTTCATACATGCAACAGTGTTCAACATTACAAAACAAACTTTGACAAACCCAGTAGCACTACCGTAGGTGACACCTATTGGCTTTACCAATGTATGTTATATGACCGTTCTTCAGCCACCTTTGGGAATGACAACAAGCTGTTTAAATTTTTAAAGGTTTGTGAACAGTTTTAAAATTCATCAATTCAACCAATTTAAATGTAATTACATGTTATGGCAATATTTGAATGTATCTTCTAAGAACATCACTAATTCACTAAGAACATGCCTTTTCTGCTAACATGAAACTTCATATGCTGTGGGCATAACATTGCTGCAGTTCGGTGTCTGGTAAAACATAGCCTTAGTGTTGGGCTTGGCCCTTTTTGTCAGGTTCTCCCCTAAAATTTTGCCTTAAGCTCTGACATGGTGTTGGTGGTTTTAGGCCTCTGGGCACTTTAGCACTGTGGTCCAGTGTAAAGTGTGTGCGCTCTCTGTGTTACATTGGTGAGATTGGCCTGCCCACCCATAGGAATGCATTGGGGATTCCCTGCTAAGTGTGTGTCAGTGGTAATTCCTGGTATGAGAGGAGCAGGGTGGTCAAGTCTGGTATGTATGAAATAGTGAGAATAAATGCTGCGCAATGGTGTGCGCAGATTTATTATGACTATGGGAGAAATGCCACTTTTAGGAGTTGGCATTTCTGTGTGCTATGTGTCTGCCTGTCTGATGTGAATTGCATGTCTGGCTTGTGAGTGACAGGGGCTGGGAGGTGTGTGTGGCTCCAGGAGAGGCAGGGTGAGTCAGCGCTGGGCTGAATAGGACATCTGTGCTGGGAGTAGTGGGAGGAGTAATCCCGACTGAATAGGAGTGTGCCTGTCCTGTACAATGCTGGCTCCGCCCCATGTGGTGTGTCTGATCACCTAGCCCCCACCTGACAAAGGGGAAGAGGATCTTACAAAACAAAGTGCTCCAATTCACCCCTGAACCAGTTGCATCTGGTTCCCCCATGCCCTGCACTAAAGACGGAGGAAATGTTGATATAAATATAGGGGCTGTGACCCCATGATGTTGTTCTGTTCTTGTTCCTGAATCCTGCTGGGGCGTGCTGCTGCTGCTGGGGCCCAGGGGGGCTGCCATGAGGGCTTGCCTCCCTGGGCCCTGCATTGCCCCTTCATCTCTAAGGTCTTACTCTTTTTCAAGCAGGACTCTTACATCTAGCGCCTGGGAGCGCTATTATTTTTTAATTGGCCTAACAGGAAAAGGAGCATGGGCTGCGCAGCACGGAGCTGCCGCCCTTTCAGAGGGAATCCCGACATAGGGATTTCCCTTCATTGCCATGGTAATTGGCGGGTGCCCACCCCGCGTTTGTGCCTCTTACGAGCGGGAGCCTACCCCGCTTTATGGATTTTGATGGCGGGTGCCCACCCCGCTTGCTGAGTATTTCATTAGCGGGAGTCCACCTCACATTGCCGGCGCGACCCGAGAGAAGAGTGCCGGAAAACACGAAGTCAGGCAACCTTGCGTGGGCGATGCCTCGCCCCAGGGAGCAGGAACTGAGGCGTGGTATTGATGGCCCAAGCAGGGCTCCCGTGAGCTGGTGGGAGCCCCGGTGCGCAGAGAGGAAGTGGAAAGGAGTTTGCGGGCTCCCCCAGAACCCAGCAGGAAGCCGAGCTTTCCCCGCATTGGTCCTGGAAGAGTCCCGGGCGGAGAGGCCCGACCGGAGCCTCGAGGGCTCCCAGTGTTGAAGTTTCCACAGCGGGAAGGAGACGGAGCCTGCTTTTGCCCCAGTGCCAGAGAAGCCTCGGGTCCCAGGAGGGGGCCCGGGTGAAGAGAGGAGGGGCGGCCGGTCCCGCAGAGAAGGGTTGAGCAGAGTCCCCACAGGAGCCGGTGAGTGAGGGCTCCAGGAGGGTTGTGGCCACCGAGGCACAGTATCGGTGCCACTTTCCTGAGCGGCCCCCGCCTGATAGGGGGCCGCTCCAATGTCAGGGAACATTTGTTTAAAACGCCCCAGTGGGGCCCCGAGGGCACAGAGGTGCCTGGCTCCCTTCACCTTGATTATCTCAGCTGCCCCGCTTGCAAAGGTCAGCTGCACCGAGGGGTAATTTAATTTGGAGAGCCCCAGTGAGGCCCCGAGGGCACAGTGGTGCCAGGGCCAATTTGCTTGTCCTCAGCTGCGCCGCACCAGTGTGGGAAGCTGCCACGTTTTGCCTATTTGTCCACCCAAAGGGCACCGGGAGTGTCCAGACCTCATTTGATATTCACAGATGTGCAGCAATTAGTGCCAGCTGCTACGTTAAGGCCACAGTTCTTTGGGGGCATTATTGTGAATGAGATGCACTCCTCTGCACCAGCGCAATTACGCTCTTTTGGATATTGTTGCATTGGCAGCGCGCCCTGACACTTGGGACATAGGGCATTTGAGCCCCTTTGAGAAGGCCAGTTGGCCATGGGGACTGTGAGGTTTGTAGGGTGCCAGGCCCTAATGTGATTTATGTGGTGCTAGGAAATGTGATTAATATACTATGATTAAGGCTCCCTGTTTTCCGTTTTTACTGATTTTTACAGATAAATACAGAAAGAAAACATTTACTTTCTTGCCTGTAATTATTTTTAAATGTGGATAAAAACGGACATTGGTTTGCTTTTGAGAAATTCTAAATACTGTCTGCCATGACTGCCAGGCCAATAGCTGTGTGGATTGATAGGTAAGGGGGCTAAAAAAGAAAGGAATTTTAGTAAAGAGGCTTTAACAGCAGTCGATAAGCACAAGGTTGAAATTGAATTTTTTCTTATAAGTGCATTGATTTATTTTCTGCGTGTGTTACAGCATTGAAACCTAGTAGGCATTCAATCATGACAGCATATTTACCAGTTAAATAAATGTGGAAATATACTCATTTCAGCTTCAGTTTTCCCCAAAATCCAAAACAAATACGGTTAAATACAGATAAATTCAGCAAAAAATAAATATGGATAAATACAGACGGAAATGTCAAAATAATATATACCATACCGGGTGGTATATAGGGTGTGGAAGCAGGATGAGAATACTGCGTTGATTTTGCGGTTCATTGAGAGCGATGAGTCCAGTATGATGCTGAGGTTGCATGCATGGTCAATAGGGGTGGGGGTTTCCTAGCGCAACGGGCCACCAGGAGTCGTCCTAGACTGAGGTTGAGTCCCAGGATGGGCTCTTCGGTCTTGTCAGAGTTGAGCTTGAGGCATCTGTCTTTCATCCAGGTAGCAACAGCCTTCATTCCGCTGTTAACGTTGATTCTGGCAGCATTGGGTTCGTTGATGAGGGAGAGGATCAGCTAGCTGGGTGTAGTCTGTGTAGGAGACTGTTGAGTCTGTGGCTTCTGATGATGGTTGTGAGGGGGGGCCATGTTAGACATTGAAGAGGGTGGGGCTCAGGGAAGAGCCCTGGGGCACTCCGCAGCTGATCTCTGTAGGTTTTGAGAGGAACTTGATGTGTTTGGCCTGTAGGAAGGAGTGGATCCAGTCCAGGGCCTTATCGCGGATGACTCTCGATTAGGGTGCGTTGGGAGACTGTGTTGAATGTGGCTGAGAGGTCCAGTAGGATGAGGGTTGGGGTTTTCGCCCCGACCGAGGAGGGCTCGGATGTCGTTGCCGGCGAGGAGTGCAGTCTCGGTGCTGTGGTTGCTTCGGAAGCCAGAATGGGAGGTGTCCAGGACATGGTTCTCTTCAATGAACACGGATAGTTGGGTGTTATGGATAAGCAAATGGCAAAGATCTGTGGGAAAACGTCTCACACACTACTCAAACAAAAAATGGATGTAGGTCTGCCCTGTGGGAACCAAATATGCATTGGAATATTTACAGTATTAGAATTACATAGATGTAATTTAGGAATAATGAGTATTGAATTATTGAATAGAGCGAAAAAAGAATGGGGTGGGGAATTGGGAGGAGGAGGCACATATGAAAACCGTGCTGCTAGAACTGCAATGGAAGCACCACGAAACAGTAAATAACTATTTTGTCGCGATAATGTAAGAGCACATACAACAGAAGGTATTTGGTAATGACTGCCTCAAAATGATGCCTGTTCTGTTTTTCCATCCTTAAAATGAGGCTTATTCTAGGGCCTATTTGTTGACATGCCTTGTCCTATTCAATGGATCTATCGTGCCTCTGGCCAGCATAGTCCCTCTCTCGACTTACCTAAAAATACATAAGCATTGCACAATCATGACATACATGCGTGACAATGTGATATTCTTTTTGCATTTTAAACTAGAACTGTTGCAGATGGTCTAGAGTTGTTTTTTATTATGAAAAGTAGATCTTGGTACATAGGAGCAGATAAAATAACAAATCCAAGCAGTTTATATAATGCAAGTTAAAGTGAAACCTTTTTCAACTGTGTTAAATAAAAGGACACACCTAAAACGCAATATATGGGAGAAAAGTGAACGTTATTCCACTTGGAGCGAAATTATTATGGTTTCTGAATACAATCAAGGAGTTGCTCTAAATTCTCAAATGTAACCTATTGATCCAGGACTCTAATAATATGCAGCCTCTGAAAGCATTTGTGGTTTCGGTCTGTATTACTCTTTGGCCCAGATTGGATCCATTTAATTTCTCAGTTTTTGTGTGATGAATTGTTTGAAGAGCAGTTGTAGGAGAGTAGGATCTGCACTTATGTTGCCCCCACTTTTTGTCTGATGTATACACTGGTTTCTGGCTATAGTCTGGCTGGGTCCCTGCTTATCAGGGCTCCAGTCTCTCTGTTCTCTCTAAACGACTTGGTGTGCATATTAGATGCACTAGTGATTGGTTACTGTGGTGCCTTATGAGCCCCTAGTATATGGTACCTAAGGTACCAAGGGCATAGGTACTTTACAGGCCTACCAGAGGCTGAAGCATGTATTATGCCACCCCAGGGAAGCAGACTAAATCTGACACCTCAGGCCTGCTACTGCAGCCTGGGTGAGGTAGTGTTAGCACTCCTCACAGAGGTATAGGTTCCTATATCTCACCATACACACACATATAAACCTATATGCCACCCCTATGGCAGGCCCTATCTATCCTGAGGGCAGGGTGCTTGGTTTACAATGTGAGGGGGTGCCTCTGCCTAAGCAGGGTCCCTCTGCAGCTGGCAGGGTCTATTCCCTGTGGCTGTTTGTGGATGCGGTTAAACCATATACTCTTAAGGGCATTATAACCTCCTGGTTAATGCTAGCTTTGGAATGACTGCATCAAAACATGTCGTGTTTGGTGTCAAACATCTTGGAATCATACCCCCACACCAGTAACTGGTGTGGGAGTATGATCCCACCCTTGTAGAGGGGATGACATGTACCTACTTTGGAAACACGGTAGAAATCTGAAAGAGCCCTGGCATCACAAAAGGGATGCCACCAGCACAGACACTGGGCTGCCCTCCTGCTGCTGACCGAAACTCGCAGTAGTGGAGGCCCAACAATAGGCATCCTGTCACAGGGAGGTGTCACCACCTTCCAGACAGGATTTGGTGTATTGGAGCTGGGTGGGTGCACTTTTAGAGTGCTTTGAAGTCCTGCACTGGGGGAGCAGTAGGCTCCTCTGTGCATATGCCAGCTCAAACCGGTTCAGGGGCTACCAGCCCCTGCTCTGGCGCGAAACTGGATAAAGGGAAGTGGGTGTAACCACCCACCCCACTGACCTTCCTAGAGGAGTGGTCATAGAGCTAGTCCCTCCCTTTCTTTTACTATAAGATAGGAACACCTTGCCATTGCAAGTTAGATAACCCTGGACACGCTTTACAAGAAGAATCCTGGCCCTTTGACGTTCCACTACCTTTGGAAGACGGAAGAATCTCCCTTGGAGTCAAGGAGTGACTCCCCTGCTTGGCAGGCACCTGAAACTCTAATCAACGGTCGCAAACATTTTCCCGCTCCCGCCGGAGTCCGAAGTCCCTGCAGCCCCGGAAGTGGATTTCCTGACTTCTCGACAGCCATTGTGAGTCCCCAGTAGAGCTGAGGCGAGTGGACCCCACGAGTGACGAGGAACCGCAATACCTGGGAACCGTGCACTATTGTCCAGTGCAACCCCTTCACGACGTTCTACAAACTTGTGCTTTGGACCATTTGTGGCCCACGCACCCAGCAGGTTTTGCAGTGAAAATCAGCGGCCTACCCCGTCCCGAGTGACCGTGGGCTCCTGTGAAGCATTTCCTCAAGAGGCGTCTTTGCGATCCTTTGCCCGTTGGCTTGTGGGTCCCCCGAAGACTTTCTTATCAACTCAAAGGGCTCCTCTGGTTGCTCCAGGCCTGCCCTCACTCACCCTCGCTGGGTGAGTCCCTCAGACCTTGCTGGTCTGCACCATTGACTTTCTTCACTCCACACGAGACTTGCTGTTGCCAAGGCGTCTTGGCTCTAATCTGGTTGCCGACACCGCAGTCAGCTGCAGACGTTGTGGGACACTCCGAATCCAGCTGCTGTTCATTGTCGATCCCTCCTGGACCTCGTGATCCAAGAGTCAAAACACCCTTGATCACCTGAAATCACCCGACATCCGTGGGCATCCATCTTCCTGGCCCCGGGTCACTGGCAAGTGACTGTGAACACTGTCCCTTCAATTTTCAGGTCTTCTACATCATGAATCCAGCCTTGGATTCCACCGGACACTTCTTCAGTCGCCGCAAGCAGCAAGTTTCGTTAGAAAACAGCGACGCGACCCGACACCAAAAGACACCTATGCACCCGGCTTCCCTGGGTGAGGTAACTCGTGCACTCTGGTGGCCTAGTATGTGTTGGCCCTCGAATTACTTACCTTGTAAGTGGCTTGCTTGTAGACTTCCTCGAAGTGCCCTAACACTTAAAAATCAAACTGCGACTTGCTCCATTGTAATCAATAGGGAACCCGCGGCTGTGTTCTCACATTGCATGCATCTCCCGTGGGTCTGTTACTTACCTGCTATCACTGCAGTCGGGAAGCCCCAGCGGTTTTACAGGCCCTAGTCCTTGTCATTCTGCAAGTCGACTTTCCTAAACCTCTTTTTTAGTATATGGTCTGGTACGCCCCTAGGGCCCCAGCCATATTTGTGCTTATTGTGAAACGTTGATATTTGAATGTGTACCTGGCTTCTAATCTCATAAAGAGATTAGTAGAGTGTGTCTAGAAATAAATACATATATATTTGATATATATACCTGTGTGGTGTCCTTTCATTTGGTAATTCAAGAGATTATAAGGTGAAACAAGCTGCTTTACATTCCGCTGAGACTTACCCTGAAGGCTGCTCTCCACAGCTACCACTAGTATAGCTTTCTTTAAAAGGTTGTCTTAAAGCTATCTACTATAAGAGTCGAATTGGACTGGTGCAAGGTGGCCACTATAACTAGTGACCAGCATATGCCAGGCCAACTTCTCACATCGGCTGACCTGGTTCTCTGGCTCTACAGCAGCTCTGCTGACCTGGTTCTCTGCCTCTAGAGCAGCCTTGCTGGCCTGGTTCTTAGGCTCTAGAGCAGCTCTGCTGACTTGGTTCTCTGGCTCTACAACTACTCTGCTGACCTGATTCTCTGGCTCTAGAGCAGCTCTGCTGACCTGGTTCTCTCCCTCTAAAGCAGCTCTGCTGACCTGGTTCTCTGGCTCTAAAGCAGCTCTGCTGACCTGGTTTCTCTGACTCTACAGCAGCTCTACTTACCTGGTTCTCTGTCTCTAGAGCAGCTCTGCTGACCTGGTTCTTAGGCTCTAGAGCAGCTCTGCTGACTTGGTTCTCTGGCTCTAATGTGGCTCTGCTGACCTGGTTCTCTGGCTCTAAAGCAGCTCTGCTGACTTGGTTCTCTGGCTCTACAACTACTCTGCTGACCTGGTTCTCTGGCTCTAGAGCAGATCTGCTGACCTGGTTCTATGGCTCTAAAGCAGCTCTGCTGACCTGGTTCTCTGGCTCTAAAGCAACTCTGCTGACCTGGTTCTCTCCCTCTAAAGCAGCTCTGCTGACCTGGTTCTCTGGCTCTAAAGCAGCTCTGCTGACCTGGTTTCTCTGGCTCTACAGCAGCTCTACTTACCTGGTTCTCTGGCTGTAGAGCAGCTCTGCTGACCTGGTTCTCTGGCTCTAAAGCAGCTCTGCTGACCTGGTTCTCTGGCTCTAAAGCAGCTCTCCTGACCTGTTTCTCTCTCTAAAGCAGCTCTGCTGACCTTGTTCTCTGGCCCTAGAGCAGCTCTGCTGAGCTGGTTCTCTGGCTCTAAAGAAGCTCTGCTGACCTGGTTCTCTGGTTTCTACAGCAGATCTGCTGACCTGGTTCTCTGGTTTCTACAGCAGATCTGCTGACCTGATTCTCTGCCTCTAGAGCAGCTCTGCTGATCTGCTTCTCTGCCTCTAGAGCAGCTCTGCTAACCTGGTTCTTAGGCTTTAGAGCAGCTCTGCTGACCTGGTTCTTTGGCTCTAAAGCAGCACTGCTGACTTGGTTCTCTGGCTCCAAAGAGGCTCTGCTGACCTGGTTCCTTGGCTCTAAAGCGGCTCTGCTGACCTGGTTCTCTCCCTCTAAAACAGCTCTTCTGACCTGGTTTCTCTAGCTCTAGAGCAGCTCTGCTGACCTGGTTCTCTGGCTCTAGAGCAGCTCTGCTGTCCTGGTTCCTAGGCTCTAGAGCAACTCTGCTGAGCTGGTTCTCTGGCTCTAAAGCAGCTTTGGTGACCTGGTTCTCTGGCTCTAAAGCAGCTCTGCTGACCTGGTTCTATTGATCTAAAGAAGATCTGTTGACCTGGTTCTCTGGCTCTACAGCAGCTCTGCTGACCTGGTGGTTCTCTGCCTCTAGAGCAGCTCTGCTGATCTGGTTCTCTGCCTCTAGAGCAGCTCTGCTGACCTGGTGTCAGAATCTGTGTTCTCTGGTTGGCACATGTAAGTACTTGTGACAAACAGGGAACCTTTCCTCTAGTCAGGATAAGGGGGTACACTCCTAAAATAGCCCCTGCTCACCCTCTAGGTAGCTTGGCGCGAGAGACAAGGCTTATCTCAGAGCGTTATAGGTTAAGCATTTGTGAACACATACAGTAACCCAGTGACAACACTACAAATGGACACCACACAGGTTTTATATTAAAAATAAGGATTCTTTATATAGAGTTACCACAAGACCATTAAACGACAAAAATACACAATACTGTTACTTTTAGATTGTAGAATTTTGCTTAGTTCTCTTAAGTTCTAAAATGCCACACTTTAAGTCAATATACCTTTTAGATGCGACATGCAGGGCAACGAAAGTGTTGCAACGATGTTGATGCAATGAAGTTTTTGGTGCAAAGAAATAAAGACGTGAAGATCTTCCAGATGCGTTACGCTTCTCCGATGTTGCGAGAAGACTCGACTCGATGCGTCAGCTACAGCGGCGTCACCCTTTACGCGATGCGACGACAGCGGCCTTGGCAGCGGCACTCTCCTCCGACGTTTGCGAGAATCTTCCGCTCGATGCGATGCTGCAGCAGCGACACCCCTTTACGCGATGCGACGACAGCAGCTCCGACGGCGGCACGCTTCTCCGTGGATGCGAGGTGCTTTGATGTTCTTGATGTGGTGCAATGCGACAGCTACGATGGCTGCGATGGCGACACGCTTCTTCCTCGATGCGAGACTCTTCTCTTGATGCGGTGCGATGCGTCAGCTACGATGGCTGCGATGGCGACACGCTTCTTCGGCGTTGCAAGACACTTCTTGGATGATGCGAGACGCTTCCACTCGATGCGATGTTGCAGCGGCGACACTTTATGAGATGCGACGACAGCAGCTCCGACAGCGGCACACTTCTCCTTCTTGAGTCGCGCTTCCAGCTCCTTGCGACACGCAGTCCCAACAACAGCAGCAGGCACTTCCAAAGAACTTTGAGGAGCTGGGGGGTGAAGTCTGTTGTTCCTGAGACTTCAGCAGGAGGCAAGCTCTATTCCAAGCCCTTGGAGATCTTTTGAAGCACAAGTTGAAATAAAGTCTTTGTAGTCTTTCTCCTCACCTTCAGCAGCAAGGCAACCACTGCAGGCCAATCCCCCAGGTCAGGGACAGTACTCCTCATTACAGCTTTCCCAGTTCCTTCTCCTCAGCTAGAGGTTCTTCTTGTCAAGCAGGATCTAATTTCTTGGGAGCAGGGTCCCAATACTTATACCCCTAATTCCTTTGTTCCTCTGGGGTAGAGGGGCCTTTGCCCAGTCCAAACCAGTTCCTGAGCACTTTGTTGACATGACTGACTTTCTATTCAGGGTGCAGGACAGAGACATCAGCCGCTCCACAGGAGGTGGACCCAGCATTGTGGTGGCAGAGCACAGCCCTATTCAGAGTCCAGGTGCACTCCTCCCACCAATCTGGATGTCAATCTCTCTATTCACCACCAGTCTACCTAGCCCTGCCCCTCTGGGTTTCCCCAGCCCTGTCAGTCACACAAACCAGACAGGCAGATACACATCATAGCAGAGGCGGGCTGAAATGGTTAGGCAAGCAAATACCAACTTTCTAAAAGTGGTATTTGCAAACACAGAATATTAAAATAAACTTTACTAAAAGATGTATTTTATTATTCTGAGTTCAGGCATACTAAACTCGAATTTCTACCATGTTCCCTGGGTCTGTTAGGATCATAGGATGTAACAATTCTAACAGCCCATTCCGTCCTATGGGAACAGGTAGCCTTGCAATAGTGAAAAACGAAAATGGCTGTAATTCACTATTAGGACATGCCACACACATCAGGGCTTGTCCTACCTTATGCTTACAATGCACCCTGCCCTTGGGTCTACCATAGGGGTGACTAATATGAAGTTAAGGGAAGGTTTAGGGACTGGGAAGTGAGTGCACTTGCCCAGTCAGCATGACAGTACCAGACTGCACGCAGGTTCTGCAATGGCAGACCTTAGATACATTTTACTAGGCCGCTTCTGTGGGTGGCACAACCAGTGCTGCAAGCCCACCAGCAGCATTTGTATTTACAAGCCCCGGGCACTCCTGGTGCACTTTACTGGGGTCAGACAGTAAACCAAATAAGCCAATCATGGAATCCAACCAACATATACATTTTACAATAGGGAGCACTTGCACTGTGGCACTGGTTGGCAGTGGCACAGTGCTCTGAGCAGCTAACACCAGCAAAACACATGAGGCACAGCGACAAGAAGTGGAAGGGAGACTCACTCCAAGGTGCCAGGTCTAACACTTGTCCCCTCCAGCTGAAAAGTGGGGAGAACTACCCTACCCCAGGGAGTTCCTCATCACTAAGGCGGAAAAATTTGGACAGACCATCAACATTGTACCAGGGCGATGTTCCACCGTGAAATCCATACCCTGTAGGGAAATGGACCACCTCAACAGCTTTGGATTCTCACCCCTCATATGCATCAACCATCTGAGGGGCCTGTGGTCTGTCTGAACCCGGAAATGAGACCCAAACAGGTAGGGTCTTAGCTTCTTCAGCACCCAGACCACAGCAAATGCCTCACGCTCAATAGCACTCCATCTCTGTTCCCGTGGAAGTAACCACCTGCTAAGAAAGGCTACAGGTTGATCTAGGCCCTCTTCATTAATCTGTGAAAGAACAGTCCCCACACCATGCTCTGAAGTGTCTGTCTGAACGATAAACTCTTTGGTGAAGTTGGGAGCCAAGAGCACGGGCGCCGTGCACATAGCAGCTTTCAGGGCCTCAAAAGCTTTCTGACAGGTGTCTATCCGAATCACTTTCCTGGGCTGCTTCCTAGAAGTCAGCGCTGTCAAGGGGGCAACAATGTTGCCATACCCCTTGACAAACCTCCTGTAGTACCCGGTGAGACCTAGGAAGGCTCTCACCCCTGTCTGGGTTTTGGGCGACTCCCATTTCAGGATGGTTTTTATCTTGGGTTGAAGGGGCGCCACCTGGCCGCTCCCAAGCCGGTGCCCCAAGTACACCACGGAGCCCTGCCCGATCTGGCACTTACTCGCCTTGATCGTGAGGCCTGCCCTCCGCAGCGCCATCAACACTTCCCAGAGGTGGCGCAGGTGTTCTTCCCAAGTGGAGCTGAACACTGCGATGTCATCCAGGTAGGCTGCACTGAACGAGTCCAGTCCAACCAACACCTGGTTGACCAACCTCTGGAAGGTGGCAGGGGCATTCTTCATCCCAAAGGGCATAACCCGGAACTGGTAGTGCCCATCTGGGGTGGAAAATGCTGACCTCTCTTTGGCCCCCTCGGTCAAGGCGATCTGCCAGTACCCAGACGTTAAATCAAACGTGCTGAGGTAGTTGGCAGCCCCTAGCCGATCTATGAGCTCATCAGCTCTAGGAATGGGGTGTGCGTCAGTCCTGGTGACTGAGTTGAGTCCTCTATAGTCCACACAGAACCGGAGTTTGGTTGTGGCTCCCGGCGCGGAAGCCTTTGGGACCAAGACCATTGGGCTGGCCCAAGGACTGCTGGAGGACTCAATTACCCCGAGTGCAAACATCTTGTAGACCACCTCCTTGATGCAGGCCCTCACCCTGTCAGTCACCCTGTAGGCCTTGTGCCTCACAGGTGGACTATCCCCAGTGTCCACATCATGGAAGCACCAATCAGTGACACCGGGAACCAGGGAAAACAGATCAGAAAATTGTCCCAGCAGCTGGCGACAATCATTCTGTTGCGCAGGGGTCAGGGCGGAAGAGAGGATGACACCATCCACTGACCCATCTTGCTCCTGGGCTGACAGGAGGTCAGGAAGAGGCTCGGTCTCCTCTTTCATCCCAGCATCTGTTGCCAAGAGCATGCCCACTTGAGATCTCTCCAAGTGGGGCTTGAGGCGGTTGACATGAAGGACCCTTAAGGGGTTCCTTGGAGACCGCAAGTCCACCAAATAGGTAACTGGACTCTTGCGCTCCACAACCTCAAAGGGACCGGTCCACTTATCCTGGAGCGCACAAGGCTCCACGGGGGCCAAGACCCACACCTTTTGTCTAGGCTGAAGCTCTACCAGAGTGGCATTCTGGTCATACCATTGCTTCATCTCCTCCTGGCTGGCTTCCAGATTTGCCTCAGCAAGTTGCCTGAATCGCCTAGTCTGATTTCTGAAGGCCAGCATGTATCTATATACATTCTGCGGAGGTTTCCTGGGAGATTGCTCCCAGCCTTCCTTGACCAGACTTAGAGGTCCTCTCACTGGGTGGCCATACAGGAGCTCAAAGGGGCTGAACCCCAGAGACTTCTGTGGCACCTCATGGTACGCAAAGAGAAGGCATGGCAAGAGGACGTCCCACTTACGCCTCATGGGTTCTTCCAGACCCATTATCATGCCCTTGAGGGTACGGTTGAATCTCTCAACCAACCCGTTTCCTTGGGGGTGGTAAGGTGGGGTGAACTTGTAGGTTACACCACACTCTTGCCAAAGGGATTTCATATATTTGGATATGAAATTGGTACCCCGGTCAGACACCACCTCTAGAGGGAATCCCACTCTGGAGAAAATTCCCATCAGTGCACGTCCCACCACGGGGGCGGTCACTGTCCTCAGAGGGATGGCTTCCGGGTACCGGGTGGCATGGTCCACCAGGACCAGGATAAACCTGTTGCCCATGGCTGTCCTGGGGTCCAGTGGCCCCACAATGTCAATCCCCACTCGCTGGAATGGGGTACCGACCACAGGGAATGGCTGGAGTGGAGCTTTCTGCTTCCTTCCACACTTTCCACTTGCCTGGCAAGTCTGGTAGGTCCTGCAGTGAGTGTCTGAACTCCTGCGCATTTGAGGCCAATAAAAGTGGGTGACAAGCCTTTCAAAGGTCTTGTCCTGCCCCAAATGTCCTGCCAATGGCACATCGTGAGCCAGCCCCAGTAGGAAGGCTCTGAAGTCCTGGGGTACCATCAGCGCACGGGCTGACCCAGGCTCAGCAACCTTACCCTCTGTATATAGGAGGTCGTTCTCCCAGTAAATGAAATGTGACCCAGACTGATCACCTGCGGCCTGGTCTGCAGCCTGCTTCCGCATACCCACGAGACAAGGGCATTCTTTCTGTGCCTTACAAAAGTCCTCCCTGGAGGGGCCTCCTTCCTGCTGCCAATGGGTCAGCTCAGGCAGGTCCCCCAGTTCAGCTATCTCTTCCCCGGTAGGCTCCAGGGCATTCCCCGCAAGTTCTGCTTCCTCCTGGACCGTGGGAACTTCAGGGGCCGGTTTCCCGCTCCCCCTGCTCCTTCTCTCTAAGGCCGGTCCATGGGCCTCCCTCTCAGGCTCCAGGACCTCTTGAGCACCTCTACTGGCTGCCATGGACCGTGTGGTGACACACGCCCAATCCGGCATACCCAACATCTCCAGGTGAGCACTCCGCTCCACCTTAGCCCACGGTGAGCTCTCCAAATCGTTCCCTAACAGACAGTCTACAGGCATGACGGGCCTCACAGCTACCTGAAGAGTACCAGAGACCCCCCCGACTCAAAGGGAACATGAGCCACCTTGCAGTGACTCTCTGTGTTGTCAGCGGCGACAACTGGATAGAATGCTCCTGGGACAACCTGCTCTTGAGACACCAGGTGACACTTGACAGCTGTCACACTGGCTCCTGTATCTCTCAGAGCTTCCACTCTATGGCCATTTATGGTCACCCACTGCCTGTACTTCTTAGTGTTCTCAGGCAGTTGGGTTTGGGGGACCACTTCACAGTCTCCTAAGGAGACAAGGGACATCTCTGTGGGACCCCACCCACCTTGGACACCCATCTCCGCCCCCAAGGCTACACTAGTCACCTGCCGGGGTGGAGCACCAGTGGGTGCTGGTTTACCATACAAAGGACTCTTTACATCAGAGGCAAAATGCCCCAGGTTACCACACTTGTAACATTTTAGGGGCCCCTTCTGAACAGGAGGACCTGTCGGGGCCCGGTCGGTCTCGGGGGTGGGGGAGGCTGAGAACCTTTCCCTTGGTTCCCTTGGGGATTACTTTGGGGCCTTTTTGGGAACTCCCTCTGGTTACCCCTGTCCCCCCCACTCTTCTGCTGGGGACCCTGCCCACCTTTGGCGGAATCTCCCACATGACCCTTGTGGACCCTGGTACTGACCCAGCGGTCCGCCTCCTCAGCAATATTCCTAGGGTTAGTCAGCTTACTATCAATTAGGTGTTGGCGTAGCTCAGGAAAACAATTACTGGACAAGTGCTCCCAAGCCATTAAATCAAGAAGCCCTTGAAAATCATCAACCTTGCTACCCTTCACCCAACCATCCAGTGCTCTGCAAAAAAAAGTTACATACTCGACATACGTACTGTTAGGAATC
The DNA here is from genome assembly GCF_964204655.1 of Triturus cristatus. Classification (NCBI taxonomy): domain Eukaryota; kingdom Metazoa; phylum Chordata; class Amphibia; order Caudata; family Salamandridae; genus Triturus; species Triturus cristatus. Next base: position 1,162,573,493 of record NC_140579.1, read on the forward strand.
TTAGTGCAACCCCTGAACCTTTGTCTATACAACTCAGGTGTCAACCCATACCTAGTCATCAATGCTTCCTTCATATGGGGATAAGAATTGTAAACATTTGAGGGCAAGTCTAGCAGTGTGTCCCGCCCCTCACTAAGGAACCGTCCCCACAACCCCGCTCCCCAATCTTTCTCAGGGACCTGGTGGGAAGACATGGCTATCTCATAGGCCTTGAACCACTGCCCTATGTCATCATTCTTAAAAAATTCCTTAACCACATCCTTGGGTATGTACACCTTTGATTCTGCCTGCACTGACGGTGTGCTGCCACCAGAGGGAGTGGACTCTAAACTTTTAGCTTTCAGATCCAATTCCCTCAACTTCATTTCATGCTCCATTTGGATTCTTCTCTCTTCCAGAGCCAGCTTTTTGCTTTCTAGCTCCAGTTGCCCACTCAATTTAAGTTTTGCCATCTCCATTTCATGCATCCTGGTTTCTTTCCTGTCTGCCAATTCTCCTGGCGACAGGCCTCTTCCAAAACTCCGGACGCTTTCTGCTGGTTCAACAACTACCACATCTTCAGGTGCCCTTGACTCAATCCAGGCCCTCAGCGCCTTGAGTAGATCTGCCTTGAGCTTACATCCAACAGTGCGGACTTTGAACTTTTTACAGAAACCCTTCAGCTGGGCCTTGGTGTAGCTCTCTAGTCTCTCCTCTTCCCAATCAACATCCTCAATTTCAGAGATGACAGATGCTGCTCTCTCCATAATGACTGAATCAGGCATGGTTTCTTCCAACAATGGTGTCTTCCAGCAAAACAAAAATTTCAACGTATGTGGCTACGTTATGGGTCTGAATTCACTATGTGGCGTTTCACAAAAAATTGCTGTACATAAATCACAAATGCAAATTCAGAATCCTCACCGCTGACCACCAATGTTAGAATCCGGATTCCCTGGTTGGCACAGGTGAGTACCTGGGTCAAACAGGGGGTCCTTCTTCTAGTCTGGGTAAGGGGTTACACGCTAACAATAACCCCTGCTCACCCTCTAGGTAGCTTGGCGCGAGCAGACAAGGCGTTATCTTAGGCGTAATGGTTAAGCATTTGTGATCACATACAACAATCCAATGTTACCCCCACAAATGGACTCCACACTGGGTGCATCAAAAATAGACTTTGTTTATAGATTTCAGATTTATCACAAGACCCAATAACGTGTAAGACGGGTCCACAATTTTACTTGGCAAAAAGAGTTCTTAGTTCAGCGTAGTGTTACAAGGTCTGAGCACTTCGTTCCCGGCTCTGTTGGGGGAACGGGTCTCACTCACTCTCCGGCCGCTCCAAGGGGGAGCGTGCACCTCATGGTGTGATCGGGCACAGTACCTTTATCTTGTGGAAGTCGGCACGAAGGCTGCGCGGGCATCCAGTGCGGTCTCTAATACGGTGTCGTCCTGGCGTTGCGTACTACGGTACCTGGAGACCTTGGGCGTGCAGGCTCAGGGGACGGGCATACGGGGGCACCTTCCAGCGGGTTGCGGCGTTCGCGCCGTGCCAGTGAGCGGTAAACTGAAGGTCACGCTGAGGGGCACAAACACTCGTACTCTCCTCACAGGGGAGATGCACGGGATCACCACACGCACCGCGGCTTTCCCAAAAGCAGAGGGAAGGTGCGTACGCAAGCAATGTGGTTCGTAGGGGGGTAAAGCAAGCACGGTCACAGTCCTTCCGTTAAGGAGTGAGTTGCGACTCGTAGGGGCCAATAGTCACGTTGCTCAGGCTGGGTGAGACCCTCCTTTGCGGTGCGAGCAACGGCTCGTAGAGGGGCCACAATCACGTTGTTCGGGCCGGACAGCGGGTGCAAGCTTCAGGGAAAGGACGCTTCGTTCGGGAAGCGCACACAGCAGTTCTCTTCCAGATTACAGGGAAAACGGTCCATTTTCCTGCTCTCTCACACGGCGGTGAAGTCCACTGGTCCTGGGACTTCGTTCAGGAGGCAAGCTCAGCACAAGCCCTTAGAGATCTTAAACAGCACAAGTTGAAGCAAAGTTTATCAGCAATCTTTCTCCTCTCAATCAGCAGCAGGGCCAGTATTCCTCCCACAGCTTTCCCGGTTGCTTCTCCTCAGGCAGAGGTTCGTCTTGTAGCAGGATCTGATTTCTTAGGAGCAGGGCTCCTACATTTATACTACATTTCTTTTAATCTCCCAGGCCAGGGGGGCCCTTGTCTAGTTCAGTCCAGTTCAGGAGCACTTTGTTTACGCGATGCAGGCTTCTTCATTCAGGGTGCAGGGCAGAGTCATCAGACGCTCCACAGGGGGCGGAGCCAGCATTCTTTTACTACATCTTTTGGTATGTAAACTCTAGATTCTACAGGCATTGACGGTGTGCTGCCACCAGAGGGAGCAATTTCTAAACTCTGGGCCTTCAGCTCCAACTCCCTCAAAACCTTTTCATGTTCATACTGTAGATTTTTTTCTTCTAGGGCTAATTTTCTACTTTGCATTTCAAATTCTAACTGCCCACTTAACTTGAGCTTGGTCAGCTCCAATTCATGCATCCTACACTCTTTTCTATCTGCCAGCTCCTCTAGAGATAGAATTTTACTGGAAACACTGTTACCAGCAGGAGAAGGGGTTCTCCTTCCTCTTGGATCCACTGGCCCATCCAGCTGCTCCTCTGCATTATTATTATCATGGGCATTCCTTGCTTCTACCCAGGCCCTCAGCGCCTTGTAGAACTCTGCCTTGTTTTTACATCCAGTAGTAGAAACCTTGAATTTCCTGCAGAAGAACTTTAGCTGTTTTACTGGGTAGCTGTCCAGTTTCTCTTCTTCCCATTCAAATTCAGTATTAACAGAGACTATGGATGCTGCTTTCTCCACCATGGTTAAGCTTGGCAGTACTCTAAAATAGAAAGTCCCAAAAAGAATCTACCAACAAGTATTGGTTGCGTTAAGGTCTGCACTCACTAAGTAGTGTTCACCAATTTGCGATTCCATAAATGCTTACGCAAAATTAAGGAATCGCAAAATTAACGATTCCTTAATGCGATGTGAAAATGGCTCATACATCGCGATTTTGTATTCGCAAACGCTGTGTTTTTTGCGAATCGCAGCGTTTGCAAATACACAATCGTTTGATACATATGCCCCCTGGTTCTCTGCCTCTAGAGCAGTTCTGCTGACCTAGTTCTTAGGCTCTCGAGCAGCTCTGCTGACCTAGTTCTCTGGCTCTAAAGTAGCTCTGCTGACCTGGTTCTCTGGCTCTACAGCAGCTCTGCTGACCTGGTTCTCTGGCTCTAAAGAGGCTCTGCTGACCTGGTTCTCTGGCTCTAAAGCAGCTCTGCTGTCCTGGTTGTTAGGCTCTAGGGCAGCTCTGTTGACCTGGTTCTCTGGCTCTACTGACCTGGTTCCCTGTCTTTAAAGAAGCTCTGCTGGCCTTGTGGTTCTCTGGCTCTAAAACAGCTCTGCTGACCTGGTTCTGTGGCTCTAAAGACTCTGCTGACTTGGTTCTCTGGCTCTACAGCAGCTCTGCTGACCTGGTTCTCTGCCTCTAGAGCAGCTCTGCTGACCTGGATCTTAGGCTGTAGAGCAGCTCTGCTGACCTGTTCTCTGGCTCTAAAGCAGCTCTGCTGACCTGGTTCTCAAGCAGCTCTGCTGACTTGGTTCTCTGGCTCTACGACGACTCTGCTGACCTGGTTGTCTGGCTCTAGAGCAGCTCTGCTGTCCTGGTTCTTTAGCTCTAGAGCAGCTCTGCTGTCCTGGTTCTCTGGCTCTAAAGCCGCTCTGCTGGACCTGGTTCTCAAACAGCTCTGCTGACCTGGTTCTCTGGCTGTAGAGCAGCTCAGCTGACCTGGTTCTATTGCTCTAAAGAAGCTCTGCTGACCTGGTTCTCTGGCTCTATAGCAGCTCTACTGACCTGGTTATAAGGCTTTAGAGCAGCTCTGCTGACCTGTGTGAGAAGTTGGCCTGGCATATGCTGGTCACTAGTTATAGTGGCCACCTTGTACCAGTCCAATTCGACTCTTATGGTAGATAGGTTTAAGACAACCTTTTAAAGAAAGCTATCCTAGTGGTAGCTGTGGAGAGCAGCCTTCAGGCTAAGTCTCTGAGGAATGTAAAGCAGCTTGTTTTACCTTATAATCTCTTGAATTACCAAATGAAAAGGACACCACACAGGTATATATATCAAATATATATGTATTTATTCTTAGATACACTCTACTAATCTCTTTATGAGATTAAAACCCAGATACCTATTCAAATGTCAACACTTCTCAATAAATTAAGCACAAATATGGCTGGAGCCCTAGGGGCGTACCAGACCATATACTACGAAAATGGTTTAACAAACTCGACTTGCAAAATGAAAAGGCCTAGGGCCTTGGGAATCACGGAGGCTTCACTTCTGCAGTGTTAGCAGGTAAGTAATCAGCCCACGGGAGACGCGTGCAGTGTCTAAACACAGCCGCGGGTTTCCTATTGGTTTCAATGGCACAAGTCGCGGTTTCGCTGATTGTTTTTTAAAGTTTTAGGGCACTTCGAAGAAGTCAACAAGGAAGCCACTTACAGGGTAAGTATTTCGAGGGCCAACACACACTTGGGCACCGTAGTGCACGAGTTACCTCACCCACGGAAGCCGGGTGCATAGGTGTCTTTTGGTGTCGGGTCGCGATGCTTTTTTCAATTGAGATCACTGAAGACTTGCTGCTTGAGACGACTGAAGAGGTGTCCGCTGGAATCCGAAGATGGATTAAAGTTGAAGAGGACCTGAAAATTGACGGGACAGTGTTCAAAGTCACTTGCCAGTGACCGGTGGCCAGCAGGATGGATGACCACTGATGTCGCGTCATTTCAGGTCGTCAATGGTGATTTGTCTCTTCGCTCACGAGGTCCAGGAGAGATCGACGATGACCAGCAGCTGGATTCAAGGGGTCACACAACGTCTGCAGCTGATGACGGTGTCGGCAACTGGATTGGAGCTAACAAGCCTTGGCAACTGCAAGTCTCGTGTGGAATGAAGATTGGCGATGATGCAGACCAGCAAGGTCTGATGGATTTACCCAGCGAGGGTAAGTGAGGGCAGTCCCGGAGCAACCAGTAGAGCCCCTGAAGTTGATGAGAAAGTCTTCGGGTGAGTCACTAGCCAACAGGCAAGGAACTGTGAAGACGCCTTTGCAGGACAAGTTCCACAGGAGCCCACGGTCACTCGGGACAGGGTAGGCCGCTGATTTTCGGTACCAGACCTGCTAGGGACTTGGACTACAGATGGTCCAAAGCACAAGTTCGTAGAACGTTGTTTAGGGTTTGCACTTGAAATCAGTGCACGGTTCCCTGGTATTGCTGTTCCTCATCACTCGTGGGGTCCAGATGCCACAGCTTCACTGAGGACTCAAAATGGCCGTCGAGAGGTCAGGAACTCTGCTTCAGGGGATGCAGGGACTTCGGACTCTGGTGGGAGCGGTGAAGTTTGCAACCATTGATCAAAGTTACTGGTGCTTGCCTAGCAGGGGAGTCACTCCTTGACTCCAAGGGAGATTCTTCAGTCTTCCAGAGATAGTGGAACGTCGAAGGGCCAGGATTCTTCTTTGTAGAGCGTCGTCCAGGGTTAATCTGAATTGCATTGGCAATGCTTGGTATCTTATAGTGAAGATAGGGGAGGGACTAGCTCTATGACCACTCCTCTAGGAGGGTCAGGGTAGTGGGTGGTTACACCCACTTCCCTTTGTCCAGTTTCGTGCCAGAGCAGGGGCAGGTAGCCCCTGAACCGGTTTGAGCTGGCATATGCACAGAGGAGCCTACTGCTCCCCCAGTGCAGGACTTCAAAGCACTCTAAGAGTGCACCCACCCAGCTCCAATACACTAAATCCTGTCTGGGAGGTGGTGACATCTCCCTGTGACAGGATACCTTTTGTTGGGCTGCCTCCACTGCGAGTTTCGGTCAGCAGCAGGAGGGCAGCCCAGTGTCTGTGCTGGTGGCATCCATTTTGTGATGCCAGGGCTCTAGAAGATTTCTATCGTTTAGTACAGTGGGTACATGTCAACCCCTCTAGAAGGGTGGGATCATACTCCCAAACCAGTTACTGGTGTGGGGATATGATTCCAAGTTGTTTGACACCAAACACGACATGTTTTGATGCAGTCATTCCAATGTTAGCATTTACCGCGAGGTTATAATGCACTTAAGAGTATATGGTTTAACCGCATCCACAAACAGCAGCAGAGAATAGACTCTGCCAGCTGCAGAGGGGTCCTGCTTATGCAGAAGCACCCCCTCACATAGTAAACCAAGCACCCTGCCCTCAGGATTGTTAGGGCCTGCAAGAGGGGTGACTGATAGGTTTATATGTGTGTGTATGGTGAGATATAGGAACCTATACCTCAGTGAGGAGTGCTAACACTACCTCACACAGGCTGCAGTAGCAGGCCTGTGGTGTCAGATTGTGAATGCTTCCCAGGGGTGGCATAATACATGCTGCAGCCCCTGGTAGGCCTGTGAAGTACCAATGCCCTAGGTACCTGAGGTACCATATACTAGGGGCTCGTAAGGTACCACAGTATCCAATCACTAGTGCATCTAATATGCACACCAAGTTGTTTAGAGAGATCAGTGAGACTGGGGCCCCGATTAGCAGGGACCCAGCCAGACTATAGTCAGAAACCAGTGTATACATCAGAAAAAAAGTGGGGGCAACATAAGTGCAGATTCTACTCTCCTACACAACCCCCCCCCCCAAACGTAGGGACATTGAACTAACCTTGACCAGTTGAGTCTTCATGTTCTAAGTGGAAATACCTTGAGAGTCCATCTGCATTGGAATGTTCGGTCCTAGGTCTATGTTCCACTGTATAGTCCATCCCCTATAGGGAAATGGACCACCTGAGCAGTTTAGGATTTTCAGCTTTCATCTGTTTGAGCCATAGGAGGGGCTTATGGTCAGTCTGAACTATAAAGTGAGTGCCAAACAAGTATGGCCTCAGCTTCTTCAGGGCCCACACCACAGAAATGGCCTCCCTCTCAATAGCTGACCAACGTTTCTCTCTAGGGGTCAGCCTTCTGCTTATGAAAGCTACTGGCTGGTCTTGACCTTCATCATTAAGTTGAGACAGTACAGCTCCCACACCCAGCTCTGAAGCATCTGTTTGAACAATGAACTTCTTTTTGTAATCTGGACTCTGCAAGATGGGGCAGTGCACATTGCCTGCTTGAGGTCATCAAATGCCTTTTGACAGCAAGCTGTCCACTGAACCTTTTTTGGCATTTTCTTGGAGGTCAGATCATTTAAGGGGGTCACTATAGATCCATATCGCTTAACAAACCTCCTGTAATACCCAGTCAGGCCCAAGAAGGCTCTCACCTGTGTCTGGGTGGTTGGAGCTACCCATTCCATTATGGTCTGGATATTGCTCTGCAATGGTTGAACCTGGCCTCCACCTACAAGGTGGCCCAGGTACACAACCTGACTCTGCCCTAACTGGCACTTAGTGGCCTTGAAAGTGAGGACTGCTTTCTGCAGGGCCTCCAGTACATTCCTGAGGTGGACCAGGTGATCCTGCCAGGTGGAACTAAAGACAGCAATATCATCAAGATAAGCTGAGCAATAGGTTTCCATACCAGTCAGAACTTTATTCACTAACCTCTGAAATGTGACAGGTGCATTCTTCAAACCAAAGGGCATTACCACAAAGTGATAGTGCCCACTAGGGGTCGAAAATGCTGTTTTAGCCTTGGCATCATCAGCTAACTTGATTTGCCAATAGCCTGTTGTAAGGTCAAATGTACTGACATACTTGGCTGAGGCCAAAGTGTCTATTAGTTCATCTGCCCTTGGTATTGGGTAGGCATCCGTCCTGGTGACTGCATTGAGGCCCCTGTAGTCAACACAAAACATCATCTCTTTCTTACCACCCTGGGTGTGAGATTTCAGGACAAGGACTACTGGGCTATCCCAAGCGCTATCTAAGGGCTCAATAACACCTAGCTCCAACATTTTCTGGACTTCAGTCCTGATACAATCCCTGACATGGTCAGGTTGCCTGTAGATTTTACTCTTTACAGGCAGACTATCTCCAGTGTCCACCTCATGGGTGCACCAGGAAGTCTGACTTGGGGTCAGGCTAAACATATGTCTAAACTGATGTAGCACTTGTCTACATTCAGTTTGTTGATGTTCAGTGAGGCTGCTTGCCAAAGCAACACCATCAACTGACCCATCATCAGGGTTCTGTGAGAGCAGGTCAGGGAGAGGGTCACTCTCCTCCTCCTGGTCCTCATCAGTTGCCATGAGCAAGCTCATGTCAGCCCTGTCCACATATGCCTTAAGTCTGTTGACATGGAGCACCCTAAGGGGGCTCCTGGGAGTGCCAATATCTACCAAGTAGGTGACCTCTCCCTTCTTCTCAATAATTGTATGGGGGCCACTCCATTTGTCCTGGAGAGCTGCTGGGGTCACAGGCTCCAACACCCACACTTTCTGGCCTGGCTGGTAAACAGTCAGGACAGCCTTTTTGTCATGCCAATCTTTTTGGAGTTCTTGGCTTGCCTCAAGGTTTTTATTGGCCTTCTTCATATACTCTGCCATCCTGGAGCGGAGACCAAGTACATAGTCCATTACATCCTGTTTGGGAGGTTTGAGAGGTAACTCCCATCCCTCCTTCACCAGACATAATGGTCCTCTAACAGGGTGCCCAAACAGAAGTTCAAAAGGGCTGTAGCCAACTCCCTTCTGTGGGACCTCCCTGTATGCAGACAGAAGGCTGGGAAGTAAAAGGTCCCATTTTCGCCTATGCTTTTCTGGGAGTCCTTTAATCATTCCCTTTAGGGTTTTGTTGAATCTCTCAACTAACCCATTGCATTGTGGGTGATAGGGAGTAGTGAATTTGTAGTTTACACCACACTCCTTCCACATTGCAGTTAGATATCCTGACATAAAGTTAGAACCTCTGTCAGAGATGACCTCCTTAGGGAAACCCACTCTGGAGAAAACAGCAATGAGGGCTCTTGCTACCACAGGAGCTGTGGTAGTCCTTAGGGGTATATCTTCTGGATACCTGGTGGCATGATCCACTACCACCAGTATAAATCTGTGCCCAGATGCAGTTGGTGGGTCAAGGGGACCAACAATGTCAATCCCTACCCTTTCAGAGGGAACCCCCACCACAGGTAGTGGTATCAGGGGGGCCTTTGTTGTGCCATCTGTCTTGCCACTGGCTTGACAAGTGACACAGGAGCGACAAAACTCCTTGGTGTCTTCAGACATGTGTGGCCAATGGAAATGTGGTACAAGCCTGTCCCAGGTCTTGTTTTGGCCCAAGTGTCCTGCCAATGGGATGTAATGTGCTAGGGTCAAGAGGAACCCCCTAAACTTCTGAGGTATTACCAACCTCCTGGTGGCTCCAGGGCTAGGATCTCTAGCCTCAGAATATAGGAGCCCCTCATCCCAATAAACCTTATGGGACCCACTAGCACTCCCAGCAGCCTCAGCAGCAGCCAGCTGTCTGAGGGGTTCAAGAGTAGAGCGGCACTGTTGCTCGTTGCTCAGATCTTCCCTGGAAGGGCCCCCTGCCCCCAAGAACTCAACCTGACCAGGCTCAAGTTTCTCTGGGCAGTTCCTTCTACAGGCTCTGCTTCTCCTCCCTCCGGAGGGGAATCTGAGATCTGAGACAGAGGGGAAGGCCCAGCCTTAACCCTACTGCTCTTCCTCTTGGGTAGCATCTGGTCCATAGTTTCAGGATCCAGAGCTGGTTCAGCTTTATGCATTTTGGCGTGTGACCTGGTCACAGCAAATACCTCTGCAGGTATGCCCAACATCTCAGCATGAGTCCATAATTCTACTTCAGACCAGGCTGAAGTCTCCAGATATTTGCCCAACAAACATTCGACAGGGAGGTCTGCACTGACTACTACCTTTTTGAGGCCAGTTACCCCTCTCCAGGAGAAATTCACAACTGCCAGGCTATGGTTGGTCCTGGTGTTGCTTGCATTGGTTACCTGGTACATTTCACCCAGGATGATCTGTGTAGGGTCCACTAGGTCCTCTGCCACCATGGTGACACTGGCACCTGTGTCCCTAAATGCCAAAGCCTTTTTGCCATTTATGATAGGCTGCTGTTTGTACTTGCCCAGGTTACTAGGGCTCACTAGGAAGGACATATCAAGGTCTCCCTCACAAACTAGCAATGCCTGTGTTGGTACTCTGACTAGGCCAGAGTCCACATCAGAACCCAGGGTCAACCCTACTACACCCTTATTCTGAATATTACCTCCACCAATGACTGCACTAGGGGGAACAGTTGCCTTAGGGGCTGGAGTGGTGGTGGTTTGGTCTTTGGACTTTGTACAGTCAGAAGTCCAGTGCCCTTTCTGTTTACAGAATTTGCACCAGGGCTTCTTTTGGCCTTTTCCCTTTGCAGATTGTGACTCCCCACCAGTTGCAGATTTTTGGGGCCCTTGTGAAGACTTCTGGTCTTTAGATTTATCCTCACCTTTATCTGAGCCTTTAGGATCTTGCTTCTTAGTGTCACCACCTTGGTTCTGGTTTTTCTGCCTCACCCTGGTTCTGACCCATTTGTCTGCCTTCTTTCCCAATTCTTGGGGAGAGGTCAGATCAGAGTCCACCAGGTACTGAAGGATCTGTTCTCTCATTATAAGATTATACAATACCTTAAAATCAGTTACTCTACTACCAACCAGCCAACCTTCTAGAGCCTTGGTTGCACAATCCACAAAGTCAGTCCAATCCTGAGTCTGTGCTTTCTGGGTGTCTCTGAACTTCAACCTGCACTGTTCAGTGGTTAAGCCAAACCCATCTATCAAAGCACTCTTCAGGGCTTCATAATCATTAGCATCCTCTTCTCTAACAGTGAGGAGCTTGTCTCTACCTTTATCTGAAAAGGAGAGCCACAAGATTGCTGCCCACTGTGTCTGGGGGACCTGTTGAACTTTACAGGCCCTCTCCATAGCAGTTATCCATTTGTGGATATCATCCCCACTCTGGTAGGGAGGAACAACCTTGGACAGGTTCCTATGGTCTGGAATGTAATCTCTGCCTTTAGGGACAGTGTTGCTGTCACCAGGGGTATCTAACCCCTCCTTCTTAGAAGCTCTTTGGGGCTCGAAGGCTTCCCTATCTAAGGCCAATTGCTTGGTTCTGAGGGCAAGTCTAGCTTCCTCATACAGGAGCATCTTGAACCTTCTGTCAGAGGAGGACTCCCTGGGATAGGTGGAGTTCCTCTGTTGAACAGATTCTCTTCCAGAGTGGTATGAATGGTCAGAGTCCCTTGAGGGGGACCTAGGCCTTTCTCCCACTTTGTCAGCTCTCTTAAGGAGAATTCCTCTGTTCCTGTCAGACCCTTCTGGGTCTGGCCCTTCAATCACAGACTCCAGGTCATCTTGATTTTCATCATCAGACCCAGAGCCTATGGCTGACCCACTCCCTGATGCAGACCCACTAGCTCCTAGAGCTTGTTTCAGGTCATCTGCTACTAACAGATCTATCAGGTGTTGTGATGAGGGACTCCTGCCCACCCTCAGTTGTCTTTCAAAGCATAAGGCCTTCAGTTCAGTGTAGGCTATATCTTTGTACTGAGATGGGGTGGACCCACTGGCTCCACCTTGGTGAGACATACTAGTGTTATGCAGTGTTGTACTACCTACACTAGTTGAGGCCTACTGGACCTAGCTTGAGCTGTAGCAAGGGTGTGCTTATCCCTTCAAAAACAGCTCTAAGTTCAGTAGAACTTATTGATACTAGCTTGACTTTATATGTACCTTGAGTACCTTTAGTGGTTTTCAGTTAGTAATTCAAATAGAGATTTTCTGGTAAAACAATTGCAAGCTGGAATCCCACACGCTGCCCACCAATGTGAGAAGTTGGCCTGGCATATGCTGGTCACTAGTTATAGTGGCCACCTTGCACCAGTCCAATTTGACTCTTATGGTAGATAGGTTTAAGACAACCTTTTAAAGAAAGCTATCCTAGTAGTAGCTGTGTAGAGCAGCCTTCAGGCTAAGTCTCTGAGGAATGTAAAGCAGCTTGTTTTACCTTAAAATCTCTTGAATTACCAAATGAAAAGGACACCACACAGGTATATATATCAAATAAATATGTATATATTCTTAGATACACTCTACTAATCTCTTTATGAGATTAGAACCCAGATACACATTCAAATGTCAACACTTCTCAATAAATTAAGCACAAATATGGCTGGAGCCCTAGGGGCGTACCAGACCATATACTAAGAAAATGGTTTAACAAACTCGACTTGCAAAATGAAAAGGCCTAGGGCCTTGGGAATCGCTGAGGCTTCACTTCTGCAGTGTTAGCAGGTAAGTAATCAGCCCACGGGAGACGCGTGCAGTGTCTAAACACAGCCGCGGGTTTCCTATTGGTTTCAATGGCACAAGTCGCGGTTTGCATTTTAAAGTTTTAGGGCACTTCGAAGAAGTCAACAAGCAAGCCACTTACAGGGTAAGTATTTCGAGGGCCAACACACACTTGGGCACCGGAGTGCACGAGTTACCTCACCCACGGAAGCCGGGTGCATAGGTGTCTTTTGGTGTCGGGTCGCGATGCTGTTTTCAATGGAGATCACTGAAGACTTGCTGCTTGAGACGACTGAAGAGGTGTCCGCTGGAATCTGAAGATGGATTGAAGTTGAAGAGGACCTGAAAATTGAGGGGACAGTGTTCAAAGTCACTTGCCAGTGACCGGTGGCCAGCAGAATGGATGACCACTGATGTCGCGTCGTTTCAGGTCGTTGATGGTGATTTGTCTCTTCGCTCACGAGGTCCAGGAGAGATCGACGATGACCAGCAGCTGGATTCGGAGGGTCCCACAAAGTCTGCAGCTGATGACGGTGTCGGCAACCGGATTGGAGCCAACAAACCTTCGCAAGTCTCGTGTGGAATGAAGATTGCCATGATGCAGACCAGCAAGGTCTGATGGACTTACCCTTTGAGGATAAGTGAGGGCAGGCCCGGAGCAACCAGGAGAGCCCTTGAAGTTGATGAGAAAGTCTTCGGGTGAGTCACTAGCCAACGGGCAAGCAACCGCAAAGACGCCTTTGCAGGAAAAGTTCCACAGGAGCCCACGGTCACTCGGGACGGGGTGAGCCGCTGATTTTCCATACCAGACCTGCTAGGGACTTGGACTACAGATTGTCCAAAGCACAAGTATGTCGAACGTTGTTTAGGGTTTGCACTCGAAATCAGTTTCACGGTTCCCTGGTATTGCTGTTCCTCGTCACTCGTGGGGTCCAGATGCCACAGCTTTGCTGGGGACTCAAAATGGCCGTCGAGAGGTCAGGAAATCTGCTTCAGGGGACACAGGGATTTCGGACTCCGGCGGGAGCGGTGAAGTTTACAACCATTGATCAAAGTTACTGGTGCCTGTCAAGCAGGGGAGTCACTCCTTGACTCCAAGGGAGATTCTTCAGTCTTCCAGAAATAGTGGAATGTCGAAGGGCCAGGATTCTTCTTTGTAGAGCGTCGTCCAGGGTTAATCTGAATTGCATTGGCAATGCTTGGTATCTTATAGTGAAGATAGTGGAGGGACTAGCTCTATGACCACTCCTCTAGGAGGGTCAGGGTAGTGGGTGGTTACACCCACTTCCCTTTGTCCAGTTTCGCGCCAGAGCAGGGGCAGGTAGCCCCTGAACCGGTTTGAGCTGGCATATGCACAGAGGAGCCTACTGCTCCCCCAGTGCAGGACTTCAAAGCACTCTAAGAGTGCACCCACCCAGCTCCAATACACTAAATCCTGTCTGGGAGGTGGTGAAACCTCCCTGTGACAGGATACCTTTTGTTCGGCATCCTCCACTGCGAGTTTCGGTCAGCAGCAGGAGGGCAGCCCAGTGTCTGTGCTGCTGGCATCCATTTTGTGATGCCAGGGCTCAAGAAGATTTCTACCGTTTAGTACAGTGGGTACATGTTGTCCCCTCTAGAAGGGTGGGATAATCCTCCCACGCCAGTTACTGGTGTGGGGGTATGATTCCAAGTTGTTTGACACCAAACACGACATATTTTGATGCAGTCATTCCAAAGTTAGCATTTACCGCGAGGTTATAATGCACTTAAGAGTATACGGTTTAAACGCATCCACAAACAGCAGCAGAGAATAGACTCTGCCAGCTGCAGAGGGGTCCTGCTTATGCAGAAGCACCCCCTCACATAGTAAACCAAGCACCCTGCCCTCAGGATTGTTAGGGCCTGCAAGAGGGGTGACTGATAGGTTTATATGTGTGTGTATGGTGAGATATAGGAACCTATACCTCAGTGAGGAGTGCCAACACTACCTCACACAGGCTGCAGTAGCAGGCCTGTGGTGTCAGATTGTGAATGCTTCCCAGGGGTGGCATAATACATGCTGCAGCCCCTGGTAGGCCTGTGAAGTACCAATGCCCTAGGTACCTAAGGTACCATATACTAGGGGCTCATAAGGTACCACAGTATCCAATCACTAGTGCATCTAATATGCACACCAAGTTGTTTAGAGAGATCAGTGAGACTGGGGCGCTGATTAGCAGGGACCCAGCCAGACTATAGTCAGAAACCAGTGTATACATCAGAAAAAAAGTGGGGGCAACATAAGTGTAGATCCTACTCTCCTACAACCTGGTTCTCTAGCTCTAAAGCAGCTCTGCTGACTTGGTTCTCTGGCTCCAAAGAGGCTCTGCTGACCTGGTTCTCAGGCTCTAGAGCAGCTCTGCTGACCTGGTTCTATGGCTCTAAAGGAGCTCTCTCTGCTGACCTGGTTTTCTGCCTCTAAAGCAGCTCTGCTGACCTGGTTCTGTGGCTCTAAAGCAGCTCTGCTGACCTGGTTCTGTGGCTCTACAGCAGCTCTGCTGACTTGGTTCTCTCCCTCTAAAGCAGCTTTGCTGAGCTGGTTTCTCTGGCTCTACAGCAGCTCTGCTGACCTGGTTCTCTGGCTATAGAGCAGCTCTGCTGACTGGGTTCTCTGGCTCTACAACGGCTCTGCTGACCTGGTTCTCTGGCTCTAAAGCAGCTCTGCTGGCCTGGTTCTATTGCTCTAATGAAGCTCTGCTGACCTGGATCTCTGGCTCTACAGTAGCTCTGCTGACCTGGTTCTCTGGCTCTACAGCAGCTCTGCTGAACAGGTTCTCTGCCTCTAGAGCAGCCCTGTTGACCTGGTTCTTAAGCTTTAGAGCAGCTCTGCTGACCTGGTTCTCTGGCTCTAAAGCAGCTCTGCTGACTTGGTTCTGTGGCTCCAAAGAGGCTCTGCTGATCTGGTTCTCTGGCTCTAAAGCGGCTCTGCTGACCTGGTTCCCTGTCTCTAAAGCAGCTCTGCTGACCTGGTTCTCTGGCTTTAGAGCAGCTCAGCTGACCGGGGTCTTAGGCTCTAGAGCAGCTCTGCTGACCTGGTTCTCTGGCTCTAGAGCAGCTCTGCTGACCTAGTTCTCTGGCTCTAGAGCAGCTCTGCTGACCTGGTTCTCTGGCTCTAAAGCAGCTCTGCTGACCTGGTTTCTCTGACTCTACAGCAGCTCTGCTGACCTGGTTCTCTGGCTCTAGAGCAGCTCTGCTGACCTGGTTCTTTCTCTCTAAAGCAGCTCTGCTGACCTGGTTTCTCTGACTCCACAGCAGCTCTGCTGACCTGGTTCTCTGTCTCTAGAGCAGCTCTGCTGACCAGGTTCTTTGGCTCTAGAGCAGCTCTGCTGACCTGGTTTCGCTGGCTCTACAGCAGCTCTGCTAAACTGGTTTCTCTAGCTCTACAGCAGCTCTGCTGACCTGGTTCTCTGGCTCTAGAGCAGCTCTGCTGACCTGGGTCTTAGGCTCTAGAGCAGCTGTGCTGCCCTGATTGTATGGCTCTGAGGCAGCTCTGCTGACCTGGTTCTCTGGCTTTGAAGCAGATCTGCTGACCTGGTTCCCTGGTTCTAAAGCAGCTCTGCTGAGCTGATTCTATGGCTCTAAAGAAAGTCTGCTGACCAGGTTCTCTGGCTTTGAAGCAGCTCTGCTGACCTGGTTCTCTGGCTCTAGAGCAGCTCTGCTGACCTGGTTCTCTCCCCCTAAAGCAGCTCTGCTGACCTGGTTCTCTGGCTCTAAAGCGGCTCTGCTGACCTGGTTCTGTGGCTCTAAAGCAGCTCTGCTGATCTGGTTCTGTGGCTCTAAAGCAGCTCTGCTGATCTGGTTCTGTGGCTCTAAAGCAGCTCTGCTGACCTGGTTCTCCGGCTCTAGATCAGCCCTGCTGGCCTGGTTCTTAGGCTCTAGAGCAGCTCTGCTGACCCGGTTCTCTGGCTCTACAGCAGCTCTGCTGACCTGGTTCTTAGGCTCTAGAGCAGTTCTGCTGACCTGGCTCCCTGGCTCTACAACGGCTCTGCTGACCTGGTTCTCTGGCTCTAAAGCGGCTCTGCTGGACCTGGTGGTTCTCTGGCTCTAAAACAGCTCTGCTGACCTGGTTCTCTGGCTCTAAAGCAAATCTTTTGATCTTGTTCTCTGGCTCTAAAGCAGATCTGCTGTCCTGGTTCTATTGCTCTAAAGAAGCTCTGCTGACTTGGTTCTCTGGCTCTAGAGCAGCTCTGCTGATCCGGTTCTCTGCCACTAGAGCAGCTCTGCAGTCCTCGTTCTTATTCTTTATAGAAGCTCTGCTGACCTGGTTCTCAAGAAGCTCTTCTGACCTGGTTCTCTTGCTCTAAAGTGGATCTGCTGACCTGGTTCTCTGGCTCTAAAGCAGCAATGCTGACTTGGGTCTCTGGCTCTAAAGCGGGTCTGCTGACCTGGTTCTGTGGCTCTAAAGCAGCTCTGCTGACCTGGTTCTGTGGCTCTTAAGTAGTTCTGCTGACCTTGTTCTCTGGCTCTAGAGCACCCTGCTTGCCTGGTTCTTAGGCTCTAGAGCAGCTCTGCTGACCTGGTTCTCTGGCTCTACAGCAGCTCTGCTGACCTGGTTCTTAGGCTCTAGAGCAGCTCTGCTGACCTGGTTCTATGGCTCCAAAGCAGCTCTGCTAACTTGGTTCTCTGGCTCTAAAACAGCTCTGCTGACCTGGTTCTCTGGCTTTAAAGCAGCTCTCCTGACTTGGGTCTCTCTCTCTAAAGCAGCTCTGCTGACCTGATTTCTCTGGCTCTAGAGCAGCTCTGCGGACCTGGATCTTAGGCAATAGAACAGCTCTGCTGACCTGGTTTTTCTGGCTCTAAAGCAGCTCTGCTGACCTGGTTCTCTGGATTTGAAGCAGCTCTGCTGACCTCGTTCTCTGGCTCTATAGCAGCTCTGCTGACCAGTTTCTCTCCCTCTAAAGCAGCTCTGCTGACCTGGTTCTATGGCTCTACAGCGGCTCTGCTGACCTGGTTCTCTGGCTCTAAAGTGGCTCTGCTGACCTCGTTCTCTGGCTGTAAAGCAGCTTTTCTGACCTGGTTTCTCTAGCTCTAGAGCAGCTCTGCTGACCTGGTTCTCTGGCTCTAGAGCAGCTCTGCTGTCCTGGTTCTTAGGCTCTAGAGCAGCTCTGCTGACCTGGTTCTCTGCCTCTACAACGGCTCTGCTGACCTGGTTCTCTGGCTCTAAAGCAGATCTTCTGACCTGGTTCTCTGGCTCTAGAGCAGCTCTGCTGAGCTGGTTCTCTGACTCTAAAGCAGCTTTGCTGACCTGGTTCTCTGGCTCTAAAGCAGCTCTGCTGACCTGGTTCTATTGCTCTGAAGAAGCTCTGTTGACCTGGTTCTCTGGTTCTACTGCAGCTCTGCTGAACTGGTGGTTCTCTGCCTCTAGAGCAGCTCTGCTGATCTGGTTCTCTGCCTCTAGAGCAGCTCTGCTGACCTGGTTCTTAGGCTTTAGAGCAGGTCTGCTGACCTGGTTCTCTGGCTCTATAGCAGCTCTGCTGATTTTGTTCTGTGGCTCCAAAGAGGCTCTGCTGATGTGGTTCTCTGGCTCTAAAGCGGCTCTGCTTACCTGGTTCCCTGGCTCTAGAGCAGCTCTGCAGTCCTGGTTCTTAGGCTCTAGAGCAGCTCTGCTGGCTCTAGAGCAGCTCTGCTGACCTGGTTCTCAAGCAGCTCCGCTGACCTGGTTCTCTGGCTCTAAAGCGGCTCTGCTGACCTGGTTCTCTGGCTCTAAAGCAGCAATGCTGACTTGGTTCTGTGGCTCTAAAGCAGCTCTGCTGACCTGGTTCTGTTGCTCTAAAGCAGCTCTGCTGACCTGGTTCTCTGGCTCTAGAGCAGCCCTGCTAGCCTGGTTCTTAGGCTCTAGATCAGCTCTGCTGACCTGGTTCTCTGGCTCTACAGCAGCTCTGCTGACCTGGTTCTTAGGCTCAAGAGCAGCTTTGCTGACCTGGTTCTCTGGCTCTACAACGGCTCTCCTGACCTGGTTCTCTGGCTCTAAAACAGCTCTGCTGACCTGGTTCTCTGGCTCTAAAGCAAATCTTTTGACCTCGTTCTCTGGCTCTAAAGAAGCTCTGCTGACTTGGTTCTCTGGCTCTACAGCAGCTCTGCTGACCTGGTTCTCCGGCTCTACAGCAGCTCTGCTGATCCGGTTCTCTGCCTCTAGAGCAGATCTGCAGTCCTGGTTCTTATTCTTTAGAGCAGCTCTGCTGACCTGGTTCTCTGGCTCTAGAGCAGCTCTGCTAACCTGGTTCTCAAGCAGCTCTTCTGACCTGGTTCTATGGCTCTAAAGTAGCTCTGCTGACCTGGTTCTGTGGCTCTAAAGTAGCTCTGCTGACCTTGTTCTCTGGCTCTAGAGCACCCTGCTGGCCTGGTTCTTAGGCTCTAGAGCAGCTCTGCTGACCTGGTTCTCTGGCTCTACAGCAGCTCTGCTGACCTGGTTCTTAGGCTCTAGAGCAGGTCTGCTAACCTGGTTCTATGGCTCTAAAGTAGCTCTGCTAACCTGGTTCTCTGGCTCTAAAGCAGCTCTGCTGACCTGATTCTCTGGCTCTAAAGCAGCTCTCCGGACCTGGTTCTCTCTCTCTAAAGCAGGTCTGCTGACCTGATTTCTCTGGCTCTAGAGCAGCTCTGCTGACGTGGTCCTTAGGCTCTAGAGCAGCTCTGCTGACCTGGTTTCTCTGGCTCTGCAGCAGCTCTGCTGAAGTGGTTCTCTGGCTCTAGAGCAGCTCTGCTGACCTGGGTCTTAGGCTCTAGAGCAGCTCTGCTGACCTGGTTCGATGCCTCTAAAGCAGCTCTGCTGGCTTGGTTCTCTGGCTCTAGAGCGGCTCTGCTGAACTGGTTCTCTGGCTCTAAAGCAGCTCTGCTGACCTGGTTCTCTGGCTCTAGAGCAGATCTGTTGACGTGGGTCTTAGGCTCTAGAGCATCTCTGCTGACCTGGTTCTATGGTTCTGAGGCAGCTCTGCTGACGTGGTTCTCTAGCTCTAAAGCAGCTCTGCTCACCTGGTTCTATGGCTCTAAAGCAGCTCTGCTGACCTGGTTTCTCTGGCTCTAAAGCAGCCCTGCTGACCTAGTTTCTCTGGCTCTAGAGCAGCTCTGATGACCTGGTTCTCAGGCTCTAGAGCAGCTCTGATGACCTGGTTCTCAGGCTCTAGAGCAGGTCTTCTGACCTGGTTCTATGGCTCTAAAGAAGCTGTGCTGACCTGGTTCTCTGGCTCTGCAGCAGCTCTGCTGACCTGGTTCTCTGGCTCTAGAGCATCTCTGCTGACCTGGTTCTCTCCCTCTAAAGCAGCTCTGCTGACCTGGTTCTCTGGCTCTAAAGCAGCTCTGCTGACCTGGTTTCTCTGGCTCTAAAGCAGCCCTGCTGACCTAGTTTCTCTGGCTCTAGAGCAACTCTGATGACCTGGTTCTCAGGCTCTAGAGCAGCTCTGCTGACCTGGTTCTCTGGCTCTAAAGCAGGTCTTCTGACCTGGTTCTATGGCTCTAAAGAAGCTGTGCTGACCTGGTTCTCTGGCTCTGCAGCAGCTCTGCTGACCTGGTTCTCTGGCTCTACGGCAGCTCTGCTGACCTGGTTCTCTGCCTCTGGAGCAGCTCTGCTGTCCTGGTTCTTAGGCTCTAGATCAGCTCTGCTGACCTGGTTTCTATGGCTCTACAGCAGCTCTGCTGACCTGGTTCTCTGGCTCTAGAGCAGCTCTGTTGACCTGGGTTTTAGGCTTTAGAGCAGCTCTGCTGACCTGGTTCAATGGCTCTAAAGCAGGTCTGCTGACCTGGTTCTCTGGCTCTAAAGCAGCTCTGCTGACCTGGTTCTATGGCTCTAAAGCATCTCTGCTGACCTGGTTCTCTGGCTTTGAAGCAGCTCTGCTGACCTGGTTTTCTGGCTCTAGAGCAGCTCTGCTGGCCTGGTTCTCTGGCTCTAAGCAGCTCTGCTGACCTGGTTCTACGGCTCTAAAGCAGCTCTGCTGACCTAGTTCTCTGGCTTTGAAGCAGCTCTGCTGACCTGGTTCTCTGGCTCTAGAGCATCTCTGCTGACCTGGTTCTCTCCCTCTAAAGCAGCTCTGCTGACCTGGTTCTCTGGCTCTAAAGCAGCTCTGCTGACCTGGTTTCTCTGGCTCTAAAGCAGCTCTGCTGACCTAGTTTCTCTGGCTATAGAGCAGCTCTGCTGACATGGTTCTCTGGCTCTAAAGCAGCTCTTCTGACCTGGTTCTATGGCTCTAAAGAAGCTCTGCTGACCTGGTTCTCTGGCTCTGCAGCAGCTCTGCTGACCTGGTTCTCTGGCTTTGAAGCAGCTCTGCTGACCTGGTTCTCTGGCTCTAGAGCATCTCTGCTGACCTGGTTCTCTCCCTCTAAAGCAGCTCTGCTGACCTGGTTTCTCTTGCTCTAAAGCAGCTCTGCTGACCTAGTTTCTCTGGCTCTAGAGCAGCTCTGCAGACCTATTTCTCAGGCTCTAGAGCAGCTCTGCTGACCCGGTTCTCTGGCTCTAAAGCAGCTCTGCTGACCTGGTTCTCTGGCTCTACGGCAGCTCTGCTGACCTGGTTCTCTGCCTCTAGAGCAGCTCTGCTGTCCTGGTTCTTAGGCTCTAGATCAGCTCTGCTGACCTGGTTTCTATGGCTCTACAGTAGCTCTGCTGACCTGGTTCTCTGGTTTTAGAGCAGCTCTGTTGACCTGGGTCTTAGGCTTTAGAGCAGCTCTGCTGACCTGGGTCTCTGGCTCTAAAGCAGATCTGCTGACCTGGTTCTCTGGCTCTAAAGCAGCTCTGCTGACCTGGTTCTATGGCTCTAAAGCAGCTCTGCTGACCTGGTTCTCTGGCTTTGAAGCAGCTCTGCTGACCTGGTTCTCTGGCTCTAGAGCAGGTCTGCTGGCCTGGTTCTCTGGCTCTAAAGCAGTTATGCTGTCCTAGTTTCTCTGGCTCTAGAGCAGCGCTGCTGACCTGGTTCTCTGGCTCTAGAGCAGCTCTGCTGACCTGGTTCTCTAGCTCTAAAGCAGCTCTTCTGACCTGGTTCTATGGCTCTAAAGCAGCTCTGCTGACCTGGTTCTCTGGCTCTACAATGGCTCTGCTGACCTGGTTCTGTTGCTTTAAAGCAGCTCTGCTGACCTGGTTCTCTGCCTCTAGAGCAGCTCTGCTAACCTGGTTCTCTGGCTCTAAAGCAGATGTCCTGGCCTGGTTCTCTGGCTCTAGAGCAGCTCTGCTGTCCTGGTTCTTAGGCTCTAGAGCAGCTCTGCTGACCTGGTTCTCGGCTCTACAACGGCTATGCTGACCTTGTTCTCTGGCTCTAAAGCAGCTCTGCTGACCTGGTGGTTCTCTGGCTCTAAAACAGCTCTGCTGACCTGGTTCTGTGGCTTTAAAGAAGCTCTGCTGACCTAGTTCTCTGGCTCTACAGCAGCTCTGCTGACCTGGTTCTCTGGCTCTAGAGCAGCTCTGCTGTCCTGGTTCTTAGGCTCTAGAGCAGCTCTGCTGACCTGGTTCTCTGGCTCTACAACAGCTCTGCTGACCTGGTTCTCTGGCTCTAAAGCAGCTCTGCTGACCTGGTGGTTCTATTGCTCTAAAACAGCTCTGCTGACCTGGTTCTGTGGCTTTAAAGAAGCTCTGCTGACCTAGTTCTCTGGCTCTACAGCAGCTCTGCTGACTTGGTTCTCTGGCTGTACAGCAGCTCTGATGACCTGGTTCTATGGCTCTAAAGAAGCTCTGCTGACCTGGTTCTCTGGCTCTGCAGCAGCTCTGCTGACCTGGTTCTCTGACTCTTAAGCAGCTCTGCTGACCTGGTTCTATGGCTCTGAAGCAGCTCTGCTGACATGGTTCTCTGGCTCTAAAGCATCTTTGCTGACCTTGTTCTCTGGTTGTAGAGCAGCCCTGCTGGCCTGGTTCTTAGGCTCTAGAGCAGCTCTGCTGACTTTGTTCTCTGGCTCTACAACGACTCTGCTGACCAAGTTCTCCAGCTCTAGAGCAGCTCTGCTGACCTGGTTCTATGGCTCTAAATCAGCTCTGCTGACCTTGTTTTCTGGCTCTAAAGCAACTCTGCTGGCCTGGTTCTCTCCCTCTAAAGCAGGTCTGCTGACCTGGTTCTCTGGCTCTAAAGCAGCTCTGCTGACCTGGTTCTATGGCTCTAAAGCAGCTCTGCTGACCTGGTTCTATGGCTCTAAAGAAGCTCTGCCGACCTGGTTCTCTGGCTCTACAATGGCTCTGCTGACCTGGTTCTGTTGTTCTAAAGCAGCTCTGCTGACCTGGTTCTCTGGCTCTAGAGCTGCTCTGCTAACCTGGTTCTCTGGCTCCAAAGCAGATCTCCTGGCCTGGTTCTCTGGCTCCAATGCAGCTCTGCTGACCTAGTTCTATGGCTCTAGATCAGCTCTGCTGTCCTGGTTCTTAGGCTCTAGAGCATCTCTGCTGACCTGGTTCTCTGGCTCTACAACGGCTCTGCTGACCTGGTTTTCTGGCTCTAAAGCAGCTCTGCTGACCTGGTTGTTCTCTGGCTCTAAAACAGCTCTGCTGACCTGGTTCTGTGGCTTTAAAGAAGCTCTGCTGACCTAGTTCTCTGGCTCTACAGCAGCTCTGCTGACCTGGTTCTCTGGCTCTAGAGCAGCTCTGCTGTCCTGGTTCTTAGGCTCTAGAGCAGCTCTGCTGACCTGGTTCTCTGGCTCTACAACGGCTCTGCTGACCTGGTTCTCTGGCTCTAAAGCAGCTCTGCTGACCTGGTGGTTCTATTGCTCTAAAACAGCTCTGCTGACCTGGTTCTGTGGCTTTAAAGAAGCTCTGCTGACCTAGTTCTCTGGCTCTACAGCAGCTCTGCTGACTTGGTTCTCTGGCTGTACAGCAGCTCTGCTGACCTGGTTCCATGGCTGTAAAGAATCTCTACTGACCTGGTTCTCTGGCTCTACAGCAGCTCTGCTGAACTGGTTCTCTGCCTCTAGAGCAGCACTGCTGACCTGGTTCTTAGGCTCGAGAGCAGCTCTGCTGACCTGGTTCTCTGGCTCTAAAGCAGCTCTACTGTCCTGGTTCTCAAGCAGTTCTGCTGACCTGGTTCTCTGGCTCCTAAGCGGCTATGCTTACCTGGTTCTCTGACTCTAAAGCAGCTCTGCTGACCTGGTTCTATGGCTCTGAAGCAGCTCTGCTGACATTGTTCTCTGGTTGTAGAGCAGCCCTGCTGACCTGGTTCTTAGGCTTTAGAGCAGCTCTGCTGACTTTGTTCTCTGGCTCTACAACGACTCTGCTGACCAGGTTCTCTAGCTCTAGAGCAGCTCTGCTGACCTGGTTCTATGGCTCTAAAGCAGCTCTGCTGACCTTGTTTTCTGGCTCTAAAGCAACTCTGCTGACCTGGTTCTCTCCCTCTAAAGCAGCTGTGCTGACCTTGTTCTCTGGCTCTAGAGCAGCTCTGTTGACCTGGGTCTTAGGCTCTAGAGCATCTCTGCTGACCTGGTTGTATGGCTCTGAGGCAGCTCTGCTGACGTGGTTTTCTGGCTCTAAAGCAGCTCTGCTGACCTGGTTCTATGGCTCTAAAGCAGCTCTGCTGACCTGGTTCTCTGGCTTTGAAGCAGCTCTGCTGACCTGGTTCTCTGGCTCTAGAGCATCTCTGCTGACCTGGTTCTCTCCCTCTAAAGCAGCTCTGCTGACCTGGTTTCTCTGGCTCTAAAGCAGCTCTGCTGACCTAGTTTCTCTGGCTCTAGAGCAGCTCTGCAGACCTGGTTCTCAGGCTCTAGAGCAGCTCTGCTGACCTGGTTCTCTGGCTCTAAAGCAGCTCTTCTGACCTGTTTCTATGGCTCTAAAGAAGCTCTGCTGACCTGGTTCTCTGGCTCAGCAGCAGCTCTGCTGACCTGGTTCTCTGGCTGTATGGCAGCTCTGCTGACCTGGTTCTCTGCCTCTAGAGCAGCTCTGCTGTCCTGGTTCTTAGGATCTAGATCAGCTCTGCTGACCTGGTTTCTATGGCTCTACAGCAGCTCTGCTGACCTGGATCTCTGGCTCTAGAGCAGCTCTGTTTAACTGGTTCTTAGGCTTTAGAGCAGCTCTGCTGACCTGGTTCTCTGGCTCTAAAGCAGATCTGCTGACCTGGTTCTCTGGCTCTAAAGCAGCTCTGCTGACCTGGTTCTATGGCTCTAAATCAGCTCTGCTGACCTGGTTCTCTGGCTTTGAAGCAGCTCTGCTGACCTGGTTCTCTGACTCTAAAGCAGCTATGCTGTCCTAGTTTCTCTGGCTCTAGAGCAGCGCTGCTGACCTGGTTCTCTGGCTCTACAGCAGCTCTGCTGACCTGGATCTCTGGCTCTAGAGCAGCTCTGCTGACCTGGTTTCTCTGGCTCTAAAGCAGCTATGCTGTCCTAGTTTCTCTGGCTCTAGAGCAGCGCTGCTGACCTGGTTCTCTGGCTCTAGAGCAGCTCTGCTGACCTGGTTCTCTAGCTCTAAAGCAGCTCTTCTGACCTGGTTCTATGGCTCTAACGCAGCTCTGCTGACCTGGTTCTCTGACTCTCCAATGGCTCTGCTGACCTGGTTCTGTTGCTCTAAAGCAGCTCTGCTGACCTGGTTCTCTGGCTCTAGAGCAGCTCTGCTAACCTGGTTCTCTGGCTCTAAAGCAGATCTCCTGGCCTGGTTCTCTGGCTCCAAAGCAGCTCTGCTGACCTGGTTCTCTGGCTCTAGAGCAGCTCTGCTGTCCTGGTTCTTAGGCTCTAGAGCAGCTCTGCTGACCTGGTTCTCTGGCTCTACAACGGCTCTGCTGACCTGGTTCTCTGGCTCTAAAGCAGCTCTGCTGACCTGGTGGTTCTCTGGCTCTAAAACAGCTCTGCTGACCTGGTTCTGTGGCTTTAAAGAAGCTCTGCTGACCTAGTTATCTGGCTCTACAGCAGCTCTGCTGACTTGGTTCTCTGGCTCTACAGCAGCTCTGATGACCTGGTTCTCAGGCTCTAAAAAGGGTCTGCTGACCTGGTTCCCTGGCTCTAGAGCAGCTCTGCTGACCTGGTTCTATGGCTGTAAAGAATCTCTACTGACCTGGTTCTCTGGCTCTACAGCAGCTCTGCTGAACTGGTTCTCTGCCTCTAGAGCAGCTCTGCTGACCTGGTTCTTAGGCTCGAGAGCAGCTCTGCTGACCTGGTTCTCTGGCTATAAAGCATCTTTGCTGACCTTGTTCTCTGGTTGTAGAGCAGCCCTGTTGGCCTGGTTCTTAGGCTCTAGAGCAGCTCTGCTGACTTGGTTCTATGGCTCTAAAGCAGATCTGCTGACCTGGTTCTCTAGCTCTAAAGCAGCTCTGCTGACCTGGTTCTATGGCTCTAAATCAGCTCTGCTGACCTGGTTCTCTGGCTTTGAAGCAGCTCTGCTGACCTGGTTCTCTGGCTCTAGAGCAGCTCTGCTGGCCTGGTTCTCTCCCTCTAAAGCAGCTCTGCTGACCTGGTTTCTCTGGCTCTAAAGCAGCTCTGCTGACCTAGTTTCTCTGGCTCTAGAGCAGCTCTGCAGACCTGGTTCTCAGGCTCTAGAGCAGCTCTGCTGACCTGGTTCTCTGGCTCTAAAGCAGCTCTTCTGACCTGTTTCTATGGCTCTAAAGAAGCTCTGCTGACCTGGTTCTCTGGCTCTGCAGCAGCTCTGCTAACCTGGTTCTCTGGCTGTATGGCAGCTCTGCTGACCTGGTTCTCTGCCTCTAGAGCAGCTCTGCTGTCCTGGTTCTTAGGATCTAGATCAGCTCTGCTGACCTGGTTTCTATGGCTCTACAGCAGCTCTGCTGACCTGGTTCTCTGGCTCTAGAGCAGCTCTGTTGAACTGGTTCTTAGGCTTTAGAGCAGCTCTGCTGACCTGGTTCTCTGGCTCTAAAGCAGCTCTGCTGACCTGGTTCTATGGCTCTAAATCAGCTCTGCTGACCTGGTTCTCTGGCTTTGAAGCAGCTCTGCTGACCTGGTTCTCTGGCTCTAGAGCAGCTCTGCTGGCCTGGTTCTCTCCCTCTAAAGCAGCTCTGCTGACCTGGTTCTCTGGCTCTAAAGCAGCTCTGCTGACCTGGTTTCTCTGGCTCTAAAGCAGCTATGCTGTCCTAGTTTCTCTGGCTCTAGAGCAGCGCTGCTGACCTGGTTCTCTGGCTCTAGAGCAGCTCTGCTGACCTGGTTCTATGGCTGTAAAGAATCTCTACTGACCTGGTTCTCTGGCTCTACAGCAGCTCTGCTGAACTGGTTCTCTGACTCTAGAGCAGCTCTGCTGACCTGGTTCTCTGGCTATAAAGCATCTTTGCTGACTTTGTTCTCTGGTTGTAGAGCAGCCCTGTTGGCCTGGTTCTTAGGTTCTAGAGCAGCTCTGCTGACTTGGTTCTCTGGCTCTACAACTACTCTGCTGACCAGGTTCTCTAGCTCTAGAGCAGCTCTACTGACCTGGTTCTATGGCTCTAAAGCAGCTCTGCTGACCTGGTTTTCTGGCTCTAAAGCAACTCTGCTGACCTGGTTCTCTCCCTCTAAAGCAGCTCTGCTGACCTGGTTCTCTGGCTCTAAAGCAGCTCTGCTGACCTGCTTCTCTCCCTCTAAAGCAGCTCTGCTGACCTGGTTCTCGCCCTCTAAAGCCGCTATGCTGACCTGCTTCTCTGGCTCTACGTCAGCTCTTCTGACTTGGTTCTCTGTCTTTAGAGCAGCTCTGCTGACATGCTTCTCTGGCTCTACAGCAGCTCTGCTGACCTGGTTCTCTGGCTCTAGAGCAGATCTGTTGACGTGGGTCTTAGGCTCTAGAGCATCTCTGCTGACCTGGTTGTATGGTTCTGAGGCAGCTCTGCTGACGTGGTTCTCTGGCTTTGAAGCAGCTCTGCTGACCTGGTTCTCTGGCTCTAGAGCATCTCTGCTGACCTGGTTCTCTCCCTCTAAAGCAGCTCTGCTGACCTGGTTCTCTGGCTCTAGAGCAGCTCTGATGACCTGGTTCTCAGGCTCTAGAGCAGCTCTGCTGACCTGGTTCTCTGGCTCTAAAGCAGGTCTTCTGACCTTGTTCTATGGTTCTAAAGAAGCTGTGCTGACCTGGTTCTCTGGCTCTGCAGCAGCTCTGCTGACCTGGTTCTCTGGCTCTACGGCAGCTCTGCTGACCTGATCTCT
Organism: Triturus cristatus; assembly: GCF_964204655.1. Lineage (NCBI taxonomy): Eukaryota > Metazoa > Chordata > Amphibia > Caudata > Salamandridae > Triturus > Triturus cristatus. The sequence continues at coordinate 1,162,600,810 of NC_140579.1, forward strand.
GCCTCTGGAGCAGCTCTGCTGTCCTGGTTCTTAGGCTCTAGATCAGCTCTGCTGACCTGGTTTCTATGGCTCTACAGCAGCTCTGCTGACCTGGTTCTCTGGCTCTAGAGCAGCTCTGTTGACCTGCGTCTTAGGCTTTAGAGCAGCTCTGCTGACCTGGTTCAATGGCTCTAAAGCAGGTCTGCTGACCTGGTTCTCTGGCTCTAAAGCAGCTCTGCTGACCTGGTTCTATGGCTCTAAAGCAGCTCTGCTGACCTGGTTCTCTGGCTTTGAAGCAGCTCTGCTGACCTGGTTTTCTGGCTCTAGAGCAGCTCTGCTGGCCTGGTTCTCTGGCTCTAAGCAGCTCTGCTGACCTGGTTCTACGGCTCTAAAGCAGCTCTGCTGACGTGGTTCTCTGGCTTTGAAGCAGCTCTGCTGACCTGGTTCTCTGGCTCTAGAGCATCTCTGCTGACCTGGTTCTCTCCCTCTAAAGCAGCTCTGCTGACCTGGTTCTCTGGCTCTAAAGCAGCTCTGCTGACCTGGTTTCTCTGGCTCTAGAGCAGTTCTGCAGACCTGGTTCTCAGGCTCTAGAGCAGCTCTGCTGACATGGTTCTCTGGCTCTAAAGCAGCTCTTCTGACCTGGTTCTATGGCTCTAAAGAAGCTCTGCTGACCTGGTTCTATGGCTCTAAAGCCGCTCTGCTGACCTGCTTCTCTGGCTCTACGTCAGCTCTTCTGACTTGGTTCTCTGTCTTTAGAGCAGCTCTGGTGACATGCTTCTCTGGCTCTACAGCAGCTCTGCTGACCTGGTTCTCTGGCTCTAGAGCAGATCTGTTGACGTGGGTCTTAGGCTCTAGAGCATCTCTGCTGACCTGGTTGTATGGTTCTGAGGCAGCTCTGCTGACGTGGTTCTCTGGCTTTGAAGCAGCTCTGCTGACCTGGTTCTCTGGCTCTAGAGCATCTCTGCTGACCTGGTTCTCTCCCTCTAAAGCAGCTCTGCTGACCTGGTTCTCTGGCTCTAAAGCAGCTCTGCTGACCTGGTTTCTTTGGCTCTAAAGCAGCCCTGCTGACCTAGTTTCTCTGGCTCTAGAGCAGCTCTGATGACCTGGTTCTCAGGCTCTAGAGCAGCTCTGCTGACCTGGTTCTCTGGCTCTAAAGCAGGTCTTCTGACCTTGTTCTATGGTTCTAAAGAAGCTGTGCTGACCTGGTTCTCTGGCTCTGCAGCAGCTCTGCTGACCTGGTTCTCTGGCTCTACGGCAGCTCTGCTGACCTGGTTCTCTGCCTTTGGAGCAGCTCTGCTGTCCTGATTCTTAGGCTCTAGATCAGCTCTGCTGACCTGGTTTCTATGGCTCTACAGCAGCTCTGCTGACCTGGTTCTCTGGCTCTAGAGCATCTCTGCTGACCTGGTTCTCTCCCTCTAAAGCAGCTCTGCTGACCTGGTTCTCTGGCTCTAAAGCAGGTCTGCTGACCTGGTTCTCTGGCTCTAAAGCAGCTCTGCTGACCTGGTTCTATGGCTCTAAAGCAGCTCTGCTGACCTGGTTCTCTGGCTTTGAAGCAGCTCTGCTGACCTGGTTTTCTGGCTCTAGAGCAGCTCTGCTGGCCTGGTTCTCTGGCTCTAAGCAGCTCTGCTGACCTGGTTCTACGGCTCTAAAGCAGCTCTGCTGACCTGGTTCTCTGGCTTTGAAGCAGCTCTGCTGACCTGGTTCTCTGGCTCTAGAGCATCTCTGCTGACCTGGTTCTCTCCCTCTAAAGCAGCTCTGCTGACCTGGTTCTCTGGCTCTAAAGCAGCTCTGCTGACCTGGTTTCTCTGGCTCTAAAGCAGCTCTGCTGACCTAGTTTCTCTGGCTCTAGAGCAGTTCTGCAGACCTGGTTCTCAGGCTCTAGAGCAGCTCTGCTGACATGGTTCTCTGGCTCTAAAGCAGCTCTTCTGACCTGGTTCTATGGCTCTAAAGAAGCTCTGGTGACCTGGTTCTCTGGCTCTACAGCAGCTCTGCTGACTTGGTTCTCTGGCTCTACAGCAGCTCTGATGACCTGGTTCTCAGGCTCTAAAAAGGGTCTGCTGACCTGGTTCCCTGGCTCTAGAGCAGCTCTGCTGACCTGGTTCTATGGCTGTAAAGAATCTCTACTGACCTGGTTCTCTGGCTCTACAGCAGCTCTGCTGAACTGGTTCTCTGCCTCTAGAGCAGCTCTGCTGACCTGGTTCTTAGGCTCGAGAGCAGCTCTGCTGACCTGGTTCTCTGGCTATAAAGCATCTTTGCTGACCTTGTTCTCTGGTTGTAGAGCAGCCCTGTTGGCCTGGTTCTTAGGCTCTAGAGCACCTCTGCTGACTTGGTTCTATGGCTCTAAAGCAGATCTGCTGACCTGGTTCTCTAGCTCTAAAGCAGCTCTGCTGACCTGGTTCTATGGCTCTAAATCAGCTCTGCTGACCTGGTTCTCTGGCTTTGAAGCAGCTCTGCTGACCTGGTTCTCTGGCTCTAGAGCAGCTCTGCTGGCCTGGTTCTCTCCCTCTAAAGCAGCTCTGCTGACCTGGTTCTCTGGCTCTAAAGCAGCTCTGCTGACCTGGTTTCTCTGGCTCTAAAGCAGCTATACTGTCCTAGTTTCTCTGGCTCTAGAGCAGCGCTGCTGACCTGGTTCTCTGGCTCTAGAGCAGCTCTGCTGACCTGGTTCTCTAGCTCTAAACAGCTCTTCTGACCTGGTTCTATGGCTCTAACGCAGCTCTGCTGACCTGGTTCTCTGGCTCTACAATGGCTCTGCTGACCTGGTTCTGTTGCTCTAAAGCAGCTCTGCTGACCTGGTTCTCTGGCTCTAGAGCAGGTCTGCTAACCTGGTTCTCTGGCTCTAAAGCAGATCTCCTGGCCTGGTTCTCTGGCTCCAAAGCAGCTCTGCTGACCTGGTTCTCTGGCTCTAGAGCAGCTCTGCTGTCCTGGTTCTTAGGCTCTAGAGCAGCTCTGCTGACCTGGTTCTCTGGCTCTACAACGGCTCTGCTGACCTGGTTTTCTGGCTCTAAAGCAGCTCTGCTGACCTGGTGGTTCTCTGGCTCTAAAACAGCTCTGCTGACCTGGTTCTGTGGCTTTAAAGAAGCTCTGCTGACCTAGTTCTCTGGCTCTACAGCAGCTCTGCTGACTTGGTTCTCTGGCTCTACAGCAGCTCTGATGACCTGGTTCTCTGGCTCTAAAAAGGCTCTGCTGACCTGGTTCTCTGGCTCTAGAGCAGCTCTGCTGACCTGGTTCTATGGCTGTAAAGATTCTCTACTGACCTGGTTCTCTGGCTCTACAGCAGCTCTGCTGAACTGGTTCTCTGACTCTAGAGCAGCTCTGCTGACCTGGTTCTCTGGCTATAAAGCATCTTTGCTGACTTTGTTCTCTGGTTGTAGAGCAGCCCTGTTGGCCTGGTTCTTAGGTTCTAGAGCAGCTCTGCTGACTTGGTTCTCTGGCTCTACAACTACTCTGCTGACCAGGTTCTCTAGCTCTAGAGCAGCTCTACTGACCTGGTTCTATGGCTCTAAAGCAGCTCTGCTGACCTGGTTTTCTGGCTCTAAAGCAACTCTGCTGACCTGGTTCTCTCCCTCTAAAGCAGCTCTGCTGACCTGGTTCTCTGGCTCTAAAGCAGCTCTGCTGACCTGCTTCTCTCCCTCTAAAGCAGCTCTGCTGACCTGGTTCTCGCCCTCTAAAGCCGCTCTGCTGACCTGCTTCTCTGGCTCTACGTCAGCTCTTCTGACTTGGTTCTCTGTCTTTAGAGCAGCTCTGCTGACATGCTTCTCTGGCTCTACAGCAGCTCTGCTGACCTGGTTCTCTGGCTCTAGAGCAGATCTGTTGACGTGGGTCTTAGGCTCTAGAGCATCTCTGCTGACCTGGTTGTATGGTTCTGAGGCAGCTCTGCTGACGTGGTTCTCTGGCTTTGAAGCAGCTCTGCTGACCTGGTTCTCTGGCTCTAGAGCATCTCTGCTGACCTGGTTCTCTCCCTCTAAAGCAGCTCTGCTGACCTGGTTCTCTGGCTCTAGAGCAGCTCTGATGACCTGGTTCTCAGGCTCTAGAGCAGCTCTGCTGACCTGGTTCTCTGGCTCTAAAGCAGGTCTTCTGACCTTGTTCTATGGTTCTAAAGAAGCTGTGCTGACCTGGTTCTCTGGCTCTGCAGCAGCTCTGCTGACCTGGTTCTCTGGCTCTACGGCAGCTCTGCTGACCTGGTTCTCTGCCTCTGGAGCAGCTCTGCTGTCCTGGTTCTTAGGCTCTAGATCAGCTCTGCTGACCTGGTTTCTATGGCTCTACAGCAGCTCTGCTGACCTGGTTCTCTGGCTCTAGAGCAGCTCTGTTGACCTGCGTCTTAGGCTTTAGAGCAGCTCTGCTGACCTGGTTCAATGGCTCTAAAGCAGGTTTAGCTCTGCTGACCTGGTTCTCTCCCTCTAAAGCCGCTCTGCTGACCTGCTTCTCTGGCTTTACGGCAGCTCTTCTGATCTGTTTCTCTGGCTCTACAGCAGCTCTGCTGAACTGGTTCTCTGCCTCTAGAACAGCTCTACTGTCCTGGTTCTCAAGCAGTTCTGCTGACCTGGTTCTCTGGCTCTAAAGCGGCTATGCTTACCTGGTTCTCTGACTCTAAAGCAGCTCTGCTGACCTGGTTCTATGGCTCTGAAGCAGCTCTGCTGACATGGTTCTCTGGCTGTAAAGCATCTTTGCTGACCTTGTTCTCTGGTTGTAGAGCAGCCCTGCTGGCCTGGTTCTTAGGCTCTAGAGCAGCTCTGATGACTTTGTTCTCTGGCTCTACAACGACTCTGCTGACCAGGTTCTCTAGCTCTAGAGCAGCTCTGCTGACCTGGTTCTATGGCTCTAAAGCAGCTCTGCTGACCTGGTTTTCTGGCTCTAAAGCAACTCTGCTGACCTGGTTCTCTCCCTCTAAAGCAGCTCTGCTGACCTGGTTCTCTGGCTCTAAAGCAGCTCTGCTGACCTGGTTTCTCTGGCTCTAAAGCAGCTCTGCTGACCTAGTTTCTCTGGCTCTAGAGCAGTTCTGCAGACCTGGTTCTCAGGCTCTAGAGCAGCTCTGCTGACATGGTTCTCTGGCTCTAAAGCAGCTCTTCTGACCTGGTTCTATGGCTCTAAAGAAGCTCTGCTGACCTGGTTCTATGGCTCTAAAGCCGCTCTGCTGACCTGCTTCTCTGGCTCTACGTCAGCTCTTCTGACTTGGTTCTCTGTCTTTAGAGCAGCTCTGCTGACATGCTTCTATGGCTCTACAGCAGCTCTGCTGACCTGGTTCTCTGGCTCTAGAGCAGATCTGTTGACGTGGGTCTTAGGCTCTAGAGCATCTCTGCTGACCTGGTTGTATGGTTCTGAGGCAGCTCTGCTGACGTGGTTCTCTGGCTTTGAAGCAGCTCTGCTGACCTGGTTCTCTGGCTCTAGAGCATCTCTGCTGACCTGGTTCTCTCCCTCTAAAGCAGCTCTGCTGACCTGGTTCTCTGGCTCTAAAGCAGCTCTGCTGACCTGGTTTCTTTGGCTCTAAAGCAGCCCTGCTGACCTAGTTTCTCTGGCTCTAGAGCAGCTCTGATGACCTGGTTCTCAGGCTCTAGAGCAGCTCTGCTGACCTGGTTCTCTGGCTCTAAAGCAGGTCTTCTGACCTTGTTCTATGGTTCTAAAGAAGCTGTGCTGACCTGGTTCTCTGGCTCTGCAGCAGCTCTGCTGACCTGGTTCTCTGGCTCTACGGCAGCTCTGCTGACCTGGTTCTCTGCCTCTGGAGCAGCTCTGCTGTCCTGGTTCTTAGGCTCTAGATCAGCTCTGCTGACCTGGTTTCTATGGCTCTACAGCAGCTCTGCTGACCTGGTTCTCTGGCTCTAGAGCAGCTCTGTTGATCTGCGTCTTAGGCTTTAGAGCAGCTCTGCTGACCTGGTTCAATGGCTCTAAAGCAGGTCTGCTGACCTGGTTCTCTGGCTCTAAAGCAGCTCTGCTGACCTGGTTCTATGGCTCTAAAGCAGCTCTGCTGACCTGGTTCTCTGGCTTTGAAGCAGCTCTGCTGACCTGGTTTTCTGGCTCTAGAGCAGCTCTGCTGGCCTGGTTCTCTGGCTCTAAGCAGCTCTGCTGACCTGGTTCTACGGCTCTAAAGCAGCTCTGCTGACCTGGTTCTCTGGCTTTGAAGCAGCTCTGCTGACCTGGTTCTCTGGCTCTAGAGCATCTCTGCTGACCTGGTTCTCTCCCTCTAAAGCAGCTCTGCTGACCTGGTTCTCTGGCTCTAAAGCAGCTCTGCTGACCTGGTTTCTCTGGCTCTAAAGCAGCTCTGCTGACCTAGTTTCTCTGGCTCTAGAGCAGTTCTGCAGACCTGGTTCTCAGGCTCTAGAGCAGCTCTGCTGACATGGTTCTCTGGCTCTAAAGCAGCTCTTCTGACCTGGTTCTATGGCTCTAAAGAAGCTCTGGTGACCTGGTTCTCTGGCTCTGCAGCAGCTCTGCTGACCTGGTTCTCTGTCTTTGAAGCAGCTCTGCTGACCTGGTTCTCTGGCTCTAGAGCATCTCTGCTGACCTGGTTCTCTCCCTCTAAAGCAGCTCTGCTGACCTGGTTTCTCTGGCTCTAAAGCAGCTTTGCTGACCTAGTTTCTCTGGCTCTAGAGCAGCTCTGCAGACCTGGTTCTCAGGCTCTAGAGCAGCTCTGCTGACCTGGTTCTCTGGCTCTAAAGCAGCTCTGCTGACCTGGTTCTCTGGCTCTACGGCAGCTCTGCTGACCTGGTTCTCTGCCTCTAGAGCAGCTCTGCTGTCCTGGTTCTTAGGCTCTAGATCAGCTCTGCTGACCTGGTTTCTATGGCTCTACAGTAGCTCTGCTGACCTGTTTCTCTGGCTCTAGAGCAGCTCTGTTGACCTGGGTCTTAGGCTTTAGAGCAGCTCTGCTGACCTGGGTCTCTGGCTCTAAAGCAGATCTGCTGACCTGGTTCTCTGGCTCTAAAGCAGCTCTGCTGACCTGGTTCTATGGCACTAAAGCAGCTCTGCTGACCTGGTTCTCTGGCTTTGAAGCAGCTCTGCTGACCTGGTTCTCTGGCTCTAGAGCAGCTCTGCTGGCATGGTTCTCTGGCTCTAAAGCAGTTATGCTGTCCTAGTTTCTCTGGCTCTAGAGCAGCACTGCTGACCTGGTTCTCTGGCTCTAGAGCAGCTCTGCTGACCTGGTTCTCTAGCTCAAAGGCAGCTCTTCTGACCTGGTTCTATGTCTCTAAAGCAGCTCTGCTGACCTGGTTCTCTGGCTCTACAATGGCTCTGCTGACCTGGTTCTGTTGCTCTAAAGCAGCTCTGCTGACCTGGTTCTCTGGCTCTAGAGCAGCTCTGCTAACCTGGCTCTCTAGCTCTAAAGCAGATCTCCTGGCCTGGTTCTCTGGCTCTAGAGCAGCTCTGCTGTCCTGGTTCTTAGGCTCTAGAGCTGCTCTGCTGACCTGGTTCTCTGGCTCTACAAGGGCTCTGCTGACCTGGTTTTCTGGCTCTAAAGCAGCTCTGCTGACCTGGTTGTTCTCTGGCTCTAAAACAGCTCTGCTGACCTGGTTCTGTGGCTTTAAAGAAGCTCTGCTGACCTAGTTCTCTGGCTCTACAGCAGCTCTGCTGACCTGGTTCTCTGGCTCTAGAGCAGCTCTGCTGTCCTGGTTCTTAGGCTCTAGAGCAGCTCTGCTGACCTGGTTCTCTGGCTCTACAACGGCTCTGCTGACCTGGTTCTCTGGCTCTAAAGCAGCTCTGCTGACCTGGTGGTTCTATTGCTCTAAAACAGCTCTGCTGACCTGGTTCTGTGGCTTTAAAGAAGCTCTGCTGACCTAGTTCTCTGGCTCTACAGCAGCTCTGCTGACCTGGTTCTCTGGCTCTACAGCAGCTCTGATGACCTGGTTCTCTGGCTCTAAAAAGGCTCTGCTGACCTGGTTCTCTGGCTCTAGAGCAGCTCTGCTGACCTGGTTCTATGGCTGTAAAGAATCTCTACTGACCTGGTTCTCTGGCTCTACAGCAGCTCTGCTGAACTGGTTCTCTGCCTCAAGAGCAGCTCTGCTGACCTGGTTCTTAGGCTCGAGAGCAGCTCTGCTGACCTGGTTCTCTGGCTCTAAAGCAGCTCTACTGTCCTGGTTCTCAAGCAGTTCTGCTGACCTGGTTCTCTGGCTCCTAAGCGGCTATGCTTACCTGGTGCATTGACTCTAAAGCAGCTCTGCTGACCTGGTTCTATGGCTCTGAAGCCGCTCTGCTGAAATGGTTCTCTGGTTGTAGAGCAGCCCTGCTGGCCTGGTTCTTAGGCTCTAGAGCAGCTCTGCTGACTTTGTTCTCTGGCTCTACAACGACTCTGCTGACCAGGTTCTCTAGCTCTAGAGCAGCACTGCTGACCTGGTTCTATGGTTCTAAAGCAGCTCTGCTGACCTTGTTTTCTGGCTCTAAAGCAACTCTGCTGACCTGGTTCTCTCCCTCTAAAGCAGCTCTGCTGACCTGGTTCTCTGGCTCTAAAGCAGCTCTGCTGACCTGGTTCTCTCCATCTTAAGCAGCTCTGCTGACCTGGTTCTCTCCCTCTAAAGCCGCTCTGCTGACCTGCTTCTCTGGCTCTACGGCAGCTCTTCTGACTTGGTTCTCTGTCTTTAGAGCAGCTCTGCTGACATGCTTCTCTGGCTCTACAGCAGCTCTGCTGACCTGGTTCTCTGGCTCTAGAGCAGCTCTGTTGACCTGGGTCTTAGGCTCTAGAGCATCTCTGCTGACCTGGTTGTAGGCTCTGAGGCAGCTCTGCTGACGTGGTTCTCTGGCTCTAAAGCAGCTCTGCTGACCTGGTTCTATGGCTCTAAGGCTGCTCTGCTGACCTGGTTCTCTGGCTTTGAAGCAGCTCTGCTGACCTGGTTCTCTGGCTCTAGAGCATCTCTGCTGACCCGGTTCTCTCCCTCTAAAGCAGCTCTGCTGACCTGGTTTCTCTGGCTCTAAAGCAGCTCTGCTGACCTAGTTTCTCTGGTCCTAGAGCAGCTCTGCAGACCTGTTTCTCAGGCTCTAGAGCAGCTCTGCTGACCTGGTTCTCTGGCTCTAAAGCAGCTCTTCTGACCTGTTTCTATGGCTCTAAAGAAGCTCTGCTGACCTGGTTCTCTGGCTCTGCAGCAGCTCTGCTGACCTGATTCTCTGGCTCTACGGCAGCTCTGCTGATTTGGTTCTCTGCCTCTAGAGCAGCTCTGCTGTCCTGGTTCTTAGGCTCTAGATCAGCTCTGCTGACCTGGTTTCTATGGCTCTACAGCAGCTCTGCTGACCTGGTTCTCTGGCTCTAGAGCAGCTCTGTTGAACAGGTTGTTTGGGTTTAGAACAGCTCTGCTGACCTGGTTCTCTGGCTCTAAAGCAGATCTGCTGACCTGGTTCTCTGGCTCTAAAGCAGCTCTGCTGACCTGGTTCTATGGCTCTAAATCAGCTCTGCTGACCTGGTTCTCTGGCTTTGAAGCAGCTCTGCTGACCTGGTTCTCTGGCTCTAGAGCAGCTCTGCTGGCCTGATTCTCTCCCTCTAAAGCTGCTCTGCTGACCTGGTTCTCTGGCTCTAAAGCAGCTCTGCTGACCTGGTTTCTCTGGCTCTAAAGCAGCTATGCTGTCCTAGTTTCTCTGGCTCTAGAGCAGCGCTGCTGACCTGGATCTCTGGCTCTAGAGCAGCTCTGCTGACCTGGTTCTCTAGCTCCAGAGCAGCTCTTCTGACCTGGTTCTATGGCTCTAAAGCAGCTCTGCTGACCTGGTTCTCTGGCTCTACAATGGCTCTGCTAACCTGGTTGTCTGGCTCTAAAGCAGATCTCCTGGCCTGGTTCTCTGGCTCCAAAGCAGCTCTATTGACCTGGTTCTCTGGCTCTAGAGCAGCTCTGCTGTCCTGGTTCTTAGGCTCTAGAGCAGCTTTGCTGACCTGGTTCTCTGGCTCTACAATGGCTCTGCTGACCTGGTTCTGTGGCTTTAAAGAAGCTCTGCTGACCTAGTTCTCTGGCTCTACAGCAGCTCTGCTGACTTGGTTCTCTGGCTCTACAGCAGCTCTGATAACCTGGTTCTCTGGCTCTAAAAAGGCTCTGCTGACCTGGTTCTCTGGCTCTAGAGCAGCTCTGCTGACCTGGTTCTATGGCTGTAAAGAATCTCTACTGACCTGGTTCTCTGGCTCTACAGCAGCTCTGCTGAACTAGTTCTCTGCCTCTAGAGCAGCTCTGCTGACCTGGTTCTTAGGCTCGAGAGCAGCTCTGCTGACCTGGTTCTCTGGCTCTAAAGCAGCTCTACTGTCCTGGTTCTCAAGCAGTTCTGCTGACCTGGTTCTCTGGCTCTAAAGCGGCTATGCTTACCTGGTTCTCTGACTCTAAAGCAGCTCTGCTGACCTGGTTCTATGGCTCTGAAGCAGCTCTACTGACATGGTTCTCTGGCTCTACAACTACTCTGCTGACCAGGTTCTCTAGCGCTAGAGCAGCTCTACTGACCTGGTTCTATGGCTCTAAAGCAGCTCTGCTGATCTTGTTCTCTGGCTGTAGAGCAGCCCTGTTGGCCTGGTTCTTAGGCTCTAGAGCAGCTCTGCTGACTTGGTTCTCTGGCTCTACAACTACTCTGCTGACCAGGTTCTCTAGCTCTAGAGCAGCTCTACTGACCTGGTTCTATGGCTCTAAAGCAGCTCTGCTGACCTGGTTTTCTGGCTCTAAAGCAACTCTGCTGACCTGGTTCTCTCCCTCTAAAGCAGCTCTGCTGACCTGGTTCTCTGGCTCTAAAGCAGCTCTGCTGACCTGGTTCTCTCCCTCTAAAGCAGCTCTGCTGACCTGGTTCTCTCCCTCTAAAGCCGCTCTGCTGACCTGCTTCTCTGGCTCTACGTCAGCTCTTCTGACTTGGTTCTCTGTCTTTAGAGCAGCTCTGCTGACATGCTTCTCTGGCTCTACAGCAGCTCTGCTGACCTGGTTCTCTGGCTCTAGAGCAGATCTGTTGACGTGGGTCTTAGGCTCTAGAGCATCTCTGCTGACCTGGTTCTATGGTTCTGAGGCAGCTCTGCTGACGTGGTTCTCTAGCTCTAAAGCAGCTCTGCTCACCTGGTTCTATGGCTCTAAAGCAGCTCTGCTGACCTGGTTCTCTGGCTTTGAAGCAGTTCTGCTGACCTGGTTCTCTGGCTCTAGAGCATCTCTGCTGACCTGGTTCTCTCCCTCTAAAGCAGCTCTGCTGACCTGGTTCTCTGGCTCTAAAGCAGCTTTGCTGACCTGGTTTCTCTGGCTCTAAAGCAGCCCTGTTGACCTAGTTTCTCTGGCTCTAGAGCAGCTCTGATGACCTGGTTCTCAGGCTCTAGAGCAGCTCTGCTGACCTGGTTCTCTGGCTCTAAAGCAGGTCTTCTGACGTTGTTCTATGGCTCTAAAGAAGCTGTGCTGACCTGGTTCTCTGGCTCTGCAGCAGCTCTGCTGACCTGGTTCTCTGGCTCTACGGCAGCTCTGCTGACCTGGTTCTCTGCCTCTGGAGCAGCTCTGCTGTCCTGGTTCTTAGGCTCTAGATCAGCTCTGCTGACCTGGTTTCTATGGCTCTACAGCAGCTCTGCTGACCTGGTTCTCTGGCTCTAGAGCAGCTCTGTTGACCTGGGTTTTAGGCTTTAGAGCAGCTCTGCTGACCTGGTTCAATGGCTCTAAAGCAGGTCTGCTGACCTGGTTCTCTGGCTCTAAAGCAGCTCTGCTGACCTGGTTCTATGGCTCTAAAGCAGCTCTTCTGACCTGGTTCTCTGGCTTTGAAGCAGCTCTGCTGACCTGGTTTTCTGGCTCTAGAGCAGCTCTGCTGGCCTGGTTCTCTGGCTCTAAGCAGCTCTGCTGACCTGGTGGTTCTCTGGCTCTAAAACAGCTCTGCTGACCTGGTTCTGTGGCTTTAAAGAAGCTCTGCTGACCTAGTTCTCTGGCTCTACAGCAGCTCTGCTGACTTGGATCTCTGGCTCTACAGCAGCTCTGATGACCTGGTTCTCTGGCTCTAAAAAGTCTCTGCTGACCTGGTTCTCTGGCTCTAGAGCAGCTCTGCTGACCTGGTTCTATGGCTGTAAATAATCTCTACTGACCTGGTTCTCTGGCTCTACAGCAGCTCTGCTGAACTAGTTCTCTGCCTCTAGAGCAGCTCTGCTGACCTGGTTCTTAGGCTCGAGAGCAGCTCTGCTGACCTGGTTCTCTGGCTCTAAAGCAGCTCTACTGTCCTGGTTCTCAAGCAGTTCTGCTGACCTGGTTCTCTGGCTCTAAAGCGGCTATGCTTACCTGGTTCTCTGACTCTAAAGCAGCTCTGCTGACCTGGTTCTATGGCTCCGAAGCAGCTCTACTGACATGGTTCTCTGGCTCTACAACTACTCTGCTGACCAGGTTCTCTAGCTCTAGAGCAGCTCTACTGACCTGGTTCTATGGCTCTAAAGCAGCTCTGCTGATCTTGTTCTCTGGCTGTAGAGCAGCCCTGTTGGCCTGGTTCTTAGGCTCTAGAGCAGCTCTGCTGACTTGGTTCTCTGGCTCTACAACTACTCTGCTGACCAGGTTCTCTAGCTCTAGAGCAGCTCTACTGACCTGGTTCTATGGCTCTAAAGCAGCTCTGCTGACCTGGTTTTCTGGCTCTAAAGCAACTCTGCTGACCTGGTTCTCTCCCTCTAAAGCAGCTCTGCTGACCTGGTTCTCTGGCTCTAAAGCATCTCTGCTGACCTGGTTCTCTCCCTCTAAAGCAGCTCTGCTGACCTGGTTCTCTCCCTCTAAAGCCGCTCTGCTGACCTGCTTCTCTGGCTCTACGTCAGCTCTTCTGACTTGGTTCTCTGTCTTTAGAGCAGCTCTGCTGACATGCTTCTCTGGCTCTACAGCAGCTCTGCTGACCTGGTTCTCTGGCTCTAGAGCAGATCTGTTGACGTGGGTCTTAGGCTCTAGAGCATCTCTGCTGACCTGGTTCTATGGTTCTGAGGCAGCTCTGCTGACGTGGTTCTCTAGCTCTAAAGCAGCTCTGCTCACCTGGTTCTATGGCTCTAAAGCAGCTCTGCTCACCTGGTTCTCTGGCTTTGAAGCAGTTCTGCTGACCTGGTTCTCTGGCTCTAGAGCATCTCTGCTGACCTGGTTCTCTCCCTCTAAAGCAGCTCTGCTGACCTGGTTCTCTGGCTCTAAAGCAGCTCTGCTGACCTGGTTTCTCTGGCTCTAAAGCAGCCCTGCTGACCTAGTTTCTCTGGCTCTAGAGCAGCTCTGATGACCTGGTTCTCAGGCTCTAGAGCAGCTCTGCTGACCTGGTTCTCTGGCTCTAAAGCAGGTCTTCTGACCTGGTTCTATGGCTCTAAAGAAGCTGTGCTGACCTGGTTCTCTGGCTCTGCAGCAGCTCTGCTGACCTGGTTCTCTGGCTCTACGGCAGCTCTGCTGACCTGGTTCTCTGCCTCTGGAGCAGCTCTGCTGTCCTGGTTCTTAGGCTCTAGATCAGCTCTGCTGACCTGGTTTCTATGGCTCTACAGCAGCTCTGCTGACCTGGTTCTCTGGCTCTAGAGCAGCTCTGTTGACCTGGGTTTTAGGCTTTAGAGCAGCTCTGCTGACCTGGTTCAATGGCTCTAAAGCAGGTCTGCTGACCTGGTTCTCTGGCTCTAAAGCAGCTCTGCTGACCTGGTTCTATGGCTCTAAAGCAGCTCTGCTGACCTGGTTCTCTGGCTTTGAAGCAGCTCTGCTGACCTGGTTTTCTGGCTCTAGAGCAGCTCTGCTGGCCTGGTTCTCTGGCTCTAAGCAGCTCTGCTGACCTGGTTCTACGGCTCTAAAGCAGCTCTGCTGACCTAGTTCTCTGGCTTTGAAGCAGCTCTGCTGACCTGGTTCTCTGGCTCTAGAGCATCTCTGCTGACCTGGTTCTCTCCCTCTAAAGCAGCTCTGCTGACCTGGTTCTCTGGCTCTAAAGCAGCTCTGCTGACCTGGTTTCTCTGGCTCTAAAGCAGCTCTGCTGACCTAGTTTCTCTGGCTCTAGAGCAGCTCTGCTGACATGGTTCTCTGGCTCTAAAGCAGCTCTTCTGACCTGGTTCTATGGCTCTAAAGAAGCTCTGCTGACCTGGTTCTCTGGCTCTGCAGCAGCTCTGCTGACCTGGTTCTCTGGCTTTGAAGCAGCTCTGCTGACCTGGTTCTCTGGCTCTAGAGCATCTCTGCTGACCTGGTTCTCTCCCTCTAAAGCAGCTCTGCTGACCTGGTTTCTCTGGCTCTAAAGCAGCTCTGCTGACCTAATTTCTCTGGCTCTAGAGCAGCTCTGCAGACCTATTTCTCAGGCTCTAGAGCAGCTCTGCTGACCCGGTTCTCTGGCTCTAAAGCAGCTCTGCTGACCTGGTTCTCTGGCTCTACGGCAGCTCTGCTGACCTGGTTCTCTGCCTCTAGAGCAGCTCTGCTGTCCTGGTTCTTAGGCTCTAGATCAGCTCTGCTGACCTGGTTTCTATGGCTCTACAGTAGCTCTGCTGACCTGGTTCTCTGGTTTTAGAGCAGCTCTGTTGACCTGGGTCTTAGGCTTTAGAGCAGCTCTGCTGACCTGGGTCTCTGGCTCTAAAGCAGATCTGCTGACCTGGTTCTCTGGCTCTAAAGCAGCTCTGCTGACCTGGTTCTATGGCTCTAAAGCAGCTCTGCTGACCTGGTTCTCTGGCTTTGAAGCAGCTCTGCTGACCTGGTTCTCTGGCTCTAGAGCAGGTCTGCTGGCCTGGTTCTCTGGCTCTAAAGCAGTTATGCTGTCCTAGTTTCTCTGGCTCTAGAGCAGCGCTGCTGACCTGGTTCTCTGGCTCTAGAGCAGCTCTGCTGACCTGGTTCTCTAGCTCTAAAGCAGCTCTTCTGACCTGGTTCTATGGCTCTAAAGCAGCTCTGCTGACCTGGTTCTCTGGCTCTACAATGGCTCTGCTGACCTGGTTCTGTTGCTCTAAAGCAGCTCTGCTGACCTGGTTCTCTGCCTCTAGAGCAGCTCTGCTAACCTGGTTCTCTGGCTCTAAAGCAGATGTCCTGGCCTGGTTCTCTGGCTCTAGAGCAGCTCTGCTGTCCTGGTTCTTAGGCTCTAGAGCAGCTCTGCTGACCTGGTTCTCTGGCTCTACAACGGCTCTGCTGACCTGGTTCTCTGGCTCTAAAGCAGCTCTGCTGACCTGGTGGTTCTCTGGCTCTAAAACAGCTCTGCTGACCTGGTTCTGTGGCTTTAAAGAAGCTCTGCTGACCTAGTTCTCTGGCTCTACAGCAGCTCTGCAGACTTGGTTCTCTGCCTCTAGAGCAGCTCTGCTATCCTGGTTCTTAGGCTCTAGATCAGCTCTGCTGACCTGGTTTCTATGGCTCTACAGCAGCTCTGCTGACCTGGTTCTCTGGCTCTAGAGCAGCTCTGTTGACCTGGGTCTTAGGCTTTAGAGCAGCTCTGCTGACCTGGGTCTCTGGCTCTAAAGCAGATCTGCTGACCTGGTTCTCTGGCTCTAACGCAGCTCTGCTGACCTGGTTCTATGGCTCTAAAGCAGCTCTGCTGACCTGGTTCTATGGTTTTGAAGCAGCTCTGCTGACCTGGTTCTCTGGCTCTAGAGCAGCTCTGCTGACATGGTTCTCTGGCTCTAAAGCAGCTCTTCTGACCTGGTTCTATGGCTCTAAAGAAGCTCTGCTGACCTGGTTCTCTGGCACTGCAGCAGCTCTGCTGACCTGGTTCTCTGGCTTTGAAGCAGCTCTGCTGACCTGGTTCTCTGGCTCTAGAGCATCTCTGCTGACCTGGTTCTCTCCCTCTAAAGCAGCTCTGCTGACCTGGTTTCTCTGGCTCTAAAGCAGCTCTGCTGACCTAGTTTCTCTGGCTCTAGAGCAGCTCTGCAGACCTGGTTCTCAGGCTCTAGAGCAGCTCTGCTGACCTGGTTCTCTGGCTCTAAAGCAGCTCTGCTGACCTGGTTCTCTGGCTCTACGGCAGCTCTGCTGACCTGGTTCTCTGCCTCTAGAGCAGCTCTGCTGTCCTGGTTCTTAGGCTCTAGATCAGCTCTGCTGACCTGGTTTCTATGGCTCTACAGTAGCTCTGCTGACCGGGTTCTCTGGTTTTAGAGCAGCTCTGTTGACCTGGGTCTTAGGCTTTAGAGCAGCTCTGCTGACCTGGGTCTCTGGCTCTAAAGCAGATCTGCTGACCTGGTTCTCTGGCTCTAAAGCAGCTCTGCTGACCTGGTTCTATGGCTCTAAAGCAGCTCTGCTGACCTGGTTCTCTGGCTTTGAAGCAGCTCTGCTGACCTGGTTCTCTGGCTCTAGAGCAGGTCTGCTGGCCTGGTTCTCTGGCTCTAAAGCAGTTACGCTGTCCTAGTTTCTCTGGCTCTAGAGCAGCGCTGCTGACCTGGTTCTCTGGCTCTAGAGCAGCTCTGCTGACCTTGTTCTCTAGCTCTAAAGCAGCTCTTCTGACCTGGTTCTATGGCTCTAAAGCAGCTCTGCTGACCTGGTTCTCTGGCTCTACAATGGCTCTGCTGACCTGGTTCTCTGGCTCTAAAGCAGATGTCCTGGCCTGGTTCTCTGGCTCTAGAGCAGCTCTGCTAACCTGGTTCTTAGGCTCTAGAGCAGCTCTGCTGACCTGGTTCTCTGGCTCTACAACGGCTCTGCTGACCTGGTTCTCTGGCTCTAAAGCAGCTCTGCTGACCTGGTGGTTCTCTGGCTCTAAAACAGCTCTGCTGATCTGGTTCTGTGGCTTTAAAGAAGCTCTGCTGACCTAGTTCTCTGGCTCTACAGCAGCTCTGCTGACTTGGTTCTCTGCCTCTAGAGCAGCTCTGCTATCCTGGTTCTTAGGCTCTAGATCAGCTCTGCTGACCTGGTTTCTATGGCTCTACAGCAGCTCTGCTGACCTGGTTCTCTGGCTCTAGAGCAGCTCTGTTGACCTGGGTCTTAGGCTTTAGAGCAGCTCTGCTGACCTGGGTCTCTGGCTCTAAAGCAGATCTGCTGACCTGGTTCTCTGGCTCTAACGCAGCTCTGCTGACCTGGTTCTATGGCTCTAAAGCAGCTCTGCTGACCTGGTTCTATGGCTTTGAAGCAGCTCTGCTGACCTGGTTCTCTGGCTCTAGAGCAGCTCTGCTGGCCTGGTTCTCTGGCTCTAAAGCAGTTATGCTGTCCTAGTTTCTCTGGCTCTAGAGCAGCGCTGCTGACCTGGTTCTCTGGCTCTAGAGCAGCTCTGCTGACCTGGTTCTCTAGCTCTAAAGCAGCTCTTCTGACCTGGTTCTATGGCTCTAAAGCAGCTCTGCTGACCTGGTTCTCTGGCTCTACAATGGCTCTGCTAACCTGGTTCTGTTGCTCTAAAGCAGCTCTGCTGACCTGGTTCTCTGGCTCTAGAGCAGCTCTGCTAACCTGGTTCTCTGGCTCTAAAGCAGATCTCCTGGCCTGGTTCTCTGGCTCTAGAGCAGCTCTGCTGTCCTGGTTCTTAGGCTCTAGAGCAGCTATGCTGACCTGGTTCTCTGGCTCTACAACGGCTCTGCTGACCTGGTTCTCTGGCTCTAAAGCATCTCTGCTGACCTGGTGGTTATCTGGCTCTAAAACAGCTATGCTGACCTGGTTCTGTGGCTATAAAGAAGCTCTG
The DNA here is from genome assembly GCF_964204655.1 of Triturus cristatus. Taxonomy (NCBI): domain Eukaryota; kingdom Metazoa; phylum Chordata; class Amphibia; order Caudata; family Salamandridae; genus Triturus; species Triturus cristatus. The sequence continues at coordinate 1,162,618,219 of NC_140579.1, forward strand.
CTGACCTAGTTCTCTGGCTCTACAGCAGCTCTGCTGACTTGGTTCTCTGGCTCTACAGCAGCTCTGATGACCTGGTTCTCTGGCTCTAAAAAGGCTCTTCTGACCTGGTTCTCTGGCTCTAGAGCAGCTCTGCTGACCTGGTTCTATGGCTGTAAAGAATCTCTACTGACCTGGTTCTCTGGCTCTTCATCAGCTCTGCTGAACTGGTTCTCTGCCTCTAGAGCAGCTCTGCTGACCTGGTTCTTAGGCTCGAGAGCAGCTCTGCTGACCTGGTTCTCTGGCTCTAAATCAGCTCTACTGTCCTGGTTCTCAAGCAGTTCTGCTGACCTGGTTCTCTGGCTCTAAAGCGGCTATGCTTACCTGGTTCTCTGACTCTAAAGCAGCTCTGCTGACCTGGTTCTATGGCTCTGAAGCAGCTCTACTGACATGGTTCTCTGGCTATAAAGCATCTTTGCTGACCTTGTTCTCTGGTTGTAGAGCAGCCCTGTTGGCCTGGTTCTTAGGCTCTAGAGCAGCTCTGCCGACTTGGTTCTCTGGCTCTACAACGACTCTGCTGACCAGGTTCTCTAGCTCTAGAGCAGCTCTACTGACCTGGTTCTATGGCTCTAAAGCAGCTCTGCTGACATGGTTCTCTCCCTCTAAAGCAGCTCTGCTGACCTGCTTCTCTGGCTCTACGTCAGCTCTTCTGACTTGGTTCTCTGTCTTTAGAGCAGCTCTGCTGACATGCTTCTCTGGCTCTACAGCAGCTCTGCTGACCTGGTTCTCTGGCTCTAGAGCAGCTCTGTTGACGTGGGTCTTAGGCTCTAGAGCATCTCTTCTGACCTGGTTGTATGGTTCTGAGGCAGCTCTGCTGACGTGGTTCTCTAGCTCTAAAGCAGCTCTGCTCACCTGGTTTTCATGGCTCTAACGCAGCTCTGCTGACCTGGTTCTCTGGCTTTGAAGCAGCTCTGCTGACCTGGTTCTCTGGCTCTAGAGCATCTCTGCTGACCTGGTTCTCTCACTCTAAAGCAGCTCTGCTGACCTGGTTCTCTGGCTCTAAAGCAGCTCTGCTGACCTGGTTTCTCTGGCTCTAAAGCAGCCCTGCTGACCTAGTTTCTCTGGCTCTAGAGCAGCTCTGATGACCTGGTTCTCAGGCTCTAGAGCAGCTCTGCTGACCTGGTTCTCTGGCTCTAAAGCAGGTCTTCTGACCTGGTTCTATGGCTCTAAAGAAGCTGTGCTGACCTGGTTCTCTGGCTCTGCAGCAGCTCTGCTGACCTGGTTCTCTGGCTCTACGGCAGCTCTGCTGACCTGGTTCTCTGCCTCTAGAGCAGCTCTGCTGACCTGGTTCTTAGGCTCGAGAGCAGCTCTGCTGACCTGGTTCTCTGGCTCTAAAGCAGCTCTACTGTCCTGGTTCTCAAGCAGTTCTGCTGACCTGGTTCTCTGGCTCTAAAGCGGCTATGCTTACCTGGTTCTCTGACTCTAAAGCAGCTCTGCTGACCTGGTTCTATGGCTCTGAAGCAGCTCTGCTGACATGGTTCTCTGGCTCTAAAGCATCTTTGCTGACCTTGTTCTCTGGTTGTAGAGCAGCCCTGCTGGCCTGGTTCTTAGGCTCCAGAGCAGCTCTGCTGACTTGGTTCTCTGGCTCTCCAACGACTCTGCTGACCAGGTTCTCTAGCTCTAGAGCAGCTTGGCTGACCTGGTTCTATGGCTCTAAAGCAGCTCTACTGGCCTGGTTTTCTGGCTCTAAAGCAACTCTGCTGACCTGGTTCTCTCCCTCTAAAGCAGCTCTGCTGACCTGGTTCTCTGGCTCTAAAGCAGCTCTGCTGACCTGGTTCTCTCCCTCTTAATCAGCTCTGCTGACCTGGTTCTCTCCCTCTAAAGCCACTCTGCTGACCTGCTTCTCTGGCTCTACGGCAGCTCTTCTGACTTGGTTCTCTGTCTTTAGAGCAGCTCTGCTGACATGCTTCTCTGGCTCTACAGCAGCTCTGCTGACCTGGTTCTCTGGCTCTAAAGCAGCTCTGTTGACCTGGGTCTTAGGCTCTAGAGCATCTCTGCTGACCTGGTTGTATGGCTCTGAGGCAGCTCTGCTGACGTGGTTCTCTGGCTCTAAAGCAGCTCTGCTGACCTGGTTCTATCGCTCTAAAGCAGCTCTGCTGACCTGGTTCTCTGGCTCCAAAGCAACTCTGCTGACCTGGTTCTCTGCCTCTAAAGCAGCTCTGCTGACCTGGTTCTCTGGCTCTAAAGCAGCTCTGCTGACCTGGTTCTCTCCCTCTTAATCAGCTCTGCTGACTTGGTTCTCTCCCTCTAAAGCCGCTCTGCTGACCTGCTTCTCTGGCTCTACGGCAGCTCTTCTGATCTGTTTCTCTGGCTCTACAGCAGCTCTGCTGAACTGGTTCTCTGCCTCTAGAGCAGCTCTACTGTCCTGGTTCTCAAGCAGTTCTGCTGACCTGGTTCTCTGGCTCTAAAGCGGCTATGCTTACCTGGTTCTCTGACTCTAAAGCAGCTCTGCTGACCTGGTTCTATGGCTCTGAAGCAGCTCTGCTGGCATGGTTCTCTGGCTGTAAAGCATCTTTGCTGACCTTGTTCTCTGGTTGTAGAGCAGCCCTGCTGGCCTGGTTCTTAGGCTCTAGAGCAGCTCTGATGACTTTGTTCTCTGGCTCTAAAGCAGCTCTGCTGACCTGGTTGTCTGGCTCTAAAGCAGCTCTGCTGACCTGGTTCTCTTCCTCTTAATCAGCTCTGCTGACCTGGTTCTCTCCCTCTAAAGCCGCTCTGCTGACCTGCTTCTCTGGCTCTACGGCAGCTCTTCTGACCTGTTTCTCTGGCTCTACAGCAGCTCTGCTGAACTGGTTCTCTGCCTCTAGAGCAGCTCTGCTGACCTGGTTTTTAGGCTCGAGAGCAGCTCTGCTGACCTGGTTCTCTGGCTCTAAAGCAGCTCTACTGTCCTGGTTCTCAAGCAGTTCTGCTGACCTGGTTCTCTGGCTCTAAAGCGGCTATGCTTACCTGGTTCTCTGACTCTAAAGCAGCTCTGCTGGCCTGGTTCTTAGGCTCCAGAGCAGCTCTGCTAACCTGGTTCTATGGCTCTAAAGCAGCTCTGCTGACCTGGTTTTCTGGCTCTAAAGCAACTCTGCTGACCTGGTTCTCTCCCTCTAAAGCAGCTCTGCTGACCTGGTTCTCTGGCTCTAAAGCAGCTCTGCTGACCTGGTTCTATGGCTCTGAAGTAGCTCTGCTGACATGGTTCTCTGGCTCTAAAGCATCTTTGCTGACCTTGTTCTCTGGTTGTAGAGCAGCCCTGCTGGCCTGGTTCTTAGGCTCCAGAGCAGCTCTGCTGACCTGGTTCTATGGCTCTAAAGCAGCTCTGCTGACCTGGTTTTCTGGCTCTAAAGCAAGTCTGCTGACCTGGTTCTCTCCCTCTAAAGCAGCTCTGCTGACTTGGTTCTCTGTCTCTAAAGCAGCTCTGCTGACCTGGTTCTATGGCTCTGAAGTAGCTCTGCTGACCTGGTTCTATGGCTCTAAAGCAGCTCTGCTGACCTGGTTTTCTGGCTCTAAAGCAACTCTGCTGACCTGGTTCTCTCCCTCTTAATCAGCTCTGCTGACCTGGTTCTCTCCATCTAAAGCCGCTCTGCTGACCTGCTTCTCTGGCTCTACGGCAGCTCTTCTGACTTGGTTCTCTGTCTTTAGAGCAGCTCTGCTGACATGCTTCTCTGGCTCTACAGCAGCTCTGCTGACCTGGTTTTCTGGCTCTAGAGCAGCTCTGTTGACCTGGGTCTTAGGCTCTAGAGCATCTCTGCTGACCTGGTTGTATGGCTCTGAGGCAGCTCTGCTGACGTGGTTCTCTGGCTCTAAAGCAGCTCTGCTGAACTGGTTCTCTGGCTTTGAAGCAGCTCTGTTGACCTGGTTCTCTGGCTCTAGAGCATCTCTGCTGACCTGGTTCTCTCCCTCTAAAGCAGCTCTGGTGACCTGGTTTCTCTGGCTCTAAAGTAGCTCTGCTGACCTAGTTTCTCTGGCTCTAGAGCAGCTCTGCAGACCTGGTTCTCAGGCTCTAGAGCAGCTCTGCTGACCTGGTTCTCTGGCTCTAAAGCAGCTCTTCTGACTTGTTTCTATGGCTCTAAAGAAGCTCTGCTGACCTGGTTCTCTGGCTCTGCAGCAGCTCTGCTGACCTGGTTCTCTGGCTCTATGGCAGCTCTGCTGACCTCTTTCTCTGACTCTAGAGCAGCTCTGCTGTCCTGGTTCTCAAGCTCTAGATCAGCTCTGCTGACCTGGTTTCTATGGCTCTACAGCAGCTCTGCTGACCTGGTTCTCTGGCTCTAGAGCAGCTCTTTTGACCTGGGTCTTAGGCTTTAGAGCAGCTCTGCTGACCTGGTTCTCTGGCTCTAAAGCAGATCTGCTGACCTGGTTCTCTGGCTCTAAAGCAGCTCTTCTGACCTGGTTCTATTGCTCTAAAGCTGCTCTGCTGACCCGGTTCTCTGGCTTTGAAGCAGTTCTGCTGACCTGGTTCTCTGGCTCTAGAGCAGCTCTGTTGGCCTGGTTCTCTCCCTCTAAAGCAGCTCTGCTGACCTGGTTCTCTTGCTCTAAAGCAGCTCTGCTGACCTGGTTTCTCTGGCTCTAAAGCAGCTATGCTGTCCTAGGTTCTCTGGCCCTAGAGCAGCGCTGCTGACCTGGTTCTCTGGCTCTAGAGCAGCTCTGCTGACCTGGTTCTCTAGCTCTAAAGCAGCTCTTCTGACCTGGTTCTATGGCTCTAAAGAAGCTCTGCTGACCTGGTTCTCTTGCTCTACAATGGCTCTGCTGACCTGGTTCTGTTGCTCTAAAGCAGCTCTGCTGACATGGTTCTCTGGCTCTAGAGCTGCTCTGCTAACCTGGTTCTCTGGCTCTAAAGCAGATCTCCTGGCCTGGTTCTGAGGCTCCAAAGCTGCTCTGCTGACCTGGTTCTCTGGCTCTAGATCAGCTCTGCTGTTCTGGTTCTTAGGCTCTAGAGCAGCTCTGCTGATCTGGTGCTCTGGCTCTACAGCGGCTCTGCTGACCTGGTTTTCTGGCTCTAAAGCAGCTCTGCTGACCTGGTTGTTCTCTGGCTCTAAAACAGCTCTTCTGCCCTGGTTCTGTGAGTTTAAAGAAGCTCTGCTGACCTAGTTCTCTGGCTCTACAGCAGCTCTGCTGACCTGGTTCTCTGGCTCTAGAGCAGCTCTGCAGTCCTGGTTCTTAGGCTCTAGAGCAGCTCTGCTGACCTGGTTCTCTGGCTCTACAACGGCTCTGCTGACCTGGTTCTCTGGCTCTAAAGCAGCTCTGCTGACCTGGAGGTATCTCTGGCTCTAAAACAGCTCTGCTGCCCTGGTTCTGTGGCTTTAAAGAAGCTCTGCTGTCCTAGTTCTCTGGCTCTACTGCAGCTCTGCTGACTTGGTTCTCTGGCTCTACGGCAGCTCTGATGACCTGGTTCTCTGGCTCTAAAAAGGCTCTGCTGACCTGGTTCTCTGGCTGTAAAGAATCTCTACTGACCTGGTTCTCTGGCTCTACAGCAGCTTTTCTGAACTGGTTCTCTGCCTCTAGAGCAGCTCTGCTGACCTGGTTCTTAGGCTCGAGAGCAGCTCTGCTGGCCTGGTTCTCTGGCTCTAAAGCAGCTCTACTGTCCTGGTTCTCAAGCAGTTCTGCTGACCTGGTTCTCTGGATCTAAAGCGGCTATGCTTACCTGGTTCTCTGACTCTAAGGCAGCTCTGCTAACCTGGTTCTATGGCTCTGAAGCAGCTCTGCTGACATGGTTCTCTTGCTCTAAAGCATCTTTGCTGACCTTGTTCTCTGGTTGTAGAGCAGCCCTGCTGGCCTGGTTCTTAGGCTCTAGAGCAGCTCTGCTGACTTTGTTCTCTGGCTCTACAACGACTCTGCTGACCAGGTTCTCTAGCTCTAGAGCAGCTCTGCTGACCTGGTTCTATGGCTCTAAAGCAGCTCTGCTGACCTTGTTTTCTGGCTCTAAAGCAACTCTGCTGACCTGGTTCTCTCCCTCTAAAGCAGCTCTGCTGACCTGGTTCTCTGGCTCTAAAGCAGCTCTGCTGACCTGGTTCTCTCCATCTTAGGCAGCTCTGCTGACCTGGTTCTCGCCCTCTAAATCCGCTCTGCTGACCTGCTTCTCTGGCTCTACGGCAGCTCTTCTGACTTGGTTCTCTGTCTTTAGAGCAGCTCTGCTGACATGCTTCTCTGGCTCTACAGCAGCTCTGCTGACCTGGTTTTCTGGCACTAGAGCAGCTCTGTTGACCTGGGTCTTAGGCTCTAGAGCATCTCTGCTGACCTGGTTGTATGGCTCTGAGGCAGCTCTGCTGATGTGGTTCTCTGGCTCTAATGCAGCTCTGCTGACCTGGTTCTATGGCTCTAAAGCAGCTCTTCTGACCTGGTTCTCTGGCTTTGAAGCAGCTCTGCTGACCTGGTTTCTCTGGCTCTAAAGCAGCTCTGCTGACCTAGTTTCTCTGGCTCTAGAGCAGCTCTGCAGACCTGGTTCTCAGGCTCTAGAGCAGCTCTGCTGACCTGGTTCTCTGGCTCTAAAGCAGCTCTTCTGACCTGTTTCTATGGCTCTAAAGAAGCTCTGCTGACCTGGTTCTCTGGCTCTGCAGCAGCTCTGCTGACCTGGTTCTCTGGCTCTACGGCAGCTCTGCTGACCTGGTTCTCTGCCTCTAGAGCAGCTCTGCTGTCCTGGTTCTTGGGCTCTAGATCAGCTCTGCTGACCTGGTTCTCTCCCTCTAAAGCAGCTCTGCTGACCTGGTTCTCTGGCTCTAGAGCACCTCTGCTGACCTGGTTCTCTGGCTCTAGAGCAGCTCTGCTGACCTGGTTCTCTAGCTCTAGAGCAGCTCTTCTGATGTGGTTCTCTGGCTGTAGAGGAGCCCTGCTGGCCTGGTTCTTAGGCTCTAGAGCAGCTCTGCTGACTTGGTTTTCTGGCTCTACAACGACTCTGCTGACCAGGTTCTCTAGCTCCAGAGCAGCTCTGCTGACCTGGTTCTATGGCTCTAAAGCAGCTCTGCTGGCCTGGTTTTCTGGCTCTAAAGCAACACTGCTGACCTGGTTCTCTCCCTCTAAAGCAGCTCTGCTGACCTGGTTCTCTGGCTCTAAAGCAGCTCTGCTGACCTGGTTCTCTCCCTCTTAATCAGCTCTGCTGACCTGGTTCTCTCCCTCTAAAGCCGCTCTGCTGACCTGCTTCTCTGGCTCTACGGCAGCTCTTCTGACTTGGTTCTCTGTCTTTAGAGCAGCTCTGCTGACATGCTTCTCTGGCTCTACAGCAGCTCTGCTGACCTGGTTCTCTGGCTCTAACGCAGCTCTGTTGACCTGGGTCTTAGGCTCTAGAGCATCTCTGCTGACCTGATTGTATGGCTCTGAGGCAGCTCTGCTGACGTGGTTCTCTGGCTCTAAAGCAGCTCTGCTGACCTGGTTCTATGGCTCTAAAGCAGCTCTGCTGACCTGGTTCTCTGGCTCCAAAGCAACTCTGCTGACCTGGTTCTCTCCCTCTAAAGCAGCTCTGCTGACCTGGTTCTCTGGCTCTAGAGCAGCTCTGCTGACCTGGTTCTCTCCCTCTTAATTAGCTCTGCTGACCTGGTTCTCTCCCTCTAAAGCCGCTCTGCTGACCTGCTTCTCTGGCTTTACGGCAGCTCTTCTGATCTGTTTCTCTGGCTCTACAGCAGCTCTGCTGAACTGGTTCTCTGCCTCTAGAACAGCTCTACTGTCCTGGTTCTCAAGCAGTTCTGCTGACCTGGTTCTCTGGCTCTAAAGCGGCTATGCTTACCTGGTTCTCTGACTCTAAAGCAGCTCTGCTGACCTGGTTCTATGGCTCTGAAGCAGCTCTGCTGACATGGTTCTCTGGCTGTAAAGCATCTTTGCTGACCTTGTTCTCTGGTTGTAGAGCAGCCCTGCTGGCCTGGTTCTTAGGCTCTAGAGCAGCTCTGATGACTTTGTTCTCTGGCTCTACAACGACTCTGCTGACCAGGTTCTCTAGCTCTAGAGCAGCTCTGCTGACCTGGTTCTATGGCTCTAAAGCAGCTCTGCTGACCTGGTTTTCTGGCTCTAAAGCAACTCTGCTGACCTGGTTCTCTCCCTCTAAAGCAGCTCTGCTGACCTGGTTCTCTGGCTCTAAAGCAGCTCTGCTGACATGGTTCTCTGCCTCCAAAGCAGCTCTGCTGACCTGGTTCTCTCCCTCTAAAGCCGCTCTGCTGACCTGCTTCTCTGGCTCTACGTCAGCTCTTTTGACTTGGTTCTCTGTCTTTAGAGCAGCTCTGCTGACATGCTTCTCTGGCTCTACAGCAGCTCTGCTGACCTGGTTCTCTGGCTCTAGAGCAGCTCTGTTGACGTGGGTCTTAGGCTCTAGAGCATCTCTGCTGGCCTGGTTCTATGGCTCTGAAACAGCTCTGCTGACATGGTTCTCTGGCTCTAAAGCATCTTTGCTGACCTTGTTCTCTGGTTGTAGAGCAGCCCTGCTGGCCTGGTTCTTAGGCTCCAGAGCAGCTCTGCTGACCTGGTTCTATGGCTCTAAAGCAGCTCTGCTGACCTGGTTTTCTGGCTCTAAAGCAACTCTGCTGACCTGGTTCTCTCCCTCTAAAGCAGCTCTGCTGACCTGGTTCTCTGGCTCTAAAGCAGCTCTGCTGACCTGGTTCTCTCCCTCTTAATCAGCTCTGCTGACCTGGTTCTCTCCCTCTAAAGCCGCTCTGCTGACCTGCTTCTCTGGCTCTACGGCAGCTCTTCTGACTTGGTTCTCTGTCTTTAGAGCAGCTCTGCTGACATGCTTTTCTGGCTCTACAGCAGCTCTGCTGACCTGGTTTTCTGGCTCTAGAGCAGCTCTGCTGTCCTGGTTCTTGGGCTCTAGATCAGCTCTGCTGACCTGGTTCTCTCCCTCTAAAGCAGCTCTGCTGACCTGGTTCTCTGGCTCTAGAGCACCTCTGCTGACCTGGTTCTCTGGCTCTAGAGCAGCTCTGCTGACCTGGTTCTCTAGCTCTAGAGCAGCTCTTCTGATGTGGTTCTCTGGCTGTAGAGGAGCCCTGCTGGCCTGGTTCTTAGGCTCTAGAGCAGCTCTGCTGACTTGGTTTTCTGGCTCTACAACGACTCTGCTGACCAGGTTCTCTAGCTCCAGAGCAGCTCTGCTGACCTGGTTCTATGGCTCTAAAGCAGCTCTGCTGGCCTGGTTTTCTGGCTCTAAAGCAACACTGCTGACCTGGTTCTCTCACTCTAAAGCAGCTCTGCTGACCTGGTTCTCTGGCTCTAAAGCAGCTCTGCTGACCTGGTTCTCTCCCTCTTAATCAGCTCTGCTGACCTGGTTCTCTCCCTCTAAAGCCGCTCTGCTGACCTGCTTCTCTGGCTCTACGGCAGCTCTTCTGACTTGGTTCTCTGTCTTTAGAGCAGCTCTGCTGACATGCTTCTCTGGCTCTACAGCAGCTCTGCTGACCTGGTTCTCTGGCTCTAACGCAGCTCTGTTGACCTGGGTCTTAGGCTCTAGAGCATCTCTGCTGACCTGATTGTATGGCTCTGAGGCAGCTCTGCTGACGTGGTTCTCTGGCTCTAAAGCAGCTCTGCTGACCTGGTTCTATGGCTCTAAAGCAGCTCTGCTGACCTGGTTCTCTGGCTCCAAAGCAACTCTGCTGACCTGGTTCTCTCCCTCTAAAGCAGCTCTGCTGACCTGGTTCTCTGGCTCTAGAGCAGCTCTGCTGACCTGGTTCTCTCCCTCTTAATTAGCTCTGCTGACCTGGTTCTCTCCCTCTAAAGCCGCTCTGCTGACCTGCTTCTCTGGCTTTACGGCAGCTCTTCTGATCTGTTTCTCTGGCTCTACAGCAGCTCTGCTGAACTGGTTCTCTGCCTCTAGAACAGCTCTACTGTCCTGGTTCTCAAGCAGTTCTGCTGACCTGGTTCTCTGGCTCTAAAGCGGCTATGCTTACCTGGTTCTCTGACTCTAAAGCAGCTCTGCTGACCTGGTTCTATGGCTCTGAAGCAGCTCTGCTGACATGGTTCTCTGGCTGTAAAGCATCTTTGCTGACCTTGTTCTCTGGTTGTAGAGCAGCCCTGCTGGCCTGGTTCTTAGGCTCTAGAGCAGCTCTGATGACTTTGTTCTCTGGCTCTACAACGACTCTGCTGACCAGGTTCTCTAGCTCTAGAGCAGCTCTGCTGACCTGGTTCTATGGCTCTAAAGCAGCTCTGCTGACCTGGTTTTCTGGCTCTAAAGCAACTCTGCTGACCTGGTTCTCTCCCTCTAAAGCAGCTCTGCTGACCTGGTTCTCTGGCTCTAAAGCAGCTCTGCTGACATGGTTCTCTGCCTCCAAAGCAGCTCTGCTGACCTGGTTCTCTCCCTCTAAAGCCGCTCTGCTGACCTGCTTCTCTGGCTCTACGTCAGCTCTTTTGACTTGGTTCTCTGTCTTTAGAGCAGCTCTGCTGACATGCTTCTCTGGCTCTACAGCAGCTCTGCTGACCTGGTTCTCTGGCTCTAGAGCAGCTCTGTTGACGTGGGTCTTAGGCTCTAGAGCATCTCTGCTGGCCTGGTTCTATGGCTCTGAAACAGCTCTGCTGACATGGTTCTCTGGCTCTAAAGCATCTTTGCTGACCTTGTTCTCTGGTTGTAGAGCAGCCCTGCTGGCCTGGTTCTTAGGCTCCAGAGCAGCTCTGCTGACCTGGTTCTATGGCTCTAAAGCAGCTCTGCTGACCTGGTTTTCTGGCTCTAAAGCAACTCTGCTGACCTGGTTCTCTCCCTCTAAAGCAGCTCTGCTGACCTGGTTCTCTGGCTCTAAAGCAGCTCTGCTGACCTGGTTCTCTCCCTCTTAATCAGCTCTGCTGACCTGGTTCTCTCCCTCTAAAGCCGCTCTGCTGACCTGCTTCTCTGGCTCTATGGCAGCTCTTCTGACTTGGTTCTCTGTCTTTAGAGCAGCTCTGCTGACATGCTTTTCTGGCTCTACAGCAGCTCTGCTGACCTGGTTTTCTGGCTCTAGAGCAGCTCTGTTGACCTGGGTCTTAGGCTCTAGAGCATCTCTGCTGACCTGGTTGTATGGCTCTGAGGCAGCTCTGCTGACGTGGTTCTCTGGCTCTAAAGCAGCCCTGCTGAACTGGATCTCTGGCTTTGAAGCAGCTCTGCTGACCTGGTTCTCTGGCTTTGAAGCAGCTCTGCTGACCTGGTTCTCTGGCTCTAGAGCATCTCTGCTGACCTGGTTCTCTCCCTCTAAAGCAGCTCTGCTGACCTGGTTTCTCTGGCTCTAAAGCAGCTCTGCTGACCTAGTTTCTCTGACTCTAGAGCAGCTCTGCAGACCTGGTTCTCAGGCTCTAGAGCAGCTCTGCTGACCTGGTTCTCTGGCTCTAAAGCAGCTCTTCTGACCTGTTTCTATGGCTCTAAAGAAGCTCTGCTGACCTGGTTCTCTGGCTCTGCAGCAGCTCTGCTGACCTGGTTCTCTGGCTCTATGGCAGCTCTGCTGACCTGGTTCTCTCCCTCTAAAGCAGCTCTGCTGACCTGGTTTCTCTGGCTCTAAAGCAGCTCTGCTGACCTAGTTTCTCTGGCTCTAGAGCAGCTCTGCAGACCTGGTTCTCAGGCTTTAGAGAAGCTCTGCTGACCTGGTTCTCTGGCTCTAAAGCAGCTCTTCTGACCTGTTTCTATGGCTCTAAAGAAGCTCTGCTGACCTGGTTCTCTGGCTCTGCAGCAGCTCTGCTGACCTGGTTCTCTGGCTCTATGGCAGCTCTGCTGACCTCTTTCTCTGCCTCTAGAGCAGCTCTGCTGTCCTGGTTCTTAAGCTCTAGATTAGCTCTGCTGACCTGGTTTCTATGGCTCTAAAGCAGATCTGCTGCCCTGGTTCTCTGGCTCTAAAGCAGCTCTGCTGACCTGGTTCTATTGCTCTAAAGCTGCTCTGCTGACCTGGTTCTCTGGCTTTGAAGCAGCTCTGCTGACCTGGTTCTCTGGCTCTAGAGCAGCTCTGTTGGCCTGGTTCTCTCCCTCTAAAGCAGCTCTGCTGACCTGGTTCTCTGGCTCTAAAGCAGCTCTGCTGACCTGGTTTCTCTGGCTCTAAAGCAGCAATGCTGTCCTAGTTTCTCTGGCCCTAGAGCAGCGCTGCTGACCTGGTTCTCTGGCTCTAGAGCAGCTCTGCTGACCTGGTTCTCTAGCTCTAAAGCAGCTCTTCTGACCTGGTTCTATGGCTCTAAAGAAGCTCTGCTGACCTGGTTCTCTGGCTCTACAATGGCTCTGCTGACCTGGTTCTGTTGCTCTAAAGCAGCTCTGCTGACATGGTTCTCTGGCTCTAGAGCTGCTCTGCTAACCTGGTTCTCTGGCTCTAAAGCAGATCTCCTGGCCTGGTTCTCTGGCTCCAAAGCAGCTCTGCTGACCTGGTTCTCTGGCTCTTGATCAGCTCTGCTGTCCTGGTTCTTAGGCTCTAGAGCAGCTTTGCTGACCTGGTTCTCTGGCTCTACAACGGCTCTGCTGACCTGGTTTTCTGGCTCTAAAGCAGCTCTGCTGACCTGGTTGTTCTCTGGCTCTAAAACAGCTCTGCTGACCTGGTTCTGTGGCTTTAAAGAAGCTCTGCTGACCTAGTTCTCTGGCTCTACAGCAGCTCTGCTGAACTGGTTCTCTGGCTCTAGAGCAGCTCTGCTGTCCTGGTTCTTAGGCTCTAGAGCAGCTCTGCTGACCTGGTTCTCTGGCTCTACAACGGCTCTGCTGACCTGGTTCTCTGGCTCTAAAGCAGCTCTGCTGACCTGGTGGTTCTCTGGCTCTAAAACAGCTCTGCTGCCCTGGTTCTGTGGCTTTAAAGAAGCTCTGCTGACCTAGTTCTCTGGCTCCATAGCAGCTCTGCTGATTTGGTTCTCTGGCTCTACAGCAGCTCTGATGACCTGGTTCTCTGGCTCTAAAAAGGCTCTGCTGACCTGGTTCTCTGGCTCTAGAGCAGCTCTGCTAACCTGGTTCTATGGCTGTAAAGAATATCTACTGACCTGGTTCTCTGGCTCTACAGCAGCTTTTCTGAACTGGTTCTCTGCCTCTAGAGCAGCTCTGCTGACCTGGTTCTTAGGCTCGAGAGCAGCTCTGCTGACCTGGTTCTCTGGCTCTAAAGCAGCTCTACTGTCCTGGTTCTCAAGCAGTTCTGCTGACCTGGTTCTCTGGCTCTAAAAAGGCTCTGCTGACCTGGTTCTATGGCTCTGAAGCAGCTCTGCTGACATGGTTCTCTGGCTCTAAAGCATCTTTGCTGACCTTGTTCTCTGGTTGTAGAGCAGCCCTGCTGGCTTGGTTCTTAGGCTCTAGAGCAGCTCTGCTGACTTTGTTCTCTGGCTCTACAACGACTCTGCTGACCAGGTTCTCTAGCTCTAGAGCAGCTCTGCTGACCTGGTTCTATGGCTCTAAAGCAGCTCTGCTGACCTTGTTTTCTGGCTCTAAAGCAACTCTGCTGACCTGGTTCTCTCCCTCTAAAGCAGCTCTGCTGACCTGCTTCTCTGGCTCTAAAGCAGATCTGCTGACCTGGTTCTCTCCATCTTAAGCAGCTCTGCTGACCTGGTTCTCTCCCTCTAAAGCCGCTCTGCTGACCTGCTTCTCTGGCTCTACGGCAGCTCTTCTGACTTGGTTCTCTGTCTTTAGAGCAGCTCTGCTGACATGCTTCTCTGGCTCTACAGCAGCTCTGCTGACCTGGTTCTCTGGCTCTAGAGCAGCTCAGTTGACCTGGGTCTTAGGCTCTAGAGCATCTCTGCTGACCTGGTTGTATGGCTCTGAGGCAGCTCTGCTGACGTGGTTCTCTGGCTCTAAAGCAGCTCTGCTGACCTGGTTCTATGGCTCTAAAGCAGCTCTTCTGACCTGGTTCTCTGGCTTTGAAGCAGCTCTGCTGACCTGGTTCTCTGGCTCTAGAGCATATCTGCTGACCTTGTTATCTCCCTCTAAAGTAGCTCTGCTGATCTGGTTTCTCTGGCTCTAAAGCAGCTCTGCTGACCTAGTTTCTCTGGCTCTAGAGCAGCTCTGCAGACCTGGTTCTCAGGCTCTAGAGCAGCTCTGCTGACCTGGTTCTCTGGCTCTAAAGCAGCTTTTCTGACCTGTTTCCATGGCTCTAAAGAAGCTCTGCTGACCTAGTTCTCTGGCTTTGCAGCAGCTCTGCTGACCTGGTTCTCTGGTTCTACGGCAGCTCTGCTGACCTGGTTCTCTGCCTCTAGAGCAGCTCTGCTGTCCTGGTTCTTAGGCTCTAGATCAGCTCTGCTGACCTGGTTTCTATGGCTCTACAGCATCTCTGCTGACCTGGTTCTCTGGCTCTAGAGCAGGTCTGTTGACCTGGGTCTTAGGCTTTAGAGCAGCTCTGCTGACCTGGTTCTCTGGCTCTAAAGCAGCTCTGCTGACCTGGTTCTCTCCCTCTTAATCAGCTCTGCTGACCTGGTTCTCTCCCTCTAAAGCCGCTCTGCTGACCTGCTTCTCTGGCTCTACGGCAGCTCTTCTGACTTGGTTCTCTGTCTTTAGAGCAGCTCTGCTGACATGCTTCTCTGGCTCTACAGCAGCTCTGCTGACCTGGTTTTCTGGCTCTAGAGCAGCTCTGTTGACCTGGGTCTTAGGCTCTAGAGCATCTCTGCTGACCTGGTTGTATGGCTCTGAGGCAGCTCTGCTGACGTGGTTCTCTGGCTCTAAAGCAGCTCTGCTGACCTGGTTCTATGGCTCTAAAGCAGCTCTGTTGACCTGGTTCTCTGGCTTTGAAGCAGCTCTGCTGACCTGGTTCTCTGGCTCTAGAGCATCTATGCTGACCTGGTTCTCTCCCTCTAAAGCATCTCTGCTGACCTGGTTTCTCTGGCTCTAAAGCAGCTCTGCTGACCTAGTTTCTCAGGCTCTAGAGCAGCTCTGCTGACCTGGTTCTCTGGCTCTAAAGCAGCTCTTCTGACCTGTTTCTATAGCTCTAAAGAAGCTCTGCTGACCTGGTTCTCTGGCTCTGCAGCAGCTCTGCTGACCTGGTTCTCTGGCTCTATGGCAGCTCTGCTGACCTCTTTCTCTGCCTCTAGAGCAGCTCTGCTGTCCTGGTTCTTAAGCTCTAGATCAGCTCTGCTGACCTGGTTTCTATGGCTCTACAGCAGCTCTGCTGACCTGGTTCTCTGGCTCTAGAACAGCTCTTTTGACCTGGGTCTTAGGCTTTAGAGCAGCTCTGCTGACCTGGTTCTCTGGCTCTAAAGCAGATCTGCTGACCTGGTTCTCTGGCTCTAAAGCAGCTCTGCTGACCTGGTTCTTTTGCTCTAAAGCTGCTCTGCTGACCTGGTTCTCTGGCTTTGAAGCAGCTCTGCTGACCTGGTTCTCTGGCTCTAGAGCAGCTCTGTTGGCCTGGTTCTCTCCCTCTAAAGCAGCTCTGCTGACCTGGTTCTCTGCCTCTAAAGCAGCTCTGCTGACCTGGTTTCTCTGGCTCTAAAGCAGCTATGCTGTCCTAGTTTCTCTGGCCCTAGAGCAGCGCTGCTGACCTGGTTCTCTGGCTCTAGAGCAGCTCTGCTGACCTGGTTCTCTAGCTCTAAAGCAGCTCTTCTGACCTGGTTCTCTGGCTCCAAAGCAGCTCTGCTGACCTGGTTCTCTGGCTCTAGATCAGCTCTGCTGTCCTGGTTCTTAGGCTCTAGAGCAGCTCTGCTGACCTGGTTCTCTGGCTCTACAACGGCTCTGCTGACCTGGTTTTCTGGCTCTAAAGCAGCTCTGCTGACCTGGTTGTTCTCTGGCTCTAAAACAGCTCTGCTGACCTGGTTCTGTGGCTTTAAAGAAGCTCTGCTGACCTAGTTCTCTGCCTCTACAGCAGCTCTGCTGACCTGGTTCTCTGGCTCTAGAGCAGCTCTGCTGTCCTGGTTCTGAGGCTCTAGAGCAGCTCTGCTGACCTGGTTCTCTGGCTCTACAATGGCTCTGCTGACCTGGTTCTCTGGCTCTAAAGCAGCTCTACTGACCTGGTGGTTCTCTGGCTCTAAAACAGCTCTGCTGCCCTGGTTCTGTGGCTTTAAAGAAGCTCTGCTGACCTAGTTCTCTGGCTCTACTGCAGCTCTGCTGACTTGGTTCTCTGGCTCTACGGCAGCTCTGATGACCTGGTGGTTCTCTGGCTCTAAAACAGCTCTGCTGCCCTGGTTCTCTGGCTCTAAAAAGGCTCTGCTGACCTGGTTCTCTGGCTGTAAAGAATCTCTACTGACCTGGTTCTCTGGCTCTACAGCAGCTTTTCTGAACTGGTTCTCTGCCTCTAGAGCAGCTCTGCTGACCTGGTTCTTAGGCTCGAGAGCAGCTCTGCTGACCTGGTTCTCTGGCTCTAAAGCAGCTCTACTGTCCTGGTTCTCAAGCAGTTCTGCTGACCTGGTTCTCTGGATCTAAAGTGGCTATGCTTACCTGGTTCTCTGACTCTAAAGCAGCTCTGCTAACCTGGTTCTATGGCTCTGAAGCAGCTCTGCTGACATGGTTCTCTTGCTCTAAAGCATCTTTGCTGACCTTGTTCTCTGGTTGTAGAGCAGCCCTGCTGGCCTGGTTCTTAGGCTCTAGAGCAGCTCTGCTGACTTTGTTATCTGGCTCTACAACGACTCTGCTGACCAGGTTCTCTAGCTCTAGAGCAGCTCTGCTGACCTGGTTCTATGGCTCTAAAGCAGCTCTGCTGACCTTGTTTTCTGGCTCTAAAGCAACTCTGCTGACCTGGTTCTCTCCCTGTAAAGCAGCTCTGCTGACCTGGTTCTCTGGCTCTAAAGCAGCTCTGCTGACCTGGTTCTCTCCATCTTAAGCAGCTCTGCCGACCTGGTTCTCTCCCTCTAAAGCCGCTCTGCTGACCTGCTTCTCTGGCTCTACGGCAGCTCTTCTGACTTGGTTCTCTGTCTTTAGAGCAGCTCTGCTGACATGCTTCTCTGGCTCTACAGCAGCTCTGCTGACCTGGTTTTCTGGCACTAGAGCAGCTCTGTTGACCTGGGTCTTAGGCTCTAGAGCATCTCTGCTGACCTGGTTGTATGGCTCTGAGGCAGCTCTGCTGACGTGGTTCTCTGGCTCTAAAGCAGCTCTGCTGACCTGGTTCTATGGCTCTAAAGCAGCTCTTCTGACCTGGTTCTCTGGCTTTGAAGCAGCTCTGCTGACCTGGTTTCTCTGGCTCTAAAGCAGCTCTGCTGACCTAGTTTCTCTGGCTCTAGAGCAGCTCTGCAGACCTGGTTCTCAGGCTCTAGAGCAGCTCTGCTGACCTGGTTCTCTGGCTCTAAAGCAGCTCTTCTGACCTGTTTCTATGGCTCTAAAGAAGCTCTGCTGACCTGGTTCTCTGGCTCTGCAGCAGCTCTGCTGACCTGGTTCTCTGGCTCTACGGCAGCTCTGCTGACCTGGTTCTCTGCCTCTAGAGCAGCTCTGCTGTCCTGGTTCTTAGGCTCTAGATCAGCTCTGCTGACCTGGTTCTCTCCCTCTAAAGCAGCTCTGCTGACCTGGTTCTCTGGCTCTAGAGCACCTTTGCTGACCTGGTTCTCTGGCTCTAGAGCAGCTCTGCTGACCTGGTTCTCTAGCTCTAGAGCAGCTCTTCTGATGTGGTTCTCTGGCTGTAGAGGAGCCCTGCTGGCCTGGTTCTTAGGCTCTAGAGCAGCTCTGCTGACTTGGTTCTCTGGCTTTACAACGACTCTGCGGACCAGGTTCTCTAGCTCCAGAGCAGCTCTGCTGACCTGGTTCTATGGCTCTAAAGCAGCTCTGCTGGCCTGGTTTTCTGGCTCTAAAGCAACTCTGCTGACCTGGTTCTCTCCCTCTAAAGCAGCTCTGCTGACCTGGTTCTCTGGCTCTAAAGCAGCTCTGCTGACCTGGTTCTCTCCCTCTTAATCAGCTCTGCTGACCTGGTTCTCTCCCTCTAAAGCCACTCTGCTGACATGCTTCTCTGGCTCTACAGCAGCTCTGCTGACCTGGTTCTCTGGCTCTAACGCAGCTCTGTTGACCTGGGTCTTAGGCTCTAGAGCATCTCTGCTGACCTGATTGTATGGCTCTGAGGCAGCTCTGCTGACGTGGTTCTCTGGCTCTAAAGCAGCTCTGCTGACCTGGTTCTATGGCTCTAAAGCAGCTCTGCTGACCTGGTTCTCTGGCTCCAAAGCAACTCTGCTGACCTGGTTCTCTCCCTCTAAAGCAGCTCTGCTGACCTGGTTCTCTGGCTCTAAAGCAGCTCTGCTGACCTGGTTCTCTCCCTCTTAATCAGCTCTGCTGACCTGGTTCTCTCCCTCTAAAGCCGCTCTGCTGACCTGCTTCTGTGGCTTTACGGCAGCTCTTCTGATCTGTTTCTCTGGCTCTTCAGCAGCTCTGCTGAACTGGTTCTCTGCCTCTAGAACAGCTCTACTGTCCTGGTTCTCAAGCAGTTCTGCTGACCTGGTTCTCTGGCTCTAAAGCGGCTATGCTTACCTGGTTCTCTGACTCTAAAGCAGCTCTGCTGACCTGGTTCTATGGCTCTGAAGCAGCTCTGCTGACATGGTTCTCTGGCTGTAAAGCATCTTTGCTGACCTTGTTCTCTGGTTGTAGAGCAGCCCTGCTGGCCTGGTTCTTAGGCTCTAGAGCAGCTCTGATGACTTTGTTCTCTGGCTCTACAACGACTCTGCTGACCAGGTTCTTAGGCTCTAGAGCAGCTCTGCTGACCTGGTTCTCTGGCTCTACAACGGCTCTGCTGACCTGGTTTTCTGGCTCTAAAGCAGCTCTGCTGACCTGGTTGTTCTCTGGCTCTAAAACAGCTCTGCTGACCTGGTTCTGTGGCATTAAAGAAGCTCTGCTGACCTAGTTCTCTGGCTCTACAGCAGCTCTGCTGACCTGGTTCTCTGGCTTTAGAGCTGCTCTGCTGACCTGGTTTCTATGGCTCTAGAGCAGCTCTGCTGACCTGGTTCTCTGGCTCTAAAGCAGCTCTGCTGACATGGTTCTCTCCCTCTAAAGCAGCTCTGATGACCTGGTTCTCTCCCTCTAAAGCCGCTCTGCTGACCTGCTTCTCTGGCTCTACGTCAGCTCTTTTGACTTGGTTCTCTGTCTTTAGAGCAGCTCTGCTGACATGCTTCTCTGGCTCTACAGCAGCTCTGCTGACCTGGTTCTCTGGCTCTAGAGCAGCTCTGTTGACGTGGGTCTTAGGCTCTAGAGCATCTCTGCTGACCTGGTTCTATGGCTCTGAAGCAGCTCTGCTGACATGGTTCTCTGGCTCTAAAGCATCTTTGCTGACCTTGTTCTCTGGTTGTAGAGCAGCCCTGCTGGCCTGGTTCTTAGGCTCCAGAGCAGCTCTGCTGACCTGGTTTTCTGGCTCTAAAGCAACTCTGCTGACCTGGTTCTCTCCCTCTAAAGCAGCTCTGCTGACCTGGTTCTCTGGCTCTAAAGCAGCTCTGCTGACCTGGTTCTCTCCCTCTTAATCAGCTCTGCTGACCTGGTTCTCTCCCTCTAAAGCCGCTCTGCTGACCTGCTTCTCTGGCTCTACGGCAGCTCTTCTGACTTGGTTCTCTGTCTTTAGAGCAGCTCTGCTGACATGCTTTTCTGGCTCTACAGCAGCTCTGCTGACCTGGTTTTCTGGCTCTAGAGCAGCTCTGTTGACCTGGGTCTTAGGCTCTAGAGCATCTCTGCTGACCTGGTTGTATGGCTCTGAGGCAGCTCTGCTGACGTGGTTCTCTGGCTCTAAAGCAGCTCTGCTGAACTGGATCTCTGGCTTTGAAGCAGCTCTGCTGACCTGGTTCTCTGGCTTTGAAGCAGCTCTGCTGACCTGGTTCTCTGGCTCTAGAGCATCTCTGCTGACCTGGTTCTCTCCCTCTAAAGCAGCTCTGCTGACCTGGGTTCTCTGGCTCTAAAGCAGCTCTGCTGACCTAGTTTCTCTGACTCTAGAGCAGCTCTGCAGACCTGGTTCTCAGGATCTAGAGCAGCTCTGCTGACCTGGTTCTCTGGCTCTAAAGCAGCTCTTCTGACCTGTTTCTATGGCTCTAAAGAAGCTCTGCTGACCTGGTTCTCTGGCTCTGCAGAAGCTCTGCTGACCTGGTTCTCTGGCTCTATGGCAGCTCTGCTGACCTGGTTCTCTCCCTCTAAAGCAGCTCTGCTGACCTGGTTTCTCTGGCTCTAAAGCAGCTCTGCTGACCTAGTTTCTCTGGCTCTAGAGCAGCTCTGCAGACCTGGTTCTCAGGCTTTAGAGAAGCTCTGCTGACCTGGTTCTCTGGCTCTAAAGCAGCTCTTCTGACCTGTTTCTATGGCTCTAAAGAAGCTCTGCTGACCCGGTTCTCTGGCTCTGCAGCAGCTCTGCTGACCTGGTTCTCTGGCTCTATGGCAGCTCTGCTGACCTCTTTCTCTGCCTCTAGAGCAGCTCTGCTGTCCTGGTTCTTAAGCTCTAGATTAGCTCTGCTGACCTGCTTTCTATGGCTCTAAAGCAGATCTGCTGACCTGGTTCTCTGGCTCTAAAGCAGCTCTGCTGACCTGGTTTCTCTGGCTCTAAAGCAGCAATGCTGTCCTAGTTTCTCTGGCCCTAGAGCAGCACTGCTGACCTGGTTCTCTGGCTCTAGAGCAGCTCTGCTGACCTGGTTCTCTACCTCTAAAGCAGCTCTTCTGACCTGGTTCTATGGCTCTAAAGAAGCTCTGCTGACCTGGTTCTCTGGCTCTACAATGGCTCTGCTGACCTGGTTCTGTTGCTCTAAAGCAGCCCTGCTGACATGGTTCTCTGGCTCTAGAGCTGCTCTGCTAACCTGGTTCTCTGGCTCTAGATCAGCTCTGCTGTCCTGGTTCTTAGGCTCTAGAGAAGCTCTGCTGACCTGGTTCTCTGGCTCTACAACGGCTCTGCTGACCTGGTTTTCTGGCTCTAAAGCAGCTCTGCTGACCTGGTTGTTCTCTGGCTCTAAAACAGCTCTGCTGACCTGGTTCTGTGGCTTTAAAGAAGCTCTGCTGACCTAGTTCTCTGGCTCTACAGCAGCTCTGCTGACCTGGTTCTCTGGCTCTAGAGCAGCTCTGCTGACCTGGTTCTTAGGCTCGAGAGCAGCTCTGCTGACCTGGTTCTCTGGCTCTAAAGCAGCTCTACTGTCCTGGTTCTCAAGCAGTTCTGCTGACCTGGTTCTCTGGATCTAAAGCGGCTATGCTTACCTGGTTCTCTGACTCTAAAGCAGCTCTCCTAACCTGGTTCTATGGTTCTGAAGCAGCTCTGCTGACATGGTTCTCTTGCTCTAAAGCATCTTTGCTGATCTTGTTCTCTGGTTGTAGAGCAGCCCTGCTGGCCTGGTTCTTAGGCTCTAGAGCAGCTCTGCTGTCCTGGTTCTCTCCCTCTAAAGCAGCTCTGCTGACCTGGTTCTCTGGCTCTAGAGCACCTCTGCTGACCTGGTTCTCTGGCTCTAGAGCAGCTCTGCTGACCTGGTTCTCTAGCTCTAGAGCAGCTCTTCTGATGTGGTTCTCTGGCTGTAGAGGAGCCCTGCTGGCCTGGTTCTTAGGCTCTAGAGCAGCTCTGCTGACTTGGTTCTCTGGCTCTACAACGACTCTGCTGACCAGGTTCTCTAGCTCCAGAGCAGCTCTGCTGACCTGGTTCTATGGCTCTAAAGCAGCTCTGCTGGCCTGGTTTTCTGGCTTCAAAGCAACTCTGCTGACCTGGTTCTCTCCCTCTAAAGCAGCTCTGCTGACCTGGTTCTCTGGCTCTAAAGCAGCTCTGCTGACCTGGTTCTCTCCCTCTTAATCAGCTCTGCTGACCTGGTTCTCTCCCTCTAAAGCCGCTCTGCTGTCCTGCTTCTCTGGCTCTACGGCAGCTCTTCTGACTTGGTTCTCTGTCTTTAGAGCAGCTCTGCTGACATGCTTCTCTGGCTCTACAGCAGCTCTACTGACCTGGTTCTCTGGCTCTAACGCAGCTCTGTTGACCTGGGTCTTAGGCTCTAGAGCATCTCTGCTGACCTGATTGTATGGCTCTGAGGCAGCTCTGCTGACGTGGTTCTCTGGCTCTAAAGCAGCTCTGCTGACCTGGTTCTATGGCTCTAAAGCAGCTCTGCTGACCTGGTTCTCTGGCTCCAAAGCAACTCTGCTGACCTGGTTCTCTCCCTCTAAAGCAGCTCTGCTGACCTGGTTCTCTGGCTCTAAAGCAGCTCTGCTGACCTGGTTCTCTCCCTCTTAATCAGCTCTGCTGACCTGGTTCTCTCCCTCTAAAGCCGCTCTGCTGACCTGCTTCTCTGGATTTACGGCAGCTCTTCTGATCTGTTTCTCTGGCTCTACAGCAGCTCTGCTGAACTGGTTCTCTGCCTCTAGAACAGCTCTACTGTCCTGGTTCTCAAGCAGTTCTGCTGACCTGGTTCTCTGGCTCTAAAGCGGCTATGCTTACCTGGTTCTCTGACTCTAAAGCAGCTCTGCTGACCTGGTTCTATGGCTCTGAAGCAGCTCTGCTGACATGGTTCTCTGGCTGTAAAGCATCTTTGCTGACCTTGTTCTCTGGTTGTAGAGCAGCCCTGCTGGCCTGGTTCTTAGGCTCTAGAGCATCTCTGATGACTTTGTTCTCTGGCTCTACAACGACTCTGCTGACCAGGTTCTCTAGCTCTAGAGCAGCTCTGCTGACCTGGTTCTATGGCTCTAAAGCAGATCTGCTGACCTGGATTTCTGGCTCTAAAGCAACTCTGCTGACCTGGTTCTCTCCCTCTAAAGCAGCTCTGCTGACCTGGTTCTCTGGCTCTAAAGCAGCTCTGCTGACATGGTTCTCTCCCTCTAAAGCAGCTCTGCTGACCTGGTTCTCTCCCTCTAAAGCCGCTCTGCTGACCTGCTTCTCTGGCTCTACGTCAGCTCTTTTGACTTGGTTCTCTGTCTTTAGAGCAGCTCTGCTGACATGCTTCTCTGGCTCTACAGCAGCTCTGCTGACCTGGTTCTCTGGCTCTAGAGCAGCTCTGTTGACGTGGGTCTTAGGCTCTAGAGCATCTCTGCTGACCTGGTTCTATGGCTCTGAAGCAGCTCTGCTGACATGGTTCTCTGGCTCTAAAGCATCTTTGCTGACCTGGTTTTCTGGCTCTAAAGCAATTCTGCTGACCTGGTTCTATGGCTCTAAAGCAGCTCTGCTGACCTGGTTCTCTGGCTCCAAAGCAACTCTGCTGACCTGGTTCTCTCCCTCTAAAGCAGCTCTGCTGACCTGGTTCTCTGGCTCTAAAGCAGCTCTGCTGACCTGGTTCTCTCCCTCTTAATCAGCTCTGCTGACCTGGTTCTCTCCCTCTAAAGCCGCTCTGCTGACCTGCTTCTCTGGCTTTACGGCAGTTCTTCTGATCTGTTTCTCTGGCTCTACAGCAGCTCTGCTGAACTGGTTCACTGCCTCTAGAACAGCTCTACTGTCCTGGTTCTCAAGCAGTTCTGCTGACCTGGTTCTCTGGCTCTAAAGCGGCTATGCTTACCTGGTTCTCTGACTCTAAAGCAGCTCTGCTGACCTGGTTCTATGGCTCTGAAGCAGCTCTGCTGACATGGTTCTCTGGCTGTAAAGCATCTTTGCTGACCTTGTTCTCTGGTTGTAGAGCAGCCCTGCTGGCCTGGTTCTTAGGCTCTAGAGCAGCTCTGATGACTTTGTTCTCTGGCTCTACAACGACTCTGCTGACCAGGTTCTCTAGCTCTAGAGCAGCTCTGCTGACCTGGTTCTATGGCTCTAAAGCAGCTCTGCTGACCTGGATTTCTGGCTCTAAAGCAACTCTGCTGACCTGGTTCTCTCCCTCTAAAGCAGCTCTGCTGACCTGGTTCTCTGGCTCTAAAGCAGCTCTGCTGACATGGTTCTCTCCCTCTAAAGCAGCTCTGCTGACCTGGTTCTCTCCCTCTAAAGCCGCTCTGCTGACCTGCTTCTCTGGCTCTACGTCAGCTCTTTTGACTTGGTTCTCTGTCTTTAGAGCAGCTCTGCTGACATGCTTCTCTGGCTCTACAGCAGCTCTGCTGACCTGGTTCTCTGGCTCTAGAGCAGCTCTGTTGACGTGGGTCTTAGGCTCTAGAGCATCTCTGCTGACCTGGTTCTATGGCTCTGAAGCAGCTCTGCTGACATGGTTCTCTGGCTCTAAAGCATCTTTGCTGACCTTGTTCTCTGGTTGTAGAGCAGCCCTGCTGGCCTGGTTCTTAGGCTCCAGAGCAGCTCTGCTGACCTGGTTCTATGGCTCTAAAGCAGCTCTGCTGACCTGGTTTTCTGGCTCTAAAGCAATTCTGCTGACCTGGTTCTCTCCCTCTAAAGCAGCTCTGCTGACCTGGTTCTCTCCCTCTTAATCAGCTCTGCTGACCTGGTTCTCTCCCTCTAAAGCCGCTCTGCTGACCTGCTTCTCTGGCTCTACGGCAGCTCTTCTGACTTGGTTCTCTGTCTTTAGAGCAGCTCTGCTGACATGCTTTTCTGGCTCTACAGCAGCTCTGCTGACCTGGTTTTCTGGCTCTAGAGCAGCTCTGTTGACCTGGGTCTTAGGCTCTAGAGCATCTCTGCTGACCTGGTTGTATGGCTCTGAGGCAGCTCTGCTGACGTGGTTCTCTGGCTCTAAAGCAGCTCTGCTGAACTGGATCTCTGGCTTTGAAGCAGCTCTGCTGACCTGGTTCTCTGGCTTTGAAGCAGCTCTGCTGACCTGGTTCTCTGGCTCTAGAGCATCTCTGCTGACCTGGTTCTCTCCCTCTAAAGCAGCTCTGCTGACCTGGTTTCTCTGGCTCTAAAGCAGCTCTGCTGACCTAGTTTCTCTGACTCTAGAGCAGCTCTGCAGACCTGGTTCTCAGGCTCTAGAGCAGCTCTGCTGACCTGGTTCTCTGGCTCTAAAGCAGCTCTTCTGACCTGTTTCTATGGCTCTAAAGAAGCTCTGCTGACCTGGTTCTCTGGCTCTGCAGCAGCTCTGCTGACCTGGTTCTCTGGCTCTATGGCAGCTCTGCTGACCTGGTTCTCTCCCTCTAAAGCAGCTCTGCTGACCTGGTTTCTCTGGCTCTAAAGCAGCTCTGCTGACCAAGTTTCTCTGGCTCTAGAGCAGCTCTGCAGACCTGGTTCTCAGGCTTTAGAGAAGCTCTGCTGACCTGGTTCTCTGGCTCTAAAGCAGCTCTTCTGACCTGTTTCTATGGCTCTAAAGAAGCTCTGCTGACCTGGTTCTCTGGCTCTGCAGCAGCTCTGCTGACCTGGTTCTCTGGCTCTATGGCAGCTCTGCTGACCTCTTTCTCTGCCTCTAGAGCAGCTCTGCTGTCCTGGTTCTTAAGCTCTAGATTAGCTCTGCTGACCTGGTTTCTATGGCTCTAAAGCAGATCTGCTGACCTGGTTCTCTGGCTCTAAAGCAGCTCTGCTGACCTGGTTCTATTGCTCTAAAGTTGCTCTGCTGACCTGGTTCTCTGGCTTTGAAGCAGCTCTGCTGACCTGGTTCTCTGGCTCTAGAGCAGCTCTGTTGGCCTGGTTCTCTCCCTCTAAAGCAGCTCTGCTGACCTGGTTCTCTGGCTCTAAAGCAGCTCTGCTGACCTGGTTTCTCTGGCTCTAAAGCAGCAATGCTGTCCTAGTTTCTCTGGCCCTAGAGCAGCGCTGCTGACCTGGTTCTCTGGCTCTAGAGCAGCTCTGCTGACCTGGTTCTCTAGCTCTAAAGCAGCTCTTCTGACCTGGTTCTATGGCTCTAAAGAAGCTCTGCTGACCTGGTTCTCTGGCTCTACAATGGCTCTGCTGACCTGGTTCTGTTGCTCTAAAGCAGCTCTGCTGACATGGTTCTCTGGCTCTAGAGCTGCTCTGCTAACCTGGTTCTCTGGCTCTAGATCAGCTCTGCTGTCCTGGTTCTTAGGCTCTAGAGCAGCTCTGCTGACCTGGTTCTCTGGCTCTACAACGGCTCTGCTGACCTGGTTTTCTGGCTCTAAAGCAGCTCTGCTGACCTGGTTGTTCTCTGGCTCTAAAACAGCTCTGCTGACCTGGTTCTGTGGCTTTAAAGAAGCTCTGCTGACCTAGTTCTCTGGCTCTACAGCAGCTCTGCTGACCTGGTTCTCTGGCTCTAGAGCAGCTCTGCTGACCTGGTTCTTAGGTTCGAGAGCAGCTCTGCTGACCTGGTTCTCTGGCTCTAAAGCAGCTCTACTGTCCTGGTTCTCAAGCAGTTCTGCTGACCTGGTTCTCTGGATCTAAAGCGGCTATGCTTACCTGGTTCTCTGACTCTAAAGCAGCTCTGCTAACCTGGTTCTATGGCTCTGAAGCAGCTCTGCTGACATGGTTCTCTTGCTCTAAAGCATCTTTGCTGACCTTGTTCTCTGGTTGTAGAGCAGCCCTGCTGGCCTGGTTCTTAGGCTCTAGAGCAGCTCTGCTGACTTTGTTCTCTGGCTCTACAACGACTCTGCTGACCAGGTTCTCTAGCTCTAGAGCAGCTCTGCTGACCTGGTTCTATGGCTCTAAAGCAGCTCTGCTGACCTTGTTTTCTGGCTCTAAAGCAACTCTGATGACCTGGTTCTCTCCCTCTAAAGCAGTTCTGCTGACCTGGTTCTCTGGCTCTAAAGCAGCTCTGCTGACCTGGTTCTCTCCCTCTTAATCAGCTCTGCTGACCTGGTTCTCTCCCTCTAAAGCCGCTCTGCTGACCTGCTTCTCTGGCTCTACGGCAGCTCTTCTGACTTGGTTCTCTGTCTTTAGAGCAGCTCTGCTGACATGCTTTTCTGGCTCTACAGCAGCTCTGCTGACCTGGTTTTCTGGCTCTAGAGCAGCTCTGTTGACCTGGGTCTTAGGCTCTAGAGCATCTCTGCTGACCTGGTTGTATGGCTCTGAGGCAGCTCTGCTGACGTGGTTCTCTGGCTCTAAAGCAGCTCTGCTGAACTGGATCTCTGGCTTTGAAGCAGCTCTGCTGACCTGGTTCTCTGGCTTTGAAGCAGCTCTGCTGACCTGGTTCTCTGGCTCTAGAGCGTCTCTGCTGACCTGGTTCTCTCCCTCTAAAGCAGCTCTGCTGACCTGGTTTCTCTGGCTCTAAAGCAGCTCTGCTGACCTAGTTTCTCTGACTCTAGAGCAGCTCTGCAGACCTGGTTCTCAGGCTCTAGAGCAGCTCTGCTGACCTGGTTCTCTGGCTCTAAAGCAGCTCTTCTGACCTGTTTCTATGGCTCTAAAGAAGCTCTGCTGACCTGGTTCTCTGGCTCTGCAGCAGCTCTGCTGACCTGGTTCTCTGGCTCTATGGCAGCTCTGCTGACCTGGTTCTCTCCCTCTAAAGCAGCTCTGCTGACCTGGTTTCTCTGGCTCTAAAGCAGCTCTGCTGACCTAGTTTCTCTGGCTCTAGAGCAGCTCTGCAGACCTGGTTCTCAGGCTTTAGAGAAGCTCTGCTGACCTGGTTCTCTGGCTCTAAAGCAGCTCTTCTGACCTGTTTCTATGGCTCTAAAGAAGCTCTGCTGACCTGGTTCTCTGGCTCTGCAGCAGCTCTGCTGACCTGGTTCTCTGGCTCTATGGCAGCTCTGCTGACCTCTTTCTCTGCCTCTAGAGCAGCTCTGCTGTCCTGGTTCTTAAGCTCTAGATTAGCTCTGCTGACCTGGTTTCTATGGCTCTAAAGCAGATCTGCTGACCTGGTTCTCTGGCTCTAAAGCAGCTCTGCTGACCTGGTTCTATTGCTCTAAAGCTGCTCTGCTGACCTGGTTCTCTGGCTTTGAAGCAGCTCTGCTGACCTGGTTCTCTGGCTCTAGAGCAGCTCTGTTGGCCTGGTTCTCTCCCTCTAAAGCAGCTCTGCTGACCTGGTTCTCTGGCTCCAAAGCAGCTCTGCTGACCTGGTTTCTCTGGCTCTAAAGCAGCAATGCTGTCCTAGTTTCTCTGGCCCTAGAGCAGCGCTGCTGACCTGGTTCTCTGGCTCTAGAGCAGCTCTGCTGACCTGGTTCTCTAGCTCTAAAGCAGCTCTTCTGACCTGGTTCTATGGCTCTAAAGAAGCTCTGCTGACCTGGTTCTCTGGCTCTACAATAGCTCTGCTGACCTGGTTCTGTTGCTCTAAAGCAGCTCTGCTGACATGGTTCTCTGGCTCTAGAGCTGCTCTGCTAACCTGGTTCTCTGGCTCTAAAGCAGATCTCCTGGCCTGGTTCTCTGGCTCCAAAGCAGCTCTGCTGACCTGGTTCTCTGGCTCTAGATCAGCTCTGCTGTCCTGGTTCTTAGGCTCTAGAGCAGCTCTGCTGACCTGGTTCTCTGGCTCTACAACGGCTCTGCTGACCTGGTTTTCTGGCTCTAAAGCAGCTCTGCTGACCTGGTTGTTCTCTGGCTCTAAAACAGCTCTGCTGACCTGGTTCTGTGGCTTTAAAGAAGCTCTGCTGACCTAGTTCTCTGGCTCTACAGCAGCTCTGCTGAACTGGTTCTCTGGCTCTAGAGCAGCTCTGCTGTCCTGGTTCTTAGGCTCTAGAGCAGCTCTGCTGACCTGGTTCTCTGGCTCTACAACGGCTCTGCTGACCTGGTTCTCTGGCTCTAAAGCAGCTCTGCTGACCTGGTGGTTCTCTGGCTCTAAAACAGCTCTGCTGCCCTGGTTCTGTGGCTTTAAAGAAGCTCTGCTGACCTAGTTCTCTGGCTCTATAGCAGCTCTGCTGATTTGGTTCTCTGGCTCTACAGCAGCTCTGATGACCTGGTTCTCTGGCTCTAAAAAGGCTCTGCTGACCTGGTTCTCTGGCTCTAGAGCAGCTCTGCTGACCTGGTTCTATGGCTGTAAAGAATATCTACTGACCTGGTTCTCTGGCTCTACAGCAGCTCTGCTGAACTGGTTCTCTGGCTCTAGAGCAGCTCTGCTGTCCTGGTTCTTAGGCTCTAGAGCAGCTCTGCTGACCTGGTTCTCTGGCTCTACAACGGCTCTGCTGACCTGGTTCTCTGGCTCTAAAGCAGCTCTGCTGACCTGGTGGTTCTCTCCCTCTAAAGCAGCTCTGCTGACCTGGTTCTCTGGCTCTAAAGCAGCTCTGCTGACCTGGTTTCTCTGGCTCTAAAGCAGCAATGCTGTCCTAGTTTCTCTGGCCCTAGAGCAGCGCTGCTGACCTGGTTCTCTGGCTCTAGAG
Organism: Triturus cristatus; assembly: GCF_964204655.1. Taxonomy (NCBI): domain Eukaryota; kingdom Metazoa; phylum Chordata; class Amphibia; order Caudata; family Salamandridae; genus Triturus; species Triturus cristatus. Next base: position 1,162,646,966 of record NC_140579.1, read on the forward strand.
CAGCTCTGCTGACCTGGTTCTCTAGCTCTAAAGCAGCTCTTCTGACCTGGTTCTATGGCTCTAAAGAAGCTCTGCTGACCTGGTTCTCTGGCTCTACAATGGCTCTGCTGACCTGGTTCTGTTGCTCTAAAGCAGCTCTGCTGACATGGTTCTCTGGCTCTAGAGCTGCTCTGCTAACCTGGTTCTCTGGCTCTAGATCAGCTCTGCTGTCCTGGTTCTTAGGCTCTAGAGCAGCTCTGCTGACCTGGTTCTCTGGCTCTACAACGGCTCTGCTGACCTGGTTTTCTGGCTCTAAAGCAGCTCTGCTGACCTGGTTGTTCTCTGGCTCTAAAACAGCTCTGCTGACCTGGTTCTGTGGCTTTAAAGAAGCTCTGCTGACCTAGTTCTCTGGCTCTACAGCAGCTCTGCTGACCTGGTTCTCTGGCTCTAGAGCAGCTCTGCTGACCTGGTTCTTAGGTTCGAGAGCAGCTCTGCTGACCTGGTTCTCTGGCTCTAAAGCAGCTCTACTGTCCTGGTTCTCAAGCAGTTCTGCTGACCTGGTTCTCTGGATCTAAAGCGGCTATGCTTACCTGGTTCTCTGACTCTAAAGCAGCTCTGCTAACCTGGTTCTATGGCTCTGAAGCAGCTCTGCTGACATGGTTCTCTTGCTCTAAAGCATCTTTGCTGACCTTGTTCTCTGGTTGTAGAGCAGCCCTGCTGGCCTGGTTCTTAGGCTCTAGAGCAGCTCTGCTGACTTTGTTCTCTGGCTCTACAACGACTCTGCTGACCAGGTTCTCTAGCTCTAGAGCAGCTCTGCTGACCTGGTTCTATGGCTCTAAAGCAGCTCTGCTGACCTTGTTTTCTGGCTCTAAAGCAACTCTGCTGACCTGGTTCTCTCCCTCTAAAGCAGTTCTGCTGACCTGGTTCTCTGGCTCTAAAGCAGCTCTGCTGACCTGGTTCTCTCCCTCTTAATCAGCTCTGCTGACCTGGTTCTCTCCCTCTAAAGCCGCTCTGCTGACCTGCTTCTCTGGCTCTACGGCAGCTCTTCTGACTTGGTTCTCTGTCTTTAGAGCAGCTCTGCTGACATGCTTTTCTGGCTCTACAGCAGCTCTGCTGACCAGGTTTTCTGGATCTAGAGCAGCTCTGTTGACCTGGGTCTTAGGCTCTAGAGCATCTCTGCTGACCTGGTTGTATGGCTCTGAGGCAGCTCTGCTGACGTGGTTCTCTGGCTCTAAAGCAGCTCTGCTGAACTGGATCTCTGGCTTTGAAGCAGCTCTGCTGACCTGGTTCTCTGGCTTTGAAGCAGCTCTGCTGACCTGGTTCTCTGGCTCTAGAGCATCTCTGCTGACCTGGTTCTCTCCCTCTAAAGCAGCTCTGCTGACCTGGTTTCTCTGGCTCTAAAGCAGCTCTGCTGACCTAGTTTCTCTGACTCTAGAGCAGCTCTGCAGACCTGGTTCTCAGGCTCTAGAGCAGCTCTGCTGACCTGGTTCTCTGGCTCTAAAGCAGCTCTTCTGACCTGTTGCTATGGCTCTAAAGAAGCTCTGCTGACCTGGTTCTCTGGCTCTGCAGCAGCTCTGCTGACCTGGTTCTCTGGCTCTATAGCAGCTCTGCTGACCTGGTTCTCTCCCTCTAAAGCAGCTCTGCTGACCTGGTTTCTCTGGCTCTAAAGCAGCTCTGCTGACCTAGTTTCTCTGGCTCTAGAGCAGCTCTGCAGACCTGGTTCTCAGGCTTTAGAGAAGCTCTGCTGACCTGGTTCTCTGGCTCTAAAGCAGCTCTTCTGACCTGTTTCTATGGCTCTAAAGAAGCTCTGCTGACCTGGTTCTCTGGCTCTGCAGCAGCTCTGCTGACCTGGTTCTCTGGCTCTATGGCAGCTCTGCTGACCTCTTTCTCTGCCTCTAGAGCAGCTCTGCTGTCCTGGTTCTTAAGCTCTAGATTAGCTCTGCTGACCTGGTTTCTATGGCTCTAAAGCAGATCTGCTGACCTGGTTCTCTGGCTCTAAAGCAGCTCTGCTGACCTGGTTCTATTGCTCTAAAGCTGCTCTGCTGACCAGGTTCTCTGGCTTTGAAGCAGCTCTGCTGACCTGGTTCTCTGGCTCTAGAGCAGCTCTGTTGGCCTGGTTCTCTCCCTCTAAAGCAGCTCTGCTGACCTGGTTCTCTGGCTCTAAAGCAGCTCTGCTGACCTGGTTTCTCTGGCTCTAAAGCAGCAATGCTGTCCTAGTTTCTCTGGCCCTAGAGCAGCGCTGCTGACCTGGTTCTCTGGCTCTAGAGCAGCTCTGCTGACCTGGTTCTCTAGCTCTAAAGCAGCTCTTCTGACCTGGTTCTATGGCTCTAAAGAAGCTCTGCTGACCTGGTTCTCTGGCTCTACAATAGCTCTGCTGACCTGGTTCTGTTGCTCTAAAGCAGCTCTGCTGACATGGTTCTCTGGCTCTAGAGCTGCTCTGCTAACCTGGTTCTCTGGCTCTAAAGCAGATCTCCTGGCCTGGTTCTCTGGCTCCAAAGCAGCTCTGCTGACCTGGTTCTCTGGCTCTAGATCAGCTCTGCTGTCCTGGTTCTTAGGCTCTAGAGCAGCTCTGCTGACCTGGTTCTCTGGCTCTACAACGGCTCTGCTGACCTGGTTTTCTGGCTCTAAAGCAGCTCTGCTGACCTGGTTGTTCTCTGGCTCTAAAACAGCTCTGCTGACCTGGTTCTGTGGCTTTAAAGAAGCTCTGCTGACCTAGTTCTCTGGCTCTACAGCAGCTCTGCTGAACTGGTTCTCTGGCTCTAGAGCAGCTCTGCTGTCCTGGTTCTTAGGCTCTAGAGCAGCTCTGCTGACCTGGTTCTCTGGCTCTACAACGGCTCTGCTGACCTGGTTCTCTGGCTCTAAAGCAGCTCTGCTGACCTGGTGGTTCTCTGGCTCTAAAACAGCTCTGCTGCCCTGGTTCTGTGGCTTTAAATAAGCTCTGCTGACCTAGTTCTCTGGCTCTATAGCAGCTCTGCTGATTTGGTTCTCTGGCTCTACAGCAGCTCTGATGACCTGGTTCTCTGGCTCTAAAAAGGCTCTGCTGACCTGGTTCTCTGGCTCTAGAGCAGCTCTGCTGACCTGGTTCTATGGCTGTAAAGAATATCTACTGACCTGGTTCTCTGGCTCTACAGCAGCTTTTCTGAACTGGTTCTCTGCCTCTAGAGCGACTCTGCTGACCTGGTTCTTAGGCTCGAGAGCAGCTCTGCTGACATGGTTCTCTGGCTCTAAAGCAGCTCTACTGTCCTGGTTCTCAAGCATTTCTGCTGACCTGGTTCTCTGGCTTTAAAGCGGCTATGCTTACCTGGTTCTCTGACTCTAAAGCAGCTCTGCTGACCTGGTTCTATGGCTCTGAAGCAGCTCTGCTGACATGGTTCTCTGGCTCTAAAGCATCTTTGTTGACCGTGTTCTCTGGTTGTAGAGCAGCCCTGCTGGCCTGGTTCTTAGGCTCTAGAGCAGCTCTGATGACTTTGTTCTCTGGCTCTACAACGACTCTGCTGACCAGGTTCTCTAGCTCTAGAGCAGCTCTGCTGACCTGGTTCTATGGCTCTAAAGCAGCTCTGCTGACCTTGTTTTCTGGCTCTAAAGCAACTCTGCTGACCTGGTTCTCTCCCTCTAAAGCAGCTCTGCTGACCTGGTTCTCTGGCTCTAAAGCAGATCTGCTGACCTGGTTCTCTCCATCTTAAGCAGCTCTGCTGACCTGGTTCTCTCCCTCTAAAGCCGCTCTGCTGACCTGCTTCTCTGTCTCTACGGCAGCTCTTCTGACTTGGTTCTCTGTCTTTAGAGCAGCTCTGCTGACATGCTTCTCTGGCTCTACAGCAGCTTTGCTGACCTGGTTCTCTGGCTCTAGAGCAGCTCTGTTGACCTGGGTCTTAGGCTCTAGAGCATCTCTGCTGACCTGGTTGTATGTCTCTGAGGCAGCTCTGCTGACGTGGTTCTCTGGCTCTAAAGCAGCTCTGCTGACCTGGTTCTATGGCTCTAAAGCAGCTCTTCTGACCTGGTTCTCTGGCTTTGAAGCAGCTCTGCTGACCTGGTTCTCTGGCTCTAGAGCATATCTGCTGACCTTGTTATCTCCCTCTAAAGCAGCTCTGCTGACCTGGTTTCTCTGGCTCTAAAGCAGCTCTGCTGACCTAGTTTCTCTGGCTCTTGAGCAGCTCTGCAGACCTGGTTCTTAGGCTCTAGATCAGCTCTGCTGACCTGGTTTCTATGGCTCTACAGCCGCTCTGCTGACCTGGTTCTCTGGCTCTTGATCAGCTCTGCTGTCCTGGTTCTTAGGCTCTAGAGCAGCTTTGCTGACCTGGTTCTCTGGCTCTACAACGGCTCTGCTGACCTGGTTTTCTGGCTCTAAAGCAGCTCTGCTGACCTGGTTGTTCTCTGGCTCTAAAACAGCTCTGCTGACCTGGTTCTGTGGCTTTAAAGAAGCTCTGCTGACCTAGTTCTCTGGCTCTACAGCAGCTCTGCTGAACTGGTTCTCTGGCTCTAGAGCAGCTCTGCTGTCCTGGTTCTTAGGCTCTAGAGCAGCTCTGCTGACCTGGTTCTCTGGCTCTACAACGGCTCTGCTGACCTGGTTCTCTGGCTCTAAAGCAGCTCTGCTGACCTGGTGGTTCTCTGGCTCTAAAACAGCTCTGCTGCCCTGGTTCTGTGGCTTTAAAGAAGCTCTGCTGACCTAGTTCTCTGGCTCCATAGCAGCTCTGCTGATTTGGTTCTCTGGCTCTACAGCAGCTCTGATGACCTGGTTCTCTGGCTCTAAAAAGGCTCTGCTGACCTGGTTCTCTGGCTCTAGAGCAGCTCTGCTAACCTGGTTCTATGGCTGTAAAGAATATCTACTGACCTGGTTCTCTGGCTCTACAGCAGCTTTTCTGAACTGGTTCTCTGCCTCTAGAGCAGCTCTGCTGACCTGGTTCTTAGGCTCGAGAGCAGCTCTGCTGACCTGGTTCTCTGGCTCTAAAGCAGCTCTACTGTCCTGGTTCTCAAGCAGTTCTGCTGACCTGGTTCTCTGGCTCTAAAAAGGCTCTGCTGACCTGGTTCTATGGCTCTGAAGCAGCTCTGCTGACATGGTTCTCTGGCTCTAAAGCATCTTTGCTGACCTTGTTCTCTGGTTGTAGAGCAGCCCTGCTGGCTTGGTTCTTAGGCTCTAGAGCAGCTCTGCTGACTTTGTTCTCTGGCTCTACAACGACTCTGCTGACCAGGTTCTCTAGCTCTAGAGCAGCTCTGCTGACCTGGTTCTATGGCTCTAAAGCAGCTCTGCTGACCTTGTTTTCTGGCTCTAAAGCAACTCTGCTGACCTGGTTCTCTCCCTCTAAAGCAGCTCTGCTGACCTGCTTCTCTGGCTCTAAAGCAGATCTGCTGACCTGGTTCTCTCCATCTTAAGCAGCTCTGCTGACCTGGTTCTCTCCCTCTAAAGTCGCTCTGCTGACCTGCTTCTCTGGCTCTACGGCAGCTCTTCTGACTTGGTTCTCTGTCTTTAGAGCAGCTCTGCTGACATGCTTCTCTGGCTCTACAGCAGCTCTGCTGACCTGGTTCTCTGGCTCTAGAGCAGCTCAGTTGACCTGGGTCTTAGGCTCTAGAGCATCTCTGCTGACCTGGTTGTATGGCTCTGAGGCAGCTCTGCTGACGTGGTTCTCTGGCTCTAAAGCAGCTCTGCTGACCTGGTTCTATGGCTCTAAAGCAGCTCTTCTGACCTGGTTCTCTGGCTTTGAAGCAGCTCTGCTGACCTGGTTCTCTGGCTCTAGAGCATATCTGCTGACCTTGTTATCTCCCTCTAAAGTAGCTCTGCTGATCTGGTTTCTCTGGCTCTAAAGCAGCTCTGCTGACCTAGTTTCTCTGGCTCTAGAGCAGCTCTGCAGACCTGGTTCTCAGGCTCTAGAGCAGCTCTGCTGACCTGGTTCTCTGGCTCTAAAGCAGCTCTTCTGACCTGTTTCCATAGCTCTAAAGAAGCTCTGCTGACCTAGTTCTCTGGCTCTGCAGCAGCTCTGCTGACCTGGTTCTCTGGTTCTACGGCAGCTCTGCTGACCTGGTTCTCTGCCTCTAGAGCAGCTCTGCTGTCCTGGTTCTTAGGCTCTAGATCAGCTCTGCTGACCTGGTTTCTATGGCTCTACAGCATCTCTGCTGACCTGGTTCTCTGGCTCTAGAGCAGGTCTGTTGACCTGGGTCTTAGGCTTTAGAGCAGCTCTGCTGACCTGGTTCTCTGGCTCTAAAGCAGCTCTGCTGACCTGGTTCTCTCCCTCTTAATCAGCTCTGCTGACCTGGTTCTCTCCCTCTAAAGCCGCTCTGCTGACCTGCTTCTCTGGCTCTACGGCAGCTCTTCTGACTTGGTTCTCTGTCTTTAGAGCAGCTCTGCTGACATGCTTCTCTGGCACTACAGCAGCTCTGCTGACCTGGTTTTCTGGCTCTAGAGCAGCTCTGTTGACCTGGGTCTTAGGCTCTAGAGCATCTCTGCTGACCTGGTTGTATGGCTCTGAGGCAGCTCTGCTGACGTGGTTCTCTGGCTCTAAAGCAGCTCTGCTGACCTGGTTCTATGGCTCTAAAGCAGCTCTGTTGACCTGGTTCTCTGGCTTTGAAGCAGCTCTGCTGACCTGGTTCTCTGGCTCTAGAGCATCTATGCTGACCTGGTTCTCTCCCTCTAAAGCATCTCTGCTGACCTGGTTTCTCTGGCTCTAAAGCAGCTCTGCTGACCTAGTTTCTCAGGCTCTAGAGCAGCTCTGCTGACCTGGTTCTCTGGCTCTAAAGCAGCTCTTCTGACCTGTTTCTATAGCTCTAAAGAAGCTCTGCTGACCTGGTTCTCTGGCTCTGCAGCAGCTCTGCTGACCTGGTTCTCTGGCTCTATGGCAGCTCTGCTGACCTCTTTCTCTGCCTCTAGAGCAGCTCTGCTGTCCTGGTTCTTAAGCTCTAGATCAGCTCTGCTGACCTGGTTTCTATGGCTCTACAGCAGCTCTGCTGACCTGGTTCTCTGGCTCTAGAACAGCTCTTTTGACCTGGGTCTTAGGCTTTAGAGCAGCTCTGCTGACCTGGTTCTCTGGCTCTAAAGCAGATCTGCTGACCTGGTTCTCTGGCTCTAAAGCAGCTCTGCTGACCTGGTTCTATTGCTCTAAAGCTGCTCTGCTGACCTGGTTCTCTGGCTTTGAAGCAGCTCTGCTGACCTGGTTCTCTGGCTCTAGAGCAGCTCTGTTGGCCTGGTTCTCTCCCTCTAAAGCAGCTCTGCTGACCTGGTTCTCTGGCTCTAAAGCAGCTCTGCTGACCTGGTTTCTCTGGCTCTAAAGCAGCTATGCTGTCCTAGTTTCTCTGGCCCTAGAGCAGCGCTGCTGACCTGGTTCTCTGGCTCTAGAGCAGCTCTGCTGACCTGGTTCTCTAGCTCTAAAGCAGCTCTTCTGACCTGGTTCTCTGGCTCCAAAGCAGCTCTGCTGACCTGGTTCTCTGGCTCTAGATCAGCTCTGCTGTCCTGGTTCTTAGGCTCTAGAGCAGCTCTGCTGACCTGGTTCTCTGGCTCTACAACGGCTCTGCTGACCTGGTTTTCTGGCTCTAAAGCAGCTCTGCTGACCTGGTTGTTCTCTGGCTCTAAAACAGCTCTGCTGACCTGGTTCTGTGGCTTTAAAGAAGCTCTGCTGACCTAGTTCTCTGCCTCTACAGCAGCTCTGCTGACCTGGTTCTCTGGCTCTAGAGCAGCTCTGCTGTCCTGGTTCTGAGGCTCTAGAGCAGCTCTGCTGACCTGGTTCTCTGGCTCTACAATGGCTCTGCTGACCTGGTTCTCTGGCTCTAAAGCAGCTCTACTGACCTGGTGGTTCTCTGGCTCTAAAACAGCTCTGCTGCCCTGGTTCTGTGGCTTTAAAGAAGCTCTGCTGACCTAGTTCTCTGGCTCTACTGCAGCTCTGCTGACTTGGTTCTCTGGCTCTACGGCAGCTCTGATGACCTGGTGGTTCTCTGGCTCTAAAACAGCTCTGCTGCCCTGGTTCTCTGGCTCTAAAAAGGCTCTGCTGACCTGGTTCTCTGGCTGTAAAGAATCTCTACTGACCTGGTTCTCTGGCTCTACAGCAGCTTTTCTGAACTGGTTCTCTGCCTCTAGAGCAGCTCTGCTGACCTGGTTCTTAGGCTCGAGAGCAGCTCTGCTGACCTGGTTCTCTGGCTCTAAAGCAGCTCTACTGTCCTGGTTCTCAAGCAGTTCTGCTGACCTGGTTCTCTGGATCTAAAGTGGCTATGCTTACCTGGTTCTCTGACTCTAAAGCAGCTCTGCTAACCTGGTTCTATGGCTCTGAAGCAGCTCTGCTGACATGGTTCTCTTGCTCTAAAGCATCTTTGCTGACCTTGTTCTCTGGTTGTAGAGCAGCCCTGCTGGCCTGGTTCTTAGGCTCTAGAGCAGCTCTGCTGACTTTGTTATCTGGCTCTACAACGACTCTGCTGACCAGGTTCTCTAGCTCTAGAGCAGCTCTGCTGACCTGGTTCTATGGCTCTAAAGCAGCTCTGCTGACCTTGTTTTCTGGCTCTAAAGCAACTCTGCTGACCTGGTTCTCTCCCTGTAAAGCAGCTCTGCTGACCTGGTTCTCTGGCTCTAAAGCAGCTCTGCTGACCTGGTTCTCTCCATCTTAAGCAGCTCTGCCGACCTGGTTCTCTCCCTCTAAAGCCGCTCTGCTGACCTGCTTCTCTGGCTCTACGGCAGCTCTTCTGACTTGGTTCTCTGTCTTTAGAGCAGCTCTGCTGACATGCTTCTCTGGCTCTACAGCAGCTCTGCTGACCTGGTTTTCTGGCACTAGAGCAGCTCTGTTGACCTGGGTCTTAGGCTCTAGAGCATCTCTGCTGACCTGGTTGTATGGCTCTGAGGCAGCTCTGCTGACGTGGTTCTCTGGCTCTAAAGCAGCTCTGCTGACCTGGTTCTATGGCTCTAAAGCAGCTCTTCTGACCTGGTTCTCTGGCTTTGAAGCAGCTCTGCTGACCTGGTTTCTCTGGCTCTAAAGCAGCTCTGCTGACCTAGTTTCTCTGGCTCTAGAGCAGCTCTGCAGACCTGGTTCTCAGGCTCTAGAGCAGCTCTGCTGACCTGGTTCTCTGGCTCTAAAGCAGCTCTTCTGACCTGTTTCTATGGCTCTAAAGAAGCTCTGCTGACCTGGTTCTCTGGCTCTGCAGCAGCTCTGCTGACCTGGTTCTCTGGCTCTACGGCAGCTCTGCTGACCTGGTTCTCTGCCTCTAGAGCAGCTCTGCTGTCCTGGTTCTTAGGCTCTAGATCAGCTCTGCTGACCTGGTTCTCTCCCTCTAAAGCAGCTCTGCTGACCTGGTTCTCTGGCTCTAGAGCACCTTTGCTGACCTGGTTCTCTGGCTCTAGAGCAGCTCTGCTGACCTGGTTCTCTAGCTCTAGAGCAGCTCTTCTGATGTGGTTCTCTGGCTGTAGAGGAGCCCTGCTGGCCTGGTTCTTAGGCTCTAGAGCAGCTCTGCTGACTTGGTTCTCTGGCTTTACAACGACTCTGCGGACCAGGTTTTCTAGCTCCAGAGCAGCTCTGCTGACCTGGTTCTATGGCTCTAAAGCAGCTCTGCTGGCCTGGTTTTCTGGCTCTAAAGCAACTCTGCTGACCTGGTTCTCTCCCTCTAAAGCAGCTCTGCTGACCTGGTTCTCTGGCTCTAAAGCAGCTCTGCTGACCTGGTTCTCTCCCTCTTAATCAGCTCTGCTGACCTGGTTCTCTCCCTCTAAAGCCACTCTGCTGACATGCTTCTCTGGCTCTACAGCAGCTCTGCTGACCTGGTTCTCTGGCTCTAACGCAGCTCTGTTGACCTGGGTCTTAGGCTCTAGAGCATCTCTGCTGACCTGATTGTATGGCTCTGAGGCAGCTCTGCTGACGTGGTTCTCTGGCTCTAAAGCAGCTCTGCTGACCTGGTTCTATGGCTCTAAAGCAGCTCTGCTGACCTGGTTCTCTGGCTCCAAAGCAACTCTGCTGACCTGGTTCTCTCCCTCTAAAGCAGCTCTGCTGACCTGGTTCTCTGGCTCTAAAGCAGCTCTGCTGACCTGGTTCTCTCCCTCTTAATCAGCTCTGCTGACCTGGTTCTCTCCCTCTAAAGCCGCTCTGCTGACCTGCTTCTGTGGCTTTACGGCAGCTCTTCTGATCTGTTTCTCTGGCTCTTCAGCAGCTCTGCTGAACTGGTTCTCTGCCTCTAGAACAGCTCTACTGTCCTGGTTCTCAAGCAGTTCTGCTGACCTGGTTCTCTGGCTCTAAAGCGGCTATGCTTAACTGGTTCTCTGACTCTAAAGCAGCTCTGCTGACCTGGTTCTATGGCTCTGAAGCAGCTCTGCTGACATGGTTCTCTGGCTGTAAAGCATCTTTGCTGACCTTGTTCTCTGGTTGTAGAGCAGCCCTGCTGGCCTGGTTCTTAGGCTCTAGAGCAGCTCTGATGACTTTGTTCTCTGGCTCTACAACGACTCTGCTGACCAGGTTCTTAGGCTCTAGAGCAGCTCTGCTGACCTGGTTCTCTGGCTCTACAACGGCTCTGCTGACCTGGTTTTCTGGCTCTAAAGCAGCTCTGCTGACCTGGTTGTTCTCTGGCTCTAAAACAGCTCTGCTGACCTGGTTCTGTGGCATTAAAGAAGCTCTGCTGACCTAGTTCTCTGGCTCTACAGCAGCTCTGCTGACCTGGTTCTCTGGCTTTAGAGCTGCTCTGCTGACCTGGTTTCTATGGCTCTAGAGCAGCTCTGCTGACCTGGTTCTCTGGCTCTAAAGCAGCTCTGCTGACATGGTTCTCTCCCTCTAAAGCAGCTCTGATGACCTGGTTCTCTCCCTCTAAAGCCGCTCTGCTGACCTGCTTCTCTGGCTCTACAGCAGCTCTGCTGACCTGGTTCTCTGGCTCTAGAGCAGCTCTGTTGACGTGGGTCTTAGGCTCTAGAGCATCTCTGCTGACCTGGTTCTATGGCTCTGAAGCAGCTCTGCTGACATGGTTCTCTGGCTCTAAAGCATCTTTGCTGACCTTGTTCTCTGGTTGTAGAGCAGCCCTGCTGGCCTGGTTCTTAGGCTCCAGAGCAGCTCTGCTGACCTGGTTTTCTGGCTCTAAAGCAACTCTGCTGACCTGGTTCTCTCCCTCTAAAGCAGCTCTGCTGACCTGGTTCTCTGGCTCTAAAGCAGCTCTGCTGACCTGGTTCTCTCCCTCTTAATCAGCTCTGCTGACCTGGTTCTCTCCCTCTAAAGCCGCTCTGCTGACCTGCTTCTCTGGCTCTACGGCAGCTCTTCTGACTTGGTTCTCTGTCTTTAGAGCAGCTCTGCTGACATGCTTTTCTGGCTCTACAGCAGCTCTGCTGACCTGGTTTTCTGGCTCTAGAGCAGCTCTGTTGACCTGGGTCTTAGGCTCTAGAGCATCTCTGCTGACCTGGTTGTATGGCTCTGAGGCAGCTCTGCTGACGTGGTTCTCTGGCTCTAAAGCAGCTCTGCTGAACTGGATCTCTGGCTTTGAAGCAGCTCTGCTGATCTGGTTCTCTGGCTTTGAAGCAGCTCTGCTGACCTGGTTCTCTGGCTCTAGAGCATCTCTGCTGACCTGGTTCTCTCCCTCTAAAGCAGCTCTGCTGACCTGGGTTCTCTGGCTCTAAAGCAGCTCTGCTGACCTAGTTTCTCTGACTCTAGAGCAGCTCTGCAGACCTGGTTCTCAGGATCTAGAGCAGCTCTGCTGACCTGGTTCTCTGGCTCTAAAGCAGCTCTTCTGACCTGTTTCTATGGCTCTAAAGAAGCTCTGCTGACCTGGTTCTCTGGCTCTGCAGAAGCTCTGCTGACCTGGTTCTCTGGCTCTATGGCAGCTCTGCTGACCTGGTTCTCTCCCTCTAAAGCAGCTCTGCTGACCTGGTTTCTCTGGCTCTAAAGCAGCTCTGCTGACCTAGTTTCTCTGGCTCTAGAGCAGCTCTGCAGACCTGGTTCTCAGGCTTTAGAGAAGCTCTGCTGACCTGGTTCTCTGGCTCTAAAGCAGCTCTTCTGACCTGTTTCTATGGCTCTAAAGAAGCTCTGCTGACCCGGTTCTCTGGCTCTGCAGCAGCTCTGCTGACCTGGTTCTCTGGCTCTATGGCAGCTCTGCTGACCTCTTTCTCTGCCTCTAGAGCAGCTCTGCTGTCCTGGTTCTTAAGCTCTAGATTAGCTCTGCTGACCTGCTTTCTATGGCTCTAAAGCAGATCTGCTGACCTGGTTCTCTGGCTCTAAAGCAGCTCTGCTGACCTGGTTTCTCTGGCTCTAAAGCAGCAATGCTGTCCTAGTTTCTCTGGCCCTAGAGCAGCACTGCTGACCTGGTTCTCTGGCTCTAGAGCAGCTCTGCTGACCTGGTTCTCTACCTCTAAAGCAGCTCTTCTGACCTGGTTCTATGGCTCTAAAGAAGCTCTGCTGACCTGGTTCTCTGGCTCTACAATGGCTCTGCTGACCTGGTTCTGTTGCTCTAAAGCAGCCCTGCTGACATGGTTCTCTGGCTCTAGAGCTGCTCTGCTAACCTGGTTCTCTGGCTCTAGATCAGCTCTGCTGTCCTGGTTCTTAGGCTCTAGAGAAGCTCTGCTGACCTGGTTCTCTGGCTCTACAACGGCTCTGCTGACCTGGTTTTCTGGCTCTAAAGCAGCTCTGCTGACCTGGTTGTTCTCTGGCTCTAAAACAGCTCTGCTGACCTGGTTCTGTGGCTTTAAAGAAGCTCTGCTGACCTAGTTCTCTGGCTCTACAGCAGCTCTGCTGACCTGGTTCTCTGGCTCTAGAGCAGCTCTGCTGACCTGGTTCTTAGGCTCGAGAGCAGCTCTGCTGACCTGGTTCTCTGGCTCTAAAGCAGCTCTACTGTCCTGGTTCTCAAGCAGTTCTGCTGACCTGGTTCTCTGGATCTAAAGCGGCTATGCTTACCTGGTTCTCTGACTCTAAAGCAGCTCTCCTAACCTGGTTCTATGGCTCTGAAGCAGCTCTGCTGACATGGTTCTCTTGCTCTAAAGCATCTTTGCTGATCTTGTTCTCTGGTTGTAGAGCAGCCCTGCTGGCCTGGTTCTTAGGCTCTAGAGCAGCTCTGATGTCCTGGTTCTCTCCCTCTAAAGCAGCTCTGCTGACCTGGTTCTCTGGCTCTAGAGCACCTCTGCTGACCTGGTTCTCTGGCTCTAGAGCAGCTCTGCTGACCTGGTTCTCTAGCTCTAGAGCAGCTCTTCTGATGTGGTTCTCTGGCTGTAGAGGAGCCCTGCTGGCCTGGTTCTTAGGCTCTAGAGCAGCTCTGCTGACTTGGTTCTCTGGCTCTACAACGACTCTGCTGACCAGGTTCTCTAGCTCCAGAGCAGCTCTGCTGACCTGGTTCTATGGCTCTAAAGCAGCTCTGCTGGCCTGGTTTTCTGGCTTCAAAGCAACTCTGCTGACCTGGTTCTCTCCCTCTAAAGCAGCTCTGCTGACCTGGTTCTCTGGCTCTAAAGCAGCTCTGCTGACCTGGTTCTCTCCCTCTTAATCAGCTCTGCTGACCTGGTTCTCTCCCTCTAAAGCCGCTCTGCTGTCCTGCTTCTCTGGCTCTACGGCAGCTCTTCTGACTTGGTTCTCTGTCTTTAGAGCAGCTCTGCTGACATGCTTCTCTGGCTCTACAGCAGCTCTACTGACCTGGTTCTCTGGCTCTAACGCAGCTCTGTTGACCTGGGTCTTAGGCTCTAGAGCATCTCTGCTGACCTGATTGTATGGCTCTGAGGCAGCTCTGCTGACGTGGTTCTCTGGCTCTAAAGCAGCTCTGCTGACCTGGTTCTATGGCTCTAAAGCAGCTCTGCTGACCTGGTTCTCTGGCTCCAAAGCAACTCTGCTGACCTGGTTCTCTCCCTCTAAAGCAGCTCTGCTGACCTGGTTCTCTGGCTCTAAAGCAGCTCTGCTGACCTGGTTCTCTCCCTCTTAATCAGCTCTGCTGACCTGGTTCTCTCCCTCTAAAGCCGCTCTGCTGACCTGCTTCTCTGGATTTACGGCAGCTCTTCTGATCTGTTTCTCTGGCTCTACAGCAGCTCTGCTGAACTGGTTCTCTGCCTCTAGAACAGCTCTACTGTCCTGGTTCTCAAGCAGTTCTGCTGACCTGGTTCTCTGGCTCTAAAGCGGCTATGCTTACCTGGTTCTCTGACTCTAAAGCAGCTCTGCTGACCTGGTTCTATGGCTCTGAAGCAGCTCTGCTGACATGGTTCTCTGGCTGTAAAGCATCTTTGCTGACCTTGTTCTCTGGTTGTAGAGCAGCCCTGCTGGCCTGGTTCTTAGGCTCTAGAGCATCTCTGATGACTTTGTTCTCTGGCTCTACAACGACTCTGCTGACCAGGTTCTCTAGCTCTAGAGCAGCTCTGCTGACCTGGTTCTATGGCTCTAAAGCAGATCTGCTGACCTGGATTTCTGGCTCTAAAGCAACTCTGCTGACCTGGTTCTCTCCCTCTAAAGCAGCTCTGCTGACCTGGTTCTCTGGCTCTAAAGCAGCTCTGCTGACATGGTTCTCTCCCTCTAAAGCAGCTCTGCTGACCTGGTTCTCTCCCTCTAAAGCCGCTCTGCTGACCTGCTTCTCTGGCTCTACGTCAGCTCTTTTGACTTGGTTCTCTGTCTTTAGAGCAGCTCTGCTGACATGCTTCTCTGGCTCTACAGCAGCTCTGCTGACCTGGTTCTCTGGCTCTAGAGCAGCTCTGTTGACGTGGGTCTTAGGCTCTAGAGCATCTCTGCTGACCTGGTTCTATGGCTCTGAAGCAGCTCTGCTGACATGGTTCTCTGGCTCTAAAGCATCTTTGCTGACCTGGTTTTCTGGCTCTAAAGCAATTCTGCTGACCTGGTTCTATGGCTCTAAAGCAGCTCTGCTGACCTGGTTCTCTGGCTCCAAAGCAACTCTGCTGACCTGGTTCTCTCCCTCTAAAGCAGCTCTGCTGACCTGGTTCTCTGGCTCTAAAGCAGCTCTGCTGACCTGGTTCTCTCCCTCTTAATCAGCTCTGCTGACCTGGTTCTCTCCCTCTAAAGCCGCTCTGCTGACCTGCTTCTCTGGCTTTACGGCAGTTCTTCTGATCTGTTTCTCTGGCTCTACAGCAGCTCTGCTGAACTGGTTCACTGCCTCTAGAACAGCTCTACTGTCCTGGTTCTCAAGCAGTTCTGCTGACCTGGTTCTCTGGCTCTAAAGCGGCTATGCTTACCTGGTTCTCTGACTCTAAAGCAGCTCTGCTGACCTGGTTCTATGGCTCTGAAGCAGCTCTGCTGACATGGTTCTCTGGCTGTAGAGCATCTTTGCTGACCTTGTTCTCTGGTTGTAGAGCAGCCCTGCTGGCCTGGTTCTTAGGCTCTAGAGCAGCTCTGATGACTTTGTTCTCTGGCTCTACAACGACTCTGCTGACCAGGTTCTCTAGCTCTAGAGCAGCTCTGCTGACCTGGTTCTATGGCTCTAAAGCAGCTCTGCTGACCTGGATTTCTGGCTCTAAAGCAACTCTGCTGACCTGGTTCTCTCCCTCTAAAGCAGCTCTGCTGACCTGGTTCTCTGGCTCTAAAGCAGCTCTGCTGACATGGTTCTCTCCCTCTAAAGCAGCTCTGCTGACCTGGTTCTCTCCCTCTAAAGCCGCTCTGCTGACCTGCTTCTCTGGCTCTACGTCAGCTCTTTTGACTTGGTTCTCTGTCTTTAGAGCAGCTCTGCTGACATGCTTCTCTGGCTCTACAGCAGCTCTGCTGACCTGGTTCTCTGGCTCTAGAGCAGCTCTGTTGACGTGGGTCTTAGGCTCTAGAGCATCTCTGCTGACCTGGTTCTATGGCTCTGAAGCAGCTCTGCTGACATGGTTCTCTGGCTCTAAAGCATCTTTGCTGACCTTGTTCTCTGGTTGTAGAGCAGCCCTGCTGGCCTGGTTCTTAGGCTCCAGAGCAGCTCTGCTGACCTGGTTCTATGGCTCTAAAGCAGCTCTGCTGACCTGGTTTTCTGGCTCTAAAGCAATTCTGCTGACCTGGTTCTCTCCCTCTAAAGCAGCTCTGCTGACCTGGTTCTCTCCCTCTTAATCAGCTCTGCTGACCTGGTTCTCTCCCTCTAAAGCCGCTCTGCTGACCTGCTTCTCTGGCTCTACGGCAGCTCTTCTGACTTGGTTCTCTGTCTTTAGAGCAGCTCTGCTGACATGCTTTTCTGGCTCTACAGCAGCTCTGCTGACCTGGTTTTCTGGCTCTAGAGCAGCTCTGTTGACCTGGGTCTTAGGCTCTAGAGCATCTCTGCTGACCTGGTTGTATGGCTCTGAGGCAGCTCTGCTGACGTGGTTCTCTGGCTCTAAAGCAGCTCTGCTGAACTGGATCTCTGGCTTTGAAGCAGCTCTGCTGACCTGGTTCTCTGGCTTTGAAGCAGCTCTGCTGACCTGGTTCTCTGGCTCTAGAGCATCTCCGCTGACCTGGTTCTCTCCCTCTAAAGCAGCTCTGCTGACCTGGTTTCTCTGGCTCTAAAGCAGCTCTGCTGACCTAGTTTCTCTGACTCTAGAGCAGCTCTGCAGACCTGGTTCTCAGGCTCTAGAGCAGCTCTGCTGACCTGGTTCTCTGGCTCTAAAGCAGCTCTTCTGACCTGTTTCTATGGCTCTAAAGAAGCTCTGCTGACCTGTTTCTCTGGCTCTGCAGCAGCTCTGCTGACCTGGTTCTCTGGCTCTATGGCAGCTCTGCTGACCTGGTTCTCTCCCTCTAAAGCAGCTCTGCTGACCTGGTTTCTCTGGCTCTAAAGCAGCTCTGCTGACCTAGTTTCTCTGGCTCTAGAGCAGCTCTGCAGACCTGGTTCTCAGGCTTTAGAGAAGCTCTGCTGACCTGGTTCTCTGGCTCTAAAGCAGCTCTTCTGACCTGTTTCTATGGCTCTAAAGAAGCTCTGCTGACCTGGTTCTCTGGCTCTGCAGCAGCTCTGCTGACCTGGTTCTCTGGCTCTATGGCAGCTCTGCTGACCTCTTTCTCTGCCTCTAGAGCAGCTCTGCTGTCCTGGTTCTTAAGCTCTAGATTAGCTCTGCTGACCTGGTTTCTATGGCTCTAAAGCAGATCTGCTGACCTGGTTCTCTGGCTCTAAAGCAGCTCTGCTGACCTGGTTCTATTGCTCTAAAGTTGCTCTGCTGACCTGGTTCTCTGGCTTTGAAGCAGCTCTGCTGACCTGGTTCTCTGGCTCTAGAGCAGCTCTGTTGGCCTGGTTCTCTCCCTCTAAAGCAGCTCTGCTGACCTGGTTCTCTGGCTCTAAAGCAGCTCTGCTGACCTGGTTTCTCTGGCTCTAAAGCAGCAATGCTGTCCTAGTTTCTCTGGCCCTAGAGCAGCGCTGCTGACCTGGTTCTCTGGCTCTAGAGCAGCTCTGCTGACCTGGTTCTCTAGCTCTAAAGCAGCTCTTCTGACCTGGTTCTATGGCTCTAAAGAAGCTCTGCTGACCTGGTTCTCTGGCTCTACAATGGCTCTGCTGACCTGGTTCTGTTGCTCTAAAGCAGCTCTGCTGACATGGTTCTCTGGCTCTAGAGCTGCTCTGCTAACCTGGTTCTCTGGCTCTAGATCAGCTCTGCTGTCCTGGTTCTTAGGCTCTAGAGCAGCTCTGCTGACCTGGTTCTCTGGCTCTACAACGGCTCTGCTGACCTGGTTTTCTGGCTCTAAAGCAGCTCTGCTGACCTGGTTGTTCTCTGGCTCTAAAACAGCTCTGCTGACCTGGTTCTGTGGCTTTAAAGAAGCTCTGCTGACCTAGTTCTCTGGCTCTACAGCAGCTCTGCTGACCTGGTTCTCTGGCTCTAGAGCAGCTCTGCTGACCTGGTTCTTAGGTTCGAGAGCAGCTCTGCTGACCTGGTTCTCTGGCTCTAAAGCAGCTCTACTGTCCTGGTTCTCAAGCAGTTCTGCTGACCTGGTTCTCTGGATCTAAAGCGGCTATGATTACCTGGTTCTCTGACTCTAAAGCAGCTCTGCTAACCTGGTTCTATGGCTCTGAAGCAGCTCTGCTGACATGGTTCTCTTGCTCTAAAGCATCTTTGCTGACCTTGTTCTCTGGTTGTAGAGCAGCCCTGCTGGCCTGGTTCTTAGGCTCTAGAGCAGCTCTGCTGACTTAGTTCTCTGGCTCTACAACGACTCTGCTGACCAGGTTCTCTAGCTCTAGAGCAGCTCTGCTGACCTGGTTCTATGGCTCTAAAGCAGCTCTGCTGACCTTGTTTTCTGGCTCTAAAGCAACTCTGATGACCTGGTTCTCTCCCTCTAAAGCAGTTCTGCTGACCTGGTTCTCTGGCTCTAAAGCAGCTCTGCTGACCTGGTTCTCTCCCTCTTAATCAGCTCTGCTGACCTGGTTCTCTCCCTCTAAAGCCGCTCTGCTGACCTGCTTCTCTGGCTCTACGGCAGCTCTTCTGACTTGGTTCTCTGTCTTTAGAGCAGCTCTGCTGACATGCTTTTCTGGCTCTACAGCAGCTCTGCTGACCTGGTTTTCTGGCTCTAGAGCAGCTCTGTTGACCTGGGTCTTAGGCTCTAGAGCATCTCTGCTGACCTGGTTGTATGGCTCTGAGGCAGCTCTGCTGACGTGGTTCTCTGGCTCTAAAGCAGCTCTGCTGAACTGGATCTCTGGCTTTGAAGCAGCTCTGCTGACCTGGTTCTCTGGCTTTGAAGCAGCTCTGCTGACCTGGTTCTCTGGCTCTAGAGCGTCTCTGCTGACCTGGTTCTCTCCCTCTAAAGCAGCTCTGCTGACCTGGTTTCTCTGGCTCTAAAGCAGCTCTGCTGACCTAGTTTCTCTGACTCTAGAGCAGCTCTGCAGACCTGGTTCTCAGGCTCTAGAGCAGCTCTGCTGACCTGGTTCTCTGGCTCTAAAGCAGCTCTTCTGACCTGTTTCTATGGCTCTAAAGAAGCTCTGCTGACCTGGTTCTCTGGCTCTGCAGCAGCTCTGCTGACCTGGTTCTCTGGCTCTATGGCAGCTCTGCTGACCTGGTTCTCTCCCTCTAAAGCAGCTCTGCTGACCTGGTTTCTCTGGCTCTAAAGCAGCTCTGCTGACCTAGTTTCTCTGGCTCTAGAGCAGCTCTGCAGACCTGGTTCTCAGGCTTTAGAGAAGCTCTGCTGACCTGGTTCTCTGGCTCTAAAGCAGCTCTTCTGACCTGTTTCTATGGCTCTAAAGAAGCTCTGCTGACCTGGTTCTCTGGCTCTGCAGCAGCTCTGCTGACCTGGTTCTCTGGCTCTATGGCAGCTCTGCTGACCTCTTTCTCTGCCTCTAGAGCAGCTCTGCTGTCCTGGTTCTTAAGCTCTAGATTAGCTCTGCTGACCTGGTTTCTATGGCTCTAAAGCAGATCTGCTGACCTGGTTCTCTGGCTCTAAAGCAGCTCTGCTGACCTGGTTCTATTGCTCTAAAGCTGCTCTGCTGACCTGGTTCTCTGGCTTTGAAGCAGCTCTGCTGACCTGGTTCTCTGGCTCTAGAGCAGCTCTGTTGGCCTGGTTCTCTCCCTCTAAAGCAGCTCTGCTGACCTGGTTCTCTGGCTCCAAAGCAGCTCTGCTGACCTGGTTTCTCTGGCTCTAAAGCAGCAATGCTGTCCTAGTTTCTCTGGCCCTAGAGCAGCGCTGCTGACCTGGTTCTCTGGCTCTAGAGCAGCTCTGCTGACCTGGTTCTCTAGCTCTAAAGCAGCTCTTCTGACCTGGTTCTATGGCTCTAAAGAAGCTCTGCTGACCTGGTTCTCTGGCTCTACAATAGCTCTGCTGACCTGGTTCTGTTGCTCTAAAGCAGCTCTGCTGACATGGTTCTCTGGCTCTAGAGCTGCTCTGCTAACCTGGTTCTCTGGCTCTAAAGCAGATCTCCTGGCCTGGTTCTCTGGCTCCAAAGCAGCTCTGCTGACCTGGTTCTCTGGCTCTAGATCAGCTCTGCTGTCCTGGTTCTTAGGCTCTAGAGCAGCTCTGCTGACCTGGTTCTCTGGCTCTACAACGGCTCTGCTGACCTGGTTTTCTGGCTCTAAAGCAGCTCTGCTGACCTGGTTGTTCTCTGGCTCTAAAACAGCTCTGCTGACCTGGTTCTGTGGCTTTAAAGAAGCTCTGCTGACCTAGTTCTCTGGCTCTACAGCAGCTCTGCTGAACTGGTTCTCTGGCTCTAGAGCAGCTCTGTTGTCCTGGTTCTTAGGCTCTAGAGCAGCTCTGCTGACCTGGTTCTCTGGCTCTACAACGGCTCTGCTGACCTGGTTCTCTGGCTCTAAAGCAGCTCTGCTGACCTGGTGGTTCTCTGGCTCTAAAACAGCTCTGCTGCCCTGGTTCTGTGGCTTTAAAGAAGCTCTGCTGACCTAGTTCTCTGGCTCTATAGCAGCTCTGCTGATTTGGTTCTCTGGCTCTACAGCAGCTCTGATGACCTGGTTCTCTGGCTCTAAAAAGGCTCTGCTGACCTGGTTCTCTGGCTCTAGAGCAGCTCTGCTGACCTGGTTCTATGGCTGTAAAGAATATCTACTGACCTGGTTCTCTGGCTCTACAGCAGCTCTGCTGAACTGGTTCTCTGGCTCTAGAGCAGCTCTGCTGTCCTGGTTCTTAGGCTCTAGAGCAGCTCTGCTGACCTGGTTCTCTGGCTCTACAACGGCTCTGCTGACCTGGTTCTCTGGCTCTAAAGCAGCTCTGCTGACCTGGTGGTTCTCTCCCTCTAAAGCAGCTCTGCTGACCTGGTTCTCTGGCTCTAAAGCAGCTCTGCTGACCTGGTTTCTCTGGCTCTAAAGCAGCAATGCTGTCCTAGTTTCTCTGGCCCTAGAGCAGCGCTGCTGACCTGGTTCTCTGGCTCTAGAGCAGCTCTGCTGACCTGGTTCTCTAGCTCTAAAGCAGCTCTTCTGACCTGGTTCTATGGCTCTAAAGAAGCTCTGCTGACCTGGTTCTCTGGCTCTACAATGGCTCTGCTGACCTGGTTCTGTTGCTCTAAAGCAGCTCTGCTGACATGGTTCTCTGGCTCTAGAGCTGCTCTGCTAACCTGGTTCTCTGGCTCTAGATCAGCTCTGCTGTCCTGGTTCTTAGGCTCTAGAGCAGCTCTGCTGACCTGGTTCTCTGGCTCTACAACGGCTCTGCTGACCTGGTTTTCTGGCTCTAAAGCAGCTCTGCTGACCTGGTTGTTCTCTGGCTCTAAAACAGCTCTGCTGACCTGGTTCTGTGGCTTTAAAGAAGCTCTGCTGACCTAGTTCTCTGGCTCTACAGCAGCTCTGCTGACCTGGTTCTCTGGCTCTAGAGCAGCTCTGCTGACCTGGTTCTTAGGTTCGAGAGCAGCTCTGCTGACCTGGTTCTCTGGCTCTAAAGCAGCTCTACTGTCCTGGTTCTCAAGCAGTTCTGCTGACCTGGTTCTCTGGATCTAAAGCGGCTATGCTTACCTGGTTCTCTGACTCTAAAGCAGCTCTGCTAACCTGGTTCTATGGCTCTGAAGCAGCTCTGCTGACATGGTTCTCTTGCTCTAAAGCATCTTTGCTGACCTTGTTCTCTGGTTGTAGAGCAGCCCTGCTGGCCTGGTTCTTAGGCTCTAGAGCAGCTCTGCTGACTTTGTTCTCTGGCTCTACAACGACTCTGCTGACCAGGTTCTCTAGCTCTAGAGCAGCTCTGCTGACCTGGTTCTATGGCTCTAAAGCAGCTCTGCTGACCTTGTTTTCTGGCTCTAAAGCAACTCTGCTGACCTGGTTCTCTCCCTCTAAAGCAGTTCTGCTGACCTGGTTCTCTGGCTCTAAAGCAGCTCTGCTGACCTGGTTCTCTCCCTCTTAATCAGCTCTGCTGACCTGGTTCTCTCCCTCTAAAGCCGCTCTGCTGACCTGCTTCTCTGGCTCTACGGCAGCTCTTCTGACTTGGTTCTCTGTCTTTAGAGCAGCTCTGCTGACATGCTTTTCTGGCTCTACAGCAGCTCTGCTGACCAGGTTTTCTGGATCTAGAGCAGCTCTGTTGACCTGGGTCTTAGGCTCTAGAGCATCTCTGCTGACCTGGTTGTATGGCTCTGAGGCAGCTCTGCTGACGTGGTTCTCTGGCTCTAAAGCAGCTCTGCTGAACTGGATCTCTGGCTTTGAAGCAGCTCTGCTGACCTGGTTCTCTGGCTTTGAAGCAGCTCTGCTGACCTGGTTCTCTGGCTCTAGAGCATCTCTGCTGACCTGGTTCTCTCCCTCTAAAGCAGCTCTGCTGACCTGGTTTCTCTGGCTCTAAAGCAGCTCTGCTGACCTAGTTTCTCTGACTCTAGAGCAGCTCTGCAGACCTGGTTCTCAGGCTCTAGAGCAGCTCTGCTGACCTGGTTCTCTGGCTCTAAAGCAGCTCTTCTGACCTGTTGCTATGGCTCTAAAGAAGCTCTGCTGACCTGGTTCTCTGGCTCTGCAGCAGCTCTGCTGACCTGGTTCTCTGGCTCTATAGCAGCTCTGCTGACCTGGTTCTCTCCCTCTAAAGCAGCTCTGCTGACCTGGTTTCTCTGGCTCTAAAGCAGCTCTGCTGACCTAGTTTCTCTGGCTCTAGAGCAGCTCTGCAGACCTGGTTCTCAGGCTTTAGAGAAGCTCTGCTGACCTGGTTCTCTGGCTCTAAAGCAGCTCTTCTGACCTGTTTCTATGGCTCTAAAGAAGCTCTGCTGACCTGGTTCTCTGGCTCTGCAGCAGCTCTGCTGACCTGGTTCTCTGGCTCTATGGCAGCTCTGCTGACCTCTTTCTCTGCCTCTAGAGCAGCTCTGCTGTCCTGGTTCTTAAGCTCTAGATTAGCTCTGCTGACCTGGTTTCTATGGCTCTAAAGCAGATCTGCTGACCTGGTTCTCTGGCTCTAAAGCAGCTCTGCTGACCTGGTTCTATTGCTCTAAAGCTGCTCTGCTGACCAGGTTCTCTGGCTTTGAAGCAGCTCTGCTGACCTGGTTCTCTGGCTCTAGAGCAGCTCTGTTGGCCTGGTTCTCTCCCTCTAAAGCAGCTCTGCTGACCTGGTTCTCTGGCTCTAAAGCAGCTCTGCTGACCTGGTTTCTCTGGCTCTAAAGCAGCAATGCTGTCCTAGTTTCTCTGGCCCTAGAGCAGCGCTGCTGACCTGGTTCTCTGGCTCTAGAGCAGCTCTGCTGACCTGGTTCTCTAGCTCTAAAGCAGCTCTTCTGACCTGGTTCTATGGCTCTAAAGAAGCTCTGCTGACCTGGTTCTCTGGCTCTACAATAGCTCTGCTGACCTGGTTCTGTTGCTCTAAAGCAGCTCTGCTGACATGGTTCTCTGGCTCTAGAGCTGCTCTGCTAACCTGGTTCTCTGGCTCTAAAGCAGATCTCCTGGCCTGGTTCTCTGGCTCCAAAGCAGCTCTGCTGACCTGGTTCTCTGGCTCTAGATCAGCTCTGCTGTCCTGGTTCTTAGGCTCTAGAGCAGCTCTGCTGACCTGGTTCTCTGGCTCTACAACGGCTCTGCTGACCTGGTTTTCTGGCTCTAAAGCAGCTCTGCTGACCTGGTTGTTCTCTGGCTCTAAAACAGCTCTGCTGACCTGGTTCTGTGGCTTTAAAGGAGCTCTGCTGACCTAGTTCTCTGGCTCTACAGCAGCTCTGCTGAACTGGTTCTCTGGCTCTAGAGCAGCTCTGCTGTCCTGGTTCTTAGGCTCTAGAGCAGCTCTGCTGACCTGGTTCTCTGGCTCTACAACGGCTCTGCTGACCTGGTTCTCTGGCTCTAAAGCAGCTCTGCTGACCTGGTGGTTCTCTGGCTCTAAAACAGCTCTGCTGCCCTGGTTCTGTGGCTTTAAATAAGCTCTGCTGACCTAGTTCTCTGGCTCTATAGCAGCTCTGCTGATTTGGTTCTCTGGCTCTACAGCAGCTCTGATGACCTGGTTCTCTGGCTCTAAAAAGGCTCTGCTGACCTGGTTCTCTGGCTCTAGAGCAGCTCTGCTGACCTGGTTCTATGGCTGTAAAGAATATCTACTGACCTGGTTCTCTGGCTCTACAGCAGCTTTTCTGAACTGGTTCTCTGCCTCTAGAGCGACTCTGCTGACCTGGTTCTTAGGCTCGAGAGCAGCTCTGCTGACCTGGTTCTCTGGCTCTAAAGCAGCTCTACTGTCCTGGTTCTCAAGCATTTCTGCTGACCTGGTTCTCTGGCTTTAAAGCGGCTATGCTTACCTGGTTCTCTGACTCTAAAGCAGCTCTGCTGACCTGGTTCTATGGCTCTGAAGCAGCTCTGCTGACATGGTTCTCTGGCTCTAAAGCATCTTTGCTGACCGTGTTCTCTGGTTGTAGAGCAGCCCTGCTGGCCTGGTTCTTAGGCTCTAGAGCAGCTCTGATGACTTTGTTCTCTGGCTCTACAACGACTCTGCTGACCAGGTTCTCTAGCTCTAGAGCAGCTCTGCTGACCTGGTTCTATGGCTCTAAAGCAGCTCTGCTGACCTTGTTTTCTGGCTCTAAAGCAACTCTGCTGACCTGGTTCTCTCCCTCTAAAGCAGCTCTGCTGACCTGGTTCTCTGGCTCTAAAGCAGATCTGCTGACCTGGTTCTCTCCATCTTAAGCAGCTCTGCTGACCTGGTTCTCTCCCTCTAAAGCCGCTCTGCTGACCTGCTTCTCTGTCTCTACGGCAGCTCTTCTGACTTGGTTCTCTGTCTTTAGAGCAGCTCTGCTGACATGCTTCTCTGGCTCTACAGCAGCTTTGCTGACCTGGTTCTCTGGCTCTAGAGCAGCTCTGTTGACCTGGGTCTTAGGCTCTAGAGCATCTCTGCTGACCTGGTTGTATGTCTCTGAGGCAGCTCTGCTGACGTGGTTCTCTGGCTCTAAAGCAGCTCTGCTGACCTGGTTCTATGGCTCTAAAGCAGCTCTTCTGACCTGGTTCTCTGGCTTTGAAGCAGCTCTGCTGACCTGGTTCTCTGGCTCTAGAGCATATCTGCTGACCTTGTTATCTCCCTCTAAAGCAGCTCTGCTGACCTGGTTTCTCTGGCTCTAAAGCAGCTCTGCTGACCTAGTTTCTCTGGCTCTAGAGCAGCTCTGCAGACCTGGTTATCAGGCTCTAGAGCAGCTCTGCTGACCTGGTTCTCTGGCTCTAAAGCAGCTCTTCTGACCTGTTTCCATGGCTCTAAAGAAGCTCTGCTGACCTGGTTCTCTGGCTCTGCAGCAGCTCTGCTGACCTGGTTCTCTGGTTCTACGGCTGCTCTGCTGACCTGGTTCTCTGCCTCTAGAGCAGCTCTGCTGTCCTGGTTCTTAGGCTCTAGATCAGCTCTGCTGACCTGGTTTCTATGGCTCTACAGCCGCTCTGCTGACCTGGTTCTCTGGCTCTAGAGCAGGTCTGTTGACCTGGGTCTTAGGCTTTAGAGCAGCTCTGCTGACCTGGTTCTCTGGCTCTAAAGCAGCTCTGCTGACCTGGTTCTCTCCCTCTTAATCAGCTCTGCTGACCTGGTTCTCTCCCTCTAAACCCGCTCTGCTGACCTTCTTCTCTGGCTCTACGGCAGCTCTTCTGACTTGGTTCTCTGTCTTTAGAGCAGCTCTGCTGACATGCTTCTCTGGCTCTACAGCAGCTCTGCTGACCTGGTTTTCTGGCTCTAGAGCAGCTCTGTTGACCTGGGTCTTAGGCTCTAGAGCATCTCTGCTGACCTGGTTGTATGGCTCTGAGGCAGCTCTGCTGACGTGGTTCTCTGGCTCTAAAGCAGCTCTGCTGACCTGGTTCTATGGCTCTAAAGCAGCTCTGCTGACCTGGTTCTCTGGCTTTGAAGCAGCTCTGCTGACCTGGTTCTCTGGCTCTAGAGCATCTATGCTGACCTGGTTCTCTCCCTCTAAAGCAGCTCTGCTGACCTGGTTTCTCTGGCTCTAAAGCAGCTCTGCTGACCTAGTTTCTCTGGCTCTAGAGCAGCTCTGCAGACCTGGTTCTCAGGCTCTAGAGCAGCTCTGCTGACCTGGTTCTCTGGCTCTAAAGCAGCTCTTCTGACCTGTTTCTATAGCTCTAAAGAGGCTCTGCTGACCTGGTTCTCTGGCTCTGCAGCAGCTCTGCTGACCTGGATCTCTGGCTCTATGGCAGCTCTGCTGACCTCTTTCTCTGCCTCTAGAGCAGCTCTTCTGTCCTGGTTCTTAAGCTCTAGATCAGCTCTGCTGACCTGGTTTCTATGGCTCTACAGCAGCTCTGCTGACCTGGTTCTCTCGCTCTAGAGGAGCTCTTTTGACCTGGGTCTTAGGCTTTAGAGCAGCTCTGCTGACCTGGTTCTCTGGCTCTAAAGCAGATCTGCTGACCTGGTTCTCTGGCTCTAAAGCAGCTCTGCTGACCTGGTTCTATTGCTCTAAAGCTGCTCTGCTGACCTGGTTCTCTGGCTTTGAAGCAGCTCTGCTGACCTGGTTCTCTGGCTCTAGAGCAGCTCTGTTGGCCTGGTTCTCTCCCTCTAAAGCAGCTCTGCTGACCTGGTTCTCTGACTCTAAAGCAGCTCTGCTGACCTGGTTTCTCTGGCTCTAAAGCAGCTATGCTGTCCTAGTTTCTCTGGCCCTAGAGCAGCGCTGCTGACCTGGTTCTCTGGCTCTAGAGCAGCTCTGCTGACCTGGTTCTCTAGCTCTAAAGCAGCTCTTCTGACCTGGTTCTCTGGCTCCAAAGCAGCTCTGCTGACCTGGTTCTCTGGCTCTAGATCAGCTCTGCTGTCCTGGTTCTTAGGCTCTAGAGCAACTCTGCTGACCTGGTTCTCTGGCTCTACAAAGGCTCTGCTGACCTGGTTTTCTGGCTCTAAAGCAGCTCTGCTGACCTGGTTGTTCTCTGGCTCTAAAACAGCTCTGCTGACCTGGTTCTGTGGCTTTAAAGAAGCTTTGCTGACCTAGTTCTCTGCCTCTACAGCAGCTCTGCTGACCTGGTTCTCTGGCTCTAGAGCAGCTCTGCTGTCCTGGTTCTTAGGCTCTAGAGCAGCTCTGCTGACCTGGTTCTCTGGCTCTACAACGGCTCTGCTGACCTTGTTCTCTGTCTCTAAAGCAGATCTGCTGACCTGGTGGTTCTCTGGCTCTAAAACAGGTCTGCTGCCCTGGTTCTGTGGCTTTAAAGAAGCTCTGCTGACCTAGTTCTCTGGCTCTACTGCAGCTCTGCTGACTTGGTTCTCTGGCTCTACAGCAGCTCTGATGACCTGGTTCTCTGGCTCTAAAAAGGCTCTGCTGACCTGGTTCTCTGGCTCTAGAGCAGCTCTGCTGACCTGGTTCTATGGCTGTAAAGAATCTCTACTGACCTGGTTCTCTGGCTCTACAGCAGCTTTTCTGAACTGGTTCTCTGCCTCTAGAGCAGCTCTGCTGACCTGGTTCTTAGGCTCGAGAGCAGCTCTGCTGACCTGGTTCTCTGGCTCTAAAGCAGCTCTACTGTCCTGGTTCTCAAGCAGTTCTGCTGACCTGGTTCTCTGGCTCTAAAGCGGCTATGCTTACCTGGTTCTCTGACTCTAAAGCAGCTCTGCTGACCTGGTTCTATGGCTCTGAAGCAGCTCTGCTGACATGGTTCTCTGGCTCTAAAGCATCTTTGCTGACCTTGTTCTCTGGTTGTAGAGCAGCCCTGCTGGCCTGGTTCTTAGGCTCCAGAGCAGCTCTGCTGACCTGGTTCTATGGCTCTAAAGCAGCTCTGCTGACCTGGTTTTCTGGCTCTAAAGCAACTCTGCTGACCTGGTTCTCTCCCTCTAAAGCAGCTCTGCTGACCTGGTTCTCTGGCTCTAAAGCAGCTCTGCTGACCTGGTTCTCTCCCTCTTAATCAGCTCTGCTGACCTGGTTCTCTCCCTCTAAAGCCGCTCTGCTGACCTGCTTCTCTGGCTCTACGGCAGCTCTTCTGACTTGGTTCTCTGTCTTTAGAGCAGCTCTGCTGACATGCTTCTCTGGCTCTACAGCAGCTCTGCTGACCTGGTTTTCTGGCTCTAGAGCAGCTCTGCTTACCTGGTTCTCTGGCTCTAGAGCAGGTCTGTTGACCTGGGTCTTAGGCTTTAGAGCAGCTCTGCTGACCTGGTTCTCTGGCTCTAAAGCAGCTCTGCTGACCTGGTTCTCTCCCTCTTAATCAGCTCTGCTGACCTGGTTCTCTCCCTCTAAAGCCGCTCTGCTGACCTGCTTCTCTGGCTCTACGGCAGCTCTTCTGACTTGGTTCTCTGTCTTTAGAGCAGCTCTGCTGACATGCTTCTCTGGCTCTACAGCAGCTCTGCTGACCTGGTTTTCTGGCTCTAGAGCAGCTCTGTTGACCTGGGTCTTAGGCTCTAGAGCATCTCTGCTGACCTGGTTGTATGGCTCTGAGGCAGCTCTGCTGACGTGGTTCTCTTGCTCTAAAGCAGCTCTGCTGACCTGGTTCTATGGCTCTAAAGCAGCTCTGCTGACCTGGTTCTCTGGCTTTGAAGCAGCTCTGCTGACCTGGTTCTCTGGCTCTAGAGCATCTCTGCTGACCTGGTTTTCTCCCTCTAAAGCAGCTCTGCTGACCTGGTTTCTCTGGCTCTAAAGCAGCTCTGCTGACCTAGTTTCTCTGGCTCTAGAGCAGCTCTGCAGACCTGGTTCTCAGGCTCTAGAGCAGCTCTGCTGACCTGGTTCTCTGGCTCTAAAGCAGCTCTTCTGACCTGTTTCTATAGCTCTAAAAAAGCTCTGCTGACCTGGTTCTCTGGCTCTGCAGCAACTCTGCTGACCTGGTTCTCTGGCTCTATGGCAGCTCTGCTGACCTCTTTCTCTGCCTCTAGAGCAGCTCTGCTGTCCTGGTTCTTAAGCTCTAGATCAGCTCTGCTGACCTGGTTTCTATGGCTCTACAGCAGCTCTGCTGACCTGGTTCTCTGGCTCTAGAGCAGATCTGCTGTCCTGGTTCTTAGGCTCTAGAGCAGCTCTGCTGACCTGGTTCTCTGGCTCTACAACGGCTCTGCTGACCTGGTTCTCTGTCTCTAAAGCAGATCTGCTGACCTGGTGGTTCTCTGGCTCTAAAACAGCTCTGCTGCCCTGGTTCTGTGGCTTTAAAGAAGCTCTGCTGACCTAGTTCTCTGGCTCTACTGCAGCTCTGCTGACTTGGTTCTCTGGCTCTACAGCAGCTCTGATGACCTGGTTCTCTGGCTCTAAAAAGGCTCTGCTGACCTGGTTCTCTGGCTCTAGAGCAGCTCTGCTGACCTGGCTCTATGGCTGTAAAGAATCTCTACTGACCTGGTTCTCTGGCTCTACAGCAGCTTTTCTGAACTGGTTCTCTGCCTCTAGAGCAGCTCTGCTGACCTGGTTCTTAGGCTCGAGAGCAGCTCTGCTGACCTGGTTCTCTGGCTCTAAAGCAGCTCTACTGTCCTGGTTCTCAAGCAGTTCTGCTGACCTGGTTCTCTGGCTCTAAAGCGGCTATGCTTACCTGGTTCTCTGACTCTAAAGCAGCTCTGCTGACCTGGTTCTATGGCTCTGAAGCAGCTCTGCTGACATGGTTCTCTGGCTCTAAAGCATCTTTGCTGACCTTGTTCTCTGGTTGTAGAGCAGCCCTGCTGGCCTGGTTCTTAGGCTCCAGAGCAGCTCTGCTGACCTGGTTCTATGGCTCTAAAGCAGCTCTGCTGACCTGGTTTTCTGGCTCTAAAGCAACTCTGCTGACCTGGTTCTCTGGCTCTAAAGCAGCTCTGCTGACCTAGTTTCTCTGGCTCTAGAGCAGCTCTGCAGACCTGGTTCTCAGGCTCTAGAGCAGCTCTTCTGACCTGGTTCTCTGGCTCTAAAGCAGCTCTTCTGACCTGTTTCCATGGCTCTAAAGAAGCTCTGCTGACCTGGTTCTCTGGCTCTGCAGCAGCTCTGCTGACCTGGTTCTCTGGTTCTACGGCAGCTCTGCTGACCTGGTTCTCTGCCTCTAGAGCAGCTCTGCTGTCCTGGTTCTTAGGCTCTAGATCAGCTCTGCTGACCTGGTTTCTATGGCTCTACAGCAGCTCTGCTTACCTGGTTCTCTGGCTCTAGAGCAGGTCTGTTGACCTGGGTCCTAGGCTTTAGAGCAGCTCTGCTGACCTGGTTCTCTGGCTCTAAAGCAGCTCTGCTGACCTGGTTCTCTCCCTCTTAATCAGCTCTGCTGACCTGGTTCTCTCCCTCTAAAGCCGCTCTGCTGACCTGCTTCTCTGGCTCTACGGCAGCTCTTCTGACTTGGTTCTCTGTCTTTAGAGCAGCTCTGCTGACATGCTTCTCTGGCTCTACAGCAGCTCTGCTGACCTGGTTTTCTGGTTCTAGAGCAGCTCTGTTGACCTGGGTCTTAGGCTCTAGAGCATCTCTGCTGACCTGGTTGTATGGCTCTGAGGCAGCTCTGCTGACGTGGTTCTCTGGCTCTAAAGCAGCTCTGCTGACCTGGTTCTATGGCTCTAAAGCAGCTCTGCTGACCTGGTTCTCTGGCTTTGAAGCAGCTCTGCTGACCTGGTTCTCTGGCTCTAGAGCATCTCTGCTGACCTGGTTCTCTCCCTCTAAAGCAGCTCTGCTGACCTGGTTTCTCTGGCTCTAAAGCAGCTCTGCTGACCTAGTCTCTCTGGCTCTAGAGCAGCTCTGCAGACCTGGTTCTCAGGCTCTAGAGCAGCTCTGCTGGCCTGGTTCTCTGGCTCTAAAGCAGCTCTTCTGACCTGTTTCTATAGCTCTAAAGAAGCTCTGCTGACCTGGTTCTCTGGCTCTGCAGCAGCTCTGCTGACCTGGTTCTCTGGCTCTATGGCAGCTCTGCTGACCTCTTTCTCTGCCTCTAGAGCAGCTCTGCTGTCCTGGTTCTTAAGCTCTAGATCAGCTCTGCTGACCTGGTTTCTATGGCTCTACAGCAGCTCTGCTGACCTGGTTTCTATGGCTCTACAGCAGCTCTGCTGACCTGGTTTTCTGGCTCTGGAGCAGCTCTGTTGACCTGGGTCTTAGGCTCTAGAGCATCTCTGCTGACCTGGTTGTATGGCTCTGAGGCAGCTCTGCTGAAGTGGTTCTCTGGCTCTAAAGCAGCTCTGCTGACCTGGTTCCATGGCTCTAAAGCAGCTCTGCTGACCTGGTTCTCTGGCTTTGAAGCAGCTCTGCTGACCTGGTTCTCTGGCTCTAGAGCATCTCTGCTGACCTGGTTCTCTCCCTCTAAAGCAGCTCTGCTGACCTGGTTTCTCTGGCTCTAAAGCAGCTCTGCTGACCTAGTTTCTCTGGCTCTAGAGCAGCTCTGCAGACCTGGTTCTCAGGCTCTAGAGCAGCTCTGCTGACCTGGTTCTCTGGCTCTAAAGCAGCTCTTCTGACCTATTTCTATAGCTCTAAAGAAGCTCTGCTGACCTGGTTCTCTGGCTCTGCAGCAGCTCTGCTGACCTGGTTCTCTGGCTCTATGGCAGCTCTGCTGACCTCTTTCTCTGCCTCTAGAGCAGCTCTGCTGTCCTGGTTCTTAAGCTCTAGATCAGCTCTGCTGACCTGGTTTCTATGGCTCTACAGCAGCTCTGCTGACCTGGTTCTCTGGCTCTAGAGCAGCTCTTTTGACCTGGGTCTTAGGCTTTAGAGCAGCTCTGCTGACCTGGTTCTCTGGCTCTAAAGCAGATCTGCTGACCTGGTTCTCTGGCTCTAAAGCAGCTCTGCTGACCTGGTTCTATTGCTCTAAAGCTGCTCTGCTGACCTGGTTCTCTGGCTTTGAAGCAGCTCTGCTGACCTGGTTCTCTGGCTCTAGAGCAGCTCTGTTGGCCTGGTTCTCTCCCTCTAAAGCAGCTCTGCTGACCTGGTTCTCTGGCTCTAAAGCAGCTCTGCTGACCTCGTTTCTCTGGCTCTAAAGCAGCTATGCTGTCCTAGTTTCTCTGGCCCTAGAGCAGCGCTGCTGTCCTGGTTCTCTGGCTCTAGAGCAGCTCTGCTGACCTGGTTCTCTAGCTCTAAAGCAGCTCTTCTGACCTGGTTCTCTGGCTCCAAAGCAGCTCTGCTGACCTGGTTCTCTGGCTCTAGATCAGCTCTGCTGTCCTGGTTCTTAGGCTCTAGAGCAGCTCTGCTGACCTGGTTCTCTGGCTCTACAACGGCTCTGCTGACCTGGTTTTCTGGCTCTAAAGCAGCTCTGCTGACCTGGTTCTGTGGCATTAAAGAAGCTCTGCTGACCTAGTTCTCTGGCTCTACTGCAGCTCTGCTGACTTGGTGCTCTGGCTCTACAGCAGCTCTGATGACCTGGTTCTCTGGCTCCAAAAAGGCTCTGCTGACCTGGTTCTCTGGCTCTAGAGCAGCTCTGCTGACCTGGTTCTATGGCTGTAAAGAATCTCTACTGACCTGGTTCTCTGGCTCTACAGCAGCTTTTCTGAACTGGTTCTCTGCCTCTAGAGCAGCTCTGCTGACCTGGTTCTTAGGCTCGAGAGCAGCTCTGCTGACCTGGTTCTCTGGCTCTAGAGCAGCTCTACTGTCCTGGTTCTCAAGCAGTTCTGCTGACCTGGTTCTCTGGCTCTAAAGCAGCTATGCTTACCTGGTTCTCTGACTCTAAAGCAGCTCTGCTGACCTGGTTCTATGGCTCTGAAGCAGCTCTGCTGACATGGTTCTCTGGCTCTAAAGCATCTTTGCTGACCTTGTTCTCTGGTTGTAGAGCAGCCCTGCTGGCCTGGTTCTTAGGCTCCAGAGCAGCTCTGCTGACCTGGTTCTATGGCTCTAAAGCAGCTCTGCTGACCTGGTTTTCTGGCTCTAAAGCAACTCTGCTGACCTGGTTCTCTCCCTCTAAAGCAGCTCTGCTGACCTGGTTCTCTGGCTCTAAAGCAGCTCTGCTGACCTGGTTCTCTCCCTCTTAATCAGCTCTGCTGACCTGGTTCTCTCCCTCTAAAGCCGCTCTGCTGACCTGCTTCTCTGGCTCTACGGCAGCTCTTCTGACTTGGTTCTCTGTCTTTAGAGCAGCTCTGCTGACATGCTTCTCTGGCTCTACAGCAGCTCTGCTGACCTGGTTTTCTGGCTCTAGAGCAGCTCTGTTGACCTGGGTCTTAGGCTCTAGAGCATCTCTGCTGACCTGGTTGTATGGCTCTGAGGTAGCTCTGCTGACGTGGTTCTCTGGCTCTAAAGCAGCTCTGCTGAACTGGATCTCTGGCTTTGAAGCAGCTCTGCTGACCTGGTTCTCTGGCTCTAGAGCATCTCTGCTGACCTGATTCTCTCCCTCTAAAGCAGCTCTGCTGACCTGGTTTCTCTGGCTCTAAAGCAGCTCTGCTGACCTAGTTTCTCTGGCTCTAGAGCAGCTCTGCAGACCTGGATCTCAGGCTTTAGAGAAGCTCTGCTGACCTGGTTCTCTGGCTCTAAAGCAGCTCTTCTGACCTGTTTCTATGGCTCTAAAGAAGCTCTGCTGACCTGGTTCTCTGGCTCTGCAGCAGCTCTGCTGACCTGGTTCTCTGGCTCTATGGCAGCTCTGCTGACCTCTTTCTCTGCCTCTACAGCAGCTCTGCTGTCCTGGTTCTTAAGCTCTAGATTAGCTCTGCTGACCTGGTTTCTATGGCTCTACAGCAGCTCTGCTGACCTGGTTCTCTGGCTCTAGAGCAGCTCTTTTGACCTGGGTCTTAGGCTTTAGAGCAGCTCTGCTGACCTGGTTCTCTGGCTCTAAATCAGATCTGCTGACCTGGTTCTCTGGCTCTAAAGCAGCTCTGCTGACCTGGTTCTATTGCTCTAAAGCTGCTCTGCTGACCTGGTTCTCTGGCTTTGAAGCAGCTCTGCTGACCTGGTTCTCTGGCTCTAGAGCAGCTCTGTTGGCCTGGTTCTCTCCCTCTAAAGCAGCTCTGCTGACCTGGTTCTCTGGCTCTAAAGCAGCTCTGCTGACCTGGTTTCTCTGGCTCTAAAGCAGCTATGCTGTCCTAGTTTCTCTGGCCCTAGAGCAGCGCTGCTGACCTGGTTCTCTGGCTCTAGAGCAGCTCTGCTGACCTGGTTCTCTAGCTCTAAAGCAGCTCTTCTGACCTGGTTCTATGGCTCTAAAGAAGCTCTGCTGACCTGGTTCTCTGGCTCTACAATGGCTCTGCTGACCTGGTTCTGTTGCTCTAAAGCAGCTCTGCTGACATGGTTCTCTGGCTGTAGAGCTGCTCTGCTAACCTGGTTCTCTGGCTCTAAAGCAGATCTCCTGGCCTGGTTCTCTGGCTCCAAAGCAGCTCTGCTGACCTGGTTCTCTGGCTCTAGATCAGCTCTGCTGTCCTGGTTCTTAGGCTCTAGAGCAGCTCTGCTGACCTGGTTCTCTGGCTCTACAACGGCTCTGCTGACCTGGTTTTCTGGCTCTAAAGCAGCTCTGCTGACCTGGTTGTTCTCTGGCTCTAAAACAGCTCTGCTGACCTGGTTCTGTAGCTTTAAAGAAGCTCTGCTGACCTAGTTCTCTGGCTCTACAGCAGCTCTGCTGACCTGGTTCTCTGGCTCTAGAGCAGCTCTGCTGTCCTGGTTCTTAGGCTCTAGAGCAGCTCTGCTGACCTGGTTCTCTGGCTCTACAACGGCTCTGCTGACCTGGTTCTCTGGCTCTAAAGCAGCTCTGCTGACCTGGTGGTTCTCTGGCTCTAAAACAGCTCTGCTGCCCTGGTTCTGTGGCTTTAAAGAAGCTCTGCTGACCTAGTTCTCTGGCTCTAAAGCAGCTCTGCTGACTTGGTTCTCTGGCTCTACAGCAGCTCTGATGACCTGTTTCTCTGGCTCTAAAAAGGCTCTGCTGACCTGGTTCTCTGGCTCTAGAGCAGCTCTGCTGACCTGGTTCTATGGCTGTAAAGAATCATTACAGACCTGGTTCTCTGGCTCTACAGCAGCTTTTCTGAACTGGTTCTCTGCCTCTAGAGCAGCTCTGCTGACCTGGTTCTTAGGCTCGAGAGAAGCTCTGCTGACCTGGTTCTCTGGCTCTAGAGCAGCTCTGATGGCCTGGTTCTCTCCCTCTAAAGCAGCTCTGCTGACCTGGTTCTCTGGCTCTAAAGCAGCTCTGCTGACCTGGTTTCTCTGGCTCTAAAGCAGCTATGCTGTCCTAGTTCCTCTGGCCCTAGAGCAGCGCTGCTGACCTGGTTCTCTGGCTCTAGAGCAGCTCTGCTGACCTGGTTCTCTAGCTCTAAAGCAGCTCTTCTGACCTGGTTCTATGGCTCTAAAGAAGCTCTGCTGACCTGGTTCTCTGGCTCTACAATGGCTCTGCTGACCTGGTTCTGTTGCTCTAAAGCAGCCCTGCTGACATGGTTCTCTGGCTCTAGAGCTGCTCTGCTAACCTGGTTCTCTGGCTCTAAAGCAGATCTCCTGGCCTGGTTCTCTGGCTCCAAAGCAGCTCTGCTGACCTGGTTCTCTGGCTCTAGATCAGCTCTGCTGTCCTGGTTCTTAGGCTCTAGAGCAGCTCTGCTGACCTGGTTCTCTGGCTCTACAACGGCTCTGCTGACCTGGTTTTCTGGCTCTAAAGCAGCTCTGCTGACCTGGTTGTTCTCTGGCTCTAAAACAGCTCTGCTGACCTGGTTCTGTAGCTTTAAAGAAGCTCTGCTGACCTAGTTCTCTGGCTCTACAGCAGCTCTGCTGACCTGGTTCTCTGGCTCTAGAGCAGCTCTGCTGTCCTGGTTCTTAGGCTCTAGAGCAGCTCTGCTGACCTGGTTCTCTGGCTCTACAACGGCTCTGCTGACCTGGTTCTCTGGCTCTAAAGCAGCTCTGCTGACCTGGTGGTTCTCTGGCTCTAAAACAGCTCTGCTGCCCTGGTTCTGTGGCTTTAAAGAAGCTCTGCTGACCTAGTTCTCTGGCTCTAAAGCAGCTCTGCTGACTTGGTTCTCTGGCTCTACAGCAGCTCTGATGACCTGGTTCTCTGGCTCTAAAAAGGCTCTGCTGACCTGGTTCTCTGGCTCTAGAGCAACTCTGCTGACCTGGTTCTATGGCTGTAAAGAATCATTACTGACCTGGTTCTCTGGCTCTACAGCAGCTTTTCTGAACTGGTTCTCTGCCTCTAGAGCAGCTCTGCTGACCTGGTTCTTAGGCTCGAGAGAAGCTCTGCTGACCTGGTTCTGTGGCTCTAAAGCAGCTCTACTGTCCTGGTTCTCAAGCAGTTCTGCTGACCTGGTTCTCTGGCTCTAAAGCGGCTATGCTTACCTGGTTCTCTGACTCTAAAGCAGCTCTGCTGACCTGGTTCTATGGCTCTGAAGCAGCTCTGCTGACATGGTTCTCTGGCTCTAAAGCATCTTTGCTGACCTTGTTCTCTGGTTGTAGAGCAGCCCTGCTGGCCTGGTTCTTAGGCTCTAGAGCAGCTCTGCTGAATTGGTCTCTGGCTCTACAACGACTCTGCTGACCAGGTTCTCTAGCTCTAGAGCAGCTCTGATGACCTGGTTCTATGGCTCTAAAGCAGCTCTGCTGACCTTGTTTTCTGGCTCTAAAGCAGATCTGCTGACCTGGTTCTCTCCATCTTAAGCAGCTCTGCTGACCTGGTTCTCTCCCTCTAAAGCCGCTCTGCTGACCTGCTTCTCTGGCTCTACGGCAGCTCTTCTGACTTGGTTCTCTGTCTTTAGAGCAGCTCTGCTGACATGCTTCTCTGGCTCTACAGCAGCTCTGCTGACCTGGTTCTCTGGCTCTAGAGCAGCTCTGTTGACCTGGGTCTTAGGCTCTAGAGCATCCTGCTGACCTGGTTGTATGGCTCTGAGGCAGCTCTGCTGACGTGGTTCTCTGGCTCTAAAGCAGCTCTGCTGACCTGGTTCTATGGCTCTAAAGCAGCTCTTCTGACCTGGTTCTCTGGCTTTGAAGCAGCTCTGCTGACCTGGTTCTCTGGTTCTACGGCAGCTCTGCTGACCTGGTTCTCTGCCTCTAGAGCAGCTCTGCTGTCCTGGTTCTTAGGCTCTAGATCAGCTCTGCTGACCTGGTTTCTATGGCTCTACAGCAGCTCTGCTTATCTGGTTCTCTGGCTCTAGAGCAGGTCTGTTGACCTGGGTCTTAGGCTTTAGAGCAGCTCTGCTGACCTGGTTCTCTGGCTCTAAAGCAGCTCTGCTGACCTGGTTCTCTCCCTCTTAATCAGCTCTGCTGACCTGGTTCTCTCCCTCTAAAGCCGCTCTGCTGACCTGCTTCTCTGGCTCTACGGCAGCTCTTCTGACTTGGTTCTCTGTCTTTAGAGCAGCTCTGCTGACATGCTTCTCTGGCTCTACAGCAGCTCTGCTGACCTGGTTTTCTGGCTCTAGAGAAGCTCTGTTGACCTGGGTCTTAGGCTCTAGAGCATCTCTGCTGACCTGGTTGTATGGCTCTGAGGCAGCTCTGCTGACGTGGTTCTCTGGCTCTAAAGCAGCTCTGCTGACCTGGTTCTATGGCTCTAAAGCAGCTCGGCTGACCTGGTTCTCTGGCTTTGAAGCAGCTCTGCTGACCTGGTTCTCTGGCTCTAGAGCATCTCTGCTGACCTGGTTCTCTCCCTCTAAAGCAGCTCTGCTGACCTGGTTTCTCTGGCTCTAAAGCAGCTCTGCTGACCAAGTTTCTCTGGCTCTAGAGCAGCTCTGCAGACCTGGTTCTCAGGCTCTAGAGCAGCTCTGCTGACCTGGTTCTCTGGCTCTAAAGCAGCTCTTCTGACCTGTTTCTATAGCTCTAAAGAAGCTCTGCTGACCTGGTTCTCTGGCTCTGCAGCAGCTCTGCTGACCTGGTTCTCTGGCTCTATGGCAGCTCTGCTGACCTCTTTCTCTGCCTCTAGAGCAGCTCTGCTGTCCTGGTTCTTAAGCTCTAGATCAGCTCTGCTGACCTGGTTTCTATGGCTCTACAGCAGCTCTGCTGACCTGGTTCTCTGGCTCTAGAGCAGCTCTTTTGACCTGGGTCTTAGGCTTTAGAGCAGCTCTGCTGACCTGGTTCTCTGGCTCTAAAGCAGATCTGCTGACCTGGTTCTCTGGCTCTAAAGCAGCTCTGCTGACCTGGTTCTATTGCTCTAAAGCTGCTCTGCTGACCTGGTTCTCTGGCTTTGAAGCAGCTCTGCTGACCTGGTTCTCTGGCTCTAGAGCAGCTCTGTTGGCCTGGTTCTCTCCCTCTAAAGCAGCTCTGCTGACCTGGTTCTCTGGCTCTAAAGCAGCTCTGCTGACCTGGTTTCTCTGGCTCTAAAGCAGCTATGCTGTCCTAGTTTCTCTGGCCCTAGAGCAGCGCTGCTGTCCTGGTTCTCTGGCTCTAGAGCAGCTCTGCTGACCTGGTTCTCTAGCTCCAAAGCAGCTCTTCTGACCTGGTTCTCTGGCTCCAAAGCAGCTCTGCTGACCTGGTTCTCTGGCTCTAGATCAGCTCTGCTGTCCTGGTACTTAGGCTCTAGAGCAGCTCTACTGACCTGGTTCTCTGGCTCTACAACGGCTCTGCTGACCTGGTTTTCTGGCTCTAAAGCAGCTCTGCTGACCTGGTTGTTCTCTGGCTCTAAAACAGCTCTGCTGACCTGGTTCTGTGGCATTAAAGAAGCTCTGCTGACCTAGTTCTCTGGCTCTACAGCAGCTCTGCTGACCTGGTTCTCTGGCTTTAGAGCAGCTCTGCTGACCTGGTTTCTATGGCTCTAGAGCAGCTCTGCTGACCTGGTTCTCTGGCTCTACAACGGCTCTGCTGACCTGGTTCTCTGGCTCTAAAGCAGCTCTGCTGACCTGGTGGTTCTCTGGCTCTAAAACAGCTCCGCTGCCCTGGTTCTGTGGCTTTAAAGAAGCTCTGCTGACCTAGTTCTCTGGCTCTACTGCAGCTCTGCTGACTTGGTTCTCTGGCTCTACAGCAGCTCTGATGACCTGGTTCTCTGGCTCCAAAAAGGCTCTGCTGACCTGGTTCTCTGGCTCTAGAGCAGCTCTGCTGACCTGGTTCTATGGCTGTAAAGAATCTCTACTGACCTGGTTCTCTGGCTCTACAGCAGCTTTTCTGAACTGGTTCTCTGCCTCTAGAGCAGCTCTGCTGACCTGGTTCTTAGGCTCGAGAGCAGCTCTGCTGACCTGGTTCTCTGGCTCTAGAGCAGCTCTACTGTCCTGGTTCTCAAGCAGTTCTGCTGACCTGGTTCTCTGGCTCTAAAGCAGCTATGCTTACCTGGTTCTCTGACTCTAAAGCAGCTCTGCTGACCTGGTTCTATGGCTCTGAAGCAGCTCTGCTGACATGGTTCTCTGGCTCTAAAGCATCTTTGCTGACCTTGTTCTCTGGTTGTAGAGCAGCCCTGCTGGCCTGGTTCTTAGGCTCCAGAGCAGCTCTGCTGACCTGGTTCTATGGCTCTAAAGCAGCTCTGCTGACCTGGTTTTCTGGCTCTAAAGCAACTCTGCTGACCTGGTTCTCTCCCTCTAAAGCAGCTCTGCTGACCTGGTTCTCTGGCTCTAAAGCAGCTCTGCTGACCTGGTTCTCTCCCTCTTAATCAGCTCTGCTGACCTGGCTCTCTCCCTCTAAAGCCGCTCTGCTGACCTGCTTCTCTGGCTCTACGGCAGCTCTTCTGACTTGGTTCTCTGTCTTTAGAGCAGCTCTGCTGACATGCTTCTCTGGCTCTACAGCAGCTCTGCTGACCTGGTTTTCTGGCTCTAGAGCAGCTCTGTTGACCTGGGTCTTAGGCTCTAGAGCATCTCTGCTGACCTGGTTGTATGGCTCTGAGGCAGCTCTGCTGACGTGGTTCTCTGGCTCTAAAGCAGCTCTGCTGACCTGGTTCTATGGCTCTAAAGCAGCTCGGCTGACCTGGTTCTCTGGCTTTGAAGCAGCTCTGCTGACCTGGTTCTCTGGCTCTAGAGCATCTCTGCTGACCTGGTTCTCTCCCTCTAAAGCAGCTCTGCTGACCTGGTTTCTCTGGCTCTAAAGCAGCTCTGCTGACCAAGTTTCTCTGGCTCTAGAGCAGCTCTGCAGACCTGGTTCTCAGGCTCTAGAGCAGCTCTGCTGACCTGGTTCTCTGGCTCTAAAGCAGCTCTTCTGACCTGTTTCTATAGCTCTAAAGAAGCTCTGCTGACCTGGTTCTCTGGCTCTGCAGCAGCTCTGCTGACCTGGTTCTCTGGCTCTATGGCAGCTCTGCTGACCTCTTTCTCTGCCTCTAGAGCAGCTCTGCTGTCCTGGTTCTTAAGCTCTAGATCAGCTCTGCTGACCTGGTTTCTATGGCTCTACAGCAGCTCTGCTGACCTGGTTCTCTGGCTCTAGAGCAGCTCTTTTGACCTGGGTCTTAGGCTTTAGAGCAGCTCTGCTGACCTGGTTCTCTGGCTCTAAAGCAGATCTGCTGACCTGGTTCTCTGGCTCTAAAGCAGCTCTGCTGACCTGGTTCTATTGCTCTAAAGCTGCTCTGCTGACCTGGTTCTCTGGCTTTGAAGCAGCTCTGCTGACCTGGTTCTCTGGCTCTAGAGCAGCTCTGTTGGCCTGGTTCTCTCCCTCTAAAGCAGCTCTGCTGACCTGGTTCTCTGGCTCTAAAGCAGCTCTGCTGACCTGGTTTCTCTGGCTCTAAAGCAGCTATGCTGTCCTAGTTTCTCTGGCCCTAGAGCAGCGCTGCTGTCCTGGTTCTCTGGCTCTAGAGCAGCTCTGCTGACCTGGTTCTCTAGCTCCAAAGCAGCTCTTCTGACCTGGTTCTCTGGCTCCAAAGCAGCTCTGCTGACCTGGTTCTCTGGCTCTAGATCAGCTCTGCTGTCCTGGTACTTAGGCTCTAGAGCAGCTCTACTGACCTGGTTCTCTGGCTCTACAACGGCTCTGCTGACCTGGTTTTCTGGCTCTAAAGCAGCTCTGCTGACCTGGTTGTTCTCTGGCTCTAAAACAGCTCTGCTGACCTGGTTCTGTGGCATTAAAGAAGCTCTGCTGACCTAGTTCTCTGGCTCTACAGCAGCTCTGCTGACCTGGTTCTCTGGCTTTAGAGCAGCTCTGCTGACCTGGTTTCTATGGCTCTAGAGCAGCTCTGCTGACCTGGTTCTCTGGCTCTACAACGGCTCTGCTGACCTGGTTCTCTGGCTCTAAAGCAGCTCTGCTGACCTGGTGGTTCTCTGGCTCTAAAACAGCTCCGCTGCCCTGGTTCTGTGGCTTTAAAGAAGCTCTGCTGACCTAGTTCTCTGGCTCTACTGCAGCTCTGCTGACTTGGTTCTCTGGCTCTACAGCAGCTCTGATGACCTGGTTCTCTGGCTCCAAAAAGGCTCTGCTGACCTGGTTCTCTGGCTCTAGAGCAGCTCTGCTGACCTGGTTCTATGGCTGTAAAGAATCTCTACTGACCTGGTTCTCTGGCTCTACAGCAGCTTTTCTGAACTGGTTCTCTGCCTCTAGAGCAGCTCTGCTGACCTGGTTCTTAGGCTCGAGAGCAGCTCTGCTGACCTGGTTCTCTGGCTCTAGAGCAGCTCTACTGTCCTGGTTCTCAAGCAGTTCTGCTGACCTGGTTCTCTGGCTCTAAAGCAGCTATGCTTACCTGGTTCTCTGACTCTAAAGCAGCTCTGCTGACCTGGTTCTATGGCTCTGAAGCAGCTCTGCTGACATGGTTCTCTGGCTCTAAAGCATCTTTGCTGACCTTGTTCTCTGGTTGTAGAGCAGCCCTGCTGGCCTGGTTCTTAGGCTCCAGAGCAGCTCTGCTGACCTGGTTCTATGGCTCTAAAGCA
The DNA here is from genome assembly GCF_964204655.1 of Triturus cristatus. Classification (NCBI taxonomy): domain Eukaryota; kingdom Metazoa; phylum Chordata; class Amphibia; order Caudata; family Salamandridae; genus Triturus; species Triturus cristatus. Next base: position 1,162,688,026 of record NC_140579.1, read on the forward strand.
GCTCTGCTGACCTGGTTTTCTGGCTCTAAAGCAACTCTGCTGACCTGGTTCTCTCCCTCTAAAGCAGCTCTGCTGACCTGGTTCTCTGGCTCTAAAGCAGCTCTGCTGACCTGGTTCTCTCCCTCTTAATCAGCTCTGCTGACCTGGCTCTCTCCCTCTAAAGCCGCTCTGCTGACCTGCTTCTCTGGCTCTACGGCAGCTCTTCTGACTTGGTTCTCTGTCTTTAGAGCAGCTCTGCTGACATGCTTCTCTGGCTCTACAGCAGCTCTGCTGACCTGGTTTTCTGGCTCTAGAGCAGCTCTGTTGACCTGGGTCTTAGGCTCTAGAGCATCTCTGCTGACCTGGTTGTATGGCTCTGAGGTAGCTCTGCTGACGTGGTTCTCTGGCTCTAAAGCAGCTCTGCTGAACTGGATCTCTGGCTTTGAAGCAGCTCTGCTGACCTGGTTCTCTGGCTCTAGAGCATCTCTGCTGATCTGGTTCTCTCCCTCTAAAGCAGCTCTGCTGACCTGGTTTCTCTGGCTCTAAAGCAGCTCTGCTGACCTAGTTTCTCTGGCTCTAGAGCAGCTCTGCAGACCTGGTTCTCAGGCTTTAGAGAAGCTCTGCTGACCTGGTTCTCTGGCTCTAAAGCAGCTCTTCTGACCTGTTTCTATGGCTCTAAAGAAGCTCTGCTGACCTGGTTCTCTGGCTCTGCAGCAGCTCTGCTGACCTGGTGCTCTGGCTCTGTGGCAGCTCTGCTGACCTCTTTCTCTGCCTCTACAGCAGCTCTGCTGTCCTGGTTCTTAAGCTCTAGATTAGCTCTGCTGACCTGGTTTCTATGGCTCTACAGCAGCTCTGCTGACCTGGTTCTCTGGCTCTAGAGCAGCTCTTTTGACCTGGGTCTTAGGCTTTAGAGCAGCTCTGCTGACCTGGTTCTCTGGCTCTAAAGCAGATCTGCTGACCTGGTTCTCTGGCTCTAAAGCAGCTCTGCTGACCTGGTTCTATTGCTCTAAAGCTGCTCTGCTGACCTGGTTCTCTGGCTTTGAAGCAGCTCTGCTGCCCTGGTTCTGTGGCTTTAAAGAAGCTCTGCTGACCTAGTTCTCTGGCTCTAAAGCAGCTCTGCTGACTTGGTTCTCTGGCTCTACAGCAGCTCTGATGACCTGGTTCTCTGGCTCTAAAAAGGCTCTGCTGACCTGGTTCTCTGGCTCTAGAGCAGCTCTTCTGACCTGGTTCTATGGCTGTAAAGAATCATTACTGACCTGGTTCTCTGGCTCTACAGCAGCTTTTCTGAACTGGTTCTCTGCCTCTAGAGCAGCTCTGCTGACCTGGTTCTTAGGCTCGAGAGAAGCTCTGCTGACCTGGTTCTGTGGCTCTAAAGCAGCTCTACTGTCCTGGTTCTCAAGCAGTTCTGCTGACCTGGTTCTCTGGCTCTAAAGCGGCTATGCTTACCTGGTTCTCTGACTCTAAAGCAGCTCTGCTGACCTGGTTCTATGGCTCTGAAGCAGCTCTGCTGACATGGTTCTCTGGCTCTAAAGCATCTTTGCTGACCTTGTTCTCTGGTTGTAGAGCAGCCCTGCTGGCCTGGTTCTTAGGCTCTAGAGCAGCTCTGCTGAATTGGTCTCTGGCTCTACAACGACTCTGCTGACCAGGTTCTCTAGCTCTAGAGCAGCTCTGATGACCTGGTTCTATGGCTCTAAAGCAGCTCTGCTGACCTTGTTTTCTGGCTCTAAAGCAGATCTGCTGACCTGGTTCTCTCCATCTTAAGCAGCTCTGCTGACCTGGTTCTCTCCCTCTAAAGCCGCTCTGCTGACCTGCTTCTCTGGCTCTACGGCAGCTCTTCTGACTTGGTTCTCTGTCTTTAGAGCAGCTCTGCTGACATGCTTCTCTGGCTCTACAGCAGCTCTGCTGACCTGGTTCTCTGGCTCTAGAGCAGCTCTGTTGACCTGGGTCTTAGGCTCTAGAGCATCCTGCTGACCTGGTTGTATGGCTCTGAGGCAGCTCTGCTGACGTGGTTCTCTGGCTCTAAAGCAGCTCTGCTGACCTGGTTCTATGGCTCTAAAGCAGCTCTTCTGACCTGGTTCTCTGGCTTTGAAGTAGCTCTGCTGACCTGGTTCTCTGGTTCTACGGCAGCTCTGCTGACCTGGTTCTCTGCCTCTAGAGCAGCTCTGCTGTCCTGGTTCTTAGGCTCTAGATCAGCTCTGCTGACCTGGTTTCTATGGCTCTACAGCAGCTCTGCTTATCTGGTTCTCTGGCTCTAGAGCAGGTCTGTTGACCTGGGTCTTAGGCTTTAGAGCAGCTCTGCTGACCTGGTTCTCTGGCTCTAAAGCAGCTCTGCTGACCTGGTTCTCTCCCTCTTAATCAGCTCTGCTGACCTGGTTCTCTCCCTCTAAAGCCGCTCTGCTGACCTGCTTCTCTGGCTCTACGGCAGCTCTTCTGACTTGGTTCTCTGTCTTTAGAGCAGCTCTGCTGACATGCTTCTCTGGCTCTACAGCAGCTCTGCTGACCTGGTTTTCTGGCTCTAGAGCAGCTCTGTTGACCTGGGTCTTAGGCTCTAGAGCATCTCTGCTGACCTGGTTGTATGGCTCTGAGGCAGCTCTGCTGACGTGGTTCTCTGGCTCTAAAGCAGCTCTGCTGACCTGGTTCTATGGCTCTAAAGCAGCTCGGCTGACCTGGTTCTCTGGCTTTGAAGCAGCTCTGCTGACCTGGTTCTCTGGCTCTAGAGCATCTCTGCTGACCTGGTTCTCTCCCTCTAAAGCAGCTCTGCTGACCTGGTTTCTCTGGCTCTAAAGCAGCTCTGCTGACCAAGTTTCTCTGGCTCTAGAGCAGCTCTGCAGACCTGGTTCTCAGGCTCTAGAGCAGCTCTGCTGACCTGGTTCTCTGGCTCTAAAGCAGCTCTTCTGACCTGTTTCTATAGCTCTAAAGAAGCTCTGCTGACCTGGTTCTCTGGCTCTGCAGCAGCTCTGCTGACCTGGTTCTCTGGCTCTATGGCAGCTCTGCTGACCTCTTTCTCTGCCTCTAGAGCAGCTCTGCTGTCCTGGTTCTTAAGCTCTAGATCAGCTCTGCTGACCTGGTTTCTATGGCTCTACAGCAGCTCTGCTGACCTGGTTCTCTGGCTCTAGAGCAGCTCTTTTGACCTGGGTCTTAGGCTTTAGAGCAGCTCTGCTGACCTGGTTCTCTGGCTCTAAAGCAGATCTGCTGACCTGGTTCTCTGGCTCTAAAGCAGCTCTGCTGACCTGGTTCTATTGCTCTAAAGCTGCTCTGCTGACCTGGTTCTCTGGCTTTGAAGCAGCTCTGCTGACCTGGTTCTCTGGCTCTAGAGCAGCTCTGTTGGCCTGGTTCTCTCCCTCTAAAGCAGCTCTGCTGACCTGGTTCTCTGGCTCTAAAGCAGCTCTGCTGACCTGGTTTCTCTGGCTCTAAAGCAGCTATGCTGTCCTAGTTTCTCTGGCCCTAGAGCAGCGCTGCTGTCCTGGTTCTCTGGCTCTAGAGCAGCTCTGCTGACCTGGTTCTCTAGCTCCAAAGCAGCTCTTCTGACCTGGTTCTCTGGCTCCAAAGCAGCTCTGCTGACCTGGTTCTCTGGCTCTAGATCAGCTCTGCTGTCCTGGTACTTAGGCTCTAGAGCAGCTCTACTGACCTGGTTCTCTGGCTCTACAACGGCTCTGCTGACCTGGTTTTCTGGCTCTAAAGCAGCTCTGCTGACCTGGTTGTTCTCTGGCTCTAAAACAGCTCTGCTGACCTGGTTCTGTGGCATTAAAGAAGCTCTGCTGACCTAGTTCTCTGGCTCTACAGCAGCTCTGCTGACCTGGTTCTCTGGCTTTAGAGCAGCTCTGCTGACCTGGTTTCTATGGCTCTAGAGCAGCTCTGCTGACCTGGTTCTCTGGCTCTACAACGGCTCTGCTGACCTGGTTCTCTGGCTCTAAAGCAGCTCTGCTGACCTGGTGGTTCTCTGGCTCTAAAACAGCTCTGCTGCCCTGGTTCTGTGGCTTTAAAGAAGCTCTGCTGACCTAGTTCTCTGGCTCTACTGCAGCTCTGCTGACTTGGTTCTCTGGCTCTACAGCAGCTCTGATGACCTGGTTCTCTGGCTCCAAAAAGGCTCTGCTGACCTGGTTCTCTGGCTCTAGAGCAGCTCTGCTGACCTGGTTCTATGGCTGTAAAGAATCTCTACTGACCTGGTTCTCTGGCTCTACAGCAGCTTTTCTGAACTGGTTCTCTGCCTCTAGAGCAGCTCTGCTGACCTGGTTCTTAGGCTCGAGAGCAGCTCTGCTGACCTGGTTCTCTGGCTCTAGAGCAGCTCTACTGTCCTGGTTCTCAAGCAGTTCTGCTGACCTGGTTCTCTGGCTCTAAAGCAGCTATGCTTACCTGGTTCTCTGACTCTAAAGCAGCTCTGCTGACCTGGTTCTATGGCTCTGAAGCAGCTCTGGTGACATGGTTCTCTGGCTCTAAAGCATCTTTGCTGACCTTGTTCTCTGGTTGTAGAGCAGCCCTGCTGGCCTGGTTCTTAGGCTCCAGAGCAGCTCTGCTGACCTGGTTCTATGGCTCTAAAGCAGCTCTGCTGACCTGGTTTTCTGGCTCTAAAGCAACTCTGCTGACCTGGTTCTCTCCCTCTAAAGCAGCTCTGCTGACCTGGTTCTCTGGCTCTAAAGCAGCTCTGCTGACCTGGTTCTCTCCCTCTTAATCAGCTCTGCTGACCTGGCTCTCTCCCTCTAAAGCCGCTCTGCTGACCTGCTTCTCTGGCTCTACGGCAGCTCTTCTGACTTGGTTCTCTGTCTTTAGAGCAGCTCTGCTGACATGCTTCTCTGGCTCTACAGCAGCTCTGCTGACCTGGTTTTCTGGCTCTAGAGCAGCTCTGTTGACCTGGGTCTTAGGCTCTAGAGCATCTCTGCTGACCTGGTTGTATGGCTCTGAGGTAGCTCTGCTGACGTGGTTCTATGGCTCTAAAGCAGCTCTGCTGAACTGGATCTCTGGCTTTGAAGCAGCTCTGCTGACCTGGTTCTCTGGCTCTAGAGCATCTCTGCTGATCTGGTTCTCTCCCTCTAAAGCAGCTCTGCTGACCTGGTTTCTCTGGCTCTAAAGCAGCTCTGCTGACCTAGTTTCTCTGGCTCTAGAGCAGCTTTGCAGACCTGGTTCTCAGGCTTTAGAGAAGCTCTGCTGACCTGGTTCTCTGGCTCTAAAGCAGCTCTTCTGACCTGTTTCTATGGCTCTAAAGAAGCTCTGCTGACCTGGTTCTCTGGCTCTGCAGCAGCTCTGCTGACCTGGTGCTCTGGCTCTATGGCAGCTCTGCTGACCTCTTTCTCTGCCTCTACAGCAGCTCTGCTGTCCTGGTTCTTAAGCTCTAGATTAGCTCTGCTGACCTGGTTTCTATGGCTCTACAGCAGCTCTGCTGACCTGGTTCTCTGGCTCTAGAGTAGCTTTTTTGACCTGGGTCTTAGGCTTTAGAGCAGCTCTGCTGACCTGGTTCTCTGGCTCTAAAGCAGATCTGCTGACCTGGTTCTCTGGCTCTAAAGCAGCTCTGCTGACCTGGTTCTATTGCTCTAAAGCTGCTCTGCTGACCTGGTTCTCTGGCTTTGAAGCAGCTCTGCTGACCTGGTTCTCTGGCTCTAGAGCAGCTCTGTTGGCCTGGTTCTCTCCCTCTAAAGCAGCTCTGCTGACCTGGTTCTCTGGCTCTAAAGCAGCTCTGCTGACCTGGTTTCTCTGGCTCTAAAGCAGCTATGCTGTCCTAGTTTCTCTGGCCCTAGAGCAGCGCTGCTGACCTGGTTCTCTGGCTCTAGAGCAGCTCTGCTGACCTGGTTCTCTAGCTCTAAAGCAGCTCTTCTGACCTGGTTCTATGGCTCTAAAGAAGCTCTGCTGACCTGGTTCTCTGGCTCTACAATGGCTCTGCTGACCTGGTTCTGTTGCTCTAAAGCAGCTCTGCTGACATGGTTCTCTGGCTCTAGAGCTGCTCTGCTAACCTGGTTCTCTGGCTCTAAAGCAGATCTCCTGGCCTGGTTCTCTGGCTCCAAAGCAGCTCTGCTGACCTGGTTCTCTGGCTCTAGATCAGCTCTGCTGTCCTGGTTCTTAGGCTCTAGAGCAGCTCCGCTGACCTGGTTCTCTGGCTCTACAACGGCTCTGCTGACCTGGTTTTCTGGCTCTAAAGCAGCTCTGCTGACCTGGTTGTTCTCTGGCTCTAAAACAGCTCTGCTGACTTGGTTCTGTAGCTTTAAAGAAGCTCTGCTGACCTAGTTCTCTGGCTCTACAGCAGCTCTGATGACCTGGTTCTCTGGCTCTAGAGCAGCTCTGCTGTCCTGGTTCTTAGGCTCTAGAGCAGCTCTGCTGACCTGGTTCTCTGGCTCTACAACGGCTCTGCTGACCTGGTTCTCTGGCTCTAAAGCAGCTCTGCTGACCTGGTGGTTCTCTGGCTCTAAAACAGCTCTGCTGCCCTGGTTCTGTGGCTTTAAAGAAGCTCTGCTGACCTAGTTCTCTGGCTCTAAAGCAGCTCTGCTGACTTGGTTCTCTGGCTCTACAGCAGCTCTGATGACCTGGTTCTCTGGCTCTAAAAAGGCTCTGCTGACCTGGTTCTCTGGCTCTAGAGCAGCTCTGCTGACCTGGTTCTATGGCTGTAAAGAATCATTACTGACCTGGTTCTCTGGCTCTACAGCAGCTTTTCTGAACTGGTTCTCTGCCTCTAGAGCAGCTCTGCTGACCTGGTTCTTAGGCTCGAGAGAAGCTCTGCTGACCTGGTTCTCTGGCTCTAAAGCAGCTCTACTGTCCTGGTTCTCAAGCAGTTCTGCTGACCTGGTTCTCTGGCTCTAAAGCGGCTATGCTTACCTGGTTCTCTGACTCTAAAGCAGCTCTGCTGACCCGGTTCTATGGCTCTGAAGCAGCTCTGCTGACATGGTTCTCTGGCTCTAAAGCATCTTTGCTGACCTTGTTCTCTGGTTGTACAGCAGCCCTGCTGGCCTGGTTCTTAGGCTCTAGAGCAGCTCTGCTGAATTGGTCTCTGGCTCTACAACGACTCTGCTGACCAGGTTCTCTGGCTCTAGAGCAGCTCTGCTGACCTGGTTCTATGGCTCTAAAGCAGCTCTGCTGACCTTGTTTTCTGGCTCTAAAGCAACTCTGCTGACCTGGTTCTCTCCCTCTAAAGCAGCTCTGCTGACCTGGTTCTCTGGCTCTAAAGCAGATCTGCTGACCTGGTTCTCTCCATCTTAAGCAGCTCTGCTGACCTGGTTCTCTCCCTCTAAAGCCACTCGGCTGACCTGCTTCTCTGGCTCTACGGCAGCTCTTCTGACTTGGTTCTCTGTCTTTAGAGCAGCTCTGCTGACATGCTTCTCTGGCTCTACAGCAGCTCTGCTGACCTGGTTCTCTGGCTCTAGAGCAGCTCTGTTGACCTGGGTCTTAGGCTCTAGAGCATCCTGCTGACCTGGTTGTATGGCTCTGAGGCAGCTCTGCTGACGTGGTTCTCTGGCTCTAAAGCAGCTCTGCTGACCTGGTTCTATGGCCCTAAAGCAGCTCTTCTGACCTGGTTCTCTGGCTTTGAAGCAGCTCTGCTGACCTGGTTCTCTGGCTCTAGAGCATATCTGCTGACCTGGTTATCTCCCTCTAAAGCAGCTTTGCTGACCTGGTTTCTCTGGCTCTAAAGCAGCTCTGCTGACCTAGTTTCTCTGGCTCTAGAGCAGCTCTGCAGACCTGGTTCTCAGGCTCTAGAGCAGCTCTGCTGACCTGGTTCTCTGGCTCTAAAGCAGCTCTTCTGACCTGTTTCTATGGCTTTAAAGAAGCTCTGCTGACCTGGTTCTCTGGCTCTGCAGCAGCTCTGCTGACCTGGTTCTCTGGCTCTACGGCAGCTCTGCTGACCTGGTTCTCTGCCTCTAGAGCAGCTCTGCTGTCCTTGTTCTTAGGCTCTAGATCAGCTCTGCTGACCTGGTTTCTATGGCTCTACAGCAGCTCTGCTGACCTGGTTCTCTGGCTCTAGAGCAGGTCTGTTGACCTGGGTCTTAGGCTTTAGAGCAGCTCTGCTGACCTGGTTCTCTGGCTCTAGAGCAGCTCTGCTGACCTGGTTCTATGGCTGTAAAGAATCTCTACTGACCTGGTTCTCTGGCTCTACAGCAGCTTTTCTGAACTGGTTCTCTGCCTCTAGAGCAGCTCTGCTGACCTGGTTCTTAGGCTCGAGAGCAGCTCTGCTGACCTGGTTCTCTGGCTCTAGAGCAGCTCTACTGTCCTGGTTCTCAAGCAGTTCTGCTGACCTGGTTCTCTGGCTCTAAAGCAGCTATGCTTACCTGGTTCTCTGACTCTAAAGCAGCTCTGCTGACCTGGTTCTATGGCTCTGAAGCAGCTCTGCTGACATGGTTCTCTGGCTCTAAAGCATCTTTGCTGACCTTGTTCTCTGGTTGTAGAGCAGCCCTGCTGGCCTGGTTCTTAGGCTCCAGAGCAGCTCTGCTGACCTGGTTCTATGGCTCTAAAGCAGCTCTGCTGACCTGGTTTTCTGGCTCTAAAGCAACTCTGCTGACCTGGTTCTCTCCCTCTAAAGCAGCTCTGCTGACCTGGTTCTCTGGCTCTAAAGCAGCTCTGCTGACCTGGTTCTCTCCCTCTTAATCAGCTCTGCTGACCTGGCTCTCTCCCTCTAAAGCCGCTCTGCTGACCTGCTTCTCTGGCTCTACGGCAGCTCTTCTGACTTGGTTCTCTGTCTTTAGAGCAGCTCTGCTGACATGCTTCTCTGGCTCTACAGCAGCTCTGCTGACCTGGTTTTCTGGCTCTAGAGCAGCTCTGTTGACCTGGGTCTTAGGCTCTAGAGCATCTCTGCTGACCTGGTTGTATGGCTCTGAGGTAGCTCTGCTGACGTGGTTCTCTGGCTCTAAAGCAGCTCTGCTGAACTGGATCTCTGGCTTTGAAGCAGCTCTGCTGACCTGGTTCTCTGGCTCTAGAGCATCTCTGCTGATCTGGTTCTCTCCCTCTAAAGCAGCTCTGCTGACCTGGTTTCTCTGGCTCTAAAGCAGCTCTGCTGACCTAGTTTCTCTGGCTCTAGAGCAGCTCTGCAGACCTGGTTCTCAGGCTTTAGAGAAGCTCTGCTGACCTGGTTCTCTGGCTCTAAAGCAGCTCTTCTGACCTGTTTCTATGGCTCTAAAGAAGCTCTGCTGACCTGGTTCTCTGGCTCTGCAGCAGCTCTGCTGACCTGGTGCTCTGGCTCTATGGCAGCTCTGCTGACCTCTTTCTCTGCCTCTACAGCAGCTCTGCTGTCCTGGTTCTTAAGCTCTAGATTAGCTCTGCTGACCTGGTTTCTATGGCTCTACAGCAGCTCTGCTGACCTGGTTCTCTGGCTCTAGAGCAGCTCTTTTGACCTGGGTCTTAGGCTTTAGAGCAGCTCTGCTGACCTGGTTCTCTGGCTCTAAAGCAGATCTGCTGACCTGGTTCTCTGGCTCTAAAGCAGCTCTGCTGACCTGGTTCTATTGCTCTAAAGCTGCTCTGCTGACCTGGTTCTCTGGCTTTGAAGCAGCTCTGCTGACCTGGTTCTCTGGCTCTAGAGCAGCTCTGTTGGCCTGGTTCTCTCCCTCTAAAGCAGCTCTGCTGACCTGGTTCTCTGGCTCTAAAGCAGCTCTGCTGACCTGGTTTCTCTGGCTCTAAAGCAGCTATGCTGTCCTAGTTTCTCTGGCCCTAGAGCAGCGCTGCTGACCTGGTTCTCTGGCTCTAGAGCAGCTCTGCTGACCTGGTTCTCTAGCTCTAAAGCAGCTCTTCTGACCTGGTTCTATGGCTCTAAAGAAGCTCTGCTGACCTGGTTCTCTGGCTCTACAATGGCTCTGCTGACCTGGTTCTGTTGCTCTAAAGCAGCTCTGCTGACATGGTTCTCTGGCTCTAGAGCTGCTCTGCTAACCTGGTTCTCTGGCTCTAAAGCAGATCTCCTGGCCTGGTTCTCTGGCTCCAAAGCAGCTCTGCTGACCTGGTTCTCTGGCTCTAGATCAGCTCTGCTGTCCTGGTTCTTAGGCTCTAGAGCAGCTCTGCTGACCTGGTTCTCTGGCTCTACAACGGCTCTGCTGACCTGGTTTTCTGGCTCTAAAGCAGCTCTGCTGACCTGGTTGTTCTCTGGCTCTAAAACAGCTCTGCTGACTTGGTTCTGTAGCTTTAAAGAAGCTCTGCTGACCTAGTTCTCTGGCTCTACAGCAGCTCTGATGACCTGGTTCTCTGGCTCTAGAGCAGCTCTGCTGTCCTGGTTCTTAGGCTCTAGAGCAGCTCTGCTGACCTGGTTCTCTGGCTCTACAATGGCTCTGCTGACCTGGTTCTCTGGCTCTAAAGCAGCTCTGCTGACCTGGTGGTTCTCTGGCTCTAAAACAGCTCTGCTGCCCTGGTTCTGTGGCTTTAAAGAAGCTCTGCTGACCTAGTTCTCTGGCTCTAAAGCAGCTCTGCTGACTTGGTTCTCTGGCTCTACAGCAGCTCTGATGACCTGGTTCTCTGGCTCTAAAAAGGCTCTGCTGACCTGGTTCTCTGGCTCTAGAGCAGCTCTGCTGACCTGGTTCTATGGCTGTAAAGAATCATTACTGACCTGGTTCTCTGGCTCTACAGCAGCTTTTCTGAACTGGTTCTCTGCCTCTAGAGCAGCTCTGCTGACCTGGTTCTTAGGCTCGAGAGAAGCTCTGCTGACCTGGTTCTCTGGCTCTAAAGCAGCTCTACTGTCCTGGTTCTCAAGCAGTTCTGCTGACCTGGTTCTCTGGCTCTAAAGCGGCTATGCTTACCTGGTTCTCTGACTCTGAAGCAGCTCTGCTGACCCGGTTCTATGGCTCTGAAGCAGCTCTGCTGACATGGTTCTCTGGCTCTAAAGCATCTTTGCTGACCTTGTTCTCTGGTTGTACAGCAGCCCTGCTGGCCTGGTTCTTAGGCTCTAGAGCAGCTCTGCTGAATTGGTCTCTGGCTCTACAACGACTCTGCTGACCAGGTTCTCTGGCTCTAGAGCAGCTCTGCTGACCTGGTTCTATGGCTCTAAAGCAGCTCTGCTGACCTTGTTTTCTGGCTCTAAAGCAACTCTGCTGACCTGGTTCTCTCCCTCTAAAGCAGCTCTGCTGACCTGGTTCTCTGGCTCTAAAGCAGATCTGCTGACCTGGTTCTCTCCATCTTAAGCAGCTCTGCTGACCTGGTTCTCTCCCTCTAAAGCCACTCGGCTGACCTGCTTCTCTGGCTCTACGGCAGCTCTTCTGACTTGGTTCTCTGTCTTTAGAGCAGCTCTGCTGACATGCTTCTCTGGCTCTACAGCAGCTCTGCTGACCTGGTTCTCTGGCTCTAGAGCAGCTCTGTTGACCTGGGTCTTAGGCTCTAGAGCATCCTGCTGACCTGGTTGTATGGCTCTGAGGCAGCTCTGCTGACGTGGTTCTCTGGCTCTAAAGCAGCTCTGCTGACCTGGTTCTATGGCCCTAAAGCAGCTCTTCTGACCTGGTTCTCTGGCTTTGAAGCAGCTCTGCTGACCTGGTTCTCTGGCTCTAGAGCATATCTGCTGACCTGGTTATCTCCCTCTAAAGCAGCTTTGCTGACCTGGTTTCTCTGGCTCTAAAGCAGCTCTGCTGACCTAGTTTCTCTGGCTCTAGAGCAGCTCTGCAGACCTGGTTCTCAGTCTCTAGAGCAGCTCTGCTGACCTGGTTCTCTGGCTCTAAAGCAGCTCTTCTGACCTGTTTCTATGGCTTTAAAGAAGCTCTGCTGACCTGGTTCTCTGGCTCTGCAGCAGCTCTGCTGACCTGGTTCTCTGGCTCTACGGCAGCTCTGCTGACCTGGTTCTCTGCCTCTAGAGCAGCTCTGCTTTCCTTGTTCTTAGGCTCTAGATCAGCTCTGCTGACCTGGTTTCTATGGCTCTACAGCAGCTCTGCTGACCTGGTTCTCTGGCTCTAGAGCAGGTCTGTTGACCTGGGTCTTAGGCTTTAGAGCAGCTCTGCTGACCTGGTTCTCTGGCTCTAAAGCAGCTCTGCTGACCTGGTTCTCTCCCTCTTAATCAGCTCTGCTGACCTGGTTCTCTCCCTCTAAAGCCGCTCTGCTGACCTGCTTCTCTGGCTCTACGGCAGCTCTTCTGACTTGGTTCTCTGTCTTTAGAGCAGCTCTGCTGACATGCTTCTCTGGCTCTACAGCAGCTCTGCTGACCTGGTTTTCTGGCTCTAAAGCAGCTCTGTTGACCTGGGTCTTAGGCTCTAGAGCATCTCTGCTGACCTGGTTATGTGGCTCTGAGGCAGCTCTGCTGACGTGGTTCTCTGGCTCTAAAGCAGCTCTGCTGACCTGGTTCTATGGCTCTAAAGCAGCTCTGCTTACCTGGTTCTCTGGCTTTGAAGCAGCTCTGCTGACCTGGTTCTCTGGCTCTAGAGCATCTCTGCTGATCTGGTTCTCTCCCTCTAAAGCAGCTCTGCTGACCTGGTTTCTCTGGCTCTAAAGCAGCTCTGCTGACCTAGTTTCTCTGGCTCTAGAGCAGCTCTGCAGACCTGGTTCTCAGGCTCTAGAGCAGCTCTGCTGACCTGGTTCTCTGGCTCTAAAGCAGCTCTTCTGATCTGGTTCTATGGCTCTAAAGAAGCTCTGCTGACCTGGTTCTCTGGCTCTGCAGCAGCTCTGCTGACCTGGTTCTCTGGCTCTATGGCAGCTCTGCTGACCTCTTTCTCTGCCTCTAGAGCAGCTCTGCTGTCCTGGTTCTTAAGCTCTAGATCAGCTCTGTTGACCTGGTTTCTATGGCTCTACAGCAGCTCTGCTGACCTGGTTCTCTGGCTCTAGAGCAGCTCTTTTGACCTGGGTCTTAGGCTTTAGAGCAGCTCTGCTGACCTGGTTCTCTGGCTCTAAAGCAGATCTGCTGACCTGGTTCTCTGGCTCTAAAGCAGCTCTGCTGACCTGGTTCTATTGCTCTAAAGCTGCTCTGCTGACCTGGTTCTCTGGCTTTGAAGCAGCTCTGCTGACCTGGTTCTATGGCTCTAGAGCAGCTCTGTTGGCCTGGTTCTCTCCCTCTAAAGCAGCTCTGCTGACCTGGTTCTCTGGCTCTAAAGCAGCTCTGCTGACCTGGTTTCTCTGGCTCTAAAGCAGCTATGCTGTCCTAGTTTCTCTGGCCCTAGAGCAGCGCTGCTGACCTGGTTCTCTGGCTCTAGAGCAGCTCTGCTGACCTGGTTCTCTAGCTCTAAAGCAGCTCTTCTGACCTGGTTCTCTGGCTCCAAAGCAGCTCTGCTGACCTGGTTCTCTGGCTCTAGATCAGCTCTGCTGTCCTGGTTCTTAGGCTCTAGAGCAGCTCTGCTGACCTGGTTCTCTGGCTCTACAACGGCTCTGCTGACCTGGTTTTCTGGCTCTAAAGCAGCTCTGCTGACCTGGTTGTTCTCTGGCTCTAAAACCGCTCTGCTGACCTGGTTCTGTGGCTTTAAAGAAGCTCTGCTGACCTAGTTCTCTGGCTCTACAGCAGCTCTGCTGACCTGGTTCTCTGGCTCTAGAGCAGCTCTGCTGTCCTGGTTCTTAGGCTCTAGAGCAGCTCTGCTGACCTGGTTCTCTGGCTCTACAACGGCTCTGCTGACCTGGTTCTCTGGCTCTAAAGCAGCTCTGCTGACCTGGTGGTTCTCTGGCTCTAAAACAGCTCTGCTGCCCTGGTTCTGTGGCTTTAAAGAAGCTCTGCTGACCTAGTTCTCTGGCTCTACTGCAGCTCTGCTGACTTGGTTCTTAGGCTCGAGAGCAGCTCTGCTGACCTGGTTCTCTGGCTCTAAAGCAGCTCTACTGTCCTGGTTCTCAAGCAGTTCTGCTGACCTGGTTCTCTGGCTCTAAAGCGGCTATGCTTACCTGGTTCTCTGACTCTAAAGCAGCTCTGCTGACCTGGTTCTATGGCTCTGAAGCAGCTCTGCTGACATGGTTCTCTGGCTCTAAAGCATCTTTGCTGACCTTGTTCTCTGGTTGTAGAGCAGCCCTGCTGGCCTGGTTCTTAGGCTCTAGAGCAGCTCTGCTGACTTTGTTCTCTGGCTCTACAACGACTCTGCTGACCAGGTTCTCTAGCTCTAGAAGAGCAGCTCTGCTGACCTGGTTCTATGGCTCTAAAGCAGCTCTGCTGACCTTGTTTTCTGGCTCTAAAGCAACTCTGCTGACCTGGTTCTCTCCCTCTAAAGCAGCTCTGCTGACCTGGTTCTCTGACTCTAAAGCAGCTCAGCTGACCTGGTTCTCTCCATCTTAAGCAGCTCTGCTGACCTGGTTCTCTCCCTCTAAATCCGCTCTGCTGACCTGCTTCCCTGGCTCTACGGCAGCTCTTCTGACTTGGTTCTCTGTCTTTAGAGCAGCTCTGCTGACATGCTTGTCTGGCTCTACAGCAGCTCTGCTGACCTGGTTCTCTGGCTCTAGAGCAGCTCTGTTGACCTGGGTCTTAGGCTCTAGAGCATCTCTGCTGACCTGGTTGTATGGCTCTGAGGCAGCTCTGCTGACGTGGTTCTCTGGCTCTAAAGCAGCTCTGCTGACCTGGTTCTATGGCTCTAAAGCAGCTCTTCTGACCTGGTTCTCTGGCTTTGAAGCAGCTCTGCTGACCTGGTTCTCTGGCTCTAGAGCATCTCTGCTGACCTGGTTATCTCCCTCTAAAGCAGCTCTGCTGACCTGGTTTCTCTGGCTCTAAAGCAGCTCTGCTGACCTAGTTTCTCTGGCTCTACAGCAGCTCTGCAGACCTGGTTCTCAGGCTCTAGAACAGCTCTGCTGACCTGGTTCTCTGGCTCTAAAGCAGCTCTTCTGACCTGTTTCTATGGCTCTAAAGAAGCTCTGCTGACCTGGTTCTCTGGCTCTGCAGCAGCTCTGCTGACTTGGTTCTCTGGCTCTACAACGACTCTGCTGACCAGGTTCTCTAGCTCTAGAGCAGCTCTGCTGACCTGGTTCTATGGCTCTAAAGCAGCTCTGCTGGCCTGGTTTTCTGGCTCTAAAGCAACTCTGCTGACCTGGTTCTCTCCCTCTAAAGCAGCTCTGCTGACCTGGTTCTCTGGCTCTAAAGCAGCTCTGCTGACCTGGTTCTCTCCCTCTTAATCAGCTCTGCTGACCTGGTTCTCTCCCTCTAAAGCCGCTCTGCTGACCTGCTTCTCTGGCTCTACGGCAGCTCTTCTGACTTGGTTCTTTGTCTTTAGAGCAGCTCTGCTGACATGCTTCTCTGGCTCTACAGCAGCTCTGCTGACCTGGTTCTCTGGCTCTAAAGCAGTTCTGTTAACCTGGGTCTTAGGCTCTAGAGCATCTCTGCTGACCTGGTTGTATGGCTCTGAGGCAGCTCTGCTGACGTGGTTCTCTGGCTCTAAAGCAGCTCTGCTGACCTGGTTCTATGGCTCTAAAGCAGCTCTGCTGACCTGGTTCTCTGGCTCCAAAGCAACTGTGCTGACCTGGTTCTCTCCCTCTAAAGCAGCTCTGCTGACCGGGTTCTCTGGCTCTAAAGCAGCTCTGCTGACCTGGTTCTCTCCCTCTTAATCAGCTCTGCTGACCTGGTTCTCTCCCTCTAAAGCCGCTCTGCTGACCTGCTTCTCTGGCTTTACGGCAGCTCTTCTGATCTGTTTCTCTGGCTCTACAGCAGCTCTGCTGAACTGGTTCTCTGGCTCTAAAGCAGCTCTACTGTCCTGGTTCTCAAGCAGTTCTGCTGACCTGGTTCTCTGGCTCTAAAGTGGCTAAGCTTACCTGGTTCTCTGACTCTAAAGCAGCTCTGCTGACCTGGTTCTATGGCTCTGAAGCAGCTCTGCTGACATGGTTCTCTGGCTGTAAAGCATTTTTGCTGACCTTGTTCTCTGGTTGTAGAGCAGCCCTGCTGGCCTGGTTCTTAGGCTCTAGAGCAGCTCTGATGACTTTGTTCTCTGGCTCTACAACGACTCTGCTGACCATGTTCTCTAGCTCTAGAGCAGCTCTGCTGACCTGGTTCTATGGCTCTAAAGCAGCTCTGCTGACCTGGTTTTCTGGCTCTAAAGGAACTCTGCTGACCTGGTTCTCTCCCTCTAAAGCAGCTCTGCTGACCTGGTTCTCTGGCTCTAAAGCAGCTCTGCTGACCTGGTTCTCTTCCTCTTAATCAGCTCTGCTGACCTGGTTCTCTCCCTCTAAAGCCGCTCTGCTGACCTGCTTCTCTGGCTCTACGGCAGCTCTTCTGACCTGTTTCTCTGGCTCTACAGCAGCTCTGCTGAACTGGTTCTCTGCCTCTAGAGCAGCTCTGCTGACCTGGTTCTTAGGCTCGAGAGCAGCTCTGCTGACCTGGTTCTCTGGCTCTAAAGCAGCTCTACTGTCCTGGTTCTCAAGCAGTTCTGCTGACCTGGTTCTCTGGCTCTAAAGCGGCTATGCTGACCTGGTTCTCTGACTCTAAATCAGCTCTGCTGACCTGGTTCTATGGCTCTGAAGCAGCTCTGCTGACATGGTTCTCTGGCTCTAAAGCATCTTTGCTGACCTTGTTCTCTGGTTGTAGAGCAGCCCTGCTGGCCTGGTTCTTAGGCTCCAGAGCAGCTCTGCTGACCGGGTTCTATGGCTCTAAAGCAGCTCTGCTGACCTGGTTTTCTGGCTCTAAAGCAACTTTGCTGACCTGGTTCTCTCCCTCTAAAGCAGCTCTGCTGACCTGGTTCTCTGGCTCTAAAGCAGCTCTGCTGACCTGGTTCTCTCCCTCTTAATCAGCTCTGCTGACTTGGTTCTCTCCCTCTAAAGCCACTCTGCTGACCTGCTTCTCTGGCTCTACGGCAGCTCTTCTGACTTGGTTCTCTGTCTTTAGAGCATCTCTGCTGACATGCTTCTCTGGTTCTACAGCAGCTCTGCTGACCTGGTTTTCTGGCTCTAGAGCAGCTCTGTTGACCTGGGTCTTAGGCTCTAGAGCATCTCTGCTGACCTGGTTGTATGGCTCTCAGGCAGCTCTGCTGACGTGGTTCTCTGGCTCTAAAGCAGCCCTGCTGAACTGGATCTCTGGCTTTGAAGCAGCTCTGCTGACCTGGTTCTCTGGCTCTATAGCATCTCTGCTGACCTGGTTCTCTCCCTCTAAAGCAGCTCTGCTGACCTGGTTTCTCTGGCTCTAAAGCAGCTCTGCTGACCTAGTTTCTCTGGCTCTAGAGCAGCTCTGCTGACCTGGTTCTCTGGCTCTAAAGCAGCTCTTCTGACCTGTTTCTATGGCTCTAAAGAAGCTCTGCGGACCTGGTTCTCTGGCTCTGCAGCAGCTCTGCTGACCTGGTTCTCTGGCTCTATGGCAGCTCTGCTGACCTCTTTCTCTGCCTCTAGAGCAGCTCTGCTGTCCTGGTTCTTAAGCTCTAGATTAGCTCTGCTGATCTGGTTTCTATGGCTCTACAGCAGCTCTGCTGACCTGGTTCTCTGGCTCTAGAGCAGCTCTTTTGACCTGGGTCTTAGGCTTTAGTGCAGCTCTGCTGACCTGGTTCTCTGGCTCTAAAGCAGATCTGCTGACCTGGTTCTCTGGCTCTAAAGCAGCTCTGCTGACCTGGTTCTGTGCCTCTAGAGCAGCTCTGTTGGCCTGGTTCTCTCCCTCTAAAGCAGCTCTGCTGACCTGGTTCTCTGGCTCTAAAGCAGCTCTGCTGACCTGGTTTATCTGGCTCTAAAGCAGCTATGCTGTCCTAGTTTCTCTGGCCCTAGAGCAGCGCTGCTGACCTGGTTCTCTGGCTCTAGAGCAGCTCTTCTGACCTGGTTCTATGGCTCTAAAGCAAATCTCCTGGCCTGGTTCTCTGGCTCCAAATCAGCTCTGCTGACCTGGTTCTCTGGCTCTAGATCAGCTCTGCTGTCCTGGTTCTTAGGCTCTAGAGCAGCTCTGCTGACCTGGTTCACTGGCTCTACAACGGCTCTGCTGACCTGGTTTTCTGGCTCTAAAGCAGCTCTGCTGACCTGGTTGTTCTCTGGCTCTAAAACAGCTCTGCTGACCTGGTTGTCTGGCTCTAAAACAGCTCTGCTGACCTGGTTCTGTGGCTTTAAAGAAGCTCTGCTGACCTAGTTCTCTGGCTCTACAGCAGCTCTGCTGACCTGGTTCTCTGGCTCTAGAGCAGCTCTGCTGTCCTGGTTCTTAGGCCCTAGAGCAGCTCTGCTGACCTGGTTCTCTGGCTCTACAATGGCTCTGCTGACCTGGTTCTCTGGCTCTAAAGCAGCTCTGCTGACCTGGTGGTTCTCTGGCTCTAAAACAGCTCTGCTGCCCTGGTTCTGTGGCTTTAAAGAAGCTCTGCTGACCTAGTTCTCTGGCTCTACAGCAGCTCTGCTGACTTGGTTCTCTGGCTCTACAGCAGCTCTGATGACCTGGTTCTCTAGCTCTAAAAAGGCTCTGCTGACCTGGTTCTCTGGCTCTAGAGCAGCTCTGCTGATCTGGTTCTGTGGCTGTAAAGAATCTCTACTGACCTGGTTCTCTGGCTCTACAGCAGCTTTTCTGAACTGGTTCTCTGCCTCTAGAGCAGCTCTGCTGACCTGGTTCTTAGGCTCGAGAGCAGCTCTGCTGACCTGGTTCTCTGGCTCTAAAGCAGCTCTACTGTACTTGTTCTCAAGCAGTTCTGCTGACCTGGTTCTCTGGCTCTAAAGCGGCTATGCTTACCTGGTTCTCTGACTCTAAAGCAGCTCTGCTGACCTGGTTCTATGGCTCTGAAGCAGCTCTGCTGACATGGTTCTCTGGCTCTAAAGCATCTTTGCTGACCTTGTTCTCTGGTTGTAGAGCAGCCCTGCTGGCCTGGTTCTTAGGCTCTAGAGCAGCTCTGCTGACTTTGTTCTCTGGCTCTACAACGACTCTGCTGACCAGGTTCTCTAGCTCTAGAGCAGCTCTGCTGACCTGGTTCTATGGCTCTAAAGCAGCTCTGCTGACCTGGTTCTCTCCCTCTAAAGCAGCTCTGCTGACCTGGTTCTCTGGCTCTAAAGCAGCTCTGCTGACCTGGTTCTCTCCATCTTAAGCAGCTCTGCTGACCTGGTTCTCTCCCTCTAAAGCCGCTCTGCTGACCTGCTTCTCTGGCTCTACGGCAGCTCTTCTGACTTGGTTCTCTGTCTTTAGAGCAGCTCTGCTGACATGCTTCTCTGGCTCTACAGCAGCTCTGCTGATCTGGTTCTCTGGCTCTAGAGCAGCTCTGTTGACCTGGGTCTTAGGCTCTAGAGCATCTCTGCTGACCTGGTTGTATGGCTCTGAGGCAGCTCTGCTGACGTGGTTCTCTGGCTCTAAAGCAGCTCTGCTGACCTGGTTCTATGGCTCTAAAGCAGCTCTTCTGACCTGGTTCTCTGGCTTTGAAGCAGCTCTGCTGACCTGGTTCTCTGGCTCTAGAGCATCTCTGCTGACCTGGTTATCTCCCTCTAAAGCAGCTCTGCTGACCTGGTTTCTCTGGCTCTAAAGCAGCTCTGCTGACCTAGTTTCTCTGGCTCTAGAGCAGCTCTGCAGACCTGGTTCTCAGGCTCTAGAGCAGCTCTGCTGACCTGGTTCTCTGGCTCTAAAGCAGCTCTTCTGACCTGTTTCTATGGCTCTAAAGAAGCTCTGCTGACCTGGTTCTCTGGCTCTGCAGCAGCTCTGCTGACCTGGTTCTCTGGCTCTACGGCAGCTCTGCTGACCTGGTTCTCTGCCTCTAGAGGAGCTCTGCTATCCTGGTTCTTAGGCTCTAGATCAGCTCTGCTGACCTGGTTTCTATGGCTCTACAGCAGCTCTGCTGACCTGGTTCTCTGGCTCTAGAGCAGGTCTGTTGACCTGGGTCTTAGGCTTTAGAGCAGCTCTGCTGACCTGGTTCTCTGGCTCTAAAGCAGCTCTGCTGACCTGGTTCTCTCCCTCTTAATCAGCTCTGCTGACCTGGTTCTCTCCCTCTAAAGCCGCTCTGCTGACCTGCTTCTCTGGCTCTACGGCAGCTCTTCTGACTTGGTTCTCAGTCTTTAGAGCAGCTCTGCTGACATGCTTCTCTGGCTCTACAGCAGCTCTGCTGACCTGGTTTTCTGGCTCTAGAGCAGCTCGGTTGACCTGGGTCTTAGGCTCTAGAGCATCTCTGCTGACCTGGTTGTATGGCTCTGAGGCAGCTCTGCTGACGTGGTTCTCTGGCTCTAAAGCAGCTCTGCTGACCTGGTTCTATGGCTGTAAAGCAGCTCTGCTGACCATGTTCTCTGGCTTTGAAGCAGCTCTGCTGACCTGTGTTGGAAGGCGGACCCCGAGGAGTCGGTGAGACCACCAAGGGGGGGGGCCCTCTCACTGCACGAAGTAGCCGAGCGCTGCCGAGAAGTCTCCTGAGAGATCCTTCTCCTATCCCGTACTAGCACAGTAACACCACCACACCGGACTCAAGGAGGTTGTCTCAAGACAAGCAATTCTTTATCATCAATAAAAGGTTACGAGTTCAATAATTACACGAAGGGATCGAGGGATCCACCAAAAGTCTCAATGTCTCTTTGGAAGGGTAGGGGTAGCGGGACAGTCTTTGGCAGGAATGTGGTACGAGGGTACCTGGGGCCCAGTTCTTATCCTCACGCTGGAGGACCTCCGATCTCGGAGGGGTCGAGCCGCGACGGCGTCAGCAGGGCTCTGGCGTACAGTTCGTGGAGAGCCGCGATTCAATCAGCAGGGCTCTCAAGATGGTTTCTGCTCAGCTCGAGCCGCGACGTCGTCAGCAGGGCTCCGAGGAAGGTTCCAGCGAGGTTGGGCCGCGACAGCGTCTGCAGGGCTCCGATGTTCCAGGTGGTTCAGAAAAGGGTTCACAGGAGGGAGCCGCGACGCAGTCAGCAGGGCTCGTGATGGTTCCGGCAAGAGTTTGTCTCCGTAGGGTCAGCCGCGATTCGATCTGCAGGGCTCTCGACTCCGGGATACAACTGCCGAGCTGTGGTGGGGTCGCCCCAGATATAGGTCTGGAGCCCTTTGATGTCCGGACCTATGCGCCCGAGGGGGCGGAGTGGCCGGGTGGAGGTGGCCAGACGCCCAGCAGGAGAGGCGCCAGGCCCATGGGAGTTTGCAGGGCGATCACACCTCGAGAGGGGAGGACAGTTGGGGGTCCCATCGATACTGTCCTCCGCCGGGGGCGATGAATGGTTCCTGCGGCACCCCCTGGCCAGTTCGTGGTGCCTCGATGACGGGGCTTCGCTGGGGTCGAGGCTGGGTTGAGCGGGGTCGCGCCGGCTGGGGCACGGTGTGACGTGGATGCCAACAAGATGGCGGAGCCACGAGGAGTATGCGACCACGTGCAGCTCCAGGTGAAGGGCCTTGGTGCAGTCCAGACGGGTGGCCCGTGACGGCCGGGGCGGGGAACGGCCACAATCCAGGGGGTTAAGGACCACGCCACGAGGCCAGGTCCAACAGGCGTCCCCCCCAGCCGAAGGCATGGAGAGTCACCCATCTCCTTGGGGATTCTCCTCGTCAAGGCGGAAGAAGCGGGACAGGCCGTCGGCGTTGGCGTGGTCATTGCCGGGCCGGTGTTCGACGTCAAAGTCCATCCCTTGTAGCGAGATGGACCATCGCAGCAGCTTGGGGTTCTCGCCCCGCATTCGCATTAACCATTGCAAGGGCCGGTGGTCGGTCTGGACCCGGAAGTGGGCGCCAAAGAGGTAGGGCCGGAGCTTCTTGAGGGCCCACACCACAGCGAAGGCCTCGCGCTCAATAGTGCTCCAGCGTTGCTCCCGGGGCAGTAGTCGCCGGCTGATGAAGGCCACTGGTCTGTCGAGCCCCCTTTCGTCAGTTTGGGAGAGGACGGCCCCGACCCCATACTCGGAGGCGTCCGTCTGTACCACGAACTCCTTCTGGTAGTCCGGGGCTTGCAGCACCGGAGCAGTACACATGGCCGTTTTGAGGGTGTCGAAGGCTGTTTGGCAGCGGGGTGTCCAGTGTACCTTCTTGGGCTGTTTTTTGGACGTTAACTCTGTGAGGGGGCCAACAATGCTCCCATAGTCCCGGATAAACCGCCGGTAGTATCCGGTGAGGCCCAGGAAGGCCCGGACAGCGGTCTGGGTAGTGGGGGGTTCCCAGGTCTGGATGGCATCTATCTTCGCTTGGAGGGGGGCCACCTGCCCGCTCCCCACTTGATGGCCCAGGTAGGTCACGGATCCGTGGCCGATTTGGCATTTGCTGGCCTTGATTGTGAGCCCGGCCCGCTGGAGGGCGGCCAGGACGGCCTCCAGGTGGAGGAGGTGCTCGGCCCAGTGGTTGCTGTACACGGCAATGTCATCTAAGTAGGCCGCGCTGAAGGCCTCAAGCCCGGCCAAAACCTTGTTCACCAGTCTTTGGAAGGTGGCCGGGGCGTTCTTCATTCCGAAGGGCATCACCCGAAAGTGGTAATGCCCATCCGGAGTCGAAAAGGCGGATCTTTCTTGGGCGCCGGGGGTGAGCTGGATTTGCCAGTACCCGGCGGTGAGGTCCAGCGTGCTCAAGTAGCGAGCGGCCCCTAGGCGGTCGATCAGTTCGTCGGCCCGGGGTATCGGGTGTGCGTCCGTCTTGGTTACTACATTCAGGGCTCGGTAGTCCACGCAGAATCGCAACTCCGGGGGGTGACCGGGAGCTGCGGCCTTGGGCACCAGGACGACAGGGCTGGCCCACGGGCTGTCGGAAGGCTCGATGACCCCCAGGGCCAGCATCTTCGCTACTTCGGCCTGGATGCAGGCCCGCACTCGGTCAGGCACCCGGTAGGCTCTGTGTCGTATGGGGGGGTTCTCCCCGGTGTCGACGTCGTGGACGCACCAGTGGGTCACCCCCGGGGTGAGAGAGAAGAGGGCTGCGTAGTCCCGCAGTAATCGCTGGCAGTCGTTGCGCAGCTCCGGGGTCAGGGACGAGGCGAGTTGGACCCCTTCGATCGATCCATCATGACTGTCGGATTGCAAGAGGTCGGGCAAGGGCTCGGAGTCGTCCTCGCCCCCCTCGTCGGTCGCCAGCAGCAGGCTCAGTTCGGTCCGGGCGAAGTGGGGTTTTAGCCTGTTCGCATGTAGGACCCGGAGGGGGTTCCGGGGGGACTCCAGATCGACCAGGTAGGTGACGGGACTTTTCTTCTCCACCACCTTGAAGGGCCCGGTCCACTTGTCCTGGAGGGCGCCGGGTTCGACCGGGGCCATGACCCATACTTTCTGACCGGGCTCGAATTCTACCGTAGAAGTGTTGCGATCGTACCACCGCTTCATGTCCTCCTGGCTGGCCTCGAGGTTGGCTTCGGCTATGGCTCGGAACTTGCGGGTCTGGTTTCGGAGGGTCAGGAGGTATCGGTAGACGTCAGGAGGGGCGCCTCGGGGCTTCATCTCCCAGCCCTCCTTGACCAGGCTGAGTGGTCCGCGGACCGGGTGCCCATACAATAGTTCAAACGGGCTGAACCCCAGGGACTTCTGCGGGACCTCCCGATAGGCAAACAGGAGGCAGGACAGCAGGACATCCCATTTCCGCCTGAGGGGTTCTTCCAGGCCCTGGATCATCCCTTTCAATGTTCGGTTGAACCGCTCAACCAGTCCGTTCCCCTGAGGGTGATATGGGGTCGTGAACTTGTATGTGACCCCGCATTGTTGCCACAGGGACCGCATGTACCTGGAGATAAAGTTCGTGCCACGGTCGCTCACCACTTCGCTGGGGAATCCCACTCGGGAGAAGATCCCCATCAAGGCCCGGCCTACCACAGGGGCCGTTATAGTTCTGAGCGGGACCGCCTCCGGGTACCTGGTGGCGTGGTCCACGAGGACCAGGATGAAGCGGTGGCCCAGGGCGGTTTGGGGGTCCAGGGGTCCCACAATGTCGATTCCGACTCGTTCAAACGGGGTGCTGACGGCGGGAAAGGGCTGGAGGGGGGCCTTGACCCGACCCCCCGTCTTTCCGCTGGCTTGGCAGGTCTGGCAGGACCGGCAGTGGTTGTCCACATCTCTCCGCATCCGGGGCCAGTAGAAGTGGGTCACCAGACGACTGTACGTTTTGTCTTGCCCCAAGTGTCCGGCGAGGGGCACATCATGGGCCAGGTTGAGAAGGAACTCCCGGAAGCGGAGGGGGACCACCAACACGCGGCCGGCCCCGAGTTCTGCCACTTTCTGTTCACTGTACAACAGGCCCTCGGCCCAGTAGATCCAGTGGGTGCCGGTCTGGTCACCGTTGGCTTGCGCGGTCGCCTGCTGTCGGACCCCTTCGAGAGAGGGACAGGACTGTTGCTCTTGCTGGAACTGCTCTCGGGTGGGGCCCCCTTCATGTTGCCATTGCGTCAGTTCTGGTAGGGCGCTCGGAGAAGCCATCTCTTCGGGGGAGGATTCGCTGGGCCCGGGGTCGGTGTCCGCCTCCTCCTCGCTGCTGGCGGGAGGGGGTGTGAGCCCCTCGGGTCGGGCAGTCCCGGAGGTCGAGGAGGAGCGGGGGGCCTGGGCGGTCATGGACCGGGTGATGGCGCAGGCCCAATCAGCCAGTCCCAACATTCGGAGGTGCTCTCGTCGTTCTACTTGAGCCCAGGGGGAACTCTCCAAGTCGTTCCCCAGGAGGCAGTCGACCGGGGCGTCGTCGCGCACCGTCACCTTCAGCAGGCCCGTCACCCCTCCCCACTCGAAGGGGACCAGGGCCATCTGGCATAGGCTTTCACTGTTGTCGGCCGTCCGCACAGGGCACAGCACATTCGGTAGAATCTGTTCAGAGGTCACCAGGTGGCAGCGGACAGCGATGATACTGGCGCCGGTGTCGCGAAGGGCTTCGGCCCGTTGTCCGTTGACCGTGACCTGCTGCCGGTACTTCTGGGTGTTGGTTGGGATGGGGGTGCAGGGTACCATCTCTCGGCTACCCAGGCAGACCAGGGACATGGCTGCCGGCTCCCACTCAGTGTTTTCTCGGTCGAGGGCCTCTTCTTCCTCCTCTCCCCCCAAGGCGGCGGCTGTCAGCTGCCGGGGCGGGGGCCCGCCGGCCCCGTTTCTTCGGTTCAGGGGGCAGGCCGGGTCGCTGGCAAAGTGTCCGGTTTGTTGGCAGCCATAGCAGGTCACTGGTGGCCGTGGTCCGGGTCGGGCCGGGCCCACCCTTCGCGCTAGGCTCGGGGAGAGATGTGGCTGCGGTGGCCCTCGAGGGGGGCTCCTGGGGGCCCCAGCGGGAGGGTCTCGGTTCCTGTTCGGCCCTCCCCCCCACCGCGCTGGCGTGGGGGTCCGTTGGGGTTCCTCTGGTACTCCCCCATTGAGCTCCGGGGGACCCGGGAGTTGACCCATCGATCGGCCTCGACGGCAAGTTTTCGCGGGTCGGTCATTTTGCTGTCGAGGAGGTGCTGTCTCAGTTCCACGAAGCAATTGTTGGAAAGATGTTCCCAGACGATGAGGTCGACCAGTTGTCCGTAGGTGGTTACTTTGCTGCCTTTGATCCACCCTTCTAGGGCCCGACTGAAAAAGTCCACATATTCCACCCATGTGGTACCCGGGATTTTCTTGCAGTCTCGGAACCGCTGGCGGTACATCTCCGCTGTTAGCCCGTAGCGGGTGAGCAGGGCCTCCTTCATGTGATCGTAGGAGGTCATCACCTCCTCCGGTAGCTGGAGCAGCGTGTCCCGCCCTTCACTCAGGAATCGCCCCCACAGGCCTGCGCCCCAGTCTTTTCGGGGCACCCGATGGGAGGTCATGGCCACCTCGTAGGCCTTGAACCATTGTTGGATATCGTCATTCTTGTAATACTCCTTGACGACCTCCTTCGGGATATGCACCTTGGCCTCGGGGGGCGGTAGAGTGTCTCTAGTACTGGGGGTGTTGGTCCCTCCGTTCTTGGCCTTGATCTCGAGCTCCTTGAGACTGCGCTCGTGCTCAAGAGTTAGTTTTTTTTCCTCCAACTCCCGGTGTCATCTCTTCTCTTCTATTTCTTCTTGAAGGCGTAGCTGCTCGAGGGCCAGTTTCTTTTCTGCCAGCTGGAGTTCGCCGTCCAGCCGCAGTCGGGCGAGCTCTAGTTCGTGGCTCCGGACCTTTTCCCGCTCTCGTATTTCTTCCTCGGAGAGGCCGGTTTCTAGGCTCTTTCTTCCTCCGGTTGCCGGGGTCAGTGCGGTTGCTGTGGTCTCCGTCAGGGGCAAGGGCCCTTCTTCCTGGGAGGGGCCTGCCCCAGCCTCCAACCATGCCCTCAGAGCTTTCTGCATCTCTTCCTTGGTACCGAGGCTGGTGGTTGCAATGCCTTTGTCTCTGCAGAACTGTTTTAATTCTTTGTGCGTATATTCTTCCAGCCGTTCGGGCTGGAACTCCATTGTCGCGTTGTTTTCCTGGCTGCTCATGATGCTATTCGTTTGGATGGGTAGCTAGTGGGTACTGGCTGGTACGTACTGCGTTCGGCTCGGATCCCGTCGCTGGCCACCAAATGTTGGAAGGCGGACCCCGAGGAGTCGGTGAGACCACCAAGGGGGGGGCCCTCTCACTGCACGAAGTAGCCGAGCGCTGCCGAGAAGTCTCCTGAGAGATCCTTCTCCTATCCCGTACTAGCACAGTAACACCACCACACCGGACTCAAGGAGGTTGTCTCACGACAAGCAATTCTTTATCATCAATAAAAGGTTACGAGTTCAATATTTACACGAAGGGATCGAGGGATCCACCAAAAGTCTCAATGTCTCTTTGGAAGGGTAGGGGTAGCGGGACAGTCTTTGGCAGGAATGTGGTACGAGGGTACCTGGGGCCCAGTTCTTATCCTCACGCTGGAGGACCTCCGATCTCGGAGGGGTCGAGCCGCGACGGCGTCAGCAGGGCTCTGGCGTACAGTTCGTGGAGAGCCGCGATTCAATCAGCAGGGCTCTCAAGATGGTTTCTGCTCAGCTCGAGCCGCGACGTCGTCAGCAGGGCTCCGAGGAAGGTTCCAGCGAGGTTGGGCCGCGACAGCGTCTGCAGGGCTCCGATGTTCCAGGTGGTTCAGAAAAGGGTTCACAGGAGGGAGCCGCGACGCAGTCAGCAGGGCTCGTGATGGTTCCGGCAAGAGTTCGTCTCCGTAGGGTCAGCCGCGATTCGATCAGCAGGGCTCTCGACTCCGGGATACAACTGCCGAGCTGTGGTGGGGTCGCCCCAGATATAGGTCTGGAGCCCTTTGATGTCCGGACCTATGCGCCCGAGGGGGCGGAGTGGCCGGGTGGAGGTGGCCAGACGCCCAGCAGGAGAGGCGCCAGGCCCATGGGAGTTTGCAGGGCGATCACACCTCGAGAGGGGAGGACAGTTGGGGGTCCCATCGATACTGTCCTCCGCCGGGGGCGATGAATGGTTCCTGCGGCACCCCCTGGCCAGTTCGTGGTGCCTCGATGTCGGGGCTTCGCTGGGGTCGAGGCTGGGTTGAGCGGGGTCGCGCCGGCTGGGGCACGGTGTGACGTGGATGCCAACAAGATGGCGGAGCCACGAGGAGTATGCGACCACGTGCAGCTCCGGGTGAAGGGCCTTGGTGCAGTCCAGACGGGTGGCCCGTGACGGCCGGGGCGGGGAACGGCCACAATCCAGGGGGTTAAGGACCACGCCACGAGGCCAGGTCCAACAACCTGGTTCTCTGGCTCTAGAGCATCTCTGCTGACCTGGTTCTCTCCCTCTAAAGCAGCTCTGCTGACCTGGTTTCTCTGGCTCTAAAGCAGCTCTGCTGACCTAGTTTCTCTGGCTCTAGAGCAGCTCTGCAGACCTGGTTCTCAGGCTCTAGAGCAGCTCTGCTGACCTGGTTCTCTGGCTCTAAAGCAGCTCTTCTGACCTGTTTCTATGGCTCTAAAGAAGCTCTGCTGACCTGATTCTCTGGCTCTGCAGCAGCTCTGCTGACCTGGTTCTCTGGCTCTATGGCAGCTCTGCTGACCTCTTTCTCTGCCTCTAGAGCAGCTCTGCTGTCCTGGTTCTTAAGCTCTAGATCAGCTTTGCTGACCTGGTTTCTATGGCTCTACAGCAGCTCTGCTGACCTAATTCTCTGGCTCTAGAGCAGCTCTTTTGACCTGGGTCTTAGGCTTTAGAGCAGCTCTGCTGACCTGGTTCTCTGGCTCTAAAGCAGATCTGCTGACCTGGTTCTCTGGCTCTAAAGCAGCTCTGCTGACCTGGTTCTATTGCTCTAAAGCTGCTCTGCTGACCTGGTTCTCTGGCTTTGAATCAGCTCTGCTGACCTAGTTCTCTGGCTCTAGAGCAGCTCTGTTGGCCTGGTTCTCTCCCTCTAAAGCAGCTTTGCTGACCTGGTTCTCTGGCTCTAAAGCAGCTCTGCTGACCTGGTTTCTCTGGCTCTAAAGCAGCTATGCTGTCCTAGTTTCTCTGGCCCTAGAGCAGCGCTGCTGACCTGGTTCTCTGGCTCTAGAGCAGCTCTGCTGACCTGGTTCTCTAGCTCTAAAGCAGCTCTTCTGACCTGGTTCTATGGCTCTAAAGAAGCACTGCTGACCTGGTTCTCTGGCTCTACAATGGCTCTGCTGACCTGGTTCTGTTGCTCTAAAGCAGCTCTGCTGACATGCTTCTCTGGCTCCAAAGCAGCTCTGCTGACCTGGTTCTCTGGCTATAGATCAGCTTTGCTGTCCTGGTTCTTAGGCTCTAGAGCAGCTCTACTGACCTGGTTCTCTGGCTCTACAACGGCTCTGCTGACCTGGTTTTCTGGCTCTAAAGCAGCTCTGCTGACCTGGTTGTTCTCTGGCTCTAAAACAGCTCTGCTGACCTGGTTCTGTGGCTTTAAAGAAGCTCTGCTGACCTAGTTCTCTGGCTCTACAGCGGCTCTGCTGACCTGGTTCTCTGGCTCTAGAGCAGCTCTGCTGTCCTGGTTCTTAGGCTCTAGAGCAGCTCTGCTGACCTGGTTCTCTGGCTCTACAACGGCTCTGCTGACCTGGTTCTCTGGCTCTAAAGCAGCTCTGCTGACCTGGTGGTTCTCTGGCTCTAAAACAGCTCTGCTGCCCTGGTTCTGTGGCTTTAAAGAAGCTCTGCTGACCTAGTTCTCTGGCTCTACAGCAGCTCTGCTGACTTGGTTCTCTGGCTCTACAGCAGCTCTGATGACCTGGTTCTCTGGCTCTAAAAAGGCTCTGCTGACCTGGTTCTCTGGCTCTAGAGCAGCTCTGCTGACCTGGTTCTATGGCTGTAAAGAATCTCTACTGACCTGGTTCTCTGGCTCTACAGCAGCTTTTCTGAACTGGTTCTCTGCCTCTAGAGCAGCTCTGCTGACCTGGTTCTTAGGCTCAAGAGCAGCTCTGCTGACCTGGTTCTCTGGCTCTAAAGCAGCTCTACTGTCCTGGTTCTCAAGCAGTTCTGCTGACCTGGTTCTCTTGCTCTAAAGCGGCTATGCTTACCTGGTTCTCGGACTCTAAAGCAGCTCTGCTGACCTGGTTCTATGGCTCTGAAGCAGCTCTGCTGACATGGTTCTCTGGCTCTAAAGCATCTTTGCTGACCTTGTTCTATGGCTCTAAAGCAGCTCTGCTGACCTGGTTCTCTGGCTTTGAAGCAGCTCTGCTGACCTGGTTCTCTGGCTCTAGAGCATCTCTGCTGACCTGGTTCTCTCCCTCTAAAGCAGCTCTGCTGACCTGGTTTCTCTGGCTCTAAAGCAGCTCTGCTGACCTAGTTTCTCTGGCTCTAGAGCAGCTCTGCAGACCTGGTTCTCAGGCTCTAGAGCAGCTCTGCTGACCTGGTTCTCTGGCTCTAAAGCAGCTCTTCTGACCTGTTTCTATGGCTCTAAAGAAGCTCTGCTGACCTGATTCTCTGGCTCTGCAGCAACTCTGCTGACCTGGTTCTCTGGCTCTATGGCAGCTCTGCTGACCTCTTTCTCTGCCTCTAGAGCAGCTCTGCTGTCCTGGTTCTTAAGCTCTAGATCAGCTCTGCTGACCCGGTTTCTATGGCTCTACAGCAGCTCTGCTGACCTGGTTCTCTGGCTCTAGAGCAGCTCTTTTGACCTGGGTCTTAGGCTTTAGAGCAGCTCTGCTGACCTGGTTCTCTGGCTCTAAAGCAGATCTGCTGACCTGGTTCTCTGGCTCTAAAGCAGCTCTGCTGACCTGGTTCTATTGCTCTAAAGCTGCTCTGCTGACCTGGTTCTCTGGCTTTGAAGCAGCTCTGCTGACCTAGTTCTCTGGCTCTAGAGCAGCTCTGTTGGCCTGGTTCTCTCCCTCTAAAGCAGCTCTGCTGACCTGGTTCTCTGGCTCTAAAGCAGCTCTGCTGACCTGGTTTCTCTGGCTCTAAAGCAGCTATGCTGTCCTAGTTTCTCTGGCCCTAGAGCAGCGCTGCTGACCTGGTTCTCTGGCTCTAGAGCAGCTCTGCTGACCTGGTTCTCTAGCTCTAAAGCAGCTCTTCTGACGTGGTTCTATGGCTCTAAAGAAGCTCTGCTGACCTGGTTCTCTGGCTCTACAATGGCTCTGCTGACCTGGTTCTGTTGCTCTAAAGCAGCTCTGCTGACATGGTTCTCTGGCTCTAGAGCTGCTCTGCTAACCTGGTTCTCTGGCTCTAAAGCAGATCTCCTGGCCTGGTTCTCTGGCTCCAAAGCAGCTCTGCTGACCTGGTTCTCTGGCTCTAGATCAGCTTTGCTGTCCTGGTTGTTAGGCTCTAGAGCAGCTCTGGTGACCTGGTTCTCTGGCTCTACAACGGCTCTGCTGACCTGGTTTTCTGGCTCTAAAGCAGCTCTGCTGACCTGGTTGTTCTCTGGCTCTAAAACAGCTCTGCTGACCTGGTTCTGTGGCTTTAAAGAAGCTCTGCTGACCTAGTTCTCTGGCTCTACAGCAGCTCTGCTGACCTGGTTCTCTGGCTCTAGAGCAGCTCTGCTGTCCTGGTTCTTAGGCTCTAGAGCAGCTCTGCTGACCTGGTTCTCTGGCTCTACAACGGCTCTGCTGACCTGGTTCTCTGGCTCTAAAGCAGCTCTGCTGACCTGGTGGTTCTCTGGCTCCAAAACAGCTCTGCTGCCCTGGTTCTGTGGCTTTAAAGAAGCTCTGCTGACCTAGTTCTCTGGCTCTACAGCAGCTCTGCTGACTTGGTTCTCTGGCTCTACACCAGCTCTGATGACCTGGTTCTCTGGCTCAAAAAAGGCTCTGCTGACCTGGTTCTCTGGCTCTAGAGCAGCTCTGCTGACCTGGTTCTATGGCTGTAAAGAATCTCTACTGACCTGGTTCTCTGGCTCTACAGCAGCTTTTCTGAACTGGTTCTCTGCCTCTAGAGCAGCTCTGCTGACCTGGTTCTTAGGCTCGAGAGCAGCTCTGCTGACCTGGTTCTCTGGCTCTAAAGCAGCTCTACTGTCCTGGTTCTCAAGCAGTTCTGCTGACCTGGTTCTCTTGCTCTAAAGCGGCTATGCTTACCTGGTTCTCTGACTCAAAAGCAGCTCTGCTGACCTGGTTCTATGGCTCTGAAGCAGCTCTGCAGACATGGTTCTCTGGCTCTAAATCATCTTTGCTGACCTTGTTCTCTGGTTGTAGAGCAGCCCTGCTGGCCTGGTTCTTAGGCTCTAGAGCAGCTCTGCTGACCTGGTTGTATGGCTCTGAGGCAGCTCTGCTGACGTGGTTCTCTGGCTCTAAAGCAGCTCTGCTGACCTGGTTCTATGGCTCTAAAGCAGCTCTGCTGACCTGGTTCTCTGGCTTTGAAGCAGCTCTGCTGACCTGGTTCTCTGGCTCTAGAGCATCTCTGCTCACCTGGTTCTCTCCCTCTAAAGCAGCTCTGCTGACCTGGTTTCTCTAGCTCTAAAGCAGCTCTGCAGACCTGGTTCTCAGGCTCTAGAGCAGCTCTGCTGACCTGGTTCTTAGGCTCGAGAGCAGCTCTGCTGACCTCGTTCTCTGGCTCTAAAGCAGCTCTACTGTCCTGGTTCTCAAGCAGTTCTGCTGACCTGGTTCTCTTGCTCTAAAGCGGCTATGCTTACCTGGTTTTCTGACTCTAAAGCAGCTCTGCTGACCTGGTTCTATGGCTCTGAAGCAGCTCTGCTGACATGGTTCTCTGGCTCTAAAGCATCTTTGCTGACCTTGTTCTCTGGTTGTAGAGCAGCCCTGCTGGCCTGGTTCTTAGGCTCTAGAGCAGCTCTGCTGACCTGGTTGTATGGCTCTGAGGCAGGTCTGCTGACGTGGTTCTCTGGCTCTAAAGCAGTTCTGCTGACCTGGTTCTATGGCTCTAAAGCAGCTCTGCTGACCTGGTTCTCTGGCTTTGAAGCAGCTCTGCTGACCTGGTTCTCTGGCTCTAGAGCATCTCTGCTCACCTGGTTCTCTCCCTCTAAAGCAGCTCTGCTGACCTGGTTTCTCTGGCTCTAAAGCAGCTCTGCTGACCTAGTTTCGCTGGCTCTAGAGCAGCTCTGCAGACCTGGTTCTCAGGCTCTAGAGCAGCTCTGCTGACCTGGTTCTCTGGCTCTAAAGCAGCTCTTCTGACCTGTTTCTATGGCTCTAAAGAATCTCTGCTGACCTGATTCTCTGGCTCTGCAGCAGCTCTGCTGACCTGGTTCTCTGGCTCTATGGCAGCTCTGCTGACCTCTTTCTCTGCCTCTAGAGCAGCTCTGCTGTCCTGGTTCTTAAGCTCTAGATCAGCTCTGCTGACCTGGTTTCTATGGCTCTACAGCAGCTCTGCTGACCTGGTTCTCTGGCTCTAGAGCAGCTCTTTTGACCTGGGTCTTAGGCTTTAGAGCAGGTCTGCTGACCTGGTTCTCTGGCTCTAAAGCAGATCTGCTGACCTGGTTCTCTGGCTCTAAAGCAGCTCTGCTGACCTGGTTCTATTGCTCTAAAGCTGCTCTGCTGACCTGGTTCTCTGGCTTTGAAGCAGCTCTGCTGACCTAGTTCTATGGCTCTAGAGCAGCTCTGTTGGCCTGGTTCTCTCCCTCTAAAGCAACTCTGCTGACCTGGTTCTCTGGCTCTAAAGCAGCTCTACTGTCCTGGTTCTCAAGCAGTTCTGCTGACCTGGTTCTCTTGCTCTAAAGCGGCTATGCTTACCTGGTTCTCTGACTCTAAAGCAGCTCTGCTGACCTGGTTCTATGGCTCTGAAGCAGCTCTGCTGACATGGTTCTCTGGCTCTAGAGCATCTTTGCTGACCTTGTTCTCTGGTTGTAGAGCAGCCCTGCTGGCCTGGTTCTTAGGCTCTAGAGCAGCTCTGCTGACCTGCTTGTATGGCTCTGAGGCAGCTCTGCTGACGTGGTTCTCTGGCTCTAAAGCAGCTCTGCTGACCTGGTTCTATGGCTCTAAAGCAGCTCTGCTGACCTGGTTCTCTGGCTTTGAAGCAGCTCTTCTGACCTGGTTCTCTGGCTCTAGAGCATCTCTGCTCACCTGGTTCTCTCCCTCTAAAGCAGCTCTGCTGACCTGGTTTCTCTGGCTCTAAAGCAGCTCTGCTGACCTAGTTTCGCTGGCTCTAGAGCAGCTCTGCAGACCTGGTTCTCAGGCTCTAGAGCAGCTCTGCTGACCTGGTTCTCTGGCTCTAAAGCAGCTCTTCTGACCTGTTTCTATGGCTCTAAAGAAGCTCTGCTGACCTGATTCTCTGGCTCTGCAGCAGCTCTGCTGACCTGGTTCTCTGGCTCTATGGCAGCTCTGCTGACCTCTTTCTCTGCCTCTAGAGCAGCTCTGCTGTCCTGGTTCTTAAGCTCTAGATCAGCTCTGCTGACCTGGTTTCTATGGCTCTACAGCAGCTCTGCTGACCTGGTTCTCTGTCTCTAGAGCAGCTCTTTTGACCTGGGTCTTAGGCTTTAGAGCAGCTCTGCTGACCTGGTTCTCTGGCTCTAAAGCAGATCTGCTGACCTGGTTCTCTGGCTCTAAAGCAGCTCTGCTGACCTTGTTCTATTGCTCTAAAGCTGCTCTGCTGACCTGGTTCTCTGGCTTTGAAGCAGCTCTGCTGACCTAGTTCTATGGCTCTAGAGCAGCTCTGTTGGCCTGGTTCTCTCCCTCTAAAGCAGCTCTGCTGACCTGGTTCTCTGGCTCTAAAGCAGCTCTGCTGACCTGGTTTCTCTGGCTCTAAAGCAGCTATGCTGTCCTAGTTTCTCTGGCCCTAGAGCAGCGCTGCTGACCTGGTTCTCTGGCTCTAGAGCAGCTCTGCTGACCTGGTTCTCTAGCTCTAAAGCAGCTCTTCTGACCTGGTTCTATAGCTCTAAAGAAGCTCTGTTGACCTGGTTCTCTGGCTCTACAATGGCTCTGCTGACCTGGTTCTGTTGCTCTAAAGCAGCTCTGCTGACATGGTTCTCTGGCTCTAGAGCTGCTCTGCTAATCTGGTTCTCTGGCTCTAAAGCAGATCTCCTGGCCTGGTTCTCTGGCTCCAAAGCAGCTCTGCTGACCTGGTTCTCTGGCTCTAGATCAGCTTTGCTGTCCTGGTTCTTAGGCTCTAGAGCAGCTCTGCTGACCTGGTTCTCTGGTTCTACAACGGCTCTGCTGACCTGGTTTTCTGGCTCTAAAGCAGCTCTGCTGACCTGGTTGTTCTCTGGCTCTAAAAAAGCTCTGCTGACCTGGTTCTGTGGCTTTAAAGAAGCTCTGCTGACCTAGTTCTCTGGCTCTACAGCAGCTCTGCTGACCTGGTTCTCTGGCTCTAGAGCAGCTCTGCTGTCCTGGTTCTTAGGCTCTAGAGCAGCTCTGCTGACCTGGTTCTCTGGCTCTACAACGGCTCTGCTGACCTGGTTCTCTGGCTCTAAAGCAGCTCTGCTGACCTGGTGGTTCTCTGGCTCCAAAACAGCTCTGCTGCCCTGGTTCTGTGGCTTTAAATAAGCTCTGCTGACCTAGTTCTCTGGCTCTACAGCAGCTCTGCTGACTTGGTTCTCTGGCTCTACAGCAGCTCTGATGACCTGGTTCTCTGGCTCTAAAAAGGCTCTGCTGACCTGGTTCTCTGGCTCTAGAGCAGCTCTGCTGACCTGGTTCTATGGCTGTAAAGAATCTCTACTGACCTGGTTCTCTGGCTCTACAGCAGCTTTTCTGAACTGGTTCTCTGCCTCTAGAGCAGCTCTGCTGACCTGGTTCTTAGGCTCGAGAGCAGCTCTGCTGACCTGGTTCTCTTCCTCTAAAGCAGCTCTACTGTCCTGGTTCTCAAGCAGTTCTGCTGACCTGGTTCTCTTGCTCTAAAGCGGCTATGCGTACCTGGTTCTCTGACTCTAAAGCAGCTCTGCTGACCTGGTTCTATGGCTCTGAAGCAGCTCTGCTGACATGGTTCTCTGGCTCTAAAGCATCTTTGCTGACCTTGTTCTCTGGTTGTAGAGCAGCCCTGCTGGCCTGGTTCTTAGGCTCTAGAGCAGATCTGCTGACTTTGTTCTCTGGCTCTACAACGACTTTGCTGACCAGGTTCTCTAGCTCTAGAGCAGCTCTGCTGACCTGGTTCTATGGCTCTAAAGCAGCTCTGCTGACCTTGTTTTCTGGCTCTAAAGCAACTCTGCTGACCTGGTTCTCTCCCTCTAAAGCAGCTCTGCTGACCTGGTTCTCTGGCTCTAAAGCGTCTCTGCTGAACTGGTTCTCTCCATCTTAAGCAGCTCTGCTGACCTGGTTCTCTCCCTCTAAAGCCACTCTGCTGACCTGCTTCTCTGGCTCTACGGCAGCTCTTCTGACTTGGTTCTCTGTCTTTAGAGCAGCTCTGCTGACATGCTTCTCTGGCTCTACAGCAGCTCTGCTGACCTGGTTCTCTGGCTCTAGAGCAGCTCTGTTGACCTGGGTCTTAGGCTCTAGAGCATCTCTGCTGACCTGGTTGTATGGCTCTGAGGCAGCTCTGCTGACGTGGTTCTCTGGCTCTAAAGCAGCTCTGCTGACCTGGTTCTATGGCTTTGAAGCAGCTCTGCTGACCTGGTTCTCTGGCTCTAGAGCATCTCTGCTGACCTGGTTATCTCCCTCTAAAGCAGCTCTGCTGACCTGGTTTCTCTGGCTCTAAAGCAGCTCTCCTGACCTAGTTTCTCTGGCTCTAGAGCAGCTCTGCAGACCTGGTTCTCAGGCTCTAGAGCAGCTCTGCTGACCTGGTTCTCTGGCTCTAAAGCAGCTCTTCTGACCTGTTTCTATGGCTCTAAAGAAGCTCTGCTGACCTGGTTCTCTGGCTCTGCAGCAGCTCTGCTGACCTGGTTCTCTGGCTCTACGGCAGCTCTGCTGACCTGGTTCTCTGCCTCTAGAGCAGCTCTGTTGACCTGGGTCTTAGGCTTTAGAGCAGCTCTGCTGACCTGGTTCTCTGGCTCTAAAGCAGATCTGCTGACTTGGTTCTCTGGCTCTAAAGCAGCTCTGCTGACCTGGTTCTATGGCTCTAAAGCAGCTCTGCTGACCTGGTTCTCTGGCTTTGAAGCAGCTCCGCTGACCTGGTTCTCTGGCTCTAGAGCAGCTCTGCTGGCCTGGTTTTCTCCCTCTAAAGCAGCTCTGCTGACCTGGTTCTCTGGCTCTAAAGCAGCTCTGCTGACCTGGTTTCTCTGGCTCTAAAGCAGCTATGCTGTCCTAGTTTCTCTGGCTCTAGAGCAGCGCTGCTGACCTGGTTCTCTGGCTCTAGAGCAGCTCTGCTGACCTCGTTCTCTAGCTCTAAAGCAGCCCTTCTGACCTGGTTCTATGGCTCTAAACCAGCTCTGCTGACCTGGTTCTCTGGCTCTACAATGGCTCTGCTGACCTTTTTCTGTTGCTCTAAAGCAGCTCTGCTGACCTGGTTCTCTGGCTCTAGAGCAGCTCTGCTAACCTGGTTCTCTGGCTCTAAAGCAGATCTCCTGGCCTGGTTCTCTGGCTCCAAAGCAGCTCTGCTTACCTGGTTCTCTGGCTCTAGAGCAGCTCTGCTGTGCTGGTTCTTAGGCTCTAGAGCAGCTCTGCTGACCTGGTTCTCTGGCTCTACAACGGCTCTGCTGACCTGGTTCTCTGGCTCTAAAGCAGCTCTGCTGACCTGGTGGTTCTCTGGCTCTAAAACATCTCTGCTGACCTGGTTCTGTGGCTTTAAAGAAGCTCTGCTGACCTAGTTCTCTGGCTCTACAGCAGCTCTGCTGACTTGGTTCTCTGGCTCTACAGCAGCTCTGATGACCTGGTTCTCTGGCTCTAAAAAGGCTCTGCTGACCTGGTTCTCTGGCTCTAGAGCAGCTCTGCTGACCTGGTTCTATGGCTGTAAAGAATCTTTACTGACCTGGTTCTCTGGCTCTACAGCAGCTCTGCTGAACTAGTTCTCTGCCTCTAGAGCAGCTCTGCTGACCTGGTTCTCTGGCTCTAAAGCAGCTCTACTGTCCTGGTTCTCAAGCAGTTCTGCTGACCTGGTTCTCTGGCTCCAAAGCAGCTCTGCTGACCTGGTTCTCTGGCTCTACGGCAGCTCTGCTGACCTGGTTCTCTCCCTCTAAAGCAGCTCTGCTGACCTGGTTCTCTGGCTCTAAAGCAGCTCTGCTGACCTGGTTCTCTCCCTCTAAAGCAGCTCTGCTGACCTGGTTCTCTGGCTCTACGGCAGCTCTGCTGACCTGGTTCTCTGCCTCTAGAGCAGCTCTGCTGACCTGGTTCTTAGGCTCTAGAGTAGCTCTGCTGACCTGGTTCTCTGGCTCTAAAGCAGCTCTGCTGACCTGGTTCTGTGGCTCTAAAGCAGCTCTGCTGACCTGGTTCTATGGCTCTAAAGCAGCTCTGCTGACCTGGATCTCTGGCTTTGAAGCTGCTCTGCTGACCTGGTTCTCTGGCTCTAAAGCAGCTCTGCTGACCTGGTTCTCTGGCTTTTAAGCTGCTCTGCTGACCTGGTTCTCTGGCTCTAGAGCAGCTCTGCTGGCATGGTTCTCTCCCTCTAAAGCACCTCTGCTGACCTGGTTCTCTGGCTCTCAAGCAGCTCTGCTGTCCTGGTTCTCTGGCTCTAAAGCAGCAATGCTGACCTAGTTTCTCTGGCTCTACAGCAGCTCTGATGACCTGGATCTCTTGTCTAAAGAGGCTTTGCTGACCTGGTTCTCTGGCTCTAGAGCAGCTCTGCTGAACTGGTTCTCTTCCTCTAGAGCAGCTCTGCTGACCTGGTTCTTATGCTCGAGAGCAGCTCTGCTGACCTGGTTCTATGGCTCTAAAGCAGCTCTGCTGACCTGGTTCTATGGCTCTAAAGCAGCTCTGCTGACCTGGTTCTCTGGCTCTAAAGCAGCTCTGCTGACTTGGATTCTCTGGCTCTAAAGCAGCTCTGCAGACCTAGTTTCTCTGGCTCTAGAGCAGCTCTGCTGACCTGTTTCTCTGGCTCTAAAGCAGCTCTTCTGACCTGGTTCTATGGCTCTAAAGCAGCTCTGCTGACCTGGTTCTCTGGCTCTACAATGACCTGGTTCTGTTGCTCTAAAGCAGCTCTGCAGACCAGGTTCTCTGGCTCTAGAGCAGCTCTGCTAACCCGGTTCTCTGGATCTAAAGCAGATCTTCTGGCCTGGTTCTCTGGCTCTAAAGCAGCTCTGCTGACCTGGTTCTCTGGCTCTAGAGCAGCTCTGATGTCCTGGATCTTAGGCTCTAGAGCAGCTCTGCTGCCCTGGTTCTCTGGCTCTACAACGGCTCTGCTGACCTGGTTCTCTGGCTCTAAAGCAGCTCTGCTGACCTGATGTTTGTCTGGCTCTAAAACAGCTCTGCTGACCTGGTTCTGTGGCTCTAAAGAAGCTCTGCTGACCTAGTTCTCTGGCTCTAAAGCAGCTCTGCTGACCTGGTTCTCTGGCTCTTAAGCAGCTCTGCTGACCTGATGTTTCTCTGGCTCTAAAACAGCTCTGCTGACCTGGTTCTGTGGCTCTAAAGAAGCTCTGCTGGCCTAGTTCTCTGGCTCTACAGCAGCTCTGATGACCTGGATCTCTGGTCTAAAGAGGCTTTGCTGACCTGGTTCTCTGGCTCTAGAGCAGCTCTGCTGAACTGGTTCTCTTCCTCTAGAGCAGCTCTGCTGACCTGGTTCTTATGCTCGAGAGCAGCTCTGCTGACCTGGTTCTCTGGCTCTAAAGCAGCTCTAGTGACCTGGTTTCTCAGGCTTTACAGCAGCTCTGCTGACCTGGTTCTCTGGCTCCAAAGCAGCTCTGCCGACCTGGTTCTCTGTCTCTAGAGCAGCTCTGATGACCTGATTCTTAGGCTCTAGAGCAGCTCTGCTAACCTGGTTCTCTGGCTCTAAAGCAGCTCCGCTGACCTGGTTCTCTGGCTCTACAGCAGCTCTGCTGTCCTGGTTCTCTGCCTCAAGAGCAGTTCTGCTGACCTGGTTCTTAGGCTCTATAGCAGCTCTGCTGACCTGGTTTCTCTGGCTTTACAGCAGCTCTGCTGACCTGGTTCTCTGGCTCTAGAGCAGCTCTGCTGACCTGGATCTCTGGCTCTAGAGCAGCTCTGCTGACCTGGTTCTCTAGCTCTAGAGCAGCTCTTCTGATGTGGTTCTCTGGCTGTAGAGGAGCCCTGCTGGCCTGGTTCTTAGGCTCTAGAGCAGCTCTGCTGACTTGGTTCTCTGGCTCCACAATGACTCTGCTGACCTGGTTCTCTGGCTCTAGAGCAGCTCTGCTGACCTGGTTCTATGGCTCTAAAGCAGCTCTGCTGACCTGGTTCTCTGACTCTAAAGCAAGTCTGCTGACCTGGTTCTCTCGCTCCAAAGCAGCTCTGCTGACGTGGTTCTCTGGCTCTAAAGCAGCTCTGCTGACCTGGTTCTCTCCCTCTAAAGCAGCTCTGCTGACCTGGTTCTCTGGCTCTATGGCAGCTCTGCTGACCTGGTTCTCTGCCTCTAGAGCAGCTCTGCTGACCTGGGTTTTAGGCTCTAGAGCAGCTCTGCTGACCTGGTGTCTATGGCTCTATAGCAGCTCTGCTGACCTGGTTCTCTGACTCTAGAGCAGATCTGTTGACCTGGGTCTTAGGCTCTAGAGCATCTCTGCTGACCTGCTTCTCTGGCTCTAAAGCAGCTCTGCTGACCTGGTTCTCTGGCTCTAAAGCAGCTCTGCTGACCTGGTTCTATGGCTCTAAAGCAGCTCTGCTGACCTGGTTCTCTGGCTTTGAAGCTGCTCTGCTGACCTGGTTCTCTGGCTCTAGAGCAGCTCTGCTGACCTGGTTCTCTCCCTCTAAAGCAGCACTGCTGACCTGTTTCTCTGGCTCTAGAGCAGCTCTGCTGACCTGTTTCTCTGGCTCTAAAGCAGATCTTCTGACCTGGTTCTATGGCTCTAAAGCAGCTCTGTTGACCTGGTTCTCTGGCTCTACAATGGCTCTGCTGACCTGGTTCTGTTGCTCTAACGCAGCTCAGCTGACCTGGTTCTCTGGATCTATAGCAGCGCTGCTAACCTGGTTCTCTGGCTCTAAAGCACATCTTCTGGCCTGGTTCTCTGGCTCTAAAGCAGCTCTGCTGACCTGGTTCTCTGGCTCTAGAGCAGATCTGCTGTCCTGGATCTTAGGCTCTAGAGCAGCTCTGCTGACCTGGTTCTCTGGCTCTACAACGGCTCTGCTGACCTGGTTCTCTGGCTCTAAATCAGCTCTGCTGACCTGATGTTTGTCTGGCTCTAAAACAGCTCTGCTGACCTGGTTCTGTGGCTCTAAAGAAGCTCTGCTGACCTAGTTCTCTGGCTCTACAGCAGCTCTGCTGACCTGGTTCTCTGGCTCTCAAGCAGCTCTGCTGACCTGATGTTTCTCTGGCTATAAAACAGCTCTGCTGACCTGGTTCTGTGAGTCTAAAGAAGCTCTGCTGACCTAGTTCTCTGGCTCTACAGCAGCTCTGATGACCTGGATCTCTGGTCTAAAGAGGCTTTGCTGACCTGGTTCTCTGGCTCTAGAGCAGCTCTGCTGACCTGGTTCTATGGCTGTAAAGAATCTTCTCTGACCTGGTTCTCTGGCTCTACACCAGCTCTGCTGAACTGGTTCTCTGCCTCTAGAGCAGCTCTGCTGACCTGGTTCTATGGCTGTAAAGAATCTCCTCTGACCTGGTTCTCTGGCTCTACAACAGCACTGCTGAACTGGTTCTCTGCCTCTAGAGCAGCTCTGCTGACCTGGTTCTTAGGCTCGAGAGCAGCTCTGCTGACCTGGAGCTCTGGCTCTAGGGCAGCTCTGCTGACCTGGTTCTTAGGCTCGAAAGCAGCTTTGCTGACCTGGTTCTCTGGCTCTAAAGCAGCTCTGCTGACCTGGTTCTCAAGCAGTTCTGCTGACCTGGTTCTCTGGCTCTAAAGCAGCTCTGCTGACCTGGTTCTCTGACTCTAGAGCAGCTCTGCTGACATGGTTTCTCTGGCTCTAAAGCAGCTCTGCAGACCTAGTTTCTCTGGAACTAGAGCAGCTCTGCTGACCTGTTTCTCTGGCTCTAAAGCAGATCTTCTGACCTGGTTCTATGGCTCTAAAGCAGCTCTGCTGACCTGGTTCTCTGGCTCTACAATGGCTCTGCTGACCTGGTTCTGTTGCTCTAAAGCAGCTCAGCTGACCTGGTTCTCTGGCTCTAGAGCAGCGCTGCTAACCTGGTTCTCTGGCTCTAAAGCAGATCTTCTGGCCTGGTTCTCTGGCTATAAAGCAGCTCTACTAACCTGGTTCTCTGGCTCTAGGGCAGCTCTGCTGTCCTGGATCTTAGGCTCTGTGGCAGCTCTGCTGACCTGGTTCTCTGGCTCTACAACGGCTCTGCTGACCTGGTTTTCTGGCTCTAAAGCAGCTCTGCTGACCTGCTTCTCTGGCTCTAGAGCAGCTCTGCTGTCCTGGATCTTAGGCTCTAGAGCAGCTCTGCTGACCTGGTTCTCTGGCTCTACAACGGCTCTGCTGACCTGGTTCTGTGGCTCTAAAGAAGCTCTGCTGACCTAGTTCTCTGGCTCTACAGCAGCTCTGCTGACCTGGTTCTCTGGTTCTAAAGCAGCTCTGCTGACCTAGTTCTCTGGCTCTACAGCAGCTCTGATGACCTGGTTATCTGGCTCTAAAGAGGCTCTGCTGACCTGGTTCTCTGGCTCTAGAACAGCTCTGCTGACCTGGTTATATGGCTGTAAAGAATCTCATCTCCTCTGACCTGGTTCTCTGGCTCTACAGTAGTTCTGCTGAACTGGTTCTCTGCCTCTAGAGCAGCTCTGCTGACCTAGTTCTTAGGCTCGAGAGCAGCTCTGCTGACCTGGTTCTCTGGCTCTAAAGCAGCTCTACTGACCTGGTTCTCAAGCAGTTCTGCTGACCTGGCTCTCTGGCTCTAAAGCGGCTCTGCTTACCTGGTTCTCTGACTCTAAAGCAGCTCTGCTGACCTGGTTCTATGGCTGTAAAGCGGCTCTGCTGACATGGTTCTCTGGCTCTAAAGCAGCTCTGCTGACCTTGTTCTCTGGCTGTAGAGCAGCCCTGCTGGCCTGGTTCTTAGGCTCTAGAGCAGCTCTGCTGACTTGGTTCTCTGGCTCTATAACGACTCTGCTGACCTGGTTCTCTGCCTTTAGAGCAGCTCTGCTGACCTGGTTCTTATGCTCTAGAGCAGCTCTGCTGACCTGGTTTCTATGGCTCTAAAGCAGCTCTGCTGACCTGGTTCTCCCCCTCCAAATCAGCTCTGCTGACCTGGTTTTCTCCCTCTAAAGCAGCTCTGCTGACCTGGTTCTCTGGCTCTACAGCAGCTCTGCTGACGTGGTTCTCTGACTCTAGAGCAGCTCGGTTGACCTGGGTCTTAGGCTCTAGAGCAGCTCTGCTGACCTGGTTCTCTGGCTCTAAAGCAGCTCTGCTGACCTGGTTCTCTGGCTCTAAAGCAGCTCTTCTGATCTGGTTCAGTGGCTCTAAAGCAGCTTTGCTGACCTGGTTCTCTGGCTCTAAAATGGCTCTGCTGACCTGGTTCTCTGGCTCTAAAGCAGGTCTGCTGAACTGGTTCTCTGGCTCTAAAGCAGATCTGCTGACTTGGTTCTCTCTGTCTAAAGCAGCAATGCTGACCTGGTTTCTCTGGGTCTACAGCAGCTCTACTGTCCTGGTTCTCTGCCTCAAGAGCAGTTCTGCTGACCTGGTTCTTAGGCTCTATAGCAGCTCTGCTGACCTGGTTTCTCTGGCTTTACAGCAGCTCTGCTGACCTGGTTCTCTGGCTCTAGAGCAGCTCTGCTGACCTGGTTCTCTGGCTCTAGAGCAGCTCTGCTGACCTGGTTCTCTAGCTCTAGAGCAACTCTTCTGATGTGGTTCTGTGGCTGTAGAGGAGCCCTGCTGGCCTGGTTCTTAGGCTCTAGAGCAGCTCTGCTGACTTGGTTCTCTGGCTCTACAACAACTCTGCTGACCTTGTTCTCTGGCTCGAGAGCAGCTCTGCTGACCTGGTTCTATGGCTCTAAAGCAGCTCTGCTGACCTGGTTCTCTGACTCTAAAGCAACTCTGCTGATCTGGTTCTCTCGCT
Organism: Triturus cristatus; assembly: GCF_964204655.1. Classification (NCBI taxonomy): domain Eukaryota; kingdom Metazoa; phylum Chordata; class Amphibia; order Caudata; family Salamandridae; genus Triturus; species Triturus cristatus. The sequence goes on from NC_140579.1 coordinate 1,162,730,815, forward strand.
CTAAAGCAGCTCTGCTGACCTGGTTTTCTGGCTCTACAGTAGTTCTGATGACCTGGTTCTCTGGCTCTAAAGATGCTCTGCTGACCTGGTTCTATGGCTCTAGGTCAGCTCTGCTGACCTGGTTCTATGGCTGTAAAGAATCTCCTCTGACCTGGTTCTCTGGCTCTACAGCAGCTCTGATGAACTGGTTCTCTGCCTCTAGAGCAGCTCTGCTGACCTGGATCTTAGGCTCGAGAGCAGCTCTGCTGACCTGGTTCTCTGGCTCTAAAGCAGCTCTGCTGACCTGGTTCTCAAGCAGTTCTGCTGACCTGGTTCTCTGGCTCTAAAGCGGCTCTGCTTACCTGGTCCTCTGACTCTAAAGCAGCTATGCTGACCTGGTTCTTAGGCTTTAGAGCAGCTCTGCTGACCTGGTTCTCCAGCTCTAGAGCAGCTCTGTTGACCTGGGCCTTAGGCTCTAGAGCAGCTCTGCTGAACTGGTTGTATGGCTGTGAGGCAGCTCTACTGACCTGGTTCTCTGGCTCTAAAGCAGCTCTGCTGACCTGGTTCTATGGCTCTAAAGCTGCTCTGCTGACCTGGTTCTGTGGCTTTGAAACAGCTCTGCTTACCTGGTTCTCTGACTCTAAAGCAGCTCTCCTGACCTGGTTCTTAGGCTTTAGAGCAGCTCTGCTGACTTGGTTCTCTGGCTCTAGTGCTGCTCTGTTGACCTGGGTCTTAGGCTCTAGAGCAGCTCTGCTGACCTGGTTGTATGGCTGTGAGGCAGCTCTGCTGACCTGGTTCTCTCCCTCTAAAGCAGCTCTGCTGACCTGTGTTGTGTCCAAAATAATTATTCCAAGGGCCACACTTACCATTGGCCCGCAATGTTAGGTAAGAAGGAGCAGTTGGCAACGTGGAAGGTTCAAACGTTTATTAGCCATCACAGAACTCTATATAGAGGAGCCTCGTCGATCCTCACCCATCAGGTGCGCCGAGGAAGACTGCTGGCTCCTTGACAGTAACACACTTTTATACATTATCAGTACAGCATACAAAACCATATATGTGGAAAAGTACCAGTTAGTCCTGGCGCCCCTAATGAGCTCATGCCCATTTCTAGTTTCGGTTGCACATACAAAGGGTTACTATCTTTACAGAGAAGGTCGAAAGGGTAACTCCCTTTTCGTCCCAGGCCTAGAGGAATTTGCCTGATACTCCCTTTTAGCAGATGTGACCTTGCTTCTCAGCAACTCAGCCTGTCTCCTAATTAAATGCAAGGAAAGGGGAAAGCAGAGGGTGTGCGGAAAAGACCACGTGACTCCCAAGTGAGAGAGAGAGCCGTAATCCAAGATGGAGGCGGTTCAGTTTCTCGGCCCTTTTTGTCGTACTAAACATAATCGGGGATCTCGAGCCGTTTAACTCACCATAACGAGGTAAACTATCATTAGATATACTGCGCTAATCATATCGTAATATCTTGAATACCTCAGAACGGCCCTTTTTGCGCAGCATAGCTAATAACGGGGTTAGTCTTCGAAAATACCCTCATCAATCTGCATTAAGTCGTGCGTCTCCTTCTGAGCCCGCTGGGTATCTATTCTAGTTTGGACAGGCTCGGGCCTAGGGATGGATCGGCGAACCTGAGCGGCACAGTATGCACAGCAAGCAGGCCCGCACTGTAGACAAAGACAGCAGGTGAAAATGAACCCCACTATTCCTAAAAGAATCATAAATAACTTCCATCCCCAGGTTGTCACCAAATCCCAAAACCACCCAGACAAGGACCAAGTACCAGTCTCGGTGTGAATTTCGGAAGCTAGCCGATGTAGTTTCTGAATGGCTAAATGGACAGAAGGGGCGGAGTCAGGTATATATACAGAACAGGAGCTGCCGATGACTCTACAAGCTCCTCCGCGATCAGCTAGGATAACATCTAAAACAAGACGATTTTGGAGGGTCACAAGCCGGGTCGCCTGGAGCTCCACTGTAATATTAGTTAATATTCCTGCAGTAGTATTGACCACCCCTTCCACTACTCTAGATAGCCTCCTAACTTCTTTACTGTTGAGGATGGGTCCCCATATGGGCAACGCCCCTTTTATGATATCAACGAAGTGTTGGGCTGGAGTGTCAGTCTGGTCAGTGACATCATTACTGGCGGCTTCAGCTTTTAGGCTCCGTCGATTTAAGGAATGAGATTTGTGATAATCGGAAGGAGCTATGTAGACCGGTGGGTAAAGAAAAGATAAGTAACATCGGCCCGCCCATCCCCTGGGTAGCCAAGTGTATGCATTTTCACCGCACACGAAATAAACATTGGGAGGGGTGAGTGTTGGGGGACTACTGAAAGTCTGTAGTTTATAAGTGTAATTACATCTACTATAACCTACGGACAGATGTCCGGTACCCTGCACACAGAAGGAGGAGGACGTATTCAATACCGGGACCGGAATTATTTTCTCATCTGAGACATTTCGCTCCTGGAAATACTTGAAATACTCAGTAAAATTAAAGGTCATGAAATCCAACACTTCATCCCTCAACCAGGTATCATTCTCATGATCAGTGTATACGTTCATACAGGCGGTAGGATCAAGGGTACCATCCGTCCCCTCAGCATTAGGAGTAAAACCTTGGTGTGTCTCTATATAGGCTAAAATCAAGGCGTAATCCTTCTCTGAGAATCGACGTTCATCTATAGCGTAGTGTTCATAAAGCATGGATAACATTTTAAACCAGGCTTCGCAACTACCTAAATAAGACAAGGGCATTGATATGAACAAATCTTGCTTATGCATCACTGACGGGAGAAGACCACATACCCAACAATCAGTAACATTTGTGGAACTATGAGTCTGGTGTAGCATCTCAATGAAAGCATTATGTACATATGTCTGTCGGTGTCTCTCCTTATGGGGGGCAAAAGTCTGGAAATGATGTTCCTTAGGAGCAGGGGTAGACACTATCAAGGTGTGCACAGGATGGCAAAACTCTAGATATATAAACAGACCTAAGCATAGCACAAAGGATACAATCAATATAGAAATGAAAACAATTTTAACATGCAAACTCCATGAGGAGAACATTGGCAAATGCGGGGGAATGGTACGGGGTACTATGGGCCGCCCTTCTTCAGGGACAAAACGAGCAAAAGGGTACATTTTCTCACTAAAAGTCCAATATAATCTCGGGAAGAGGGCTACGAGCAGTCCAACCTGCCGGAGGGTGCTTCTTTCCTGTGTCCGTATAGAGCCTCACAGGCAGACTCCTATTGTTCAGAAAAAGAAAAAACAGAAAAAACATCTCGCATTGGGGTCGCACTTGACACAACCCTTGTTGAAAGGAAACTCCACCTGGGCCCCCACCAGTCCAATCAATGTCTCTACCTTCGTTCTGAACAGAGCTTTTCTGAAAGTTCCATGCTCTCAACGAGTTCAGTCCAGTGTTTTACCAATCCTCAGGTCTTTGCCGAGGCTTCCAACTTCACTTGCCAAGGCTAGACCTAGGATTCCCTATTTCCGGGGCCGCAGGTGATATCGATCCCGACCAGGGGTGTCAGGATTCACAAACAAAGCAGGCACAATGGGATCAGACGGGGAGCTGGGCTCCTGACCAGGCACCTCACTCGGAGCAATTGAGTGGTCGCAAAAAGGGTCTTGCAGGCTCACAGCACTCTCCCCTCGCCCGTCAACTTCTCTGCGGGTGTCCAGGGAAAGTCGTTTCCTAGTGCTGGGCTCGCCCTGGTTTGGCAGGCCTTCCTCCTGGTCAAGCTGCTCCCTTGGCAATGGGAGAGGAACTCGCTTAAGATGGGAGATATGGATCCAGCGCTGCTTACCCTCAACTTTCACCGCCGTTCGCGTTGCCAGGAGCACCTGGTACGGTCGGGACCAGCGCGGATCCAGGCTCGATTTTCGTTGATAGTTCCGAACCAAGACCCACTGTCCAGGTTCCACGCTGTGTCCAGGTCCCTCCGGCAGGGGCTGCAGTACGGCAGATATCTGTTGATGAATGGAATGGAGATCTTTAGTCAAAGCATACAAATAATCAGTCAGCATAGGATGGTCTATGTCCCTGAAGGATTTGGGCCGAGGTACTCCCCACACGTTGGCAGGTCTGCCAAAGATTACCTCATAAGGGGAGATACCGCTCCGGGAATGGGGAGTAGTTCTTACGGACAACAGGGCCAGGGGCAGGAGAACAGGCCATTTTAATCCTGTCGTGTCCTGAAGTTTAGCCAGTTTCAATTTCAAAATCCCATTATATTTCTCAACTAGGCCCGCTGATTGAGGATGTCGGGCTGCGTGGAACTTCTGCTGAATGGACAGACCCTTGCATACATGCCTAACTAAGTCAGTATTAAAATGTGTCCCGTTGTCACTCCAAATTACCCGTGGCAACCCATATCGAGGGAAAAACTCCTTTACCAGAGCTTTCGCGGTTGCCAGGGCAGTATTTTCCTTTGTGGGATACGCCTCCACCCATTTACTAAAAGTACAGATCACCACCAGCACGTATTTCAAATTGTTAACTCGTTCTAGCTGTATGTAATCCATTTGGAGTACTTCAAAAGGCAGGGTGGGCGGCGCAAAACTACCCGCCAAGACGGGAATGCTAACCCCAGGATTATGCTGGAGACAGATCATGCAATGCTGAACCAGGTTCCTAGCTGTCTTATGAATATTAACATTGTACCAGACAGGATCCAATGTGGCACAGATGCCCTGGACCCCTACATGTGAAGGTCCGTGTGCCATAGCTACTACTGCATTTACAAATGCGTTTGGCAGTAACCATCTACACCTCTCTGACAAATCAGTCCAACATCCATTCTCATCAAGCCTCCCCACCTGTTCTTGCCAATATGTCAGTTCTTCCGGGGTCACCTCCTTTTGTAGCTCTTTCACACTGTCTATGGTGTTGTTAAAAACCCCTGCCTCTATCATTTTTGTCACTACAAACATGGAAGTGGTGTCAGACTGGGCTGTTTCCTTGGCGATCCTATCCGCAAAGGAATTTCCCCTCCCCACATCATCCACTACAACCTTGTGTGCGCTACATTTCACTATGGCCAGGGTTTTAGGCAACGTTAATGCAGCCAGCAATCGGTCAACTAATGGCCCATTCTTTATCTTTTCGCCATGAGATGTCAAGAATCCTCTTTCCGCCCATAACCTCCCGAAGCTATGTGCTACGCCGAACGCATATTGGCTATCGGTGTAGACATTTAGCCTCAAGCCTTTCCCCAACTCGCAGGCCCTGAATAATGCAACCAATTCGGCCGCCTGGGCCGACCGGTATGGTATCTTGGCTGCCTCGACTACCGTTTGCAGGGTAGTGATCGCATAAGCCGCAGCTGTCGTACCATCCGGTAATCTAAAGCAGGACCCATCAACATACAATTCTCCTTGGGCATCAGAAAGTGGGGTGTCAATTAGATCTATCCGGCCCTTTGTTTCTTCTTCAGTTCGAAAAATACAATCATGTATGTCTTGTCCACCATCCCCTGAAGGGAGGGGCAACAGTGTGGCAGGGTTCAAGTTAACACATCGTTTGATCGTTATATGAGGTGCAAACAGGGTCAATTCGTACCCTGTTAGACGCGCACTAGTTAAGTGCTGCGTCTGTGTCCTGTTTAATAATACGTCCACAGCATGAGGCACCATCACTGTCAGATCCGTATTCAGGACTAGCCCTTCCGATTGTCTGATTGCTATGGCCACTGCCGCTGCAGCCCTCAGACAACTGGGAAGTGCTCTGGCGACATTATCCAAAACCGCCGAGAAATATGCACAAGGCCTTTGCTTACCACCAAAGTCCTGTGTCAACACTGAAAGAGAGCAACCGTCCACCTCATGCACATAGAGCACAAAAGGCTTCCGGTAGTCAGGGGTGCCAAGCATGGGAGCAGAGCAAAGAGCAGTTTTCAGAGCAGAAAAAGCAGTCTGGCATTCATCAGTCCAAGGTAAGGGTTCATGCACATCCTTCGTAGTTAGATACAAGAAGGGTTTAGTCAAGAGAGAATAGTTAGCAATCCATTGGCGACAGTAGGAGGTTATACCAAGCAAAGCGCGGACATCACGTTGCGTGCGAGGAACAGGCATGTTAGTTATGGTTGCGATGCGCTCAGAAGTCAACCGTCTTCCCTCCTTCGACAGGAGATGACCGAGATAGGTCACCTCCGGTCGACAATGTTGAAATTTAGAGAGCGACACCTTGTTACCATGAGTGGCCAAGTGCCGTAGCAGGGTAACCGTAGCATCGCGGAAACCCTGTTCTGTATCAGAGGCCACAAGGAGGTCGTCAACATACTGCAATAGGACATTACCTGGCGGCAATTGTAAAGAATCCAATACTCTTTTTAGGGCTTGGCTGTAGATACTAGGGCTTTCGGTATACCCCTGGGGGGCGCGACAGAATCTAAAGCTGCGGCCCCCCAATGAGAAACCGAACAAATGTCTGCTATCCGGATGTATGGGAATGCTAAAGAAGGCATTCTTCAAATCAATCACCGAGAAAAATGTGGCAGTGGGAGGAATCATGGTCAAAATGGAATTAATGTCAGGTACCACCGGATATTGGGGTACCACAATCTTGTTAATTTCTCGTAAATCAATCACAAATCGGTAGGTATCAGCATAATCAGGAGATTGGGGTACGGGGGCTCGTTTAAGAATCGGAAGAATGGGACTGTTACAAACATTAGAGGCCGTTTCCTCCACCACCCCTGTTCTAATCAAGTCAGAAATAATGGCCAGTAAAGCGCGTTCCCCTGCGGGGGCTATTTTATACTGTGGGATCCTCGGCAATTTGGCATTCTGTTTCAGGGTGATGGACACCGGGGGAATTTGTAGGAATCCTACGTCAGTGTCCCCCAGGGCCCAAAGATCCTTCGGGAGTTGTGCAAGCTCAGGAGGTAGTGAGTCCGTTTTCGAAAAACATTGAACGGAGGGGATAGAGGTATTCCGAATGGTCAGATAAACTCCATCGGGGGAGCAATAGATGTGGGCATGCAATCTTTTCAATATATCCATACCCAGGAGATTTTCCCCACACTGGGAGGTGAGGAGGAAAGGCGATTCTATCGTAACCGGTCCCAGAGTAAGGGAAAGTGGTTTAGAAATCGGGCTCACCACCGGAGTTCCAGAGAACCCCACGGACACATTAGTCTGGCCAGACAGAGGGGCCCCCGGGACCAGGGCACGTGAAACAGAACTGTTCATAGCCCCTGTGTCAACCAAAAACTTACCTGATGCATCCAACAATCGTGCATGGACATAAGGTCCAGCTTGATCTATCGGGATTGACACATGCCCCTTACTCTGCCCTTGGCTGTCCTATGCTGGAGTATACCCGGCGTCTTCGTCCGTTACACGTCCATTATTGTAGTACTGTTTACCCTGGTTTTGGTCGAAATAATTCTGACTGTTCTCACCTCGGGCTGCCTGTTCTTGTCTCGTGTATCCACCACGGTGCCCACTCATCCTTCCCCGTCCGCGACCCCTTGAAGCCGTATTCTGTTCATATAGTAACGGACACTGCGCTCTCCAATGCCCCTCCTCTTTACAGAAAGCACATTGATTTATGCCCAAATCTGTTCGCCCAGCTGTTTGCGTCGGTCCCGCCCCTCTTGGAGCGAAATTCTGCAACCCTCGTCCTCTTCCTCTACCTCTCTCCACTTGCTGTAGTAACACTCGCGTTTTCAATTCTTTCGACTTTCTTTCTGTCTTATCCTTGCTCTCATTTTCCCGATGCTCATAATACTGAGCCATGCTCAGTATCGTGGAGGGCGTGGTGGTCGTCCAGGTACTCTCGGCTGCCTGTAACCGAGCCGATACCTCGCGTAGCAAATTTGTTACAAATCTATTAACAAATAAACGTACACCCCCCTCCGTTGCCAAGTCCTGTCCGCTGAAGTCAATGAACACTCCCTCAAACCTCGTGAAAAAATCAGAGTCACTCTCGTCCTTCTTTTGCTTACAGGCCGTCAGCTTGTCCCAATCTACTTTCCTGGGTGGGATCAGCGAATGCATATAAGTTATTATTCTCTCAGGCAAGGCCAGTATCTCAGGTCGGGGCTTGTTCCCTGGTTTACGATCTCTATCCCAGTTTCTCAATTGATCCCATGTCCCACCAAATTCCGTAACATGGTCCTGGTCATGTACCTGGCGCCAAATGTCCACTGGTACTAATAAAGCAAAGAATAATTCAATATCTGCCAACGTCATTACTGCTGACGAGGCGGCCTCGGTCAGTTCCTTGTAATATGCGGTGGGGTTCTTTCTAGGATCTGGCAACTGGCTTTTTAGGGATAGTACCTCACTCCGCTTCCAAGGGGTATAGACCCATTGTTCCTGGAACCGGGCGTCTACCCCGGGACGGGTAATGACGCCGTGGGCATCTACTACTGCGGCAACTTCTGGATGAAAGATAGGGTGCACTTCCCGCATAGGGAACTGGGAGAATCCGGCGGGAGTGGTAGACTGCAAACGAGCTCTATAAGAGACCAAAGTCTGTACCTTCCCATACACCTCTTCCGGTGTCAACTGAGATTTATGGACCTGATCAAGAATATCATATAGTATGGCCGGAGCCTTCCCTTCCTGATGTACCTGTTCCCACACAGAAATAAGACGGTTGGCCATATGCTCCAGAGCATGCTGTTGCATCACCGGTTCATAGTCTCTCATAGTACTCCAAATATCAGCAAGCGTATAAATGGGATGCCGCATCCACTGGGATGCTTGTGTAGCTATAGTTTCCCTTTCTTCCGTTCCCAAGGCCGAACGAGTGAACAACTTCCTACCCTCAGTGAGACTGGCCGGACGTAGCGGAGTAGTTGCAGCTGTTACCGGCGTGGTGCTGGCGGAGGAGGAGGGCAGAACAGAAGGGGAAGGCATTGACCCCAGCGACAGCTGAGGGGTCCCGGCTGCAGCTGCCGTCAATAAATTAGGCAGTATGGCCATAACTTCAGACACAGATGTCGGTAACCGAGAGAGGTTCGGCAGGGAGGAAGGGGTAGTGGTGGCCGGGGGAGCCGAAGCCGAGGCCCCCTGGGACATATCTGGAGCCGGGGCCGAGGCCCCTGATACCTCCGGATATATCCTCTGTGGCACATAAGGGGGTGGTGGTCTGGTGTCCAGTAAATCCTCTATCTCATCTTCTGCATTCGGGCGGGTCACATAGCTCTTATCCACCTTCAGTCGAAATTCACGATTCATGCAATCCAATCCCTTTTCTACTCTGTCTCGGTCATAGGCCATAGCTTTCTGAGTAACATTCTGCCCTGCCTTAGCTCTGGCTACTTTCTCTTCCCTTATTCGCCGTTGTTTGGCCTCCTTCTGCCATGCAATGAGGGCGTCAAACATGGCCTGCCTACTTCGCCTAGAAAACAGCTGTTCCTGTAGGAACGCAATTTTCTTTTCATCAAATGAGCCTGTTTTGGGCCAGCGTAACTCCTCATTGCCCTTGGTATACTTATGCCACAGAGTGCAAAACAACAACGGAGAGATCCCATGTTTGACGTACATAAAATGGCTAGGACTGCCCTCCGGCGGGGCGGGTTGGCTCTCCGCTAGTCTAGAGTCACTTGTTCGACAGCAGCAGCCAAAACAATTCAATTTACTAAAACAGGACATTTTGGTTAGTTTTCAGACATGTATACACGAACAACAATCAACACGAATCATACACAACGTACAATCAGTATCAGAGAACCAAGCCCGTTCACAGTCCAAAACACCAAACTACACGCGGGATTCCGGCCACCCTCCTGGCTCACCACTAAGACCAGCCCCCAACGAGGACTTGCCCCGTCAGGAGTATGCCTTGTGGCTACCCAGTCTAGGTCGCGGGTCCTTCCACGTGCAATCCGTTTGTAATCCTTCGGCGCGCCGTTTTTACTCAAATCAAATGCAACCTGTACGTACTTCGAGTCAAACCACGGTAATGCTAACCTCAATCAAGCAAGACACCACCCTCCGGTGCGTGTCCTCAAATCAATGCACCGCTGTCCAGCGCGAGCTTCAAACAAATGCAATCCGTGTTCAAAATCAAAAACGCATCGTTCTCAACGAATGCTCTCAAATCAATCAAATAGCACACCGTCTTCAACGCGTGCCTTAACCAATAATGCACCGTTTACAACGCGTGTGTCAAAATCAAATCAATACTCACCGGGTGCACCCAGATACGAATGTTCGTTCTCCGCTGCCAACTCCTCCCGACCAAATCGATCCAGTTTCTGGGTTAAGCCCGTAGGACCCCGGTGAAGGGTAACTAGCAGCAGGGGACGTACCGAAAAGTCGTGCAGGGTGGTAGAAATCCTCAGGCTCCTCTCCCGCCAACCGGTCAGGACGCCCCCAACCCCACCACCCGAATTCCGGGGGGGGGGGAAAGACCCTTTCACGGGGTCCCTTCGTGGTCGCCAACTGTTGTGTCCAAAATAATTATTCCAAGGGCCACACTTACCATTGGCCCGCAATGTTAGGTAAGAAGGAGCAGTTGGCAACGTGGAAGGTTCAAACGTTTATTAGCCATCACAGAACTCTATATAGAGGAGCCTCGTCGATCCTCACCCATCAGGTGCGCCGAGGAAGACTGCTGGCTCCTTGACAGTAACACACTTTTATACATTATCAGTACAGCATACAAAACCATATATGTGGAAAAGTACCAGTTAGTCCTGGCGCCCCTAATGAGCTCATGCCCATTTCTAGTTTCGGTTGCACATACAAAGGGTTACTATCTTTACAGAGAAGGTCGAAAGGGTAACTCCCTTTTCGTCCCAGGCCTAGAGGAATTTGCCTGATACTCCCTTTTAGCAGATGTGACCTTGCTTCTCAGCAACTCAGCCTGTCTCCTAATTAAATGCAAGGAAAGGGGAAAGCAGAGGGTGTGCGGAAAAGACCACGTGACTCCCAAGTGAGAGAGAGAGCCGTAATCCAAGATGGAGGCGGTTCGGTTTCTCGGCCCTTTTTGTCGTACTAAACATAATCGGGGATCTCGAGCCGTTTAACTCACCATAACGAGGTAAACTATCATTAGATATACTGCGCTAATCATATCGTAATATCTTGAATACCTCACCTGGTTCTCTGGCTCTAAAGCAGCTCTGCTGACCTGGTTCTCTCCCTCTAGAGCAGCTCTGCTGACCTGGTTCTCTGGCTCTACGGCAGCTCTGCTGACCTGGTTCTCTGCCTCTAGAGCAGCTCTGCTGACCTGGTTCTTAGGCTCTAGAGTAGCTCTGCTGACCTGGTTCTGTGGCTCTAAAGCAGCTCTGCTGACCTGGTTCTGTGGCTCTAAAGCAGCTCTGCTGACCTGGTTCTATGGCTCTAAAGCAGCTCTGCTGACCTGGATCTCTGGCTTTGAAGCTGCTCTGCTGACCTGGTTCTGTGGCTCTAAAGCAGCTCTGCTGACCTGGTTCTCTGGCTTTTAAGCTGCTCTGCTGACCTTGTTCTCTGGCTCTAGAGCAGCTCTGCTGGCCTGGTTCTCTCCCTCTAAAGCACCTCTGCTGACCTGGTTCTCTGGCTCTAAAGCAGCTCTGCTGACCTGGTTCTCTGGCTCTAAAGCAGCTCTGCTGACTTGGTTCTCTCTGTCTAAAGCAGCAATGCTGACCTAGTTTCTCTGGCTCTAGAGCAGCTCTGTTGACCTGTTTCTCTGGCTCTAAAGCAGCTCTTCTGACCTGGTTCTATGGCTCTAAAGCAGCTCTGCTGACCTGGTTCTATGGCTCTAAAGCAGCTCTGCTGACCTGGTTCTATGGCTCTAAAGCAGCTCTGCTGACCTGGATCTCTGGCTCTACAATGGCTCTGCTGACCTGGTTCTGTTGCTCTAAAGCAGCTCTGCAGACCAGGTTCTCTGGCTCTAGAGCAGCTCTGCTAACCCGGTTCTCTGGATCTAAAGCAGATCTTCTGGCCTGGTTCTCTGGCTCTAAAGCAGCTCTGCTGACCTGGTTCTCTGGCTCTAGAGCAGCTCTGCTGTCCTGGATCTTAGGGTCTAGAGCAGCTCTGCTGACCTGGTTCTCTGGCTCTACAACGGCTCTGCTGACCTGGTTCTCTGGCTCTAAAGCAGCTCTGCTGACCTGATGTTTGTCTGGCTCTAAAACAGCTCTGCTGACCTGGTTCTGTGGCTCTAAAGAAGCTCTGCTGACCTAGTTCTCTGGCTCTACAGCAGCTTTGCTGACCTGGTTCTCTGGCTCTAAAGCAGCTCTGCTGACCTGATGTTTCTCTGGATCTAAAACAGCTCTGCTGACCTGGTTCTGTGGCTCTAAAGAAGCTCTGCTGGCCTAGTTCTCTGGCTCTACAGCAGCTCTGATGACCTGGATCTCTGGTCTAAAGAGGCTTTGCTGACCTGGTTCTCTGGCTCTAGAGCAGCTCTGCTGACCTGGTTCTATGGCTGTAAAGAATCTCCTCTGACCTGGTTCTCTGGCTCTACAGCAGCTCTGCTGAACTGGTTCTCTGCCTCTAGAGCAGCTCTGCTGACCTGGTTCTTATGCTCGAGAGCAGCTCTGCTGACCTGGTTCTCTGGCTCTAAAGCAGCTCTGCTGACCTGGTTTCTCAGGCTTTACAGCAGCTCTGCTGACCTGGTTCTCTGGCTCCAAAGCAGCTCTGCTGACCTGGTTCTCTGTCTCTAGAGCAGCTCTGATGACCTGGTTCTTAGGCTCTAGAGCAGCTCTGCTGACCTGGTTCTCTGGCTCTAGAGCAGCCCTGTTGACCTGGTTCTCTGGCTCTAAAGCAGCTCTGCTGACCTGGTTCTCTGGCTCTAAAGCAGCTCTGCTGACTTGGTTCTCTCTGTCTAAAGCAGCAATGCTGACCTAGTTTCTCTGGCTCTACAGCAGCTCTGCTGTCCTGGTTATCTGCCTCAAGAGCAGTTCTTTTGACCTGGTTCTTAGGCTCTATAGCAGCTCTGCTGACCTGGTTTCTCTGGCTTTACACCAGCTCTGCTGACCTGGTTCTCTGGCTCTAGAGCAGCTCTGCTTACCTGGATCTCTGGCTCTAGAGCAGCTCTGCTGACCTGGTTCTCTAGCTCTAGAGCAGCTCTTCTGATGTGGTTCTCTGGCTGTAGAGGAGCCCTGCTGGCCTGGTTCTTAGGCTCTAGAGCAGCTCTGCTGACCTGGTTCTTAGGCTCTAGAGTAGCTCTGCTGACCTGGTTCTGTGGCTCTAAAGCAGCTCTGCTGACCTGGTTCTGTGGCTCTAAAGCAGCTCTGCTGACCTGGTTCTATGGCTCTAAAGCAGCTCTGCTGACCTGGATCTCTGGCTTTGAAGCTGCTCTGCTGACCTGGTTCTGTGGCTCTAAAGCAGCTCTGCTGACCTGGTTCTCTGGCTTTTAAGCTGCTCTGCTGACCTTGTTCTCTGGCTCTAGAGCAGCTCTGCTGGCCTGGTTCTCTCCCTCTAAAGCACCTCTGCTGACCTGGTTCTCTGGCTCTAAAGCAGCTCTGCTGACCTGGTTCTCTGGCTCTAAAGCAGCTCTGCTGACTTGGTTCTCTCTGTCTAAAGCAGCAATGCTGACCTAGTTTCTCTGGCTCTAGAGCAGCTCTGTTGACCTGTTTCTCTGGCTCTAAAGCAGCTCTTCTGACCTGGTTCTATGGCTCTAAAGCAGCTCTGCTGACCTGGTTCTATGGCTCTAAAGCAGCTCTGCTGACCTGGTTCTATGGCTCTAAAGCAGCTCTGCTGACCTGGATCTCTGGCTCTACAATGGCTCTGCTGACCTGGTTCTGTTGCTCTAAAGCAGCTCTGCAGACCAGGTTCTCTGGCTCTAGAGCAGCTCTGCTAACCCGGTTCTCTGGATCTAAAGCAGATCTTCTGGCCTGGTTCTCTGGCTCTAAAGCAGCTCTGCTGACCTGGTTCTCTGGCTCTAGAGCAGCTCTGCTGTCCTGGATCTTAGGGTCTAGAGCAGCTCTGCTGACCTGGTTCTGTGGCTCTAAAGAAGCTCTGCTGACCTAGTTCTCTGGCTCTACAGCAGCTTTGCTGACCTGGTTCTCTGGCTCTAAAGCAGCTCTGCTGACCTGATGTTTCTCTGGAACTAAAACAGCTCTGCTGACCTGGTTCTGTGGCTCTAAAGAAGCTCTGCTGGCCTAGTTCTCTGGCTCTACAGCAGCTCTGATGACCTGGATCTCTGGTCTAAAGAGGCTTTGCTGACCTGGTTCTCTGGCTCTAGAGCAGCTCTGCTGACCTGGTTCTATGGCTGTAAAGAATCTCCTCTGACCTGGTTCTCTGGCTCTACAGCAGCTCTGCTGAACTGGTTCTCTGCCTCTAGAGCAGCTCTGCTGACCTGGTTCTTATGCTCGAGAGCAGCTCTGCTGACCTGGTTCTCTGGCTCTAAAGCAGCTCTGCTGACCTGGTTTCTCAGGCTTTACAGCAGGTCTGCTGACCTGGTTCTCTGGCTCCAAAGCAGCTCTGCTGACCTGGTTCTCTGTCTCTAGAGCAGCTCTGATGACCTGGTTCTTAGGCTCTAGAGCAGCTCTGCTGACCTGGTTCTCTGGCTCTAGAGCAGCTCTGTTGACCTGGTTCTCTGGCTCTAAAGCAGCTCTGCTGACCTGGTTCTCTGGCTCTAAAGCAGCTCTGCTGACTTGGTTCTCTCTGTCTAAAGCAGCAATGCTGACCTAGTTTCTCTGGCTCTACAGCAGCTCTGCTGTCCTGGTTATCTGCCTCAAGAGCAGTTCTTTTGACCTGGTTCTTAGGCTCTATAGCAGCTCTGCTGACCTGGTTTCTCTGGCTTTACACCAGCTCTGCTGACCTGGTTCTCTGGCTCTAGAGCAGCTCTGCTTACCTGGATCTCTGGCTCTAGAGCAGCTCTGCTGACCTGGTTCTCTAGCTCTAGAGCAGCTCTTCTGATGTGGTTCTCTGGCTGTAGAGGAGCCCTGCTGGCCTGGTTCTTAGGCTCTAGAGCAGCTCTGCTGACTTGGTTCTCTGGCTCCACAACGACTCTGCTGACCTGGTTCTCTGGCTCTAGAGCAGCTCTGCTGACCTGGTTCTATGGCTCTAAAGCAGCTCTGCTGACCTGGTTCTCTGACTCTAAAGCAAGTCTGCTGACCTGGTTCTCTCGCTCCAAAGCAGCTCTGCTGACGTGGTTCTCGGGCTCTAAAGCAGCTCTGCTGACCTGGTTCTCTCCCTCTAAAGCAGCTCTGCTGTCCTGGTTCTCTGGCTCTATGGCAGCTCTGCTGACCTGGTTCTCTGCCTCTAGAGCAGCTCTGCTGACCTGGGTTTTAGGCTCTAGAGCAGCTCTGCTGACCTGGTGTCTATGGCTCTATAGCAGCTCTGCTGACCTGGTTCTCTGACTCTAGAGCAGATCTGTTGACCTGGGTCTTAGGCTCTAGAGCATCTCTGCTGACCTGCTTCTCTGGCTCTAAAGCAGCTCTGCTGACCTGGTTCTCTGGCTCTAAAGCAGCTCTGCTGACCTGGTTCTATGGCTCTAAAGCAGCTCTGCTGACCTGGTTCTCTGGCTTTGAAGCTGCTCTGCTGACCTGGTTCTCTGGCTCTAGAGCAGCTCTGCTGACCTGGTTCTCTCCCTCTAAAGCAGCACTGCTGACCTGTTTCTCTGACTCTAAAGCAGCTCTGCTGACTTGGTTTCTCTGGCTCTAAAGCAGCTCTGCAGACCTAGTTTCTCTGGCTCTAGAGCAGCTCTGCTGACCTGTTTCTCTGGCTCTAAAGCAGATCTTCTGACCTGGTTCTATGGCTCTAAAGCAGCTCTGCTGACCTGGTTCTCTGGCTCTACAATGGCTCTGCTGACCTGGTTCTGTTGCTCTAAAGCAGCTCAGCTGACCTGGTTCTCTGGATCTATAGCAGCGCTGCTAACCTGGTTCTCTGGCTCTAAAGCACATCTTCTGGCCTGGTTCTCTGGCTCTAAAGCAGCTTTGCTGACCTGGTTCTCTGGCTCTAGAGCAGCTCTGCTGTCCTGGATCTTAGGCTCTAGAGCAGCTCTGCTGACCTGGTTCTCTGGCTCTACAATGGCTCTGCTGACCTGGTTCTCTGGCTCTAAAGCAGCTCTGCTGACCTGATGTTTGTCTGGCTCTAAAACAGCTCTGCTGAACTGGTTCTGTGGCTCTAAAGAAGCTCTGCTGACCTAGTTCTCTGGCTCTACAGCAGCTCTGCTGACCTGGTTCTCTGGCTCTAAAGCAGCTCTGCTGACCTGATTTTTCTCTGGCTATAAAACAGCTCTGCTGACCTGGTTCTGTGGCTCTAAAGAAGCTCTGCTGACCTAGTTCTCTGGCTCTACAGCAGCTCTGATGACCTGGATCTCTGGTCTAAAGAGGCTTTGCTGACCTGGTTCTCTGGCTCTAGAGCAGCTCTGCTGACCTGGTTCTATGGCTGTAAAGAATCTCCTCTGACCTGGTTCTCTGGCTCTACAGCAGCTCTGCTGAACTGGTTCTCTGCCTCTAGAGCAGCTCTGCTGACCTGGTTCTATGGCTATAAAGAATCTCCTCTGACCTGGTTCTCTGGCTCTACAAAAGCTCTGCTGAACTGGTTCTCTGCCTCTAGAGCAGCTCTGCTGACCTGGTTCTTAGGCTCGAGAGCAGCTCTGCTGACCTGGATCTCTGGCTCTAGGGCAGCTCTGCTGACCTGGTACTTAGGCTCGAAAGCAGCTTTGCTGACCTGGTTCTCTGGCTCTAAAGCAGCTCTGCTGACCTGGTTCTCAAGCAGTTCTGCTGACCTGGTTCTCTGGCTCTAAAGCAGCTCTGCTTACCTGGTTCTCTGACTCTAAAGCAGCTCTGCTGATCTGATTCTATGGCTGTAAAGCAGCTCTGCTGACATGGTTCTCTGGCTCTAAAGCAGCTCTGCTGACCTAGTTCTCTGGCTGTAGAGCAGCCCTGCTGGCCTGGTTCTTAGGCTCTAGAGCAGCTCTGCTGACCTGGTTTCTGGGTCTAATGCAGCTCTACTGACCTGGTTCTCTGTATAGAGCAGCCCCGCTGACCTGGCTCTCTAGCTCTACTACGGCTCTGCAGACCTGGTTCTCTGGCTCTAAAGCAGCTCTGCTGACCTGGTTCTCTGGCTCTAGAGCAGCTCTGCTAACCTGGTTCTCTGGCTCAAAAGCAGCTCTGCTGTCCTGGTTCTCTGGCTCTAAAGCAGCTCTGCTGACCTGGTTGTTCTCTGGCTCTAAAACAGCTCTCTTGACCCGGTTCTGTGGCTTTAAAGAAGCTCTGCTGACCTAGTTCTCTGGGTCTACAGCAGCTCTGCTGAACTGGTTCTCTAGCTCTACAGCAGCTCTGATGACTTGGTTCTCTGGCTCTAAAGAGGCTCTGCTGACTTGATTCTCTGGCTCTCAAACAGCTCTGCTGACCTGGTTCTCTGGCTCTATAGCAGCTCTGCTGACCTGGTTTCTCTGGCTCTACAGCAGCTCTGCTGACCTGGTTCTCTGGTTCCAAAGCAGCTCTGCTGATCTGGTTCTCTGTCTCTAGAGCAGCTCTGATGACCTGGTTCTTAGGCTCTAGAGCAGCTCTGCTGACCTGGTTCTCTGGCTCTTGAGCAGCTCTGTTGACCTGGTTCTCTGGCTCTAAAGCAGCTCTGCTGACCTGGTTCTCTGGCTCTAAAGCAGATCTGCTGACTTGGTTCTCTCTGTCTAAAGCAGCAATGCTGACCTGGTTTCTCTGGGACTACAGCAGCTCTACTGTCCTGGTTCTCTGCCTCAAGAGCAGTTCTGCTGACCTGGTTCTTAGGCTCTATAGCAGCTCTGCTGACCTGGTTTCTCTGGCTTTACAGCAGCTCTGCTGACCTGGTTCTCTGGCTCTAGAGCAGCTCTGCTGACCTGGTTCTCTGGCTCTAGAGCAGCTCTGCTGACCTGGTTCTCTCACTCTAGAGCAACTCTTCTGATGTGGTTCTGTGGCTGTAGAGGAGCCCTGCTGGCCTGGTTCTTAGGCTCTAGAGCAGCTCTGCTGACTTGGTTCTCTGGCTCTACAACGACTCTGCTGACCTGGTTCTCTGGCTCGAGAGCAGCTCTGCTGACCTGGTTCTATGGCTCTAAAGCAGCGCTGCTGACCTGGCTCTCTGACTCTAAAGCAACTCTGCTGATCTGGTTCTCTCGCTCTAAAGCAGCTCTGCTGACATGGTTCTCTGGCTCTAAAGCAGCTCTGCTGACCTGGTTCTCTCCCTCTAAAGCAGCTCTGCTGACCTGGTTCTCTGGTTCTACGGCAGCTCTGTTGACCTGGTTCTCTGCCTCTAGATGTGGTCTGCTGACCTGTTTTTTAGGCTCTAGAGGAGCTCTGCTGACCTGGTGTCTATGGCTCTACAACAGCTCTGCTGACCTGGTTCACTGACTCTAGAACAGCTCTGTTGACCTGGGTCTTAGGCTCTAGAGCAGCTCTGCTGACCTGCTTCTCTGGCTCTAAAGCAGCTCTGCTGACCTGGTTCTCTGGCTCTAAAGCAGCTCTGCTGACCTGGTTCTATGGATCTAAAGCAGCTCTGCTGACCTGGTTCTCTGGCTTTGAAGCTGCTCTGCTGACCTGGTTCTCTGGCTCTAGAGCAGCTCTGCTGACCTGGTTCTCTCCCTCTAAAGCAGCTCTGCTGACCTGTTTCTCTGACTCTAAATCAGCTCTGCTGACATGGTTTCTCTGGCTCTAAAGCAGCTCTGCAGACCTAGTTTCTCTGGCTCTAGAGCAGCTCTGCTGACCTGTTTCTCTGGCTCTAAAGCAGATCTTCTGACCTGGTTCTATGGCTCTAAAGCAGCTCTGCTGACCTGGTTCTCTGGCTCTACAATGGCTCTGCTGACCTGATTCTGTTGCTCTAAAGCAGCTCAGCTGACCTGGTTCTCTGGCTCTAGAGCAGCGCTGCTAATTTGGTTCTCTGGCTCTAAAGCAGATCTTCTTGCCTGGTTCTCTGGCTCTAAAGCAGATCTGCTGACCTGGTTCTCTTGCTCTAGAGCAGCTCTGCTGACCTGATTCTCTGGCTCTACCACGGCTCTACTGACCTGGTTCTCTGGCTCTAAAGCAGCTCTGCTGACCTGGTTCTCTGGCTCTAGAGCAGCTCTGCTGTCATGGATCTTAGGCTCTAGAGCAGCTCTGCTGACCTGGTTCTCTGGCTCTACAATGGCTCTGCTGACCTGGTTCTCTGGCTCTAAAGATGCTCTGCTGACCTGGTTCTCTGGCTCTACAGCAGCTCTGCTGACCTGGTTCTCTGTTTCTAAAGCAGCTCTGCTGACCTGGGTTTTAGGCTCTAGAGCAGCTCTGCTGACCTGGTTCTCTCGCTCCAAAGCAGCTCTGCTGACGTGGTTCTCTGGCTCTAAAGCAGCTCTGCTGACCTGGTTCTCTCCCTCTAAAGCAGCTCTGCTGACCTGGTTCTCTGGCTCTATGGCAGCTCTGCTGACCTGGTTCTCTGCCTCTAGAGCAGCTCTGCTGACCTGGGTTTTAGGCTCTAGAGCAGCTCTGCTGACCTGGTGTCTATGGCTCTATAGCAGCTCTGCTGACCTGGTTCTCTGACTCTAGAGCAGATCTGTTGACCTGGGTCTTAGGCTCTAGAGCATCTCTGCTGACCTGCTTCTCTGGCTCTAAAGCAGCTCTGCTGACCTGGTTCTCTGGCTCTAAAGCAGCTCTGCTGACCTGGTTCTATGGCTCTAAAGCAGCTCTGCTGACCTGGTTCTCTGGCTTTGAAGCTGCTCTGCTGACCTGGTTCTCTGGCTCTAGAGCAGCTCTGCTGACCTGGTTCTCTCCCTCTAAAGCAGCACTGCTGACCTGTTTCTCTGACTCTAAAGCAGCTCTGCTGACTTGGTTTCTCTGGCTCTAAAGCAGCGCTGCAGACCTAGTTTCTCTGGCTCTAGAGCAGCTCTGCTGACCTGTTTCTCTGGCTCTAAAGCAGATCTTCTGACCTGGTTCTATGGCTCTAAAGCAGCTCTGCTGACCTGGTTCTCTGGCTCTACAATGGCTCTGCTGACCTGGTTCTGTTGCTCTAAAGCAGCTCAGCTGACCTGGTTCTCTGGATCTATAGCAGCGCTGCTAACCTGGTTCTCTGGCTCTAAAGCACATCTTCTGGCCTGGTTCTCTGGCTCTAAAGCAGCTTTGCTGACCTGGTTCTCTGGCTCTAGAGCAGCTCTGCTGTCCTGGATCTTAGGCTCTAGAGCAGCTCTGCTGACCTGGTTCTCTGGCTCTACAATGGGTCTGCTGACCTGGTTCTCTGGCTCTAAAGCAGCTCTGCTGACCTGATGTTTGTCTGGCTCTAAAACAGCTCTGCTGAACTGGTTCTGTGGCTCTAAAGAAGCTCTGCTGACCTAGTTCTCTGGCTCTACAGCAGCTCTGCTGACCTGGTTCTCTGGCTCTAAAGCAGCTCTGCTGACCTGATGTTTCTCTGGCTATAAAACAGCTCTGCTGACCTGGTTCTGTGGCTCTAAAGAAGATCTGCTGACCTAGTTCTCTGGCTCTACAGCAGCTCTGATGACCTGGATCTCTGGTCTAAAGAGGCTTTGCTGACCTGGTTCTCTGGCTCTAGAGCAGCTCTGCTGACCTGGTTCTATGGCTGTAAAGAATCTCCTCTGACTTGGTTCTCTGGCTCTACAGCAGCTCTGCTGAACTGGTTCTCTGCCTCTAGAGCAGCTCTGCTGACCTGGTTCTATGGCTATAAAGAATCTCCTCTGACCTGGTTCTCTGGCTCTACAACAGCTCTGCTGAACTGGTTCTCTGCCTCTAGAGCAGCTCTGCTGACCTGGTTCTTAGGCTCGAGAGCAGCTCTGCTGACCTGGATCTCTGGCTCTAGGGCAGCTCTGCTGACCTGGTTCTTAGTCTCAAAAGCAGCTTTGCTGACCTGGTTCTCTGGCTCTAAAGCAGCTCTGCTGACCTGGTTCTCAAGCAGTTCTGCTGACCTGGTTCTCTGGCTCTAAAGCAGCTCTGCTTACCTGGTTCTCTGACTCTAAAGCAGCTCTGCTGATCTGATTCTATGGCTGTAAAGCAGCTCTGCTGACATGGTTCTCTGGCTCTAAAGCAGCTCTGCTGACCTAGTTCTCTGGCTGTAGAGCAGCCCTGCTGGCCTTGTTCTTAGGCTCTAGAGCAGCTCTGCTGACCTGGTTTCTGGGTCTAATGCAGCTCTACTGACCTGGTTCTCTGTAAAGAGCAGCCCCGCTGACCTGGCTCTCTAGCTCTACTACGGCTCTGCAGACCTGGTTCTCTGGCTCTAAAGCAGCTCTGCTGACCCGTTTCTCTGGCTCTATAACAGCTCTGCAGACCTGGTTCTCTAGCTCTAAAGCAGCTCTGCTGACCTGGATCTCTGGCTCTAGAGCAGCTCTGCTAACCTGGTTCTCTGGCTCAAAAGCAGCTCTGCTGTCCTGGTTCTCTGGCTCTAAAGCAGCTCTGCTGACCTGGTTGTTCTCTGGCTCTAAAACAGCTCTCTTGACCCGGTTCTGTGGCTTTAAAGAAGCTCTGCTGACCTAGTTCTCTGGGTCTACAGCAGCTCTGCTGAACTGGTTCTCTAGCTCTACAGCAGCTCTGATGACTTGGTTCTCTGGCTCTAAAGAGGCTCTGCTGACTTGATTCTCTGGCTCTCAAACAGCTCTGCTGACCTGGTTCTCTGGCTCTATAGTAGCTCTGCTGACCTGGTTTCTCTGGCTCTACAGCTGCTCTGCTGACCTGGTTCTCTGGTTCCAAAGCAGCTCTGCTGATCTGGTTCTCTGTCTCTAGAGCAGCTCTGATTACCTGGTTCTTAGGCTCTAGAGCAGCTCTGCTGACCTGGTTCTCTGGCTCTAGAGCAGCTCTGTTGACCTGGTTCTCTGGCTCTAAAGCAGCTCTGCTGACCTGGTTCTCTGGCTCTAAAGCAGATCTGCTGACTTGGTTCTCTCTGTCTAAAGCAGCAATCCTGACCTGGTTTCTCTGGGACTACAGCAGCTCTACTGTCCTGGTTCTCTGCCTCAAGAGCAGTTCTGCTGACCTGGTTCTTAGGCTCTATAGCAGCTCTGCTGACCTGGTTTCTCTGGCTTTACAGCAGCTCTGCTGACCTGGTTCTCTGGCTCTAGAGCAGCTCTGCTGACCTGGTTCTCTGGCTCTAGAGCAGCTCTGCTGACCTGGTTCTCTCGCTCTAGAGCAACTCTTCTGATGTGGTTCTGTGGCTGTAGAGGAGCCCTGCTGGACTGGTTCTTAGGCTCTAGAGCAGCTCTGCTGACTTGGTTCTCTGGCTCTACAACGACTCTGCTGACCTGGTTCTCTGGCTCGAGAGCAGCTCTGCTGACCTGGTTCTATGGCTCTAAAGCAGCTCTGCTGACCTGGTTCTCTGACTCTAAAGCAACTCTGCTGATCTGGTTCTCTCGCTCTAGAGCAACTCTTCAGATGTGGTTCTGTGGCTGTAGAGGAGCCCTGCTGGCCTGGTTCTTAGGCTCTAGAGCAGCTCTGCTGACTTGGTTCTCTGGCTCTACAACGACTCTGCTGACCTGGTTCTCTGGCTCGAGAGCAGCTCTGCTGACCTGGTTCTATGGCTCTAAAGCAGCTCTGCTGACCTGGTTCTCTGACTCTAAAGCAACTCTGCTGATCTGGTTCTCTCGGTCTAAAGCAGCTCTGCTGACATGGTTCTCTGGCTCTAAAGCAGCTCTGCTGACCTGGTTCTCTGGTTCTACGGCAGCTCTGCTGACCTGGTTCTCTGCCTCTAGATGTGGTCTGCTGACCTGGTTTTTAGGCTCTAGAGCAGCTCTGCTGACCTGGTGTCTATGGCTCTACAACAGCTCTGCTGACCTGGTTCACTGACTCTAGAGCAGCTCTGTTGACCTGGGTCTTAGGCTCTAGAGCAGCTCTGCTGACCTGCTTCTCTGGCTCTATAGCAGCTCTGCTGACCTGGTTTCTCTGGCTCTACAGCAGCTCTGCTGACCTGGTTCTCTGGTTCCAAAGCAGCTCTGCTGATCTGGTTCTCTGTCTCTAGAGCAGCTCTGATGACCTGGTTCTTAGGCTCTAGAGCAGCTCTGCTGACCTGGTTCTCTGGCTCTAGAGCAGCTCTGTTGACCTAGTTCTCTGGCTCTAAAGCAGCTCTGCTGACCTGGTTCTCTGGCTCTAAACCAGATCTGCTAACTTGGTTCTCTCTGTTTAAAGCAGCAATGCTGACCTGGTTTCTCTGGGACTACAGCAGCTCTACTGTCCTGGTTCTCTGCCTCAAGAGCAGTTCTGCTGACCTGGTTCTTAGGCTCTATAGCAGCTCTGCTGACCTGGTTTCTCTGGCTTTACAGCAGCTCTGCTGACCTGGTTCTCTGGCTCTAGAGCAGCTCTGCTATCCTGGTTCTCTGGCTCTAGAGCAGCTCTGCTGACCTGGTTCTATGGCTCTAAAGCAGCTCTGCTGACCTGGTTCTCTGACTCTAAAGCAACTCTGCTGATCTGGTTCTCTCGGTCTAAAGCAGCTCTGCTGACATGGTTCTCTGGCTCTAAAGCAGCTCTGCTGACCTGGTTCTCTGGTTCTACGGCAGCTCTGCTGACCTGGTTCTCTGCCTCTAGATGTGGTCTGCTGACCTGGTTTTTAGGCTCTAGAGCAGCTCTGCTGACCTGGTGTCTATGGCTCTACAACAGCTCTGCTGTCCTGGTTCACTGACTCTAGAGCAGCTCTGTTGACCTGGGTCTTAGGCTCTAGAGCAGCTCTGCTGACCTGCTTCTCTGGCTCTAAAGCAGCTCTGCTGACCTGGTTCTCTGGCTCTAAAGCAGCTCTGCTGACCTGGTTCTATGGCTCTAAAGCAGCTCTGCTGACCTGGTTCTCTGGCTTTGAAGCTGCTCTGCTGACCTGGTTCTCTGGCTCTAGAGCAGCTCTGCTGACCTGGTTCTCTCCCTCTAAAGCAGCTCTGCTGACCTGTTTCTCTGACTCTAAATCAGCTCTGCTGACATGGTTTCTCTGGCTCTAAAGCAGCTCTGCAGACCTAGTTTCTCTGGCTCTAGAGCAGCTCTGCTGACTTGGTTCTCTCTGTCTATAGCAGCAATGCTGACCTAGTTTCTCTGGCTCTAGAGCAGCTCTGCTGACCTGTTTCTCTGGCTCTAAAGCAGCTCTTCTGACCTGGTTCTATGGCTCTAAAGCAGCTCTCCTGACCTGGTTCTATGGCTCTAAAGCAGCTCTGATGACCTGGATCTCTGGTCTAAAGAGGCTTTGCTGACCTGGTTCTCTGGCTCTAGAGCAGCTCTGCTGACCTGGTTCTATGGCTGTAAAGAATCTCCTCTGACCTGGTTCTCTGGCTCTACAGCAGCTCTGCTGAACTGGTTCTCTGCCTCTAGTGCAGCTCTGCTGACCTGGTTCTTATGCTCGAGAGCAGCTCTGCTGACCTGGTTCTCTGGCTCTAAAGCAGCTCTGCTGACCTGGTTTCTCAGGCTTTACAGCAGCTCTGCTGACCTGGTTCTCTGGCTCCAAAGCAGCTCTGCTGACCTGGTTCTCTGTCTCTAGAGCAGCTCTGATGACCTGGTTCTTAGGCTCTAGAGCAGCTCAGCTGACCTGGTTCTCTGGCTCTAGAGCAGCTCTGTTGACCTGGTTCTCTGGCTCTAAAGCAGCTCTGCTGACCTGGTTCTCTGGCTCTAAAGCAGCTCTGCTGACTTGGTTCTCTCTGTCTAAAGCAGCAATGCTGACCTAGTTTCTCTGGCTCT
Source organism: Triturus cristatus (assembly GCF_964204655.1). Lineage (NCBI taxonomy): Eukaryota > Metazoa > Chordata > Amphibia > Caudata > Salamandridae > Triturus > Triturus cristatus. The sequence goes on from NC_140579.1 coordinate 1,162,755,287, forward strand.
ACAGCAGCTCTGCTGTCCTGGTTATCTGGCTCTACAGCAGTTCTTTTGACCTGGTTCTTAGGCTCTATAGCAGCTCTGCTGACCTGGTTTCTCTGGCTTTACACCAGCTCTGCTGACCTGGTTCTCTGGCTCTAGAGCAGCTCTGCTTACCTGGATCTCTGGCTCTAGAGCAGCTCTGCTGACCTGGTTCTCTAGCTCTAGAGCAGCTCTTCTGATGTGGTTCTCTGGCTGTAGAGGAGCCCTGCTGGCCTGGTTCTTAGGCTCTAGAGCAGCTCTGCTGACTTTGTTTTCTGGCTCCACAACGACTCTGCTGACCTGGTTCTCTGGCTCTAGAGCAGCTCTGCTGACCTGGTTCTATGGCTCTAAAGCAGCTCTGCTGACCTGGTTCTCTGACTCTAAAGCAAGTCTGCTGACCTGGTTCTCTCGCTCCAAAGCAGCTCTGCTGACGTGGTTCTCTGGCTCTAAAGCAGCTCTGCTGACCTGGTTCTCTCCCTCTAAAGCAGCTCTGCTGTCCTGGTTCTCTGGCTCTATGGCAGCTCTGCTGACCTGGTTCTCTGTCTCTAGAGCAGCTCTGCTGACCTGGGTTTTAGGCTCTAGAGCAGCTCTGCTGACCTGGTGTCTATGGCTCTATAGCAGCTCTGCTGACCTGGTTCTCTGACTCTAGAGCAGATCTGTTGACCTGGGTCTTAGGCTCTAGAGCATCTCTGCTGACCTGCTTCTCTGGCTCTAAAGCAGCTCTGCTGACCTGGTTCTCTGGCTCTAAAGCAGCTCTGCTGACCTGGTTCTATGGCTCTAAAGCAGCTCTGCTGACCTGGTTCTCTGGCTTTGAAGCTGCTGACCTGGTTCTCTGGCTCTAGAGCAGCTCTGCTGACCTGGTTCTCTCCCTCTAAAGCAGCACTGCTGACCTGTTTCTCTGACTCTAAAGCAGCTCTGCTGACTTGGTTTCCCTGGCTCTAAAGCAGCTCTGCAGACCTAGTTTCTCTGGCTCTAGAGCAGCTCTGCTGACCTGTTTCTCTGGCTCTAAAGCAGATCTTCTGACCTGGTTCTATGGCTCTAAAGCAGCTCTGTTGACCTGGTTCTCTGGCTCTACAATGGCTCTGCTGACCTCGTTCTGTTGCTCTAAAGCAGCTCAGCTGACCTGGTTCTCTGGATCTATAGCAGCGCTGCTAACCTGGTTCTCTGGCTCTAAAGCACATCTTCTGGCCTGGTTCTCTGGCTCTAAAGCAGCTTTGCTGACCTGGTTCTCTGGCTCTAGAGCAGCTCTGCTGTCCTGGATCTTAGGCTCTAGAGCAGCTCTGCTGACCTGGTTCTCTGGCTCTACAATGGCTCTGCTGACCTGGTTCTCTGGCTCTAAAGCAGCTCTGCTGACCTGATGTTTGTCTGGCTCTAAAACAGCTCTGCTGAACTGGTTCTGTGGCTCTAAAGAAGCTCTGCTGACCTAGTTCTCTGGCTCTACAGCAGCTCTGCTGACCTGGTTCTCTGGCTCTAAAGCAGCTCTGCTGACCTGATGTTTCTCTGGCTATAAAACAGCTCTGCTGACCTGGTTCTGTGGCTCTAAAGAAGCTCTGCTGACCTAGTTCTCTGGCTCTACAGCAGCTCTGATGACCTGGATCTCTGGTCTAAAGAGGCTTTGCTGACCTGGTTCTCTGGCTCTAGAGCAGCTCTGCTGACCTGGTTCTATGGCTGTAAAGAATATCCTCTGACCTGGTTCTCTGGCTCTACAGCAGCTCTGCTGAACTGGTTCTCTGCCTCTAGAGCAGCTCTAGCTCTGCTGACCTGGTTCTATGGCTATAAAGAATCTCCTCTGACCTGGTTCTCTGGCTCTACAACAGCTCTGCTGAACTGGTTCTCTGCCTCTAGAGCAGCTCTGCTGACCTGGTTCTTAGGCTCGAGAGCAGCTCTGCTGACCTGGATCTCTGGCTCTAGGGCAGCTCTGCTGACCTGGTTCTTAGTCTCGAAAGCAGCTTTGCTGACCTGGTTCTCTGGCTCTAAAGCAGCTCTGCTGACCTGGTTCTCAAGCAGTTCTGCTGACCTGGTTCTCTGGCTCTAAAGCAGCTCTGCTTACCTGGTTCTCTGACTCTAAAGCAGCTCTGCTGATCTGATTCTATGGCTGTAAAGCAGCTCTGCTGACATGGTTCTCTGGCTCTAAAGCAGCTCTGCTGACCTAGTTCTCTGGCTGTAGAGCAGCCCTGCTGGCCTGGTTCTTAGGCTCTAGAGCAGCTCTGCTGACCTGGTTTCTGGGTCTAATGCAGCTCTACTGACCTGGTTCTCTGTATAGAGCAGCCCCGCTGACCTGGCTCTCTAGCTCTACTACGGCTCTGCAGACCTGGTTCTCTGGCTCTAAAGCAGCTCCGCTGACCTGGTTCTCTGGCTATAGAGCAGCTCTGCTGACCTGGTTTCTCTGGCTCTACAGCAGCTCTGCTGACCTGGTTCTCTGGTTCCAAAGCAGCTCTGCTGATCTGGTTCTCTGTCTCTAGAGCAGCTCTGATGACCTGGTTCTTAGGCTCTAGAGCAGCTCTGCTGACCTGGTTCTCTGGCTCTAGAGCAGCTCTGTTGACCTGGTTCTCTGGCTCTAAAGCAGCTCTGCTGACCTGGTTCTCTGGCTCTAAATCAGATCTGCTGACTTGGTTCTCTCTGTCTAAAGCAGCAATGCTGACCTGGTTTCTCTGGGACTACAGCAGCTCTACTGTCCTGGTTCTCTGCCTCAAGAGCAGTTCTGCTGACCTGGTTCTTAGGCTCTATAGCAGCTCTGCTGACCTGGTTTCTCTGGCTTTACAGCAGCTCTGCTGACCTGGTTCTCTGGCTCTAGAGCAGCTCTGCTGACCTGGTTCTCTGGCTCTAGAGCAGCTCTGCTGACCTGGTTCTCTCGCTCTAGAGCAACTCTTCCGATGTGGTTCTGTGGCTGTAGAGGAGCCCTGCTGGCCTGGTTCTCAGGCTCTAGAGCAGCTCTGCTGACTTGGTTCTCTGGCTCTACAACGACTCTGCTGACCTGGTTCTCTGGCTCGAGAGCAGCTCTGCTGACCTGGTTCTATGGCTCTAAAGCAGCTCTGCTGACCTGGCTCTCTGACTCTAAAGCAATTCTGCTGATCTGGTTCTCTCGCTCTAAAGCAGCTCTGCTGACATGGTTCTCTGGCTCTAAAGCAGCTCTGCTGACCTGGTTCTCTCCCTCTAAAGCAGCTCTGGTGACCTGGTTCTCTGGTTCTACGGCAGCTCTGCTGACCTGGTTCTCTGCCTCTAGATGTGGTCTGCTGACCTGGTTTTTAGGCTCTAGAGCAGCTTTGCTGACCTGGTGTCTATGGCTCTACAACAGCTCTGCTGACCTGGTTCACTGACTCTAGAACAGCTCTGTTGACCTGGGTCTTAGGCTCTAGAGCAGCTCTGCTGACCTGCTTCTCTGGCTCTAAAGCAGCTCTGCTGACCTGGTTCTCTGGCTCTAAAGCAGCTCTGCTGACCTGGTTCTATGGCTCTAAAGCAGCTTTGCTGACCTGGTTCTCTGGCTTTGAAGCTGCTCTGCTGACCTGGTTCTCTGGCTCTAGAGCAGCTCTGCTGACCTGGTTCTCTCCCTCTAAAGCAGCTCTGCTGACCTGTTTCTCTGACTCTAAATCAGCTCTGCTGACATGGTTTCTCTGGCTCTAAAGCAGCTCTGCAGACCTAGTTTCTCTGGCTCTAGAGCAGCTCTGCTGACCTGTTTCTCTGGCTCTAAAGCAGATCTTATGACCTGGTTCTATGGCTCTAAAGCAGCTCTGCTGACCTGGTTCTCTGGCTCTACAATGGCTCTGCTGACCTGATTCTGTTGCTCTAAAGCAGCTCAGCTGACCTGGTTCTCTGGCTCTAGAGCAGCGCTGCTAATCTGGTTCTCTGGCTCTAAAGCAGATCTTCTTGCCTGGTTCTCTGGCTCTAAAGCAGATCTGCTGACCTGGTTCTCTTGCTCTAGAGCAGCTCTGCTGTCCTGGATCTTAGGCTCTAGAGCAGCTCTGCTGACCTGTTTCTCTGGCTCTACAACGGCTCTACGGACCTGGTTCTCTGGCTCTAAAGCAGCTCTGCTGACCTGGTTCTCTGGCTCTAGAGCAGCTCTGCTGTCCTGGATCTTAGGCTCTAGAGCAGCTCTGCTGACCTGGTTCTCTGGCTCTACAACGGCTCTGCTGACCTGGTTCTCTGGCTCTAAAGATGCTCTGCTGACCTAGTTCTCTGGCTCTACAGCAGCTCTGCTGACCTGGTTCTCTGTTTCTAAAGCAGCTCTGCTGACCTGGGTTTTAGGCTCTAGAGCAGCTCTGCTGACCTGGTTCTCTCTCTCCAAAGCAGCTCTGCTGACGTGGTTCTCTGGCTCTAAAGAAGCTCTGCTGACCTGGTTCTCTCCCTCTAAAGCAGCTCTGCTGACCTGGTTCTCTGGCTCTATGGCAGCTCTGCTGACCTGGTTCTCTGCCTCTAGAGCAGCTCTGCTGACCTGGGTTTTAGGCTCTAGAGCAGCTCTGCTGACCTGGTGTCTATGGCTCTATAGCAGCTCTGCTGACCTGGTTCTCTGACTCTAGAGCAGATCTGTTGACCTGGGTCTTAGGCTCTAGAGCATCTCTGCTGACCTGCTTCTCTGGCTCTAAAGCAGCTCTGCTGACCTGGTTCTCTGGCTCTAAAGCAGCTCTGCTGACCTGGTTCTATGGCTCTAAAGCAGCTCTGCTGACCTGGTTCTCTGGCTTTGAAGCTGCTCTGCTGACCTGGTTCTCTGGCTCTAGAGCAGCTCTGCTGACCTGGTTCTCTCCCTCTAAAGCAGCACTGCTGACCTGTTTCTCTGACTCTAAAGGAGCTCTGCTGACTTGGTTTCTCTGGCTCTAAAGCAGCGCTGCAGACCTAGTTTCTCTGGCTCTAGAGCAGCTCTGCTGACCTGTTTCTCTGGCTCTAAAGCAGATCTTCTGACCTGGTTCTATGGCTCTAAAGCAGCTCTGCTGACCTGGTTCTCTGGCTCTACAATGGCTCTGCTGACCTGGTTCTGTTGCTCTAAAGCAGCTCAGCTGACCTGGTTCTCTGGATCTATAGCAGCGCTGCTAACCTGGTTCTCTGGCTCTAAAGCACATCTTCTGGCCTGGTTCTCTGGCTCTAAAGCAGCTTTGCTGACCTGGTTCTCTGGCTCTAGAGCAGCTCTGCTGTCCTGGATCTTAGGCTCTAGAGCAGCTCTGCTGACCTGGTTCTCTGGCTCTACAATGGCTCTGCTGACCTGGTTCTCAGGCTCTAAAGCAGCTCTGCTGACCTGATGTTTGTCTGGCTCTAAAACAGCTCTGCTGAACTGGTTCTGTGGCTCTAAAGAAGCTCTGCTGACCTAGTTCTCTGGCTCTACAGCAGCTCTGCTGACCTGGTTCTCTGGCTCTAAAGCAGCTCTGCTGACCTGATGTTTCTCTGGCTATAAAACAGCTCTGCTGACCTGGTTCTGTGGCTCTAAAGAAGCTCTGCTGACCTAGTTCTCTGGCTCTACAGCAGCTCTGATGACCTGGATCTCTGGTCTAAAGAGGATTTGCTGACCTGGTTCTCTGGCTCTAGAGCAGCTCTGCTGACCTGGTTCTATGGCTGTAAAGAATATCCTCTGACCTGGTTCTCTGGCTCTACAGCAGCTCTGCTGAACTGGTTCTCTGCCTCTAGAGCAGCTCTACTGACCTGGTTCTATGGCTATAAAGAATCTCCTCTGACCTGGTTCTCTGGCTCTACAACAGCTCTGCTGAACTGGTTCTCTGCCTCTAGAGCAGCTCTGCTGACCTGGTTCTTAGGCTCGAGAGCAGCTCTGCTGACCTGGATCTCTGGCTCTAGGGCAGCTCTGCTGACCTGGTTCTTAGTCTCGAAAGCAGCTTTGCTGACCTGGTTCTCTGGCTCTAAAGCAGCTCTGCTGACCTGGTTCTCAAGCAGTTCTGCTGACCTGGTTCTCTGGCTCTAAAGCAGCTCTGCTTACCTGGTTCTCTGACTCTAAAGCAGCTCTGCTGATCTGATTCTATGGCTGTAAAGCAGCTCTGCTGACATGGTTCTCTGGCTCTAAAGCAGCTCTGCTGACCTAGTTCTCTGGCTGTAGAGCAGCCCTGCTGGCCTGGTTCTTAGGCTCTAGAGCAGCTCTGCTGACCTGGTTTCTGGGTCTAATGCAGCTCTACTGACCTGGTTCTCTGTATAGAGCAGCCCCGCTGACCTGGCTCTCTAGCTCTACTACGGCTCTGCAGACCTGGTTCTCTGGCTCTAAAGCAGCTCCGCTGACCTGGTTCTCTGGCTATAGAGCAGCTCTGCTGACCCGTTTCTCTGGCTCTATAACAGCTCTGCAGACCTGGTTCTCTTGCTCTAAAGCAGCTCTGCTGACCTGGTTCTCTGGCTCTAGAGCAGCTCTGCTAACCTGGTTCTCTGGCTCAAAAGCAGCTCTGCTGTCCTGGTTCTCTGGCTCTAAAGCAGCTCTGCTGACCTGGTTGTTCTCTGGCTCTAAAACAGCTCTCTTGACCCGGTTCTGTGGCTTTAAAGAAGCTCTGCTGACCTAGTTCTCTGGGTCTACAGCAGCTCTGCTGAACTGGTTCTCTAGCTCTACAGCAGCTCTGATGACTTGGTTCTCTGGCTCTAAAGAGGCTCTGCTGACTTGATTCTCTGGCTCTCAAACAGCTCTGCTGACCTGGTTCTCTGGCTCTATAGCAGCTCTGCTGACCTGGTTTCTCTGGCTCTACAGCAGCTCTGCTGACCTGGTTCTCTGGTTCCAAAGCAGCTCTTCTGATCTGGTTCTCTGTCTCTAGAGCAGATCTGCTGACTTGGTTCTCGCTGTCTAAAGCAGCAATGCTGACCTGGTTTCTCTGGGACTACAGCAGCTCTACTGTCCTGGTTCTCTGCCTCAAGAGCAGTTCTGCTGACCTGGTTCTTAGGCTCTATAGCAGCTCTGCTGACCTGGTTTCTCTGGCTTTACAGCAGCTCTGCTGACCTGGTTCTCTGGCTATAGAGCAGCTCTGCTGACCTGGTTCTCTGGCTCTAGAGCAGCTCTGCTGACCTGGTTCTCTCGCTCTAGAGCAACTCTTCTGATGTGGTTCTGTGGCTGTAGAGGAGCCCTGCTGGCCTGGTTCTTAGGCTCTAGAGCAGCTCTGCTGACTTGGTTCTCTGGCTCTACAACGACTCTGCTGACCTGGTTCTCTGGCTCGAGAGCAGCTCTGCTGACCTGGTTCTATGGCTCTAAAGCAGCTCTGCTGACCTGGTTCTCTGACTCTAAAGCAACTCTGCTGATCTGGTTCTCTCGCTCTAAAGCAGCTCTGCTGACATGGTTCTCTGGCTCTAAAGCAGCTCTGCTGACCTGGTTCTCTCCCTCTAAACCAGCTCTGCTGACCTGGTTCTCTGGTTCTACGGCAGCTCTGCTGACCTGGTTCTCTGCCTCTAGATGTGGTCTGCTGACCTGGTTTTTAGGCTCTAGAGCAGCTCTGCTGACCTGGTGTCTATGGCTCTACAACAGCTCTGCTGACCTGGTTCACTGACTCTAGAGCAGCTCTGTTGACCTGGGTCTTAGGCTCTAGAGCAGCTCTGCTGACCTGCTTTTCTGGCTCTAAAGCAGCTCTGCTGACCTGGTTCTCTGGCTCTAAAGCAGCTCTGCTGACCTGGTTCTATGGCTCTAAAGCAGCTCTGCTGACCTGGTTCCCTGGCTTTGAAGCTGCTCTGCTGACCTGGTTCTCTGGCTCTAGAGCAGCTCTGCTGACCTGGTTCTCTCCCTCTAAAGCAGCTCTGCTGACCTGTTTCTCTGACTCTAAATCAGCTCTGCTGACATGGTTTCTCTGGCTCTAAAGCAGCTCTGCAGACCTAGTTTCTCTGGCTCTAGAGCAGCTCTGCTGACTTGGTTCTCTCTGTCTAAAGCAGCAATGCTGACCTAGTTTCTCTGGCTCTAGAGCAGCTCTGCTGACCTGTTTCTCTGGCTCTAAAGCAGCTCTTCTGACCTGGTTCTATGGCTCTAAAGCAGCTCTGCTGACCTGGTTCTATGGCTCTAAAGCAGCTCTGATGACCTGGATCTCTGGTCTAAAGAGGATTTGCTGACCTGGTTCTCTGGCTCTAGAGCAGCTCTGCTGACCTGGTTCTATGGCTGTAAAGAATCTCCTCTGACCTGGTTCTCTGGCTCTACAGCAGCTCTGCTGAACTGGTTCTCTGCCTCTAGAGCAGCTCTGCTGACCTGGTTCTTATGCTCGAGAGCAGCTCTGCTGACCTGGTTCTCTGGCTCTAAAGCAGCTCTGCTGACCTGGTTTCTCAGGCTTTACAGAAGCTCTGCTGACCTGGTTCTCTGGCTCCAAAGCAGCTCTGCTGACCTGGTTCTCTGTCTCTAGAGCAGCTCTGATGACCTGGTTCTTAGGCTCTAGAGCAGCTCCGCTGACCTGGTTCTCTGGCTCTAGAGCAGCTCTGTTGACCTGGTTCTCTGGCTCTAAAGCAGCTCTGCTGACCTGGTTCTCTGGCTCTAAAGCAGCTCTGCTGACTTGGTTCTCTCTGTCTAAAGCAGCAATGCTGACCTAGTTTCTCTGGCTCTACAGCAGCTCTGCTGTCCTGGTTATCTGCCCCAAGAGCAGTTCTTTTGACCTGGTTCTTAGGCTCTATAGCAGCTCTGCTGACCTGGTTTCTCTGGCTTTACACCAGCTCTGCTGACCTGGTTCTCTGGCTCTAGAGCAGCTCTGCTTACCTGGATCTCTGGCTCTAGAGCAGCTCTGCTGACCTGGTTCTCTAGCTCTAGAGCAGCTCTTCTGATGTGGTTCTCTGGCTGTAGAGGAGCCCTGCTGGCCTGGTTCTTAGGCTCTAGAGCAGCTCTGCTGACTTTGTTCTCTGGCTCCACAACGACTCTGCTGACCTTGTTCTCTGGCTCTAGAGCAGCTCTGCTGACCTGGTTCTATGGCTCTAAAGCAGCTCTGCTGACCTGGTTCTCTGACTCTAAAGCAAGTCTGCTGACCTGGTTCTCTCGCTCCAAAGCAGCTCTGCTGACGTGGTTCTCTGGCTCTAAAGCAGCTCTGCTGACCTGGTTCTCTCCCTCTAAAGCAGCTCTGCTGTCCTGGTTCTCTGGCTCTATGGCAGCTCTGCTGACCTGGTTCTCTGCCTCTAGAGCAGCTCTGCTGACCTGGGTTTTAGGCTCTAGAGCAGCTTTGCTGACCTGGTGTCTATGGCTCTATAGCAGCTCTGCTGACCTGGTTCTCTGACTCTAGAGCAGATCTGTTGACCTGGGTCTTAGGCTCTAGAGCATCTCTGCTGACCTGCTTCTCTGGCTCTAAAGCAGCTCTGCTGACCTGGTTCTCTGGCTCTAAAGCAGCTCTGCTGACCTGGTTCTATGGCTCTAAAGCAGCTCTGCTGACCTGGTTCTCTGGCTTTGAAGCTGCTCTGCTGACCTGGTTCTCTGGCTCTAGAGCAGCTCTGCTGACCTGGTTCTCTCCCTCTAAAGCAGCACTGCTGACCTGTTTCTCTGACTCTAAAGCAGCTCTGCTGACTTGGTTTCTCTGGCTCTAAAGCAGCTCTGCAGACCTAGTTTCTCTGGCTCCAAATCAGCTCTGCTGACCTGTTTCTCTGGCTCTAAAGCAGATCTTCTGACCTGGTTCTATGGCTCTAAAGCAGCTCTGCTGACCTGGTTCTCTGGCTCTACAATGGCTCTGCTGACCTCGTTCTGTTGCTCTAAAGCAGCTCAGCTGACCTGGTTCTCTGGATCTATAGCAGCGCTGCTAACCTGGTTCTCTGGCTCTAAAGCACATCTTCTGGCCTGGTTCTCTGGCTCTAAAGCAGCTTTGCTGACCTGGTTCTCTGGCTCTAGAGCAGCTCTGCTGTCCTGGATCTCAGGCTCTAGAGCAGCTCTGCTGACCTGGTTCTCTGGCTCTACAATGGCTCTGCTGACCTGGTTCTCTGGCTCTAAAGCAGCTCTGCTGACCTGATGTTTGTCTGGCTCTAAAACAGCTCTGCTGAACTGGTTCTGTGGCTCTAAAGAAGCTCTGCTGACCTAGTTCTCTGGCTCTACAGCAGCTCTGCTGACCTGGTTCTCTGGCTCTAAAGCAGCTCTGCTGACCTGATGTTTCTCTGGCTATAAAACAGCTCTGCTGACCTGGTTCTGTGGCTCTAAAGAAGCTCTGCTGACCTAGTTCTCTGGCTCTACAGCAGCTCTGATGACCTGGATCTCTGGTCTAAAGAGGCTTTGCTGACCTGGTTCTCTGGCTCTAGAGCAGCTCTGCTAACCTGGTTCTATGGCTGTAAAGAATATCCTCTGACCTGGTTCTCTGGCTCTACAGCAGCTCTGCTGAACTGGTTCTCTGCCTCTAGAGCAGCTCTGCTGACCTGGTTCTTAGGCTCGAGAGCAGCTCTGCTGACCTGGATCTCTGGCTCTAGGGCAGCTCTGCTGACCTGGTTCTTAGTCTCGAAAGCAGCTTTGCTGACCTGGTTCTCTGGCTCTAAAGCAGCTCTGCTGACCTGGTTCTCAAGCAGTTCTGCTGACCTGGTTCTCTGGCTCTAAAGCAGCTCTGCTTACCTGGTTCTCTGACTCTAAAGCAGCTCTGCTGATCTGATTCTATGGCTGTAAAGCAGCTCTGCTGACATGGTTCTCTGGCTCTAAAGCAGCTCTGCTGACCGAGTTCTCTGGCTGTAGAGCAGCCCTGCTGGCCTGGTTCTTAGGCTCTAGAGCAGCTCTGCTGACCTGGTTCTCTGGCTCTAGAGCAGCTCTGCTGACCTGGTTCTCTCCCTCTAAAGCAGCACTGCTGACCTGTTTCTCTGACTCTAAAGGAGCTCTGCTGACTTGGTTTCTCTGGCTCTAAAGCAGCGCTGCAGACCTAGTTTCTCTGGCTCTAGAGCAGCTCTGCTGACCTGTTTCTCTGGCTCTAAAGCAGATCTTCTGACCTGGTTCTATGGCTCTAAAGCAGCTCTGCTGACCTGGTTCTCTGGCTCTACAATGGCTCTGCTGACCTGGTTCTGTTGCTCTAAAGCAGCTCAGCTGACCTGGTTCTCTGGATCTATAGCAGCGCTGCTAACCTGGTTCTCTGGCTCTAAAGCACATCTTCTGGCCTGGTTCTCTGGCTCTAAAGCAGCTTTGCTGACCTGGTTCTCTGGCTCTAGAGCAGCTCTGCTGTCCTGGATCTTAGGCTCTAGAGCAGCTCTGCTGACCTGGTTCTCTGGCTCTACAATGGCTCTGCTGACCTGGTTCTCAGGCTCTAAAGCAGCTCTGCTGACCTGATGTTTGTCTGGCTCTAAAACAGCTCTGCTGAACTGGTTCTGTGGCTCTAAAGAAGCTCTGCTGACCTAGTTCTCTGGCTCTACAGCAGCTCTGCTGACCTGGTTCTCTGGCTCTAAAGCAGCTCTGCTGACCTGATGTTTCTCTGGCTATAAAACAGCTCTGCTGACCTGGTTCTGTGGCTCTAAAGAAGCTCTGCTGACCTAGTTCTCTGGCTCTACAGCAGCTCTGATGACCTGGATCTCTGGTCTAAAGAGGATTTGCTGACCTGGTTCTCTGGCTCTAGAGCAGCTCTGCTGACCTGGTTCTATGGCTGTAAAGAATATCCTCTGACCTGGTTCTCTGGCTCTACAGCAGCTCTGCTGAACTGGTTCTCTGCCTCTAGAGCAGCTCTACTGACCTGGTTCTATGGCTATAAAGAATCTCCTCTGACCTGGTTCTCTGGCTCTACAACAGCTCTGCTGAACTGGTTCTCTGCCTCTAGAGCAGCTCTGCTGACCTGGTTCTTAGGCTCGAGAGCAGCTCTGCTGACCTGGATCTCTGGCTCTAGGGCAGCTCTGCTGACCTGGTTCTTAGTCTCGAAAGCAGCTTTGCTGACCTGGTTCTCTGGCTCTAAAGCAGCTCTGCTGACCTGGTTCTCAAGCAGTTCTGCTGACCTGGTTCTCTGGCTCTAAAGCAGCTCTGCTTACCTGGTTCTCTGACTCTAAAGCAGCTCTGCTGATCTGATTCTATGGCTGTAAAGCAGCTCTGCTGACATGGTTCTCTGGCTCTAAAGCAGCTCTGCTGACCTAGTTCTCTGGCTGTAGAGCAGCCCTGCTGGCCTGGTTCTTAGGCTCTAGAGCAGCTCTGCTGACCTGGTTTCTGGGTCTAATGCAGCTCTACTGACCTGGTTCTCTGTATAGAGCAGCCCCGCTGACCTGGCTCTCTAGCTCTACTACGGCTCTGCAGACCTGGTTCTCTGGCTCTAAAGCAGCTCCGCTGACCTGGTTCTCTGGCTATAGAGCAGCTCTGCTGACCCGTTTCTCTGGCTCTATAACAGCTCTGCAGACCTGGTTCTCTTGCTCTAAAGCAGCTCTGCTGACCTGGTTCTCTGGCTCTAGAGCAGCTCTGCTAACCTGGTTCTCTGGCTCAAAAGCAGCTCTGCTGTCCTGGTTCTCTGGCTCTAAAGCAGCTCTGCTGACCTGGTTGTTCTCTGGCTCTAAAACAGCTCTCTTGACCCGGTTCTGTGGCTTTAAAGAAGCTCTGCTGACCTAGTTCTCTGGGTCTACAGCAGCTCTGCTGAACTGGTTCTCTAGCTCTACAGCAGCTCTGATGACTTGGTTCTCTGGCTCTAAAGAGGCTCTGCTGACTTGATTCTCTGGCTCTCAAACAGCTCTGCTGACCTGGTTCTCTGGCTCTATAGCAGCTCTGCTGACCTGGTTTCTCTGGCTCTACAGCAGCTCTGCTGACCTGGTTCTCTGGTTCCAAAGCAGCTCTTCTGATCTGGTTCTCTGTCTCTAGAGCAGATCTGCTGACTTGGTTCTCGCTGTCTAAAGCAGCAATGCTGACCTGGTTTCTCTGGGACTACAGCAGCTCTACTGTCCTGGTTCTCTGCCTCAAGAGCAGTTCTGCTGACCTGGTTCTTAGGCTCTATAGCAGCTCTGCTGACCTGGTTTCTCTGGCTTTACAGCAGCTCTGCTGACCTGGTTCTCTGGCTATAGAGCAGCTCTGCTGACCTGGTTCTCTGGCTCTAGAGCAGCTCTGCTGACCTGGTTCTCTCGCTCTAGAGCAACTCTTCTGATGTGGTTCTGTGGCTGTAGAGGAGCCCTGCTGGCCTGGTTCTTAGGCTATAGAGCAGCTCTGCTGACTTGGTTCTCTGGCTCTACAACGACTCTGCTGACCTGGTTCTCTGGCTCGAGAGCAGCTCTGCTGACCTGGTTCTATGGCTCTAAAGCAGCTCTGCTGACCTGGTTCTCTGACTCTAAAGCAACTCTGCTGATCTGGTTCTCTCGCTCTAAAGCAGCTCTGCTGACATGGTTCTCTGGCTCTAAAGCAGCTCTGCTGACCTGGTTCTCTCCCTCTAAACCAGCTCTGCTGACCTGGTTCTCTGGTTCTACGGCAGCTCTGCTGACCTGGTTCTCTGCCTCTAGATGTGGTCTGCTGACCTGGTTTTTAGGCTCTAGAGCAGCTCTGCTGACCTGGTGTCTATGGCTCTACAACAGCTCTGCTGACCTGGTTCACTGACTCTAGAGCAGCTCTGTTGACCTGGGTCTTAGGCTCTAGAGCAGCTCTGCTGACCTGCTTTTCTGGCTCTAAAGCAGCTCTGCTGACCTGGTTCTCTGGCTCTAAAGCAGCTCTGCTGACCTGGTTCTATGGCTCTAAAGCAGCTCTGCTGACCTGGTTCCCTGGCTTTGAAGCTGCTCTGCTGACCTGGTTCTCTGGCTCTAGAGCAGCTCTGCTGACCTGGTTCTCTCCCTCTAAAGCAGCTCTGCTGACCTGTTTCTCTGACTCTAAATCAGCTCTGCTGACATGGTTTCTCTGGCTCTAAAGCAGCTCTGCAGACCTAGTTTCTCTGGCTCTAGAGCAGCTCTGCTGACTTGGTTCTCTCTGTCTAAAGCAGCAATGCTGACCTAGTTTCTCTGGCTCTAGAGCAGCTCTGCTGACCTGTTTCTCTGGCTCTAAAGCAGCTCTTCTGACCTGGTTCTATGGCTCTAAAGCAGCTCTGCTGACCTGGTTCTATGGCTCTAAAGCAGCTCTGATGACCTGGATCTCTGGTCTAAAGAGGATTTGCTGACCTGGTTCTCTGGCTCTAGAGCAGCTCTGCTGACCTGGTTCTATGGCTGTAAAGAATCTCCTCTGACCTGGTTCTCTGGCTCTACAGCAGCTCTGCTGAACTGGTTCTCTGCCTCTAGAGCAGCTCTGCTGACCTGGTTCTTATGCTCGAGAGCAGCTCTGCTGACCTGGTTCTCTGGCTCTAAAGCAGCTCTGCTGACCTGGTTTCTCAGGCTTTACAGAAGCTCTGCTGACCTGGTTCTCTGGCTCCAAAGCAGCTCTGCTGACCTGGTTCTCTGTCTCTAGAGCAGCTCTGATGACCTGGTTCTTAGGCTCTAGAGCAGCTCCGCTGACCTGGTTCTCTGGCTCTAGAGCAGCTCTGTTGACCTGGTTCTCTGGCTCTAAAGCAGCTCTGCTGACCTGGTTCTCTGGCTCTAAAGCAGCTCTGCTGACTTGGTTCTCTCTGTCTAAAGCAGCAATGCTGACCTAGTTTCTCTGGCTCTACAGCAGCTCTGCTGTCCTGGTTATCTGCCCCAAGAGCAGTTCTTTTGACCTGGTTCTTAGGCTCTATAGCAGCTCTGCTGACCTGGTTTCTCTGGCTTTATACCAGCTCTGCTGACCTGGTTCTCTGGCTCTAGAGCAGCTCTGCTTACCTGGATCTCTGGCTCTAGAGCAGCTCTGCTGACCTGGTTCTCTAGCTCTAGAGCAGCTCTTCTGATGTGGTTCTCTGGCTGTAGAGGAGCCCTGCTGGCCTGGTTCTTAGGCTCTAGAGCAGCTCTGCTGACTTTGTTCTCTGGCTCCACAACGACTCTGCTGACCTGGTTCTCTGGCTCTAGAGCAGCTCTGCTGACCTGGTTCTATGGCTCTAAAGCAGCTCTGCTGACCTGGTTCTCTGACTCTAAAGCAAGTCTGCTGACCTGGTTCTCTCGCTCCAAAGCAGCTCTGCTGACGTGGTTCTCTGGCTCTAAAGCAGCTCTGCTGACCTGGTTCTCTCCCTCTAAAGCAGCTCTGCTGTCCTGGTTCTCTGGCTCTATGGCAGCTCTGCTGACCTGGTTCTCTGCCTCTAGAGCAGCTCTGCTGACCTGGGTTTTAGGCTCTAGAGCAGCTTTGCTGACCTGGTGTCTATGGCTCTATAGCAGCTCTGCTGACCTGGTTCTCTGACTCTAGAGCAGATCTGTTGACCTGGGTCTTAGGCTCTAGAGCATCTCTGCTGACCTGCTTCTCTGGCTCTAAAGCAGCTCTGCTGACCTGGTTCTCTGGCTCTAAAGCAGCTCTGCTGACCTGGTTCTATGGCTCTAAAGCAGCTCTGCTGACCTGGTTCTCTGGCTTTGAAGCTGCTCTGCTGACCTGGTTCTCTGGCTCTAGAGCAGCTCTGCTGACCTGGTTCTCTCCCTCTAAAGCAGCACTGCTGACCTGTTTCTCTGACTCTAAAGCAGCTCTGCTGACTTGGTTTCTCTGGCTCTAAAGCAGCTCTGCAGACCTAGTTTCTCTGGCTCCAAATCAGCTCTGCTGACCTGTTTCTCTGGCTCTAAAGCAGATCTTCTGACCTGGTTCTATGGCTCTAAAGCAGCTCTGCTGACCTGGTTCTCTGGCTCTACAATGGCTCTGCTGACCTCGTTCTGTTGCTCTAAAGCAGCTCAGCTGACCTGGTTCTCTGGATCTATAGCAGCGCTGCTAACCTGGTTCTCTGGCTCTAAAGCACATCTTCTGGCCTGGTTCTCTGGCTCTAAAGCAGCTTTGCTGACCTGGTTCTCTGGCTCTAGAGCAGCTCTGCTGTCCTGGATCTCAGGCTCTAGAGCAGCTCTGCTGACCTGGTTCTCTGGCTCTACAATGGCTCTGCTGACCTGGTTCTCTGGCTCTAAAGCAGCTCTGCTGACCTGATGTTTGTCTGGCTCTAAAACAGCTCTGCTGAACTGGTTCTGTGGCTCTAAAGAAGCTCTGCTGACCTAGTTCTCTGGCTCTACAGCAGCTCTGCTGACCTGGTTCTCTGGCTCTAAAGCAGCTCTGCTGACCTGATGTTTCTCTGGCTATAAAACAGCTCTGCTGACCTGGTTCTGTGGCTCTAAAGAAGCTCTGCTGACCTAGTTCTCTGGCTCTACAGCAGCTCTGATGACCTGGATCTCTGGTCTAAAGAGGCTTTGCTGACCTGGTTCTCTGGCTCTAGAGCAGCTCTGCTAACCTGGTTCTATGGCTGTAAAGAATATCCTCTGACCTGGTTCTCTGGCTCTACAGCAGCTCTGCTGAACTGGTTCTCTGCCTCTAGAGCAGCTCTGCTGACCTGGTTCTTAGGCTCGAGAGCAGCTCTGCTGACCTGGATCTCTGGCTCTAGGGCAGCTCTGCTGACCTGGTTCTTAGTCTCGAAAGCAGCTTTGCTGACCTGGTTCTCTGGCTCTAAAGCAGCTCTGCTGACCTGGTTCTCAAGCAGTTCTGCTGACCTGGTTCTCTGGCTCTAAAGCAGCTCTGCTTACCTGGTTCTCTGACTCTAAAGCAGCTCTGCTGATCTGATTCTATGGCTGTAAAGCAGCTCTGCTGACATGGTTCTCTGGCTCTAAAGCAGCTCTGCTGACCTAGTTCTCTGGCTGTAGAGCAGCCCTGCTGGCCTGGTTCTTAGGCTCTAGAGCAGCTCTGCTGACCTGGTTTCTGGGTCTAATGCAGCTCTACTGACCTGGTTCTCTGTATAGAGCAGCCCCGCTGACCCGGCTCTCTAGCTCTACTACGGCTCTGCAGACCTGGTTCTCTGGCTCTAAAGCAGCTCCGCTGACCTGGTTCTCTGGCTATAGAGCAGCTCTGCTGACCCGTTTCTCTGGCTCTATAACAGCTCTGCAGACCTGGTTCTCTAGCTCTAAAGCAGCTCTGCTGACCTGGTTCTCTGGCTCTAGAGCAGCTCTGCTAACCTGGTTCTCTGGCTCAAAAGCAGCTCTGCTGTCCTGGTTCTCTGGCTCTAAAGCAGCTCTGCTGACCTGGTTGTTCTCTGGCTCTAAAACAGCTCTCTTGACCCGGTTCTGTGGCTTTAAAGAAGCTCTGCTGACCTAGTTCTCTGGGTCTACAGCAACTCTGCTGAACTGGTTCTCTAGCTCTACAGCAGCTCTGATGACTTGGTTCTCTGGCTCTAAAGAGGCTCTGCTGACTTGATTCTCTGGCTATAAAACAGCTCTGCTGACCTGGTTCTGTGGCTCTAAAGAAGCTCTGCTGACCTAGTTCTCTGGCTCTACAGCAGCTCTGATGACCTGGATCTCTGGTCTAAAGAGGCTTTGCTGACCTGGTTCTCTGGCTCTAGAGCAGCTCTGCTAACCTGGTTCTATGGCTGTAAAGAATATCCTCTGACCTGGTTCTCTGGCTCTACAGCAGCTCTGCTGAACTGGTTCTCTGCCTCTAGAGCAGCTCTGCTGACCTGGTTCTATGGCTATAAAGAATCTCCTCTGACCTGGTTCTCTGGCTCTACAACAGCTCTGCTGAACTGGTTCTCTGCCTCTAGAGCAGCTCTGCTGACCTGGTTCTTAGGCTCGAGAGCAGCTCTGCTGACCTGGATCTCTGGCTCTAGGGCAGCTCTGCTGACCTGGTTCTTAGTCTCGAAAGCAGCTTTGCTGACCTGGTTCTCTGGCTCTAAAGCAGCTCTGCTGACCTGGTTCTCAAGCAGTTCTGCTGACCTGGTTCTCTGGCTCTAAAGCAGCTCTGCTTACCTGGTTCTCTGACTCTAAAGCAGCTCTGCTGATCTGATTCTATGGCTGTAAAGCAGCTCTGCTGACATGGTTCTCTGGCTCTAAAGCAGCTCTGCTGACCTAGTTCTCTGGCTGTAGAGCAGCCCTGCTGGCCTGGTTCTTAGGCTCTAGAGCAGCTCTGCTGACCTGGTTTCTGGGTCTAATGCAGCTCTACTGACCTGGTTCTCTGTATAGAGCAGCCCCGCTGACCTGGCTCTCTAGCTCTACTACGGCTCTGCAGACCTGGTTCTCTGGCTCTAAAGCAGCTCCGCTGACCTGGTTCTCTGGCTATAGAGCAGCTCTGCTGACCCGTTTCTCTGGCTCTATAATAGCTCTGCAGACCTGGTTCTCTAGCTCTAAAGCAGCTCTGCTGACCTGGTTCTCTGGCTCTAGAGCAGCTCTGCTAACCTGGTTCTCTGGCTCAAAAGCAGCTCTGCTGTCCTGGTTCTCTGGCTCTAAAGCAGCTCTGCTGACCTGGTTGTTCTCTGGCTCTAAAACAGCTCTCTTGACCCGGTTCTGTGGCTTTAAAGAAGCTCTGCTGACCTAGTTCTCTGGGTCTACAGCAACTCTGCTGAACTGGTTCTCTAGCTCTACAGCAGCTCTGATGACTTGGTTCTCTGGCTCTAAAGAGGCTCTGCTGACTTGATTCTCTGGCTCTCAAACAGCTCTGCTGACCTGGTTCTCTGGCTCTATAGCAGCTCTGCTGACCTGGTTTCTCTGGCTCTACAGCAGCTCTGCTGACCTGGTTCTCTGGTTCCAAAGCAGCTCTGCTGATCTGGTTCTCTGTCTCTAGAGCAGCTCTGATGACCTGGTTCTTAGGCTCTAGAGCAGCTCTGCTGACCTGGTTCTCTGGCTCTAGAGCAGCTCTGTTGACCTGGTTCTCTGGCTCTAAAGCAGCTCTGCTGACCTGGTTCTCTGGCTCTAAAGCAGATCTGCTGACTTGGTTCTCTCTGTCTAAAGCAGCAATGCTGACCTGGTTTCTCTGGGACTACAGCAGCTCTACTGTCCTGGTTCTCTGCCTCAAGAGCAGTTCTGCTGACCTGGTTCTTAGGCTCTATAGCAGCTCTGCTGACCTGGTTTCTCTGGCTTTACAGCAGCTCTGCTGACCTGGTTCTCTGGCTCTAGAGCAGCTCTGCTGACCTGGTTCTCTGGCTCTAGAGCAGCTCTGCTGACCTGGTTCTCTCGCTCTAGAGCAACTCTTCTGATGTGGTTCTGTGGCTGTAGAGGAGCCCTGCTGGCCTGGTTCTCAGGCTCTAGAGCAGCTCTGCTGACTTGTTTCTCTGGCTCTACAACGACTCTGCTGACCTGGTTCTCTGGCTCGAGAGCAGCTCTGCTGACCTGGTTCTATGGCTCTAAAGCAGCTCTGCTGACCTGGCTCTCTGACTCTAAAGCAACTCTGCTGATCTGGTTCTCTCGCTCTAAAGCAGCTCTGCTGACATGGTTCTCTGGCTCTAAAGCAGCTCTGCTGACCTGGTTCTCTCCCTCTAAAGCAGCTCTGCTGACCTGGTTCTCTGGTTCTACGGCAGCTCTGCTGACCTGGTTCTCTGCCTCTAGATGTGGTCTGCTGACCTGGTTTTTAGGCTCTAGAGCAGCTCTGCTGACCTGGTGTCTATGGCTCTACAACAGCTCTGCTGACCTGGTTCACTGACTCTAGAACAGCTCTGTTGACCTGGGTCTTAGGCTCTAGAGCAGCTCTGCTGACCTGCTTCTCTGGCTCTGAAGCAGCTCTGCTGACCTGGTTCTCTGGCTCTAAAGCAGCTCTGCTGACCTGGTTCTATGGCTCTAAAGCAGCTCTGCTGACCTGGTTCTCTGGCTTTGAAGCTGCTCTGCTGACCTGGTTCTCTGGCTCTAGAGCAGCTCTGCTGACCTGGTTCTCTCCCTCTAAAGCAGCTCTTCTGACCTGTTTCTCTGACTCTAAATCAGCTCTGCTGACATGGTTTCTCTGGCTCTAAAGCAGCTCTGCAGACCTAGTTTCTCTGGCTCTAGAGCAGCTCTGCTGACCTGTTTTTCAGGCTCTAAAGCAGATCTTCTGACCTGGTTCTATGGCTCTAAAGCAGCTCTGCTGACCTGGTTCTCTGGCTCTACAATGGCTCTGCTGACCTGATTCTGTTGCTCTAAAGCAGCTCAGCTGACCTGGTTCTCTGGCTCTAGAGCAGCGCTGCTAATCTGGTTCTCTGGCTCTAAAGCAGATCTTCTTGCCTGGTTCTCTGGCTCTAAAGCAGATCTGCTGACCTGGTTCTCTTGCTCTAGAGCAGCTCTGCTGTCCTGGATCTTAGGCTCTAGAGCAGCTCTGCTGACCTGATTCTCTGGCTCTACAGCGGCTCTACTGACCTGGTTCTCTGGCTCTAAAGCAGCTCTGCTGACCTGGTTCTCTGGCTCTAGAGCAGCTCTGCTGTCCTGGATCTTAGGCTCTAGAGCAGCTCTGCTGACCTGGTTCTCTGGCTCTACAACGGCTCTGCTGACCTGGTTCTCTGGCTCTAAAGATGCTCTGCTGACCTAGTTCTCTGGCTCTACAGCAGCTCTGCTGACCTGGTTCTCTGTTTCTAAAGCAGCTCTGCTGACCTGGGTTTTAGGCTCTAGAGCAGCTCTGCTGACCTGGTTCTCTCGCTCCAAAGCAGCTCTGCTGACGTGGTTCTCTGGCTCTAAAGAAGCTCTGCTGACCTGGTTCTCTCCCTCTAAAGCAGCTCTGCTGACCTGGTTCTCTGGCTCTATGGCAGCTCTGCTGACCTGGTTCTCTGCCTCTAGAGCAGCTCTGCTGACCTGGGTTTAAGGCTCTAGAGCAGCTCTGCTGACCTGGTGTCTATGGCTCTATAGCAGCTCTGCTGACCTGGTTCTCTGACTCTAGAGCAGATCTGTTGACCTGGGTCTTAGGCTCTAGAGCATCTCTGCTGACCTGCTTCTCTGGCTCTAAAGCAGCTCTGCTGACCTGGTTCTCTGGCTCTAAAGCAGCTCTGCTGACTTGGTTCTATGGCTCTAAAGCAGCTCTGCTGACCTGGTTCTCTGGCTTTGAAGCTGCTCTGCTGACCTGGTTCTCTGGCTCTAGAGCAGCTCTGCTGACCTGGTTCTCTCCCTCTTAAGCAGCACTGCTGACCTGTTTCTCTGACTCTAAAGCAGCTCTGCTGACTTGGTTTCTCTGGCTCTAAAGCAGCGTTGCAGACCTAGTTTCTCTGGCTCTAGAGCAGCTCTGCTGACCTGTTTCTCTGGCTCTAAAGCAGATCTTCTGACCTGGTTCTATGGCTCTAAAGCAGCTCTGCTGACCTGGTTCTCTGGCTCTACAATGGCTCTGCTGACCTGGTTCTGTTGCTCTAAAGTAGCTCAGCTGACCTGGTTCTCTGGATCTATAGCAGCGCTGCTAACCTGGTTCTCTGGCTCTAAAGCACATCTTCTGGCCTGGTTCTCTGGCTCTAAAGCAGCTTTGCTGACCTGGTTCTCTGGCTCTAGAGCAGCTCTGCTGTCCTGGATCTTAGGCTCTAGAGCAGCTCTGCTGACCTGGTTCTCTGGCTCTACAATGGCTCTGCTGACCTGGTTCTCTGGCTCTAAAGCAGCTCTGCTGACCTGATGTTTGTCTGGCTCTAAAACAGCTCTGCTGAACTGGTTCTGTGGCTCTAAAGAAGCTCTGCTGACCTAGTTCTCTGGCTCTACAGCAGCTCTGCTGACCTGGTTCTCTGGCTCTAAAGCAGCTCTGCTGACCTGATGTTTCTCTGGCTATAAAACAGCTCTGCTGACCTGGTTCTGTGGCTCTAAAGAAGCTCTGCTGACCTAGTTATCTGGCTCTACAGCAGCTCTGATGACCTGGATCTCTGGTCTAAAGAGGCTTTGCTGGCCTGGTTCTCTAGCTCTAGAGCAGCTCTGCTGACCTGGTTCTATGTCTGTAAAGAATATCCTCTGACCTGGTTCTCTGGCTCTACAGCAGCTCTGCTGAACTGGTTCTCTGCCTCTAGAGCAGCTCTGCTGACCTGGTTCTATGGCTATGAAGAATCTCCTCTGACCTGGTTCTCTGGCTCTACAACAGCTCTGCTGAACTGGTTCTCTGCCTCTAGAGCAGCTCTGCTGACCTGGTTCTTAGGCTCGAGAGCAGCTCTGCTGACCTGGATCTCTGGCTCTAGGGCAGCTCTGCTGACCTGGTTCTTAGTCTCGTAAGCAGCTTTGCTGACCTGGTTCTCTGGCTCTAAAGCAGCTCCTGCTGACCTGGTTCTCAAGCAGTTCTGCTGACCTGGTTCTCTGGCTCTAAAGCAGCTCTGCTTACCTGGTTCTCTGACTCTAAAGCAGCTCTGCTGATCTGATTCTATGGCTGTAAAGCAGCTCTGCTGACATGGTTCTCTGGCTCTAAAGCAGCTCTGCTGACCTAGTTCTCTGGCTGTAGAGCAGCCCTGCTAGCCTGGTTCTTAGGCTCTAGAGCAGCTCTGCTGACCTGGTTTCTGGGTCTAATGCAGCTCTACTGACCTGGTTCTCTGTATAGAGCAGCCCCGCTGACCTGGCTCTCTAGCTCTACTACGGCTCTGCAGACCTGGTTCTCTGGCTCTAAAGCAGCTCCGCTGACCTGGTTCTCTGGCTATAGAGCAGCTCTGCTGACCCGTTTCTCTGGCTCTATAACAGCTCTGCAGACCTGGTTCTCTAGCTCTAAAGCAGCTCTGCTGGCCTGGTTCTCTGGCTCTAGAGCAGCTCTGCTAACCTGGTTCTCTGGCTCAAAAGCAGCTCTGCTGTCCTGGTTCTCTGGCTCTAAAGCAGCTCTGCTGACCTGGTTGTTCTCTGGCTCTAAAACAGCTCTCTTGACCCGGTTCTGTGGCTTTAAAGAAGCTCTGCTGACCTAGTTCTCTGGGTCTACAGCAGCTCTGCTGAACTGGTTCTCTAGCTCTACAGCAGCTCTGATGACTTGGTTCTCTGGCTCTAAAGAGGCTCTGCTGACTTGATTCTCTGGCTCTCAAACAGCTCTGCTGACCTGGTTCTCTGGCTCTATAGCAGCTCTGCTGACCTGGTTTCTCTGGCTCTACAGCAGCTCTGCTGACCTGGTTCTCTGGTTCCAAAGCAGCTCTGCTGATCTGGTTCTCTGTCTCTAGAGCAGCTCTGATGACCTGGTTCTTAGGCTCTAGAGCAGCTCTGCTGACCTGGTTCTCTGGCTCTTGAGCAGCTCTGTTGACCTGGTTCTCTGGCTCTAAAGCAGCTCTGCTGACCTGGTTCTCTGGCTCTAAAGCAGATCTGCTGACTTGGTTCTCTCTGTCTAAAGCAGCAATGCTGACCTGGTTTCTCTGGGACTACAGCAGCTCTACTGTCCTGGTTCTCTGCCTCAAGAGCAGTTCTGCTGACCTGGTTCTTAGGCTCTATAGCAGCTCTGCTGACCTGGTTCTCTGGCTCTAGAGCAGCTCTGCTGACCTGGTTCTCTGGCTCTAGAGCAGCTCTGCTGACCTGGTTCTCTCGCTCTAGAGCTACTCTTCTGATGTGGTTCTGTGGCTTTAGAGGAGCCCTGCTGGCCTGGTTCTTAGTCTCTAGAGCAGCTCTGCTGACTTGGTTCTCTGGCTCTACAACGACTCTGCTGACCTGGTTCTCTGGCTCGAGAGCAGCTCTGCTGACCTGGTTCTATGGCTCTAAAGCAGCGATGCTGACCTGGTCCTCTGACTCTAAAGCAACTCTGCTGATCTGGTTCTCTCGCTCTAAAGCAGCTCTGCTGACATGGTTCTCTGGCTCTAAAGCAGCTCTGCTGACCTGGTTCTCTCCCTCTAAAGCAGCTCTGCTGACGTGGTTCTCTGGTTCTACGGCAGCTCTGCTGACCTGGTTCTCTGCCTCTAGATGTGGTCTGCTGACCTGGTTTTTAGGCTCTAGAGCAGCTCTGCTGACCTTGTGTCTATGGCTCTACAACAGCTCTGCTGACCTGGTTCACTGACTCTAGAGCAGCTCTGTTGACCTGGGTCTTAGGCTCTAGAGCAGCTCTGCTGACCTGCTTCTCTGGCTCTATAGCAGCTCTGCTGACCTGGTTTCTCTGGCTCTACAGCAGCTCTGCTGACCTGGTTCTCTGGTTCCAAAGCAGCTCTGCTGATCTGGTTCTCTGTCTCTAGAGCAGCTCTGATGACCTGGTTCTTAGGCTCTAGAGCAGCTCTGCTGACCTGGTTCTCTGGCTCTAGAGCAGCTCTGTTGACCTGGTTCTCTGGCTCTAAATCAGCTCTGCTGACCTGGTTCTCTGGCTCTAAAGCAGATCTGCTGACTTGGTTCTCTCTGTCTAAAGCAGCAATGCTGACCTGGTTTCTCTGGGACTACAGCAGCTCTACTGTCCTGGTTCTCTGCCTCAAGAGCAGTTCTGCTGACCTGGTTCTTAGGCTCTATAGCAGCTCTGCTGACCTGGTTTCTCTGGCTTTACAGCAGCTCTGCTGACCTGGTTCTCTGGCTCTAGAGCAGCTCTGCTGACCTGGTTCTCTGGCTCTAGAGCAGCTCTGCTGACCTGGTTCTCTCGCTCTAGAGCAACTCTTCTGATGTGGTTCTGTGGCTGTAGAGGAGCCCTGCTGGCCTGGTTCTTAGGCTCTAGAGCAGCTCTGCTGACTTGGTTCTCTGGCTCTACAACGACTCTGCTGACCTGGTTCTCTGGCTCAAGAGCAGCTCTGCTGACCTGGTTCTATGGCTCTAAAGCAGCTCTGCTGACCTGGTTCTCTGACTCTAAAGCAACTCTGCTGATCTGGTTCTCTCGCTCTAAAGCAGCTCTGCTGACATGGTTCTCTGGCTCTAAAGCAGCTCTGCTGACCTGGTTCTCTCCCTCTAAAGCAGCTCTGCTGACCTGGTTCTCTGGTTCTACGGCAGCTCTGCTGACCTGGTTCTCTGCCTCTAGATGTGGTCTGCTGACCTGGTTTTTAGGCTCTAGAGCAGCTCTGCTGACCTGGTGTCTATGGCTCTACAACAGCTCTGCTGACCTGGTTCACTGACTCTAGAGCAGCTCTGTTGACCTGGGTCTTAGGCTCTAGAGCAGCTCTGCTGACCTGCTTCTCTGGCTCTAAAGCAGCTCTGCTGACCTGGTTCTCTGGCTCTAAAGCAGCTCTGCTGACCTGGTTCTATGGCTCTAAAGCAGCTCTGCTGACCTGGTTCTCTGGCTTTGAAGCTGCTCTGCTGACCTGGTTCTCTGGCTCTAGAGCAGCTCTACTGACCTGGTTCTCTCCCTCTAAAGCAGCTCTGCTGACCTGTTTCTCTGACTCTAAATCAGCTCTGCTGACATGGTTTCTCTGGCTCTAAAGCAGCTCTGCAGACCTAGTTTCTCTGGCTCTAGAGCAGCTCTGCTGACCTGTTTCTCTGGCTCTAAAGCAGATCTTCTGGCCTGGTTCTCTGGCTCTACAATGGCTCTGCTGACCTGGTTCTGTTGCTCTAAAGCAGCTCAGCTGACCTGGTTCTCTGGATCTATAGCAGCGCTGCTAACCTGGTTCTCTGGCTCTAAAGCACATCTTCTGGCCTGGTTCTCTGGCTCTAAAGCAGCTTTGCTGACCTGGTTCTCTGGCTCTAGAGCAGCTCTGCTGTCCTGGATCTTAGGCTCTAGAGCAGCTCTGCTGACCTGGTTCTCTGGCTCTACAATGGCTCTGCTGACCTGGTTCTCTGGCTCTAAAGCAGCTCTGCTGACCTGATGTTTGTCTGGCTCTAAAACAGCTCTGCTGAACTGGTTCTGTGGCTCTAAAGAAGCTCTGCTGACCTAGTTCTCTGGCTCTACAGCAGCTCTGCTGACCTGGTTCTCTGGCTCTAAAGCAGCTCTGCTGACCTGATGTTTCTCTGGCTATAAAACAGCTCTGCTGACCTGGTTCTGTGGCTCTAAAGAAGCTCTGCTGACCTAGTTATCTGGCTCTACAGCAGCTCTGATGACCTGGATCTCTGGTCTAAAGAGGCTTTGCTGACCTGGTTCTCTGGCTCTAGAGCAGCTCTGCTGACCTGGTTCTATGGCTGTAAAGAATATCCTTTGACCTGGTTCTCTGGCTCTACAGCAGCTCTGCTGAGCTGGTTCTCTGCCTCTAGAGCAGCTCTGCTGACCTGGTTCTATGGCTATAAAGAATCTCCTCTGACCTGGTTCTCTGGCTCTACAACAGCTCTGCTGAACTGGTTCTCTGCCTCTAGAGCAGCTCTGCTGACCTGGTTCTTAGGCTCGAGAGCAGCTCTGCTGACCTGGATCTCTGGCTCTAGGGCAGCTCTGCTGACCTGGTTCTTAGTCTTGAAAGCAGCTTTGCTGACCTGGTTCTCTGGCTCTAAAGCAGCTCTGCTGACCTGGTTCTCAAGCAGTTCTGCTGATCTGGTTCTCTGGCTCTAAAGCAGCTCTGCTTACCTGGTTCTCTGACTCTAAAGCAGCTCTGCTGTTCTGATTCTATGGCTGTAAAGCAGCTCTGCTGACATGGTTCTCTGGCTCTAAAGCAGCTCTGCTGACCTAGTTCTCTGGCTGTAGAGCAGCCCTGCTGGCCTGGTTCTTAGGCTCTAGAGCAGCTCTGCTGACCTGGTTTCTGGGTCTAATGCAGCTCTACTGACCTGGTTCTCTGTATAGAGCAGCCCCGCTGACCTGGCTCTCTAGCTCTACTACGGCTCTGCAGACCTGGTTCTCTGGCTCTAAAGCAGCTCCGCTGACCTGGTTCTCTGGCTATAGAGCAGCTCTGCTGACCCGTTTCTCTGGCTCTATAACAGCTCTGCAGACCTGGTTCTCTAGCTCTAAAGCAGCTCTGCTGACCTGGTTCTCTGGCTCTAGAGCAGCTCTGCTAACCTGGTTCTCTGGCTCAAAAGCAGCTCTGCTGTCCTGGTTCTCTGGCTCTAAAGCAGCTCTGCTGACCTGGTTGTTCTCTGGCTCTAAAACAGCTCTCTTGACCCAGTTCTGTGGCTTTAAAGAAGCTCTGCTGACCTAGTTCTCTGGGTCTACAGCAGCTCTGCTGAACTGGTTCTCTAGCTCTACAGCAGCTCTGATGACTTGGTTCTCTGGCTCTAAAGAGGCTCTGCTGACTTGATTCTCTGGCTCTCAAACAGCTCTGCTGACCTGGTTCTCTGGCTCTATAGCAGCTCTGCTGACCTGGTTTCTCTGGCTCTACAGCAGCTCTGCTGACCTGGTTCTCTGGTTCCAAAGCAGCTCTGCTGATCTGGTTCTCTGTCTCTAGAGCAGCTCTGATGACCTGGTTCTTAGGCTCTAGAGCAGCTCTGCTGACCTGGTTCTCTGGCTCTAGAGCAGCTCTGTTGACCTGGTTCTCTGGCTCTAAAGCAGCTCTGCTGACCTGGTTCTCTGGCTCTAAAGCAGATCTGCTGACTTGGTTCTCTCTGTCTAAAGCAGCAATGCTGACCTGGTTTCTCTGGGACTACAGCAGCTCTACTGTCCTGGTTCTCTGCCTCAAGAGCAGTTCTGCTGACCTGGTTCTTAGGCTCTATAGCAGCTCTGCTGACCTGGTTCTCTGGCTCTAGAGCAGCTCTGCTGACCTGGTTCTCTGGCTCTAGAGCAGCTCTGCTGACCTGGTTCTCTCGCTCTAGAGCAACTCTTCTGATGTGGTTCTGTGGCTTTAGAGGGGCCCTGCTGGCCTGGTTCTTAGGCTCTAGAGCAGCTCTGCTGACTTGGTTCTCTGGCTCTACAACGACTCTGCTGACCTGGTTCTCTGGCTCGAGAGCAGCTCTGCTGACCTGGTTCTATGGCTCTAAAGCAGCGATGCTGACCTGGTTCTCTGACTCTAAAGCAACTCTGTTGATCTGGTTCTCTTGCTCTAAAGCAGCTCTGCTGACATGGTTCTCTGGCTCTAAAGCAGCTCTGCTGACCTGGTTCTCTCCCTCTAAAGCAGCTCTGCTGACCTGGTTCTCTGGTTCTACGGCAGCTCTGCTGACCTGGTTCTCTGCCTCTAGATGTGGTCTGCTGACCTGGTTTTTAGGCTCTAGAGCAGCTCTGCTGACCTGGTGTCTATGGCTCTACAACAGCTCTGCTGACCTGGTTCACTGACTCTAGAGCAGCTCTGTTGACCTGGGTCTTAGGCTCTAGAGCAGCTCTGCTGACCTGCTTCTCTGGCTCTAAAGCAGCTCTGCTGACCTGGTTCTCTGGCTCTAAAGCAGCTCTGCTGACCTGGTTCTATGGCTCTAAAGCAGCTCTGCTGACCTGGTTCTCTGGCTTTGAAGCTGCTCTGCTGACCTGGTTCTCTGGCTCTAGAGCAGCTCTGCTGACCTGGTTCTCTCCCTCTAAAGCAGCTCTGCTGACCTGTTTCTCTGACTCTAAATCAGCTCTGCTGACATGGTTTCTCTGGCTCTAAAGCAGCTCTGCAGACCTAGTTTCTCTGGCTCTAGAGCGGCTCTGCTGACCTGTTTCTCTGGCTCTAAAGCAGATCTTCTGACCTGGTTCTATGGCTCTAAAGCAGCTCTGCTGACCTGGTTCTCTGGCTCTACAATGGCTCTGCTGACCTGGTTCTGTTGCTCTAAAGCAGCTCAGCTGACCTGGTTCTCTGGCTCTAGAGCAGCGCTGCTAATCTGGTTCTCTGGCTCTAAAGCAGATCTTCTTGCCTGGTTCTCTGGCTCTAAAGCAGATCTGCTGACCTGGTTCTCTTGCTCTAGAGCAGCTCTGCTGTCCTGGATCTTAGGCTCTAGAGCAGCTCTGCTGACCTGATTCTCTGGCTCTACAATGGCTCTACTGACCTGGTTCTCTGGCTCTAAAGCAGCTCTGCTGGCCTGGTTCTCTGGCTCTAGAGCAGCTCTGCTGTCCTGGATCTTAGGCTCTAGAGCAGCTCTGCTGACCTGGTTCTCTGGCTCTACAACGGCTCTGCTGACCTGGTTCTCTGGCTCTAAAGATGCTCTGCTGACCTAGTTCTCTGACTCTACAGCAGCTCTGCTGACCTGGTTCTCTGTTTCTAAAGCACCTCTGCTGACCTGATGTTTCTCTGGCTCTAAAACATCGCTCTGCTGACCTGGTTCTGTGGCTCTAAAGAAGCTCTGCTGACCTAGGTCTCTGGCTCTACAGCAGCTCTGATGACCTGGTTCTCTGGCTCTAAAGAGGCTCTGCTGACCTGGTTCTCTGGCTCTGGAGCAGCTCTGTTGACCTGGTTCTATGGCTGTAAAGAATCTCCTCTGACCTGGTTCTCTGGCTTGTCGTACTTTAGAATTTGGGACCGCGTAGGAGATGCTTTGTGTAATGTTTTAGCTATGAATGCACTGTGTATA
The DNA here is from genome assembly GCF_964204655.1 of Triturus cristatus. Taxonomy (NCBI): domain Eukaryota; kingdom Metazoa; phylum Chordata; class Amphibia; order Caudata; family Salamandridae; genus Triturus; species Triturus cristatus. Next base: position 1,162,784,006 of record NC_140579.1, read on the forward strand.
CGCTATTATACATCACTACGTGGGTTCCAGTTTTAGAGCGGTGGCCATCTTATGGTTGCCCTCACATAGGCTACATAGCATGGAGCAAATACGAGCCTTTTAGAGCACATGTGTTTTCCTTTGACTTCTCTGTGACCTGGGCAGCTTGGCTCCGCTGCCCCAGGTCAGTCCGGTCTCACGAGTTCCCCGTACTCTGGCCACCTGTGATTAGCATCAGGGCTTGACACACCATAAAGCCTTTACATTAAACACGAGCCTCCAGCTAATCTCTTCCTCACCTGACTGTTCCTGCTTTATGGCTTGTTTTCCAAACAGGAGATGCTCATGTTTATTGGGGCCTATCGATATCTGATGTGGGATCTGAGCCTTGCTGGGTAAATAATTGCGGGCTGGCTTAACTGGAATGTGGGATGGTCATCATGACTCTGCCTTTTCGTTTGTAATGTATACATGTAATGGCCATATCGTAAACCTAGGAATGTGTGCCTGAAGCAGGATATTCTGTATTTAAGGAGAAGCCCGTTTCTGTGATTTTTGGCAGTCTCCTGAGAACATACATGCTGTTGTACTTCTAGGATACCTGTAATTGGTCTGCAGCCAATAAACTGATCTTTGACTTCACCCAGAAGACTCTGTGTTTCTGTAGGTCTGAGACAGGAAGAACCCCGAAGTCATAGGGTGTGTTCCCCTGCACCGCTGGGCTTAAAATACCCAGTACTTCAGTTGGCGCCCAACTCGGCGCGATTTCAGCGGTACCGGTCCATGCCAGAGGTTCGTGAGGAGCTTCGTGTGGAAATTCTGGAGGAAGGCCGCCACTTCATCGACCCCTGCATGTCGACGTGGTCCGAAAGTCTTTTCTGCGAGGTTCTCCGCGTCCCGACGGCTACGAAGGACTGCTGCCCTGATTAATCGCCCTGTTTTGGACCCTTGACGATTTTGGTAGAGCGAAACAATCGAGAGAGTCTTCTGGTGACGCCATCGATCATCAATATTCAGTTAAGTATAAGTGGAGCGTCTCCTAGTTTGAATTTGGTATCCTTCGGGATCATTTTGATTTGGTGATTGCAAGTCCCAAAGCCAGAGGACTCGTGTATTCACGAGACTATCGTATTCGATAATCCTTTGACGTTTGAAACTAGACCAGTGAGCGAAGATGCCTGGTTCTAGTGTATTTTGTAGATTGTTTTGTTTGGGTTGTGGAAGGGATTTCCAGTTAGAGGATTCATGTCCGGTTCCTCCAATTGGAACTCCTACTTATGAGCTTTATGTAAAACATGGCGTGGGCCCCATTGCATATAATGAAGTATGGATCCGATACACCAGAAAGGACGGTGTTTTAAAGTGGCCCCAAAATGGTAGTTTCGATACAGATATCGTAGATAATTTGGAAGTTAAATTGTTTAAAAAGAAAGCCCGGCCGGCGATGTTTGATTCTTTCTGCCTATGGCGAAAGGAAGCCAAACAGAAGGAAATTAAGCTAGCAAAAAAGAATAAGAAAGAAAGAGGTATGTCAGTGATGCAAGCAGCTGTGCAATTTAAAGATAATGAGGAGGAACAAATGAATGAGCAATTACATAGACAGCGCAAACTAGGGATTGATAAATGTTACCCTGTTTTGTCACCCCTTGTGCAAGATAAGACAAAAGAGAAAGAGAAAGATTCCCTAATGTCCCATTTGCTAAGTTCGCCACCCCCGTATGTGCAAAATGCTACCGCGCCTCCACAGCTTGTAAATGCGCAGCCTCCAGTAAATATGCCGCAAGCCTTCCCACAACCGCCAGCTCCTCCTCAGCTGGCTCCTACCCCTGCAGTGCAGCCCTCTCAAGGGCCGCCAGTTTTGTTACCTGTTACCCCCGCGCTTCCTGCGACTTTGCCTAGCATGCCAGCGGCTTCCCCTGGCGCTCCTTCTTACACTACCCAGGTACCTGTATCTGAATCTGTTTTTCTTCCCTCTGTCTATCCCCCCGTTGTCGCTTCAACTTCTCCTTCAGCACGACAACGACTAGCTAATGTAGTGACTACTTTAATGTTGCCTCTCTTTGGGTCATCTAGTGCGACCCCTGGTTTACAACGTAAGCAATTGCGCAGTCAGCTGCCTGATCCTGAAGAGAAAAAGGTATTAGATCATATGGCGCGTAGGTGGATTATTTTTTCTTCACTCTATGAGGTGGAGTCAGTTGTTGACGTTTTTCACCAATAGGATGCCCCGAAACAGAGGTATGTGTTCGAGAAAATGTGTGAAATCCTCTGTGAGGAATTGGATGATCATGGTAGAGATCCAAACCCGCAGGAGTTATGTCGAGTGAGATTCGATTTTGGAAAAGGCACGATTGTGGGCCACGATGTGAATAAAGCAGTTGCGACCTTATTATCTTTGAGGAATGATGATTGCCAGCAGTCGTTGTTTGAGCAGGATTTCCCTGTGGGGAAGAAGGTAAAAGCGCGCCAATATCCGATGCGTGAGGTTCCCCCAGTTTGGAGACCTGCTGATCCAAATGCTGTTCCACCTGTCTTAGCTAATTTTCAGCGTGTTGGGGTGCATGTCCCATGGAAGCGATCTGAGGTGTTAGCGCTTAAGCAGACATTGCCTGACCCCCGTAAAAACCCTACAGGGTATTATAAGGAGTTATCCCAAACTGCAGAATCGTGCGTCACGAATCTGGCTGACATAGATATGTTATTTGGGAATGTTGTTCCACAGCCTTTATGGGGATCCATCCGTAATACGGATCATGCTGCAGAACTAGGGGGTACATGGGCTAATATCATTGCTGCAGACGCTAGACAAGTTGGTGGCGCAAAGCCTGACCCTTTAGTGGCAGAACTCCCTGGTCGAATTATTACATACATGAAGACCATAATGCCCGCGATGCGCGTAAATTGGGACAAACTATCTGCATGCAAGCAGAAGAAAGATGAGACAGTGTCCGATTTCTTCACCAGGTTTGAAGAAACGTTTATCGACCACAGTGGTCAAGACATGAGCACTGAAGGTGGCCAACGGTTATTTGTTGATAAATTTGTGCAGAATCTACTTCGAGTTGTGTAAAAAATAAAGGACTCAGAAAGTTCTTGGGCTGTTTCCTCTTCAGCGCAAATACTGACTACTGCACAGTATTATGAAAATAGAGATAAAGACGAAAAAGATAGAACAGATAAAAAAACGAAAGAACTGAAAACAAAGGTCCTTTTACAGCAGGCCTATCCGCCACGTGGAGGACAGAATAATTACAGGCAAACACAAGGTGTCTATCACCAGCCCCAACAGTTTCAGAATAATCAGCAAATGAATGGGTATTATCAACCACGTATCCCTATAGGTCCCAACCAATGTTCATATTGCAAAGAGGAAGGTCATTTTAAATATAGTTGCCCTAAATTAATGCAGCGTAACAGTAATGCGTATGGCGCAAGAGGTAGAGGTGGTCAGCAAGCTCCTAGGGGTAGAGGGCTTGGAAATGTTCCCCAGAACGCGCGTCCTCTTCCGCCTCAAAATACCATAAATAGCTTTGATCAGCAGGCCAACGCGACTGGTAATACAGCTCAGTACTACAATAATGATTATTATGCAGAAGATGACAATATAGAAGATAATGATTACTAGGACAGCCGTAGACAGAGAGAGGGAGTTGTTTCAGTGCCAGTGGATCAGAGCGGACCTTATGTTAAAGTAACTACAGCAAATGTAACGGAGCCCTTTCTGCTAGACACTGGTGCTGCAAAGAGTTCAATCATGCATTCAAAACTCCCTGGCGCGCCTTTGTCTGGCGAAATGAATGTTTCAGTAGGTTTTTCTGGCGCCCCAGTTAGGAACCCGATTTCTAGTCCTATGTCTCTTTCTGTTGGACCTTGTGAGCTAAAAGCACCTCTCATCCTAACAACAGGTTGTGGTGAGAATTTGTTAGGATTAGATTTGCTAAAAAGATTGCATGCCACGCTGTATTGTTCTCCCTCAGGAGTACAACTTACATTAGGTAAGAAAGTGATTTCCCCAATGTATTTGTCTAAAAATGCAATGCCACCTGAATTGTCATCCCTTCCGGATGTCCTTTGGGCTACTGGTCCCAATGATGTGGGTCTCTTGGAAATACCGCCATATGTGGTAACTTTAAAGGCCAATGTCAGATTGCCACGTATTCCCCAGTATAAGATCTCCAATGAAGGTCAGAAAGCGTTGTTAGAAATTGTCAGCGATTTGATTAAAAAGGGTGTGATTGAAGAGACAAGAGGCAACGTTTGCAATAGTCCGGTTTTACCTGTCTTAAAAAGAACGGACCCTTCACAGCCACCTGTTTACAGATTTGTGATTGATCTTAGAGAGGTTAATAAGATTGTTGTACCACAGTTTCCAGTTGTCCCTGATATAACTGCCTTGTTAACCATGATTCCAGCCTCCGCTGCATGGTTCTCGGTGATCGATCTAAAGAATGCTTTCTTTAGCATCCCAATTGCAGAGGAGAGCAGAGACATTTTTGGCTTTAGTTTAGGAGGTCGAAGCTTCCGCTTTAAACGCGCTCCCCAGGGCTACTGTGAAAGTCCATCAATATACAGTCAGGCTTTAAAGGCGCAGCTTGATGCACTGGTTTTACCCAGTGGCGCTATCCTCATTCAGTACATTGAAGATTTACTAATCGCCGCGGATACTGAAAAGATTTGCAAAAACGCTACCTTGTCATTGTTGCGTCATTTGTCTGCCTTTCATCACAAAGTGTCTCTCTCAAAGCTGCAATATTGTCGACAAGAAGTGACCTACTTAGGTCATCTCTTATCGAAGGAGGGAAGGAAACTGACCCCAGAAAGAATTCAAGCCATTACACAGTTGAGTGTGCCAAGAACACAGAGAGAAGTGCGTGCTTTCTTGGGCATTACTTCATACTGTAGGCATTGGATTCACAATTTTTCCTTGTTGGCAAAACCTTTGTTAGCATTAACATGCAAAGACACACCGAATCCTATCCCATGGTCTGAAGAGTGTCAGAAAAGTTTTTGGGAATTGCGTAATGCATTATGTTCAGCTCCTGTGTTGGGTACCCCTGACTACAGCAAGCCTTTTACATTGTATGTTCATGAGAAAGATGGTTGCGCATTATCAGTGTTAACACAGCCTTTTGGCGACAGACCGCGTCCATGCGCGTATTTTTCGTCAACCTTGGACCCGGTAGCGAGGGCATTGCCAAGCTGTCTGAGAGCCACAGCCGCTGCAGCTATGTCTATTCGACAGTCTGCTGGCCTAGTAATGGATAATACATTGATTGTTATGGTTCCACATGCTGTGGACACATTGTTAAACAGGACCAAGACACAGCACTTAACTAGTGCGCGATTATCTGGTTATGAGCTGACACTGTTAGCAAATCATATACACATAAAGAGATGCAACACGTTGAATCCAGCTACACAATTACCAAACCCAGCAGACCTAGATGAGATTGAGCAACATGATTGTCTGTTCAGGACAGAAGAAGAGACGAAAGGGAGAGTAGATCTTAAAGATACTCCCCTGACTGAGTGTGATGGTACTTTATGGGTGGATGGTTCGTGTTTCAAGCTTCCGAATGGTGATACGACTGCTGCATATGCTATCACGACTTTGCACACGATTGTGGAAACTGCGCGTGTGCCACAAAATTTAGCTCAAGCAGCAGAATTGATTGCCCTTACAAGAGCATGCGTGTTGTCTGAAGGAATGAGAGTGAACATATATACGGACAGCCAGTACGCCTTTGGCGTGGCCCACAGTTTTGGGTGATTATGGAAGGAACGTGGGTTCCTGACTTCGCATGGAGCTAAGATTCAGAATGGTAAGTTGGTGAATGATCTCCTTGAATCACTGACCCTACCGTTGCAAGTTGCGATTATGAAATGCAGTGCGCACAAGAAAATCACTGATGATGTTGGTCGTGGTAATGCGTTTGCTGATGAAGTCGCGAAAGAAACAGCAAAAGATGTGAAGACTCGAATGTATGTTGCAGGCCCTGCAAGATGGGTTAGTGATGTTGGAATGTGTGAAAACACAATAGAAAGTGTAAAGTCCCTTCAAGCTGAAGCCACAGAGAAAGAGTTGAGCAAGTGGAGAGAAAGTATGGGTAAGTTGGATGAGAATGGTTGTTGGGTTGATTTGTCAGAACATAGGCGATGGTTGTTACCTGATGCATATGTGCTTCCAGTGGTTACTATGGCACATGGAATGGCACATATCAGTATGAAAGGAATCTGTAAGTTATTGGCTCCAGTATGGCAGAATGCTGGAATTCCCAAGTGTGCAGAGAATGTGGTCAAGAATTGTATGGTATGCTTGAAGTACAACCCTGGTAGGGGAACCCCAACTCCAGCTGGTCATTTTGCGCCTCCATCATATCCATTTGAAGTTTTGCAGCTAGATTTTATTTACATGGAAAGGTGCAACAACCTGAAATATGTATTGGTGGTTGTTTGCGCTTTTTCAAAATGGATAGAGGCCTATCCCCTAAAAGATAATACTGCTCTATCCACAGCCAAAGCCCTTGTGAAAGAATTTTTCCCTAGGTTTGGAATGCCAAGAATGGTGTGGAGTGATAATGGAAGTGAGTTTGTGGGTAAAGTGATGAAGAATGTGTGTGAGGGACTAGGTATAAAGCAAAAGTTCCACGCTGCAAATCACCCCCAATCAGCTGGATTAGTAGAGCGCTACAACGGCGCTCTAAAACTTAAATTGGCCAAAATCCAGGCGAGCACCGGTCTTAAATGGCCTGACGCTCTGCCTTTAGCACTCCAATCCACAAGAATGACCGTGCACTCACGAGTGGGACTTAGTCCTTATGAGGTTGTTTTTGGCCGCCCGGCCAATGTATGGGGTGTGCCAAGACCTACAAAATTCAGTGAAATCGAACATCCAGTACTGCTTGATTACTTGTATGATTTGACGGTTAAACTGCGTGTTTTACACCAACAGGTGCATGATACTCTCCCCCCGGCCTCTGAGGCTCCAGGACACCCCATTGACCCTGGCACGTGGGTGCTCATCAAAAAACTTCCAGCGGAAAGGCAACGATGAGCCCCGCTGGATTGGCCCTCACCTCGTACTACTGTCTACAAGATCAGCTGTTCGAGTAAAGGGGAAGAAGAACTGGATCCACGGCGCCCACGTGAAGAGGATCCCTTTGCCTCTGCCGTATGACCAGTGGGTCCAGGAGGGTATCGCAGACTCTGAAACAGACACTGTACCGCGTTTTGTGCCGTTCAGTGATGCACGCATAAAAGGCACAACTTCAGCACAGGAAAGTGACGATATTTTGCAAGAAGCTGTGCTACCGTCAATTCGATTGGACACCACAGAGCCTGAACTCTTGTTTCAAGATCAAACAGTACTTGGCCGTCTCCACTACAATCTGAGACCAAGGCCTATGGACAAATAAATATTCTTTTCCTCACCCTTTTATTTTTGATACCATAGCTCTCCCATCTGAAGGACTTTCTTGATTTTTGTTTTTCGAACCACCATCCGGGTTCAGCCGCAGGGTCGCGGTGCCAAGACTTTGGGGTACAGGCCGAAGACGTTAGGTCAACGGTTCTGGTTGGTCTAGGGCGTTCCCTGGACTGACAGGCGTACTCCTTAGCAGAAGAAACTCACCCGCCGCGAGCGGCACGATTAGAGGATGGAGTTTTTTAAGATGGAGAGACCCGCTGAGGAAATGAACTTTAAAGCAAGAATATGTAAAATAATGAAAAGCAAACATTTTGTGTTTTTATGCCTGTTTGTATTATGTAGTATGGTAGTGTTTACTGTAGGATTTGTATTGTTCTCCTCTCAAGAGCCCATTGCACCCACTGTACAGCCTATGCCTCCTCCTACTGTCTCCTCACACTCTTTTCACCCTCTGCCTGAACACGAACAAGCTAGACGGTCAGAATTTGTAAACAACTCGTTTATTCAGCTCCTGCACCAGCACCAACTAGTCATGAATACAACCAATTGCTGGGTGTGTGGTTTAATGCCACATACCATTAATAAGGGTATTCCCTATCTAGTGCTGCCGTTTAGTTACAATGGATCGTCATGGGCATTCCAGACCATGTTTCTCTTTGCATTAGATGCCTACTCCCCGCGACAACCGCGTTCCATCAGACCTAGCACCAATAACAAAGCTTTAATGAAAGGAGTTGCCGATATGAGCAGAGATATCGATGCATACTCATCTATTTCCAAAGAAGAATTGAGAGCTTATGTAGGGTGGAACGCGACGGGGTATAGTATTAGTCTGGGTGAAAGACAGCGAAAAATCTCATCCCCAATCTGGGTCGTACCCCACATAGGTCGGTTCTGTTTGCAAGGTAATGGTCAGAATCCTAGAGCTCAACTGGGAAGAAGTGACTGTACTGAAACGTACACTTTTCCGTCACAGTTTTCCCCTGCGTTTCTGGCGGCCAAGGGTACATATTTTATCTGCAATGACCGAGCATATACATGGTTGCCCCCTGATTTCTCGGGCACATGTTATATTGCAAATCTGCTACCGCCAACATTTACTGCCGCCTCCGACTATCACAAGACCAGAGTTGTGAGAGGCGTGATTAGTAAGGAGGATACTGCCGGTCAGGAAGCGGGAGATTTCTTTTTGGGTTTCCTGCCGTTTTGGGGACCTATGGTCAATAGTAGGAACCTGAGACAACTGACTCGTGTGATTGAATCCACTGTTAATGTTACGGCTGGTGCCCTTGGTAATTTGACAGCTGAGCTCCAGGCGGATCGCCTCATGACTTTGCAGAACCGCATGGTTCTAGACGTCATACTTGCAGACCGCGGTGGGGTATGTAAGGTTATCCAATCTAGTTGTTGCATTTTCATACCAGACAACGCTCCAACAGTTTATCAAGCCATCTCCAAACTGCATAAAATATCTGAGTCCATACACGTGGATAAAGGAGATTGGTCACTGGTGGGGTGGTTCTGGGAACTGATATCTGCCTGGGGTTGGAAAGTTCTGATGGTCATTGGAATGATCTTAGCCATCCTTTTCCTGTTCTGTCTGTGCATTCAGTGTGCTCCTGCGATATGTGGCCTCTGTGCTACATTATGTGTAAGGAAACCTGTATCAAGGGACGAGCTAAGTAATAGGATGATGCTACAGCAACATCTCCATGACTTCGTGAATATTGACCTAGACTCGGATTGAAATGAGTATAGTTATTGCCTATGTAAGGGCAAAAGGAGGGTCTGTCGTACTTTAGAATTTGGGACCGCGTAGGAGACAGGGCCCTACCCCTGTCTATCCCGGTATTAGTGAACCGCGAATGGTTAATGCGGTATGTACAAGTGCTTTGTGTAATGTTTTAGCTATGAATGCACTGTGTATACGCTATTATACATCACTACGTGGGTTCCAGTTTTAGAGCGGTGGCCATCTTGTGGTTGCCCTCACATAGGCTACATAGCATGGAGCAAATACGAGCCTTTTAGAGCACATGTGTTTTCCTTTGACTTCTCTGTGACCTGGGCAGCTTGGCTCCGCTGCCCCAGGTCAGTCCGGTCTCACGAGTTCCCCGTACTCTGGCCACCTGTGATTAGCATCAGGGCTTGACACACCATAAAGCCTTTACATTAAACACGAGCCTCCAGCTAATCTCTTTCTCACCTGACTGTTCCTGCTTTATGGCTTGTTTTCCAAACAGGAGATGCTCATGTTTATTGGGGCCTATCGATATCTGATGTGGGATCTGAGCCTTGCTGGGTAAATAATTGCGGGCTGGCTTAACTGGAATGTGGGATGGTCATCATGACTCTGCCTTTTCGTTTGTAATGTATACATGTAATGGCCATATCGTAAACCTAGGAATGTGTGCCTGAAGCAGGATATTCTGTATTTAAGGAGAAGCCCGTTTCTGTGATTTTTGGCAGTCTCCTGAGAACATACACGCTGTTGTACTTCTAGGATACCTGTAATTGGTCTGCAGCCAATAAACTGATCTTTGACTTCACCCAGAAGACTCTGTGTTTCTGTAGGTCTGAGACAGGAAGAACCCAGAAGTCATAGGGTGTGTTCCCCTGCACCGCTGGGCTTAAAATACCCAGTACTTCAGGCTCTACAGCAGCTCTGCTGAACTGGTTCTCTGCCTCTAGAGCAGCTCTGCTGACCTGGTTCTTAGGCTCGAGAGCAGCTCTGCTGACCTGGTTCTCTGGCTCTAAAGCCGCTCTGCTGACCTGGTTCTCAAGCAGTTCTGCTGACCTGGCTCTCTGGCTCTAAAGCGGCTCTGCTTACCTGGTTCTCTGACTCTAAAGCAGCTCTGCTGACCTGGTTCTATGGCTGTAAAGCGGCTCTGCTGACATGGTTCTCTGGCTCTAAAGCAGCTCTGCTGACCTTGTTCTCTGGCTGTAGAGCAGCCCTGCTGGCCTGGTTCTTAGGCTCTAGAGCAGCTCTGCTGACTTGGTTCTCTGGCTCTATAACGACTCTGCTGACCTGGTTCTCTGCCTTTAGAGCAGCTCTGCTAACCTATTTCTTATGCTCTAGAGCAGCTCTGCTGACCTGGTTTCTATGGCTCTAAAGCAGCTCTGCTGACCTGGTTCTCTCCCTCTAAAGCAGCTCTGCTGACTTGGTTCTCTGGCTCTAAAGCAGCTCTGCTGACCTGGTTCTCCCCCTCTAAAGCAGCTCTGCTGACCTGGTTTTCTCCCTCTAAAGCAGCTCTGATGACCTGGTTCTCTGGCTTTACGGCAGCTCTGCTGACCTGGTTCTCTGCCTCTAGAGTAGCTCTGCTGACCTGGTTCTTAGGCTCAAGAGCAGCTGCGCTGACCTGGTTTCTATGGCTCTACAGCAGCTCTGCTGACATGGTTCTCTGACTCTAGAGCAGCTCTGTTGATCTGGGTCTTAGGCTCTAGAGCAGCTCTGCTGACCTGGTTCTCTGGCTCTAAAGCAGCTCTGCTGACCTGGTTCTCTGGCTCTAAATCAGCTCTTCTGACCTGGTTCGGTGGCTCTAAAGCAGCTCTGCTGACCTGGTTCTCTGGCTCTAAAATGGCTCTGCTGACCTGGTTCTGTTGCTCTAAAGCAGCTCTGCTGACCTGGTTCTCTGGCTCTAGAGCAGCTCTGCTAACCTGGTTCTCTGGCTCTAAAGCAGATCTACTGGCCTGGTTCACTGGCTCTAAAGCAGCTCTGCTGACCTGGTTCTCTGGCTGTAGAGCAGCTCTGCTGTCCTGGTTCTTAGGCTCTAGAGCAGCTCTGCTGACCTGGTTCTCTGGCTCTACAACGGCTCTGCTGACCTGGTTCTCTGGCTCTAAAGCAGCTCTGCTGACCTTGTGGTTCTCTGGCTCTAAAACAGCTCTGCTGACCTGGTTTTGTGGCTCTAAAGAAGCTCTGCTGACCTGGTTCTCTGGCTCTAAAGCAGCTCTGCTGACCTGGTTCTCAAGCAGTTCTGCTGACCTGGTTCTCTGTCTCTAAAGCAGCTCTGCTTACCTGGTTTTCTGACTCTAAAGCAGCTGCTGATCTGGTTCTTAGGCTTTAGAGCACCTCTGCTGACCTGGTTCTCTGGCTCTAGAGCAGCTCTGTTGACCTGGGTCTTAGGTTCTAGAGCAGCTCTGCTGACCTGGTTGTATGGCTGTGAGGCAGCTCTGCTGACCTGGTTCTCTGGCTCTAGAGAAGCTCTGTTGACCTGGTTCTCTGGCTCTAAAGCAGCTCTGCTGACCTGGTTCTCTGGCTCTAAAGCAGCTCTGCTGACTTGGTTCTCTCTGTCTAAAGCAGCAATGCTGACCTGGTTTCTCTGGCTCTACAGTAAGGGTGGGCATAGTTCGCGAAGTAGCACTTCGCGAAGCTACGCAAATTGAAGTTCGCACTACGCGAGCTACGCGTAGCACTTCGCGAACTGCGAAGTAACATGTTCGCACTGTGCAAGATGTTGTTTTCAATGATTGCACAGTGCGGACAAGCAACCGGCACTGTGCAATCATTGAAAATGGCATCTTGCACAGTGCGAGCTGTAGTTTTCTGCTGCTCGAGTAGATTTTTCCTCGAGCTGCAGCTTTCTCAACGCGAACTGGTAGTTTCTCATCGCGAGCGGTCGCGAGCATACGCGACCCCTCGCAATGAGAAACCTGACCTTCTCGCGTTGGGAATCTCGCCGGGAGGTTTATTTTCCATGCTCGCGATCGCGAACAAGGAAAAAGTCTCGCCAGGATGTCATTTTGCTTGCTCGCGGTCGCCAACTTGACGTTGAGGACCGCGAGCAAGCAAAAAATGACCGCAGCACTACGCAACACTACGCTACACGTGTTCGCACTGTGCTACGTGCAGTTCGGGTAGCGCGAAGTAGCGCGAACTTCGCAAACTACGCGAGCGTAGCGTAGTGCTTCGCCCAGGCCTACTCTACAGCAGCTCTGCCGACCTGGTTCTCTGGCTCTACAGCAGCTCTGCTGACCTGGTTTGCTGGCTCTTCAGTAGTTCTGATGACCTGGTTCTTTGGCATTAAAGAAGCTCTGCTGACCTGGTTCTCTGTCTCTAAAGCAGCTCTTCTGACCTGGTTCTATGGCTCTAAAGCAGCTCTGCTGACCTGGTTCTCTGGCTCTACAATGGCTCTGCTGAACTGGTTCTGTTGCTCTAAAACAGCTCTGCAGACCAGGTTCTCTGGCTCTAGAGCAGCTCTGCTAACCCGGTTCTCTGGCTCTAGAGCAGCTCTGCTGTCCTGGATCTTAGGCTCTAGAGCAGCTCTGCTGACCTGATGTTTCTCTGGCTCTAAAACAGCTCTGCTGACCTAGTTCTGTGGCTCTAAAGAAGCTCTGTTGACCTAGTTCTCTGGCTCTACAGCAGCTCTGCTGACCTGGTTCTCTGGCTCTAAAGCAGCTCTGCTGACCTGATGTTTCTCTGGCTCTAAAACAGCTCTGCTGACCTGGTTCTGTGGCTCTAAAGAAGCTCTGCTGACCTAGTTCTCTGTCTCTACAGCAGCTCTGATGACCTGGATCTCTGGTTCTAAAGAGGCTCTGCTGACCTGGTTCTCTGGCTCTAGAGCAGCTCTGCTGACCTGGTTCTATGGCTGTAAAGAATCTCCTCTGACCTGGTTCTCTGGCTCTACAGCAGCTCTGCTGAACTGGTTATCTGCCTCTAGAGCAGCTCTGCTGACCTGGTTGTTATGCTCAAGAGCAGCTCTGCTGACATGCTTCTCTGGCTCTAAAGCAGCTCTGCAGACCTGGATCTCAAGCAGTTCTGCTGACCTGGTTCTCTGGCTCTAAAACAGCTCTGCTGACCTGGTTCTGTGGCTCTAAAGAAGCTCTGCTGACATAGTTCTCTGGTTCTACAGCAGCTCTGCTGACCTGGTTTTCTGGCTCTACAGTAGTTCTGATGACCTGGTTCTCTGGCTCTAAAGAGGCTCTGCTGACCTGGTTCTCTGGCTCTAGAGCAGCTCTGCTGACCTGGTTCTATGGCTGTAAATAATCTCCTCTGACCTGGTTCTCTGGCTCTACAGCAGCTCTGCTGAACTGGTTCTCTGCCTCTAGAGCAGCTCTGCTGACCTAGATCTTAGGCTCGAGAGCAGCTCTGCTGACCTGGTTCTCTGGCTCTAAAGCAGCTCTGCTGTCCTGATTCTCAAGCAGTTCTGCTGACCTGGTTCTCTGGCTCTAAAGCGTCTCTGTTTACCTGGTTCTCTGACTCTAAAGCAGCTCTGCTGACCTGGTTCTTAGGCTTTAGAGCAGCTCTGCTGACCTGGTTCTCTGGCTCTAGAGCAGCTCTGTTGACCTGGGTCTTAGGCTCTAGAGCAGCTCTGCTGACCTGGTTGTATGGCTGTGAGGCAGCTCTGCTGACTTGGTTCTCTGGCTCTACAACGACTCTGCTGACCTGTGTAGGAAGGTGGAATCTGACTATATGGTTGCCCCCACTTTTTTCCTGGTGTTTGAATGGTTTTTGACTAGTCTGGCTGGGATCCTGCTATCCAGGACCCCAGCCTATCTGCTTACTCCCTTAAATGATTGGTGTGCAAATTAGATGCACTAGTGATTGGATACTGTGGTACCCGACACCGTCATCAGCTGCAGACGTTGTGGGACCTTCCGAATCTAGCTGCTGGTCATCGTCGATCTCTCCTGGACCTCGTGAGCGAAGAGACAAATCACCATCGACGACCTGAAGCGACGCGACATCAGTGGTCATCCATCCTGCTGGCCACCGGTCACTGGCAAGTGACTTTGAACTCTGTCCCCTCAATTTTCAGGTCCTCTTCAACTTCAATCCATCGTCGGATTCCAGCGGACACCTCTCCAGTCGTCACAAGCAGCAAGTCTTCAGTGGTCCCCATTGAAAACAGCATCGCGACCCGACACTAAAAGACACCTATGCACCCGACTTCCGTGGGTGAGGTAACTCGTGCACTCCGGTGCCCAAGTGTGTGTTGGCCCTCGAAATACTTACCCTGTAAGTGGCTTGCTTGTTGACTATTCCGAAGCGCCCTAAAACTTTAAATTACAAACCGCGACTTGTGCCATTGAAACCTATAGGAAACCCGCTGCTGTGTTTAGACACTGCACGCGTCTCCCGTGGGCTGATTACTTACCTGCTAACACTGCAGAAGTGAAGCCCCAGCGATTCCCAAGGCCCTAGGCCTTTTCATTTTGTAAGTTGAGTTTGTTAAACCATTTTTTTAGTATATGGTCTGGTACGCCCCTAGGGCTACAGCCATATTTGTGCTTAATTTATTGAGAAGTGTTGACATTTGAATGTGTATCTGGGTTCTAATCTCATAAAGAGATTAGTAGAGTGTATCTAAGAATAAAGACATATATATTTGATATATATACCTGTGTGGTGTCCTTTTCATTTTGTAATTCAAGAGATTATAAGGTAAAACAAGCTGCTTTACATTCCTCGGAGACTTAGCCTGAAGGCTGCTCTCCACAGCTACCACTAGGATAGCTTTCTTTAAAAGGTTGTCTTAAACCTATCTACCAATATCGAATTGGACTGGTGCAAGGTGGCCACTATAACTAGTGACCAGCATATGCCAGGCCAACTTCTCACATTGGTGGCAGCAGTGGGATTCCAGCTTGCCATTGTTTTACCAGAAAATCTCTATTTGAATTACTAACTGAAAACCACTAAAGGTACTCAAGGTACATATAAAAGTCAAGCTAGTATCAATAAGTTCTACTGAGCTTAGAGCTGTTTGTGAACGGATAAGCACACCCTTGCTACAGCTCAAGCTAGGTCCAGTAGGCCTCAACTAGTGTAGGTAGGACAACACTGCACAACACTAGTATGTCTCACCAAGGTGGAGCCAGTGGGTCCACCCCATCTCAGTACAAAGATATAGCCTACACTGAACTGAAGGCCTTATTCTTTGAAAGACAACTGAGGGTGGGCAGGAGTCCCTCATCACAACACCTGATAGATCTGTTAGTAGCAGATGACCTGAGACAAGCTCTAGGAGCAAGTGGGTCTGTATCAGGGAGTGGGTCAAACATAGTCTCTGGGTCTGATGATGAAAATCAAGATGACCTGGAGTCTGTGGTTGAAGGGCCAGACCAAGAAGGGTCTGAAAAGAACAGAGGAATTCTCCCTAAGAGAACTGACAAAGTGGGAGAAAGGCCTAGGTCCCTTTCAAGGGACTCTGACCATTCATACCACTCAGGAAGAGAATCTGTTCACCAGAGGAGCTCCAACTTTCCCAGAGAGTCCTCCTCTGAAAGAAGGTTCAAGATGGTCCAGTATGAAGAAGCTAGGCTTGCCCTCAGAACCAAGCAATTGGCCTT
The DNA here is from genome assembly GCF_964204655.1 of Triturus cristatus. Classification (NCBI taxonomy): domain Eukaryota; kingdom Metazoa; phylum Chordata; class Amphibia; order Caudata; family Salamandridae; genus Triturus; species Triturus cristatus. The sequence continues at coordinate 1,162,799,700 of NC_140579.1, forward strand.
AGATAGGGAAGCCTTCGAGCTCCAAAAAGCTTCTAAGAAGGAGGGTTAGATACCCCTGGTGGCAGCAACAGTGTCCCTAGGGGCAGAGATTACATGCCAGATCATAGGAACCTGTCCAAGGTTGTTCCTCCCTACCAGAGTGGGGATGATATCCACAAATGGATAACTGCTATGGAGAGGGCCTGTAGAGTTCAACAGGTCCCCCAGAAACAGTGGGCAGCAATCTTGTGGCTCTCCTTTTCAGATAAAGGTAGAGACAAGCTCCTCACTGTTAGAGAAGAGGATGCTAATGACTATGAATACCTGAAGAGTGCATTAATAGATGGGTTTGGCTTAACCACTGAACAGTGCAGGTTTAAGTTCAGAGACACCCAGAAAGCACAGACTCAGGATTGGGTGGACTTTGTAGATTGTGCTACCAAGGCTCTGGAGGGTTGGATAGTTGGCAGTAGAGTCGCTGACTTTAAAGGATTGTATAATTTGATTATGAGATAGCAGATCCTTAATAATTGTCAAAACCAACTCTTACACCAGTACCTGGTGGACTCTGATCTGACCTCTCCCCAAGAATTGGGAAAGAAGGCAGACAAATGGGTCAGAACCAGGGTTAGGCCCAAGAACCAAGGTGGTGACCAGAAGAAAGATTCCACTAAGCCCAAAGAGAAAGGTGGGGATAATAAAAAAGAAAAGTCCTCTGAAGGGCCCCAAAAACCCAGTTCTGGGAGTGGGACCCAAAATCCTTCCTCTTCCAATAAGAAACCATATTGCCATGTGTGCAAGCAACCTGGACACTGGAAAACTGGAAAACTGACTCCAGCTGTCCAAAGAATGGCAATAAAGAAAATGTTCCTCCCACTGTAGCTCCAACACCTCCTGTTACTACCAGTAGGCATCCCCCAGATGGTAGGTGTGCACCCAAAAACTTAGTTGGGTTTTCTTGGGGAACTCAGGGGGACTCTGGCCTAACCAGGTCCCCTACACAAGCAACTCTAGTCTGTGATGGTGGCATGGGGTTTGCCAACATTACCATGAGTCCCAATATCTTGGGCAGGTACAGACAAGAGCCCATGATCAATGGTCAGAAGGCTGTGGCCTACAGGGACACAGGGGCTAGTGTCACCATGGTGACACAGAGACTAGTGCCCCTAGAACAGCTTTTACCTGAGTTTAGCTACCAGGTGACCAATATTGATGGAATTAGGACAGACCATCCCATGGCAGTGGTAAATCTCAGCTGGGGAGGGGTCACTGGCCCAAAGAGAGTGGCAGTGTCCCCAACCTTGCCTGTGGATTGTCTACTGGGGAATGATCTGGAAATCTCAGCCTGGGCTGAGGTAGACCACCGTGCCCATTTAAAAATGTTAGGCATCCCTGCAAGAGTAGATGAGACCCTGAGTGCCTCACCTCCACCCGAGGAGAAATTAAGGGGAGTGAAGCCTGAAACTATGGATCACTCCACACAAACAGAGAGCATAGGGGGTGAGGAACAGTCCTCCCCCCACCAGACTAAAGGTAAGGGTCAGCTTTCTAAGGGAACTGACCCTGCCCCTTGTGAAGTAACTGCCCCAGAAGTGCTCAGGCCTGTCCTGGCCACAACTCTGATGGCAGGGGATCCTTCCAAGGTGGCACCCAGTCTGTAGCAGGTACCCTGCCCCTTTCTACCCTGCCTCAGTCAGCCCAGTGCTGCAGAGGTCAGGGAGGTCAGTGGACCCTTAATGGGCCTCTGTCCAGAGGAACCCCCTCATCAGCAGATTAGGGACACCCAGCAGAGTAGTTCTAGCCAGGTGAATATTCCTCTACAAACTGAGGGATCCCCCTTACCCCTAGGTACTGGTACCCCCCAGATGGACTTTGTTGGGTACAGGGAAACCTGGGGCATAGTTGCCCCAAACATTCCAATGCCCTCCACTACTCCAACCAGAGGGACCCAACCCCCAGCTGTAGGCAGCCAGAGGTTGACCCTTAGGGCCAGATATGACACAGTCATGGACAGAAAGGCTTCCATGGTGACCAGTGTTGAAGAACCAGACTCTGTTAAGCCTGGCGGTGCAGGGTACGCCTGAAATCTTCTGAGTTCGCCTTCCAAGTTACAGAGACATGGAACACTCTGTTAGCATAGGAACTTCAATTTATTTAGCTGCAGCTAGGTACAGTTGTCCCAGAAGTACATCGTAAGTAGGTTCTGAGGAGACTGCCACTTCAATCTGTGGCTCACAATCTTTTGTAGCGCTGGAATCCCCTAAAGCAAAAACCCCCCTTCATGTGCAATAAAAATACAAATCATCCACAAGGACACATTCTTCGTACAAGATGCTGGATAATGGGCAATACACATTCTTTCCCTAAGGTCGTGTTCTCTACCCGACCCGACAGGTCAGGTGGCTTAGCCATTCCTTAGTTAAATTACTTTACGACAGGGCGCGTGTGCATGCTGGAGATGATGATGTGTAAAACAGCTGTAGGGGCCAGAGAATGGTCACCAAGGGTCAATAGATGCTTATCTCAAGAATTGGTTGTTTCGAACCGAGGTTCACGAGGTTCAGGATGGGTTTAGCTCGAGGAAGAGGAGAGGTCGTGTAATATGTACAACAGCATAAAATACGAAAGAAACGCTATAGAGGTTTAAGGTGCCTGAGTGTGGGCAACAGCGCAACGATGTTACAAAAACTGGATGGGGTCGAATTTGAATTTCTTCAGACCCTCCTTTTGCCATTACTCAGGCAAAGGAAACAGAGGCTGTTGTTAATCTAAATCGACTTCAATGGCCATGAAATCTACAAGCTGTTGTTGCAACATTATTTTTGCATTCCCTGCTTTCTGGGACACAGGATATGGAAGACACAGGGTGGCGCAGAGCCCGCATATAGCGGGACCACATTGTAGGCAAAGGCTACATGAGAAGAGAATAGCCAAAATCGCTCCGACAAAGGTAAGGATCTTCCATCCCCATATAGACAGTATTTCCCTAAACCATCCCATCAAAGACCAGTTTCCTTCATCCTGGTGAACGGACTCCGCAATCTTATGTAGCTTAGAGATGGCTTGGTATACGGGGCGTGGTCTGGAATATAAATGCAGCAGCTTGATCTGATCAATTTGCATACGCCCCCACGGTCAGCAAGAATATTATCTAATACCATTCTGTTCTGAAGCGTGACGAGGCGGTCAGCAACGAGTTCTGCAGTGATATTACTCAAAGCTCCAGCTGTTTCATTGATAGTGGCTTCTACAACTCGAATTAGTTGCCTTATGTCCCTACTGTTAGCTATCGGGCCCCAGAATGGGAGGAGTCCTTTCAAGACATCCCCGGCTTCCTGTCCTGACGTATCCTGGTCAGATGCCACCCCTCTTTTCTGTAAATTATGTCTGGCATCAGCTATGTATGTAGGGGGCAACAACCAAGCGATATAACAAGTGCCTCTCCAACTACCAGGTAGGGAAGTATAAGCCTTATTTCCACATACGATGTATGTATTACGCGAGCGAACCATGCGAGGCCAGTCTGTCCCATTCAATGTCACAATATGTTGGCATCTGCTTGTACCCTTATATTCTGACCCCCCTTTTCTAATACAGAATGGTGCTTGTCCGGGTACCACTAGAAACGTTTGTCCTTTTCGAGAGGTTTTATTGGAGAGCAGAAAGTACAAGTCTGTAGATCTGGTTTGGCGATCAGCATATTCTGATTTTTCACTACTCGTCCCATATATCTTTTTTCTGTCCCGCCAACATAAGTGATACAGATGTACTCCCAAGCTTCTTATGTCTTTGGTATCACCATCTCCAGAAAATACCCAACTGGCACTCAGTTCCCACCATGCACTACAAGAACCATTAAATGAAAAAGGAAGGATAATATATGGCATTCCAGTGTTCACTGAACTTGGCAGGAGGCCACAAACCCAACAGTTTGTTGCATTAGTCGCCAATTGATGTTGGTGTAGCATAGAAACAAATGTGTTGTTACGGAATTCACCCCTTCTTGACTCGACATGAGGTGGTAGAGTGACATATGTATGCATTTCAACGGTAACTTTGGTAACAGGCTGCGTAAAAATTGCATGTAGTCCCCATCCTATGCAAGACAATATAATACACATTACAATCAATACTATTAAGACTACTAAAAAACGGTTATGCAATAATTTACAATGCTTCGTGTTCATTGTTCGTGTTTTATCCATTCCCTTTTTAACAGTCATTTCCATCTCTAAAGGTTGCCCGTGACGGGAGGTTGCTTCACTCAGCTGTGATTGTCTGTAGTTTTCTTTGCTTTCCTACAAGTCCCACAGGCCTAGTGCCACAACTTGGGTCACAAGTCTGAGACTTCAGTCACGGCCCTGCAACATGTGGAAATCGGGATAAAAGACAAAGTCAATGAGGTACTATTGAGACATTTCTATTCAACCTGGGCCTCAAATCGTATCTCTGGGAACCAGGTACAGTTTGTTCTTGGAAAAGGAGATGTGGTCCAGTAGTGCCCAATTTCGATGTTGGTGCTACGGTTGCTTGGAAGGCCTCGCCGTCGTTTTTCTGTGATCTGGCAGAGTCTAGGTGTGCATCGCTAAACAGTTCAAATCTTGGTATTCTTTCACTTTCAGAATCGCCAATTGGGTTACGAACCCACTGATCATAAGGCAAAGGTAAGGGCACTTTCTTGCAATGCACCCCATGTACCCAGTTCTTTTTGCCGACGACCTTCACTGCAGTGCGCGTTGTCAGAAGAGTTTGGCAGGGTTCTCTCCAGCGAGGTTCCAAGTTCTTTGACCGCTGGAAGTTTTTAACGCAGACCCAGTCTCCCGGCCGTATGGTATGACCAGGATCAGTTGAAGCCTGAGGCAAAGTATCTTGTACCTGTTGGTGAAGGACACGTAGCTTAGTGGTGAGTTCATACAAATAATCAATTAACAATGGATGCTCTATCTCGGAGTATTTCTTGAGCCTTGGGACTCCACAAACATTTGCCGGGCGTCCGAACACAACCTCATAGGGACTAAGCCCCATACGGGAATGGGTGGTTGTTCTGGTAGATAAGAGAGCCAAGGGCAAGGCATCAGGCCAAGCCAGACCCGTGCTGGCTTGAATTTTCGCTAACTTAAGCTTGAGAGTGCCATTATAGCATTCCACCAAACCTGCTGACTGGGGATGGTTTGCTGCGTGGAACTTTTGCTTGATGCCAAGACCAGCACATACTTTCTGCATGATCTGGCCCACAAATTCACTCCCGCTGTCACTCCAAATAATTCTAGGTAACCCAAATCTCGGCAGAAATTCCTTTAAGAGGACTTTCGCCGTTGATAGAGCAGTATTATCTTTCAGAGGATAGGCCTCTATCCATCGGGAGAAGGCACATACCACAACAAGAACATACTTCAAATTGTTACATCGTTCCATGTGAATGTAATCTATTTGTAATACCTCAAAAGGGTACGTTGGGGGAGCAAAGTGGCCTGCCGGTATTGGTGTTCCCTTCCCCGGATTATGCATCAAACATACAATACAGTGTTTAACCAGATTGTCTGCACATTTAGGTATCCCCACATTCTGCCATACTGGGGCCAGAAGTTTGCATATACCTTTTGCGCTGATGTGGGCTGGACCATGTGCCATGGTCACTATTGGTAGCACGTAAGCATCTGGTAACAACCAGTGTTGATGCTCTGACAAATCTGTCCAGCACCCTGTCCCATCCAACCTTCCCATACTGTTTTTCCACGTACTTAACTCCTTCTCTGTGGCTTCCGCCTGGATCATTTTCACACCGTCCACAGTATTCTCACACATCCCACCTTGTGCAACCCATCTAGCGGAGTCCACAACGTACATGCGGCTAGTGATGTCCTTAGCTGTCTCTTTCGCTATCTGGTCTGCAAAAGCATTTCCTTGACCTACATCATCAGTAATCTTCCTATGTGCGCTACACTTTACAATTGCTATCTGAGTGGGCAAGGTAAGCGATTCAAGAAGGTCATTTACCAATTGGCCATGCTGTATCTTAGTGCCATGGGATGTGAGAAAACCTCTTTCCTTCCACAGGAGGCCAAAACTATGGGCCACTCCAAACGCATACTGACTATCAGTGAACACATTCACCCTTTTTCCTTCAGCCAACACACACGCTCTAGTCAGTGCTCTCAATTCAGCTGCCTGGGCTGAATGATGCATAATCCGTGCTGTTTCCACAACAGTGTACAAGGTAGTGACTGCATAGGCTGCAGTTGTTTCGCCATTGGGAAGCTTAAAACAGGAACCGTCCACCCATAGGGTCCCATCCGGGTCTGGGAGTGGAGTATCCTTCAAATCAACTCTGCCACTTGTCTCTTCCTCCGTGCAGAGGAAACAATCATGTTGCTCCGGTGTACTATTTTCTACTGGAATCGGCAGCAATGTCGCCGGGTTCAGGACATTACATCGTTTAATGTGTATGTGGCTAGCCAAGAGTGTCAGTTCATACCCCGAAAGGCGGGCATTCGTAAGGTGTTGCGTCTTTGTTCTGTTTAGGAGGGTGTCTACTGCATGTGGCACCATGACAATGAGGGTATTATCTAATACCAATCCGGCAGACTGGTGAATGGAAACTGCTGCTGCTGCTGCTGCTGCTGCTCTCAAACAGCTAGGTAAAGCCTTGGCCACTGGATCTAATGTGGCAGAGAAATAGGCACAGGGACGTTGCCTGTCCCCAAATCGTTGCGTTAAAACTGATAATGCGCAACCTTCTTTCTCATGAACATAGAGTGTGAAAGGTTTACTGTAATCAGGAGTACCTAACACAGGAACAGAGCACAAGGCAGTACGTAAATCAGTGAAACTTTTCTGGCATTCCGCTGACCATGGGAGAGGGTGTGGTGTGTCTTTAAGAGTCAGTGCCAACAAGGGTTTTGCCAGAAGGTAGAAATTGGGGATCCATTGTCTACAGTAAGAGGTAATACCTAAAAAGGCACGCACCTCTTTTTGCGTACATGGAATAGGCATTTGGGCAATTGCTTGGATACGTTCTGGGGTCAATCGTCGTCCCTCCTTTGACAAGAGATGACCTACATAGGTAACCTCTTGGCAACAATATTGCAATTTAGATGGTGAAACCTTGTGGTGGTGGTCAGATAAGTGGCGTAACAATGAAACAGTGGCCTTTTTACAAGTGTCCTCTGAATCTGCTGCAACCAACAGGTCATCCACATATTGAATAAGAGTGGCACCTGGTGGTAAAGGCATAGTGTCGAGCTGTGATTTTAATGCTTGACTGTAAATGGAGGGGCTCTCGCAATACCCTTGAGGAGCCCTCTTGAACCGGAAGCTTCGGCCTGCTAAGGAGAAGCCAAAAATATCCCTACTCTCCTCAGCAATAGGTAAGCTGAAAAAAGCATTTTTGAGGTCAATGACAGAAAACCAGGAAGCTGAGGCAGGTATCATTGTCAATATGGCATTAATGTCTGGGACAACAGGGAATTGAGGTACTACAATCTTATTGACTTCTCTGAGATCAATCACAAAACGATAAACGGATGGGAGGGGTCGGTCCGTTTAAAAACGGGCAGAACAGGGCTGTTGCATACATTTCCCCTAGTCTCTTCGACCACACCATTTTGTACCAAATCGTGAACTATAGTTAAAAGAGCCTTTTCGCCGTCACTGGAAATTTTATATTGTGGAATGCGAGGGAATTTAACATTGGGCTTAATGGTTACAATATAGGGTGGAATTTGTAAGAGGCCCACATCATTGGGGCCCGTGGCCCAGAGGGTGGCAGAAAGAGACTGTAATTCAGGAGGAAGCTGGTCTGTGGACAAATACATCGATGAAGTCAATTTCTTACCTAGGGTAAGACGCACACCAGAAGGAGAACAGTGCAATGTCGCATACAATTTTTTCAATAAATCCAAACCCAACAAATTTTCACCACAACCAGTTGTTAAAAGAAGCGGGGCCTCCAATTTGTAAGGACCTATTGAAATGGGCAAAGGGCGTGAAACTGGGTTCTGAACTGGGGCGCCAGAAAAACCCACAGAAACATTTGTACAGCCAGACAAAGGTGCCCCAGGGAGTTTAGAGTGAATCATAGAGCTTTTTGTCGCACCAGTGTCTAATAGGAATGGCTCTGTAACACCTAGTGCTACCACATCAACATAAGGCCAGTTTTGTTCCACTGGGATTGATACTACTCCCTTACTTTGTCCGAGGCTGTCCTAACTAGATTGGCAATTCTGGCTCTCATCCTCGGTATAGTAATCATCATTGTAATAGTTGGTAGACTGAACATTGCGCTGATCAAAATAGTTTGTGGAGTTTTCAGGGGGCATGTAACGTGGGTTATTAGGCTGTGTGCCCCGCCCTCTACCTCTCGATGCTGACTGATAACCACTCCGGCCTCGCGACCCGGGGATGCCACTCGTACGCTGTAACAAAACTGGGCAATTATATTTTAAATGGCCGTCTTCTTTACAATAGGCGCATTGATTCTGGCCCAGCACCGGTCGGGGAATAAAAGGCCCAGACCTCTGCAACGGTCTCTGAAATTGTGGAGGCGGCTGATATTCCTGTTGGGCAGGGCGAGGAGGATAAGCCTGTTGCAAGAGAACTTTCGTTTTCAGTTCTTTCGTCTTTTTATCTAGTTTCTCTCTCTCCTCTTTATCCCTATTCTCATAATACTGAGCAGTGGCCAGTATCTGGGCAGAAGATGACACGGCCCACGCACTTTCGGAATTCTTTAATTTATTTGATATTTCCGGAACCAAATTAGACACAAATTTATCTACAAACAGTCGTTGGCCACCTTCCGTGCTCATATCCTGACCACTATGATCGATGAACGTCTCCTCACAACGAGTGAAGAAATCAGAGACATTTTCGTCCGCTTTTTGCTTACAAGCTGCTGGTTTATCCCAATTAACTCGCAGAGGGGGCATCATAGTTTTCAGTAAGGCAATAATTCTAGGTGGGAGTTCCGTAACTAACGGCTCCGGTTTAGCACCACCCACTTGGAGTCTGTCTGCGGCAAGTATGGCAGCCCAATTATCCCCCAATTCCGCAGGGTGGTCTTCCTTCCGAATTCTGGCCCATAATGGTTGTGGTACTACATTACCCATGAGCATGTCTATGTCGGCCAAATTCATAACACATGCGTCGACAGTTTGGGACAACTCTTTATAATACCCAGCAGGATTTTTACGGGGGTCCGGTAACGACTGCTTAAGGGCTAATATTTCAGAACGTTTCCAAGGAACGTGCACCCACACACGCTGGAAGTGAGCAGGTATAAGAGGATTGTTTCCCTGAGCTGCGACCTCCTCTCTCCACACTGGGGGAACCTCCCTCATAGGGTAGTGCTTTAATTTTCGCCTAACAGAAGAATCGCGTTCCGGCAAAGACCGGCAAGCAAACATCATTCTGAACGTGACGAGCGTCCCTACCGCGTCCTCGACCTCAGTGCCCACAATCGATCCTTTATCAAACTCGGCCTGCACATCTAGCAGGCCCTGGGGAACTGGCCCCAATCCCAGATCTTCCAATTCTTGACTTAAAACATTACACATCACATCAAAAACGTATCTTTGTGTCGGTGCTTCCCACTGGTTAAAGGTAATCATAATATCCTGCAAATTATACTGGGAGCCCTTCGTGGCCCACCGTCGGGCAAGGAGGTCTAGCACTTCCCGTTCGTCAGGACCGGGGAGCTGGCTACGAGTTTGCCTGCGAGGAGGAACGGGGGTAGTTTGCAAAGTCCCAAAGAGAGGGGACAAAAGGCCGGAAACAGTATCGATCATCCGCTTCCGAGCGGAGGGGGAATTCGTCATTAGGACAGGAGACATAATATTAGGCGGAGCAGGTGAGGGGGTAGCATTTACGAGGGGAGCCGAAGGCAAGGGAGAGCTCGGTAATACCGGAAGAGGCTGTAATGGGGGTGCGGGAACAAATTGGGGAGCGACGGGTGGAACAACAGGTGGGGCAGGTACTAACAATGAGGGTGCATTCACTCCCGGGGGAGGCGGCAGTACGGGAGGTACATTAGTCCGTTGCGCATAGGGCGGTGGTAGTCTCAACAGGTGGGACATTAAGGGATCCTTCTCAGGGTCCGCATTTTTCTCTGCAGGGGGTGTTGGCAACACTGGATAACATCTATCGACTGCCATACGATGTTGCCTATCTAAAACCTCAATCGCACGATCGGTCTCGTCAATTTTAAATTGCTGAGCAGTTTGTACAATTGTCATATTTCTCCTATCTTTTTTAGCTTGTTTCATTTCTTTCTGTTTGGCCTCCTTGCGCCATAAGCGAAAGGAGTCAAACATAGCCGGCCGGGCTTTCCGTTTAAACAGGGCGTCTTCCAAATTATCTAAGATATTGAGCTCATAACTGCCGTGCTGCGGCCACCGTAAAACACCATCTTTCCTAGTATAGCGGACCCACGCCTCATTAAAGGCTATGGGCCCGATACCATGTTTCGAGTATACTTCATAAGTGGGAGTCCCGGCCGGAGGAATTGGACAAGAGTCCTCCAGTCGGGAATCCCTATTGCAACCAAAACCAAACCAATTACCAAACTTTTTGAAACCAGGCATCGCTAGCTCACTAGTTTCTTACAAACGTCAAGGGGATTAATTAGTCACTTTACGGTACACAAACTGCACTCACCCCTCGGTTTCGGCTTTTGCAAAAGTCGAACAAAACAAAACAAAGACAAAGGAGTGGCCACTATACTTAACTTAACCAGATGAGTCCCACGCCAACAGAGGTCCGTTCTAACGTCTCGCCATACCAAAACCAAGAGGGCCAAAGCGTGGCGGCAGTCAGGGCAGCAGGTCTTCGCAGCCGTCGGAAGGGAGAAGCCACGCTGTAAAAACCTTCGGTCCACTTACGACATGCAGGGGTCGATCACGTGGTGCGCGTCCTCCGGAATTTCCTGGCGGGGCTCCTCACGATCCTCGGGCTGGACCCATGTCCTCTGAAGCCTCCTCAGAGAGGGCACCATTTGAAGAACCAGACTCTGTTAAGCCTGGCGGCGCAGGGTACGCCTGAAATCTTCTGAGTTCGCCTTCCAAGTTATAGAGACACGGAACACTCTGTTAGCATAGGAACTTCAATTTATTTAGCTGCAGCTAGGTACAGTTGTCCCAGAAGTACATCGTAAGTAGGTTCTTAGGAGACTGCCACTTCAATCTGTGGCTCACAATCTTTTGTAGCGCTGGAATCCCCTAAAGCAACAACCCCCCCTGCATGTGCAATAAAAATACAAATCATCCACAAGGACACATTCTTCATACAAGATGCTGGATAATGGGCAATACACATTCTTTCCCTAAGGTCGTGTTCTCTACCCGACCCGACAGGTCAGGTGGCTTAGCCATTCCTTAGTTAAATTACTTTACGACAGGGCGCGTGTGCATGCTGGAGATGATGATGTGTAAAACAGCTGTAGGGGCCGGAGAACGGTCACCAAGGGTCAATAGATGCTTATCTCGAGAATTGGTTTTTTCGAACCGAGGTTCACGAGGTTCAGGATGGGTTTAGCTCGAGGAAGAGGAGAGGTCGTGTAATATGTACAACAGCATAAAATACGAAAGAAACGCTATAGAGGTTTAAGGTGCCTGAGTGAGGGCAACAGCGATGATACAAAAACGGGATGGGGTCGAATTTGAATTTCCTCAGTGTGCTGAGGAAGTTGAGACCACCCCAAATAGGGCCTCACTTCCAGGCTCAGACACCCCACCAGCCTACTTCTGTACCAGAAAACAATACAGATAATTTCCCTAGACTTTGGAGAAACTCCAAAACCCCTTGGGGTAGGATTTCCCAAGTGGACCATGAGACAGGGAGCAACCATGCTAGTGCAGGTTCTTCCTTATATGGCCACTCAGGAAATAAAGGCTTAACTGGGCAAGGTTAGCCTTATCTCCTTTCGTTTGGGGGGGGGGTTATGTAGGAAGGTGGAATCTGACTATATGGTTGACCCCACTTTTTTCCTGGTGTTTGACTAGTCTGGCTGGGATCCTGCTATCCAGGACCCCAGCCTATCTGCTTACTCCCTTAAATGATTGGTGTGCATATTAGATGCACTCGTGATTGGATACTGTGGTACCTTATGAGTCCCTAGTATATGGTACCTTAGGTACCTAGGGCATTGGTACTTCACAGGCCTACCAGGGGCTGCAGCCTGTATTATGCCACCCCTGGGAAGCATTCACAATCTGACACAACAGGCCTGCTACTGCAGCCTGTGTGAGGTAGTGTTAGCACTCCTCAATGAGGTATAGGTTCCTATATCTCACCATACACACACATATAAACCTATCAGTCACCCCTCTAGCAGGCCCTAACAACCCTGAGGGCAGGGTGCTTGGTTTACTATGTGAGGGGGTGCTTCTGCCTGAGCAGGACCCCTCTGCAGCTAGCAGAGTCTATTCTCTACTGCTGTTTGTGGATGCGGTTAAACCATATACTCTTAAGTGCATTATAACCTCGCGGTAAATGCTAACTTTGGAATGACTGCATCAAAACCTGTCGTGTTTGGTGTCAAACAACTTGGAATCCTACCCCCACACCAGTAACTGGTGTGGGAGTAGGATCCCACCCTTCTAGAGGGGACGACATGTACCCACTGTACTACACGGTAGAAATCTTCTAGAGCCCTGGCATCACAAAATGGATGCCACCAGCACAGACACCGGGCTGCCCTCCTGCTGCTGACCGAAACTCGCAGTGGAGGAAGTCCAACAAAGGGTATCCTGTCACAGGGAGGTGTTACCATCTCCAAGACAGGATTTAGTGTATTGGAGCTGGGTGGGTGCACTCTTAGAGTGCCTTTGAAGTCCTGCACTGGGGGAGCAGTAGGCTCCTCTGTGCATATGCCAGCTCAAACCGGTTCAGGGGCTACCTGCCCCTGCTCTGGCGTGAAACTGGACAAAGGGAAGTGGGTGTAAGCACCCACTACCCTGACCCTCCTAGAGGAGTGGTCATAGGGCAAGTCCCTCCCCTATCTTCACTATAAGATACCAAGCATTGCCAATGCAATTCAGATTACACCTGGACGACACTCTACAAAGAAGAATCCTGGCCCTTTGACGTTCCACTATCTCTGGAAGACTGAAGAATCTCCCTTGGAGTCAAGGAGTGACTCCCCTGCTTGGCAGGCACCAGTTAACTGGATCAACAGTTGCAAACTTCACCGCTCCCGCCGGAGTCCGAAGTCCCTGCATCCCCTGAAGCAGATTTCCTGACCTCTCGACGGCCATTTTTGAGTCCCCAGTGAAGCTGTGGCATCTGGACCCCACGAGTGACGAGGAATAGCAATACCAGGGAACCGTGCACAGATTTCGAGTGCAAACCATATACAACGTTCTACGAACTTGTGCTTTGGACCATCTATAGTACAAGTCCCTAGCAGGTCTGGTACCGAAAATCAGCGGCCTACCCCATCCCAAGTGACCGTGGGCTCCTGTGGAACTTTTCCTGTAAAGGCATCTTTGCGGTTGCTTGCCCGTTGGCTAGTGACTCACCCGAAGACTTTCTCATCAACTTCAAGGGCTCTCCTGGTTGTTCCGGGCCTGCCCTCACTTACCCTTGCTGGGTAAGTCCATCAGATCTTGCTGGTCTGCACCATCTTCAATCTTCACTCCACATGAGACTTGCAGTTGCCAAGGCTTGTTGGCTTCAATCTAGCTGCCGATACCGTCATCAGCTGCAGACATCATGGGACCTCCCGAATACAGCTGCTGGTCATCGTCGATCTCTCCTGGACCTCGTGAGCAAAGAGACAAATCACCATCAATGACCTGAAGCAACGTGACATCAGTGGTCATCCATCCTGCTGGCCACCGGTCACTGGCAAGTGACTTTGAACTCTGTCCCCTCAATTTTCAGGTCCTCTTCAACTTCAATCCATCGTCGGATTCCAGCGTACACCTCTCCAGTCGTCACAAGCAGCAAGTCTTCAGTGGTCCCCATTGAAAACAGCATCGCAACCCGACACCAAAAGACACCTATGCACCCGGCTTCCGTGGGTGAGGTAACTCGTGCACTCCGGTGCCCAAGTGTGTGTTGGCCCTCGAAATACTTACCCTGTAAGTGGCTTGCTTGTTGACTATTCCGAAGTGCCCTAAAACGTTAAATTACAAACCACGACTTGTGCCATTGAAACCTATAGGAAACCCGCGGCTGTGTTTAGACACTGCACGCGTCTCCCGTGGGCTGATTACTTACCTGCTAACACTGCAGAAGTAAAGCCCCAGCGATTCCCAAGGCCCTAGGCCTTTTCATTTTGCAAGTCGAGTTTGTTAAACCATTTTTTTAGTATATGGTCTTGTACGCCCCTAGGGCTACAGCCATATTTGTGCTTAATTTATTGAGAAGTGTTGACATTTGAATGTGTATCTGGGTTCTAATCTCATAAAGAGATTAGTAGAGTGTATCTAAGAATAAATACATATATATTTGATATATATACCTGTGTGGTGTCCTTTTCATTTGGTAATTCAAGAGATTATAAGGTAAAACAAGCTGCTTTACATTCCTCAGAGACTTAGCCTGAAGGCTGCTCTCCACAGCTACCACTAGGATAGCTTTCTTTAAAAGGTTGTCTTAAACCTATCTACCAATATCGAATTGGACTGGAGCAAGGTGGCCACTATAACTAGTGACCAGCATATGCCAGGCCAACTTCTCACAACCTGGTTCTCTGGCTCTAGAGCAGCTCTGCTGACCTGGTTCTATGACTCTAAAGCAGCTCTGCTGACCTGGTTCTCTGACTCTACAGCAACTCTGCTGACCTGGTTCTCTCCCTCTAAAGCAGCTCTGCTGACATGGTTCTCTGGCTCTAAAGCAGCTCTGCTGACCTGGTTCTCTCCCTGTAAAGCAGCTCTGCTGACCTGGATCTCTGGCTGTACGGCAGCTCTGCTGACCTGGTACTCTGCCTCTTGAGCAGCTCTGCTGACCTGGTTCTTAGCCTCTAGAGCAGCTGTGCTGACCTGGTCTATGACTCTACAGCAGCTCTGCTGACCTGGTTCTCTGGCTCTAGAGCAGCTCTGCTGACCTGGTTCTATGACTCTAAAGCAGCTCTGCTGACCTGGTTCTCTGACTCTAAAGCAACTCTGCTGACCTGGTTGTCTCCCTCTAAAGCAGCTCTGCTGACATGGTTCTCTGGCTCTAAAGCAGCTCTGCTGACCTGGTTCTCTCCCTGTAAAGCAGCTCTGCTGACCTGGTTCTCTGGCTCTACGGCAGCTCTGCTGACCTGGTACTCTGACTCTAGAGCAGCTCTGTTGACCTGGGTCTTAGGCTCTAGAGCAGCTCTGCTGACCTGATTCTCTGGCTCTAAAGCAGCTCTGCTGAACTGGTTCTCTGACTCTAGAGCAGCTCGGCTGACCTGGTGTCTATTGCTCTACAGCAGCTCTGCTGACCTGCTTCTCTGGCTATAAAGCAGTTCTGCTGACCTGGTTCTCTGGCTCTAAAGCAGCTCTGCTGACCTAGTTTCTCTGGCTCTAGAGCAGCTCTGCTGACCTGTTTCTCTGGCTCTAAAGCAGCTCTTCTTACCTGGTTCTATGGCTCTAAAGCAGCTCTGCTGACCTGGTTCTCTGGCTCTACAATGGCTCTGCTGACCTGGTTCTGTTGCTCTAAAGCAGCTCTGCTGACCTGGTTCTCTGACTCTAAAGCAGCTCTGCTGAGTTGATTTCTCTCCCTCTAAAGCAGCTCTGCTGACCTAGTTTCTCTGGCTCTAGAGCAGCTCTGCTGACCTGTTTCTCTGGCTCTAAAGCAGCTCTTCTTACCTGGTTCTATGGCTCTAAAGCAGCTCTGCTGACCTGGTTCTCTGGCTCTAAAGCACAACTTCTGGCCTGGTTCTCTGGCTCTAAAGCAGCTCTTCTGACCTGGTTCTCTGGCTCTAGAGCAGTTCTGCTGTCATGGATCTTAGGCTCTAGAGCAGCTCTGCTGCCCTGGTTCTCTGGCTCTACAACGGCTCTGCTGACCTGGTTCTCTGGCTCTAAAGAAGCTCTGCTGACCTGGTTCTCTGGCTCTAAAGAAGCTCTACTGACCTGATGTTTCTCTGGCTCTAAAACATCGCTCTGCTGACCTGGTTCTGTGGCTCTACAGCAGCTCTGATGACCTGGTTCTCTGGCTCTACAGCAGCTCTGATGACCTGGTTCTCTGGCTCTAGAGCACCTCTGCTGACCTGGTTCTATGGCTGTAAAGAATCTCCTCTGAACTGGTTCTCTGCCTCTAGAGCAGCTCTGCTGACCTGGTTCTTAGGCTCAAGAGCAGCTCTGCTGACCTGGTTCTCTGGCTCTAAAGCGGCTCTGCTTACCTGGTTCTCTGACTCTAAAGCAGCTCTGCTGACTTGATTTCTCTCCCTCTAAAGCAGCTCTGCTGACCTAGTTTCTCTGACTCTAGTGCAGCTCTGCTGACCTGTTTCTCTGGCTCTAAAGCAGCTCTTCTGACCTGGTTCTATGGCTCTAAAGCAGCTCTGCTGACCTGGTTCTCTGGCTCTACAATGGCTCTGCTGATCTGGTTCTGTTGCTCTAAAGCAGCTCTGCTGACCTGGTTCTCTGGCTCTAGAGCAGCACTGCTAACCTGGTTCTCTGGCTCTAAAGCACATCTTCTGGCCTGGTTCTCTGGGTCTAAAGCAGCTCTTCTGAATTGGTTCTCTGGCTCTAGAGCAGTTCTGCTGTCCTGGATCTTAGGCTCTAGAGCAGCTCTGCTGACCTGGTTCTCTGGCTCTACAACGGCTCTGCTGACCTGGTTCTCTGGCTCTAAAGAAGCTCTACTGACCTGATGTTTCTCTGGCTCTAAAACAGCTCAGCTGACCTGGTTCAGTGGCTCTAAAGAAGCTCTGCTGACCTATTTCTCTGGCTCTACAGCAGCGCTGCTGACCTGGTTCTCTGGCTCTAATGCAGCTCTGCTGACCTGATGTTTCTCTGGCTCTAAAACATCGCTCTGCTGACCTGGTTCTGGGGCTCTAAAGAAGCTCTGCTGACCTAGTTCTATGGCTCTACAGCAGCTCTGATGACCTAGTTCTCTGGCTCTAAAGAGGCTCTACTGACCTGGTTCTCTGGCTCTAGAGCAGCTCTGCTGACCTGGTTCTCTGCCTCTAGAGCAGCTCTGCTGACCTGGTTCTTAGGCTCAAGAGCAGCTCTGCTGACCTGGTTCTCTGGCTCTAAAGTGGCTCTGCTGACCTGGTTCTATGGCTGTAAAGCGGTTCTGCTGACATGGTTCTCTGGCTCGAAAGCAGCTCTGCTGACCGGGTTCTCTCCTTCTAAAGCAGCTCTGCTGACCTGATTCTCTCCCTGTAAAGCAGCTCTGCTGACCTGGTTCTCTGGCTCTACGGCAGCTCTGCTGACCTGGTTCTCTGCCTCTTGAGCAGCTCTGCTGACCTGGTTCTTAGGCTCTAGAGCAGCTGTGCTGACCTGGTTTCTATGACTCTACAGCAGCTCTGCTGACCTGGTTCTCTGACTCTAGAGCAGCTCTGTTGAGCTGGGTCTTAGGCTCTACAGCAGCTCTGCTGACCTGGTTCACTGGCTCTAAAGCAGCTCCGCTGACCTGGTTCTCTGGCTTTAAAGCAGCTCTGCTGACCTGGTTCTATGGCTCTAAAGCAACTCTGCTGACCTGGTTCTCTGGCTTTGGAGCAGCTCTGCCGGCCTGGTTCTCTGGCTCTAGAGCAGCTCTGCTGACCTGGTTCTCTCCCTCTAAAACAGCTCTGCTGACCTGGTTCTCTGGCTCTAAAGCAGCTCTGCTTACGTGGTTTCTCTGGCTATAAAGCAGCTCTGCTGACCTGGTTCTCTCACTCTAAAGCAGCTCTGCTGACCTGGTTCTCTGGCTCTAAAGCAGCTCTGCTGATCTGGTTTCTCTGGCTATAAAGCAGCTCTGCTGACCTGGTTCTATGGCTCTAAAGCAGCTGTTCTGACCTGGTTCAGTGGCTCTAAAGCAGCTCTGCTGACCTGTTTCTCTGGCTCTTCAATGGCTCTGCTGACCTTGTTCTATTGCTCTAAAGCAGCTCTGCTGACCTGGTTCACTGGCTCTAAAGCAGCTCTCCTGACCTGGTTCTATGGCTCTAAAGAAGCTCTTCTGACCTGGTTCTCTGGCTTTGAAGCAGCTCTGCTGACCTGGTTCTCTGGCTCTAGAGCAGCTCTGCTGACCTGGTTCTCTCCCTCTAAAGCAACTCTGCTGACCTGGTTCTCTGGCTCTAAAGCAGCTCTGCTGACCTGGTTTCTCTGGCTTTGAAGCAGCTCTGCTGACCTGGTTCTCTGACTCTAGAGCAGCTCTGTTGACCTGGGTCTTAGGCTCTAGAGCAGCTCTGCTGACCTGGTTCACTGGCTCTAAAGCAGCTCCGCTGACCTGGTTCTCTGGCTTTAAAGCAGCTTTTCTGACCTGGTTCTATGGCTCTAAAGCAACTCTGCTGACCTGGTTCTCTGGCTTTGGAGCAGCTCTGCCGGCCTGGTTCTCTGGCTCTAGAGCAGCTCTGCTGACCTGGGCCTCTCCCTCTAAAACAGCTCTGCTGACCTGGTTCTCTGGCTCTAAAGCAGCTCTGCTTACGTGGTTTCTCTGGCTATAAAGCAGCTCTGCTGACCTGGTTCTCTCACTCTAAAGCAGCTCTGCTGACCTGGTTCTCTGGCTCTAAAGCAGCTCTGCTGACCTGGTTTTCTGGCTCTAAAGCAGCTGTTCTGACCTGGTTTGGTGGCTCTAAAGCAGCTCAGCTGACCTGTTTCTCCGGCTCTTCAATGGCTCTGCTGACCTTGTTCTGTTGCTCTAAAGCAGCTTTGCTGACCTGGTTCACTGGCTCTAAAGCAGCTCTTCCGACCTGGTTTTCTCCATCTAAAGCAGCTCTGCTGACCTGGTTCTATGGCTCTAAAGCAGCTCTGCTGACTTGGGTCTCAGGCTCTAGAGCAGCTCTGCTGACCTGGATCTCTGGCTCTAAAGCAGCTCTGCTGACCTGGTTCTCTGGCTCTAAAGCAGCTCTGCTGACCTGGTTCTATGGCTCTAAAGCAGCTCTGCTGACCTGGTTCTCTGGCTCTGGAGCAGCTCTGCTGACCTGGTTCTCTGGCTCTAGAGCAGCTCTGCTCACCCGGTTCTCTCCCTCTAAAGCAGCTCTGCTGATCTGGTTCTCTGGCTCTAAAACAGCTCTGCTGACCTGGTTATTCTGGCTATAAAGCAGCTCTGCTGACCTGGTTCTCTAGCTCTAAAGCTGCTCTTCTGACCTGGTTCGGTGGCTCTAAAGCAGCTCTGCTGACCTGGTTCTCTGGCTCTATAACGGCTCTGCAGACCTGGTTCTCTAGCTCGAAAGCAGCTCTGCTGACCTGGTTCTCTGGCTCTAGAGCAGCTCTGCTAACCTGGTTCTCTGGCTCTAAAGCAGCTCTGCTGACCTGGTTCTCTGACTCTAAAGCAGCTCGGCTGACCTGGTTCTCTGGCTATAGAGCAGCTCTGCTGTCCTGGTTCTTAGGCTCTAGAGCAACTCTGCTGACCTGTTTCTCTGGCTCTACAACGGCTCTCCTGACCTGGTTCTCTGGCTCTAAAGCAGCTCTGCTGACCTGGTGGTTCTCTGGCTCTAAAGCAGCTCTCTTGCCCCGGTTCTGTGGCTTTAAAGAACCTCTGCTGACCTAGATCTCTGGGTATACAGCAGCTCTGCTGACCTGGTTCTCTAGCTCTACAGCAGCTCTGATAACCTGGTTCTCTGGCTCTAAAGAGGCTCTGCTGATCTGGTTCTCTGACTCTAAAGCAGCTCTGCTGACCTGGTTCTATGGCTCTAAAGCAGCTCTGCTGACCTGGTTCTCTGGCTCTAGAGCAGCGCTGCTAACCTGGTTCTCTGGCTCAAAAGCAGATCTTCTGGCCTGGTTCTCTGGCTCTAAAGCAGGTCTGCTGACCTGGTTCTCTGGCTCTAGAGCAGCTCTGCTGTCCTGGATCTTAGGCTCTAGAGCAGCTCTGCTGACCTGGTTCTCTTGCTCTACAACGGCTCTGCTGACCTGGATCTTAGGCTCTAGAGCAGCTCTGCTGACCTGGTTCTCTGGCTCTAAAGCAGCTCTGCTGACCTGATGTTTCTCTGGCTCTAAAACATCGCTCTGCTGACCTGGTTCTGTGGCTCTAAAGAAGCTCTGCTGACCTAGTTCTCTGGCTCTACAGAAGCTCTGATGACCTGGTTCTCTGGCTCTAAATAGGCTCTGCTGACCTGGTTCTCTGGCTCTAGAGCAGCTCTGCTGACCTGGTTCTATGGCTGTAAAGAATCTCCTCTGACCTGGTTCTCTGGCTCTACAGCAGCTCTGCTGAACTGGTTCTCTGCCTATAGAGCAGCTCTGCTTACCTGGTTCTTAGGCTCAAGAGCAGCTCTGCTGACCTGGTTCTCTGGCTCTAAAGCAGCTCTACTGACCTGGTTCTCAAGCAATTCTGCTGACCTGGTTCTCTGGCTGTAAAGCGGCTCTGCTTACCTGGTTCTCTGACTCTAAAGCAGCTCTGCTGACCTGGTTCTATGGCTGTAAAGCGCCTCTGCTGACATGGTTCACTGGCTCTAAAGCAGCTCTGCTGACCTTGTTCTCCGGCTGTAGAGCAGCCCTGCTGGCCTGGTTCTCTGGCTCTACAACGACTCTGCTGACCTGGTTCTCTAGCTCTAGAGCAGCTCTGCTGACCTGGTTCTATGGCTCTAAAGCAGCTACGCTGACCTGGTTTTCTGGCTCTAAATCAACTCTGCTGACCTGGTTCTCTCCCTCTAAAGCAGCTCTGCTGACCTGGTTCTCTGGCTCGAAAGCAGCTCTGCTGAACTGGTTCTCTGTCTCTAGAGCAGCTCTGATGACCTGGTTTTTAGGCTCTAGAGCAGCTCTGCTGACCTGGTTCTCTGGCTCTAGAGCAGCTCTGTTGACCTGCTTCTCTGGCTCTAAAGCAGCTCTGCTGACATGGTTCTCTCTGTCTAAAGCAGCAATGCTGACCTGGTTTCTCTGGCTCTACAGTAGCTCTGCTGTCCTGGTTCTCTGCCTCAAGAGCAGTTCTGCTGACCTGGTTCTTAGGCTCTATAGCAGCTCTGCTGACCTGGTTTCTCTGGCTCTACAGCAGCTCTGCTGACCTGGTTCTCAGGCTCGAAAGCAGCTCTGCTGACATGGTTCTCTCCCTCTAAGGCAGCTCTGCTGACCTGGTTCTCTCCCTCTAAAGCCGCTCTGTTGACCTGCTTCTCTGGCTCTACAGCCGCTCTTCTGACCTGGTTCTCTGCCTTTAGAGCAGCTCTGCTGACCTGGTTCTTAGGCTCTAGAGCAGCTCTGCGGACCTGGTTTCTCTGGCTCTACAGCAGCTCTGCTGACCTGGTTATCTGTCTCCAAAGCAGCTCTGCTGAACTGGTTCTCTGTCTCTAGAGCAGCTCTGATGACCTGGTTTTTAGGCTCTAGAGCAGCTCTGCTGACCTGGTTCTCTGGCTCTAGAGCAGCTCTGTTGACCTGCTTCTCTGGCTCTAAAGCAGCTCTGCTGACATGGTTCTCTCTGTCTAAAGCAGCAATGCTGACCTGGTTTCTCTGGCTCTACAGTAGCTCTGCTGTCCTGGTTCTCTGCCTCAAGAGCAGTTCTGCTGACCTGGTTCTTAGGCTCTATAGCAGCTCTGCTGACCTGGTTTCTCTGGCTCTACAGCAGCTCTGCTGACCTGGTTCTCAGGCTCTAGAGCAGCTCTGCTGACCTGGTTCTCTGGCTCTAGAGCAGCTCTGCTGACCTGGTTCTCTAGCTCTAGAGCAGCTCTTTTGATGTGGTTCTCTGGCTGTAGAGGAGCCCTGCTGGCCTGGTTCTTAGGCTCTAGAGCAGCTCTGCTGACTTGGTTCTCTGGCTCTACAACGACTCTGCTGACCTGGTTCTCTGGCTCTAGAGCAGCTCTGCTGACCTACTTCTATGGCTCTAAAGCAGCTCTGCTAACCTGATTCTCTGACTCTAAAGCAACTCTGCTGACCTGGTTCTCTCGCTCTAAAGCAGCTCTGCTGACATGGTTCTCTGGCTCTAAAGCAGCTCTGCTGACCTGGTTCTCTCCCTCTAAAGCAGCTCTGCTGACCTGGTTCTCTGGCTCTAGAGCAGCTCTTCTAACGTGGTTCTCTGGCTGTAGAGCAGCCCTGCTGGCCTGGTTCTTAGGCTCTAGAGCAGCTCTGCTGACCTGGTTCTCTAGCTCTAGAGCAGCTCTTCTAACGTGGTTCTCTGGCTGTAGAGCAGCCCTGCTGGCCTGGTTCTTAGGCTCTAGAGCAGCTCTGCTGACTTGGTTCTCTGGCTCTACAACGACTCTGCTGAACTGGTTCTCTGGCTCTAGTGCAGCTCTGCTGACCTGGTTCTATGGCTCTAAAGCAGCTCTGCTGACCTGGTTCTCTGACTCTAAAACAACTCTGCTGACCTGGTTCTCTCCCTCTAAAGCAGCCCTGCTGACATTGTTCTCTGGCTCTAAAGCAGCTCTGCTGACCTGGTTCTCTCCCTCTAAAGCAGCTCTGCTGACCTGGTTCTCTGGCTCTACAGCAGCTCTGCTGACCTGCTTCTCTGCCTCTAGAGCAGCTCTGCTGACCTGGTTCTTAGGCTCTAGAGCAGCTCTGCTGACCTGGTGTCTATGGCTCTACAGCAGCTCTGCTGACCTGGTTCTCTGACTCTAGAGCAGCTCTGTTGACCTGGGTCTTAGGCTCTAGAGCAGCTCTGCTGACCTGCTTCTCTGGCTCTAAAGCAGGTCTGCTGACCTGCTTCTCTGGCTCTAAAGAAGCTCTGCTGACCTGGTTCTATGGCTCTAAAGCAGCTCTGCTGACCTGGTTCTATGGCTCTAAAGCAGCTCTGCTGACCTGGTTCTCTGGCTTTGAAGCTGCTCTGCTGACCTGGTTATCTGGCTCTGGAGCAGCTTTTGCTGACCTGGTTCTCTACCTCTAAAGCAGCTCTGCTGATCTGGTGCTCTGACTCTAAAGCAGCTCTGCTGACCTGGTTCTATGGCTCTAAATCAGCTCTGCTGACCTGGTTCTCTGGCTCTAGAGCAGCGCTGCTAACCTGGTTCTCTGGCTCTAAAGCAGATCTTCTGGCCTGGTTCTCTGGCTCTAAAGCAGCTCTGCTGACCTGGTTCTCTGGCTCTAGAGCAGCTCTGCTGTCCTGGATCTTAGGCTCTAGAGCAGCTCTGCTGACCTGGTTCTCTGGCTCTACAACGGCTCTGCTGACCTGGTTCTCTGGCTCTAAAGCAGCTCTACTGACCTGATGTTTCTCTGGCTCTAAAACAGCTCTGCTGACCTGGTTCAGTGGCTCTAAAGAAGCTCTGCTGACCTAGTTCTCTGGCTCTACAGCAGCTCTTCTGACCTGGTTCTCTGGCTCTAAAGCAGCTCTGCTGACCTGATGTTTCTCTGGCTCTAAAACATCGCTCTGCTGACCTGGTTCTGTGGCTCTAAAGAAGCTCTGCTGACCTAGTTCTCTGGCTCTACAGCAGCTCTGATGACCTGGTTCTCTGGCTCTAAATAGGCTCTGCTGACCTGGTTCGCTGGCTCTAGAGCAGCTCTGCTGACCTGGTTCTATGGCTGTAAAGAATCTCCTCTGACCTGGTTCTCTGGCTCTACAGCAGCTCTGCTGACCTGGTTCTCTCCCTCTAAAGCAGCTCTGCTTACCTGGTTCTTAGGCTCTAGAGCAGCTCTGCTGACCTGGTTTCTATGGCTCTAAAGCAGCTCTGCTGACCTGGTTCTCTGACTCTAAAGCACCTCTGCTGACCAAGTTCTCTCCCTCTAAAGCAGGTCTGCTGACCTGGTTCTCCCCCTCTAAAGCAGCTCTGCTGACCTGGTTCTCTCCCTCTAAAGCAGCTCTGCTGACCTGATTCTCTGGCTCTACGGCAGCTCTGCTGACCTGGTTCTCTGCCTCTAGAGCAGCTCTGCTGACCTGGTTTCTATGGCTCTGCAGCAGCTCTGCTGACCTGGTTCTCTGACTCTAGAGCAGCTCTGTTGACTTGGGTCCCAGGCTCTAGAGCAGCTCTGCTGACCTGGTTCTCTGGCTCTAAAGCAGCTCTGCTGACCTGGTTCTCTGGCTCTAAAGCAGCTCTGCTGACCTGGTTCTATGGCTCTAAAGCAGCTCTGCTGACCTGGTTCTCTGGCTCTGGAGCAGCTCTGCTGACCTGGTTCTCTGGCTCTAGAGCAGCTCTGCTCACCTGGTTCTCTCCCTCTAAAGCAGCTCTGCTGACCTGGTTCTCTGGTTCTAAAACAGCTCTGCTGACCTGGTTTCTCTGGCTATAAAGCAGCTCTGCTGACCTGGTTCTCTGGCTCTAAAGCTGCTCTTCTGACCTGGTTCGGTTGCTCTAAAGCAGCTCTGCTGACCTGGTTCTCTGGCTCTATAACGGCTCTGCAGACCTGGTTCTCTAGCTCGAAAGCAGCTCTGCTGACCTGGTTCTCTGGCTCTAGAGCAGCTCTGCTAACCTGGTTCTCTGGCTCTAAAGCAGCTCTGCTGACCTGGTTCTCTGACTCTAAAGCAGCTCGGCTGACCTGGTTCTCTGGCTATAGAGCAGCTCTGCTGTCCTGGTTCTTAGGCTCTAGAGCAACTCTGCTGACCTGTTTCTCTGGCTCTACAACGGCTCTCCTGACCTGGTTCTCTGGCTCTAAAGCAGCTCTGCTGACCTGGTGGTTCTCTGGCTCTAAAGCAGCTCTCTTGCCCCGGTTCTGTGGCTTTAAAGAAGCTCTGCTGACCTAGTTCTCTGGGTATACAGCAGCTCTGCTGACCTGGTTCTCTAGCTCTACAGCAGCTCTGATAACCTGGTTCTCTGGCTCTAAAGAGGCTCTGCTGAGTTGAATCTCTGGCTCTAAAGCAGCTCTGCTGACCTGGTTCTCTGACTCTAGAGCAGCTCTGTTGACCTGGGTCTTAGACTCTAGAGCAGCTCTGCTGACCTGCTTCTCTGGCTCTAAAGCAGGTCTGCTGACCTGGTTCTCTGGCTCTAAAGCAGCTCTGCTGACCTGGTTCTATGGCTCTAAAGCAGCTCTGCTGACCTGGTTCTATGGCTCTAAAGCAGCTCTGCTGACCTGGTTCTCTGGCTTTGAAGCTGCTCTGCTGACCTGGTTCTCTGGCTCTAGAGCAGCTTTTGCTGACCTGGTTCTCTCCCTCTAAAGCAGCTCTGCTGATCTGGTTCTCTGACTCTAAAGCAGCTCTGGTGACCTGGTTCTATGGCTCTAAAGCAGCTCTGCTGACTTGGTTCTCTGGCTCTACAACGACTCTGCTGACCTGGTTCTCTAGCTCTAGAGCAGCTCTGCTGACCTAGTTCTATGGCTCTAAAGCAGCTACGCTGACCTGGTTTTCTGGCTCTAAATCAACTCTGCTGACCTTGTTCTCTCCCTCTAAAGCAGCTCTGCTGACCTGGTTCTCTGGCTCGAAAGCAGCTCTGCTGACCTGGTTCTCTCCCTCTAAAGCAGCTCTGCTGACCTGGTTCTCTCCCTCTAAAGCCGCTCTGTTGACCTGCTTCTCTGGCTCTACAGCCGCTCTTCTGACCTGGTTCTCTGCCTTTAGAGCAGCTCTGCTGACCTGGTTCTTAGGCTCTAGAGCAGCTCTGCGGACCTGGTTTCTATGCCTCTAAAGCAGCTCTGCTGACCTGGTTCTCTGACTCTAAAGCAACTCTGCTGACCTGGTTCTCTCCCTCTAGAGCAGCTCTGTTGACCTGGGTCTTAGGCTCTAGAGCAGCTCTGCTGACCTGCTTCTCTGGCTCTACAACGGCTCTGCCGACCCGGTTCTCTGGCTCTAAAGCAGCTCTACTGAACTGATGTTTCTCTGGCTATAAAACAGCTCTGCTGACCTGGTTCAGTGGCTCTAAAGAAGCTCTGCTGACCTAGTTTTCTGGCTCTACAGCAGCTCTGCTGACCTGGTTCTCTGGCTCTAAAGCAGCTCTGCTGACCTGATGTTTCTCTGGCTCTAAAACATCGCTCTGCTGACCTGGTTCTGTGGCTCTAAAGAAGCTCTGCTGACCTAGTTCTCTGGCTCTACAGCAGCTCTGATGACCTGGTTCTCTGGCTCTAAATAGGCTCTGCTGACCTGGTTCTCTGGCTCTAGAGCAGCTCTGCTGAGCTGGTTCTATGGCTGTAAAGAATCTCCTCTGACCTGTTTCTCTGGCTCTACAGCAGCTCTGCTGAACTGGTTCTCTGCCTCTAGAGCAGCTCTGCGTACCTGGCTCTTAGGCTCAAGAGCAGCTCTGCTGACCTGGTTCTCTGGCTCTAAAGCAGCTCTGCTGACCTGGTTCTCAAGCAATTCTGCTGACCTGGTTCTCTGGCTCTAAAGCGGCTCTGCTTACCTGGTTCTCTGACTCTAAAGCAGCTCTGCTGACCTGGTTCTATGGCTGTAAAGCACCTCTGCTGACATGGTTCACTGGCTCTAAAGCAGCTCTGCTGACCTTGTTCTCTGGCTGTAGAGCAGCCCTGCTGGCCTGGTTCTAAGGCTCTAGAGCAGCTCTGCTGACTTGGTTCTCTGGCTCTACAACGACTCTGCTGACCTGGTTCTCTAGCTCTAGAGCAGCTCTGCTGACCTGGTTCTATGGCTCTAAAGCAGCTACGCTGACCTGGTTTTCTGGCTCTAAATCAACTCTGCTGACCTGGCTCTCTCAATCTAAAGCAGCTCTGCTGACCTGGTTCTCTGGCTCGAAAGCAGCTCTGCTGACATGGTTCTCTCCCTTAAAGCAGCTCTGCTGACCTGGTTCTCTCCCTCTAAAGCCGCTCTGTTGACCTGCTTCTCTGGCTCTACAGCCGCTCTTCTGACCTGGTTCTCTGCCTTTAGAGCAGCTCTGCTGACCTGGTTCTTAGGCTCTAGAGCAGCTCTGCTGACCTGGTTTCTATGGCTCTAAAGCAGCTCTGCTGACCTGGTTCTCTCACTCTAAAGCAACTCTGCTGACCTGGTTCTCTCCCTCTAGAGCAGCTCTGCTGACCTGGTTCTCTCCCTCTAAAGCACCTCTGCTGACCTGGTTCTCTCCCTCTAAAGCCGCTCTGCTGACCTGCTTCTATGGCTCTACGGCAGATCTTCTGACTTGGTTCTCTGTCTTTAGAGCAGCTCTGCTGACATGGTTCTCTGGCTCTACAGCAGCTCTGCTGACCTGGTTCTCTGGCTCTAGAGCAGCTCTGTTGACCTGGTTCTCTGGCTCTAAAGCAGCTCTGCTGACCTGCTTCTCTGGCTCTAAAGCAGCTCTGCTGACCTGGTTCTCTGGCTCTAAAGCAGCTCTGCTGACCTGGTACTATGGCTCTAAAGCAGCTCTGCTGACCTGGTTCTCTCCCTCTAAAGCCGCTCTGCTGACCTGCTTCTATGGCTCTACGGCAGATCTTCTGACTTGGTTCTCTGTCTTTAGAGCAGCTCTGCTGACATGGTTCTCTGGCTCTACAGCAGCTCTGCTGACCTGGTTCACTGGCTCTAAAGCAGCTCCGCTGACCTGGTTCTCTGGCTTTAAAGCAGCTCTGCTGACCTGGTTCTATGGCTCTAAAGAAACTCTGCTGACCTGGTTCTCTGGCTTTAGAGCAGCTCTGCCGGCCTGGTTCTCTGGCTCTAGAGCAGCTCTGCTGACCTGGTTCTCTCCCTCTAAAACAGCTCTGCTGACCTGGTTCTCTGGCTCTAAAGCAGCTCTGCTTACGTGGTTTCTCTGGCTATAAAGCAGCTCTGCTGACCTGGTTCTCTCACTCTAAAGCAGCTCTGCTGACCTGGTTCTCTGGCTCTAAAGCAGCTCTGCTGATCTGGTTTCTCTGGCTATAAAGCAGCTCTGCTGACCTGGTTCTCTGGCTCTAAAGCAGCTGTTCTGACCTGGTTCGGTGGCTCTAAAGCAGCTCTGCTGACCTGGTTCACTGGCTCTAAAGCAGCTCTCCTGACCTGGTTCTATGGCTCTAAAGCAGCTCTGCTGACCTGGTTCACTGGCTCTAAAGCAGCTCTCCTGACCTGGTTCTATGGCTCTAAAGAAGCTCTGCTGACCTGGTTCTCTGGCTTTGAAGTAGCTCTGCTGACCTGGTTCTCTGGCTCTAGAGCAGCTCTGCTGACCTGGTTCTCTCCCTCTAAAGCAACTCTGCTGACCTGGTTCTCTGGCTCTAAAGCAGCTCTGCTGACCTGGTTTCTCTGGCTTTGAAGCAGCTCTGCTGACCTGGTTCTCTGACTCTAGAGCAGCTCTGTTGACCTGGGTCTTAGGCTCTAGAGCAGCTCTGCTGACCTGGTTCACTGGCTCTAAAGCAGCTCCGCTGACCTGGTTCTCTGGCTTTAAAGCAGCTCTTCTGACCTGGTTCTATGGCTCTAAAGCAACTCTGCTGACCTGGTTCTCTGGCTTTGGAGCAGCTCTGCCGCCCTGGTTCTCTGGCTCTAGAGCAGCTCTGCTGACCTGGTTCTCTCCCTCTAAAACAGCTCTGCTGACCTGGTTCTCTGGCTCTAAAGCAGCTCTGCTTAAGTGGTTTCTCTGGCTATAAAGCAGCTCTGCTGACCTGGTTCTCTCACTCTAAAGCAGCTCTGCTGACCTGGTTCTCTGGCTCTAAAGCAGCTCTGCTGACCTGGTTTTCTGGCTCTAAAGCAGCTGTTCTGACCTGGTTTGGTGGCTCTAAAGCAGCTCAGCTGACCTGTTTCTCTGGCTCTTCAATGGCTCTGCTGACCTTGTTCTGTTGCTCTAAAGCAGCTCTGCTGACCTGGTTCACTGGATCTAAAGCAGCTCTTCCGACCTGGTTTTCTCCATCTAAAGCAGCTCTGCTGACCTGGTTCTATGGCTCTAAATCAGCTCTGCTGACTTGGGTCTCAGGCTCTAGAGCAGCTCTGCTGACCTGGTTCTCTGGCTCTAAAGCAGCTCTGCTGACCTGGTTGTCTGGCTCTAAAGCAGCTCTGCTGACCTGGTTCTATGGCTCTAAAGCAGCTCTGCTGACCTGGTTCTCTGGCTCTAGAGCAGCTCTGCTCACCTGGTTCTCTCCCTCTAAAGCAGCTCTGCTGATCTGGTTCTCTGGCTCTAAAACAGCTCTGCTGACCTGGTTTTTCTGGCTATAAAGCAGCTCTGCTGACCTGGTTCTCTAGCTCTAAAGCTGCTCTTCTGACCTGGTTTGGTGGCTCTAAAGCAGCTCTACTGACCTGGATCTCTGGCTCTACAACGGCTCTGCAGACCTGGTTTTCTAGCTCGAAAGCAGCTCTGCTGACCTGGTTCTCTGGCTCTAGAGCAGCTCTGCTAACCTGGTTCTCTGGCTCTAAAGCAGCTCTGCTGACCTGGTTCTCTGACTCTAAAGCAGCTCGGCTGACCTGGTTCTCTGGCTATAGAGCAGCTCTGCTGTCCTGGTTCTTAGGCTCCAGAGCAACTCTGCTGACCTGTTTCTCTGGCTCTACAACGGCTGTCCTGACCTGGTTCTCTGGCTCTAAAGCAGCTCTGCTGACCTGGTGGTTCTCTGGCTCTAAAGCAGCTCTCTTGCCCCGGTTCTGTGGCTTTAAAGAAGCTCTGCTGACCTAGATCTCTGGGTATACAGCAGCTCTGCTGACCTGGTTCTCTAGCTCTACAGCAGCTCTGATAACCTGGTTCTCTGGCTCTAAAGAGGCTCTGCTGATCTGGTTCTCTGACTCTAAAGCAGCTCTGCTGACCTGGTTCTATGGCTCTAAAGCAGTTCTGCTGACCTGGTTCTCTGGCTCTAGAGCAGCGCTGCTAACCTGGTTCTCTGGCTCTAAAGCAGATCTTCTGGCCTGGTTCTCTGGCTCTATAGCAGGTCTGCTGACCTGGTTCTCTGGCTCTAGAGCAGCTCTGCTGTCCTGGATCTTAGGTCCTAGAGCAGCTCTGCTGACCTGGTTCTCTGGCTCTACAACGGCTCTGCTGACCTGGTTCTCTGGCTCTAAAGCAGCTCTGCTGACCTGATGTTTCTCTGGCTCTAAAACAGCTCTGATGACCTGGTTTTGTGGCTCTAAAGAAGCTCTGCTGACCTAGTTCTCTGGCTCTACAGCAGCTCTGCTGACCTGGTTCTCTGGCTCTAAAGCAGCTCTGCTGACCTGATGTTTCTCTGGCTCTAAAACATCGCTCTGCTGACCTGGTTCTGTGGCTCTAAAGAAGTTCTGCTGACCTAGTTCTCTGGCTCTACAGCAGCTCTGATGACCTGGTTCTCTGGCTCTAAATAGGCTCTGCTGACCTGGTTCTCTGGCTCTAGAGCAGCTCTGCTGACCTGGTTCTATGGCTGTAAAGAATCTCCTCTGACCTGGTTCTCTGGCTCTACAGCAGCTCTGCTGAACTGGTTCTCTGCCTCTAGAGCAGCTCTGCTTACCTGGTTCTTAGGCTCAAGAGCAGCTCTGCTGACCTGGTTCTCTGGCTCTAAAGCAGCTCTGCTGACCTGGTTCTCAAGCAATTCTGCTGACCTGGTTCTCTGGCTGTAAAGCGGCTCTGCTTACCTGGTTCTCTAACTCTAAAGAAACTCTGCTGACCTGGTTCTATGGCTGTAAAGCGCCTCTGCTGACATGGTTCACTGGCTAAAAAGCAGCTCTGCTGACCTTGTTCTCCGGCTGTAGAGCAGCCCTGCTGGCCTGGTTCTAAGGCTCTAGAACAGCTCTGCTGACTTGGTTCTCTGGCTCTACAACGACTCTGCTGACCTGGTTCTCTAGCTCTAGAGCAGCTCTGCTGACCTGGTTCTATGGCTCTAAAGCAGCTACGCTGACCTGGTTTTCTGGCTCTAAATCAACTCTGCTGACCTGGTTCTCTCCCTCTAAAGCAGCTCTGCTGACCTGGTTCTCTGGCTCGAAAGCAGCTCTGCTGACCTGGTTCTCTCCCTCTAAAGCAGCTCTGCTGACCTGGTTCTCTCCCTCTAAAGCCGCTCTGTTGACCTGCTTCTCTGGCTCTACAGCCGCTCTTCTGACCTGGTTCTCTGCCTTTAGAGCAGCTCTGCTGACCTGGTTCTTAGGCTCTAGAGCAGCTCTGCGGACCTGGTTTCTATGGCTCTAAAGCAGCTCTGCTGACCTGGTTCTCTGACTCTATAGCAGCTCTGCTGACCTGGTTTCTCTGGCTCTACAGCAGCTCTGCTGACCTGGTTATCTGTCTCCAAAGCAGCTCTGCTGAACTGGTTCTCTGTCTCTAGAGCAGCTCTGATGACCTGGTTTTTAGGCTCTAGAGCAGCTCTGCTGACCTGGTTCTCTGGCTCTAGAGCAGCTCTGTTGACCTGCTTCTCTGGCTCTAAAGCAGCTCTGCTGACATGGTTCTCTCTGTCTAAAGCAGCAATGCTGACCTGGTTTCTCTGGCTCTACAGCAGCTCTGCTGTCCTGGTTCTCTGCCTCAAGAGCAGTTCTGCTGACCTGGTTCTTAGGCTCTATAGCAGCTCTGCTGACCTGGTTTCTCTGGCTCTACAGCAGCTCTGCTGACCTGGTTCTCAGGCTCTAGAGCAGCTCTGCTGACCTGGTTCTCTGGCTCTAGAGCAGCTCTGCTGACCTGGTTCTCTAGCTCTAGAGCAGCTCTTCTGATGTGGTTCTCTGGCTGTAGAGGAGCCCTGCTGGCCTGGTTCTTAGGCTCTAGAGCAGCTCTGCTGACTTGGTTCTCTGGCTCTACAACGACTCTGCTGACCTGGTTCTCTGGCTCTAGAGCAGCTCTGCTGACCTGGTTCTATGGCTCTAAAGCAGCTCTGCTAACCTGATTCTCTGACTCTAAAGCAACTCTGCTGACCTGGTTCTCTCTCTCTAAAGCAGCTCTGCTGACCTGGTTCTCTGGCTCTAGAGCAGCTCTTCTAACGTGGTTCTCTGGCTGTAGAGCAGCCCTGCTGGCCTGGTTCTTAGGCTCTAGAGCAGCTCTGCTGACCTGGTTCTCTAGCTCTAGAGCAGCTCTTCTAACGTGGTTCTCTGGCTGTAGAGCAACCCTGCTGGCCTGGTTCTTAGGCTCTAGAGCAGCTCTGCTGACTTGGTTCTCTGGCTCTACAACGACTCTGCTGAACTGGTTCTCTGGCTCTAGTGCAGCTCTGCTGACCTGGTTCTATGGCTCTAAAGCAGCTCTGCTGACCTGGTTCTTTGACTCTAAAACAACTCTGCTGACCTGGTTCTCTCCCTCTAAAGCAGCCCTGCTGACATGGTTCTCTGGCTCTAAAGCAGCTCTGCTGACCTGGTTCTCTCCCTCTAAAGCAGCTCTGCTGACCTGGTTCTCTGGCTCTACAGCAGCTCTGCTGACCTGCTTCTCTGCCTCTAGAGCAGCTCTGCTGAACTGGTTCTTAGGCTCTAGAGCAGCTCTGCTGACCTGGTGTCTATGGCTCTACCGCAGCTCTGCTGACCTGGTTCTCTGACTCTAGAGCAGCTCTGTTGACCTGGGTCTTAGGCTCTAGAGCAGCTCTGCTGACCTGCTTCTCTGGCTCTAAAGCAGGTCTGCTGACCTGCTTCTCTGGCTCTAAAGCAGCTCTGCTGACCTGGTTCTATGGCTCTAAAGCAGCTCTGCTGACCTGGTTCTATGGCTCTAAAGCAGCTCTGCTGACCTGGTTCTATGGCTTTGAAGCTGCTCTGCTGACCTGGTTCTCTGGCTCTAGAGCAGCTTTTGCTGACCTGGTTCTCTCCCTCTAAAGCAGCTCTGCTGATCTGGTGCTCTGACTCTAAAGCAGCTCTGCTGACCTGGTTCTATGGCTCTAAAGCAGCTCTGCTGACCTGGTTCACTGGCTCTAGAGCAGCGCTGCTAACCTGGTTGTCTGGCTCTAAAGCAGATCTTCTGGCCTGGTTCTCTGGCTCTAAAGCAGCTCTGCTGACCTGGTTCTCTGGCTCTAGAGCAGCTCTGCTGTCCTGGATCTTAGGCTCTAGAGCAGCTCTGCTGACCTGGTTCTCTGGCTCTACAACGGCTCTGCTGACCTGGTTCTCTGGCTCTAAAGCAGCTCTACTGACCTGATGATTCTCTGGCTCTAAAACAGCTCTGCTGACCTGGTTCAGTGGCTCTAAAGAAGCTCTGCTGACCTAGTTCTCTGCCTCTACAGCAGCTCTGCTGACCTGGTTCTCTGGCTCTAAAGCAGCTCTGCTGACCTGATGTTTCTCTGGCTCTAAAACATCGCTCTGCTGACCTGGTTCTGTGGCTCTAAAGAAGCTCTGCTGACCTAGTTCTCTGGCTCTACAGCAGCTCTGATGACCTGGTTCTCTGGCTCTAAATAGGCTATGCTGACCTGGTTCGCTGGCTCTAGAGCAGCTCTGCTGACCTGGTTCTATGGCTGTAAAGAATCTCCTCTGACCTGGTTCTCTGGCTCTACAGCAGCTCTGCTGAACTGGTTCTCTGCCTCTAGAGCAGCTCTGCTTACCTGGTTCTTAGGCTCAAGAGCAGCTCTTCTGACCTGGTTCTCTGGCTCGAAAGCAGCTCTGCTGACCTGGTTCTCTCCCTCTAAAGCAGCTCTGCTGACCTGGTTCTTAGGGTCTAGAGCAGCTCTGCTGACCTGGTTTCTATGGCTCTAAAGCAGCTCTGCTGACCTGGTTCTCTGACTCTAAAGCATCTCTGCTGACCAAGTTCTCCCCCTCTAAAGCAGCTCTGCTGACCTGGTTCTCTCCCTCTAAAGCAGCTCTGCTGACCTGATTCTCTGGCTCTACGGCAGCTCTGCTGACCTGGTTCTCTGCCTCTAGAGCAGCTCTGCTGACCTGGTTTCTATGGCTCTGCAGCAGCTCTGCTGACCTGGTTCTCTGACTATAGAGCAGCTCTGTTGACTTGGGTCCCAGGCTCTAGAGCAGCTCTGCTGACCTGGTTCTCTGGCTCTAAAGCAGCTCTGCTGACCTGGTTCTCTGGCTCTAAAGCAGCTCTGCTGACCTGGTTCTCTGGCTCTAAAGCAGCTCTGCTGACCTGGTTCTATGGCTCTAAAGCAGCTCTGCTGACCTGGTTCTCTGGCTCTGGAGCAGCTCTGCTGACCTGGTTCTCTGGCTCTAGAGCAGCTCTGCTCACCTGGTTCTCTCCCTCTAAAGCAGCTCTGCTGACCTGGTTCTCTGGTTCTAAAACAGCTCTGCTGACCTGGTTTCTCTGGCTATAAAGCAGCTCTGCTGACCTGGTTCTCTGGCTCTAAAGCTGCTCTTCTGACCTGGTTCGGTTGCTCTAAAGCAGCTCTGCTGACCTGGTTCTCTGGCTCTATAACAGCTCTGCAGACCTGGTTCTCTAGCTCTAAAGCAGCTCTGCTGACCTTGTTCTCTGGCTCTAGAGCAGCTCTGCTAACCTGGTTCTCTGGCTCTAAAGCAGCTCTGCTGACCTGGTTCTCTGACTCTAAAGCAGCTCGGCTGACCTGGTTCTCTGGCTATAGAGCAGCTCTGCTGTCCTGGTTCTTAGGCTCTAGAGCAACTCTGCTGACCTGTTTCTCTGGCTCTACAACGGCTCTCCTGACCTGGTTCTCTGGCTCTAAAGCAGCTCTGCTGACCTGGTGGTTCTCTGGCTCTAAAGCAGCTCTCTTGCCCCGGTTCTGTGGCTTTAAAGAAGCTCTGCTGACCTAGTTCTCTGGGTATACAGCAGCTCTGCTGACCTGGTTCTCTAGCTCTACAGCAGCTCTGATAACCTGGTTCTCTGGCTCTAAAGAGGCTCTGCTGAGTTGATTCTCTGGCTCTAAAGCAGCTCTGCTGACCTGGTTCTCTGACTCTAGAGCAGCTCTGTTGACCTGGGTCTTAGGCTCTAGAGCAGCTCTGCTGACCTGCTTCTCTGGCTCTAAAGCAAGTCTGCTGACCTGGTTCTCTGGCTCTAAAGCAGCTCTGCTGACCTGGTTCTATGGCTCTAAAGTAGCTCTGCTGACCTGGTTCTATGGCTCTAAAGCAGCTCTGCTGACCTGGTTCTATGGCTTTGAAGCTGCTCTGCTGACCTGGTTCTCTGGCTCTAGAGCAGCTTTTGCTGACCTGGTTCTCTCCCTCTAAAGCAGCTCTGCTGATCTGGTTCTCTGACTCTAAAGCAGCTCTGCTGACCTGGTTCTATGGCTCTAAAGCAGCTCTGCTGACTTGGTTCTCTGGCTCTACAACGACTCTGCTGACCTGGTTCTCTAGCTCTAGAGCAGCTCTGCTGACCTGGTTCTATGGCTCTAAAGCAGCTATGCTGACCTGGTTTAGTGGCTCTAAATCAACTCTGCTGACCTTGTTCTCTCCCTCTAAAGCAGCTCTGCTGACCTGGTTCTCTGGCTCGAAAGCAGCTCTGCTGACCTGGTTCTCTCCCTCTAAAGCAGCTCTGCTGACCTGGTTCTCTCCCTCTAAAGCCGCTCTGTTGACCTGCTTCTCTGGCTCTACAGCCGCTCTTCTGACCTGGTTCTCTGCCTTTAGAGCAGCTCTGCTGACCTGGTTCTTAGGCTCTAGAGCAGCTCTGCGGACCTGGTTTCTATGCCTCTAAAGCAGCTCTGCTGACCTGGTTCTCTGACTCTAAAGCAACTCTGCTGACCTGGTTCTCTCCCTCTAGAGCAGCTCTGTTGACCTGGGTCTTAGGCTCTAGAGCAGCTCTGCTGACCTGCTTCTCTGGCTCTACAACGGCTCTGCTGACCCGGTTCTCTGGCTCTAAAGCAGCTCTACTGACCTGATGTTTCTCTGGCTATAAAACAGCTCTGCTGACCTGGTTCAGTGGCTCTAAAGAAGCTCTGCTGACCTAGTTTTCTGGCTCTACAGCAGCTCTGCTGACCTGGTTCTCTGGCTCTAAAGCAGCTCTGCTGACCTGATGTTTCTCTGGCTCTAAAACATCGCTCTGCTGACCTGGTTCTGTGGCTCTAAAGAAGCTCTGCTGACCTAGTTCTCTGGCTCTACAGCAGCTCTGATGACCTGGTTCTCTGGCTCTAAATAGGCTCTGCTGACCTGGTTCTCTGGCTCTAGAGCAGCTCTGCTGAGCTGGTTCTATGGCTATAAAGAATCTCCTCTGACCTGGTTCTCTGGCTCTACAGCAGCTCTGCTGAACTGGTTCTCTGCCTCTAGAGCAGCTCTGCGTACCTGGTTCTTAGGCTCAAGAGCAGCTCTGCTGACCTGGTTCTCTGGCTCTAAAGCAGCTCTGCTGACCTGGTTCTCAAGCAATTCTGCTGACCTGGTTCTCTGGCTCTAAAGCGGCTCTGCTTACCTGGTTCTCTGACTCTAAAGCAGCTCTGCTGACCTGGTTCTATGGCTGTAAAGCGCCTCTGCTGACATGGTTCACTGGCTCTAAAGCAGCTCTGCTGACCTTGTTCTCTGGCTGTAGAGCAGCCCTGCTGGCCTGGTTCTAAGGCTCTAGAGCAGCTCTGCTGACTTGGTTCTCTGGCTCTACAACGACTCTGCTGACCTGGTTCTCTAGCTCTAGAGCAGCTCTGCTGACCTGGTTCTATGGCTCTAAAGCAGCTACGCTGACCTGGTTTTCTGGCTCTAAATCAACTCTGCTGACCTGGCTCTCTCCATCTAAAGCAGCTCTGCTGACCTGGTTCTCTGGCTCGAAAGCAGCTCTGCTGACATGGTTCTCTCCCTTAAAGCAGCTCTGCTGACCTGGTTCTCTCCCTCTAAAGCCGCTCTGTTGACCTGCTTCTCTGGCTCTACAGCCGCTCTTCTGACCTGGTTCTCTGCCTTTAGAGCAGCTCTGCTGACCTGGTTCTTAGGCTCTAGAGCAGCTCTGCTGACCTGGTTTCTATGGCTCTAAAGCAGCTCTGCTGACCTGGTTGTCTGACTCTAAAGCAACTCTGCTGACCTGGTTCTCTCCCTCTAGAGCAGCTCTGCTGACCTGGTTCTCTCCCTCTAAAGCACCTCTGCTGACCTGGTTCTCTCCCTCTAAAGCCGCTCTGCTGACTTGCTTCTATGGCTCTACGGCAGATCTTCTGACTTGGTTCTCTGTCTTTAGAGCAGCTCTGCTGACATGGTTCTCTGGCTCTACAGCAGCTCTGCTGACCTGGTTCTCTGGCTCTAGAGCAGCTCTGTTGACCTGGTTCTCTGGCTCTAAAGCAGCTCTGCTGACCTGCTTCTCTGGCTCTAAAGCAGCTCTGCTGACCTGGTTCTCTGGCTCTAAAGCAGCTCTGCTGACCTGGTACTATGGCTCTAAAGCAGCTCTGCTGACCTGGTTCTCTGGCTTTGAAGCTGCTCTGCTGACCTGGTTCTCTGGCTCTAGAGCAGCTTTTGCTGACCTGGTTCTCTCCCTCTAAAGCAGCTCTGCTGACCTGGTTCTCTGACTCTAAAGCAGCTCTGCTGACCCGGTTCTATGGCTCTAAAGCAGCTTTGCTGACCTGGTTCTCTGGCTCTAGAGCAGCGCTGCTAACCTGGTTCTCTGGCTCTAAAGCAGATCTTCTGGCCTGGTTCTCTGGCTCTAAAGCAGCTCTGCTGACCTGGTTCTCTGGCTCTAGAGCAGCTCTGCTGTGCTGGATCTTAGGCTCTAGATCAGCTCTGCTGACCTGGTTCTCTGGCTCTACAACGGCTCTGCTGACCCGGTTCTCTGGCTCTAAAGCAGCTCTACTGACCTGATGTTTCTCTGGCTTTAAAACAGCTCTGCTGACCTAGTTCAGTGGCTCTAAAGAAGCTCTGCTGACCTAGTTCTCTGGCTCTACAGCAGCTCTGCTGACCTGGTTCTCTGGCTCTAAAGAGACTCTGCTGACCTGGTTCTCTGGCTCTAGAGCAGCTCTGCTGACCTGGTTCTATGGCTGTAAAGAATCTCCTCTGACCTGGTTCTCTGGCTCTACAGCAGCTCTGCTGAACTGGTTCTCTGCCTCTAGAGCAGCTCTGCTGACCTGGTTCTTAGGCTCAAGAGCAGCTCTGCTGACCTGGTTCTCTGGCTCTAAAGCAGCTCTGCTGACCTGGTTCTCAAGCAATTCCGCTGACCTGGTTCTCTGGCTCTAAAGCGGCTCTGCTTACCTGGTTCTGTGGCTCTAAAGTGGCTCTGCTTACCTGGTTCTCTGACTCTAAAGCAGCTCTGCTGACCTGGTTCTATGGCTGTAAAGCGCCTCTGCTCACATGGTTCACTGGCTCTAAAGCAGCTCTGCTGACCTTGTTCTCTGGTTGTAGAGCAGCCCTGCTGGCCTGGTTCTAAGGCTCTAGAGCAGCTCTGCTGACTTGGTTCTCTGGCTCTACAACGACTCTGCTGACCTGGTTCTCTAGCTCTAGAGCAGCTCTGCTGACCTGGTTCTATGGCTCTAAAGCAGCTACGCTGACCTGGTTTTCTGGCTCTAAAGCAACTCTGCTGACCTGGTTCTCTCCCTCTAAAGCAGCTCTGCTGGCCTGGTTCTCTGGCTCGAAAGCAGCTCGGCTGACCTGGTTCTCTCCCTCTAAAGCAGCTCTGCTGACCTGGTTCTCTCCCTCTAAAGCCGCTCTGTTGACCTGCTTCTCTGGCTCTACAGCCGCTCTTCTGACCTGGTTCTCTGCCTTTAGAGCAGCTCTGCTGACCTGGTTCTTAGGCTCTAGAGCAGCTCTGCTGACCTGGTTTCTATGGCTCTAAACCAGCTCTGCTGACCTGGTTCTCTGACTCTAAAGCAACTCTGCTGACCTGGTTCTCTCCCTCTAAAGCAGGTCTGCTGACCTGGTTCTCCCCCTCTAAAGCAGCTCTGCTGACCTGGTTCTCTCCCTCTAAAGCAGCTCTGCTGACCTGATTCTCTGGCTCTACGGCAGCTCTGCTGACCTGGTTCTCTGCCTCTAGAGCAGCTCTGCTGACCTGGTTCTTAGGCTCTGGAGCAGCTGTGCTGACCTGGTTTCTATGGCTCTACAGCAGCTCTGCTGACCTGGTTCTCTGACTCTAGAGCAGCTCTGTTGACTTGGGTCTCAGGCTCTAGAGCAGCTCTGCTGACATGGTTCTCTGGCTCTAAAGCAGCTCTGCTGACCTGGTTCTCTGGCTCTAAAGCAGCTCTGCTGACCTGGTTCTATGGCTCTAAAGCAGCTCTGCTGACCTGGTTCTCTGGCTCTGGAGCAGCTCTGATGACCTGGTTCTCTGGCTCTAGAGCAGCTCTGCTGACCTGGTTCCCTCCCTCTAAAGCAGCTCTGCTGACCTGGTTCTCTGGCTCTAAAGCAACTCTGCTGACCTGGTTTCTCTGGCTATAAAGCAGCTCTGCTGACCTGGTTCTCTGGCTCTAAAGCAGCTCTTCTGACCTGGTTCGGTGACTCTAAAGCAGCTCTGCTGACCTGGTTCTCTGGCTCTATAACGGCTCTGCAGACCTGGTTCTCTAGCTCTAAAGCAGCTCTGCTGACCTGGTTCTCTGGCTCTAGAGCAGCTCTGCTAACCTGGTTCTCTGGCTCTAAAGCAGCTTTGCTGACCTGGTTCTCTGACTCTAAAGCAGCTCTGCTGACCTGGTTTCTCTGGCTATAAAGCAGCTCTGCTGACCTGGTTCTCTGACTCTAAAGCAGCTCTTCTGACCTGGTTCGGTGGCTCTAAAGCAGCTCTGCTGACCTGGTTCTCTGGCTCTATAACGGCTCTGCAGACCTTTTTCTCTAGCTCTAAAGCAGCTCTGCTGACCTGGTTCTCTGGCTCTAGAGCAGCTCTGCTAACCTGGTTCTCTGGCTCTAAAGCAGCTCTGCTGACCTGGTTCTCTGACTCTAAAGCAGCTCGGCTGACCTGGTTCTCTGGCTATAGAGCAGCTCTGTTGTCCTGGTTCTTAGGCTCTAGAGCAACTCTGCTGACCTATATCTCTGGCTCTACAACGGCTCTCCTGACCTGGTTCTCTGGCTCTAAAGCAGCTCTGCTGACCTGGTGGTTCTCTGGCTCTACAACAGCTCTCTTGACCCAGTTCTGTGGCTTTAAAGAAGCTCTGCTGACCTAGTTCTCTGGGTCTACAGCAGCTCTGCTGACCTGGTTCTCTAGCTCTACAGCAGCTCTGATGACCTGGTTCTCTGGCTCTAAAGAGGCTCTGCTGACTTGATTCTCTGGCTCTAAAGCAGCTCTGCTGACCTGGTTCTCTGATTCTATAGCAGCTCTGCTGACCTGGTTTCTCTGGCTCTACAGCAGCTCTGCTGATCTGGTTATCTGTCTCCAAAGCAGCTCTGCTGAACTGGTTCTCTGTCTCTAGAGCAGCTCTGATGACCTGGTTCTTAGGCTCTAGAGCAGCTCTGCTGACCTGGTTCTCTGGCTCTAGAGCAGCTCTGTTGACCTGGTTCTCTGGCTCTAAAGCAGCTCAGCTGACATGGTTCTCTCTGTCTAAAGCAGCAATGCTGACCTGGTTTCTCTGGCTCTACAGCAGCTCTGCTGTCCTGGTTCTCTGCCTCAAGAGCAGCTCTGCTGACCTGGTTCTTAGGCTCTATAGCAGCTCTGCTGACCTGGTTTCTCTGGCTCTACAGCAGCTCTGCTGACCTGGTTCTATGGCTCTAGAGCAGCTCTGCTGACCTGGTTCTCTGGCTCTACAACGACTCTTCTGACCTGGTTCTCTGGCTCTAGAGCAGCTCTGCTGACCTGGTTCTATGGCTCTAAAGCAACCCTGCTGACCTGGTTCTCTGACTCTAAAGCAACTCTGCTGACCTGGTTCTCTCGCTCTAAAGCAGCTCTGCTGACATGGATCTCTGGCTCTAAAGCAGCTCTGCTGACCTGGTTCTCTGGCTCTAGAGCAGCTCTGCTGACCTGGTTCTATGGCTCTAAAGCAGCTCTGCTGACCTGATTCTCTGACTCTAAAGCAACTCTGCTGACCTGGTTCTCTCGCTCTAAAGCAGCTCTGCTGACATGGTTCTCTGGCTCTAAAGCAGTTCTGCTGACCTGGTTCTCTCCCTCTAAAGCAGCTCTGCTGACCTGGTTCTCTTGCTCTAGAGCAGCTCTTCTAACGTGGTTCTCTGGCTGTAGAGCAGCCCTGCTGGCCTGGTTCTTAGGCTCTAGAGCAGCTCTGCTGACCTTGTTCTCTTGCTCTAGAGCAGCTCTTCTAACGTGGTTCTCTGGCTGTAGAGCAGCCCTGCTGGCCTGGTTCTTAGGCTCTAGAGCAGCTCTGCTGACTTGGTTCTCTGGCTCTACAACGACTCTGCTGAACTGGTTCTCTGGCTCTAGTGCAGCTTTGCTAACCTGGTTCTATGGCTCTAAAGCAGCTCTGCTGACCTGGTTCTCTGACTCTAAAACAACTCTGCTGACCTGGTTCTCTCCCTCTAACGCAGCTCTGCTGACATGGTTCTCTGGCTCTAAAGCAGCTCTGCTGACCTGGTTCTCTCCCTCTAAAGCAGCTCTGCTGACCTGGTTCTCTGGCTCTACAGCAGCTCTGCTGACCTGCTTCTCTGCCTCTAGAGCAGCTCTGCTGACCTGGTTCTTAGGCTCTAGAGCAGCTCTGCTGACCTGGTGTCTATGGCTCTACAGCAGCTCTGCTGACCTGGTTCTCTGACTCTAGAGCAGCTCTGTTGACCTGGGTCTTAGGCTCTAGAGCAGCTCTGCTGACCTGCTTCTCTGGCTCTAAAGCAGGTCTGCTGACCTGGTTCTCTGGCTCTAAAGCAGCTCTGCTGACCTGGTTCTATGGCTCTAAAGCAGCTCTGCTGACCTGGTTCTATGGCTCTAAAGCAGCTCTGCTGACCTGGTTCTCTGGCTTTGAAGCTGCTCTGCTGACCTGGTTCTCTGGCTCTAGAGCAGCTTTTGCTGACCTGGTTCTCTCCCTCTAAAGCAGCTCTGCTGATCTGGTTCTCTGATTCTAAAGCAGCTCTGCTGACCTGGTTCTATGGCTCTAAAGCAGCTCTGCTGACTTGGTTCTCTGGCTCTACAACGACTCTGCTGACCTGGTTCTCTAGCTCTAGAGCAGCTCTGCTGACCTGGTTCTATGGCTCTAAAGCAGCTACGCTGACCTGGTTTTCTGGCTCTAAATCAACTCTGCTGACCTTGTTCTCTCCCTCTAAAGCAGCTCTGCTGACCTGGTTCTCTGGCTCGAAAGCAGCTCTGCTGACCTGGTTCTCTTCCTCTAAAGCAGCTCTGCTGACCTGGTTCTCTCCCTCTAAAGCCGCTCTGTTGACCTGCTTCTCTGGCTCTACAGCCGCTCTTCTGACCTGGTTCTCTGCCTTTAGAGCAGCTCTGCTGACCTGGTTCTTAGGCTCTAGAGTAGCTCTGCGGACCTGGTTTCTATGGCTCTAAAGCAGCTCTGCTGACCTGGTTCTCTGACTCTAAAGCAACTCTGCTGACCTGGTTCTCGCCCTCTAGAGCAGCTCTGTTGACCTGGGTCTTAGGCTATAGAGCAGCTCTGCTGACCTGCTTCTCTGGCTCTAAAGCAGCTCTGCTGACCTGGTTCTCTGGCTCTAAAGCAGCTCTGCTGACCTGGTTCTATGGCTCTAAAGCAGCTCTGCTGACCGGGTTCTCCGGCTTTGAAGCTGCTCTGCTGACCTGGTTCTCTGGCTCTAGAGCAGCTTTTGCTGACCTGGTTCTCTCCCTCTAAAGCAGCTCTGCTGACCTGGTTCTCTGACTCTAAAGCAGCTCTGCTGACCCGGTTCTATGTCTCTAATGCAGCTTTGCTGACCTGGTTCTCTGGCTCTAGAGCAGCGCTGCTAACCTGGTTCTCTGGCTCTAAAGCAGAACTTCTGGCCTGGTTCTCTGGCTCTAAAGCAGCTCTGCTGACCTGGTTCTCTGGCTCTAGAGCAGCTCTGCTGTCCTGGATCTTAGGCTCTAGAGCAGCTCTGCTGACCTGGTTCTCTGGCTCTACAACGGCTCTGCTGACCCGGTTCTCTGGCTCTAAAGCAGCTCTACTGACCTGATGTTTCTCTGGCTCTAAAACAGCTCTGCTGACCTGGTTCAGTGGCTCTAAAGAAGCTCTGCTGACCTAGTTCTCTGGCTCTACAGCAGCTCTGCTGACCTGGTTCTCTGGCTCTAAAGCAGCTCTGCTGACCTGATGTTTCTCTGGCTCTAAAACATCGCTCTGCTGACCTGGTTCTGTGGCTCTAAAGAAGCTGTGCTGACCTAGTTCTCTGGCTCTACAGCAGCTCTGATGACCTGGGTCTCTGGCTCTAAATAGGCTCTGCTCACCTGGTTCTCTGGCTCTAGAGCAGCTCTGCTGAGCTGGTTCTATGGCTGTAAAGAATCTCCTCTGACCTGGTTCTCTGGCTCTACAGCAGCTCTGCTGAACTGGTTCTCTGCCTCTAGAGCAGCTCTGCGTACCTGGTTCTTAGGCTCAAGGGCAGCTCTGCTGACCTGGTTCTCTGGCTCTAAAGCAGCTCTGCTGACCTGGTTCTCAAGCAATTCTGCTGACCTGGTTCTCTGGCTCTAAAGCGGCTCTGCTTACCTGGTTCTCTGACTCTAAAGCAGCTCTGCTGACCTGGTTCTATGGCTGTAAAGCGCCTCTGCTGACATGGTTCACTGGCTCTAAAGCAGCTCTGTTGACCTTGTTCTCTGGCTGTAGAGCAGCCCTGCTGGCCTGGTTCTAAGGCTCTAGAGCAGCTCTGCTGACTTGGTTCTCTGGCTCTACAACAACTCTGCTGACCTGGTTCTCTAGCTCTAGAGCAGCTCTGCTGACCTGGTTCTATGGCTCTAAAGCAGCTACGCTGACCTGGTTTTCTGGCTCTAAATCAACTCTGCTGACCTGGCTCTCTCCCTCTAAAGCAGCTCTGCTGACCTGGTTCTCTGGCTCGAAAGCAGCTCTGCTGACATGGTTCTCTCCCTCTAATGCAGCTCTGCTGACCTGGTTCTCTCCCTCTAAAGCCTCTCTGTTGACCTGCTTCTCTGGCTCTACAGCCGCTCTTCTGACCTGGTTTTCTGCCTTTAGAGCAGCTCTGCTGACCTGGTTCTTAGGCTCTAGAGCAGCTCTGCTGACCTGGTTTCTATTGCTCTAAAGCAGCTCTGCTGACCTGGTTCTCTGACTCTAAAGCAACTCTGCTGACCTGGTTCTCTCCCTCTAGAGCAGCTCTGTTGACCTGGGTCTTAGGCTCTAGAGCAGCTCTGCTGACCTGCTTCTCTGGCTCTAAATCAGCTCTGCTGTGCTGGTTCTCTGGCTCTAAAGCAGCTCTGCTGACCTGGTACTATGGCTCTAAAACAGCTCTGCTGACCT
Organism: Triturus cristatus; assembly: GCF_964204655.1. Lineage (NCBI taxonomy): Eukaryota > Metazoa > Chordata > Amphibia > Caudata > Salamandridae > Triturus > Triturus cristatus. Next base: position 1,162,843,358 of record NC_140579.1, read on the forward strand.
GGTTCTCTGGCTTTGAAGCTGCTCTGCTGACCTGGTTCTCTGGCTCTAGAGCAGCTTTTGCTGACCTGGTTCTCTCCCTCTAAAGCAGCTCTGCTGACCTGGTTCTCTGACTCTAAAGCAGCTCTGCTGACCTGGTTCTATGGCTCTAAAGCAGCTTTGCTGACCTGGTTCTCTGGCTCTAGAGCAGCGCTGCTAACCTAGTTCTCTAGCTCTAAAGCAGATCTTCTGGCCTGGTTCTCTTGCTCTAAAGAAGCTCTGCTGACCTGGTTCTCTGGCTCTAGAGCAGCTCTGCTGTCCTGGATCTTAGGCTCTAGAGCAGCTCTGCTGACCTGGTTCTCTGGCTCTACAACGGCTCTGCTGACCCGGTTCTCTGGCTCTAAAGCAGCTCTACTGACCTGATGTTTCTCTGGCTCTAAAACAGCTCTGCTGACCTGGTTCAGTGGCTCTAAAGAAGCTCTGCTGACCTAGTTCTCTGGCTCTACAGCAGCTCTGCTGACCTGGTTCTCTGGCTCTAGAGCAGCTCTGCTGACCTGGTTCTATGGCTGTAAAGAATCTCCTCTGACCTGGTTCTCTGGCTCTACAGCAGCTCTGCTGAACTGGTTCTCTGCCTCTAGAGCAGCTCTGCTGACCTGGTTCTTAGGCTCAAGAGCAGCTCTGCTGACCTGGTTCTCTGGCTCTAAAGCAGCTCTGCTGACCTGGTTCTCAAGCAATTCTGCTGACCTGGTTCTCTGGCTCTAAAGCGGCTCTGCTTACCTGGTTCTCTGACTCTAAAGCAGCTCTGCTGACCTGGTTCTATGGCTCTAAAGCAGCTCTGCTGACTTGGTTCTCTGGCTCTACAACGACTCTGCTGACATGGTTCTCTGGCTCTAAAGCAGTTCTGCTGACCTGGTTCTCTCCCTCTAAAGCAGCTCTGCTGACCTGGTTCTCTTGCTCTAGAGCAGCTCTTCTAACGTGGTTCTCTGGCTGTAGAGCAGCCCTGCTGGCCTGGTTCTTAGGCTCTACAGCAGCTCTGCTGACCTTGTTCTCTTGCTCTAGAGCAGCTCTTCTTTCGTGGTTCTCTGGCTGTAGAGCAGCCCTGCTGGCCTGGTTCTTAGGCTCTAGAGCAGCTCTGCTGACTTGGTTCTCTGGCTCTACAACGACTCTGCTGAACTGGTTCTCTGGCTCTAGTGCAGCTTTGCTAACCTGGTTCTATGGCTCTAAAGCAGCTCTGCTGACCTGTTTCTCTGACTCTAAAACAACTCTGCTGACCTGGTTCTCTCCCTCTAACGCAGCTCTGCTGACATGGTTCTCTGGCTCTAAAGCAGCTCTGCTGACCTGGTTCTCTCCCTCTAAAGCAGCTCTGCTGACCTGGTTCTCTGGCTCTACAGCAGCTCTGCTGACCTGCTTCTCTGCCTCTAGAGCAGCTCTGCTGACCTGGTTCTTAGGCTCTAGAGCAGCTCTGCTGACCTGGTGTCTATGGCTCTACAGCAGCTCTGCTGACCTGGTTCTCTGACTCTAGAGCAGCTCTGTTGACCTGGGTCTTAGGCTCTAGAGCAGCTCTGCTGACCTGCTTCTCTGGCTCTAAAGCAGGTCTGCTGACCTGGTTCTCTGGCTCTAAAGCAGCTCTGCTGACCTGGTTCTATGGCTCTAAAGCAGCTCTGCTGACCTGGTTCTATGGCTCTAAAGCAGCTCTGCTGACCTGGTTCTCTGGCTTTGAAGCTGCTCTGCTGACCTGGTTCTCTGGCTCTAGAGCAGCTTATGCTGACCTGGTTCTCTCCCTCTAAAGCAGCTCTGCTGATCTGGTTCTCTGATTCTAAAGCAGCTCTGCTGACCTGGTTCTATGGCTCTAAAGCAGCTCTGCTGACTTGGTTCTCTGGCTCTACAACAACTCTGCTGACCTGGTTCTCTAGCTCTAGAGCAGCTCTGCTGACCTGGTTCTATGGCTCTAAAGCAGCTACGCTGACCTGGTTTTCTGGCTCTAAATCAACTCTGCTGACCTTGTTCTCTCCCTCTAAAGCAGCTCTGCTGACCTGGTTCTCTGGCTCGAAAGCAGCTCTGCTGACCTGGTTCTCTCCCTCTAAAGCAGCTCTGCTGACCTGGTTCTCTCCCTCTAAAGCCGCTCTGTTGACCTGCTTCTCTGGCTCTACAGCCGCTCTTCTGACCTGGTTCTCTGCCTTTAGAGCAGCTCTGCTGCCTGGTTCTTAGGCTCTAGAGCAGCTCTGCTGACCTGGTTTCTATGGCTCTAAAGCAGCTCTGCTGACCTGGTTCTCTGACTCTAGAGCAGCTCTGTTGACCTGGGTCTTAGGCTCTAGAGCAGCTCTGCTGACCTGCTTCTCTGGCTCTAAAGCAGGTCTGCTGACCTGCTTCTCTGGCTCTAAAGCAGCTCTGCTGACCTGGTTCTATGGCTCTAAAGCAGCTCTGCTGACCTGGTTCTATGGCTCTAAAGCAGCTCTGCTGACCTGGTTCTCTGGCTTTGAAGCTGCTCTGCTGACCTGGTTCTCTGGCTCTAGAGCAGCTTTTGCTGACCTGGTTCTCTCCCTCTAAAGCAGCTCTGCTGATCTGGTGCTCTGACTCTAAAGCAGTTCTGCTGACCTGGTTCTATGGCTCTAAAGTAGCTCTGCTGACCTGGTTCACTGGTTCTAGAGCAGCGCTGCTAACCTGGTTGTCTGGCTCTAAAGCAGATCTTCTGGCCTGGTTCTCTGGCTCTAAAGCAGCTCTGCTGACCTGGTTCTCTGGCTCTAGAGCAGCTCTGCTGTCCTGGATCTTAGGCTCTAGAGCAGCTCTGCTGACCTGGTTCTCTGGCTCTACAACGGCTCTGCTGACCTGGTTCTCTGGCTCTAAAGCAGCTCTACTGACCTGATGATTCTCTGGCTCTAAAACAGCTCTGCTGACCTGGTTCAGTGGCTCTAAAGAAGCTCTGCTGACCTAGTTCTCTGCCTCTACAGCAGCTCTGCTGACCTGGTTCTCTGGCTCTAAAGCAGCTCTGCTGACCTGATGTTTCTCTGGCTCTAAAACATCGCTCTGCTGACCTGGTTCTGTGGCTCTAAAGAAGCTCTGCTGACCTAGTTCTCTGGCTCTACAGCAGCTCTGATGACCTGGTTCTCTGGCTCTAAATAGGCTCTGCTGACCTGGTTCGCTGGCTCTAGAGCAGCTCTGCTGACCTGGTTCTATGGCTGTAAAGAATCTCCTCTGACCTGGTTCTCTGGCTCTACAGCAGCTCTGCTGAACTGGTTCTCTGCCTCTAGAGCAGCACTGCTTACCTGGTTCTTAGGCTCAAGAGCAGCTCTTCTGACCTGGTTCTCTGGCTCGAAAGCAGCTCTGCTGACCTGGTTCTCTCCCTCTAAAGCAGCTCTGCTGACCTGGTTCTTAGGCTCTAGAGCAGCTCTGCTGACCTGGTTTCTATGGCTATAAAGCAGCTCTGCTGACCTGGTTCTCTGACTCTAAAGCATCTCTGCTGACCAAGTTCTCCCCCTCTAAAGCAGCTCTGCTGACCTGGTTCTCTCCCTCTAAAGCAGCTCTGCTGACCTGATTCTCTGGCTCTACGGCAGCTCTGCTGACCTGGTTCTCTGCCTCTAGAGCAGCTCTGCTGACCTGGTTTCTATGGCTCTGCAGCAGCTCTGCTGACCTGGTTCTCTGACTATAGAGCAGCTCTGTTGACTTGGGTCCCAGGCTCTAGAGCAGCTCTGCTGGCCTGGTTCTCTGGCTCTAAAGCAGCTCTGCTGACCTGGTTCTCTGGCTCTAAAGCAGCTCTGCTGACCTGGTTCTCTGGCTCTAAAGCAGCTCTGCTGACCTGGTTCTATGGCTCTAAAGCAGCTCTGCTGACCTGGTTCTCTGGCTCTGGAGCAGCTCTGCTGACCTGGTTCTCTGGCTCTAGAGCAGCTCTGCTCACCTGGTTCTCTCCCTCTAAAGCAGCTCTGCTGACCTGGTTCTCTGGTTCTAAAACAGCTCTGCTGACCTGGTTTCTCTGGCTATAAAGCAGCTCTGCTGACCTGGTTCTCTGGCTCTAAAGCTGCTCTTCTGACCTGGTTCGGTTGCTCTAAAGCAGCTCTGCTGACCTGGTTCTCTGGCTCTATAACAGCTCTGCAGACCTGGTTCTCTAGCTCGAAAGCAGCTCTGCTGACCTGGTTCTCTGGCTCTAGAGCAGCTCTGCTAACCTGGTTCTCTGGCTCTAAAGCAGCTCTGCTGACCTGGTTCTCTGACTCTAAAGCAGCTCGGCTGACCTGGTTCTCTGGCTATAGAGCAGCTCTGCTGTCCTGGTTCTTAGGCTCTAGAGCAACTCTGCTGACCTGTTTCTCTGGCTCTACAACGGCTCTCCTGACCTGGTTCTCTGGCTCTAAAGCAGCTCTGCTGACCTGGTGGTTCTCTGGCTCTAAAGCAGCTCTCTTGCCCCGGTTCTGTGGCTTTAAAGAAGCTCTGCTGACCTAGTTCTCTGGGTATACAGCAGCTCTGCTGACCTGGTTCTCTAGCTCTACAGCAGCTCTGATAACCTGGTTCTCTGGCTCTAAAGAGGCTCTGCTGAGTTGATTCTCTGGCTCTAAAGCAGCTCTGCTGACCTGGTTCTCTGACTCTAGAGCAGCTCTGTTGACCTGGGTCTTAGGCTCTAGAGCAGCTCTGCTGACCTGCTTCTCTGGCTCTAAAGCAGGTCTGCTGACCTGGTTCTCTGGCTCTAAAGCAGCTCTGCTGACCTGGTTCTATGGCTCTAAAGTAGCTCTGCTGACCTGGTTCTATGGCTCTAAAGCAGCTCTGCTGACCTGGTTCTATGGCTTTGAAGCTGCTCTGCTGACCTGGTTCTCTGGCTCTAGAGCAGCTTTTGCTGACCTGGTTCTCTCCCTCTAAAGCAGCTCTGCTGATCTGGTTCTCTGACTCTAAAGCAGCTCTGCTGACCTGGTTCTATGGCTCTAAAGCAGCTCTGCTGACTTGGTTCTCTGGCTCTACAACGACTCTGCTGACCTGGTTCTCTAGCTCTAGAGCAGCTCTGCTGACCTGGTTCTATGGCTCTAAAGCAGCTATGCTGACCTGGTTTAGTGGCTCTAAATCAACTCTGCTGACCTTGTTCTCTCCCTCTAAAGCAGCTCTGCTGACCTGGTTCTCTGGCTCGAAAGCAGCTCTGCTGACCTGGTTCTCTCCCTCTAAAGCAGCTCTGCTGACCTGGTTCTCTCCCTCTAAAGCCGCTCTGTTGACCTGCTTCTCTGGCTCTACAGCCGCTCTTCTGACCTGGTTCTCTGCCTTTAGAGCAGCTCTGCTGACCTGGTTCTTAGGCTCTAGAGCAGCTCTGCTGACCTGGTTCTCTGACTCTAAAGCAACTCTGCTGACCTGGTTCTCTCCCTCTAGAGCAGCTCTGTTGACCTGGGTCTTAGGCTCTAGAGCAGCTCTGCTGACCTGCTTCTCTGGCTCTACAACGGCTCTGCTGACCCGGTTCTCTGGCTCTAAAGCAGATCTACTGACCTGATGTTTCTCTGGCTATAAAACAGCTCTGCTGACCTGGTTCAGTGGCTCTAAAGAAGCTCTGCTGACCTAGTTTTCTGGCTCTACAGCAGCTCTGCTGACCTGGTTCTCTGGCTCTAAAGCAGCTCTGCTGACCTGATGTTTCTCTGGCTCTAAAACATCGCTCTGCTGACCTGGTTCTGTGGCTCTAAAGAAGCTCTGCTGACCTAGTTCTCTGGCTCTACAGCAGCTCTGATGACCTGGTTCTCTGGCTCTAAATAGGCTCTGCTGACCTGGTTCTCTGGCTCTAGAGCAGCTCTGCTGAGCTGGTTCTATGTCTGTAAAGAATCTCCTCTGACCTGGTTCTCTGGCTCTACAGCAGCTCTGCTGAACTGGTTCTCTGCCTCTAGAGCAGCTCTGCGTACCTGGTTCTTAGGCTCAAGAGCAGCTCTGCTGACCTGGTTCTCTGGCTCTAAAGCAGCTCTGCTGACCTGGTTCTCAAGCAATTCTGCTGACCTGGTTCTCTGGCTCTAAAGCGGCTCTGCTTACCTGGTTCTCTGACTCTAAAGCAGCTCTGCTAACCTGGTTCTATGGCTGTAAAGCGCCTCTGCTGACATGGTTCACTGGCTCTAAAGCAGCTCTGCTGACCTTGTTCTCTGGCTGTAGAGCAGCCCTGCTGGCCTGGTTCTAAGGCTCTAGAGCAGCTCTGCTGACTTGGTTCTCTGGCTCTACAACGACTCTGCTGACCTGGTTCTCTAGCTCTAGAGCAGCTCTGCTGACCTGGTTCTATGGCTCTAAAGCAGCTACGCTGACCTGGTTTTCTGGCTCTAAATCAACTCTGCTGACCTGGCTCTCTCCATCTAAAGCAGCTCTGCTGACCTGGTTCTCTGGCTCGAAAGCAGCTCTGCTGACATGGTTCTCTCCCTTAAAGCAGCTCTGCTGACCTGGTTCTCTCCCTCTAAAGCCGCTCTGTTGACCTGCTTCTCTGGCTCTACAGCCGCTCTTCTGACCTGGTTCTCTGCCTTTAGAGCAGCTCTGCTGACCTGGTTCTTAGCCTCTAGAGCAGCTCTGCTGACCTGGTTTCTATGGCTCTAAAGCAGCTCTGCTGACCTGGTTCTCTGACTCTAAAGCAACTCTGCTGACCTGGTTCTCTCCCTCTAAAGCACCTCTGCTGACCTGGTTCTCTCCCTCTAAAGCCGCTCTGCTGACCTGCTTCTATGGCTCTACGGCAGATCTTCTGACTTGGTTCTCTGTCTTCAGAGCAGCTCTGCTGACATGGTTCTCTGGCTCTACAGCAGCTCTGCTGACCTGGTTCTCTGGCTCTAGAGCAGCTCTGTTGACCTGGTTCTCTGGCTCTAAAGCAGCTCTGCTGACCTGCTTCTCTGGCTCTAAAGCAGCTCTGCTGACCTGGTTCTCTGGCTCTAAAGCAGCTCTGCTGACCTGGTACTATGGCTCTAAAGCAGCTCTGCTGACCTGGTTCTCTGGCTTTGAAGCTGCTCTGCTGACCTGGTTCTCTGGCTCTAGAGCAGCTTTTGCTGACCTGGTTCTCTCCCTCTAAAGCAGCTCTGCTGACCTGGTTCTCTGACTCTAAAGCAGCTCTGCTGACCCGGTTCTATGGCTCTAAAGCAGCTTTGCTGACCTGGTTCTCTGGCTCTAGAGCAGCGCTGCTAACCTGGTTCTCTGGCTCTAAAGCAGATCTTCTGGCCTGGTTCTCTGGCTCTAAAGCAGCTCTGCTGACCTGGTTCTCTGGCTCTAGAGCAGCTCTGCTGTGCTGGATCTTAGGCTCTAGAGCAGCTCTGCTGACCTGGTTCTCTGGCTCTACAACGGCTCTGCTGACCCGGTTCTCTGGCTCTAAAGCAGCTCTACTGACCTGATGTTTCTCTGGCTTTAAAACAGCTCTGCTGACCTGGTTCAGTGGCTCTAAAGAAGCTCTGCTGACCTATTTCTCTGGCTCTACAGCAGCTCTACTAAATTGGTTCTCTGGCTCTAAAGAGACTCTGCTGACCTGGTTCTCTGGCTCTAGAGCAGCTCTGCTGACCTGGTTCCATGGCTGTAAAGAATCTCCTCTGACCTGGTTCTCTGGCTCTACAGCAGCTCTGCTGAACTGGTTCTCTGCCTCTAGAGCAGCTCTGCTGACCTGGTTCTTAGGCTCAAGAGCAGCTCTGCTGACCTGGTTCTCTGGCTCTAAAGCAGCTCTGCTGACCTGGTTCTCAAGCAATTCCGCTGACCTGGTTCTCTGGCTCTAAAGCGGCTCTGCTTACCTGGTTCTCTGACTCTAAAGCAGCTCTGCTGACCTGGTTCTATGGCTGTAAAGCGCCTCTGCTCACATGGTTCACTGGCTCTAAAGCAGCTCTGCTGACCTTGTTCTCTGGTTGTAGAGCAGCCCTGCTGGCCTGGTTCTAAGGCTCTAGAGCAGCTCTGCTGACTTGGTTCTCTGGCTCTACAACGATTCTGCTGACCTGGTTCTCTAGCTCTAGAGCAGCTCTGCTGACCTGGTTCTATGGCTCTAAAGCAGCTACGCTGACCTGGTTTTCTGGCTCTAAAGCAACTCTGCTGACCTGGTTCTCTCCCTCTAAAGCAGCTCTGCTGGCCTGGTTCTCTGGCTCGAAAGCAGCTCGGCTGACCTGGTTCTCTCCCTCTAAAGCAGCTCTGCTGACCTGGTTCTCTCCCTCTAAAGCCGCTCTGTTGACCTGCTTCTCTGGCTCTACAGCCGCTCTTCTGACCTGGTTCTCTGCCTTTAGAGCAGCTCTGCTGACCTGGTTCTTAGGCTCTAGAGCAGCTCTGCTGACCTGGTTTCTATGGCTCTAAACCAGCTCTGCTGACCTGGTTCTCTCCCTCTAAAGCAGGTCTGCTGACCTGGTTCTCCCCCTCTAAAGCAGCTCTGCTGACCTGGTTCTCTCCCTCTAAAGCAGCTCTGCTGACCTGATTCTCTGGCTCTACGGCAGCTCTGCTGACCTGGTTCTCTGCCTCTAGAGCAGCTCTGCTGACCTGGTTCTTAGGCTCTAGAGCAGCTGTGCTGACCTGGTTTCTATGGCTCTACAGCAGCTCTGCTGACCTGGTTCTCTGACTCTAGAGCAGCTCTGTTGACTTGGGTCTCAGGCTCTAGAGCAGCTCTGCTGACATGGTTCTCTGGCTCTAAAGCAGCTCTGCTGACCTGGTTCTCTGGCTCTAAAGCAGCTCTGCTGACCTGGTTCTATGGCTCTAAAGCAGCTCTGCTGACCTAGTTCTCTGGCTCTGGAGCAGCTCTGATGACCTGGTTCTCTGGCTCTAGAGCAGCTCTGCTGACCTGGTTCCCTCCCTCTAAAGCAGCTCTGCTGACCTGGTTCTCTGGCTCTAAAGCAACTCTGCTGACCTGGTTTCTCTGGCTATAAAGCAGCTCTGCTGACCTGGTTCTCTGGCTCTAAAGCAGCTCTTCTGACCTGGTTCGGTGACTCTAAAGCAGCTCTGCTGACCTGGTTCTCTGGCTCTATAACGGCTCTGCAGACCTGGTTCTCTAGCTCTAAAGCAGCTCTGCTGACCTGGTTCTCTGGCTCTAGAGCAGCTCTGCTAACCTGGTTCTCTGGCTCTAAAGCAGCTTTGCTGACCTGGTTCTCTGACTCTAAAGCAGCTCTGCTGACCTGGTTTCTCTGGCTATAAAGCAGCTCTGCTGACCTGGTTCTCTGACTCTAAAGCAGCTCTTCTGAACTGGTTTGGTGGCTCTAAAGCAGCTCTGCTGACCTGGTTCTCTGGCTCTATAACGGCTCTGCAGACCTTTTTCTCTAGCTCTAAAGCAGCTCTGCTGACCTGGTTCTCTGGCTCTAGAGCAGCTCTGCTAACCTGGTTCTCTGGCTCTAAAGCAGCTCTGCTGACCTGGTTCTCTGACTCTAAAGCAGCTCGGCTGACCTGGTTCTCTGGCTATAGAGCAGCTCTGCTGTCCTGGTTCTTAGGCTCTAGAGCAACTCTGCTGACCTATATCTCTGGCTCTACAACGGCTCTCCTGACCTGGTTCTCTGGCTCTAAAGCAGCTCTGCTGACCTGGTGGTTCTCTGGCTCTACAACAGCTCTCTTGACCCAGTTCTGTGGCTTTAAAGAAGCTCTGCTGACCTAGTTCTCTGGGTCTACAGCAGCTCTGCTGACCTGGTTCTCTAGCTCTACAGCAGCTCTGATGACCTGGTTCTCTGGCTCTAAAGAGGCTCTGCTGACTTGATTCTCTGGCTCTAAAGCAGCTCTGCTGACCTGGTTCTCTGATTCTATAGCAGCTCTGCTGACCTGGTTTCTCTGGCTCTACAGCAGCTCTGCTGATCTGGTTATCTGTCTCCAAAGCAGCTCTGCTGAACTGGTTCTCTGTCTCTAGAGCAGCTCTGATGACCTGGTTCTTAGGCTCTAGAGCAGCTCTGCTGACCTGGTTCTCTGGCTCTAGAGCAGCTCTGTTGACCTGGTTCTCTGGCTCTAAAGCAGCTCAGCTGACATGGTTCTCTCTGTCTAAAGCAGCAATGCTGACCTGGTTTCTCTGGCTCTACAGCAGCTCGGCTGTCCTGGTTCTCTGCCTCAAGAGCAGTTCTGCTGACCTGGTTCTTAGGCTCTATAGCAGCTCTGCTGACCTGGTTTCTCTGGCTCTACAGCAGCTCTGCTGACCTGGTTCTATGGCTCTAGAGCAGCTCTGCTGACCTGGTTCTCTGGCTCTACAACGACTCTTCTGACCTGGTTCTCTGGCTCTAGAGCAGCTCTGCTGACCTGGTTCTATGGCTCTAAAGCAGCCCTGCTGACCTGGTTCTCTGACTCTAAAGCAACTCTGCTGACCTGGTTCTCTCGCTCTAAAGCAGCTCTGCTGACATGGATCTCTGGCTCTAAAGCAGCTCTGCTGACCTGGTTCTCTGGCTCTAGAGCAGCTCTGCTGACCTGGTTCTATGGCTCTAAAGCAGCTCTGCTGACCTGATTCTCTGACTCTAAAGCAACTCTGCTGACCTGGTTCTCTGGCTCTAAAGCAGCTCTGCTGACATGGTTCTCTGGCTCTAAAGCAGTTCTGCTGACCTGGTTCTCTCCCTCTAAAGCAGCTCTGCTGACCTGGTTCTCTTGCTCTAGAGCAGCTCTTCTAACGTGGTTCTCTGGCTGTAGAGCAGCCCTGCTGGCCTGGTTCTTAGGCTCTAGAGCAGCTCTGCTGACCTTGTTCTCTTGCTCTAGAGCAGCTCTTCTAACGTGGTTCTCTGGCTGTAGAGCAGCCCTGCTGGCCTGGTTCTTAGGCTCTAGAGCAGCTCTGCTGACTTGGTTCTCTGGCTCTACAACGACTCTGCTGAACTGGTTCTCTGGCTCTAGTGCAGCTTTGCTAACCTGGTTCTATGGCTCTAAAGCAGCTCTGCTGACCTGGTTCTCTGACTCTAAAACAACTCTGCTGACCTGGTTCTCTCCCTCTAACGCAGCTCTGCTGACATGGTTCTCTGGCTCTAAAGCAGCTCTGCTGACCTGGTTCTCTCCCTCTAAAGCAGCTCTGCTGACCTGGTTCTCTGGCTCTACAGCAGCTCTGCTGACCTGCTTCTCTGCCTCTAGAGCAGCTCTGCTGACCTGGTTCTTAGGCTCTAGAGCAGCTCTGCTGACCTGGTGTCTATGGCTCTACAGCAGCTCTGCTGACCTGGTTCTCTGACTCTAGAGCAGCTCTGTTGACCTGGGTCTTAGGCTCTAGAGCAGCTCTGCTGACCTGCTTCTCTGGCTCTAAAGCAGGTCTGCTGACCTGGTTCTATGGCTCTAAAGCAGCTCTGCTGACCTGGTTCTATGGCTCTAAAGCAGCTCTGCTGACCTGGTTCTCTGGCTTTGAAGCTGCTCTGCTGACCTGGTTCTCTGGCTCTAGAGCAGCTTTTGCTGACCTGGTTCTCTCCCTCTAAAGCAGCTCTGCTGATCTGGTTCTCTGACTCTAAAGCAGCTCTGCTGACCTGGTTCTATGGCTCTAAAGCAGCTCTGCTGACTTGGTTCTCTGGCTCTACAACAACTCTGCTGACCTGGTTCTCTAGCTCTAGAGCAGCTCTGCTGACCTGGTTCTATGGCTCTAAAGCAGCTATGCTGACCTGGTTTTCTGGCTCTAAATCAACTCTGCTGACCTTGTTCTCTCCCTCTAAAGCAGCTCTGCTGACCTGGTTCTCTGGCTCGAAAGCAGCTCTGCTGACCTGGTTCTCTCCCTCTAAAGCAGCTCTGCTGACCTGGTTCTCTCCCTCTAAAGCCGCTCTGTTGACCTGCTTCTCTGGCTCTACAGCCGCTCTTCTGACCTGGTTCTCTGCCTTTAGAGCAGCTCTGCTGACCTGGTTCTTAGGCTCTAGAGTAGCTCTGCGGACCTGGTTTCTATGGCTCTAAAGCAGCTCTGCTGACCTGGTTCTCTGACTCTAAAGCAACTCTGCTGACCTGGTTCTCGCCCTCTAGAGCAGCTCTGTTGACCTGGGTCTTAGGCTATAGAGCAGCTCTGCTGACCTGCTTCTCTGGCTCTAAAGCAGCTCTGCTGACCTGGTTCTCTGGCTCTAAAGCAGCTCTGCTGACCTGGTTCTATGGCTCTAAAGCAGCTCTGCTGACCGGGTTTTCCGGCTTTGAAGCTGCTCTGCTGACCTGGTTCTCTGGCTCTAGAGCAGCTTTTGCTGACCTGGTTCTCTCCCTCTAAAGCAGCTCTGCTGACCTGGTTCTCTGACTCTAAAGCAGCTCTGCTGACCCGGTTCTATGTCTCTAATGCAGCTTTGCTGACCTGGTTCTCTGGCTCTAGAGCAGTGCTGCTAACCTGGTTCTCTGGCTCTAAAGCAGAACTTCTGGCCTGGTTCTCTGGCTCTAAAGCAGCTCTGCTGACCTGGTTCTCTGGCTCTAAAGCAGCTCTGCTGTCCTGGATCTTAGGCTCTAGAGCAGCTCTGCTGACCTGGTTCTCTGGCTCTACAACGGCTCTGCTGACCCGGTTCTCTGGCTCTAAAGCAGCTCTACTGACCTGATGTTTCTCTGGCTCTAAAACAGCTCTGCTGACCTGGTTCAGTGGCTCTAAAGAAGCTCTGCTGACCTAGTTCTCTGGCTCTACAGCAGCTCTGCTGACCTGGTTCTCTGGCTCTAAAGCAGCTCTGCTGACCTGATGTTTCTCTGGCTCTAAAACATCGCTCTGCTGACCTGGTTCTGTGGCTCTAAAGAAGCTGTGCTGACCTAGTTCTCTGGCTCTACAGCAGCTCTGATGACCTGGGTCTCTGGCTCTAAATAGGCTCTGCTGACCTGGTTCTCTGGCTCTAGAGCAGCTCTGCTGAGCTGGTTCTATGGCTGTAAAGAATCTCCTCTGACCTGATTCTCTGGCTCTACAGCAGCTCTGCTGAACTGGTTCTCTGCCTCTAGAGCAGCTCTGCGTACCTGGTTCTTAGGCTCAAGGGCAGCTCTGCTGACCTGGTTCTCTGGCTCTAAAGCAGCTCTGCTGACCTGGTTCTCAATCAATTCTGCTGACCTGGTTCTCTGGCTCTAAAGCGGCTCTGCTTACCTGGTTCTCTGACTCTAAAGCAGCTCTGCTGACCTGGTTCTATGGCTGTAAAGCGCCTCTGCTGACATGGTTCACTGGCTCTAAAGCAGCTCTGCTGACCTTGTTCTCTGGCTGTAGAGCAGCCCTGCTGGCCTGGTTCTAAGGCTCTAGCGCAGCTCTGCTGACTTGGTTCTCTGGCTCTACAACAACTCTGCTGACCTGGTTCTCTAGCTCTAGAGCAGCTCTGCTGACCTGGTTCTATGGCTCTAAAGCAGCTACGCTGACCTGGTTTTCTGGCTCTAAATCAACTCTGCTGACCTGGCTCTCTCCCTCTAAAGCAGCTCTGCTGACCTGGTTCTCTGGCTCGAAAGCAGCTCTGCTGACATGGTTCTCTCCCTCTAAAGCAGCTCTGCTGACCTGGTTCTCTCCCTCTAAAGCCTCTCTGTTGACCTGCTTCTCTGGCTCTACAGCCGCTCTTCTGACCTGGTTTTCTGCCTTTAGAGCAGCTCTGCTGACCTGGTTCTTAGGCTCTAGAGCAGCTCTGCTGACCTGGTTTCTATGGCTCTAAAGCAGCTCTGCTGACCTGGTTCTCTGACTCTAAAGCAACTCTGCTGACCTGGTTCTCTCCCTCTAGAGCAGCTCTGTTGACCTGGGTCTTAGGCTCTAGAGCAGCTCTGCTGACCTGCTTCTCTGGCTCTAAATCAGCTCTGCTGAGCTGGTTCTCTGGCTCTAAAGCAGCTCTGCTGACCTGGTACTATGGCTCTAAAACAGCTCTGCTGACCTGGTTCTCTGGCTTTGAAGCTGCTCTGCTGACCTGGTTCTCTGGCTCTAGAGCAGCTTTTGCTGACCTGGTTCTCTCCCTCTAAAGCAGCTCTGCTGACCTGGTTCTCTGACTCTAAAGCAGCTCTGCTGACCCGGTTCTATGGCTCTAAAGCAGCTTTGCTGACCTGGTTCTCTGGCTCTAGAGCAGCGCTGCTAACCTAGTTCTCTAGCTCTAAAGCAGATCTTCTAGCCTGGTTCTCTTGCTCTAAAGCAGCTCTGCTGACCTGGTTCTCTGGCTCTAGAGCAGCTCTGCTGTCCTGGATCTTAGGCTCTAGAGCAGCTCTGCTGACCTGGTTCTCTGGCTCTACAACGGCTCTGCTGACCCGGTTCTCTGGCTCTAAAGCAGCTCTACTGACCTGATGTTTCTCTGGCTCTAAAACAGCTCTGCTGACCTGGTTCAGTGGCTCTAAAGAAGCTCTGCTGACCTAGTTCTCTGGCTCTACAGCAGCTCTGCTGACCTGGTTCTCTGGCTCTAAAGAGACTCTGCTGACCTGGTTCTCTGGCTCTAGAGCAGCTCTGCTGACCTGGTTCTATGGCTGTAAAGAATCTCCTCTGACCTGGTTCTCTGGCTCTACAGCAGCTCTGCTGAACTGGTTCTCTGCCTCTAGAGCAGCTCTGCTGACCTGGTTCTTAGGCTCAAGAGCAGCTCTGCTGACCTGGTTCTCTGGCTCTAAAGCAGCTCTGCTGACCTGGTTCTCAAGCAATTCTGCTGACCTGGTTCTCTGGCTCTAAAGCGGCTCTGCTTACCTGGTTCTCTGACTCTAAAGCAGCTCTGCTGACCTGGTTCTATGGCTCTAAAGCAGCTCTGCTGACTTGGTTCTCTGGCTCTACAACGACTCTGCTGACATGGTTCTCTGGCTCTAAAGCAGTTCTGCTGACCTGGTTCTCTCCCTCTAAAGCAGCTCTGCTGACCTGGTTCTCTTGCTCTAGAGCAGCTCTTCTAACGTGGTTCTCTGGCTGTAGAGCAGCCCTGCTGGCCTGGTTCTTAGGCTCTACAGCAGCTCTGCTGACCTTGTTCTCTTGCTCTAGAGCAGCTCTTCTAACGTGGTTCTCTGGCTGTAGAGCAGCCCTGCTGGCCTGGTTCTTAGGCTCTAGAGCAGCTCTGCTGACTTGGTTCTCTGGCTCTACAACAACTCTGCTGACCTGGTTCTCTAGATCTAGAGCAGCTCTGCTGACCTGGTTCTATGGCTCTAAAGCAGCTACGCTGACCTGGTTTTCTGGCTCTAAATCAACTCTGCTGACCTGGCTCTCTCCATCTAAAGCAGCTCTGCTGACCTGGTTCTCTGGCTCGAAAGCAGCTCTGCTGACATGGTTCTCTCCCTTAAAGCAGCTCTGCTGACCTGGTTCTCTCCCTCTAAAGCCGCTCTGTTGACCTGCTTCTCTGGCTCTACAGCCGCTCTTCTGACCTGGTTCTCTGCCTTTAGAGCAGCTCTGCTGACCTGGTTCTTAGGCTCTAGAGCAGCTCTGCTGACCTGGTTTCTATGGCTCTAAAGCAGCTCTGCTGACCTGGTTCTCTGACTCTAAAGCAACTCTGCTGACCTGGTTCTCTCCCTCTAGAGCAGCTCTGCTGACCTGGTTCTCTCCCTCTAAAGCACCTCTGCTGACCTGGTTCTCTCCCTCTAAAGCCGCTCTGCTGACCTGCTTCTATGGCTCTACGGCAGATCTTCTGACTTGGTTCTCTGTCTTCAGAGCAGCTCTGCTGACATGGTTCTCTGGCTCTACAGCAGCTCTGCTGACCTGGTTCTCTGGCTCTAGAGCAGCTCTGTTGACCTGGTTCTCTGGCTCTAAAGCAGCTCTGCTGACCTGCTTCTCTGGCTCTAAAGCAGCTCTGCTGACCTGGTTCTCTGGCTCTAAAGCAGCTCTGCTGACCTGGTACTATGGCTCTAAAGCAGCTCTGCTGACCTGGTTCTCTGGCTTTGAAGCTGCTCTGCTGACCTGGTTCTCTGGCTCTAGAGCAGCTTTTGCTGACCTGGTTCTCTCCCTCTAAAGCAGCTCTGCTGACCTGGTTCTCTGACTCTAAAGCAGCTCTGCTGACCCGGTTCTATGGCTCTAAAGCAGCTTTGCTGACCTGGTTCTCTGGCTCTAGAGCAGCGCTGCTAACCTGGTTCTCTGGCTCTAAAGCAGATCTTCTGGCCTGGTTCTCTGGCTCTAAAGCAGCTCTGCTGACCTGGTTCTCTGGCTCTAGAGCAGCTCTGCTGTCCTGGATCTTAGGCTCTAGAGCAGCTCTGCTGACCTGGTTCTCTGGCTCTACAACGGCACTGCTGACCCGGTTCTCTGGCTCTAAAGCAGCTCTACTGACCTGATGTTTCTCTGGCTTTAAAACAGCTCTGCTGACCTGGTTCAGTGGCTCTAAAGAAGCTCTGCTGACCTATTTATCTGGCTCTACAGCAGCTCTGCTGACCTGGTTCTCTGGCTCTAAAGAGACTCTGCTGACCTGGTTCTCTGGCTCTAGAGCAGCTCTGCTGACCTGGTTCCATGGCTGTAAAGAATCTCCTCTGACCTGGTTCTCTGGCTCTACAGCAGCTCTGCTGAACTGGTTCTCTGCCTCTAGAGCAGCTCTGCTGACCTGGTTCTTAGGCTCAAGAGCAGCTCTGCTGACCTGGTTCTCTGGCTCTAAAGCAGCTCTGCTGACCTGGTTCTCAAGCACTTCCGCTGACCTGGTTCTCTGGCTCTAAAGCGGCTCTGCTTACCTGGTTCTCTGACTCTAAAGCAGCTCTGCTGACCTGGTTCTATGGCTGTAAAGCGCCTCTGCTCACATGGTTCACTGGCTCTAAAGCAGCTCTGCTGACCTTGTTCTCTGGTTGTAGAGCAGCCCTGCTGGCCTGGTTCTAAGGCTCTAGAGCAGCTCTGCTGACTTGGTTCTCTGGCTCTACAACGACTCTGCTGACCTGGTTCTCTAGCTCTAGAGCAGCTCTGCTGACCTGGTTCTATGGCTCTAAAGCAGCTACGCTGACCTGGTTTTCTGGCTCTAAAGCAACTCTGCTGACCTGGTTCTCTCCCTCTAAAGCAGCTCTGCTGGCCTGGTTCTCTGGCTCGAAAGCAGCTCGGCTGACCTGGTTCTCTCCCTCTAAAGCAGCTCTGCTGACCTGGTTCTCTCCCTCTAAAGCCGCTCTGTTGACCTGCTTCTCTGGCTCTACAGCCGCTCTTCTGACCTGGTTCTCTGCCTTTAGAGCAGCTCTGCTGACCTGGTTCTTAGGCTCTAGAGCAGCTCTGCTGACCTGGTTTCTATGGCTCTAAACCAGCTCTGCTGACCTGGTTCTCTCCCTCTAAAGCAGGTCTGCTGACCTGGTTCTCCCCCTCTAAAGCAGCTCTGCTGACCTGGTTCTCTCCCTCTAAAGCAGCTCTGCTGACCTGATTCTCTGGCTCTACGGCAGCTCTGCTGACCTGGTTCTCTGCCTCTAGAGCAGCTCTGCTGACCTGGTTCTTAGGCTCTAGAGCAGCTGTGCTGACCTGGTTTCTATGGCTCTACAGCAGCTCTGCTGACCTGGTTCTCTGACTCTAGAGCAGCTCTGTTGACTTGGGTCTCAGGCTCTAGAGCAGCTCTGCTGACATGGTTCTCTGGCTCTAAAGCAGCTCTGCTGACCTGGTTCTCTGGCTCTAAAGCAGCTCTGCTGACCTGGTTCTATGGCTCTAAAGCAGCTCTGCTGACCTGGTTCTCTGGCTCTGGAGCAGCTCTGATGACCTGGTTCTCTGGCTCTAGAGCAGCTCTGCTGACCTGGTTCCCTCCCTCTAAAGCAGCTCTGCTGACCTGGTTCTCTGGCTCTAAAGCAACTCTGCTGAACTGGTTTCTCTGGCTATAAAGCAGCTCTGCTGACCTGGTTCTCTGGCTCTAAAGCAGCTCTTCTGACCTGGTTCGGTGACTCTAAAGCAGCTCTGCTGACCTGGTTCTCTGGCTCTATAACGGCTCTGCAGACCTGGTTCTCTAGCTCTAAAGCAGCTCTGCTGACCTGGTTCTCTGGCTCTAGAGCAGCTCTGCTAACCTGGTTCTCTGGCTCTAAAGCAGCTTTGCTGACCTGGTTCTCTGACTCTAAAGCAGCTCTGCTGACCTGGTTTCTCTGGCTATAAAGCAGCTCTGCAGACCTGGTTCTCTGACTCTAAAGCAGCTCTTCTGACCTGGTTCGGTGGCTCTAAAGCAGCTCTGCTGACCTGGTTCTCTGGCTCTATAACGGCTCTGCAGACCTTTTTCTCTAGCTCTAAAGCAGCTCTGCTGACCTGGTTCTCTGGCTCTAGAGCAGCTCTGCTAACCTGGTTCTCTGGCTCTAAAGCAGCTCTGCTGACCTGGTTCTCTGACTCTAAAGCAGCTCGGCTGACCTGGTTCTCTGGCTATAGAGCAGCTCTGCTGTCCTGGTTCTTAGGCTCTAGAGCAACTCTGCTGACCTATATCTCTGGCTCTACAACGGCTCTCCTGACCTGGTTCTCTGGCTCTAAAGCAGCTCTGCTGACCTGGTGGTTCTCTGGCTCTACAACGGCTCTCTTGACCCAGTTCTGTGGCTTTAAAGAAGCTCTGCTGACCTAGTTCTCTGGGTCTACAGCAGCTCTGCTGACCTGGTTCTCTAGCTCTACAGCAGCTCTGATGACCTGGTTCTCTGGCTCTAAAGAGGCTCTGCTGACTTGATTCTCTGGCTCTAAAGCAGCTCTGCTGACCTGGTTCTCTGATTCTATAGCAGCTCTGCTGACCTGGTTTCTCTGGCTCTACAGCAGCTCTGCTGATCTGGTTATCTGTCTCCAAAGCAGCTCTGCTGAACTGGTTCTCTGTCTCTAGAGCAGCTCTGATGACCTGGTTCTTAGGCTCTAGAGCAGCTCTGCTGACCTGGTTCTCTGGCTCTAGAGCAGCTCTGTTGACCTGGTTCTCTGGCTCTAAAGCAGCTCAGCTGACATGGTTCTCTCTGTCTAAAGCAGCAATGCTGACCTGGTTTCTCTGGCTCTACAGCAGCTCTGCTGTCCTGGTTCTCTGCCTCAAGAGCAGTTCTGCTGACCTGGTTCTTAGGCTCTATAGCAGCTCTGCTGACCTGGTTTCTCTGGCTCTACAGCAGCTCTGCTGACCTGGTTCTATGGCTCTAGAGCAGCTCTGCTGACCTGGTTCTCTGGCTCTACAACGACTCTTCTGACCTGGTTCTCTGGCTCTAGAGCAGCTCTGCTGACCTGGTTCCATGGCTCTAAAGCAGCCCTGCTGACCTGGTTCTCTGACTCTAAAGCAACTCTGCTGACCTGGTTCTCTCGCTCTAAAGCAGCTCTGCTGACATGGATCTCTGGCTCTAAAGCAGCTCTGCTGACCTGGTTCTCTGGCTCTAGAGCAGCTCTGCTGACCTGGTTCTATGGCTCTAAAGCAGCTCTGCTGACCTGATTCTCTGACTCTAAAGCAACTCTGCTGACCTGGTTCTCTCGCTCTAAAGCAGCTCTGCTGACATGGTTCTCTGGCTCTAAAGCAGTTCTGCTGACCTGGTTCTCTCCCTCTAAAGCAGCTCTGCTGACCTGGTTCTCTTGCTCTAGAGCAGCTCTTCTAACGTGGTTCTCTGGCTGTAGAGCAGCCCTGCTGGCCTGGTTCTTAGGCTCTAGAGCAGCTCTGCTGACCTTGTTCTCTTGCTCTAGAGCAGCTCTTCTAACGTGGTTCTCTGGCTGTAGAGCAGCCCTGCTGGCCTGGTTCTTAGGCTCTAGAGCAGCTCTGCTGACTTGGTTCTCTGGCTCTACAACGACTCTGCTGAACTGGTTCTCTGGCTCTAGTGCAGCTTTGCTAACCTGGTTCTATGGCTCTAAAGCAGCTCTGCTGACCTGGTTCTCTGACTCTAAAACAACTCTGCTGACCTGGTTCTCTCCCTCTAACGCAGCTCTGCTGACATGGTTCTCTGGCTCTAAAGCAGCTCTGCTGACCTGGTTCTCTCCCTCTAAAGCAGCTCTGCTGACCTGGTTCTCTGGCTCTACAGCAGCTCTGCTGACCTGCTTCTCTGCCTCTAGAGCAGCTCTGCTGACCTGGTTCTTAGGCTCTAGAGCAGCTCTGCTGACCTGGTGTCTATGGCTCTACAGCAGCTCTGCTGACCTGGTTCTCTGACTCTAGAGCAGCTCTGTTGACCTGGGTCTTAGGCTCTAGAGCAGCTCTGCTGACCTGCTTCTCTGGCTCTAAAGCAGGTCTGCTGACCTGGTTCTCTGGCTCTAAAGCAGCTCTGCTGACCTGGTTCTATGGCTCTAAAGCAGCTCTGCTGACCTGGTTCTATGGCTCTAAAGCAGCTCTGCTGACCTGGTTCTCTGGCTTTGAAGCTGCTCTGCTGACCTGGTTCTCTGGCTCTAGAGCAGCTTTTGCTGACCTGGTTCTCTCCCTCTAAAGCAGCTCTGCTGATCTGGTTCTCTGACTCTAAAGCAGCTCTGCTGACCTGGTTCTATGGCTCTAAAGCAGCTCTGCTGACTTGGTTCTCTGGCTCTACAACAACTCTGCTGACCTGGTTCTCTAGCTCTAGAGCAGCTCTGCTGACCTGGTTCTATGGCTCTAAAGCAGCTATGCTGACCTGGTTTTCTGGCTCTAAATCAACTCTGCTGACCTTGTTCTCTCCCTCTAAAGCAGCTCTGCTGACCTGGTTCTCTGGCTCGAAAGCAGCTCTGCTGACCTGGTTCTCTCCCTCTAAAGCAGCTCTGCTGACCTGGTTCTCTCCCTCTAAAGCCGCTCTGTTGACCTGCTTCTCTGGCTCTACAGCCGCTCTTCTGACCTGGTTCTCTGCCTTTAGAGCAGCTCTGCTGACCTGGTTCTTAGGCTCTAGAGTAGCTCTGCGGACCTGGTTTCTATGGCTCTAAAGCAGCTCTGCTGACCTGGTTCTCTGACTCTAAAGCAACTCTGCTGACCTGGTTCTCGCCCTCTAGAGCAGCTCTGTTGACCTGGGTCTTAGGCTATAGAGCAGCTCTGCTGACCTGCTTCTCTGGCTCTAAAGCAGCTCTGCTGACCTGGTTCTCTGGCTCTAAAGCAGCTCTGCTGACCTGGTTCTATGGCTCTAAAGCAGCTCTGCTGACCGGGTTTTCCGGCTTTGAAGCTGCTCTGCTGACCTGGTTCTCTGGCTCTAGAGCAGCTTTTGCTGACCTGGTTCTCTCCCTCTAAAGCAGCTCTGCTGACCTGGTTCTCTGACTCTAAAGCAGCTCTGCTGACCCGGTTCTATGTCTCTAATGCAGCTTTGCTGACCTGGTTCTCTGGCTCTAGAGCAGCGCTGCTAACCTGGTTCTCTGGCTCTAAAGCAGAACTTCTGGCCTGGTTCTCTGGCTCTAAAGCAGCTCTGCTGACCTGGTTCTCTGGCTCTAGAGCAGCTCTGCTGTCCTGGATCTTAGGCTCTAGAGCAGCTCTGCTGACCTGGTTCTCTGGCTCTACAACGGCTCTGCTGACCCGGTTCTCTGGCTCTAAAGCAGCTCTACTGACCTGATGTTTCTCTGGCTCTAAAACAGCTCTGCTGACCTGGTTCAGTGGCTCTAAAGAAGCTCTGCTGACCTAGTTCTCTGGCTCTACAGCAGCTCTGCTGACCTGGTTCTCTGGCTCTAAAGCAGCTCTGCTGACCTGATGTTTCTCTGGCTCTAAAACATCGCTCTGCTGACCTGGTTCTGTGGCTCTAAAGAAGCTGTGCTGACCTAGTTCTCTGGCTCTACAGCAGCTCTGATGACCTGGGTCTCTGGCTCTAAATAGGCTCTGCTGACCTGGTTCTCTGGCTCTAGAGCAGCTCTGCTGAGCTGGTTCTATGGCTGTAAAGAATCTCCTCTGACCTGGTTCTCTGGCTCTACAGCAGCTCTGCTGAACTGGTTCTCTGCCTCTAGAGCAGCTCTGCGTACCTGGTTCTTAGGCTCAAGGGCAACTCTGCTGACCTGGTTCTCTGGCTCTAAAGCAGCTCTGCTGACCTGGTTCTCAATCAATTCTGCTGACCTGGTTCTCTGGCTCTAAAGCGGCTCTGCTTACCTGGTTCTCTGACTCTAAAGCAGCTCTGCTGACCTGGTTCTATGGCTGTAAAGCGCCTCTGCTGACATGGTTCACTGGCTCTAAAGCAGCTCTGCTGACCTTGTTCACTGGCTGTAGAGCAGCCCTGCTGGCCTGGTTCTAAGGCTCTAGAGCAGCTCTGCTGACTTGGTTCTCTGGCTCTACAACAACTCTGCTGACCTGGTTCTCTAGCTCTAGAGCAGCTCTGCTGACCTGGTTCTATGGCTCTAAAGCAGCTACGCTGACCTGGTTTTCTGGCTCTAAATCAACTCTGCTGACCTGGCTCTCTCCCTCTAAAGCAGCTCTGCTGACCTGGTTCTCTGGCTCGAAAGCAGCTCTGCTGACATGGTTCTCTCCCTCTAAAGCAGCTCTGCTGACCTGGTTCTCTCCCTCTAAAGCCTCTCTGTTGACCTGCTTCTCTGGCTCTACAGCCGCTCTTCTGACCTGGTTTTCTGCCTTTAGAGCAGCTCTGCTGACCTGGTTCTTAGGCTCTAGAGCAGCTCTGCTGACCTGGTTTCTATGGCTCTAAAGCAGCTCTGCTGACCTGGTTCTCTGACTCTAAAGCAACTCTGCTGACCTGGTTCTCTCCCTCTAGAGCAGCTCTGTTGACCTGGGTCTTAGGCTCTAGAGCAGCTCTGCTGACCTGCTTCTCTGGCTCTAAATCAGCTCTGCTGAGCTGGTTCTCTGGCTCTAAAGCAGCTCTGCTGACCTGGTACTATGGCTCTAAAACAGCTCTGCTGACCTGGTTCTCTGGCTTTGAAGCTGCTCTGCTGACCTGGTTCTCTGGCTCTAGAGCAGCTTTTGCTGACCTGGTTCTCTCCCTCTAAAGCAGCTCTGCTGACCTGGTTCTCTGACTCTAAAGCAGCTCTGCTGACCCGGTTCTATGGCTCTAAAGCAGCTTTGCTGACCTGGTTCTCTGGCTCTAGAGCAGCGCTGCTAACCTAGTTCTCTAGCTCTAAAGCAGATCTTCTAGCCTGGTTCTCTTGCTCTAAAGCAGCTCTGCTGACCTGGTTCTCTGGCTCTAGAGCAGCTCTGCTGTCCTGGATCTTAGGCTCTAGAGCAGCTCTGCTGACCTGGTTCTCTGGCTCTACAACGGCTCTGCTGACCCGGTTCTCTGGCTCTAAAGCAGCTCTACTGACCTGATGTTTCTCTGGCTCTAAAACAGCTCTGCTGACCTGGTTCAGTGGCTCTAAAGAAGCTCTGCTGACCTAGTTCTCTGGCTCTACAGCAGCTCTGCTGACCTGGTTCTCTGGCTCTAAAGAGACTCTGCTGACCTGGTTCTCTGGCTCTAGAGCAGCTCTGCTGACCTGGTTCTATGGCTGTAAAGAATCTCCTCTGACCTGGTTCTCTGGCTCTACAGCAGCTCTGCTGAACTGGTTCTCTGCCTCTAGAGCAGCTCTGCTGACCTGGTTCTTAGGCTCAAGAGCAGCTCTGCTGACCTGGTTCTCTGGCTCTAAAGCAGCTCTGCTGACCTGGTTCTCAAGCAATTCTGCTGACCTGGTTCTCTGGCTCTAAAGCGGCTCTGCTTACCTGGTTCTCTGACTCTAAAGCAGCTCTGCTGACCTGGTTCTATGGCTCTAAAGCAGCTCTGCTGACTTGGTTCTCTGGCTCTACAACGACTCTGCTGACATGGTTCTCTGGCTCTAAAGCAGTTCTGCTGACCTGGTTCTCTCCCTCTAAAGCAGCTCTGCTGACCTGGTTCTCTTGCTCTAGAGCAGCTCTTCTAACGTGGTTCTCTGGCTGTAGAGCAGCCCTGCTGGCCTGGTTCTTAGGCTCTACAGCAGCTCTGCTGACCTTGTTCTCTTGCTCTAGAGCAGCTCTTCTAACGTGGTTCTCTGGCTGTAGAGCAGCCCTGCTGGCCTGGTTCTTAGGCTCTAGAGCAGCTCTGCTGACTTGGTTCTCTGGCTCTACAACGACTCTGCTGAACTGGTTCTCTGGCTCTAGTGCAGCTTTGCTAACCTGGTTCTATGGCTCTAAAGCAGCTCTGCTGACCTGGTTCTCTGACTCTAAAACAACTCTGCTGACCTGGTTCTCTCCCTCTAACGCAGCACTGCTGACATGGTTCTCTGGCTCTAAAGCAGCTCTGCTGACCTGGTTCTCTCCCTCTAAAGCAGCTCTGCTGACCTGGTTCTCTGGCTCTACAGCAGCTCTGCTGACCTGCTTCTCTGCCTCTAGAGCAGCTCTGCTGACCTGGTTCTTAGGCTCTAGAGCAGCTCTGCTGACCTGGTGTCTATGGCTCTACAGCAGCTCTGCTGACCTGGTTCTCTGACTCTAGAGCAGCTCTGTTGACCTGGGTCTTAGGCTCTAGAGCAGCTCTGCTGACCTGCTTCTCTGGCTCTAAAGCAGGTCTGCTGACCTGGTTCTCTGGCTCTAAAGCAGCTCTGCTGACCTGGTTCCTATGGCTCTAAAGCAGCTCTGCTGACCTGGTTCTATGGCTCTAAAGCAGCTCTGCTGACCTGGTTCTCTGGCTTTGAAGCTGCTCTGCTGACCTGGTTCTCTGGCTCTAGAGCAGCTTATGCTGACCTGGTTCTCTCCCTCTAAAGCAGCTCTGCTGATCTGGTTCTCTGACTCTAAAGCAGCTCTGCCGACCTGGTTCTATGGCTCTAAAGCAGCTCTGCTGACTTGGTTCTCTGGCTCTACAACGACTCTGCTGACCTGGTTCTCTAGCTCTAGAGCAGCTCTGCTGACCTGGTTCTATGGCTCTAAAGCAGCTACGCTGACCTGGTTTTCTGGCTCTAAATCAACTCTGCTGACCTTGTTCTCTCCCTCTAAAGCAGCTCTGCTGACCTGGTTCTCTGGCTCGAAAGCAGCTCTGCTGACCTGGTTCTCTCCCTCTAAAGCAGCTCTGCTGACCTGGTTCTCTCCCTCTAAAGCCGCTCTGTTGACCTGCTTCTCTGGCTCTACAGCCGCTCTTCTGACCTGGTTCTCTGCCTTTAGAGCAGCTCTGCTGCCTGGTTCTTAGGCTCTAGAGCAGCTCTGCGGACCTGGTTTCTATGGCTCTAAAGCAGCTCTGCTGACCTGGTTCTCTGACTCTAAAGCAACTCTGCTGACCTGGTTCTCGCCCTCTCGAGCAGCTCTGTTGACCTGGGTCTTAGGCTATAGAGTAGCTCTGCTGACCTGCTTCTCTGGCTCTAAAGCAGCTCTGCTGACCTGGTTCTCTGGCTCTAAAGCAGCTCTGCTGACCTGGTTCTATGGCTCTAAAGCAGCTCTGCTGACCGGGTTCTCCGGCTTTGAAGCTGCTCTGCTGACCTGGTTCTCTGGCTCTAGAGCAGCTTTTGCTGACCTGGTTCTCTCCCTCTAGCAGCTCTGCTGACCTGGTTCTCTGACTCTAAAGCAGCTCTGCTGACCCGGTTCTATGTCTCCAATGCAGCTTTGCTGACCTGGTTCTCTGGCTCTAGAGCAGCGCTGCTAACCTGGTTCTCTGGCTCTAAAGCAGAACTTCTGCCTGGTTCTCTGGCTCTAAAGCAGCTCTGCTGACCTGGTTCTCTGGCTCTAGAGCAGCTCTGCTGTCCTGGATCTTAGGCTCTAGAGCAGCTCTGCTGACCTGGTTCTCTGGCTCTACAACGGCTCTGCTGACCCGGTTCTCTGGCTCTAAAGCAGCTCTACTGACCTGATGTTTCTCTGGCTCTAAAACAGCTCTGCTGACCTGGTTCAGTGGCTCTAAAGAAGCTCTGCTGACCTACTTCTCTGGCTCTACAGCAGCTCTGCTGACCTGGTTCTCTGGCTCTAAAGCAGCTCTGCTGACCTGATGTTTCTCTGGCTCCAAAACATCGCTCTGCTGACCTGGTTCTGTGGCTCTAAAGAAGCTGTGCTGACCTAGTTCTCTGGCTCTACAGCAGCTCTGATGACCTGGGTCTCTGGCTCTAAATAGGCTCTGCTGACCTGGTTCTCTGGCTCTAGAGCTGCTCTGCTGAGCTGGTTCTATGGCTGTAAAGAATCTCCTCTGACCTGGTTCTCTGGCTCTACAGCAGCTCTGCTGAACTGGTTCTCTGCCTCTAGAGCAGCTCTACGTACCTGGTTCTTAGGCTCAAGGGCAGCTCTGCTGACCTGGTTCTCTGGCTCTAAAGCAGCTCTGCTGACCTGGTTCTCAAGCAATTCTGCTGACCTGGTTCTCTGGCTCTAAAGCGGCTCTGCTTACCTGGTTCTCTGACTCTAAAGCAGCTCTGCTGACCTGGTTCTATGGCTGTAAAGCGCCTCTGCTGACATGGTTCACTGGCTCTAAAGCAGCTCTGCTGACCTTGTTCTCTGGCTGTAGAGCAGCCCTGCTGGCCTGGTTCTAAGGCTCTAGAGCAGCTCTGCTGACTTGGTTCTCTGGCTCTACAACAACTCTGCTGACCTGGTTCTCTAGCTCTAGAGCAGCTCTGCTGACCTGGTTCTAAGGCTCTAATGCAGCTACGCTGACCTGGTTTTCTGGCTCTAAATCAACTCTGCTGACCTGGCTCTCTCCCTCTAAAGCAGCTCTGCTGACCTGGTTCTCTGGCTCGAAAGCAGCTCTGCTGACATGGTTCTCTCCCTCTAAAGCAGCTCTGCTGACCTGGTTCTCTCCCTCTAAAGCCTCTCTGTTGACCTGCTTCTCTGGCTCTACAGCCGCTCTTCTGACCTGGTTTTCTGCCTTTAGAGCAGCTCTGCTGACCTGGTTCTTAGGCTCTAGAGCAGCTCTGCTGACCTGGTTTCTATGGCTCTAAAGCAGCTCTGCTGACCTGGTTCTCTGACTCTAAAGCAACTCTGCTGACCTGGTTCTCTCCCTCTAGAGCAGCTCTGTTGACCTGGGTCTTAGGCTCTAGAGCAGCTCTGCTGACCTGCTTCTCTGGCTCTAAATCAGCTCTGCTGAGCTGGTTCTCTGGCTCTAAAGCAGCTCTGCTGACCTGGTACTATGGCTCTAAAACAGCTCTGCTGACCTGGTTCTCTGGCTTTGAAGCTGCTCTGCTGACCTGGTTCTCTGGCTCTAGAGCAGCTTTTGCTGACCTGGTTCTCTCCCTCTAAAGCAGCTCTGCTGACCTGGTTCTCTGACTCTAAAGCAGCTCTGCTGACCCGGTTCTATGGCTCTAAAGCAGCTTTGCTGACCTGGTTCTCTGGCTCTAGAGCAGCGCTGCTAACCTAGTTCTCTAGCTCTAAAGCAGATCTTCTGGCCTGGTTCTCTTGCTCTAAAGCAGCTCTGCTGACCTGGTTCTCTGGCTCTAGAGCAGCTCTGCTGTCCTGGATCTTAGGCTCTAGAGCAGCTCTGCTGACCTGGTTCTATGGCTCTACAACGGCTCTGCTGACCCGGTTCTCTGGCTCTAAAGCAGCTCTACTGACCTGATGTTTCTCTGGCTCTAAAACAGCTCTGCTGACCTGGTTCAGTGGCTCTAAAGAAGCTCTGCTGACCTAGTTCTCTGGCTCTACAGCAGCTCTGCTGACCTGGTTCTCTGGCTCTAAAGAGACTCTGCTGACCTGGTTCTCTGGCTCTAGAGCAGCTCTGCTGACCTGGTTCTATGGCTGTAAAGAATCTCCTCTGACCTGGTTCTCTGGCTCTACAGCAGCTCTGCTGAACTGGTTCTCTGCCTCTAGAGCAGCTCTGCTGACCTGGTTCTTAGGCTCAAGAGCAGCTCTGCTGACCTGGTTCTCTGGCTCTAAAGCAGCTCTGCTGACCTGGTTCTCAAGCAATTCTGCTGACCTGGTTCTCTGGCTCTAAAGCGGCTCTGCTTACCTGGTTCTCTGACTCTAAAGCAGCTCTGCTGACCTGGTTCTATGGCTGTAAAGCGCCTCTGCTGACATGGTTCACTGGCTCTAAAGCAGCTCTGCTGACCTTGTTCTCTGGTTGTAGAGCAGCCCTGCTGGCCTGGTTCTAAGGCTCTAGAGCAGCTCTGCTGACTTGGTTCTCTGGCTCTACAATGACTCTGCTGACCTGGTTCTCTAGCTCTAGAGCAGCTCTGCTGACCTGGTACTATGGCTCTAAAGCAGCTACGCTGACCTGGTTTTCTGGCTCTAAAGCAACTCTGCTGACCTGGTTCTCTCCCTCTAAAGCAGCTCTGCTGACCTGGTTCTCTGGCTCGAAAGCAGCTCGGCTGACCTGGTTCTCTCCCTCTAAAGCAGCTCTGCTGACCTGGTTCTCTCCCTCTAAAGCCGCTCTGTTGACCTGCTTCTCTGGCTCTACAGCCGCTCTTCTGACCTGGTTCTCTGCCTTTAGAGCAGCTCTGCTGACCTGGTTCTTAGGCTCTAGAGCAGCTCTGCTGACCTGGTTTCTATGGCTCTAAACCAGCTCTGCTGACCTGGTTCTCTGACTCTAAAGCAACTCTGCTGACATGGTTCTCTCCCTCTAAAGCAGGTCTGCTGACCTGGTTCTCCCCCTCTAAAGCAGCTCTGCTGACCTGGTTCTCTCCCTCTAAAGCAGCTCTGCTGACCTGATTCTCTGGCTCTACGGCAGCTCTGCTGACCTGGTTCTCTGCCTCTAGAGCAGCTCTGCTGACCTGGTTCTTAGGCTCTAGAGCAGCTGTGCTGACCTGGTTTCTATGGCTCTACAGCAGCTCTGCTGACCTGGTTCTCTGACTCTAGAGCAGCTCTGTTGACTTGGGTCTCAGGCTCTAGAGCAGCTCTGCTGACCTGGTTCTCTGGCTCTAAAGCAGCTCTGCTGACCTGGTTCTCTGGCTCTAAAGCAGCTCTGCTGACCTGGTTCTATGGCTCTAAAGCAGCTCTGCTGACCTGGTTCTCTGGCTCTGGAGCAGCTCTGCTGACCTGGTTCTCTGGCTCTAGAGCAGCTCTGCTGACCTGGTTCCCTCCCTCTAAAGCAGCTCTGCTGACCTGGTTCTCTGGCTCTAAAGCAACTCTGCTGACCTGGTTTCTCTGGCTATAAAGCAGCTCTGCTGACCTGGTTCTCTGGCTCTAAAGCAGCTCTTCTGACCTGGTTCGGTGGCTCTAAAGCAGCTCTGTTGACCTGGTTCTCTGGCTCTATAACGGCTCTGCAGACCTGGTTCTCTAGCTCTAAAGCAGCTCTGCTGACCTGGTTCTCTGGCTCTAGAGCAGCTCTGCTAACCTGGTTCTCTGGCTCTAAAGCAGCTTTGCTGACCTTGTTCTCTGACTCTAAAGCAGCTCTGCTGACCTGGTTTCTCTGGCTATAAAGCAGCTCTGCTGACCTGGTTCTCTGACTCTAAAGCAGCTCTTCTGACCTGGTTCGGTGGCTCTAAAGCAGCTCTGCTGACCTGGTTCTCTGGCTCTATAACGGCTCTGCAGACCTGGTTCTCTAGCTCTAAAGCAGCTCTGCTGACCTGGTTCTCTGGCTCTAGAGCAGCTCTGCTAACCTGGTTCTCTGGCTCTAAAGCAGCTCTGCTGACCTGGTTCTCTGACTCTAAAGCAGCTCGGCTGACCTGGTTCTCTGGCTATAGAGCAGCTCTGCTGTCCTGGTTCTTAGGCTCTAGAGCAACTCTGCTGACCTATTTCTCTGGCTCTACAACGGCTCTCCTGACCTGGTTCTCTGGCTCTAAAGCAGCTCTGCTGACCTGGTGGTTCTCTGGCTCTAAAACAGCTCTCTTGACCCAGTTCTGTGGCTTTAAAGAAGCTCTGCTGACCTAGTTCTCTGGGTCTACAGCAGCTCTGCTGACCTGGTTCTCTAGCTCTACAGCAGCTCTGATGACCTGGTTCTCTGGCTCTAAAGAGGCTCTGCTGACTTGATTCTCTGGCTCTAAAGCAGCTCTGCTGACCTGGGTCTCTGATTCTATAGCAGCTCTGCTGACCTGGTTTCTCTGGCTCTACAGCAGCTCTGCTGACCTGGTTATCTGTCTCCAAAGCAGCTCTGCTGAACTGGTTCTCTGTCTCTAGAGCAGCTCTGATGACCTGGTTCTTAGGCTCTAGAGCAGCTCTGCTGACCTGGTTCTCTGGCCCTAGAGCAGCTCTGCTAACCTGGTTCTCTGGCTCTAAAGCAGCTCTGCTGACCTGGTTCTCTGACTAAAGCAGCTCGGCTGACCTGGTTCTCTGGCTATAGAGCAGCTCTGCTGTCCTGGTTCTTAGGCTCTAGAGCAACTCTGCTGACCTGTTTCTCTGGCTCTAAAACGGCTCTCCTGACCTGGTTCTCTGGCTCTAAAGCAGCTCTGCTGACCTGGTGGTTCTCTGGCTCTAAAGCAGCTCTCTTGCCCCGGTTCTGTGGCTTTAAAGAAGCTCTGCTGACCTAGTTCTCTGGGTATACAGCAGCTCTGCTGACCTGGTACTCTAGCTCTACAGCAGCTCTGATAACCTGGTTCTCTGGCTCTAAAGAGGCTCTGCTGAGTTGATTCTCTGGCTCTAAAGCAGCTCTGCTGACCTGGTTCTCTGACTCTAGAGCAGCTCTGCTGACCTGGTTTCTCTGGCTCTAAAGCAGCTCTGCTGACCTGGTTCTCTGACTCTAGAGCAGCTCTGTTGACCTGGGTCTTAGGCTCTAGAGCAGCTCTGCGGACCTGCTTCTCTGGCTCTAAAGCAGGTCTGCTGACCTGGTTCTCTGGCTCTAAAGCAGCTCTGCTGACCTGGTTCTATGGCTCTAAAGTAGCTCTGCTGACCTATTTCTCTGGCTCTACAACGGCTCTCCTGACCTGGTTCTCTGGCTCTAAAGCAGCTCTGCTGACCTGGTGGTTCTCTGGCTCTACAACAGCTCTCTTGACCCAGTTCTGTGGCTTTAAAGAAGCTCTGCTGACCTAGTTCTCTGGGTCTACAGCAGCTCTGCTGACCTGGTTCTCTAGCTCTACAGCAGCTCTGATGACCTGGTTCTCTGGCTCTAAAGAGGCTCTGCTGGCTTGATTCTCTGGCTCTAAAGCAGCTCTGCTGACCTGGTTCTCTGATTCTATAGCAGCTCTGCTGACCTGGTTTCTCTGGCTCTACAGCAGCTCTGCTGACCTGGTTATCTGTCTCCAAAGCAGCTCTGCTGAACTGGTTCTCTGTCTCTAGAGCAGCTCTGATGACCTGGTTCTTAGGCTCTAGAGCAGCTCTGCTGACCTGGTTCTCTGGCTCTAGAGCAGCTCTGCTAACCTGGTTCTCTGGCTCTAAAGCAGCTCTGCTGACCTGGTTCTCTGACTCTAAAGCAGCTCGGCTGACCTGGTTCTCTGGCTATAGAGCAGCTCTGCTGTCCTGGTTCTTAGGCTCTAGAGCAACTCTGCTGACCTGTTTCTCTGGCTCTACAACGGCTCTCCTGACCTGGTTCTCTGGCTCTAAAGCAGCTCTGCTGACCTGGTGGTTCTCTGGCTCTAAAGCAGCTCTCTTGCCCCGGTTCTGTGGCTTTAAAGAAGCTCTGCTGACCTAGTTCTCTGGGTATACAGCAGCTCTGCTGACCTGGTTCTCTAGCTCTACAGCAGCTCTGATAACCTGGTTCTCTGGCTCTAAAGAGGCTCTGCTGAGTTGATTCTCTGGCTCTAAAGCAGCTCTGCTGACCTGGTTCTCTGACTCTAGAGCAGCTCTGTTGACCTGGGTCTTAGGCTCTAGAGCAGCTCTGCTGACCTGCTTCTCTGGCTCTAAAGCAGGTCTGCTGACCTGGTTCTCTGGCTCTAAAGCAGCTCTGCTGACCTGGTTCTATGGCTCTAAAGTAGCTCTGCTGACCTGGTTCTATGGCTCTAAAGCAGCTCTGCTGACCTGGTTCTATGGCTTTGAAGCTGCTCTGCTGACCTGGTTCTCTGGCTCCAGAGCAGCTTTTGCTGACCTGGTTCTCTCCCTCTAAAGCAGCTCTGCTGATCTGGTTCTCTGACTCTAAAGCAGCTCTGCTGACCTGGTTCTATGGCTCTAAAGCAGCTCTGCTGACTTGGTTCTCTGGCTCTACAACGACTCTGCTGACCTGGTTCTCTAGCTCTAGAGCAGCTCTGCTGACCTGGTTCTATGGCTCTAAAGCAGCTATGCTGACCTGGTTTAGTGGCTCTAAATCAACTCTGCTGACCTTGTTCTCTCCCTCTAAAGCAGCTCTGCTGACCTGGTTCTCTGGCTCGAAAGCAGCTCTGCTGACCTGGTTCTCTCCCTCTAAAGCAGCTCTGCTGACCTGGTTCTCTCCCTCTAAAGCCGCTCTGTTGACCTGCTTCTCTGGCTCTACAGCCGCTCTTCTGACCTGGTTCTCTGCCTTTAGAGCAGCTCTGCTGACCTGGTTCTTAGGCTCTAGAGCAGCTCTGCGGACCTGGTTTCTATGCCTCTAAAGCAGCTCTGCTGACCTGGTTCTCTGACTCTAAAGCAACTCTGCTGACCTGGTTCTCTCCCTCTAGAGCAGCTCTGTTGACCTGGGTCTTAGGCTCTAGAGCAGCTCTGCTGACCTGCTTCTCTGGCTCTACAACGGCTCTGCTGACCCGGTTCTCTGGCTCTAAAGCAGCTCTACTGACCTGATGTTTCTCTGGCTATAAAACAGCTCTGCTGACCTGGTTCAGTGGCTCTAAAGAAGCTCTGCTGACCTAGGTTTCTGGCTCTACAGCAGCTCTGCTGACCTGGTTCTCTGGCTCTAAAGCAGCTCTGCTGACCTGATGTTTCTCTGGCTCTAAAACATCGCTCTGCTGACCTGGTTCTGTGGCTCTAAAGAAGCTCTGCTGACCTAGTTCTCTGGCTCTACAGCAGCTCTGATGACCTGGTTCTCTGGCTCTAAATAGGCTCTGCTGACCTGGTTCTCTGGCTCTAGAGCAGCTCTGCTGAGCTGGTTCTATGGCTGTAAAGAATCTCCTCTGACCTGGTTCTCTGGCTCTACAGCAGCTCTGCTGAACTGGTTCTCTGCCTCTAGAGCAGCTCTGCGTACCTGGTTCTTAGGCTCAAGAGCAGCTCTGCTGACCTGGTTCTCTGGCTCTAAAGCAGCTCTGCTGACCTGGTTCTCAAGCAATTCTGCTGACCTGGTTCTCTGGCTCTAAAGCGGCTCTGCTTACCTGGTTCTCTGACTCTAAAGCAGCTCTGCTGACCTGGTTCTATGGCTGTAAAGCGCCTCTGCTGACATGGTTCACTGGCTCTAAAGCAGCTCTGCTGACCTTGTTCTCTGGCTGTAGAGCAGCCCTGCTGGCCTGGTTCTAAGGCTCTAGAGCAGCTCTGCTGACTTGGTTCTCTGGCTCTACAACGACTCTGCTGACCTGGTTCTCTAGCTCTAGAGCAGCTCTGCTGACCTGGTTCTATGGCTCTAAAGCAGCTACGCTGACCTGGTTTTCTGGCTCTAAATCAACTCTGCTGACCTGGCTCTCTCCATCTAAAGCAGCTCTTCTGACCTGGTTCTCTGGCTCGAAAGCAGCTCTGCTGACATGGTTCTCTCCCTTAAAGCAGCTCTGCTGACCTGGTTCTCTCCCTCTAAAGCCGCTCTGTTGACCTGCTTCTCTGGCTCTACAGCCGCGCTTCTGACCTGGTTCTCTGCCTTTAGAGCAGCTCTGCTGACCTGGTTCTTAGGCTCTAGAGCAGCTCTGCTGACCTGGTTTCTATGGCTCTAAAGCAGCTCTGCTGACCTGGTTCTCTGACTCTAAAGCAACTCTGCTGACCTGGTTCTCTCCCTCTAGAGCAGCTCTGCTGACCTGGTTCTCTCCCTCTAAAGCACCTCTGCTGACCTGGTTCTCTCCCTCTAAAGCCGCTCTGCTGACCTGCTTCTATGGCTCTACGACAGATCTTCTGACTTGGTTCTCTGTCTTTAGAGCAGCTCTGCTGACATGGTTCTCTGGCTCTACAGCAGCTCTGCTGACCTGGTTCTCTGGCTCTAGAGCAGCTCTGTTGACCTGGTTCTCTGGCTCTAAAGCAGCTCTGCTGACCTGCTTCTCTGGCTCTAAAGCAGCTCTGCTGACCTGGTTCTCTGGCTCTAAAGCAGCTCTGCTGACCTGGTACTATGGCTCTAAAGCAGCTCTGCTGACCTGGTTCTCTGGCTTTGAAGCTGCTCTGCTGACCTGGTTCTCTGGCTCTAGAGCAGCTTTTGCTGACCTGGTTCTCTCCCTCTAAAGCAGCTCTGCTGACCTGGTTCTCTGGCTCGAAAGCAGCTCTGCTGACCTGGTTCTCTCCCTCTAAAGCAGCTCTGCTGACCTGGTTCTCTCCCTCTAAAGCCGCTCTGTTGACCTGCTTCTCTGGCTCTACAGCCGCTCTTCTGACCTGGTTCTCTGCCTTTAGAGCAGCTCTGCTGACCTGGTTCTTAGGCTCTAGAGCAGCTCTGCGGACCTGGTTTCTATGCCTCTAAAGCAGCTCTGCTGACCTGGTTCTCTGACTCTAAAGCAACTCTGCTGACCTGGTTCTCTCCCTCTAGAGCAGCTCTGTTGACCTGGGTCTTAGGCTCTAGAGCAGCTCTGCTGACCTGCTTCTCTGGCTCTACAACGGCTCTGCTGACCCGGTTCTCTGGCTCTAAAGCAGCTCTACTGACCTGATGTTTCTCTGGCTATAAAACAGCTCTGCTGACCTGGTTCAGTGGCTCTAAAGAAGCTCTGCTGACCTAGTTTTCTGGCTCTACAGCAGCTCTGCTGACCTGGTTCTC
The DNA here is from genome assembly GCF_964204655.1 of Triturus cristatus. Lineage (NCBI taxonomy): Eukaryota > Metazoa > Chordata > Amphibia > Caudata > Salamandridae > Triturus > Triturus cristatus. The sequence goes on from NC_140579.1 coordinate 1,162,877,339, forward strand.
TGGCTCTAAAGCAGCTCTGCTGACCTGATGTTTCTCTGGCTCTAAAACATCGCTCTGCTGACCTGGTTCTGTGGCTCTAAAGAAGCTCTGCTGACCTAGTTCTCTGGCTCTACAGCAGCTCTGATGACCTGGTTCTCTGGCTCTAAATAGGCTCTGCTGACCTGGTTCTCTGGCTCTAGAGCAGCTCTGCTGAGCTGGTTCTATGGCTGTAAAGAATCTCCTCTGACCTGGTTCTCTGGCTCTACAGCAGCTCTGCTGAACTGGTTCTCTGCCTCTAGAGCAGCTCTGCGTACCTGGTTCTTAGGCTCAAGAGCAGCTCTGCTGACCTGGTTCTCTGGCTCTAAAGCAGCTCTGCTGACCTGGTTCTCAAGCAATTCTGCTGACCTGGTTCTCTGGCTCTAAAGCGGCTCTGCTTACCTGGTTCTCTGACTCTAAAGCAGCTCTGCTGACCTGGTTCTATGGCTGTAAAGCGCCTCTGCTGACATGGTTCACTGGCTCTAAAGCAGCTCTGCTGACCTTGTTCTCTGGCTGTAGAGCAGCCCTGCTGGCCTGGTTCTAAGGCTCTAGAGCAGCTCTGCTGACTTGGTTCTCTGGCTCTACAACGACTCTGCTGACCTGGTTCTCTAGCTCTAGAGCAGCTCTGCTGACCTGGTTCTATGGCTCTAAAGCAGCTACGCTGACCTGGTTTTCTGGCTCTAAATCAACTCTGCTGACCTGGCTCTCTCCATCTAAAGCAGCTCTTCTGACCTGGTTCTCTGGCTCGAAAGCAGCTCTGCTGACATGGTTCTCTCCCTTAAAGCAGCTCTGCTGACCTGGTTCTCTCCCTCTAAAGCCGCTCTGTTGACCTGCTTCTCTGGCTCTACAGCCGCTCTTCTGACCTGGTTCTCTGCCTTTAGAGCAGCTCTGCTGACCTGGTTCTTAGGCTCTAGAGCAGCTCTGCTGACCTGGTTTCTATGGCTCTAAAGCAGCTCTGCTGACCTGGTTCTCTGACTCTAAAGCAACTCTGCTGACCTGGTTCTCTCCCTCTAGAGCAGCTCTGCTGACCTGGTTCTCTCCCTCTAAAGCACCTCTGCTGACCTGGTTCTCTCCCTCTAAAGCCGCTCTGCTGACCTGCTTCTATGGCTCTACGACAGATCTTCTGACTTGGTTCTCTGTCTTTAGAGCAGCTCTGCTGACATGGTTCTCTGGCTCTACAGCAGCTCTGCTGACCTGGTTCTCTGGCTCTAGAGCAGCTCTGTTGACCTGGTTCTCTGGCTCTAAAGCAGCTCTGCTGACCTGCTTCTCTGGCTCTAAAGCAGCTCTGCTGACCTGGTTCTCTGGCTCTAAAGCAGCTCTGCTGACCTGGTACTATGGCTCTAAAGCAGCTCTGCTGACCTGGTTCTCTGGCTTTGAAGCTGCTCTGCTGACCTGGTTCTCTGGCTCTAGAGCAGCTTTTGCTGACCTGGTTCTCTCCCTCTAAAGCAGCTCTGCTGACCTGGTTCTCTGACTCTAAAGCAGCTCTGCTGACCCGGTTCTATGGCTCTAAAGCAGCTTTGCTGACCTGGTTCTCTGGCTCTAGAGCAGCGCTGCTAACCTGGTTCTCTGGCTCTAAAGCAGATCTTCTGGCCTGGTTCTCTGGCTCTAAAGCAGCTCTGCTGACCTGGTTCTCTGGCTCTAGAGCAGCTCTGCTGTCCTGGATCTTAGGCTCTAGAGCAGCTCTGCTGACCTGGTTCTCTGGCTCTACAACGGCTCTGCTGACCCGGTTCTCTGGCTCTAAAGCAGCTCTACTGACCTGATGTTTCTCTGGCTTTAAAACAGCTCTGCTGACCTGGTTCAGTGGCTCTAAAGAAGCTCTGCTGACCTAGTTCTCTGGCTCTACAGCAGCTCTGCTGACCTGGTTCTCTGGCTCTAAAGAGACTCTGCTGACCTGGTTCTCTGGCTCTAGAGCAGCTCTGCTGACCTGGTTCTATGGCTGTAAAGAATCTCCTCTGACCTGGTTCTCTGGCTCTACAGCAGCTCTGCTGAACTGGTTCTCTGCCTCTAGAGCAGCTCTGCTGACCTGGTTCTTAGGCTCAAGAGCAGCTCTGCTGACCTGGTTCTCTGGCTCTAAAGCAGCTCTGCTGACCTGGTTCTCAAGCAATTCCGCTGACCTGGTTCTCTGGCTCTAAAGCGGCTCTGCTTACCTGGTTCTCTGTCTCTAAAGCAGCTCTGCTGACCTGGTTCTATGGCTGTAAAGCGCCTCTGCTGACATGGTTCACTGGCTCTAAAGCAGCTCTGCTGACCTTGTTCTCTGGTTGTAGAGCAGCCCTGCTGGCCTGGTTCTAAGGCTCTAGAGCAGCTCTGCTGACTTGGTTCTCTGGCTCTACAATGACTCTGCTGACCTGGTTCTCTAGCTCTAGAGCAGCTCTGCTGACCTGGTTCTATGGCTCTAAAGCAGATACGCTGACCTGGTTTTCTGGCTCTAAAGCAACTCTGCTGACCTGGTTCTCTCCCTCTAAAGCAGCTCTGCTGGCCTGGTTCTCTGGCTCGAAAGCAGCTCGGCTGACCTGGTTCTCTCCCTCTAAAGCAGCTCTGCTGACCTGGTTCTCTCCCTCTAAAGCCGCTCTGTTGACCTGCTTCTCTGGCTCTACAGCCGCTCTTCTGACCTGGTTCTCTGCCTTTAGAGCAGCTCTGCTGACCTGGTTCTTAGGCTCTAGAGCAGCTCTGCTGACCTGGTTTCTATGGCTCTAAACCAGCTCTGCTGACCTGGTTCTCTGACTCTAAAGCAACTCTGCTGACCTGGTTCTCTCCCTCTAAAGCAGGTCTGCTGACCTGGTTCTCCCCCTCTAAAGCAGCTCTGCTGACCTGGTTCTCTCCCTCTAAAGCAGCTCTGCTGACCTGATTCTCTGTCTCTACGGCAGCTCTGCTGACCTGGTTCTCTGCCTCTAGAGCAGCTCTGCTGACCTGGTTCTTAGGCTCTAGAGCAGCTGTGCTGACCTGGTTTCTATGGCTCTACAGCAGCTCTGCTGACCTGGTTCTCTGACTCTAGAGCAGCTCTGTTGACTTGGGTCTCAGGCTCTAGAGCAGCTCTGCTGACCTGGTTCTCTGGCTCTAAAGCAGCTCTGCTGACCTGGTTCTCTGGCTCTAAAGCAGCTCTGCTGACCTGGTTCTATGGCTCTAAAGCAGCTCTGCTGACCTGGTTCTCTGGCTCTGGAGCAGCTCTGATGACCTGGTTCTCTGGCTCTTGAGCAGCTCTGCTGACCTGGTTCCCTCCCTCTACAGCAGCTCTGCTGACCTGGTTCTCTGGCTCTAAAGCAACTCTGCTGACCTGGTTTCTCTGGCTATAAAGCAGCTCTGCTGACCTGGTTCTCTGGCTCTAAAGCAGCTCTTCTGACCTGGTTCGGTGACTCTAAAGCAGCTCTGCTGACCTGGTTCTCTGGCTCTATAACGGCTCTGCAGACCTGGTTCTCTAGCTCTAAAGCAGCTCTGCTGACCTGGTTCTCTGGCTCTAGAGCAGCTCTGCTAACCTGGTTCTCTGGCTCTAAAGCAGCTTTGCTGACCTGGTTCTCTGACTCTAAAGCAGCTCTGCTGACCTGGTTTCTCTGGCTATAAAGCAGCTCTGCTGACCTGGTTCTCTGACTCTAAAGCAGCTCTTCTGACCTGGTTCGGTGGCTCTAAAGCAGCTCTGCTGACCTGGTTCTCTGGCTCTATAACGGCTCTGCAGACCTTTTTCTCTAGCTCTAAAGCAGCTCTGCTGACCTGGTTCTCTGGCTCTAGAGCAGCTCTGCTAACCTGGTTCTCTGGCTCTAAAGCAGCTCTGCTGACCTGGTTCTCTGACTCTAAAGCAGCTCCGTTGACCTGGTTCTCTAGCTATAGAGCAGCTCTGCTGTCCTGGTTCTTAGGCTCTAGAGCAACTCTGCTGACCTATTTCTCTGGCTCTACAACGGCTCTCCTGACCTGGTTTTCTGGCTCTAAAGCAGCTCTGCTGACCTGGTGGTTCTCTGGCTCTACAACAGCTCTCTTGACCCAGTTCTGTGGCTTTAAAGAAGCTCTGCTGACCTAGTTCTCTGGGTCTACAGCAGCTCTGCTGACCTGGTTCTCTAGCTCTACAGCAGCTCTGATGACCTGGTTCTCTGGCTCTAAAGAGGCTCTGCTGACTTGATTCTCTGGCTCTAAAGCAGCTCTGCTGACCTGGTTCTCTGATTCTATAGCAGCTCTGCTGACCTGGTTTCTCTGGCTCTACAGCAGCTCTGCTGATCTGGTTATCTGTCTCCAAAGCAGCTCTGCTGAACTGGTTCTCTGTCTCTAGAGCAGCTCTGATGACCTGGTTCTTAGGCTCTAGAGCAGCTCTGCTGACCTGGTTCTCTGGCTCTAGAGCAGCTCTGTTGACCTGGTTCTCTGGCTCTAAAGCAGCTCAGCTGACATGGTTCTCTCTGTCTAAAGCAGCAATGCTGACCTGGTTTCTCTGGCTCTACAGCAGCTCTGCTGTCCTGGTTCTCTGCCTCAAGAGCAGTTCTGCTGATCTGGTTCTTAGGCTCTATAGCAGCTCTGCTGACCTGGTTTCTCTGGCTCTACAGCAGCTCTGCTGACCTGGTTCTATGGCTCTAGAGCAGCTCTGCTGACCTGGTTCTCTGGCTCTACAACGACTCTTCTGACCTGGTTCTCTGGCTCTAGAGCAGCTCTGCTGACCTGGTTCTATGGCTCTAAAGCAGCCCTGCTGACCTGGTTCTCTGACTCTAAAGCAACTCTGCTGACCTGGTTCTCTCGCTCTAAAGCAGCTCTGCTGACATGGATCTCTGGCTCTAAAGCAGCTCTGCTGACCTGGTTCTCTGGCTCTAGAGCAGCTCTGCTGACCTGGTTCTATGGCTCTAAAGCAGCTCTGCTGACCTGATTCTCTGACTCTAAAGCAACTCTGCTGACCTGGTTCTCTCGCTCTAAAGCAGCTCTGCTGACATGGTTCTCTGGCTCTAAAGCAGTTCTGCTGACCTGGTTCTCTCCCTCTAAAGCAGCTCTGCTGACCTGGTTCTCTTGCTCTAGAGCAGCTCTTCTAACGTATTTCTCTGGCTGTAGAGCAGCCCTGCTGGCCTGGTTCTTAGGCTCTAGAGCAGCTCTGCTGACCTGGTTCTCTTGCTCTAGAGCAGCTCTTCTAACGTGGTTCTCTGGCTGTAGAGCAGCCCTGCTGGCCTGGTTCTTAGGCTCTAGAGCAGCTCTGCTGACTTGGTTCTCTAGCTCTACAACGACTCTGCTGAACTGGTTCTCTGGCTCTAGTGCAGCTTTGCTAACCTGGTTCTATGGCTCTAAAGCAGCTCTGCTGACCTGGTTCTCTGACTCTAAAACAACTCTGCTGACCTGGTTCTCTCCCTCTAACGCAGCTCTGCTGACATGGTTCTCTGGCTCTAAAGCAGCTCTGCTGACCTGGTTCTCTCCCTCTAAAGCAGCTCTGCTGACCTGGTTCTCTGGCTCTACAGCCGCTCTGCTGACCTGCTTCTCTGCCTCGAGAGCAGCTCTGCTGACCTGGTTCTTAGGCTCTAGAGCAGCTCTGCGGACCTGGTTTCTATGCCTCTAAAGCAGCTCTGCTGACCTGGTTCTCTGACTCTAAAGCAACTCTGCTGACCTGGTTCTCTGACTCTAGAGCAGCTCTGTTGACCTGGGTCTTAGGCTCTAGAGCAGCTCTGCTGACCTGCTTCTCTGGCTCTAAAGCAGGTCTGCTGACCTGGTTCTCTGGCTCTAAAGCAGCTCTGCTGACCTGGTTCTATGGCTCTAAAGCAGCTCTGCTGACCTGGTTCTATGGCTCTAAAGCAGCTCTGCTGACCTGGTTCTCTGGCTTTGAAGCTGCTCTGCTGACCTGGTTCTCTGGCTCTAGAGCAGCTTTGCTGACCTGGTTCTCTCCCTCTAAAGCAGCTCTGCTGATCTGGTTCTCTGACTCTAAAGCAGCTCTGCTGACCTGGTTCTATGGCTCTAAAGCAGCTCTGCTGACTTGGTTCTCTGGCTCTACAACGACTCTGCTGACCTGGTTCTCTAGCTCTAGAGCAGCTCTGCTGACCTGGTTCTATGGCTCTAAAGCAGCTACGCTGACCTGGTTTTCTGGCTCTAAATCAACTCTGCTGACCTTGTTCTCTCCCTCTAAAGCAGCTCTGCTGACCTGGTTCTCTGGCTCGAAAGCAGCTCTGCTGACCTGGTTCTCTCCCTCTAAAGCAGCTCTGCTGACCTGGTTCTCTCCCTCTAAAGCCGCTCTGTTGACCTGCTTCTCTGGCTCTACAGCCGCTCTTCTGACCTGGTTCTCTGCCTTTAGAGCAGCTCTGCTGACCTGGTTCTTAGGCTCTAGAGCAGCTCTGCGGACCTGGTTTCTATGGCTCTAAAGCAGCTCTGCTGACCTGGTTCTCTGACTCTAAAGCAACTCTGCTGACCTGGTTCTCGCCCTCTAGAGCAGCTCTGTTGACCTGGGTCTTAGGCTATAGAGCAGCTCTGCTGACCTGCTTCTCTGGCTCTAAAGCAGCTCTGCTGACCTGGTTCTCTGGCTCTAAAGCAGCTCTGCTGACCTGGTTCTATGGCTCTAAAGCAGCTCTGCTGACCGGGTTCTCCGGCTTTGAAGCTGCTCTGCTGACCTGGTTCTCTGGCTCTAGAGCAGCTTTTGCTGACCTGGTTCTCTCCCTCTAAAGCAGCTCTGCTGACCTGGTTCTCTGACTCTAAAGCAGCTCTGCTGACCCGGTTCTATGTCTCTAATGCAGCTTTGCTGACCTGGTTCTCTGGCTCTAGAGCAGCGCTGCTAACCTGGTTCTCTGGCTCTAAAGCAGAACTTCTGGCCTGGTTCTCTGGCTCTAAAGCAGCTCTGCTGACCTGGTTCTCTGGCTCTAGAGCAGCTCTGCTGTCCTGGATCTTAGGCTCTAGAGCAGCTCTGCTGACCTGGTTCTCTGGCTCTACAACGGCTCTGCTGACCCAGTTCTCTGGCTCTAAAGCAGCTCTACTGACCTGATGTTTCTCTGGCTCTAAAACAGCTCTGCTGACCTGGTTCAGTGGCTCTAAAGAAGCTCTGCTGACCTAGTTCTCTGGCTCTACAGCAGCTCTGCTGACCTGGTTCTCTGGCTCTAAAGCAGCTCTGCTGACCTGATGTTTCTCTGGCTCTAAAACATCGCTCTGCTGACCTGGTTCTGTGGCTCTAAAGAAGCTGTGCTGACCTAGTTCTCTGGCTCTACAGCAGCTCTGATGACCTGGTTCTCTGGCTCTAAATAGGCTCTGCTGACCTGGTTCTCTGGCTCTAGAGCAGCTCTGCTGAGCTGGTTCTATGGCTGTAAAGAATCTCCTCTGACCTGGTTATCTGGCTCTACAGCAGCTCTGCTGAACTGGTTCTCTGCCTCTAGAGCAGCTCTGCGTACCTGGTTCTTAGGCTCAAGGGCAGCTCTGCTGACCTGGTTCTCTGGCTCTAAAGCAGCTCTGCTGACCTGGTTCTCAAGCAATTCTGCTGACCTGGTTCTCTGGCTCTAAAGCGGCTCTGCTTACCTGGTTCTCTGACTCTAAAGCAGCTCTGCTGACCTGGTTCTATGGCTGTAAAGCGCCTCTGCTGACATGGTTCACTGGCTCTAAAGCAGCTCTGCTGACCTTGTTCTCTGGCTGTAGAGCAGCCCTGCTGGCCTGGTTCTAAGGCTCTAGAGCAGCTCTGCTGACTTGGTTCTCTGGCTCTACAACAACTCTGCTGACCTGGTTCTCTAGCTCTAGAGCAGCTCTGCTGACCTGGTTCTATGGCTCTAAAGCAGCTACGCTGACCTGGTTTTCTGGCTCTAAATCAACTCTGCTGACCTGGCTCTCTCCCTCTAAAGCAGCTCTGCTGACCTGGTTCTCTGGCTCGAAAGCAGCTCTGCTGACATGGTTCTCTCCCTCTAAAGCAGCTCTGCTGACCTGGTTCTCTCCCTCTAAAGCCTCTCTGTTGACCTGCTTCTCTGGCTCTACAGCCGCTCTTCTGACCTGGTTTTCTGCCTTTAGAGCAGCTCTGCTGACCTGGTTCTTAGGCTCTAGAGCAGCTCTGCTGACCTGGTTTCTATGGCTCTAAAGCAGCTCTGCTGACCTGGTTCTCTGACTCTAAAGCAACTCTGCTGACCTGGTTCTCTCCCTCTAGAGCAGCTCTGTTGACCTGGGTCTTAGGCTCTAGAGCAGCTCTGCTGACCTGCTTCTCTAGCTCTAAATCAGCTCTGCTGAGCTGATTCTCTGGCTCTAAAGCAGCTCTGCTGACCTGGTACTATGGCTCTAAAACAGCTCTGCTGACCTGGTTCTCTGGCTTTGAAGCTGCTCTGCTGACCTGGTTCTCTGGCTCTAGAGCAGCTTTTGCTGACCTGGTTCTCTCCCTCTAAAGCAGCTCTGCTGACCTGGTTCTCTGACTCTAAAGCAGCTCTGCTGACCCGGTTCTATGGCTCTAAAGCAGCTTTGCTGACCTGGTTCTCTGGCTCTAGAGCAGCGCTGCTAACCTAGTTCTCTAGCTCTAAAGCAGATCTTCTGGCCTGGTTCTCTTGCTCTAAAGCAGCTCTGCTGACCTGGTTCTCTGGCTCTAGAGCAGCTCTGCTGTCCTGGATCTTAGGCTCTAGAGCAGCTCTGCTGACCTGGTTCTCTGGCTCTACAACGGCTCTGCTGACCCGGTTCTCTGGCTCTAAAGCAGCTCTACTGACCTGATGTTTCTCTGGCTCTAAAACAGCTCTTCTGACCTGGTTCAGTGGCTCTAAAGAAGCTCTGCTGACCTAGTTCTCTGGCTCTACAGCAGCTCTGCTGACCTGGTTCTCTGGCTCTAAAGAGACTCTGCTGACCTGGTTCTCTGGCTCTAGAGCAGCTCTGCTGACCTGGTTCTATGGCTGTAAAGAATCTCCTCTGACCTGGTTCTCTGGCTCTAAAGCAGAACTTCTGGCCTGGTTCTCTGGCTCTAAAGCAGCTCTGCTGACCTGGTTCTCTGGCTCTAGAGCAGCTCTGCTGTCCTGGATCTTAGGCTCTAGAGCAGCTCTGCTGACCTGGTTCTCTGGCTCTACAACGGCTCTGCTGACCCGGTTCTCTGGCTCTAAAGCAGCTCTACTGACCTGATGTTTCTCTGGCTCTAAAACAGCTCTGCTGACCTGGTTCAGTGGCTCTAAAGAAGCTCTGCTGACCTAGTTCTCTGGCTCTACAGCAGCTCTGCTGACCTGGTTCTCTGGCTCTAAAGCAGCTCTGCTGACCTGATGTTTCTCTGGCTCTAAAACATCGCTCTGCTGACCTGGTTGTGTGGCTCTAAAGAAGCTGTGCTGACCTAGTTCTCTGGCTCTACAGCAGCTCTGATGACCTGGTTCTCTGGCTCTAAATAGGCTCTGCTGACCTGGTTCTCTGGCTCTAGAGCAGCTCTGCTGAGCTGGTTCTATGGCTGTAAAGAATCTCCTCTGACCTGGTTCTCTGGCTCTACAGCAGCTCTGCTGAACTGGTTCTCTGCCTCTAGAGCAGCTCTGCGTACCTGGTTCTTAGGCTCAAGGGCAGCTCTGCTGACCTGGTTCTCTGGCTCTAAAGCAGCTCTGCTGACCTGGTTCTCAAGCAATTCTGCTGACCTGGTTCTCTGGCTCTAAAGCGGCTCTGCTTACCTGGTTCTCTGACTCTAAAGCAGCTCTGCTGACCTGGTTCTATGGCTGTAAAGCGCCTCTGCTGACATGGTTCACTGGCTCTAAAGCAGCTCTGCTGACCTTGTTCTCTGGCTGTAGAGCAGCCCTGCTGGCCTGGTTCTAAGGCTCTAGAGCAGCTCTGCTGACTTGGTTCTCTGGCTCTACAACAACTCTGCTGACCTGGTTCTCTAGCTCTAGAGCAGTTCTGCTGACCTGGTTCTATGGCTCTAAAGCAGCTACGCTGACCTGGTTTTCTGGCTCTAAATCAACTCTGCTGACCTGGCTCTCTCCCTCTAAAGCAGCTCTGCTGACCTGGTTCTCTGGCTCGAAAGCAGCTCTGCTGACATGGTTCTCTCCCTCTAAAGCAGCTCTGCTGACCTGGTTCTCTCCCTCTAAAGCCTCTCTGTTGACCTGCTTCTCTGGCTCTACAGCCGCTCTTCTGACCTGGTTTTCTGCCTTTAGAGCAGCTCTGCTGACCTGGTTCTTAGGCTCTAGAGCAGCTCTGCTGACCTGGTTTCTATGGCTCTAAAGCAGCTCTGCTGACCTGGTTCTCTGACTCTAAAGCAACTCTGCTGACCTGGTTCTCTCCCTCTAGAGCAGCTCTGTTGACCTGGGTCTTAGGCTCTAGAGCAGCTCTGCTGACCTGCTTCTCTGGCTCTAAATCAGCTCTGCTGAGCTGGTTCTCTGGCTCTAAAGCAGCTCTGCTGACCTGGTACTATGGCTCTAAAACAGCTCTGCTGACCTGGTTCTCTGGCTTTGAAGCTGCTCTGCTGACCTGGTTCTCTGGCTCTAGAGCAGCTTTTGCTGACCTGGTTCTCTCCCTCTAAAGCAGCTCTGCTGACCTGGTTCTCTGACTCTAAAGCAGCTCTGCTGACCCGGTTCTATGGCTCTAAAGCAGCTTTGCTGACCTGGTTCTCTGGCTCTAGAGCAGCGCTGCTAACCTAGTTCTCTAGCTCTAAAGCAGATCTTCTGGCCTGGTTCTCTTGCTCTAAAGCAGCTCTGCTGACCTGGTTCTCTGGCTCTAGAGCAGCTCTGCTGTCCTGGATCTTAGGCTCTAGAGCAGCTCTGCTGACCTGGTTCTCTGGCTCTACAACGGCTCTGCTGACCCGGTTCTCTGGCTCTAAAGCAGCTCTACTGACCTGATGTTTCTCTGGCTCTAAAACAGCTCTTCTGACCTGGTTCAGTGGCTCTAAAGAAGCTCTGCTGACCTAGTTCTCTGGCTCTACAGCAGCTCTGCTGACCTGGTTCTCTGGCTCTAAAGAGACTCTGCTGACCTGGTTCTCTGGCTCTAGAGCAGCTCTGCTGACCTGGTTCTATGGCTGTAAAGAATCTCCTCTGACCTGGTTCTCTGGCTCTACAGCAGCTCTGCTGAACTGGTTCTCTGCCTCTAGAGCAGCTCTGCTGACCTGGTTCTTAGGCTCAAGAGCAGCTCTGCTGACCTTGGTCTCTGGCTCTAAAGCAGCTCTGCTGACCTGGTTCTCAAGCAATTCTGCTGACCTGGTTCTCTGGCTCTAAAGCGGCTCTGCTTACCTGGTTCTCTGACTCTAAAGCAGCTCTGCTGACCTGGTTCTATGGCTGTAAAGCGCCTCTGCTGACATGGTTCACTGGCTCTAAAGCAGCTCTGCTGACCTTGTTCTCTGGTTGTAGAGCAGCCCTGCTGGCCTGGTTCTAAGGCTCTAGAGCAGCTCTGCTGACTTGGTTCTCTGGCTCTACAATGACTCTGCTGACCTGGTTCTCTAGCTCTAGAGCAGCTCTGCTGACCTGGTACTATGGCTCTAAAGCAGCTACGCTGACCTGGTTTTCTGGCTCTAAAGCAACTCTGCTGACCTGGTTCTCTCCCTCTAAAGCAGCTCTGCTGACCTGGTTCTCTGGCTCGAAAGCAGCTCGGCTGACCTGGTTCTCTCCCTCTAAAGCAGCTCTGCTGACCTGGTTCTCTCCCTCTAAAGCCGCTCTGTTGACCTGCTTCTCTGGCTCTACAGCCGCTCTTCTGACCTGGTTCTCTGCCTTTAGAGCAGCTCTGCTGACCTGGTTCTTAGGCTCTAGAGCAGCTCTGCTGACCTGGTTTCTATGGCTCTAAACCAGCTCTGCTGACCTGGTTCTCTGACTCTAAAGCAACTCTGCTGACATGGTTCTCTACCTCTAAAGCAGGTCTGCTGACCTGGTTCTCCCCCTCTAAAGCAGCTCTGCTGACCTGGTTCTCTCCCTCTAAAGCAGCTCTGCTGACCTGATTCTCTGGCTCTACGGCAGCTCTGCTGACCTGGTTCTCTGCCTCTAGAGCAGCTCTGCTGACCTGGTTCTTAGGCTCTAGAGCAGCTGTGCTGACCTGGTTTCTATGGCTCTACAGCAGCTCTGCTGACCTGGTTCTCTGACTCTAGAGCAGCTCTGTTGACTTGGGTCTCAGGCTCTAGAGCAGCTCTGCTGACCTGGTTCTCTGCCTCTAAAGCAGCTCTGCTGACCTGGTTCTCTGGCTCTAAAGCAGCTCTGCTGACCTGGTTCTCTGGCTCTGGAGCAGCTCTGCTGACCTGGTTCTCTGGCTCTAGAGCAGCTCTGCTGACCTGGTTCCCTCCCTCTAAAGCAGCTCTGCTGACCTGGTTCTCTGGCTCTGAAGCAGCTCTGCTGACCTTGTTCTCTGACTCTAAAGCAGCTCTGCTGACCTGGTTTCGCTGGCTATAAAGCAGCTCTGCTGACCTGGTTCTCTGACTCTAAAGCAGCTCTTCTGACCTGGTTCGGTGGCTCTAAAGCAGCTCTGCTGACCTGGTTCTCTGGCTCTATAACGGCTCTGCAGACCTGGTTCTCTAGCTCTAAAGCAGCTCTGCTGACCTGGTTCTCTGGCTCTAGAGCAGCTCTGCTAACCTGGTTCTCTGGCTCTAAAGCAGCTCTGCTGACCTGGTTCTCTGACTCTAAAGCAGCTCGGCTGACCTGGTTCTCTGGCTATAGAGCAGCTCTGCTGTCCTGGTTCTTAGGCTCTAGAGCAACTCTGCTGACCTATTTCTCTGGCTCTACAGCGGCTCTACTGACCTGGTTCTCTGGCTCTAAAGCAGCTCTGCTGACCTGGTGGTTCTCTGGCTCTAAAACAGCTCTCTTGACCCAGTTCTGTGGCTTTAAAGAAGCTCTGCTGACCTAGTTCTCTGGGTCTACAGCAGCTCTGCTGACCTGGTTCTCTAGCTCTACAGCAGCTCTGATGACCTGGTTAGCTGGCTCTAAAGAGGCTCTGCTGACTTGATTCTCTGGCTCTAAAGCAGCTCTGCTGACCTGGTTCTCTGATTCTATAGCAGCTCTGCTGACCTGGTTTCTCTGGCTCTACAGCAGCTCTGCTGACCTGGTTATCTGTCTCCAAAGCAGCTCTGCTGAACTGGTTCTTAGGCTCTAGAGCAGCTCTGCTGACCTGGTTTCTATGGCTCTAAAGCAGCTCTGCTGACCTGGTTCTCTGACTCTAAAGCAACTCTGCTGACCTGGTTCTCTCCCTCTAGAGCAGCTCTGTTGACCTGGGTCTTAGGCTCTAGAGCAGCTCTGCTGACCTGCTTCTCTGGCTCTAAATCAGCTCTGCTGAGCTGGTTCTCTGGCTCTAAAGCAGCTCTGCTGACCTGGTACTATGGCTCTAAAACAGCTCTGCTGACCTGGTTCTCTGGCTTTGAAGCTGCTCTGCTGACCTGGTTCTCTGGCTCTAGAGCAGCTTTTGCTGACCTGGTTCTCTCCCTCTAAAGCAGCTCTGCTGACCTGGTTCTCTGACTCTAAAGCAGCTCTGCTGACCCGGTTCTATGGCTCTAAAGCAGCTTTGCTGACCTGGTTCTCTGGCTCTAGAGCAGCGCTGCTAACCTAGTTCTCTAGCTCTAAAGCAGATCTTCTGGCCTGGTTCTCTTGCTCTAAAGCAGCTCTGCTGACCTGGTTCTCTGGCTCTAGAGCAGCTCTGCTGTCCTGGATCTTAGGCTCTAGAGCAGCTCTGCTGACCTGGTTCTCTGGCTCTACAACGGCTCTGCTGACCCGGTTCTCTGGCTCTAAAGCAGCTCTACTGACCTGATGTTTCTCTGGCTCTAAAACAGCTCTTCTGACCTGGTTCAGTGGCTCTAAAGAAGCTCTGCTGACCTAGTTCTCTGGCTCTACAGCAGCTCTGCTGACCTGGTTCTCTGGCTCTAAAGAGACTCTGCTGACCTGGTTCTCTGGCTCTAGAGCAGCTCTGCTGACCTGGTTCTATGGCTGTAAAGAATCTCCTCTGACCTGGTTCTCTGGCTCTACAGCAGCTCTGCTGAACTGGTTCTCTGCCTCTAGAGCAGCTCTGCTGACCTGGTTCTTAGGCTCAAGAGCAGCTCTGCTGACCTTGGTCTCTGGCTCTAAAGCAGCTCTGCTGACCTGGTTCTCAAGCAATTCTGCTGACTTGGTTCTCTGGCTCTAAAGCGGCTCTGCTTACCTGGTTCTCTGACTCTAAAGCAGCTCTGCTGACCTGGTTCTATGGCTGTAAAGCGCCTCTGCTGACATGGTTCACTGGCTCTAAAGCAGCTCTGCTGACCTTGTTCTCTGGTTGTAGAGCAGCCCTGCTGGCCTGGTTCTAAGGCTCTAGAGCAGCTCTGCTGACTTGGTTCTCTGGCTCTACAATGACTCTGCTGACCTGGTTCTCTAGCTCTAGAGCAGCTCTGCTGACCTGGTACTATGGCTCTAAAGCAGCTACGCTGACCTGGTTTTCTGGCTCTAAAGCAACTCTGCTGACCTGGTTCTCTCCCTCTAAAGCAGCTCTGCTGACCTGGTTCTCTGGCTCGAAAGCAGCTCGGCTGACCTGGTTCTCTCCCTCTAAAGCAGCTCTGCTGACCTGGTTCTCTCCCTCTAAAGCCGCTCTGTTGACCTGCTTCTCTGGCTCTACAGCCGCTCTTCTGACCTGGTTCTCTGCCTTTAGAGCAGCTCTGCTGACCTGGTTCTTAGGCTCTAGAGCAGCTCTGCTGACCTGGTTTCTATGGCTCTAAACCAGCTCTGCTGACCTGGTTCTCTGACTCTAAAGCAACTCTGCTGACATGGTTCTCTACCTCTAAAGCAGGTCTGCTGACCTGGTTCTCCCCCTCTAAAGCAGCTCTGCTGACCTGGTTCTCTCCCTCTAAAGCAGCTCTGCTGACCTGATTCTCTGGCTCTACGGCAGCTCTGCTGACCTGGTTCTCTGCCTCTAGAGCAGCTCTGCTGACCTGGTTCTTAGGCTCTAGAGCAGCTGTGCTGACCTGGTTTCTATGGCTCTACAGCAGCTCTGCTGACCTGGTTCTCTGACTCTAGAGCAGCTCTGTTGACTTGGGTCTCAGGCTCTAGAGCAGCTCTGCTGACCTGGTTCTCTGCCTCTAAAGCAGCTCTGCTGACCTGGTTCTCTGGCTCTAAAGCAGCTCTGCTGACCTGGTTCTCTGGCTCTGGAGCAGCTCTGCTGACCTGGTTCTCTGGCTCTAGAGCAGCTCTGCTGACCTGGTTCCCTCCCTCTAAAGCAGCTCTGCTGACCTGGTTCTCTGGCTCTGAAGCAGCTCTGCTGACCTTGTTCTCTGACTCTAAAGCAGCTCTGCTGACCTGGTTTCTCTGGCTATAAAGCAGCTCTGCTGACCTGGTTCTCTGACTCTAAAGCAGCTCTTCTGACCTGGTTCGGTGGCTCTAAAGCAGCTCTGCTGACCTGGTTCTCTGGCTCTATAACGGCTCTGCAGACCTGGTTCTCTGGCTCTAAAGCAGCTCTGCTGACCTGGTTCTCTGGCTCTAGAGCAGCTCTGCTAACCTGGTTCTCTGGCTCTAAAGCAGCTCTGCTGACCTGGTTCTCTGACTCTAAAGCAGCTCGGCTGACCTGGTTCTCTGGCTATAGAGCAGCTCTGCTGTCCTGGTTCTTAGGCTCTAGAGCAACTCTGCTGACCTATTTCTCTGGCTCTACAGCGGCTCTACTGACCTGGTTCTCTGGCTCTAAAGCAGCTCTGCTGACCTGGTGGTTCTCTGGCTCTAAAACAGCTCTCTTGACCCAGTTCTGTGGCTTTAAAGAAGCTCTGCTGACCTAGTTCTCTGGGTCTACAGCAGCTCTGCTGACCTGGTTCTCTAGCTCTACAGCAGCTCTGATGACCTGGTTAGCTGGCTCTAAAGAGGCTCTGCTGACTTGATTCTCTGGCTCTAAAGCAGCTCTGCTGACCTGGTTCTCTGATTCTATAGCAGCTCTGCTGACCTGGTTTCTCTGGCTCTACAGCAGCTCTGCTGACCTGGTTATCTGTCTCCAAAGCAGCTCTGCTGAACTGGTTCTCTGTCTCTAGAGCAGCTCTGATGACCTGGTTCTTAGGCTCTAGAGCAGCTCTGCTGACCTGGTTCTCTGGCTCTAGAGCAGCTCTGTTGACCTGGTTCTCTGGCACTAAAGCAGCTCTGCTGACATGGTTCTCTCTGTCTGAAGCAGCAATGCTGACCTGGTTTCTCTGGCTCTACAGCAGCTCTGCTGTCCTGGTTCTTTGCCTCAAGAGCAGTTCTGCTGACCTGGTTCTTAGGCTCTATAGCAGCTCTGCTGACCTGGTTTCTCTGGCTCTACAGCAGCTCTGCTGACCTGGTTCTCTGGCTCTAGAGCAGCTCTGCTGACCTGGTTCTCTGGCTCTACAACGACTCTTCTGACCTGGTTCTCTGGCTCTAGAGCAGCTCTGCTGACCTGGTTCTATGGCTCTAAAGCAGCTCTGCTGACCTGGTTCTCTGACTCTAAAGCAACTCTGCTGACCTGGTTCTCTCGCTCTAAAGCAACTCTGCTGACATGGATCTCTGGCTCTAAAGCAGCTCTGCTGACCTGGTTCTCTCCCTCTAAAGCAGCTCTGCTGACCTGGTTCTCTGGCTCTACGGCAGCTCTGCTGACCTGGTTCTCTGGCTCTAGAGCAGCGCTGCTAACCTGGTTCTCTGGCTCTAAAGCAGATCTTCTGGCCTGGTTTTCTGGCTCTAAAGCAGCTCTGCTGACCTGGTTCTCTGGCTCTAGAGCAGCTCTGCTTTCCTGGATCTCAGGCTCTAGAGCAGCTCTGCTGACCTGGTTCTCTGTCTCTAGAGCAGCTCTGTTGACCTGCTTCTCTGGCTATAAAGCAGCTCTGCTGACATGGTTCTCTCTGTCTAAAGCAGCAATGCTGACCTGGTTTCTCTGGCTCTACAGTAGCTCTGCTGTCCTGGTTCTCTGCCTCAAGAGCAGTTCTGCTGACCTGGTTCTTAGGCTCAATAGCAGCTCTGCTGACCTGGTTTCTCTGGCTCTACAGCAGCTCTGCTGACCTGGTTCTGTGGCTCTGAAGAAGCTCTGCTGACCTAGTTCTCTGGCTCTACAGCAGCTCTGATGACCTGGTTCTCTGGCTCTAAAGAGGCTCTGCTGACCTGGTTCTCTGGCTCTAGAGCAGCTCTGCTGACCTGGTTCTATGGCTGTAAAGAATCTCCTCTGACCTGGTTCTCTGGCTCTACAGCAGCTCTGCTGAACTGGTTCTCTGCCTCTAGAGCAGCTCTGCTGACCTGGTTCTTAGGCTCAAGAGCAACTCTGCTGACCTGGTTCTCTGGCTCTAAAGCAGCTCTGCTGACCTGGTTCTCAAGCAATTCTGCTGACCTGGTTCTCTGGCTCTAAAGTGGCTCTGCTTACCTGGTTCTCTGACTCTAAAGCAGCTCTGCTGACCTGGTTCTATGGCTGTAAAGCGCCTCTGCTGACTTGGTTCACTGGCTCTAAAGCAGCTCTGCTGACTTTGTTCTCTGGTTGTAGAGCAGCCCTGCTGGCCTGGTTCTAAGGCTCTAGAGCAGCTCTGCTGACTTGGTTCTCTGGCTCTACAACGACTCTGCTGACCTGGTTCTCTGGCTCGAAAGCAGCTCTGCTGACCTGGTTCTCTCCCTCTAAAGCAGCTCTGCTGACCTGGTTCTTATGCTCTAGAGCAGCTCTGCTGACCTGGTTTCTATGGCTCTAAAGCAGCTCTGCTGACCTGGTTCTCTGACTCTAAAGCAACTCTGCTGACCAGGTTCTCTCCCTCTAAAGCAGGTCTGCTGACCTGGTTCTCCCCCTCTAAAGCAGCTCTGCTGACCTGGTTCTCTCCCTCTAAAGCAGCTCTGCTGACCTGATTCTCTGGCTCTACGGCAGCTCTGCTGACCTGCTTCTCTGCCTCTAGAGCAGCTCTGCTGACCTGGTTCTTAGGCTCTAGAGAAGCTGTGCTGACCTGGTTTCTATGGCTCTACAGCAGCTCTGCTGACCTGGTTCTCTGACTCTAGAGCAGCTCTGTTGACTTGGGTCTCGGGCTCTAGAGCAGCTCTGCTGACCTGGTTCTCTGGCTCTAAAGCAGCTCTGCTGACCTGGTTCTCTGGCTCTAAAGCAGCTCTGCTGACCTGGTTCTATGGCTCTAAAGCAGCTCTGCTGACCTGGTTCTCTGGCTCTGGAGCAGCTCTGCTGACCTGGTTCTCTGGCTCTAGAGCAGCTCTGCTCACCTGGTTCTCTCCCTCTACAGCACCTCTGCTGACCTGGTTCTCTGGCTCTAAAGCAGCTCTGCTGACCTGGTTTCTCTGGCTATAAAGCAGCTCTGCTGACATGGTTCTCTGGCTCTAAAGCTGCTCTTCTGACCTGGTTCGGTGGCTCTATAACGGCTCTGCAGACCTGGTTCTCTAGCTCTAAAGCAGCTCTGCTGACCTGGTTCTCTGGCTCTAGAGCAGCTCTGCTAACCTGGTTCTCTGGCTCTAAAGCAGCTCTGCTGTCCTGGTTCTTAGGCTCTAGAGCAACTCTGCTGACCTGTTTCTCTGGCTCTACAACGGCTCTCTTGCCCCGGTTCTGTGGCTTTAAAGAAGCTCTGCTGACCTAGTTCTCTGGGTATACAGCAGCTCTGCTGACCTGGTTCTCTAGCTCTACAGCAGCTCTGATAACCTGGTTTCTCTGGCTCTACAGCAACTCTGCTGACCTGGTTATCTGTCTCAAAAGCAGCTCTGCTGAACTGGTTCTCTGTCTCTAGAGCAGCTCTGATGACCTGGTTCTTAGGCTATAGAGCAGCTCTGCTGACCTGGTTCTCTGGCTCTAGAGCAGCTCTGTTGACCTGCTTCTCTGGCTCTAAAGCAGCTCTGCTGACATGGTTCTCTCTGTCTAAAGCAGCAAAGCTGACCTAGTTTCTCTGGCTCTACAGTAGCTCTGCTGTCCTGGTTCTCTGCCTCAAGAGCAGTTCTGCTGACATGGTTCTTAGGCTCAATAGCAGCTCTGCTGACCTGGTTTCTCTGGCTCTACAGCAGCTCTGCTGACCTGGTTCTCTGGCTCTAGAGCAGCTCTGCTGACCTGGTTCTCTGGCTCTAGAGCAGCTCTGCTGACCTGGTTCTCTAGCTCTAGAGCAGCTCTTCTGATGTTGTTCTCTGGCTGTAGAGGAGCCCTGCTGGCCTGGTTCTTAGGCTCTAGAGCAGCTCTGCTGACTTGGTTCTCTGGCTCTACAACGACTCTGCTGACCTGGTTCTCTGGCTCTAGAGCAGCTCTGCTGACCTGGTTCTATGGCTCTAAAGCAGCTCTGCTGACCTGATTCTCTGACTCTAAAGCAACTTTGCTGACCTGGTTCTCTCGCTCTAAAGCAGCTCTGCTGACATGGTTCTCTGGCTCTAAAGCAGCTCTGCTGACCTGGTTCTCTCCCTCTAAAGCAGCTCTGCTGACCTGGTTATCTGGCTCTACGGCAGCTCTGCTGACCTGGTTCTCTGCCTCTAGAGCAGCTCTGCTAACCTGGTTTTTAGGCTCTAGAGCAGCTCTGCTGACCTGGTGTCTATGGCTCTACAGCAGCTTTTCTGACCTGTTCTCTGACTCTAGAGCAGCTCTGTTGACCTGGGTCTTAGGCTCTAGAGCAGCTCTGCTGACCTGCTTCTCTGGCTCTAAAGCAGCTCTGCTGACCTGGTTCTCTGGATCTAAAGCAGCTCTGCTGACCTGGTTCTATGGCTCTAAAGCAGCTCTGCTGACCTGGTTCTCTGGCTTTGAAGCTGCTCTGCTGACCTGGTTCTCTGGCTCTAGAGCAGCTCTGCTGACCTGGTTCTCTACCTCTAAAGCAGCTCTGCTGACCTGGTTCTCTGACTCTAAAGCAGCTCTGCTGACTTGGTTTCTCTGGCTCTATAACAGCTCTGCAGACCTAGTTTCTCTGGTTCTAGAGCAGCTCTGCTGACCTGTTTCTCTGGCTCTAAAGCAGATCTTCTGACCTGGTTCTATGGCTCTAAAGCAGCTCTGCTGACCTGGTTCTCTGGCTCTACAATGGCTCAGCTGACCTGGTTCTGTTGCTCTAAAGCAGCTCTGCTGACCTGGTTCTCTGGCTCTAGAGCAGCACTGCTAACCTGGTTCTATGGCTGTAAAGAATCTCCTCTGACCTGGTTCTCTGGCTCTACAGCAGCTCTGCTAAACTGGTTCTCTGCCTCTAGAGCAGCTATGCTGACCTGGATCTTAGGCTCGAGAGCAGCTCTGCTGACCTGGTTCTCTCACTCTAAAGCAACTATGCTGACCTGGTTCTCTCGCTCTAAAGCAGCTCTGCTGACATGGTTCTCTGGCTCTAAAGCAGCTCTGCTGACCTGGTTCTCTCCCTCTAAAGCAGCTCTGCTGACATGGTTCTCTGGCTCTACGGCAGCTCTGCTGACCTGGATCTCTGCCTCTAGAGCAGCTCTGCTAACCTGGTTTTTAGGCTCTATAGCAGCTCTGCTGACCTGGTGTATATGGCTCTACAGCAGCTCTGCTGACCTGGTTCTCTGACTCTAGAGCAGCTCTGTTGACCTGGGTCTTAGGCTCTAGAGCAGCTCTGCTGACCTGCTTCTCTGGCTCTAAAGCAGCTCTGCTGACCTGGTTCTCTGGCTCTAAAGCAGCTCTGCTGACCTGGTTCTATGGCTCTAAAGCAGCTCTGCTGACCTGGTTCTCTGGCTTTGAAGCTGCTCTGCTGACCTGGTTCTCTGGCTCTAGAGCAGCTCCGCTGACCTGGTTCTCTACCTCTAAAGCAGCTCTGCTGACCTGGTGGTTCTCTGGCTCTACAACAGCTCTCTTGACCCAGTTCTGTGGCTTTAAAGAAGCTCTGCTGACCTAGTTCTCTGGGTCTACAGCAGCTCTGCTGACCTGGTTCTCTAGCTCTACAGCAGCTCTGATGACCTGGTTCTCTGGCTCTAAAGAGGCACTGCTGACTTGATTCTCTGGCTCTAAAGCAGCTCTGCTGACCTGGTTCTCTGATTCTATAGCAGCTCTGCTGACCTGGTTTCTCTGGCTCTACAGCAGCTTTGCTGATCTGGTTATCTGTCTCCAAAGCAGCTCTGCTGAACTGGTTCTCTGTCTCTAGAGCAGCTCTGATGACCTGGTTCTTAGGCTCTAGAGCAGCTCTGCTGACCTGGTTCTCTGGCTCTAGAGCAGCTCTGTTGACCTGGTTCTCTGGCTCTAAAGCAGCTCTGCTGACATGGTTCTCTCTGTCTAAAGCAGCAATGCTGACCTGGTTTCTCTGGCTCTACAGCAGCTCTGCTGACCTGGTTCTCTGGCTCTAGAGCAGCTCTGCTGACCTGGTTCTCTGGCTCTACAACGACTCTTCTGACCTGGTTCTCTGGCTCTAGAGCAGCTCTGCTGACCTGGTTCTATGGCTCTAAAGCAGCCCTGCTGACCTGGTTCTCTGACTCTAAAGCAACTCTGCTGACCTGGTTCTCTCGCTCTAAAGCAGCTCTGTTGACATGGATCTCTGGCTCTAAAGCAGCTCTGCTGACCTGGTTCTCTGGCTCTAGAGCAGCTCTGCTGACCTGGTTCTATGGCTCTAAAGCAGCTCTGCTGACCTGATTCTCTGACTCTAAAGCAACTCTGCTGACCTGGTTCTCTCGCTCTAAAGCAGCTCTGCTGACATGGTTCTCTGGCTCTAAAGCAGCTCTGCTGACCTGGTTCTCTCCCTCTAAAGCAGCTCTGCTGACCTGGTTCTCTGGCTCTAGAGCAGCTCTTCTAACGTGGTTCTCTGGCTGTAGAGCAGCCCTGCTGGCCTGGTTGTTAGGCTCTAGAGCAGCTCTGCTGACCTGGTTCTCTTGCTCTAGAGCAGCTCTTCTAACGTGGTTCTCTGGCTGTAGAGCAGCCCTGCTGGCCTGGTTCTTAGGCTCTAGAGCAGCTCTGCTGACATGGTTCTCTGGCTCTACAACGACTCTGCTGAACTGGTTCTCTGGCTCTAGTGCAGCTTTGCTAACCTGGTTCTATGGCTCTAAAGCAGCTCTGCTGACCTGGTTCTCTGACTCTAAAACAACTCTGCTGACCTGGTTCTCTCCCTCTAACGCAGCTCTGCTGACATGGTTCTCTGGCTCTAAAGCAGCTCTGCTGACCTGGTTCTCTCCCTCTAAAGCAGCTCTGCTGACCTGGTTCTCTGGCTCTACAGCAGCTCTGCTGACCTGCTTCTCTGCCTCTAGAGCAGCTCTGCTGACCTGGTTCTTAGGCTCTAGAGCAGCTCTGCTGACCTGGTGTCTATGGCTCTACAGCAGCTCTGCTGACCTGGTTCTCTGACTCTAGAACAGCTCTGTTGACCTGGGTCTTAGGCTCTAGAGCAGCTCTGCTGACCTGCTTCTCTGGCTCTAAAGCAGGTCTGCTGACCTGGTTCTCTGGCTCTAAAGCAGCTCTGCTGACCTGGTTCTATGGCTCTAAAGCAACTCTGCTGACCTGGTTCTATGGCTCTAAAGCAGCTCTGCTGACCTAGTTCTCTGGCTTTGAAGCTGCTCTGCTGACCTGGTTCTCTGGCTCTAGAGCAGCTTTTGCTGACCTGGTTCTCTCCCTCTAAAGCAGCTCTGCTGATCTGGTTCTCTGACTCTAAAGCATCTCTGCTGACCTGGTTCTATGGCTCTAAAGCAGCTCTGCTGACTTGGTTCTCTGGCTCTACAACGACTCTGCTGACCTGGTTCTCTAGCTCTAGAGCAGCTCTGCTGACCTGGTTCTATGGCTCTAAAGCAGCTACGCTGACCTGGTTTTCTGGCTCTAAATCAACTCTGCTGACCTTGTTCTCTCCCTCTAAAGCAGCTCTGCTGACCTGGTTCTCTGGCTCGAAAGCAGCTCTGCTGACCTGGTTCTCTCCCTCTAAAGCAGCTCTGCTGACCTGGTTCTCTCCCTCTAAAGCCGCTCTGTTGACCTGCTTCTCTGGCTCTACAGCCGCTCTTCTGACCTGGTTCTCTGCCTTTAGAGCAGCTCTGCTGACCTGGTTCTTAGGCTCTAGAGCAGCTCTGCGGACCTGGTTTCTATGGCTCTAAAGCAGCTCTGCTGACCTGGTTCTCTGACTCTAAAGCAACTCTGCTGACCTGGTTCTCGCCCTCTAGAGCAGCTCTGTTGACCTGGGTCTTAGGCTATAGAGCAGCTCTGCTGACCTGCTTCTCTGGCTCTAAAGCAGCTCTGCTGACCTGGTTCTCTGGCTCTAAAGCAGCTCTGCTGACCTGGTTCGATGGCTCTAAAGCAGCTCTGCTAACCGGGTTCTCTGGCTTTGAAGCTGCTCTGCTGACCTGGTTCTCTGGCTCTAGAGCAGCTTTTGCTGACCTGGTTCTCTCCCTCTAAAGCAGCTCTGCTGACCTGGTTCTCTGACTCTAAAGCAGCTCTGCTGACCCGGTTATATGTCTCTAATGCAGCTTTGCTGACCTGGTTCTCTGGCTCTAGAGCAGCGCTGCTAACCTGGTTCTCTGGCTCTAAAGCAGATCTTCTGGCCTGGTTCTCTGGCTCTAAAGCAGCTCTGCTGACCTGGTTCTCTGGCTCTAGAGCAGCTCTGCTGTCCTGGATCTTAGGCTCTAGAGCAGCTCTGCTGACCTGGTTCTCTGGCTCTACAACGGCTCTGCTGACCCGGTTCTCTGGCTCTAAAGCAGCTCTACTGACCTGATGTTTCTCTGGCTCTAAAACAGCTCTGCTGACCTGGTTCAGTGGCTCTAAAGAAGCTCTGCTGACCTAGTTCTCTGGCTCTACAGCAGCTCTGCTGACCTGGTTCTCTGGCTCTAAAGCAGCTCTGCTGACCTGATGTTTCTCTGGCTCTAAAACATCGCTCTGCTGACCTGGTTCTGTGGCTCTAAAGAAGCTCTGCTGACCTAGTTCTCTGGCTCTACAGCAGCTCTGATGACCTGGTTCTCTGGCTCTAAATAGGCTCTGCTGACCTGGTTCTCTGGCTCTAGAGCAGCTCTGCTGAGCTGGTTCTATGGCTGTAAAGAATCTCCTCTGACCTTGTTCTCTGGCTCTACAGCAGCTCTGGCTGAACTGGTTCTCTGCCTCTAGAGCAGCTCTGCGTACCTGGTTCTTAGGCTCAAGGGCAGCTCTGCTGACCTGGTTCTCTGGCTCTAAAGCAGCTCTGCTGACCTGGTTCTCAAGCAATTCTGCTGACCTGGTTCTCTGGCTCTAAAGCGGCTCTGCTTACCTGGTTCTCTGACTCTAAAGCAGCTCTGCTGACCTGGTTCTATGGCTGTAAAGCGCCTCTGCTGACATGGTTCACTGGCTCTAAAGCAGCTCTGCTGACCTTGTTCTCTGGCTGTAGAGCAGCCCTGCTGGCCTGGTTCTAAGGCTCTAGAGCAGCTCTGCTGACTTGGTTCTCTGGCTCTACAACAACTCTGCTGACCTGGTTCTCTAGCTCTAGAGCAGCTCTGCTGACCTGGTTCTATGGCTCTAAAGCAGCTACGCTGACCTGGTTTTCTGGCTCTAAATCAACTCTGCTGACCTGGCTCTCTCCCTCTAAAGCAGCTCTGCTGACCTGGTTCTCTGGCTCGAAAGCAGCTCTGCTGACATGGTTCTCTCCCTCTAAAGCAGCTCTGCTGACCTGGTTCTCTCCCTCTAAAGCCTCTCTGTTGACCTGCTTCTCTGGCTCTACAGCCGCTCTTCTGACCTGGTTTTCTGCCTTTAGAGCAGCTCTGCTGACCTGGTTCTTAGGCTCTAGAGCAGCTCTGCTGACCTGGTTTCTATGGCTCTAAAGCAGCTCTGCTGACCTGGTTCTCTGACTCTAAAGCAACTCTGCTGACCTGGTTCTCTCCCTCTAGAGCAGCTCTGTTGACCTGGGTCTTAGGCTCTAGAGCAGCTCTGCTGACCTGCTTCTCTGGCTCTAAAGCAGCTCTGCTGAGCTGGTTCTCTGGCTCTAAAGCAGCTCTGCTGACCTGGTACTATGGCTCTAAAACAGCTCTGCTGACCTGGTTCTCTGGCTTTGAAGCTGCTCTGCTGACCTGGTTCTCTGGCTCTAGAGCAGCTTTTGCTGACCTGGTTCTCTCCCTCTAAAGCAGCTCTGCTGACCTGGTTCTCTGACTCTAAAGCAGCTCTGCTGACCCGGTTCTATGGCTCTAAAGCAGCTTTGCTGACCTGGTTCTCTGGCTCTAGAGCAGCGCTGCTAACCTGGTTCTCT
Source organism: Triturus cristatus (assembly GCF_964204655.1). NCBI lineage: Eukaryota > Metazoa > Chordata > Amphibia > Caudata > Salamandridae > Triturus > Triturus cristatus. The sequence continues at coordinate 1,162,902,159 of NC_140579.1, forward strand.
AGCTCTAAAGCAGATCTTCTGGCCTGGTTCTCTTGCTCTAAAGCAGCTCTGCTGACCTGGTTCTCTGGCTCTAGAGCAGCTCTGCTGTCCTGGATCTTAGGCTCTAGAGCAGCTCTGCTGACCTGGTTCTCTGGCTCTACAACGGCTCTGCTGACCCGGTTCTCTGGCTCTAAAGCAGCTCTACTGACCTGATGTTTCTCTGGCTCTAAAACAGCTCTGCTGACCTGGTTCAGTGGCTCTAAAGAAGCTCTGCTGACCTAGTTCTCTGGCTCTACAGCAGCTCTGCTGACCTGGTTCTCTGGCTCTAAAGAGACTCTGCTGACCTGGTTCTCTGGCTCTAGAGCAGCTCTGCTGAACTGGTTCTCTGCCTCTAGAGCAGCTCTGCTGACCTGGTTCTTAGGCTCAAGAGCAGCTCTGCTGACCTGGTTCTCTGGCTCTAAAGCAGCTCTGCTGACCTGGTTCTCAAGCAATTCTGCTGACCTGGTTCTCTGGCTCTAAAGCGGCTCTGCTTACCTGGTTCTCTGACTCTAAAGCAGCTCTGCTGACCTGGTTATATGGCTGTAAAGCGCCTCTGCTGACATGGTTCACTGGCTCTAAAGCAGCTCTGCTGACCTTGTTCTCTGGTTGTAGAGCAGCCCTGCTGGCCTGGTTCTAAGGCTCTAGAGCAGCTCTGCTGACTTGGTTCTCTGGCTCTACAATGACTCTGCTGACCTGGTTCTCTAGCTCTAGAGCAGCTCTGCTGACCTGGTACTATGGCTCTAAAGCAGCTACGCTGACCTGGTTTTCTGGCTCTAAAGCAACTCTGCTGACCTGGTTCTCTCCCTCTAAAGCAGCTCTGCTGACCTGGTTCTCTGGCTCGAAAGCAGCTCGGCTGACCTGGTTCTCTCCCTCTAAAGCAGCTCTGCTGACCTGGTTCTCTCCCTCTAAAGCCGCTCTGTTGACCTGCTTCTCTGGCTCTACAGCCACTCTTCTGACCTGGTTCTCTGCCTTTAGAGCAGCTCTGCTGACCTGGTTCTTAGGCTCTAGAGCAGCTCTGCTGACCTGGTTTCTATGGCTCTAAACCAGCTCTGCTGACCTGGTTCTCTGACTCTAAAGCAACTCTGCTGACATGGTTCTCTCCCTCTAAAGCAGGTCTGCTGACCTGGTTCTCCCCCTCTAAAGCAGCTCTGCTGACCTGGTTCTCTCCCTCTAAAGCAGCTCTGCTGACCTGATTCTCTGGCTCTACGGCAGCTCTGCTGACCTGGTTCTCTGCCTCTAGAGCAGCTCTGCTGACCTGGTTCTTAGGCTCTAGAGCAGCTGTGCTGACCTGGTTTCTATGGCTCTACAGCAGCTCTGCTGACCTGGTTCTCTGACTCTAGAGCAGCTCTGTTGACTTGGGTCTCAGGCTCTAGAGCAGCTCTGCTGACCTGGTTCTCTGGCTCTAAAGCAGCTCTGCTGACCTGGTTCTCTGGCTCTAAAGCAGCTCTGCTGACCTGGTTCTATGGCTCTAAAGCAGCTCTGCTGACCTGGTTCTCTGGCTCTGGAGCAGCTCTCCTGACCTGGTTCTCTGGCTCTAGAGCAGCTCTGCTGACCTGGTTCCCTCCCTCTAAAGCAGCTCTGCTGACCTGGTTCTCTGGCTCTAAAGCAACTCTGCTGACCTGGTTTCTCTGGCTATAAAGCAGCTCTGCTGACCTGGTTCTCTGGCTCTAAAGCAGCTCTTCTGACCTGGTTCGGTGGCTCTAAAGCAGCTCTGCTGACCTGGTTCTCTGGCTCTATAACGGCTCTGCAGACCTGGTTCTCTAGCTCTAAAGCAGCTCTGCTGACCTGGTTCTCTGGCTCTAGAGCAGCTCTGCTAACCTAGTTCTCTGGCTCTAAAGCAGCTTTGCTGACCTTGTTCTCTGACTCTAAAGCAGCTCTGCTGACCTGGTTTCTCTGGCTATAAAGCAGCTCTGCTGACCTGGTTCTCTGACTCTAAAGCAGCTCTTCTGACCTGGTTCGGTGGCTCTAAAGCAGCTCTGCTGACCTGGTTCTCTGGCTCTATAACGGCTCTGCAGACCTGGTTCTCTAGCTCTAAAGCAGCTCTGCTGACCTGGTTCTCTGGCTCAAGAGCAGCTCTGCTAACCTGGTTCTCTGGCTCTAAAGCAGCTCTGCTGACCTGGTTCTCTGACTCTAAAGCAGCTCGGCTGACCTGGTTCTCTGGCTATAGAGCAGCTCTGCTGTCCTGGTTCTTAGGCTCTAGAGCAACTCTGCTGACCTATTTCTCTGGCTCTACAACGGCTCTCCTGACCTGGTTCTCTGGCTCTAAAGCAGCTCTGCTGACCTGGTGGTTCTCTGGCTCTAAAACAGCTCTCTTGACCCAGTTCTGTGGCTTTAAAGAAGCTCTGCTGACCTAGTTCTCTGGGTCTACAGCAGCTCTGCTGACCTGGTTCTCTAGCTCTACAGCAGCTCTGATGACCTGGTTCTCTGGCTCTAAAAAGGCTCTGCTGACTTGATTCTCTGGCTCTAAAGCAGCTCTGCTGACCTGGTTCTCTGATTCTATAGCAGCTCTGCTGACCTGGTTTCTCTGGCTCTAGAGCAGCTCTGCTGACCTGGTTATCTGTCTCCAAAGCAGCTCTGCTGAACTGGTTCTCTGTCTCTAGAGCAGCTCTGATGACCTGGTTCTTAGGCTCTAGAGCAGCTCTGCTGACCTGGTTCTCTGGCTCTAGAGCAGCTCTGTTGACCTGGTTCTCTGGCTCTAAAGCAGCTCTGCTGACATGGTTCTCTCTGTCTAAAGCAGCAATGCTGACCTGGTTTCTCTGGCTCTACAGCAGCTCTGCTGTCCTGGTTCTCTGCCTCAAGAGCAGTTCTGCTGACCTGGTTCTTAGGCTCTATAGCAGCTCTGCTGACCTGGTTTCTCTGGCTCTACAGCAGCTCTGCTGACCTGGTTCTCTGGCTCTAGAGCAGCTCTGCTGACCTGGTTCTCTGGCTCTACAACGACTCTTCTGACCTGGTTCTCTGGCTCTAGAGCAGCTCTGCTGACCTGGTTCTATGGCTCTAAAGCAGCTCTGCTGACCTGGTTCTCTGACTCTAAAGCAACTCTGCTGACCTGGTTCTCTCGCTCTAAAGCAACTCTGCTGACATGGATCTCTGGCTCTAAAGCAGCTCTGCTGACCTGGTTCTCTCCCTATAAAGCAGCTCTGCTGACCTGGTTCTCTGGCTCTACGGCAGCTCTGCTGACCTGATTCTCTGGCTCTAGAGCAGCGCTGCTAACCTGGTTCTCTGGCTCTAAAGCAGATCTTCTGGCCTGGTTTTCTGGCTCTAAAGCAGCTCTGCTGACCTGGTTCTCTGGCTCTAGAGCAGCTCTGCTGTCCTGGATCTTAGGCTCTAGAGCAGCTCTGCTGACCTGGTTCTCTGTCTCTAGAGCAGCTCTGTTGACCTGCTTCTCTGGCTCTAAAGCAGCTCTGCTGACATGGTTCTCTCTGTCTAAAGCAGCAATGCTGACCTGGTTTCTCTGGCTCTACAGTAGCTCTGCTGTCCTGGTTCTCTGCCTCAAGAGCAGTTCTGCTGACCTAGTTCTTAGGCTCAATAGCAGCTCTGCTGACCTGGTTTCTCTGGCTCTACAGCAGCTCTGCTAACCTGGTTCTGTGGCTCTGAAGAAGCTCTGCTGACCTAGCTCTCTGGCTCTACAGCAGCTCTGATGACCTGGTTCTCTGGCTCTAAAGAGGCTCTGCTGACCTGGTTCTCTGGCTCTAGAGCAGCTCTGCTGACCTGGTTCTATGGCTGTAAAGAATCTCCTCTGACCTGGTTCTCTGGCTCTACAGCAGCTCTGCTGAACTGGTTCTCTGCCTCTAGAGCAGCTCTGCTGACCTGGTTCTTAGGCTCAAGAGCAACTCTGCTGACCTGGTTCTCTGGCTCTAAAGCAGCTCTGCTGACCTGGTTCTCAAGCAATTCTGCTGACCTGGTTCTCTGGCTCTAAAGCGGCTCTGCTGACTTGGTTCACTGGCTCTAAAGCAGCTCTGCTGACTTTGTTCTCTGGTTGTAGAGCAGCCCTGCTGGCCTGGTTCTAAGGCTCTAGAGCAGCTCTGCTGACTTGGTTCTCTGGCTCTACAACGACTCTGCTGACCTGGTTCTCTGGCTCGAAAGCAGCTCTGCTGACCTGGTTCTCTCCCTCTAAAGCAGCTCTGCTGACCTGGTTCTTATGCTCTAGAGCAGCTCTGCTGACCTGGTTTCTATGGCTCTAAAGCAGCTCTGCTGACCTGGTTCTCTGACTCTAAAGCAACTCTGCTGACCAGGTTCACTCCCTCTAAAGCAGGTCTGCTGACCTGGTTCTCCCCCTCTAAAGCAGCTCTGCTGACCTGGTTCTCTCCCTCTAAAGCAGCTCTGCTGACCTGGTTCTATGGCTGTAAAGAATCTCCTCTGACCTGGTTCTCTGGCTCTACAGCAGCTCTGCTGAACTGGTTCTCTGCCTCTAGAGCAGCTCTGCTGACCTGGTTCTTAGGCTCAAGAGCAACTCTGCTGACCTGGTTCTCTGGCTCTAAAGCAGCTCTGCTGACCTGGTTCTCAAGCAATTCTGCTGACCTGGTTCTCTGGCTCTAAAGCGGCTCTGCTTACCTGGTTCTCTGACTCTAAAGCAGCTCTGCTGACCTGGTTCTATGGCTGTAAAGCGCCTCTGCTGACTTGGTTCACTGGCTCTAAAGCAGCTCTGCTGACTTTGTTCTCTGGTTGTAGAGCAGCCCTGCTGGCCTGGTTCTAAGGCTCTAGAGCAGCTCTGCTGACTTGGTTCTCTGGCTCTACAACGACTCTGCTGACCTGGTTCTCTGGCTCGAAAGCAGCTCTGCTGACCTGGTTCTCTCCCTCTAAAGCAGCTCTGCTGACCTGGTTCTTATGCTCTAGAGCAGCTCTGCTGACCTGGTTTCTATGGCTCTAAAGCAGCTCTGCTGACCTGGTTCTCTGACTCTAAAGCAACTCTGCTGACCAGGTTCTCTCCCTCTAAAGCAGGTCTGCTGACCTGGTTCTCCCCCTCTAAAGCAGCTCTGCTGACCTGGTTCTCTCCCTCTAAAGCAGCTCTGCTGACCTGATTCTCTGGCTCTACGGCAGCTCTGCTGACCTGGTTCTCTGCCTCTAGAGCAGCTCTGCTGACCTGGTTCTTAGGCTCTAGAGCAGCTGTGCTGACCTGGTTTCTATGGCTCTACAGCAGCTCTGCTGACCTGGTTCTCTGACTCTAGAGCAGCTCTGTTGACTTGGGTCTCAGGCTCTAGAGCAGCTCTGCTGACCTGGTTCTCTTGCTCTAAAGCAGCTCTGCTGACCTGGTTCTCTGGCTCTAAAGCAGCTCTGCTGACCTGGTTTCTCTGGCTATAAAGCAGCTCTGCTGACATGGTTCTCTGGCTCTAAAGCTGCTCTTCTGACCTGGTTCGGTGGCACTAAAACAGCTCTGCTGACCTGGTTCTCTGGCTCTATAACGGCTCTGCAGACCTGGTTCTCTAGCTCTAAAGCAGCTCTGCTGACCCGGTTCTCTGGCTCTAGAGCAGCTCTGCTAACCTGGTTCTCTGGCTCTAAAGCAGCTCTGCTGACTTGGTTCTCTGACTCTAAAGCAGCTGGGCTGATCTGGTTATCTGGCTATAGAGCAGCTCTGCTGTCCTGGTTCTTAGGCTCTTGAGCAACTCTGCTGACCTGGTTCTCTAGCTCTACAGCAGCTCTGATAACCTGGTTTCTCTGGCTCTACAGCAACTCTGCTGACCTGGTTATCTGTCTCAAAAGCAGCTCTGCTGAACTGGTTCTCTGTCTCTAGAGCAGCTCTGATGACCTGGTTCTTAGGCTATAGAGCAGCTCTGCTGACCTGGTTCTCTGGCTCTAGAGCAGCTCTGTTGACCTGCTTCTCTGGCTCTAAAGCAGCTCTGCTGACATCGTTCTCTCTGTCTAAAGCAGCAATGCTGACCTAGTTTCTCTGGCTCTACAGTAGCTCTGCTGTCCTGGTTCTCTGCCTCAAGAGCAGTTCTGCTGACCTGGTTCTTAGGCTCAATAGCAGCTCTGCTGACCTGGTTTCTCTGGCTCTACAGCAGCTCTGCTGACCTGGTTCTCTGGCTCTAGAGCAGCTCTGCTGACCTGGTTCTCTGGCTCTAGAGCAGCTCTGCTGACCTGGTTCTCTAGCTCTAGAGCAGCTCTTCTGATGTGGTTCTCTGGCTGTAGAGGAGCCCTGCTGGCCTGGTTCTTAGGCTCTAGAGCAGCTCTGCTGACTTGGTTCTCTGGCTCTACAACGACTCTGCTGACCTGGTTCTCTGGCTCTAGAGCAGCTCTGCTGACCTGGTTCTATGGCTCTAAAGCAGCTCTGCTGACCTGATTCTCTGACTCTAAAGCAACTTTGCTGACCTGGTTCTCTCGCTCTAAAGCAGCTCTGCTGACATGGTTCTCTGGCTCTAAAGCAGCTCTGCTGACCTGGTTCTCTCCCTCTAAAGCAGCTCTGCTGACCTGGTTTCTATGGCTCTAAAGCAGCTCTGCTGACCTGGTTCTCTGACTCTAAAGCAACTCTGCTGACCTGGTTCTCGCCCTCTAGAGCAGCTCTGTTGACCTGGGTCTTAGGCTATAGAGCAGCTCTGCTGACCTGCTTCTCTGGCTCTAAAGCAGCTCTGCTGACCTGGTTCTCTGGCTCTAAAGCAGCTCTGCTGACCTGGTACTATGGCTCTAAAACAGCTCTGCTGACCTGGTTCTCTGGCTTTGAAGCTGCTCTGCTGACCTGGTTCTCTGGCTCTAGAGCAGCTTTTGCTGACCTGGTTCTCTCCCTCTAAAGCAGCTCTGCTGACCTGGTTCTCTGACTCTAAAGCAGCTCTGCTGACCCGGTTCTATGGCTCTAAAGCAGCTTTGCTGACCTGGTTCTCTGGCTCTAGAGCAGCGCTGCTAACCTGGTTCTCTAGCTCTAAAGCAGATCTTCTGGCCTGGTTCTCTGGCTCTAAAGCAGCTCTGCTGACCTGGTTCTCTGGCTCTAGAGCAGCTCTGCTGTCCTGGATCTTAGGCTCTAGAGCAGCTCTGCTGACCTGGTTCTCTGGCTCTACAACGGCTCTGCTGACCCGGTTCTCTGGCTCTAAAGCAGCTCTACTGACCTGATGTTTCTCTGGCTCTAAAACAGCTCTGCTGACCTGGTTCAGTGGCTCTAAAGAAGCTCTACTGACCTAGTTCTCTGGCTCTACAGCAGCTCTGCTGACCTGGTTCTCTGGCTCTAAAGAGACTCTGCTGACCTGGTTCTCTGGCTCTAGAGCAGCTCTGCTGAACTGGTTCTCTGCCTCTAGAGCAGCTCTGCTGACCTGGTTCTTAGGCTCAAGAGCAGCTCTGCTGACCTGGTTCTCTGGCTCTAAAGCAGCTCTGCTGACCTGGTTCTCAAGCAATTCTGCTGACCTGGTTCTCTGGCTCTAAAGCGGCTCTGCTTACCTGGTTCTCTGACTCTAAAGCCGCTCTGCTGACCTGGTTATATGGCTGTAAAGCGCCTCTGCTGACATGGTTCACTGGCTCTAAAGCAGCTCTGCTGACCTTGTTCTCTGGTTGTAGAGCAGCCCTGCTGGCCTGGTTCTAAGGCTCTAGAGCAGCTCTGCTGACTTGGTCCTCTGGCTCTACAATGACTCTGCTGACCTGGTTCTCTAGCTCTAGAGCAGCTCTGCTGACCTGGTACTATGGCTGTAAAGCAGCTACGCTGACCTGGTTTTCTGGCTCTAAAGCAACTCTGCTGACCTGGTTCTCTCCCTCTAAAGCAGCTCTGCTGACCTGGTTCTCTGGCTCGAAAGCAGCTCGGCTGACCTGGTTCTCTCCCTCTAAAGCATCTCTGCTGACCTGGTTCTCTCCCTCTAAAGCCGCTCTGTTGACCTGCTTCTCTGGCTCTACAGCCGCTCTTCTGACCTGGTTCTCTGCCTTTAGAGCAGCTCTGCTGACCTGGTTCTTAGGCTCTAGAGCAGCTCTGCTGACCTGGTTTCTATGGCTCTAAACCAGCTCTGCTGACCTGGTTCTCTGACTCTAAAGCAACTCTGCTGACATGGTTCTCTCCCTCTAAAGCAGGTCTGCTGACCTGGTTCTCCCCCTCTAAAGCAGCTCTGCTGACCTGGTTCTCTCCCTCTAAAGCAGCTCTGCTGACCTGATTCTCTGGCTCTACGGCAGCTCTGCTGACCTGGTTCTCTGCCTCTAGAGCAGCTCTGCTGACCTGGTTCTTAGGCTCTAGAGCAGCTGTGCTGACCTGGTTTCTATGGCTCTACAGCAGCTCTGCTGACCTGGTTCTCTGACTCTAGAGCAGCTCTGTTGACTTGGGTCTCAGGCTCTAGAGCAGCTCTGCTGACCTGGTTCTCTGGCTCTAAAGCAGCTCTGCTGACCTGGTTCTCTGGCTCTAAAGCAGCTCTGCTGACCTGGTTCTATGGCTCTAAAGCAGCTCTGCTGACCTGGTTCTCTGGCTCTGGAGCAGCTCTGCTGACCTGGTTCTCTGGCTCTAGAGCAGCTCTGCTGACCTGGTTCCCTCCCTCTAAAGCAGCTCTGCTGACCTGGTTCTCTGGCTCTAAAGCAACTCTGCTGACCTGGTTTCTCTGGCTATAAAGCAGCTCTGCTGACCTGGTTCTCTGGCTCTAAAGCAGCTCTTCTGACCTGGTTCGGTGGCTCTAAAGCAGTTCTGCTGACCTGGTTCTGTGGCTCTATAACGGCTCTGCAGACCTGGTTCTCTAGCTCTAAAGCAGCTCTGCTGACCTGGTTCTCTGGCTCTAGAGCAGCTCTGCTAACCTGGTTCTCTGGCTCTAAAGCAGCTTTGCTGACCTTGTTCTCTGACTCTAAAGCAGCTCTGCTGACCTGGTTTCTCTGGCTATAAAGCAGCTCTGCTGACCTGGTTCTCTGACTCTAAAGCAGCTCTTCTGACCTGGTTCGGTGGCTCTAAAGCAGCTCTGCTGACCTGGTTCTCTGGCTCTGTAACAGCTCTGCAGACCTGGTTCTCTAGCTCTAAAGCAGCTCTGCTGACCTGGTTCTCTGGCTCTAGAGCAGCTCTGCTAACCTGGTTCTCTGGCTCTAAAGCAGCTCTGCTGACCTGGTTCTCTGACTCTAAAGCAGCTCGGCTGACCTGGTTCTCTGGCTATAGAGCAGCTCTGCTGTCCTGGTTCTTAGGCTCTAGAGCAACTCTGCTGACCTATTTCTCTGGCTCTACAACGGCTCTCCTGACCTGGTTATCTGGCTCTAAAGCAGCTCTGCTGACCTGGTGGTTCTCTGGCTCTAAAACAGCTCTCTTGACCCAGTTCTGTGGCTTTAAAGAAGCTCTGCTGACCTAGTTCTCTGGGTCTACAGCAGCTCTGCTGACCTGGTTCTCTAGCTCTACAGCAGCTCTGATGACCTGGTTCTCTGGCTCTAAAAAGGCTCTGCTGACTTGATTCTCTGGCTCTAAAGCAGCTCTGCTGACCTGGTTCTCTGATTCTATAGCAGCTCTGCTGACCTGGTTTCTCTGGCTCTACAGCAGCTCTGCTGACCTGGTTATCTGTCTCCAAAGCAGCTCTGCTGAACTGGTTCTCTGTCTCTAGAGCAGCTCTGATGACCTGGTTCTGAGGCTCTAGAGCAGCTCTGCTGACCTGGTTCTCTGGCTCTAGAGCAGCTCTGTTGACCTGGTTCTCTGGCTCTAAAGCAGCTCTGCTGACATGGTTCTCTCTGTCTAAAGCAGCAATGCTGACCTGGTTTCTCTGGCTCTACAGCAGCTCTGCTGTCCTGGTTCTCTGCCTCAAGAGCAGTTCTGCTGACCTGGTTCTTAGGCTCTATAGCAGCTCTGCTGACCTGGTTTCTCTGGCTCTACAGCAGCTCTGCTGACCTGGTTCTCTGGCTCTAGAGCAGCTCTGCTGACCTGGTTCTCTGGCTCTACAACGACTCTTCTGACGTGGTTCTCTGGCTCTAGAGCAGCTCTGCTGACCTGGTTCTATGGCTCTAAAGCAGCTCTGCTGACCTGGTTCTCTGACTCTAAAGCAACTCTGCTGACCTGGTTCTCTCGCTCTAAAGCAACTCTGCTGACATGGATCTCTGGCTCTAAAGCAGCTCTGCTGACCTGGTTCTCTCCCTATAAAGCAGCTCTGCTGACCTGGTTCTCTGGCTCTACGGCAGCTTTGCTGACCTGGTTCTCTGGCTCTAGAGCAGCGCTGCTAACCTGGTTCTCTGGCTCTAAAGCAGATCTTCTGGCCTGGTTTTCTGGCTCTAAAGCAGCTCTGCTGACCTGGTTCTCTGGCTCTAGAGCAGCTCTGCTGTCCTGGATCTTAGGCTCTAGAGCAGCTCTGCTGACCTGGTTCTCTGTCTCTAGAGCAGCTCTGTTGACCTGCTTCTCTGGCTCTAAAGCAGCTCTGCTGACATGGTTCTCTCTGTCTAAAGCAGCAATGCTGACCTGGTTTCTCTGGCTCTACAGTAGCTCTGCTGTCCTGGTTCTCTGCCTCAAGAGCAGTTCTGCTGACCTAGTTCTTAGGCTCAATAGCAGCTCTGCTGACCTGGTTTCTCTGGCTCTACAGCAGCTCTGCTAACCTGGTTCTGTGGCTCTGAAGAAGCTCTGCTGACCTAGCACTCTGGCTCTACAGCAGCTCTGATGACCTGGTTCTCTGGCTCTAAAGAGGCTCTGCTGACCTGGTTCTCTGGCTCTAGAGCAGCTCTGCTGACCTGGTTCTATGGCTGTAAAGAATCTCCCATGACCTGGTTCTCTGGCTCTACAGCAGCTCTGCTGAACTGGTTCTCTGCCTCTAGAGCAGCTCTGCTGACCTGGTTCTTAGGCTCAAGAGCAACTCTGCTGACCTGGTTCTCTGGCTCTAAAGCAGCTCTGCTGACCTGGTTCTCAAGCAATTCTGCTGACCTGGTTCTCTGGCTCTAAAGCGGCTCTGCTTACCTGGTTCTCTGACTCTAAAGCAGCTCTGCTGACCTGGTTCTATGGCTGTAAAGCGCCTCTGCTGACTTGGTTCACTGGCTCTAAAGCAGCTCTGCTGACTTTGTTCTCTGGTTGTAGAGCAGCCCTGCTGGCCTGGTTCTAAGGCTCTAGAGCAGCTCTGCTGACTTGGTTCTCTGGCTCTACAACGACTCTGCTGACCTGGTTCTCTGGCTCGAAAGCAGCTCTGCTGACCTGGTTCTCTCCCTCTAAAGCAGCTCTGCTGACCTGGTTCTTATGCTCTAGAGCAGCTCTGCTGACCTGGTTTCTATGGCTCTAAAGCAGCTCTGCTGACCTGGTTCTCTGACTCTAAAGAAACTCTGCTGACCAGGTTCTCTCCCTCTAAAGCAGGTCTGCTGACCTGGTTCTCCCCCTCTAAAGCAGCTCTGCTGACCTGGTTCTCTCCCTCTAAAGCAGCTCTGCTGACCTGATTCTCTGGCTCTACGGCAGCTCTGCTGACCTGGTTCTCTGCCTCTAGAGCAGCTCTGCTGACCTGGTTCTTAGGCTCTAGAGCAGCTGTGCTGACCTGGTTTCTATGTCTCTACAGCAGCTCTGCTGACCTGGTTCTCTGACTCTAGAGCAGCTCTGTTGACTTGGGTCTCAGGCTCTAGAGCAGCTCTGCTGACCTGGTTCTCTGGCTCTAAAGCAGCTCTGCTGACCTGGTTCTCTGGCTCTAAAGCAGCTCTGCTGACCTGGTTCTATGGCTCTAAAGCAGCTCTGCTGACCTGGTTCTCTGGCTCTGGAGCAGCTCTGCTGACCTGGTTCTCTGGCTCTAGAGCAGCTCTGCTCACCTGGTTCTCTCCCTCTACAGCACCTCTGCTGACCTGGTTCTCTGGCTCTAAAGCAGCTCTGCTGACCTGGTTTCTCTGGCTATAAAGCAGCTCTGCTGACATGGTTCTCTGGCTCTAAAGCTGCTCTTCTGACCTGGTTCGGTGGCACTAAAACAGCTCTGCTGACCTGGTTCTCTGGCTCTATAACGGCTCTGCAGACCTGGTTCTCTAGCTCTAAAGCAGCTCTGCTGACCTGGTTCTCTGGCTCTAGAGCAGCTCTGCTAACCTGGTTCTCTGGCTCTAAAGCAGCTCTGCTGACTTGGTTCTCTGACTCTAAAGCAGCTCGGCTGACCTGGTTATCTGGCTATAGAGCAGCTCTGCTGTCCTGGTTCTTAGGCTCTAGAGCAACTCTGCTGACCTGTTTCTCTGGCTCTACAACGGCTCTCCTGACCTGGTTCTCTGGCTCTAAAGCAGCTCTGCTGACCTGGTGGTTTCCTGGCTCTAAAGCAGCTCTCTTGCCCCGGTTCTGTGGCTTTAAAGAAGCTCTGCTGACCTAGTTCTCTGGGTATACAGCAGCTCTGCTGACCTGGTTCTCTAGCTCTACAGCAGCTCTGATAACCTGGTTTCTCTGGCTCTACAGCAACTCTGCTGACCTGGTTATCTGTCTCAAAAGCAGCTCTGCTGAACTGGTTCTCTGTCTCTAGAGCAGCTCTGATGACCTGGTTCTTAGGCTATAGAGCAGCTCTGCTGACCTGGTTCTCTGGCTCTAGAGCAGCTCTTTTGACCTGCTTCTCTGGCTCTAAAGCAGCTCTGCTGACATGGTTCTCTCTGTCTAAAGCAGCAAAGCTGACCTAGTTTCTCTGGCTCTACAGTAGCTCTGCTGTCCTGGTTCTCTGCCTCAAGAGCAGTTCTGCTGACCTGGTTCTTAGGCTCAATAGCAGCTCTGCTGACCTGGTTTCTCTGGCTCTACAGCAGCTCTGCTGACCTGGTTCTCTGGCTCTAGAGCAGCTCTGCTGACCTGGTTCTCTGGCTCTAGAGCAGCTCTGCTGACCTGGTTCTCTAGCTCTAGAGCAGCTCTTCTGATGTGGTTCTCTGGCTGTAGAGGAGCCCTGCTGGCCTGGTTCTTAGGCTCTAGAGCAGCTCTGCTGACTTGGTTCTCTGGCTCTACAACGACTCTGCTGACCTGGTTCTCTCCCTCTAAAGCAGCTCTGCTGACCTGATTCTCTGGCTCTACGGCAGCTCTGCTGACCTGGTTCTCTGCCTCTAGAGCAGCTCTGCTGACCTGGTTCTTAGGCTCTAGAGCAGCTGTGCTGACCTGGTTTCTATGGCTCTACAGCAGCTCTGCTGACCTGGTTCTCTGACTCTAGAGCAGCTCTGTTGACTTGGGTCTCATGCTCTAGAGCAGCTCTGCTGACCTGGTTCTCTGGCTCTAAAGCAGCTCTGCTGACCTGGTTCTCTGGCTCTAAAGCAGCTCTGCTGACCTGGTTCTATGGCTCTAAAGCAGCTCTGCTGACCTGGGTCTCTGGCTCTGGAGCAGCTCTGCTGACCTGGTTCTCTGGCTCTAGAGCAGCTCTGCTCACCTGGTTCTCTCCCTCTACAGCACCTCTGCTGACCTGGTTCTCTGGCTCTAAAGCAGCTCTGCTGACCTGGTTTCTCTGGCTATAAAGCAGCTCTGCTGACATGGTTCTCTGGCTCTAAAGCTGCTCTTCTGACCTGGTTCGGTGGCACTAAAACAGCTCTGCTGACCTGGTTCTCTGGCTCTATAACGGCTCTGCAGACCTGGTTCTCTAGCTCTAAAGCAGCTCTGCTGACCTGGTTCTCTGGCTCTAGAGCAGCTCTGCTAACCTGGTTCTCTGGCTCTAAAGCAGCTCTGCTGACTTGGTTCTCTGACTCTAAAGCAGCTCGGCTGACCTGGTTATCTGGCTATAGAGCAGCTCTGCTGTCCTGGTTCTTAGGCTCTTGAGCAACTCTGCTGACCTGGTTCTCTAGCTCTACAGCAGCTCTGATAACCTGGTTTCTCTGGCTCTACAGCAACTCTGCTGACCTGGTTATCTGTCTCAAAAGCAGCTCTGCTGAACTGGTTCTCTGTCTCTAGAGCAGCTCTGATGACCTGGTTCTTAGGCTATAGAGCAGCTCTGCTGACCTGGTTCTCTGGCTCTAGAGCAGCTCTGTTGACCTGCTTCTCTGGCTCTAAAGCAGCTCTGCTGACATCGTTCTCTCTGTCTAAAGCAGCAATGCTGACCTAGTTTCTCTGGCTCTACAGTAGCTCTGCTGTCCTGGTTCTCTGCCTCAAGAGCAGTTCTGCTGACCTGGTTCTTAGGCTCAATAGCAGCTCTGCTGACCTGGTTTCTCTGGCTCTACAGCAGCTCTGCTGACCTGGTTCTCTGGCTCTAGAGCAGCTCTGCTGACCTGGTTCTCTGGCTCTAGAGCAGCTCTGCTGACCTGGTTCTCTAGCTCTAGAGCAGCTCTTCTGATGTGGTTCTCTGGCTGTAGAGGAGCCCTGCTGGCCTGGTTCTTAGGCTCTAGAGCAGCTCTGCTGACTTGGTTCTCTGGCTCTACAACGACTCTGCTGACCTGGTTCTCTGGCTCTAGAGCAGCTCTGCTGACCTGGTTCTATGGCTCTAAAGCAGCTCTGCTGACCTGATTCTCTGACTCTAAAGCAACTTTGCTGACCTGGTTCTCTCGCTCTAAAGCAGCTCTGCTGACATGGTTCTCTGGCTCTAAAGCAGCTCTGCTGACCTGGTTCTCTCCCTCTAAAGCAGCTCTGCTGACCTGGTTATCTGGCTCTACGGCAGCTCTGCTGACCTGGTTCTCTGCCTCTAGAGCAGCTCTGCTAACCTGGTTTTTAGGCTCTAGAGCAGCTCTGCTGACCTGGTGTCTATGGCTCTACAGCAGCTTTTCTGACCTGGTTCTCGGACTCTAGAGCAGCTCTGTTGAGCTGGGTCTTAGGCTCTAGAGCAGCTCTGCTGACCTGCTTCTCTGGCTCTAAAGCAGCTCTGCTGACCTGGTTCTCTGGCTCTAAAGCAGCTCTGCTGACCTGGGTCTCTGGCTCTGGAGCAGCTCTGCTGACCTGGTTCTCTGGCTCTAGAGCAGCTCTGCTCACCTGGTTCTCTCCCTCTACAGCACCTCTGCTGACCTGGTTCTCTGGCTCTAAAGCAGCTCTGCTGACCTGGTTTCTCTGGCTATAAAGCAGCTCTGCTGACATGGTTCTCTGGCTCTAAAGCTGCTCTTCTGACCTGGTTCGGTGGCACTAAAACAGCTCTGCTGACCTGGTTCTCTGGCTCTATAACGGCTCTGCAGACCTGGTTCTCTAGCTCTAAAGCAGCTCTGCTGACCTGGTTCTCTGGCTCTAGAGCGGCTCTGCTAACCTGGTTCTCTGGCTCTAAAGCAGCTCTGCTGACTTGGTTCTCTGACTCTAAAGCAGCTCGGCTGACCTGGTTATCTGGCTATAGAGCAGCTCTGCTGTCCTGGTTCTTAGGCTCTTGAGCAACTCTGCTGACCTGGTTCTCTAGCTCTACAGCAGCTCTGATAACCTGGTTTCTCTGGCTCTACAGCAACTCTGCTGACCTGGTTATCTGTCTCAAAAGCAGCTGTGCTGAACTGGTTCTCTGTCTCTAGACCAGCTCTGATGACCTGGTTCTTAGGCTATAGAGCAGCTCTGCTGACCTGGTTCTCTGGCTCTAGAGCAGCTCTGTTGACCTGCTTCTCTGGCTCTAAAGCAGCTCTGCTGACATCGTTCTCTCTGTCTAAAGCAGCAATGCTGACCTAGTTTCTCTGGCTCTACAGTAGCTCTGCTGTCCTGGTTCTCTGCCTCAAGAGCAGTTCTGCTGACCTGGTTCTTAGGCTCAATAGCAGCTCTGCTGACCTGGTTTCTCTGGCTCTACAGCAGCTCTGCTGACCTGGTTCTCTGGCTCTAGAGCAGCTCTGCTGACCTGGTTCTCTGGCTCTTGAGCAGCTCTGCTGACCTGGTTCTCTAGCTCTAGAGCAGCTCTTCTGATGTGGTTCTCTGGCTTTAGAGGAGCCCTGCTGGCCTGGTTCTTAGGCTCTAGAGCAGCTCTGCTGACTTGGTTCTCTGGCTCTACAACGACTCTGCTGACCTGGTTCTCTGGCTCTAGAGCAGCTCTGCTGACCTGGTTCTATGGCTCTAAAGCAGCTCTGCTGACCTGATTCTCTGACTCTAAAGCAACTTTGCTGACCTGGTTCTCTCGCTCTAAAGCAGCTCTGCTGACATGGTTCTCTGGCTCTAAAGCAGCTCTGCTGACCTGGTTCTCTCCCTCTAAAGCAGCTCTGCTGACCTGGTTATCTGGCTCTACGGCAGCTCTGCTGACCTGGTTCTCTGCCTCTAGAGCAGCTCTGCTAACCTGGTTTTTAGGCTCTAGAGCAGCTCTGCTGACCTGGTGTCTATGGCTCTACAGCAGCTTTTCTGACCTGGTTCTCGGACTCTAGAGCAGCTCTGTTGTGCTGGGTCTTAGGCTCTAGAGCAGCTCTGCTGACCTGCTTCTCTGGCTCTAAAGCAGCTCTGCTGACCTGGTTCTCTGGCTCTAAAGCAGCTCTGCTGACCTGGTTCTATGGCTCTAAAGCAGCTCTGCTGACCTGGTTCTCTGGCTTTGAAGCTGCTCTGCTGACCTGGTTCTCTGGCTCTAGAGCAGCTCTGCTGACCTGGTTCTCTACCTCTAAAGCAGCTCTGCTGACCTGGTTCTCTGACTCTAAAGCAGCTCTGCTGACTTGGTTTCTCTGGCTCTATAACAGCTCTGCAGACCTAGTTTCTCTGGTTCTAGAGCAGCTCTGCTGACCTGTTTCTCTGGCTCTAAAGCAGATCTTCTGACCTGGTTCTATGGCTCTAAAGCAGCTCTGCTGACCTGGTTCTCTGGCTCTACAATGGCTCAGCTGACCTGGTTCTGTTGCTCTAAAGCAGCTCTGCTGACCTGGTTCTCTGGCTCTAGAGCAGCACTGCTAACCTGGTTCTATGGCTGTAAAGAATCTCCTCTGACCTGGTTCTCTGGCTCTACAGCAGCTCTGCTAAACTGGTTCTCTGTCTCTAGAGCAGCTATGCTGACCTGGATCTTAGGCTCGAGAGCAGCTCTGCTGACCTGGTTCTCTGACTCTAAAGCAACTATGCTGACCTGGTTCTCTCGCTCTAAAGCAGCTCTGCTGACATGGTTCTCTGGCTCTAAAGCAGCTCTGCTGACCTGGTTCTCTCCCTCTAAAGCAGCTCTGCTGACATGGTTCTCTGGCTCTACGGCAGCTCTGCTGACCTGGATCTCTGCCTCTAGAGCAGCTCTGCTAACCTGGTTTTTAGGCTCTATAGCAGCTCTGCTGACCTGGTGTCTATGGCTCTACAGCAGCTCTGCTGACCTGGTTCTCTGACTCTAGAACAGCTCTGTTGACCTGGGTCTTAGGCTCTAGAGCAGCTCTGCTGACCTGCTTCTCTGGCTCTAAAGCAGCTCTGCTGACCTGGTTCTCTGGCTCTAAAGCAGCTCTGCTGACCTGGTTCTATGGCTCTAAAGCAGCTCTGCTGACCTGGTTCTCTGGCTTTGAAGCTGCTCTGCTGACCTGGTTCTCTGGCTCTAGAGCAGCTCTGCTGACCTGGTTCTCTACCTCTAAAGCAGCTCTGCTGACCTGGTTGTCTGACTCTAAAGCAGCTCTGCTGACTTGGTTTCTCTGGCTCTAAAGCATCTCTGCAGACCTAGTTTCTCTGGTTCTAGAGCAGCTCTGCTGACCTGTTTCTCTGGCTCTAAAGCAGATCTTCTGACCTGGTTCTATGGCTCTAAAGCAGCTCTGCTGACCTGGTTCTCTGGCTTTGAAGCTGCTCTGCTGACCTGGTTCTCTGGCTCTAGAGCAGCTCTGCTGACCTGGTTCTCTCCCTCTAAAGCAGCTCTGCTGTCCTGGTTCTCAAGCAGTTCTGCTGACCTGGTTCTCTGGCTCTAAATTGGCTCTGCTTACCTGGTTCTCTGACTCTAAGGAAAGGAAAGCAGCGGCAAAGCGCTACGAAGTGGCAAAACGGTGACTTAGTCATTAATATATCATCATACAACCTTTCCCACCAAGAAAAATCTCTTTTGGGACGTGGCCTTTCGTTTGTTCCAACGACACATACTAACCATTTGCAAACACAAGGTGAATTTTACAGATTTATGCGAACCATTCGGCTGAAACATTTTTTCAATGAAGTTGAAATTGAAACTACACAAGATCAAACCTCCACGCATCATCCATTCAAACCTAAAAGTACCTTTATGCCACCAGTAACTCACAAAACTCTGGACAGTTTTGAGACATTGGTTAATAAAGATTTGGAAAAACTTAATTATAAACCAAAACATCACAACAACATGTCAAAACATGAACGTCTAATTTTGTCCAAATTATCACAGAACCAGTCAATCACAATTCAGCCGGCAGATAAAGGTGGGGCAATAGTGTTGATGGATACAGAATATTACAATTCCAAAGTCCTGATACATATTTCGGATACCAACACTTATCTACAACTGCCAAGTGATCCTACAATACAGCTTTTGGAGTTACTCAAGTCCATTCTCAATCAGGCTCTTGAACAAACATGGATCGATTACAATACACGTCTTTTTCTACTATCCACCAACCCACAACGTCCGCATTCATACATGATCCCTAAAATACACAAGGATCCCCAAGATCCTCCTTTCCGTCCAATAGTTTCTGGATGCAAATCTATTTTTGATCCCATCGGTAAATTTTTGGATCATTTCCTTCAGCAGTTTGTACAAGCTTGGCAAACCTACATCAAGGATACCACTCATTTTTTACAATTACTCCAACAAACTACAATTGGACCTCTGGACTCCATATACTTATGCACCATTGATGTTACAGCTCTTTACACCTCCATTCCTCATGCGGCTGGTCTTGAAGCGGTTGAATGGGCATTACTTCAAATGGAAGACGTGAACATTGAGAAGGTCTTGATTTTACAACTTTTAAAGTTCTGTTTACATAACAGCTATTTTCAATATCAAGACAAATTTTATGCCCAACTGAATGGTACTTCAATGGGCTTTTCAGGAGCACCAGCCTATGCAAACATCTATATGGCTCAATATGAATTGGAGCATATCATTTCCAACCCAGATTGGTGGTCAAAAATACGTCTCTACTGTCGTTTCATAGATGACATTTTTTTAATTTGGGGCGACTCAAAACAGTCTTTTATCTCCATGATAGAGACACTCAACAGCCAACATACCCACATTCAACTGACCTATAACATTCATCAGGACTCTATTCATTATCTGGATGTACAAATTACCAAAACATCAACGAACCAATTTCAGACTACTGTTTTCCACAAACCTACCGATCGCAATAGTCCACTAACCTTTACAAGTTTTCATCCACGCCATTTAATCAACAATTTGCCAATGTCACAATTCACTAGAATACGCCGCATTTGTTCTGACCCGGACAACAGTACCC
The DNA here is from genome assembly GCF_964204655.1 of Triturus cristatus. Classification (NCBI taxonomy): domain Eukaryota; kingdom Metazoa; phylum Chordata; class Amphibia; order Caudata; family Salamandridae; genus Triturus; species Triturus cristatus. The sequence goes on from NC_140579.1 coordinate 1,162,921,233, forward strand.
TCCAACTTCAAACAGCTGTTGAGAAATTTTCTTCAAGAGGGTACCCTGAAGAGGTACTACAAACATGCCTCACACGAGCTACGTCCATCTCAAGGACAGATTTACTCAAACAGAAACCTAAGATTTCTACGACTAGATTGGTATTCGTCAGTAACTTCTCAACATCCTCATCTAAAATCAAGAAAATCATCCTAACGCGGTGGGAATTATTACAACAAGAGCAGGATTTTCAACAACTGTATCTTGAAAAACCGTTATTTGCATACAAAAGAGGCAGAAACCTGCGGAATCTATTGAAATTTTCCAAAACCAAGGACAAATCCATTGTCTATTATGGCACCCGTAAATGTCATTCATGTATTCATTGCAATAATGTCATCACTGGTAACACTTTAACTCACCCTATGTCTGGCTTAAACATCCCTTTGCAACATAACAGCGATTGTAACACGACTCATGTCATTTATTGTATAAAATGCCCTTGTGGCAAGGCCTATGTAGGCAAGACTGAAAGGAAAATAAAAACAAGGATTACTGAGCATAAATCCAGAATCAGGAACAAGCACAGCACCTCAAGTCTAGCCATGCATTGGCTAGAAGCCAAACACTTGATTTCCCAACTACGGTTTCAAATCATAGAGTCCATGGATGTCAAACCGGGCGTGGACATCACAAACGTACTCTTACATAGAGAGCTCTTTTGGATTCAGAAACTTCAGACACTGTCCCCCAGTGGTCTCAATGACCGTTTAGATCTCTCATGTTTTCTATAACCACATCTTTCATAGATATTGTAACCCTTAGGAAGCCAAGCGTAGGAATTCATGCATTATCACGAGTAGTCTGTGCATCAGAGACGTTATTGCAATTTGTATGTACGTAATTACACACCATACCAGGGACTTTTCTATCTAAAACCCGTGGATCGTTTTAACCATTTTTTGCTTTTATTATTAACCACATCAATTATTTCTTTATTTAATTCTTCTTTCTTTATTTAATTATTTTTTTATCAAACACTCATCACAACATTTTTCTAACCATTCTGATATTCATTCTGTTAATCCTTTTCTTTCTTTTCATTTTTGTCTTTCTGTGGCGTTTAGACTTTGCTCTCATGCTCTATAACTTTATTGACAATTTTTAAGTGGCCACAATTGACTGCGGTGTTTTTGATACAAAGTATCCATTCATTGCGTGTTGATGTCTCCGGTCTTTTTTCTAATGATCGAGTAGACTTGGCATTATCTCATGCATTAATGTCTAAAGTGATAGTTCATTTTATCCTGCCCCATATATGGATAGCACATTACACCCTCTCCTTTTCTTTCACAACAACGTGTGAAGCCCTTTTTTTAGTATAATGAACGTTTTGAAGATACAATCACCATTGACACATTGAAACATTCTGACGCGCGGGCATATTTCGATATTAAATTGTCATTTGCGTTCTTTTTCTTGAATGGGAGTTCGTATACATAATGTTTAAATAATCGTGCGCTTTGGGATACTTAGATCTTTTTACATTACCTCGCTCTCAGCAAGCTAAATACGTTTTACATATCATGGCGCTACATGTTAGTCCCCTTTCCATTACTATGAACTCCTTACTGACTTGGCGATCGTCGCGGATTTAAATTTGGCGCGTTTTTCGTCAGTTTAAAACTTTCGTAACGAAGAGAGGACTTATACGTGATAGCTGGTTGTACCCCGCCGCGGTTCCATAGTAAGTAGAAACTCTCGTATTTTTTTAAAAACCGAGCTACAGTGTTTTTCATCTCAGCTAAAGAAGCGGTAGCACTTAGACAATATTTCTCTATTATTATGTTTTCAGCGTGTTGTGATGGAGACGAAGTTTTCTTGTCTGGTTTAGACGACATTTAAAATATTCAGACGCCACATCACTTTTTTCTCGTATTGAAATTATCGCCTTGCCTGGCGGGTAAGTCATGTTGTTTTTATATGGTTTACAAGCGTTTTGAGTTAACCTTAGAACTTTTTCTGATGGAGGCACGTCTTTTGGTTTTCAGAACCAGTCAACCTGCGCACATCGTTCAATTTGCATTAAGGCCACACCCACATAATATTTGAGGTGAGCTTGCATCATTATTTATTCGGCGGATTTGTCGTATCCACATAGTTATCTCTCAGTATTCCTTTCATTACTTTACTCATGTCTTATCTAACCAGATGTTCTCCTCTGGAGCTAATGGTCGCTTTTGTCTTCATTCTAATTACATTTTAATTTTTATTTGCACGATTGGGTGATGGTATTTCTTCTGTCAAGACTTGTGGTCTGTCTAAAAAGGAGAGTTGTTTTACCACAATAGTGTTCCACGGTTGCATTATGTGAATTAAGTTATCTGCCACCATGTATCCTTCTTGTGTAAAGAGTGTAACAATGTGTTGCATTGAGTATAATAATATGTATTTCTTTCACAGAACGCCCCTGACGAAGGGACAGCCAAGTCCCGAAATGCATTGGGCTCATCACAAGCATTTCATTGTGATTCCATGAAACATTATGTGGCATGTTTAAACATTGTAGTGTATATGGTAGTTGTCTACCGTTTCTTGTAAAAATGTTGATGTATTAACAATGTTATGTTTTGAAGCTGTTGTTTACATATATGTTGAAAATATATGTTTAAACGAATAATTGTGTTGGATATATTTTGATCTATAATCTTTCGTAAATTTTTGGGAATTGAGACTAATTGTTAGTAACTCAGTTACAAATAGCACAGTGCGCAGCGCCAATCATTAGTTGATTGAATCATTGTATCTCTGACTCTAAAGCAGCTCTGCTGACCTGGTTTCTATGGCTCTACAGCAGCTCTGCTGACCTGGTTCTCTGGCTCTAGAGCAGCTCTGCTGACCTGGTTCTTAGGCTCGAGAGCAGCTCTGCTGACCTGGTTCTCTGGCTCTAAAGCAGCTCTGCTGACCTGGTTCTCAAGCAGTTCTGCTGACCTGGCTCTCTGGCTCTAAAGCGGCTCTGCTTACCTGGTTCTCTGACTCTAAAGCAGCTCTGCTGACCTGGTTCTATGGCTGTAAAGCGGCTCTGCTGACATCCTTCTCTGGCTCTAAAGCAGCTCTGCTGACGTGATTCTATGGCTCTAAAGCAGCTCTGCTGACCTGGTTCTCTGGCTCTAAAGCAGATCTTCTGGCCTGGTTCTCTTGCTCTAAAGCAGCTCTGCTGACCTGGTTCTCTGGCTCTAGAGCAGCTCTGCTGTCCTGGTTCTCTGGCTCTACAAAGGCTCTGCTGACCCGGTTCTCTGGCTCTAAAGCAGCTCTACTGACCTGATGTTTCTCTGGCTCTAAAACAGCTCTGCTGACCTGGTTCAGTGGCTCTAAAGAAGCTCTGCTGACCTAGTTCTCTGGCTCTACAGCAGCTCTGCTGACCTGGTTCTCTGACTCTAAAGAGACTCTGCTGACCTGGTTCTCTGGCTCTAGAGCAGCTCTGCTGACCTGGTTCTATGGCTGTAAAGAATCTCCTCTGACCTGGTTCTCTGGCTCTACAGCAGCTCTGCTGAACTGGTTCTCTGCCTCTAGAGCAGCTCTGCTGACCTGGTTCTTAGGCTCAAGAGCAGCTCTGCTGACCTGGTTCTCTGGCTCTAAAGCAGCTCTGCTGACCTGGTTCTCAAGCAATTCTGCTGACCTGGTTCTCTGGCTCTAAAGCGGCTCTGCTTACCTGGTTCTCTGACTCTAAAGCAGCTCTGCTGACCTTGTTCTATGGCTGTAAAGCGCCTCTGCTGACATGGTTCACTGGCTCTAAAGCAGCTCTGCTGACCTTGTTCTCTGGTTGTAGAGCAGCCCTGCTGGCCTGGTTCTAAGGCTCTAGAGCAGCTCTGCTGACTTGGTTCTCTGGCTCTACAATGACTCTGCTGACCTGGTTCTCTAGCTCTAGAGCAGCTCTGCTGACCTGGTTCTATGGCTCTAAAGAAGCTACGCTGACCTGGTTTTCTGGCTCTAAAGCAACTCTGCTGACCTGGTTCTCTCCCTCTAAAGCAGCTCTGCTGACCTGGTTCTCTGGCTCGAAAGCAGCTCGGCTGACCTGGTTCTCTCCCTCTAAAGCAGCTCTGCTGACCTGGTTCTCTCCCTCTAAAGCAGGTCTGCTGACCTGGTTCTCCCCCTCTAAAGCAGCTCTGCTGACCTGGTTCTCTCCCTCTAAAGCAGCTCTGCTGACCTGATTCTCTGGCTCTACGGCAGCTCTGCTGACCTGGTTCTCTGCCTCTAGAGCAGCTCTGCTGACCTGGTTCTTAGGCTCTAGAGCAGCTGTGCTGACCTGGTTTCTATGGCTCTACAGCAGCTCTGCTGACCTGGTTCTCTGACTCTAGAGCAGCTCTGTTGACTTGGGTCTCAGGCTCTAGAGCAGCTCTGCTGACCTGGTTCTCTGGCTCTAAAGCAGCTCTGCTGACCTGGTTCTCTGGCTCTAAAGCAGCTCTGCTGACCTGGTTCTATGGCTCTAAAGCAGCTCTGCTGACCTGGTTCTCTGGCTCTGGAGCAGCTCTGCTGACCTGGTTCTCTGGCTCTAGAGCAGCTCTGCTCACCTGGTTCTCTCCCTCTACAGCACCTCTGCTGACCTGGTTCTCTGGCTCTAAAGCAGCTCTGCTGACCTGGTTTCTCTGGCTATAAAGCAGCTCTGCTGACATGGTTCTCTGGCTCTAAAGCTGCTCTTCTGACCTGGTTCGGTGGCACTAAAACAGCTCTGCTGACCTGGTTCTCTGGCTCTATAACGGCTCTGCAGACCTGGTTCTCTAGCTCTAAAGCAGCTCTGCTGACCTGGTTCTCTGGCTCTAGAGCAGCTCTGCTAACCTGGTTCTCTGGCTCTAAAGCAGCTCTGCTGACTTGGTTCTCTGACTCTAAAGCAGCTCGGCTGACCTGGTTATCTGGCTATAGAGCAGCTCTGCTGTCCTGGTTCTTAGGCTCTAGAGCAACTCTGCTGACCTGTTTCTCTGGCTCTACAACGGCTCTCCTGACCTGGTTCTCTGGCTCTAAAGCAGCTCTGCTGACCTGGTGGTTTCCTGGCTCTAAAGCAGCTCTCTTGCCCCGGTTCTGTGGCTTTAAAGAAGCTCTGCTGACCTAGTTCTCTGGGTATACAGCAGCTCTGCTGACCTGGTTCTCTAGCTCTACAGCAGCTCTGATAACCTGGTTTCTCTGGCTCTACAGCAACTCTGCTGACCTGGTTATCTGTCTCAAAAGCAACTCTGCTGAACTGGTTCTCTGTCTCTAGAGCAGCTCTGATGACCTGGTTCTTAGGCTATAGAGCAGCTCTGCTGACCTGGTTCTCTGGCTCTAGAGCAGCTCTATTGACCTGCTTCTCTGGCTCTAAAGCAGCTCTGCTGACATGGTTCTCTCTGTCTAAAGCAGCAATGCTGACCTAGTTTCTCTGGCTCTACAGTAGCTCTGCTGTCCTGGTTCTCTGCCTCAAGAGCAGTTCTGCTGACCTTGTTCTTAGGCTCAATAGCAGCTCTGCTGACCTGGTTTCTCTGGCTCTACAGCAGCTATGCTGACCTGGTTCTCTGGCTCTAGAGCAGCTCTGCTGACCTGGTTCTCTGGCTCTAGAGCAGCTCTGCTGACCTGGTTCTCTAGCTCTAGAGCAGCTCTTCTGATGTGGTTCTCTGGCTGTAGAGGAGCCCTGCTGGCCTGGTTCTTAGGCTCTAGAGCAGCTCTGCTGACTTGGTTCTCTGGCTCTACAACAACTCTGCTGACCTGGTTCTCTCCCTCTAAAGCAGCTCTGCTGACCTGATTCTCTGGCTCTACGGCAGCTCTGCTGACCTGGTTCTCTGCCTCTAGAGCAGCTCTGCTGACCTGGTTCTTAGGCTCTAGAGCAGCTGTGCTGACCTGGTTTCTATGGCTCTACAGCAGCTCTGCTGACCTGGTTCTCTGACTCTAGAGCAGCTCTGTTGACTTGGGTCTCATGCTCTAGAGCAGCTCTGCTGACCTGGTTCTCTGGCTCTAAAGCAGCTCTGCTGACCTGGTTCTCTGGCTCTAAAGCAGCTCTGCTGACCTGGTTCTATGGCTCTAAAGCATCTCTGCTGACCTGGTTCTCTGGCTCTGGAGCAGCTCTGCTGACCTGGTTCTCTGGCTCTAGAGCAGCTCTGCTCACCTGGTTCTCTCCCTCTACAGCACCTCTTCTGACCTGGTTCTCTGGCTCTAAAGCAGCTCTGCTGACCTGGTTTCTCTGGCTATAAAGCAGCTCTGCTGACATGGTTCTCTGGCTCTAAAGCTGCTCTTCTGACCTGGTTCGGTGGCACTAAAACAGCTCTGCTGACCTGGTTCTCTGGCTCTATAACGGCTCTGCAGACCTGGTTCTCTAGCTCTAAAGCAGCTCTGCTGACCTGGTTCTCTGGCTCTAGAGCAGCCCTGCTAACCTGGTTCTCTGGCTCTAAAGCAGCTCTGCTGACTTGGTTCTCTGACTCTAAAGCAGCTCGGCTGACCTGGTTATCTGGCTATAGAGCAGCTCTGCTGTCCTGGTTCTTAGGCTCTAGAGCAACTCTGCTGACCTGTTTCTCTGGCTCTACAACGGCTCTCCTGACCTGGTTCTCTGGCTCTAAAGCAGCTCTGCTGACGTGGTGGTTTCCTGGCTCTAAAGCAGCTCTCTTGCCCCGGTTCTGTGGCTTTAAAGAAGCTCTGCTGACCTAGTTCTCTGGGTATACAGCAGCTCTGCTGACCTGGTTCTCTAGCTCTACAGCAGCTCTGATAACCTGGTTTCTCTGGCTCTACAGCAACTCTGCTGACCTGGTTATCTGTCTCAAAAGCAGCTCTGCTGAACTGGTTCTCTGTCTCTAGAGCAGCTCTGATTACCTGGTTCTTAGGCTATAGAGCAGCTCTGCTGACCTGGTTCTCTGGCTCTAGAGCAGCTCTGTTGACCTGCTTCTCTGGCTCTAAAGCAGCTCTGCTGACATGGTTCTCTCTGTCTAAAGAAGCAATGCTGACCTAGTTTCTCTAGCTCTACAGTAGCTCTGCTGTCCTGGTTCTCTGCCTCAAGAGCAGTTCTGCTGACCTGGTTCTTAGGCTCAATAGCAGCTCTGCTGACCTGGTTTCTCTGGCTCTACAGCAGCTCTGCTGACCTGGTTCTCTGGCTCTAAAGCAGCTCTGCTGACCTGGTTCTCTGGCTCTAGAGCAGCTCTGCTGACCTGGTTCTCTAGCTCTAGAGCAGCTCTTCTGATGTGGTTCTCTGGCTGTAGAGGAGCCCTGCTGGCCTGGTTCTTAGGCTCTAGAGCAGCTCTGCTGACCTGGTTCTATGGCTCTAAAGCAGCTCTGCTGACCTGATTCTCTGACTCTAAAGCAACTTTGCTGACCTGGTTCTCTCGCTCTGAAGCAGCTCTGCTGACATGGTTCTCTGGCTCTAAAGCAGCTCTGCTGACCTGGTTCTCTCCCTCTAAAGCAGCTCTGCTGACCTGGTTATCTGGCTCTACGGCAGCTCTGCTGACCTGGTTCTCTGCCTCTAGAGCAGCTCTGCTAACCTGGTTTTTAGGCTCTAGAGCAGCTCTGCTGACCTGGTGTCTATGGCTCTACAGCAGCTTTTCTGACCTGGTTCTCTGACTCTAGAGCAGCTCTGTTGACCTGGGTCTTAGGCTCTAGAGCAGCTCTGCTGACCTGCTTCTCTGGCTCTAAAGCAGCTCTGCTGACCTGGTTCTCTGGCTCTAAAGCAGCTCTGCTGACCTGGTTCTATGGCTCTAAAGCAGCTCTGCTGACCTGGTTCTCTGGCTTTGAAGCTGCTCTGCTGACCTGGTTCTCTGGCTCTAGAGCAGCTCTGCTGACCTGGTTCTCTACCTCTAAAGCAGCTCTGCTGACCTGGTTCTCTGACTCTAAAGCAGCTCTGCTGACTTGGTTTCTCTGGCTCTATAACAGCTCTGCAGACCTAGTTTCTCTGGTTCTAGAGCAGCTCTGCTGACCTGTTTCTCTGGCTCTAAAGCGGATCTTCTTACCTGGTTCTATGGCTCTAAAGCAGCTCTGCTGACCTGGTTCTCTGGCTCTACAATGGCTCAGCTGACCTGGTTCTGTTGCTCTAAAGCAGCTCTGCTGACCTGGTTCTCTGGCTCTAGAGCAGCACTGCTAACCTGGTTCTATGGCTGTAAAGAATCTCCTCTGACCTGGTTCTCTGGCTCTACAGCAGCTCTGCTAAACTGGTTCTCTGCCTCTAGAGCAGCTATGCTGACCTGGATCTTAGGCTCGAGAGCAGCTCTGCCGACCTGGTTCTCTGACTCTAAAGCAACTATGCTGACCTGGTTCTCTCGCTCTAAAGCAGCTCTGCTGACATGGTTCTCTGGCTCTAAAGCAGCTCTGCTGACCTGGTTCTCTCCCTCTAAAGCAGCTCTGCTGACATGGTTCTCTGGCTCTACGGCAGCTCTGCTGACCTGGATCTCTGCCTCTAGAGCAGCTCTGCTAACCTGGTTTTTAGGCTCTATAGCAGCTCTGCTGACCTGGTGTCTATGGCTCTACAGCAGCTCTGCTGACCTGGTTCTCTGACTCTAGAGCAGCTCTGTTGACCTGGGTCTTAGGCTCTAGAGGAGCTCTGCTGACCTGCTTCTCTGGCTCTAAAGCAGCTCTGCTGACCTGGTTCTCTGGCTCTAAAGCAGCTCTGCTGACCTGGTTCTATGGCTCTAAAGCAGCTCTGCTGACCTGGTTCTCTGGCTTTGAAGCTGCTCTGCTGACCTGGTTCTCTGGCTCTAGAGCAGCTCTGCTGACCTGGTTCTCTACCTCTAAAGCAGCTCTGCTGACCTGGTTGTCTGACTCTAAAGCAGCTCTGCTGACTTGGTTTCTCTGGCTCTAAAGCATCTCTGCAGACCTAGTTTCTCTGGTTCTAGAGCAGCTCTGCTGACCTGTTTCTCTGGCTCTAAAGCAGATCTTCTGACCTGGTTCTATGGCTCTAAAGCAGCTCTGCTGACCTGGTTCTCTGGCTTTGAAGCTGCTCTGCTGACCTGGTTCTCTGGCTCTAGAGCAGCTCTGCTGACCTGGTTCTCTCCCTCTAAAGCAGCTCTGCTGACCTGGTTCTCAAGCAGTTCTGCTGACCTGGTTCTCTGGCTCTAAATTGGCTCTGCTTACCTGGTTCTCTGACTCTAAAGCAGCTCTGCTGACCTTCCTCTTAGGCTTTAGAGCAGCTCTGCTGACCTGGTTTCTATGGCTCTACAGCAGCTCTGCTGACCTGGTTCTCTGGCTCTAGAGCAGCTCTGCTGACCTGGTTCTTAGGCTCGAGAGCAGCTCTGCTGACCTGGTTCTCTGGCTCTAAAGCAGCTCTGCTGACCTGGTTCTCAAGCAGTTCTGCTGACCTGGCTCTCTGGCTCTAAAGCGGCTCTGCTTACCTGGTTCTCTGACTCTAAAGCAGCTCTGCTGACCTGGTTCTATGGCTGTAAAGCGGCTCTGCTGACATGGTTCTCTGGCTCTAAAGCAGCTCTGCTGACGTGGTTCTATGGCTCTAAAGCAGCTCTGCTGACCTGGTTCTCTGGCTCTAAAGCAGATCTTCTGGCCTGGTTCTCTTGCTCTAAAGCAGCTCTGCTGACCTGGTTCTCTGGCTCTAGAGCAGCTCTGCTGTCCTGGATCTTAGGCTCTAGAGCAGCTCTGCTGACCTGGTTCTCTGGCTCTACAACGGCTCTGCTGACCCGGTTCTCTGGCTCTAAAGCAGCTCTACTGACCTGATGTTTCTCTGGCTCTAAAACAGCTCTGCTGACCTGGTTCAGTGGCTCTAAAGAAGCTCTGCTGACCTAGTTCTCTGGCTCTACAGCAGCTCTGCTGACCTGGTTCTCTGGCTCTAAAGAGACTCTGCTGACCTGGTTCTCTGGCTCTAGAGCAGCTCTGCTGACCTGGTTCTATGGCTGTAAAGAATCTCCTCTGACCTGGTTCTCTGGCTCTACAGCAGCTCTGCTGAACTGGTTCTCTGCCTCTAGAGCAGCTCTGCTGACCTGGTTCTTAGGCTCAAGAGCAGCTCTGCTGACCTGGTTATCTGGCTCTAAAGCAGCTCTGCTGACCTGGTTCTCAAGCAATTCTGCTGACCTGGTTCTCTGGCTCTAAAGCGGCTCTGCTTACCTGGTTCTCTGACTCTAAAGGAGCTCTGCTGACCTTGTTCTATGGCTGTAAAGCGCCTCTGCTGACATGGTTCACTGGCTCTAAAGCAGCTCTGCTGACCTTGTTCTCTGGTTGTAGAGCAGCCCTGCTGGCCTGGATCTAAGGCTCTAGACCAGCTCTGCTGACTTGGTTCTCTGGCTCTACAATGACTCTGCTGACCTGGTTCTCTAGCTCTAGAGCAGCTCTGCTGACCTGGTTCTATGGCTCTAAAGAAGCTACGCTGACCTGGTTTTCTGGCTCTAAAGCAACTCTGCTGACCTGGTTCTCTCCCTCTAAAGCAGCTCTGCTGACCTGGTTCTCTGGCTCGAAAGCAGCTCGGCTGACCTGGTTCTCTCCCTCTAAAGCAGCTCTGCTGACCTGGTTCTCTCCCTCTGAAGCCGCTCTGTTGACCTGCTTCTCTGGCTCTACAGCCGCTCTTCTGACCTGGTTCTCTGCCTTTAGAGCAGCTCTGCTGACCTGGTTCTTAGGCTCTAGAGCAGCTCTGCTGACCTGGTTTCTATGGCTCTAAACCAGCTCTGCTGACCTGGTTCTCTGACTCTAAAGCAACTCTGCTGACATGGTTCTCTCCTTCTAAAGCAGGTCTGCTGACCTGGTTCTCCCCCTCTAAAGCAGCTCTGCTGACCTGGTTCTCTCCCTCTAAAGCAGCTCTGCTGACCTGATTCTCTGGCTCTACGGCAGCTCTGCTGACCTGGTTCTCTGCCTCTAGAGCAGCTCTGCTGACCTGGTTCTTAGGCTCTAGAGCAGCTGTGCTGACCTGGTTTCTATGGCTCTACAGCAGCTCTGCTGACCTGGTTCTCTGACTCTAGAGCAGCTCTGTTGACTTGGGTCTCAGGCTCTAGAGCAGCTCTGCTGACCTGGTTCTCTGGCTCTAAAGCAGCTCTGCTGACCTGGTTCTCTGGCTCTAAAGCAGCTCTGCTGACCTGGTTCTATGGCTCTAAAGCAGCTCTGCTGACCTGGTTCTCTGGCTCTGGAGCAGCTCTGCTGACCTGGTTCTCTGGCTCTAGAGCAGCTCTGCTGACCTGGTTCCCTCCCTCTAAAGCAGCTCTGCTGACCTGGTTCTCTGGCTCTAAAGCAACTCTGCTGACCTGGTTTCTCTGGCTATAAAGCAGCTCTGCTGACCTGGTTCTCTGGCTCTAAAGCAGCTCTTCTGACCTGGTTCGGTGGCTCTAAAGCAGCTCTGCTGACCTGGTTCTCTGGCTCTGTAACGGCTCTGCAGACCTGGTTCTCTAGCTCTAAAGCAGCTCTGCTGACCTGGTTCTCTGGCTCTAGAGCAGCTCTGCTAACCTGGTTCTCTGGCTCTAAAGCAGCTTTGCTGACCTTGTTCTCTGACTCTAAAGCAGCTCTGCTGACCTGGTTTCTCTGGCTATAAAGCAGCTCTGCTGACCTGGTTCTCTGACTCTAAAGCAGCTCTTCTGACCTGGTTCGGTGGCTCTAAAGCAGCTCTGCTGACCAGGTTCTCTGGCTCTATAACGGCTCTGCAGACCTGGTTCTCTAGCTCTAAAGCAGCTCTGCTGACCTGGTTCTCTGGCTCTAGAGCAGCTCTGCTAACCTGGTTCTCTGGCTCTAAAGTAGCTCTGCTGACCTGGTTCTCTGACTCTAAAGCAGCTCGGCTGACCTGGTTCTCTGGCTATAGAGCAGCTCTGCTGTCCTGGTTCTTAGGCTCTAGAGCAACTCTGCTGACCTATTTCTCTGGCTCTACAACAGCTCTCCTGACCTGGTTCTCTGGCTCTAAAGCAGCTCTGCTGACCTGGTGGTTCTCTGGCTCTAAAACAGCTCTCTTGACCCAGTTCTGTGGCTTTAAAGAAGCTCTGCTGACCTAGTTCTCTGGGTCTACAGCAGCTCTGCTGACCTGGTTCTCTAGCTCTACAGCAGCTCTGATGACCTGGTTCTCTGGCTCTAAAGAGGCTCTGCTGACTTGATTCTCTGGCTCTAAAGCAGCTCTGCTGACCTAGTTCTCTGATTCTATAGCAGCTCTGCTGACCTGGTTTCTCTGGCTCTACAGCAGCTCTGCTGACCTGGTTATCTGTCTCCAAAGCAGCTCTGCTGAACTGGTTCTCTGTCTCTAGAGCAGCTCTGATGACCTGGTTCTTAGGCTCTAGAGCAGCTCTGCTGACCTGGTTCTCTGGCTCTAGAGCAGCTCTGTTGACCTGGTTCTCTGGCTCTAAAGCAGCTCTGCTGACATGGTTCTCTCTGTCTAAAGCAGCAATGCTGACCTGGTTTCTCTGGCTCTACAGCAGCTCTGCTGTCCTGGTTCTCTGCCTCAAGAGCAGTTCTGCTGACCTGGTTCTTAGGCTCTATAGCAGCTCTGCTGACCTGGTTTCTCTGGCTCTACAGCAGCTCTGCTGACCTGGTTCTCTGGCTCTAGAGCAGCTCTGCTGACCTGGTTCTCTGGCTCTACAACGACTCTTCTGACCTGGTTCTCTGGCTCTAAAGCAGCTCTGCTGACCTGGTTCTATGGCTCTAAAGCAGCTCTGCTGACCTGGTTCTCTGACTCTAAAGCAACTCTGCTGACCTGGTTCTCTCGCTCTAAAGCAACTCTGCTGACATGGATCTCTGGCTCTAAAGCAGCTCTGCTGACCTGGTTCTCTCCCTCTAAAGCAGCTCTGCTGACCTGGTTCTCTGGCTCTAGAGCAGCGCTGCTAACCTGGTTCTCTGGCTCTAAAGCAAATCTTCTGGCCTGGTTTTCTGGCTCTAAAGCAGCTCTGCTGACCTGGTTCTCTGGCTCTAGAGCAGCCCTGCTGTTCTGGATCTTAGGCTCTAGAGCAGCTCTGCTGACCTGGTTCTCTGTCTCTAGAGCAGCTCTGTTGACCTGCTTCTCTGGCTCTAAAGCAGCTCTGCTGACATGGTTCTCTCTGTCTAAAGCAGCAATGCTGACCTGGTTTCTCTGGCTCTACAGTAGCTCTGCTGTCCTGGTTCTCTGCCTCAAGAGCAGTTCTGCTGACCTGGTTCTTAGGCTCAATAGCAGCTCTGCTGACCTGGTTTCTCTGGCTCTACAGCAGCTCTGCTGACCTGGTTCTGTGGCTCTGAAGAAGCTCTGCTGACCTAGTTCTCTGGCTCTACAGCAGCTCTGATGACCTGGTTCTCTGGCTCTAAAGAGGCTCTGCTGACCTGGTTCTCTGTCTCTAGAGCAGCTCTGCTGACCTGGTTCTATGGCTGTAAAGAATCTCCTCTGACCTGGTTCTCTGGCTCTACAGCAGCTCTGCTGAACTGGTTCTCTGCCTCTAGAGCAGCTCTGCTGACCTGGTTCTTAGGCTCAAGAGCAACTCTGCTGACCTGGTTCTCTGGCTCTAAAGCAGCTCTGCTGACCTGGTTCTCAAGCAATTCTGCTGACCTGGTTCTCTGGCTCTAAAGCGGCTCTGCTTACCTGGTTCTCTGACTCTAAAGCAGCTCTGCTGACCTGGTTCTATGGCTGTAAAGCGCCTCTGCTGACTTGGTTCACTGGCTCTAAAGCAGCTCTGCTGACTTTGTTCTCTGGTTGTAGAGCAGCCCTGCTGGCCTGGTTCTAAGGCTCTAGAGCAGCTCTGCTGACTTGGTTCTCTGGCTCTACAACGACTCTGCTGACCTGGTTCTCTGGCTCGAAAGCAGCTCTGCTGACCTGGTTCTCTCCCTCTAAAGCAGCTCTGCTGACCTGGTTCTTATGCTCTAGAGCAGCTCTGCTGACCTGGTTTCTATGGCTCTAAAGCAGCTCTGCTGACCTGGTTCTCTGACTCTAAAGCAGCTCTGCTGACCTGGTTCTCTGGCTCTAAAGCAACTCTGCTGACCTGGTTTCTCTGGCTATAAAGCAGCTCTGCTGACCTGGTTCTCTGGCTCTAAAGCAGCTCTTCTGACCTGGTTCTCTGGCTCTAGAGCAGCTCTGCTAACCTGGTTCTCTGGCTCTAAAGCAGCTTTGCTGACCTTGTTCTCTGACTCTAAAGCAGCTCTGCTGACCTGGTTTCTCTGGCTATAAAGCAGCTCTGCTGACCTGGTTCTCTGACTCTAAAGCAGCTCTTCTGACCTGGTTCGGTGGCTCTAAAGCAGCTCTGCTGACTTGGTTCTCTGGCTCTATAACGGCTCTGCAGACCTGGTTCTCTAGCTCTAAAGCAGCTCTGCTGACCTGGTTCTCTGGCTCTAGAGCAGCTCTGCTAACCTGGTTCTCTGGCTCTAAAGCAGCTCTGCTGACCTGGTTCTCTGACTCTAAAGCAGCTCTGCTGACCTGGTTCTCAAGCAATTCTGCTGACCTGGTTCTCTGGCTCTAAAGCGGCTCTGCTTACCTGGTTCTCTGACTCTAAAGGAGCTCTGCTGACCTTGTTCTATGGCTGTAAAGCGCCTCTGCTGACATGGTTCACTGGCTCTAAAGCAGCTCTGCTGACCTTGTTCTCTGGTTGTAGAGCAGCCCTGCTGGCCTGGTTCTAAGGCTCTAGACCAGCTCTGCTGACTTGGTTCTCTGGCTCTACAATGACTCTGCTGACCTGGTTCTCTAGCTCTAGAGCAGCTCTGCTGACCTGGTTCTATGGCTGTAAAGAATCTCCTCTGACCTGGTTCTCTGGCTCTACAGCAGCTCTGCTGAACTGGTTCTCTGCCTCTAGAGCAGCTCTGCTGACCTGGTTCTTAGGCTCAAGAGCAGCTCTGCTGACCTGGTTATCTGGCTCTAAAGCAGCTCTGCTGACCTGGTTCTCAAGCAATTCTGCTGACCTGGTTCTCTGGCTCTAAAGCGGCTCTGCTTACCTGGTTCTCTGACTCTAAAGGAGCTCTGCTGACCTTGTTCTATGGCTGTAAAGCGCCTCTGCTGACATGGTTCACTGGCTCTAAAGCAGCTCTGCTGACCTTGTTCTCTGGTTGTAGAGCAGCCCTGCTGGCCTGGTTCTAAGGCTCTAGACCAGCTCTGCTGACTTGGTTCTCTGGCTCTACAATGACTCTGCTGACCTGGTTCTCTAGCTCTAGAGCAGCTCTGCTGACCTGGTTCTATGGCTCTAAAGAAGCTACGCTGACCTGGTTTTCTGGCTCTAAAGCAACTCTGCTGACCTGGTTCTCTCCCTCTAAAGCAGCTCTGCTGACCTGGTTCTCTGGCTCGAAAGCAGCTCGGCTGACCTGGTTCTCTCCCTCTAAAGCAGCTCTGCTGACCTGGTTCTCTCCCTCTAAAGCCGCTCTGTTGACCTGCTTCTCTGGCTCTACAGCCGCTCTTCTGACCTGGTTCTCTGCCTTTAGAGCAGCTCTGCTGACCTGGTTCTTAGGCTCTAGAGCAGCTCTGCTGACCTGGTTTCTATGGCTCTAAACCAGCTCTGCTGACCTGGTTCTCTGACTCTAAAGCAACTCTGCTGACATGGTTCTCTCCTTCTAAAGCAGGTCTGCTGACCTGGTTCTCCCCCTCTAAAGCAGCTCTGCTGACCTGGTTCTCTCCCTCTAAAGCAGCTCTGCTGACCTGATTCTCTGGCTCTACGGCAGCTCTGCTGACCTGGTTCTCTGCCTCTAGAGCAGCTCTGCTGACCTGGTTCTTAGGCTCTAGAGCAGCTGTGCTGACCTGGTTTCTATGGCTCTACAGCAGCTCTGCTGACCTGGTTCTCTGACTCTAGAGCAGCTCTGTTGACTTGGGTCTCAGGCTCTAGAGCAGCTCTGCTGACCTGGTTCTCTGGCTCTAAAGCAGCTCTGCTGACCTGGTTCTCTGGCTCTAAAGCAGCTCTGCTGACCTGGTTCTATGGCTCTAAAGCAGCTCTGCTGACCTGGTTCTCTGGCTCTGGAGCAGCTCTGCTGACCTGGTTCTCTGGCTCTAGAGCAGCTCTGCTGACCTGGTTCCCTCCCTCTAAAGCAGCTCTGCTGACCTGGTTCTCTGGCTCTAAAGCAACTCTGCTGACCTGGTTTCTCTGGCTATAAAGCAGCTCTGCTGACCTGGTTCTCTGGCTCTAAAGCAGCTCTTCTGACCTGGTTCGGTGGCTCTAAAGCAGCTCTGCTGACCTGGTTCTCTGGCTCTATAACGGCTCTGCAGACCTGGTTCTCTAGCTCTAAAGCAGCTCTGCTGACCTGGTTCTCTGGCTCTAGAGCAGCTCTGCTAACCTGGTTCTCTGGCTCTAAAGCAGCTTTGCTGACCTTGTTCTCTGACTCTAAAGCAGCTCTGCTGACCTGGTTTCTCTGGCTATAAAGCAGCTCTGCTGACCTGGTTCTCTGACTCTAAAGCAGCTCTTCTGACCTGGTTCGGTGGCTCTAAAGCAGCTCTGCTGACCTGGTTCTCTGGCTCTATAACGGCTCTGCAGACCTGGTTCTCTAGCTCTAAAGCAGCTCTGCTGACCTGGTTCTCTGGCTCTAGAGCAGCTCTGCTAACCTGGTTCTCTGGCTCTAAAGTAGCTCTGCTGACCTGGTTCTCTGACTCTAAAGCAGCTCGGCTGACCTGGTTCTCTGGCTATAGAGCAGCTCTGCTGTCCTGGTTCTTAGGCTCTAGAGCAACTCTGCTGACCTATTTCTCTGGCTCTACAACAGCTCTCCTGACCTGGTTCTCTGGCTCTAAAGCAGCTCTGCTGACCTGGTGGTTCTCTGGCTCTAAAACAGCTCTCTTGACCCAGTTCTGTGGCTTTAAAGAAGCTCTGCTGACCTAGTTCTCTGGGTCTACAGCAGCTCTGCTGACCTGGTTCTCTAGCTCTACAGCAGCTCTGATGACCTGGTTCTCTGGCTCTAAAGAGGCTCTGCTGACTTGATTCTCTGGCTCTAAAGCAGCTCTGCTGACCTAGTTCTCTGATTCTATAGCAGCTCTGCTGACCTGGTTTCTCTGGCTCTACAGCAGCTCTGCTGACCTGGTTATCTGTCTCCAAAGCAGCTCTGCTGAACTGGTTCTCTGTCTCTAGAGCAGCTCTGATGACCTGGTTCTTAGGCTCTAGAGCAGCTCTGCTGACCTGGTTCTCTGGCTCTAGAGCAGCTCTGTTGACCTGGTTCTCTGGCTCTAAAGCAGCTCTGCTGACATGGTTCTCTCTGTCTAAAGCAGCAATGCTGACCTGGTTTCTCTGGCTCTACAGCAGCTCTGCTGTCCTGGTTCTCTGCCTCAAGAGCAGTTCTGCTGACCTGGTTCTTAGGCTCTATAGCAGCTCTGCTGACCTGGTTTCTCTGGCTCTACAGCAGCTCTGCTGACCTGGTTCTCTGGCTCTAGAGCAGCTCTGCTGACCTGGTTCTCTGGCTCTACAACGACTCTTCTGACCTGGTTCTCTGGCTCTAAAGCAGCTCTGCTGACCTGGTTCTATGGCTCTAAAGCAGCTCTGCTGACCTGGTTCTCTGACTCTAAAGCAACTCTGCTGACCTGGTTCTCTCGCTCTAAAGCAACTCTGCTGACATGGATCTCTGGCTCTAAAGCAGCTCTGCTGACCTGGTTCTCTCCCTCTAAAGCAGCTCTGCTGACCTGGTTCTCTGGCTCTAGAGCAGCGCTGCTAACCTGGTTCTCTGGCTCTAAAGCAGATCTTCTGGCCTGGTTTTCTGGCTCTAAAGCAGCTCTGCTGACCTGGTTCTCTGGCTCTAGAGCAGCCCTGCTGTTCTGGATCTTAGGCTCTAGAGCAGCTCTGCTGACCTGGTTCTCTGTCTCTAGAGCAGCTCTGTTGACCTGCTTCTCTGGCTCTAAAGCAGCTCTGCTGACATGGTTCTCTCTGTCTAAAGCAGCAATGCTGACCTGGTTTCTCTGGCTCTACAGTAGCTCTGCTGTCCTGGTTCTCTGCCTCAAGAGCAGTTCTGCTGACCTGGTTCTTAGGCTCAATAGCAGCTCTGCTGACCTGGTTTCTCTGGCTCTACAGCAGCTCTGCTGACCTGGTTCTGTGGCTCTGAAGAAGCTCTGCTGACCTAGTTCTCTGGCTCTACAGCAGCTCTGATGACCTGGTTCTCTGGCTCTAAAGAGGCTCTGCTGACCTGGTTCTCTGTCTCTAGAGCAGCTCTGCTGACCTGGTTCTATGGCTGTAAAGAATCTCCTCTGACCTGGTTCTCTGGCTCTACAGCAGCTCTGCTGAACTGGTTCTCTGCCTCTAGAGCAGCTCTGCTGACCTGGTTCTTAGGCTCAAGAGCAACTCTGCTGACCTGGTTCGCTGGCTCTAAAGCAGCTCTGCTGACCTGGTTCTCAAGCAATTCTGCTGACCTGGTTCTCTGGCTCTAAAGCGGCTCTGCTTACCTGGTTCTCTGACTCTAAAGCAGCTCTGCTTACCTGGTTCTATGGCTGAAAAGCGCCTCTGCTGACTTGGTTCACTGGCTCTAAAGCAGCTCTGCTGACTTTGTTCTCTGGTTGTAGAGCAGCCCTGCTGGCCTGGTTCTAAGGCTCTAGAGCAGCTCTGCTGACTTGGTTCTCTGGCTCTACAACGACTCTGCTGACCTGGTTCTCTGGCTCGAAAGCAGCTCTGCTGACCTGGTTCTCTCCCTCTAAAGCAGCTCTGCTGACCTGGTTCTTATGCTCTAGAGCAGCTCTGCTGACCTGGTTTCTATGGCTCTAAAGCAGCTCTGCTGACCTGGTTCTCTGACTCTAAAGCAGCTCTGCTGACCTGGTTCTCTGGCTCTAAAGCAACTCTGCTGACCTGGTTTCTCTGGCTATAAAGCAGCTCTGCTGACCTGGTTCTCTGGCTCTAAAGCAGCTCTTCTGACCTGGTTCGGTGGCTCTAAAGCAGCTCTGCTGACCTGGTTCTCTGGCTCTATAACGGCTCTGCAGACCTGGTTCTCTATCTCTAAAGCAGCTCTGCTGACCTGGTTCTCTGGCTCTAGAGCAGCTCTGCTAACCTGGTTCTCTGGCTCTAAAGCAGCTTTGCTGACCTTGTTCTCTGACTCTAAAGCAGCTCTGCTGACCTGGTTTCTCTGGCTATAAAGCAGCTCTGCTGACCTGGTTCTCAGACTCTAAAGCAGCTCTTCTGACCTGGTTCGGTGGCTCTAAAGCAGCTCTGCTGACTTGGTTCTCTGGCTCTATAACGGCTCTGCAGACCTGGTTCTCTAGCTCTAAAGCAGCTCTGCTGACCTGGTTCTCTGGCTCTAGAGCAGCTCTGCTAACCTGGTTCTCTGGCTCTAAAGCAGCTCTGCTGACCTGGTTCTCTGACTCTAAAGCAGCTCGGCTGACCTGGTTCTCTGGCTATAGAGCAGCTCTGCTGTCCTGGTTCTTAGGCTCTAGAGCAACTCTGCTGACCTATTTCTCTGGCTCTACAACAGCTCTCCTGACCTGGTTCTCTGGCTCTAAAGCAGCTCTGCTGACCTGGTGGTTCTCTGGCTCTAAAACAGCTCTCTTGACCCAGTTCTGTGGCTTTAAAGAAGCTCTGCTGACCTAGTTCTCTGGGTCTACAGCAGCTCTGCTGACCTGGTTCTCTAGCTCTACAGCAGCTCTGATGACCTGGTTCTCTGGCTCTAAAGAGGCTCTGCTGACTTGATTCTCTGGCTCTAAAGCAGCTCTGCTGACCTGGTTCTCTGTTTCTATAGCAGCTCTGCTGACCTGGTTTCTCTGGCTCTACAGCAGCTCTGCTGACCTGGTTATCTGTCTCCAAAGCAGCTCTGCTGAACTGGTTCTCTGTCTCTAGAGCAGCTCTGATGACCTGGTTCTTAGGCTCTAGAGCAGCTCTGCTGACCTGGTTCTCTGGCTCTAGAGCAGCTCTGTTGACCTGGTTCTCTGGCTCTAAAGCAGCTCTGCTGACATGGTTCTCTCTGTCTAAAGCAGCAATGCTGACCTGGTTTCTCTGGCTCTACAGCAGCTCTGCTGTCCTGGTTCTCTGCCTCAAGAGCAGTTCTGCTGACCTGGTTCTTAGGCTCTATAGCAGCTCTGCTGACCTGGTTTCTCTGGCTCTACAGCAGCTCTGCTGACCTGGTTCTCTGGCTCTAGAGCAGCTCTGCTGTCCTGGTTCTCTGGCTCTACAACGACTCTTCTGACCTGGTTCTCTGGCTCTAGAGCAGCTCTGCTGACCTGGTTCTATGGCTCTAAAGCAGCTCTGCTGACCTGGTTCTCTGACTCTAAAGCAACTCTGCTGACCTGGTTCTCTCGCTCTAAAGCAACTCTGCTGACATGGATCTCTGGCTCTAAAGCAGCTCTGCTGACCTGGTTCTCTCCCTCTAAAGCAGCTCTGCTGACCAGGTTCTCTGGCTCTAGAGCAGCGCTGCTAACCTGGTTCTCTGGCTCTAAAGCAGATCTTCTGGCCTGGTTTTCTGGCTCTAAAGCAGCTCTGCTGACCTGGTTCTCTGGCTCTAGAGCAGCTCTGCTGTCCTGGATCTTAGGCTCTAGAGCAGCTCTGCTGACCTGGTTCTCTGTCTCTAGAGCAGCTCTGTTGACCTGCTTCTCTGGCTCTAAAGCAGCTCTGCTGACATGGTTCTCTCTGTCTAAAGCAGCAATGCTGACCTGGTTTCTCTGGCTCTACAGTAGCTCTGCTGTCCTGGTTCTCTGCCTCAAGAGCAGTTCTGCTGACCTGGTTCTTAGGCTCAATAGCAGCTCTGCTGACCTGGTTTCTCTGGCTCTACAGCAGCTCTGCTGACCTGGTTCTGTGGCTCTGAAGAAGCTCTGCTGACCTAGTTCTCTGGCTCTACAGCAGCTCTGATGACCTGGTTCTCTGGCTCTAAAGAGGCTCTGCTGACCTGGTTCTCTGGCTCTAGAGCAGCTCTGCTGACCTGGTTCTATGGCTGTAAAGAATCTCCTCTGACCTGGTTCTCTGGCTCTACAGCAGCTCTGCTGAACTGGTTCTCTGCCTCTAGAGCAGCTCTGCTGACCTGGTTCTTAGGCTCAAGAGCAACTCTGCTGACCTGGTTCTCTGGCTCTAAAGCAGCTCTGCTGACCTGGTTCTCAAGCAATTCTGCTGACCTGGTTCTCTGGCTCTAAAGCGGCTCTGCTTACCTGGTTCTCTGACTCTAAAGCAGCTCTGCTGACCTGGTTCTATGGCTGTAAAGCGCCTCTGCTGACTTGGTTCACTGGCTCTAAAGCAGCTCTGCTGACTTTGTTCTCTGGTTGTAGAGCAGCCCTGCTGGCCTGGTTCTAAGGCTCTAGAGCAGCTCTGCTGACTTGGTTCTCTGGCTCTACAACGACTCTGCTGACCTGGTTCTCTGGCTCGAAAGCAGCTCTGCTGACCTGGTTCTCTCCCTCTAAAGCAGCTCTGCTGACCTGGTTCTTATGCTCTAGAGCAGCTCTGCTGACCTGGTTTCTATGGCTCTAAAGCAGCTCTGCTGACCTGGTTCTCTGACTCTAAAGCAACTCTGCTGACCAGGTTCTCTCCCTCTAAAGCAGGTCTGCTGACCTGGTTCTCCCCCTCTAAAGCAGCTCTGCTGACCTGGTTCTCTCCCTCTAAAGCAGCTCTGCTGACCTGATTCTCTGGCTCTACGGCAGCTCTGCTGACCTGGTTCTCTGCCTCTAGAGCAGCTCTGCTGACCTGGTTCTTAGGCTCTACAGCAGCTGTGCTGACCTGGTTTCTATGGCTCTACAGCAGCTCTGCTGACCTGGTTCTCTGACTCTAGAGCAGCTCTGTTGACTTGGGTCTCAGGCTCTAGAGCAGCTCTGCTGACCTGGTTCTCTGGCTCTAAAGCAGCTCTGCTGACCTGGTTCTCTGGCTCTAAAGCAGCTCTGCTGACCTGGTTCTATGGCTCTGGAGCAGCTCTGCTGACCTGGTTCTCTGGCTCTAGAGCAGCTCTGCTCACCTGGTTCTCTCCCTCTACAGCACCTCTGCTGACCTGGTTCTCTGGCTCTAAAGCAGCTCTGCTGACCTGGTTTCTCTGGCTATAAAGCAGCTCTGCTGACATGGTTCTCTGGCTCTAAAGCTGCTCTTCTGACCTGGTTCGGTGGCACTAAAACAGCTCTGCTGACCTGGTTCTCTGGCTCTATAACGGCTCTGCAGACCTGGTTCTCTAGCTCTAAAGCAGCTCTGCTGACCTGGTTCTCTGGCTCTAGAGCAGCTCTGCTAACCTGGTTCTCTGGCTCTAAAGCAGCTCTGCTGACTTGGTTCTCTGACTCTAAAGCAGCTCGGCTGACCTGGTTATCTGGCTATAGAGCAGCTCTGCTGTCCTGGTTCTTAGGCTCTAGAGCAACTCTGCTGACCTGTTTCTCTGGCTCTACAACGGCTCTCCTGACCTGGTTCTCTGGCTCTAAAGCAGCTCTGCTGACCTGGTGGTTTCCTGGCTCTAAAGCAGCTCTCTTGCCCCGGTTCTGTGGCTTTAAAGAAGCTCTGCTGACCTAGTTCTCTGGGTATACAGCAGCTCTGCTGACCTGGTTCTCTAGCTCTACAGCAGCTCTGATAACCTGGTTTCTCTGGCTCTACAGCAACTCTGCTGACCTGGTTATCTGTCTCAAAAGCAGCTCTGCTGAACTGGTTCTCTGTCTCTAGAGCATCTCTGATGACCTGGTTCTTAGGCTATAGAGCAGCTCTGCTGACCTGGTTCTCTGGCTCTAGAGCAGCTCTGCTGACCTGGTTCTCTGACTCTAAAGCAGCTCTGCTGACCTGGTTCTCTGGCTCTAAAGCAACTCTGCTGACCTGGTTTCTCTGGCTATAAAGCAGCTCTGCTGACCTGGTTCTCTGGCTCTAAAGCAGCTCTTCTGACCTGGTTCGGTGGCTCTAAAGCAGCTCTGCTGACCTGGTTCTCTGGCTCTATAACGGCTCTGCAGACCTGGTTCTCTATCTCTAAAGCAGCTCTGCTGACCTGGTTCTCTGGCTCTAGAGCAGCTCTGCTAACCTGGTTCTCTGGCTCTAAAGCAGCTTTGCTGACCTTGTTCTCTGACTCTAAAGCAGCTCTGCTGACCTGGTTTCTCTGGCTATAAAGCAGCTCTGCTGACCTGGTTCTCTGACTCTAAAGCAGCTCTTCTGACCTGGTTCGGTGGCTCTAAAGCAGCTCTGCTGACTTGGTTCTCTGGCTCTATAACGGCTCTGCAGACCTGGTTCTCTAGCTCTAAAGCAGCTCTGCTGACCTGGTTCTCTGGCTCTAGAGCAGCTCTGCTAACCTGGTTCTCTGGCTCTAAAGCAGCTCTGCTGACCTGGTTCTCTGACTCTAAAGCAGCTCGGCTGACCTGGTTCTCTGGCTATAGAGCAGCTCTGCTGTCCTGGTTCTTAGGCTCTAGAGCAACTCTGCTGACCTATTTCTCTGGCTCTACAACAGCTCTCCTGACCTGGTTCTCTGGCTCTAAAGCAGCTCTGCTGACCTGGTGGTTCTCTGGCTCTAAAACAGCTCTCTTGACCCAGTTCTGTGGCTTTAAAGAAGCTCTGCTGACCTAGTTCTCTGGGTCTACAGCAGCTCTGCTGACCTGGTTCTCTAGCTCTACAGCAGCTCTGATGACCTGGTTCTCTGGCTCTAAAGAGGCTCTGCTGACTTGATTCTCTGGCTCTAAAGCAGCTCTGCTGACCTGGTTCTCTGTTTCTATAGCAGCTCTGCTGACCTGGTTTCTCTGGCTCTACAGCAGCTCTGCTGACCTGGTTATCTGTCTCCAAAGCAGCTCTGCTGAACTGGTTCTCTGTCTCTAGAGCAGCTCTGATGACCTGGTTCTTAGGCTCTAGAGCAGCTCTGCTGACCTGGTTCTCTGGCTCTAGAGCAGCTCTGTTGACCTGGTTCTCTGGCTCTAAAGCAGCTCTGCTGACATGGTTCTCTCTGTCTAAAGCAGCAATGCTGACCTGGTTTCTCTGGCTCTACAGCAGCTCTGCTGTCCTGGTTCTCTGCCTCAAGAGCAGTTCTGCTGACCTGGTTCTTAGGCTCTATAGCAGCTCTGCTGACCTGGTTTCTCTGGCTCTACAGCAGCTCTGCTGACCTGGTTCTCTGGCTCTAGAGCAGCTCTGCTGTCCTGGTTCTCTGGCTCTACAACGACTCTTCTGACCTGGTTCTCTGGCTCTAGAGCAGCTCTGCTGACCTGGTTCTATGGCTCTAAAGCAGCTCTGCTGACCTGGTTCTCTGACTCTAAAGCAACTCTGCTGACCTGGTTCTCTCGCTCTAAAGCAACTCTGCTGACATGGATCTCTGGCTCTAAAGCAGCTCTGCTGACCTGGTTCTCTCCCTCTAAAGCAGCTCTGCTGACCAGGTTCTCTGGCTCTAGAGCAGCGCTGCTAACCTGGTTCTCTGGCTCTAAAGCAGATCTTCTGGGCTGGTTTTCTGGCTCTAAAGCAGCTCTGCTGACCTGGTTCTCTGGCTCTAGAGCAGCTCTGCTGTCCTGGATCTTAGGCTCTAGAGCAGCTCTGCTGACCTGGTTCTCTGTCTCTAGAGCAGCTCTGTTGACCTGCTTCTCTGGCTCTAAAGCAGCTCTGCTGACATGGTTCTCTCTGTCTAAAGCAGCAATGCTGACCTGGTTTCTCTGGCTCTACAGTAGCTCTGCTGTCCTGGTTCTCTGCCTCAAGAGCAGTTCTGCTGACCTGGTTCTTAGGCTCAATAGCAGCTCTGCTGACCTGGTTTCTCTGGCTCTACAGCAGCTCTGCTGACCTGGTTCTGTGGCTCTGAAGAAGCTCTGCTGACCTAGTTCTCTGGCTCTACAGCAGCTCTGATGACCTGGTTCTCTGGCTCTAAAGAGGCTCTGCTGACCTGGTTCTCTGGCTCTAGAGCAGCTCTGCTGACCTGGTTCTATGGCTGTAAAGAATCTCCTCTGACCTGGTTCTCTGGCTCTACAGCAGCTCTGCTGAACTGGTTCTCTGCCTCTAGAGCAGCTCTGCTGACCTGGTTCTTAGGCTCAAGAGCAACTCTGCTGACCTGGTTCTCTGGCTCTAAAGCAGCTCTGCTGACCTGGTTCTCAAGCAATTCTGCTGACCTGGTTCTCTGGCTCTAAAGCGGCTCTGCTTACCTGGTTCTCTGACTCTAAAGCAGCTCTGCTGACCTGGTTCTATGGCTGTAAAGCGCCTCTGCTGACTTGGTTCACTGGCTCTAAAGCAGCTCTGCTGACTTTGTTCTCTGGTTGTAGAGCAGCCCTGCTGGCCTGGTTCTAAGGCTCTAGAGCAGCTCTGCTGACTTGGTTCTCTGGCTCTACAACGACTCTGCTGACCTGGTTCTCTGGCTCGAAAGCAGCTCTGCTGACCTGGTTCTCTCCCTCTAAAGCAGCTCTGCTGACCTGGTTCTTATGCTCTAGAGCAGCTCTGCTGACCTGGTTTCTATGGCTCTAAAGCAGCTCTGCTGACCTGGTTCTCTGACTCTAAAGCAACTCTGCTGACCAGGTTCTCTCCCTCTAAAGCAGGTCTGCTGACCTGGTTCTCCCCCTCTAAAGCAGCTCTGCTGACCTGGTTCTCTCCCTCTAAAGCAGCTCTGCTGACCTGATTCTCTGGCTCTACGGCAGCTCTGCTGACCTGGTTCTCTGCCTCTAGAGCAGCTCTGCTGACCTGGTTCTTAGGCTCTACAGCAGCTGTGCTGACCTGGTTTCTATGGCTCTACAGCAGCTCTGCTGACCTGGTTCTCTGACTCTAGAGCAGCTCTGTTGACTTGGGTCTCAGGCTCTAGAGCAGCTCTGCTGACCTGGTTCTCTGGCTCTAAAGCAGCTCTGCTGACCTGGTTCTCTGGCTCTAAAGCAGCTCTGCTGACCTGGTTCTATGGCTCTGGAGCAGCTCTGCTGACCTGGTTCTCTGGCTCTAGAGCAGCTCTGCTCACCTGGTTCTCTCCCTCTACAGCACCTCTGCTGACCTGGTTCTCTGGCTCTAAAGCAGCTCTGCTGACCTGGTTTCTCTGGCTATAAAGCAGCTCTGCTGACATGGTTCTCTGGCTCTAAAGCTGCTCTTCTGACCTGGTTCGGTGGCACTAAAACAGCTCTGCTGACCTGGTTCTCTGGCTCTATAACGGCTCTGCAGACCTGGTTCTCTAGCTCTAAAGCAGCTCTGCTGACCTGGTTCTCTGGCTCTAGAGCAGCTCTGCTAACCTGGTTCTCTGGCTCTAAAGCAGCTCTGCTGACTTGGTTCTCTGACTCTAAAGCAGCTCGGCTGACCTGGTTATCTGGCTATAGAGCAGCTCTGCTGTCCTGGTTCTTAGGCTCTAGAGCAACTCTGCTGACCTGTTTCTCTGGCTCTACAACGGCTCTCCTGACCTGGTTCTCTGGCTCTAAAGCAGCTCTGCTGACCTGGTGGTTTCCTGGCTCTAAAGCAGCTCTCTTGCCCCGGTTCTGTGGCTTTAAAGAAGCTCTGCTGACCTAGTTCTCTGGGTATACAGCAGCTCTGCTGACCTGGTTCTCTAGCTCTACAGCAGCTCTGATAACCTGGTTTCTCTGGCTCTACAGCAACTCTGCTGACCTGGTTATCTGTCTCAAAAGCAGCTCTGCTGAACTGGTTCTCTGTCTCTAGAGCATCTCTGATGACCTGGTTCTTAGGCTATAGAGCAGCTCTGCTGACCTGGTTCTCTGGCTCTAGAGCAGCTCTGTTGACCTGCTTCTCTGGCTCTAAAGCAGCTCTGCTGACATGGTTCTCTCTGTCTAAAGCAGCAATGCTGACCTAGTTTCTCTGGCTCTACAGTAGCTCTGCTGTCCTGGTTCTCTGCCTCAAGAGCAGTTCTGCTGACCTGGTTCTTAGGCTCAATAGCAGCTCTGCTGACCTGGTTACTCTGGCTCTACAGCAGCTCTGCTGACCTGGTTCTCTGGCTCTAGAGCAGCTCTGCTGACCTGGTTCTCTGGCTCTAGAGCAGCTCTGCTGACCTGGTTCTCTAGCTCTAGAGCAGCTCTTCTGATGTAGTTCTCTGGCTGTAGAGGAGCCCTGCTGGCCTGGTTTGTGGCTCTAGAGCAGCTCTGCTGACTTGGTTCTCTGGCTCTACAACGACTCTGCTGACCTGGTTCTCTGGCTCTAGAGCAGCTCTGCTGACCTGGTTCTATGGCTCTAAAGCAGCTCTGCTGACCTGATTCTCTGACTCTAAAGCAACTTTGCTGACCTGGTTCTCTCGCTCTAAAGCAGCTCTGCTGACATGGTTCTCTGGCTCTAAAGCAGCTCTGCTGACCTGGTTCTCTCCCTCTAAAGCAGCTCTGCTGACCTGGTTATCTGGCTCTACGGCAGCTCTGCTGACCTGGTTCTCTGCCTCTAGAGCAGCTCTGCTAACCTGGTTTTTAGGCTCTAGAGCAGCTCTGCTGACCTGGTGTCTATGGCTCTACAGCAGCTCTTCTGACCTGGTTCTCTGACTCTAGAGCAGCTCTGTTGACCTGGGTCTTAGGCTCTAGAGCAGCTCTGCTGACCTGCTTCTCTGGCTCTAAAGCAGCTCTGCTGACCTGGTTCTCTGGCTCTAAAGCAGCTCTACTGACCTGGTTCTATGGCTCTAAAGCAGCTCTGCTGACCTGGTTCTCTGGCTTTGAAGCTGCTCTGCTGACCTGGTTCTCTGGCTCTAGAGCAGCTCTGCTGACCTGGTTCTCTACCTCTAAAGCAGCTCTGCTGACCTGGTTCTCTGACTCTAAAGCAGCTCTGCTGACTTGGTTTCTCTGGCTCTATAACAGCTCTGCAGACCTGGTTCTATGGCTCTAAAGCAGCTCTGCTGACCTGTTTCTCTGGCTCTAAAGCAGATCTTCTGACCTGGTTCTATGGCTCTACAGCAGCTCTGCTGACCTGGTTCTCTGGCTCTACATTGGCTCAGCTGACGTGGTTCTGTTGCTCTAAAGCAGCTCTGCTGACCTGGTTCTCTGGCTCTAGAGCAGCACTGCTAACCTGGTTCTCTGGCTCTAAAGCAGCTCTGCTGACCTGGTTCTCTCCCTCTAAAGCAGCTCTGCTGACATGGTTCTCTGGCTCTACGGCAGCTCTGCTGACCTGGATCTCTGCCTCTAGAGCAGCTCTGCTAACCTGGTTTTTAGGCTCTATAGCAGCTCTGCTGACCTGGTGTCTATGGCTCTACAGCAGCTCTGCTGACCTGGTTCTCTGACTCTAGAGCAGCTCTGTTGACCTGGGTCTTAGGCTCTAGAGCAGCTCTGCTGACCTGCTTCTCTGGCTCTAAAGCAGCTCTGCTGACCTAGTTCTCTGGCTCTAAAGCAGCTCTGCTGACCTGGTTCTATGGCTCTAAAGCAGCTCTGCTGACCTGGTTCTCTGGCTTTGAAGCTGCTCTGCTGACCTGGTTCTCTGGCTCTAGAGCAGCTCTGCTGACCTGGTTCTCTACCTCTAAAGCAGCTCTGCTGACCTGGTTGTCTGACTCTAAAGCAGCTCTGCTGACTTGGTTTCTCTGGCTCTAAAGCATCTCTGCAGACCTAGTTTCTCTGGTTCTAGAGCAGCTCTGCTGACCTGTTTCTCTGGCTCTAAAGCAGATCTTCTGACCTGGTTCTATGGCTCTAAAGCAGCTCTGCTGACCTGGTTCTCTGGCTTTGAAGCTGCTCTGCTGACCTGGTTCTCTGGCTCTAGAGCAGCTCTGCTGACCTGGTTCTCTCCCTCTAAAGCAGCTCTGCTGACCTGGTTCTCAAGCAGTTCTGCTGACCTGGTTCTCTGGCTCTAAATTGGCTCTGCTTACCTGGTTCTCTGACTCTAAAGCAGCTCTGCTGACCTTCTTCTTAGGCTTTAGAGCAGCTCTGCTGACCTGGTTCTTAGGCTCGAGAGCAGCTCTGCTGACCTGGTTCTCTGGCTCTAAAGCAGCTCTGCTGACCTGGTTCTCAAGCAGTTCTGCTGACCTGGCTCTCTGGCTCTAAAGGGGCTCTGCTTACCTGGTTCTCTGACTCTAAAGCAACTCTGAGGACCTGGTTCTATGGCTGTAAAGCGGCTCTGCTGACATGGTTCTCTGGCTCTAAAGCAGCTCTGCTGACGTGGTTCTATGGCTCTAAAGCACCTCTGCTGACCTGGTTCTATGGCTCTAAAGCTGCTCTGCTGAACTGGTTCTGTGGCTTTGAAACAACTCTGCTGACCTGGTTCTCTGGCTCTAGAGCAGCTCTGCTAACCTGGTTCTCTGGCTCTAAAGCAGCTCTGCTGACCTGGTTCTCTGACTCTAAAGCAGCTCGGCTGATCTGGTTCTCTGGCTATAGAGCAGCTCTGCTGTCCTGGTTCTTAGGCTCTAGAGCAACTCTGCTGACCTATTTCTCTGACTCTACAACGGCTCTCCTGACCTGGTTCTCTGGCTCTAAAGCAGCTCTGCTGACTTGGTGGATCTCTGGCTCTAAAACAGCTCTCTTGACCCGGTTCTGTGGCTTTCAAGAAGCTCTGCTGACCTAGTTCTCTGGGTCTAAAGCAGCTCTGCTGACCTGGTGGTTCTCTGGCTCTAAAACAGCTCTCTTGACCCGGTTCTGTGGCTTTCAAGAAGCTCTGCTGACCTAGTTCTCTGGGTCTACAGCAGCTCTGCTGACCTGGTTCTCTAGCTCTACAGCAGCTCTGATGACTTGGTTCTCTGGCTCTAAAGAGGCTCTGCTGACTTGATTCTCTGGCTCTAAAGCAGCTCTGCTGACCTGGTTCTCTGGGTCTACAGCAGCTCTGCTGACCTGGTTTCTCTGGCTCTACAGCAGCTCTGCTGACCTGGTTCTCTGGCTCCAAAGCAGCTCTGCTGAACTGGTTCTCTGTCTCTACAACGGCTCTCCTGACCTGGTTCTCTGGCTCTAAAGCAGCTCTGCTGACCTGGTGGTTCTCTGGCTCTAAAACAGCTCTCTTGACCCGGTTCTGTGGCTTTAAAGAAGCTCTGCTGCCCTAGTTCTCTGGGTCTACAGCAGCTCTGCTGACCTGGTTCTCTAGCTCTACAGCAGCTCTGATGACTTGGTTCTCTTGCTCTAAAGAGGCTCTGCTGACTTGATTCTCTGGCTCTAAAGCAGCTCTGCTGACCTGGTTCTCTGACTCTATAGCAGCTCTGCTGAACTGGTTTCTCTGGCTCTAAAGAGGCTCTGCTGACTTGATTCTCTGGCTCTAAAGCAGCTCTGCTGACCTGGTTCTCTGGCTCTACAACGGCTCTCCTGACCTGGTTCTCTGGCTCTAAAGCAGCTCTGCTGACCTGGTGGTTCTCTGGCTCTAAAACAGCTCTCTTGACCCGGTTCTGTGGCTTTAAAGAAGCTCTGCTGACCTAGTTCTCTGGGTCTACAGCAGCTCTGCTGACCTGGTTCTCTAGCTCTACAGCAGCTCTGATGACTTGGTTCTCTTGCTCTAAAGAGGCTCTGCTGACTTGATTCTCTGGCTCTAAAGCAGCTCTACTGACCTGGTTCTCTGACTCTATAGCAGCTCTGCTGAACTGGTTTCTCTGGCTCTACAGCAGCTCTGCTGACCTGGTTCTCTGGCTCCAAAGCATCTCTGCTGAACTGGTTCTCTGTCTCTAGAGCAGCTCTGATGACCTGGTTCTTAGGCTCTAGAGCAGCTCTGCTGACCTGGTTCTCTGGCTCTAGAGCAGCTCTGTTGACCTGGTTCTCTGGCTCTAAAGCAGCTCTGCTGACCTGGTTCTCTGGCGCTAAAGCAGCTCTGCTGACTTGGTTCTCTCTGTCTAAAGCAGCAATGCTGACCTAGTTCTCTGGCTCTACAGCAGCTCTGCTGTCCTGGTTCTCTGCCTCAAGAGCAGTTCTGTTGTCCTGGTTCTTAGGCTCTATAGCAGCTCTGCTGACCTGGTTTCTCTGGCTCTGCAGCAGCTCTGCTGACCTGGTTCTCTGGCTCTAGAGCAGCTCTGCTGACCTAGTTCTCTGGCTCTAGAGCAGCTCTGCTGACCTGGTTCTCTAGCTCTAGAGCAGCTCTTCTGATGTGGTTCTCTGGCTGCAGAGGAGACCTGCTGGCTTGGTTCTTAGGCTCTAGAGCAGCTCTGCTGACCTCTTGTTTCTCTGGCTCTAAAACATCGCTCTGCTGACCTGGTTCTGTTGTTCTAAAGAAGCTCTGCTGACCTAGTTCTCTGGCTCTACAGCAGCTCTGCTGTCCTAGTTCTCTGCCTCAAGAGCAGTTCTGTTGTCCTGGTTCTTAGGCTCTATAGTAGCTCTGCTGACCTGGTTTCTCTGGCTCTACAGCAGCTCTGCTGACCTGGTTCTCTGGCTCTAGAGCAGCTCTGCTGACCTAGTTCTCTGGCTCTAGAGCAGCTCTGCTGACCTGGTTCTCTAGCTCTAGAGCAGCTCTTCTGATATGGTTCTCTGGCTTTGAAACAGCTCTGCTGACCTGGTTCTCTGGCTCTAGAGCAGGTCAGCTGACCTGGTTCTCTCCCTCTAAAGTAGATCTGCTGACCTGGTTCTCTGGCACTAAAGCAGATCTGCTGACCTGGTGTCTCTGGCGCTAAAGCAGCTCTGCTGACCTGGTTCTCTCCCTCTAAAGCAGCTCTGCTGACCTGGTTCTCTGGCTCTATAACGGCTCTGCAGACCTGGTTCTCTAGCTCTACAGCAGCTCTGCTGACCTGGTTCTCTGGCTCCACAGCAGCTCTGCTGAACTGGTTCTCTGTCTCTACAACGGCTCTCCTGACCTGGTTCTCTGGCTCTAAAGCAGCTCTGCTGACCTGGTGGTTCTCTGGCTCTAAATTAGCTCTCTTGACCCGGTTCTGTGGCTTTAAAGAAGCTCTGCTGCCCTAGTTCTCTGGGTCTACAGCAGCTCTGCTGACCTGGTTCTCTAGCTCTACAGCAGCTCTGATGACTTGGTTCTCTTGCTCTAAAGAGGCTCTGCTGACTTGATTCTCTGGCTCTAAAGCAGCTCTGCTGACCTGGTTCTCTGACTCTATAGCAGCTCTGCTGAACTGGTTTCTCTGGCTCTAAAGAGGCTCTGCTGACTTGATTCTCTGGCTCTAAAGCAGCTCTGCTGACCTGGTTCTCTGGCTCTACAACGGCTCTCCTGACCTGGTTCTCTGGCTCTAAAGCAGCTCTGCTGACCTGGTGGTTCTCTGGCTCTAAAACAGCTCTCTTGACCCGGTTCTGTGGCTTTAAAGAAGCTCTGCTGACCTAGTTCTCTGGGTCTACAGCAGCTGTGCTGACCTGGTTCTCTAGCTCTACAGCAGCTCTGATGACTTGGTTCTCTTGCTCTAAAGAGGCTCTGCTGACTTGATTCTCTGGCTCTAAAGCAGCTCTACTGACCTGGTTCTCTGACTCTATAGCAGCTCTGCTGAACTGGTTTCTCTGGCTCTACAGCAGCTCTGCTGACCTGGTTCTCTGGCTCCAAAGCAGCTCTGCTGAACTGGTTCTCTGTCTCTAGAGCAGCTCTGATGACCTGGTTCTTAGGCTCTAGAGCAGCTCTGCTGACCTGGTTCTCTGGCTCTAGAGCAGCTCTGTTGACCTGGTTCTCTGGCTCTAAAGCAGCTCTGCTGACCTGGTTCTCTGGCGCTAAAGCAGCTCTGCTGACTTGGTTCTCTCTGTCTAAAGCAGCAATGCTGACCTAGTTCTCTGGCTCTACAGCAGCTCTGCTGTCCTGGTTCTCTGCCTCAAGAGCAGTTCTGTTGTCCTGGTTCTTAGGCTCTATAGCAGCTCTGCTTGCTAACCTGGTTTCTATGGCTCTACAGCAGCTCTGCTGACCTGGTTCTCTGGCTCTAGAGCAGCTCTGCTGACCTAGTTCTCTGGCTCTAGAGCAGCTCTGCTGACCTGGTTCTCTAGCTCTAGAGCAGCTCTTCTGATGTGGTTCTCTGGCTGCAGAGGAGACCTGCTGGCTTGGTTCTTAGGCTCTAGAGCAGCTCTGCTGACCTCTTGTTTCTCTGGCTCTAAAACATCGCTCTGCTGACCTGGTTCTGTGGTTCTAAAGAAGCTCTGCTGACCTAGTTCTCTGGCTCTACAGCAGCTCTGCTGTCCTAGTTCTCTGCCTCAAGAGCAGTTCTGTTGTCCTGGTTCTTAGGCTCAATAGCAGCTCTGCTGACCTGGTTTCTCTGGCTCTACAGCAGCTATGCTGACCTGGTTCTCTGGCTCTAGAGCAGCTCTGCTGACCTGGTTCTCTGGCTCTAGAGCAGCTCTGCTGACCTGGTTCTCTAGCTCTAGAGCAGCTCTTCTGATGTGGTTCTCTGGCTGTAGAGGAGCCCTGCTGGCCTGGTTCTTAGGCTCTATAGTAGCTCTGCTGACCTGGTTTCTCTGGCTCTACAGCAGCTCTGCTGACCTGGTTCTCTGGCTCTAGAGCAGCTCTGCTGACCTAGTTCTCTGGCTCTAGATCAGCTCTGCTGACCTGGTTCTCTAGCTCTAGAGCAGCTCTTCTGATATGGTTCTCTGGCTTTGAAATAGCTCTGCTGACATGGTTCTCTGGCTCTAGAGCAGGTCAGCTGACCTGGTTCTCTCCCTCTAAAGCAGCTCTGCTGACCTGGTTCTCTCCCTCTAAAGCAGCTCTGCTGACCTGGTTCTCTGGCTCTATAACGGCTCTGCAGACCTGGTTCTCTAGCTCTAAAGCAGCTCTGCTGACCTGGTTCTCTGGCTCTACAGCAGCTCTGCTAACCTGGTTCTCTGGCTCTAAAGCAGCTCTGCTGACCTGGTTCTCTGTCTCTAAAGCAGCTCTGATGACCTGGTTCTTAGGCTCTAGAGCAGCTCTGCTGACCTGGTTCTCTGGCTCTAGAGCAGCTCTGTTGACCTGGTTCTCTGGCTCTAAAGCAGCTCTGCTGACCTGGTTCTCTGGCGCTAAAGCAGCTCTGCTGACTTGGATCTCTGGTTGTAGAGCAGCCCTGCTGGCCTGGTTCTCTGACTCTAGAGCAGCTCTGTTGACTTGGGTCTCAGGCTCTAGAGCAGCTCTGCTGACCTGGTTCTCTGGCTCTAAAGCAGCTCTGCTGACCTGGTTCTCTGGCTCTAAAGCAGCTCTGCTGACCTGGTTCTATGGCTCTAAAGCAGCTCTGCTGACCTGCTTCTCTGGCTCTGGAGCAGCTCTGCTGACCTGGTTCTCTGGCTCTAGAGCAGCTCTGCTCACCTGGTTCTCTCCCTCTACAGCACCTCTGCTGACCTGGTTCTCTGGCTCTAAAGCAGCTCTGCTGACCTGGTTTCTCTGGCTATAAAGCAGCTCTGCTGACATGGTTATCTGGCTCTAAAGCTGCTCTTCTGACCTGGTTCGGTGGCACTAAAACAGCTCTGCTGACCTGGTTCTCTGGCTCTATAACGGCTCTGCAGACCTGGTTCTCTAGCTCTAGAGCAGCTCTGCTGACCTGGTTCTCTGGCTCTAGAGCAGCTCTGCTAACCTGGTTCTCTGGCTCTAAAGCAGCTCTGCTGACTTGGTTCTCTGACTCTAAAGCAGCTCGGCTGACCTGGTTATCTGGCTATAGAGCAGCTCTGCTGTCCTGGTTCTTAGGCTCTAGAGCAACTCTGCTGACCTGTTTCTCTGGCTCTACAACGGCTCTCCTGACCTGGTTCTCTGGCTCTAAAGCAGCTCTGCTGACCTGGTGGTTTCCTGGCTCTAAAGCAGCTCTCTTGCCCCGGTTCTGTGGCTTTAAAGAATCTCTGTTGACCTAGTTCTCGGGGTATACAGCAGCTCTGCTGACCTGGTTCTCTAGCTCTACAGCAGCTCTGATAACCTGGTTTCTCTGGCTCTACAGCAACTCTGCTGACCTGGTTATCTGTCTCAAAAGCAGCTCTGCTGAACTGGTTCTCTGTCTCTAGAGCATCTCTGATGACCTGGTTCTTAGGCTATAGAACAGCTCTGCTGACCTGGTTCTCTGGCTCTAGAGCAGCTCTGTTGACCTGCTTCTCTGGCTCTAACGCAGCTCTGCTGACATGGTTCTCTGGCTCTAAAGCAGCTCTGCTGACTTGGTTCTCTGACTCTAAAGCAGCTCGGCTGACCTGGCTATCTGGCTATAGAGCAGCTCTGCTGTCCTGGTTCTTAGGCTCTAGAGCAACTCTGCTGACCTGTTTCTCTGGCTCTACAACGGCTCTGCTGACCTGGTTCTCTGGCGCTAAAGCAGCTCTGCTGACTTGGTTCTCTGGTTGTAGAGCAGCCCTGCTGGCCTGGTTCTAAGGCTCTAGAGCAGCTCTGCTGACTTGGTTCTCTGGCTCTACAACGACTCTGCTGACCTGGTTCTCTGGCTCGAAAGCAGCTCTGCTGACCTGGTTCTCTCCCTCTAAAGCAGCTCTGCTGACCTGGTTCTTATGCTCTAGAGCAGCTCTGCTGACCTGGTTTCTATGGATCTAAAGCAGCTCTGCTGACCTGGTTCTCTGACTCTAAAGCAACTCTGCTGACCAGGTTCTCTCCCTCTAAAGCAGGTCTGCTGACCTGGTTCTCCCCCTCTAAAGCAGCTCTGCTGACCTGGTTCTCTCCCTCTAAAGCAGCTCTGCTGACCTGATTCTCTGGCTCTACGGCAGCTCTGCTGACCTGGTTCTCTGCCTCTAGAGCAGCTCTGCTGACCTGGTTCTTAGGCTCTAGAGCAGCTGTGCTGACCTGGTTTCTATGGCTCTACAGCAGCTCTGCTGACCTGGTTCTCTGACTCTAGAGCAGCTCTGTTGACTTGGGTCTCAGGCTCTAGAGCAGCTCTGCTGACCTGGTTCTCTGGCTCTAAAGCAGCTCTGCTGACCTGGTTCTCTGGCTCTAAAGCAGCTCTGCTGACCTGGTTCTATGGCTCTAAAGCAGCTCTGCTGACCTGCTTCTCTGGCTCTGGAGCAGCTCTGCTGACCTGGTTCTCTTGCTCTAGAGCAGCTCTGCTCACCTGGTTCTCTCCCTCTACAGCACCTCTGCTGACCTGGTTCTCTGGCTCTAAAGCAGCTCTGCTGACATGGTTCTCTGGCTCTACGGCAGCTCTGCTGACCTGGATCTCTGCCTCTAGAGCAGCTCTGCTAACCTGGTTTTTAGGCTCTATAGCAGCTCTGCTGACCTGGTGTCTATGGCTCTACAGCAGCTCTGCTGACCTGGTTCTCTGACTCTAGAGCAGCTCTGTTGACCTGGGTCTTAGGCTCTAGAGCAGCTCTGCTGACCTGCTTCTCTGGCTCTAAAGCAGCTCTGCTGACCTAGTTCTCTGGCTCTAAAGCAGCTCTGCTGACCTGGTTCTATGGCTCTAAAGCAGCTCTGCTGACCTGGTTCTCTGGCTTTGAAGCTGCTCTGCTGACCTGGTTCTCTGGCTCTAGAGCAGCTCTGCTGACCTGGTTCTCTACCTCTAAAGCAGCTCTGCTGACCTGGTTGTCTGACTCTAAAGCAGCTCTGCTGACTTGGTTTCTCTGGCTCTAAAGCATCTCTGCAGACCTAGTTTCTCTGGTTCTAGAGCAGCTCTGCTGACCTGTTTCTCTGGCTCTAAAGCAGATCTTCTGACCTGGTTCTATGGCTCTAAAGCAGCTCTGCTGACCTGGTTCTCTGGCTTTGAAGCTGCTCTGCTGACCTGGTTCTCTGGCTCTAGAGCAGCTCTGCTGACCTGGTTCTCTCCCTCTAAAGCAGCTCTGCTGACCTGGTTCTCAAGCAGTTCTGCTGACCTGGTTCTCTGGCTCTAAATTGGCTCTGCTTACCTGGTTCTCTGACTCTAAAGCAGCTCTGCTGACCTTCTTCTTAGGCTTTAGAGCAGCTCTGCTGACCTGGTTCTTAGGCTCGAGAGCAGCTCTGCTGACCTGGTTCTCTGGCTCTAAAGCAGCTCTGCTGACCTGGTTCTCAAGCAGTTCTGCTGACCTGGCTCTCTGGCTCTAAAGGGGCTCTGCTTACCTGGTTCTCTGACTCTAAAGCAACTCTGAGGACCTGGTTCTATGGCTGTAAAGCGGCTCTGCTGACATGGTTCTCTGGCTCTAAAGCAGCTCTGCTGACGTGGTTCTATGGCTCTAAAGCAGCTCTGCTGACCTGGTTCTATGGCTCTAAAGCTGCTCTGCTGAACTGGTTCTGTGGCTTTGAAACAACTCTGCTGACCTGGTTCTCTGGCTCTAGAGCAGCTCTGCTAACCTGGTTCTCTGGCTCTAAAGCAGCTCTGCTGACCTGGTTCTCTGACTCTAAAGCAGCTCGGCTGATCTGGTTCTCTGGCTATAGAGCAGCTCTGCTGTCCTGGTTCTTAGGCTCTAGAGCAACTCTGCTGACCTATTTCTCTGACTCTACAACGGCTCTCCTGACCTGGTTCTCTGGCTCTAAAGCAGCTCTGCTGACCTGGTGGATCTCTGGCTCTAAAACAGCTCTCTTGACCCGGTTCTGTGGCTTTCAAGAAGCTCTGCTGACCTAGTTCTCTGGGTCTAAAGCAGCTCTGCTGACCTGGTGGTTCTCTGGCTCTAAAACAGCTCTCTTGACCCGGTTCTGTGGCTTTCAAGAAGCTCTGCTGACCTAGTTCTCTGGGTCTACAGCAGCTCTGCTGACCTGGTTCTCTAGCTCTACAGCAGCTCTGATGACTTGGTTCTCTGGCTCTAAAGAGGCTCTGCTGACTTGATTCTCTGGCTCTAAAGCAGCTCTGCTGACCTGGTTCTCTGGGTCTACAGCAGCTCTGCTGACCTGGTTTCTCTGGCTCTACAGCAGCTCTGCTGACCTGGTTCTCTGGCTCCAAAGCAGCTCTGCTGAACTGGTTCTCTGTCTCTACAACGGCTCTCCTGACCTGGTTCTCTGGCTCTAAAGCAGCTCTGCTGACCTGGTGGTTCTCTGGCTCTAAAACAGCTCTCTTGACCCGGTTCTGTGGCTTTAAAGAAGCTCTGCTGCCCTAGTTCTCTGGGTCTACAGCAGCTCTGCTGACCTGGTTCTCTAGCTCTACAGCAGCTCTGATGACTTGGTTCTCTTGCTCTAAAGAGGCTCTGCTGACTTGATTCTCTGGCTCTAAAGCAGCTCTGCTGACCTGGTTCTCTGACTCTATAGCAGCTCTGCTGAACTGGTTTCTCTGGCTCTAAAGAGGCTCTGCTGACTTGATTCTCTGGCTCTAAAGCAGCTCTGCTGACCTGGTTCTCTGGCTCTACAACGGCTCTCCTGACCTGGTTCTCTGGCTCTAAAGCAGCTCTGCTGACCTGGTGGTTCTCTGGCTCTAAAACAGCTCTCTTGACCCGGTTCTGTGCCTTTAAAGAAGCTCTGCTGACCTAGTTCTCTGGGTCTACAGCAGCTCTGCTGACCTGGTTCTCTAGCTCTACAGCAGCTCTGATGACTTGGTTCTCTTGCTCTAAAGAGGCTCTGCTGACTTGATTCTCTGGCTCTAAAGCAGCTCTACTGACCTGGTTCTCTGACTCTATAGCAGCTCTGCTGAACTGGTTTCTCTGGCTCTACAGCAGCTCTGCTGACCTGGTTCTCTGGCTCCAAAGCATCTCTGCTGAACTGGTTCTCTGTCTCTAGAGCAGCTCTGATGACCTGGTTCTTAGGCTCTAGAGCAGCTCTGCTGACCTGGTTCTCTGGCTCTAGAGCAGCTCTGTTGACCTGGTTCTCTGGCTCTAAAGCAGCTCTGCTGACCTGGTTCTCTAGCGCTAAAGCAGCTCTGCTGACTTGGTTCTCTCTGTCTAAAGCAGCAATGCTGACCTAGTTCTCTGGCTCTACAGCAGCTCTGCTGTCCTGGTTCTCTGCCTCAAGAGCAGTTCTGTTGTCCTGGTTCTTAGGCTCTATAGCAGCTCTGCTGACCTGGTTTCTCTGGCTCTGCAGCAGCTCTGCTGACCTGGTTCTCTGGCTCTAGAGCAGCTCTGCTGACCTAGTTCTCTGGCTCTAGAGCAGCTCTGCTGACCTGGTTCTCTAGCTCTAGAGCAGCTCTTCTGATGTGGTTCTCTGGCTGCAGAGGAGACCTGCTGGCTTGGTTCTTAGGCTCTAGAGCAGCTCTGCTGACCTCTTGTTTCTCTGGCTCTAAAACATCGCTCTGCTGACCTGGTTCTGTTGTTCTAAAGAAGCTCTGCTGACCTAGTTCTCTGGCTCTACAGCAGCTCTGCTGTCCTAGTTCTCTGCCTCAAGAGCAGTTCTGTTGTCCTGGTTCTTAGGCTCTATAGTAGCTCTGCTGACCTGGTTTCTCTGGCTCTACAGCAGCTCTGCTGACCTGGTTCTCTGGCTCTAGAGCAGCTCTGCTGACCTAGTTCTCTGGCTCTAGAGCAGCTCTGCTGACCTGGTTCTCTAGCTCTAGAGCAGCTCTTCTGATATGGTTCTCTGGCTTTGAAACAGCTCTGCTGACCTGGTTCTCTGGCTCTAGAGCAGGTCAGCTGACCTGGTTCTCTCCCTCTAAAGTAGATCTGCTGACCTGGTTCTCTGGCACTAAAGCAGATCTGCTGACCTGGTGTCTCTGGCGCTAAAGCAGCTCTGCTGACCTGGTTCTCTCCCTCTAAAGCAGCTCTGCTGACCTGGTTCTCTGGCTCTATAACGGCTCTGCAGACCTGGTTCTCTAGCTCTACAGCAGCTCTGCTGACCTGGTTCTCTGGCTCCACAGCAGCTCTGCTGAACTGGTTCTCTGTCTCTACAACGGCTCTCCTGACCTGGTTCTCTGGCTCTAAAGCAGCTCTGCTGACCTGGTGGTTCTCTGGCTCTAAATTAGCTCTCTTGACCCGGTTCTGTGGCTTTAAAGAAGCTCTGCTGCCCTAGTTCTCTGGGTCTACAGCAGCTCTGCTGACCTGGTTCTCTAGCTCTACAGCAGCTCTGATGACTTGGTTCTCTTGCTCTAAAGAGGCTCTGCTGACTTGATTCTCTGGCTCTAAAGCAGCTCTGCTGACCTGGTTCTCTGACTCTATAGCAGCTCTGCTGAACTGGTTTCTCTGGCTCTAAAGAGGCTCTGCTGACTTGATTCTCTGGCTCTAAAGCAGCTCTGCTGACCTGGTTCTCTGGCTCTACAACGGCTCTCCTGACCTGGTTCTCTGGCTCTAAAGCAGCTCTGCTGACCTGGTGGTTCTCTGGCTCTAAAACAGCTCTCTTGACCCGGTTCTGTGGCTTTAAAGAAGCTCTGCTGACCTAGTTCTCTGGGTCTACAGCAGCTGTGCTGACCTGGTTCTCTAGCTCTACAGCAGCTCTGATGACTTGGTTCTCTTGCTCTAAAGAGGCTCTGCTGACTTGATTCTCTGGCTCTAAAGCAGCTCTACTGACCTGGTTCTCTGACTCTATAGCAGCTCTGCTGAACTGGTTTCTCTGGCTCTACAGCAGCTCTGCTGACCTGGTTCTCTGGCTCCAAAGCAGCTCTGCTGAACTGGTTCTCTGTCTCTAGAGCAGCTCTGATGACCTGGTTCTTAGGCTCTAGAGCAGCTCTGCTGACCTGGTTCTCTGGCTCTAGAGCAGCTCTGTTGACCTGGTTCTCTGGCTCTAAAGCAGCTCTGCTGACCTGGTTCTCTGGCGCTAAAGCAGCTCTGCTGACTTGGTTCTCTCTGTCTAAAGCAGCAATGCTGACCTAGTTCTCTGGCTCTACAGCAGCTCTGCTGTCCTGGTTCTCTGCCTCAAGAGCAGTTCTGTTGTCCTGGTTCTTAGGCTCTATAGCAGCTCTGCTGACCTGGTTTCTCTGGCTCTACAGCAGCTCTGCTGACCTGGTTCTCTGGCTCTAGAGCAGCTCTGCTGACCTAGTTCTCTGGCTCTAGAGCAGCTCTGCTGACCTGGTTCTCTAGCTCTAGAGCAGCTCTTCTGATGTGGTTCTCTGGCTGCAGAGGAGACCTGCTGGCTTGGTTCTTAGGCTCTAGAGCAGCTCTGCTGACCTCTTGTTTCTCTGGCTCTAAAACATCGCTCTGCTGACCTGGTTCTGTGGTTCTAAAGAAGCTCTGCTGACCTAGTTCTCTGGCTCTACAGCAGCTCTGCTGTCCTAGTTCTCTGCCTCAAGAGCAGTTCTGTTGTCCTGGTTCTTAGGCTCAATAGCAGCTCTGCTGACCTGGTTTCTCTGGCTCTACAGCAGCTATGCTGACCTGGTTCTCTGGCTCTAGAGCAGCTCTGCTGACCTGGTTCTCTGGCTCTAGAGCAGCTCTGCTGACCTGGTTCTCTAGCTCTAGAGCAGCTCTTCTGATGTGGTTCTCTGGCTGTAGAGGAGCCCTGCTGGCCTGGTTCTTAGGCTCTATAGTAGCTCTGCTGACCTTGTTTCTCTGGCTCTACAGCAGCTCTGCTGACCTGGTTCTCTGGCTCTAGAGCAGCTCTGCTGACCTAGTTCTCTGGCTCTAGAGCAGCTCTGCTGACCTGGTTCTCTAGCTCTAGAGCAGCTCTTCTGATATGGTTCTCTGGCTTTGAAACAGCTCTGCTGACATGGTTCTCTGGCTCTAGAGCAGGTCAGCTGACCTGGTTCTCTCCCTCTAAAGCAGCTCTGCTGACCTGGTTCTCTCCCTCTAAAGCAGCTCTGCTGACCTGGTTCTCTGGCTCTATAACGGCTCTGCAGACCTGGTTCTCTAGCTCTAAAGCAGCTCTGCTGACCTGGTTCTCTGGCTCTAGAGCAGCTCTGCTAACCTGGTTCTCTGGCTCTAAAGCAGCTCTGCTGACCTGGTTCTCTGTCTCTAAAGCAGCTCTGATGACCTGGTTCTTAGGCTCTAGAGCAGCTCTGCTGACCTGGTTCTCTGGCTCTAGAGCAGCTCTGTTGACCTGGTTCTCTGGCTCTAAAGCAGCTCTGCTGACCTGGTTCTCTGGCGCTAAAGCAGCTCTGCTGACTTGGATCTCTGGTTGTAGAGAAGCCCTGCTGGCCTGGTTCTAAGGCTCTAGAGCAGCTCTGCTGACTTGGTTCTCTGGCTCTACAACGACTCTGCTGACCTGGTTCTCTGGCTCGAAAGCAGCTCTGCTGACCTGGTTCTCTCCCTCTAAAGCAGCTCTGCTGACCTGGTTCTTATGCTCTAGAGCAGCTCTGCTGACCTGGTTTCTATGGATCTAAAGCAGCTCTGCTGACCTGGTTCTCTGACTCTAAAGCAACTCTGCTGACCAGGTTCTCTCCCTCTAAAGCAGGTCTGCTGACCTGGTTCTCCCCCTCTAAAGCAGCTCTGCTGACCTGGTTCTCTCCCTCTAAAGCAGCTCTGCTGACCTGATTCTCTGGCTCTACGGCAGCTCTGCTGACCTGGTTCTCTGCCTCTAGAGCAGCTCTGCTGACCTGGTTCTTAGGCTCTAGAGCAGCTGTGCTGACCTGGTTTCTATGGCTCTACAGCAGCTCTGCTGACCTGGTTCTCTGACTCTAGAGCAGCTCTGTTGACTTGGGTCTCAGGCTCTAGAGCAGCTCTGCTGACCTGGTTCTCTGGCTCTAAAGCAGCTCTGCTGACCTGGTTCTCTGGCTCTAAAGCAGCTCTGCTGACCTGGTTCTATGGCTCTAAAGCAGCTCTGCTGACCTGCTTCTCTGGCTCTGGAGCAGCTCTGCTGACCTGGTTCTCTGGCTCTAGAGCAGCTCTGCTCACCTGGTTCTCTCCCTCTACAGCACCTCTGCTGACCTGGTTCTCTGGCTCTAAAGCAGCTCTGCTGACCTGGTTTCTCTGGCTATAAAGCAGCTCTGCTGACATGGTTATCTGGCTCTAAAGCTGCTCTTCTGACCTGGTTCGGTGGCACTAAAACAGCTCTGCTGACCTGGTTCTCTGGCTCTATAACGGCTCTGCAGACCTGGTTCTCTAGCTCTAGAGCAGCTCTGCTGACCTGGTTCTCTGGCTCTAGAGCAGCTCTGCTAACCTGGTTCTCTGGCTCTAAAGCAGCTCTGCTGACTTGGTTCTCTGACTCTAAAGCAGCTCGGCTGACCTGGTTATCTGGCTATAGAGCAGCTCTGCTGTCCTGGTTCTTAGGCTCTAGAGCAACTCTGCTGACCTGTTTCTCTGGCTCTACAACGGCTCTCCTGACCTGGTTCTCTGGCTCTAAAGCAGCTCTGCTGACCTGGTGGTTTCCTGGCTCTAAAGCAGCTCTCTTGCCCCGGTTCTGTGGCTTTAAAGAATCTCTGCTGACCTAGTTCTCGGGATATACAGCAGCTCTGCTGACCTGGTTCTCTAGCTCTACAGCAGCTCTGATAACCTGGTTTCTCTGGCTCTACAGCAACTCTGCTGACCTGGTTATCTGTCTCAAAAGCAGCTCTGCTGAACTGGTTCTCTGTCTCTAGAGCATCTCTGATGACCTGGTTCTTAGGCTATAGAACAGCTCTGCTGACCTGGTTCTCTGGCTCTAGAGCAGCTCTGTTGACCTGCTTCTCTGGCTCTAAAGCAGCTCTGCTGACATGGTTCTCTGGCTCTAAAGCAGCTCTGCTGACTTGGTTCTCTGACTCTAAAGCAGCTCGGCTGACCTGGCTATCTGGCTATAGAGCAGCTCTGCTGTCCTGGTTCTTAGGCTCTAGAGCAACTCTGCTGACCTGTTTCTCTGGCTCTACAACGGCTCTGCTGACCTGGTTCTCTGGCGCTAAAGCACCTCTGCTGACTTGGTTCTCTGGTTGTAGAGCAGCCCTGCTGGCCTGGTTCTAAGGCTCTAGAGCAGCTCTGCTGACTTGGTTCTCTGGCTCTACAACGACTCTGCTGACCTGGTTCTCTGGCTCGAAAGCAGCTCTGCTGACCTGGTTCTCTCCCTCTAAAGCAGCTCTGCTGACCTGGTTCTTATGCTCTAGAGCAGCTCTGCTGACCTGGTTTCTATGGATCTAAAGCAGCTCTGCTGACCTGGTTCTCTGACTCTAAAGCAACTCTGCTGACCAGGTTCTCTCCCTCTAAAGCAGGTCTGCTGACCTGGTTCTCCCCCTCTAAAGCAGCTCTGCTGACCTGGTTCTCTCCCTCTAAAGCAGCTCTGCTGACCTGATTCTCTGGCTCTACGGCAGCTCTGCTGACCTGGTTCTCTGCCTCTAGAGCAGCTCTGCTGACCTGGTTCTTAGGCTCTAGAGCAGCTGTGCTGACCTGGTTTCTATGGCTCTACAGCAGCTCTGCTGACCTGGTTCTCTGACTCTAGAGCAGCTCTGTTGACTTGGGTCTCAGGCTCTAGAGCAGCTCTGCTGACCTGGTTCTCTGGCTCTAAAGCAGCTCTGCTGACCTGGTTCTCTGGCTCTAAAGCAGCTCTGCTGACCTGGTTCTATGGCTCTAAAGCAGCTCTGCTGACCTGCTTCTCTGGCTCTGGAGCAGCTCTGCTGACCTGGTTCTCTTGCTCTAGAGCAGCTCTGCTCACCTGGTTCTCTCCCTCTACAGCACCTCTGCTGACCTGGTTCTCTGGCTCTAAATCAGCTCTGCTGACCTGGTTTCTCTGGCTATAAAGCAGCTCTGCTGACATGGTTCTCTGGCTCTAAAGCTGCTCTTCTGACCTGGTTCGGTGGCACTAAAACAGCTCTGCTGACCTGGTTCTCTGGCTCTATAACGGCTCTGCAGACCTGGTTCTCTAGCTCTAGAGCAGCTCTGCTGACCTGGTTCTCTGGCTCTAGAGCAGCTCTGCTAACCTGGTTCTCTGGCTCTAAAGCAGCTCTGCTGACTTGGTTCTCTGACTCTAAAGCAGCTCGGCTGACCTGGTTATCTGGCTATAGAGCAGCTCTGCTGTCCTGGTTCTTAGGCTCTAGAGCAACTCTGCTGACCTGTTTCTCTGGCTCTACAACGGCTCTCCTGACCTGGTTCTCTGGCTCTAAAGCAGCTCTGCTGACCTGGTGGTTTCCTGGCTCTAAAGCAGCTCTCTTGCCCCGGTTCTGTGGCTTTAAAGAATCTCTGCTGACCTAGTTCTCGGGGTATACAGCAGCTCTGCTGACCTGGTTCTCTAGCTCTACAGCAGCTCTGATAACCTGGTTTCTCTGGCTCTACAGCAACTCTGCTGACCTGGTTATCTGTCTCAAAAGCAGCTCTGCTGAACTGGTTCTCTGTCTCTAGAGCATCTCTGATGACCTGGTTCTTAGGCTATAGAACAGCTCTGCTGACCTGGTTCTCTGGCTCTAGAGCAGCTCTGTTGACCTGCTTCTCTGGCTCTAAAGCAGCTCTGCTGACATGGTTCTCTCTGTCTAAAGCAGCAATGCTGACCTAGTTTCTCTGGCTCTACAGTAGCTCTGCTGTCCTGGTTCTCTGCCTCAAGAGCAGTTCTGCTGACCTGGTTCTTAGGCTCAATAGCAGCTCTGCTGACCTGGTTTCTCTGGCTCTACAGCAGCTCTGCTGACCTGGTTCTCTAGCTCTAGAGCAGCTCTTCTGATGTGGTTCTCTGGCTGTAGAGGAGCCCTGCTGGCCTGGTTCTTAGGCTCTAGAGCAGCTCTGCTGACTTGGTTCTCTGGCTCTACAACGACTCTGCTGACCTGGTTCTCTGGCTCTAGAGCAGCTCTGCTGACCTGGTTCTATGGCTCTAAAGCAGCTCTGCTGACCTGGTTCTCTAGCTCTAGAGCAGCTCTTCTGATATGGTTCTCTGGCTTTGAAACAGCTCTGCTGACATGGTTCTCTGGCTCTAGAGCAGGTCAGCTGACCTGGTTCTCTCCCTCTAAAGCAGCTCTGCTGACCTGGTTCTCTCCCTCTAAAGCAGCTCTGCTGACCTGGT
Organism: Triturus cristatus; assembly: GCF_964204655.1. Lineage (NCBI taxonomy): Eukaryota > Metazoa > Chordata > Amphibia > Caudata > Salamandridae > Triturus > Triturus cristatus. The sequence continues at coordinate 1,162,966,178 of NC_140579.1, forward strand.
TCTCTGGCTCTATAACGGCTCTGCAGACCTGGTTCTCTAGCTCTAAAGCAGCTCTGCTGACCTGGTTCTCTGGCTCTAGAGCAGCTCTGCTAACCTGGTTCTCTGGCTCTAAAGCAGCTCTGCTGACCTGGTTCTCTGTCTCTAAAGCAGCTCTGATGACCTGGTTCTTAGGCTCTAGAGCAGCTCTGCTGACCTGGTTCTCTGGCTCTAGAGCAGCTCTGTTGACCTGGTTCTCTGGCTCTAAAGCAGCTCTGCTGACCTGGTTCTCTGGCGCTAAAGCAGCTCTGCTGACTTGGATCTCTGGTTGTAGAGCAGCCCTGCTGGCCTGGTTCTAAGGCTCTAGAGCAGCTCTGCTGACTTGGTTCTCTGGCTCTACAACGACTCTGCTGACCTGGTTCTCTGGCTCGAAAGCAGCTCTGCTGACCTGGTTCTCTCCCTCTAAAGCAGCTCTGCTGACCTGGTTCTTATGCTCTAGAGCAGCTCTGCTGACCTGGTTTCTATGGATCTAAAGCAGCTCTGCTGACCTGGTTCTCTGACTCTAAAGCAACTCTGCTGACCAGGTTCTCTCCCTCTAAAGCAGGTCTGCTGACCTGGTTCTCCCCCTCTAAAGCAGCTCTGCTGACCTGGTTCTCTCCCTCTAAAGCAGCTCTGCTGACCTGATTCTCTGGCTCTACGGCAGCTCTGCTGACCTGGTTCTCTGCCTCTAGAGCAGCTCTGCTGACCTGGTTCTTAGGCTCTAGAGCAGCTGTGCTGACCTGGTTTCTATGGCTCTACAGCAGCTCTGCTGACCTGGTTCTCTGACTCTAGAGCAGCTCTGTTGACTTGGGTCTCAGGCTCTAGAGCAGCTCTGCTGACCTGGTTCTCTGGCTCTAAAGCAGCTCTGCTGACCTGGTTCTCTGGCTCTAAAGCAGCTCTGCTGACCTGGTTCTATGGCTCTAAAGCAGCTCTGCTGACCTGCTTCTCTGGCTCTGGAGCAGCTCTGCTGACCTGGTTCTCTGGCTCTAGAGCAGCTCTGCTCACCTGGTTCTCTCCCTCTACAGCACCTCTGCTGACCTGGTTCTCTGGCTCTAAAGCAGCTCTGCTGACCTGGTTTCTCTGGCTATAAAGCAGCTCTGCTGACATGGTTATCTGGCTCTAAAGCTGCTCTTCTGACCTGGTTCGGTGGCACTAAAACAGCTCTGCTGACCTGGTTCTCTGGCTCTATAACGGCTCTGCAGACCTGGTTCTCTAGCTCTAGAGCAGCTCTGCTGACCTGGTTCTCTGGCTCTAGAGCAGCTCTGCTAACCTGGTTCTCTGGCTCTAAAGCAGCTCTGCTGACTTGGTTCTCTGACTCTAAAGCAGCTCGGCTGACCTGGTTATCTGGCTATAGAGCAGCTCTGCTGTCCTGGTTCTTAGGCTCTAGAGCAACTCTGCTGACCTGTTTCTCTGGCTCTACAACGGCTCTCCTGACCTGGTTCTCTGGCTCTAAAGCAGCTCTGCTGACCTGGTGGTTTCCTGGCTCTAAAGCAGCTCTCTTGCCCCGGTTCTGTGGCTTTAAAGAATCTCTGCTGACCTAGTTCTCGGGGTATACAGCAGCTCTGCTGACCTGGTTCTCTAGCTCTACAGCAGCTCTGATAACCTGGTTTCTCTGGCTCTACAGCAACTCTGCTGACCTGGTTATCTGTCTCAAAAGCAGCTCTGCTGAACTGGTTCTCTGTCTCTAGAGCATCTCTGATGACCTGGTTCTTAGGCTATAGAACAGCTCTGCTGACCTGGTTCTCTGGCTCTAGAGCAGCTCTGTTGACCTGCTTCTCTGGCTCTAAAGCAGCTCTGCTGACATGGTTCTCTGGCTCTAAAGCAGCTCTGCTGACTTGGTTCTCTGACTCTAAAGCAGCTCGGCTGACCTGGCTATCTGGCTATAGAGCAGCTCTGCTGTCCTGGTTCTTAGGCTCTAGAGCAACTCTGCTGACCTGTTTCTCTGGCTCTACAACGGCTCTGCTGACCTGGTTCTCTGGCGCTAAAGCAGCTCTGCTGACTTGGTTCTCTGGTTGTAGAGCAGCCCTGCTGGCCTGGTTCTAAGGCTCTAGAGCAGCTCTGCTGACTTGGTTCTCTGGCTCTACAACGACTCTGCTGACCTGGTTCTCTGGCTCGAAAGCAGCTCTGCTGACCTGGTTCTCTCCCTCTAAAGCAGCTCTGCTGACCTGGTTCTTATGCTCTAGAGCAGCTCTGCTGACCTGGTTTCTATGGATCTAAAGCAGTTCTGCTGACCTGGTTCTCTGACTCTAAAGCAACTCTGCTGACCAGGTTCTCTCCCTCTAAAGCAGGTCTGCTGACCTGGTTCTCCCCCTCTAAAGCAGCTCTGCTGACCTGGTTCTCTCCCTCTAAAGCAGCTCTGCTGACCTGATTCTCTGGCTCTACGGCAGCTCTGCTGACCTGGTTCTCTGCCTCTAGAGCAGCTCTGCTGACCTGGTTCTTAGGCTCTAGAGCAGCTGTGCTGACCTGGTTTCTATGGCTCTACAGCAGCTCTGCTGACCTGGTTCTCTGACTCTAGAGCAGCTCTGTTGACTTGGGTCTCAGGCTCTAGAGCAGCTCTGCTGACCTGGTTCTCTGGCTCTAAAGCAGCTCTGCTGACCTGGTTCTCTGGCTCTAAAGCAGCTCTGCTGACCTGGTTCTATGGCTCTAAAGCAGCTCTGCTGACCTGCTTCTCTGGCTCTGGAGCAGCTCTGCTGACCTGGTTCTCTTGCTCTAGAGCAGCTCTGCTCACCTGGTTCTCTCCCTCTACAGCACCTCTGCTGACCTGGTTCTCTGGCTCTAAATCAGCTCTGCTGACCTGGTTTCTCTGGCTATAAAGCAGCTCTGCTGACATGGTTCTCTGGCTCTAAAGCTGCTCTTCTGACCTGGTTCGGTGGCACTAAAACAGCTCTGCTGACCTGGTTCTCTGGCTCTATAACGGCTCTGCAGACCTGGTTCTCTAGCTCTAGAGCAGCTCTGCTGACCTGGTTCTCTGGCTCTAGAGCAGCTCTGCTAACCTGGTTCTCTGGCTCTAAAGCAGCTCTGCTGACTTGGTTCTCTGACTCTAAAGCAGCTCGGCTGACCTGGTTATCTGGCTATAGAGCAGCTCTGCTGTCCTGGTTCTTAGGCTCTAGAGCAACTCTGCTGACCTGTTTCTCTGGCTCTACAACGGCTCTCCTGACCTGGTTCTCTGGCTCTAAAGCAGCTCTGCTGACCTGGTGGTTTCCTGGCTCTAAAGCAGCTCTCTTGCCCCGGTTCTGTGGCTTTAAAGAATCTCTGCTGACCTAGTTCTCGGGGTATACAGCAGCTCTGCTGACCTGGTTCTCTAGCTCTACAGCAGCTCTGATAACCTGGTTTCTCTGGCTCTACAGCAACTCTGCTGACCTGGTTATCTGTCTCAAAAGCAGCTCTGCTGAACTGGTTCTCTGTCTCTAGAGCATCTCTGATGACCTGGTTCTTAGGCTATAGAACAGCTCTGCTGACCTGGTTCTCTGGCTCTAGAGCAGCTCTGTTGACCTGCTTCTCTGGCTCTAAAGCAGCTCTGCTGACATGGTTCTCTCTGTCTAAAGCAGCAATGCTGACCTAGTTTCTCTGGCTCTACAGTAGCTCTGCTGTCCTGGTTCTCTGCCTCAAGAGCAGTTCTGCTGACCTGGTTCTTAGGCTCAATAGCAGCTCTGCTGACCTGGTTTCTCTGGCTCTACAGCAGCTCTGCTGACCTGGTTCTCTAGCTCTAGAGCAGCTCTTCTGATGTGGTTCTCTGGCTGTAGAGGAGCCCTGCTGGCCTGGTTCTTAGGCTCTAGAGCAGCTCTGCTGACTTGGTTCTCTGGCTCTACAACGACTCTGCTGACCTGGTTCTCTGGCTCTAGAGCAGCTCTGCTGACCTGGTTCTATGGCTCTAAAGCAGCTCTGCTGACCTGATTCTCTGACTCTAAAGCAACTTTGCTGACCTGGTTCTCTCGCTCTAAAGCAGCTCTGCTGACATGGTTCTCTGGCTCTAAAGCAGCTCTGCTGACCTGGTTCTCTCACTCTAAAGCAGCTCTGCTGACCTGGTTATCTGGTTCTACGGCAGCTCTGCTGACCTGGTTCTCTGCCTCTAGAGCAGCTCTGCTAACCTGGTTTTTAGGCTCTAGAGCAGCTCTGCTGACCTGGTGTCTATGGCTCTACAGCAGCTCTTCTGACCTGGTTCTCTGACTCTAGAGCAGCTCTGTTGACCTGGGTCTTAGGCTCTAGAGCAGCTCTGCTGACCTGCTTCTCTGGCTCTAAAGCAGCTCTGCTGACCTGGTTCTCTGGCTCTAAAGCAGCTCTGCTGACCTTGTTCTATGGCTCTAAAGCAGCTCTGCTGACCTGGTTCTCTGGCTTTGAAGCTGCTCTGCTGACCTGGTTCTCTGGCGCTAGAGCAGCTCTGCTGACCTGGTTCTCTATCTCTAAAGCAGCTCTGCTGACCTGGTTCTCTGACTCTAAAGCAGCTCTGCTGACTTGGTTTCTCTGGCTCTATAACAGCTCTGCAGACCAAGTTTCTCTGGTTCTAGAGCAGCTCTGCTGACCTGTTTCTCTGGCTCTAAAGCAGATCTTCTGACCTGGTTCTATGGCTCTAAAGCAGCTCTGCTGACCTGGTTCTCTGGCTCTACAATGGCTCAGCTGACCTGGTTCTGTTGCTCTAAAGCAGCTCTGCTGACCTGGTTCTCTGGCTCTAGAGCAGCACTGCTAACCTGGTTCTATGGCTGTAAAGAATCTCCTCTGACCTGGTTCTCTGGCTCTACAGCAGCTCTGCTAAACTGGTTCTCTGCCTCTAGAGCAGCTATGCTGACTTGGATCTTAGGCTCGAGAGCAGCTCTGCTGACCTGGTTCTCTGACTCTAAAGCAACTATGCTGACCTGGTTCTCTCGCTCTAAAGCAGCTCTGCTGACATGGTTCTCTGGCTCTAAAGCAGCTCTGCTGACCTGGTTCTCTCCCTCTAAAGCAGCTCTGCTGACATGGTTCTCTGGCTCTACGGCAGCTCTGCTGACCTGGATCTCTGCCTCTAGAGCAGCTCTGCTAACCTGGTTTTTAGGCTCTATAGCAGCTCTGCTGACCTGGTGTCTATGGCTCTACAGCAGCTCTGCTGACCTGGTTCTCTGACTCTAGAGCAGCTCTGTTGACCTGGGTCTTAGGCTCTAGAGCAGCTCTGCTGACCTGCTTCTCTGGCTCTAAAGCAGCTCTGCTGACCTGGTTCTCTGGCTCTAAAGCAGCTCTGCTGACCTGGTTCTATGGCTCTAAAGCAGTTCTGCTGACCTGGTTCTCTGGCTTTGAAGCTGCTCTGCTGACCTGGTTCTCTGGCTCTAGAGCAGCTCTGCTGACCTGGTTCTCTACCTCTAAAGCAGCTCTGCTGACCTGGTTGTCTGACTCTAAAGCAGCTCTGCTGACTTGGTTTCTCTGGCTCTAAAGCATCTCTGCAGACCTAGTTTCTCTGGTTCTAGAGCAGCTCTGCTGACCTGTTTCTCTGGCTCTAAAGCAGATCTTCTGACCTGGTTCTATGGCTCTAAAGCAGCTCTGCTGACCTGGTTCTCTGGCTTTGAAGCTGCTCTGCTGACCTGGTTCTCTGGCTCTAGAGCAGCTCTGCTGACCTGGTTCTCTCCCTCTAAAGCAGCTCTGCTGACCTGGTTCTCAAGCAGTTCTGCTGACTTGGTTCTCTGGCTCTAAATTGGCTCTGCTTACCTGGTTCTCTGACTCTAAAGCAGCTCTGCTGACCTTCTTCTTAGGCTTTAGAGCAGCTCTGCTAACCTGGTTTCTATGGCTCTACAGCAGCTCTGCTGACCTGGTTCTCTGGCTCTAGAGCAGCTCTGCTGACCTGGTTCTTAGGCTCGAGAGCAGCTCTGCTGACCTGGTTCTCTGGCTCTAAAGCAGCTCTGCTGACCTGGTTCTCAAGCAGTTCTGCTGACCTGGCTCTCTGGCTCTAAAGCGGCTCTGCTTACCTGGTTCTCTGACTCTAAAGCAGCTCTGCTGACCTGGTTCTCTCCCTCTAAAGCAGCTCTGCTGACCTGGTTATCTGGCTCTACGGCAGCTCTGCTGACCTGGTTCTCTGCCTCTAGAGCAGCTCTGCTAACCTGGTTTTTAGGCTCTAGAGCAGCTCTGCTGACCTGGTGTCTATGGCTCTACAGCAGCTCTTCTGACCTGGTTCTCTGACTCTAGAGCAGCTCTGTTGACCTGGGTCTTAGGCTCTAGAGCAGCTCTGCTGACCTGCTTCTCTGGCTCTAAAGCAGCTCTGCTGACCTGGTTCTCTGGCTCTAAAGCAGCTCTACTGACCTGGTTCTATGGCTCTAAAGCAGCTCTGCTGACCTGGTTCTCTGGCTTTGAAGCTGCTCTGCTGACCTGGTTCTCTGGCTCTAGAGCAGCTCTGCTGACCTGGTTCTCTACCTCTAAAGCAGCTCTGCTGACCTGGTTCTCTGACTCTAAAGCAGCTCTGCTGACTTGGTTTCTCTGGCTCTATAACAGCTCTGCAGACCTGGTTCTATGGCTCTAAAGCAGCTCTGCTGACCTGTTTCTCTGGCTCTAAAGCAGATCTTCTGACCTGGTTCTATGGCTCTAAAGCAGCTCTGCTGACCTGGTTCTCTGGCTCTACAATGGCTCAGCTGACCTGGTTCTGTTGCTCTAAAGCAGCTCTGCTGACCTGGTTCTCTGGCTCTAGAGCAGCACTGCTAACCTGGTTCTCTGGCTCTAAAGCAGCTCTGCTGACCTGGTTCTCTCCCTCTAAAGCAGCTCTGCTGACATGGTTCTCTGGCTCTACGGCAGCTCTGCTGACCTGGATCTCTGCCTCTAGAGCAGCTCTGCTAACCTGGTTTTTAGGCTCTATAGCAGCTCTGCTGACCTGGTGTCCATGGCTCTACAGCAGCTCTGCTGACCTGGTTCTCTGACTCTAGAGCAGCTCTGTTGACCTGGGTCTTAGGCTCTAGAGCAGCTCTGCTGACCTGCTTCTCTGGCTCTAAAGCAGCTCTGCTGACCTGGTTCTCTGGCTCTAAAGCAGCTCTGCTGACCTGGTTCTATGGCTCTAAAGCAGCTCTGCTGACCTGGTTCTCTGGCTTTGAAGCTGCTCTGCTGACCTGGTTCTCTGGCTCTAGAGCAGCTCTGCTGACCTGGTTCTCTACCTCTAAAGCAGCTCTGCTGACCTGGTTGTCTGACTCTAAAGCAGCTCTGCTGACTTGGTTTCTCTGGCTCTAAAGCATCTCTGCAGACCTAGTTTCTCTGGTTCTAGAGCAGCTCTGCTGACCTGTTTCTCTGGCTCTAAAGCAGATCTTCTGACCTGGTTCTATGGCTCTAAAGCAGCTCTGCTGACCTGGTTCTCTGGCTTTGAAGCTGCTCTGCTGACCTGGTTCTCTGGCTCTAGAGCAGCTCTGCTGACCTGGTTCTCTCCCTCTAAAGCAGCTCTGCTGACCTGGTTCTCAAGCAGTTCTGCTGACTTGGTTCTCTGGCTCTAAATTGGCTCTGCTTACCTGGTTCTCTGACTCTAAAGCAGCTCTGCTGACCTTCTTCTTAGGCTTTAGAGCAGCTCTGCTGACCTGGTTTCTATGGCTCTACAGCAGCTCTGCTGACCTGGTTCTCTGTCTCTAGAGCAGCTCTGCTGACCTGGTTCTTAGGCTCAAGAGCAGCTCTGCTGACCTGGTTCTCTGGCTCTAAAGCAGCTCTGCTGACCTGGTTCTCAAGCAGTTCTGCTGACCTGGCTCTCTGGCTCTAAAGCGGCTCTGCTTACCTGGTTCTCTGACTCTAAAGCAGCTCTGCTGACCTGGTTCTCTCCCTCTAAAGCAGCTCTGCTGACCTGGTTATCTGGCTCTACGGCAGCTCTGCTGACCTGGTTCTCTGCCTCTAGAGCAGCTCTGCTAACCTGGTTTTTAGGCTCTAGAGCAGCTCTGCTGACCTGGTGTCTATGGCTCTACAGCAGCTCTTCTGACCTGGTTCTCTGACTCTAGAGCAGCTCTGTTGACCTGGGTCTTAGGCTCTAGAGCAGCTCTGCTGACCTGCTTCTCTGGCTCTAAAGCAGCTCTGCTGACCTGGTTCTCTGGCTCTAAAGCAGCTATACTGACCTGGTTCTATGGCTCTAAAGCAGCTCTGCTGACCTGGTTCTCTGGCTTTGAAGCTGCTCTGCTGACCTGGTTCTCTGGCTCTAGAGCAGCTCTGCTGACCTGGTTCTCTACCTCTAAAGCAGCTCTGCTGACCTGGTTCTCTGACTCTAAAGCAGCTCTGCTGACTTGGTTTCTCTGGCTCTATAACAGCTCTGCAGACCTGGTTCTATGGCTCTAAAGCAGCTCTGCTGACCTGTTTCTCTGGCTCTAAAGCAGATCTTCTGACCTGGTTCTATGGCTCTAAAGCAGCTCTGCTGACCTGGTTCTCTGGCTCTACAATGGCTCAGCTGACCTGGTTCTGTTGCTCTAAAGCAGCTCTGCTGACCTGGTACTCTGGCTCTAGAGCAGCACTGCTAACCTGGTTCTCTGGCTCTAAAGCAGCTCTGCTGACCTGGTTCTCTCCCTCTAAAGCAGCTCTGCTGACATGGTTCTCTGGCTCTACGGCAGCTCTGCTGACCTGGATCTCTGCCTCTAGAGCAGCTCTGCTAACCTGGTTTTTAGGCTCTATAGCAGCTCTGCTGACCTGGTGTCCATGGCTCTACAGCAGCTCTGCTGACCTGGTTCTCTGACTCTAGAGCAGCTCTGTTGACCTGGGTCTTAGGCTCTAGAGCAGCTCTGCTGACCTGCTTCTCTGGCTCTAAAGCAGCTCTGCTGACCTGGTTCTCTGGCTCTAAAGCAGCTCTGCTGACCTGGTTCTATGGCTCTAAAGCAGCTCTGCTGACCTGGTTCTCTGGCTTTGAAGCTGCTCTGCTGACCTGGTTCTCTGGCTCTAGAGCAGCTCTGTTGACCTGGTTCTCTACCTCTAAAGCAGCTCTGCTGACCTGGTTGTCTGACTCTAAAGCAGCTCTGCTGACTTGGTTTCTCTGGCTCTAAAGCATCTCTGCAGACCTAGTTTCTCTGGTTCTAGAGCAGCTCTGCTGACCTGTTTCTCTGGCTCTAAAGCAGATCTTCTGACCTGGTTCTATGGCTCTAAAGCAGCTCTGCTGACCTGGTTCTCTGGCTTTGAAGCTGCTCTGCTGACATGGTTCTCTGGGTCTAGAGCAGCTCTGCTGACCTGGTTCTCTCCCTCTAAAGCAGCTCTGCTGACCTGGTTCTCAAGCAGTTCTGCTGACCTGGTTCTCTGGCTCTAAATTGGCTCTGCTTACCTGGTTCTCTGACTCTAAAGCAGCTCTGCTGACCTTCTTCTTAGGCTTTAGAGCAGCTCTGCTGACCTGGTTCTTAGGCTCGAGAGCAGCTCTGCTGACCTGGTTCTCTGGCTCTAAAGCAGCTCTGCTGACCTGGTTCTCAAGCAGTTCTGCTGACCTGGCTCTCTGGCTCTAAAGCGGCTCTGCTTACCTGGTTCTCTGACTCTAAAGCAGCTCTGAGGACCTGGTTCTATGGCTGTAAAGCGGCTCTGCTGACATGGTTCTCTGGCTCTAAAGCAGCTCTGCTGACGTGGTTCTATGGCTCTAAAGCAGCTCTGCTGACCTGGTTCTATGGCTCTAAAGCTGCTCTGCTGAACTGGTTCTGTGGCTTTGAAACAACTCTGCTGACCTGGTTCTCTGGATCTAGAGCAGCTCTGCTAACCTGGTTCTCTGGCTCTAAAGCAGCTCTGCTGACCTGGTTCTCTGACTCTAAAGCAGCTCGGCTGATCTGGTTCTCTGGCTATAGAGCAGCTCTGCTGTCCTGGTTCTTAGGCTCTAGAGCAACTCTGCTGACCTATTTCTCTGACTCTACAACGGCTCTCCTGACCTGGTTCTCTGGCTCTAAAGCAGCTCTGCTGACCTGGTGGATCTCTGGCTCTAAAACAGCTCTCTTGACCCGGTTCTGTGGCTTTCAAGAAGCTCTGCTGACCTAGTTCTCTGGGTCTAAAGCAGCTCTGCTGACCTGGTGGTTCTCTGGCTCTAAAACAGCTCTCTTGACCCGGTTCTGTGGCTTTCAAGAAGCTCTGCTGACCTAGTTCTCTGGGTCTACAGCAGCTCTGCTGACCTGGTTCTCTAGCTCTACAGCAGCTCTGATGACTTGGTTCTCTGGCTCTAAAGAGGCTCTGCTGACTTGATTCTCTGGCTCTAAAGCAGCTCTGCTGACCTGGTTCTCTGGGTCTACAGCAGCTCTACTGACCTGGTTTTTCTGGCTCTACAGCAGCTCTGCTGACCTGGTTCTCTGGCTCCAAAGCAGCTCTGCTGAACTGGTTCTCTGTCTCTACAACGGCTCTCCTGACCTGGTTCTCTGGCTCTAAAGCAGCTCTGCTGACCTGGTGGTTCTCTGGCTCTAAAACAGCTCTCTTGACCCGGTTCTGTGGCTTTAAAGAAGCTCTGCTGACCTAGTTTTCTGGGTCTACAGCAGCTCTGCTGACCTGGTTCTCTAGCTCTACAGCAGCTCTGATGACTTGGTTCTCTTGCTCTAAAGAGGCTCTGCTGACTTGATTCTCTGGCTCTAAAGCAGCTCTGCTGACCTGGTTCTCTGACTCTATAGCAGCTCTGCTGAACTGGTTTCTCTGGCTCTAAAGAGGCTCTGCTGACTTGATTCTCTGGCTCTAAAGCAGCTCTGCTGACCTGGTTCTCTGGCTCTACAACGGCTCTCCTGACCTGGTTCTCTGGCTCTAAAGCAGCTCTGCTGACCTGGTGGTTCTCTGGCTCTAAAACAGCTCTCTTGACCCGGTTCTGTGGCTTTAAAGAAGCTCTGCTGACCTAGTTCTCTGGGTCTACAGCAGCTCTGCTGACCTGGTTCTCTAGCTCTACAGCAGCTCTGATGACTTGGTTCTCTTGCTCTAAAGAGGCTCTGCTGACTTGATTCTCTGGCTCTAAAGCAGCTCTACTGACCTGGTTCTCTGACTCTATAGCAGCTCTGCTGAACTGGTTTCTCTGGCTCTACAGCAGCTCTGCTGACCTGGTTCTCTGGCTCCAAAGCAGCTCTGCTGAACTGGTTCTCTGTCTCTAGAGCAGCTCTGATGACCTGGTTCTTAGGCTCTAGAGCAGCTCTGCTGACCTGGTTCTCTGGCTCTAGAGCAGCTCTGTTGACCTGGTTCTCTGGCTCTAAAGCAGCTCTGCTGACCTGGTTCTCTGGCGCTAAAGCAGCTCTGCTGACTTGGTTCTCTCTGTCTAAAGCAGCAATGCTGACCTAGTTCTCTGGCTCTACAGCATCTCTGCTGTCCTGGTTCTCTGCCTCAAGAGCAGTTCTGTTGTCCTGGTTCTTAGGCTCTATAGCAGCTCTGCTGACCTGGTTTCTCTGGCTCTACAGCAGCTCTGCTGACCTGGTTCTCTGGCTCTAGAGCAGCTCTGCTGACCTAGTTCTCTGGCTCTAGAGCAGCTCTGCTGACCTGGTTCTCTAGCTCTAGAGCAGCTCTTCTGATGTGGTTCTCTGGCTGCAGAGGAGACCTGCTGGCTTGGTTCTTAGGCTCTAGATCAGCTCTGCTGACCTCTTGTTTCTCTGGCTCTAAAACATCGCTCTGCTGACCTGGTTCTGTTGTTCTAAAGAAGCTCTGCTGACCTAGTTCTCTGGCTCTACAGCAGCTCTGCTGTCCTAGTTCTCTGCCTCAAGAGCAGTTCTGTTGTCCTGGTTCTTAGGCTCTATAGTAGCTCTGCTGACCTGGTTTCTCTGGCTCTACAGCAGCTCTGCTGACCTGGTTCTCTGGCTCTAGAGCAGCTCTGCTGACCTAGTTCTCTGGCTCTAGAGCAGCTCTGCTGACCTGGTTCTCTAGCTCTAGAGCAGCTCTTCTGATATGGTTCTCTGGCTTTGAAACAGCTCTGCTGACCTGGTTCTCTGGCTCTAGAGCAGGTCAGCTGACCTGGTTCTCTCCCTCTAAAGTAGATCTGCTGACCTGGTTCTCTGGCACTAAAGCAGATCTGCTGACCTGGTGTCTCTGGCGCTAAAGCAGCTCTGCTGACCTGGTTCTCTCCCTCTAAAGCAGCTCTGCTGACCTGGTTCTCTGGCTCTATAACGGCTCTGCAGACCGGTTCTCTAGCTCTACAGCAGCTCTGCTGACCTGGTTCTCTGGCTCCACAGCAGCTCTGCTGAACTGGTTCTCTGTCTCTACAACGGCTCTCCTGACCTGGTTCTCTGGCTCTAAAGCAGCTCTGCTGACCTGGTGGTTCTCTGGCTCTAAAACAGCTCTCTTGACCCGGTTCTGTGGCTTTAAAGAAGCTCTGCTGCCCTAGTTCTCTGGGTCTACAGCAGCTCTGCTGACCTGGTTCTCTAGCTCTACAGCAGCTCTGATGACTTGGTTCTCTTGCTCTAAAGAGGCTCTGCTGACTTGATTCTCTGGCTCTAAAGCAGCTCTGCTGACCTGGTTCTCTGACTCTATAGCAGCTCTGCTGAACTGGTTTCTCTGGCTCTAAAGAGGCTCTGCTGACTTGATTCTCTGGCTCTAAAGCAGCTCTGCTGACCTGGTTCTCTGGCTCTACAACGGCTCTCCTGACCTGGTTCTCTGGCTCTAAAGCAGCTCTGCTGACCTGGTGGTTCTCTGGCTCTAAAACAGCTCTCTTGACCCGGTTCTGTGGCTTTAAAGAAGCTCTGCTGACCTAGTTCTCTGGGTCTACAGCAGCTGTGCTGACCTGGTTCTCTAGCTCTATAGCAGCTCTGATGACTTGGTTCTCTTGCTCTAAAGAGGCTCTGCTGACTTGATTCTCTGGCTCTAAAGCAGCTCTACTGACCTGGTTCTCTGACTCTATAGCAGCTCTGCTGAACTGGTTTCTCTGGCTCTACAGCAGCTCTGCTGACCTGGTTTTCTGGCTCCAAAGCAGCTCTGCTGAACTGGTTCTCTGTCTCTAGAGCAGCTCTGATGACCTGGTTCTTAGGCTCTAGAGCAGCTCTGCTGACTTGGTTCTCTGGCTCTAGAGCAGCTCTGTTGACCTGGTTCTCTGGCTCTAAAGCAGCTCTGCTGACCTGGTTCTCTGGCGCTAAAGCAGCTCTGCTGACTTGGTTCTCTCTGTCTAAAGCAACAATGCTGACCTAGTTCTCTGGCTCTACAGCAGCTCTGCTGTCCTGGTTCTCTGCCTCAAGAGCAGTTCTGTTGTCCTGGTTCTTAGGCTCTATAGCAGCTCTGCTGACCTGGTTTCTCTGGCTCTACAGCAGCTCTGCTGACCTGGTTCTCTGGCTCTAGAGCAGCTCTGCTGACCTAGTTCTCTGGCTCTAGAGCAGCTCTGCTGACCTGGTTCTCTAGCTCTAGAGCAGCTCTTCTGATGTGGTTCTCTGGCTGCAGAGGAGACCTGCTGGCTTGGTTCTTAGGCTCTAGAGCAGCTCTGCTGACCTCTTGTTTCTCTGGCTCTAAAACATCGCTCTGCTGACCTGGTTCTGTGGTTCTAAAGAAGCTCTGCTGACCTAGTTCTCTGGCTCTACAGCAGCTCTGCTGTCCTAGTTCTCTGCCTCAAGAGCAGTTCTGTTGTCCTGGTTCTTAGGCTCTATAGTAGCTCTGCTGACCTGGTTTCTCTGGCTCTACAGCAGCTCTGCTGACCTGGTTCTCTGGCTCTAGAGCAGCTCTGCTGACCTAGTTCTCTGGCTCTAGAGCAGCTCTGCTGACCTGGTTCTCTAGCTCTAGAGCAGCTCTTCTGATATGGTTCTCTGGCTTTGAAACAGCTCTGCTGACCTGGTTCTCTGGCTCTAGAGCAGGTCAGCTGACCTGGTTCTCTCCCTCTAAAGTAGATCTGCTGACCTGGTTCTCTGGCACTAAAGCAGATCTGCTGACCTGGTATCTCTGGCGCTAAAGCAGCTCTGCTGACCTGGTTCTCTCCCTCTAAAGCAGCTCTGCTGACCTGGTTCTCTGGCTCTATAACGGCTCTGCAGACCTGGTTCTCTAGCTCTAAAGCAGCTCTGCTGACCTGGTTCTCTGGCTCTAGAGCAGCTCTGCTAACCTGGTTCTCTGTCTCTAAAGCAGCTCTGCTGACCTGTTTCTCTGTCTCTAAAGCAGCTCTGATGGCCTGGTTCTTAGGCTCTAGAGCAGCTCTGCTGACCTGGTTCTCTGGCTCTAGAGCAGCTCTGTTGACCTGGTTCTCTGGCTCTAAAGCAGCTTTGCTGACCTGGTTCTCTGGCGCTAAAGCAGCTCTGCTGACTTGGTTCTCTGGTTGTAGAGCAGCCCTGCTGGCCTGGTTCTAAGGCTCTAGAGCAGCTCTGCTGACTTGGTTCTCTGGCTCTACAACGACTCTGCTGACCTGGTTCTCTGGCTCGAAAGCAGCTCTGCTGACCTGGTTCTCTCCCTCTAAAGCAGCTCTGCTGACCTGGTTCTTATGCTCTAGAGCAGCTCTGCTGACCTGGTTTCTATGGATCTAAAGCAGCTCTGCTGACCTGGTTCTCTGACTCTAAAGCAACTCTGCTGACCAGGTTCTCTCCCTCTAAAGCAGGTCTGCTGACCTGGTTCTCCCCCTCTAAAGCAGCTCTGCTGACCTGGTTCTCTCCCTCTAAAGCAGCTCTGCTGACCTGATTCTCTGGCTCTACGGCAGCTCTGCTGACCTGGTTCTCTGCCTCTAGAGCAGCGCTGCTGACCTGGTTCTTAGGCTCTAGAGCAGCTGTGCTGACCTGGTTTCTATTTCTCTACAGCAGCTCTGCTGACCTGGTTCTCTGACTCTAGAGCAGCTCTGTTGACTTGGGTCTCAGGCTCTAGAGCAGCTCTGCTGACCTGGTTCTCTGGCTCTAAAGCAGCTCTGCTGACCTGGTTCTCTGGCTCTAAAGCAGCTCTGCTGACCTGGTTCTATGGCTCTAAAGCAGCTCTGCTGACCTGCTTCTCTGGCTCTGGAGCAGCTCTGCTGACCTGGTTCTCTGGCTCTAGAGCAGCTCTGCTCACCTGGTTCTCTCCCTCTACAGCACCTCTGCTGACCTGGTTCTCTGGCTCTAAAGCAGCTCTGCTGACCTGGTTTCTCTGGCTATAAAGCAGCTCTGCTGACATGGTTCTCTGGCTCTAAAGCTGCTCTTCTGACCTGGTTCGGTGGCACTAAAACAGCTCTGCTGACCTGGTTCTCTGGCTCTATAACGGCTCTGCAGACCTGGTTCTGTTGCTCTAAAGCAGCTCTGCTGACCTGGTTCTCTGGCTCTAGAGCAGCACTGCTAACCTGGTTCTCTGGCTCTAAAGCAGCTCTGCTGACCTGGTTCTCTCCCTCTAAAGCAGCTCTGCTGACATGGTTCTCTGGCTCTACGGCAGCTCTGCTGACCTGGATCTCTGCCTCTAGAGCAGCTCTGCTAACCTGGTTTTTAGGCTCTATAGCAGCTCTGCTGACCTGGTGTCCATGGCTCTACAGCAGCTCTGCTGACCTGGTTCTCTGACTCTAGAGCAGCTCTGTTGACCTGGGTCTTAGGCTCTAGAGCAGCTCTGCTGACCTGCTTCTCTGGCTCTAAAGCAGCTCTGCTGACCTGGTTCTCTGGCTCTAAAGCAGCTCTGCTGACCTGGTTCTATGGCTCTAAAGCAGCTCTGCTGACCTGGTTCTCTGGCTTTGAAGCTGCTCTGCTGACCTGGTTCTCTGGCTCTAGAGCAGCTCTGCTGACCTGGTTCTCTACCTCTAAAGCAGCTCTGCTGACCTGGTTGTCTGACTCTAAAGCAGCTCTGCTGACTTGGTTTCTCTGGCTCTAAAGCATCTCTGCAGACCTAGTTTCTCTGGTTCTAGAGCAGCTCTGCTGACCTGTTTCTCTGGCTCTAAAGCAGATCTTCTGACCTGGTTCTATGGCTTTAAAGCAGCTCTGCTGACCTGGTTCTCTGGCTTTGAAGCTGCTCTGCTGACCTGGTTCTCTGGCTCTAGAGCAGCTCTGCTGACCTGGTTCTCTCCCTCTAAAGCAGCTCTGCTGACCTGGTTCTCAAGCAGTTCTGCTGACTTGGTTCTCTGGCTCTAAATTGGCTCTGCTTACCTGGTTCTCTGACTCTAAAGCAGCTCTGCTGACCTTCTTCTTAGGCTTTAGAGCAGCTCTGCTGACCTGGTTTCTATGGCTCTACAGCAGCTCTGCTGACCTGGTTCTCTGGCTCTAGAGCAGCTCTGCTGACCTGGTTCTTAGGCTCGAGAGCAGCTCTGCTGACCTGGTTCTCTGGCTCTAAAGCAGCTCTGCTGACCTGGTTCTCAAGCAGTTCTGCTGACCTGGCTCTCTGGCTCTAAAGCGGCTCTGCTTACCTGGTTCTCTGACTCTAAAGCAGCTCTGCTGACCTGGTTCTCTCCCTCTAAAGCAGCTCTGCTGACCTGGTTATCTGGCTCTACGGCAGCTCTGCTGACCTGGTTCTCTGCCTCTAGAGCAGCTCTGCTAACCTGGTTTTTAGGCTCTAGAGCAGCTCTGCTGACCTGGTGTCTATGGCTCTACAGCAGCTCTTCTGACCTGGTTCTCTGACTCTAGAGCAGCTCTGTTGACCTGGGTCTTAGGCTCTAGAGCAGCTCTGCTGACCTGCTTCTCTGGCTCTAAAGCAGCTCTACTGACCTGGTTCTATGGCTCTAAAGCAGCTCTGCTGACCTGGTTCTCTGGCTTTGAAGCTGCTCTGCTGACCTGGTTCTCTGGCTCTAGAGCAGCTCTGCTGACCTGGTTCTCTACCTCTAAAGCAGCTCTGCTGACCTGGTTCTCTGACTCTAAAGCAGCTCTGCTGACTTGGTTTCTCTGGCTCTATAACAGCTCTGCAGACCTGGTTCTATGGCTCTAAAGCAGCTCTGCTGACCTGTTTCTCTGGCTCTAAAGCAGATCTTCTGACCTGGTTCTATGGCTCTAAAGCAGCTCTGCTGACCTGGTTCTCTGGCTCTACAATGGCTCAGCTGACCTGGTTCTGTTGCTCTAAAGCAGCTCTGCTGACCTGGTTCTCTGGCTCTAGAGCAGCACTGCTAACCTGGTTCTCTGGCTCTAAAGCAGCTCTGCTGACCTGGTTCTCTCCCTCTAAAGCAGCTCTGCTGACATGGTTCTCTGGCTCTACGGCAGCTCTGCTGACCTGGATCTCTGCCTCTAGAGCAGCTCTGCTAACCTGGTTTTTAGGCTCTATAGCAGCTCTGCTGACCTGTGTCCATGGCTCTACAGCAGCTCTGCTGACCTGGTTCTCTGACTCTAGAGCAGCTCTGTTGACCTGGGTCTTAGGCTCTAGAGCAGCTCTGCTGACCTGCTTCTCTGGCTCTAAAGCAGCTCTGCTGACCTGGTTCTCTGGCTCTAAAGCAGCTCTGCTGACCTGGTTCTATGGCTCTAAAGCAGCTCTGCTGACCTGGTTCTCTGGCTTTGAAGCTGCTCTGCTGACCTGGTTCTCTGGCTCTAGAGCAGCTCTGCTGACCTGGTTCTCTCCCTCTAAAGCAGCTCTGCTGACCTGGTTCTCAAGCAGTTCTGCTGACCTGGTTCTCTGGCTCTAAATTGGCTCTGCTTACCTGGTTCTCTGACTCTAAAGCAGCTCTGCTGACCTTCTTCTTAGGCTTTAGAGCAGCTCTGCTGACCTGGTTCTTAGGCTCGAGAGCAGCTCTGCTGACCTGGTTCTCTGGCTCTAAAGCAGCTCTGCTGACCTGGTTCTCAAGCAGTTCTGCTGACCTGGCTCTCTGGCTCTAAAGCGGCTCTGCTTACCTGGTTCTCTGACTCTAAAGCAGCTCTGAGGACCTGGTTCTATGGCTGTAAAGCGGCTCTGCTGACATGGTTCTCTGGCTCTAAAGCAGCTCTGCTGACGTGGTTCTATGGCTCTAAAGCAGCTCTGCTGACCTGGTTCTATGGCTCTAAAGCTGCTCTGCTGAACTGGTTCTGTGGCTTTGAAACAACTCTGCTGACCTGGTTCTCTGGCTCTAGAGCAGCTCTGCTAACCTGGTTCTCTGGCTCTAAAGCAGCTCTGCTGACCTGGTTCTCTGACTCTAAAGCAGCTCGGCTGATCTGGTTCTCTGGCTATAGAGCAGCTCTGCTGTCCTGGTTCTTAGGCTCTAGAGCAACTCTGCTGACCTATTTCTCTGACTCTACAACGGCTCTCCTGACCTGGTTCTCTGGCTCTAAAGCAGCTCTGCTGACCTGGTGGATCTCTGGCTCTAAAACAGCTCTCTTGACCCGGTTCTGTGGCTTTCAAGAAGCTCTGCTGACCTAGTTCTCTGGGTCTAAAGCAGCTCTGCTGACCTGGTGGTTCTCTGGCTCTAAAACAGCTCTCTTGACCCGGTTCTGTGGCTTTCAAGAAGCTCTGCTGACCTAGTTCTCTGGGTCTACAGCAGCTCTGCTGACCTGGTTCTCTAGCTCTACAGCAGCTCTGATGACTTGGTTCTCTGGCTCTAAAGAGGCTCTGCTGACTTGATTCTCTGGCTCTAAAGCAGCTCTGCTGACCTGGTTCTCTGGGTCTACAGCAGCTCTACTGACCTGGTTTTTCTGGCTCTACAGCAGCTCTGCTGACCTGGTTCTCTGGCTCCAAAGCAGCTCTGCTGAACTGGTTCTCTGTCTCTACAACGGCTCTCCTGACCTGGTTCTCTGGCTCTAAAGCAGCTCTGCTGACCTGGTGGTTCTCTGGCTCTAAAACAGCTCTCTTGACCCGGTTCTGTGGCTTTAAAGAAGCTCTGCTGACCTAGTTTTCTGGGTCTACAGCAGCTCTGCTGACCTGGTTCTCTAGCTCTACAGCAGCTCTGATGACTTGGTTCTCTTGCTCTAAAGAGGCTCTGCTGACTTGATTCTCTGGCTCTAAAGCAGCTCTGCTGACCTGGTTCTCTGACTCTATAGCAGCTCTGCTGAACTGGTTTCTCTGGCTCTAAAGAGGCTCTGCTGACTTGATTCTCTGGCTCTAAAGCAGCTCTGCTGACCTGGTTCTCTGGCTCTACAACGGCTCTCCTGACCTGGTTCTCTGGCTCTAAAGAAGCTCTGCTGACCTGGTGGTTCTCTGGCTCTAAAACAGCTCTCTTGACCCGGTTCTGTGGCTTTAAAGAAGCTCTGCTGACCTAGTTCTCTGGGTCTACAGCAGCTCTGCTGACCTGGTTCTCTAGCTCTACAGCAGCTCTGATGACTTGGTTCTCTTGCTCTAAAGAGGCTCTGCTGACTTGATTCTCTGGCTCTAAAGCAGCTCTACTGACCTGGTTCTCTGACTCTATAGCAGCTCTGCTGAACTGGTTTCTCTGGCTCTACAGCTGCTCTGCTGACCTGGTTCTCTGGCTCCAAAGCAGCTCTGCTGAACTGGTTCTCTGTCTCTAGAGCAGCTCTGATGACCTGGTTCTTAGGCTCTAGAGCAGCTCTGCTGACCTGGTTCTCTGGCTCTAGAGCAGCTCTGTTGACCTGGTTCTCTGGCTCTAAAGCAGCTCTGCTGACCTGGTTCTCTGGCGCTAAAGCAGCTCTGCTGACTTGGTTCTCTCTGTCTAAAGCAGCAATGCTGACCTAGTTCTCTGGCTCTACAGCAGCTCTGCTGTCCTGGTTCTCTGCCTCAAGAGCAGTTCTGTTGTCCTGGTTCTTAGGCTCTATAGCAGCTCTGCTGACCTGGTTTCTCTGGCTCTACAGCAGCTCTGCTGACCTGGTTCTCTGGCTCTAGAGCAGCTCTGCTGACCTAGTTCTCTGGCTCTAGAGCAGCTCTGCTGACCTGGTTCTCTAGCTCTAGAGCAGCTCTTCTGATGTGGTTCTCTGGCTGCAGAGGAGACCTGCTGGCTTGGTTCTTAGGCTCTAGAGCAGCTCTGCTGACCTCTTGTTTCTCTGGCTCTAAAACATCGCTCTGCTGACCTGGTTCTGTTGTTCTAAAGAAGCTCTGCTGACCTAGTTCTCTGGCTCTACAGCAGCTCTGCTGTCCTAGTTCTCTGCCTCAAGAGCAGTTCTGTTGTCCTGGTTCTTAGGCTCTATAGTAGCTCTGCGGACCTGGTTTCTCTGGCTCTACAGCAGCTCTGCTGACCTGGTTCTCTGGCTCTAGAGCAGCTCTGCTGACCTAGTTCTCTGGCTCTAGAGCAGCTCTGCTGACCTGGTTCTCTAGCTCTAGAGCAGCTCTTCTGATATGGTTCTCTGGCTTTGAAACAGCTCTGCTGACCTGGTTCTCTGGCTCTAGAGCAGGTCAGCTGACCTGGTTCTCTCCCTCTAAAGTAGATCTGCTGACCTGGTTCTCTGGCACTAAAGCAGATCTGCTGACCTGGTGTCTCTGGCGCTAAAGCAGCTCTGCTGACCTGGTTCTCTCCCTCTAAAGCAGCTCTGCTGACCTGGTTCTCTGGCTCTATAACGGCTCTGCAGACCTGGTTCTCTAGCTCTACAGCAGCTCTGCTGACCTGGTTCTCTGGCTCCACAGCAGCTCTGCTGAACTGGTTCTCTGTCTCTACAACGGCTCTCCTGACCTGGTTCTCTGGCTCTAAAGCAGCTCTGCTGACCTGGTGGTTCTCTGGCTCTAAAACAGCTCTCTTGACCCGGTTCTGTGGCTTTAAAGAAGCTCTGCTGCCCTAGTTCTCTGGGTCTACAGCAGCTCTGCTGACCTGGTTCTCTAGCTCTACAGCAGCTCTGATGACTTGGTTCTCTTGCTCTAAAGAGGCTCTGCTGACTTGATTCTCTGGCTCTAAAGCAGCTCTGCTGACCTGGTTCTCTGACTCTATAGCAGCTCTGCTGAACTGGTTTCTCTGGCTCTAAAGAGGCTCTGCTGACTTGATTCTCTGGCTCTAAAGCAGCTCTGCTGACCTGGTTCTCTGGCTCTACAACGGCTCTCCTGACCTGGTTCTCTGGCTCTAAAGCAGCTCTGCTGACCTGGTGGTTCTCTGGCTCTAAAACAGCTCTCTTGACCCGGTTCTGTGGCTTTAAAGAAGCTCTGCTGACCTAGTTCTCTGGGTCTACAGCAGCTGTGCTGACCTGGTTCTCTAGCTCTATAGCAGCTCTGATGACTTGGTTCTCTTGCTCTAAAGAGGCTCTGCTGACTTGATTCTCTGGCTCTAAAGCAGCTCTACTGACCTGGTTCTCTGACTCTATAGCAGCTCTGCTGAACTGGTTTCTCTGGCTCTACAGTAGCTCTGCTGACCTGGTTTTCTGGCTCCAAAGCAGCTCTGCTGAACTGGTTCTCTGTCTCTAGAGCAGCTCTGATGACCTGGTTCTTAGGCTCTAGAGCAGCTCTGCTGACCTGGTTCTCTGGCTCTAGAGCAGCTCTGTTGACCTGGTTCTCTGGCTCTAAAGCAGCTCTGCTGACCTGGTTCTCTGGCGCTAAAGCAGCTCTGCTGACTTGGTTCTCTCTGTCTAAAGCAACAATGCTGACCTAGTTCTCTGGCTCTACAGCAGCTCTGCTGTCCTGGTTCTCTGCCTCAAGAGCAGTTCTGTTGTCCTGGTTCTTAGGCTCTATAGCAGCTCTGCTGACCTGGTTTCTCTGGCTCTACAGCAGCTCTGCTGACCTGGTTCTCTGGCTCTAGAGCAGCTCTGCTGACCTAGTTCTCTGGCTCTAGAGCAGCTCTGCTGACCTGGTTCTCTAGCTCTAGAGCAGCTCTTCTGATGTGGTTCTCTGGCTGCAGAGGAGACCTGCTGGCTTGATTCTTAGGCTCTAGAGCAGCTCTGCTGACCTCTTGTTTCTCTGGCTCTAAAACATCGCTCTGCTGACCTGGTTCTGTGGTTCTAAAGAAGCTCTGCTGACCTAGTTCTCTGGCTCTACAGCAGCTCTGCTGTCCTAGTTCTCTGCCTCAAGAGCAGTTCTGTTGTCCTGGTTCTTAGGCTCTATAGTAGCTCTGCTGACCTGGTTTCTCTGGCTCTACAGCAGCTCTGCTGACCTGGTTCTCTGGCTCTAGAGCAGCTCTGCTGACCTAGTTCTCTGGCTCTAGAGCAGCTCTGCTGACCTGGTTCTCTAGCTCTAGAGCAGCTCTTCTGATATGGTTCTCTGGCTTTGAAACAGCTCTGCTGACCTGGTTCTCTGGCTCTAGAGCAGGTCAGCTGACCTGGTTCTCTCCCTCTAAAGTAGATCTGCTGACCTGGTTCTCTGGCACTAAAGCAGATCTGCTGACCTGGTATCTCTGGCGCTAAAGCAGCTCTGCTGACCTGGTTCTCTCCCTCTAAAGCAGCTCTGCTGACCTGGTTCTCTGGCTCTATAACGGCTCTGCAGACCTGGTTCTCTAGCTCTAAAGCAGCTCTGCTGACCTGGTTCTCTGGCTCTAGAGCAGCTCTGCTAACCTGGTTCTCTGGCTCTAAAGCAGCTCTGCTGACCTGGTTCTCTGTCTCTAAAGCAGCTCTGATGGCCTGGTTCTTAGGCTCTAGAGCAGCTCTGCTGACCTGGTTCTCTGGCTCTAGAGCAGCTCTGTTGACCTGGTTCTCTGGCTCTAAAGCAGCTCTGCTGACCTGGTTCTCTGGCGCTAAAGCAGCTCTGCTGACTTGGTTCTCTGGTTGTAGAGCAGCCCTGCTGGCCTGGTTCTAAGGCTCTAGAGCAGCTCTGCTGACTTGGTTCTCTGGCTCTACAACGACTCTGCTGACCTGGTTCTCTGGCTCGAAAGCAGCTCTGCTGACCTGGTTCTCTCCCTCTAAAGCAGCTCTGCTGACCTGGTTCTTATGCTCTAGAGCAGCTCTGCTGACCTGGTTTCTATGGATCTAAAGCAGCTCTGCTGACCTGGTTCTCTGACTCTAAAGCAACTCTGCCGACCAGGTTCTCTCCCTCTAAAGCAGGTCTGCTGACCTGGTTCTCCCCCTCTAAAGCAGCTCTGCTGACCTGGTTCTCTCCCTCTAAAGCAGCTCTGCTGACCTGATTCTCTGGCTCTACGGCAGCTCTGCTGACCTGGTTCTCTGCCTCTAGAGCAGCTCTGCTGACCTGGTTCTTAGGCTCTAGAGCAGCTGTGCTGACCTGGTTTCTATGGCTCTACAGCAGCTCTGCTGACCTGGTTCTCTGACTCTAGAGCAGCTCTGTTGACTTGGGTCTCAGGCTCTAGAGCAGCTCTGCTGACCTGGTTCTCTGGCTCTAAAGCAGCTCTGCTGACCTGGTTCTCTGGCTCTAAAGCAGCTCTGCTGAGCTGGTTCTATGGCTCTAAAGCAGCTCTGCTGACCTGCTTCTCTGGCTCTGGAGCAGCTCTGCTGACCTGGTTCTCTGGCTCTAGAGCAGCTCTGCTCACCTGGTTCCCTCCCTCTACAGCACCTCTGCTGACCTGGTTCTCTGGCTCTAAAGCAGCTCTGCTGACCTGGTTTCTCTGGCTATAAAGCAGCTCTGCTGACATGGTTCTCTGGCTCTAAAGCTGCTCTTCTGACCTGGTTCGGTGGCACTAAAACAGCTCTGCTGACCTGGTTCTCTGGCTCTATAACGGCTCTGCAGACCTGGTTCTCTAGCTCTAAAGCAGCTCTGCTGACCTGGTTCTCTGGCTCTAGAGCAGCTCTGCTAACCTGGTTCTCTGGCTCTAAAGCAGCTCTGCTGACTTGGTTCTCTGACTCTAAAGCAGCTCGGCTGATCTGGTTCTCTGGCTATAGAGCAGCTCTGCTGTCCTGGTTCTTAGGCTCTAGAGCAACTCTGCTGACCTATTTCTCTGACTCTACAACGGCTCTCCTGACCTGGTTCTCTGGCTCTAAAGCAGCTCTGCTGACCTGGTGGATCTCTGGCTCTAAAACAGCTCTCTTGACCCGGTTCTGTGGCTTTCAAGAAGCTCTGCTGACCTAGTTCTCTGGGTCTAAAGCAGCTCTGCTGACCTGGTGGTTCTCTGGCTCTAAAACAGCTCTCTTGACCCGGTTCTGTGGCTTTCAAGAAGCTCTGCTGACCTAGTTCTCTGGGTCTACAGCAGCTCTGCTGACCTGGTTCTCTAGCTCTACAGCAGCTCTGATGACTTGGTTCTCTGGCTCTAAAGAGGCTCTGCTGACTTGATTCTCTGGCTCTAAAGCAGCTCTGCTGACCTGGTTCTCTGGGTCTACAGCAGCTCTACTGACCTGGTTTTTTTGGCTCTACAGCAGCTCTGCTGACCTGGTTCTCTGGCTCCAAAGCAGCTATGCTGAACTGGTTCTCTGTCTCTACAACGGCTCTCCTGACCTGGTTCTCTGGCTCTAAAGCAGCTCTGCTGACCTGGTGGTTCTCTGGCTCTAAAACAGCTCTCTTGACCCGGTTCTGTGGCTTTAAAGAAGCTCTGCTGACCTAGTTTTCTGGGTCTACAGCAGCTCTGCTGACCTGGTTCTCTAGCTCTACAGCAGCTCTGATGACTTGGTTCTCTTGCTCTAAAGAGGCTCTGCTGACTTGATTCTCTGGCTCTAAAGCAGCTCTGCTGACCTGGTTCTCTGACTCTATAGCAGCTCTGCTGAACTGGTTTCTCTGGCTCTAAAGAGGCTCTGCTGACTTGATTCTCTGGCTCTAAAGCAGCTCTGCTGACCTGGTTCTCTGGCTCTACAACGGCTCTCCTGACCTGGTTCTCTGGCTCTAAAGCAGCTCTGCTGACCTGGTGGTTCTCTGGCTCTAAAACAGCTCTCTTGACCCGGTTCTGTGGCTTTAAAGAAGCTCTGCTGACCTAGTTCTCTGGGTCTACAGCAGCTCTGCTGACCTGGTTCTCTAGCTCTACAGCAGCTCTGATGACTTGGTTCTCTTGCTCTAAAGAGGCTCTGCTGACTTGATTCTCTGGCTCTAAAGCAGCTCTACTGACCTGGTTCTCTGACTCTATAGCAGCTCTGCTGAACTGGTTTCTCTGGCTCTACAGCAGCTCTGCTGACCTGGTTCTCTGGCTCCAAAGCAGCTCTGCTGAACTGGTTCTCTGTCTCTAGAGCAGCTCTGATGACCTGGTTCTTAGGCTCTAGAGCAGCTCTGCTGACCTGGTTCTCTGGCTCTAGAGCAGCTCTGTTGACCTGGTTCTCTGGCTCTAAAGCAGCTCTGCTGACCTGGTTCTCTGGCGCTAAAGCAGCTCTGCTGACTTGGTTCTCTCTGTCTAAAGCAGCAATGCTGACCTAGTTCTCTGGCTCTACAGCAGCTCTGCTGTCCTGGTTCTCTGCCTCAAGAGCAGTTCTGTTGTCCTGGTTCTTAGGCTCTATAGCAGCTCTGCTGACCTGGTTTCTCTGGCTCTACAGCAGCTCTGCTGACCTGGTTCTCTGGCTCTAGAGCAGCTCTGCTGACCTAGTTCTCTGGCTCTAGAGCAGCTCTGCTGACCTGGTTCTCTAGCTCTAGAGCAGCTCTTCTGATGTGGTTCTCTGGCTGCAGAGGAGACCTGCTGGCTTGGTTCTTAGGCTCTAGAGCAGCTCTGCTGACCTCTTGTTTCTCTGGCTCTAAAACATCGCTCTGCTGACCTGGTTCTGTTGTTCTAAAGAAGCTCTGCTGACCTAGTTCTCTGGCTCTACAGCAGCTCTGCTGTCCTAGTTCTCTGCCTCAAGAGCAGTTCTGTTGTCCTGGTTCTTAGGCTCTATAGTAGCTCTGCTGACCTGGTTTCTCTGGCTCTACAGCAGCTCTGCTGGCCTGGTTCTCTGGCTCTAGAGCAGCTCTGCTGACCTAGTTCTCTGGCTCTAGAGCAGCTCTGCTGACCTGGTTCTCTAGCTCTAGAGCAGCTCTTCTGATATGGTTCTCTGGCTTTGAAACAGCTCTGCTGACCTGGTTCTCTGGCTCTAGAGCAGGTCAGCTGACCTGGTTCTCTCCCTCTAAAGTAGATCTGCTGACCTGGTTCTCTGGCACTAAAGCAGATCTGCTGACCTGGTGTCTCTGGCGCTAAAGCAGCTCTGCTGACCTGGTTCTCTCCCTCTAAAGCAGCTCTGCTGACCTGGTTCTCTGGCTCTATAACGGCTCTGCAGACCTGGTTCTCTAGCTCTACAGCAGCTCTGCTGACCTGGTTCTCTGGCTCCACAGCAGCTCTGCTGAACTGGTTCTCTGTCTCTACAACGGCTCTCCTGACCTGGTTCTCTGGCTCTAAAGCAGCTCTGCTGACCTGGTGGTTCTCTGGCTCTAAAACAGCTCTCTTGACCCGGTTCTGTGGCTTTAAAGAAGCTCTGCTGCCCTAGTTCTCTGGGTCTACAGCAGCTCTGCTGACCTGGTTCTCTAGCTCTACAGCAGCTCTGATGACTTGGTTCTCTTGCTCTAAAGAGGCTCTGCTGACTTGATTCTCTGGCTCTAAAGCAGCTCTGCTGACCTGGTTCTCTGACTCTATAGCAGCTCTGCTGAACTGGTTTCTCTGGCTCTAAAGAGGCTCTGCTGACTTGATTCTCTGGCTCTAAAGCAGCTCTGCTGACCTGGTTCTCTGGCTCTACAACGGCTCTCCTGACCTGGTTCTCTGGCTCTAAAGCAGCTCTGCTGACCTGGTGGTTCTCTGGCTCTAAAACAGCTCTCTTGACCCGGTTCTGTGGCTTTAAAGAAGCTCTGCTGACCTAGTTCTCTGGGTCTACAGCAGCTGTGCTGACCTGGTTCTCTAGCTCTATAGCAGCTCTGATGACTTGGTTCTCTTGCTCTAAAGAGGCTCTGCTGACTTGATTCTCTGGCTCTAAAGCAGCTCTACTGACCTGATTCTCTGACTCTATAGCAGCTCTGCTGAGCTGGTTTCTCTGGCTCTACAGCAGCTCTGCTGACCTGGTTTTCTGGCTCCAAAGCAGCTCTGCTGAACTGGTTCTCTGTCTCTAGAGCAGCTCTGATGACCTGGTTCTTAGGCTCTAGAGCAGCTCTGCTGACCTGGTTCTCTGGCTCTAGAGCAGCTCTGTTGACCTGGTTCTCTGGCTCTAAAGCAGCTCTGCTGACCTGGTTCTCTGGCGCTAAAGCAGCTCTGCTGACTTGGTTCTCTCTGTCTAAAGCAACAATGCTGACCTAGTTCTCTGGCTCTACAGCAGCTCTGCTGTCCTGGTTCTCTGCCTCAAGAGCAGTTCTGTTGTCCTGGTTCTTAGGCTCTATAGCAGCTCTGCTGACCTGGTTTCTCTGGCTCTACAGCAGCTCTGCTGACCTGGTTCTCTGGCTCTAGAGCAGCTCTGCTGACCTAGTTCTCTGGCTCTAGAGCAGCTCTGCTGACCTGGTTCTCTAGCTCTAGAGCAGCTCTTCTGATGTGGTTCTCTGGCTGCAGAGGAGACCTGCTGGCTTGGTTCTTAGGCTCTAGAGCAGCTCTGCTGACCTCTTGTTTCTCTGGCTCTAAAACATCGCTCTGCTGACCTGGTTCTGTGGTTCTAAAGAAGCTCTGCTGACCTAGTTCTCTGGCTCTACAGCAGCTCTGCTGTCCTAGTTCTCTGCCTCAAGAGCAGTTCTGTTGTCCTGGTTCTTAGGCTCTATAGTAGCTCTGCTGACCTGGTTTCTCTGGCTCTACAGCAGCTCTGCTGACCTGGTTCTCTGGCTCTAGAGCAGCTCTGCTGACCTAGTTCTCTGGCTCTAGAGCAGCTCTGCTGACCTGGTTCTCTAGCTCTAGAGCAGCTCTTCTGATATGGTTCTCTGGCTTTGAAACAGCTCTGCTGACCTGGTTCTCTGGCTCTAGAGCAGGTCAGCTGACCTGGTTCTCTCCCTCTAAAGTAGATCTGCTGACCTGGTTCTCTGGCACTAAAGCAGATCTGCTGACCTGGTATCTCTGGCGCTAAAGCAGCTCTGCTGACCTGGTTCTCTCCCTCTAAAGCAGCTCTGCTGACCTGGTTCTCTGGCTCTATAACGGCTCTGCAGACCTGGTTCTCTAGCTCTAAAGCAGCTCTGCTGACCTGGTTCTCTGGCTCTAGAGCAGCTCTGCTAACCTGGTTCTCTGGCTCTAAAGCAGCTCTGCTGACCTGGTTCTCTGTCTCTAAAGCAGCTCTGATGGCCTGGTTCTTAGGCTCTAGAGCAGCTCTGCTGACCTGGTTCTCTGGCTCTAGAGCAGCTCTGTTGACCTGGTTCTCTGGCTCTAAAGCAGCTCTGCTGACCTGGTTCTCTGGCGCTAAAGCAGCTCTGCTGACTTGGTTCTCTGGTTGTAGAGCAGCCCTGCTGGCCTGGTTCTAAGGCTCTAGAGCAGCTCTGCTGACTTGGTTCTCTGGCTCTACAACGACTCTGCTGACCTGGTTCTCTGGCTCGAAAGCAGCTCTGCTGACCTGGTTCTCTCCCTCTAAAGCAGCTCTGCTGACCTGGTTCTTATGCTCTAGAGCAGCTCTGCTGACCTGGTTTCTATGGATCTAAAGCAGCTCTGCTGACCTGGTTCTCTGACTCTAAAGCAACTCTGCTGACCAGGTTCTCTCCCTCTAAAGCAGGTCTGCTGACCTGGTTCTCCCCCTCTAAAGCAGCTCTGCTGACCTGGTTCTCTCCCTCTAAAGCAGCTCTGCTGACCTGATTCTCTGGCTCTACGGCAGCTCTGCTGACCTGGTTCTCTGCCTCTAGAGCAGCTCTGCTGACCTGGTTCTTAGGCTCTAGAGCAGCTGTGCTGACCTGGTTTCTATGGCTCTACAGCAGCTCTGCTGACCTGGTTCTCTGACTCTAGAGCAGCTCTGTTGACTTGGGTCTCAGGCTCTAGAGCAGCTCTGCTGACCTGGTTCTCTGGCTCTAAAGCAGCTCTGCTGACCTGGTTCTCTGGCTCTAAAGCAGCTCTGCTGACCTGGTTCTATGGCTCTAAAGCAGCTCTGCTGACCTGCTTCTCTGGCTCTGGAGCAGCTCTGCTGACCTGGTTCTCTGGCTCTAGAGCAGCTCTGCTCACCTGGTTCTCTCCCTCTACAGCACCTCTGCTGACCTGGTTCTCTGGCTCTAAAGCAGCTCTGCTGACCTGGTTTCTCTGGCTATAAAGCAGCTCTGCTGACATGGTTCTCTGGCTCTAAAGCTGCTCTTCTGACCTGGTTCGGTGGCACTAAAACAGCTCTGCTGACCTGGTTCTCTGGCTCTATAACGGCTCTGCAGACCTGGTTCTCTAGCTCTAAAGCAGCTCTGCTGACCTGGTTCTCTGGCTCTAGAGCAGCTCTGCTAACCTGGTTCTCTGGCTCTAAAGCAGCTCTGCTGACTTGGTTCTCTGACTCTAAAGCAGCTCGGCTGACCTGGTTATCTGGCTATAGAGCAGCTCTGCTGTCCTGGTTCTTAGGCTCTAGAGCAACTCTGCTGACCTGTTTCTCTGGCTCTACAACGGCTCTCCTGACCTGGTTCTCTGGCTCTAAAGCAGCTCTGCTGACCTGGTGGTTTCCTGGCTCTAAAGCAGCTCTCTTGCCCCGGTTCTGTGGCTTTAAAGAATCTCTGCTGACCTAGTTCTCGGGGTATACAGCAGCTCTGCTGACCTGGTTCTCTAGCTCTACAGCAGCTCTGATAACCTGGTTTCTCTGGCTCTACAGCAACTCTGCTGACCTGGTTATCTGTCTCAAAAGCAGCTCTGCTGAACTGGTTCTCTGTCTCTAGAGCATCTCTGATGACCTGGTTCTTAGGCTATAGAACAGCTCTGCTGACCTGGTTCTCTGGCTCTAGAGCAGCTCTGTTGACCTGCTTCTCTGGCTCTAAAGCAGCTCTGCTGACATGGTTCTCTCTGTCTAAAGCAGCAATGCTGACCTAGTTTCTCTGGCTCTACAGTAGCTCTGCTGTCCTGGTTCTCTGCCTCAAGAGCAGTTCTGCTGACCTGGTTCTTAGGCTCAATAGCAGCTCTGCTGACCTGGTTTCTCTGGCTCTACAGCAGCTCTGCTGACCTGGTTCTCTAGCTCTAGAGCAGCTCTTCTGATGTGGTTCTCTGGCTGTAGAGGAGCCCTGCTGGCCTGGTTCTTAGGCTCTAGAGCAGCTCTGCTGACTTGGTTCTCTGGCTCTACAACGACTCTGCTGACCTGGTTCTCTGGCTCTAGAGCAGCTCTGCTGACCTGGTTCTATGGCTCTAAAGCAGCTCTGCTGACCTGATTCTCTGACTCTAAAGCAACTTTGCTGACCTGGTTCTCTCGCTCTAAAGCAGCTCTGCTGACATGGTTCTCTGGCTCTAAAGCAGCTCTGCTGACCTGGTTCTCTCCCTCTAAAGCAGCTCTGCTGACCTGGTTATCTGGCTCTACGGCAGCTCTGCTGACCTGGTTCTCTGCCTCTAGAGCAGCTCTGCTAACCTGGTTTTTAGGCTCTAGAGCAGCTCTGCTGACCTGGTGTCTATGGCTCTACAGCAGCTCTTCTGACCTGGTTCTCTGACTCTAGAGCAGCTCTGTTGACCTGGGTTTTAGGCTCTAGAGCAGCTCTGCTGACCTGCTTCTCTGGCTCTAAAGCAGCTCTGCTGACCTGGTTCTCTGGCTCTAAAGCAGCTCTGCTGACCTTGTTCTATGGCTCTAAAGCAGCTCTGCTGACCTGGTTCTCTGGCTTTGAAGCTGCTCTGCTGACCTGGTTCTCTGGCGCTAGAGCAGCTCTGCTGACCTGGTTCTCTACCTCTAAAGCAGCTCTGCTGACCTGGTTCTCTGACTCTAAAGCAGCTCTGCTGACTTGGTTTCTCTGGCTCTATAACAGCTCTGCAGACCTAGTTTCTCTGGTTCTAGAGCAGCTCTGCTGACCTGTTTCTCTGGCTCTAAAGCAGATCTTCTGACCTGGTTCTATGGCTCTAAAGCAGCTCTGCTGACCTGGTTCTCTGGCTCTACAATGGCTCAGCTGACCTGGTTCTGTTGCTCTAAAGCAGCTCTGCTGACCTGGTTCTCTGGCTCTAGAGCAGCACTGCTAACCTGGTTCTATGGCTGTAAAGAATCTCCTCTGACCTGGTTATCTGGCTCTACAGCAGCTCTGCTAAACTGGTTCTCTGCCTCTAGAGCAGCTATGCTGACTTGGATCTTAGGCTCGAGAGCAGCTCTGCTGACCTGGTTCTCTGACTCTAAAGCAACTATGCTGACCTGGTTCTCTCGCTCTAAAGCAGCTCTGCTGACATGGTTCTCTGGCTCTAAAGCAGCTCTGCTGACCTGGTTCTCTCCCTCTAAAGCAGCTCTGCTGACATGGTTCTCTGGCTCTACGGCAGCTCTGCTGACCTGGATCTCTGCCTCTAGAGCAGCTCTGCTAACCTGGTTTTTAGGCTCTATAGCAGCTCTGCTGACCTGGTGTCTATGGCTCTACAGCAGCTCTGCTGACCTGGTTCTCTGACTCTAGAGCAGCTCTGTTGACCTGGGTCTTAGGCTCTAGAGCAGCTCTGCTGACCTGCTTCTCTGGCTCTAAAGCAGCTCTGCTGACCTGGTTCTCTGGCTTTGAAGCTGCTCTGCTGACCTGGTTCTCTGGCTCTAGAGCAGCTCTGCTGACCTGGTTCTCTACCTCTAAAGCAGCTCTGCTGACCTGGTTGTCTGACTCTAAAGCAGCTCTGCTGACTTGGTTTCTCTGGCTCTAAAGCATCTCTGCAGACCTAGTTTCTCTGGTTCTAGAGCAGCTCTGCTGACCTGTTTCTCTGGCTCTAAAGCAGATCTTCTGACCTGGTTCTATGGCTCTAAAGCAGCTCTGCTGACCTGGTTCTCTGGCTTTGAAGCTGCTCTGCTGACCTGGTTCTCTGGCTCTAGATCAGCTCTGCTGACCTGGTTCTCTCCCTCTAAAGCAGCTCTGCTGACCTGGTTCTCAAGCAGTTCTGCTGACTTGGTTCTCTGGCTCTAAATTGGCTCTGCTTACCTGGTTCTCTGACTCTAAAGCAGCTCTGCTGACCTTCTTCTTAGGCTTTAGAGCAGCTCTGCTGACCTGGTTTCTATGGCTCTACAGCAGCTCTGCTGACCTGGTTCTCTGGCTCTAGAGCAGCTCTGCTGACCTGGTTCTTAGGCTCGAGAGCAGCTCTGCTGACCTGGTTCTCTGGCTCTAAAGCAGCTCTGCTGACCTGGTTCTCAAGCAGTTCTGCTGACCTGGCTCTCTGGCTCTAAAGCGGCTCTGCTTACCTGGTTCTCTGACTCTAAAGCAGCTCTGCTGACCTGGTTCTCTCCCTCTAAAGCAGCTCTGCTGACCTGGTTATCTGGCTCTACGGCAGTTCTGCTGACCTGGTTCTCTGCCTCTAGAGCAGCTCTGCTAACCTGGTTTTTAGGCTCTCGAGCAGCTCTGCTGACCTGGTGTCTATGGCTCTACAGCAGCTCTTCTGACCTGGTTCTCTGACTCTAGAGCAGCTCTGTTGACCTGGGTCTTAGGCTCTAGAGCAGCTCTGCTGACCTGCCTCTCTGGCTCTAAAGCAGCTCTGCTGACCTGGTTCTCTGGCTCTAAAGCAGCTCTACTGACCTGGTTCTATGGCTCTAAAGCAGCTCTGCTGACCTGGTTCTCTGGCTTTGAAGCTGCTCTGCTGACCTGGTTCTCTGGCTCTAGAGCAGCTCTGCTGACCTGGTTCTCTACCTCTAAAGCAGCTCTGCTGACCTGGTTCTCTGACTCTAAAGCAGCTCTGCTGACTTGGTTTCTCTGGCTCTATAACAGCTCTGCAGACCTGGTTCTATGGCTCTAAAGCAGCTCTGCTGACCTGTTTCTCTGGCTCTAAAGCAGATCTTCTGACCTGGTTCTATGGCTCTAAAGCAGCTCTGCTGACCTGGTTCTCTGGCTCTACAATGGCTCAGCTGACCTGGTTCTGTTGCTCTAAAGCAGCTCTGCTGACCTGGTTCTCTGGCTCTAGAGCAGCACTGCTAACCTGGTTCTCTGGCTCTAGAGCAGCTCTGCTGACCTGGTTCTCTACCTCTAAAGCAGCTCTGCTGACCTGGTTGTCTGACTCTAAAGCAGCTCTGCTGACTTGGTTTCTCTGGCTCTAAAGCATCTCTGCAGACCTAGTTTCTCTGGTTCTAGAGCAGCTCTGCTGACCTGTTTCTCTGGCTCTAAAGCAGATCTTCTGACCTGGTTCTATGGCTCTAAAGCAGCTCTGCTGACCTGGTTCTCTGGCTTTGAAGCTGCTCTGCTGACCTGGTTCTCTGGCTCTAGAGCAGCTCTGCTGACCTGGTTCTCTCCCTCTAAAGCAGCTCTGCTGACCTGGTTCTCAAGCAGTTCTGCTGACCTGGTTCTCTGGCTCTAAATTGGCTCTGCTTACCTGGTTCTCTGACTCTAAAGCAGCTCTGCTGACCTTCTTCTTAGGCTTTAGAGCAGCTCTGCTGACCTGGTTCTTAGGCTCGAGAGCAGCTCTGCTGACCTGGTTCTCTGGCTCTAAAGCAGCTCTGCTGACCTGGTTCTCAAGCAGTTCTGCTGACCTGGCTCTCTGGCTCTAAAGCGGCTCTGCTTACCTGGTTCTCTGACTCTAAAGCAGCTCTGAGGACCTGGTTCTATGGCTGTAAAGCGGCTCTGCTGACATGGTTCTCTGGCTCTAAAGCAGCTCTGCTGACGTGGTTCTATGGCTCTAAAGCAGCTCTGCTGACCTGGTTCTATGGCTCTAAAGCTGCTCTGCTGAACTGGTTCTGTGGCTTTGAAACAACTCTGCTGACCTGGTTCTCTGGCTCTAGAGCAGCTCTGCTAACCTGGTTCTCTGGCTCTAAAGCAGCTCTGCTGACCTGGTTCTCTGACTCTAAAGCAGCTCGGCTGATCTGGTTTTCTGGATATAGAGCAGCTCTGCTGTCCTGGTTCTTAGGCTCTAGAGCAACTCTGCTGACCTATTTCTCTGACTCTACAACGGCTCTCCTGACCTGGTTCTCTGGCTCTAAAGCAGCTCTGCTGACCTGGTGGATCTCTGGCTCTAAAACAGCTCTCTTGACCCGGTTCTGTGGCTTTCAAGAAGCTCTGCTGACCTAGTTCTCTGGGTCTAAAGCAGCTCTGCTGACCTGGTGGTTCTCTGGCTCTAAAACAGCTCTCTTGACCCGGTTCTGTGGCTTTCAAGAAGCTCTGCTGACCTAGTTCTCTGGGTCTACAGCAGCTCTGCTGACCTGGTTCTCTAGCTCTACAGCAGCTCTGATGACTTGGTTCTCTGGCTCTAAAGAGGTTCTGCTGACTTGATTCTCTGGCTCTAAAGCAGCTCTGCTGACCTGGTTCTCTGGGTCTACAGCAGCTCTACTGACCTGGTTTTTCTGGCTCTACAGCAGCTCTGCTGACCTGGTTCTCTGGCTCCAAAGCAGCTCTGCTGAACTGGTTCTCTGTCTCTACAACGGCTCTCCTGACCTGGTTCTCTGGCTCTAAAGCAGCTCTGCTGACCTGGTGGTTCTCTGGCTCTAAAACAGCTCTCTTGACCCGGTTCTGTGGCTTTAAAGAAGCTCTGCTGACCTAGTTTTCTGGGTCTACAGCAGCTCTGCTGACCTGGTTCTCTAGCTCTACAGCAGCTCTGATGACTTGGTTCTCTTGCTCTAAAGAGGCTCTGCTGACTTGATTCTCTGGCTCTAAAGCAGCTCTGCTGACCTGGTTCTCTGACTCTATAGCAGCTCTGCTGAACTGGTTTCTCTGGCTCTAAAGAGGCTCTGCTGACTTGATTCTCTGGCTCTAAAGCAGCTCTGCTGACCTGGTTCTCTGGCTCTACAACGGCTCTCCTGACCTGGTTCTCTGGCTCTAAAGCAGCTCTGCTGACCTGGTGGTTCTCTGGCTCTAAAACAGCTCTCTTGACCCGGTTCTGTGGCTTTAAAGAAGCTCTGCTGACCTAGTTCTCTGGGTCTACAGCAGCTCTGCTGACCTGGTTCTCTAGCTCTACAGCAGCTCTGATGACTTGGTTCTCTTGCTCTAAAGAGGCTCTGCTGACTTGATTCTCTGGCTCTAAAGCAGCTCTACTGACCTGGTTCTCTGACTCTATGGCAGCTCTGCTGAACTGGTTTCTCTGGCTCTACAGCAGCTCTGCTGACCTGGTTCTCTGGCTGCAAAGCAGCTCTGCTGAACTGGTTCTCTGTCTCTAGAGCAGCTCTGATGACCTGGTTCTTAGGCTCTAGAGCAGCTCTGCTGACCTGGTTCTCTGGCTCTAGAGCAGCTCTGTTGACCTGGTTCTCTGGCTCTAAAGCAGCTCTGCTGACCTGGTTCTCTGGCGCTAAAGCAGCTCTGCTGACTTGGTTCTCTCTGTCTAAAGCAGCAATGCTGACCTGGTTCTCTGGCTCTACAGCAGCTCTGCTGTCCTGGTTCTCTGCCTCAAGAGCAGTTCTGTTGTCCTGGTTCTTAGGCTCTATAGCAGCTCTGCTGACCTGGTTTCTCTGGCTCTACAGCAGCTCTGCTGACCTGGTTCTCTGGCTCTAGAGCAGCTCTGCTGACCTAGTTCTCTGGCTCTAGATCAGCTCTGCTGACCTGGTTCTCTAGCTCTAGAGCAGCTCTTCTGATGTGGTTCTCTGGCTGCAGAGGAGACCTGCTGGCTTGGTTCTTAGGCTCTAGAGCAGCTCTGCTGACCTCTTGTTTCTCTGGCTCTAAAACATTGCTCTGCTGACCTGGTTCTGTGGCTCTAAAGAAGCTCTGCTGACCTAGTTCTCTGGCTCTACATCAGCTCTGCTGTCCTAGTTCTCTGCCTCAAGAGCAGTTCTGTTGTCCTGGTTCTTAGGCTCTATAGTAGCTCTGCTGACCTGGTTTCTCTGGCTCTACAGCAGCTCTGCTGACCTGGTTCTCTGGCTCTAGAGGAGCAGATCTGCTGACCTAGTTCTCTGGCTCGAGAGCAGCTCTGCTGACCTGGTTCTCTGGCTCTAAAGCAGCTCTGCTGACCTGGTTCTCAAGCAGTTCTGCTGACCTGGCTCTCTGGCTCTAAAGCGGCTCTGCTTACCTGGTTCTCTGACTCTAAAGCAGCTCTGAGGACCTGGTTCTATGGCTGTAAAGCGGCTCTGCTGACATGGTTCTCTGGCTCTAAAGCAGCTCTGCTGACGTGGTTCTATGGCTCTAAAGCAGCTCTGCTGACCTGGTTCTATGGCTCTAAAGCTGCTCTGCTGAACTGGTTCTGTGGCTTTGAAACAACTCTGCTGACCTGGTTCTCTGGCTCTAGAGCAGCTCTGCTAACCTGGTTCTCTGGCTCTAAAGCAGCTCTGCTGACCTGGTTCTCTGACTCTAAAGCAGCTCGGCTGATCTGGTTCTCTGGATATAGAGCAGCTCTGCTGTCCTGGTTCTTAGGCTCTAGAGCAACTCTGCTGACCTATTTCTCTGACTCTACAACGGCTCTCCTGACCTGGTTCTCTGGCTCTAAAGCAGCTCTGCTGACCTGGTGGATCTCTGGCTCTAAAACAGCTCTCTTGACCCGGTTCTGTGGCTTTCAAGAAGCTCTGCTGACCTAGTTCTCTGGGTCTAAAGCAGCTCTGCTGACCTGGTGGTTCTCTGGCTCTAAAACAGCTCTCTTGACCCGGTTCTGTGGCTTTCAAGAAGCTCTGCTGACCTAGTTCTCTGGGTCTACAGCAGCTCTGCTGACCTGGTTCTCTAGCTCTACAGCAGCTCTGATGACTTGGTTCTCTGGCTCTAAAGAGGCTCTGCTGACTTGATTCTCTGGCTCTAAAGCAGCTCTGCTGACCTGGTTCTCTGGGTCTACAGCAGCTCTACTGACCTGGTTTTTCTGGCTCTACAGCAGCTCTGCTGACCTGGTTCTCTGGCTCCAAAGCAGCTCTGCTGAACTGGTTCTCTGTCTCTACAACGGCTCTCCTGACCTGGTTCTCTGGCTCTAAAGCAGCTCTGCTGACCTGGTGGTTCTCTGGCTCTAAAACAGCTCTCTTGACCCGGTTCTGTGGCTTTAAAGAAGCTCTGCTGACCTAGTTTTCTGGGTCTACAGCAGCTCTGCTGACCTGGTTCTCTAGCTCTACAGCAGCTCTGATGACTTGGTTCTCTTGCTCTAAAGAGGCTCTGCTGACTTGATTCTCTGGCTCTAAAGCAGCTCTGCTGACCTGGTTCTCTGACTCTATAGCAGCTCTGCTGAACTGGTTTCTCTGGCTCTAAAGAGGCTCTGCTGACTTGATTCTCTGGCTCTAAAGCAGCTCTGCTGACCTGGTTCTCTGGCTCTACAACGGCTCTCCTGACCTGGTTCTCTGGCTCTAAAGCAGCTCTGCTGACCTGGTGGTTCTCTGGCTCTAAAACAGCTCTCTTGACCCGGTTCTGTGGCTTTAAAGAAGCTCTGCTGACCTAGTTCTCTGGGTCTACAGCAGCTCTGCTGACCTGGTTCTCTAGCTCTACAGCAGCTCTGATGACTTGGTTCTCTTGCTCTAAAGAGGCTCTGCTGACTTGATTCTCTGGCTCTAAAGCAGCTCTACTGACCTGGTTCTCTGACTCTATGGCAGCTCTGCTGAACTGGTTTCTCTGGCTCTACAGCAGCTCTGCTGACCTGGTTCTCTGGCTCCAAAGCAGCTCTGCTGAACTGGTTCTCTGTCTCTAGAGCAGCTCTGATGACCTGGTTCTTAGGCTCTAGAGCAGCTCTGCTGACCTGGTTCTCTGGCTCTAGAGCAGCTCTGTTGACCTGGTTCTCTGGCTCTAAAGCAGCTCTGCTGACCTGGTTCTCTGGCGCTAAAGCAGCTCTGCTGACTTGGTTCTCTCTGTCTAAAGCAGCAATGCTGACCTGGTTCTCTGGCTCTACAGCAGCTCTGCTGTCCTGGTTCTCTGCCTCAAGAGCAGTTCTGTTGTCCTGGTTCTTAGGCTCTATAGCAGCTCTGCTGACCTGGTTTCTCTGGCTCTACAGCAGCTCTGCTGACCTGGTTCTCTGGCTCTAGAGCAGCTCTGCTGACCTAGTTCTCTGGCTCTAGATCAGCTCTGCTGACCTGGTTCTCTAGCTCTAGAGCAGCTCTTCTGATGTGGTTCTCTGGCTGCAGAGGAGACCTGCTGGCTTGGTTCTTAGGCTCTAGAGCAGCTCTGCTGACCTCTTGTTTCTCTGGCTCTAAAACATTGCTCTGCTGACCTGGTTCTGTGGCTCTAAAGAAGCTCTGCTGACCTAGTTCTCTGGCTCTACATCAGCTCTGCTGTCCTAGTTCTCTGCCTCAAGAGCAGTTCTGTTGTCCTGGTTCTTAGGCTCTATAGTAGCTCTGCTGACCTGGTTTCTCTGGCTCTACAGCAGCTCTGCTGACCTGGTTCTCTGGCTCTAGAGCAGATCTGCTGACCTAGTTCTCTGGCTCTAGAGCAGCTCTGCTGACCTGGTTCTCTAGCTCTAGAGCAGCTCTTCTGATATGGTTCTCTGGCTTTGAAACAGCTCTGCTGACCTGGTTCTCTGGCTCTAGAGCAGGTCAGCTGACCTGGTTCTCTCCCTCTAAAGTAGATCTGCTGACCTGGTTCTCTGGCACTAAAGCAGATCTGCTGACCTGGTTCTCTGGCTCTAGAGCAGCTCTGCTAACCTGGTTCTCTGGCTCTAAAGCAGCTCTGCTGACCTGGTTCTCTGTCTCTAAAGCAGCTCTGATGACCTGGTTCTTAGGCTCTAGAGCAGCTCTGCTGACCTGGTTCTCTGGCTCTAGAGCAGCTCTGTTGACCTGGTTCTCTGGCTCTAAAGCAGCTCTGCTGACCTGGTTCTCTGGCGCTAAAGCAGCTCTGCTGACTTGGTTCTCTCTGTCTAAAGCAGCAATGCTGACCTGGTTCTCTGGCTCTACAGCAGCTCTGCTGTCCTCGTTCTCTGCCTCAAGAGCAGTTCTGTTGTCCTGGTTCTTAGGCTCTATAGCAGCTCTGCTGACCTGGTTTCTCTGGCTCTACAGCAGCTCTGCTGACCTGGTTCTCTGGCTCTAGAGCAGCTCTGCTGACCTAGATCTCTGGCTCTAGAGCAGCTCTGCTGACCTGGTTCTCTAGCTCTAAAGCGGCTCTTCTGATATGGTTCTCTGGCTTTGAAACAGCTCTGCTGACCTGGTTCTCTGGCTCTAGAGCAGGTCAGCTGACCTGGTTCTCTCCCTCTAAAGTAGATCTGCTGACCTGGTTCTCTGGCACTAAAGCAGCTCTGATGACCTGGTGTCTCTGGCGCTAAAGCAGCTCTGCTGACCTGGTTCTCTCCCTCTAAAGCAGCTCTGCTGACCTGGTTCTCTGGCTCTATAACGGCTCTGCAGACCTGGTTCTCTAGCTCTAAAGCAGCTCTGCTGACCTGGTTCTCTGGCTTTAGAGCAGCTCTGCTAACCTGGTTCTCTGGCTCTAAAGCAGCTCTGCTGACCTGGTTCTCTGACTCTAAAGCAGCTCGGCTGATCTGGTTCTCTGGCTATAGAGCAGCTCTGCTGTCCTGGTTCTTAGGCTCTAGAGCAACTCTTCTGACCCATTTCTCTGGCTCTACAACGGCTCTCCTGACCTGGTTCTCTGGCTCTAAAGCAGCTCTGCTGACCTGGTGGTTTTCTGGCTCTAAAACAGCTCTCTTGGCCTGGTTCTGTGGCTTTCAAGAAGCTCTGCTGACCTAGTTCTCTGGGTCTACAGCAGCTCTGCTGACCTGGTTCTCTAGCTCTACAGCAGCTCTGATGACTTGGTTCTCTGGCTCTAAAGAGGCTCTGCTGACTTGATTCTCTGGCTCTAAAGCATCTCTGCTGACCTGGTTCTCTGACTCTAAAGCAGCTCGTCTGACCTGGTTCTCTGGCTATAGAGCAGCTCTGCTGTCCTGGTTCTTAGGCTCTAGAGCAACTCTGCTGACCTGTTTCTCTGGCTCTACAACGGCTCTCCTGACCTGGTTCTCTGGCTCTAAAGCAGCTCTGCTGACCTGGTGGTTCTCTGGCTCTAAAACAGCTCTCTTGACCCGGTTCTGTGGCTTTAAAGAAGCTGGTTTTCTAGCTCAACAGCAGCTCTGATGACTTGGTTCTATGGCTCTAAAGAGGCTCTGCTGACTTAATTCTCTGGCTCTAAAGCAGCTCTACTGACCTGGTTCTCTGACTCTATAGCAGCTCTGCTGAACTGGTTCTCTGTCTCTAGAGCACCTCTGATGACCTGGTTCTTAGGCTCTAGAGCAGCTCTGCTGACCTGGTTCTCTGGCTCTAGAGCAGCTCTGTTGACCTGGTTCTCTGGCTCTAAAGCAGCTCTGCTGACCTGGTTCTCTGGCGCTAAAGCAGCTCTGCTGACTTGGTTCTCTCTGTCTAAAGCAGCAATGCTGACCTGGTTCTCTGGCTCTACAGCAGCTCTGCTGTCCTGGTTCTCTGCCTCAAGAGCAGTTCTGTTGTCCTGGTTCTTAGGCTCTATAGCAGCTCTGCTGATCTGGTTTCTCTGGCTCTACAGCAGCTCTGCTGACCTGGTTCTCTGGCTCTAGAGCAGCTCTGCTGACCTAGTTCTCTGGCTCTAGAGCAGCTCTGCTGACCTGGTTCTCTGGCTCTAAAGCAGCTCTGCTGACCTGGTTCTCTGGCGCTAAAGCAGCTCTGCTGACTTGGTTCTCTCTGTCTAAAGCAGCAATGCTGACCTGGTTCTCTGGCTCTACAGCAGCTCTGCTGTCCTGGTTCTCTGCCTCAAGAGCAGTTCTGTTGTCCTGGTTCTTAGGCTCTATAGCAGCTCTGCTGACCTGGTTTCTCTGGCTCTACAGCAGCTCTGCTGACCTGGTTCTCTGGCTCTAGAGCAGCTCTGCTGACCTAGATCTCTGGCTCTAGAGCAGCTCTGCTGACCTGGTTCTCTAGCTCTAAAGCAGCTCTTCTGATATGGTTCTCTGGCTTTGAAACAGCTCTGCTGACCTGGTTCTCTGGCTCTAGAGCAGGTCAGCTGACCTGGTTCTCTCCCTCTAAAGTAGATCTGCTGACCTGGTTCTCTGGCACTAAAGCAGCTCTGATGACCTGGTGTCTCTGGCGCTAAAGCAGCTCTGCTGACCTGGTTCTCTCCCTCTAAAGCAGCTCTGCTGACCTCGTTCTCTGGCTCTATAACGGCTCTGCAGACCTGGTTCTCTAGCTCTAAAGCAGCTCTGCTGACCTGGTTCTCTGGCTTTAGAGCAGCTCTGCTAACCTGGTTCTCTGGCTCTAAAGCAGCTCTGCTGACCTGGTTGTCTGACTCTAAAGCAGCTCGGCTGATCTGGTTCTCTGGCTATAGAGCAGCTCTGCTGTCCTGGTTCTTAGGCTCTAGAGCAACTCTTCTGACCCATTTCTCTGGCTCTACAACGGCTCTCCTGACCTGGTTCTCTGGCTCTAAAGCAGCTCTGCTGACCTGGTGGTTTTCTGGCTCTAAAACAGCTCTCTTGGCCTGGTTCTGTGGCTTTCAAGAAGCTCTGCTGACCTAGTTCTCTGGGTCTACAGCAGCTCTGCTGACCTGGTTCTCTAGCTCTACAGCAGCTCTGATGACTTGGTTCTCTGGCTCTAAAGAGGCTCTGCTGACTTGATTCTCTGGCTCTAAAGCATCTCTGCTGACCTGGTTCTCTGACTCTAAAGCAGCTCGTCTGACCTGGTTCTCTGGCTATAGAGCAGCTCTGCTGTCCTGGTTCTTAGGCTCTAGAGCAACTCTGCTGACCTGTTTCTCTGGCTCTACAACGGCTCTCCTGACCTGGTTCTCTGGCTCTAAAGCAGCTCTGCTGACCTGGTGGTTCTCTGGCTCTAAAACAGCTCTCTTGACCCGGTTCTGTGGCTTTAAAGAAGCTGGTTTTCTAGCTCAACAGCAGCTCTGATGACTTGGTTCTATGGCTCTAAAGAGGCTCTGCTGACTTAATTCTCTGGCTCTAAAGCAGCTCTACTGACCTGGTTCTCTGACTCTATAGCAGCTCTGCTGAACTGGTTCTCTGTCTCTAGAGCACCTCTGATGACCTGGTTCTTAGGCTCTAGAGCAGCTCTGCTGACCTGGTTCTCTGGCTCTAGAGCAGCTCTGTTGACCTGGTTCTCTGGCTCTAAAGCAGCTCTGCTGACCTGGTTCTCTGGCGCTAAAGCAGCTCTGCTGACTTGGTTCTCTCTGTCTAAAGCAGCAATGCTGACCTGGTTCTCTGGCTCTACAGCAGCTCTGCTGTCCTGGTTCTCTGCCTCAAGAGCAGTTCTGTTGTCCTGGTTCTTAGGCTCTATAGCAGCTCTGCTGATCTGGTTTCTCTGGCTCTACAGCAGCTCTGCTGACCTGGTTCTCTGGCTCTAGAGCAGCTCTGCTGACCTAGTTCTCTGGCTCTAGAGCAGCTTTGCTGACCTGGTTCTCTGGCTCTAAAGCAGCTCTGCTGACCTGGTTCTCTGGCGCTAAAGCAGCTCTGCTGACTTGGTTCTCTCTGTCTAAAGCAGCAATGCTGACCTGGTTCTCTGGCTCTACAGCAGCTCTGCTGTCCTGGTTCTCTGCCTCAAGAGCAATTCTGTTGTCCTGGTTCTTAGGCTCTATAGCAGCTCTGCTGACCTGGTTTCTCTGGCTCTACAGCAGCTCTGCTGACCTGGTTCTCTGGCTCTAGAGCAGCTCTTCTGACCTAGTTCTCTGGCTCTAGAGCAGCTCTGCTGACCTGGTTCTCTAGCTCTAGAGCAGCTCTTCTGATGTGGTTCTCTGGCTGCAGAGGAGACCTGCTGGCTTGGTTCTTAGGCTCTAGAGCAGCTCTGCTGACCTCTTGTTTCTCTGGCTCTAAAACATCGCTCTGCTGACCTGGTTCAGTGGCTCTAAAGAAGCTCTGCTGACCTAGTTCTCTGGCTCTACAGCAGCTCTGCTGTCCTGGTTCTCTTCCTCAAGAGCAGTTCTGTTGTCCTGGTTCTTAGGCTCCATAGCAGCTCTGCTGACCTGGTTTCTCTGGCTCTACAGCAGCTCTGCTGACCTGGTTCTCTGGCTCTAGAGCAGCTCTGCTGACCTAGTTCTCTGGCTCTAGAGCAGCTCTGCTGAACTGGTTCTCTAGCTCTAGAGCAGCTCTTCTGATGTGGTTCTCTGGCTTTGAAACAGCTCTGCTGACCTGGTTCTCTGGCTCTAGAGCAGGTCAGCTGACCTGGTTCTCTCCCTCTAAAGTAGATCTGCTGACCTGGTTCTCTGGCACTAAAGCAGCTCTGCTGACCTGGTGTCTCTGGCGCTAAAGCAGCTCTGCTGACCTGGTTCTCTCCCTCTAAAGCAGCTCTGCTGACCTGGTTCTCTGGCTCTATAACGGCTCTGCAGACCTGGTTCTCTAGCTCTAAAGCAGCTCTGCTGACCTGGTTCTCTGGCTCTAGAGCAGCTCTGCTAACCTGGTTCTCTGGCTCTAAAGCAGTTCTGCTGACCTGGTTCTCTGACTCTAAAGCAGCTCGGCTGATCTGGTTCTCTGGCTATAGAGCAGCTCGGCTGTCCTGGTTCTTAGGCTCTAGAGCAACTCTGCGGACCTATTTCTCTGGCTCTACAACGGCTCTCCTGCCCTGGTTCTCTGGCTCTAAAGCAGCTCTGCTGACCTGGTGGTTCTCTGGCTCTAAAACAGCTCTCTTGGCCCGGTTCTGTGGCTTTCAAGAAGCTCTGCTGACCTGGTTCTCTAGCTCTACAGCAGCTCTGATGACTTGGTTCTCTGGCTCTAAAGAGGCTCTGCTGACTTGATTCTCTGGCTCTAAAGCAGCTCTGCTGACCTGGTTCTCTGACTCTAATGCAGGTCGGCTGACCTGGTTCTCTGGCTATAGAGCAGCTCTTCTGTCCTGGTTCTTAGGCTCTAGAGCAACTCTGCTGACCTGTTTTTCTGGCTCTACAACGGCTCTCTTGACCTGGTTCTCTGGCTCTAAAGCAGCTCTGCTGACCTGGTGGTTCTCTGGCTCTAAAACAGCTCTCTTTACCCGGTTCTGTGGCTT
Source organism: Triturus cristatus (assembly GCF_964204655.1). NCBI lineage: Eukaryota > Metazoa > Chordata > Amphibia > Caudata > Salamandridae > Triturus > Triturus cristatus. The sequence continues at coordinate 1,163,009,275 of NC_140579.1, forward strand.
TAAAGAAGCTCTGCTGACCTAGTTCTCTGCGTCTACAGCAGCTCTGCTGACCTGGTTCTCTAGCTCTACAGCAGCTCTGATGACTTGGTTCTCTGGCTCTAAAGAAGCTCTGCTTACTTGATTCTCTGGCTCTAAAGCAGCTCTGCTGACCTGGTTCTCTGGCTCTATAGCAGCTCTGCTGACCTGGTTTCTCTGGCTCTACAGCAGCTCTGCTGACCTGGTGCTCTGGCTCCAAAGCAGCTCTGCTGAACTGGTTCTCTGTCTCTATATAAGCTCTGATGACCTGGTTCTTAGGCTCTAGAGCAGCTCTGCTGACCTGGTTCTCTGGCTCTAGAGCAGCTCTGTTGACCTGGTTCTCTGGCTCTAAAGCAGCTCTGCTGACCTGGTTCTCTGGCGCTAAAGCAGCTCTGCTGACTTGGTTCTCTCTGTCTAAAGCAGCAATGCTGACCTGGTTCTCTGGCTCTACAGCAGCTCTGCTGTCCTGGATCTCTGCCTCAAGAGCAGTTCTGTTGTCCTGGTTCTTAGGCTCTATAGCAGCTCTGCTGACCTGGTTTCTCTGGCTCTACAGCAGCTCTGCTGACCTGGTTCTCTGGCTCTAGAGCAGCTCTGCTGACCTAGATCTCTGGCCCTAGAGCAGTTCTGCTGACCTGGTTCTCTAGCTCTAGAGCAGCTCTTCTGATATGGTTCTCTGGCTTTGAAACAGCTCTGCTGACCTGGTTCTCTGGCTCTAGAGCAGGTCAGCTGACCTGGTTCTCTCCCTCTAAAGTAGATCTGCTGACCAGGTTCTCTGGCACTAAAGCAGTTCTGATGACCTGGTGTCTCTGGCGCTAAAGCAGCTCTGCTGACCTGGTTCTCTCCCTCTAAAGCAGCTCTGCTGACCTGGTTCTCTGGTTCTCTAGATCTAAAGCAGCTCTGCTGACCTGGTTCTCAGGCTCTAGAGCAGCTCTGCTAACCTGGTTCTCTGGCTCTAAAGCAGCTCTGCTGACCTGGTTCTCTGACTCTAAAGCAGCTCGGCTGATCTGGTTCTCTGGCTATTGAGCAGCTCTGCTGTCCTGGTTCTTAGGCTCTAGAGCAACTCTGCTGACCCATTTCTCTGGCTCTACAACGGCTCTCCTGGCCTGGTTCTCTGGCTCTAAAGCAGCTCTGCTGACCTGGTGGTTCTCTGGCTCTAAAACAGCTCTCTTGGCCTGGTTCTGTGGCTTTCAAGAAGCTCTGCTGACCTAGTTCTCTGGGTCTACAGCAGCTCTGCTGACCTGGTTCTCTAGCTCTACAGCAGCTCTGATGACTTGGTTCTCTGGCTCTAAAGAGGCTCTGCTGACTTGATTCTCTGGCTCTAAAGCAGCTCTGCTGACCTGGTTCTCTGACTCTAAAGCAGCTCGCCTGACCTGGTTCTCTGGCTATAGAGCATCTCTGCTGTCCTGGTTCTTAGGCTCTAGAGCAACTCTGCTGACCTGTTTCTCTGGCTCTACAACGGCTCTCCTGACCTGGTTCTCTGGCTCTAAAGCAGCTCTGCTGACCTGTTGGTTCTCTGGCTCTAAAACAGCTCTCTTTACCCGGTTCTGTGGCTTTAAAGAAGCTCTGCTGACCTAGTTCTCTGCGTCTACAGCAGCTCTGCTGACCTGGTTCTCTAGCTCTACAGCAGCTCTGATGACTTGGTTCTCTGGCTCTAAAGAAGCTCTGCTTACTTGATTCTCTGGCTCTAAAGCAGCTCTGCTGACCTGGTTCTCTGGCTCTATAGCAGCTCTGCTGACCTGGTTTCTCTGGCTCTACAGCAGCTCTGCTGACCTGGTTCTCTGGCTCCAAAGCAGCTCTGCTGAACTGGTTCTCTGTCTCTAGATCAGCTCTGATGACCTGGTTCTTAGGCTCTAGAGCAGCTCTGCTGACCTGGTTCTCTGGCTCTAGAGCAGCTCTGTTGACCTGGTTCTCTGGCTCTAAAGCAGCTCTGCTGACCTGGTTCTCTGGCGCTAAAGCAGCTCTGCTGACTTGGTTCTCTCTGTCTAAAGCAGCAATGCTGACCTGGTTCTCTGGCTCTACAGCAGCTCTGCTGTCCTGGATCTCTGCCTCAAGAGCAGTTCTGTTGTCCTGGTTCTTAGGCTCTATAGCAGCTCTGCTGACCTGGTTTCTCTGGCTCTACAGCAGCTCTGCTGACCTGGTTCTCTGGCTCTAGAGCAGCTCTGCTGACCTAGATCTCTGGCCCTAGAGCAGTTCTGCTGACCTGGTTCTCTAGCTCTAGAGCAGCTCTTCTGATATGGTTCTCTGGCTTTGAAACAGCTCTGCTGACCTGGTTCTCTGGCTCTAGAGCAGGTCAGCTGACCTGGTTCTCTCCCTCTAAAGTAGATCTGCTGACCTGGTTCTCTGGCACTAAAGCAGCTCCTATGACCTGTGTCTCTGGCGCTAAAGCAGCTCTGCTGACCTGGTTCTCTCCCTCTAAAGCAGCTCTGCTGACCTGGTTCTCTGGTTCTCTAGATCTAAAGCAGCTCTGCTGACCTGGTTCTCTAGCTCTACAGCAGCTCTGATGACTTGGTTCTCTGGCTCTAAAGAGGCTCTGCTGACTTGATTCTCTGGCTCTAAAGCAGCTCTGCTGACCTGGTTCTCTGACTCTAAAGCAGCTCGCCTGACCTGGTTCTCTGGCTATAGAGCAGCTCTGCTGTCCTGGTTCTTAGGCTCTAGAGCAACTCTGCTGACCTGTTTCTCTGGCTCTACAACGGCTCTCCTGACCTGGTTCTCTGGCTCTAAAGCAGCTCTGCTGACCTGGTGGTTCTCTGGCTCTAAAACAGCTCTCTTGACCCGGTTCTGTGGCTTTAAAGAAGCTGGTTTTCTAGCTCTACAGCAGCTCTGATGACTTGGTTCTCTGGCTCTAAAGAGGCTCTGCTGACTTAATTCTCTGGCTCTAAACCAGCTCTACTGACCTGGTTCTCTGACTCTATAGCAGCTCTGCTGAACTGGTTCTCTGTCTCTAGAGCACCTCTGATGACCTGGTTCTTAGGCTCTAGAGCAGCTCTGCTGACCTGGTTCTCTGGCTCTAGAGCAGCTCTGTTGACCTGGTTCTCTGGCTCTAAAGCAGCTCTGCTGACCTGGTTCTCTGGCGCTAAAGCAGCTCTGCTGACTTGGTTCTCTCTGTCTAAAGCAGCAATGCTGACCTGGTTCTCTGGCTCTACAGCAGCTCTGCTGTCCTGGTTCTCTGCCTCAAGAGCAGTTCTGTTGTCCTGGTTCTTAGGCTCTATAGCAGCTCTGCTGACCTGGTTTCTCTGGCTCTACAGCAGCTCTGCTGACCTGGTTCTCAGGCTCTAGAGCAGCTCTGCTGACCTAGTTCTCTGGCTCTAGAGCAGCTCTGCTGACCTGGTTCTCTGGCTCTAAAGCAGCTCTGCTGACCTGGTTCTCTGGCGCTAAAGCAGCTCTGCTGACTTGGTTCTCTCTGTCTAAAGCAGCAATGCTGACCTGGTTCTCTGGCTCTACAGCAGCTCTGCTGTCCTGGTTCTCTGCCTCAAGAGCAGTTCTGTTGTCCTGGTTCTTAGGCTCTATAGCAGCTCTGCTGACCTGGTTTCTCTGGCTCTACAGCAGCTCTGCTGACCTGGTTCTCTGGCTCTAGAGCAGCTCTGCTGACCTAGTTCTCTGGCTCTAGAGCAGCTCTGCTGACCTGGTTCTCTAGCTCTAGAGCAGCTCTTCTGATGTGGTTCTCTGGCTGCAAAGGAGACCTGCTGGCTTGGTTCTTAGGCTCTAGAGCAGCTCTGCTGCCCTCTTGTTTCTCTGGCTCTAAAACATCGCTCTGCTGACCTGGTTCAGTGGCTCTAAAGAAGCTCTGCTGACCTAGTTCTCTGGCTCTACAGCAGCTCTGCTGTCCTGGTTCTCTTCCTCAAGAGCAGTTCTGTTGTCCTGGTTCTTAGGCTCCATAGCAGCTCTGCTAACCTGGTTTATCTGGCTCTACAGCAGCTCTGCTGACCTGGTTCTCTGGCTCTAGAGCAGCTCTGCTGACCTGGTTCTCTAGCTCTAGAGCAGCTCTTCTGATGTGGTTCTCTGGCTTTGAAACAGCTCTGCTGACCTGGTTCTCTGGCTCTAGAGCAGGTCAGCTGACCTGGTTCTCTCCCTCTAAAGTAGATCTGCTGACCTGGTTCTCTGGCACTAAAGCAGCTCTGCTGACCTGGTGTCTCTGGCGCTAAAGCAGCTCTGCTGACCTGGTTCTCTCCCTCTAAAGCAGCTCTGCTGACCTGGTTCTCTGGCTCTATAACGGCTCTGCAGACCTGGTTCTCTAGCTCTAAAGCAGCTCTGCTGACCTGGTTCTCTGGCTCTAGAGCAGCTCTGCTAACCTGGTTCTCTGGCTCTAAAGCAGCTCTGCTGACCTGGTTCTCTGACTCTAAAGCAGCTCGGCTGATCTGGTTCTCTGGCTATAGAGCAGCTCTGCTGTCCTGGTTCTTAGGCTCTAGAGCAACTCTGCTGACCTATTTCTCTGGCTCTACAACGGCTCTCCTGCCCTGGTTCTCTGGCTCTAAAGCAGCTCTGCTGACCTGGTGGTTCTCTGGCTCTAAAACAGCTCTCTTGGCCCAGTTCTGTGGCTTTCAAGAAGCTCTGCTGACCTAGTTCTCTGCGTCTACAGCAGCTCTGCTGACCTGGTTCTCTAGCTCTACAGCAGCTCTGATGACTTGGTTCTCTGGCTCTAAAGAAGCTCTGCTTACTTGATTCTCTGGCTCTAAAGCAGCTCTGCTGACCTGGTTCTCTGGCTCTATAGCAGCTCTGCTGACCTGGTTTCTCTGGCTCTACAGCAGCTCTGCTGACCTGGTTCTCTGGCTCCAAAGCAGCTCTGCTGAACTGGTTCTCTGTCTCTATATCAGCTCTGATGACCTGGTTCTTAGGCTCTAGAGCAGCTCTGCTGACCTGGTTCTCTCGCTCTAGAGCAGCTCTGTTGACCTGGTTCTCTGGCTCTAAAGCAGCTCTGCTGACCTGGTTCTCTGGCGCTAAAGCAGCTCTGCTGACTTGGTTCTCTCTGTCTAAAGCAGCAATGCTGACCTGGTTCTCTGGCTCTACAGCAGCTCTGCTGTCCTGGATCTCTGCCTCAAGAGCAGTTCTGTTGTCCTGGTTCTTAGGCTCTATAGCAGCTCTGCTGACCTGGTTTCTCTGGCTCTACAGCAGCTCTGATGACCTGGTTCTCTGGCTCTAGAGCAGCTCTGCTGACCTAGATCTCTGGCCCTAGAGCAGTTCTGCTGACCTGGTTCTCTAGCTCTAGAGCAGCTCTTCTGATATGGTTCTCTGGCTTTGAAACAGCTCTGCTGACCTGGTTCTCTGGCTCTAGAGCAGGTCAGCTGACCTGGTTCTCTCCCTCTAAAGTAGATCTGCTGACCTGGTTCTCTGGCACTAAAGCAGCTCTGATGACCTGGTGTCTCTGGCGCTAAAGCAGCTCTGCTGACCTGGTTCTCTCCCTCTAAAGCAGCTCTGCTGACCTGGTTCTCTGGTTCTCTAGATCTAAAGCAGCTCTGCTGACCTGGTTCTCAGGCTCTAGAGCAGCTCTGCTAACCTGGTTCTCTGGCTCTAAAGCAGCTCTGCTGACCTGGTTCTCTGACTCTAAAGAAGCTCGGCTGATCTGGTTCTCTGGCTATTGAGCAGCTCTGCTGTCCTGGTTCTTAGGCTCTAGAGCAACTCTGCTGACCCATTTCTCTGGCTCTACAACGGCTCTCCTGGCCTGGTTCTCTGGCTCTAAAGCAGCTCTGCTGACCTGGTGGTTCTCTGGCTCTAAAACAGCTCTCTTGGCCTGGTTCTGTGGCTTTCAAGAAGCTCTGCTGACCTAGTTCTCTGGGTCTACAGCAGCTCTGCTGACCTGGTTCTCTAGCTCTACAGCAGCTCTGATGACTTGGTTCTCTGGCTCTAAAGAGGCTCTGCTGACTTGATTCTCTGGCTCTAAAGCAGCTCTGCTGACCTGGTTCTCTGACTCTAAAGCAGCTCGCCTGACCTGGTTCTCTGGCTATAGAGCAGCTCTGCTGTCCTGGTTCTTAGGCTCTAGAGCAACTCTGCTGACCTGTTTCTCTGGCTCTACAACGGCTCTCCTGACCTGGTTCTCTGGCTCTAAAGCAGCTCTGCTGACCTGTTGGTTCTCTGGCTCTAAAACAGCTCTCTTTACCCGGTTCTGTGGCTTTAAAGAAGCTCTGCTGACCTAGTTCTCTGCGTCTACAGCAGCTCTGCTGACCTGGTTCTCTAGCTCTACAGCAGCTCTGATGACTTGGTTCTCTGGCTCTAAAGAAGCTCTGCTTACTTGATTCTCTGGCTCTAAAGCAGCTCTGCTGACCTGGTTCTCTGGCTCTATAGCAGCTCTGCTGACCTGGTTTCTCTGGCTCTACAGCAGCTCTGCTGACCTGGTTCTCTGGCTCCACAGCAGCTCTGCTGAACTGGTTCTCTGTCTCTAGATCAGCTCTGATGACCTGGTTCTTAGGCTCTAGAGCAGCTCTGCTGACCTGGTTCTCTGGCTCTAGAGCAGCTCTGTTGACCTGGTTCTCTGGCTCTAAAGCAGCTCTGCTGACCTGGTTCTCTGGCGCTAAAGCAGCTCTGCTGACTTGGTTCTCTCTGTCTAAAGCAGCAATGCTGACCTGGTTCTCTGGCTCTACAGCAGCTCTGCTGTCCTGGATCTCTGCCTCAAGAGCAGTTCTGTTGTCCTGGTTCTTAGGCTCTATAGCAGCTCTGCTGACCAGGTTTCTCTGGCTCTACAGCAGCTCTGCTGACCTGGTTCTCTGGCTCTAGAGCAGCTCTGCTGACCTAGATCTCTGGCCCTAGAGCAGTTCTGCTGACCTGGTTCTCTAGCTCTAGAGCAGCTCTTCTGATATGGTTCTCTGGCTTTGAAACAGCTCTGCTGACCTGGTTCTCTGGCTCTAGAGCAGGTCAGCTGACCTGGTTCTCTCCCTCTAAAGTAGATCTGCTGACCTGGTTCTCTGGCACTAAAGCAGCTCTGATGACCTGTGTCTCTGGCGCTAAAGCAGCTCTGCTGACCTGGTTCTCTCCCTCTAAAGCAGCTCTGCTGACCTGGTTCTCTGGTTCTCTAGATCTAAAGCAGCTCTGCTGACCTGGTTCTCTAGCTCTACAGCAGCTCTGATGACTTGGTTCTCTGGCTCTAAAGAGGCTCTGCTGACTTGATTCTCTGGCTCTAAAGCAGCTCTGCTGACCTGGTTCTCTGACTCTAAAGCAGCTCGCCTGACCTGGTTCTCTGGCTATAGAGCAGCTCTGCTGTCCTGGTTCTTAGGCTCTAGAGCAACTCTGCTGACCTGTTTCTCTGGCTCTACAACGGCTCTCCTGACCTGGTTCTCTGGCTCTAAAGCAGCTCTGCTGACCTGGTGGTTCTCTGGCTCTAAAACAGCTCTCTTGACCCGGTTCTGTGGCTTTAAAGAAGCTGGTTTTCTAGCTCTACAGCAGCTCTGATGACTTGGTTCTCTGGCTCTAAAGAGGCTCTGCTGACTTAATTCTCTGGCTCTAAAGCAGCTCTACTGACCTGGTTCTCTGACTCTATAGCAGCTCTGCTGAACTGGTTCTCTGTCTCTAGAGCACCTCTGATGACCAGGTTCTTAGGCTCTAGAGCAGCTCTGCTGACCTGGTTCTCTGGCTCTAGAGCAGCTCTGTTGACCTGGTTCTCTGGCTCTAAAGCAGCTCTGCTGTCCTGGTTCTCTGCCTCAAGAGCAGTTCTGTTGTCCTGGTTCTTAGGCTCTATAGCAGCTCTGCTGACCTGGTTTCTCTGGCTCTACAGCAGCTCTGCTGACCTGGTTCTCTGGCTCTAGAGCAGCTCTGCTGACCTAGTTCTCTGGCTCTAGAGCAGCTCTGCTGACCTGGTTCTCTAGCTCTAGAGCAGCTCTTCTGATGTGGTTCTCTGGCTGCAAAGGAGACCTGCTGGCTTGGTTCTTAGGCTCTAGAGCAGCTCTGCTGACCTCTTGTTTCTCTGGCTCTAAAACATCGCTCTGCTGACCTGGTTCAGTGGCTCTAAAGAAGCTCTGCTGACGTAGTTCTCTGGCTCTACAGCAGCTCTGCTGTCCTGGTTCTCTTCCTCAAGAGCAGTTCTGTTGTCCTGGTTCTTAGGCTCCATAGCAGCTCTGCTGACCTGGTTTATCTGGCTCTACAGCAGCTCTGCTGACCTGGTTCTCTGGCTCTAGAGCAGCTCTGCTGACCTGGTTCTCTAGCTCTAGAGCAGCTCTTCTGATGTGGTTCTCTGGCTTTGAAACAGCTCTGCTGACCTGGTTCTCTGGCTCTAGAGCAGGTCAGCTGACCTGGTTCTCTCCCTCTAAAGTAGATCTGCTGACCTGGTTCTCTGGCACTAAAGCAGCTCTGCTGACCTGGTGTCTCTGGCGCTAAAGCAGCTCTGCTGACCTGGTTCTCTCCCTCTAAAGCAGCTCTGCTGACCTGGTTCTCTGGCTCTATAACGGCTCTGCAGACCTGGTTCTCTAGCTCTAAAGCAGCTCTGCTGACCTGGTTCTCTGGCTCTAGAGCAGCTCTGCTAACCTGGTTCTCTGGCTCTAAAGCAGCTCTGCTGACCTGGTTCTCTGACTCTAAAGCAGCTCGGCTGATCTGGTTCTCTGGCTATAGAGCAGCTCTGCTGTCCTGGTTCTTAGGCTCTAGAGCAACTCTGCTGACCTATTTCTCTGGCTCTACAACGGCTCTCCTGCCCTGGTTCTCTAGCTCTAAAGCAGCTCTGCTGACCTGGTGGTTCTCTGGCTCTAAAACAGCTCTCTTGGCCCGGTTCTGTGGCTTTCAAGAAGCTCTGCTGACCTAGTTCTCTGCGTCTACAGCAGCTCTGCTGACCTGGTTCTCTAGCTCTACAGCAGCTCTGATGACTTGGTTCTCTGGCTCTAAAGAAGCTCTGCTTACTTGATTCTCTGGCTCTAAAGCAGCTCTGCTGACCTGGTTCTCTGGCTCTATAGCAGCTCTGCTGACCTGGTTTCTCTGGCTCTACAGCAGCTCTGCTGACCTGGTTCTCTGGCTCCAAAGCAGCTCTGCTGAACTGGTTCTCTGTCTCTATATCAGCTCTGATGACCTGGTTCTTAGGCTCTAGAGCAGCTCTGCTGACCTGGTTCTCTGGCTCTAGAGCAGCTCTGTTGACCTGGTTCTCTGGCTCTAAAGCAGCTCTGCTGACCTGGTTCTCTGGCGCTAAAGCAGCTCTGCTGACTTGGTTCTCTCTGTCTAAAGCAGCAATGCTGACCTGGTTCTCTGGCTCTACAGCAGCTCTGCTGTCCTGGATCTCTGCCTCAAGAGCAGTTCTGTTGTCCTGGTTCTTAGGCTCTATAGCAGCTCTGCTGACCTGGTTTCTCTGGCTCTACAGCAGCTCTGCTGACCTGGTTCTCTGGCTCTAGAGCAGCTCTGCTGACCTAGATCTCTGGCCCTAGAGCAGTTCTGCTGACCTGGTTCTCTAGCTCTAGAGCAGCTCTTCTGATATGGTTCTCTGGCTTTGAAACAGCTCTGCTGACCTGGTTCTCTGGCTCTAGAGCAGGTCAGCTGACCTGGTTCTCTCCCTCTAAAGTAGATCTGCTGACCTGGTTCTCTGGCACTAAAGCAGCTCTGATGACCTGGTGTCTCTGGCGCTAAAGCAGCTCTGCTGACCTGGTTCTCTCCCTCTAAAGCAGCTCTGCTGACCTGGTTCTCTGGTTCTCTAGATCTAAAGCAGCTCTGCTGACCTGGTTCTCAGGCTCTAGAGCAGCTCTGCTAACCTGGTTCTCTGGCTCTAAAGCAGCTCTGCTGACCTGGTTCTCTGACTCTAAAGCAGCTCGGCTGATCTGGTTCTCTGGCTATTGAGCAGCTCTGCTGTCCTGGTTCTTAGGCTCTAGAGCAACTCTGCTGACCCATTTCTCTGGCTCTACAACGGCTCTCCTGGCCTGGTTCTCTGGCTCTAAAGCAGCTCTGCTGACCTGGTGGTTCTCTGGCTCTAAAACAGCTCTCTTGGCCTGGTTCTGTGGCTTTCAAGAAGCTCTGCTGACCTAGTTCTCTGGGTCTACAGCAGCTCTGCTGACCTGGTTCTCTAGCTCTACAGCAGCTCTGATGACTTGGTTCTCTGGCTCTAAAGAGGCTCTGCTGACTTGATTCTCTGGCTCTAAAGCAGCTCTGCTGACCTGGTTCTCTGACTCTAAAGCAGCTCGCCTGACCTGGTTCTCTGGCTATAGAGCAGCTCTGCTGTCCTGGTTCTTAGGCTCTAGAGCAACTCTGCTGACCTGTTTCTCTGGCTCTACAACGGCTCTCCTGACCTGGTTCTCTGGCTCTAAAGCAGCTCTGCTGACCTGTTGGTTCTCTGGCTCTAAAACAGCTCTCTTTACCCGGTTCTGTGGCTTTAAAGAAGCTCTGCTGACCTAGTTCTCTGCGTCTACAGCAGCTCTGCTGACCTGGTTCTCTAGCTCTACAGCAGCTCTGATGACTTGGTTCTCTGGCTCTAAAGAAGCTCTGCTTTCTTGATTCTCTGGCTCTAAAGCAGCTCTGCTGACCTGGTTCTCTGGCTCTATAGCAGCTCTGCTGACCTGGTTTCTCTGGCTCTACAGCAGCTCTGCTGACCTGGTTCTCTGGCTCCAAAGCAGCTCTGCTGAACTGGTTCTCTGTCTCTAGATCAGCTCTGATGACCTGGTTCTTAGGCTCTAGAGCAGCTCTGCTGACCTGGTTCTCTGGCTCTAGAGCAGCTCTGTTGACCTGGTTCTCTGGCTCTAAAGCAGCTCTGCTGACCTGGTTCTCTGGCGCTAAAGCAGCTCTGCTGACTTGGTTCTCTCTGTCTAAAGCAGCAATGCTGACCTGGTTCTCTGGCTCTACAGCAGCTCTGCTGTCCTGGATCTCTGCCTCAAGAGCAGTTCTGTTGTCCTGGTTCTTAGGCTCTATAGCAGCTCTGCTGACCTGGTTTCTCTGGCTCTACAGCAGCTCTGCTGACCTGGTTCTCTGGCTCTAGAGCAGCTCTGCTGACCTAGATCTCTGGCCCTAGAGCAGTTCTGCTGACCTGGTTCTCTAGCTCTAGAGCAGCTCTTCTGATATGGTTCTCTGGCTTTGAAACAGCTCTGCTGACCTGGTTCTCTGGCTCTAGAGCAGGTCAGCTGACCTGGTTCTCTCCCTCTAAAGTAGATCTGCTGACCTGGTTCTCTGGCACTAAAGCAGCTCTGATGACCTGTGTCTCTGGCGCTAAAGCAGCTCTGCTGACCTGGTTCTCTCCCTCTAAAGCAGCTCTGCTGACCTGGTTCTCTGGTTCTCTAGATCTAAAGCAGCTCTGCTGACCTGGTTCTCTAGCTCTACAGCAGCTCTGATGACTTGGTTCTCTGGCTCTAAAGAGGCTCTGCTGACTTGATTCTCTGGCTCTAAAGCAGCTCTGCTGACCTGGTTCTCTGACTCTAAAGCAGCTCGCCTGACCTGGTTCTCTGGCTATAGAGCAGCTCTGCTGTCCTGGTTCTTAGGCTCTAGAGCAACTCTGCTGACCTGTTTCTCTGGCTCTACAACGGCTCTCCTGACCTGGTTCTCTGGCTCTAAAGCAGCTCTGCTGACCTGGTGGTTCTCTGGCTCTAAAACAGCTCTCTTGACCCGGTTCTGTGGCTTTAAAGAAGCTGGTTTTCTAGCTCTACAGCAGCTCTGATGACTTGGTTCTCTGGCTCTAAAGAGGCTCTGCTGACTTAATTCTCTGGCTCTAAAGCAGCTCTACTGACCTGGTTCTCTGACTCTATAGCAGCTCTGCTGAACTGGTTCTCTGTCTCTAGAGCACCTCTGATGACCTGGTTCTTAGGCTCTAGAGCAGCTCTGCTGACCTGGTTCTCTGGCTCTAGAGCAGCTCTGTTGACCTGGTTCTCTGGCTCTAAAGCAGCTCTGCTGACCTGGTTCTCTGGCGCTAAAGCAGCTCTGCTGACTTGGTTCTCTCTGTCTAAAGCAGCAATGCTGACCTGGTTCTCTGGCTCTACAGCAGCTCTGCTGTCCTGGTTCTCTGCCTCAAGAGCAGTTCTGTTGTCTTGGTTCTTAGGCTCTATAGCAGCTCTGCTGACCTGGTTTCTCTGGCTCTACAGCAGCTCTGCTGACCTGGTTCTCTGGCTCTAGAGCAGCTCTGCTGACCTAGTTCTCTGGCTCTAGAGCAGCTCTGCTGACCTGGTTCTCTGGCTCTAAAGCAGCTCTGCTGACCTGGTTCTCTGGCGCTAAAGCAGCTCTGCTGACTTGGTTCTCTCTGTCTAAAGCAGCAATGCTGACCTGGTTCTCTGGCTCTACAGCAGCTCTGCTGTCCTGGTTCTCTGCCTCAAGAGCAGTTCTGTTGTCCTGGTTCTTAGGCTCTATAGCAGCTCTGCTGACCTGGTTTCTCTGGCTCTACAGCAGCTCTGCTGACCTGGTTCTCTGGCTCTAGAGCAGCTCTGCTGACCTAGTTCTCTGGCTCTAGAGCAGCTCTGCTGACCTGGTTCTCTAGCTCTAGAGCAGCTCTTCTGATGTGGTTCTCTGGCTGCAAAGGAGACCTGCTGGCTTGGTTCTTAGGCTCTAGAGCAGCTCTGCTGACCTCTTGTTTCTCTGGCTCTAAAACATCGCTCTGCTGACCTGGTTCAGTGGCTCTAAAGAAGCTCTGCTGACCTAGTTCTCTGGCTCTACAGCAGCTCTGCTGTCCTGGTTCTCTTCCTCAAGAGCAGTTCTGTTGTCCTGGTTCTTAGGCTCCATAGCAGCTCTGCTGACCTGGTTTATCTGGCTCTACAGCAGCTCTGCTGACCTGGTTCTCTGGCTCTAGAGCAGCTCTGCTGACCTGGTTCTCTAGCTCTAGGGCAGCTCTTCTGATGTGGTTCTCTGGCTTTGAAACAGCTCTGCTGACCTGGTTCTCTGGCTCTAGAGCAGGTCAGCTGACCTGGTTCTCTCCCTCTAAAGTAGATCTGCTGACCTGGTTCTCTGGCACTAAAGCAGCTCTGCTGACCTGGTGTCTCTGGCGCTAAAGCAGCTCTGCTGACCTGGTTCTCTCCCTCTAAAGCAGCTCTGCTGACCTGGTTCTCTGGCTCTATAACGGCTCTGCAGACCTGGTTCTCTAGCTCTAAAGCAGCTCTGCTGACCTGGTTCTCTGGCTCTAGAGCAGCTCTGCTAACCTGGTTCTCTGGCTCTAAAGCAGCTCTGCTGACCTGGTTCTCTGACTCTAAAGCAGCTCGGCTGATCTGGTTCTCTGGCTATAGAGCAGCTCTGCTGTCCTGGTTCTTCGGCTCTAGAGCAACTCTGCTGACCTATTTCTCTGGCTCTACAACGGCTCTCCTGCCCTGGTTCTCTGGCTCTACAGCAGCTCTGCTGACCTGGTTCTCTGGCTCTAGAGCAGCTCTGCTGACCTAGTTCTCTGGGTCTACAGCAGCTCTGCTGACCTGGTTCTCTAGCTCTACAGCAGCTCTAATGACTTGGTTCTCTGGCTCTAAAGAGGCTCTGCTGACCTGGTTCTATGGCTCTAAAGCAGCTCTGCTGACCTGGTTCTCTGACTCTAAATCAGCTCTGCTGACCTGGTGGTTCTCTGGCTCTAAAACAGCTCTCTTGGCCCGGTTCTGTGGCTTTCAAGAAGCTTTGCTGACCTAGTTCTCTGGGTCTACAGCAGCTCTGCTGACCTGGTTCTCTGGCTCCAAAGCAGCTCTGCTGAACTGGGTCTCTGTCTCTAGAGCAGCTCTGATGACCTGGTTCTTAGGCTCTAGAGCAGCTCTGCTGACCTGGTTCTCTGGCTCTAGAGCAGCTCTGTTGACCTGGTTCTCTGGCTCTAAAGCAGCTCTGCTGACCTGGTTCTCTGGCGCTAAAGCAGCTCTGCTGACTTGGTTCTCTCTGTCTAAAGCAGCAATGCTGACCTGGTTCTCTGGCTCTACAGCAGCTCTGCTGTCCTGGATCTCTGCCTCAAGAGCAGTTCTGTTGTCCTGGTTCTTAGGCTCTATAGCAGCTCTGCTGACCTGGTTTCTCTGGCTCTACAGCAGCTCTGCTGACCTGGTTCTCTGGCTCTAGAGCAGCTCTGCTGACCTAGATCTCTGGCCCTAGAGCAGTTCTGCTGACCTGGTTCTCTAGCTCTAGAGCAGCTCTTCTGATATGGTTCTCTGGCTTTGAAACAGCTCTGCTGACCTGGTTCTCTGGCTCTAGAGCAGGTCAGCTGACCTGGTTCTCTCCCTCTAAAGTAGATCTGCTGACCTGGTTCTCTGGCACTAAAGCAGCTCTGATGACCTGGTGTCTCTGGCGCTAAAGCAGCTCTGCTGACCTGGTTCTCTCCCTCTAAAGCAGCTCTGCTGACCTGGTTCTCTGGTTCTCTAGATCTAAAGCAGCTCTGCTGACCTGGTTCTCAGGCTCTAAAGCAGCTCGGCTGATCTGGTTCTCTGGCTATTGAGCAGCTCTGCTGTCCTGGTTCTTAGGCTCTAGAGCAACTCTGCTGACCCATTTCTCTGGCTCTACAACGGCTCTCCTGGCCTGGTTCTCTGGCTCTAAAGCAGCTCTGCTGACCTGGTGGTTCTCTGGCTCTAAAACAGCTCTCTTGGCCTGGTTCTGTGGCTTTCAAGAAGCTCTGCTGACCTAGTTCTCTGGGTCTACAGCAGCTCTGCTGACCTGGTTCTCTAGCTCTACAGCAGCTCTGATGACTTGGTTCTCTGGCTCTAAAGAGGCTCTGCTGACTTGATTCTCTGGCTCTAAAGCAGCTCTGCTGACCTGGTTCTCTGACTCTAAAGCAGCTCGCCTGACCTGGTTCTCTGGCTATAGAGCAGCTCTGCTGTCCTGGTTCTTAGGCTCTAGAGCAACTCTGCTGACCTGTTTCTCTGGCTCTACAACGGCTCTCCTGACCTGGTTCTCTGGCTCTAAAGCAGCTCTGCTGACCTGTTGGTTCTCTGGCTCTAAAACAGCTCTCTTTACCCGGTTCTGTGGCTTTAAAGAAGCTCTGCTGACCTAGTTCTCTGCGTCTACAGCAGCTCTGCTGACCTGGTTCTCTAGCTCTACAGCAGCTCTGATGACTTGGTTCTCTGGCTCTAAAGAAGCTCTGCTTACTTGATTCTCTGGCTCTAAAGCAGCTCTGCTGACCTGGTTCTCTGGCTCTATAGCAGCTCTGCTGACCTGGTTTCTCTGGCTCTACAGCAGCTCTGCTGACCTGGTTCTCTGGCTCCAAAGCAGCTCTGCTGAACTGGTTCTCTGTCTCTAGATCAGCTCTGATGACCTGGTTCTTAGGCTCTAGAGCAGCTCTGCTGACCTGGTTCTCTGGCTCTAGAGCAGCTCTGTTGACCTGGTTCTCTGGCTCTAAAGCAGCTCTGCTGACCTGGTTCTCTGGCGCTAAAGCAGCTCTGCTGACTTGGTTCTCTCTGTCTAAAGCAGCAATGCTGACCTGGTTCTCTGGCTCTACAGCAGCTCTGCTGTCCTGGATCTCTGCCTCAAGAGCAGTTCTGTTGTCCTGGTTCTTAGGCTCTATAGCAGCTCTGCTGACCTGGTTTCTCTGGCTCTACAGCAGCTCTGCTGACCTGGTTCTCTGGCTCTAGAGCAGCTCTGCTGACCTAGATCTCTGGCCCTAGAGCAGTTCTGCTGACCTGGTTCTCTAGCTCTAGAGCAGCTCTTCTGATATGGTTCTCTGGCTTTGAAACAGCTCTGCTGACCTGGTTCTCTGGCTCTAGAGCAGGTCAGCTGACCTGGTTCTCTCCCTCTAAAGTAGATCTGCTGACCTGGTTCTCTGGCACTAAAGCAGCTCTGATGACCTGTGTCTCTGGCGCTAAAGCAGCTCTGCTGACCTGGTTCTCTCCCTCTAAAGCAGCTCTGCTGACCTGGTTCTCTGGTTCTCTAGATCTAAAGCAGCTCTGCTGACCTGGTTCTCTAGCTCTACAGCAGCTCTGATGACTTGGTTCTCTGGCTCTAAAGAGGCTCTGCTGACTTGATTCTCTGGCTCTAAAGCAGCTCTGCTGACCTGGTTCTCTGACTCTAAAGCAGCTCGCCTGACCTGGTTCTCTGGCTATAGAGCAGCTCTGCTGTCCTGGTTCTTAGGCTCTAGAGCAACTCTGCTGACCTGTTTCTCTGGCTCTACAACGGCTCTCCTGACCTGGTTCTCTGGCTCTAAAGCAGCTCTGCTGACCTGGTGGTTCTCTGGCTCTAAAACAGCTCTCTTGACCCGGTTCTGTGGCTTTAAAGAAGCTGGTTTTCTAGCTCTACAGCAGCTCTGATGACTTGGTTCTCTGGCTCTAAAGAGGCTCTGCTGACTTAATTCTCTGGCTCTAAAGCAGCTCTACTGACCTGGTTCTCTGACTCTATAGCAGCTCTGCTGAACTGGTTCTCTGTCTCTAGAGCACCTCTGATGACCTGGTTCTTAGGCTCTAGAGCAGCTCTGCTGACCTGGTTCTCTGGCTCTAGAGCAGCTCTGTTGACCTGGTTCTCTGGCTCTAAAGCAGCTCTGCTGACCTGGTTCTCTGGCGCTAAAGCAGCTCTGCTGACTTGGTTCTCTCTGTCTAAAGCAGCAATGCTGACCTGGTTCTCTGGCTCTACAGCAGCTCTGCTGTCCTGGTTCTCTGCCTCAAGAGCAGTTCTGTTGTCTTGGTTCTTAGGCTCTATAGCAGCTCTGCTGACCTGGTTTCTCTGGCTCTACAGCAGCTCTGCTGACCTGGTTCTCTGGCTCTAGAGCAGCTCTGCTGACCTAGTTCTCTGGCTCTAGAGCAGCTCTGCTGACCTGGTTCTCTGGCTCTAAAGCAGCTCTGCTGACCTGGTTCTCTGGCGCTAAAGCAGCTCTGCTGACTTGGTTCTCTCTGTCTAAAGCAGCAATGCTGACCTGGTTCTCTGGCTCTACAGCAGCTCTGCTGTCCTGGTTCTCTGCCTCAAGAGCAGTTCTGTTGTCCTGGTTCTTAGGCTCTATAGCAGCTCTGCTGACCTGGTTTCTCTGGCTCTACAGCAGCTCTGCTGACCTGGTTCTCTGGCTCTAGAGCAGCTCTGCTGACCTAGTTCTCTGGCTCTAGAGCAGCTCTGCTGACCTGGTTCTCTAGCTCTAGAGCAGCTCTTCTGATGTGGTTCTCTGGCTGCAAAGGAGACCTGCTGGCTTGGTTCTTAGGCTCTAGAGCAGCTCTGCTGACCTCTTGTTTCTCTGGCTCTAAAACATCGCTCTGCTGACCTGGTTCAGTGGCTCTAAAGAAGCTCTGCTGACCTAGTTCTCTGGCTCTACAGCAGCTCTGCTGTCCTGGTTCTCTTCCTCAAGAGCAGTTCTGTTGTCCTGGTTCTTAGGCTCCATAGCAGCTCTGCTGACCTGGTTTATCTGGCTCTACAGCAGCTCTGCTGACCTGGTTCTCTGGCTCTAGAGCAGCTCTGCTGACCTGGTTCTCTAGCTCTAGAGCAGCTCTTCTGATGTGGTTCTCTGGCTTTGAAACAGCTCTGCTGACCTGGTTCTCTGGCTCTAGAGCAGGTCAGCTGACCTGGTTCTCTCCCTCTAAAGTAGATCTGCTGACCTGGTTCTCTGGCACTAAAGCAGCTCTGCTGACCTGGTGTCTCTGGCGCTAAAGCAGCTCTGCTGACCTGGTTCTCTCCCTCTAAAGCAGCTCTGCTGACCTGGTTCTCTGGCTCTATAACGGCTCTGCAGACCTGGTTCTCTAGCTCTAAAGCAGCTCTGCTGACCTGGTTCTCTGGCTCTAGAGCAGCTCTGCTAACCTGGTTCTCTGGCTCTAAAGCAGCTCTGCTGACCTGGTTCTCTGACTCTAAAGCAGCTCGGCTGATCTGGTTCTCTGGCTATAGAGCAGCTCTGCTGTCCTGGTTCTTCGGCTCTAGAGCAACTCTGCTGACCTATTTCTCTGGCTCTACAACGGCTCTCCTGCCCTGGTTCTCTGGCTCTACAGCAGCTCTGCTGACCTGGTTCTCTGGCTCTAGAGCAGCTCTGCTGACCTAGTTCTCTGGGTCTACAGCAGCTCTGCTGACCTGGTTCTCTAGCTCTACAGCAGCTCTAATGACTTGGTTCTCTGGCTCTAAAGAGGCTCTGCTGACCTGGTTCTATGGCTCTAAAGCAGCTCTGCTGACCTGGTTCTCTGACTCTAAATCAGCTCTGCTGACCTGGTGGTTCTCTGGCTCTAAAACAGCTCTCTTGGCCCGGTTCTGTGGCTTTCAAGAAGCTTTGCTGACCTAGTTCTCTGGGTCTACAGCAGCTCTGCTGACCTGGTTCTCTAGCTCTACAGCAGCTCTGATGACTTGGTTCTCTGGCTCTAAAGAGGCTCTGCTGACTTGATTCTCTGGCTCTAAAGCAGCTCTGCTGACCTGGTTTTCTGACTCTAAAGCAGCTCGGCTGACCTGGTTCTCTGGCTATAGAGCAGCTCTGCTGTCCTTGTTCTTAGGCTCTTTTGCAACTCTGCTGACCTGTTTCTCTGGCTCTACAACGGCTCTCCTGACCTGGTTCTCTGGCTCTAAAGCAGCTCTGCTGACCTGGTGGTTCTCTGGCTCTAAAACAGCTCTCTTTACCCGGTTCTGTGGCTTTAAAGAAGCTCTGCTGACCTAGTTCTCTGGGTCTACAGCAGCTCTGCTGACCTGGTTCTCTAGCTCTACAGCAGCTCTGATGACTTGGTTCTCTGGCTCTAAAGAAGCTCTGCTAACTTGATTCTCTGGCTCTAAAGCAGCTCTGCTGACCTGGTTCTCTGACTCTATAGCAGCTCTGCTGACCTGGTTTCTCTGGCTCTACAGCAGCTCTGCTGACCTGGTTCTCTGGCTCCAAAGCAGCTCTGCTGAACTGGGTCTCTGTCTCTAGAGCAGCTCTGATGACCTGGTTCTTAGGCTCTAGAGCAGCTCTGCTGACCTGGTTCTCTGGCTCTAGAGCAGCTCTGTTGACCTGGTTCTCTGGCTCTAAAGCAGCTCTGCTGACCTGGTTCTCTGGCGCTAAAGCAGCTCTGCTGACTTGGTTCTCTCTGTCTAAAGCAGCAATGCTGACCTGGTTCTCTGGCTCTACAGCAGCTCTGCTGTCCTGGTTCTCTGCCTCAAGAGCAGTTCTGTTGTCCTGGTTCTTAGGCTCTATAGCAGCTCTGCTGACCTGGTTTCTCTGGCTCTACAGCAGCTCTGCTGACCTGGTTCTCTGGCTCTAAAGCAGCTCTGCTTACCTAGTTCTCTGGCTCTAGAGCAGCTCTGCTGACCTGGTTCTCTAGCTCTAGAGCAGCTCTTCTGATGTGGTTCTCTGACTGCAGAGGAGACCTTCTAGCTTGGTTCTTAGGTTTTAGAGCAGCTCTGCTGACTTGGTTCTCTGGCTCTACAACGACTCTGCTGACCTGGTTCTCTGGCTATAGAGCAGCTCTGCTGACCTGGTTCTATGGCTCTAAAGCAGCTCTGCTGACCTGGTTCTCTGACTCTAAAGCAACTCTGCTGACCTGGTTCTCTCGCTCTAAAGCAGCTCTGCTGACATGGTTCTCTGGCTCTAAAGCAGCTCTGCTGACCTGGTTCTCTCCCTGAAAAGCAGCTCTGCTGACCTGGTTCTCTGGCACTACGGCAGCTCTGCTGACCTGGTTCTCTGCCTCTAGAGCAGCTCTGCTAACTTGGTTTTTAGGCTCTAGAGCAGCTCTGCTGACCTGGTGTCTATTGCTCTACAGCAGCTCTGCTGACCTGGTTCTCTGACTCTAGAGCAGCTCTGTTGACCTGGGTCTTAGGCTCTAGAGCAGCTCTGCTGACCTGCTTCTCTGGCTCTAAAGCAGCTCTGCTGACCTGGTTCTCTGGCTCTAAAGCAGCTCTGCTGACCTGGTTCTATGGCTCTAAAGCAGCTCTGCTGACCTGGTTCTCTAGCTCTACAATGGCTCTGCTGACCTGGTTCTGTTGCTCTAAAGCAGCTCTGCTGACCTGGTTCTCTGGCTCTAGAGCAGCGCTGCTAACCTGGTTCTCTGGCTCTAAAGCAGATCTTCTGGCCTGGTTCTCTGGCTCTAAAGCAGATCTGCTGACCTGTTCTCTGGCTCTAGAGCAGCTCTGCTGTCCTGGATCTTAGGCTCTAGAGCAGCTCTGCTGACCTGGTTCTCTGGCTCTACAACGGTTCTGCTGACCTGGTTCTCTGGCTCTAAAGCAGTTCTGCTGACCTGATGTTTCTCTGGCTCTAAAACAGCTCTGATGACCTGGTTTTGTGGCTCTAAAAAAGCTCTGCTGACCTAGTTCTCTGGCTTTACAGCAGCTCTGCTGACCTGGTTCTCTGGATCTAAAGCAGCTCTGCTGACCTCTTGTTTCTCTGGCTCTAAAACATCGCTCTGCTGACCTTGTTCTGTGGCTCTAAAGAAGCTCTGCTGACCTAGTTCTCTGGCTCTACAGCAGCTCTGGTGACCTGGTTCTCTGGCTCTAAAGAGGCTCAGATGACCTGGTTCTCTGGCTCTAGAGCAGCTCTGCTGACCTGGTTCTATGACTGTAAAGAATCTCCTCTGACCTGGTTCTCTGGCTGTACAGCAGCTCTGCTGAACTGGTTCTCTGCCTCTAGAGCAGCTCTGCTGACCTGGTTCTCTGGCTCTACAGCAGCTCTGCTGACCTGGTTCTCTGGCTCTAAAGCAGCTCTGCTGACCTGGTTCTCAAGCAGTTCTGCTGACCTGGTTCTCTGGCTCTAAAGCGGCTCTGCTTACCTAGTTATCTGACTCTAAAGCAGCTCTGCTGACCTGGTTCTATGGCTGTAAAGCGGCTCTGCTGACATGGTTCTCTGGCTCTAAAGCAGCTCTGCTGACCTTGTTCTCTGGCTGTAGAGCAGCCCTGCTGGCCTGGTTCTTAGGCTCTAAAGCAGCTCTGCTGACTTGGTTCTCTGGCTCTATAACGACTCTGCTGACCTGGTTCTTTGCCTTTAGAGCAGCTCTGCGGACCTGGTTCTTATTCTCTAGAGCAGCTTTGCTGACCTGGTTTGTATGGCTCTAAAGCAGCTCTGCTGACCTGGTTCTCTGACTCTAAAGCAACTATGCTGACCTGGTTCTCTCCCTCTAAAGCAGCTCTGTTGACCAGATTCTCTGGCTCTAAAGCAGCTCTGCTGACCTGGTTCTCTGACTCTAAAGCACCTCTGCTGATCTGGTTCTCTCCCTCTAAAGCAGCTCTGCTAATCTGGTTCTCTGGCTCTACGGCAGCTCTGCTGACCTGGTTCTCTGCCTCCAGAGCAGCTCTGCTGACCTGGTTCTTAGGCTCTAGAGCAGCTGTGCTGACCTGGTTTCTATGGCTCTACAGCAGCTCTGCTGACCTGGTTCACTGACTCTAGAGCAGCTCTGTTGACCTGGGTCTTAGGCTCTAGAGCACCTCTGCTGACCTAGTTCTCTGGCTCTAAAGCAGCTCTGCTGACCTGGTTCTCTGGCTTTGAAGAAGCTCTGCTGACCGGGTTCTCTGGCTCTAGAGCAGCTCTGCTGACCTGGTTCTCTCCCTCTAAAGCAGCTCTGCTGACCTGGTTCTCTGGCTCTAAAGCAGCTCTGCTGACCTGGTTTCTCCGGCTCTAAAGCAGCTCTGCTTAGATGGTTCTCTGACTCTAAAGCAGCTCTGCTGACCTGGTTCTATGGCTGTAAAGCGGCTCTGCTGACATGGTTCTCTGGCTCTAAAGCAGCTCTGCTGACCTTGTTCTCTGGATGTAGAGCAGCCCTGCTGTCCTGGTTCTTAGGCTCTAGAGCAGCTCTTCTGACTTGGTTCTCTGGCTCTATAATGACTCTGCTGACCTGGTTCTCTGCCTTTAGAGCAGCTCTGCTGACCTGGTTCTTATGCTCTAGAGCAGCTCTGCTGACCTGGTTTCTATGTCTCTAAAGCAGCTCTGCTGACCTGGTTCTCTGACTCTAAAGCAACTCTGCTGACCTGGTTCTCTTCCTCTAAAGCAGCTCTGCTGACCTGGTTCTCTGGCTCTAAAGCAGCTCTGCTGACCTGGTTCTCCCCCTCTAAAGCAGCTCTGCTGACCTGGTTCTCGCCCTCTAAAGCAGCTCTGCTAACCTGGATCTCTGGCTCTATGGCAGCTCTGCTGACCTGGTTCTCTGCCTCTAGAGCAGCTCTGCTGACCTGGTTCTTAGGCTCTAGAGCAGCTGTGCTGACCTGGTTTCTATGGCCCTACAGCAGCTCTGCTGACCTGGTTCTCTGACTCTAGAGCAGCTCTGTTGACCTGGGTCTTAGGCTCTAGAGCAGCTCTGCTGACCTGGTTCTCTGGCTCTAAAGCAACTCTGCTGACCTGGTTCTCTGGCTTTGAAGAAGCTCTGCTGACCGGGTTCTCTGGCTCTAGAGTAGCTCTGCTGACCTGGTTCTCTCCCTCTAAAGCAGCTCTGCTGACCTGGTTCTCTGGCTCTAAAGCAGCTCTGCTGACCTGGTTCTCCCCCTCTAAAGTACCTCTGCTGACCTGGTTCTCTCCCTCTAAAGCAACTCTGCTAACCTGGTTCTCTGGCTCTATGGCAGCTCTGCTGACCTGGTTCTCTGCCTCTAGAGCAGCTCTGCTGACCTGGTTCTTAGGCTCTAGAGCAGCTGTGCTGACCTGGTTTTTATGGCTCTACAGCAGCTCTGCTGACCTGGTTCTCTGACTCTAGAGCAGCTCTGTTGACCTGGTTCTTAGGCTCTAGAGCAGCTCTGCTGACCTGGTTCTCTGGCTCTAAAGCAACTCTGCTGACCTGGTTCTCTGGCTTTGAAGAAGCTCTGCTGACTGGGTTCTCTGGCTCTAGAGCAGCTCTGCTGACCTGGTTCTCTCCCTCTAAAGCAGCTCTGCTGACCTGGTTTTCTGGCTCTAAAGCAGCTCTGCTGACCTGGTTTCTCTGGCTCTAAAGCAGCTCTGCTGACCTCTTGTTTCTCTGGCTCTAAAACATCGCTCTGCTGACCTTGTTCTGTGGCTCTAAAGAAGCTCTGCTGACCTAGTTCTCTGGCTCTACAGCAGCTCTGGTGACCTGGTTCTCTGGCTCTGAAGAGGCTCTGCTGACCTGGTTCTCTGGCTCTAGAGCAGCTCTGCTGACCTGGTTCTATGGCTGTAAAGAATCTCCTCTGACCTGGTTCTCTGGCTCTACAGCAGCTCTGCTGGACTGGTTCTCTGCCTCTAGAGCAGCTCTGCTTTCCTGGTTCTTAGGCTCTAGAGCAGCTCTGCTGGCCCGGTTCTCTGGCTCTACAACAGCTCTGCTGACCTGGTTCTCTGGCTCTAAAGCAGCTCTGCTGACCTGGTGGTTCTCTGGCTCTAAAACAGGTCTGCTGACCTGGTTCTGTGGCTCTAAAGAAGCTCTGCTGACCTAGTTCTCTGGCTCTACAGCAGCTCTGCTGACCTGGTTCTCTGGTTCTACAGCAGTTCTGATGACCTGGTTCTCTGGCTCTGAAGAGGCTCTGCTGACCTGGTTCTCTGGCTCTAGAGCAGCTCTGCTGACCTGGTTCTATGGCTGTAAAGAATCTCCTTTGACCTGGTTCTCTGGCTCTACAGCAGCTCTGCTGGACTGGTTCTCTGCCTCTAGAGCAGCTCTGCTGACCTGGATCTTAGGCTCGAGAGTGTAGGAGAGTAGGATCTGCACTTGTGTTGCCCCCACTTTTTTTCTGATGTATACACTGGTTTCTGGCTATAGTCTGGCTGGGTCCCTGCTAATCAGGGCCCCAGTCTGATCTCTCTAAACAACTCGGTGTGCATATTAGATGCACTAGTCATTGGATACTGTGGTACCTTATGAGCCCCTAGTATATGGTACCTTAGGTACCTAGGGCATTGGTACTTCACAGGCCTACCAGGGGCTGCAGCATGTATTATGCCACCCCTGGGAAGCACCCACAATCTGACACCACAGGCCTGCTACTGCAACCTGTGTGAGGTAGTGTTAGCACTCCTCTCTGAGGTATAGGTTCCTATATCTCACCATACACACACATATAAACCTATCAGTCATCCCTATGGTAGGCCCTATCAATCCCAAGGGCAGGGTGCATGGTTTACTATGTGAGGGGGTGCTTCTGCCTGAGCAGGACCCCTCTGCAGCTGGCAGAGTCTATTCTCTGCTACTGTTTGTGGATGCGGTTAAACCATATACTCTTAAGTGCATTATAACCTAACCTATAAATGCTAACTTTGGAATGACTGCATCAAAACATGTCGTGTTTGGTGTCAAACAACTTGGAATCCTACCCCCACACCAGTAACTGGTGTGGGAGTAGGATCCCACCCTTCTAGAGGGGACGACATGTACACACTGTACTACACGGTAGAAATCATCTAGAGCCCTGGCATCACAAAATGGATGCCACCAGCACAGACACCGGGCTGCCCTCCTGCTGCTGACAGAAACTCGCAGTGGAGGGAGCTCAACAAAGGGTTTCCTGTCACAGGGAGGTGTCACCACCTCCCAGACAGGATTTAGTGTATTGGAGCTGGGTGGGTGCACTCTTAGAGTGCTTTGAAGTCCTGCACTGGGGGAGCAGTAGGCTCCTCTGTGCATATGCCAGCTCAAACCGGTTCAGGGGCTACCTGCCCCTGCTCTGGCGCGAAACTGGACAAAGGGAAGTGGGTGTAACCACCCACTACCCTGACCCTCCTAGAGGAGTAGTCATAGAGCTAGTCCCTCCCATCTTTTCACTATAAGATACCACACATTGCCAATGCAATTTAGATTACACCTGGACGACGCTCTACGAAGAAGAATCCTGGCCCTTCAACTTTCTACTATCTCTAGAAGACCGAAGGATCTCCCTTGGAGTCAAGGAGTGACTCCCCTGCTTGGCAGGCACCAAAACTATTGAACTACAGTTGCAAACTTTACCACTCCCGCCGGAGCCCGAAGTCCCTGCGTCCCCTAAAGTAGATTTCCTGACCTCTCGATGGCCATTTTGAGTCCCCAGCGAAGCTGTGGCATCTGGACCCCATGAGTGACGAGGAACAGTAATACCAGGGAACCGTGCACTGATTTCGAGTGCAAGCCCTAAACTATGTCCAATGAAGTTGTGCTTTGGACCACATGTTGTCCTAGTCCCGAGCAGGTCTAGTACCTAAGATCAGTGGCCTACCTTGTCCAAAAGTGACCGTGGGCTGTTGGTGAACTTTTCCTGCAAAGGCGTCTTCGTGGTTACTTGCCCGTTGGCTGGTGACTCTCCAGAAGACTTCAACATCACCTTCAAGGGCTCGCCTGGTTGCTCTGGGCCTGCCCTCACTTACCCTTGCTGGGTAAGTCCATCAGACCTTGCTGGTCTGCTCCATCGACAATCTTCCATCCACACAAGACTTGCAGTTGCCAAGGCTTGTTGGCTCCAAACCGAGTGCCGACACTGTCAACAGCTGCAAACATTGTGGGACCCTCCGAACCCAGCTGCTGGTCTTCATCGATCCCTCCTGGTCCTCGTGAGCGAAGAGACAAAACGACATCAGCGACCTGAAGAGATGCGACAGCTGTGGTCATCCATCTTGCTGGCCACCGGTCACTGGCAAGTGACTTTGAACTCTGTCCCCTCAATTTCTAGGTCTTCGGCAACTCCAATCCATCTCCGGATTCCAGCGGACACTTCTCTCGACGACACAAGCAGCAAGTCTTCAGCGATCTCCATTGAAAACAGCATCGCGACCTGACACCAAAGGACACGTATGCACCCGGCTTCCCTGGGTGAGGTAGCTCTTGCATTACGGTGCCCAAGTGTGCATTGGCTCTCGAAGCACTTACCCTGTAAGTTGTTTGCTTGTTGTCCACTCCGAAGTTCCCTAGAACTGTAAAATACAAACCGCGACATTTGCCATTGAAACTCATTGAAAACCCGCGTGTGTGTTTAGACACTGCACGCGTCTCCTGTGGGCGGATTACTTACCTGCTAACACTGCAGAAGTGAAGCCCCAGCGATTCCCAAGTCCCTAGGCCTCTTACTTTTGCAAGTCGAGTTTGTTAAACCACTATTTTAGTATATGGTCTGGTACGCCCCTAGGGCTACAGCCATATTTGTGCTTAATTTATTGAGAACTGTTGATCTTTTGAATGTTTACCTGGCTCTAATCTCATAAAGAGATTAGTAGAGTATATTTAGAAATAAATACATATATATTTGATATATATACCTGTGTGGTGTCTTTTCATTTGGTAATTCAAGAGATTATAAGGTAAAACAAGCTGCTTTACATTCCTCAGAGACTTAGCCTGAAGGCTGCTCTCAACAGCTACCACTAGGATAGCTTTCTTTAAAAGGTTGTCTTTAGATCTATCTACCAAGAATCGAATTGGACTGGTACAAGGTGGCCACTATGACTAGTGACCAGCATATGCCAGGCCAACTTCTCAGACCTGCTCTGCTGACCTGGTTCTCTGGCTCTAAAGCAGCTCTGCTGACCTGGTTCTCAAGCACATCTGCTGACCTGGTTCTCTGGCTCTAAAGCAGCTCTGCTTACCTGGTTCTCTGACTCTAAAGCAGCTCTGCTGACCTGGTTCTTAGGCTTTAGAGCAGCTCTGCTGACCTGGTTTCTATGGCTCTACAGCAGCTCTGCTGACCTGGTTCTCTGGCTCTAGAGCAGCTCTGCTGACCTGGTTGTATGGCTGTGAGGCAGCTCTGCTGTCCTGGTTCTCTGGCTCTAAACCAGCTATGCTGACCTGGTTCTATGGCTCTAAAGCAGCTCTGCTGACCTGGTTCTATGGCTCTAAAGCTGCTCTGCTGACCTGGTTCAGTGGCTTTGAAACAGCTCTGCTGACCTGGTTCTCTGGCTCTAAAGCAGGTCAGCTGACCTGGTTCTCTCCCTCTAAAGTAGCTCTGCTGACCTGGTTCTCTGGCACTAAAGCAGCTCTGCTGACCTGGTGTCTCTGACGCTAAAGCAGCTCTGCTGACCAGGTTCTCTCCCTCTAAAGCAGCTCTGCTGACCTGGTACTCTGGCTCTACGGCAGCTCTGCTGACCTGGTTCTCTCCGTCTAAAACAGCTCTGCTGACGACGTTCTCTGGCTCTAAAGCAGATCTGCTGACCTGGTTCTCTCCCTCTAAAGCAGCTCTGCTGACCTGGTTCTCTGGCTCTACGGCTGCTCTGCTGACCTGGTTCTCTGCCTCTAGAGCAGCTCTGCTGACCTGGTTCTTAGGCTCTTGAGCAGCTCTGCTGACCTGGTGACTATGGCTCTACAGCAGCTCTGCTGACCTGGTTCTCTGACTCTAGAGCATCTCTGCTGACCTGGTTCTCTGGCTCTAGAGCAGCTCTGCTGACCTGGTTCTGTCCCTCTAAAGCAGCTCTGCTGACCTGGTTCTCTGGCTCTAAAGCAGGTCTGCTGACTTGGTTTCTCTGGCTCTAAAGCAGCTCTGCTGACCTAGTTTCTCTGGCTCTAGAGCAGCTCTGCTGGCCTGTTTCTCTGGCTCTAAAGCAACTCTTCTGACCTGGTTCTATGGCTCTAAAGCAGCTCTTCTGACCTGTTTCTCTGGCTCTACAATGGCTCTGCTGACCTGGTTCTGTTGCTCTAAAGCAGCTCTGCAGACCGGGTTCTCTGGCTCTAGGTCAGCTCTGCTAACCTGTTTATCTGGCTCTAAAGCAGATCTTCTGGTCTGGTTCTCTGGCTCTAAAGCAGCTCTGTTGACCTGGTTCTCTGGCTCTAGAGCAGCTCTGCTGTCCTGGATCTTAGGCTCTAGAGCATCTCTGCTGACCTAGTTCTCTGGCTCTACAACAGCTCTTCTGACCTGGTTCTCTGGCTCTAAAGCAGCTCTGCTGACCTGGTATCTCTGGCTCTAAAGCAGCTCTGCTGACCTGGTTCTCTGGCTCCAACGCAGCTCTGCTGAACTGGTTCTCTGTCTCTAGAGCAGCTCTGATGACCTCGTTCTTAGGCTCTAGAGCAGCTCTGCTGACCTGGTTCTCTGGCTCTAGAGCAGCTCTGTTGACCTGGTTCTCTGGCTCTAAAGCATCTCTGCTGACCTGGTTATCTGGCTCTAAAGCAGCTCTGCTGACTTGGTTCTCTCTGTCTAAAGCAGCAATGCTGACCTGGTTTTTCTGGCTCTACAGCAGCTCTGCTGTCCTGGTTCTCTGCCTCAAGAGCAGTTCTGCTGACCTGGTTCTTAGGCTCTATAGCAGCTCTACTGACCTGGTTTCTCTGGCTCTACAGCAGCTCTGCTGACCCGGTTCTCTGGCTCTAGAGCAGCTCTGCTGACCTGGTTCTCTAGCTATAGAGCAGCTCTGCTGACCTGGTTCTATGGCTCTTAAGCAGCTCTGCTGACCTGGTTCTCTGACTCTTAAGCAATTCTGCTGACCTGGTTCTCTCACTTTAAAGCAGCTCTGCTGACATGGTTCTCTGACTCTAAAGCAATTCTGCTGACCTGGTTCTCTCACTTTAAAGCAGCTCTTCTGATGTGGTTCTCTGGCTGTAGAGGAGCCCTGCTTGCCTGGTTCTTAGGCTCTAGAGCAGCTCTGCTGACCTGGTTCTCTGGCTCTACAACGACTCTGCTGACCTGGTTCTCTGGCTCTAGAGCAGCTCTGCTGACATGGTTCTCTGGCTCTAAAGCAGCTCTGCTGACCTGGTTTTCTCCCTCTAAAGCAGCTCTGCTGACCTGGTTCTCTGGCTCTACGGCAGCACTGCTGACATGGTTCTCTGCCTCTACAGCAGCTCTGCTAACCTGGTTTTTAGGCTCTAGAGCAGCTCTGCTGACCTGGTGCCTATGGCTCTACAGCAGGTCTGCTGACCTGGTTCTCTGACTCTAGAGCAGCTCTGCTGACCTGCTTCTCTGGCTCTAAAGCAGCTCTGCTGACCTGGTTCTCTGGCTCTAAAGCAGCTCTGCTGACCTGGTTCTATGGCTCTAAAGTAGCTCTGCTGACCTGGTTCTCTGGCTTTGAAGCTGCTCTGCTGACCTGGTTCTCTGGCTCTAGAGCAGCTCTGCTGACCTGGTTCTCTCCCTCTGAAGCAGCTCTGCTGACCTGGTTCTCTGACTCTAAAGCAGCTCTGCTGACTTGGTTTCTCTGGCTCTAAATCAGCTCTGCAGACCTTGTTTCTCTGGCTCTAGAGCAGCTCTGCTGACCTGTTTCTCTGGCTCTAAAGTAGATCTTCTGACCTGGTTCTATGGCTCTAAAGCAGCTCTGCTGACCTGGTTCTCTGGCTCTACAATGGCTCTGCTGACCTGGTTCTGTTGCTCTAAAGCAGCTCTGCTGACCTGGTTCTCTGGCTCTAGAGCAGCGCTGCTAACCTGGTTCTCTGGCTCTAAAGCAGATCTTCTGGCCTGGTTCTCTGGCTCAAAAGCAGCTCTGCTGACCTGGTTCTCTGGCTCTAGAGCAGCTCTGTTGTCCTGAATCTTAGGCTCTAGAGCAGCTCTGCTGACCTGGTTCTATGGCTCTACACCAGCTCTGCTGACCTGGTTCTCTGGCTCTAAAGCAGCTCTGCTGACCTGGTTCTGTGGCTCTAAAGAAGCTCTGCTGACCTAGTTCTCTGGCTTTACAGCAGCTCTGCTGACCTGGTTCTCTGGCTCTGAAGCAGCTCTGCTGACCTGATGTTTCTCTGTCTCTAAAACATCGATCTGCTGACCTGGTTCTGTGGCTCTAAAGAAGCTCCGCTGACCTAGTTCTCTGGCTCTACAGCAGCTCTGATGACCTGGTTGTCTGGCTCTAAAGAGGCTCTGCTGACCTGGTTCTCTGGCTCTAGAGCAGCTCTGCTGACCAGGTTCTATGGCTGTAAAGAATCTCCTCTGACCTGGTTCTCTGGCTCTACAGCAGCTCTGCTGAACTGGTTCTCTGCCTCTAGAGCAGCTCTGCTGACCTGGTTCTTAGGCTCGAGAGCAGCTCTGCTGACCTGGTTCTCGGGCTCTAAAGCAGCTCTGCTGACCTGGTTCTCAAGCATTCTGCTGACCTGGTTCTCTGGCTCTAAAGCGGCTCTGCTTACCTGGTTCTCTGACTCTAAAGCAGCTCTGCTGACCTGGTTCTATGGCTGTAAAGCGGCTCTGCTGACATGGTTCTCTGGCTCTAAAGCAGCTCTGCTGACCTTGTTCTCTGGCTGTAGAGCAGCCCTGCTGGCCTGGTTCTTAGGCTCTAGAGCAGCTCTGCTGACTTGGTTCCCTGGCTCTATAACGACTCTGCTGACCTGGTTCTCTGCCTTTAGAGCAGCTCTGCTGACCTGGTTTCTATGGTTTCAAAGCAGCTCTGCTGACCTGTTTCTCTGACTCTTAAGCAGCTCTGCTGACCTGGTTCTCTCCCTCTAAAGCAGCTCTGCTGACCTGGTTCTCTGGCTCTAAAGCAGCTCTAATCACCTGGTTCTATGGCTCTAAAGCAGCTCTTCTGACGTGGTTCTCTGGCTCTACAATGGCTCTGCTGACCTGGTTGTGTTGCTCTAAAGCAGCTCTGCAGACCGGGTTCTCTGGCTCTAGGGCAGATCTGCTAAGCTGGTTATCTGGCTCTAAAGCAGATCTTCTGGCCTTGTTCTCTGGCTCTAAAGCAGCTCTGTTGACCTGGTTCTCTGGCTATAGAGCAGCTCTGCTGTCCTGGATCTTAGGCTCTAGAGCAGCTCTGCTGACCTGGTTCTCTGGCTCTACAACGGCTCTTCTGACCTGGTTCTCTGGCTCTAAAGCAGCTCTGCTGACCTGGTTTCTCTGGCTCTACAGCAGCTCTGCTGACCTGGTTCTCTGGCTCCAAAGCATCTCTGCTGAACTGGTTCTCTGTCTCTAGAGCAGCTCTAATGACCTCGTTCTTAGGCTCTAGAGCAGCTCTGCTGACCTGGTTCTCTGACTCTAAAGCAGCTCGGCTGATCTGGTTCTCTGGCTATAGAGCAGCTCTGCTGTCCTGGTTCTTAGGCTCTAGAGCAACTCTGCTGACCTATTTCTCTGGCTCTACAACGGCTCTCCTGCCCTGGTTCTCTGGCTCTAAAGCAGCTCTGCTGACCTGGTGGTTCTCTGGCTCTAAAACAGCTCTCTTGGCCCAGTTCTGTGGCTTTCAAGAAGCTCTGCTGACCTAGTTCTCTGGGTCTACAGCAGCTCTGCTGACCTGGTTCTCTAGCTCTACAGCAGCTCTAATGACTTGGTTCTCTGGCTCTAAAGAGGCTCTGCTGACCTGGTTCTATGGCTCTAAAGCAGCTCTGCTGACCTGGTTCTCTGACTCTAAATCAGCTCTGCTGACCTGGTGGTTCTCTGGCTCTAAAACAGCTCTCTTGGCCCGGTTCTGTGGCTTTCAAGAAGCTCTGCTGACCTAGTTCTCTGGGTCTACAGCAGCTCTGCTGACCTGGTTCTCTAGCTCTACAGCAGCTCTGATGACTTGGTTCTCTGGCTCTAAAGAGGCTCTGCTGACTTGATTCTCTGGCTCTAAAGCAGCTCTGCTGACCTGGTTTTCTGACTCTAAAGCAGATCGGCTGACCTGGTTCTCTGGCTATAGAGCAGCTCTGCTGTCCTTGTTCTTAGGCTCTTTTGCAACTCTGCTGACCTGTTTCTCTGGCTCTACAACGGCTCTCCTGACCTGGTTCTCTGGCTCTAAAGCAGCTGTGCTGACCTGGTGGTTCTCTGGCTCTAAAACAGCTCTCTTTACCCGGTTCTGTGGCTTTAAAGAAGCTCTGCTGACCTAGTTCTCTGGGTCTACAGCAGCTCTGCTGACCTGGTTCTCTAGCTCTACAGCAGCTCTGATGACTTGGTTCTCTGGCTCTAAAGAAGCTCTGCTAACTTGATTCTCTGGCTCTAAAGTAGCTCTGCTGACCTGGTTCTCTGACTCTATAGCAGCTCTGCTGACCTGGTTTCTCTGGCTCTACAGCAGCTCTGCTGACCTGGTTCTCTGGCTCCAAAGCAGCTCTGCTGAACTGGGTCTCTGTCTCTAGAGCAGCTCTGATGACCTGGTTCTTAGGCTCTAGAGCAGCTCTGCTGACCTGGTTCTCTGGCTCTAGAGCAGCTCTGTTGACCTGGTTCTCTGGCTCTAAAGCAGCTCTGCTGACCTGGTTCTCTGGCGCTAAAGCAGCTCTGCTGACTTGGTTCTCTCTGTCTAAAGCAGCAATGCTGACCTGGTTCTCTGGCTCTACAGCAGCTCTGCTGTCCTGGTTCTCTGCCTCAAGAGCAGTTCTGTTGTCCTGGTTCTTAGGCTCTATAGCAGCTCTGCTAAC
Source organism: Triturus cristatus (assembly GCF_964204655.1). Taxonomy (NCBI): domain Eukaryota; kingdom Metazoa; phylum Chordata; class Amphibia; order Caudata; family Salamandridae; genus Triturus; species Triturus cristatus. The sequence goes on from NC_140579.1 coordinate 1,163,041,047, forward strand.
CTGGTTCTCTGGCTCTAAAGCAGCTCTGCTTACCTAGTTCTCTGGCTCTAGAGCAGCTCTGCTGACCTGGTTCTCTAGCTCTAGAGCAGCTCTTCTGATGTGGTTCTCTGACTGCAGAGGAGACCTGCTAGCTTGGTTCTTAGGTTTTAGAGCAGCTCTGCTGACTTGGTTCTCTGGCTCTACAACGACTCTGCTGACCTGGTTCTCTGGCTATAGAGCAGCTCTGCTGACCTGGTTCTATGGCTCTAAAGCAGCTCTGCTGACCTGGTTCTCTGACTCTAAAGCAACTCTGCTGACCTGGTTCTCTCGCTCTAAAGCAGCTCTGCTGACATGGTTCTCTGGCTCTAAAGCAGCTCTGCTGACCTGGTTCTCTCCCTGAAAAGCAGCTCTGCTGACCTGGTTCTCTGGCACTACGGCAGCTCTGCTGACCTGGTTCTCTGCCTCTAGAGCAGCTCTGCTAACTTGGTTTTTAGGCTCTAGAGCAGCTCTGCTGACCTGGTGTCTATTGCTCTACAGCAGCTCTGCTGACCTGGTTCTCTGACTCTAGAGCAGCTCTGTTGACCTGGGTCTTAGGCTCTAGAGCAGCTCTGCTGACCTGCTTCTCTGGCTCTAAAGCAGCTCTGCTGACCTGGTTCTCTGGCTCTAAAGCAGCTCTGCTGACCTGGTTCTATGGCTCTAAAGCAGCTCTGCTGACCTGGTTCTCTAGCTCTACAATGGCTCTGCTGACCTGGTTCTGTTGCTCTAAAGCAGCTCTGCTGACCTGGTTCTCTGGCTCTAGAGCAGCGCTGCTAACCTGGTTCTCTGGCTCTAAAGCAGATCTTCTGGCCTGGTTCTCTGGCTCTAAAGCAGATCTGCTGACCTGTTCTCTGGCTCTAGAGCAGCTCTGCTGTCCTGGATCTTAGGCTCTAGAGCAGCTCTGCTGACCTGGTTCTCTGGCTCTACAACGGTTCTGCTGACCTGGTTCTCTGGCTCTAAAGCAGTTCTGCTGACCTGATGTTTCTCTGGCTCTAAAACAGCTCTGATGACCTGGTTTTGTGGCTCTAAAAAAGCTCTGCTGACCTAGTTCTCTGGCTTTACAGCAGCTCTGCTGACCTGGTTCTCTGGATCTAAAGCAGCTCTGCTGACCTCTTGTTTCTCTGGCTCTAAAACATCGCTCTGCTGACCTTGTTCTGTGGCTCTAAAGATGCTCTGCTGACCTAGTTCTCTGGCTCTACAGCAGCTCTGGTGACCTGGTTCTCTGGCTCTAAAGAGGCTCAGATGACCTGGTTCTCTGGCTCTAGAGCAGCTCTGCTGACCTGGTTCTATGACTGTAAAGAATCTCCTCTGACCTGGTTCTCTGGCTGTACAGCAGCTCTGCTGAACTGGTTCTCTGCCTCTAGAGCAGCTCTGCTGACCTGGTTCTCTGGCTCTACAGCAGCTCTGCTGACCTGGTTCTCTGGCTCTAAAGCAGCTCTGCTGACCTGGTTCTCAAGCAGTTCTGCTGACCTGGTTCTCTGGCTCTAAAGCGGCTCTGCTTACCTAGTTATCTGACTCTAAAGCAGCTCTGCTGACCTGGTTCTATGGCTGTAAAGCGGCTCTGCTGACATGGTTCTCTGGCTCTAAAGCAGCTCTGCTGACCTTGTTCTCTGGCTGTAGAGCAGCCCTGCTGGCCTGGTTCTTAGGCTCTAAAGCAGCTCTGCTGACTTGGTTCTCTGGCTCTATAACGACTCTGCTGACCTGGTTCTTTGCCTTTAGAGCAGCTCTGCGGACCTGGTTCTTATGCTCTAGAGCAGCTCTGCTGACCTGGTTTCTATGGCTCTAAAGCAGCTCTGCTGACCTGGTTCTCTGACTCTAAAGCAACTCTGCTGACCTGGTTCTCTCCCTCTAAAGCAGCTCTGCTGACCAGATTCTCTGGCTCTAAAGCAGCTCTGCTGACCTGGTTCTCTGACTCTAAAGCAGCTCTGCTGATCTGGTTCTCTCCCTCTAAAGCAGCTCTGCTAATCTGGTTCTCTGGCTCTACGGCAGCTCTGCTGACCTGGTTCTCTGCCTCCAGAGCAGCTCTGCTGACCTGGTTCTTAGGCTCTAGAGCAGCTGTGCTGACCTGGTTTCTATGGCTCTACAGCAGCTCTGCTGACCTGGTTCACTGACTCTAGAGCAGCTCTGTTGACCTGGGTCTTAGGCTCTAGAGCACCTCTGCTGACCTAGTTCTCTGGCTCTAAAGCAGCTCTGCTGACCTGGTTCTCTGGCTTTGAAGAAGCTCTGCTGACCGGGTTCTCTGGCTCTAGAGCAGCTCTGCTGACCTGGTTCTCTCCCTCTAAAGCAGCTCTGCTGACCTGGTTCTCTGGCTCTAAAGCAGCTCTGCTGACCTGGTTTCTCCGGCTCTAAAGCAGCTCTGCTTAGATGGTTCTCTGACTCTAAAGCAGCTCTGCTGACCTGGTTCTATGGCTGTAAAGCGGCTCTGCTGACATGGTTCTCTGGCTCTAAAGCAGCTCTGCTGACCTTGTTCTCTGGATGTAGAGCAGCCCTGCTGTCCTGGTTCTTAGGCTCTAGAGCAGCTCTTCTGACTTGGTTCTCTGGCTCTATAATGACTCTGCTGACCTGGTTCTCTGCCTTTAGAGCAGCTCTGCTGACCTGGTTCTTATGCTCTAGAGCAGCTCTGCTGACCTGGTTTCTATGGCTCTAAAGCAGCTCTGCTGACCTTTTCTCTGACTCTAAAGCAACTCTGCTGACCTGGTTCTCTCCCTCTAAAGCAGCTCTGCTGACCTGGTTCTCTGGCTCTAAAGTAGCTCTGCTGACCTGGTTCTCCCCCTCTAAAGCAGCTCTGCTGACCTGGTTCTCGCCCTCTAAAGCAGCTCTGCTAACCTGGATCTCTGGCTCTATGGCAGCTCTGCTGACCTGGTTCTCTGCCTCTAGAGCAGCTCTGCTGACCTGGTTCTTAGGCTCTAGAGCAGCTGTGCTGACCTGGTTTCTATGGCCCTACAGCAGCTCTGCTGACCTGGTTCTCTGACTCTAGAGCAGCTCTGTTGACCTGGGTCTTAGGCTCTAGAGCAGCTCTGCTGACCTGGTTCTCTGGCTCTAAAGCAACTCTGCTGACCTGGTTCTCTGGCTTTGAAGAAGCTCTGCTGACCGGGTTCTCTGGCTCTAGAGTAGCTCTACTGACCTGGTTCTCTCCCTCTAAAGCAGCTCTGCTGACCTGGTTCTCTGGCTCTAAAGCAGCTCTGCTGACCTGGTTCTCCCCCTCTAAAGTACCTCTGCTGACCTGGTTCTCTCCCTCTAAAGCAACTCTGCTAACCTGGTTCTCTGGCTCTATGGCAGCTCTGCTGACCTGGTTCTCTGCCTCTAGAGCAGCTCTGCTGACCTGGTTCTTAGGCTCTAGAGCAGCTGTGCTGACCTGGTTTTTATGGCTCTACAGCAGCTCTGCTGACCTGGTTCTCTGACTCTAGAGCAGCTCTGTTGACCTGGTTCTTAGGCTCTAGAGCAGCTCTGCTGACCTGGTTCTCTGGCTCTAAAGCAACTCTGCTGACCTGGTTCTCTGGCTTTGAAGAAGCTCTGCTGACTGGGTTCTCTGGCTCTAGAGCAGCTCTGCTGACCTGGTTCTCTCCCTCTAAAGCAGCTCTGCTGACCTGGTTTTCTGGCTCTAAAGCAGCTCTGCTGACCTGGTTTCTCTGGCTCTAAAGCAGCTCTGCTGACCTGGTTCTCTGGCTCTAAAGCAGCTCTTCTGACCTGGTTCGGTGGCTCTCAAGCAGCTCTGCTGACCTGGTTCTCTGGCTCTAGAGCAGCTCTGCTAACCTGGTTCTCTGGCTCTAAAGCAGATCTGCTGGCCTGGTTCACTGGCTCTAAAGCAGCTCTGCTGACCTGGTTCTCTGGCTGTAGAGCAGCTCTGCTTTCCTGGTTCTTAGGCTCTAGAGCAGCTCTGCTGGCCCGGTTCTCTGGCTCTACAACAGCTCTGCTGACCTGGTTCTCTGGCTCTAAAGCAGCTCTGCTGACCTGGTGGTTCTCTGGCTCTAAAACAGGTCTGCTGACCTGGTTCTGTGGCTCTAAAGAAGCTCTGCTGACCTAGTTCTCTGGCTCTACAGCAGCTCTGCTGACCTGGTTCTCTGGTTCTACAGCAGTTCTGATGACCTGGTTCTCTGGCTCTGAAGAGGCTCTGCTGACCTGGTTCTCTGGCTCTAGAGCAGCTCTGCTGACCTGGTTCTATGGCTGTAAAGAATCTCCTTTGACCTGGTTCTCTGGCTCTACAGCAGCTCTGCTGGACTGGTTCTCTGCCTCTAGAGCAGCTCTGCTGACCTGGATCTTAGGCTCGAGAGTGTAGGAGAGTAGGATCTGCACTTGTGTTGCCCCCACTTTTTTTCTGATGTATACACTGGTTTCTGGCTATAGTCTGGCTGGGTCCCTGCTAATCAGGGCCCCAGTCTGATCTCTCTAAACAACTCGGTGTGCATATTAGATGCACTAGTCATTGGATACTGTGGTACCTTATGAGCCCCTAGTATATGGTACCTTAGGTACCTAGGGCATTGGTACTTCACAGGCCTACCAGGGGCTGCAGCATGTATTATGCCACCCCTGGGAAGCACCCACAATCTGACACCACAGGCCTGCTACTGCAACCTGTGTGAGGTAGTGTTAGCACTCCTCTCTGAGGTATAGGTTCCTATATCTCACCATACACACACATATAAACCTATCAGTCATCCCTATGGTAGGCCCTATCAATCCCAAGGGCAGGGTGCATGGTTTACTATGTGAGGGGGTGCTTCTGCCTGAGCAGGACCCCTCTGCAGCTGGCAGAGTCTATTCTCTGCTACTGTTTGTGGATGCGGTTAAACCATATACTCTTAAGTGCATTATAACCTAACCTATAAATGCTAACTTTGGAATGACTGCATCAAAACATGTTGTGTTTGGTGTCAAACAACTTGGAATCCTACCCCCACACCAGTAACTGGTGTGGGAGTAGGATCCCACCCTTCTAGAGGGGACGACATGTACACACTGTACTACACGGTAGAAATCATCTAGAGCCCTGGCATCACAAAATGGATGCCACCAGCACAGACACCGGGCTGCCCTCCTGCTGCTGACAGAAACTCGCAGTGGAGGGAGCTCAACAAAGGGTTTCCTGTCACAGGGAGGTGTCACCACCTCCCAGACAGGATTTAGTGTATTGGAGCTGGGTGGGTGCACTCTTAGAGTGCTTTGAAGTCCTGCACTGGGGGAGCAGTAGGCTCCTCTGTGCATATGCCAGCTCAAACCGGTTCAGGGGCTACCTGCCCCTGCTCTGGCGCGAAACTGGACAAAGGGAAGTGGGTGTAACCACCCACTACCCTGACCCTCCTAGAGGAGTAGTCATAGAGCTAGTCCCTCCCATCTTTTCACTATAAGATACCACACATTGCCAATGCAATTTAGATTACACCTGGACGACGCTCTACGAAGAAGAATCCTGGCCCTTCAACTTTCTACTATCTCTAGAAGACCGAAGGATCTCCCTTGGAGTCAAGGAGTGACTCCCCTGCTTGGCAGGCACCAAAACTATTGAACTACAGTTGCAAACTTTACCACTCCCGCCGGAGCCCGAAGTCCCTGCGTCCCCTGAAGTTGATTTCCTGACCTCTCGATGGCCATTTTGAGTCCCCAGCGAAGCTGTGGCATCTGGACCCCATGAGTGACGAGGAACAGTAATACCAGGGAACCGTGCACTGATTTCGAGTGCAAGCCCTAAACTATGTCCAATGAAGTTGTGCTTTGGACCACATGTTGTCCTAGTCCCGAGCAGGTCTAGTACCTAAGATCAGTGGCCTACCTTGTCCAAAAGTGACCGTGGGCTGTTGGTGAACTTTTCCTGCAAAGGCGTCTTCGTGGTTACTTGCCCGTTAGCTGGTGACTCTCCAGAAGACTTCAACATCACCTTCAAGGGCTCGCCTGGTTGCTCTGGGCCTGCCCTCACTTACCCTTGCTGGGTAAGTCCATCAGACCTTGCTGGTCTGCTCCATCGACAATCTTCCATCCACACAAGACTTGCAGTTGCCAAGGCTTGTTGGCTCCAAACCGAGTGCCGACACTGTCAACAGCTGCAAACATTGTGGGACCCTCCGAACCCAGCTGCTGGTCTTCATCGATCCCTCCTGGTCCTCGTGAGCGAAGAGACAAAACGACATCAGCGACCTGAAGAGATGCGACAGCTGTGGTCATCCATCTTGCTGGCCACCGGTCACTGGCAAGTGACTTTGAACTCTGTCACCTCAATTTCTAGGTCTTCGGCAACTCCAATCCATCTTCGGATTCCAGCAGACACTTCTCTCGACGACACAAGCAGCAAGTCTTCAGCGATCTCCATTGAAAAAAGCATCGCGACCCGACACCAAAGGACACGTATGCACCCGGCTTCCCTGGGTGAGGTAACTCTTGCATTACGGTGCCCAAGTGTGCATTGGCTCTCGAAGCACTTACCCTGTAAGTTGTTTGCTTGTTGTCCACTCCGAAGTTCCCTAGAACTGTAAAATACAAACCGCGACATTTGCCATTGAAACTCATTGAAAACCCGCGTGTGTGTTTAGACACTGCACGCGTCTCCTGTGGGCTGATTACTTACCTGCTAACACTGCAGAAGTGAAGCCCCAGCGATTCCCAAGTTCCTAGGCCTCTTACTTTTGCAAGTCGAGTTTGTTAAACCACTATTTTAGTATATGGTCTGGTACGCCCCTAGGGCTACAGCCATATTTGTGCTTAATTTATTGAGAACTGTTGATCTTTTGAATGTTTACCTGGCTCTAATCTCATAAAGAGATTAGTAGAGTATATTTAGAAATAAATACATATATATTTGATATATATACCTGTGTGGTGTCTTTTCATTTGGTAATTCAAGAGATTATAAGGTAAAACAAGCTGCTTTACATTCCTCAGAGACTTAGCCTGAAGGCTGCTCTCAACAGCTACCACTAGGATAGCTTTCTTTAAAAGGTTGTCTTTAGATCTATCTACCAAGAATCGAATTGGACTGGTACAAGGTGGCCACTATGACTAGTGACCAGCATATGCCAGGCCAACTTCTCAGACCTGCTCTGCTGACCTGGTTCTCTGGCTCTAAAGCAGCTCTGCTGACCTGGTTCTCAAGCACATCTGCTGACCTGGTTCTCTGGCTCTAAAGCAGCTCTGCTTACCTGATTCTCTGACTCTAAAGCAGCTCTGCTGACCTGGTTCTTAGGCTTTAGAGCAGCTCTGCTGACCTGGTTTCTATGGCTCTACAGCAGCTCTGCTGACCTGGTTCTCTGGCTCTAGAGCAGCTCTGCTGACCTGGTTGTATGGCTGTGAGGCAGCTCTGCTGTCCTGGTTCTCTGGCTCTAAACCAGCTCTGCTGACCTTGTTCTATGGCGCTAAAGAAGCTCTGCTGACCTGGTTCTATGTCTCTAAAGCTGCTCTGCTGACCTGGTTCAGTGGCTTTGAAACAGCTCTGCTGACCTGGTTCTCTGGCTCTAAAGCAGGTCAGCTGACCTGGTTCTCTCCCTCTAAAGTAGCTCTGCTGACCTGGTTCTCTGGCACTAAAGCAGCTCTGCTGACCTGGTGTCTCTGACGCTAAAGCAGCTCTGCTGACCAGGTTCTCTCCCTCTAAAGCAGCTCTGCTGACCTGGTACTCTGGCTCTACGGCAGCTCTGCTGACCTGGTTCTCTCCGTCTAAAACAGCTCTGCTGACGACGTTCTCTGGCTCTAAAGCAGATCTGCTGACCTGGTTCTCTCCCTCTAAAGCAGCTCTGCTGACCTGGTTCTCTGGCTCTACGGCTGCTCTGCTGACCTGGTTCTCTGCCTCTAGAGCAGCTCTGCTGACCTGGTTCTTAGGCTCTTGAGCAGCTCTGCTGACCTGGTGACTATGGCTCTACAGCAGCTCTGCTGACCTGGTTCTCTGACTCTAGAGCATCTCTGCTGACCTGGTTCTCTGGCTCTAGAGCAGCTCTGCTGACCTGGTTCTGTCCCTCTAAAGCAGCTCTGCTGACCTGGTTCTCTGGCTCTAAAGCAGGTCTGCTGACTTGGTTTCTCTGGCTCTAAAGCAGCTCTGCTGACCTAGTTTCTCTGGCTCTAGAGCAGCTCTGCTGGCCTGTTTCTCTGGCTCTAAAGCAACTCTTCTGACCTGGTTCTATGGCTCTAAAGCAGCTCTGCTGACCTGGTTCTCTGGCTCTACAATGGCTCTGCTGACCTGGTTCTGTTGCTCTAAAGCAGCTCTGCAGACCGGGTTCTCTGGCTCTAGGTCAGCTCTGCTAACCTGTTTATCTGGCTCTAAAGCAGATCTTCTGGTCTGGTTCTCTGGCTCTAAAGCAGCTCTGTTGACCTGGTTCTCTGGCTCTAGAGCAGCTCTGCTGTCCTGGATCTTAGGCTCTAGAGCATATCTGCTGACCTAGTTCTCTGGCTCTACAACAGCTCTTCTGACCTGGTTCTCTGGCTCTAAAGCAGCTCTGCTGACCTGGTATCTCTGGCTCTAAAGAAGCTCTGCTGACCTAGTTCTCTGGCTTTACAGCAGCTCTGCTGACCTGGTTCTCTGGCTCTGAAGCAGCTCTGCTGACCTGATGTTTCTCTGTCTCTAAAACATCGATCTGCTGACCTGGTTCTGTGGCTCTAAAGAAGCTCTGCTGACCTAGTTCTCTGGCTCTACAGCAGCTCTGATGACCTGGTTGTCTGGCTCTAAAGAGGCTCTGCTGACCTGGTTCTCTGGCTCTAGAGCAGCTCTGCTGACCTGGTTCTATGGCTGTAAAGAATCTCCTCTGACCTGGTTCTCTGGCTCTACAGCAGCTCTGCTGAACTGGTTCTCTGCCTCTAGAGCAGCTCTGCTGACCTGGTTCTTAGGCTCGAGAGCAGCTCTGCTGACCTGGTTCTCGGGCTCTAAAGCAGCTCTGCTGACCTGGTTCTCAAGCATTCTGCTGACCTGGTTCTCTGGCTCTAAAGCGGCTCTGCTTACCTGGTTCTCTGACTCTAAAGCAGCTCTGCTGACCTGGTTCTATGGCTGTAAAGCGGCTCTGCTGACATGGTTCTCTGGCTCTAAAGCAGCTCTGCTGACCTTGTTCTCTGGCTGTAGAGCAGCCCTGCTGGCCTGGTTCTTAGGCTCTAGAGCAGCTCTGCTGACTTGGTTCCCTGGCTCTATAACGACTCTGCTGACCTGGTTCTCTGCCTTTAGAGCAGCTCTGCTGACCTGGTTTCTATGGTTTCAAAGCAGCTCTGCTGACCTGTTTCTCTGACTCTTAAGCAGCTCTGCTGACCTGGTTCTCTCCCTCTAAAGCAGCTCTGCTGACCTGGTTCTCTGGCTCTAAAGCAGCTCTAATCACCTGGTTCTATGGCTCTAAAGCAGCTCTTCTGACGTGGTTCTCTGGCTCTACAATGGCTCTGCTGACCTGGTTCTGTTGCTCTAAAGCAGCTCTGCAGACCGGGTTCTCTGGCTCTAGGGCAGATCTGCTAAGCTGGTTATCTGGCTCTAAAGCAGATCTTCTGGCCTTGTTCTCTGGCTCTAAAGCAGCTCTGTTGACCTGGTTCTCTGGCTATAGAGCAGCTCTGCTGTCCTGGATCTTAGGCTCTAGAGCAGCTCTGCTGACCTGGTTCTCTGGCTCTACAACGGCTCTTCTGACCTGGTTCTCTGGCTCTAAAGCAGCTCTGCTGACCTGGTTTCTCTGGCTCTACAGCAGCTCTGCTGACCTGGTTCTCTGGCTCCAAAGCATCTCTGCTGAACTGGTTCTCTGTCTCTAGAGCAGCTCTAATGACCTCGTTCTTAGGCTCTAGAGCAGCTCTGCTGACCTGGTTCTCTGACTCTAAAGCAGCTCGGCTGATCTGGTTCTCTGGCTATAGAGCAGCTCTGCTGTCCTGGTTCTTAGGCTCTAGAGCAACTCTGCTGACCTATTTCTCTGGCTCTACAACGGCTCTCCTGCCCTGGTTCTCTGGCTCTAAAGCAGCTCTGCTGACCTGGTGGTTCTCTGGCTCTAAAACAGCTCTCTTGGCCCGGTTCTGTGGCTTTCAAGAAGCTCTGCTGACCTAGTTCTCTGGGTCTACAGCAGCTCTGCTGACCTGGTTCTCTAGCTCTACAGCAGCTCTAATGACTTGGTTCTCTGGCTCTAAAGAGGCTCTGCTGACCTGGTTCTATGGCTCTAAAGCAGCTCTGCTGACCTGGTTCTCTGACTCTAAATCAGCTCTGCTGACCTGGTGGTTCTCTGGCTCTAAAACAGCTCTCTTGGCCCGGTTCTGTGGCTTTCAAGAAGCTCTGCTGACCTAGTTCTCTGGGTCCACAGCAGCTCTGCTGACCTGGTTCTCTAGCTCTACAGCAGCTCTGATGACTTGGTTCTCTGGCTCTAAAGAAGCTCTGCTGACTTGATTCTCTGGCTCTAAAGCAGCTCTGCTGACCTGGTTTTCTGACTCTAAAGCAGCTCGGCTGACCTGGTTCTCTGGCTATAGAGCAGCTCTGCTGTCCTTGTTCTTAGGCTCTTTTGCAACTCTGCTGACCAGTTTCTCTGGCTCTACAACGGCTCTCCTGACCTGGTTCTCTGGCTCTAAAGCAGCTGTGCTGACCTGGTGGTTCTCTGGCTCTAAAACAGCTCTCTTTACCCGGTTCTGTGGCTTTAAAGAAGCTCTGCTGACCTAGTTCTCTGGGTCTACAGCAGCTCTGCTGACCTGGTTCTCTAGCTCTACAGCAGCTCTGATGACTTGGTTCTCTGGCTCTAAAGAAGCTCTGCTTACTTGATTCTCTGGCTCTAAAGCAGCTCTGCTGACCTGGTTCTCTGACTCTATAGCAGCTCTGCTGACCTGGTTTCTCTGGCTCTACAGCAGCTCTGCTGACCTGGTTCTCTGGCTCCAAAGCAGCTCTGCTGAACTGGGTCTCTGTCTCTAGAGCAGCTCTGATGACCTGGTTCTTAGGCTCTAGAGCAGCTCTGCTGACCTGGTTCTCTGGCTCTAGAGCAGCTCTGTTGACCTGGTTCTCTGGCTCTAAAGCAGCTCTGCTGACCTGGTTCTCTGGCGCTAAAGCAGCTCTGCTGACTTGGTTCTCTCTGTCTAAAGCAGCAATGCTGACCTGGTTCTCTGGCTCTACAGCAGCTCTGCTGTCCTGGTTCTCTGCCTCAAGAGCAGTTCTGTTGTCCTGGTTCTTAGGCTCTATAGCAGCTCTGCTGACCTGGTTCTCTGGCTCTAAAGCAGCTCTGCTTACCTAGTTCTCTGGCTCTAGAGCAGCTCTGCTGACCTGGTTCTCTAGCTCTAGAGCAGCTCTTCTGATGTGGTTCTCTGACTGCAGAGGAGACCTGCTAGCTTGGTTCTTAGGTTTTAGAGCAGCTCTGCTGACTTGGTTCTCTGGCTCTACAACGACTCTGCTGACCTGGTTCTCTGGCTATAGAGCAGCTCTGCTGACCTGGTTCTATGGCTCTAAAGCGGCTCTGCTGACCTGGTTCTCTGACTCTAAAGCAACTCTGCTGACCTGGTTCTCTCGCTCTAAAGCAGCTCTGCTGACATGGTTCTCTGGCTCTAAAGCAGCTCTGCTGACCTGGTTCTCTCCCTGAAAAGCAGATCTGCTGACCTGGTTCTCTGGCACTACGGCAGCTCTGCTGACCTGGTTCTCTGCCTCTAGAGCAGCTCTGCTAACTTGGTTTTTAGGCTCTAGAGCAGCTCTGCTGACCTGGTGTCTATTGCTCTACAGCAGCTCTGCTGACCTGGTTCTCTGACTCTAGAGCAGCTCTGTTGACCTGGGTCCTAGGCTCTAGAGCAGCTCTGCTGACCTGCTTCTCTGGCTCTAAAGCAGCTCTGCTGACCTGGTTCTCTGGCTCTAAAGCAGCTCTGCTGACCTGGTTCTATGGCTCTAAAGCAGCTCTGCTGACCTGGTTCTCTAGCTCTACAATGGCTCTGCTGACCTGGTTCTGTTGCTCTAAAGCAGCTCTGCTGACCTGGTTCTCTGGCTCTAGAGCAGCGCTGCTAACCTGGTTCTCTGGCTCTAAAGCAGATCTTCTGGCCTGGTTCTCTGGCTCTAAAGCAGATCTGCTGACCTGTTCTCTGGCTCTAGAGCAGCTCTGCTGTCCTGGATCTTAGGCTCTAGAGCAGCTCTGCTGACCTGGTTCTCTGGCTCTACAACGGTTCTGCTGACCTGGTTCTCTGGCTCTAAAGCAGTTCTGCTGACCTGATGTTTCTCTGGCTCTAAAACAGCTCTGATGACCTGGTTTTGTGGCTCTAAAAAAGCTCTGCTGACCTAGTTCTCTGGCTTTACAGCAGCTCTGCTGACCTGGTTCTCTGGATCTAAAGCAGCTCTGCTGACCTCTTGTTTCTCTGGCTCTAAAACATCGCTCTGCTGACCTTGTTCTGTGGCTCTAAAGAAGCTCTGCTGACCTAGTTCTCTGGCTCTACAGCAGCTCTGGTGACCTGGTTCTCTGGCTCTAAAGAGGCTCAGATGACCTGGTTCTCTGGCTCTAGAGCAGCTCTGCTGACCTGGTTCTATGACTGTAAAGAATCTCCTCTGACCTGGTTCTCTGGCTGTACAGCAGCTCTGCTGAACTGGTTCTCTGCCTCTAGAGCAGCTCTGCTGACCTGGTTCTCTGGCTCTACAGCAGCTCTGCTGACCTGGTTCTCTGGCTCTAAAGCAGCTCTGCTGACCTGGTTCTCAAGCAGTTCTGCTGACCTGGTTCTCTGGCTCTAAAGCGGCTCTGCTTACCTAGTTATCTGACTCTAAAGCAGCTCTGCTGACCTGGTTCTATGGCTGTAAAGCGGCTCTGCTGACATGGTTCTCTGGCTCTAAAGCAGCTCTGCTGACCTTGTTCTCTGGCTGTAGAGCAGCCCTGCTGGCCTGGTTCTTAGGCTCTAAAGCAGCTCTGCTGACTTGGTTCTCTGGCTCTATAACGACTCTGCTGACCTGGTTCTTTGCCTTTAGAGCAGCTCTGCGGACCTGGTTCTTATGCTCTAGAGCAGCTCTGCTGACCTGGTTTCTATGGCTCTAAAGCAGCTCTGCTGACCTGGTTCTCTGACTCTAAAGCAACTCTGCTGACCTGGTTCTCTCCCTCTAAAGCAGCTCTGCTGACCAGATTCTCTGGCTCTAAAGCAGCTCTGCTGACCTGGTTCTCTGACTCTAAAGCAGCTCTGCTGATCTGGTTCTCTCCCTCTAAAGCAGCTCTGCTAATCTGGTTCTCTGGCTCTACGGCAGCTCTGCTGACCTGGTTCTCTGCCTCCAGAGCAGCTCTGCTGACCTGGTTCTTAGGCTCTAGAGCAGCTGTGCTGACCTGGTTTCTATGGCTCTACAGCAGCTCTGCTGACCTGGTTCACTGACTCTAGAGCAGCTCTGTTGACCTGGGTCTTAGGCTCTAGAGCACCTCTGCTGACCTAGTTCTCTGGCTCTAAAGCAGCTCTGCTGACCTAGTTCTCTGGCTTTGAAGAAGCTCTGCTGACCGGGTTCTCTGGCTCTAGAGCAGCTCTGCTGACCTGGTTCTCTCCCTCTAAAGCAGCTCTGCTGACCTGGTTCTCTGGCTCTAAAGCAGCTCTGCTGACCTGGTTTCTCCGGCTCTAAAGCAGCTCTGCTTAGATGGTTCTCTGACTCTAAAGCAGCTCTGCTGACCTGGTTCTATGGCTGTAAAGCGGCTCTGCTGACATGGTTCTCTGGCTCTAAAGCAGCTCTGCTGACCTTGTTCTCTGGATGTAGAGCAGCCCTGCTGTCCTGGTTCTTAGGCTCTAGAGCAGCTCTTCTGACTTGGTTCTCTGGCTCTATAATGACTCTGCTGACCTGGTTCTCTGCCTTTAGAGCAGCTCTGCTGACCTGGTTCTTATGCTCTAGAGCAGCTCTGCTGACCTGGTTTCTATGGCTCTAAAGCCGCTCTGCTGACCTGGTTCTCTGACTCTAAAGCAACTCTGCTGACCTGGTTCTCTCCCTCTAAAGCAGCTCTGCTGACCTGGTTCTCTGGCTCTAAAGCAGCTCTGCTGACCTGGTTCTCCCCCTCTAAAGCAGCTCTGCTGACCTGGTTCTCGCCCTCTAAAGCAGCTCTGCTAACCTGGATCTCTGGCTCTATGGCAGCTCTGCTGACCTGGTTCTCTGCCTCTAGAGCAGCTCTGCTGACCTGGTTCTTTGGCTCTAGAGCAGCTGTGCTGACCTGGTTTCTATGGCTCTACAGCAGCTCTGCTGACCTGGTTCTCTGACTCTAGAGCAGCTCTGTTGACCTGGGTCTTAGGCTCTAGAGCAGCTCTGCTGACCTGGTTCTCTGGCTCTAAAGCAACTCTGCTGACCTGGTTCTCTGGCTTTGAAGAAGCTCTGCTGACCGGGTTCTCTGGCTCTAGAGTAGCTCTGCTGACCTGGTTCTCTCCCTCTAAAGCAGCTCTGCTGACCTGGTTCTCTGGCTCTAAAGCAGCTCTGCTGACCTGGTTCTCCCCCTCTAAAGTACCTCTGCTGACCTGGTTCTCTCCCTCTAAAGCAACTCTGCTAACCTGGTTCTCTGGCTCTATGGCAGCTCTGCTGACCTGGTTCTCTGCCTCTAGAGCAGCTCTGCTGACCTGGTTCTTAGGCTCTAGAGCAGCTGTGCTGACCTGGTTTTTATGGCTCTACAGCAGCTCTGCTGACCTGGTTCTCTGACTCTAGAGCAGCTCTGTTGACCTGGTTCTTAGGCTCTAGAGCAGCTCTGCTGACCTGGTTCTCTGGCTCTAAAGCAACTCTGCTGACCTGGTTCTCTGGCTTTGAAGAAGCTCTGCTGACTGGGTTCTCTGGCTCTAGAGCAGCTCTGCTGACCTGGTTCTCTCCCTCTAAAGCAGCTCTGCTGACCTGGTTCTCTGGCTCTAAAGCAGCTCTGCTGACCTGGTTTCTCTGGCTCTAAATTAGCTCTGCTGACCTGGTTCTCTGGCTCTAAAGCAGCTCTTCTGACCTGGTTCGGTGGCTCTCAAGCAGCTCTGCTGACCTGGTTCTCTGGCTCTAGAGCAGCTCTGCTAACCTGGTTCTCTGGCTCTAAAGCAGATCTGCTGGCCTGGTTCACTGGCTCTAAAGCAGCTCTGCTGACCTGGTTCTCTGGCTGTAGAGCAGCTCTGCTTTCCTGGTTCTTAGGCTCTAGAGCAGCTCTGCTGGCCTGGTTCTCTGGCTCTACAACAGCTCTGCTGACCTGGTTCTCTGGCTCTAAAGCAGCTCTGCTGACCTGGTGGTTCTCTGGCTCTAAAACAGGTCTGCTGACCTGGTTCTGTGGCTCTAAAGAAGCTCTGCTGACCTAGTTCTCTGGCTCTACAGCAGCTCTGCTGACCTGGTTCTCTGGTTTTACAGCAGTTCTGATGACCTGGTTCTCTGGCTCTGAAGAGGCTCTGCTGACCTGGTTCTCTGGCTCTAGAGCAGCTCTGCTGACCTGGTTCTATGGCTGTAAAGAATCTCCTCTGACCTGGTTCTCTGGCTCTACAGCAGCTCTGCTGGACTGGTTCTCTGCCTCTAGAGCAGCTCTGCTGACCTGGATCTTAGGCTCGAGAGTGTAGGAGAGTAGGATCTGCACTTGTGTTGCCCCCACTTTTTTTCTGATGTATACACTGGTTTCTGGCTATAGTCTGGCTGGGTCCCTGCTAATCAGGGCCCCAGTCTGATCTCTCTAAACAACTCGGTGTGCATATTAGATGCACTAGTCATTGGATACTGTGGTACCTTATGAGCCCCTAGTATATGGTACCTTAGGTACCTAGGGCATTGGTACTTCACAGGCCTACCAGGGGCTGCAGCATGTATTATGCCGCCCCTGGGAAGCACCCACAATCTGACACCACAGGCCTGCTACTGCAACCTGTGTGAGGTAGTGTTAGCACTCCTCTCTGAGGTATAGGTTCCTATATCTCACCATACACACACATATAAACCTATCGGTCATCCCTATGGTAGGCCCTATCAATCCCAAGGGCAGGGTGCATGGTTTACTATGTGAGGGGGTGCTTCTGCCTGAGCAGGACCCCTCTGCAGCTGGCAGAGTCTATTCTCTGCTACTGTTTGTGGATGCGGTTAAACCATATACTCTTAAGTGCATTATAACCTAACCTATAAATGCTAACTTTGGAATGACTGCATCAAAACATGTCGTGTTTGGTGTCAAACAACTTGGAATCCTACCCCCACACCAGTAACTGGTGTGGGAGTAGGATCCCACCCTTCTAGAGGGGACGACATGTACACACTGTACTACACGGTAGAAATCATCTAGAGCCCTGGCATCACAAAATGGATGCCACCAGCACAGACACCGGGCTGCCCTCCTGCTGCTGACAGAAACTCGCAGTGGAGGGAGCTCAACAAAGGGTTTCCTGTCACAGGGAGGTGTCACCACCTCCCAGACAGGATTTAGTGTATTGGAGCTGGGTGGGTGCACTCTTAGAGTGCTTTGAAGTCCTGCACTGGGGGAGCAGTAGGCTCCTCTGTGCATATGCCAGCTCAAACCGGTTCAGGGGCTACCTGCCCCTGCTCTGGCGCGAAACTGGACAAAGGGAAGTGGGTGTAACCACCCACTACCCTGACCCTCCTAGAGGAGTAGTCATAGAGCTAGTCCCTCCCATCTTTTCACTATAAGATACCACACATTGCCAATGCAATTTAGATTACACCTGGACGACGCTCTACGAAGAAGAATCCTGGCCCTTCAACTTTCTACTATCTCTAGAAGACCGAAGGATCTCCCTTGGAGTCAAGGAGTGACTCCCCTGCTTGGCAGGCACCAAAACTATTGAACTACAGTTGCAAACTTTACCACTCCCGCCGGAGCCCGAAGTCCCTGCGTCCCCTGAAGTAGATTTCCTGACCTCTCGATGGCCATTTTGAGTCCCCAGCGAAGCTGTGGCATCTGGACCCCATGAGTGACGAGGAACAGTAATACCAGGGAACCGTGCACTGATTTCGAGTGCAAGCCCTAAACTATGTCCAATGAAGTTGTGCTTTGGACCACATGTTGTCCTAGTCCCGAGCAGGTCTAGTACCTAAGATCAGTGGCCTACCTTGTCCAAAAGTGACCGTGGGCTGTTGGTGAACTTTTCCTGCAAAGGCGTCTTCGTGGTTACTTGCCCGTTGGCTGGTGACTCTCCAGAAGACTTCAACATCACCTTCAAGAGCTCGCCTGGTTGCTCTGGGCCTGCCCTCACTTACCCTTGCTGGGTAAGTCCATCAGACCTTGCTGGTCTGCTCCATCGACAATCTTCCATCCACACAAGACTTGCAGTTGCCAAGGCTTGTTGGCTCCAAACCGAGTGCCGACACTGTCAACAGCTGCAAACATTGTGGGACCCTCCGAACCCAGCTGCTGGTCTTCATCGATCCCTCCTGGTCCTCGTGAGCGAAGAGACAAAACGACATCAGCGACCTGAAGAGATGCGACAGCTGTGGTCATCCATCTTGCTGGCCACCGGTCACTGGCAAGTGACTTTGAACTCTGTCCCCTCAATTTCTAGGTCTTCGGCAACTCCAATCCATCTTCGGATTCCAGCGGACACTTCTCTCGACGACACAAGCAGCAAGTCTTCAGCGATCTCCATTGAAAACAGCATCGCGACCCGACACCAAAGGACACGTATGCACCCGGCTTCCCTGGGTGAGGTAACTCTTGCATTACGGTGCCCAAGTGTGCATTGGCTCTCGAAGCACTTACCCTGTAAGTTGTTTGCTTGTTGTCCACTCCGAAGTTCCCTAGAACTGTAAAATACAAACCGCGACATTTGCCATTGAAACTCATTGAAAACCCGCGTGTGTGTTTAGACACTGCACGCGTCTCCTGTGGGCGGATTACTTACCTGCTAACACTGCAGAAGTGAAGCCCCAGCGATTCCCAAGTCCCTAGGCCTCTTACTTTTGCAAGTCGAGTTTGTTAAACCACTATTTTAGTATATGGTCTGGTACGCCCCTAGGGCTACAGCCATATTTGTGCTTAATTTATTGAGAACTGTTGATCTTTTGAATGTTTACCTGGCTCTAATCTCATAAAGAGATTAGTAGAGTATATTTAGAAATAAATACATATATATTTGATATATATACCTGTGTGGTGTCTTTTCATTTGGTAATTCAAGAGATTATAAGGTAAAACAAGCTGCTTTACATTCCTCAGAGACTTAGCCTGAAGGCTGCTCTCAACAGCTACCACTAGGATAGCTTTCTTTAAAAGGTTGTCTTTAGATCTATCTACCAAGAATCGAATTGGACTGGTACAAGGTGGCCACTATGACTAGTGACCAGCATATGCCAGGCCAACTTCTCAGACCTGCTCTGCTGACCTGGTTCTCTGGCTCTAAAGCAGCTCTGCTGACCTGGTTCTCAAGCACATCTGCTGACCTGGTTCTCTGGCTCTAAAGCAGCTCTGCTTACCTGGTTCTCTGACTCTAAAGCAGCTCTGCTGACCTGGTTCTTAGGCTTTAGAGCAGCTCTGCTGACCTGGTTTCTATGGCTCTACAGCAGCTCTGCTGACCTGGTTCTCTGGCTCTAGAGCAGCTCTGTTGACCTCGGTCTTAGGCTCTAGAGCAGCTCTGCTGACCTGGTTGTATGGCTGTGAGGCAGCTCTGCTGTCCTGGTTCTCTGGCTCTAAACCAGCTCTGCTGACCTGGTTCTATGGCTCTAAAGCAGCTCTGCTGACCTGGTTCTATGGCTCTAAAGCTGCTCTGCTGACCTGGTTCAGTGGCTTTGAAACAGCTCTGCTGACCTGGTTCTCTGGCTCTAAAGCAGGTCAGCTGACCTGGTTCTCTCCCTCTAAAGCAGCTCTGCTGACCTGGTTCTCTGGCACTAAAGCAGCTCTGCTGACCTGGTGTCTCTGACGCTAAAGCAGCTCTGCTGACCAGGTTCTCTCCCTCTAAAGCAGCTCTGCTGACCTGGTACTCTGGCTCTACGGCAGCTCTGCTGACCTGGTTCTCTCCGTCTAAAACAGCTCTGCTGACAACGTTCTCTGGCTCTAAAGCAGATCTGCTGACCTGGTTCTCTCCCTCTAAAGCAGCTCTGCTGACCTGGTTCTCTGGCTCTACGGCTGCTCTGCTGACCTGGTTCTCTGCCTCTAGAGCAGCTCTGCTGACCTGGTTCTCCCCCTCTAAAGTACCTCTGCTGACCTGGTTCTCTCCCTCTAAAGCAACTCTGCTAACCTGGTTCTCTGGCTCTATGGCAGCTCTGCTGACCTGGTTCTCTGCCTCTAGAGCAGCTCTGCTGACCTGGTTCTTAGGCTCTAGAGCAGCTGTGCTGACCTGGTTTTTATGGCTCTACAGCAGCTCTGCTGACCTGGTTCTCTGACTCTAGAGCAGCTCTGTTGACCTGGTTCTTAGGCTCTAGAGCAGCTCTGCTGACCTGGTTCTCTGGCTCTAAAGCAACTCTGCTGACCTGGTTCTCTGGCTTTGAAGAAGCTCTGCTGACTGGGTTCTCTGGCTCTAGAGCAGCTCTGCTGACCTGGTTCTCTCCCTCTAAAGCAGCTCTGCTGACCTGGTTCTCTGGCTCTAAAGCAGCTCTGCTGACCTGGTTTCTCTGGCTCTAAAGCAGCTCTGCTGACCTGGTTCTCTGGCTCTAAAGCAGCTCTTCTGACCTGGTTCGGTGGCTCTCAAGCAGCTCTGCTGACCTGGTTCTCTGGCTCTAGAGCAGCTCTGCTAACCTGGTTCTCTGGCTCTAAAGCAGATCTGCTGGCCTGGTTCACTGGCTCTAAAGCAGCTCTGCTGACCTGGTTCTCTGGCTGTAGAGCAGCTCTGCTTTCCTGGTTCTTAGGCTCTAGAGCAGCTCTGCTGGCCTGGTTCTCTGGCTCTACAACAGCTCTGCTGACCTGGTTCTCTGGCTCTAAAGCAGCTCTGCTGACCTGGTGGTTCTCTGGCTCTAAAACAGGTCTGCTGACCTGGTTCTGTGGCTCTAAAGAAGCTCTGCTGACCTAGTTCTCTGGCTCTACAGCAGCTCTGCTGACCTGGTTCTCTGGTTCTACAGCTGTTCTGATGACCTGGTTCTCTGGCTCTGAAGAGGCTCTGCTGACCTGGTTCTCTGGCTCTAGAGCAGCTCTGCTGACCTGGTTCTATGGCTGTAAAGAATCTCCTCTGACCTGGTTCTCTGGCTCTACAGCAGCTCTGCTGGACTGGTTCTCTGCCTCTAGAGCAGCTCTGCTGACCTGGATCTTAGGCTCGAGAGTGTAGGAGAGTAGGATCTGCACTTGTGTTGCCCCCACTTTTTTTCTGATGTATACACTGGTTTCTGGCTATAGTCTGGCTGGGTCCCTGCTAATCAGGGCCCCAGTCTGATCTCTCTAAACAACTCGGTGTGCATATTAGATGCACTAGTCATTGGATACTGTGGTACCTTATGAGCCCCTAGTATATGGTACCTTAGGTACCTAGGGCATTGGTACTTCACAGGCCTACCAGGGGCTGCAGCATGTATTATGCCACCCCTGGGAAGCACCCACAATCTGACACCACAGGCCTGCTACTGCAACCTGTGTGAGGTAGTGTTAGCACTCCTCTCTGAGGTATAGGTTCCTATATCTCACCATACACACACATATAAACCTATCGGTCATCCCTATGGTAGGCCCTATCAATCCCAAGGGCAGGGTGCATGGTTTACTATGTGAGGGGGTGCTTCTGCCTGAGCAGGACCCCTCTGCAGCTGGCAGAGTCTATTCTCTGCTACTGTTTGTGGATGCGGTTAAACCATATACTCTTAAGTGCATTATAACCTAACCTATAAATGCTAACTTTGGAATGACTGCATCAAAACATGTCGTGTTTTAATGTCAAACAACTTGGAATCCTACCCCCACACCAGTAACTGGTGTGGGAGTAGGATCCCACCCTTCTAGAGGGGACGACATGTACACACTGTACTACACGGTAGAAATCATCTAGAGCCCTGGCATCACAAAATGGATGCCACCAGCACAGACACCGGGCTGCCCTCCTGCTGCTGACAGAAACTCGCAGTGGAGGGAGCTCAACAAAGGGTTTCCTGTCACAGGGAGGTGTCACCACCTCCCAGACAGGATTTAGTGTATTGGAGCTGGGTGGGTGCACTCTTAGAGTGCTTTGAAGTCCTGCACTGGGGGAGCAGTAGGCTCCTCTGTGCATATGCCAGCTCAAACCGGTTCAGGGGCTACCTGCCCCTGCTCTGGCGCGAAACTGGACAAAGGGAAGTGGGTGTAACCACCCACTACCCTGACCCTCCTAGAGGAGTAGTCATAGAGCTAGTCCCTCCCATCTTTTCACTATAAGATACCACACATTGCCAATGCAATTTAGATTACACCTGGACGACGCTCTACGAAGAAGAATCCTGGCCCTTCAACTTTCTACTATCTCTAGAAGACCGAAGGATCTCCCTTGGAGTCAAGGAGTGACTCCCCTGCTTGGCAGGCACCAAAACTATTGAACTACAGTTGCAAACTTTACCACTCCCGCCGGAGCCCGAAGTCCCTGCGTCCCCTGAAGTAGATTTCCTGACCTCTCGATGGCCATTTTGAGTCCCCAGCGAAGCTGTGGCATCTGGACCCCATGAGTGACGAGGAACAGTAATACCAGGGAACCGTGCACTGATTTCGAGTGCAAGCCCTAAACTATGTCCAATGAAGTTGTGCTTTGGACCACATGTTGTCCTAGTCCCGAGCAGGTCTAGTACCTAAGATCAGTGGCCTACCTTGTCCAAAAGTGACCGTGGGCTGTTGGTGAACTTTTCCTGCAAAGGCGTCTTCGTGGTTACTTGCCCGTTGGCTGGTGACTCTCCAGAAGACTTCAACATCACCTTCAAGAGCTCGCCTGGTTGCTCTGGGCCTGCCCTCACTTACCCTTGCTGGGTAAGTCCATCAGACCTTGCTGGTCTGCTCCATCGACAATCTTCCATCCACACAAGACTTGCAGTTGCCAAGGCTTGTTGGCTCCAAACCGAGTGCCGACACTGTCAACAGCTGCAAACATTGTGGGACCCTCCGAACCCAGCTGCTGGTCTTCATCGATCCCTCCTGGTCCTCGTGAGCGAAGAGACAAAACGACATCAGCGACCTGAAGAGATGCGACAGCTGTGGTCATCCATCTTGCTGGCCACCGGTCACTGGCAAGTGACTTTGAACTCTGTCCCCTCAATTTCTAGGTCTTCGGCAACTCCAATCCATCTTCGGATTCCAGCGGACACTTCTCTCGACGACACAAGCAGCAAGTCTTCAGCGATCTCCATTGAAAACAGCATCGCGACCCGACACCAAAGGACACGTATGCACCCGGCTTCCCTGGGTGAGGTAACTCTTGCATTACGGTGCCCAAGTGTGCATTGGCTCTCGAAGCACTTACCCTGTAAGTTGTTTGCTTGTTGTCCACTCCGAAGTTCCCTAGAACTGTAAAATACAAACCGCGACATTTGCCATTGAAACTCATTGAAAACCCGCGTGTGTGTTTAGACACTGCACGCGTCTCCTGTGGGCGGATTACTTACCTGCTAACACTGCAGAAGTGAAGCCCCAGCGATTCCCAAGTCCCTAGGCCTCTTACTTTTGCAAGTCGAGTTTGTTAAACCACTATTTTAGTATATGGTCTGGTACGCCCCTAGGGCTACAGCCATATTTGTGCTTAATTTATTGAGAACTGTTGATCTTTTGAATGTTTACCTGGCTCTAATCTCATAAAGAGATTAGTAGAGTATATTTAGAAATAAATACATATATATTTGATATATATACCTGTGTGGTGTCTTTTCATTTGGTAATTCAAGAGATTATAAGGTAAAACAAGCTGCTTTACATTCCTCAGAGACTTAGCCTGAAGGCTGCTCTCAACAGCTACCACTAGGATAGCTTTCTTTAAAAGGTTGTCTTTAGATCTATCTACCAAGAATCGAATTGGACTGGTACAAGGTGGCCACTATGACTAGTGACCAGCATATGCCAGGCCAACTTCTCAGACCTGCTCTGCTGACCTGGTTCTCTGGCTCTAAAGCAGCTCTGCTGACCTGGTTCTCAAGCACATCTGCTGACCTGGTTCTCTGGCTCTAAAGCAGCTCTGCTTACCTGGTTCTCTGACTCTAAAGCAGCTCTGCTGACCTGGTTCTTAGGCTTTAGAGCAGCTCTGCTGACCTGGTTTCTATGGCTCTACAGCAGCTCTGCTGACCTGGTTCTCTGGCTCTAGAGCAGCTCTGTTGACCTCGGTCTTAGGCTCTAGAGCAGCTCTGCTGACCTGGTTGTATGGCTGTGAGGCAGCTCTGCTGTCCTGGTTCTATGGCTCTAAACCAGCTCTGCTGACCTGGTTCTATGGCTCTAAAGCAGCTCTGCTGACCTGGTTCTATGGCTCTAAAGCTGCTCTGCTGACCTGGTTCAGTGGCTTTGAAACAGCTCTGCTGACCTGGTTCTCTGGCTCTAAAGCAGGTCAGCTGACCTGGTTCTCTCCCTCTAAAGCAGCTCTGCTGACCTGGTTCTCTGGCACTAAAGCAGCTCTGCTGACCTGGTGTCTCTGACGCTAAAGCAGCTCTGCTGACCAGGTTCTCTCCCTCTAAAGCAGCTCTGCTGACCTGGTACTCTGGCTCTACGGCAGCTCTGCTGACCTGGTTCTCTCCGTCTAAAACAGCTCTGCTGACAACGTTCTCTGGCTCTAAAGCAGATCTGCTGACCTGGTTCTCTCCCTCTAAAGCAGCTCTGCTGACCTGGTTCTCTGGCTCTACGGCTGCTCTGCTGACCTGGTTCTCTGCCTCTAGAGCAGCTCTGCTGACCTGGTTCTCCCCCTCTAAAGTACCTCTGCTGACCTGGTTCTCTCCCTCTAAAGCAACTCTGCTAACCTGGTTCTCTGGCTCTATGGCAGCTCTGCTGACCTGGTTCTCTGCCTCTAGAGCAGCTCTGCTGACCTGGTTCTTAGGCTCTAGAGCAGCTGTGCTGACCTGGTTTTTATGGCTCTACAGCAGCTCTGCTGACCTGGTTCTCTGACTCTAGAGCAGCTCTGTTGACCTGGTTCTTAGGCTCTAGAGCAGCTCTGCTGACCTGGTTCTCTGGCTCTAAAGCAACTCTGCTGACCTGGTTCTCTGGCTTTGAAGAAGCTCTGCTGACTGGGTTCTCTGGCTCTAGAGCAGCTCTGCTGACCTGGTTCTCTCCCTCTAAAGCAGCTCTGCTGACCTGGTTCTCTGGCTCTAAAGCAGCTCTGCTGACCTGGTTTCTCTGGCTCTAAAGCAGCTCTGCTGACCTGGTTCTCTGGCTCTAAAGCAGCTCTTCTGACCTGGTTCGGTGGCTCTCAAGCAGCTCTGCTGACCTGGTTCTCTGGCTCTAGAGCAGCTCTGCTAACCTGGTTCTCTGGCTCTAAAGCAGATCTGCTGGCCTGGTTCACTGGCTCTAAAGCAGCTCTGCTGACCTGGTTCTCTGGCTGTAGAGCAGCTCTGCTTTCCTGGTTCTTAGGCTCTAGAGCAGCTCTGCTGGCCTGGTTCTCTGGCTCTACAACAGCTCTGCTGACCTGGTTCTCTGGCTCTAAAGAAGCTCTGCTGACCTAGTTCTCTGGCTCTACAGCAGCTCTGCTGACCTGGTTCTCTGGTTCTACAGCAGTTCTGATGACCTGGTTCTCTGGCTCTGAAGAGGCTCTGCTGACCTGGTTCTCTGGCTCTAGAGCAGCTCTGCTGACCTGGTTCTATGGCTGTAAAGAATCTCCTCTGACCTGGTTCTCTGGCTCTACAGCAGCTCTGCTGGACTGGTTCTCTGCCTCTAGAGCAGCTCTGCTGACCTGGATCTTAGGCTCGAGAGTGTAGGAGAGTAGGATCTGCACTTGTGTTGCCCCCACTTTTTTTCTGATGTATACACTGGTTTCTGGCTATAGTCTGGCTGGGTCCCTGCTAATCAGGGCCCCAGTCTGATCTCTCTAAACAACTCGGTGTGCATATTAGATGCACTAGTCATTGGATACTGTGGTACCTTATGAGCCCCTAGTATATGGTACCTTAGGTACCTAGGGCATTGGTAGTTCACAGGCCTACCAGGGGCTGCAGCATGTATTATGCCACCCCTGGGAAGCACCCACAATCTGACACCACAGGCCTGCTACTGCAACCTGTGTGAGGTAGTGTTAGCACTCCTCTCTGAGGTATAGGTTCCTATATCTCACCATACACACACATATAAACCTATCGGTCATCCCTATGGTAGGCCCTATCAATCCCAAGGGCAGGGTGCATGGTTTACTATGTGAGGGGGTGCTTCTGCCTGAGCAGGACCCCTCTGCAGCTGGCAGAGTCTATTCTCTGCTACTGTTTGTGGATGCGGTTAAACCATATACTCTTAAGTGCATTATAACCTAACCTATAAATGCTAACTTTGGAATGACTGCATCAAAACATGTCGTGTTTGGTGTCAAACAACTTGGAATCCTACCCCCACACCAGTAACTGGTGTGGGAGTAGGATCCCACCCTTCTAGAGGGGACGACATGTACACACTGTACTACACGGTAGAAATCATCTAGAGCCCTGGCATCACAAAATGGATGCCACCAGCACAGACACCGGGCTGCCCTCCTGCTGCTGACAGAAACTCGCAGTGGAGGGAGCTCAACAAAGGGTTTCCTGTCACAGGGAGGTGTCACCACCTCCCAGACAGGATTTAGTGTATTGGAGCTGGGTGGGTGCACTCTTAGAGTGCTTTGAAGTCCTGCACTGGGGGAGCAGTAGGCTCCTCTGTGCATATGCCAGCTCAAACCGGTTCAGGGGCTACCTGCCCCTGCTCTGGCGCGAAACTGGACAAAGGGAAGTGGGTGTAACCACCCACTACCCTGACCCTCCTAGAGGAGTAGTCATAGAGCTAGTCCCTCCCATCTTTTCACTATAAGATACCACACATTGCCAATGCAATTTAGATTACACCTGGACGACGCTCTACGAAGAAGAATCCTGGTCCTTCAACTTTCTACTATCTCTAGAAGACCGAAGGATCTCCCTTGGAGTCAAGGAGTGACTCCCCTGCTTGGCAGGCACCAAAACTATTGAACTACAGTTGCAAACTTTACCACTCCCGCCGGAGCCCGAAGTCCCTGCGTCCCCTGAAGTAGATTTCCTGACCTCTCGATGGCCATTTTGAGTCCCCAGCGAAGCTGTGGCATCTGGACCCCATGAGTGACGAGGAACAGTAATACCAGGGAACCGTGCACTGATTTCGAGTGCAAGCCCTAAACTATGTCCAATGAAGTTGTGCTTTGGACCACATGTTGTCCTAGTCCCGAGCAGGTCTAGTACCTAAGATCAGTGGCCTACCTTGTCCAAAAGTGACCGTGGGCTGTTGGTGAACTTTTCCTGCAAAGGCGTCTTCGTGGTTACTTGCCCGTTGGCTGGTGACTCTCCAGAAGACTTCAACATCACCTTCAAGAGCTCGCCTGGTTGCTCTGGGCCTGCCCTCACTTACCCTTGCTGGGTAAGTCCATCAGACCTTGCTGGTCTGCTCCATCGACAATCTTCCATCCACACAAGACTTGCAGTTGCCAAGGCTTGTTGGCTCCAAACCGAGTGCCGACACTGTCAACAGCTGCAAACATTGTGGGACCCTCCGAACCCAGCTGCTGGTCTTCATCGATCCCTCCTGGTCCTCGTGAGCGAAGAGACAAAACGACATCAGCGACCTGAAGAGATGCGACAGCTGTGGTCATCCATCTTGCTGGCCACCGGTCACTGGCAAGTGACTTTGAACTCTGTCCCCTCAATTTCTAGGTCTTCGGCAACTCCAATCCATCTTCGGATTCCAGCGGACACTTCTCTCGACGACACAAGCAGCAAGTCTTCAGCGATCTCCATTGAAAACAGCATCGCGACCCGACACCAAAGGACACGTATGCACCCGGCTTCCCTGGGTGAGGTAACTCTTGCATTACGGTGCCCAAGTGTGCATTGGCTCTCGAAGCACTTACCCTGTAAGTTGTTTGCTTGTTGTCCACTCCGAAGTTCCCTAGAACTGTAAAATACAAACCGCGACATTTGCCATTGAAACTCATTGAAAACCCGCGTGTGTGTTTAGACACTGCACGCGTCTCCTGTGGGCGGATTACTTACCTGCTAACACTGCAGAAGTGAAGCCCCAGCGATTCCCAAGTCCCTAGGCCTCTTACTTTTGCAAGTCGAGTTTGTTAAACCACTATTTTAGTATATGGTCTGGTACGCCCCTAGGGCTACAGCCATATTTGTGCTTAATTTATTGAGAACTGTTGATCTTTTGAATGTTTACCTGGCTCTAATCTCATAAAGAGATTAGTAGAGTATATTTAGAAATAAATACATATATATTTGATATATATACCTGTGTGGTGTCTTTTCATTTGGTAATTCAAGAGATTATAAGGTAAAACAAGCTGCTTTACATTCCTCAGAGACTTAGCCTGAAGGCTGCTCTCAACAGCTACCACTAGGATAGCTTTCTTTAAAAGGTTGTCTTTAGATCTATCTACCAAGAATCGAATTGGACTGGTACAAGGTGGCCACTATGACTAGTGACCAGCATATGCCAGGCCAACTTCTCAGACCTGCTCTGCTGACCTGGTTCTCTGGCTCTAAAGCAGCTCTGCTGACCTGGTTCTCAAGCACATCTGCTGACCTGGTTCTCTGGCTCTAAAGCAGCTCTGCTTACCTGGTTCTCTGACTCTAAAGCAGCTCTGCTGACCTGGTTCTTAGGCTTTAGAGCAGCTCTGCTGACCTGGTTTCTATGGCTCTACAGCAGCTCTGCTGACCTGGTTCTCTGGCTCTAGAGCAGCTCTGTTGACCTCGGTCTTAGGCTATAGAGCAGCTCTGCTGACCTGGTTGTATGGCTGTGAGGCAGCTCTGCTGTCCTGGTTCTCTGGCTCTAAACCAGCTCTGCTGACCTGGTTCTATGGCTCTAAAGCAGCTCTGCTGACCTGATTCTATGGCTCTAAAGCTGCTCTGCTGACCTAGTTCAGTGGCTTTGAAACAGCTCTGCTGACCTGGTTCTCTGGCTCTAAAGCAGGTCAGCTGACCTGGTTCTCTCCCTCTAAAGCAGCTCTGCTGACCTGGTTCTCTGGCACTAAAGCAGCTCTGCTGACCTGGTGTCTCTGACGCTAAAGCAGCTCTGCTGACCAGGTTCTCTCCCTCTAAAGCAGCTCTGCTGACCTGGTACTCTGGCTCTACGGCAGCTCTGCTGACCTGGTTCTCTCCGTCTAAAACAGCTCTGCTGACAACGTTCTCTGGCTCTAAAGCAGATCTGCTGACCTGGTTCTCTCCCTCTAAAGCAGCTCTGCTGACCTGGTTCTCTGGCTCTACGGCTGCTCTGCTGACCTGGTTCTCTGCCTCTAGAGCAGCTCTGCTGACCTGGTTCTCCCCCTCTAAAGTACCTCTGCTGACCTGGTTCTCTCCCTCTAAAGCAACTCTGCTAACCTGGTTCTCTGGCTCTATGGCAGCTCTGCTGACCTGGTTCTCTGCCTCTAGAGCAGCTCTGCTGACCTGGTTCTTAGGCTCTAGAGCAGATGTGCTGACCTGGTTTTTATGGCTCTACAGCAGCTCTGCTGACCTGGTTCTCTGACTCTAGAGCAGCTCTGTTGACCTGGTTCTTAGGCTCTAGAGCAGCTCTGCTGACCTGGTTCTCTGGCTCTAAAGCAACTCTGCTGACCTGGTTCTCTGGCTTTGAAGAAGCTCTGCTGACTGGGTTCTCTGGCTCTAGAGCAGCTCTGCTGACCTGGTTCTCTCCCTCTAAAGCAGCTCTGCTGACCTGGTTCTCTGGCTCTAAAGCAGCTCTGCTGACCTGGTTTCTCTGGCTCTAAAGCAGCTCTGCTGACCTGGTTCTCTGGCTCTAAAGCAGCTCTTCTGACCTGGTTCGGTGGCTCTCAAGCAGCTCTGCTGACCTGGTTCTCTGGCTCTAGAGCAGCTCTGCTAACCTGGTTCTCTGGCTCTAAAGCAGATCTGCTGGCCTGGTTCACTGGCTCTAAAGCAGCTCTGCTGACCTGGTTCTCTGGCTGTAGAGCAGCTCTGCTTTCCTGGTTCTTAGGCTCTAGAGCAGCTCTGCTGGCCTGGTTCTCTGGCTCTACAACAGCTCTGCTGACCTGGTTCTCTGGCTCTAAAGCAGCTCTGCTGACCTGGTGGTTCTCTGGCTCTAAAACAGGTCTGCTGACCTGGTTCTGTGGCTCTAAAGAAGCTCTGCTGACCTAGTTCTCTGGCTCTACAGCAGCTCTGCTGACCTGGTTCTCTGGTTCTACAGCAGTTCTGATGACCTGGTTCTCTGGCTCTGAAGAGGCTCTGCTGACCTGGTTCTCTGGCTCTAGAGCAGCTCTGCTGACCTGGTTCTATGGCTGTAAAGAATCTCCTCTGACCTGGTTCTCTGGCTCTACAGCAGCTCTGCTGGACTGGTTCTCTGCCTCTAGAGCAGCTCTGCTGACCTGGATCTTAGGCTCGAGAGTGTAGGAGAGTAGGATCTGCACTTGTGTTGCCCCCACTTTTTTTCTGATGTATACACTGGTTTCTGGCTATAGTCTGGCTGGGTCCCTGCTAATCAGGGCCCCAGTCTGATCTCTCTAAACAACTCGGTGTGCATATTAGATGCACTAGTCATTGGATACTGTGGTACCTTATGAGCCCCTAGTATATGGTACCTTAGGTACCTAGGGCATTGGTACTTCACAGGCCTACCAGGGGCTGCAGCATGTATTATGCCACCCCTGGGAAGCACCCACAATCTGACACCACAGGCCTGCTACTGCAACCTGTGTGAGGTAGTGTTAGCACTCCTCTCTGAGGTATAGGTTCCTATATCTCACCATACACACACATATAAACCTATCGGTCATCCCTATGGTAGGCCCTATCAATCCCAAGGGCAGGGTGCATGGTTTACTATGTGAGGGGGTGCTTCTGCCTGAGCAGGACCCCTCTGCAGCTGGCAGAGTCTATTCTCTGCTACTGTTTGTGGATGCGGTTAAACCATATACTCTTAAGTGCATTATAACCTAACCTATAAATGCTAACTTTGGAATGACTGCATCAAAACATGTCGTGTTTGGTGTCAAACAACTTGGAATCCTACCCCCACACCAGTAACTGGTGTGGGAGTAGGATCCCACCCTTCTAGAGGGGACGACATGTACACACTGTACTACACGGTAGAAATCATCTAGAGCCCTGGCATCACAAAATGGATGCCACCAGCACAGACACCGGGCTGCCCTCCTGCTGCTGACAGAAACTCGCAGTGGAGGGAGCTCAACAAAGGGTTTCCTGTCACAGGGAGGTGTCACCACCTCCCAGACAGGATTTAGTGTATTGGAGCTGGGTGGGTGCACTCTTAGAGTGCTTTGAAGTCCTGCACTGGGGGAGCAGTAGGCTCCTCTGTGCATATGCCAGCTCAAACCGGTTCAGGGGCTACCTGCCCCTGCTCTGGCACGAAACTGGACAAAGGGAAGTGGGTGTAACCACCCACTACCCTGACCCTCCTAGAGGAGTAGTCATAGAGCTAGTCCCTCCCATCTTTTCACTATAAGATACCACACATTGCCAATGCAATTTAGATTACACCTGGACGACGCTCTACGAAGAAGAATCCTGGCCCTTCAACTTTCTACTATCTCTAGAAGACCGAAGGATCTCCCTTGGAGTCAAGGAGTGACTCCCCTGCTTGGCAGGCACCAAAACTATTGAACTACAGTTGCAAACTTTACCACTCCCGCCGGAGCCCGAAGTCCCTGCGTCCCCTGAAGTAGATTTCCTGACCTCTCGATGGCCATTTTGAGTCCCCAGCGAAGCTGTGGCATCTGGACCCCATGAGTGACGAGGAACAGTAATACCAGGGAACCGTGCACTGATTTCGAGTGCAAGCCCTAAACTATGTCCAATGAAGTTGTGCTTTGGACCACATGTTGTCCTAGTCCCGAGCAGGTCTAGTACCTAAGATCAGTGGCCTACCTTGTCCAAAAGTGACCGTGGGCTGTTGGTGAACTTTTCCTGCAAAGGCGTCTTCGTGGTTACTTGCCCGTTGGCTGGTGACTCTCCAGAAGACTTCAACATCACCTTCAAGAGCTCGCCTGGTTGCTCTGGGCCTGCCCTCACTTACCCTTGCTGGGTAAGTCCATCAGACCTTGCTGGTCTGCTCCATCGACAATCTTCCATCCACACAAGACTTGCAGTTGCCAAGGCTTGTTGGCTCCAAACCGAGTGCCGACACTGTCAACAGCTGCAAACATTGTGGGACCCTCCGAACCCAGCTGCTGGTCTTCATCGATCCCTCCTGGTCCTCGTGAGCGAAGAGACAAAACGACATCAGCGACCTGAAGAGATGCGACAGCTGTGGTCATCCATCTTGCTGGCCACCGGTCACTGGCAAGTGACTTTGAACTCTGTCCCCTCAATTTCTAGGTCTTCGGCAACTCCAATCCATCTTCGGATTCCAGCGGACACTTCTCTCGACGACACAAGCAGCAAGTCTTCAGCGATCTCCATTGAAAACAGCATCGCGACCCGACACCAAAGGACACGTATGCACCCGGCTTCCCTGGGTGAGGTAACTCTTGCATTACGGTGCCCAAGTGTGCATTGGCTCTCGAAGCACTTACCCTGTAAGTTGTTTGCTTGTTGTCCACTCCGAAGTTCCCTAGAACTGTAAAATACAAACCGCGACATTTGCCATTGAAACTCATTGAAAACCCGCGTGTGTGTTTAGACACTGCACGCGTCTCCTGTGGGCGGATTACTTACCTGCTAACACTGCAGAAGTGAAGCCCCAGCGATTCCCAAGTCCCTAGGCCTCTTACTTTTGCAAGTCGAGTTTGTTAAACCACTATTTTAGTATATGGTCTGGTACGCCCCTAGGGCTACAGCCATATTTTTGCTTAATTTATTGAGAACTGTTGATCTTTTGAATGTTTACCTGGCTCTAATCTCATAAAGAGATTAGTAGAGTATATTTAGAAATAAATACATATATATTTGATATATATACCTGTGTGGTGTCTTTTCATTTGGTAATTCAAGAGATTATAAGGTAAAACAAGCTGCTTTACATTCCTCAGAGACTTAGCCTGAAGGCTGCTCTCAACAGCTACCACTAGGATAGCTTTCTTTAAAAGGTTGTCTTTAGATCTATCTACCAAGAATCGAATTGGACTGGTACAAGGTGGCCACTATGACTAGTGACCAGCATATGCCAGGCCAACTTCTCAGACCTGCTCTGCTGACCTGGTTCTCTGGCTCTAAAGCAGCTCTGCTGACCTGGTTCTCAAGCACATCTGCTGACCTGGTTCTCTGGCTCTAAAGCAGCTCTGCTTACCTGGTTCTCTGACTCTAAAGCAGCTCTGCTGACCTGGTTCTTAGGCTTTAGAGCAGCTCTGCTGACCTGGTTTCTATGGCTCTACAGCAGCTCTGCTGACCTGGTTCTCTGGCTCTAGAGCAGCTCTGTTGACCTCGGTCTTAGGCTCTAGAGCAGCTCTGCTGACCTGGTTGTATGGCTGTGAGGCAGCTCTGCTGTCCTGGTTCTCTGGCTCTAAACCAGCTCTGCTGACCTGGTTCTATGGCTCTAAAGCAGCTCTGCTGACCTGGTTCTATGGCTCTAAAGCTGCTCTGCTGACCTGGTTCAGTGGCTTTGAAACAGCTCTGCTGACCTGGTTCTCTGGCTCTAAAGCAGGTCAGCTGACCTGGTTCTCTCCCTCTAAAGCAGCTCTGCTGACCTGGTTCTCTTTCACTAAAGCAGCTCTGCTGACCTGGTGTCTCTGACGCTAAAGCAGCTCTGCTGACCAGGTTCTCTCCCTCTAAAGCAGCTCTGCTGACCTGGTACTCTGGCTCTACGGCAGCTCTGCTGACCTGGTTCTCTCCGTCTAAAACAGCTCTGCTGACAACGTTCTCTGGCTCTAAAGCAGATCTGCTGACCTGGTTCTCTCCCTCTAAAGCAGCTCTGCTGACCTGGTTCTCTGGCTCTACGGCTGCTCTGCTGACCTGGTTCTCTGCCTCTAGAGCAGCTCTGCTGACCTGGTTCTTAGGCTCTTGAGCAGCTCTGCTGACCTGGTGACTATGGCTCTACAGCAGCTCTGCTGACCTGGTTCTCTGACTCTAGAGCATCTCTGCTGACCTGGTTCTCTGGCTCTAGAGCAGCTCTGCTGACCTGGTTCTGTCCCTCTAAAGCAGCTCTGCTGACCTGGTTCTCTGGCTCTAAAGCAGGTCTGCTGACTTGGTTTCTCTGGCTCTAAAGCAGCTCTGCTGACCTAGTTTCTCTGGCTCTAGAGCAGCTCTGCTGGCCTGTTTCTCTGGCTCTAAAGCAACTCTTCTGACCTGGTTCTATGGCTCTAAAGCAGCTCTTCTGACCTGTTTCTCTGGCTCTACAATGGCTCTGCTGACCTGGTTCTGTTGCTCTAAAGCAGCTCTGCAGACCGGGTTCTCTGGCTCTAGGTCAGCTCTGCTAACCTGTTTATCTGGCTCTAAAGCAGATCTTCTGGTCTGGTTCTCTGGCTCTAAAGCAGCTCTGTTGACCTGGTTCTCTGGCTCTAGAGCAGCTCTGCTGTCCTGGATCTTAGGCTCTAGAGCATCTCTGCTGACCTAGTTCTCTGGCTCTACAACAGCTCTTCTGACCTGGTTCTCTGGCTCTAAAGCAGCTCTGCTGACCTGGTATCTCTGGCTCTAAAGCAGCTCTGCTGACCTGGTTCTCTGGCTCCAACGCAGCTCTGCTGAACTGGTTCTCTGTCTCTAGAGCAGCTCTGATGACCTCGTTCTTAGGCTCTAGAGCAGCTCTGCTGACCTGGTTCTCTGGCTCTAGAGCAGCTCTGTTGACCTGGTTCTCTGGCTCTAAAGCATCTCTGCTGACCTGGTTATCTGGCTCTAAAGCAGCTCTGCTGACTTGGTTCTCTCTGTCTAAAGCAGCAATGCTGACCTGGTTTTTCTGGCTCTACAGCAGCTCTGCTGTCCTGGTTCTCTGCCTCAAGAGCAGTTCTGCTGACCTGGTTCTTAGGCTCTATAGCAGCTCTGCTGACCTGGTTTCTCTGGCTCTACAGCAGCTCTGCTGACCTGGTTCTCTGGCTCTAGAGCAGCTCTGCTGACCTGGTTCTCTAGCTCTAGAGCAGCTCTGCTGACCTGGTTCTATGGCTCTTAAGCAGCTCTGCTGACCTGGTTCTCTGACTCTAAAGCAATTCTGCTGACCTGGTTCTCTCACTTTAAAGCAGCTCTGCTGACATGGTTCTCTGACTCTAAAGCAATTCTGCTGACCTGGTTCTCTCACTTTAAAGCAGCTCTTCTGATGTGGTTCTCTGGCTGTAGAGGAGCCCTGCTTGCCTGGTTCTTAGGCTCTAGAGCAGCTCTGCTGACCTGGTTCTCTGGCTCTACAACGACTCTGCTGACCTGGTTCTCTGGCTCTAGAGCAGCTCTGCTGACATGGTTCTCTGGCTCTAAAGCAGCTCTGCTGACCTGGTTTTCTCCCTCTAAAGCAGCTCTGCTGACCTGGTTCTCTGGCTCTACGGCAGTACTGCTGACATGGTTCTCTGCCTCTACAGCAGCTCTGCTAACCTGGTTTTTAGGCTCTAGAGCAGCTCTGCTGACCTGGTGTCTATGGCTCTACAGCAGGTCTGCTGACCTGGTTCTCTGACTCTAGAGCAGCTCTGCTGACCTGCTTCTCTGGCTCTAAAGCAGCTCTGATGACCTGGTTCTCTGGCTCTAAAGCAGCTCTGCTGACCTGGTTCTATGGCTCTAAAGTAGCTCTGCTGACCTGGTTCTCTGGCTTTGAAGCTGCTCTGCTGACCTGGTTCTCTGGCTCTAGAGCAGCTCTGCTGACCTGGTTCTCTCCCTCTGAAGCAGCTCTGCTGACCTTGTTCTCTGACTCTAAAGCAGCTCTGCTGACTTGGTTTCTCTGGCTCTAAATCAGCTCTGCAGACCTAGTTTCTCTGGCTCTAGAGCAGCTCTGCTGACCTGTTTCTCTGGCTCTAAAGTAGATCTTCTGACCTGGTTCTATGGCTCTAAAGCAGCTCTGCTGACCTGGTTCTCTGGCTCTAAAGCAGCTCTGCTGACCTGGTTTTATGGCTCTAAAGTAGCTCTGCTGACCTGGTTCTCTGGCTTTGAAGCTGCTCTGCTGACCTGCTTCTCTGGCTCTAGAGCAGCTCTTCTGACCTGGTTCTCTCCCTCTGAAGCAGCTCTGCTGACCTGGTTCTCTGACTCTAAAGCAGCTCTGCTGACTTGGTTTCTCTGGCTCTAGAGCAGCTCTGCTGTCCTGTTTCTCTGGCTCTAAAGTAGATCTTCGGACCTGGTTCTATGGCTCTAAAGCAGCTCTGCTGACCTGGTTCTCTGGCTCTACAATGGCTCTGCTGACCTGGTTCTGTTGCTCTAAAGCAGCTCTGCTGACCTGGTTCTCTGGCTCTAGAGCAGCGCTGCTAACATGGTTCTCTGGCTCTAAAGCAGATCTTCTGGCCTGGTTCTCTGGCTCAAAAGCAGCTCTGCTGACCTAGTTCTCTGGCTCTAGAGCAGCTCTGCTGTCCTGAATCTTAGGCTCTAGAGCAGCTCTGCTGACCTGGTTCTATGGCTCTACAACGGCTCTGCTGACCTGGTTCTCTGGCTCTAAAGCAGCTCTGCTGACCTGGTTCTGTGGCTCTAAAGAAGCTCTGCTGACCTAGTTCTCTGGCTTTACAGCAGCTCTGCTGACCTGGTTCTCTGGCTCTGAAGCAGCTCTGCTGACCTGATGTTTCTCTGGCTCTAAAACATCGCTCTGCTGACCTGGTTCTGTGGCTCTAAAAAAGCTCTGCTGACCTAGTTCTCTGGCTCTACAGCAGCTCTGATGACCTGGTTGTCTGGCTCTAAAGAGGCTCTGCTGACCTGGTTCTCTGGCTCTAAAGCAGATCTTCTGGCCTGGTTCTCTGGCTCTAAAGCAGCTCTGTTGACCTGGTTCTCTGGCTCTAGAACAGCTCTGCTGTCCTGGATCTTAGGCTCTAGAGCATCTCTACTGACCTAGTTCTCTGGCTCTACAACAGCTCTTCTGACCTGGTTCTCTGGCTCTAAAGCAGCTCTGCTGACCTGGTTTCTCTGGCTCTAAAGCAGCTCTGCTGACCTGGTTCTCTGGCTCCAACGCAGCTCTGCTGAACTTGTTCTCTGTCTCTAGAGCAGCTCTGATGACCTCGTTCTTAGGCTCTAGAGCAGCTCTGCTGACCTGGTTCTCTGGCTCTAGAGCAGCTCTGTTGACCTGGTTCTCTGGCTCTAAAGCAGCTCTGCTGACCTGGTTATCTGGCTCTAAAGCAGCTCTGCTGACTTGGTTCTCTCTGTCTAAAGCAGCAATGCTGACCTGTTTTTTCTGGCTCTACAGCAGCTCTGCTGTCCTGGTTCTCTGCCTCAAGAGCAGTTCTGCTGACCTGGTTCTTAGGCTCTATAGCAGCTCTGCTGACCTGGTTTCTCTGGCTCTACAGCAGCTCTGCTGACCTGGTTCTCTGGCTCTAGAGCAGCTCTGCTGACCTGGTTCTCTAGCTCTAGAGCAGCTCTTCTGATGTGGTTCTCTGGCTGTAGAGGAGCCTTGCTGGCCTGGTTCTTAGGCTCTAGAGCAGCTCTGCTGACCTGGTTCTCTGGCTCTACAACGACTCTGCTGACCTGGTTCTCTGGCTGTAGAGCAGCTCTGCTGACCTGGTTCTCTGACTCTAAAGCAATTCTGCTGACCTGGTTCTCTCACTCTAAAGCAGCTCTGCTGACATGGTTCTCTGGCTCTAAAGCAGCTCTGCTGACCTGGTTTTCTCCCTCTAAAGCAGCTCTGCTGACCTGGTTCTCTGGCTCTACGGCAGCACTGCTGACATGGTTCTCTGCCTCTACAGCAGCTCTGCTAACCTGGTTTTTAGGCTCTAGAGCAGCTCTGCTGAAATGGTGTCTATGGCTCTAGAGCAGCTCTGCTGACCTGGTTCTCTGGCTCTACAACGACTCTGCTGACCTGGTTCTCTGGCTCTAGAGCAGCTCTGCTGACCTGCTTCTCTGGCTCTAAAGCAGCTCTGCTGACCTGGTTCTCTGGCTCTAAAGCAGCTCTGCTGACCTGGTTCTATGGCTCTAAAGTAGCTCTGCTGACCTGGTTCTCTGGCTTTGAAGCTGCTCTGCTGACCTGGTTCTCTGGCTTTGAAGCTGCTCTGCTGACCTGGTTCTCTGGCTCTAGAGCAGCTCTGCTGACCTGGTTCTCTCCTTCTGAAGCAGCTCTGCTGACCTGGTTCTCTGACTCTAAAGCAGCTCTGCTGACTTGGTTTCTCTGGCTCTAAAGCAGCTCTGCAGACCTAGTTTCTCTGGCTCTAGAGCAGCTCTGCTGACCTGTTTCTCTGGCTCTAAAGTAGATCTTCTGACCTGGTTCTATAGCTCTAAAGCAGCTCTGCTGACCTGGTTCTCTGGCTCTACAATGGCTCTGCTGACCTGGTTCTGTTGCTCTAAAGCAGCTCTGCTGACCTGGTTCTCTGGCTCTAGAGCAGCGCTGCTAACCTGGTTCTCTCCCTCTGAAGCAGCTCGGCTGACCTGGTTCTCTGACTTTAAAGCAGCTCTGCTGACTTGGTTTCTCTGGCTCTAAAGCAGCTCTGCAGACCTAGTTTCTCTGGCTGTAGAGCAGCTCTGCTGACCTGTTTCTCTGGCTCTAAAGTAGATCTTCTGACCTGGTTCTATGGCTCTAAAGCAGCTCTGCTGACCTGGTTCTCTGGCTCTACAATGGCTCTGCTGACCTGGTTCTGTTGCTCTAAAGCAGCTCTGCTGACCTGGTTCTCAGGCTCTAGAGCAGCGCTGCTAACCTGGTTCTCTGGCTCTAAAGCAGATCTTCTGGCCTGGTTCTCTGGCTCAAAAGCAGCTCTGCTGACCTGGTTCTCTGGCTCTAGAGCAGCTCTGCTGTCCTGAATTTTAGGCTCTAGAGCAGCTCTGCTGACCTGGTTCTATGGCTCTACAACAGCTCTGCTGACCTGGTTCTCTGGCTCTAAAGCAGCTCTGCTGACCTGGTTCTGTGGCTCTACGGCAGCACTGCTGACATGGTTCTCTGCCTCTACAGCAGCTCTGCTAACCTGGTTTTTAGGCTCTAGAGCAGCTCTGCTGACCTGGTGTCTATGGCTCTAGAGCAGCTCTGCTGACCTGGTTCTCTGGCTCTACAACGACTCTGCTGACCTGGTTCTCTGGCTCTAGAGCAGCTCTGCTGACCTGCTTCTCTGGCTCTAGAGCAGCTCTGCTGACCTGGTTCTCTCCCTCTAAAGCAGCTCTGCTGACCTGGTTCTTTGGCTCTAAAGCAGCTCTGCTGACCTGGTTCTCTGGCTCTAGAGCAGCTCTGCTGTCCTGAATCTTAGGCTCTAGAGCAGCTCTGCTGACCTGGTTCTATGGCTCTACAACGGCTCTGCTGACCTGGTTCTCTGGCTCTAAAGCAGCTATGCTGACCTGGTTCTGTGGCTCTAAATAAGCTCTGCTGGCCTAGTTCTCTGGCTTTACAGCAGCTCTGCTGACCTGGTTCTCTGGCTCTGAAGCAGCTCTGCTGACCTGATGTTTCTCTGGCTCTAAAACATCGCTCTGCTGACCTGGTTCTGTGGCTCTAAAGAAGCTCTGCTGACCTAGTTCTCTGGCTCTACAGCAGCTCTGATGACCTGGTTGTCTGGCTCTAAAGAGGCTCTGCTGACCTGGTTCTCTAGCTCTAGAGCAGCTCTGCTGACCTGGTTCTATGGCTGTAAAGAATCTCCTCTGACCTGGTTCTCTGGCTCTACAGTAGCTCTGCTGAACTGGTTCTCTGTCTCTAGAGCAGCTCTGCTGACCTGGTTCTTTGGCTCGAGAGCAGCTCTGCTGACCTGGTTCTCGGGCTCTAAAGCAGCTCTGCTGACCTGGTTCTCAAGCATTCTGCTGACCTGGTTCTCTGGCTCTAAAGCGGCTCTGCGTACCTGGTTCTCTGACTCTAAAGCAGCTCTTCTGACCTGGTTCTATGGCTGTAAAGTGGCTCTGCTGACATGGTTCTCAGGCTCTAAAGCAGTTCTGCTGACCTTGTTCTCTGGCTGTAGAGCAGCCCTGCTGGCCTGGTTCTTAGGCTCTAGAGCAGCTCTGCTGACTTGGTTCTCTGGCTCTATAACGACTCTGCTGACCTGGTTCTCTGCATTTAGAGCAGCTCTGCTGACCTGGTTTCTATGGCTCTAAAGCAGCTCTGCTGACCTGTTTCTCTGACTCTTAAGCAGCTCTGCTGACCTGGTTCTCTCCCTCTAAAGCAGCTCTGCTGACCTGGTACTCTGGCTCTAAAGCAGCTCTGCTGACCTGGTTCTCTGGCTCTAAAGCAGCTCTGCTGACCTGGTTCTCTCCCTCTAAAGCAGCTCTGCTGACCTGGTTCTCTGGCTCTACGGCAGCTCTGCTGACCTTGTTCTCTGCCTCTATGGCAGCTCGGCTGACCTGGTTCTTAGGCTCTAGAGCAGCTGTGCTGACCTGGTTTCTATGGCTCTACAGCAGCTCTGCTGACCTGGTTCTCTGACTCTAGAGCATCTCTGTTGACCTGGGTCTTAGGCTCTAGAGCAGCTCTGCTGACCTGGTTCTCTGGCTCTAAAGCAGCTCTGCTGACCTGGTTCTCTGGCTCTAAAGCAGCTCTGCTGACCTGGTTCTATGGCTCTAAAGCAGCTCTGCTGACCTGGTTCTCTGGCTTTGAAGAATCTCTGCTGACCGGTGTTGGACTTGGCCCTTCTGGCAGGTTCACCCCTGAACTTTTTGCTTTTTATTGGTGACTTGGTGTGGTGATTTGTTTGGTTCCTGCGCACTTTCCCTGTGTTATGTACGCCCCTAGTGTAGGTATACTTAGGTGGCTAGGTCTAAGGCGTTAGACTTGCGAGAATTGCATAATGTGATTTATGCCCCTGTGATAGATGCAGGATAGGTTTTATACCTGATGCCAGTGTGATGACGCTGAGGTCATTATTGCGCCAGTAGATACTGGTTATGTTCTACATGTACACTTGGTAATTTGTGTTATGTTCTAAGAGTGCTAATTCCTGACAGTGGTCCATGTGGCCCTGTCCCCTGTACATATAATCCCTTGTAAATTCTGCCCGTGCCTGTTGGCACATTGTAGAGTGTGTGTTTTTATCTAATGTGTTGTGTATAATACAAAGGTTATTTTTATAGAATACCTTGTGTGGAGTTTCCTTTGTGGTGGGCCTTGGGTGTTGTTGCTGGGTGCGCGCGCAAACGCTTTACACATCGCCTCAGGGATAAGCCTGTCTGCTCGTGCCAAGCTACCAAGGGGGTGAGCAGGGGTTATCTTTGGCGTGTAACTTCCTTGCCCTGACTAGAGTGGTGGTTTCTGCCTGACTTTGGCGCAAGCCTTAGCCAACCAGAAATCGCCATTTCTAACATTGGTGGCAGCGGTGGGATTTGGACTTGCGTTTGCGCTGTACCGCAGCAGCAACTGGCCGCACTACAAAACTCTGCATTTAGACAAATCACATGGTATAGGGATTATTGTTTTAAAGTTTGCTTTTAAATGTCATTTCTTTGGAAATGTGTTCTTGTGCACTGTGAGTTAGGTGTCCCTAGCTCGGGAGGGTAGATCATCCCCCTTAGTGCATTGTGTTTTCTGGATTCACCAGAGGGTGGGATCCAGTGGTGGCAGCAGATGTGTGTCCAGTGCATGTATTCCCATTCCCAGTTCCCGGGGTAGTGGTACCTGTGTCACGTGGTGGTCAGGTTGAGAAATCAGGGGCGGTAGAAACTGTCTTACCAGTCTTGGGAGGGGTTTGGGGATGAATGTGTAATGCGCTGGATGAATGTGAATGTCCCATTCCCAGTTCCCAGAGTAATAGTACCTGTGTCACGTGGTGGTCAGGTTGAGAAATCAGGGGCGGTAGAAACTGTCTTACTAGTCTGGGGGGTGTGTGTATGTGGATGAATGATGTGAGTTCTCTGAAATAAGGAGCTTGCTGGTTGATTGGGTGTGAGTTCTCTGGGATAGGGAGCTTGCATTGGGGAGTGATTCCAAAAGTAGTGGCTGAGGTGTCTTCCAGCCCAGCGTGGTGGAAGAGGTTCAGAGTAGCCCAGCTAGGTCTCGGTGTAGGGGCTCACGGCCTGTCTCTGCGGAGAAGGAGTGGGTGGGACTGCGTGTCTCCAGGTGCCCGAAACCCAGTGTCAGGGCCTGGATGGTTTCTTTAGGGAACATCAGGTCGGGGGCCTAGGCTGTACCAATAGGTCACTTGAGGAGGATCTCCCAGTGTCTAGAGGACGTGGAGCGTCTGTAATCAGAGCTCCAGTAGTCCTGGTGTCTGGCGGTACCGCTCCAGTTGGGAGGGTGCAGAAGTCCAGAGGGAGGGGTGAGAGGGGGAGGGATTCCCCAGTGGGAACCAGTAGGTCAGGGACCAGCCGGGAGGGCTGTGTCGCCACTGAGTAACCGTGGTGTCGCCACTTCTGTCCTGGGGGGTCTGCACGCACTGTCAGATGGACAGGAGGTAGTGAGATCAGCGCCAGGCAGACTGTCACACGACCCATTAGTTATGGGTCACCCTCGTTAAGTCCTGGTTCGCCAGGCATCTGACCAAAGGGTACGTCCCTCGGTTGGGGAGCCAGTAGTCGGTGTTTCCGGATCTGGACGTAAGGGCGGCTGTAGTCCTGAGGGCAGGTGGGGCTCATCTTAAGTGAAGAGACCCTGCTCTACAGTGGAAGGGGGTGCAGAGGGAGGGAGTCCTCGCCTCTGACCCCTTGGATCCCAGGTGGTAGACCAGTTGGTGGAGAGAGGTCCTGAACTGGTGGGAGAGTTGTGTTCTGGTGGGTGCTTCCCTGGGAGGGTGCGGAACCCCAGAAGTAGAGGTAGGGTGGGGCATTCTTGCCCGTGACCTCTGGTCAGCCTGAGGGTGCGGACCCTAGGTTGAAGGATCAGTGGTAGTTGGGAACTACACTGAGAGGGAGAGTGGAGAATGGCTTGTACGCCAGGGGTTACTACCCCCCACTCTGGGTTTGGCAAGGACCAGTGGTATCTGGGTGGCCTAGGGCCTGGTCCTGGCCGTGGACAACTAGGTAGTACCAGTGGGGTAGCCTAGTTGGGCCTGAGTTCTTTTCGGTTGTTTTTTTTTTAAGATGGAACCATGTTGATTGAGAATGGCGTAGAACAGGAGAGTGTCCCTGCAGTGCGGGCCTGCGTCCGTGTTCTATCGCCCCAAGCAGGGAAGACCATCACGGTGGTGATTGGTCTGCCCTGCGTTTTGGCTGGAAGGGGGTTGTGTTGGACTTGGCCCTTCTGGCAGGTTCACCCCTGAACTTTTTGCTTTTTATTGGTAACTTGGTGTGGTGATTTGTTTGGTTCCTGCGCACTTTCCCTGTGTTATGTACGCCCCTAGTGTAGGTATACTTAGGTGGCTAGGTCTAAGGCGTTAGACTTGCGAGAATTGCATAATGTGATTTATGCCCCTGTGATAGATGCAGGATAGGTTTTATACCTGATGCCAGTGTGATGACGCTGAGGTCATTATTGCGCCAGTAGATACTGGTTATGTTCTACATGTACACTTGGTAATTTGTGTTATGTTCTAAGAGTGCTAATTCCTGACAGTGGTCCATGTGGCCCTGTCCCCTGTACATATAATCCCTTGTAAATTCTGCCCGTGCCTGTTGGCACATTGTAGAGTGTGTGTTTTTATCTAATGTGTTGTGTATAATACAAAGGTTATTTTTATAGAATACCTTGTGTGGAGTTTCCTTTGTGGTGGGCCTTGGGTGTTGTTGCTGGGTGCGCGCGCAAACGCTTTACACATCGCCTCAGGGATAAGCCTGTCTGCTCGTGCCAAGCTACCAAGGGGGTGAGCAGGGGTTATCTTTGGCGTGTAACTTCCTTGCCCTGACTAGAGTGGTGGTTTCTGCCTGACTTTGGCACAAGCCTTAGCCAACCAGAAATCGCCATTTCTAACAACCGGGTTCTCTGGCTCTAGAGCAGCTCTGCTGACCTGGTTCTCTCGCTTTAAAGCAGCTCTGCTGACCTGGTTCTTTGGCTCTAAAGCAGCTCTGCTGACCTGGTTTCTCTGGCTCTAAAGCAGCTCTGCTGATCTTGTTCTCTGGCTCTACAGCAGCTCTTCTGACCTCGTTCGGTGGCTCTAAAGCAGCTCTGCTGACCTGGTTCTCTGGCTCTACAATGGCTCTGCTGACCTGGTTCTGTTGCTCTAAAGCAGCTCTGCTGACCTGGTTCTCTGGCTCTAGAGCAGCTCTGCTAACCTGGTTCTCTGTCTCTAAAGCAGATCTGCTGGCATGGTTCACTGGCTCTAAAGCAGCTCTGCTGACCTGGTTCTCTGCCTGTATAGCAGCTCTGCTGACCTGGTTCTTAGGCTCTAGAGCAGCTCTGCTGACCTGGTTCTCTGGATCTACAACTGCTCTGCTGACCTGGTTCTCTGGCTCTAAAGCAGCTCTGCTGACCTGGTGGTTCTCTGGCTCTAAAACAGCTCTGCTGACCTGGTTCTGTGGCTCTAAAGACGCTCTCCTGACCTAGTTCTCTGGCTCTACAGCAGCTCTGCTGACCTGGTTCTCTGGCTCTACAGCAGTTCTGATGTCCTGGTTCTCTGGCTCTAAAGAGGCTCTGCTGACCTGGATCTCTGGCTCTAGAGCAGCTCTGCTGACCTGGTTCTATGGCTGTAAAGAATCTCCTCTGAACTGGTTCTCTAGCTCTACAGCAGCTCTGCTGAACTAGTTCTCTGCCTCTAGAGCAGCTCTGCTGACCTGGATCTTAGGCTCGAGAGCTGCTCTGCTGACCTTGTTCTCTGGCTCTAAAGCAGCTCTGCTGACCTGGTTCTCAAGCAGTTCTGCTGACCTGGTTCTCTGGCTCTAAAGCGGCTCTGCTGACCTGGTTTCTATGGCTCTACAGCAGCTCTGCTGACCTGGTTTTCTGGCTCTAGAGCCACGCTGTTGACCTGGGTCTTAGGCTCTAGAGCAGCTCTGCTGACCTGGTTGTATGGCTGTGAGGCAGCTCTTCTGACCTGGTTCTCTGGCTCAAAAAGCAGCTCTGGTGACCTGGTTCTATGGCTCTAAAACAGCTCTGCTGACCTGGTTCTATGGCACTGAAGCTGCTCTGCTGACCTGGTTCTCTGGCTTTGAAACAGCTCTGCTGACCTGGTTCTCTGACTCTAGAGCAGGTCAGCTGACCTGGTTCTCTCCCTCTAAAGTAGCTCTGCTAACCTGGTTCTCTGGCACTAAAGCAGCTCTGCTGACCTGGTGTCTCTGGCGCTAAAGCAGCTCTGCTGACCTGGTTCTCTCCCTCTAAAGCAGCTCTGCTGACCTGGTTCTCTGGCTCTACGGCAGCTCCGCTGACCTGGTTCTCTCCCTTTAAAGCAGCTCTGCTGACCTGGTTCTCTGGCTCTAAAGCAGATCTGCTGACCTGGTTCTCTCCCTCTAAAGCAGCTCTGCTGACCTGGTTCTCTGGCTCTACGGCAGCTCTGCTGACCTGGTTCTCTGCCTCTAGAGCAGCTCTTCTGACCTGGTTCTTAGGCTCTAGAGCAGCTCTGCTGACCTGGTTCTTAGGCTCGAGAGCAGCTCTGCTGACCTGGTTATCTGGCTCTAAAGCAGCTCTGCTGACCTGGTTCTCTCCCTCTAAAGCAGCTCTGCTGACCTGGTTCTACCCCTCTAAAGCAGCTCTGCTGACCTGGTTCTCTCCCTCTAAAGCAGCTCTGCTGACCTGGTTCTCTGGCTCTACGGCAGCTCTGCTGACCTTGTTCTCTGCCTCTAGAGCAGCTCTGCTGACCTGGTTCTTAGGCTCTAGAGCAGCTCTGCTGACCTGGTTCTATGGCTGTAAAGTGGCTCTGCTGACATGGTTCTCTGGCTCTAAAGCAGCTCTGCTGATCTTGTTCTCTGGCTGTAGAGCAGCTCTGCTGACGTGGTTCTATGGCTGTAAAGAATCTCCTCTGACCTGGTTCTCTGGCTCTACAGCAGCTCTGCTGAATTGGTTCTCTGCCTCTAGAGCAGCTCTGCTGACCTGGTTCTTAGGCTCGAGAGCAGCTCTGCTGACCTGGTTATCTGGCTCTAAAGCAGCTCTGCTGACCTGGTTCTCTCCCTCTAAAGCAGCTCTGCTGACCTGGTTCTCTGGCTCTAAAGCAGCTCTGCTGACCTGGTTCTACCCCTCTAAAGCAG
Source organism: Triturus cristatus (assembly GCF_964204655.1). Taxonomy (NCBI): domain Eukaryota; kingdom Metazoa; phylum Chordata; class Amphibia; order Caudata; family Salamandridae; genus Triturus; species Triturus cristatus. The sequence continues at coordinate 1,163,085,895 of NC_140579.1, forward strand.
CTCTGCTGACCTGGTTCTCTCCCTCTAAAGCAGCTCTGCTGACCTGGTTCTCTGGCTCTACGGCAGCTCTGCTGACCTTGTTCTCTGCCTCTAGAGCAGCTCTGCTGACCTGGTTCTTAGGCTCTAGAGCAGCTGTGCTGACCTGGTTTCTATGGCTCTACAGTAGCTCTGCTGACCTGATTCTCTGACTCTAGAGCAGCTCTGCTGACCTGGTTCTATGGCTGTAAAGTGGCTCTGCTGACATGGTTCTCTGGCTCTAAAGCAGCTCTGCTGATCTTGTTCTCTGGCTGTAGAGCAGCCTTGCTGGCCTGGTTCTTAGGCTCTAGAGCAGCTCTGCTGACTTGCTTCTCTGGCTCTATAACGACTCTGCTGACCTGGTTCTCTGCCTTTAGAGCAGCTCTGCTGACCTGGTTTCTATTGCTCTAAAGCAGCTCTGCTGACCTGTTTCTCTGACTCTAAAGCAACTCTGCTGACCTGGTTCTCTCCCTCTAAAGCAGCTCTGCTGACCTGGTTCTCTGGCTCTAAAGCAGCTCTGCTGACCTGGTTCTCCCCCTCTAAAGCAGCTCTGCTGACCTGGTTCTCTCCCTCTAAAGCAGCTCTGCTGACCTGGTTCTCTGGCTCTACGGCAGCTCTGCTGACCTTGTTCTCTGCCTCTAGAGCAGCTCTGCTGACGTGGTTCTTAGGCTCTAGAGCAGCTGTGCTGACCTGGTTTTTATGGCTGTAAAGCGGCTCTGCTGACATGGTTCTCTGGCTCTAAAGCAGCTCTGCTGACCTTGTTCTCTGGCTGTAGAGCAGCCCTGCAGGCCTGGTTCTTAGGCTCTAGAACAGCTCTGCTGACTTGCTTCTCTGGCTCTATAACGACTCTGCTGACCTGGTTCTCTGCCTTTAGAGCAGCTCTGCTGACCTGGTTTCTATGGCTCTAAAGCAGCTCTGCTGACCTGTTTCTCTGACTCTAAAGCAACTCTGATGACCTGGTTCTCTCCCTCTAAAGCAGCTCTGCTGACCTGGTTCTCTGGCTCTAAAGCAGCTCTGCTGACCTGGTTCTCCCCCTCTAAAGCAAATCTGCTGACCTGGTTCTCTCCCTATAAAGCAGCTCTGCTGACCTGGTTCTCTGGCTCTACGGCAGCTCTGCTGACCTTGTTCTCTGCCTCTAGAGCATCTCTGCTGACCTGGTTCTTAGGCTCTAGAGCAGCTGTGCTGACCTGGTTTCTATGGCTCTACAGTAGCTCTGCTGACCTGGTTCTCTGGCTCTAAAGCAGCTCTGCATACCTAGTTTCTCTGGCTCTAGAGCAGCTCTGCTGACCTGTTTCTCTGGCTCTAAAGCAGCTCTTCTGACCTGGTTCTAGGCTCGAAAGTAGCTCTGCTGACCTGGTTCTCTGGCTCTACAATGGCTCTGCTGACCTGGTTCTGTTGCTCTAAAGCAGCTCTGCAGTCCTGGTTCTCTGTCTCTAGAGCAGCTCTGCTGACCTGGTTCTATGGCTGTAAAGAATCTCCTCTGACCTGGTTCTCTGGCTCTACAGCAGTCCTGCTGAACTGGTTCTCTGCCTCTAGAGCAGCTCTGCTGACCTGGTTCTTATGCTCGAGAGCAGCTCTGCTGACCTGGTTCCCTGGCTCTAAAGCAGCTCTGCTGACCTAGTACTCAAGCAGTTCTGCTGACCTGGTTCTCTGGCTCTAAAGCAGCTCTGCTGACCTGGTTCTATGGCTGTAAAGCGGCTCTGCTGACATGGTTCTCTGGCTCTAAAGCAGCTCTGCTGACCTTGTTCTCTGGCTGTAGAGCAGCCCTGCTGGCCTGGTTCTTAGGCTCTAGAGCAGCTCTGCTGACTTGCTTCTCTGGCTCTATAACGACTCTGCTGACCTGGTTCTCTGCCTTTAGAGCAGCTCTGCTGACCTGGTTTCTATGGCTCTAAAGCAGCTCTGCTGACCTGTTTCTCTGACTCTAAAGCAACTCTGCTGACCTGGTTCTCTCCCTCTAAAGCAGCTCTGCTGACCTGGTTCTCTGGCTCTAAAGCAGCTCTGCTGACCTGGTTCTACCCCTCTAAAGCAGCTCTGCTGACCTGGTTCTCTCCCTCTAAAGCAGCTCTGCTGACCTGGTTCTCTGGCTCTACGGCAGCTCTGCTGACCTTGTTCTCTGCCTCTAGAGCAGCTCTGCTGACCTGGTTCTTAGGCTCTAGAGCAGCTGTGCTGACCTGGTTTCTATGGCTCTACAGTAGCTCTGCTGACCTGATTCTCTGACTCTAGAGCAGCTCTGTAGACCTGGGTCTTAGGCTCTAGAGCAGCTCTGCTGACCTGGTTCTCTGGCTCTAAAGCAGCTCTGCTAACCTGGTTCTATGGCTCTAAAGCAGCTCTGCTGACCTGGTTCTCTGGCTTTGAAGAATCTCTGCTGACCGGGTTCTCTGGCTCTAGAGCAGCTCTGCTGACCTGGTTCTCTCCCTCTAAAGCAGCTCTGCTGACCTGGTTCTTTGGCTCTAAAGCAGCTCTGCTGACCTGGTTCTCTGGCTTTGAAAAATCTCTGCTGACCGGGTTCTCTGGCTCTAAAGCAGCTCTGATGACCTGGTTCTCTGGCTCTAAAGCAGCTCTTCTGACCTGGTTCGGTGGCTCTAAAGCAGCTCTGCTGTCCTGGTTCTCTGGCTCTACAATGGCTCTGCTGACCTGGTTCAGTTGCTCTAAAGCAGCTCTGCTGACCTGGTTTCTCTGGCTCTACAGCAGCTCTGCTGACCTGGTTCTCTGGCTCTAGAGCAGCTCTGCTGACCTAGTTCTCTGGCTCTAAAGCAGATCTGCTGGCATGGTTCACTGGCTCTAAAGCAGCTCTGCTGACCTGGTTCTCTGCCACCAGAGCAGCTCTGCTGACCTGGTTCTTAGGCTCTAGAGCAGCTGTGCCGACCTGGTTTCTATGGCTCTACAGCAGCTCTGCTGACCTGGTTCACTGACTTTAGAGCAGCTCTGCTGACCTGGTTCTCTGGCTCTAAAGCAGCTCTGCTGACCTAGTTCTCTGGCTTTGAAGAAGCTCTGCTGACCGGGTTCTCTGGCTCTAGAGCAGCTCTGCTGACCTGGTTCTCTCCCTCTAAAGCAGCTCTGCTGACCTGGTTCTCTCCCTCTAAAGCAGCTCTGCTGACCTGGGTCTCTGGCTCTAAAGCAGCTCTGCTCACCTTGTTCTCTGGCTGTAGAGCAGCCCTGCTGGCCTGGTTCTTAGGCTCTAGAGCAGCTCTTCTGACTTGGTTCTCTGGCTCTATAACGACTCTGCTGACCTGGTGCTCTGCCTTTAGAGCAGCTCTGCTGACCTGGTTCTTATGCTCTAGAGCAGCTCTGCTGACCTGGTTTCTATGGCTCTAAAGCAGCTCTGCTGACCTGGTTCTCTGACTCTAAAGCAACTCTGCTGACCTGGTTCTCTCCCTCTAAAGCAGCTCTGCTGACCTGGTTCTCTGGCTCTAAAGCAGCTCTGCTGACCTGGTTCTCCCCCTCTGAAGCAGCTCTGCTGACCTGCTTCTCTCCCTCTAAAGCAGCTCTGCTAACCTGGTTCTCTGGCTCTATGGCAGCTCTGCTGACCTGGTTCTCTACCTCTAGAGCTGCTCTGCTGACCTGGTTCTTAGTCTCTAGAGCAGCTGTGCTGACCTGGTTTCTATGGCTCTACAGCAGCTCTGCTGACCTGCTTCTCTGGCTTTGAAGAAGCTCCGCTGACCGGGTTCTCTGGCTCTAGAGCAGCTCTGCTGACCTGGTTCTCTCCCTCTAAAGCAGATCTGCTGACCTGGTTCTCTGGCTCTAAAGCAGCTCTGCTGACCTGGTTTCTCTGGCTCTAAAGCAGCTCTGCTGACCTGGTTCTCTGGCTCTAAAGCACCTCTGCTGACCTGGTTCTCTGGCTTTGAATAAGCTCCGCTGACCGGGTTCTCTGGCTCTAGAGCAGCTCTGCTGACCTGGTTCTCTCCCTCTAAAGCAGCTCTGCTGACCTGGTTCTCTCCCTCTAAAGCAGCTCTGCTGACCTGGTTTCTCTGGCTCTAAAGCAGCTCTGCTGACCTGGTTCTCTGGCTGTAAAGCAGCTCTTCTGACCTGGTTCGGTGGCTCTAAAGCAGCTTTGATGACCTGGTTCTCTGGCTCTACAATGGCTCTGCTGACCTGGTTCTGTTGCTCTAAAGCAGCTCTGCTGACCTAATTCTCCGGCTCTAGAGCAGCTCTGCTAACCTGATGTTTCTCTGGCTCTAAAACAGCTCTGCTGAACTGGTTCTGTGGTTCTAAAGAAGCTCTGCTGACCAGGTTCTCTGGCTCTACAGCAGCTCTGCTGACCTGTTTCCCTGGCTCTAAAGCAGCTCTGCTGACCTCTTGTTTCTTTGGCTCTAAGACATCGCTCTGCTGACCTGGTTCTGTGGCTCTAAAGAAGCTCTGCTGACGTAGTTCTCTGGCTCTACAGTAGCTCTGATGACCTGGTTCTCTGGCTCTAAAGAGGCTCTGATGACCTGGTTCTCTCCCTCTAAAGCAGCTCTGCTGACCTGGTTCTCTGGCTCTAAAGCAGCTCTGCTGACCTGGTTCTCCCCCTCTGAAGCAGCTCTGCTGACCTGCTTCTCTCCCTCTAAAGCAGCTCTGCTAACCTGGTTCTCTGGCTCTATGGCAGCTCTGCTGACCTGGTTCTCTACCTCTAGAGCAGCTCTGCTGACCTGGTTTCTATGGCTCTACAGCAGCTCTGCTGACCTGGTTCTCTGGCTTTGAAGAAGCTCCGCTGACCGGGTTCTCTGGCTCTAGAGCAGCTCTGCTGACCTGGTTCTCTCCCTCTAAAGCAGCTCTGCTGACCTGGTTCTCTGGCTCTAAAGCAGCTCTGCTGAGCTGGGTTCTCTGGCTCTAAAGCAGCTCTGCTGACCTGGTTCTCTGGCTCTAAAGCAACTCTGCTGACCTGGTTCTCTGGCTTTGAAGAAGCTCCGCTGACCGGGTTCTCTGGCTCTAGAGCAGCTTTGCTGACCTGGTTCTCTCCCTCTAAAGCAGCTGTGCTGACCTGGTTCTCTCCCTCTAAAGCAGATCTGCTGACCTGGTTCTCTGGCTCTAAAGCAGCTCTGCTGACCTGGTTTCTTTGGCTCTACGGCAGCTCTGATGACCTGGTTCTCTGGCTCTAAAGCACCTCTGCTGACCTGGTTCTCTGGCTTTGAATAAGCTCCGCTGACCGGGTTCTCTGGCTCTAGAGCAGCTCTGCTGACCTGGTTCTCTCCCTCTAAAGCAGCTCTGCTGACCTGGTTCTCTCCCTCTAAAGCAGCTCTGCTGACCTGGTTTCTCTGGCTCTAAAGCAGCTCTGCTGACCTGGTTCTCTGGCTGTAAAGCAGCTCTTCTGACCTGGTTCGGTGGCTCTAAAGCAGCTTTGATGACCTGGTTCTCTGGCTCTACAATGGCTCTGCTGACCTGGTTCTGTTGCTCTAAAGCAGCTCTGCTGACCTAATTCTCTGGCTCTAGAGCAGCTCTGCTAACCTGATGTTTCTCTGGCTCTAAAACAGCTCTGCTGAACTGGTTCTGTGGCTCTAAAGAAGCTCTGCTGACGTAGTTCTCTGGCTCTACAGTAGCTCTGATGACCTGGTTCTCTGGCTCTAAAGAGGCTCTGATGACCTGGTTCTCTCCCTCTAAAGCAGCTCTGCTGACCTGGTTCTCTGGCTCTAAAGCAGCTCTGCTGACCTGGTTCTCCCCCTCTGAAGCAGCTCTGCTGACCTGCTTCTCTCCCTCTAAAGCAGCTCTGCTAACCTGGTTCTCTGGCTCTATGGCAGCTCTGCTGACCTGGTTCTCTACCTCTAGAGCAGCTCTGCTGACCTGGTTCTTAGTCTCTAGAGCAGCTGTGCTGACCTGGTTTCTATGGCTCTACAGCAGCTCTGCTGACCTGGTTCTCTGGCTTTGAAGAAGCTCCGCTGACCGGGTTCTCTGGCTCTAGAGCAGCTCTGCTGACCTGGTTCTCTCCCTCTAAAGCAGCTCTGCTGACCTGGTTCTCTGGCTCTAAAGCAGCTCTGCTGACCTGGTTTCTCTGGCTCTAAAGCAGCTCTGCTGACCTGGTTCTCTGGCTCTAAAGCAACTCTGCTGACCTGGTTCTCTGGCTTTGAAGAAGCTCCGCTGACCGGGTTCTCTGGCTCTAGAGCAGCTCTGCTGACCTGGTTCTCTCCCTCTAAAGCAGCTGTGCTGACCTGGTTCTCTCCCTCTAAAGCAGCTCTGCTGACCTGGGTCTCTGGCTCTAAAGCAGCTCTGCTGACCTGGTTTCTCTGGCTCTAAAGCAGCTCTGCTGACCTGGTTCTCTGGCTGTAAAGCAGCTTTGCTGACCTGGTTCTCTGGCTCTACAATGGCTCTGCTGACCTGGTTCTGTTGCTCTAAAGCAGCTCTGCTGACCTAGTTCTCTGGCTCTAGAGCAGCTCTGCTAACCTGATGTTTCTCTGGCTCTAAAACAGCTCTGCTGATCTGGTTCTGTGGTTCTAAAGAAGCTCTGCTGACCTAGTTCTCTGGCTCTACAGCAGCTCTGCTGACCTGGTTCTCTGGCTCTAAAGCAGCTCTGCTGACCTCTTGTTTCTCTGGCTCTAAGACATCGCTCTGCTGACCTGGTTCTGTGGCTCTAAAGAAGCTCTGCTGACGTAGTTCTCTGGCTCTACAGTAGCTCTGATGACCTGGTTCTCTGGCTCTAAAGAGGCTCTGATGACCTGGTTCTCTGGCTCTAGAGCAGCTCTGCTGACCTGGTTCTACGGCTGTAAAGAATCTCCTCTGACCTGGTTCTCTGGCTCTACAGCAGCTCTGCTGACCTGGTTCTCTGGCTCTAAAGCAGCTCTGCTGACCTGGTTCTACCCCTCTAAAGCAGCTCTGCTGACCTGGTTCTCTCCCTCTAAAGCAGCTCTGCTGACCTGGTTCTCTGGCTCTAAAGCAGCTCTGCTGACCTGGTTCTACCCCTCTAAAGCAGCTCTGCTGACCTGGTTCTCTCCCTCTAAAGCAGCTCTGCTGACCTGGTTCTCTGGCTCTACGGCAGCTCTGCTGACCTTGTTCTCTGCCTCTAGAGCAGCTCTGCTGACCTGGTTCTTAGGCTCTAGAGCAGCTGTGCTGACCTGGTTTCTATGGCTCTACAGTAGCTCTGCTGACCTGATTCTCTGACTCTAGAGCAGCTCTGCTGACCTGGTTCTATGGCTGTAAAGTGGCTCTGCTGACATGGTTCTCTGGCTCTAAAGCAGCTCTGCTGATCTTGTTCTCTGGCTGTAGAGCAGCCTTGCTGGCCTGGTTCTTAGGCTCTAGAGCAGCTCTGCTGACTTGCTTCTCTGGCTCTATAACGACTCTGCTGACCTGGTTCTCTGCCTTTAGAGCAGCTCTGCTGACCTGGTTTCTATTGCTCTAAAGCAGCTCTGCTGACCTGTTTCTCTGACTCTAAAGCAACTCTGCTGACCTGGTTCTCTCCCTCTAAAGCAGCTCTGCTGACCTGGTTCTCTGGCTCTAAAGCAGCTCTGCTGACCTGGTTCTCCCCCTCTAAAGCAGCTCTGCTGACCTGGTTCTCTCCCTCTAAAGCAGCGCTGCTGACCTGGTTCTCTCCCTCTAAAGCAGCTCTGCTGACCTGGGTCTCTGGCTCTAAAGCAGCTCTTCTGACCTGGTTTCTCTGGCTCTAAAGCAGCTCTGCTGACCTGGTTCTCTGGCTGTAAAGCAGCTTTGCTGACCTGGTTCTCTGGCTCTACAATGGCTCTGCTGACCTGGTTCTGTTGCTCTAAAGCAGCTCTGCTGACCTAGTTCTCTGGCTCTAGAGCAGATCTGCTAACCTGATGTTTCTCTGGCTCTAAAACAGCTCTGCTGAACTGGTTCTGTGGTTCTAAAGAAGCTCTGCTGACCTAGTTCTCTGGCTCTACAGCAGCTCTGCTGACCTGGTTCTCTGGCTCTAAAGCAGCTCTGCTGACCTCTTGTTTCTCTGGCTCTAAGACATCGCTCTTTTGACCTGGTTCTGTGGCTCTAAAGAAGCTCTGCTGACGTAGTTCTCTGGCTCTACAGTAGCTCTGATGACCTGGTTCTCTGGCTCTAAAGAGGCTCTGATGACCTGGTTCTCTGGCTCTAGAGCAGCTCTGCTGACCTGGTTCTACGGCTGTAAAGAATCTCCTCTGACCTGGTTCTCTGGCTCTACAGTAGCTCTGCTGAACTGGTTCTCTGCCTCTAGAGCATCTCTGCTGACCTGGTTCTCTGGCTCTAAAGCAGCTCTGCTGACCTAGTTTCTCTGACTCTAAAGAAGCTCTGCTGACCTAGTTCTCTGGCTCTACAGCAGCTCTGCTGACCTGGTTCTCAAGCAGTTCTGCTGACCTGGTTCTCAGGCTCTAAAGAGGCTCTGCTTACCTGGTTATCTGACTCTAAAGCAGCTCTGCTGACCTGGTTCTCTGACTCTAGAGCAGCTCTGTAGACCTGGGTCTTATGCTCTAGAGCAGCTCTGCTGACCTGGTTCTCTGGCTCTAAAGCAGCTCTGCTGACCTGGTTCTCTGGCTCTAAAGCAGCTCTGCTAACCTGGTTCTATGGCTCTAAAGCAGCTCTGCTGACCTGGTTCTCTGGCTTTGAAGAATCTCTGCTGACCGGGTTCTCTGGCTCTAGAGCAGCTCTGCTGACCTGGTTCTCTCCCTCTAAAGCAGCTCTGCTGACCCGGTTCTTTGGCTCTAAAGCAGCTCTGCTGACCTGGTTCTCTGGCTTTGAAAAATCTCTGCTGACCGGGTTCTCTGGCTCTAAAGCAGCTCTGATGACCTGGTTCTCTGGCTCTAAAGCAGCTCTTCTGACCTGGTTCGGTGGCTCTAAAGCAGCTCTGCTGTCCTGGTTCTCTGGCTCTACAATGGCTCTGCTGACCTGGTTCTGTTGCTCTAAAGCAGCTCTGCTGACCTGGTTTCTCTGGCTCTACAGCAGCTCTGCTGACCTGGTTCTCTGGCTCTAGAGCAGCTCTGCAGACCTAGTTCTCTGGCTCTAAAGCAGATCTGCTGGCATGGTTCACTGGCTCTAAAGCAGCTCTGCTGACCTGGTTCTCTGCCACCAGAGCAGCTCTGCTGACCTGGTTCTTAGGCTCTAGAGCAGCTGTGCCGACCTGGTTTCTATGGCTCTACAGCAGCTCTGCTGACCTGGTTCACTGACTCTAGAGCAGCTCTGCTGACCTGGTTCTCTGGCTCTAAAGCAGCTCTGCTGACCTAGTTCTCTGGCTTTGAAGAAGCTCTGCTGACCGGGTTCTCTGGCTCTAGAGCAGCTCTGCTGACCTGGTTCTCTGGCTCTAAAGCAACTCTGCTGACCTGGTTCTCTGGCTTTGAAGAAGCTCCGCTGACCGGGTTCTCTGGCTCTAGAGCAGCTCTGCTGACCTGGTTCTCTCCCTCTAAAGCAGCTGTGCTGACCTGGTTCTCTCCCTCTCAAGCAGATCTGCTGACCTGGTTCTCTGGCTCTAAAGCAGCTCTGCTGACCTGGTTTCTCTGGCTCTACGGCAGCTCTGATGACCTGGTTCTCTGGCTCTAAAGCACCTCTGCTGACCTGGTTCTCTGGCTTTGAATAAGCTCCGCTGACCGGGTTCTCTGGCTCTAGAGCAGCTCTGCTGACCTGGTTCTCTCCCTCTAAAGCAGCTCTGCTGACCTGGTTCTCTCCCTCTAAAGCAGCTCTGCTGACCTGGTTTCTCTGGCTCTAAAGCAGCTCTGCTGACCTGGTTCTCTGGCTGTAAAGCCGCTCTTCTGACCTGGTTCGGTGGCTCTAAAGCAGCTTTTATGACCTGGTTCTCTGGCTCTACAATGGCTCTGCTGACCTGGTTCTGTTGCTCTAAAGCAGCTCTGCTGACCTAATTCTCTGGCTCTAGAGCAGCTCTGCTAACCTGATGTTTCTCTGGCTCTAAAACAGCTCTGCTGAACTGGTTCTGTGGCTCTAAAGAAGCTCTGCTGACGTAGTTCTCTGGCTCTACAGTAGCTCTGATGACCTGGTTCTCTGGCTCTAAAGAGGCTCTGATGACCTGGTTCTCTCCCTCTAAAGCAGCTCTGCTGACCTGGTTCTCTGGCTCTAAAGCAGCTCTGCTGACCTGGTTCTCCCCCTCTGAAGCAGCTCTGCTGACCTGCTTCTCTCCCTCCAAAGCAGCTCTGCTAACCTGGTTCTCTGGCTCTATGGCAGCTCTGCTGACCTGGTTCTCTACCTCTAGAGCAGCTCTGCTGACCTGGTTCTTAGTCTCTAGAGCAGCTGTGCTGACCTGGTTTCTATGGCTCTACAGCAGCTCTGCTGACCTGGTTCTCTGGCTTTGAAGAAGCTCCGCTGACCGGGTTCTCTGGCTCTAGAGCAGCTCTGCTGACCTGGTTCTCTCCCTCTAAAGCAGCTCTGATGACCTGGTTCTCTGGCTCTAAAGCAGCTCTGCTGACCTGGTTTCTCTGGCTCTAAAGCAGCTCTGCTGACCTGGTTCTCTGGCTCTAAAGCAACTCTGCTGACCTGGTTCTCTGGCTTTGAAGAAGCTCCGCTGACCGGGTTCTCTGGCTCTAGAGCAGCTCTGCTGACCTGGTTTCTCTGGCTCTAAAGCAGCTCTGCTGACCTGGTTCTCTGGCTGTAAAGCAGCTTTGCTGACCTGGTTCTCTGGCTCTACAATGGCTCTGCTGACCTGGTTCTGTTGCTCTAAAGCAGCTCTGCTGACCTAGTTCTCTGGCTCTAGAGCAGCTCTGCTAACCTGATGTTTCTCTGGCTCTAAAACAGCTCTGCTGATCTGGTTCTGTGGTTCTAAAGAAGCTCTGCTGACCTATTTCTCTGGCTCTACAGCAGCTCTGCTGACCTGGTTCTCTGGCTCTAAAGCAGCTCTGCTGACCTCTTGTTTCTCTGGCTCTAAGACATCGCTCTGCTGACCTGGTTCTGTGGCTCTAAAGAAGCTCTGCTGACGTAGTTCTCTGGCTCTACAGTAGCTCTGATGACCTGGTTCTCTGGCTCTAAAGAGGCTCTGATGACCTGGTTCTCTGGCTCTAGAGCAGCTCTGCTGACATGGTTCTACGGCTGTAAAGAATCTCCTCTGACCTGGTTCTCTGGCTCTACAGCAGCTCTGCTGACCTGGTTCTCTGGCTCTAAAGCAGCTCTGCTGACCTGGTTCTACCCCTCTAAAGCAGCTCTGCTGACCTGGTTCTCTCCCTCTAAAGCAGATCTGCTGACCTGGTTCTCTGGCTCTAAAGCAGCTCTGCTGACCTGGTTCTACCCCTCTAAAGCAGCTCTGCTGACCTGGTTCTCTCCCTCTAAAGCAGCTCTGCTGACCTGGTTCTCTGGCTCTACGGCAGCTCTGCTGACCTTGTTCTCTGCCTCTAGAGCAGCTCTGCTGACCTGGTTCTTAGGCTCTAGAGCAGCTGTGCTGACCTGGTTTCTATGGCTCTACAGTAGCTCTGCTGACCTGATTCTCTGACTCTAGAGCAGCTCTGCTGACCTGGTTCTATGGCTGTAAAGTGGCTCTGCTGACATGGTTCTCTGGCTCTAAAGCAGCTCTGCTGATCTTGTTCTCTGGCTGTAGAGCAGCCTTGCTGGCCTGGTTCTTAGGCTCTAGAGCAGCTCTGCTGACTTGCTTCTCTGGCTCTATAACGACTCTGCTGACCTGGTTCTCTGCCTTTAGAGCAGCTCTGCTGACCTGGTTTCTATTGCTCTAAAGCAGCTCTGCTGACCTGTTTCTCTGACTCTAAAGCAACTCTGCTGACCTGGTTCTCTCCCTCTAAAGCAGCTCTGCTGACCTGGTTCTCTGGCTCTAAAGCAGCTCTGCTGACCTGGTTCTCCCCCTCTAAAGCAGCTCGGCTGACCTGGTTCTCTCCCTCTAAAGCAGCTCTGCTGACCTGGTTCTCTCCCTCTAAAGCAGCTCTGCTGACCTGGGTCTCTGGCTCTAAAGCAGCTCTGCTGACCTGGTTTCTCTGGCTCTAAAGCAGCTCTGCTGACCTGGTTCTCTGGCTGTAAAGCAGCTTTGCTGACCTGGTTCTCTGGCTCTACAATGGCTCTGCTGACCTGGTTCTGTTGCTCTAAAGCAGCTCTGCTGACCTAGTTCTCTGGCTCTAGAGCAGATCTGCTAACCTGATGTTTCTCTGGCTCTAAAACAGCTCTGCTGAACTGGTTCTGTGGTTCTAAAGAAGCTCTGCTGACCTAGTTCTCTGGCTCTACAGCAGCTCTGCTGACCTGGTTCTCTGGCTCTAAAGCAGCTCTGCTGACCTCTTGTTTCTCTGGCTCTAAGACATCGCTCTTTTGACCTGGTTCTGTGGCTCTAAAGAAGCTCTGCTGACGTAGTTCTCTGGCTCTACAGTAGCTCTGATGACCTGGTTCTCTGGCTCTAAAGAGGCTCTGATGACCTGGTTCTCTGGCTCTAGAGCAGCTCTGCTGACCTGGTTCTACGGCTGTAAAGAATCTCCTCTGACCTGGTTCTCTGGCTCTACAGCAGCTCTGCTGAACTGGTTCTCTGCCTCTAGAGCATCTCTGCTGACCTGGTTCTCTGGCTCTAAAGCAGCTCTGCTGACCTAGTTTCTCTGACTCTAAAGAAGCTCTGCTGACCTAGTTCTCTGGCTCTACAGCAGCTCTGCTGACCTGGTTCTACGGCTGTAAAGAATCTCCTCTGACCTGGTTCTCTGGCTCTACAGCAGCTCTGCTGACCTGGTTCTCTGGCTCTAAAGCAGCTCTGCTGACCTGGTTCTACCCCTCTAAAGCAGCTCTGCTGACCTGGTTCTCTCCCTCTAAAGCAGCTCTGCTGACCTGGTTCTCTGGCTCTAAAGCAGCTCTGCTGACCTGGTTCTACCCCTCTAAAGCAGCTCTGCTGACCTGGTTCTCTCCCTCTAAAGCAGCTCTGCTGACCTGGTTCTCTGGCTCTACGGCAGCTCTGCTGACCTTGTTCTCTGCCTCTAGAGCAGCTCTGCTGACCTGGTTCTTAGGCTCTAGAGCAGCTGTGCTGACCTGGTTTCTATGGCTCTACAGTAGCTCTGCTGACCTGATTCTCTGACTCTAGAGCAGCTCTGCTGACCTGGTTCTATGGCTGTAAAGTGGCTCTGCTGACATGGTTCTCTGGCTCTAAAGCAGCTCTGCTGATCTTGTTCTCTGGCTGTAGAGCAGCCTTGCTGGCCTGGTTCTTAGGCTCTAGAGCAGCTCTGCTGACTTGCTTCTCTGGCTCTATAACGACTCTGCTGACCTGGTTCTCTGCCTTTAGAGCAGCTCTGCTGACCTGGTTTCTATTGCTCTAAAGCAGCTCTGCTGACCTGTTTCTCTGACTCTAAAGCAACTCTGCTGACCTGGTTCTCTCCCTCTAAAGCAGCTCTGCTGACCTGGTTCTCTGGCTCTAAAGCAGCTCTGCTGACCTGGTTCTCCCCCTCTAAAGCAGCTCGGCTGACCTGGTTCTCTCCCTCTAAAGCAGCTCTGCTGACCTGGTTCTCTCCCTCTAAAGCAGCTCTGCTGACCTGGGTCTCTGGCTCTAAAGCAGCTCTGCTGACCTGGTTTCTCTGGCTCTAAAGCAGCTCTGCTGACCTGGTTCTCTGGCTGTAAAGCAGCTTTGCTGACCTGGTTCTCTGGCTCTACAATGGCTCTGCTGACCTGGTTCTGTTGCTCTAAAGCAGCTCTGCTGACCTAGTTCTCTGGCTCTAGAGCAGATCTGCTAACCTGATGTTTCTCTGGCTCTAAAACAGCTCTGCTGAACTGGTTCTGTGGTTCTAAAGAAGCTCTGCTGACCTAGTTCTCTGGCTCTACAGCAGCTCTGCTGACCTGGTTCTCTGGCTCTAAAGCAGCTCTGCTGACCTCTTGTTTCTCTGGCTCTAAGACATCGCTCTTTTGACCTGGTTCTGTGGCTCTAAAGAAGCTCTGCTGACGTAGTTCTCTGGCTCTACAGTAGCTCTGATGACCTGGTTCTCTGGCTCTAAAGAGGCTCTGATGACCTGGTTCTCTGGCTCTAGAGCAGCTCTGCTGACCTGGTTCTACGGCTGTAAAGAATCTCCTCTGACCTGGTTCTCTGGCTCTACAGCAGCTCTGCTGAACTGGTTCTCTGCCTCTAGAGCATCTCTGCTGACCTGGTTCTCTGGCTCTAAAGCAGCTCTGCTGACCTAGTTTCTCTGACTCTAAAGAAGCTCTGCTGACCTAGTTCTCTGGCTCTACAGCAGCTCTGCTGACCTGGTTCTCAAGCAGTTCTGCTGACCTGGTTCTCTGGCTCTAAAGAGGCTCTGCTTACCTGGTTATCTGACTCTAAAGCAGCTCTGCTGACCTGGTTCTCTGACTCTAGAGCAGCTCTGTAGACCTGGGTCTTATGCTCTAGAGCAGCTCTGCTGACCTGGTTCTCTGGCTCTAAAGCAGCTCTGCTGACCTGGTTCTCTGGCTCTAAAGCAGCTCTGCTAACCTGGTTCTATGGCTCTAAAGCAGCTCTGCTGACCTGGTTCTCTGGCTTTGAAGAATCTCTGCTGACCGGGTTCTCTGGCTCTAGAGCAGCTCTGCTGACCTGGTTCTCTCCCTCTAAAGCAGCTCTGCTGACCCGGTTCTTTGGCTCTAAAGCAGCTCTGCTGACCTGGTTCTCTGGCTTTGAAAAATCTCTGCTGACCGGGTTCTCTGGCTCTAAAGCAGCTCTGATGACCTGGTTCTCTGGCTCTAAAGCAGCTCTTCTGACCTGGTTCGGTGGCTCTAAAGCAGCTCTGCTGTCCTGGTTCTCTGGCTCTACAATGGCTCTGCTGACCTGGTTCTGTTGCTCTAAAGCAGCTCTGCTGACCTGGTTTCTCTGGCTCTACAGCAGCTCTGCTGACCTGGTTCTCTGGCTCTAGAGCAGCTCTGCAGACCTAGTTCTCTGGCTCTAAAGCAGATCTGCTGGCATGGTTCACTGGCTCTAAAGCAGCTCTGCTGACCTGGTTCTCTGCCACCAGAGCAGCTCTGCTGACCTGGTTCTTAGGCTCTAGAGCAGCTGTGCCGACCTGGTTTCTATGGCTCTACAGCAGCTCTGCTGACCTGGTTCACTGACTCTAGAGCAGCTCTGCTGACCTGGTTCTCTGGCTCTAAAGCAGCTCTGCTGACCTAGTTCTCTGGCTTTGAAGAAGCTCTGCTGACCGGGTTCTCTGGCTCTAGAGCAGCTCTGCTGACCTGGTTCTCTCCCTCTAAAGCAGCTCTGCTGACCTGGTTCTCTCCCTCTAAAGCAGCTCTGCTGACCTGGGTCTCTGGCTCTAAAGCAGCTCTGCTCACCTTGTTCTCTGGCTGTAGAGCAGCCCTGCTGGCCTGGTTCTTAGGCTCTAGAGCAGCTCTTCTGACTTGGTTCTCTGGCTCTATAACGACTCTGCTGACCTGGTGCTCTGCCTTTAGAGCAGCTCTGCTGACCTGGTTCTTATGCTCTAGAGCAGCTCTGCTGACCTGGTTTCTATGGCTCTAAAGCAGCTCTGCTGACCTGGTTCTCTGACTCTAAAGCAACTCTGCTGACCTGGTTCTCTCCCTCTAAAGCAGCTATGCTGACCTGGTTCTCTGGCTCTAAAGCAGCTCTGCTGACCTGGTTCTCCCCCTCTGAAGCAGCTCTGCTGACCTGCTTCTCTCCCTCTAAAGCAGCTCTGCTAACCTGGTTCTCTGGCTCTATGGCAGCTCTGCTGACCTGGTTCTCTACCTCTAGAGCTGCTCTGCTGACCTGGTTCTTAGTCTCTAGAGCAGCTGTGCTGACCTGGTTTCTATGGCTCTACAGCAGCTCTGCTGACCTGTTTCTCTGGCTTTGAAGAAGCTCCGCTGACCGGGTTCTCTGGCTCTAGAGCAGCTCTGCTGACCTGGTTCTCTCCCTCTAAAGCAGATCTGCTGACCTGGTTCTCTGGCTCTAAAGCAGCTCTGCTGACCTGGTTTCTCTGGCTCTAAAGCAGCTCTGCTGACCTGGTTCTCTGGCTCTAAAGCACCTCTGCTGACCTGGTTCTCTGGCTTTGAAGAAGCTCCGCTGACCGGGTTCTCTGGCTCTAGAGCAGCTCTGCTGACCTGGTTCTCTCCCTCTAAAGCAGCTCTGCTGACCTGGTTCTCTCCCTCTAAAGCAGCTCTGCTGACCTGGTTTCTCTGGCTCTAAAGCAGCTCTGCTGACCTGGTTCTCTGGCTGTAAAGCAGCTCTTCTGACCTGGTTCGGTGGCTCTAAAGCAGCTTTGATGACCTGGTTCTCTGGCTCTACAATGGCTCTGCTGACCTGGTTCTGTTGCTCTAAAGCAGCTCTGCTGACCTAATTCTCTGGCTCTAGAGCAGCTCTGCTAACCTGATGTTTCTCTGGCTCTAAAACAGCTCTGCTGAACTGGTTCTGTGGTTCTAAAGAAGCTCTGCTGACCTAGTTCTCTGGCTCTACAGCAGCTCTGCTGACCTGGTTCCCTGGCTCTAAAGCAGCTCTGCTGACCTCTTGTTTCTTTGGCTCTAAGACATCGCTCTGCTGACCTGGTTCTGTGGCTCTAAAGAAGCTCTGCTGACGTAGTTCTCTGGCTCTACAGTAGCTCTGATGACCTGGTTCTCTGGCTCTAAAGAGGCTCTGATGACCTGGTTCTCTCCCTCTAAAGCAACTCTGCTGACCTGGTTCTCTGGCTCTAAAGCAGCTCTGCTGACCTGGTTCTCCCCCTCTGAAGCAGCTCTGCTGACCTGCTTCTCTCCCTCTAAAGCAGCTCTGCTAACCTGGTTCTCTGGCTCTATGGCAGCTCTGCTGACCTGGTTCTCTACCTCTAGAGCAGCTCTGCTGACCTGGTTCTTAGTCTCTAGAGCAGCTGTGCTGACCTGGTTTCTATGGCTCTACAGCAGCTCTGCTGACCTGGTTCTCTGGCTTTGAAGAAGCTCCGCTGACCGGGTTCTCTGGCTCTAGAGCAGCTCTGCTGACCTGGTTCTCTCCCTCTAAAGCAGCTCTGCTGACCTGGTTCTCTGGCTCTGAAGCAGCTCTGCTGACCTGGTTTCTCTGGCTCTAAAGCAGCTCTGCTGACCTGGTTCTCTGGCTCTAAAGCAACTCTGCTGACCTGGTTCTCTGGCTTTGAAGAAGCTCCGCTGACCGGGTTCTCTGGCTCTAGAGCAGCTCTGCTGACCTGGTTCTCTCCCTCTAAAGCAGCTGTGCTGACCTGGTTCTCTCCCTCTAAAGCAGCTCTGCTGACCTGGGTCTCTGGCTCTAAAGCAGCTCTGCTGACCTGGTTTCTCTGGCTCTAAAGCAGCTCTGCTGACCTGGTTCTCTGGCTGTAAAGCAGCTTTGCTGACCTGGTTCTCTGGCTCTACAATGGCTCTGCTGACCTGGTTCTGTTGCTCTAAAGCAGCTCTGCTGACCTAGTTCTCTGGCTCTAGAGCAGCTCTGCTAACCTGATGTTTCTCTGGCTCTAAAACAGCTCTGCTGAACTGGTTCTGTGGTTCTAAAGAAGCTCTGCTGACCTAGTTCTCTGGCTCTACAGCAGCTCTGCTGACCTGGTTCTCTGGCTCTAAAGCAGCTCTGCTGACCTCTTGTTTCTCTGGCTCTAAGACATCGCTCTGCTGACCTGGTTCTGTGTCTCTAAAGAAGCTCTGCTGACGTAGTTCTCTGGCTCTACAGTAGCTCTGATGACCTGGTTCTCTGGCTCTAAAGAGGCTCTAATGACCTGGTTCTCTGGCTCTAGAGCAGCTCTGCTGACCTGGTTCTACGGCTGTAAAGAATCTCCTCTGACCTGGTTCTCTGGCTCTACAGCAGCTCTGCTGAACTGGTTCTCTGCCTCTAGAGCATCTCTGCTGACCTGGTTCTCTGGCTCTAAAGCAGCTCTGCTGACCTAGTTTCTCTGACTCTAAAGAAGCTCCGCTGACCTAGTTCTCTGGCTCTACAGCAGCTCTGCTGACCTGGTTCTCAAGCAGTTCTGCTGACCTGGTTCTCTGGCTCTAAAGAGGCTCTGCTTACCTGGTTATCTGACTCTAAAGCAGCTCTGCTGACCTGGTTCTATGGCTGTAAAGCGGCTCTGCTGAAATGTTTCTCTGGCTCTAAAGCAGCTCTGCTGACCTTGTTCTCTGGCTGTAGAGCAGCCCTGCTGGCCTAGTTCTTAGGCTCTAGAGCAGCTCTTCTGACTTGGTTCTCTGGCTCAATAACAACTCTGCTGACCTGGTTCTCTGGCTCTAGAGCAGCTCTGCTAACCTGATGTTTCTCTGGCTCTAAAACAGCTCTGCTGAACTGGTTCTGTGGTTCTAAAGAAGCTCTGCTGACCTAGTTCTCTGGCTCTACAGCAGCTCTGCTGACCTGGTTCTGTGGCTCTAAAGAAGCTCTGCTGACATAGTTCTCTGGCTCTAAAGCAACTCTGCTGACCTGGTTCTCTGGCTCTAAAGAGGCTCTGATGACCTGGTTCTCTGGCTCTAGAGCAGCTCTGCTGACCTGGTTCTATGGCTCTACAGCAGCTCTGCTGAACTGGTTCTCTGCCTCTAGAGCATCTCTGCTGACCTGGTTCGCTGGCTCTAAAGCAGCTCTGCTGACCTAGTTTCTCTGACTCTAAAGAAGCTCTGCTGACCTAGTTCTCTGGCTCTACAGCAGCTCTGCTGACCTGGTTCTCAAGCAGCTCTGCTGACCTGGTTTCTATGGCTCTAAAGCAGCTCTGCTGACCTGGTTCTCTGACTCTAAAGCAACTCTGCTGACCTGGTTCTCTCCCTCTAAAGCAGCTCTGCTGACCTGTTTCTCTGGCTCTAAAGCAGCTCTGCTGACCTGGTTCTCCCCCTCTGAAGCAACTCTGCTGACCTGGTTCTCTCCCTCTAAAGCATCTCTGCTAACCTGGTTCTCTGGCTCTATGGCAGCTCTGCTGACCTGGTTCTCTACCTCTAGAGCAGCACTGCTGACCTGGTTCTTAGTCTCTAGAGCAGCTGTGCTGACCTGGTTTCTATGGCTCTACAGCAGCTCTGCTGACCTGGTTCTCTGGCTTTGAAGAAGCTCCGCTGACCGGGTTCTCTGGCTCTAGAGCAACTCTGCTGACCTGGTTCTCTGGCTTTGAAGAAGCTCCGCCGACCGGGTTCTCTGGCTCTAGAGCAGCTCTGCTGACCTGGTTCTCTCCCTCTAAAGCAGCTCTGCTGACCTGGTTCTCTCCCTCTAAAGCAGCTCTGCTGACCTGGGTCTCTGGCTCTAAAGCAGCTCTGCTGACCTGGTTTCTCTGGCTCTAAAGCAGCTCTGCTGACCTGGTTCTCTGGCTGTAAAGCAGCTCTTCTGACCTGGTTCGGTGGCTCTAAAGCAGCTGTGCTGACCTGGTTCTCTGGCTCTACAATGGCTCTGCTGACCTGGTTCTGTTGCTCTAAAGCAGCTCTGCTGACCTGGTTCTCTCCCTCTAAAGCAGCTCTGCTGACCTGGTTCTCTCCCTCTAAAGCAGCTCTGCTGACCTAGGTCTCTGGCTCTAAAGCAGCTCTGCTGACCTGGTTTCTCTGGCTCTAAAGCAGCTCTGCTGACCTGGTTCTCTGGCTGTAAAGCAGCTCTTCTGACCTGGTTCGGTGGCTCTAAAGCAGCTTTGCTGACCTGCTTCTCTTGCTCTACAATGGCTCTGCTGACCTGGTTCTGTTGCTCTAAAGCAGCTCTGCTGACCTAGTTCTCTGGCTCTAGAGCAGCTCTGCTGACCTGATGTTTCTCTGGCTCTAAAACAGCTCTGCTGAACTGGTTCTGTGGTTCTAAAGAAGCTCTGCTGACCTAGTTCTCTGGCTGTACAGCAGCTCTGCTGACCTGGTTCTCTGGCTCTAAAGCAGCTCTGCTGACCTCTTGTTTCTCTGGCTCTAAGACATCGCTCTGCTGACCTGGTTCTGTGGCTCTAAAGAAGCTCTGCTGACGTAGTTCTCTAGCTCTACAGTAGCTCTGATGACCTGGTTCTCTGGCTCTAAAGAGGCTCTGATGACCTGGTTCTCTGGCTCTAGAGCAGCTCTGCTGACCTGGTTCTATGGCTGTAAAGAATCTCCTCTGACCTGGTTCTCTGGCTCTACAGCAGCTCTGCTGAACTGGTTCTCTGCCTCTAGAGCATCTCTGCTGACCTGGTTCTCTGGCTCTAAAGCAGCTCTGCTGACCTAGTTTCTCTGACTCTAAAGAAGCTCTGCTGACCTAGTTCTCTGGCTCTACAGCAGCTCTGCTGACCTGGTTCTCAAGCAGTTCAGCTGACCTGGTTCTCTGGCTCTAAAGAGGCTCTGCTTACCTGGTTATCTGACTCTAAAGCAGCTCTGCTGACCTTGTTCTATGGCTGTAAAGCGGCTCTGCTGACATGTTTCTCTGGCTCTAAAGCAGCTCTGCTGACCTTGTTCTCTGGCTGTAGAGCAGCCCTGCTGGCCTAGTTCTTAGGCTCTAGAGCAGCTCTTCTGACTTGGTTCTCTGGCTCTATAACGACTCTGCTGACCTGGTTCTCTGCCTTTAGAGCAGCTCTGCTGACCTGGTTCTTATGCTCTAGAGCAGCTCTGCTGACCTGGTTTCTATGGCTCTAAAACAGCTCTGCTGACCTGGTTCTCTGACTCTAAAGCAACTCTGCTGACCTGGTTCTCTCCCTCTAAAGCAGCTCTGCTGACCTGGTTCTCTGGCTCTAAAGCAGCTCTGCTGACCTGGTTCTCCCCCTCTGAAGCAGCTCTGCTGACCTGGTTCTCTCCCTCTAAAGCAGCTCTGCTAACCTGGTTCTCTGGCTCTATGGCAGCTCTGCTGACCTGGTTCTCTACCTCTAGAGCAGCTCTGCTGACCTGGTTCTTAGTCTCTAGAGCAGCTGTGCTGACCTGGTTTCTATGGCTCTACAGCAGCTCTGCTGACCTGGTTCTCTGGCTTTGAAGAAGCTCCGCTGACCGGGTTCTCTGGCTCTAGAGCAGCTCTGCTGACCTGGTTCTCTCCCTCTAAAGCAGCTCTGCTGACCTGGTTCTCTGGCTCTAAAGCAGCTCTGCTGACCTGGTTTCTCTGGCTCTAAAGCAGCTCTGCTGACCTGGTTCTCTGGCTCTAAAGCAACTCTGCTGACCTGGTTCTGTCCCTCTAAAGCATCTCTGCTGACCTGGTTCTCTGGCTCTAAAGCAGCTCTGCTGACCTGGTTCTCCCCCTCTAAAGCAGCTCTGCTGACCTGGTTCTCTCCCTCTAAAGCAGCTCTGCTAACCTGGTTCTCTGGCTCTATGGCAGCTCTGCTGACCTGGTTCTCTACCTCTAGAGCAGCTCTGCTGACCTGGTTCTTAGTCTCTAGAGCAGCTGTGCTGACCTGGTTTCTATGGCTCTACAGCAGCTCTGCTGACCTGGTTCTCTGGCTTTGAAGAAGCTCCGCTGACCGGGTTCTCTGGCTGTAGAGCAGCTCTGCTGACCTGGTTCTCTCCCTCTAAAGCAGCTCTGCTGACCTGGTTCTCTGGCTCTAAAGCAGCTCTGCTGACCTGGTTCTCTGGCTCTAAAGCAACTCTGCTGACCTGGTTCTCTGGCTTTGAAGAAGCTCCGCTGACCGGGTTCTCTGGCTCTAGAGCAGCTCTGCTGACCTGGTTCTCTCCCTGTAAAGCAGCTCTGCTGACCTGGTTCTCTCCCTCTAAAGCAGCTCTGCTGACCTGGGTCTCTGGCTCTAAAGCAGCTCTGCTGACCTGGTTTCTCTGGCTCTAAAGCAGCTCTGCTGACCTGGTTCTCTGGCTGTAAAGCAGCTCTTCTGACCTGGTTTGGTGGCTCTAAAGCATTTTTGCTGACCTGGTTCTCTGGCTCTACAATGGCTCTGCTGACCTGGTTCTGTTGCTCTAAAGCAGCTCTGCTGACCTGGTTCTCTGGCTTTAGAGCAGCTCTGCTAACCTGATGTTTCTCTGGCTCTAAAACAGCTCTGCTGAACTGGTTCTGTGGTTCTAAAGAAGCTCTGCTGACCTAGTTCTCTGGCTCTAAAGCAGCTCTGATGACCTGGTTCTCTGGCTCTAAAGCAGCTCTGCTGACCTCTTGTTTCTCTTGCTCTAAGACATCGCTCTGCTGACCTGGTTCTGTGGCTCTAAAGAAGCTCTGCTGACGTAGTTCTCTGGCTCTGCAGTAGCTTTGATGACCTGGTTCTCTTGCTCTAAGGAGGCTCTGATGACCTGGTTCTCTGGCTCTAGAGCAGCTCTGCTGACCTGGTTCTATGGCTGTAAAGAATCTCCTCTGACCTGGTTTTCTGGCTCTACAGCAGCTCTGCTGAACTGTTTCTCTGCCTCTAGAGCAGCTCTGCTGACCTGGTTCTCTGGCTCTAAAGCAGCTCTGCTGACCTGGTTTCTCTGGCTCTAAAGAAGCTCTGCTGACCTAGTTGTCTGGCTCTACAGCAGCTCTGCTGACCTGGTTCTCTGGCTCTAAAGCAGCTCTGCTGACCTGGTTCTCAAGCAGTTCTGCTGACCTGGTTCTCTGGCTCTAAAGAGGCTCTGCTTACCTGGTTATCTGACTCTAAAGCAGCTCTGCTGACCTGGTTCTATGGCTGTAAAGCGGCTCTGCTGACATGTTTCTCTGGCTCTAAAGCAGCTCTGCTGACCTTGTTCTCTGGCTGTAGAGCAGCCCTCTGCTGGCCTGGTTCTTAGGCTCTAGAGCAGCTCTTCTGACTTGGTTCTCTGGCTCTATAACGACTCTGCTGACCTGGTTCTCTGTCTTTAGAGCAGCTCTGCTGACCTGGTTCTTATGCTCTAGAGCAGCTCTGCTGACCTGGTTTCTACGGCTCGAAAGCAGCTCTGCTGACCTGGTTCTCTGACTCTAAAGCAACTCTGCTGACCTGGTTCTCTCCCTCTAAAGCATCTCTGCTGACCTGGTTCTCTGGCTCTAAAGCAGCTCTGCTGACCTGGTTCTCCCCCTCTAAAGCAGCTCTGCTGACCTGGTTCTCTCCCTCTAAAGCAGCTCTGCTAACCTGGTTCTCTGGCTCTATGGCAGCTCTGCTGACCTGGTTCTCTACCTCTAGAGCAGCTCTGCTGACCTGGTTCTCTGGCTCTACAGCAGCTCTGCTGACCTGGTTCTCTGGCTCTAAAGCAGCTCTGCTGACGTAGTTCTCTGGCTCTACAGTAGCTCTGATGACCTGGTTCTCTGGCTCTAAAGAGGCTCTGATGACCTGGTTCTCTGGCTCTAGAGCAGCTCTGCTGACCTGGTTCTATGGCTGTAAAGACTCTCCTCTGACCTGGTTCTCTGGCTCTACAGCAGCTCTGCTGAACTGGTTCTCTGCCTCTAGAGCAGCTCTGCTGACCTGGTTCTCTGGCTCTAAAGCAGCTCTGCTGACCTGGTTTCTCTGGCTCTAAAGAAGCTCTGCTGACCTAGTTCTCTGGCTCTACAGCAGCTCTGCTGACCTGGTTCTCAAGCAGTTCTGCTGACCTGGTTCTCTGGCTCTAAAGCAGCTCTGCTGACCTGGTTCTCAAGCAGCTCTGCTGACCTTGTTCTCTGGCTGTAGAGCAGCCCTGCTGTCCTGGTTCTTAGGCTCTAGAGCAGCTCTTCTGACTTGGTTCTCTGGCTCTATAACGACTCTGCTGACCTGGTTCTCTGCCTTTAGAGCAGCTCTGCTGACCTGGTTCTTATGCTCTAGAGCAGCTCTGCTGACCTGGTTTCTATGGCTCTAAAGCAGCTCTGCTGACCTGGTTCTCTGACTCTAAAGCAACTCTGCTGACCTGGTTCTCTCCCTCTAAAGCAGCTCTGCTGACTTGGTTCTCTGGCTCTAAAGCAGCTCTGCTGACCTGGTTCTCCCCCTCTAAAGCAGCTCTGCTGACCTGGTTCTCTCCCTCTAAAGCAGCTCTGCTAACCTGGTTCTCTGGCTCTATGGCAGCTCTGCTGACCTGGTTCTCTACCTCTAGAGCAGCTCTGCTGACCTGGTTCTTAGGCTCTAGAGCAGCTGTGCTGACCTGGTTTCTATGGCTCTACAGCAGCTCTGCTGACCTGGTTCTCTGGCTCTAAAGCAACTCTGCTGACCTGGTTCTCTGGCTTTGAAGAAGCTCCGCTGACCGTGTTCTCTGGCTCTAGAGCAGCTCTGCTGACCTGGTTCTGCTGCAGATCGGTGCATATAAATTCTCCCTACTTCCGCGGACAGAGTAAACCTACAGTCGCACGCACATACACTCTTCATACGCTAGGGCCCATTACACTAACATTCATTCTATTACTCTATCCACACTGAATATATGAGAGAAACCTAAACCAATCTGCATCTAAAGCGAGGTCAATGCGACCATAAAGAAATTGTCCCGAGTCATGATTTTAAAACATAGGGGATACATTTGAAACTCAATAAATGACAAAGAAATAACCACCCGACACTGGAATTCAAACAAATGGTTGTTTATCTAAATTAATTCAGATGAAAGTCAATCAATAGCAAGATAATTATTCTCATAGTTACCTATTCTAGCTAAATGGGTCAGGACAGGTCTCTCAGTAAAGTCTCCCGAGTCGCCGTCCTCTCGATCAGCATCGATCCTCACGAGCATAGGTTCAGGAAGAAGTGGCCTCAAATGCAAAATGCTAAAGCTACAGACCCTCTTTAGTCTAGTAATATTTATAACAAAACTAGCAAAATAAATGTAACAAATAAACTCTGAATGTCCGTTGAGCCGCTGAGCAGAGCGAACAGGAAAGGATGTCGCTTGGTAACATTTAGAAAAACCTCCGCTCAGGAAAAATCACAAAAATAAAAACACGGATGAAGGAAACTCGAGTTTGCAAGCGATACATTCATGAATGCTCTTCCTTGGTACCATAGCAGAGCCACCGCAGGTTTATCTTTGTTCATTGTGGCTTTATTCTTTTCCAAGGGCAATTGGAAGCATGCCCGGAGCTGCTGTCCTCACGGAAACTTTTAAATCAGACAGAGGCTGTGGTCAGGTGACTTCCAACCATGTTCAGCAAGGCCTCTCGTCACATCTCAATCACTCGAGCGCAGGCTGTAAATAGCAGCCATCTTTGTTTAGGCCAAAACGGACCATCTTAATTAAAAGAAACACAAAACAACGTTACCACATTATAATGATTATACAGTGTTAATCCCCACTAATACCCTTATGTGTATGTAATTACCTAGCAATCTGCGACACAAGAAAGCATCATAGCACGTTATTTTATAAGCGTAAACATGAAACAAATAGCACTTTAGCAACACCTATTTAATTAAATTGCACATCAACTTAGTTCACGTATTATTTAAGCAACATATATGCATTCCTACGTGTAATTTCTCTCATTAGTAATGTTGGTTAATCAAGATTTTTAACAAAACTAATAATTAGTGATTATAAATTAGTAATTTTAATCATAACATATAAACAAAACTGGAGCTTAAAACTCAATAAATTTTCAACAGAAAACTCTGCTCCAGCAATCCCCCCTGTGGTGATATATTATCACCACAAAAACCAACCCAAAAAAAAATGTTGTCCCAATTTTAGGAGAAATTGAAAATGTCTTTTATGACACAACATTAAACACCAGACTCTCTCACATCATCCCTCTTCGACTCCAAGTAAACACTCTCTCTCAATTCTTCTAATTCTATCTCTTGTGGGTCTCTCCTTGACCTCTTTTGTTTCTTTTCAGTATTTCCTCTAATTATTCTCTTTTTCCCTCCCCTGTTTTTACAACACAAACACCCCAATCTTAGTATCAATAAAGCAACAATTACACATGTCAATGGAAATAATATTTTACCAATAATGGTACTACCTATTTTAGCAATAAAACTCTTAACAGCAACTATCTTATTAGCTATTTTAGTCCAAATACTTTCAGCTTCCAGTGGTACTAATTCTTTATGCAAATCAGTAATATTTTTGATATAGACCTTTAGATCTTTTCTTTCATCAGGAATGTAAGTGCAACAATGTTGAACCTTCAGCATTCCACAAACTCCACCCTCCTTGGCCAATAGAATATCAAGGGCAAGTCGATTTTGCATAGACATGGCACGTACGGCAATCATTTCCGTATTTACCAAAAGAAACCCTCCAGCGGTACTTGTCGATAAGTGATCCACCACTGTTGACAGTTTCCGAATTCCATATGCATTTAAAGAATTTCCCACTTGTGGAAATATGGATTTTTCTGGTCAGTTATGTCCCCTATCTTGGACCCCAACGGTTCTATGTGCATGTTACAAGTACATGTATGTTCCCTCCAGTTCCAGTTATGAAGACGCAAACACATGTGCGTCCACCTTCAACATGTCCTCTGTCAGATCCGCCATGTATAGGCCGGATATTCCATTCCTAAGTACGAAAGGCCACCGGCTTTATATGGTTCACCTATGCCATTTTACAGTCCAGGCAAGTAGGCCCTGATTCTGTCATCAAACTCTTCTTGCCTTCTGCCCCTGAAAGCTCCAGTCTGAGCCTGCAACTGTGACCATGAACTTTGTCTCGTTCTCTGCGCGGCTCACAAAGCCTGACATCAGCCTATTCTCTGCCAAGAACTGTATTTCACCTTCGAGTTATCTGCTTCCCCCTCAGCCAATGCATTCCTGTCTAGTAGTTTAAATAAACATTCTTCCAGCTACCGAGCAATGGCTCGGCTTCTCTGTCTTTATACAAGTAATTCATAGCCCTGTTACTATGGAAGATTCCTGCCCCCGCATTTAGTGTAGACACTTAGACGCTTGTACACGCACACACAGTCAGTATAGAATAGATTCTGTCCGAGAGTCCTTCTTTTGTGGATAACATAGTTCTTTAAACATAGGATGTTAGATATGATTTGGGATTAGGTTGACTTGACCCCCCAGACTTTTCGTCTCCACATGTAGAGCTAAACGTCAAGTCCCCTTCACCCCTAGTTACACGTCAATCACACGTCATGCTGCTGCGCGCGCATCTATGCCAAGTATTATCTTATAGATCCACCTATATATGACATCATAACCAATTATGTTCCTTTTTACTCCTTATTACACCCATTTTCGGTTACGCATATGAATCGTCATTTTCCTTATCAATTGTTACGCCTACTGCATTCGCTTCATTGTAATGTATGTACTATAAAAGTCATTTCTTGTCAATAAAGTATGTACTTCACTTCCTGAACCTCCGTGGTGATGGAACTTGGAGCAACCGATTATAATCGATCATTGGAATAAAGCCCATTCCGAACCTCTAATACCACGGATTCTGCCTCTCATTTTACTGAGCTATTTTATTATGTTTCCGTATCAAATTAAGTCCCGGTAATGAATTTTATTTACCACATGAATGGCGCCCGAATAGGGACACTTTCTCATCTCACGCGCCGGCGGGGAGTTGCAGGCCCGGTCTCCTGCCACAGCTGGACGGACAATAACGCGTACCAGCAGGATTTCCTGTATCTCCCTCCGGTCAAGCGGGGGCGACTGAGGCTGCGATCAACACCCAGACGAGGCGGTGAGAAGTGCGAAGTATCCCGACCAGAGCCTAGCTGAGAGAGCAAGATCCGAGGTATACAGAGGCCCACCAGTTCGAAGTCAAGTCCAGTTTCCAACGAGTCGAGTCGAGTCCAGTCCGGTCCAAGTTCAGTCTCCGAGGCCTTCCGTTTCCGAAGCTACCCGGTGAGTACCATTACTGGGGAGGCATTTCTGACGTGCACATAGGTTGTGCCGGTCAAGACGGGTTTGGGTACACAAATCCGGTCTGCACTGTTTTAGCAGTGTATATATACTGTTTAGCAGTATATCAAGTATTCCGAAGTATCTAGTTATTGTCAAAGAATTATGCTTGGTGATTAGTTATGCAGACGATCATCATTGTTGGTTATTTTAAAGGTTAAAAAATGTTTAATGTTTAATGTGTTAAACGTCCTGCATATTGTGGTATGAATGGTTGTTCATTATTGTGCTTTTGTACTAAGTGTGTTCAAGATTAAGTATCAGATCAGTTCTCGATATGCCGCTCTTTTCGAAACTAAGACAGATCACTACAAGAAAAGGGGTACTCGAAGAAGCCGTTCCTATTCCTCCTAGGGACACTCCAGGGTACTTCATGTATCATAAACATGGCTTAGACGCTATATTATTTCTTGATTTATGGGTAGACTACACCAAGGAATTACCAGAAAGTCAGAGGTGGCCCACAGCGGGAACCTGGGATGCAGAGTGCATCATGAAAGTAGAAGAAGAGTTATGGAAAAGGAAAGTCAGACAGTCACAGAAAGATGCCGTTGAGTTATGGCGTAAAGAATCTCATAGACGTACAGAAAAAGCACGTAGACAGGAGGAGAAGAGTAAAGAGAAGTCCAATAAAGTTCGAGAAAATCTATTAATTGAGGAAGGTATCCGAGTGAAATCAGAACAAGTAGACAGACAAAGAAATGCCCTTATGAATGGTATGTATCCCCTTCTGGCCGAAGGATTACCTAAAGCTACTCCAGAAACACCGAAAGACTTGCCGCCCCCATTATTTCCAATAAAGGTACATCCTAAGGGGCATCCTAGAACCGCAGAAGATGTTTTTCTTTCCTCATATTTAGATGACGCAGCTCCCGAGTATGCTAATTCCGCCCCACATAGACCGCCTATCAGGGAGGTTCAACGCCAAGACCCAGTACCCGTATCCCTACAGCAACAGATCGTGTCACAAGTTCCGGCAAGCACATCTGTTTCTACATCTGTTCCTACAGCTGCTTCTATAGCTGTGTCCACACCTATAGTTGCTGTGTCACGTTCAACGAATCCTTTCACACCCGACACCCCAGATGGGGCTACGGGAGGTGCTAGTAACATTTTTTCTACGCCACCCAGAATAAATAAACTTACTTTTCAAGAGTCAGCACATTCACGTACCCCCAAACTCATAAATGCCCGTACGCTTAAGGAACTTCTTATAGATTGCAGATATGACCCTGTGCCCGGCAAAGAGGACGAAATGATCATGGCATCATTGCGTATCAGACGAGCCGCAGTGTACTTAGGGAAGTTACCAGGAATGACTGCGCATCTAGATAAAATATACCATTTTGTCCAAACAGGGCGAGATCCAGAATGTATTAACAGAGCTATGGAATACCAGAAAGTGGAGATACAGGGGGAACTGTTACGTTTCCTCATAAATTGTGTGATTAGAAATGAAGACCGACCGGGGGTAGA
This sequence comes from Triturus cristatus, assembly GCF_964204655.1. Taxonomy (NCBI): domain Eukaryota; kingdom Metazoa; phylum Chordata; class Amphibia; order Caudata; family Salamandridae; genus Triturus; species Triturus cristatus. Next base: position 1,163,114,709 of record NC_140579.1, read on the forward strand.
CCCGGAAGCAATGCAAATTCTTACCAGATGGAGCCAGAATATATCAGAAGGTAGACATGATAAACAAAATTGTATAATAGCCATGTGCCGAAAGATCCGTAAAGAAATAGAACGCCTACACGAAGAAAGATTAGCGGTAGACGAGTTCGAACAAAACGAGGAGGAAGGGTCAGGACTGCCCGCAGGACAGTCAGACACCATAGCCTATGTAGGTAAAGGAAGATCTTGTAATAGTAATAGATGTCCTATTGACCCGATACGTCCGATATGTCCAGATAATAACAGGAATTTCCAGATACCTATAATTAACATCAGGTCTAACGAGCATTCGTTCCAAGCCGCCGACAAACTACTCCGAGAACGAAGGGGTTATCATTTCCTCGATTCTATGGATGAACAAGATTTAGCTAGGGCAGCTGTCCATTGGGTGGACAGTCCCGGAAAATATAGTGATGATACAGTAGCACGCGCATTTTTGAATCTCACCCCAGATGAACAGCGGTTAGCTGGGATTTATATGATTCAACAACTCATTATACTATATCAGAGTCAGCATTCGGACCCTGGTCCCTTACCTGACATATTGACTGAATTGCTTATGAATAGATGGAGAGGTTCAGGTACTAAATTAATTAAAGAAATTCTAGAATCAAGAAAGCAGTATATTCTTTTTGTATGTTCAGACCGTGTCTCATTGCCCATCAAGGAAAGAACCACGTATTACATGGATAGACAGAATCCCTTACGAGAAGTGCACCCAATAAAGGGCAAGGACAACGAGTTTAAGCGCGTATTTGTATATACGCCCATATCAAAAATAGAATTGTTAGAAATGAAGAAAGTGGTACCCAGTCATGACAAAGATCCAGCGGGTTTTCACCGAGAAATTAAAGACATGTTACTCATGGGAGAGTATACCTATCCCGACATTATGACAATATTAAAGGTATTGATGCCTGCTGGCATTTATGAGAAACTCAGGGAAAAAGAGTGGGAGGTAGGAGACCAAAAGATAGAATGGTCAGTATTAGAAGCAGAAGAAAAGGCCCGAACTGCAGGAGCAGGACTCGGGGATAAAACTAAAGCACTACCAGGTTTATTAGTACAGGTACTGCCACGTTTATTAACTACGAAAAAGGAAGATTGGGGTACAATTTCAGCCTGTAAGCAGAAGCAAGATGAAGACACTAGTGATTACTATGCCCGATTTGAAAAATGTTTTGGTATAAATAGTGGCCTAAAAGCAAGTAGCGAATCATACCCACATCTGTTCGTAACAAAATTAGTAGAAAATGCCCTGCCCCAAGTAAAGAATAGAGTATTAAAATTCGAGAGTACCTGGCAAGGTAACACTCCATCACAAATGTTACAAATGTTACAATACCATCACAATAGAATTAGAGAAGAACAAGAACATGAACACAGACGCATGAAAGACACGAAAATGAAAATGCTAGTTTCTCAGACAGTTCCAGCTGAAGGACATAAAAAGGGTATGACACATTCCGGTGATTCAGCAGGACCTGTAAAAGGGACATGCAATTATTGTAAAAAGCCAGGTCATTACGTACACGATTGTTCAGTTTTGAAACATAATATCGCCATAGGTAAAACACAAGAAAGACCACGGCCACCTAGACAGGACCAGAATGAACAAGGAGCTCCGCAGCATGCACAGTCCATGCCAGCTTCACAACAGTCTATACAGTTTGTGCCAGCTGCACCAGCGCTGCCTGTTGCTGCCACACAAACCACGACACGACAACTGTACCAGACCGCACAGTACGACTATCCTGATTATCAACGATACGCATGAACAAGCCTAGAGAGGGAAGTTGACTTACCCCTTATCGAGATTCCTGTAGATCAAGAAGGACCTTATGTACATAGTGAATTATTAGGCCAAGACAGAAAATTTTTACTCGATACAGGGGCAAGTCGAACAACCATAAAACGTAGTGAAGTTCCAGGGGCACCCCTCTCAGGCTCTCAGAATATTTCCCTTGGTTTTTCAGGAAAACCTATTGTTAATGACGTATCACAGCCTCTCCCACTTACGATAGGACCTTTGACCCGAACTACAGATTTATTACTTACTAAATCATGTCCAGAAAATCTGTTAGGAATAAAAACACTGAAAGCTCTAGGAGCTATAATATGTTGTTCTCCGGAAGGAGTAAGGTTGTTTTTACGTGATTTTAAAGGTCATTATGTGTCTAGAGACATGGATCCCCGACTGCAGACTTTACCTACACATCTATGGGCACAAGGCCCTACTGATGTTGGATGCATGAATATTACACCATATCGAGTCACATTAAAGGCAGGAGTGGTACTACCACGAATGCGACAATACAAGTTACCACCAGATGCTGTAGTGGCTTTACTGCAAATCATTGACGAGCTCATTGCCCAAGGAGTAGTTGTAGAAACCGACTCCAACATATGTAATTCACCGATAATTCCGATTCTTAAACGAACAGATCCGAAGGTCCCGCCAGTATATCGATTGGTTATTGATCTGCGCGAATTAAACAAATGCATTGTGCCACAATTTCCTGTGGTCCCAGATATCTCGTCATTACTGACAGCTATTGATTCCGAAGCGACATTCTTTACTGTAATCGATCTCAAGAATGCCTTTTTCAGCGTCCCAATAGATCCGGAAAGCCAATATTTGTTCGGATTTAGTTTAAATGGACGTAGCTTTAAATTCTCACGCGCACCTCAAGGATTTACAGAAAGCCCCAGCATCTATAGCCAAGCACTGAAACGAGAACTCGACAGTATCCACATGCCAGTTAACACTGCTCTGCTTCAATACGTCGATGATCTGTTGATCACCGCGAGAAGTGAACCGGAATGTGAAAAAGCATCACTGACAGTTTTACAATTTCCAGCCGAAAAGGGGCACAAGGTGTCCCCTTCTAAGCTGCAATTCTGTGTCCAGCGAGTTATTTATCTTGGACACTCGCTGTCCAAGGAGGGAAGGCAGCTTACACCCGACCGCATTCAGTTAATAGCTAACATGCCAATACCCAAGACACAAAAGGAGGTACGGGCTTTCATAGGCCTCACGTCATATTGCAGGCAGTGGATCCCTCAGTACGCATTTCTAGCAAAACCACTCATTCAGTTGACAACACAGGAGGCAGCCACATCGACTGTTCTCCCTTGGACTCAGGAACATACACAAGCTTTTGAAAGCCTAAAGAAAGCTTTATGTCAAGCACCTGTTTTAGCAACGCCATGTTACAGAAAACAGTTTACACTCTTTGTTACAGAACGCGAAGGTACTGCCTTGTCAGTACTCACACAGGAACAAGCAGGAGCACACGAACCATGTGCTTATTTTTCTAGTACATTAGATCCCGTAGCTCAGGCTTTGCCTGCATGCCTAAAAACAGTGGCAGCGACAGCTTTAGCAATCAGACAAAGCGATGCCATAGTGTTAGGACATCCATTGACAGTTCAAGTACCACATGCAGTAGAGGTTCTTGTAAATAGAACGCAAACACAACACTTGACTATAGCGCGACTTACAGGGTACGAACTTACATTGTTTCAGCCACACATAGAAATCAGACGCTGTAACACATTGAATCCTGCCACACTTTTGCCAGTAACCGGAACAGACCCACTAGCCCATGACTGTATTGAAGTTATTACAATAACGACGAAACCTAGACAAGACTTAACCGATGTCCCATTGTCAGACTCAGACCTGACATTGTATGTAGATGGTTCATGTATGAGAACAAATACAGGAGAGTTGGTGGCTGCTTACGCAGTCACAACAGATACTGAAGTCATTGAAACTAATCGTATAAATACTTTGTCAGCTCAAGCCGCAGAGCTTATTGCTCTGACACAAGCCTGTATTCAAGCCACAAATAAAAAAGTCAACATATACACTGATTCACTTTATGCATTCGGAGTTGTACATGACTTCGGCGTGCTATGGCGAGAGAGAGGTTATTTAACTTCCCACGGTGCCCACATTCAGCACGGACCCCTCATTCATGCCTTATTAGATGCAATACATCTACCTACTGCAATATCAATTATGAAATGTAAGGCTCATACGAAGGTTACTGATATCATTTCTCAAGGCAATGATCTAGCCGACAGAACAGTTAAACAGACTGCTCAAACCCAAACATCCGACATGACAAAGACAATAGTCCCGACGCCAACACATTGTATGACAGTTAAAGATCCTACCCTTGACGTAATTGACATACAGACACATGCTACACCAGACGAAATAAAGAAATGGACTGAATTAGGAGGGATCCAAACGGACCAAGGATGGATGATGAAGGAAAAGTCTGTGTGGTTCCTTCCTGATTCAATGGTCCAAGTTATAGTTAACACTATACATAGTCCAGCACATCTAGGAGAAAAAGCTATGCTAGATAGCATTCAACACATTTGGTTCAATAAACATTTACGAGCAGCAGCCAAACAAAAGGTCCGTACCTGTATGATCTGTTGCCAGTTCAACCCAGGAAAAAGCGTTCCCGTAGAACAGGGTGGATTTCATCCTCCTAATCACCCTTTTGAAGTACTCCAGATGGATTATATCCAGATGGAACGATGTCGAGGATTCAAATATGTTCTCGTAGTTGTCTGCGCTCTGTCCCGCTGGACGGAGGCATACCCGGTTTCAGATTACACTGCCCCGACTACTGCCAAACAGTTAGTTCGAGAATTCTTCCCACGATACGGTTTACCACGTGTTGTTCACTCAGATAACGGCCAGCCGTTCTCATCCGAATTAATGAAACATGTTTCACTTCTGTTAGGTTATCAGTGGAAATTTCACTGTGTCCGACACCCCGAAGCAGCAGGTCTCGTAGAAAGACATAATCAGATACTGAAAATCAGATTGTCCAAAATATGCAGAGAGAAAGGTGTCGACTGGGTAGTAGCGTTACCAGTTGCACTCTTCTACATGAGAATGGTAGCACACTCTCGAACAGGGCTATCCCCGTATGAGGTGATCTTCGGCAGACCACCAAATATGTGGGGGACGCCTATACCACGCAAAATAACTGATATTGACTGTAATATGCTGACAGATTACTTGGCTTCCTTGATGTCTGCACTACAATCTTGTCGTTCACAGGTAGCTGCAGCCTTTCCCGACAACACTGAGGTGAAACCCCATGACGTAGTTCCGGGGGACCTTGTGCTTGTGAGAAATTTCGACCGAAAGACTCAGTTGGAGCCCAGGTGGAAGACACCCCAGCTGGTCCTGCTGACCACAAGGACAGCCGTGAAGATCGAGGGCAGGAAAGGATGGGTGCATTCAAGTCATATCAAGAAATTTCATGGACTTCCTTCAGATGTAAACAGCCCACCTCGTGTGTCCTCACCAATTGACTCAAAACTACCTCTGGCTGAGGCCGACAGTAAAGAACTATATAAACTAAAATTAAGGCCTAGACCGTCGGACGATTTGATTGTTTAAGTCCTCTCCTAGGTGAAGCGGTTGAATCTGTCTCCGACATGTATCCCCTAGACCTGAATCATGGACAGTCGCGAAAAATAATGAAACGACAGGCGTATTGTAAATCACTGCGTAGCCATTGCATAGTGACATTATTAATCTTGTTTTTCTTAAGTCTTTTAATAATTACTGCAAGTATATTGTTGCACATATATTACCCTATTGCCAGAAATGTTTACAATGTTACTGCTGAACATTCTTTTAGTGACCTACCGCCACATGAATTGTCTTATAGACTTGCGCTGCGCAATAACACTTTCATTAGTATGTTACATCATTCCCATCAGACTAGTAATGCAACTAATTGTTGGGTGTGTGGCCGGCTCCCTCCCTAAAAGAATTATGAAGGAGTCCTGCCTTTCTTTCCACATCCGTTTACACATAATGGCTCCTGTGGAGCATGGTTTAGTTTAATAAATTCCATAGACTCAGACACAGCAGTTTATCAAGACCATTGGGTATGGGGAAATCTGAACCTCGTTTTATTCAAAGTCTGTTACCCTGACAAGGAGGGTCGCCCCAAAGGAACAGGAACTGATCTAGAAAATGAAGTATATGGATTAGGTAACTTTACTCCTAACCTCATGGTTCTAAATGTCGAATCCGAAGTTGAACTAGTTTTACCAACCATGTCAGTATTCCCAGCGAAAGGTGAATTGTGCGTAAGAAAAGTTGGTTCCATACATATGGGCCATAGTAAATGCACTACTACAGTAGAATTCAGTGATCAAGGCAAATCTTCATTTAGAGCTTATCGCCACTCCTACTTTATATGTGGTCAGACTGCATATATGCGTCTACCTCTAGATTGGGATGGTACCTGCTACATTGCATTCCTTTTGCCACCTGTTTTCCTAGCTCCTCCTGATTATTATAGAAATATTCATTTAGTACACAACAGAGAGCGGAGAGATCTCCCAATTGTCGATTACACTGAAACAGCATGGGAAAAATACACAGATTTCAATAAAGGCATCTTTCCCTATATAGGTACTGTTACTAATAGTAAGCTGATACGTAGATTAACTAGAACCCTTGAAGCGGTAGTGAATGAAACTATTTCCGCCTTAGGCAATTTAACAGAAGAGCAGTCTGCTATGCGGATTGTTGTGCTTCAAAATCGTCTTGTCCTTGACGTCATCCTGGCTGATAGGGGCGGAGCTTGTAGGGTCATCGGATCAAGCTGTTGCATTTTCATACCAGAAAATTCGCCATCTGTATATAAGGCCATAACTCGCCTTCATAAGATTGTAAGCCAGATACACCAGAACCCAGGCACCTGGACTTGGTCCGGTTGGTTTTGGAGTGTATTATCTACCTTTGGATGGAAGGTCCTATCCTTCCTAGGTATTGGCTTTCTCATACTATTCAGTTGCTGCTTATGCCTACAATGTGGACCAGCGATTTGTGGTCTGTGTGCCACATCGTGTATTCCACCACCAAGATTTTGTTCGTCCCAGAAGAAAAAAGAAGAACAAATGATGCTATATGAACAGATCAATGGATTAATGAAGATTGATATCTCTTGACGGGCAAGTAGGGGACAAGGAGGGAATGTGGAAATATGGATTTTTCTGGTCAGTTATGTCCCCTATCTTGGACCCCAACGGTTCTATGTGCATGTTACAAGTACATGTATGTTCCCTCCAGTTCCAGTTATGAAGACGCAAACACATGTGCGTCCACCTTCAACATGTCCTCTGTCAGATCCGCCATGTATAGGCCGGATATTCCATTCCTAAGTACGAAAGGCCACCGGCTTTATATGGTTCACCTATGCCATTTTACAGTCCAGGCAAGTAGGCCCTGATTCTGTCATCAAACTCTTCTTGCCTTCTGCCCCTGAAAGCTCCAGTCTGAGCCTGCAACTGTGACCATGAACTTTGTCTCGTTCTCTGCGCGGCTCACAAAGCCTGACATCAGCCTATTCTCTGCCAAGAACTGTATTTCACCTTCGAGTTATCTGCTTCCCCCTCAGCCAATGCATTCCTGTCTAGTAGTTTAAATAAACATTCTTCCAGCTACCGAGCAATGGCTCGGCTTCTCTGTCTTTATACAAGTAATTCATAGCCCTGTTACTATGGAAGATTCCTGCCCCCGCATTTAGTGTAGACACTTAGACGCTTGTACACGCACACACAGTCAGTATAGAATAGATTCTGTCCGAGAGTCCTTCTTTTGTGGATAACATAGTTCTTTAAACATAGGATGTTAGATATGATTTGGGATTAGGTTGACTTGACCCCCCAGACTTTTCGTCTCCACATGTAGAGCTAAACGTCAAGTCCCCTTCACCCCTAGTTACACGTCAATCACACGTCATGCTGCTGCGCGCGCATCTATGCCAAGTATTATTTTATAGATCCACCTATATATGACATCATAACCAATTATGTTCCTTTTTACTCCTTATTACACCCATTTTCGGTTACGCATATGAATCGTCATTTTCCTTATCAATTGTTACGCCTACTGCATTCGCTTCATTGTAATGTATGTACTATAAAAGTCATTTCTTGTCAATAAAGTATGTACTTCACTTCCTGAACCTCCGTGGTGATGGAACTTGGAGCAACCGATTATAATCGATCATTGGAATAAAGCCCATTCCGAACCTCTAATACCACGGATTCTGCCTCTCATTTTACTGAGCTATTTTATTATGTTTCCGTATCAAATTAAGTCCCGGTAATGAATTTTATTTACCACACACTGCTGGAATTAAAGCACCAAAAATATCACCCACAATTTTTGACCAAGTTTCTCTCTTAAAACGTTTTAGTAAATTAATGTTTTCTACATATTCTATCCTATCTATATGAAAAATCTTTGGAAAAACCAGGCCCACATAACACGTGCCATACCAATGGTCAGGCAACTTGTAATAAGCCTTGTTCCCACAAACATAATACACTCCTGGGAAAACTGGATCTTCTCCACCTTTAAAACCCCATCCTGTTGCAATGAAGTATGTATCATGACACTCACTAGTCCCAACAAAATACCTATCATATTGGGATTTCTTTCTGGTAATGCATAGTTTACCCTTCTGTGGTGCATCTAAAGCTAAAGTTGGACTAGCCCCATTCCTCAATTCCTTTCCCATCTCAATATCCCATATTGTCTCACTCACTTTATATTTCCCTGCCTTTTCATGCATGCTCATTCTCCTTTCCTCTACCATGTCTAGGAAAGCCTTCTCCTCTTCTTTCAAACTGCAAGTTAAATTGTTTCTAAAAATGTAATCTAATGTTAATTCTTCTTTCTCAATAAAAATCTCACCAAAAATGTTAGCTTCTTTAGCTGGATTCAGCTTTTTATTCATAGGCAATTGCCCAAAAATGTTATCTTTGTTAGACATTTCATAATCTATTTTCCACAACAAATAAAAAACACTACTTAACACACTACATGAAATCCCATATGTAGCTGGTAAATGGTGATAAGTAACACCTTCTGAAACGGATGCAGGTAATTGCATACAAACGTAGCAATCCCTAACTTCCATTGTCTTTACGTATTCGTACAACAACTTTGAAAAAACATTGCTAGAAAAATCATTAATCGACCTATCTTTATGTATGTAAATGTTACTACTTCTAGTTGGAACTACTTTCTGTGAACTCTTCTCTATGCTAGTCACATTCTCAGTATGTATTCCAAAAATGTCTATCGTGACTCTAAAAGTAACTAGTAAAGCTAATACACCCCATAATAGCATTAATAATCCAGCACAGCAGCAGCACATTCTACACCATCTTTTCAAGAAGGCACATCTACTTTGATTATTCTCTGTGTTAGCCATTTTACTACTTTGGCAGTGTCTTTTGACTTAGCCTCTACTACTCCACTACTAAAACGCTAGAACACTAGATTATTTCAAACAGCTAATCTCAGATTTTCTTCTTTTTACTCTTCTCCAAGTGACACCTTTTGTTCACTCAACTTGGATTTTCATCACTTTTCACTTCTTCTTCAGCAACATCAAATTGTATCAGATCTTCAACAACATCCTGAGCATCCGACTCTTCTCCAATGTCAGTCAAGATAACTTTCAGGATTCCAACAGTTTTCTCCTCAACCACTTCTCGTACGGTCCCCTCTGGATTTCCTTGACTTTCTGCCTCTTCACCTTCAGACAGTGCCACGTACGTCCATTCCGGTGACCTATACTTCTGGTTAGGTTTTCTGATTCTCTTGATCTCCTCTGGTTCTTTTGAGACCTTTTGTTTTTCACCTTTTGCTTGATTCTGACTCGACACCTCGTTCACCTGTTCAGCTTTCGATGAATTTGCCCGTGACAGTCTGTACCTTAGCCTCTTTATTCTGTTAGGCCAAAGATCTCCTCTTACAACCCTTTTCGGTCTCACTTCTTTATTATTTCTTTCTCCGATCCAAGTTCTCTTTCTCAGAACTCGACCCTCTGATTTCTCATTCTCACTCTCATCTGATTCTATTTCATTTGCCTCTTGTCCTTCAACAATTTTCTTTCGCTCCACAGTCTTTTCCACCACTGATTGAGATTTCCCAATTTCTGTCCCTCCTCGGGTCTCCGACACGCAATCTTCTTGCTGTCTACTTGTCCCTTCACCTAGCTTATCAGGAATGTTCCCTACACCTCCTCGGGGGTCTTCCGCAATCTGTCCCTCTCTATCTTCTACTGACCCTGCCTCCTCAGGTGTAATCTCAAGTGGATTTTCAACCTCCTCATCTGATTCAGGAGTAGTCTCTGTGGAACTGCTCTTTTCTCTTCTTTCTTCTCTACTGCTTGTTGGAACTTCAGGCACTCTTACAGAATCCGATCTCTCCTCTGAGACTCCCAATGTTTTTCTTGAAGCCTCTCTTGGAAAGAAAAAAGAATCACCTGACTCTCTTTCTCCTTCACCCCTTTCAGGATTCTTTCTTCCTCTCACTGGTTCAGTTTCTGCATCATCACTGGAATCTGACTCTTCAAAATACTCTTTACCAGTCCCATCTTTTGGATTTGGAACTCTCAGAGTATGACTTGCATGCACCCAGTTTTTCACACCGGCACACTTTACTGCAGTTGTCGTAGTCAGAATAACTTGTCTTGGCCTTCCCCACCTTGGAACCAAGCAATTTCTTCTTCTGTGTACTTTAATCCTCACCCAGTCTCCTGGACTCAGATCATGAGCTTGCTTCTTTTCAAGTGTAGTAGCGTCTTCTCCAACCTGGTGAAAAACAGAATGAACTGCGTCAGCCAGGCCTTTACAGTAATCCAAAATCATGTCATCAGTTATTGTCATCAACTTGTTGACAGGCACAAATGCATGTCTCATTGCACGTCCCATTAATATTTCGTGTGGACTCAAACCTGTGGTTCTATCTGGAGTAGACCTAATAGTCATTAGCACTAGAGGCAAGACATCAGGCCATTTCATTCCAGTGGCTAAACACATCTTACCAATTCGGTTTTTGATTGTGCCATTTATCTGCTCAACAACACCAGAAGCCTCTGGTCTGTATGCACAATGTAGCTTCTGCTGTATGCTCAATGCTTCACAAATTAAACCCATGAGCTCATTGTAGAAGTGTCCACCTCTGTCCGACTCAATTGTCACTGGGAACCCGTACCTAGGAATCAACTCTCTTAACAGTAACTTTGCAACTGTTATTCCATCATTCCTCCTAGTCGGATATGCCTCCACCCATCTTGAGAACAAACAGACTACCACTAGAACATACCTCAATCTGTTCACTTGGGGCATTTCAATGACATCTATTTGCATTCTGGTAAAAGGACCTCCTTCTCTGCCTATTGTTCCTAGGCTCACCACTGTCTTTTTCCCAGTATTGAACTGCTGACAAATCAAACATCTCTGACAGATGCTCTCTGCAATTAGCCTGAACTTTGCATTGTACCAGGTTTGTTTAAAAGACCTAATCATCGCATCCCTCCCCAGATGTCCCTGGCCATGATACATTCTTGCCATTGTCGACAGCATGGAATTAGGCATGACTGGTCTACCGTCTCTATAGATCCAAACATGATCTGCTTCTCTTGGGGCACGACCTGCCTTAATCCAATCTCTCATTTCCTCATCTCCTGGCTCATCCTGCAACTGTTTCACTTCATCCCACGTTTCCAGGACATTAGTAAATCACAGAACAAAAAGACATCTCCCTTTCTCGTGCCCTATTAGTCGAATGATTGTTCTTTGCACAATACTGTGCTATGTCATTGGCAAAATGATTACCAAGAGTAACAAAATCATCTCCTTGTCCATGAGCAGCACACTTCACAACTGCTAGCTCTTTAGGCAGCTATATCGCCTCAAGCAACTTCCCAATCACTTCTGCATTCTTTATTGGAGTCCGACTCGACGTCAAGAAACCTCTCTGTAGCCATAACTGGCCAAAATCATGAACCACTCCAAATCCATACTGACTATCAGTCATCACAGTCACTCTCAGATTTTTCCCAATCTTACAAGCTTTCGTCAATGCCACCAATTCAGCCACCTGAGCAGATCTTACTCCTTTCAAAGGCGAAGCTTCCATAACTTCTGAAACCTTGCACACCGCATATGCTGCACTCAGCACACCATCATCAGTCCTTAGACATGATCCATCCACAAACAGCACATGATCACTCTCAGGCAGTGGCAAATCTCTTATGTCTGGTCTGGGTTTCGTGCAATACTCAAGCACATCCAAACAATCATGATCAACATCATCTCCCACATTCACATTGTCAGCATCTGGCAACAGAGTTGCTGGATTCACATTCACACATCTCTCAAGAGTCACATTTGATGCTCCCAGAATGATTTTCTCATATTTAGTCAGCCGACTATGTGACATGTAGTGAGTCCTGCTTCTTGTCAAAAGAATTGCCACATCATGAGGTACGAATACCCTTACAGGATATCCCATTATTATACCCTCACTCTGTTCCAAGCTTCTGCATGTAGCAGCTACTGCTTTTAGACAACCTGGCAAACCCACAGCTACAGGGTCAAGTGTCGATGAGAAGTACGCAATTGGCCTTCTCAGTTGTCCATGCTTCTGAATCAACACTGAAAGTGCACAACCATTTCTCTCACTGCAGTATAACTCAAACTCTTCTCTTAGTCTGGCATTACCAAAGCAGGGGCTTCACACATTCTGCTCTTCAACTCCTCAAATGCTGCCATTTGTTCTCCATCCAATTCCAATGGGTCTCTCACCTCACTTTTAGTCAATTTAATCAGTGGCTTTGCTATCAGGGAGAAATTACTTATCCACTGACGACAATAACCCACCATCCCCAGAAACATCCTCACTTCTCTCTGGGTCATCGGGGCTCTCATTCCTCTGATAATTTTGATTCTGTCATCGGTCACCTTTCTCAGACCTTTTTCAATATTGTGTCCAAGATAATGCACCTCTTTCTTGCAAAATTGCAATTTGGCTGGAGATACCTTTAACCCTCCATCTGCCAGATGATTCAGTAAAGCTATGGTATCTATTTCACAAGCTTCACGTGTCTTCGATGCCACAAGTAGGTCATCGATGTACTGCACTAGTACTGAGCTTTCAGGCATGATCAAACTCTCCAATGATTTTTTCAACAACTGATTGAATATCGAAGGACTCTCTGTATACCCCTGTGGGATACGACACCATGCTAAAATACGCTGTCCAAACCGAAATGCAAAAATCGGCTGGCTGTCATGGTGCAATGGAATTGAAAAGAAAGCATGACACAAATCAATCACCGTGTACCACTCAGCATCATGAGGAATCTGATACAAAATCACTGACGGATTTGGTACAATGGGACAACATGCCACCACAATTTTGTTAACTTTTCTCAAATCTTGTACAATCCTGAACTTTCCATTAGGTTTCTTTAGCCTCATTATCGGTGAATTACACGGGCTACTCAGTAACTCTCTCAAACACCCTGTTGAATCATTTTGTCGATTATAGGGGTTATTCCCTCAATTATCTCCGGTGTCAATCTGTACTGAGGAATATTAGGATAAACAATCCCCTCTTTCACTGAAATCTTCACTGGATCTACATTATTCATCAATCCCACCTCTTCTCCAGTAAAATCCCAAACCGCTGTTTTCACTGTGTGTCTCAACTCCTGAGGCAAATCATCTGGATTAAACACAGCATATGTACCAACAATCTCACTCTCTCTATTATCTAGAGTCATCCTGTACAAAACATCCTCATCTGGTGTCTCAAAAGCTATTCCATCTGGAGTACAAAAAATTGTGCAGTTCATCTTACACAATATGTCCCTACCTAACAAGTTCACTGGACTAGTGTCACAGACTACAAACTTGTGCATATCTGAGAATTTCCCTATTCTTACCCTTACTGGTTCGGTAAGACGAGTCCTAATCTGTGTATTGGCTACACCAACCACTTGGATTGCTTCGTCCGAGAGAGGAAGATTTCTAATATCTACTGACCTGACAGTTGATCTCGTCGCTCCTGTGTCTACCAAAAAAGTAACACTCTCCCCATTTATTTTCCCATCTACAAATGGTCCTGCCTGGTCTATTTCTAGAGTTGCACCAAGTATGCACTCTTCCTCCTCTCTTCGGCACCGTCAATAGTCCCCTTCAGACTCACTCCCCTCATTCTTTAACCAGTACTGCTGTACCGGGTTTGAACTTCTCGGTTTGTTTACCTGCTCATCATTGTAGAATCCTGAGTCCTGGTTATACTTTTGGGACCCTCTATTCTGCGGCAAGGGCGGTTTTGGCTCTTGACTCTGCTGTCTGACAACCTTCTGCTGTTGCTGCTGATGATTACACCCCTCGTTGTGCACCTGTTGATTTAAGGGTTTATTCTCATTACTCTCTAATGGTGGATTGGTACACTCGGATCTCCAATGCCCCAATTGTCGACAGTTGTGACAAGGGAACTTTTTCTTTGCTTCTTCTAGATTCCCCTTCCCTTTTCCTGCATATCTGGGTCTATTTCCTTGATTATTCGCTTGTTCCACCATCTGTGCTTCTTGTCTTTCAGCAACCTTCACCTGTGCCCACATTGCCTTTTCTTTCAGCTTTCTCTGTTTTGCTTCAATCTCATCACTGAAGTACTTTGCATGTCTCAAGATTTCATCAATCTTTTTACTCAACTGTGTGCTCACGTATTCTTTCGCTAATTTCAGGTCTCAAGCCATATACAAATCTGTATACAAAATGACTCAAATCCTTGTCACCCGGGTGTTCATCTCCACTGAACTGTTTAAAAGCCAGTATCAGCCTTTCGTAAAAAGCATGAACTGATTCTTTCGCTTCCTGATGTGTTCGATCTATCTTTACCCAGTCTGTCTCTTTTGGGGGTACCTTATTTTTCAGGAACACAATAACCTGATCATATTTCTTCATCACCTCTGGATCTGGTGCTCCTGTTTTCGGATCTCTTGGATACTCCTTAGCAGGCCAATCTACAACTATTTTACACTCTGCCCATAAGTCTGCTGGAACAATTATATCAAACAGACTATTCAGATCAATCCACAGCACCTTTGACAATTTCACAAACCTGTCTACCTGCCTATACCACTCGACAGGCTTTTCTCTCAGTCGAGGAAAATCATTCGTAAATGACAAAATATCCTGTCTAGTCCATGAGACATGTACATATCCTCCTCCAGGAATCTCTCTCATAGGATAAGCATCCACTGTTTTTTCTTTTTCTCTCATAGGGAAAGCTGAATAAGTCCTGTCCACTGAATCTTCCCTTTTCTTGTACCACCTATCCTTCCACTTTTCCACATCACCCCATTTTCGCAATAAGGCAATCATTTCCTTAATCTGCCCTGTTCTACCAACACCATTTAGATTCTCAATGTCCTTGTCGGAGAAATCCACCCTGTAAGGCTTCTGCAAAGCTTTCACCTTATCCATGTCAACTCCTTGTTCACTCGCTATTGCTTTTAACCTGTCATGTGTACTTTTAGCCCTCCAGGTGATACTCTTGCACATGAATAACAACTCTCCATCATGATGGTTTTTCAGTATATCTGTAGGAATTGTTCCTGCAATAAGCTCCTCCAATTCTATGCGCAACCTGGCTACATCAATTGCCTGTGAATCTTTATCCTTCTTTTGAAGAACTTTCAACCAATCATTCAAATCCTCAGCTGTTATTTCTGTAGACTTTTTCACCGCACCCACTTGTTCTGTCATCCTCTGTGGTTCCAAAATCGTTCCTCCCAAACAACCAGTATTCAATCCTGAATTAGACTGCACATCTAATCCTCTACTACATGTGTCATGTCTCAGCTGTCTCAAATTATTTCTTCCTGTTCTCATTCCTGATTCCTCCAAAGAACAAGTACCAACCAAACCATTTCCAACATAAGGAACTGTCAAACCATTTTCACCCATTCTTTGCTTATCAAAAATAGGCACAACCGGACCTATGGTTACAGGCACTGTAACAGCTTCTAGATTTTTCGTCAGCTCTCTAATTTTCTCAGACAGCTCAGATGTGGTTCTGGCTAATTCTCTTGTTTTCTCATCATTGACTCGATTCTCTCTCTCTTTCCCTTTCCATGAAAGAGCTACCACTTTTCAGATCAGGTGTCACAGCCTCAGTTTTAATAATCCGTAAAGTATCTCTTACAGGAGTAGCAACTGGCGTGTTCTCTTCTGGTTCTGGTCTATATGGAGGTGGTCTCTTGTAAATCATATCATCCAAGACCTCATCCTCGTAATCATTAGCCCCATACCTTCTCACTTCTGCATCAGGCACCTTTTCTGTACCCTTCCTCCCTTCCGCTTCCTCAACAGTTCTCATAGGATATAATCCCTCTGACATACTAGCATCTCGCCATCTCCTCATTCGATCATGATGAGTTTCACGATCATATTGTCTCCCGAACATATACCTATAGTTGCCTCCACTCCTCTGCTTTTCTCGCTAATGCACCTCATCTTCCCATTCCACCAACGCCTCGAACTGTGTCGGCCTTGGTCTAGGCTCTAGACACATCATTTTTTCCCGTAAATTTCTCAACACGGCCAAATTAAATGAACCATGTTCCGGAAACACTAAAACACCATCCTCCTTAGTGTACTTAGCCCAGTTATCTAACCATATACAGGTATGATACCCATATTTCGCAACCATGAAGGATGCAGGAGTTTTCGTCGGAGGTAGCAATTCACCTTCTCTAGTTATTATGTTTTTATCCTTGTCAAACCATCTTTTAATTTTACCGAACAAGGATTTCTTCTTCTTTTCCTCCGGTTGGTAATACATTTTAACGTTTACCAATATTCTCTAGTCCCTTCCGCAACTGTACGATCTTCTGTCCAATAACAGCGCGACTCACACCAACGCACCAATCCTGGAGCGTCTACGTCACCCTGTACTCCTTCCAATCCCTGCGCGGCTCACACCAACGCACCAATCCCAGCACGAGCACTGTTCTGATCCACTACCCAATCACAGCGCGGTCTGTATGACTCCCTGACGTCACCGCTGCAGACGCTTTTGCTCTGTCTCCTGTCACTCGTCTACCCCTCCTTTACAAAGCCTTCTCAGTAGACTTCGTTTCAGATTCTACAAAATCTATTAGTTACAACATATAAACATCTCCATTGTCTGCTTCGCTAACCACAGAATAGTAAAGAAAATCTTTCTCACAAGAATCCCGCTTCTCTCTAGAACAGCGCTTGCCTCTGCTCTACCACGGAATTATTACTTTCGTTGACACAGTAGCACATCCCTCTACTCTGCCCTTCTAACATGCATCCATTAAGTGTTTCCTCTAGGACTGCTCCAAAGAGTCTTACAATCAACTGAATGCTCATACATTCATGCACTTTCACACCAGAAAATGTAGCACAACCACACAGAATCCTGCCTTTCCCGAGAACAGCGAACAGTCTGTCCCACTACAGAATTATAACACGCGTTAACCAAGCAGCGCTTACCTCTGCCCAGTCCTTCAGAAAAGCTCAGAGAATACCTATTACTACTCCAGCGATAAGCTTTAACGGCGAACCTTACGGATCCCTGGGACTTAAGACCAGAGTTTCACAGATAACCTTCGCTACCATACGCACTCCTTTTATACTGAAAATATATCCCTAATAGTAACACACGACGATGTCACCTATTCCGAACCCAGACAATGTGACGCGCAACTTCAATTGTCACACGTTTTTCCCCGCATACGTACAGGGCCAACAATCCCGTTTTTCCCGAGAGCAGCACTCACTTCCCTCTGCCCTACTACGGAACCGTCACCAGCTCCCAAGTTCCAGAAGCCGTACACACTACATAAAACTCAACACGACGACTACAACATATAGTATTAGTACATATACCAACATGAATCACTAAATCAATAAATCAAAAGCCTATGTACAAGCAATCTATCAGATCAAGACAATAATCTAAAACCATCATACTGCTACCAGGAAACTGCTGCAGATCGGCGCATATAAATTCTCCCTACTTCCGCGGACAGAGTAAACCTACAGTCGCACGCACATACACTCTTCATACGCTAGGGCCCATTACACTAACATTCATTCTATTACTCTATCCACACTGAATATATGAGAGCAACCTAAACCAATCTGCATCTAAAGCGAGGTCAATGCGACCATAAAGAAATTGATCTGAGTCATGATTTTAAAACATAGGGGAAACATTTGAAACTCAATAAATGACAAAGAAATAACCACCCGACACTGGAATTCAAACAAATGGTTGTTTATCTAAATTAATTCAGATGAAAGTCAATCAATAGCAAGATCATTATTCTCATAGTTACCTATTCTAGCTAAATGGGTCAGGACAGGTCTCTCAGTAAAGTCTCCCGAGTCGCCGTCCTCTCGATCAGCATCGATCCTCACGAGCATAGGTTCAGGAAGAAGTGGCCTCAAATGCAAAATGCTAAAGCTACAGACCCTCTCTAGTCTAGTAATATTTATAACAAAACTAGCAAAATAAATGTAACAAATAAACTCTGAATGTCCGTTGAGCCGCTGAGCAGAGCGAACAGGAAAGGATGTCGCTTGGTAACATTTAGAAAAACCTCCGCTCAGGAAAAATCACAAAATTAAAAACATGGAAGAAGGAAACTCGAGGTTGCAAGCGATACATTCATGAATACCATAGCAGAGCCACCGCAGGTTTATCTTTGTTCATTGTGGCTTTATTCTTTTCCAAGGGCAATTGGAAGCATGCCCGGAGCTGCTGTCCTCACGGAAACTTTTAAATCAGACAGAGGCTGTGGTCAGGTGACTTCCAACCATGTTCAGCAAGGCCTCTCGTCACATCTCAATCACTCGAGCGCAGGCTGTAAATAGCAGCCATCTTTGTTTAGGCCAAAACGGACCATCTTAATTAAAAGAAACACAAAACAACGTTACCACATCATAATGATTATACAGTGTTAATCCCCACTAATACCCTTATGTGTATGTAATTACCTAGCAATCTGCGACACAAGAAAGCATCATAGCACGTTATTTTAAAAGCGTAAACACGAAACAAATAGCACTTTAGCAACACCTATTTAATTAAATTGCACATCAACTTAGTTCACGTATTATTTAAGAAACATATATGCATTCCCACGTGTAATTTCTCTCATTAGTAATGATGGTTAATCAAGACTTTTAACAAAACTAATAATTAGTGATTATAAATTAGTAATTTTAATCATAACATATAAACAAAACTGGAGCTTAAAACTCAATAAATTTTCAACAGAAAACTCTGCTCCAGCAGTTCTCTCCCTCTAAAGCAGCTCTGCTGACCTGGTTTTTTGGCTCTAAAGCAGCTCTGCTGACCTGGTTTCTCTGGCTCTAAAGCAGCTCTGCTGACCTGGTTCTCTGGCTCTAAAGCAGCTCTTCTGACCTGGTTCGGTGGCTCTAAAGCAGCTCTGCTGACCTGGTTTTCTGGCTCTAGAGCAGCTCTGCTAACCTGGTTCTCTGGCTCTAAAGCAGATCTGCTGGCATGGTTCACTGGCTCTAAAGCAGCTCTGTTGACCTGGTTCTCTGGCTGTAGAGCAGCTCTGCTTTCCTGGTTCTTAGGCTCTAGAGAAGCTCTGCTGACCTGGTTCTCTGGCTCTACAACGGCTCTGCAGACCTGGTTCTCTGGCTCTAAAGCAGCACTGCTGACCTGGTGGTTCTCTGGCTCTAAAACAGCTCTGCTGACCTGGTTCTGTGGCTCTAAAGAAGCTCTGCTGACCTAGTTCTCTGGCTCTACAGGAGCTCTGCTGACCTGGTTCTCTGGCTCTACAGCAGTTCTGATGAACTGGTTCTCTGGCTCTAAAGAGGCTCTGCTGACCTGGTTCTCTGGCTCTAGAGCAGCTCTGCTGACCTGGTTCTATGGCTGTAAAGAATCTCCTCTGACCTGGTTCTCTGGCTCTACAGCAGCTCTGCTGGACTGGTTCTCTGCCTCTAGAGCAGCTTTGCTGACCTGGATCTTAGGCTTGAGAGCAGCTCTGCTGACCTGGTTCTCTGGCTCTAAAGCAGCTCTGCTGACCTGGTTCTCAAGCAGATCTGCTGACCTGGTTCTCTGGCTCTAAAACGGCTCTGCTTACCTGGTTCTCTGACTCTAAGCAGCTCTGCTGACCTGGTTGTCTGGATGTGAAACATGCTTTTTTGACGTGATTCGGTGGCTATAAAGCAGCTTTGCTGACCTGGTTCTCTGGCTCTACAATGGCTCTGCTGACCTGGTTCTGTTGCTCTAAAGCAGCTCTGCTAACCTAGTTCTCTGGCTCTAGAGCAGCTCTGCTAACCTGATGTTTCTCTGGCTCTAAAACAGCTCTGCTGAACTGGTTCTGTGATTCTAAAGAAGCTCTGCTGACCTAGTTCTCTGGCTCTACAGCAGCTCTGCTGACCTGGTTCTCTGGCTCTAAAGCAGCTCTGCTGACCTCTTGTTTCTCTGGCTCTAAAACATCGCTCTGCTGACCTGGTTCTGTGGCTCTAAAGAAGCTCTGCTGACTTAGTTCTCTGGCTCTACAGTAGCTCTTATGACCTGGTTCTCTGGCTCTAATGAGGCTCTGATGACCTGGTTCTCTGGCTGTAGAGCAGCTCTGCTGACCTGGTTCTATGGCTGTAAAGAATCTCCTCTGACCTGGTTCTCTGGCTCTACAGCAGCTCTGCTGAACTGGTTCTCTGCCTCTAGAGCAGCTCTGCTGACCTGGTTCTCTGGCTCTACAGCAGCTCTGCTGACCTGGATCTCTGGCTCTAAAGCAGCTCTGCTGACCTGGTTCTCAAGCAGTTTTGCTGACCTGGTTCTCTGGCTCTAAATAGGCTCTGCTTACCTGGTTCTCTGACTCTAAAGCAGCTCTGCTGACCTGGTTCTATGGCTGTAAAGCGGCTCTGCTGACATGTTTCTCTGGCTCTAAAGCAGCTCTGCTCACCTTGTTCTCTGGCTGTAGAGCAGCCCTGCTGGCCTGGTTCTTAGGCTCTAGAGCAGCTCTTCTGACTTGGTTCTCTGGCTCTATAACGACTCTGCTGACCTGGTTCTCTGCCTTTAGAGCAGCTCTGCTGACCTGGTTCTTATGCTCTAGAGCAGCTCTGCTGACCTGGTTTCTATGGCTCTAAAGCAGCTCTGCTGACCTGGTTCTCTGACTCTAAAGCAACTCTGCTGACCTGGTTCTCTCCCTCTAAAGCAGCTCTGCTGACCTGGTTCTCTGGCTCAAAAGCAGCTCTGCTGACCTGGTTCTCCCCCTCTAAAGCAGCTCTGCTGACCTGGTTCTCTCCCTCTAAAGCAGCGCTGCTAACCTGGTTCTCTGGCTCTATGGCAGCTCTGCTGACCTGGTTCTCTGCCTCTAGGGCAGCTCTGCTGAACTGGTTCTTAGGCTCTAGAGCAGCTGTGCTGACCTGGTTTCTCTGGCTCTAGAGCAGCTCTGCTGACCTGGTTCTCTCCCTCTAAAGCAGCTCTGCTGACCTGGTTCTCTGGCTCTAAAGCAGGTCTGCTGACCTGGTTTCTCTGGCTCTAAAGCAGCTCTGCTGACCTGGTTCTCTGGCTCTAAAGCAGCCCTTCTGACCTGGTTCGGTGGCTCTAAAGCAGCTCTGCTGACCTGGTTTTCTGGCTCTAGAGCAGCTCTGCTGACCTGGTTCTATGGCTGTAAAGAATCTCCTCTGACCTGGTTCTCTGGCTCTACAAAGACTCTGCTGACCTGGTTCTCTGGCTCTAAAGCAGCTCTGCTGACCTGGTGGTTCTCTGGCTCTAAAACAGTTCTGCTGACCTGGTTCTGTGGCTCTAAAGAAGCTCTGCTGACCTAGTTCTCTGGCTCTACAGCAGCTCTGCTGACCTGGTTCTCTGGCTCTACAGCAGTTCTGATGACCTGGTTCTCTGGCTCTAAAGAGGCTCTGCTGACCTGGTTATCTGGCTCTAGAGCAGCTCTGCTGACCTGGTTCTATGGCTGTAAAGAATCTCCTCTGACCTGGTTCTCTGGCTCTACAGCAGCTCTGCTGGACTGGTTCTCTGCCTCTAGAGCAGCTCTGCTGACCTGGATCTTAGGCTCGAGAGCAGCTCTGCTGACCTGGTTCTCTGGCTCTAAAGCAGCTCTGCTGACCTGGTTCTCAAGCAGATCTGCTGACCTGGTTCTCTGGCTCTAAAGCGGCTCTGCTTACCTGGTTCTCTGACTCTAAAGCAGCTCTGCTGACCTGGTTCTCTGGCTGTAAAGCAGCTCTTCTGACCTGGTTCGGTGGCTCTAAAGCAGCTTTGCTGACCTGGTTCTCTGGCTCTACAATGGCTCTGCTGACCTGGTTCTGTTGCTCTAAAGCAGCTCTGCTGACCTGGTTCTCTGGCTCTAGAGCAGCTCTGCTAACCTGATGTTTCTCTGGCTCTAAAACAGCTCTGCTGAACTGGTTCTGTGGTTCTAAAGAAGCTCTGCTGACCTAGTTCTCTGGATCTACAGCAGCTCTGCTGACCTGGTTCTCTGGCTCTAAAGCAGCTCTGCTGACCTCTTGTTTCTCTGGCTCTAAAACATCGCTCTGCTGACCTGGTTCTGTGGCTCTAAAGAAGCTCTGCTGACGTAGTTCTCTGGCTCTACAGTAGCTCTGCTGAACTGGTTCTCTGCCTCTGGAGCAGCTCTGCTGACCTGGTTCTCTGGCTCTAAAGCAGCTCTGCTGACCTGGTTTCTCTGCCTCTAAAGAAGCTCTGCTGACCTAGTTCTCTGGCTCTACAGCAGCTCTGCTGACCTGGTTCTCTGGCTCTAAAGCAGCTCTGCTGACCTGGTTCTCAAGCAGTTCTGCTGACCTGGTTCTCTGGCTCTAAAGAGGCTCTGCTTACCTGGTTCTCTGACTCTAAAGCAGCTCTGCTGACCTGGTTCTATGGCTGTAAAGCGGCTCTGCTGACATGTTTCTCTGGCTCTAAAGCAGCTCTGCTGACCTTGTTCTCTGGCTGTAGAGCAGCCCTGCTGGCCTGGTTCTTAGGCTCTAGAGCAGCTCTTCTTACTTGGTTCTCTGGCTCTATAACGACTCTGCTGACCTGGTTCTCTGCCTTTAGAGCAGCTCTGCTGACCTTGTTCTTATGCTCTAGAGCAGCTCTGCAGACCTAGTTTCTCTGGCTCTAAAGCAGCTCTGCTGACCTGGTTCTCTGGCTCTAAAGCAACTCTTCTGACCTGGTTCGGTGGCTCTAAAGCAGCTCTGCTGACCTGGTTTTCTGGCTCTAGAGCAGCTCTGCTGACCTAGGTCTCTGGCTCTACAGCAGCTCTGCTGACCTGGTTCTCTGGCTCTACAGCAGTTCTGATGACCTGGTTCTCTGGCTCTAAAGAGGCTCTGCTGACCTGGTTCTCTGGCTCTAGAGCAGCTCTGCTGACCTGGTTCTCTGGCTGTAAAGAATCTCCTCTGACCTGGTTCTCTGGCTCTACAGCAGCTCTGCTGGACTGGTTCTCTGCCTCTAGAGCAACTCTGCTGACCTGGATCTTAGGCTCGAGAGCAGCTCTGCTGACCTGGTTCTCTGGCTCTAAAGCAGCTCTGCTGACCTGGTTCTCAAGCAGATCTGCTGACCTAGTTCTCTGGCTCTAAAGCGGCTCTGCTTACCTGGTTCTCTGACTCTAAAGTAGCTCTGCTGACCTGGTTTCTATGGCTCTACTGCAGCTCTGCTGACCTGGTTCTCTGGCTCTAGAGCAGCTCTGTTGACCTTGGTCTTAGGCTCTAGAGCAGCTCTGCTGACCTGGTTGTATGGCTGTGAGTCAGCTCTGCTGACCTGGTTCTCTGGCTCTAAAGCAACTCTGCTGACCTGGTTCTATGGCTCTAAAGCAGCTCTGCTGACCTGGTTCTATGGCTCTAAAGCTGCTCTGCTGACCTGGTTCTGTGGCTTTGAAACAGCTCTGTTGACCTGGTTCTCTGGCTCTAGAGCAGGTCAGCTGACCTGGTGCTCTCCCTATAAAGTAGCTCTGCTGACCTGGTTCTCAGTCACTAAAGCAGCTCTGCTGACCTGGTGTCTCTGACGCTAAAGCAGCTCTGCTGACCAGGTTCTCTCCCTCTAAAGCAGCTCTGCTGACCTGGTTCTCTGGCTCTACGGCAGCTCTGCTGACCTGGTTCTCTCCGTCTAAAACAGCTCTGCTTATGACGTTCTCTGGCTCTAAAGCAGATCTGCTGACCTGGTTCTCTCCCTCTAAAGCTCTCTGCTGATCTCGTTCTCTGGCTCTACGGCTGCTCTGCTGACCTGGTTCTCTGCCTCTAGAGCAGCTCTGCTGACCTGGTTCTTAGGCTCTAGAGCAGCTCTGCTGACCTGGTGTCTATGGCTCTACAGCAGCTCTGCTGACCTGGTTCTCTGACTCTAGAGCTGCTCTGTTGACCTGGGTCTTAGGCTCTAGAGCAGCTCTGCTGACCTGGTTCTCTGGCTCTAAATCAGCTCTGCTGACCTGGTTCTCTGGCTCTAAAGCAGCTCTACTGACCTGGTTCAATGGCTCTAAAGCAGCTCTGCTGACCTGGTTCTCTGGCTTTGAAGCTGCTCTGCTGACCTGGTTCTCTGGCTCTAGAGCAGCTATGCTGACCTGGTTCTGTCCCTCTAAAGCAGCTCTGCTGACCTGGTTCTCTGGCTCTAAAGCAGGTCTGCTGACTTGGTTTCTCTGGCTCTAAAGCAGCTCTGCATACCTAGTTTCTCTGGCTCTAGAGCAGCTCTGATGGCCTGTTTCTCTGGCTCTAAAGCAGCTCTTCTGACCTGGTTCTATGGCTCTAAAGCAGCTCTTCTGACCTGGTTCTCTGGCTCTACAATGGCTCTGCTGACCTGGATCTGTTGCTCTAAAGCAGCTCTACAGACCGGGTTCTCTGGCTCTAGGGCAGCTCTGCTAACATGGTTATCTGGCTCTAAAGCAGATCTTCTGGCCTGGTTCTCTGGCTCTAAAGCTGCTCTGTTGACCTGGTTCTCTGGCTCTAGAGCAGCTCTGCTGTCCTGGATCTTAGGCTCTAGAGCAGCTCTGATGACCTGGTTCTCTGGCTCTACAACGGCTCTTCTGACCTGGTTCTCTGGCTCTAAAGCAGCTCTGCTGACCTGGTTTCTCTGGCTCTACAGCAGCTCTGCTGACCTGGTTCTCTGGCTCCAAAGCAGCTCTGCTAAACTGGTTCTCTGTCTGTAGAGCAGCTCTGATGACCTCGTTCTAAGGCTCTAGAGCAGCTCTGCTGACCTGGTTCTCTGGCTCTAGAGCAGCTCTGTTGACCTGGTTCTCTGGCTCTAAAGCAGCTCTGCTGACTTGGTTCTCTCTGTCTAAAGCAGCAATGCTGACCTGGTTTCTCTGGCTCTACAGCAGCTCTCCTGTCCTGGTCTCTGCCTCAAGAGCAGTTCTGCTGACCTGGTTCTTAGGCTCTATAGCAGCTCTGCTGACCTGGTTTCTCTGGCTCTACAGCAGCTCTGCTGACCTGGTTCTCTGGCTCTAGAGCAGCTCTGCTGACCTGGTTCTCTGGCTCTAGAGCAGCTCTGCTGACCTGGTTCTCTGGCTCTAGAGCAGCTCTGCTGACCTGGTTCTATGGCTCTAAAGCAGCTCTGCTGGCCTGGTTCTCTGACTCTAAAGCAACTCTGCTGACCTGGTTCTCTCACTCTAAAGCAGCTCTGCTGACATGGTACTCTGGCTCTAAAGCAGCTCTGCTGACCTGGTTCTCCCCCTCTAAAGTAGCTCTGCTGACCTGGTTCTCTGGCTCTACGGCAGCTCTGCTGACATGGTTCTCTGCCTCTACAGCAGCTCTGCTAACCTGTTTTCAGGCTCTAGAGCAGCTCTGCTGACCTGGTGTCTATGGCTCTACAGCAGCTCTGCTGACCTGGTTCTCTGACTCTAGAGCAGCTCTGTTGACCTGGGTCTTAGGCTCTAGAGCAGCTCTGCTGACCTGCTTCTCTGGCTCTAAAGCAGCTCTGCTGACCTGGTTCTCTGGCTCTAAAGCAGCTCTGCTGACCTGGTTCTATGGCTCTAAAGTAGCTCTGCTGACCTGGTTCTCTGGCTTTGAAGCTGCTCTGCTGACCTGGTTCTCTGGCTCTAGAGCAGCTCTGCTGACCTGGTTCTCTCCCTCTAAAGCAGCTCTGCTGACCTGGTTCTCTGAATCTAAAGCAGCTCTGCTGACTTGGTTTCTCTAGCTCTAAAGCAGCTCTGCAGACCTAGTTTCTCTGGCTCTAGAGCAGCTCTGCTGACCTGTTTCTCTGGCTCTAAAGCAGATCTTCTGACCTGGTTCTATGGCTCTAAAGCAGCTCTGCTGAACTGGTTCTCTGGCTCTACAATGGCTCTGCTGACCTGGTTCTGTTGCTCTAAAGCAGCTCTGCTGACCTGGTTCTCTGGCTCTAGAGCAGCTCTGCTGACCTGGTTCTATGGCTGTGAAGAATCTCCTCTGACCTGGTTCTCTGGCTCTACAGCAGCTCTGCTGAACTGGTTCTCTGCCTCTAGAGCAGCTCTGCTGACCTGGTTCTTAGGCTCGAGAGCAGCTCTGCTGACCTGGTTCTCTGGCTCTAAAGCAGCTCTGCTAACCTGGTTCTTAAGCATTCTGCTGACCTGGTTCTCTGGCTCTAAAGCGGCTCTGCTTACCTGGTTCTCTGACTCTAAAGCAGCTCTGCTGACCTGGTTCTATGGCTGTAAAGCGGCTCTGCTGACATGGTTCTCTTGCTCTAAAGTAGCTCTGCTGACCTTGTTCTCTGGCTGTAGAGCAGCCCTGCTGGCCTGGTTCTTAGGCTCTAGAGCAGCTCTGCTGACTTGGTTCTCTGGCTCTATAACGACTCTGCTGACCTGGTTCTCTGCCTTTAGAGCACCTCTGCTGACCTGGTTTCTATGGCTCTAAAGCAGCTCTGCTGACCTGTTTCTCTGACTCTTAAGCAAGCTCTGCTGACCTGGTTCTCTCCCTCTAAAGCAGCTCTGCTGACCTGGTTCTCTGGCTCTAAAGCAGCTCTGCTGACCTGGTTAACCCCCTCTACAGCAGCTCTGCTGACCTGGTTCTCTCCATCTAAAGCAGCTCTGCTGACCTGGTTCTCTGGCTCTACGGCAGCTCTGCTGACCTTGTTCTCTGCTTCTAGAGCAACTCTGCTGACCTGGTTCTTAGGCTCTAGAGCAGCTGTGCTGACCTGGTTTCTATGGCTCTACGGCAGCTCTGCTGACCTGGTTCTCTGACTCTAGAGCAGCTCTGTTGACCTGGGTCTTAGGCTCTAGAGCAGCTCTGCTGACCTGGTTCTCTGGCTCTAAAGCAACTCTGCTGACCTGGTTCTCTGGTTCTAAAGCAGCTCTGCTGACCTGGTTCTATGGCTCTAAAGCAGCTCTGCTGACCTGGTTCTCTGGCTCTACAGCAGCTCTTCTGACCTGGTTCGGTGGCTCTAAAGTAGCTCTGCTGACCTGGTTCTCTGGCTCTACAATGGCTCTGCTGACCTGGTTCTGTTGCTCTAAAGCAGCTCTGCTGACCTGGTTTCTCTGGCTCTAAAGCAGCTCTGCGGACCTGGTTCTCTGGCTCTAAAGCAGCTCTGCTGACCTGGTTCTCTGGCTCTACAATGGCTCTGCTGACCTGGTTCTTAGGCTCTAGAGCAGCTCTGCTGACCTGGTGTCTATAGCTCTACAGCAGCTCTGCTGACCTGGTTCTCTGACTCTAGAGCAGCTCTGTTGACCTGGGTCTTAGGCTCTAGAGCAGCTCTGCTGACCTGCTTCTCTGGCTCTAAAGCAGCTCTGCTGACCTGGTTCTCTGGCTCTAAAGCAGCTCTACTGACCTGGTTATATGGCTCTAAAGCAGCTCTGCTGACCTGGTTCTCTGGCTTTGAAGCTGCTCTGCTGACCTGGTTCTCTGGCTCTAGAGCAGCTCTGCTGACCTGGTTCTGTCCCGCTAAAGCAGCTCTGCTGACCTGATTCTCTGGCTCTAAAGCAGGTCTGCTGACTTGGTTTCTCTGGCTCTAAAGCAGCTCTGCAGACCTAGTTTCTCTGGCTCTAGAGCAGCTCTGCTGGCCTGTTTCTCTGGCTCTAAAGCAGCTCTGCTGACCTGGTTCTCTGGCTCTACAATGGCTCTGCTGACCTGGTTCTGTTGCTCTAAAGCAGCTCTGCTGACCTGGTTCTCTGGCTCTAGAGCAGCGCTGCTAACCTGGTTCTCTGGCTCTAAAGCAGATCTTCTGGCCTGGTTCTCTGGCTCAAAAGCAGATCTGCTGACCTGGTTCTCTGGCTCTAGAGCAGCTCTGCTGTCCTGAATCTTAGGCTCTAGAGCAGCTCTGCTGACCTGGTTCTCTGGCTCTACAACGGCTCTGCTGACCTGGTTCTCTGGCTCTAAAGCAGCTCTGCTGACCTGGTTCTGTGGCTCTAAAGAAGCTCTGCTGACCTTGTTCTCTGGCTTTACAGCAGCTCTGCTGACCTGGTTCTCTGGCTCTGAAGCAGCTCTGCTGACCTGATGTTTCTCTGGCTCTAAAACATCGCTCTGCTGACCTGGTTCTGTGGCTCTAAAGAATCTCTGCTGACCTAGTTCTCTGGCTCTACAGAAGCTCTGATGACCTGGTTCTATGGCTGTGAAGAATCTCCTCTGACCTGGTTCTCTGGCTCTACAGCAGCTCTGCTGAACTGGTTCTCTGCCTCTAGAGCAGCTCTGCTGACCTGGTTCTTAGGCTCGAGAGCAGCTCTGCTGACCTGGTTCTCTGGCTCTAAAGCAGCTCTGCTGACCTGGTTCTCAAGCATTCTGCTGACCTGGTTCTCTGGCTCTAAAGCGGCTCTGCTTACCTGGTTCTCTGACTCTAAAGCAGCTCTGCTGACCTGGTTCTATGGCTGTAAAGCGGCTCTGCTGACATGGTTCTCTGGCTCTAAAGCAGCTCTGCTGACCTTGTTCTCTGGCTGTAGAGCAGCCCTGCTGGCCTGGTTCTTAGGCTCTAGAGCAGCTCTGCTGACTTGGTTCTCTGGCTCTATAACGACTCTGCTGACCTGGTTCTCTGCCTTTAAAGCAGCTCAGCTGACCTGGTTTCTATGGCTCTAAAGCAGCTCTGCTGACCTTGTTCTCTGGCTCTAAAGCAGCTCTGCTGACCTGGTTCACCCCCTCTAAAGCAGCTCTGCTGACCTGGTTCAATGTCAACTGATACTTGTATAGCGCACTACTCACCCGCAAGGGTCTCAAGGCGCTTGTACGAATACCGCTGTGGAACCCATCCTGGCTTTCCCTGTGAGGCGTCCACTCCTGGGCGCCCCCAAGGTGGAGGCCAGGCATCCTTAGCGTTGTGGGGGCCGTTGTGGAGATTGAGCAAGCTATTGCCCAGAGTTGCAGAGTGGGACTCCATGATTGGAATAGGCACCGAGGCGAGAATTATCAGGTCCGTGGAATTTTTTAGCCCAAGACCCGCCGAGGCGGGGAATTGAACCCTGGTCCCGGGCTAGACCTCTGCATCAGGGTCAGCCGCTCTAATCATTGAGCCACACTTCTCTCCCTCTAAAGCAGCTCTGCTAACCTGGTTCTCTGGCTCTACGGCAGCTCTGCTGACCTTGTTCTCTGCCTCTAGAGCCACTCTGCTGACCTGGTTCTTAGGCTCTAGAGCAGCTGTGCTGACCTGGTTTCTATGGCTCTACGGCAGCTCTGCTGACCTGGTTCTCTGACTCAAGAGCAGCTAAGTTGACCTGGGTCTTAGGCTCTAGAGCAGCTCTGCTGACCTGGTTCTCTGGCTCTAAATCAGCTCTGCTGACCTGGTTCTCTGGCTCTACAGCAGCTCTTCTAACCTGGTTCGGTGGCTCTAAAGCAGCTCTGCTGACCTGGTTCTCTGGCTCTACAATGGCTCTGTTGACCTGGTTCTGTTGCTCTAAAGCAGCTCTGCTGACCTGGTTTCTCTGGCTCTAAAGCAGCTCTGCTGACCTGGTTCTCTGGCTCTACAGCAGCTCTTCTGACCTGGTTCGGTGGCTCTAAAGCAGCTCTGCTGACCTGGTTCTCTGGCTCTACAATGGCTCTGCTGACCTGGTTCTTAGGCTCTAGAGCAGCTCTGCTGACCTGGTGTCTATGGCTCTACAGCAGCTCTGCTGACCTGGTTCTCTGACTCTAGAGCAGCTCTGTTGACCTGGGTCTTAGGCTCTAGAGCAGCTCTGCTGACCTGCTTCTCTGGCTCTAAAGCAGCTCTGCTGACCTGGTTCTCTGGCTCTAAAGCAGCTCTACTGACCTGGTTCTATGGCTCTAAAGCAGCTCTGCTGACCTGGTTCTCTGGCTTTGAAGCTGCTCTGCTGACCTGGTTCTCTGGCTCTAGAGCAGCTCTGCTGACCTGGTTCTGTCCCTCTAAAGCAGCTCTGCTGACCTGGTTCTCTGGCTCTAAAGCAGGTCTGATGACTTGGTTTCTCTGGCTCTAAAGCAGCTCTGCAGACCTAGTTTCTCTGGCTCTAGAGCAGCTCTGCTGGCCTGTTTCTCTGGCTCTAAAGCAGCTCTGCAGACCTGGTTCTCTGGCTCTACAATGGCTCTGCTGACCTGGTTCTGTTGCTCTAAAGCAGCTCTGCTGACCTGGTTCTCTGGCTCTAGAGCAGCGCAGCTAACCTGGTTCTCTGGCTCTAAAGCAGATCTTCTGGCCTGGTTCTCTGGCTCAAAAGCAGATCTGCTGACCTGGTTCTCTGGCTCTAGAGCAGCTCTGCTGTCATGAATCTTAGGCTCTAGAGCAGCTCTGCTGACCTGGTTCTCTGGCTTTACAACGGCTCTGCTGACCTGGTTCTCTGGCTCTAAAACAGCTCTGCTGACCTGGTTCTGTGGCTCTAAAGAAGCTCTGCTGACCTTGTTCTCTGGCTTTACAGCAGCTCTGCTGACCTGGTTCTCTGGCTCTGAAGCAGCTCTGCTGACCTGATGTTTCTCTGGCTCTAAAACATCGCTCTGCTGACCTGGTTCTGTGGCTCTAAAAAAGCTCTGCTGACCTAGTTCTCTGGCTCTACAACAGCTCTGATGACCTGGTTGTCTGGCTCTAAAGAGGCTCTGCTGACCTGGTTCTCTGGCTCTAGAGCAGCTCTGCTGACCTGGTTCTATGGCTGTGAAGAATCTCCTCTGACCTGGGTCTCTGGCTCTACAGCAGCTCTGCTGAACTGGTTCTCTGCCTCTAGAGCAGCTCTGCTGACCTGGTTCTTAGGCTCGAGAGCAGCTCTGCTAACCTGGTTCTCTGGCTCTAAAGCAAATCTGCTGACCTGGTTCTCAAGCATTCTGCTGACCTGGTTCTCTGGCTCTAAAGCGGCTCTGCTTACCTGGTTCTCTGACTCTAAAGCAGCTCTGCTGACCTGGTTCTATGGCTGTAAAGCGGCTCTGCTGACATGGTTCTCTGGCTCTAAAGCAGATCTGCTGACCTTGTTCTCTGGCTGTAGAGCAGCCCTGCTGGCCTGGTTCTTAGGCTCTAGAGCAGCTCTGTTGACTTGGTTCTCTGGCTCTATAACGACTCTGCTGACCTGGTTCTCTGCCTTTAGAGCAGCTCTGCTGACCTGGTTTCTATGGCTCTAAAGCAGCTCTGCTGACCAGTTTCTCTGACTCTTAAGCAAACTCTGCTGACCTGGTTCTCTCCCTCTAAAGCAGCTCTGCTGACCTGGTTCTCTGGCTCTACAGCAGCTCTTCTGACCTGGTTCGATGGCTCTAAAGCAGCTCTGCTGACCTGGTTCTCTGGCTCTACAATGGCTCTGCTGACCTGGTTCTGTTGCTCTAAAGCGGCTCTGCTGACCTGGTTTCTCTGGCTCTAAAGCAGCTCTGCTGACCTGGTTCTCTGGCTCTACAGCAGCTCTTCTGACCTGGTTCAGTGGCTCTAAAGCAGCTCTGCTGACCTGGTTCTCTGGCTCTAGAGCAGCTCTGCTGACCTGGTGTCTATGGCTCTACAGCAGCTCTGCTGACCTGGTTCTCTGACTCTAGAGCAGCTCTGTTGACCTGGGTCTTAGGCTTTAGAGCAGCTCTGCTGACCTGCTTCTCTGGCTCTAAAGCAGCTCTGTTGACCTGGTTCTCTGGCTCTAAAGCAGCTCTCCTGACCTGGTTCTATGGCTCTAAAGCAGCTCTGCTGACCTGGTTCTCTGGCTTTGAAGCTGCTCTGCTGACCTGGTTCTCTGGCTCTAGAGCAGCTCTGCTGACCTGGTTCTGTCCCTCTAAAGCAGCTCTGCTGACCTGGTTCTCTGGCTCTAAAGCAGGTCTGCTGACTTGGTTTCTCTGGCTCTAAAGCAGCTCTGCAGACCTAGTTTCTCTGGCTCTAGAGCAGCTCTGCTGGCCTGTTTCTCTGGCTCTAAAGCAGCTCTTCTGACCTGGTTCTATGGCTCTAAAGCAGCTCTTCTGACCTGGTTCTCTGGCTCTACAATGGCTCTGCTGACCTTGATCTGTTGCTCTAAAGCAGCTCTGCAGACCGGGTTCTCTGGCTCTAGGGCAGCTCTGCTAACATGGTTATCTGGCTCCAAAGCAGATCTTCTGGCCTGGTTCTCTGGCTCTAAAGCAGCTCTGTTGACCTGGTTCTCTGGTTCTAGAGCAGCTCTGCTGTCCTGGATCTTAGGCTCTAGAGCAGCTATGATGACCTGGTTCTCTGGCTCTACAACGGCTCTTCTGACCTGGTTCTCTGGCTCTAAAGCAGCTCTGCTGACCTGGTTTCTCTGGCTCTACAGCAGCTCTGCTGACCTGGTTCTCTGGCTCCAAAGCAGCTCTGCTAAACTGGTTCTCTGTCTCTAGAGCAGCTCTGATGACCTCGTTCTAAGGCTCTAGAGCAGCTCTGCTGACCTGGTTCTCTGGCTCTAGAGCAGCTCTGTTGACCTGGTTCTCTGGCTCTAGAGCAGCTCTGCTGACCTGGTTCTCTGGCTCTAGAGCAGCTCTGCTGACCTGGTTCTCTAGCTCTAGAGCAGCTCTTCTGATGTGGTTCTCTGGCTGTAGAGGAGCCCTGCTGGCCTGGTTCTTAGGCTCTATAGCAGCTCTGCTGACCTGGTTCTCTGGCTCTACAACGATTCTGCTGACCTGGTTCTCTGGCTCTAGAGCAGCTCTGCTGACCTGGTTCTATGGCTCTAAATCAGCTCTGCTGGCCTGGTTCTCTGACTCTAAAGCAACTCTGCTGACCTGGTTCTCTCACTCTAAAGCAGCTCTGCTGATATGGTTCTCTGGCTCTACAACGATTCTGCTGACCTGGTTCTCTGGCTCTAGAGCAGCTCTGCTGACCTGGTTCTATGGCTCTAAATCAGCTCTGCTGGCCTGGTTCTCTGACTCTAAAGCAACTCTGCTGACCTGGTTCTCTCACTCTAAAGCAGCTCTGCTGATATGGTTCTCTGGCTCTAAAGCAGCTCTGCTGACCTGGTTCTCTCCCTCTAAAGTAGCTCTGCTGACCTGGTTCTCTGGCTCTACGGCAGCTCTGCTGACATGGTTCTCTGCCTCTACAGCAGCTCTGCTAACCTGGTTTTCAGGCTCTAGAGCAGCTCTGCTGACCTGGTGTCTATGGCTCTACAGCAGCTCTGCTGACCTGGTTCTCTGACTCTAGAGCAGCTCTGTTGACCTGGGTCTTAGGCTCTAGAGCAGCTCTGCTGACCTGCTTCTCTGGCTCTAAAGCAGCTCTGCTGACCTGGTTCTCTGGCTCTAAAGCAGCTCTGCTGACCTGGTTCTATGGCTCTAAAGCAGCTCTGCTGACCTGGTTCTATGGCTCTAAATTAGCTCTGATGACCTGGTTCTCTGGCTTTGAAGCTGCTCTGCTGACCTGGTTCTCTGGCTCTAGAGCAGCTCTGCTGACCTGGTTCTCTCCCTCTAAAGCAGCTCTGCTGACCTGGTTTCTCTGGCTCTAAAGCAGCTCTGCAGACCTAGTTTCTCTGGCTCTAGAGCAGCTCTGCTGACCTGGTTCTTAGGCTCTAGAGCAGCTCTGCTGAACTGGTTCTTAGGCTTTAGAGCAGCTCTGCTGACCTGGTTCTCTGGCTGTACAACGTCTCTGCTGACCTAGTTCTCTGGCTCTAAAGCAGCTAGAGCAGCTCTGCTGATCTGGTTCTCTGGCTCTAAAGCAACTCTGCTGACCTGGTTCTCTCTCTCCAAAGGAGCATGCTGACCTGGTTTCCCGGCTCTAAAGCAGCTCTGCTGACCTGGTTCTCTGGCTCTAAAGCAGCTCTGCTGACCTGGTTCTCTGGCTCTAAAACAGCTCTGCTGACCTGGTTCTATTGGTCTAAAGAAGCTCTGCTAGCCTGGTTCTCTGGCTCTACCGCAGCTCTGCTGACCTGGTTCTCTGGCTCTAAAGCAGCTCTTCTGACCTCTTGTTTCTCTGGCTCTAAAACATCGCTCTGCTGACCTGGTTCTGTGGCTCTAAAGAAGCTCTGCTGACGTAGTTCTCTGGCTCTACAGTAGCTCTGATGACCTGGTTCTCTGGCTCTAAAGAGGCTCTAATGACCTGGTTCTCTGGCTCTAGAGCAGCTCTGCTGACCTGGTTCTATGGCTGTAAAGAATCTCCTCTGATCTGGTTCTCTGGCTCTACAGCAGCTCTGCTGAACTGGTTCTCTGCCTCTAGAGCAGCTCTGCTGACCTGGTTCTCAAGCATTCTGCTGACCTGGTTCTCTGGCTCTAAAGCGGCTCTGCTTACCTGGTTCTCTGACTCTAAAGCAGCTCTGCTGACCTGGTTCTATGGCTGTAAAGCGGCTCTACTGACATGGTTCTCTGGCTCTAAAGCAGCTCTGCTGACCTTGTTCTCTGGCTGTAGAGCAGCCCTGCTGGCCTGGTTCTTAGGCTCTAGAGCAGCTCTGATGACTTGGTTCTCTGGCTCTATAACGACTCTGCTGACCTGGTTCTCTGCCTTTATAGCAGCTCCGCTGACCTGGTTTCTATGGCTCTAAAGCAGCTCTGCTGACCTGGTTCTCTCCCTCTAAAGCAGCTCTGCTGACCTGGTTCTCTGGCTCTAAAGCAGCTCTGCTGACCTGGTTCTCCCCCTCTAAAGCAGCTCTGCTGACCTGGTTCTCTGGCTCTACGGCAGCTCTGCTGACCTTGTTCTCTGCCTCTAGAGCAGCTCTGCTGACCTGGTTCTTCGGCTCTAGAGCAGCTGTGCTGACCTGGTTTCTATGGCTCTACAGCAGCTCTGCTGACCTGGTTCTCTGAATCTAGAGCAGCTCTGTTGACCTGGGTCTTAGGCTCTAGAGCAGCTCCGCTGACCTGGTTCTCTGGCTCTAAATCAGCTCTGCTGACCTGGTTCTCTGGCTCTAAAGCAGCTCTGCTGACCTGGTTCTATGGCTCTAAAGCAGCTCTGCTGACCTGGTTCTCTGGCTCTACAGCAGCTCTTCTGACCTGGTTCGGTGGCTCTAAAGCAGCTCTGCTGACCTGGTTCTCTGGCTCTACAATGGCTCTGCTGACCTGGTTCTGTTGCTCTAAAGCAGCTCTGCTGACCTGGTTTCTCTGGCTCTAAAGCAGCCCTGCTGACCTGGTTCCCCCGCTCTACAGCAGCTCTTCTGACCTGGTTCAGTGGCTCTAAAGCAGCTCTGCTGACCTGGTTCTCTGGCTCTACAATGGCTCTGCTGACCTGGTTCTGTTGCTCTAAAGCAGCTCTGCTGACCTGGTTCTCTGGCTCTAGAGCAGCTCTGCTAACCTAGTTCTCTGGCTCTAAAGCAGATCTGCTGGCATGGTTCACTGGCTCTAAAGCGGCTCTGCTGACCTGGTTCTCTGCCTGTAGAGCAGCTCTGCTAACCTGGTTCTCAAGCATTCTGCTGACCTGGTTCTCTGGCTCTAAAGCGGCTCTGCTAACCTGGTTCTTTCCCTCTAAAGCAGCTCTGCTGACCTGGTTCTCTGGCTCTACGGCAGCTCTGCTGACCTTGTTCTCTGCCTCTAGAGCAGCTCTGCTGACATGGTTCTTAGGCTCTAGAGCAGCTGTGCTGACCTGGTTTCTATGGCTCTACAGCAGCTCTGCTGACCTGGTTCTCTGAATCTAGAGCAGCTCTGTTGACCTGGGTCTTAAGCTCTAGAGAAGCTCCGCTGACCTGGTTCTCTGTCTCTAAATCAGCTCTGCTGACCTGGTTCTCTGGCTTTAAAGCAGCTCTGCTGACCTGGTTCTATGGCTCTAAAGCAGCTCTGCTGACCTGGTTCTCTGGCTCTACAGCAGCTCTTCTGACCTGGTTCGGTGGCTCTAAAGCAGTTCTACTGACCTGGTTCTCTGGCTCTACAATGGCTCTGCTGACCTGGTTCTGTTGCTCTAAAGCAGCTCTGCTGACCTGGTTTCTCTGGCTCTAAAGCAGCTCTGCTGACCTGGTTCTCTGGCTCTACAGCAGCTCTTCTGACCTGGTTCAGTGGCTCTAAAGCAGCTCTGCTGACCTGGTTCTCTGGCTCTACAATGGCTCTGCTGACCTGGTTCTGTTGCTCTAAAGCAGCTCTGCTGACCTGGTTCTCTGGCTCTAGAGCAGCTCTGCTAACCTGGTTCTCTGGCTCTAAAGCAGATCTGCTGGCATGGTTCACTGGCTCTAAAGCAGCTCTGCTGACCTGGTTCTCTGCCTGCAGAGCAGCTCTGCTGACCTGGTTCTCAAGCATTCTGCTGACCTGGTTCTCTGGCTCTAAAGCGGCTCTGCTTACCTGGTTCTCTGACTCTAAAGCAGCTCTGCTGACCTGGTTCTATGGCTGTAAAGCGGCTCTGCTGACATGGTTCTCTGGCTCTACAATGGCTCTGCTGACCTGGTTCTGTTGCTCTAAAGCGGCTCTGCTGACCTGGTTTCTCTGGCTCTAAAGCAGCTCTGCTGACCTGGTTCTCTGGCTCTACAGCAGCTCTTCTGACCTGGTTCGGTGGCTCTAAAGCAGCTCTGCTGACCTGGTTCTCTGGCTCTACAATGGCTCTGCTGACCTGGTTCTTAGGCTCTAGAGCAGCTCTGCTGACCTGGTGTCTATGGCTCTACAGCAGCTCTGCTGACCTGGTTCTCTGACTCTAGAGCAGCTCTGTTGACCTGGGTCTTAGGCTCTAGAGCAGCTCTGCTGACCTGCTTCTCTGGCTCTAAAGCAGCTCTGCTGACCTGGTTCTCTGGCTCTAAAGCAGCTCTACTGACCTGGTTCTATGGCTCTAAAGCAGCTCTGCTGACCTGGTTCTCTGGCTTTGAAGCTGCTCTGCTGACCTGGTTCTCTGGCTCTAGAGCAGCTCTGCTGACCTGGTTCTTTCCCTCTAAAGCAGCTCTGCTGACCTGGTTCTCTGGCTCTAAAGCAGGTCTGCTGACTTGGTTTCTCTGGCTCTAAAGCAGCTCTGCAGACCTAGTTTCTCTGGCGCTAGAGGAGCTCTGCTGGCCTGTTTCTCTGGCTCTAAAGCAGCTCTTCTGACCTGGTTCTATGGCTCTAAAGCAGCTCTTCTGACCTGGTTCTGTTGCTCTAAAGCAGCTCTGCTGACCTGGTTCTCTGGCTCTAGAGCAGCGCTGCTAACCTGGTTCTCTGGCTCTAAAGCAGATCTTCTGTCCTGGTTCTCTGCCTCAAGAGCAGTTCTGCTGACCTGGTTCTTTGGCTCTATAGCAGCTCTGCTGACCTGGTTTCTCTGGCTCTACAGCAGCTCTGCTGACCTGGTTCTCTGGCTCTAGAGCAGCTCTGCTGACCTGTTTCTCTGGCTCTAGAGCAGCTCTGCTGACCTGGTTCTCTAGCTCTAGAGCAGCTCTTCTGATGTGGTTCTCTGGCTGTAGAGGAGCCCTGCTGGCCTGGTTCTTAGGCTCTATAGCAGCTCTGCTGACCTGGTTCTCTGGCTCTACAACGATTCTGCTGACCTGGTTCTCTGGCTCTAGATCAGCTCTGCTGACCTGGTTCTATGGCTCTAAATTAGCTCTGCTGGCCTGGTTCTCTAACTCTAAAGCAACTCTGCTGACCTGGTTCTCTCACTCTAAAGCAGCTCTGCTGATATGGTTCTCTGGCTCTAAAGCAGCTCTGCTGACCTGGTTCTCTCCCTCTAAAGTAGCTCTGCTGACCTGGTTCTCTGGCTCTACGGCAGCTCTTCTGACATGGTTCTCTGCCTCTACAGCAGCTCTGCTAACCTGGTTTTCAGGCTCTAGAGCAGCTCTGCTGACCTGGTGTCTATGGCTCTACAGCAGCTCTGCTGACCTGGTTCTCTGACTCTAGAGCAGCTCTGTTGACCTGGGTCTTAGGCTCTAGAGCAGCTCTGCTGACCTGCTTCTCTGGCTCTAAAGCAGCTCTGCTGACCTGGTTCTCTGGCTCTAAAACAGCTATGCTGACCTGGTTCTATGGCTCTAAAGCAGCTCTGCTGACCTGGTTCTATGGCACTAAATTAGCTCTGATGACTTGGTTCTCTGGCTTTGAAGCTGCTCTGCAGAACTAGTTTCTCTGGCTCTAGAGCAGCTCTGCTGACCTGGTTCTTAGGCTCTAGAGCAGCTCTGCTGAACTGGTTCTTAGGCTTTAGAGCAGCTCTGCTGACCTGGTTCTCTGGCTGTACAACGTCTCTGCTGACCTAGTTCTCTGGCTCTAAAGCAGCTAGAGCAGCTCTGCTGATCTGGTTCTCTGGCTCTAAAGCCACTCTGCTGACCTGGTTCTCTCTCTCCAAAGGAGCATGCTGACCTGGTTCCCCGGCCCTAATGCAGCTCTGCAGACCTAGTTTCTCTGGCTCTAGAGCAGCTCTGCTGACCTGTTTCTCTGGCTCTAAAGCAGCTCTTCTGACCTGGTTCTATGGCTCTAAAGCAAATCTTCGTGCCTGGTTCTCTGGCTCTAAAGCAGCTCTGCTGACCTGGTTCTCTGGATCTAGAGCAGCTCTGCTGTCCTGGATCTTAGGCTCTACAGCAGCTCTGCTGACCTGGTTCTCTGGCTCTACAATGGCTCTGCTGAACTGGTTCTCTGCCTCTAGAGCAGCTCTGCTGACCTGGTTCTTAGGCTCGAGAGCAGCTCTGCTGACCTGGTTCTCAAGCATTCTGCTGACCTGGTTCTCTGGCTCTAAAGCGGCTCTGCTTACCTGGTTCTCTGACTCTAAAGCAGCTCTGCTGACCTGGTTCTATGGCTGTAAAGCGGCTCTGCTGACATGGTTCTCTGGCTCTAAAGCAGCTCTGCTGACCTTGTTCTCTGGCCGTAGAGCAGCCCTGCTGGCCTGGTTCTTAGGCTCTAGAGTAGCTCTGCTGACTTGGTTCTCTGGCTCTATAACGACTCTGCTGACCTGGTTCTCTGCCTTTAGAGCAGCTCTGCTGACCTGGTTTCTATGGCTCTAAAGCAGCTCTGCTGACCTGGTTCTCTCCTTCTAAAGCAGCTCTGCTGACCTGGTTCTCTGGCTCTAAAGCAGCTCTGCTGACCTGGTTCTCCCTCTCTAAAGCAGCTCTGCTGACCTGGTTCTCTGGCTCTACGGCAGCTCTGCTGACCTTGTTCTTTGCCTCTAGAGCAGCTCTGCTGACCTGGTTCTTCGGCTCTAGAGCAGCTGTGCTGACCTGGTTTCTATGGCTCTACAGCAGCTCTGCTGACCTGGTTTTCTGAATCTAGAGCAGCTCTGTTGACCTGGGTCTAAGGCTCTAGAGCAGCTCCGCTGACCTGGTTCTCTGGCTCTAAATCAGCTGTGCTAACCTGGTTCTCTGGCTCTAAAGCAGCTCTGCTGACCTGGTTCTATGGCTCTAAAGCAGCTCTGCTGACCTGGTTCTCTGGCTCTACAGCAGCTCTTCTGGCCTGGTTAGGTGGCTCTAAAGCAGCTCTGCTGACCTGGTTCTCTGGCTCTACAATGGCTCTGCTGACCTGGTTCTGTTGCTCTAAAGCAGCTCTGCTGACCTGGTTTCTCTGGCTCTAAAGCAGCCCTGCTGACCTGGTTCCCCGGCTCTACAGCAGCTCTTCTGACCTGGTTCAGTGGCTCTAAAGCAGCTCTGCTGACCTGGTTCTCTGGCTCTACAATGGCTCTGCTGACCTGGTTCTGTTGCTCTAAAGCAGCTCTGCTGACCAGGTTCTCTGGCTCTAGAGCAGCTCTGCTAACCTGGTTCTCTGGCTCTAAAGCAGATCTGCTGGCATGGTTCACTGGCTCTAAAGCAGCTCTGCTGATCTGGTTCTCTGCCTGTAGAGCAGCTCTGCTGACCTGGTTCTCAAGCATTCTGCTGACCTGGTTCTCTGGCTCTAAAGCGGCTCTGCTGACCTGGTTCTCTCCCTCTAAAGCAGCTCTGCTGACCTGGTTCTCTGGCTCTACGGCAGCTCTGCTGACCTTGTTCTCTGCCTCTAGAGCAGCTCTGCTGACATGGTTCTTAGGCTCTAGAGCAGCTGTGCTGACCTGGTTTCTATGGCTCTACAGCAGCTCTGCTGACCTGGTTCTCTGAATCTAGAGCAGCTCTGTTGACCTGGGTCTTAAGCTCTAGAGCAGCTCCGCTGACCTGGTTCTCTGTCTCTAAATCCGCTCTGCTGACCTGGTTCTCTGGCTTTAAAGCAGCTCTGCTGACCTGGTTCTATGGCTCTAAAGCAGCTCTGCTGACCTGGTTCTCTGGCTCTACAGCAGCTCTTCTGACCTGGTTCGGTGGCTCTAAAGCAGCTCTACTGACCTGGTTCTCTGGCTCTACAATGGCTCTGCTGACCTGGTTCTGTTGCTCTAAAGCAGCTCTGCTGACCTGGTTTCTCTGGCTCTAAAGCAGCTCTGCTGACCTGGTTCTCTGGCTCTACAGCAGCTCTTCTGACCTGGTTCAGTGGCTCTAAAGCAGCTCTGCTGACCTGGTTCTCTGGCTCTACAATGGCTCTGCTGACCTGGTTCTGTTGCTCTAAAGCAGCTCTGCTGACCTGGTTCTCTGGCTCTACAATGGCTCTGCTGACCTGGTTCTGTTGCTCTAAAGCAGCTCTGCTGACCTGGTTCTCAAGCATTCTGCTGACCTGGTTCTCTGGCTCTAAAGCGGCTCTGCTGACATGGTTCTCTGACTCTAAAGCAGCTCTGCTGACCTTGTTCTCTGGCTGTAGAGCAGCCCTGCTGGCCTGGTTCTTAGGCTCTAGAGCAGCTCTGATGACTTGGTTCTCTGGCTCTATAACGACTCTGCTGACCTGGTTCTCTGCCTTTAGAGCAGCTCCGCTGACCTGGTTTCTATGGCTCTAAAGCAGCTCTGCTGACCTGGTTCTCTCCCTCTAAAGCAGCTCTGCTGACCTGGTTCTCTGGCTCTAAAGCAGCTCTGCTGACCTGGTTCTCCCCCTCTAAAGCAGCTCTGCTGACCTGGTTCTCTGGCTGTACGGCAGCTCTGCTGACCTTGTTCTCTGCCTCTAGAGCAGCTCTGCTGACCTGGTTCTTCGGCTCTAGAGCAGCTGTGCTGACCTGGTTTCTATGGCTCTACAGCAGCTCTGCTGACCTGGTTCTCTGAATCTAGAGCAGCTCTGTTGACCTGGGTCTTAGGCTCTAGAGCAGCTCCGCTGACCTGGTTCTCTGGCTCTAAATCAGCTCTGCTGACCTGGTTCTCTGGCTCTAAAGCAGCTCTGCTGACCTGGTTCTATGGCTCTAAAGCAGCTCTGCTGACCTGGTTCTCTGGCTCTACAGCAGCTCTTCTGACCTGGTTCGGTGGCTCTAAAGCAGCTCTGCTGACCTGGTTCTCTGGCTCTACAATGGCTCTGCTGACCTGGTTCTGTTGCTCTAAAGCAGCTCTGCTGACCTGGTTTCTCTGGCTCTAAAGCAGCCCTACTGACCTGGTTCCCCGGCTCTACAGCAGCTCTTCTGACCTGGTTCAGTGGCTCTAAAGCAGCTCTGCTGACCTGGTTCTCTGGCTCTACAATGGCTCTGCTGACCTGGTTCTGTTGCTCTAAAGCAGCTCTGCTGACCTGGTTCTCTGGCTCTAGAGCAGCTCTGCTAACCTGGTTCTCTGGCTCTAAAGCAGATCTGCTGGCATGGTTCACTTGCTCTAAAGCAGCTCTGCTGACCTGGTTCTCTGCCTGTAGAGCAGCTCTGCTAACCTGGTTCTCAAGCACTCTGCTGACCTGGTTCTCTGGCTCTAAAGCGGCTCTGCTGACCTGGTTCTTTCCCTCTAAAGCAGCTCTGCTGACCTGGTTCTCTGGCTCTACGGCAGCTCTGCTGACCTTGTTCTCTGCCTCTAGAGCAGCTCTGCTGACATGGTTCTTAGGCTCTAGAGCAGCTGTGCTGACCTGGTTTCTATGGCTCTACAGCAGCTCTGCTGACCTGGTTCTCTGAATCTAGAGCAGCTCTGTTGACCTGGGTCTTAAGCTCTAGAGCAGCTCCGCTGACCTGGTTCTCTGGCTCTAAATCAGCTCTGCTGACCTGGTTCTCTGGCTTTAAAGCAGCTCTGCTGACCTGGTTCTATGGCTCTAAAGCAGCTCTGCGGACCTGGTTCTCTGGCTCTACAGCAGCTCTTCTGACCTGGTTCGGTGGCTCTAAAGCAGCTCTACTGACCTGGTTCTCTGGCTCTACAATGGCTCTGCTGACCTGGTTCTGTTGCTCTAAAGCAGCTCTGCTGACCTGGTTTCTCTGGCTCTAAAGCAGCTCTGCTGACCTGGTTCTCTGGCTCTACAGCAGCTCTTCTGACCTGGTTCAGTGGCTCTAAAGCAGCTCTGCTGACCTGGTTCTCTGGCTCTACAATGGCTCTGCTGACCTGGTTCTGTTGCTCTAAAGCAGCTCTGCTGACCTGGTTCTCTGGCTCTAGAGCAGCTCTGCTAACCTGGTTCTCTGGCTCTAAAGCAGATCTGCTGACCTGGTTCTCTGGCTCTAAAGCAGCTCTGCTGACCTGGTTCTCCCCCTCTAAAGCAGCTCTGCTGACCTGGTTCTCTGGCTCTACGGCAGCTCTGCTGACCTTGTTCTCTGCCTCTAGAGCAGCTCTGCTGACCTGGTTCTTCGGCTCTAGAGCAGCTGTGCTGACCTGGTTTCTATGGCTCTACAGCAGCTCTGCTGACCTGGTTCTCTGAATCTAGAGCAGCTCTGTTGACCTGGGTCTAAGGCTCTAGAGCAGCTCCGCTGACCTGGTTCTCTGGCTCTAAATCAGCTCTGCTGACCTGGTTCTCTGGCTCTAAAGCAGCTCTGCTGACCTGGTTCTATGGCTCTAAAGCAGCTCTGCTGACCTGGTTCTCTGGCTCTACAGCAGCTCTTCTGGCCTGGTTAGGTGGCTCTAAAGCAGCTCTGCTGACCTGGTTCTCTGGCTCTACAATGGCTCTGCTGACCTGGTTCTGTTGCTCTAAAGCAGCTCTGCTGACCTGGTTTCTCTGGCTCTAAAGCAGCCCTGCTGACCTGGTTCCCCGGCTCTACAGCAGCTCTTCTGACCTGGTTCAGTGGCTCTAAAGCAGCTCTGCTGACCTGGTTCTCTGGCTCTACAATGGCTCTGCTGACCTGGTTCTGTTGCTCTAAAGCAGCTCTGCTGACCAGGTTCTCTGGCTCTAGAGCAGCTCTGCTAACCTGGTTCTCTGGCTCTAAAGCAGATCTGCTGGCATGGTTCACTGGCTCTAAAGCAGCTCTGCTGACCTGGTTCTCTGCCTGTAGAGCAGCTCTGCTAACCTAGTTCTCAAGCATTCTGCTGACCTGGTTCTCTGGCTCTAAAGCGGCTCTGCTGACCTGGTTCTTTCCCTCTAAAGCAGCTCTGCTGACCTGGTTCTCTGGCTCTACGGCAGCTCTGCTGACCTTGTTCTCTGCCTCTAGAGCAGCTCTGCTGACATGGTTCTTAGGCTCTAGAGCAGCTGTGCTGACCTGGTTTCTATGGCTCTACAGCAGCTCTGCTGACCTGGTTCTCTGAATCTAGAGCAGCTCTGTTGACCTGGGTCTTAAGCTCTAGAGCAGCTCCGCTGACCTGGTTCTCTGGCTCTAAATGAGCTCTGCTGACCTGGTTCTCTGGCTTTAAAGCAGCTCTGCTGACCTGGTTCTATGGCTCTAAAGCAGCTCTGCTGACCTGGTTCTCTGGCTCTACAGCAGCTCTTCTGACCTGGTTCGGTGGCTCTAAAGCAGCTCTACTGACCTGGTTCTCTGGCTCTACAATGGCTCTGCTGACCTGGTTCTGTTGCTCTAAAGCAGCTCTGCTGACCTGGTTCTCTCTCTCCAAAGGAGCATGCTGACCTGGTTCCCCGGCCCTAATGCAGCTCTGCAGACCTAGTTTCTCTGGCTCTAGAGCAGCTCTGCTGACCTGTTTCTCTGGCTCTAAAGCAGCTCTTCTGACCTGGTTCTATGGCTCTAAAGCAAATCTTCGTGCCTGGTTCTCTGGCTCTAAAGCAGCTCTGCTGACCTGGTTCTCTGCCTCTAGAGCAGCTCTGCTGACCTGGTTCTTAGGCACGAGAGCAGCTCTGCTGACCT
This sequence comes from Triturus cristatus, assembly GCF_964204655.1. Lineage (NCBI taxonomy): Eukaryota > Metazoa > Chordata > Amphibia > Caudata > Salamandridae > Triturus > Triturus cristatus. Next base: position 1,163,158,699 of record NC_140579.1, read on the forward strand.
GGTTCTCTGGCTCTAAAGCAGCTCTGCTGACCTGGTTCTCAAGCATTCTGCTGACCTGGTTCTCTGGCTCTAAAGCGGCTCTGCTTACCTGGTTCTCTGACTCTAAAGCAGCTCTGCTGACCTGGTTCTATGGCTGTAAAGCGGCTCTGCTGACATGGTTCTCTGGCTCTAAAGCAGCTCTGCTGACCTTGTTCTCTGGGTGTAGAGCAGCCCTGCTGGCCTGGTTCTTAGGCTCTAGAGTAGCTCTGCTGACTTGGTTCTCTGGCTCTATAACGACTCTGCTGACCTGGTTCTCTGCCTTTAGAGCAGCTCTGCTGACCTGGTTTCTATGGCTCTAAAGCAGCTCTGCTGACCTGGTTCTCTCCCTCTAAAGCAGCTCTGCTGACCTGGTTCTCTGGCTCTAAAGCAGCTCTGCTGACCTGGTTCTCCCCCTCTAAAGCAGCTCTGCTGACCTGGTTCTCTGGCTCTACGGCAGCTCTGCTGACCTTGTTCTCTGCCTCTAGAGCAGCTCTGCTGACCTGGTTCTTCGGCTCTAGAGCAGCTGTGCTGACCTGGTTTCTATGGCTCTACAGCAGCTCTGCTGACCTGGTTCTCTGAATCTAGAGCAGCTCTGTTGACCTGGGTCTAAGGCTCTAGAGCAGCTCCGCTGACCTGGTTCTCTGGCTCTAAATCAGCTCTGCTGACCTGGTTCTCTGGCTCTAAAGCAGCTCTGCTGACCTGGTTCTATGGCTCTAAAGCAGCTCTGCTGACCTGGTTCTCTGGCTCTACAGCAGCTCTTCTGGCCTGGTTAGGTGGCTCTAAAGCAGCTCTGCTGACCTGGTTCTCTGGCTCTAAAGCAGCTCTGCTGACCTGGTTCTCCCCCTCTAAAGCAGCTCTGCTGACCTGGTTCTCTGGCTTTACGGCAGCTCTGCTGACCTTGTTCTCTGCCTCTAGAGCAGCTCTGCTGACCTGGTTCTTCGGCTCTAGAGCAGCTGTGCTGACCTGGTTTCTATGGCTCTACAGCAGCTCTGCTGACCTGGTTCTCTGAATCTAGAGCAGCTCTGTTGACCTGGGTCTAAGGCTCTAGAGCAGCTCCGCTGACCTGGTTCTCTGGCTCTAAATCAGCTCTGCTGACCTGGTTCTCTGGCTCTAAAGCAGCTCTGCTGACCTGGTTCTATGGCTCTAAAGCAGCTCTGCTGACCTGGTTCTCTGGCTCTACAGCAGCTCTTCTGGCCTGGTTAGGTGGCTCTAAAGCAGCTCTGCTGACCTGGTTCTCTGGCTCTACAATGGCTCTGCTGACCTGGTTCTGTTGCTCTAAAGCAGCTCTGCTGACCTGGTTTCTCTTGCTCTAAAGCAGCCCTGCTGACCTGGTTCCCCGGCTCTACAGCAGCTCTTCTGACCTGGTTCAGTGGCTCTAAAGCAGCTCTGCTGACCTGGTTCTCTGGCTCTACAATGGCTCTGCTGACCTGGTTCTGTTGCTCTAAAGCAGCTCTGCTGACCAGGTTCTCTGGCTCTAGAGCAGCTCTGCTAACCTGGTTCTCTGGCTCTAAAGCAGATCTGCTGGCATGGTTCACTGGCTCTAAAGCAGCTCTGCTGACCTGGTTCTCTGCCTGTAGAGCAGCTCTGCTAACCTGGTTCTCAAGCATTCTGCTGACCTGGTTCTCTGGCTCTAAAGCGGCTCTGCTGACCTGGTTCTTTCCCTCTAAAGCAGCTCTGCTGACCTGGTTCTCTGGCTCTACGGCAGCTCTGCTGACCTTGTTCTCTGCCTCTAGAGCAGCTCTGCTGACATGGTTCTTAGGCTCTAGAGCAGCTGTGCTGACCTGGTTTCTATGGCTCTACAGCAGCTCTGCTGACCTGGTTCTCTGAATCTAGAGCAGCTCTGTTGACCTGGGTCTTAAGCTCTAGAGCAGCTCCGCTGACCTGGTTCTCTGGCTCTAAATGAGCTCTGCTGACCTGGTTCTCTGGCTTTAAAGCAGCTCTGCTGACCTGGTTCTATGGCTCTAAAGCAGCTCTGCTGACCTGGTTCTCTGGCTCTACAGCAGCTCTTCTGACCTGGTTCGGTGGCTCTAAAGCAGCTCTACTGACCTGGTTCTCTGGCTCTACAATGGCTCTGCTGACCTGGTTCTGTTGCTCTAAAGCAGCTCTGCTGACCTGGTTCTCTCTCTCCAAAGGAGCATGCTGACCTGGTTCCCCGGCCCTAATGCAGCTCTGCAGACCTAGTTTCTCTGGCTCTAGAGCAGCTCTGCTGACCTGTTTCTCTGGCTCTAAAGCAGCTCTTCTGACCTGGTTCTATGGCTCTAAAGCAAATCTTCGTGCCTGGTTCTCTGGCTCTAAAGCAGCTCTGCTGACCTGGTTCTCTGCCTCTAGAGCAGCTCTGCTGACCTGGTTCTTAGGCTCGAGAGCAGCTCTGCTGACTTGGTTCTCTGGCTCTAAAGCAGCTCTGCTGACCTGGTTCTCAAGCATTCTGCTGACCTGGTTCTCTGGCTCTAAAGCGGCTCTGCTTACCTGGTTCTCTGACTCTAAAGCAGCTCTGCTGACCTGGTTCTATGGCTGTAAAGCGGCTCTGCTGACATGGTTCTCTGGCTCTAAAGCAGCTCTGCTGACCTTGTTCTCTGGCTGTAGAGCAGCCCTGCTGGCCTGGTTCTTAGGCTCTAGAGTAGCTCTGCTGACTTGGTTCTCTGGCTCTATAACGACTCTGCTGACCTGGTTCTCTGCCTTTAGAGCAGCTCTGCTGACCTGGTTTCTATGGCTCTAAAGCAGCTCTGCTGACCTGGTTCTCTCCCTCTAAAGCAGCTCTGCTGACCTGGTTCTCTGGCTCTAAAGCAGCTCTGCTGACCTGGTTCTCCCCCTCTAAAGCAGCTCTGCTGACCTGGTTCTCTGGCTCTACGGCAGCTCTGCTGACCTTGTTCTCTGCCTCTAGAGCAGCTCTGCTGACCTGGTTCTTCGGCTCTAGAGCAGCTGTGCTGACCTGGTTTCTATGGCTCTACAGCAGCTCTGCTGACCTGGTTCTCTGAATCTAGAGCAGCTCTGTTGACCTGGGTCTAAGGCTCTAGAGCAGCTCCGCTGACCTGGTTCTCTGGCTCTAAATCAGCTCTGCTGACCTGGTTCTCTGGCTCTAAAGCAGCTCTGCTGACCTGGTTCTATGGCTCTAAAGCAGCTCTGCTGACCTGGTTCTCTGGCTCTACAGCAGCTCTTCTGGCCTGGTTAGGTGGCTCTAAAGCAGCTCTGCTGACCTGGTTCTCTGGCTCTAAAGCAGCTCTGCTGACCTGGTTCTCCCCCTCTAAAGCAGCTCTGCTGACCTGGTTCTCTGGCTTTACGGCAGCTCTGCTGACCTTGTTCTCTGCCTCTAGAGCAGCTCTGCTGACCTGGTTCTTCGGCTCTAGAGCAGCTGTGCTGACCTGGTTTCTATGGCTCTACAGCAGCTCTGCTGACCTGGTTCTCTGAATCTAGAGCAGCTCTGTTGACCTGGGTCTAAGGCTCTAGAGCAGCTCCGCTGACCTGGTTCTCTGGCTCTAAATCAGCTCTGCTGACCTGGTTCTCTGGCTCTAAAGCAGCTCTGCTGACCTGGTTCTATGGCTCTAAAGCAGCTCTGCTGACCTGGTTCTCTGGCTCTACAGCAGCTCTTCTGGCCTGGTTAGGTGGCTCTAAAGCAGCTCTGCTGACCTGGTTCTCTGGCTCTACAATGGCTCTGCTGACCTGGTTCTGTTGCTCTAAAGCAGCTCTGCTGACCTGGTTTCTCTGGCTCTAAAGCAGCCCTGCTGACCTGGTTCCCCGGCTCTACAGCAGCTCTTCTGACCTGGTTCAGTGGCTCTAAAGCAGCTCTGCTGACCTGGTTCTCTGGCTCTACAATGGCTCTGCTGACCTGGTTCTGTTGCTCTAAAGCAGCTCTGCTGACCAGGTTCTCTGGCTCTAGAGCAGCTCTGCTAACCTGGTTCTCTGGCTCTAAAGCAGATCTGCTGGCATGGTTCACTGGCTCTAAAGCAGCTCTGCTGACCTGGTTCTCTGCCTGTAGAGCAGCTCTGCTAACCTGGTTCTCAAGCATTCTGCTGACCTGGTTCTCTGGCTCTAAAGCGGCTCTGCTGACCTGGTTCTTTCCCTCGAAAGCAGCTCTGCTGACCTGGTTCTCTGGCTCTACGGCAGCTCTGCTGACCTTGTTCTCTGCCTCTAGAGCAGCTCTGCTGACATGGTTCTTAGGCTCTAGAGCAGCTGTGCTGACCTGGTTTCTTTGGCTCTACAGCAGCTCTGCTGACCTGGTTCTCTGAATCTAGAGCAGCTCTGTTGACCTGGGTCTTAAGCTCTAGAGCAGCTCCGCTGACCTGGTTCTCTGGCTCTAAATCAGCTCTGCTGACCTGGTTCTCTGGCTTTAAAGCAGCTCTGCTGACCTGGTTCTATGGCTCTAAAGCAGCTCTGCTGACCTGGTTCTCTGGCTCTACAGCAGCTCTTCTGACCTGGTTCGGTGGCTCTAAAGCAGCTCTACTGACCTGGTTCTCTGGCTCTACAATGGCTCTGCTGACCTGGTTCTGTTGCTCTAAAGCAGCTCTGCTGACCTGGTTTCTCTGGCTCTAAAGCAGCTCTGCTGACCTGGTTCTCTGGCTCTACAGCAGCTCTTCTGACCTGGTTCAGTGGCTCTAAAGCAGCTCTGCTGACCTGGTTGTCTGGCTCTACAATGGCTCTGCTGACCTGGTTCTGTTGCTCTAAAGCAGCTCTGCTGACCTGGTTCTCTGGCTCTAGAGCAGCTCTGCTAACCTGGTTCTCTGGCTCTAAAGCAGATCTGCTGGCATGGTTCACTGGCTCTAAAGCAGCTCTGCTGACCTGGTTCTCTGCCTGCAGAGCAGCTCTGCTGACCTGGTTCTCAAGCATTCTGCTGACCTGGTTCTCTGGCTCTAAAGCGGCTCTGCTTACCTGGTTCTCTGACTCTAAAGCAGCTCTGCTGACCTGGTTCTATGGCTGTAAAGCGGCTCTGCTGACATGGTTCTCTGGCTCTACAATGGCTCTGCTGACCTGGTTCTGTTGCTCTAAAGCGGCTCTGCTGACCTGGTTTCTCTGGCTCTAAAGCAGCTCTGCTGACCTGGTTCTCTAGCTCTACAGCAGCTCTTCTGACCTGGTTCGGTGGCTCTAAAGCAGCTCTGCTGACCTGGTTCTCTGGCTCTACAATGGCTCTGCTGACCTGGTTCTTAGGCTCTACAGCAGCTCTGCTGACCTGGTTCTCTGACTCTAGAGCAGCTCTGTTGACCTGGGTCTTCGGCTCCAGAGCAGCTCTGCTGACCTGCTTCTCTGGCTCTAAAGCAGCTCTGCTGACCTCGTTCTCTGGCTCTAAAGCAGCTCTACTGACCTGGTTCTATGGCTCTAAAGCAGCTCTGCTGACCTGGTTCCCTGGCTTTGAAGCTGCTCTGCTGACCTGGTTCTCTGGCTCTAGAGCAGCTCTGCTGACCTTGTTCTTTCCCTCTAAAGCAGCTCTGCAGACCTAGTTTCTCTGGCTCTAGAGCAGCTCTGCTGGCCTGTTTCTCTAGCTCTAAAGCAGCTCTTCTGACCTGGTTCTATGGCTCTAAAGCAGCTCTTCTGACCTGGTTCTGTTGCTCTAAAGCAGCTCTGCTGACCTGGTTCTGTTGCTCTAAAGCGGCTCTGCTGACCTGGTTTCTCTGGCTCTAAAGCAGCTCTGCTGACCTGGTTCTCTAGCTCTACAGCAGCTCTTCTGACCTGGTTCGGTGGCTCTAAAGCAGCTCTGCTGACCTGGTTCTCTGGCTCTACAATGGCTCTGCTGACCTGGTTCTTAGGCTCTACAGCAGCTCTGCTGACCTGGTTCTCTGACTCTAGAGCAGCTCTGTTGACCTGGGTCTTAGGCTCCAGAGCAGCTCTGCTGACCTGCTTCTCTGGCTCTAAAGCAGCTCTGCTGACCTGGTTCTCTGGCTCTAAAGCAGCTCTACTGACCTGGTTCTATGGCTCTAAAGCAGCTCTGCTGACCTGGTTCTCTGGCTTTGAAGCTGCTCTGCTGACCTGGTTCTCTGGCTCTAGAGCAGCTCTGCTGACCTTGTTCTTTCCCTCTAAAGCAGCTCTGCAGACCTAGTTTCTCTGGCTCTAGAGCGGCTCTGCTGGCCTGTTTCTCTGGCTCTAAAGCAGCTCTTCTGACCTGGTTCTATGGCTCTAAAGCAGCTCTTCTGACCTGGTTCTGTTGCTCTAAAGCAGCTCTGCTGACCTGGTTCTCTGGCTCTAGAGCAGCGCTGCTAACCTGGTTCTCTGGCTCTAAAGCAGATCTTCTGTCCTGGTTCTCTGCCTCAAGAGCAGTCCTGCTGACCTGGTTCTTTGGCTCTATAGCAGCTCTGCTGACCTGGTTTCTCTGGCTCTACAGCAGCTCTGCTGACCTGGTTCTCTGGCTCTAGAGCAGCTCTGCTGACCTGGTTCTCTGGCTCTAGAGCAGCTCTGCTGACCTGGTTCTCTAGCTCTAGAGCAGCTCTTATGATGTGGTTCTCTGGCTGTAGAGGAGCCCTGCTGGCCTGGTTCTTAGGCTCTATAGCAGCTCTGCTGACCTGGTTCTCTGGCTCCACAACGATTCTGCTGACCTGGTTCTCTGGCTCTAGATCAGCTCTGCTGACCTGGTTCTATGGCTCTAAATCAGCTCTGCTGGCCTGGTTCTCTGACTCTAAAGCAACTCTGCTGACCTGGTTCTCTCACTCTAAAGCAGCTCTGCTGATATGGTTCTCTGGCTCTAAAGCAGCTCTGCTGACCTGGTTCTCTCCCTCTAAAGTAGCTCTGCTGACCTGGTTCTCTGGCTCTACGGCAGCTCTGCTGACATGGTTCTCTGCCTCTACAGCATCTCTGCTAACCTGGTTTTCAGGCTCTAGAGCAGCTCTGCTGACCTGGTGTCTATGGCTCTACAGCAGCTCTGCTGACCTGGTTCTCTGACTCTAGAGCAGCTCTGTTGACCTGGTTCTTAGGCTCTAGAGCAGCTCTGCTGACCTGCTTCTCTGGCTCTAAAGCAGCTCTGCTGACCTGGTTCTCTGGCTCTAAAGCAGCTCTGCTGACCTGGTTCTATGGCTCTAAAGCAGCTCTGCTGACCTGGTTCTATGGCTCTAAATTAGCTCTGATGACCTGGTTCTCTGGCTTTGAAGCTGCTCTGCTGACCTGGTTCTCTGGCTCTAGAGCAGCTCTGCTGACCTGGTTCTCTCCCTCTAAAGCAGCTCTGCTGACCTGGTTTCTCTGGCTCTAAAGCAGCTCTGCAGACCTAGTTTCTCTGGCTCTAGAGCAGCTCTGCTGACCTGGTTCTTAGGCTCTAGAGCAGCTCTGCTGAACTGGTTCTTAGGCTTTAGAGCAGCTCTGCTGACCTGGTTCTCTGGCTGTACAACGTCTCTGCTGACCTAGTTCTCTGGCTCTAAAGCAGCTAGAGCAGCTCTGCTGATCTGGTTCTCTGGCTCTAAAGCAACTCTGCTGACCTGGTTCTCTCTCTCCAAAGGAGCATGCTGACCTGGTTCCCCGGCCCTAATGCAGCTCTGCAGACCTAGTTTCTCTGGCTCTAGAGCAGCTCTGCTGACCTGTTTCTCTGGCTCTAAAGCAGCTCTTCTGACCTGGTTCTATGGCTCTAAAGCAAATCTTCGTGCCTGGTTCTCTGGCTCTAAAGCAGCTCTGCTGACCTGGTTCTCTGCCTCTAGAGCAGCTCTGCTGACCTGGTTCTTAGGCTCGAGAGCAGCTCTGCTGACCTGGTTCTCTGGCTCTAAAGCAGCTCTGCTGACCTGGTTCTCAAGCATTCTGCTGACCTGGTTCTCTGGCTCTAAAGCGGCTCTGCTTACCTGGTTCTCTGACTCTAAAGCAGCTCTGCTGACCTGGTTCTATGGCTGTAAAGCGGCTCTGCTGACATGGTTCTCTGGCTCTAAAGCAGCTCTGCTGACCTTGTTCTCTGGCTGTAGAGCAGCCCTGCTGGCCTGGTTCTTAGGCTCTAGAGTAGCTCTGCTGACTTGGTTCTCTGGCTCTATAACGACTCTGCTGACCTGGTTCTCTGCCTTTAGAGCAGCTCTGCTGACCTGGTTTCTATGGCTCTAAAGCAGCTCTGCTGACCTGGTTCTCTCCCTCTAAAGCAGCTCTGCTGACCTGGTTCTCTGGCTCTAAAGCAGCTCTGCTGACCTGGTTCTCCCCCTCTAAAGCAGCTCTGCTGACCTGGTTCTCTGGCTCTACGGCAGCTCTGCTGACCTTGTTCTCTGCCTCTAGAGCAGCTCTGCTGACCTGGTTCTTCGGCTCTAGAGCAGCTGTGCCGACCTGGTTTCTATGGCTCTACAGCAGCTCTGCTGACCTGGTTCTCTGAATCTAGAGCAGCTCTGTTGACCTGGGTCTAAGGCTCTAGAGCAGCTCCGCTGACCTTGTTCTCTGGCTCTAAATCAGCTCTGCTGACCTGGTTCTCTGGCTCTAAAGCAGCTCTGCTGACCTGGTTCTATGGCTCTAAAGCAGCTCTGCTGACCTGGTTCTCTGGCTCTACAGCAGCTCTTCTGGCCTGGTTAGGTGGCTCTAAAGCAGCTCTGCTGACCTGGTTCTCTGGCTCTAAAGCAGCTCTGCTGACCTGGTTCTCCCCCTCTAAAGCAGCTCTGCTGACCTGGTTCTCTGGCTCTACGGCAGCTCTGCTGACCTTGTTCTCTGCCTCTAGAGCAGCTCTGCTGACCTGGTTCTTCGGCTCTAGAGCAGCTGTGCTGACCTGGTTTCTATGGCTCTACAGCAGCTCTGCTGACCTGGTTCTCTGAATCTAGAGCAGCTCTGTTGACCTGGGTCTAAGGCTCTAGAGCAGCTCCGCTGACCTGGTTCTCTGGCTCTAAATCAGCTCTGCTGACCTGGTTCTCTGGCTCTAAAGCAGCTCTGCTGACCTGGTTCTATGGCTCTAAAGCAGCTCTGCTGACCTGGTTCTCTGGCTCTACAGCAGCTCTTCTGGCCTGGTTAGGTGGCTCTAAAGCAGCTCTGCTGACCTGGTTCTCTGGCTCTACAATGGCTCTGCTGACCTGGTTCTGTTGCTCTAAAGCAGCTCTGCTGACCTGGTTTCTCTGGCTCTAAAGCAGCCCTGCTGACCTGGTTCCCCGGCTCTACAGCAGCTCTTCTGACCTGGTTCAGTGGCTCTAAAGCAGCTCTGCTGACCTGGTTCTCTGGCTCTACAATGGCTCTGCTGACCTGGTTCTGTTGCTCTAAAGCAGCTCTGCTGACCAGGTTCTCTGGCTCTAGAGCAGCTCTGCTAACCTGGTTCTCTGGCTCTAAAGCAGATCTGCTGGCATGGTTCACTGGCTCTAAAGCAGCTCTGCTGACCTGGTTCTCTGCCTGTAGAGCAGCTCTGCTGACCTGGTTCTCAAGCATTCTGCTGACCTGGTTCTCTGGCTCTAAAGCGGCTCTGCTGACCTGGTTCTCTCCCTCTAAAGCAGCTCTGCTGACCTGGTTCTCTGGCTCTACGGCAGCTCTGCTGACCTTGTTCTCTGCATCTAGAGCAGCTCTGCTGACATGGTTCTTAGGCTCTAGAGCAGCTGTGCTGACCTGGTTTCTATGGCTCTACAGCAGCTCTGCTGACCTGGTTCTCTGAATCTAGAGCAGCTCTGTTGACCTGGGTCTTAAGCTCTAGAGCAGCTCCGCTGACCTGGTTCTCTGTCTCTAAATCCGCTCTGCTGACCTGGTTCTCTGGCTTTAAAGCAGCTCTGCTGACCTGGTTCTATGGCTCTAAAGCAGCTCTGCTGACCTGGTTCTCTGGCTCTACAGCAGCTCTTCTGACCTGGTTCGGTGGCTCTAAAGCAGCTCTACTGACCTGGTTCTCTGGCTCTACAATGGCTCTGCTGACCTGGTTCTGTTGCTCTAAAGCAGCTCTGCTGACCTGGTTTCTCTGGCTCTAAAGCAGCTCTGCTGACCTGGTTCTCTGGCTCTACAGCAGCTCTTCTGACCTGGTTCAGTGGCTCTAAAGCAGCTCTGCTGACCTGGTTCTCTGGCTCTACAATGGCTCTGCTGACCTGGTTCTGTTGCTCTAAAGCAGCTCTGCTGACCTGGTTCTCTGGCTCTAGAGCAGCTCTGCTAACCTGGTTCTCTGGCTCTAAAGCAGATCTGCTGGCATGGTTCACTGGCTCTAAAGCAGCTCTGCTGACCTGGTTCTCTGCCTCAAGAGCAGTTCTGCTGACCTGGTTCTTTGGCTCTATAGCAGCTCTGCTGACCTGGTTTCTCTGGCTCTACAGCAGCTCTGCTGACCTGGTTCTCTGGCTCTAGAGCAGCTCTGCTGACCTGGTTCTCTGGCTCTAGAGCAGCTCTGCTGACCTGGTTCTCTAGCTCTAGAGCAGCTCTTATGATGTGGTTCTCTGGCTGTAGAGGAGCCCTGCTGGCCTGGTTCTTAGGCTCTATAGCAGCTCTGCTGACCTGGTTCTCTGGCTCCACAACGATTCTGCTGACCTGGTTCTCTGGCTCTAGATCAGCTCTGCTGACCTGGTTCTATGGCTCTAAATCAGCTCTGCTGGCCTGGTTCTCTGACTCTTAAGCAACTCTGCTGACCTGGTTCTCTCACTCTAAAGCAGCTCTGCTGATATGGTTCTCTGGCTCTAAAGCAGCTCTGCTGACCTGGTTCTCTCCCTCTAAAGTAGCTCTGCTGACCTGGTTCTCTGGCTCTACGGCAGCTCTGCTGACATGGTTCTCTGCCTCTACAGCAGCTCTGCTAACCTGGTTTTCAGGCTCTAGAGCAGCTCTGCTGACCTGGTGTCTATGGCTCTACAGCAGCTCTGCTGACCTGGTTCTCTGACTCTAGAGCAGCTCTGTTGACCTGGGTCCTAGGCTCTAGAGCAGCTCTGCTGACCTGCTTCTCTGGCTCTAAAGCAGCTCTGCTGACCTGGTTCTCTGGCTCTAAAGCAGCTCTGCTGACCTGGTTCTATGGCTCTAAAGCAGCTCTGCTGACCTGGTTCTATGGCTCTAAATTAGCTCTGATGACCTGGTTCTCTGGCTTTGAAGCTGCTCTGCTGACCTGGTTCTCTGGCTCTAGAGCAGCTCTGCTGACCTGGTTCTCTCCCTCTAAAGCAGCTCTGCTGACCTGGTTTCTCTGGCTCTAAAGCAGCTCTGCAGACCTAGTTTCTCTGGCTCTAGAGCAGCTCTGCTGACCTGGTTCTTAGGCTCTAGAGCAGCTCTGCTGAACTGGTTCTTAGGCTTTAGAGCAGCTCTGCTGACCTGGTTCTCTGGCTGTACAACGTCTCTGCTGACCTAGTTCTCTGGCTCTAAAGCAGCTAGAGCAGCTCTGCTGATCTGGTTCTCTGGCTCTAAAGCAACTCTGCTGACCTGGTTCTCTCTCTCCAAAGGAGCATGCTGACCTGGTTCCCCGGCCCTAATGCAGCTCTGCAGACCTAGTTTCTCTGGCTCTAGAGCAGCTCTGCTGACCTGTTTCTCTGGCTCTAAAGCAGCTCTTCTGACCTGGTTCTATGGCTCTAAAGCAAATCTTCGTGCCTGGTTCTCTGGCTCTAAAGCAGCTCTGCTGACCTGGTTCTCTGCCTCTAGAGCAGCTCTGCTGACCTGGTTCTTAGGCTCGAGAGCAGCTCTGCTGACCTGGTTCTCTGGCTCTAAAGCAGCTCTGCTGACCTGGTTCTCAAGCATTCTGCTGACCTGGTTCTCTGGCTCTAAAGCGGCTCTGCTTACCTGGTTCTCTGACTCTAAAGCAGCTCTGCTGACCTGGTTCTATGGCTGTAAAGCGGCTCTGCTGACATGGTTCTCTGGCTCTAAAGCAGCTCTGCTGACCTTGTTCTCTGGCTGTAGAGCAGCCCTGCTGGCCTGGTTCTTAGGCTCTAGAGTAGCTCTGCTGACTTGGTTCTCTGGCTCTATAACGACTCTGCTGACCTGGTTCTCTGCCTTTAGAGCAGCTCTGCTGACCTGGTTTCTATGGCTCTAAAGCAGCTCTGCTGACCTGGTTCTCTCCCTCTAAAGCAGCTCTGCTGACCTGGTTCTCTGGCTCTAAAGCAGCTCTGCTGACCTGGTTCTCCCCCTCTAAAGCAGCTCTGCTGACCTGGTTCTCTGGCTCTACGGCAGCTCTGCTGACCTTGTTCTCTGCCTCTAGAGCAGCTCTGCTGACCTGGTTCTTCGGCTCTAGAGCAGCTGTGCCGACCTGGTTTCTATGGCTCTACAGCAGCTCTGCTGACCTGGTTCTCTGAATCTAGAGCAGCTCTGTTGACCTGGGTCTAAGGCTCTAGAGCGGCTCCGCTGACCTTGTTCTCTGGCTCTAAATCAGCTCTGCTGACCTGGTTCTCTGGCTCTAAAGCAGCTCTGCTGACCTGGTTCTATGGCTCTAAAGCAGCTCTGCTGACCTGGTTCTCTGGCTCTACAGCAGCTCTTCTGGCCTGGTTAGGTGGCTCTAAAGCAGCTCTGCTGACCTGGTTCTCTGGCTCTAAAGCAGCTCTGCTGACCTGGTTCTCCCCCTCTAAAGCAGCTCTGCTGACCTGGTTCTCTGGCTCTACGGCAGCTCTGCTGACCTTGTTCTCTGCCTCTAGAGCAGCTCTGCTGACCTGGTTCTTTGGCTCTAGAGCAGCTGTGCTGACCTGGTTTCTATGGCTCTACAGCAGCTCTGCTGACCTGGTTCTCTGAATCTAGAGCAGCTCTGTTGACCTGGGTCTAAGGCTCTAGAGCAGCTCCGCTGACCTGGTTCTCTGGCTCTAAATCAGCTCTGCTGACCTGGTTCTCTGGCTCTAAAGCAGCTCTGCTGACCTGGTTCTATGGCTCTAAAGCAGCTCTGCTGACCTGGTTCTCTGGCTCTACAGCAGCTCTTCTGGCCTGGTTAGGTGGCTCTAAAGCAGCTCTGCTGACCTGGTTCTCTGGCTCTACAATGGCTCTGCTGACCTGGTTCTGTTGCTCTAAAGCAGCTCTGCTGACCTGGTTTCTCTGGCTCTAAAGCAGCCCTGCTGACCTGGTTCCCCGGCTCTACAGCAGCTCTTCTGACCTGGTTCAGTGGCTCTAAAGCAGCTCTGCTGACCTGGTTCTCTGGCTCTACAATGGCTCTGCTGACCTGGTTCTGTTGCTCTAAAGCAGCTCTGCTGACCAGGTTCTCTGGCTCTAGAGCAGCTCTGCTAACCTGGTTCTCTGGCTCTAAAGCAGATCTGCTGGCATGGTTCACTGGCTCTAAAGCAGCTCTGCTGACCTGGTTCTCTGCCTGTAGAGCAGCTCTGCTGACCTGGTTCTCAAGCATTCTGCTGACCTGGTTCTCTGGCTCTAAAGCGGCTCTGCTGACCTGGTTCTCTCCCTCTAAAGCAGCTCTGCTGACCTGGTTCTCTGGCTCTACGGCAGCTCTGCTGACCTTGTTCTCTGCCTCTAGAGCAGCTCTGCTGACATGGTTCTTAGGCTCTAGAGCAGCTGTGCTGACCTGGTTTCTATGGCTCTACAGCAGCTCTGCTGACCTGGTTCTCTGAATCTAGAGCAGCTCTGTTGACCTGGGTCTTAAGCTCTAGAGCAGCTCCGCTGACCTGGTTCTCTGTCTCTAAATCCGCTCTGCTGACCTGGTTCTCTGGCTTTAAAGCAGCTCTGCTGACCTGGTTCTATGGCTCTAAAGCAGCTCTGCTGACCTGGTTCTCTGGCTCTACAGCAGCTCTTCTGACCTGGTTCGGTGGCTCTAAAGCAGCTCTACTGACCTGGTTCTCTGGCTCTACAATGGCTCTGCTGACCTGGTTCTGTTGCTCTAAAGCAGCTCTGCTGACCTGGTTTCTCTGGCTCTAAAGCAGCTCTGCTGACCTGGTTCTCTGGCTCTACAGCAGCTCTTCTGACCTGGTTCAGTGGCTCTAAAGCAGCTCTGCTGACCTGGTTCTCTGGCTCTACAATGGCTCTGCTGACCTGGTTCTGGTGCTCTAAAGCAGCTCTGCTGACCTGGTTCTCTGGCTCTAGAGCAGCTCTGCTAACCTGGTTCTCTGGCTCTAAAGCAGATCTGCTGGCATGGTTCACTGGCTCTAAAGCAGCTCTGCTGACCTGGTTCTCTGCCTGTAGAGCAGCTCTGCTGACCTGGTTCTCAAGCATTCTGCTGACCTGGTTCTCTGGCTCTAAAGCGGCTCTGCTTACCTGGTTCTCTGACTCTAAAGCAGCTCTGCTGACCTAGTTCTATGGCTGTAAAGCGGCTCTGCTGACATGGTTCTCTGGCTCTACAATGGCTCTGCTGACCTGGTTCTGTTGCTCTAAAGCGGCTCTGCTGACCTGGTTTCTCTGGCTCTAAAGCAGCTCTGCTGACCTGGTTCTCTAGCTCTACAGCAGCTCTTCTGACCTGGTTCGGTGGCTCTAAAGCAGCTGCTCTGCTGACCTGGTTCTCTGGCTCTACAATGGCTCTGCTGACCTGGTTCTTAGGCTCTAGAGCAGCTCTGCTGACCTGGTGTCTATGGCTCTACAGCAGCTCTGCTGACTTGGTTCTCTGGCTCTAAAGCAGCTCTACTGACCTGGTTCTATGGCTCTAAAGCAGCTCTGCTGACCTGGTTCTCTGGCTTTGAAGCTGCTCTGCTGACCTGGTTCTCTGGCTCTAGAGCAGCTCTGCTGACCTGGTTCTTTCCCTCTAAAGCAGCTCTGCTGACCTGGTTCTCTGGCTCTAAAGAAGGTCTGCTGACTTGGTTTCTCTGGCTCTAAAGCAGCTCTGCAGACCTAGTTTCTCTGGCTCTAGAGCAGCTCTGCTGGCCTGTTTCTCTGGCTCTAAAGCAGCTCTTCTGACCTGGTTCTATGGCTCTAAAGCAGCTCTTCTGACCTGGTTCTGTTGCTCTAAAGCAGCTCTGCTGACCTGGTTCTCTGGCTCTAGAGCAGCGCTGCTAACCTGGTTCTCTGGCTCTAAAGCAGATCTTCTGTCCTGGTTCTCTGCCTCTAGAGCAGTTCTGCTGACCTGGTTCTTTGGCTCTATAGCAGCTCTGCTGACCTGGTTTCTCTGGCTCTACAGCAGCTCTGCTGACCTGGTTCTCTGGCTCTAGAGCACCTCTGCTGACCTGGTTCTCTGGCTCTAGAGCAGGTCTGCTGACCTGGTTCTCTAGCTCTAGAGCAGCTCTTCTGATGTGGTTCTCTGGCTGTAGAGGAGCCCTGCTGGCCTGGTTCTTAGGCTCTATAGCAGCTCTGCTGACCTGGTTCTCTGGCTCTACAACGATTCTGCTGACCTGGTTCTCTGGCTCTAGATCAGCTCTGCTGACCTGGTTCTATGGCTCTAAATCAGCTCTGCTGGCCTGGTTCTCTGACTCTAAAGCAACTCTGCTGACCTGGTTCTCTCACTCTAAAGCAGCTCTGCTGATATGGTTCTCTGGCTCTAAAGCAGCTCTGCTGACCTGGTTCTCTCCCTCTAAAGTAGCTCTGCTGACCTGGTTCTCTGGCTCTACGGCAGCTCTTCTGACATGGTTCTCTGCCTCTACAGCAGCTCTGCTAACCTGGTTTTCAGGCTCTAGAGCAGCTCTGCTGACCTGGTGTCTATGGCTCTACAGCAGCTCTGCTGACCTGGTTCTCTGACTCTAGAGCAGCTCTGCTAACCTGGTTTTCAGGCTCTAGAGCAGCTCTGCTGTCCTGGTGTCTATGGCTCTACAGCAGCTCTGCTGACCTGGTTCTCTGGCTCTAAAGCAGCTCTGCTGACCTGGTTCTCTGGCTCTAAAGCAGCTCTGCTGACCTGGTTCTATGGCTCTAAAGCAGCTCTGCTGACCTGGTTCTATGGCTCTAAATTAGCTCTGATGACCTGGTTCTCTGGCTTTGAAGCTGCTCTGCTGACCTGGTTCTCTGGCTCTAGAGCAGCTCTGCTGACCTGGTTCTCTCCCTCTAAAGCAGCTCTGCTGACCTGGTTTCTCTGGCTCTAAAGCAGCTCTGCAGACCTAGTTTCTCTGGCTCTAGAGCAGCTCTGCTGACCTGGTTCTTAGGCTCTAGAGCAGCTCTGCTGAACTGGTTCTTAGGCTTTAGAGCAGCTCTGCTGACCTGGTTCTCTGGCTGTACAACGTCTCTGCTGACCTAGTTCTCTGGCTCTAAAGCAGCTAGAGCAGCTCTGCTGATCTGGTTCTCTGGCTCTAAAGCAACTCTGCTGACCTGGTTCTCTCTCTCCAAAGGAGCATGCTGACCTGGTTCCCCGGCCCTAATGCAGCTCTGCAGACCTAGTTTCTCTGGCTCTAGAGCAGCTCTGCTGACCTGTTTCTCTGGCTCTAAAGCAGCTCTTCTGACCTGGTTCTATGGCTCTAAAGCAAATCTTCGTGCCTGGTTCTCTGGCTCTAAAGCAGCTCTGCTGACCTGGTTCTCTGCCTCTAGAGCAGCTCTGCTGACCTGGTTCTTAGGCTCGAGAGCAGCTCTGCTGACCTGGTTCTCTGGCTCTAAAGCAGCTCTGCTGACCTGGTTCTCAAGCATTCTGCTGACCTGGTTCTCTGGCTCTAAAGCGGCTCTGCTTACCTGGTTCTCTGACTCTAAAGCAGCTCTGCTGACCTGGTTCTATGGCTGTAAAGCGGCTCTGCTGACATGGTTCTCTGGCTCTAAAGCAGCTCTGCTGACCTTGTTCTCTGGCTGTAGAGCAGCCCTGCTGGCCTGGTTCTTAGGCTCTAGAGTAGCTCTGCTGACTTGGTTCTCTGGCTCTATAACGACTCTGCTGACCTGGTTCTCTGCCTTTAGAGCAGCTCTGCTGACCTGGTTTCTATGGCTCTAAAGCAGCTCTGCTGACCTGGTTCTCTCCCTCTAAAGCAGCTCTGCTGACCTGGTTCTCTGGCTCTAAAGCAGCTCTGCTGACCTGGTTCTCCCCCTCTAAAGCAGCTCTGCTGACCTGGTTCTCTGGCTCTACGGCAGCTCTGCTGACCTTGTTCTCTGCCTCTAGAGCAGCTCTGCTGACCTGGTTCTTCGGCTCTAGAGCAGCTGTGCCGACCTGGTTTCTATGGCTCTACAGCAGCTCTGCTGACCTGGTTCTCTGAATCTAGAGCAGCTCTGTTGACCTGGGTCTAAGGCTCTAGAGCAGCTCCGCTGACCTTGTTCTCTGGCTCTAAATCAGCTCTGCTGACCTGGTTCTCTGGCTCTAAAGCAGCTCTGCTGACCTGGTTCTATGGCTCTAAAGCAGCTCTGCTGACCTGGTTCTCTGGCTCTACAGCAGCTCTTCTGGCCTGGTTAGGTGGCTCTAAAGCAGCTCTGCTGACCTGGTTCTCTGGCTCTAAAGCAGCTCTGCTGACCTGGTTCTCCCCCTCTAAAGCAGCTCTGCTGACCTGGTTCTCTGGCTCTACGGCAGCTCTGCTGACCTTGTTCTCTGCCTCTAGAGCAGCTCTGCTGACCTGGTTCTTCGGCTCTAGAGCAGCTGTGCTGACCTGGTTTCTATGGCTCTACAGCAGCTCTGCTGACCTGGTTCTCTGAATCTAGAGCAGCTCTGTTGACCTGGGTCTAAGGCTCTAGAGCAGCTCCGCTGACCTGGTTCTCTGGCTCTAAATCAGCTCTGCTGACCTGGTTCTCTGGCTCTAAAGCAGCTCTGCTGACCTGGTTCTATGGCTCTAAAGCAGCTCTGCTGACCTGGTTCTCTGGCTCTACAGCAGCTATTCTGGCCTGGTTAGGTGGCTCTAAAGCAGCTCTGCTGACCTGGTTCTCTGGCTCTACAATGGCTCTGCTGACCTGGTTCTGTTGCTCTAAAGCAGCTCTGCTGACCTGGTTTCTCTGGCTCTAAAGCAGCCCTGCTGACCTGGTTCCCCGGCTCTACAGCAGCTCTTCTGACCTGGTTCAGTGGCTCTAAAGCAGCTCTGCTGACCTGGTTCTCTGGCTCTACAATGGCTCTGCTGACCTGGTTCTGTTGCTCTAAAGCAGCTCTGCTGACCAGGTTCTCTGGCTCTAGAGCAGCTCTGCTAACCTGGTTCTCTGGCTCTAAAGCAGATCTGCTGGCATGGTTCACTGGCTCTAAAGCAGCTCTGCTGACCTGGTTCTCTGCCTGTAGAGCAGCTCTGCTGACCTGGTTCTCAAGCATTCTGCTGACCTGGTTCTCTGGCTCTAAAGCGGCTCTGCTGACCTGGTTCTCTCCCTCTAAAGCAGCTCTGCTGACCTGGTTCTCTGGCTCTACGGCAGCTCTGCTGACCTTGTTCTCTGCATCTAGAGCAGCTCTGCTGACATGGTTCTTAGGCTCTAGAGCAGCTGTGCTGACCTGGTTTCTATGGCTCTACAGCAGCTCTGCTGACCTGGTTCTCTGAATCTAGAGCAGCTCTGTTGACCTGGGTCTTAAGCTCTAGAGCAGCTCCGCTGACCTGGTTCTCTGTCTCTAAATCCGCTCTGCTGACCTGGTTCTCTGGCTTTAAAGCAGCTCTGCTGACCTGGTTCTATGGCTCTAAAGCAGCTCTGCTGACCTGGTTCTCTGGCTCTACAGCAGCTCTTCTGACCTGGTTCGGTGGCTCTAAAGCAGCTCTACTGACCTGGTTCTCTGGCTCTACAATGGCTCTGCTGACCTGGTTCTGTTGCTCTAAAGCAGCTCTGCTGACCTGGTTTCTCTGGCTCTAAAGCAGCTCTGCTGACCTGGTTCTCTGGCTCTACAGCAGCTCTTCTGACCTGGTTCAGTGGCTCTAAAGCAGCTCTGCTGACCTGGTTCTCTGGCTCTACAATGGCTCTGCTGACCTGGTTCTGTTGCTCTAAAGCAGCTCTGCTGACCTGGTTCTCTGGCTCTAGAGCAGCTCTGCTAACCTGGTTCTCTGGCTCTAAAGCAGATCTGCTGGCATGGTTCACTGGCTCTAAAGCAGCTCTGCTGACCTGGTTCTCTGCCTCAAGAGCAGTTCTGCTGACCTGGTTCTTTGGCTCTATAGCAGCTCTGCTGACCTGGTTTCTCTGGCTCTACAGCAGCTCTGCTGACCTGGTTCTCTGGCTCTAGAGCAGCTCTGCTGACCTGGTTCTCTGGCTCTAGAGCAGCTCTGCTGACCTGGTTCTCTAGCTCTAGAGCAGCTCTTATGATGTGGTTCTCTGGCTGTAGAGGAGCCCTGCTGGCCTGGTTCTTAGGCTCTATAGCAGCTCTGCTGACCTGGTTCTCTGGCTCCACAACGATTCTGCTGACCTGGTTCTCTGGCTCTAGATCAGCTCTGCTGACCTGGTTCTATGGCTCTAAATCAGCTCTGCTGGCCTGGTTCTCTGACTCTTAAGCAACTCTGCTGACCTGGTTCTCTCACTCTAAAGCAGCTCTGCTGATATGGTTCTCTGGCTCTAAAGCAGCTCTGCTGACCTGGTTCTCTCCCTCTAAAGTAGCTCTGCTGACCTGGTTCTCTGGCTCTACGGCAGCTCTGCTGACATGGTTCTCTGCCTCTACAGCAGCTCTGCTAACCTGGTTTTCAGGCTCTAGAGCAGCTCTGCTGACCTGGTGTCTATGGCTCTACAGCAGCTCTGCTGACCTGGTTCTCTGACTCTAGAGCAGCTCTGTTGACCTGGGTCCTAGGCTCTAGAGCAGCTCTGCTGACCTGCTTCTCTGGCTCTAAAGCAGCTCTGCTGACCTGGTTCTCTGGCTCTAAAGCAGCTCTGCTGACCTGGTTCTATGGCTCTAAAGCAGCTCTGCTGACCTGGTTCTATGGCTCTAAATTAGCTCTGATGACCTGGTTCTCTGGCTTTGAAGCTGCTCTGCTGACCTGGTTCTCTGGCTCTAGAGCAGCTCTGCTGACCTGGTTCTCTCCCTCTAAAGCAGCTCTGCTGACCTGGTTTCTCTGGCTCTAAAGCAGCTCTGCAGACCTAGTTTCTCTGGCTCTAGAGCAGCTCTGCTGACCTGGTTCTTAGGCTCTAGAGCAGCTCTGCTGAACTGGTTCTTAGGCTTTAGAGCAGCTCTGCTGACCTGGTTCTCTGGCTGTACAACGTCTCTGCTGACCTAGTTCTCTGGCTCTAAAGCAGCTAGAGCAGCTCTGCTGATCTGGTTCTCTGGCTCTAAAGCAACTCTGCTGACCTGGTTCTCTCTCTCCAAAGGAGCATGCTGACCTGGTTCCCCGGCCCTAATGCAGCTCTGCAGACCTAGTTTCTCTGGCTCTAGAGCAGCTCTGCTGACCTGTTTCTCTGGCTCTAAAGCAGCTCTTCTGACCTGGTTCTATGGCTCTAAAGCAAATCTTCGTGCCTGGTTCTCTGGCTCTAAAGCAGCTCTGCTGACCTGGTTCTCTGCCTCTAGAGCAGCTCTGCTGACCTGGTTCTTAGGCTCGAGAGCAGCTCTGCTGACCTGGTTCTCTGGCTCTAAAGCAGCTCTGCTGACCTGGTTCTCAAGCATTCTGCTGACCTGGTTCTCTGGCTCTAAAGCGGCTCTGCTTACCTGGTTCTCTGACTCTAAAGCAGCTCTGCTGACCTGGTTCTATGGCTGTAAAGCGGCTCTGCTGACATGGTTCTCTGGCTCTAAAGCAGCTCTGCTGACCTTGTTCTCTGGCTGTAGAGCAGCCCTGCTGGCCTGGTTCTTAGGCTCTAGAGTAGCTCTGCTGACTTGGTTCTCTGGCTCTATAACGACTCTGCTGACCTGGTTCTCTGCCTTTAGAGCAGCTCTGCTGACCTGGTTTCTATGGCTCTAAAGCAGCTCTGCTGACCTGGTTCTCTCCCTCTAAAGCAGCTCTGCTGACCTGGTTCTCTGGCTCTAAAGCAGCTCTGCTGACCTGGTTCTCCCCCTCTAAAGCAGCTCTGCTGACCTGGTTCTCTGGCTCTACGGCAGCTCTGCTGACCTTGTTCTCTGCCTCTAGAGCAGCTCTGCTGACCTGGTTCTTCGGCTCTAGAGCAGCTGTGCCGACCTGGTTTCTATGGCTCTACAGCAACTCTGCTGACCTGGTTCTCTGAATCTAGAGCAGCTCTGTTGACCTGGGTCTAAGGCTCTAGAGCAGCTCCGCTGACCTTGTTCTCTGGCTCTAAATCAGCTCTGCTGACCTGGTTCTCTGGCTCTAAAGCAGCTCTGCTGACCTGGTTCTATGGCTCTAAAGCAGCTCTGCTGACCTGGTTCTCTGGCTCTACAGCAGCTCTTCTGGCCTGGTTAGGTGGCTCTAAAGCAGCTCTGCTGACCTGGTTCTCTGGCTCTAAAGCAGCTCTGCTGACCTGGTTCTCCCCCTCTAAAGCAGCTCTGCTGACCTGGTTCTCTGGCTCTACGGCAGCTCTGCTGACCTTGTTCTCTGCCTCTAGAGCAGCTCTGCTGACCTGGTTCTTTGGCTCTAGAGCAGCTGTGCTGACCTGGTTTCTATGGCTCTACAGCAGCTCTGCTGACCTGGTTCTCTGAATCTAGAGCAGCTCTGTTGACCTGGGTCTAAGGCTCTAGAGCAGCTCCGCTGACCTGGTTCTCTGGCTCTAAATCAGCTCTGCTGACCTGGTTCTCTGGCTCTAAAGCAGCTCTGCTGACCTGGTTCTATGGCTCTAAAGCAGCTCTGCTGACCTGGTTCTCTGGCTCTACAGCAGCTCTTCTGGCCTGGTTAGGTGGCTCTAAAGCAGCTCTGCTGACCTGGTTCTCTGGCTCTACAATGGCTCTGCTGACCTGGTTCTGTTGCTCTAAAGCAGCTCTGCTGACCTGGTTTCTCTGGCTCTAAAGCAGCCCTGCTGACCTGGTTCCCCGGCTCTACAGCAGCTCTTCTGACCTGGTTCAGTGGCTCTAAAGCAGCTCTGCTGACCTGGTTCTCTGGCTCTACAATGGCTCTGCTGACCTGGTTCTGTTGCTCTAAAGCAGCTCTGCTGACCAGGTTCTCTGGCTCTAGAGCAGCTCTGCTAACCTGGTTCTCTGGCTCTAAAGCAGATCTGCTGGCATGGTTCACTGGCTCTAAAGCAGCTCTGCTGACCTGGTTCTCTGCCTGTAGAGCAGCTCTGCTGACCTGGTTCTCAAGCATTCTGCTGACCTGGTTCTCTGGCTCTAAAGCGGCTCTGCTGACCTGGTTCTCTCCCTCTAAAGCAGCTCTGCTGACCTGGTTCTCTGGCTCTACGGCAGCTCTGCTGACCTTGTTCTCTGCCTCTAGAGCAGCTCTGCTGACATGGTTCTTAGGCTCTAGAGCAGCTGTGCTGACCTGGTTTCTATGGCTCTACAGCAGCTCTGCTGACCTGGTTCTCTGAATCTAGAGCAGCTCTGTTGACCTGGGTCTTAAGCTCTAGAGCAGCTCCGCTGACCTGGTTCTCTGTCTCTAAATCCGCTCTGCTGACCTGGTTCTCTGGCTTTAAAGCAGCTCTGCTGACCTGGTTCTATGGCTCTAAAGCAGCTCTGCTGACCTGGTTCTCTGGCTCTACAGCAGCTCTTCTGACCTGGTTCGGTGGCTCTAAAGCAGCTCTACTGACCTGGTTCTCTGGCTCTACAATGGCTCTGCTGACCTGGTTCTGTTGCTCTAAAGCAGCTCTGCTGACCTGGTTTCTCTGGCTCTAAAGCAGCTCTGCTGACCTGGTTCTCTGGCTCTACAGCAGCTCTTCTGACCTGGTTCAGTGGCTCTAAAGCAGCTCTGCTGACCTGGTTCTCTGGCTCTACAATGGCTCTGCTGACCTGGTTCTGGTGCTCTAAAGCAGCTCTGCTGACCTGGTTCTCTGGCTCTAGAGCAGCTCTGCTAACCTGGTTCTCTGGCTCTAAAGCAGATCTGCTGGCATGGTTCACTGGCTCTAAAGCAGCTCTGCTGACCTGGTTCTCTGCCTGTAGAGCAGCTCTGCTGACCTGGTTCTCAAGCATTCTGCTGACCTGGTTCTCTGGCTCTAAAGCGGCTCTGCTTACCTGGTTCTCTGACTCTAAAGCAGCTCTGCTGACCTAGTTCTATGGCTGTAAAGCGGCTCTGCTGACATGGTTCTCTGGCTCTACAATGGCTCTGCTGACCTGGTTCTGTTGCTCTAAAGCGGCTCTGCTGACCTGGTTTCTCTGGCTCTAAAGCAGCTCTGCTGACCTGGTTCTCTAGCTCTACAGCAGCTCTTCTGACCTGGTTCGGTGGCTCTAAAGCAGCTGCTCTGCTGACCTGGTTCTCTGGCTCTACAATGGCTCTGCTGACCTGGTTCTTAGGCTCTAGAGCAGCTCTGCTGACCTGGTGTCTATGGCTCTACAGCAGCTCTGCTGACCTGGTTCTCTGGCTCTAAAGCAGCTCTACTGACCTGGTTCTATGGCTCTAAAGCAGCTCTGCTGACCTGGTTCTCTGGCTTTGAAGCTGCTCTGCTGACCTGGTTCTCTGGCTCTAGAGCAGCTCTGCTGACCTGGTTCTTTCCCTCTAAAGCAGCTCTGCTGACCTGGTTCTCTGGCTCTAAAGAAGGTCTGCTGACTTGGTTTCTCTGGCTCTAAAGCAGCTCTGCAGACCTAGTTTCTCTGGCTCTAGAGCAGCTCTGCTGGCCTGTTTCTCTGGCTCTAAAGCAGCTCTTCTGACCTGGTTCTATGGCTCTAAAGCAGCTCTTCTGACCTGGTTCTGTTGCTCTAAAGCAGCTCTGCTGACCTGGTTCTCTGGCTCTAGAGCAGCGCTGCTAACCTGGTTCTCTGGCTCTAAAGCAGATCTTCTGTCCTGGTTCTCTGCCTCTAGAGCAGTTCTGCTGACCTGGTTCTTTGGCTCTATAGCAGCTCTGCTGACCTGGTTTCTCTGGCTCTACAGCAGCTCTGCTGACCTGGTTCTCTGGCTCTAGAGCAGCTCTGCTGACCTGGTTCTCTGGCTCTAGAGCAGGTCTGCTGACCTGGTTCTCTAGCTCTAGAGCAGCTCTTCTGATGTGGTTCTCTGGCTGTAGAGGAGCCCTGCTGGCCTGGTTCTTAGGCTCTATAGCAGCTCTGCTGACCTGGTTCTCTGGCTCTACAACGATTCTGCTGACCTGGTTCTCTGGCTCTAGATCAGCTCTGCTGACCTGGTTCTATGGCTCTAAATCAGCTCTGCTGGCCTGGTTCTCTGACTCTAAAGCAACTCTGCTGACCTGGTTCTCTCACTCTAAAGCAGCTCTGCTGATATGGTTCTCTGGCTCTAAAGCAGCTCTGCTGACCTGGTTCTCTCCCTCTAAAGTAGCTCTGCTGACCTGGTTCTCTGGCTCTACGGCAGCTCTTCTGACATGGTTCTCTGCCTCTACAGCAGCTCTGCTAACCTGGTTTTCAGGCTCTAGAGCAGCTCTGCTGACCTGGTGTCTATGGCTCTACAGCAGCTCTGCTGACCTGGTTCTCTGACTCTAGAGCAGCTCTGCTAACCTGGTTTTCAGGCTCTAGAGCAGCTCTGCTGTCCTGGTGTCTATGGCTCTACAGCAGCTCTGCTGACCTGCTTCTCTGGCTCTAAAGCAGCTCTGCTGACCTGGTTCTCTGGCTCTAAAGCAGCTCTGCTGACCTGGTTCTATGGCTCTAAAGCAGCTCTGCTGACCTGGTTCTATGGCTCTAAATTAGCTCTGATGACCTGGTTCTCTGGCTTTGAAGCTGCTCTGCTGACCTGGTTCTCTGGCTCTAGAGCAGCTCTGCTGACCTGGTTCTCTCCCTCTAAAGCAGCTCTGCTGACCTGGTTTCTCTGGCTCTAAAGCAGCTCTGCAGACCTAGTTTCTCTGGCTCTAGAGCAGCTCTGCTGACCTGGTTCTTAGGCTCTAGAGCAGCTCTGCTGAACTGGTTCTTAGGCTTTAGAGCAGCTCTGCTGACCTGGTTCTCTGGCTGTACAACGTCTCTGCTGACCTAGTTCTCTGGCTCTAAAGCAGCTAGAGCAGCTCTGCTGATATGGTTCTCTGGCTCTAAAGCAACTCTGCTGACCTGGTTCTCTCTCTCCAAAGGAGCATGCTGACCTGGTTCCCCGGCCCTAATGCAGCTCTGCAGACCTAGTTTCTCTGGCTCTAGAGCAGCTCTGCTGACCTGTTTCTCTGGCTCTAAAGCAGCTCTTCTGACCTGGTTCTATGGCTCTAAAGCAAATCTTCGTGCCTGGTTCTCTGGCTCTAAAGCAGCTCTGCTGACCTGGTTCTCTGCCTCTAGAGCAGCTCTGCTGACCTGGTTCTTAGGCTCGAGAGCAGCTCTGCTGACCTGGTTCTCTGGCTCTAAAGCAGCTCTGCTGACCTGGTTCTCAAGCATTCTGCTGACCTGGTTCTCTGGCTCTAAAGCGGCTCTGCTTACCTGGTTCTCTGACTCTAAAGCAGCTCTGCTGACCTGGTTCTATGGCTGTAAAGCGGCTCTGCTGACATGGTTCTCTGGCTCTAAAGCAGCTCTGCTGACCTTGTTCTCTGGCTGTAGAGCAGCCCTGCTGGCCTGGTTCTTAGGCTCTAGAGTAGCTCTGCTGACTTGGTTCTCTGGCTCTATAACGACTCTGCTGACCTGGTTCTCTGCCTTTAGAGCAGCTCTGCTGACCTGGTTTCTATGGCTCTAAAGCAGCTCTGCTGACCTGGTTCTCTCCCTCTAAAGCAGCTCTGCTGACCTGGTTCTCTGGCTCTAAAGCAGCTCTGCTGACCTGGTTCTCCCCCTCTAAAGCAGCTCTGCTGACCTGGTTCTCTGGCTCTACGGCAGCTCTGCTGACCTTGTTCTCTGCCTCTAGAGCAGCTCTGCTGACCTAGTTCTTCGGCTCTAGAGCAGCTGTGCCGACCTGGTTTCTATGGCTCTACAGCAGCTCTGCTGACCTGGTTCTCTGAATCTAGAGCAGCTCTGTTGACCTGGGTCTAAGGCTCTAGAGCAGCTCCGCTGACCTGGTTCTCTGGCTCTAAATCAGCTCTGCTGACCTGGTTCTCTGGCTCTAAAGCAGCTCTGCTGACCTGGTTCTATGGCTCTAAAGCAGCTCTGCTGACCTGGTTCTCTGGCTCTACAGCAGCTCTTCTGGCCTGGTTAGGTGGCTCTAAAGCAGCTCTGCTGACCTGGTTCTCTGGCTCTAAAGCAGCTCTGCTGACCTGGTTCTCCCCCTCTAAAGCAGCTCTGCTGACCTGGTTCTCTGGCCCTACGGCAGCTCTGCTGACCCTGTTCTCTGCCTCTAGAGCAGCTCTGCTGACCTGGTTCTTCGGCTCTAGAGCAGCTGTGCTGACCTGGTTTCTATGGCTCTACAGCAGCTCTGCTGACCTGGTTCTCTGAATCTAGAGCAGCTCTGTTGACCTGGGTCTAAGGCTCTAGAGCAGCTCCGCTGACCTGGTTCTCTGGCTCTAAATCAGCTCTGCTGACCTGGTTCTCTGGCTCTAAAGCAGCTCTGCTGACCTGGTTCTATGGCTCTAAAGCAGCTCTGCTGACCTGGTTCTCTGGCTCTACAGCAGCTCTTCTGACCTGGTTCGGTGGCTCTAAAGCAGCTCTACTGACCTGGTTCTCTGGCTCTACAATGGCTCTGCTGACCTGGTTCTGTTGCTCTAAAGCAGCTCTGCTGACCTGGTTTTTCTGGCTCTAAAGCAGCTCTGCTGACCTGGTTCTCTGGCTCTACAGCAGCTCTTCTGAACTGGTTCAGTGGCTCTAAAGCAGCTCTGCTGACCTGGTTCTCTGGCTCTACAATGGCTCTGCTGACCTGGTTCTGTTGCTCTAAAGCAGCTCTGCTTACATGGTTCTCTGGCTCTAGAGCAGCTCTGCTAACCTGGTTCTCTGGCTCTAAAGCAGATCTGCTGGCATGGTTCACTGGCTCTAAAGCAGCTCTTCTGACCTGGTTCTCTGCCTGTAGAGCAGCTCTGCTGACCTGGTTCTCAAGCATTCTGCTGACCTGGTTCTCTGGCTCTAAAGCGGCTCTGCTTACCTGGTTCTCTGACTCTAAAGCAGCTCTGCTGACCTAGTTCTATGGCTGTAAAGCAGCTCTGCTGACATGGTTCTCTGGCTCTACAATGGCTCTGCTGACCTGGTTCTGTTGCTCTAAAGCGGCTCTGCTGACCTGGTTTCTCTGGCTCTAAAGCAGCTCTGCTGACCTGGTTCTCTGGCTCTACAGCAGCTCTTCTGACCTGGTTCGGTGGCTCTAAAGCAGCTGCTCTGCTGACCTGGTTCTCTGGCTCTACAATGGCTCTGCTGACCTGGTTCTTAGGCTCTAGAGCAGCTCTGCTGACCTGGTGTCTATGGCTCTACAGCAGCTCTGCTGACCTGGTTCTCTGGCTCTAAAGCAGCTCTACTGACATGGTTCTATGGCTCTAAAGCAGCTCTGCTGACCTGGTTCTCTGGCTTTGAAGCTGCTCTGCTGACCTGGTTCTCTGGCTCTAGAGCAGCTCTGCTGACCTGGTTCTTTCCCTCTAAAGCAGCTCTGCTGACCTGGTTCTCTGGCTCTAAAGAAGGTCTGCTGACTTGGTTTCTCTGGCTCTAAAGCAGCTCTGCAGACCTAGTTTCTCTGGCTCTAGAGCAGCTCTGCTGGCCTGTTTCTCTGGCTCTAAAGCAGCTCTTCTGACCTGGTTCTATGGCTCTAAAGCAGCTCTTCTGACCTGGTTCTGTTGCTCTAAAGCAGCTCTGCTGACCTGGTTCTCTGGCTCTAGAGCAGCGCTGCTAACCTGGTTCTCTGGCTCTAAAGCAGATCTTCTGTCCTGGTTCTCTGCCTCTAGAGCAGTTCTGCTGACCTGGTTCTTTGGCTCTATAGCAGCTCTGCTGACCTGGTTTCTCTGGCTCTACAGCAGCTCTGCTGACCTGGTTCTCTGGCTCTAGAGCAGCTCTGCTGACCTGGTTCTCTGGCTCTAGAGCAGCTCTGCTGACCTGGTTCTCTAGCTCTAGAGCAGCTCTTCTGATGTGGTTCTCTGGCTGTAGAGGAGCCCTGCTGGCCTGGTTCTTAGGCTCTATAGCAGCTCTGCTGACCTGGTTCTCTGGCTCTACAACGATTCTGCTGACCTGGTTCTCTGGCTCTAGATCAGCTCTGCTGACCTGGTTCTATGGCTCTAAATCAGCTCTGCTGGCCTGGTTCTCTGACTCTAAAGCAACTCTGCTGACCTGGTTCTCTCACTGTAAAGCAGCTCTGCTGATATGGTTCTCTGGCTCTAAAGCAGCTCTGCTGACCTGGTTCTCTCCCTCTAAAGTAGCTCTGCTGACCTGGTTCTCTGGCTCTACGGCAGCTCTGCTGACATGGTTCTCTGCCTCTACAGCAGCTCTCCTAACCTGGTTTTCAGGCTCTAGAGCAGCTCTGCTGACCTGGTGTCTATGACTCTACAGCAGCTCTGCTGACCTGGTTCTCTGACTCTAGAGCAGCTCTGTTGACCTGGGTCTTAGGCTCTAGAGCAGCTCTGCTGACCTGCTTCTCTGGCTCTAAAGCAGCTCTGCTGACCTGGTTCTCTGGCTCTATGGCTCTAAAGCAGCTCTGCTGACCTGGTTCTATGGCTCTAAATTAGCTCTGATGACCTGGTTCTCTGGCTTTGAAGCTGCTCTGCTGACCTGGTTCTCTGGCTCTAGAGCAGCTCTGCTGACCTGGTTCTCTCCCTCTAAAGCAGCTCTGCTGACCTGGTTTCTCTGGCTCTAAAGCAGCTCTGCAGACCTAGTTTCTATGGCTCTAGAGCAGCTCTGCTGACCTGGTTCTTAGGCTCTAGAGCAGCTCTGCTGAACTGGTTCTTAGGCTTTAGAGCAGCTCTGCTGACCTGGTTCTCTGGCTGTACAACGTCTCTGCTGACCTAGTTCTCTGGCTCTAAAGCAGCTAGAGCAGCTCTGCTGATCTGGTTCTCTGGCTCTAAAGCAACTCTGCTGACCTGGTTCTCTCTCTCCAAAGGAGCATGCTGACCTGGTTCCCCGGCTCTAAAGCAGCTCTGCTGACCTGGTTCTCTGGCTCTAAAACAGCTCTGCTGACCTGGTTCTATTGGTCTAAAGAAGCTCTGCTAACCTGGTTCTCTGGCTCTACCGCAGCTCTTCTGACCTGGTTCAGTGGCTCTAAAGCAGCTCTGCTGACCTGGTTCTCTGG
The DNA here is from genome assembly GCF_964204655.1 of Triturus cristatus. Lineage (NCBI taxonomy): Eukaryota > Metazoa > Chordata > Amphibia > Caudata > Salamandridae > Triturus > Triturus cristatus. Next base: position 1,163,187,252 of record NC_140579.1, read on the forward strand.
CTCTACAATGGCTCTGCTGACCTGGTTCTGTTGCTCTAAAGCAGCTCTGCTGGCATGGTTCACTGGCTCTAAAGCAGCTCTGCTGACCTGGTTCTCTGCCTGTAGAGCAGCTCTGCTGACCTGGTTCTCAAGCATTCTGCTGACCTGGTTCTCTGGCTCTAAAGCGGCTCTGCTTACCTGGTTCTCTGACTCTAAAGCAGCTCTGCTGACCTGGTTCTATGGCTGTAAAGCGGCTCTGCTGACATGGTTCTCTGGCTCTACAATGGCTCTGCTGACCTGGTTCTGTTGCTCTAAAGCGGCTCTGCTGATCTGGTTTCTCTGGCTCTAAAGCAGCTCTGCTGACCTGGTTCTCTGGCTCTACAGCAGCTCTTCTGACCTGGTTCGGTGGCTCTAAAGCAGCTCTGCTGACCTGGTTCTCTTGCTCTACAATGGCTCTGCTGACCTGGTTCTTAGGCTCTAGAGCAGCTCTGCTGACCTGGTGTCTATGGCTCTACAGCAGCTCTGCTGACCTGGTTCTCTGACTCTAGAGCAGCTCTGTTGACCTGGGTCTTAGGCTCTAGAGCAGCTCTGCTGACCTGCTTCTCTGGCTCTAAAGCAGCTCTGCTGACCTGGTTCTCTGGCTCTAAAGCAGCTCTACTGACCTGGTTCTATGGCTCTAAAGCAGCTCTGCTGACCTGGTTCTCTGGCTTTGAAGCTGCTCTGCTGACCTGGTTCTCTGGCTCTAGAGCAGCTCTGCTGACCTGGTTCTTTCCCTCTAAAGCAGCTCTGCTGACCTGGTTCTCTGGCTCTAAAGCAGGTCTGCTGACTTGGTTTCTCTGGCTCTAAAGCAGCTCTGCAGACCTAGTTTCTCTGGCTCTAGAGGAGCTCTGCTGGCCTGTTTCTCTGGCTCTAAAGCAGCTCTTCTGACCTGGTTCTATGGCTCTAAAGCAGCTCTTCTGACCTGGTTCTCTGGCTCTACAATGGCTCTGCTGACCTTGATCTGTTGCTCTAAAGCAGCTCTGCAGAACGGGTTCTCTGGCTCTAGGGCAGCTCTGCTAACATGGTTATCTGGCTCTAAAGCAGATCTTCTGGCCTGGTTCTCTGGCTCTAAAGCAGCTCTGTTGACCTGGTTCTCTGGTTCTAGAGCAGCTCTGCTGTCCTGGATCTTAGGCTCTAGAGCAGCTCTGATGACCTGGTTCTCTGGCTCTACAACGGCTCTTCTGACCCGGTTCTCTGGCTCTAAAGCAGCTCTGCTGACCTGGTTTCTCTGGCTCTACAGCAGCTCTGCTGACCTGGTTCTCTGGCTCCAAAGCAGCTCTGCTAAACTGGTTCTCTGTCTCTAGAGCAGCTCTGATGACCTCGTTCTAAGGCTCTAGAGCAGCTCTGCTGACCTGGTTCTCTGGCTCTAGAGCAGCTCTGTTGACCTGGTTCTCTGGCTCTAAAGCAGCTCTGCTGACCTGGTTCTCTGGCTCTTAAGCAGCTCTGCTGACTTGATTCTCTCTGTCTAAAGCAGCAATGATGACCTGGTTTCTCTGGCTCTACAGCAGCTCTGCTGACCTGGTTCTCTGGCTCTAGAGCAGCTCTGCTGACCTGGTTCTCTAGCTCTAGAGCAGCTCTTCTGATGTGGTTCTCTGGCTGTAGAGGAGCCCTGCTGGCCTGGTTCTTAGGCTCTAGAGCAGCTCTGCTGACCTGGTTCTCTGGCTCTACAACGATTCTGCTGACCTGGTTCTCTGGCTCTAGAGCAGCTCTGCTGACCTGGTTCTATGGCTCTAAATCAGCTCTGCTGGCCTGGTTCTCTGACTCTAAAGCAACTCTGCTGACCTGGTTCTCTCACTCTAAAGCAGCTCTGCTGATATGGTTCTCTGGCTCTAAAGCAGCTCTGCTGACCTGGTTCTCTCCCTCTAAAGTAGCTCTGCTGACCTGGTTCTCTGGCTCTACGGCAGCTCTGCTGACATGGTTCTCTGCCTCTACAGCAGCTCTGCTAACCTGGTTTTCAGGCTCTAGAGCAGCTCTGCTGACCTGGTGTCTATGGCTCTACAGCAGCTCTGCTGACCTGGTTCTCTGACTCTAGAGCAGCTCTGTTGACCTGGGTCTTAGGCTCTAGAACAGCTCTGCTGACCTGCTTCTCTGGCTCTAAAGCAGCCCTGCTGACCTGGTTCTCTGGCTCTAAAGCAGCTCTGCTGACCTGGTTCTATGGCTCTAAAGCAGCTCTGCTGACCTGGTTCTATGGCTCTAAAGTAGCTCTGATGACCTGGTTCTCTGGCTTTGAAGCTGCTCTGCTGACCTGGTTCTCTGGCTCTAGAGCAGCTCTGCTGACCTGGTTCTCTCCCTCTAAAGCAGCTCGGCTGACCTGGTTTCTCTGGCTCTAAAGCAGCTCTGCAGACCTAGTTTCTCTGGCTCTAGAGCAGCTCTGCTGACCTGGTTCTTAGGCTCTAGAGCAGCTCTGCTGAACTGGTTCTTAGGCTTTAGAGCAGCTCTGCTGACCTGGTTCTCTGGCTGTACAACCTCTCTGCTGACCTAGTTCTCTGGCTCTAAAGCAGCTAGAGCAGCTCTGCTGATCTGGTTCTCTGGCTCTAAAGCAACTCTGCTGACCTGGTTCTCTCTCTCCAAAGGAGCATGCTGACCTGGTTCCCCGGCTCTAAAGCAGCTCTGCTGACCTGGTTCTCTGGCTCTAAAGCAGCTCTGCTGACCTGGTTCTCTGGCTCTAAAACAGCTCTGCTGACCTGGTTCTATTGGTCTAAAGAAGCTCTGCTAACCTGGTTCTCTGGCTCTACCGCAGCACTGCTGACCTGGTTCTCTGGCTCTAAAGCAGCTCTTCTGACCTCTTGTTTCTCTGGCTCTAAAACATCGCTCTGCTGACCTGGTTTTGTGGCTCTAAAGAAGCTCTGCTGACGTAGTTCTCTGGCTCTACAGTAGCTCTAATGACCTGGTTCTCTGGCTCTAAAGAGGCTCTGATGACCTGGTTCTCTGGCTCTAGAGCAGCTCTGCTGACCTGGTTCTATGGCTGTAAAGATATCCTCTGACCTGGTTCTCTGGCTCTACAGCAGCTCTGCTGAACTGGTTCTCTGCCTCTAAAGCAGCTCTGCTGACCTGGTTCTTAGGCTCGAGAGCAGCACTGCTGACCTGGTTCTCTGGCTCTAAAGCAGCTCTGCTGACCTGGTTCTCAAGCATTCTGCTGACCTGGTTCTCTGGCTCTAAAGCGGCTCTGCTTACCTGGTTCTCTGACTCTAAAGCAGCTCTGCTGACCTGGTTCTATGGCTGTAAAGCGGCTCTGCTGACATGGTTCTCTGGCTCTAAAGCAGCTCTGCTGACCTTGTTCTCTGGCTGTAGAGCAGCCCTGCTGGCCTGGTTCTTAGGCTCTAGAGCAGCTCTGCTGACTTGGTTCTCTGGCTCTATAACGACTCTGCTGACCTGGTTCTCTGCCTTTAGAGCAGCTCTGCTGACCTGGTTTCTATGGCTCTAAATCAGCTCTGCTGGTCTGGTTCTCTGACTCTAAAGCAACTCTGCTGACCTGGTTCTCTCACTCTAAAGCAGCTCTGCTGATATGGTTCTCTGGCTCTAAAGCAGCTCTGCTGACCTGGTTCTCTCCCTCTAAAGTATCTCTGCTGACCTGGTTCTCTGGCTCTACGGCAGCTCTGCTGACATGGTTCTCTGCCTCTACAGCAGCTCTGCTAACCTGGTTTTCAGGCTCTAGAGCAGCTCTGCTGACCTGGTGTCTATGGCTCTACAGCAGCTCTGCTGACCTGGTTCTCTGACTCTAGAGCAGCTCTGTTGACCTGGGTCTTAGGCTCTAGAACAGCTCTGCTGACCTGCTTCTCTGGCTCTAAAGCAGCCCTGCTGACCTGGTTCTCTGGCTCTAAAGCAGCTCTGCTGACCTGGTTCTATGGCTCTAAAGCAGCTCTGCTGACCTGGTTCTATGGCTCTAAAGTAGCTCTGATGACCTGGTTCTCTGGCTTTGAAGCTGCTCTGCTGACCTGGTTCTCTGGCTCTAGAGCAGCTCTGCTGACCTGGTTCTCTCCCTCTAAAGCAGCTCGGCTGACCTGGTTTCTCTGGCTCTAAAGCAGCTCTGCAGACCTAGTTTCTCTGGCTCTAGAGCAGCTCTGCTGACCTGGTTCTTAGGCTCTAGAGCAGCTCTGCTGAACTGGTTCTTAGGCTTTAGAGCAGCTCTGCTGACCTGGTTCTCTGGCTGTGCAACCTCTCTGCTGACCTAGTTCTCTGGCTCTAAAGCAGCTAGAGCAGCTCTGCTGATCTGGTTCTCTGGCTCTAAAGCAACTCTGCTGACCTGGTTCTCTCTCTCCAAAGGAGCATGCTGACCTGGTTCCCCGGCTCTAAAGCAGCTCTGCTGACCTGGTTCTCTGGCTCTAAAGCAGCTCTGCTGACCTGGTTCTCTGGCTCTAAAACAGCTCTGCTGACCTGGTTCTATTGGTCTAAAGAAGCTCTGCTAACCTGGTTCTCTGGCTCTACCGCAGCTCTGCTGACCTGGTTCTCTGGCTCTAAAGCAGCTCTTCTGACCTCTTGTTTCTCTGGCTCTAAAACATCGCTCTGCTGACCTGGTTCTGTGGCTCTAAAGAAGCTCTGCTGACGTAGTTCTCTGGCTCTACAGTAGCTCTGATGACCTGGTACTCTGGCTCTAAAGAGGCTCTGATGACCTGGTTCTCTGGCTCTAGAGCAGCTCTGCTGACCTGGTTCTATGGCTGTAAAGAATATCCTCTGACCTGGTTCTCTGGCTCTAGAGCAGCTCTGCTGACCTAGTTCTCTGGCTCTAGAGCAGCTCTGCTGACCTGGTTCTCTAGCTCTAGAGCAGCTCTTCTGATATGGTTCTCTGGCTTTGAAACAGCTCTGCTGACCTGGTTCTCTGGCTCTAGAGCAGCTCTGCTGAACTGGTTCTCTGCCTGTAAAGCAGCTCTGCTGACCTGGTTCTTAGGCTCGAGAGCAGCACTGCTGACCTGGTTTTCTGGCTCTAAATCAACTCTGCTGACCTTGTTCTCTCCCTCTAAAGCAGCTCTGCTGACCTGGTTCTCTGGCTCGAAAGCAGCTCTGCTGACCTGGTTCTCTCCCTCTAAAGCAGCTCTGCTGACCTGGTTCTCTCCCTCTAAAGCCGCTCTGTTGACCTGCTTCTCTGGCTCTACAGCAGCTCTGCTGAACTGGTTCTCTGCCTGTAAAGCAGCTCTGCTGACCTGGTTCTTAGGCTCGAGAGCAGCACTGCTGACCTGGTTCTCTGGCTCTAAAGCAGCTCTGCTGACCTGGTTCTCAAGCATTCTGCTGACCTGGTTCTCTGGCTCTAAAGCGGCTCTGCTTACCTGGTTCTCTGACTCTAAAGCAGCTCTGCTGACCTGGTTCTATGGCTGTAAAGCGGCTCTGCTGACATGGTTCTCTGGCTCTAAAGCAGCTCTGCTGACCTTGTTCTCTGGCTGTAGAGCAGCCCTGCTGGCCTGGTTCTTAGGCTCTAGAGCTGCTCTGCTGACTTGGTTCTCTGGCTCTATAACGACTCTGCTGACCTGGTTCTCTGCCTTTAGAGCAGCTCTGCTGACCTGGTTTCTATGGCTCTAAAGCAGCTCTGCTGACCTGGTTCTCTCCCTCTAAAGCAGCTCTGCTGACCTGGTTCTCTGGCTCTAAAGCAGCTCTGCTGACCTGGTTCTCCCCCTCTAAAGCAGCTCTGCTGACCTGGTTCTCTGCCTCTACGGCAGCTCTGCTGACCTTGTTCTCTTCCTCTAGAGCAGCTCTGCTGATCTGGTTCTTAGGCTCTAGAGCAGCTGTGCTGACCTGGTTTCTATGGCTCTACAGCAGCTCTGCTGACCTGGTTCTCTGAATCTAGAGCAGCTATGTTGACCTGGGTCTTAGGCTCTAGAGCAGCTCCGCTGACCTGGTTCTCTGGCTCTAAATCAGCTCTGCTGACCTGGTTCTCTGGCTCTAAAGCAGCTCTGCTGACCTGGTTCTCTGGCTCTACAGCAGCTCTTCTGACCTGGTTCGGTGGCTCTAAAGCAGCTCTGCTGACCTGGTTCTCTGGCTCTACAATGGCTCTGCTGACCTGGTTCTGTTGCTCTAAAGCAGCTCTGCTGACCTGGTTTCTCTGGCTCTAAAGCAGCTCTGCTGACCTGGTTCTCTGGCTCTACAGCAGCTCTTCTGACCTGGTTCAGTGGCTCTAAAGCAGCTCTGCTGACCTGGTTCTCTGGCTCTACAATGGCTCTGCTGACCTGGTTCTGTTGCTCTAAAGCAGCTCTGCTGACCTGGTTCTCTGACTCTAGAGCAGCTCTGCTAACCTGGTTTTCTGGCTCTAAAGCAGATCTGCTGGCATGGTTCACTGGCTCTAAAGCAGCTCTGCTGACCTGGTTCTCAAGCATTCTGCTGACCTGGTTCTCTGGCTCTAAAGCGGCTCTGCTGACCTGGTTCTCTCCCTCTAAAGCAGCTCTGCTGACCTGGTTCTCTGGCTCTACGGCAGCTCTGCTGACCTTGTTCTCTGCCTCTAGAGCAGCTCTGCTGACCTGGTTCTTAGGCTCTAGAGCAGCTGTGCTGACCTGGTTTCTATGGCTCTACAGCAGCTCTGCTGACCTGGTTCTCTGAATCTAGAGCAGCTCTGTTGACCTGGGTCTTAAGCTCTAGAGCAGCTCCGCTGACCTGGTTCTCTGGCTCTAAATCAGCTCTGCTGACCTGGTTCTCTGGCTTTAAAGCAGCTCTGCTGACCTGGTTCTATGGCTCTAAAGCAGCTCTGCTGACCTGGTTCTCTGGTTCTACAATGGCTCTGCTGACCTGGTTCTGTTGCTCTAAAGCAGCTCTGCTGACCTGGTTTCTCTGGCTCTAAAGCAGCTCTGCTGACCTGGTTCTCTGGCTCTACAGCAGCTCTTCTGACCTGGTTCAGTGGCTCTAAAGCAGCTCTGCTGACCTGGTTCTCTGGCTCTACAATGGCTCTGCTGACCTGGTTCTGTTGCTCTAAAGCAGCTCTGCTGACCTGGTTCTCTGACTCTAGAGCAGCTCTGCTAACCTGGTTTTCTGGCTCTAAAGCAGATCTGCTGGCATGGTTCACTGGCTCTAAAGCAGCTCTGCTGACCTGGTTCTCAAGCATTCTGCTGACCTGGTTCTCTGGCTCTAAAGCGGCTCTGCTGACCTGGTTCTCTCCCTCTAAAGCAGCTCTGCTGACCTGGTTCTCTGGCTCTACGGCAGCTCTGCTGACCTTGTTCTCTGCCTCTAGAGCAGCTCTGCTGACCTGGTTCTTAGGCTCTAGAGCAGCTGTGCTGACCTGGTTTCTATGGCTCTACAGCAGCTCTGCTGACCTGGTTCTCTGAATCTAGAGCAGCTCTGTTGACCTGGGTCTTAAGCTCTAGAGCAGCTCCGCTGACCTGGTTCTCTGGCTCTAAATCAGCTCTGCTGACCTGGTTCTCTGGCTTTAAAGCAGCTCTGCTGACCTGGTTCTATGGCTCTAAAGCAGCTCTGCTGACCTGGTTCTCTGGCTCTACAGCAGCTCTTCTGACCTGGTTTCTCTGGCTCTAAAGCAGCTCTGCTGACCTGGTTCTCTGGCTCTACAGCAGCTCTTCTGACCTGGTTCAGTGGCTCTAAAGCAGCTCTGCTGACCTGGTTCTCTGGCTCTACAATGGCTCTGCTGACCTGGTTCTGTTGCTCTAAAGCAGCTCTGCTGACCTGGTTCTCTGGCTCTAGAGCAGCTCTGCTAACCTGGTTCTCTGGCTCTAAAGCAGATCTGCTGGCATGTTCACTGGCTCTAAAGCAGCTCTGCTGACCTGGTTCTCTGGCTGTAGAGCAGCTCTGCTGAGTTGGTTCTCTGGCTCTATAACGGCTCTGCTGACCTGGTTCTCTGCCTTTAGAGCAGCTCTGCTGACCTAGTTTCTATGGCTCTAAAGCAGCTCTGCTGACCTGTTTCTCTGACTCTTAAGCAAACTCTGCTGACCTGGTTCTCTCCCTCTAAAGCAGCTCTGCTGACCTGGTTCTCTGGCTCTAAAGCAGCTCTGCTGACCTGGTTCTCCCCCTCTAAAGCAGCTCTGCTGACCTGGTTATCTCCCTCTAAAGCAGCTCTGCTGACATGGTTCTCTGGCTCTATGGCAGCTCTGCTGACCTTGTTCTCTGCCTCCAGAGCAGCTGTTCTGACCTGGTTCTTAGGCTCTAGAGCAGCTGTGCTGACCTGGTTCTCTGACTCTAGAGCAGCTCTGTTGACCTGGGTCTTAGGCTCTAGAGCAGCTCTGCTGACCTGGTTCTCTGGCTCTAAAGCAGCTCTGCTGACCTGGTTCTCTGGCTCTAAAGCAGCTCTGCTGACCTGGTCCTATGGCTCTAAAGTAGCTCCGCTGACCTGGTTCTCTGGCTTTGAAGCTGCTCTGCTGACCTGGTTCTCTGGCTCTAGAGCAGCTCTGCTGACCTGGTTCTCTGCCTCTAAAGCAGCTCTGCTGACCTGGTTCTCTAACTCTAAAGCAGCTCTGATGACTTGGTTTCTCTGGCTCTAAAGCAGCTCTGCAGACCTAGTTTCTCTGGCTCTAGAGCAGCTCTGCTGACCTGTTTCTCTGGCTCTAAAGCAGATCTTCTGACCTGGTTCTATGGCTCTAAAGCAGCTATGCTGACCTGGTTCTCTGGCTCTACAATGGCTCTGCTGACCTGGTTCTGTTGCTCTAAAGCAGCTCTGCTGACCTGGTTCTCTGGCTCTAGAGCAGCGCTGCTAACCTGGTTCTCTGGCTCTAAAGCAGATCTTATGGCCTGGTTCTATGGCTCAAAAGCAGCTCTGCTGACCTGGTTCTCTGGCTCTAGAGCAGCTCTGCTGTCCTGAATCTTAGGCTCTAGAGCAGCTCTGCTGGCCTGGTTCTCTGGCTCTACAACGGCTCTGCTGACCTTTTTCTCTGGCTCTAAAGCAGCTCTGCTGACCTGGTTCTGTGGCTCTAAAGAAGCTCTGCTGACCTTGTTCTCTGGCTTTACAGCAGCTCTGCTGACCTGGGTCTCTGGCTCTGAAGCAGTTCTGCTGACCTGATGTCTCTCTGGCTCTAAAACATCGCTCTGCTGACCTGGTTCTGTGGCTCTAAAGAAGCTCTGCTGACCTAGTTCTCTGGCTCTACAGCAGCTCTGATGACCTGGTTGTCTGGCTCTAAAGAAGCTCTGCTGACCTGGTTCTCTGGCTCTAGAGCAGCTCTGGTGACCTGGTTCTATGGCTGTAAAGAATCTCCTCTGACCTGGTTCTCTGGCTCTACAGCAGCTCTGCTGAACTGGTTCTCTGCCTCTAGAGCAGCTCTGCTGACCTGGTTCTTAGGCTCGAGAGCAGCTCTGCTGACCTTGTTCTCTGGCTCTAAAGCAGCTTTGCTGACCTGGTTCTCAAGCATTCTGCTGACCTGGTTCTCTGGCTCTAAAGCGGCTCTGCTTACCTGGTTCTCTGACTCTAAAGCAGCTTTGCTGACCTGGTTCTCAAGCATTCTGCTGACCTGGTTCTCTGGCTCTAAAGCAGCTTTGCTGACCTGGTTCTCAAGCATTCTGCTGACCTGGTTCTCTGGCTCTAAAGCAGCTTTGCTGACCTGGTTCTCAAGCATTCTGCTGACCTGGTTCTCTGGCTCTAAAGCAGCTCTGCTGACCTGGTTCTATGGCTGTAAAGTGGCTCTACTGACATGGTTCTCTGGCTCTAAAGAAGCTCTGCTGACCTTGTTCTCTGGCTGAAGAGCAGCCCTGCTGGCCTGGTTCTTAGGCTCTAGAGCAGCTCTGCTGACTTGGTTCTCTGGCTCTATAACGACTCTGCTGACCTGGTTCTCTGCCTTTAGAGCAGCTCTGCTGACCTGGTTTCTATGGCTCTAAATCAGCTCTGCTGACCTGGTTCTCTGACTCGTAAGCAAACTCTGCTGACCTGGTTCTCGCCCTCTAAAGCAGCTCTGCTGGCCTGGTTCTCTGGCTCTGAAGCAGCTCTGCTGACCTGGTTCTCCCCCTCTAAAGCAGCTCTGCTGACCTGGTTCTCTCCCTCTAAAGCAGCTCTGCTGACCTGGTTCTCTGGCTCTACGGCAGCTCTGCTGACCTTGTTCTCTGGCTCTAGAGCAGCTCTGCTGACCTGGTTCTTAGGCTCTAGAGCAGCTGTGCTGACCTGGTTTCTATGGCTCTACAGCAGCTCTGCTGACCTGGTTCTCTGACTCTAGAGCAGCTCTGTTGACCTGGGTCTTAGGCTCTAGAGCAGCTCCGCTGACCTGGTTCTCTGGCTCTAAAGCAGCTCTGCTGACCTGGTTCTCTGGCTCTAAAGCAGCTCTGCTGACCTGGTTCTATGGCTCTAAAGCAGCTCTGCTGACCTGGTTCTCTGGCTCTACAGCAGCTCTTCTGACCTGGTTCGGTGGCTCTAAAGCAGCTCTGCTGACCTGGTGCTCTGGCTCTACAATGGCTCTGCTGACCTGGTTCTGTTGCTCTAAAGCAGCTCTGCTGACCTGGTTTCTCTGGCTCTAAAGCAGCTCTGCTGACCTGGTTCTCTGGCTCTACAGCAGCTCTTCTGACCTGTTTCAGTGGCTCTAAAGCAGCTCTGCTGACCTGGTTCTATGGCTCTACAATGGCTCTGCTGACCTGGTTCTGTTGCTCTAAAGCAGCTCTGCTGACCTGGTTCTCTGGCTCTAGAGCAGCTCTGCTAACCTGGTTCTCTGGCTCTAAAGCAGATCTGCTGGCATGGTTCACTGGCTCTAAAGCAGCTCTGCTGACCTGGTTCTCTGCCTGTAGAGCAGCTCTGCTGACCTGGTTCTCTGGCTCTAAAGCAGCTCTGCTGAACTGGTTCTCAAGCATTCTGCTGACCTGGTTCTCTGGCTCTAAAGCGGCTCTGCTTACCTGGTTCTCTGACTCTAAAGCAGCTCTGCTGACCTGGTTCTATGGCTGTAAAGCGGCTCTGCTAACATGGTTCTCTGGCTCTAAAGCAGCTCTGCTGACCTGGTTCTCTGGCTCTACGGCAGCTCTGCTGACCTTGTTCTCTGCCCCTAGAGCAGCTCTGCTGACCTGGTTCTTAGGCTCGAGAGCAGCTGTGCTGACCTGGTTTCTCTGGCTCTACAGCAGCTCTGCTGACCTGGTTCTCTGACTCTAGAGCAGCTCTGTTGACCTGGGTCTTAGGCTCTATAGCAGCTCTGCTGACCTGGTTCTCTGGCTCTAAAGCAGCTCTGCTGGCCTGGTTCTCTGGCTCTAAAGCAGCTCTGCTGACCTGGTTCTATGGCTCTAAAGCAGCTCTGCTGACCTCGTTCTCTGGCTTTGAAGAATCTCTGCTAACCGGGTTCTCTGGCTCTAGAGCAGCTCTGCTGACCTGGTTTTCTGGCTTTGAAGCTGCTCTGCTGACCTGGTTCTCTGGCTCTACAATGGCTCTGCTGACCTGGTTCTGTTGCTCTAAAGCAGCTCTGCTGACCTGGTTCTCTGGCTCTAGAGCAGCTCTGCTAACCTGGTTCTCTGGCTCTAAAGCAGATCTGCTGGCATGGTTCACTGGCTCTAAAGCAGCTCTGCTGACCTGGTTCTCTGCCTGTAGAGCAGCTCTGCTGTCCTGGTTCTTAGGCTCTAGAGCAGCTCGGCTGACCTGGTTCTCTGGCCTTACAACGGCTCTGCTGACCTGGTTCTCTGGCTCTAAAGCAGCTCTGCTGACCTGGTTCTATGGCTCTAAAGCAGCTCTGCTGACCTGGTTCTATGGCTCTAAAGCTGCTCTGCTGTCCTGGTTCTGTGGCTTTGAAACAGCTCTGCTGACCTGGTTCTCTGGCTCTAGAGCAGGTCAGCTGCCCTGGTTCTCTCCCTCTAAAGTAGCTCTGCTGACCTGGTTCTCTGGCACTAAAGCAGCTCTGCTGACCTGGTGTCTCTGACGCTAAAGCAGCTCTGCTGACCTGGTTCTCTCCCTCTAAAGCAGCTCTGCTGACCTGGTACTCTGGCTCTACGGCAACTCTGCTGACCTGGTTCTCTCCCTTTACAGCAGCTCTGCTGACCTGGTTCTCTGGCTCTAGAGCCGCTCTGTTGACCTGGGTCTTAGAATCTAGAGCAGCTCTGCTGACCTGGTTGTATGGCTGTGAGGCAGCTCTGCTGACCTGGTTCTCTGGCTCTAAAGCAGCTCTGCTGACCTGGTTCTATGGCTCTAAAGCAGCTCTGCTGACCTGGTTCTATGGCTCTAAAGCTGCTCTGCTGACCTGGTTCTGTGGATTTGAAACAGCTCTGCTGACCTGGTTCTCTGGCTCAAGAGCAGGTCAGCTGACCTGGTTCTCTTCCTCTAAAGTAGCTCTGCTGGCTTGGTTCTCTGGCACTAAAGCAGCTCTGCTGACCTGGTGTCTCTGACGCTAAAGCAGCTCTGCTGACCTGGTTCTCTCCCTCTAAAGCAGCTCTGCTGACCTGGTTCTCTGGTTCTACAGCAGCTCTGCAGACCTTGTTCTCTGCCTCTAGAGCAGCTCTGCTGACCTGGTTCTTAGGCTCTAGAGCAGCTGTGCTGACCTGGTTTCTATGGCTCTACAGCAGCTCTGCTGACCTGGTTCTCTGGCTCTAAAGCAGCTCTGCTGACCTGGTTCTCTGGCTCTAAAGCAGCTCTGCTGACCTGGTTCTCTGCCTGTAGAGCAGCTCTGCTGTCCTGGTTCTTAGGCTCTAGAGCAGCTCTGCTGACCTGGTTCTCTTGCTCTATAACGGCTCTGCTGACCTGGATCTCAGGTTCTAAAGCAGCTCTGCTGACCTGGTGGTTCTCTGGCTCTTAAACAGCTCTGCTGACCTGGTTCTGTAGTTCTAAGGACGCTCTCCTGACCTAGTTCTCTGGCTCTACATCAGCTCTGCTGACCTGGTTCTCTGGCTCTACAGCAGTTCTGATGACCTGGTTCTCTGGCTCTAATGAGGCTCTGCTGACCTGGTTCTCTGGCTCTAGAGCAGCTCTGCTGACCTGGTTCTATGGCTGTAAAGAATCTCCTCTGAACTGGTTCTCTGGCTCTACAGCAGCGATGCTGAACTGGTTCTCTGCCTCTAGAGCAGCTCTGCTGACCTGGATCTTAGGCTCGAGAGCAGCTCTGCTGACCTTGTTCTCTGGCTCTAAAGCAGCTCTGCTGACCTGGTTCTCAAGCAGTTCTGCTGACCTGGTTCTCTGGCTCAAAAGTGGCTCTGCTTACCTGGTTCGCTGACTCTAAAGCAGCTCTGCTGACCTGGTTCTTAGGCTTTAGAGCAGCTCTGCTGACCTGGTTTCTATGGCTCTACAGCAGCTCTGCTGACCTGGTTCTCTAGCTCTAGAGCCGCTCTGTTGACCTGGGTCTTAGGCTCTAGAGCAGCTCTGCTGACCTGGTTGTATGGCTGTGAGGCAGCTCTGCTGACCTGGTTCTCTGGCTCTAAAGCAGCTCTGCTGACCTGGTTCTATGGCTCTAAAGCAGCTCTGCTGACCTGGTTCCATGGCTCTAAAGCTGCTCTGCTGACCTGGTTCTGTGGCTTTGAAACAGCTCTGCTGACCTGGTTCTCTGGCTCTAGAGCAGGTCAGCTGACCTGGTTCTCTCCCTCTAAAGTAGCTCTGCTGACCTGGTTCTCTGGCACTAACGCAGCTCTGCTGACCTGGTGTCTCTGACACTAAAGCAGCTCTGCTGACATGGTTCTCTCCCTCTAAAGCAGCTCTGCTGACCTGGTTCTCTGGCTCTACGGCAGCTCTGCTGACCTGGTTCTCTCCCTTTACAGCAGCTCTGCTGACCTGGTTCTCTGGCTCTAGAGCCGCTCTGTTGACCTGGGTCTTAGGCTCTAGAGCAGCTCTGCTGACCTGGTTGTATGGCTGTGAGGCAGCTCTGCTGACCTGGTTCTCTGGCTCTAAAGCAGCTCTGCTGACCTGGTTCTATGGCTCTAAAGCAGCTCTGCTGACCTGGTTCTATGGCTCTAAAGCTGCTCTGCTGACCTGGTTCTGTGGCTTTGAAACAGCTCTGCTGACCTGGTTCTCTGGCTCTAGAGCAGGTCAGCTGACCTGGTTCTCTCCCTCTAAAGTAGCTCTGCTGACCTGGTTCTCTGGCACTAAAGCAGCTCTGATGTCCTGGTGTCTCTGACGCTAAAGCAGCTCTGCTGACCTGGTTCTCTCCCTCTAAAGCAGCTCTGCTGACCTGGTTCTCTGGATCTACGGCAGCTCTGCTGACCTGGTTCTCTCCCTTTAAAGCAGCTCTGCTGACCTGGTTCTCTGGCTCTAAAGCAGATCTGCTGACCTGGTTCTGTCCCTCTAAAGCAGCTCTGCTGACCTGGTTCTCTGGCTCTACGGCAGCTCTGCTGACCTGGTTCTCTGCCTCTAGAGCAGCTCTTCTGACCTGGTTCTTAGGCTCTAGAGCAGCTCTGCTGACCTGGTGTCTATGGCTCTACAGCAGCTCTGCTGACCTGGTTCTCTGACTCTAGAGCAGCTCTGTTGACCTGGGTCTTAGGCTCTAGAGCAGCTCTGCTGACCTGGTTCTCTGGCTCCAAAGCAGCTCTGCTGACCTGGTTCTCTGGCTCTAAAGCAACTCTGCTGACCTGGTTCTATGGCTCTAAAGCAGCTCTGCTGACCTGGTTCTCTGGCTTTAAAGCTGCTCTGCTGACCTTGTTCTCTGGCTCTAGAGCAGCTCTGCTGACCTGGTTCTCTCCCTCTAAAGCAGCTCTGCTGACCTGGTTCTCTGGCTCTAAAGAAGCTCTGCTGACTTGGTTTCTCTGGCTCTAAAGCAGCTCTGCAGACCCTGTTTCTCTAGCTCTAGAGCAGCTCTGCTGACCTGTTTCTCTGGCTCTAAAGCAGCTCTTCTGACCTGGTTCTATGGCTCTAAAGCAGCTCTGCTGACCTGGTTCTCTGGCTCTACAATGGCACTGCTGACCTGGTTCTGTTGCTCTAAAGCAGCTCTGCAGTCCTGGTTCTCTGTCTCTAGAGCAGCTCTGCTGACCTGGTTCTATGGCTGTAAAGAATCTCCTCTGACCTGGTTCTCTGGCTCTACAGCAGCTCTGCTGAACTGGTTCTCTGCCTCTAGAGCAGCTCTGCTGACCTGGTTCTTAGGCTCGAGAGCAGCTCTGCTGACCTCGTTCTCTGGATCTAAAGCAGCTCTGCTGACCTGGTTCTAAAGCAGTTCTGCTGACCTGGTTCTCTGACTCTAAAGCAGCTCTGCTGACCTGGTCCTATGGCTGTAAAGCGGCTCTGCTGACATGGTTTTCTGGCTCTAAAGCAGCTCTGCTGACCTTGTTCTCTGGCTGTAGAGCAGTCCTGCTGGCCTGGTTCTTAGGCTCTAGAACAGCTCTGCTGACTTGGTTCTCTGGCTCTATAACGACTCTGCTGACCTGGTTCTCTGCCTTTAGAGCAGCTCTGCTGACCTGGTTTCTATGGCTCTAAAGCAGCTCTGCTGACCTGTTTCTCTGACTCTAAAGCAACTCTGCTGACCTGGTTCTCTCTCTCTAAAGCAGCTCTGCTGACCTGGTTCTCTGGCTCTAAAGCAGCTCTGCTGAGCTGGTTCTCCCCCTCTAAAGCAGCTCTGCTGGCGTGCTTCTCTCCCTCTAAAGCAGCTCTGCTGACCTGGTTCTCTGGCTCTATGGCAGCTCTGCTGACCTTGTTCTCTGCCTCTAGAGCAGCTCTGCTGACCTGGTTGTTAGGCTCTAGAGCAGCTGTGCTGACCTGGTTTCTATGGCTCTACAGTAGCTCTGCTGACCTGGTCCTCTGACTCTAGAGCAGCTCTGTTGACCTGGGTCTTAGGCTCTAGAGCAGCTCTGCTGACCTGGTTCTCTGGCTCTAAAGCAGCTCTGCTGACCTGGTTCTCTGTCTCTAAAGCAGCTCTGCTGACCTGGTTCTATGGCTCTAAAGCAGCTCTGCTGACCTGGTTCTCTGGCTTTGAAGAATCTCTGCTGACCAGGTTCTCTGGCTCTAGAGCAGCTCTGCTGACCTGGTTCTCTGGCTCTAAAGCAGATCTACTGGCATGGTTCACTGGCTCTAAAGCAGCTCTGCTGACCTGGTTCTCTGCCTGTAGAGCATCTCTGCTGTCCTGGTTCTTAGGCTCTAGAGCAGCTCTGCTGACCTGGTTCTCTGGCTCTACAACGGTTCTGCTGACCTGGTTCTCTGGCTCTAAAGACGCTCTCCTGACCTAGTTCTCTGGCTCTACAATGGCTCTGCTGACCTTGTTCTGTTGCTCTAAAGCAGCTCTGCTGACCTGGTTCTCTGGCTCTAGAGCAGCTCTGCTAACCTGGTTCTCTGGCTCTAAAGCAGATCTGCTGGCATGGTTTACTGGCTATAAACCAGCTCTGCTGACCTGGTTCTCTGCCTGTAGAGCAGCTCTGCTGTCCTGGTTCTTAGGCTCTAGAGCAGCTCTGCTGACCTGGTTCTCTGGCTCTACAACGGCTCTGCTGACCTGGTTCTCTGGCTCTAAAGCAGCTCTCCTGACCTGAACAGCTCTGCTGACCTGGTTCTGTGGCTCTAAAGATGCTTTCCTGACCTAGTTCTCTGGCTCTACAGCAGCTCTGCTGACCTGGTTCTCTGGCTCTACAGCAGTTCTGATGAGCTTGTTCTCTGGCTCTAAAGAGGCTCTGCTGACCTGGTTCTCTGGCTCTAGACTAGCTCTGCTGACCTGGTTCTCTGTCTATAAAGCAGCTTTGCTGACCTGGCTCTCTGGCTTTCAAGCTGCTCTGCTGACCTGGTTCTCTGGCTCTAGAGCAGCTCTGCTGACCTGGTTCTCTCCCTCTAAAGCAACTCTGCTGACCTGGTTCTCTGGCTCTAAAGCAGCTCTGCTGACTTGGTTTCTCTGGCTCTAAAGCAGCTCTGCAGACCTAGATTCTCTGGCTCTAGAGCAACTCTGCTGACCTGTTTCTCTGGCTCTAAAGCAGCTCTTCTGACCTGGTTCTATGGCTCTAAAGCAGCTCTGATGACCTGGTTCTCTGGCTCTACAATGGCTCTGCTGACCTGGTTCTGTTGCTCTAAAGCAGCTCTGCAGACCTGGTTCTCTGGCTCTAGAGCAGCTCTGCTAACCTGGTTCTCTGGCTCTAAAGCAGATCTGCTGGCCTGGTTCACTGGCTCTAAAGCAGCTCTGCTGAGCTGGTTCTCTGGCTGTAGAGCAGCTCTGCTGTCCTGGTTCTTAGGCTCTAGAGCAGCTCTGCTGACCTGGTTCTCTGGCTCTAAAACAGCTCTGCTGACCTGGTTCTGTGGCTCTAAAGAAGCTCTGCTGACCTAGTTCTCTGGCTCTACAGCAGCTCTGCTGACCTGGTTCTCTGGCTCTACAGCAGTTCTGATGACCCGGTTCTCTGGCTCTAAAGAGGCTCTGCTGACCTGGTTCTCTGGCTCTAGAGCAGCTCTGCTGACCTGGTTCTATGGCTGTAAAGAATCTCCTCTGACCTGGTTCTCTGGCTCTACAGCAGCTCTGCTGGACTGGTTCTCTGCCTCTAGAGCAGCTCTGCTGACCTGGATCTTAGGCTCGAGAGCAGCTCTGCTGACCTGGTTCTCTGGCTCTAAAGCAGCTCTGCTGACCTGGTTCTCAAGCAGCTCTGCTGACCTGGTTCTCTGGCTCTACAGCAGCTCTTCTGACCTGGTTCAGTGGCTCTAAAGCAGCTCTGCTGACGTGGTTCTCTGGCTCTACAATGGCTCTGCTGACCTGGTTCTGTTGCTCTAAAGCAGCTCTGCTGACCTGGTTCTCTGGCTCTAGAGCAGCTCTGCTAAACCTGGTTCTCTGGCTCTAAAGCAGATCTGCTGGCATGGTTCACTGGCTCTGAAGCAGCTCTGCTGACCTGGTTCTCTGCCTGTAGAGCAGCTCTGCTGACCTGGTTCTCAAGCATTCTGCTGACCTGGTTCTCTGGCTCTAAAGCGGCTCTGCTTACCTGGTTCTCTGACTCTAAAGCAGCTCTGCTGACCTGGTTCGATGGCTGTAAAGCGGCTCTGCTGACATAGTTCTCTGGCTCTAAAGCAGCTCTGCTGACCTTGATCTCTGGCTGTAGAGCAGCCCTGCTGACCTGGTTCTTAGTCTCTAGAGCAGCTCTGCTGAGTTGGTTCTCTGGCTCTATAACGGCTCTGCTGACCTGGTTCTCTGCCTTTAGAGCAGCTCTGCTGACCTAGTTTCTATGGCTCTAAAGCAGCTCTGCTGACCTGTTTCTCTGACTCTTAAGCAAACTCTGCTGACCTGGTTCTCTCCCTCTAAAGCAGCTCTGCTGACCTGGTTCTCTGGCTCTAAAGCAGCTCTGCTGACCTGGTTCTCCCCCTCTAAAGCAGCTCTGCTGACCTGGTTCTCTCCCTCTAAAGCAGCTCTGCTGACCTGGTTCTCTGGCTCTACGGCAGCTCTGCTGACCTTGTTCTCTGCCTCCAGAGCAGCTGTGCTGACCTGGTTCTTAGGCTCTAGAGCAGCTGTGCTGACCTGGTTCTCTGACTCTAGAGCAGCTCTGTTGACCTGGGTCTTAGGCTCTAGAGCAGCTCTGCTGACCTGGTTCTCTAGCTCTAAAGCAGCTCTGCTGACCTGGTTCTCTGGCTCTAAAGCAGCTCTGCTGACCTGGTCCTATGGCTCTAAAGTAGCTCCGCTGACCTGGTTCTCTGGCTTTGAAGCTGCTCTGCTGACCTGGTTCTCTGGCTCTAGAGCAGCTCTGCTGACCTGGTTCTCTGCCTCTAAAGCAGCTCTGCTGACCTGGTTCTCTGACTCTAAAGCAGCTCTGATGACTTGGTTTCTCTGGCTCTAAAGCAGCTCTGCAGACCTAGTTTCTCTGGCTCTAGAGCAGCTCTGCTGACCTGTTTCTCTGGCTCTAAAGCAGATCTTCTGACCTGGTTCTATGGCTCTAAAGCAGCTATGCTGACCTGGTTCTCTGGCTCTACAATGGCTCTGCTGACCTGGTTCTGTTGCTCTAAAGCAGCTCTGCTGACCTGGTTCTCTGGCTCTAGAGCAGCGCTGCTAACCTGGTTCTCTGGCTCTAAAGCAGATCTTATGGCCTGGTTCTATGGCTCAAAAGCAGCTCTGCTGACCTGGTTCTCTGGCTCTAGAGCAGCTCTGCTGTCCTGAATCTTAGGCTCTAGAGCAGCTCTGCTGGCCTGGTTCTCTGGCTCTACAACGGCTCTGCTGACCTTGTTCTCTGGCTCTAAAGCAGCTCTGCTGACCTGGTTCTGTGGCTCTAAAGAAGCTCTGCTGACCTTGTTCTCTGGCTTTACAGCAGCTCTGCTGACCTGGTTCTCTGGCTCTGAAGCAGTTCTGCTGACCTGATGTTTCTCTGGCTCTAAAACATCGCTCTGCTGACCTGGTTCTGTGGCTCTAAAGAAGCTCTGCTGACCTAGTTCTCTGGCTCTACAGCAGCTCTGATGACCTGGTTGTCTGGCTCTAAAGAAGCTCTGCTGACCTGGTTCTCTGGCTCTAGAGCAGCTCTGGTGACCTGGTTCTATGGCTGTAAAGAATCTCCTCTGACCTGGTTCTCTGGCTCTACAGCAGCTCTGCTGAACTGGTTCTCTGCCTCTAGAGCAGCTCTGCTGACCTGGTTCTTAGGCTCGAGAGCAGCTCTGCTGACCTGGTTCTCTGGCTCTAAAGCAGCTCTGCTGACCTGGTTCTCAAGCATTCTGCTGACCTGGTTCTCTGGCTCTAAAGCGGCTCTGCTTACCTGGTTCTCTGACTCTAAAGCAGCTCTGCTGACCTGGTTCTATGGCTGTAAAGCGGCTCTGCTGACATGGTTCTCTGGCTCTAAAGCAGCTCTGCTGACCTTGTTCTCTGGCTGAAGAGCAGCCCTGCTGGCCTCGTTCTTAGGCTCTAGAGCAGCTCTGCTGACTTGGTTCTCTGGCTCTATAACGACTCTGCTGACCTGGTTCTCTGCCTTTAGAGCAGCTCTGCTGACCTGGTTTCTATGGCTCTAAAGCAGCTCTGCTGACCTGGTTCTCTGACTCGTAAGCAAACTCTGCTGACCTGGTTCTCGCCCTCTAAAGCAGCTCTGCTGACCTGGTTCTCTGGCTCTAAAGCAGCTCTGCTGACCTGGTTCTCCCCCTCTAAAGCAGCTCTGCTGACCTGGTTCTCTCCCTCTAAAGCAGCTCTGCTGACCTGGTTCTCTGGCTCTACGGCAGCTCTGCTGACCTTGTTCTTTGCCTCTAGAGCAGCTCTGCTGACCTGGTTCTTAGGCTCTAGAGCAGCTG
Organism: Triturus cristatus; assembly: GCF_964204655.1. Classification (NCBI taxonomy): domain Eukaryota; kingdom Metazoa; phylum Chordata; class Amphibia; order Caudata; family Salamandridae; genus Triturus; species Triturus cristatus. The sequence continues at coordinate 1,163,207,203 of NC_140579.1, forward strand.
TGCTGACCTGGTTTCTATGGCTCTACAGCAGCTCTGCTGACCTGGTTCTCTGACTCTAGAGCAGCTCTGTTGACCTGGGTCTTAGGCTCTAGAGCAGCTCCGCTGACCTGGTTCTCTGGCTCTAAAGCAGCTCTGCTGACCTGGTTCTCTGGCTCTAAAGCAGCTCTGCTGACCTGGTTCTATGGCTCTAAAGCAGCTCTGCTGACCTGGTTCTCTGGCTCTACAGCAGCTCTTCTGACCTGGTTCGGTGGCTCTAAAGCAGCTCTGCTGACCTGGTGCTCTGGCTCTACAATGGCTCTGCTGACCTGGTTCTGTTGCTCTAAAGCAGCTCTGCTGACCTGGTTTCTCTGGCTCTAAAGCAGCTCTGCTGACCTGGTTCTCTGGCTCTACAGCAGCTCTTCTGACCTGTTTCAGTGGCTCTAAAGCAGCTCTGCTGACCTGGTTCTATGGCTCTACAATGGCTCTGCTGACCTGGTTCTGTTGCTCTAAAGCAGCTCTGCTGACCTGGCTCTCTGGCTCTATAGCAGCTCTGATAACATGGTTCTCTGGCTCTAAAGCAGATCTGCTGGCATGGTTCACTGGCTCTAAAGCAGCTCTGCTGACCTGGTTCTCTGCCTGTAGAGCAGCTCTGCTGACCTGTTTCTCTGGCTCTAAAGCAGCTCTGCTGAACTGGTTCTCAAGCATTCTGCTGACCTGGTTCTCTGGCTCTAAAGCGGCTCTGCTTACCTGGTTCTCTGACTCTAAAGCAGCTCTGCTGACCTGGTTCTATGGCTGTAAAGCGGCTCTGCTGACATGGTTCTCTGGCTCTAAAGCAGCTCTGCTGACCTGGTTCTCTGGCTCTACGGCAGCTCTGCTGACCTTGTTCTCTGCCTCTAGAGCAGCTCTGCTGACCTGGTTCTTAGGCTCGAGAGCAGCTGTGCTGACCTGGTTTCTCTGGCTCTACAGCAGCTCTGCTGACCTGGTTCTCTGACTCTAGAGCAGCTCTGTTGACCTGGGTCTTAGGCTCTATAGCAGCTCTGCTGACCTGGTTCTCTGGCTCTAAAGCAGCTCTGCTGGCCTGGTTCTCTGGCTCTAAAGCAGCTCTGCTGACCTGGTTCTATGGCTCTAAAGCAGCTCTGCTGACCTGGTTCTCTGGCTTTGAAGAATCTCTGCTAACCGGGTTCTCTGGCTCTAGAGCAGCTCTGCTGACCTGGTTTTCTGGCTTTGAAGCTGCTCTGCTGACCTGGTTCTCTGGCTCTACAATGGCTCTGCTGACCTGGTTCTGTTGCTCTAAAGCAGCTCTGTTGACCTGGTTCTCTGGCTCTAGAGCAGCTCTGCTAACCTGGTTCTCTGGCTCTAAAGCAGATCTGCTGGCATGGTTCACTGGCTCTAAAGCAGCTCTGCTGACCTGGTTCTCTGCCTGTAGAGCAGCTCTGCTGTCCTGGTTCTTAGGCTCTAGAGCAGCTCTGCTGACCTGGTTCTCTGGCTCTACAACGGCTCTGCTGACCTGGTTCTCTGGCTCTAAAGCAGCTCTGCTGACCTGGTTCTATGGCTCTAAAGCAGCTCTGCTGACCTGGTTCTATGGCTCTAAAGCTGCTCTGCTGTCCTGGTTCTGTGGCTTTGAAACAGCTCTGCTGACCTGGTTCTCTGGCTCTAGAGCAGGTCAGCTGCCCTGGTTCTCTCCCTCTAAAGTAGCTCTGCTGACCTGGTTCTCTGGCACTAAAGCAGCTCTGCTGACCTGGTGTCTCTGACGCTAAAGCAGCTCTGCTGACCTGGTTCTCTCCCTCTAAAGCAGCTCTGCTGACCTGGTACACTGGCTCTACGGCAGCTCTGCTGACCTGGTTCTCTCCCTTTACAGCAGCTCTGCTGACCTGGTTCTCTGGCTCTAGAGCCGCTCTGTTAACCTGGGTCTTAGAATCTAGAGCAGCTCTGCTGACCTGGTTGTATGGCTGTGAGGCAGCTCTGCTGACCTGGTTCTCTGGCTCTAAAGCAGCTCTGCTGACCTGGTTCTATGGCTCTAAAGCAGCTCTGCTGACCTGGTTCTATGGCTCTAAAGCTGCTCTGCTGACCTGGTTCTGTGGATTTGAAACAGCTCTGCTGACCTGGTTCTCTGGCTCAAGAGCAGGTCAGCTGACCTGGTTATCTTCCTCTAAAGTAGCTCTGCTGGCCTGGTTCTCTGGCACTAAAGCAGCTCTGCTCACCTGGTGTCTCTGACGCTAAAGCAGCTCTGCTGACCTGGTTCTCTCCCTCTAAAGCAGCTCTGCTGACCTGGTTCTCTGGTTCTACAGCAGCTCTGCAGACCTTGTTCTCTGCCTCTAGAGCAGCTCTGCTGACCTGGTTCTTAGGCTCTAGAGCAGCTCTGCTGACCTGGTTCTCTGGCTCTAAAGCAGCTCTGCTGACCTGGTTCTCTGGCTCTAAAGCAGCTCTGCTGACCTGGTTCTCTGGCTCTAAAGCAGCTCTGCTGACCTGGTTCTCTGCCTGTAGAGCAGCTCTGCTGTCCTGGTTCTTAGGCTCTAGAGCAGCTCTGCTGACCTGGTTCTCTGGCTCTACAACGGCTCTGCTGACCTGGTTCTCAGGTTCTAAAGCAGCTCTGCCGACCTGGTGGTTCTCTGGCTCTTAAACAGCTCTGCTGACCTGGTTCTGTGGTTCTAAGGACGCTCTCCTGACCTAGTTCTCTGGCTCTACATCAGCTCTGCTGACCTGGTTCTCTGGCTCTACAGCAGTTCTGATGACCTGGTTCTCTGGCTCTAATGAGGCTCTGCTGACCTGGTTCTCTGGCTCTAGAGCAGCTCTGCTGACCTGGTTCTATGGCTGTAAAGAATCTCCTCTGAACTGGTTCTCTGGCTCTACAGCAGCGATGCTGAACTGGTTCTCTGCCTCTAGAGCAGCTCTGCTGACCTGGATCTTAGGCTCGAGAGCAGCTCTGCTGACCTTGTTCTCTGGCTCTAAAGCAGCTCTGCTGACCTGGTTCTCAAGCAGTTCTGCTGACCTGGTTCTCTGGCTCAAAAGTGGCTCTGCTTACCTGGTTCGCTGACTCTAAAGCAGCTCTGCTGACCTGGTTCTTAGGCTTTAGAGCAGCTCTGCTGACCTGGTTTCTATGGCTCTACAGCAGCTCTGCTGACCTGGTTCTCTAGCTCTAGAGCCGCTCTGTTGACCTGGGTCTTAGGCTCTAGAGCAGCTCTGCTGACCTGGTTGTATGGCTGTGAGGCAGCTCTGCTGACCTGGTTCTCTGGCTCTAAAGCAGCTCTGCTGACCTGGTTCTATGGCTCTAAAGCAGCTCTGCTGACCTGGTTCTATGGCTCTAAAGCTGCTCTGCTGACCTGGTTCTGTGGCTTTGAAACAGCTCTGCTGACCTGGTTCTCTGGCTCTAGAGCAGGTCAGCTGACCTGGTTCTCTCCCTCTAAAGTAGCTCTGCTGACCTGGTTCTCTGGCACTAACGCAGCTCTGCTGACCTGGTGTCTCTGACACTAAAGCAGCTCTGCTGACATGGTTCTCTCCCTCTAAAGCAGCTCTGCTGACCTGGTTCTCTGGCTCTACGGCAGCTCTGCTGACCTGGTTCTCTCCCTTTACAGCAGCTCTGCTGACCTGGTTCTCTGGCTCTAGAGCCGCTCTGTTGACCTGGGTCTTAGGCTCTAGAGCAGCTCTGCTGACCTGGTTGTATGGCTGTGAGGCAGCTCTGCTGACCTGGTTCTCTGGCTCTAAAGCAGCTCTGCTGACCTGGTTCTATGGCTCTAAAGCAGCTCTGCTGACCTGGTTCTATGGCTCTAAAGCTGCTCTGCTGACCTGGTTCTGTGGCTTTGAAACAGCTCTGCTGACCTGGTTCTCTGGCTCTAGAGCAGGTCAGCTGACCTGGTTCTCTCCCTCTAAAGTAGCTCTGCTGACCTGGTTCTCTGGCACTAAAGCAGCTCTGATGTCCTGGTGTCTCTGACGCTAAAGCAGCTCTGCTGACCTGGTTCTCTCCCTCTAAAGCAGCTCTGCTGACCTGGTTCTCTGGATCTACGGCAGCTCTGCTGACCTGGTTCTCTCCCTTTAAAGCAGCTCTGCTGACCTGGTTCTCTGGCTCTAAAGCAGATCTGCTGACCTGGTTCTGTCCCTCTAAAGCAGCTCTGCTGACCTGGTTCTCTGGCTCTACGGCAGCTCTGCTGACCTGGTTCTCTGCCTCTAGAGCAGCTCTTCTGACCTGGTTCTTAGGCTCTAGAGCAGCTCTGCTGACCTGGTGTCTATGGCTCTACAGCAGCTCTGCTGACCTGGTTCTCTGACTCTAGAGCAGCTCTGTTGACCTGGGTCTTAGGCTCTAGAGCAGCTCTGCTGACCTGGTTCTCTGGCTCCAAAGCAGCTCTGCTGACCTGGTTCTCTGGCTCTAAAGCAACTCTGCTGACCTGGTTCTATGGCTCTAAAGCAGCTCTGCTGACCTGGTTCTCTGGCTTTAAAGCTGCTCTGCTGACCTTGTTCTCTGGCTCTAGAGCAGCTCTGCTGACCTGGTTCTCTCCCTCTAAAGCAGCTCTGCTGACCTGGTTCTCTGGCTCTAAAGAAGCTCTGCTGACTTGGTTTCTCTGGCTCTAAAGCAGCTCTGCAGACCCTGTTTCTCTAGCTCTAGAGCAGCTCTGCTGACCTGTTTCTCTGGCTCTAAAGCAGCTCTTCTGACCTGGTTCTATGGCTCTAAAGCAGCTCTGCTGACCTGGTTCTCTGGCTCTACAATGGCACTGCTGACCTGGTTCTGTTGCTCTAAAGCAGCTCTGCAGTCCTGGTTCTCTGTCTCTAGAGCAGCTCTGCTGACCTGGTTCTATGGCTGTAAAGAATCTCCTCTGACCTGGTTCTCTGGCTCTACAGCAGCTCTGCTGAACTGGTTCTCTGCCTCTAGAGCAGCTCTGCTGACCTGGTTCTTAGGCTCGAGAGCAGCTCTGCTGACCTCGTTCTCTGGATCTAAAGCAGCTCTGCTGACCTGGTTCTAAAGCAGTTCTGCTGACCTGGTTCTCTGACTCTAAAGCAGCTCTGCTGACCTGGTCCTATGGCTGTAAAGCGGCTCTGCTGACATGGTTTTCTGGCTCTAAAGCAGCTCTGCTGACCTTGTTCTCTGGCTGTAGAGCAGTCCTGCTGGCCTGGTTCTTAGGCTCTAGAACAGCTCTGCTGACTTGGTTCTCTGGCTCTATAACGACTCTGCTGACCTGGTTCTCTGCCTTTAGAGCAGCTCTGCTGACCTGGTTTCTATGGCTCTAAAGCAGCTCTGCTGACCTGTTTCTCTGACTCTAAAGCAACTCTGCTGACCTGGTTCTCTCTCTCTAAAGCAGCTCTGCTGACCTGGTTCTCTGGCTCTAAAGCAGCTCTGCTGAGCTGGTTCTCCCCCTCTAAAGCAGCTCTGCTGGCGTGCTTCTCTCCCTCTAAAGCAGCTCTGCTGACCTGGTTCTCTGGCTCTATGGCAGCTCTGCTGACCTTGTTCTCTGCCTCTAGAGCAGCTCTGCTGACCTGGTTGTTAGGCTCTAGAGCAGCTGTGCTGACCTGGTTTCTATGGCTCTACAGTAGCTCTGCTGACCTGGTTCTCTGACTCTAGAGCAGCTCTGTTGACCTGGGTCTTAGGCTCTAGAGCAGCTCTGCTGACCTGGTTCTCTGGCTCTAAAGCAGCTCTGCTGACCTGGTTCTCTGTCTCTAAAGCAGCTCTGCTGACCTGGTTCTATGGCTCTAAAGCAGCTCTGCTGACCTGGTTCTCTGGCTTTGAAGAATCTCTGCTGACCAGGTTCTCTGGCTCTAGAGCAGCTCTGCTGACCTGGTTCTCTGGCTCTAAAGCAGATCTACTGGCATGGTTCACTGGCTCTAAAGCAGCTCTGCTGACCTGGTTCTCTGCCTGTAGAGCATCTCTGCTGTCCTGGTTCTTAGGCTCTAGAGCAGCTCTGCTGACCTGGTTCTCTGGCTCTACAACGGTTCTGCTGACCTGGTTCTCTGGCTCTAAAGACGCTCTCCTGACCTAGTTCTCTGGCTCTACAATGGCTCTGCTGACCTGGTTCTGTTGCTCTAAAGCAGCTCTGCTGACCTGGTTCTCTGGCTCTAGAGCAGCTCTGCTAACCTGGTTCTCTGGCTCTAAAGCAGATCTGCTGGCATGGTTCACTGGCTATAAACCAGCTCTGCTGACCTGGTTCTCTGCCTGTAGAGCAGCTCTGCTGTCCTGGTTCTTAGGCTCTAGAGCAGCTCTGCTGACCTGGTTCTCTGGCTCTACAACGGCTCTGCTGACCTGGTTCTCTGGCTCTAAAGCAGCTCTCCTGACCTGAACAGCTCTGCTGACCTGGTTCTGTGGCTCTAAAGATGCTTTCCTGACCTAGTTCTCTGGCTCTACAGCAGCTCTGCTGACCTGGTTCTCTGGCTCTACAGCAGTTCTGATGAGCTTGTTCTCTGGCTCTAAAGAGGCTCTGCTGACCTGGTTCTCTGGCTCTAGACTAGCTCTGCTGACCTGGTTCTCTGTCTATAAAGCAGCTTTGCTGACCTGGCTCTCTGGCTTTCAAGCTGCTCTGCTGACCTGGTTCTCTGGCTCTAGAGCAGCTCTGCTGACCTGGTTCTCTCCCTCTAAAGCAACTCTGCTGACCTGGTTCTCTGGCTCTAAAGCAGCTCTGCTGACTTGGTTTCTCTGGCTCTAAAGCAGCTCTGCAGACCTAGATTCTCTGGCTCTAGAGCAACTCTGCTGACCTGTTTCTCTGGCTCTAAAGCAGCTCTTCTGACCTGGTTCTATGGCTCTAAAGCAGCTCTGATGACCTGGTTCTCTGGCTCTACAATGGCTCTGCTGACCTGGTTCTGTTGCTCTAAAGCAGCTCTGCAGACCTGGTTCTCTGGCTCTAGAGCAGCTCTGCTAACCTGGTTCTCTGGCTCTAAAGCAGATCTGCTGGCCTGGTTCACTGGCTCTAAAGCAGCTCTGCTGAGCTGGTTCTCTGGCTGTAGAGCAGCTCTGCTGTCCTGGTTCTTAGGCTCTAGAGCAGCTCTGCTGACCTGGTTCTCTGGCTCTAAAACAGCTCTGCTGACCTGGTTCTGTGGCTCTAAAGAAGCTCTGCTGACCTAGTTCTCTGGCTCTACAGCAGCTCTGCTGACCTGGTTCTCTGGCTCTACAGCAGTTCTGATGACCCGGTTCTCTGGCTCTAAAGAGGCTCTGCTGACCTGGTTCTCTGGCTCTAGAGCAGCTCTGCTGACCTGGTTCTATGGCTGTAAAGAATCTCCTCTGACCTGGTTCTCTGGCTCTACAGCAGCTCTGCTGGACTGGTTCTCTGCCTCTAGAGCAGCTCTGCTGACCTGGATCTTAGGCTCGAGAGCAGCTCTGCTGACCTGGTTCTCTGGCTCTAAAGCAGCTCTGCTGACCTGGTTCTCAAGCAGCTCTGCTGACCTGGTTCTCTGGCTCTACAGCAGCTCTTCTGACCTGGTTCAGTGGCTCTAAAGCAGCTCTGCTGACGTGGTTCTCTGGCTCTACAATGGCTCTGCTGACCTGGTTCTGTTGCTCTAAAGCAGCTCTGCTGACCTGGTTCTCTGGCTCTAGAGCAGCTCTGCTAACCTGGTTCTCTGGCTCTAAAGCAGATCTGCTGGCATGGTTCACTGGCTCTAAAGCAGCTCTGCTGACCTGGTTCTCTGCCTGTAGAGCAGCTCTGCTGACCTGGTTCTCAAGCATTCTGCTGACCTGGTTCTCTGGCTCTAAAGCGGCTCTGCTTACCTGGTTCTCTGACTCTAAAGCAGTTCTGCTGACCTGGTTCGATGGCTGTAAAGCGGCTCTGCTGACATAGTTCTCTGGCTCTAAAGCAGCTCTGCTGACCTTGATCTCTGGCTGTAGAGCAGCCCTGCTGACCTGGTTCTTAGTCTCTAGAGCAGCTCTGCTGAGTTGGTTCTCTGGCTCTATAACGGCTCTGCTGACCTGGTTCTCTGCCTTTAGAGCAGCTCTGCTGACCTAGTTTCTATGGCTCTAAAGCAGCTCTGCTGACCTGTTTCTCTGACTCTTAAGCAAACTCTGCTGACCTGGTTCTCTCCCTCTAAAGCAGCTCTGCTGACCTGGTTCTCTGGCTCTAAAGCAGCTCTGCTGACCTGGTTCTCCCCCTCTAAAGCAGCTCTGCTGACCTGGTTCTCTCCCTCTAAAGCAGCTCTGCTGACCTGGTTCTCTGGCTCTACGGCAGCTCTGCTGACCTTGTTCTCTGCCTCCAGAGCAGCTGTGCTGACCTGGTTCTTAGGCTCTAGAGCAGCTGTGCTGACCTGGTTCTCTGACTCTAGAGCAGCTCTGTTGACCTGGGTCTTAGGCTCTAGAGCAGCTCTGCTGACCTGGTTCTCTAGCTCTAAAGCAGCTCTGCTGACCTGGTTCTCTGGCTCTAAAGCAGCTCTGCTGACCTGGTCCTATGGCTCTAAAGTAGCTCCGCTGACCTGGTTCTCTGGCTTTGAAGCTGCTCTGCTGACCTGGTTCTCTGGCTCTAGAGCAGCTCTGCTGACCTGGTTCTCTGCCTCTAAAGCAGCTCTGCTGACCTGGTTCTCTGACTCTAAAGCAGCTCTGATGACTTGGTTTCTCTGGCTCTAAAGCAGCTCTGCAGACCTAGTTTCTCTGGCTCTAGAGCAGCTCTGCTGACCTGTTTCTCTGGCTCTAAAGCAGATCTTCTGACCTGGTTCTATGGCTCTAAAGCAGCTATGCTGACCTGGTTCTCTGGCTCTACAATGGCTCTGCTGACCTGGTTCTGTTGCTCTAAAGCAGCTCTGCTGACCTGGTTCTCTGGCTCTAGAGCAGCGCTGCTAACCTGGTTCTCTGGCTCTAAAGCAGATCTTATGGCCTGGTTCTATGGCTCAAAAGCAGCTCTGCTGACCTGGTTCTCTGGCTCTAGAGCAGCTCTGCTGTCCTGAATCTTAGGCTCTAGAGCAGCTCTGCTGGCCTGGTTCTCTGGCTCTACAACGGCTCTGCTGACCTTGTTCTCTGGCTCTAAAGCAGCTCTGCTGACCTGGTTCTGTGGCTCTAAAGAAGCTCTGCTGACCTTGTTCTCTGGCTTTACAGCAGCTCTGCTGACCTGGTTCTCTGGCTCTGAAGCAGTTCTGCTGACCTGATGTTTCTCTGGCTCTAAAACATCGCTCTGCTGACCTGGTTCTGTGGCTCTAAAGAAGCTCTGCTGACCTAGTTCTCTGGCTCTACAGCAGCTCTGATGACCTGGTTGTCTGGCTCTAAAGAAGCTCTGCTGACCTGGTTCTCTGGCTCTAGAGCAGCTCTGGTGACCTGGTTCTATGGCTGTAAAGAATCTCCTCTGACCTGGTTCTCTGGCTCTACAGCAGCTCTGCTGAACTGGTTCTCTGCCTCTAGAGCAGCTCTGCTGACCTGGTTCTTAGGCTCGAGAGCAGCTCTGCTGACCTGGTTCTCTGGCTCTAAAGCAGCTCTGCTGACCTGGTTCTCAAGCATTCTGCTGACCTGGTTCTCTGGCTCTAAAGCGGCTCTGCTTACCTGGTTCTCTGACTCTAAAGCAGCTCTGCTGACCTGGTTCTATGGCTGTAAAGCGGCTCTGCTGACATGGTTCTCTGGCTCTAAAGCAGCTCTGCTGACCTTGTTCTCTGGCTGAAGAGCAGCCCTGCTGGCCTCGTTCTTAGGCTCTAGAGCAGCTCTGCTGACTTGGTTCTCTGGCTCTATAACGACTCTGCTGACCTGGTTCTCTGCCTTTAGAGCAGCTCTGCTGACCTGGTTTCTATGGCTCTAAAGCAGCTCTGCTGACCTGGTTCTCTGACTCGTAAGCAAACTCTGCTGACCTGGTTCTCGCCCTCTAAAGCAGCTCTGCTGACCTGGTTCTCTGGCTCTAAAGCAGCTCTGCTGACCTGGTTCTCCCCCTCTAAAGCAGCTCTGCTGACCTGGTTCTCTCCCTCTAAAGCAGCTCTGCTGACCTGGTTCTCTGGCTCTACGGCAGCTCTGCTGACCTTGTTCTTTGCCTCTAGAGCAGCTCTGCTGACCTGGTTCTTAGGCTCTAGAGCAGCTGTGCTGACCTGGTTTCTATGGCTCTACAGCAGCTCTGCTGACCTGGTTCTCTGACTCTAGAGCAGCTCTGTTGACCTGGGTCTTAGGCTCTAGAGCAGCTCCGCTGACCTGGTTCTCTGGCTCTAAAGCAGCTCTGCTGACCTGGTTCTCTGGCTCTAAAGCAGCTCTGCTGACCTGGTTCTATGGCTCTAAAGCAGCTCTGCTGACCTGGTTCTCTGGCTCTACAGCAGCTCTTCTGACCTGGTTCGGTGGCTCTAAAGCAGCTCTGCTGACCTGGTGCTCTGGCTCTACAATGGCTCTGCTGACCTGGTTCTGTTGCTCTAAAGCAGCTCTGCTGACCTGGTTTCTCTGGCTCTAAAGCAGCTCTGCTGACCTGGTTCTCTGGCTCTACAGCAGCTCTTCTGACCTGTTTCAGTGGCTCTAAAGCAGCTCTGCTGACCTGGTTCTATGGCTCTACAATGGCTCTGCTGACCTGGTTCTGTTGCTCTAAAGCAGCTCTGCTGACCTGGCTCTCTGGCTCTATAGCAGCTCTGCTAACATGGTTCTCTGGCTCTAAAGCAGATCTGCTGGCATGGTTCACTGGCTCTAAAGCAGCTCTGCTGACCTGGTTCTCTGCCTGTAGAGCAGCTCTGCTGACCTGTTTCTCTGGCTCTAAAGCAGCTCTGCTGAACTGGTTCTCAAGCATTCTGCTGACCTGGTTCTCTGGCTCTAAAGCGGCTCTGCTTACCTGGTTCTCTGACTCTAAAGCAGCTCTGCTGACCTGGTTCTATGGCTGTAAAGCGGCTCTGCTGACATGGTTCTCTGGCTCTAAAGCAGCTCTGCTGACCTGGTTCTCTGGCTCTACGGCAGCTCTGCTGACCTTGTTCTCTGCCTCTAGAGCAGCTCTGCTGACCTGGTTCTTAGGCTCGAGAGCAGCTGTGCTGACCTGGTTTCTCTGGCTCTACAGCAGCTCTGCTGACCTGGTTCTCTGACTCTAGAGCAGCTCTGTTGACCTGGGTCTTAGGCTCTATAGCAGCTCTGCTGACCTGGTTCTCTGGCTCTAAAGCAGCTCTGCTGGCCTGGTTCTCTGGCTCTAAAGCAGCTCTGCTGACCTGGTTCTATGGCTCTAAAGCAGCTCTGCTGACCTGGTTCTCTGGCTTTGAAGAATCTCTGCTAACCGGGTTCTCTGGCTCTAGAGCAGCTCTGCTGACCTGGTTTTCTGGCTTTGAAGCTGCTCTGCTGACCTGGTTCTCTGGCTCTACAATGGCTCTGCCGACCTGGTTCTGTTGCTCTAAAGCAGCTCTGTTGACCTGGTTCTCTGGCTCTAGAGCAGCTCTGCTAACCTGGTTCTCTGGCTCTAAAGCAGATCTGCTGGCATGGTTCACTGGCTCTAAAGCAGCTCTGCTGACCTGGTTCTCTGCCTGTAGAGCAGCTCTGCTGTCCTGGTTCTTAGGCTCTAGAGCAGCTCTGCTGACCTGGTTCTCTGGCTCTACAACAGCTCTGCTGACCTGGTTCTTTGGCTCTAAAGCAGCTCTGCTGACCTGGTTCTATGGCTCTAAAGCAGCTCTGCTGACCTGGTTCTATGGCTCTAAAGCTGCTCTGCTGTCCTGGTTCTGTGGCTTTGAAACAGCTCTGCTGACCTGGTTCTCTGGCTCTAGAGCAGGTCAGCTGCCCTGGTTCTCTCCCTCTAAAGTAGCTCTGCTGACCTGGTTCTCTGGCACTAAAGCAGCTCTGCTGACCTGGTGTCTCTGACGCTAAAGCAGCTCTGCTGACCTGGTTCTCTCCCTCTAAAGCAGCTCTGCTGACCTGGTACACTGGCTCTACGGCAGCTCTGCTGACCTGGTTCTCTCCCTTTACAGCAGCTCTGCTGACCTGGTTCTCTGGCTCTAGAGCCGCTCTGTTAACCTGGGTCTTAGAATCTAGAGCAGCTCTGCTGACCTGGTTGTATGGCTGTGAGGCAGCTCTGCTGACCTGGTTCTCTGGCTCTAAAGCAGCTCTGCTGACCTGGTTCTATGGCTCTAAAGCAGCTCTGCTGACCTGGTTCTATGGCTCTAAAGCTGCTCTGCTGACCTGGTTCTGTGGATTTGAAACAGCTCTGCTGACCTGGTTCTCTGGCTCAAGAGCAGGTCAGCTGACCTGGTTATCTTCCTCTAAAGTAGCTCTGCTGGCCTGGTTCTCTGGCACTAAAGCAGCTCTGCTCACCTGGTGTCTCTGACGCTAAAGCAGCTCTGCTGACCTGGTTCTCTCCCTCTAAAGCAGCTCTGCTGACCTGGTTCTCTGGTTCTACAGCAGCTCTGCAGACCTTGTTCTCTGCCTCTAGAGCAGCTCTGCTGACCTGGTTCTTAGGCTCTAGAGCAGCTCTGCTGACCTGGTTCTCTGGCTCTAAAGCAGCTCTGCTGACCTGGTTCTCTGGCTCTAAAGCAGCTCTGCTGACCTGGTTCTCTGGCTCTAAAGCAGCTCTGCTGACCTGGTTCTCTGCCTGTAGAGCAGCTCTGCTGTCCTGGTTCTTAGGCTCTAGAGCAGCTCTGCTGACCTGGTTCTCTGGCTCTACAACGGCTCTGCTGACCTGGTTCTCAGGTTCTAAAGCAGCTCTGCCGACCTGGTGGTTCTCTGGCTCTTAAACAGCTCTGCTGACCTGGTTCTGTGGTTCTAAGGACGCTCTCCTGACCTAGTTCTCTGGCTCTACATCAGCTCTGCTGACCTGGTTCTCTGGCTCTACAGCAGTTCTGATGACCTGGTTCTCTGGCTCTAATGAGGCTCTGCTGACCTGGTTCTCTGGCTCTAGAGCAGCTCTGCTGACCTGGTTCTATGGCTGTAAAGAATATCCTCTGAACTGGTTCTCTGGCTCTACAGCAGCGATGCTGAACTGGTTCTCTGCCTCTAGAGCAGCTCTGCTGACCTGGTTCTCTGGCTTTGAAGAATCTCTGCTAACCGGGTTCTCTGGCTCTAGAGCAGCTCTGCTGACCTGGTTTTCTGGCTTTGAAGCTGCTCTGCTGACCTGGTTCTCTGGCTCTACAATGGCTCTGCTGACCTGGTTCTGTTGCTCTAAAGCAGCTCTGCTGACCTGGTTCTCTGGCTCTAGAGCAGCTCTGCTAACCTGGTTCTCTGGCTCTAAAGCAGATCTGCTGGCATGGTTCACTGGCTCTAAAGCAGCTCTGCTGACCTGGTTCTCTGCCTGTAGAGCAGCTCTGCTGTCCTGGTTCTTAGGCTCTAGAGCAGCTCTGCTGACCTGGTTCTCTGGCTCTACAACGGCTCTGCTGACCTGGTTCTCTGGCTCTAAAGCAGCTCTGCTGACCTGGTTCTATGGCTCTAAAGCAGCTCTGCTGACCTGGTTCTATGGCTCTAAAGCTGCTCTGCTGTCCTGGTTCTGTGGCTTTGAAACAGCTCTGCTGACCTGGTTCTCTGGCTCTAGAACAGGTCAGCTGCCCTGGTTCTCTCCCTCTAAAGTAGCTCTGCTGACCTGGTTCTCTGGCACTAAAGCAGCTCTGCTGACCTGGTGTCTATGACGCTAAAGCAGCTCTGCTGACCTGGTTCTCTCCCTCTAAAGCAGCTCTGCTGACCTGGTACACTGGCTCTACGGCAGCTCTGCTGACCTGGTTCTCTCCCTTTACAGCAGCTCTGCTGACCTGGTTCTCTGGCTCTAGAGCCGCTCTGTTAACCTGGGTCTTAGAATCTAGAGCAGCTCTGCTGACCTGGTTGTATGGCTGTGAGGCAGCTCTGCTGACCTGGTTCTCTGGCTCTAAAGCAGCTCTGCTGACCTGGTTCTATGGCTCTAAAGCAGCTCTGCTGACCTGGTTCTATGGCTCTAAAGCTGCTCTGCTGACCTGGTTCTGTGGATTTGAAACAGCTCTGCTGACCTGGTTCTCTGGCTCAAGAGCAGGTCAGCTGACCTGGTTATCTTCCTCTAAAGTAGCTCTGCTGGCCTGGTTCTCTGGCACTAAAGCAGCTCTGCTCACCTGGTGTCTCTGACGCTAAAGCAGCTCTGCTGACCTGGTTCTCTCCCTCTAAAGCAGCTCTGCTGACCTGGTTCTCTGGTTCTACAGCAGCTCTGCAGACCTTGTTCTCTGCCTCTAGAGCAGCTCTGCTGACCTGGTTCTTAGGCTCTAGAGCAGCTCTGCTGACCTGGTTCTCTGGCTCTAAAGCAGCTCTGCTGACCTGGTTCTCTGGCTCTAAAGCAGCTCTGCTGACCTGGTTCTCTGGCTCTAAAGCAGCTCTGCTGACCTGGTTCTCTGCCTGTAGAGCAGCTCTGCTGTCCTGGTTCTTAGGCTCTAGAGCAGCTCTGCTGACCTGGTTCTCTGGCTCTACAACGGCTCTGCTGACCTGGTTCTCAGGTTCTAAAGCAGCTCTGCCGACCTGGTGGTTCTCTGGCTCTTAAACAGCTCTGCTGACCTGGTTCTGTGGTTCTAAGGACGCTCTCCTGACCTAGTTCTCTGGCTCTACATCAGCTCTGCTGACCTGGTTCTCTGGCTCTACAGCAGTTCTGATGACCTGGTTCTCTGGCTCTAATGAGGCTCTGCTGACCTGGTTCTCTGGCTCTAGAGCAGCTCTGCTGACCTGGTTCTATGGCTGTAAAGAATATCCTCTGAACTGGTTCTCTGGCTCTACAGCAGCGATGCTGAACTGGTTCTCTGCCTCTAGAGCAGCTCTGCTGACCTGGATCTTAGGCTCGAGAGCAGCTCTGCTGACCTTGTTCTCTGGCTCTAAAGCAGCTCTGCTGACCTGGTTCTCAAGCAGTTCTGCTGACCTGGTTCTCTGGCTCAAAAGCGGCTCTGCTTACCTGGTTCTCTGACTCTAAAGCAGCTCTGCTGACCTGGTTCTTAGGCTTTAGAGCAGCTCTGCTGACCTGGTTTCTATGGCTCTACAGCAGCTCTGATGACCTGGTTCTCTGGCTCTAGAGCCGCTCCATTGACCTGGGTCTTAGGCTCTAGAGCAGCTCTGGTGACCTGGTTGTATGGCTGTGAGGCAGCTCTGCTGACCTGGTTCTCTGGCTCTAAAGCTGCTCTGCTGACCTGGTTCTGTGGCTTTGAAACAGCTCTGCTGACCTGGTTCTCTGGCTCTAGAGCAGGTCGCTGACCTGGTTCTCTCCCTCTAAAGTAGCTCTGCTGACCTGGTTCTCTGGCACTAACGCAGCTCTGCTGACCTGGTGTCTCTGACACTAAAGCAGCTCTGCTGACATGGTTCTCTCCCTCTAAAGCAGCTCTGCTGACCTGGTTCTCTGGCTCTACGGCAGCTCTGCTGACCTGGTTCTCTCCCTTTACAGCAGCTCTGCTGACCTGGTTCTCTGGCTCTAGAGCCGCTCTGTTGACCTGGGTCTTAGGCTCTAGAGCAGCTCTGCTGACCTGGTTGTATGGCTGTGAGGCAGCTCTGCTGACCTGGTTCTCTGGCTCTAAAGCAGCTCTGCTGACCTGGTTCTATGGCTCTAAAGCAGCTCTCCTGACCTGGTTCTATGGCTCTAAAGCTGCTCTGCTGACCTGGTTCTGTGGCTTTGAAACAGCTCTGCTGACCTGGTTCTCTGGCTCTAGAGCAGGTCAGCTGACCTGGTTCTCTCCCTCTAAAGTAGCTCTGCTGACCTGGTTCTCTGGCACTAAAGCAGCTCTGATGACCTGGTGTCTCTGACGCTAAAGCAGCTCTGCTGACCTGGTTCTCTCCCTCTAAAGCAGCTCTGCTGACCTGGTTCTCTGGCTCTACGGCAGCTCTGCTGACCTGGTTCTCTCCCTTTAAAGCAGCTCTGCTGACCTGGTTCTCTGGCTCTAAAGCAGATCTGCTGACCTGGTTCTGTCCCTCTAAAGCAGCTCTGCTGACCTGGTTCTCTGGCTCTACGGCAGCTCTGCTGACCTGGTTCTCTGCCTCTAGAGCAGCTCTTCTGACCTGGTTCTTAGGCTCTAGAGCAGCTCTGCTGACCTGGTGTCTATGGCTCTACAGCAGCTCTGCTGACCTGGTTCTCTGACTCTAGAGCAGCTCTGTTGACCTGGGTCTTAGGCTCTAGAGCAGCTCTGCTGACCTGGTTCTCTGGCTCTAAAGCAGCTCTGCTGACCTGGTTCTCTGGCTCTAAAGCAACTCTGCTGACCTGGTTCTATGGCTCTAAAGCAGCTCTGCTGACCTGGTTCTCTGGCTTTAAAGCTGCTCTGCTGACCTTGTTCTCTGGCTCTAGAGCAGCTCTGCTGACCTGGTTCTCTCCCTCTAAAGCAGCTCTGCTGACCTGGTTCTCTGGCTCTAAAGCAGCTCTGCTGACTTGGTTTCTCTGGTTCTAAAGCAGCTCTGCAGACCTAGTTTCTCTAGCTCTAGAGCAGCTCTGCTGACCTGTTTCTCTGGCTCTAAAGCAGCTCTTCTGACCTGGTTCTATGGCTCTAAAGCAGCTCTGCTGACCTGGTTCTCTGGCTCTACAATGGCACTGCTGACCTGGTTCTGTTGCTCTAAAGCAGCTCTGCAGTCCTGGTTCTCTGTCTCTAGAGCAGCTCTGCTGACCTGGTTCTATGGCTGTAAAGAATCTCCTCTGACCTGGTTCTCTGGCTCTACAGCAGCTCTGCTGAACTGGTTCTCTGCCTCTAGAGCAGCTCTGCTGACCTGGTTCTTAGGCTCGAGAGCAGCTCTGCTGACCTCGTTCTCTGGATCTAAAGCAGCTCTGCTGACCTGGTTCTAAAGCAGTTCTGCTGACCTGGTTCTCTGGCTCTAAAGTGGCTCTGCTTACCTGGTTCTCTGACTCTAAAGCAGCTCTGCTGACCTGGTCCTATGGCTGTAAAGCGGCTCTGCTGACATGGTTCTCTGGCTCTAAAGCAGCTCTGCTGACCTTGTTCTCTGGCTGTAGAGCAGTCCTGCTGGCCTGGTTCTTAGGCTCTAGAACAGCTCTACTGACTTGGTTCTCTGGCTCTATAACGACTCTGCTGACCTGGTTCTCTGCCTTTAGAGCAGCTCTGCTGACCTGGTTTCTATGGCTCTAAAGCAGCTCTGCTGACCTGTTTCTCTGACTCTAAAGCAACTCTGCTGACCTGGTTCTCTCTCTCTAAAGCAGCTCTGCTGACCTGGTTCTCTGGCTCTAAAGCAGCTCTGCTGAGCTGGTTCTCCCCCTCTAAAGCAGCTCTGCTGGCGTGGTTCTCTCCCTCTAAAGCAGCTCTGCTGACCTGGTTCTCTGGCTCTATGGCAGCTCTGCTGACCTTGTTCTCTGCCTCTAGAGCAGCTCTGCTGACCTGGTTGTTAGGCTCTAGAGCAGCTGTGCTGACCTGGTTTCTATGGCTCTACAGTAGCTCTGCTGACCTGGTTCTCTGACTCTAGAGCAGCTCTGTTGACCTGGGTCTTAGGCTCTAGAGCAGCTCTGCTGACCTGGTTCTCTGGCTCTAAAGCAGCTCTGCTGACCTGGTTCTCTGTCTCTAAAGCAGCTCTGCTGACCTGGTTCTATGGCTCTAAAGCAGCTCTGCTGACCTGGTTCTCTGGCTCTAAAGCAGATCTACTGGCATGGTTCACTGGCTCTAAAGCAGCTCTGCTGACCTGGTTCTCTGCCTGTAGAGCATCTCTGCTGTCCTGGTTCTTAGGCTCTAGAGCAGCTCTGCTGACCTGGTTCTCTGGCTCTACAACGGTTCTGCTGACCTGGTTCTCTGGCTCTAAAGACGCTCTCCTGACCTAGTTCTCTGGCTCTACAATGGCTCTGCTGACCTGGTTCTGTTGCTCTAAAGCAGCTCTGCTGACCTGGTTCTCTGGCTCTAGAGCAGCTCTGCTAACCTGGTTCTCTGGCTCTAAAGCAGATCTGCTGGCATGGTTCACTGGCTCTAAACCAGCTCTGCTGACCTGGTTCTCTGCCTGTAGAGCAGCTCTGCTGTCCTGGTTCTTAGGCTCTAGAGCAGGTCTGCTGACCTGGTTCTCTGGCTCTACAACGGCTCTGCTGACCTGGTTCTCTGGCTCTAAAGCAGCTCTCCTGACCTGAACAGCTCTGCTGACCTGGTTCTGTGGCTCTAAAGATGCTCTCCTGACCTAGTTCTCTGGCTCTACAGCAGCTCTGCTGACCTGGTTCTCTGGCTCTACAGCAGTTCTGATGAGCTTGTTCTCTGGCTCTAAAGAGGCTCTGCTGACCTGGTTCTCTGGCTCTAGACTAGCTCTGCTGACCTGGTTCTCTGTCTATAAAGCAGCTTTGCTGACCTGGCTCTCTGGCTTTCAAGCTGCTCTGCTGACCTGGTTCTCTGGCTCTAGAGCAGCTCTGCTGACCTGGTTCTCTCCCTCTAAAGCAGCTCTGCTGACCTGGTTCTCTGGCTCTAAAGCAGCTCTGCTGACTTCGTTTCTCTGGCTCTAAAGCAGCTCTGCAGACCTAGATTCTCTGGCTCTAGAGCAACTCTGCTGACCTGTTTCTCTGGCTCTAAAGCAGCTCTTCTGACCTGGTTCTATGGCTCTAAAGCAGCTCTGATGACCTGGTTCTCTGGCTCTACAATGGCTCTGCTGACCTGGTTCTGTTGCTCTAAAGCAGCTCTGCAGACCTGGTTCTCTGGCTCTAGAGCAGCTCTGCTAACCTGGTTCTCTGGCTCTAAAGCAGATCTGCTGGCCTGGTTCACTGGCTCTAAAGCAGCTCTGCTGAGCTGGTTCTCTGGCTGTAGAGCAGCTCTGCTGTCCTGGTTCTTAGGCTCTAGAGCAGCTCTGCTGACCTGGTTCTCTGGCTCTACAACGGCTCTGCTGACCTGGTTCTCCGGCTCTAAAACAGCTCTGCTGACCTGGTTCTGTGGCTCTAAAGAAGCTCTGCTGACCTAGTTCTCTGGCTCTACAGCAGCTCTGCTGACCTGGTTCTCTGGCTCTACAGCAGTTCTGATGACCCGGTTCTCTGGCTCTGAAGAGGCTCTGCTGACCTGGTTCTATGGCTCTAAAGCAGCTCTGCTGACCTGGTTCTATGGCTCTAAAGCTGCTCTGCTGACCTGGTTCTGTGGCTTTGAAACAGCTCTGCTGACCTGGTTCTCTGGCTCTAGAGCAGGTCAGCTGACCTGGTTCTCTCCCTCTAAAGTAGCTCTGCTGACCTGGTTCTCTGGCACTAAAGCAGCTCTGATGACCTGGTGTCTCTGACGCTAAAGCAGCTCTGCTGACCTGGTTCTCTCCCTCTAAAGCAGCTCTGCTGACCTGGTTCTCTGGCTCTACGGCAGCTCTGCTGACCTGGTTCTCTCCCTTTAAAGCAGCTCTGCTGACCTGGTTCTCTGGCTCTAAAGCAGATCTGCTGACCTGGTTCTGTCCCTCTAAAGCAGCTCTGCTGACCTGGTTCTCTGGCTCTACGGCAGCTCTGCTGACCTGGTTCTCTGCCTCTAGAGCAGCTCTTCTGACCTGGTTCTTAGGCTCTAGAGCAGCTCTGCTGACCTGGTGTCTATGGCTCTACAGCAGCTCTGCTGACCTGGTTCTCTGAATCTAGAGCAGCTCTGTTGACCTGGGTCTTAGGCTCTAGAGCAGCTCTGCTGACCTGGTTCTCTGGCTCTAAAGCAGCTCTGCTGACCTGGTTCTCTGGCTCTAAAGCAACTCTGCTGACCTGGTTCTATGGCTCTAAAGCAGCTCTGCTGACCTGGTTCTCTGGCTTTAAAGCTGCTCTGCTGACCTTGTTCTCTGGCTCTAGAGCAGCTCTGCTGACCTGGTTCTCTCCCTCTAAAGCAGCTCTGCTGACCTGGTTCTCTGGCTCTAAAGCAGCTCTGCTGACTTGGTTTCTCTGGCTCTAAAGCAGCTCTGCAGAACTAGTTTCTCTAGCTCTAGAGCAGCTCTGCTGACCTGTTTCTCTGGCTCTAAAGCAGCTCTTCTGACCTGGTTCTATGGCTCTAAAACAGCTCTGCTGACCTGGTTCTCTGGCTCTACAATGGCACTGCTGACCTGGTTCTGTTGCTCTAAAGCAGCTCTGCAGTCCTGGTTCTCTGTCTCTAGAGCAGCTCTGCTGACCTGGTTCTATGGCTGTAAAGAATCTCCTCTGACCTGGTTCTCTGGCTCTACAGCAGCTCTGCTGAACTGGTTCTCTGCCTCTAGAGCAGCTCTGCTGACCTGGTTCTTAGGCTCGAGAGCAGCTCTGCTGACCTCGTTCTCTGGATCTAAAGCAGCTCTGCTGACCTGGTTCTAAAGCAGTTCTGCTGACCTGGTTCTCTGGCTCTAAAGTGGCTCTGCTTACCTGGTTCTCTGACTCTAAAGCAGCTCTGCTGACCTGGTCCTATGGCTGTAAAGCGGCTCTGCTGACATGGTTCTCTGGCTCTAAAGCAGCTCTGCTGACCTTGTTCTCTGGCTGTAGAGCAGTCCTGCTGGCCTGGTTCTTAGGCTCTAGAACAGCTATGCTGACTTGGTTCTCTGGCTCTATAACGACTCTGCTGACCTGGTTCTCTGCCTTTAGAGCAGCTCTGCTGACCTGGTTTCTATGGCTCTAAAGCAGCTCTGCTGACCTGTTTCTCTGACTCTAAAGCAACTCTGCTGACCTGGTTCTCTCTCTCTAAAGCAGCTCTGCTGACCTGGTTCTCTGGCTCTAAAGCAGCTCTGCTGAGCTGGTTCTCCCCCTCTAAAGCAGCTCTGCTGGCGTGGTTCTCTCCCTCTAAAGCAGCTCTGCTGACCTGGTTCTCTGGCTCTATGGCAGCTCTGCTGACCTTGTTCTCTGCCTCTAGAGCAGCTCTGCTGACCTGGTTGTTAGGCTCTAGAGCAGCTGTGCTGACCTGGTTTCTATGGCTCTACAGTAGCTCTGCTGACCTGGTTCTCTGACTCTAGAGCAGCTCTGTTGACCTGGGTCTTAGGCTCTAGAGCAGCTCTGCTGACCTGGTTCTCTGGCTCTAAAGCAGCTCTGCTGACCTGGTTCTCTGTCTCTAAAGCAGCTCTGCTGACCTGGTTCTATGGCTCTAAAGCAGCTCTGCTGACCTGGTTCTCTGGCTTTGAAGAATCTCTGCTGACCAGGTTCTCTGGCTCTAGAGCAGCTCTGCTGACCTGGTTCTCTGGCTCTAAAGCAGATCTACTGGCATGGTTCACTGGCTCTAAAGCAGCTCTGCTGACCTGGTTCTCTGCCTGTAGAGCATCTCTGCTGTCCTGGTTCTTAGGCTCTAGAGCAGCTCTGCTGACCTGGTTCTCTGGCTCTACAACGGTTCTGCTGACCTGGTTCTCTGGCTCTAAAGACGCTCTCCTGACCTAGTTCTCTGGCTCTACAATGGCTCTGCTGACCTGGTTCTGTTGCTGTAAAGCAGCTCTGCTGACCTGGTTCTCTGGCTCTAGAGCAGCTCTGCTAACCTGGTTCTCTGGCTCTAAAGCAGATCTGCTGGCATGGTTCACTGGCTCTAAACCAGCTCTGCTGACCTGGTTCTCTGCCTGTAGAGCAGCTCTGCTGTCCTTGTTCTTAGGCTCTAGAGCAGCTCTGCTGACCTGGTTCTCTGGCTCTACAACGGCTCTGCTGACCTGGTTCTCTGGCTCTAAAGCAGCTCTCCTGACCTGAACAGCTCTGCTGACCTGGTTCTGTGGCTCTAAAGATGCTCTCCTGACCTAGTTCTCTGGCTCTACAGCAGCTCTGCTGACCTGGTTCTCTGGCTCTACAGCAGTTCTGATGAGCTTGTTCTCTGGCTCTAAAGAGGCTCTGCTGACCTGGTTCTCTGGCTCTAGACTAGCTCTGCTGACCTGGTTCTCTGTCTATAAAGCAGCTTTGCTGACCTGGCTCTCTGGCTTTCAAGCTGCTCTGCTGACCTTGTTCTCTGCCTCTAGAGCAGCTCTGCTGACCTGGTTCTTAGGCTCTAGAGCAGCTGTGCTGACCTGGTTTCTATGGCTCTACAGCAGCTCTGCTGACCTGGTTCTCTGACTCTAGAGCAGCTCTGTTGACCTGGGTCTTAGGCTCTAGAGCAGCTCCGCTGACCTGGTTCTCTGGCTCTAAAGCAGCTCTGCTGACCTGGTTCTCTGGCTCTAAAGCAGCTCTGCTGACCTGGTTCTATGGCTCTAAAGCAGCTCTGCTGACCTGGTTCTCTGGCTCTACAGCAGCTCTTCTGACCTGGTTCGGTGGCTCTAAAGCAGCTCTGCTGACCTGGTGCTCTGGCTCTACAATGGCTCTGCTGACCTGGTTCTGTTGCTCTAAAGCAGCTCTGCTGACCTGGTTTCTCTGGCTCTAAAGCAGCTCTGCTGACCTGGTTCTCTGGCTCTACAGCAGCTCTTCTGACCTGTTTCAGTGGCTCTAAAGCAGCTCTGCTGACCTGGTTCTATGGCTCTACAATGGCTCTGCTGACCTGGTTCTGTTGCTCTAAAGCAGCTCTGCTGACCTGGTTCTCTGGCTCTATAGCAGCTCTGCTAACCTGGTTCTCTGGCTCTAAAGCAGATCTGCTGGCATGGTTCACTGGCTCTAAAGCAGCTCTGCTGACCTGGTTCTCTGCCTGTAGAGCAGCTCTGCTGACCTGTTTCTCTGGCTCTAAAGCAGCTCTGCTGAACTGGTTCTCAAGCATTCTGCTGACCTGGTTCTCTGGCTCTAAAGCAGCTCTGCTGACCTGGTTCTATGGCTGTAAAGCAGCTCTGCTGACCTGGTTCTCTGGCTCTATGGCAGCTCTGCTGACCTTGTTCTCTGCCTTTAGAGCAGCTCTGCTGACCTGGTTCTTAGGCTCGAGAGCTGCTGTGCTGACCTGGTTCTCTGGCTCTACAGCAGCTCTTCTGACCTGTTTCAGTGGCTCTAAAGCAGCTCTGCTGACCTGGTTCTATGGCTCTACAATGGCTCTGCTGACCTGGTTCTGTTGCTCTAAAGCAGCTCTGCTGACCTGGTTCTCTGGCTCTATAGCAGCTCTGCTAACCTGGTTCTCTGGCTCTAAAGCAGATCTGCTGGCATGGTTCACTGGCTCTAAAGCAGCTCTGCTGACCTGGTTCTCTGCCTGTAGAGCAGCTCTGCTGACCTGTTTCTCTGGCTCTAAAGCAGCTCTGCTGAACTGGTTCTCAAGCATTCTGCTGACCTGGTTCTCTGGCTCTAAAGTAGCTCTGCTGACCTGGTTCTATGGCTGTAAAGCAGCTCTGCTGACCTGGTTCTCTGGCTCTACGGCAGCTCTGCTGACCTTGTTCTCTGCCTTTAGAGCAGCTCTGCTGACCTGGTTCTTAGGCTCGAGAGCTGCTGTGCTGACCTGGTTTCTCTGGCTCTACAGCAGCTCTGCTGACCTGGTTCTCTGACTCTAGAGCAGCTCTGTTGACCTGGGTCTTAGGCTCTATAGCAGCTCTGCTGACCTGGTTCTCTGGCTCTAAAGCAGCTCTGCTGGCCTGGTTCTCTGGCTCTAAAGCAGCTCTGCTGACCTGGTTCTATGGCTCTAAAGCAGCTCTGCTGACCTGGTTCTCTGGCTTTGAAGAATCTCTGCTAACCGGGTTCTCTGGCTCTAGAGCAGCTCTGCTGACCTGGTTTTCTGGCTTTGAAGCTGCTCTGCTGACCTGGTTCTCTGGCTCTACAATGGCTCTGCTGACCTGGTTCTGTTGCTCTAAAGCAGCTCTGCTGACCTGGTTCTCTGGCTCTAGAGCAGCTCTGCTAACCTGGTTCTCTGGCTCTAAAGCAGATCTGCTGGCATGGTTCACTGGCTCTAAAGCAGCTCTGCTGACCTGGTTCTCTGCCTGTAGAGCAGCTCTGCTGTCCTGGTTCTTAGGCTCTAGAGCAGCTCTGCTGACCTGGTTCTCTGGCTCTACAACGGCTCTGCTGACCTGGTTCTCTGGCTCTACAGCAGCTCTTCTGACCTGTTTCAGTGGCTCTAAAGCAGCTCTGCTGACCTGGTTCTATGGCTCTACAATGGCTCTGCTGACCTGGTTCTGTTGCTCTAAAGCAGCTCTGCTGACCTGGTTCTCTGGCTCTATAGCAGCTCTGCTAACCTGGTTCTCTGGCTCTAAAGCAGATCTGCTGGCATGGTTCACTGGCTCTAAAGCAGCTCTGCTGACCTGGTTCTCTGCCTGTAGAGCAGCTCTGCTGACCTGTTTCTCTGGCTCTAAAGCAGCTCTGCTGAACTGGTTCTCAAGCATTCTGCTGACCTGGTTCTCTGGCTCTAAAGTAGCTCTGCTGACCTGGTTCTATGGCTGTAAAGCAGCTCTGCTGACCTGGTTCTCTGGCTCTACGGCAGCTCTGCTGACCTTGTTCTCTGCCTTTAGAGCAGCTCTGCTGACCTGGTTCTTAGGCTCGAGAGCTGCTGTGCTGACCTGGTTTCTCTGGCTCTACAGCAGCTCTGCTGACCTGGTTCTCTGACTCTAGAGCAGCTCTGTTGACCTGGGTCTTAGGCTCTATAGCAGCTCTGCTGACCTGGTTCTGTTGCTCTAAAGCAGCTCTGCTGACCTGGTTCTCTGCCTGTAGAGCATCTCTGCTGTCCTGGTTCTTAGGCTCTAGAGCAGCTCTGCTGACCTGGTTCTCTGGCTCTACAACGGTTCTGCTGACCTGGTTCTCTGGCTCTAAAGACGCTCTCCTGACCTAGTTCTCTGGCTCTACAATGGCTCTGCTGACCTGGTTCTGTTGCTGTAAAGCAGCTCTGCTGACCTGGTTCTCTGGCTCTAGAGCAGCTCTGCTAACCTGGTTCTCTGGCTCTAAAGCAGATCTGCTGGCATGGTTCACTGGCTCTAAACCAGCTCTGCTGACCTGGTTCTCTGCCTGTAGAGCAGCTCTGCTGTCCTTGTTCTTAGGCTCTAGAGCAGCTCTGCTGACCTGGTTCTCTGGCTCTACAACGGCTCTGCTGACCTGGTTCTCTGGCTCTAAAGCAGCTCTCCTGACCTGAACAGCTCTGCTGACCTGGTTCTGTGGCTCTAAAGATGCTCTCCTGACCTAGTTCTCTGGCTCTACAGCAGCTCTGCTGACCTGGTTCTCTGGCTCTACAGCAGTTCTGATGAGCTTGTTCTCTGGCTCTAAAGAGGCTCTGCTGACCTGGTTCTCTGGCTCTAGACTAGCTCTGCTGACCTGGTTCTCTGTCTATAAAGCAGCTTTGCTGACCTGGCTCTCTGGCTTTCAAGCTGCTCTGCTGACCTTGTTCTCTGCCTCTAGAGCAGCTCTGCTGACCTGGTTCTTAGGCTCTAGAGCAGCTGTGCTGACCTGGTTTCTATGGCTCTACAGCAGCTCTGCTGACCTGGTTCTCTGACTCTAGAGCAGCTCTGTTGACCTGGGTCTTAGGCTCTAGAGCAGCTCCGCTGACCTGGTTCTCTGGCTCTAAAGCAGCTCTGCTGACCTGGTTCTCTGGCTCTAAAGCAGCTCTGCTGACCTGGTTCTATGGCTCTAAAGCAGCTCTGCTGACCTGGTTCTCTGGCTCTACAGCAGCTCTTCTGACCTGGTTCGGTGGCTCTAAAGCAGCTCTGCTGACCTGGTGCTCTGGCTCTACAATGGCTCTGCTGACCTGGTTCTGTTGCTCTAAAGCAGCTCTGCTGACCTGGTTTCTCTGGCTCTAAAGCAGCTCTGCTGACCTGGTTCTCTGGCTCTACAGCAGCTCTTCTGACCTGTTTCAGTGGCTCTAAAGCAGCTCTGCTGACCTGGTTCTATGGCTCTACAATGGCTCTGCTGACCTGGTTCTGTTGCTCTAAAGCAGCTCTGCTGACCTGGTTCTCTGGCTCTATAGCAGCTCTGCTAACCTGGTTCTCTGGCTCTAAAGCAGATCTGCTGGCATGGTTCACTGGCTCTAAAGCAGCTCTGCTGACCTGGTTCTCTGCCTGTAGAGCAGCTCTGCTGACCTGTTTCTCTGGCTCTAAAGCAGCTCTGCTGAACTGGTTCTCAAGCATTCTGCTGACCTGGTTCTCTGGCTCTAAAGCAGCTCTGCTGACCTGGTTCTATGGCTGTAAAGCAGCTCTGCTGACCTGGTTCTCTGGCTCTATGGCAGCTCTGCTGACCTTGTTCTCTGCCTTTAGAGCAGCTCTGCTGACCTGGTTCTTAGGCTCGAGAGCTGCTGTGCTGACCTGGTTCTCTGGCTCTACAGCAGCTCTTCTGACCTGTTTCAGTGGCTCTAAAGCAGCTCTGCTGACCTGGTTCTATGGCTCTACAATGGCTCTGCTGACCTGGTTCTGTTGCTCTAAAGCAGCTCTGCTGACCTGGTTCTCTGGCTCTATAGCAGCTCTGCTAACCTGGTTCTCTGGCTCTAAAGCAGATCTGCTGGCATGGTTCACTGGCTCTAAAGCAGCTCTGCTGACCTGGTTCTCTGCCTGTAGAGCAGCTCTGCTGACCTGTTTCTCTGGCTCTAAAGCAGCTCTGCTGAACTGGTTCTCAAGCATTCTGCTGACCTGGTTCTCTGGCTCTAAAGTAGCTCTGCTGACCTGGTTCTATGGCTGTAAAGCAGCTCTGCTGACCTGGTTCTCTGGCTCTAGAGCAGCTCTGCTAACCTGGTTCTCTGGCTCTAAAGCAGATCTGCTGGCATGGTTCACTGGCTCTAAACCAGCTCTGCTGACCTGGTTCTCTGCCTGTAGAGCAGCTCTGCTGTCCTTGTTCTTAGGCTCTAGAGCAGCTCTGCTGACCTGGTTCTCTGGCTCTACAACGGCTCTGCTGACCTGGTTCTCTGGCTCTAAAGCAGCTCTCCTGACCTGAACAGCTCTGCTGACCTGGTTCTGTGGCTCTAAAGATGCTCTCCTGACCTAGTTCTCTGGCTCTACAGCAGCTCTGCTGACCTGGTTCTCTGGCTCTACAGCAGTTCTGATGAGCTTGTTCTCTGGCTCTAAAGAGGCTCTGCTGACCTGGTTCTCTGGCTCTAGACTAGCTCTGCTGACCTGGTTCTCTGTCTATAAAGCAGCTTTGCTGACCTGGCTCTCTGGCTTTCAAGCTGCTCTGCTGACCTTGTTCTCTGCCTCTAGAGCAGCTCTGCTGACCTGGTTCTTAGGCTCTAGAGCAGCTGTGCTGACCTGGTTTCTATGGCTCTACAGCAGCTCTGCTGACCTGGTTCTCTGACTCTAGAGCAGCTCTGTTGACCTGGGTCTTAGGCTCTAGAGCAGCTCCGCTGACCTGGTTCTCTGGCTCTAAAGCAGCTCTGCTGACCTGGTTCTCTGGCTCTAAAGCAGCTCTGCTGACCTGGTTCTATGGCTCTAAAGCAGCTCTGCTGACCTGGTTCTCTGGCTCTACAGCAGCTCTTCTGACCTGGTTCGGTGGCTCTAAAGCAGCTCTGCTGACCTGGTGCTCTGGCTCTACAATGGCTCTGCTGACCTGGTTCTGTTGCTCTAAAGCAGCTCTGCTGACCTGGTTTCTCTGGCTCTAAAGCAGCTCTGCTGACCTGGTTCTCTGGCTCTACAGCAGCTCTTCTGACCTGTTTCAGTGGCTCTAAAGCAGCTCTGCTGACCTGGTTCTATGGCTCTACAATGGCTCTGCTGACCTGGTTCTGTTGCTCTAAAGCAGCTCTGCTGACCTGGTTCTCTGGCTCTATAGCAGCTCTGCTAACCTGGTTCTCTGGCTCTAAAGCAGATCTGCTGGCATGGTTCACTGGCTCTAAAGCAGCTCTGCTGACCTGGTTCTCTGCCTGTAGAGCAGCTCTGCTGACCTGTTTCTCTGGCTCTAAAGCAGCTCTGCTGAACTGGTTCTCAAGCATTCTGCTGACCTGGTTCTCTGGCTCTAAAGCAGCTCTGCTGACCTGGTTCTATGGCTGTAAAGCAGCTCTGCTGACCTGGTTCTCTGGCTCTATGGCAGCTCTGCTGACCTTGTTCTCTGCCTTTAGAGCAGCTCTGCTGACCTGGTTCTTAGGCTCGAGAGCTGCTGTGCTGACCTGGTTCTCTGGCTCTACAGCAGCTCTTCTGACCTGTTTCAGTGGCTCTAAAGCAGCTCTGCTGACCTGGTTCTATGGCTCTACAATGGCTCTGCTGACCTGGTTCTGTTGCTCTAAAGCAGCTCTGCTGACCTGGTTCTCTGGCTCTATAGCAGCTCTGCTAACCTGGTTCTCTGGCTCTAAAGCAGATCTGCTGGCATGGTTCACTGGCTCTAAAGCAGCTCTGCTGACCTGGTTCTCTGCCTGTAGAGCAGCTCTGCTGACCTGTTTCTCTGGCTCTAAAGCAGCTCTGCTGAACTGGTTCTCAAGCATTCTGCTGACCTGGTTCTCTGGCTCTAAAGTAGCTCTGCTGACCTGGTTCTATGGCTGTAAAGCAGCTCTGCTGACCTGGTTCTCTGGCTCTACGGCAGCTCTGCTGACCTTGTTCTCTGCCTTTAGAGCAGCTCTGCTGACCTGGTTCTTAGGCTCGAGAGCTGCTGTGCTGACCTGGTTTCTCTGGCTCTACAGCAGCTCTGCTGACCTGGTTCTCTGACTCTAGAGCAGCTCTGTTGACCTGGGTCTTAGGCTCTATAGCAGCTCTGCTGACCTGGTTCTCTGGCTCTAAAGCAGCTCTGCTGGCCTGGTTCTCTGGCTCTAAAGCAGCTCTGCTGACCTGGTTCTATGGCTCTAAAGCAGCTCTGCTGACCTGGTTCTCTGGCTTTGAAGAATCTCTGCTAACCGGGTTCTCTGGCTCTAGAGCAGCTCTGCTGACCTGGTTTTCTGGCTTTGAAGCTGCTCTGCTGACCTGGTTCTCTGGCTCTACAATGGCTCTGCTGACCTGGTTCTGTTGCTCTAAAGCAGCTCTGCTGACCTGGTTCTCTGGCTCTAGAGCAGCTCTGCTAACCTGGTTCTCTGGCTCTAAAGCAGATCTGCTGGCATGGTTCACTGGCTCTAAAGCAGCTCTGCTGACCTGGTTCTCTGCCTGTAGAGCAGCTCTGCTGTCCTGGTTCTTAGGCTCTAGAGCAGCTCTGCTGACCTGGTTCTCTGGCTCTACAACGGCTCTGCTGACCTGGTTCTCTGGCTCTACAGCAGCTCTTCTGACCTGTTTCAGTGGCTCTAAAGCAGCTCTGCTGACCTGGTTCTATGGCTCTACAATGGCTCTGCTGACCTGGTTCTGTTGCTCTAAAGCAGCTCTGCTGACCTGGTTCTCTGGCTCTATAGCAGCTCTGCTAACCTGGTTCTCTGGCTCTAAAGCAGATCTGCTGGCATGGTTCACTGGCTCTAAAGCAGCTCTGCTGACCTGGTTCTCTGCCTGTAGAGCAGCTCTGCTGACCTGTTTCTCTGGCTCTAAAGCAGCTCTGCTGAACTGGTTCTCAAGCATTCTGCTGACCTGGTTCTCTGGCTCTAAAGTAGCTCTGCTGACCTGGTTCTATGGCTGTAAAGCAGCTCTGCTGACCTGGTTCTCTGGCTCTACGGCAGCTCTGCTGACCTTGTTCTCTGCCTTTAGAGCAGCTCTGCTGACCTGGTTCTTAGGCTCGAGAGCTGCTGTGCTGACCTGGTTTCTCTGGCTCTACAGCAGCTCTGCTGACCTGGTTCTCTGACTCTAGAGCAGCTCTGTTGACCTGGGTCTTAGGCTCTATAGCAGCTCTGCTTACCTGGTTCTCTGGCTCTAAAGCAGCTCTGCTGGCCTGGTTCTCTGGCTCTAAAGCAGCTCTGCTGACCTGGTTCTATGGCTCTAAAGCAGCTCTGCTGACCTGGTTCTCTGGCTTTGAAGAATCTCTGCTAACCGGGTTCTCTGGCTCTAGAGCAGCTCTGCTGACCTGGTTTTCTGGCTTTGAAGCTGCTCTGCTGACCTGGTTCTCTGGCTCTACAATGGCTCTGCTGACCTGGTTCTGTTGCTCTAAAGCAGCTCTGCTGACCTGGTTCTCTGGCTCTAGAGCAGCTCTGCTAACCTGGTTCTCTGGCTCTAAAGCAGATCTGCTGGCATGGTTCACTGGCTCTAAAGCAGCTCTGCTGACCTGGTTCTCTGCCTGTAGAGCAGCTCTGCTGTCCTGGTTCTTAGGCTCTAGAGCAGCTCTGCTGACCTGGTTCTCTGGCTCTACAACGGCTCTGCTGACCTGGTTCTCTGGCTCTAAAGCAGCTCTGCTGACCTGGTTCTATGGCTCTAAAGCAGCTCTGCTGACCTGGTTCTATGGCTCTAAAGCTGCTCTGCTGTCCTGGTTCTGTGGCTTTGAAACAGCTCTGCTGACCTGGTTCTCTGGCTCTAGAACAGGTCAGCTGCCCTGGTTCTCTCCCTCTAAAGTAGCTCTGCTGACCTGGTTCTCTGGCACTAAAGCAGCTCTGATGACCTGGTGTCTCTGACGCTAAAGCAGCTCTGCTGACCTGGTTCTCTCCCTCTAAAGCAGCTCTGCTGACCTGGTTCTCTGGCTCTAAAGCAGGTCTGCTGACCTGGTTCTATGGCTCTAAAGCAGCTCTGCTGACCTGCTTCTATGGCTCTAAAGCTGCTCTGCTGACCTGGTTCTGTGGCTTTGAAACAGCTCTGCTGACCTGGTTCTCTGGCTCTAGAGCAGGTCGCTGACCTGGTTCTCTCCCTCTAATGTAGCTCTGCTGACCTGGTTCTCTGACACTAACGCAGCTCTGCTGACCTGGTGTCTCTGACACTAAAGCAGCTCTGCTGACATGGTTCTCTCCCTCTAAAGCAGCTCTGCTGACCTGGTTCTCTGGCTCTACGGCAGCTCTGCTGACCTGGTTCTCTCCCTTTACAGCAGCTCTGCTGACCTGGTTCTCTGGCTCTAGAGCCGCTCTGTTGACCTGGGTCTTAGGCTCTAGAGCAGCTCTGCTGACCTGGTTGTATGGCTGTGAGGCAGCTCTGCTGACCTGGTTCTCTGGCTCTAAAGCAGCTCTGCTGACCTGGTTCTATGGCTCTAAAGCAGCTCTCCTGACCTGGTTCTATGGCTCTAAAGCTGCTCTGCTGACCTGGTTCTGTGGCTTTGAAACAGCTCTGCTGACCTGGTTCTCTGGCTCTAGAGCAGGTCAGCTGACCTGGTTCTCTCCCTCTAAAGTAGCTCTGCTGACCTGGTTCTCTGGCACTAAAGCAGCTCTGATGACCTGGTGTCTCTGACGCTAAAGCAGCTCTGCTGACCTGGTTCTCTCCCTCTAAAGCAGCTCTGCTGACCTGGTTCTCTGGCTCTACGGCAGCTCTGCTGACCTGGTTCTCTCCCTTTAAAGCAGCTCTGCTGACCTGGTTCTCTGGCTCTAAAGCAGATCTGCTGACCTGGTTCTGTCCCTCTAAAGCAGCTCTGCTGACCTGGTTCTCTGGCTCTACGGCAGCTCTGCTGACCTGGTTCTCTGCCTCTAGAGCAGCTCTTCTGACCTGGTTCTTAGGCTCTAGAGCAGCTCTGCTGACCTGGTGTCTATGGCTCTACAGCAGCTCTGCTGACCTGGTTCTCTGACTCTAGAGCAGCTCTGTTGACCTGGGTCTTAGGCTCTAGAGCAGCTCTGCTGACCTGGTTCTCTGGCTCTAAAGCAGCTCTGCTGACCTGGTTCTCTGGCTCTAAAGCAACTCTGCTGACCTGGTTCTATGGCTCTAAAGCAGCTCTGCTGACCTGGTTCTCTGGCTTTAAAGCTGCTCTGCTGACCTTGTTCTCTGGCTCTAGAGCAGCTCTGCTGACCTGGTTCTCTCCCTCTAAAGCAGCTCTGCTGACCTGGTTCTCTGGCTCTAAAGCAGCTCTGCTGACTTGGTTTCTCTGGTTCTAAAGCAGCTCTGCAGACCTAGTTTCTCTAGCTCTAGAGCAGCTCTGCTGACCTGTTTCTCTGGCTCTAAAGCAGCTCTTCTGACCTGGTTCTATGGCTCTAAAGCAGCTCTGCTGACCTGGTTCTCTGGCTCTACAATGGCACTGCTGACCTGGTTCTGTTGCTCTAAAGCAGCTCTGCAGTCCTGGTTCTCTGTCTCTAGAGCAGCTCTGCTGACCTGGTTCTATGGCTGTAAAGAATCTCCTCTGACCTGGTTCTCTGGCTCTACAGCAGCTCTGCTGAACTGGTTCTCTGCCTCTAGAGCAGCTCTGCTGACCTGGTTCTTAGGCTCGAGAGCAGCTCTGCTGACCTCGTTCTCTGGATCTAAAGCAGCTCTGCTGACCTGGTTCTAAAGCAGTTCTGCTGACCTGGTTCTCTGGCTCTAAAGTGGCTCTGCTTACCTGGTTCTCTGACGCTAAAGCAGCTCTGCTGACCTGGTCCTATGGCTGTAAAGCGGCTCTGCTGACATGGTTCTCTGGCTCTAAAGCAGCTCTGCTGACCTTGTTCTCTGGCTGTAGAGCAGTCCTGCTGGCCTGGTTCTTAGGCTCTAGAACAGCTCTACTGACTTGGTTCTCTGGCTCTATAACGACTCTGCTGACCTGGTTCTCTGCCTTTAGAGCAGCTCTGCTGACCTGGTTTCTATGGCTCTAAAGCAGCTCTGCTGACCTGTTTCTCTGACTCTAAAGCAACTCTGCTGACCTGGTTCTCTCTCTCTAAAGCAGCTCTGCTGACCTGGTTCTCTGGCTCTAAAGCAGCTCTGCTGAGCTGGTTCTCACCCTCTAAAGCAGCTCTGCTGGCGTGGTTCTCTCCCTCTAAAGCAGCTCTGCTGACCTGGTTCTCTGGCTCTATGGCAGCTCTGCTGACCTTGTTCTCTGCCTCTAGAGCAGCTCTGCTGACCTGGTTGTTAGGCTCTAGAGCAGCTGTGCTGACCTGGTTTCTATGGCTCTACAGTAGCTCTGCTGACCTGGTTCTCTGACTCTAGAGCAGCTCTGTTGACCTGGGTCTTAGGCTCTAGAGCAGCTCTGCTGACCTGGTTCTCTGGCTCTAAAGCAGCTCTGCTGACCTGGTTCTCTGTCTCTAAAGCAGCTCTGCTGACCTGGTTCTATGGCTCTAAAGCAGCTCTGCTGACCTGGTTCTCTGGCTCTAAAGCAGATCTACTGGCATGGTTCACTGGCTCTAAAGCAGCTCTGCTGACCTGGTTCTCTGCCTGTAGAGCATCTCTGCTGTCCTGGTTCTTAGGCTCTAGAGCAGCTCTGCTGACCTGGTTCTCTGGCTCTACAACGGTTCTGCTGACCTGGTTCTCTGGCTCTAAAGACGCTCTCCTGACCTAGTTCTCTGGCTCTACAATGGCTCTGCTGACCTGGTTCTGTTGCTCTAAAGCAGCTCTGCTGACCTGGTTCTCTGGCTCTAGAGCAGCTCTGCTAACCTGGTTCTCTGGCTCTAAAGCAGATCTGCTGGCATGGTTCACTGTCTCTAAACCAGCTCTGCTGACCTGGTTCTCTGCCTGTAGAGCAGCTCTGCTGTCCTGGTCCTTAGGCTCTAGAGCAGGTCTGCTGACCTGGTTCTCTGGCTCTACAACGGCTCTGCTGACCTGGTTCTCTGGCTCTAAAGCAGCTCTCCTGACCTGAACAGCTCTGCTGACCTGGTTCTGTGGCTCTAAAGATGCTCTCCTGACCTAGTTCTCTGGCTCTACAGCAGCTCTGCTGACCTGGTTCTCTGGCTCTACAGCAGTTCTGATGAGCTTGTTCTCTGGCTCTAAAGAGGCTCTGCTGACCTGGTTCTCTGGCTCTAGACTAGCTCTGCTGACCTGGTTCTCTGTCTATAAAGCAGCTTTGCTGACCTGGCTCTCTGGCTTTCAAGCTGCTCTGCTGACCTGGTTCTCTGGCTCTAGAGCAGCTCTGCTGACCTGGTTCTCTCCCTCTAAAGCAGCTCTGCTGACCTGGTTCTCTGGCTCTAAAGCAGCTCTGCTGACTTCGTTTCTCTGGCTCTAAAGCAGCTCTGCAGACCTAGATTCTCTGGCTCTAGAGCAACTCTGCTGACCTGTTTCTCTGGCTCTAAAGCAGCTCTTCTGACCTGGTTCTATGGCTCTAAAGCAGCTCTGATGACCTGGTTCTCTGGCTCTACAATGGCTCTGCTGACCTGGTTCTGTTGCTCTAAAGCAGCTCTGCAGACCTGGTTCTCTGGCTCTAGAGCAGCTCTGCTAACCTGGTTCTCTGGCTCTAAAGCAGATCTGCTGGCCTGGTTCACTGGCTCTAAAGCAGCTCTGCTGAGCTGGTTCTCTGGCTGTAGAGCAGCTCTGCTGTCCTGGTTCTTAGGCTCTAGAGCAGCTCTGCTGACCTGGTTCTCTGGCTCTACAACGGCTCTGCTGACCTGGTTCTCCGGCTCTAAAACAGCTCTGCTGACCTGGTTCTGTGGCTCTAAAGAAGCTCTGCTGACCTAGTTCTCTGGCTCTACAGCAGCTCTGCTGACCTGGTTCTCTGGCTCTACAGCAGTTCTGATGACCCGGTTCTCTGGCTCTGAAGAGGCTCTGCTGACCTGGTTCTATGGCTCTAAAGCAGCTCTGCTGACCTGGTTCTATGGCTCTAAAGCTGCTCTGCTGACCTGGTTCTGTGGCTTTGAAACAGCTCTGCTGACCTGGTTCTCTGGCTCTAGAGCAGGTCAGCTGACCTGGTTCTCTCCCTCTAAAGTAGCTCTGCTGACCTGGTTCTCTGGCACTAAAGCAGCTCTGATGACCTGGTGTCTCTGACGCTAAAGCAGCTCTGCTGACCTGGTTCTCTCCCTCTAAAGCAGCTCTGCTGACCTGGTTCTCTGGCTCTACGGCAGCTCTGCTGACCTGGTTCTCTCCCTTTAAAGCAGCTCTGCTGACCTGGTTCTCTGGCTCTAAAGCAGATCTGCTGACCTGGTTCTGTCCCTCTAAAGCAGCTCTGCTGACCTGGTTCTCTGGCTCTACGGCAGCTCTGCTGAAATGGTTCTCTGCCTCTAGAGCAGCTCTTCTGACCTGGTTCTTAGGCTCTAGAGCAGCTCTGCTGACCTGGTGTCTATGGCTCTACAGCAGCTCTGCTGACCTGGTTCTCTGACTCTAGAGCAGCTCTGTTGACCTGGGTCTTAGGCTCTAGAGCAGCTCTGCTTACCTGGTTCTCTGGCTCTAAAGCAGCTCTGCTGACCTGGTTCTCTGGCTCTAAAGCAACTCTGCTGACCTGGTTCTATGGCTCTAAAGCAGCTCTGCTGACCTGGTTCTCTGGCTTTAAAGCTGCTCTGCTGACCTTGTTCTCTGGCTCTAGAGCAGCTCTGCTGACCTGGTTCTCTCCCTCTAAAGCAGCTCTGCTGACCTGGTTCTCTGGCTCTAAAGCAGCTCTGCTGACTTGGCTTCTCTGGCTCTAAAGCAGCTCTGCAGAACTAGTTTCTCTAGCTCTAGAGCAGCTCTGCTGACCTGTTTCTCTGGCTCTAAAGCAGCTCTTCTGACCTGGTTCTATGGCTCTAAAGCAGCTCTGCTGACCTGGTTCTCTGGCTCTACAATGGCACTGCTGACCTGGTTCTGTTGCTCTAAAGCAGCTCTGCAGTCCTGGTTCTCTGTCTCTAGAGCAGCTCTGCTGACCTGGTTCTATGGCTGTAAAGAATCTCCTCTGACCTGGTTCTCTGGCTCTACAGCAGCTCTGCTGAACTGGTTCTCTGCCTCTAGAGCAGCTCTGCTGACCTGGTTCTTAGGCTCGAGAGCAGCTCTGCTGACCTCGTTCTCTGGATCTAAAGCAGCTCTGCTGACCTGGTTCTAAAGCAGTTCTGCTGACCTGGTTCTCTGGCTCTAAAGTGGCTCTGCTTACCTGGTTCTCTGACTCTAAAGCAGCTCTGCTGACCTGGTCCTATGGCTGTAAAGCGGCTCTGCTGACATGGTTCTCTGGCTCTAAAGCAGCTCTGCTGACCTTGTTCTCTGGCTGTAGAGCAGTCCTGCTGGCCTGGTTCTTAGGCTCTAGAACAGCTCTGCTGACTTGGTTCTCTGGCTCTATAACGAATCTGCTGACCTGGTTCTCTGCCTTTAGAGCAGCTCTGCTGACCTGGTTTCTATGGCTCTAAAGCAGCTCTGCTGACCTGTTTCTCTGACTCTAAAGCAACTCTGCTGACCTGGTTCTCTCTCTCTAAAGCAGCTCTGCTGACCTGGTTCTCTGGCTCTAAAGCAGCTCTGCTGAGCTGGTTCTCCCCCTCTAAAGCAGCTCTGCTGGCGTGGTTCTCTCCCTCTAAAGCAGCTCTGCTGACCTGGTTCTCTGGCTCTATGGCAGCTCTGCTGACCTTGTTCTCTGCCTCTAGAGCAGCTCTGCTGACCTGGTTGTTAGGCTCTAGAGCAGCTGTGCTGACCTGGTTTCTATGGCTCTACAGTAGCTCTGCTGACCTGGTTCTCTGACTCTAGAGCAGCTCTGTTGACCTGGGTCTTAGGCTCTAGAGCAGCTCTGCTGACCTGGTTCTCTGGCTCTAAAGCAGCTCTGCTGACCTGGTTCTCTGTCTCTAAAGCAGCTCTGCTGACCTGATTCTATGGCTCTAAAGCAGCTCTGCTGACCTGGTTCTCTGGCTTTGAAGAATCTCTGCTGACCAGGTTCTCTGGCTCTAGAGCAGCTCTGCTGACCTGGTTCTCTGGCTCTAAAGCAGATCTACTGGCATGGTTCACTGGCTCTAAAGCAGCTCTGCTGACCTGGTTCTCTGCCTGTAGAGCATCTCTGCTGTCCTGGTTCTTAGGCTCTAGAGCAGCTCTGCTGACCTGGTTCTCTGGCTCTACAACGGTTCTGCTGACCTGGTTCTCTGGCTCTAAAGACGCTCTCCTGACCTAGTTCTCTGGCTCTACAATGGCTCTGCTGACCTGGTTCTGTTGCTGTAAAGCAGCTCTGCTGACCTGGTTCTCTGGCTCTAGAGCAGCTCTGCTAACCTGGTTCTCTGGCTCTAAAGCAGATCTGCTGGCATGGTTCACTGGCTCTAAACCAGCTCTGCTGACCTGGTTCTCTGCCTGTAGAGCAGCTCTGCTGTCCTGGTTCTTAGGCTCTAGAGCAGCTCTGCTGACCTGGTTCTCTGGCTCTACAACGGCTCTGCTGACCTGGTTCTCTGGCTCTAAAGCAGCTCTCCTGACCTGAACAACTCTGCTGACCTGGTTCTGTGGCTCTAAAGATGCTCTCCTGACCTAGTTCTCTGGCTCTACAGCAGCTCTGCTGACCTGGTTCTCTGGCTCTACAGCAGTTCTGATGAGCTTGTTCTCTGGCTCTAAAGAGGCTCTGCTGACCTGGTTCTCTGGCTCTAGACTAGCTCTGCTGACCTGGTTCTCTGTCTATAAAGCAGCTTTGCTGACCTGGCTCTCTGGCTTTCAAGCTGCTCTGCTGACCTTGTTCTCTGCCTCTAGAGCAGCTCTGCTGACCTGGTTCTTAGGCTCTAGAGCAGCTGTGCTGACCTGGTTTCTATGGCTCTACAGCAGCTCTGCTGACCTGGTTCTCTGACTCTAGAGCAGCTCTGTTGACCTGGGTCTTAGGCTCTAGAGCAGCTCCGCTGACCTGGTTCTCTGGCTCTAAAGCAGCTCTGCTGACCTGGTTCTCTGGCTCTAAAGCAGCTCTGCTGACCTGGTTCTATGGCTCTAAAGCAGCTCTGCTGACCTGGTTCTCTGGCTCTACAGCAGCTCTTCAGACCTGGTTCGGTGGCTCTAAAGCAGCTCTGCTGACCTGGTGCTCTGGCTCTACAATGGCTCTGCTGACCTGGTTCTGTTGCTCTAAAGCAGCTCTGCTGACCTGGTTTCTCTGGCTCTAAAGCAGCTCTGCTGACCTGGTTCTCTGGCTCTACAGCAGCTCTTCTGACCTGTTTCAGTGGCTCTAAAGCAGCTCTGCTGACCTGGTTCTATGGCTCTACAATGGCTCTGCTGACCTGGTTCTGTTGCTCTAAAGCAGCTCTGCTGACCTGGCTCTCTGGCTCTATAGCAGCTCTGCTAACCTGGTTCTCTGGCTCTAAAGCAGATCTGCTGGCATGGTTCACTGGCTCTAAAGCAGCTCTGCTGACCTGGTTCTCTGCCTGTAGAGCAGCTCTGCTGACCTGTTTCTCTGGCTCTAAAGCAGCTCTGCTGAACTGGTTCTCAAGCATTCTGCTGACCTGGTTCTCTGGCTCTAAAGCAGCTCTGCTGACCTGGTTCTATGGCTGTAAAGCAGCTCTGCTGACCTGGTTCTCTGGCTCTACGGCAGCTCTGCTGACCTTGTTCTCTGCCTTTAGAGCAGCTCTGCTGACCTGGTTCTTAGGCTCGAGAGCTGCTGTGCTGACCTGGTTTCTCTGGCTCTACAGCAGCTCTGCTGACCTGGTTCTCTGACTCTAGAGCAGCTCTGTTGACCTGGGTCTTAGGCTCTATAGCAGCTCTGCTGACCTGGTTCTCTGGCTCTAAAGCAGCTCTGCTGGCCTGGTTCTCTGGCTCTAAAGCAGCTCTGCTGACCTGGTTCTATGGCTCTAAAGCAGCTCTGCTGACCTGGTTCTCTGGCTTTGAAGAATCTCTGCTAACCGGGTTCTCTGGCTCTAGAGCAGCTCTGCTGACCTGGTTTTCTGGCTTTGAAGCTGCTCTGCTGACCTGGTTCTCTGGCTCTACAATGGCTCTGCTGACCTGGTTCTGTTGCTCTAAAGCAGCTCTGCTGACCTGGTTCTCTGGCTCTAGAGCAGCTCTGCTAACCTGGTTCTCTGGCTCTAAAGCAGATCTGCTGGCATGGTTCACTGGCTCTAAAGCAGCTCTGCTGACCTGGTTCTCTGCCTGTAGAGCAGCTCTGCTGTCCTGGTTCTTAGGCTCTAGAGCAGCTCTGCTGACCTGGTTCTCTGGCTCTACAACGGCTCTGCTGACCTGGTTCTCTGGCTCTAAAGCAGCTCTGCTGACCTGGTTCTATGGCTCTAAAGCAGCTCTGCTGACCTGGTTCTATGGCTCTAAAGCTGCTCTGCTGTCCTGGTTCTGTGGCTTTGAAACAGCTCTGCTGACCTGGTTCTCTGGCTCTAGAACAGGTCAGCTGCCCTGGTTCTCTCCCTCTAAAGTAGCTCTGCTGACCTGGTTCTCTGGCACTAAAGCAGCTCTGCTGACCTGGTGTCTATGACGCTAAAGCAGCTCTGCTGACCTGGTTCTCTCCCTCTAAAGCAGCTCTGCTGACCTGGTACACTGGCTCTACGGCAGCTCTGCTGACCTGGTTCTCTCCCTTTACAGCAGCTCTGCTGACCTGGTTCTCTGGCTCTAGAGCCGCTCTGTTAACCTGGGTCTTAGAATCTAGAGCAGCTCTGCTGACCTGGTTGTATGGCTGTGAGGCAGCTCTGCTGACCTGGTTCTCTGGCTCTAAAGCAGCTCTGCTGACCTGGTTCTATGGCTCTAAAGCAGCTCTGCTGACCTGGTTCTATGGCTCTAAAGCTGCTCTGCTGACCTGGTTCTGTGGATTTGAAACAGCTCTGCTGACCTGGTTCTCTGGCTCAAGAGCAGGTCAGCTGACCTGGTTATCTTCCTCTAAAGTAGCTCTGCTGGCCTGGTTCTCTGGCACTAAAGCAGCTCTGCTCACCTGGTGTCTCTGACGCTAAAGCAGCTCTGCTGACCTGGTTCTCTCCCTCTAAAGCAGCTCTGCTGACCTGGTTCTCTGGTTCTACAGCAGCTCTGCAGACCTTGTTCTCTGCCTCTAGAGCAGCTCTGCTGACCTGGTTCTTAGGCTCTAGAGCAGCTGTGCTGACCTGGTTTCTATGGCTCTACAGCAGCTCTGCTGACCTGGTTCTCTGACTCTAGAGCAGCTCTGTTGACCTGGGTCTTAGGCTCTAGAGCAGCTCTGCTGACCTGGTTCTCTGGCTCTAAAGCAGCTCTGCTGACCTGGTTCTCTGGCTCTAAAGCAGCTCTGCTGACCTGGTTCTCTGCCTGTAGAGCAGCTCTGCTGTCCTGGTTCTTAGGCTCTAGAGCAGCTCTGCTGACCTGGTTCTCTGGCTCTACAACGGCTCTGCTGACCTGGTTCTCAGGTTCTAAAGCAGCTCTGCCGACCTGGTGGTTCTCTGGCTCTTAAACAGCTCTGCTGACCTGGTTCTGTGGTTCTAAGGACGCTCTCCTGACCTAGTTCTCTGGCTCTACATCAGCTCTGCTGACCTGGTTCTCTGGCTCTACAGCAGTTCTGATGACCTGGTTCTCTGGCTCTAATGAGGCTCTGCTGACCTGGTTCTCTGGCTCTAGAGCAGCTCTGCTGACCTGGTTCTATGGCTGTAAAGAATCTCCTCTGAACTGGTTCTCTGGCTCTACAGCAGCGATGCTGAACTGGTTCTCTGCCTCTAGAGCAGCTCTGCTGACCTGGATCTTAGGCTCGAGAGCAGCTCTGCTGACCTTGTTCTCTGGCTCTAAAGCAGCTCTGCTGACCTGGTTCTCAAGCAGTTCTGCTGACCTGGTTCTCTGGCTCAAAAGCGGCTCTGCTTACCTGGTTCTCTGACTCTAAAGCAGCTCTGCTGACCTGGTTCTTAGGCTTTAGAGCAGCTCTGCTGACCTGGTTTCTATGGCTCTACAGCAGCTCTGCTGACCTGGTTCTCTGGCTCTAGAGCCGCTCCATTGACCTGGGTCTTAGGCTCTAGAGCAGCTCTGCTGACCTGGTTCTCTGGCTCTAAAGCAGCTTTGCTGACCTGGTTCTCTGGCTCTAAAGCAGCTCTGCTGACCTGGTTCTATGGCTCTAAAACTGCTCTGCTGACCTGGTTCTGTGGCTTTGAAACAGCTCTGCTGACCTGTTTCTCTGGCTCTAGAGCAGGTCGCTGACCTGGTTCTCTCCCTCTAAAGTAGCTCTGCTGACCTGGTTCTCTGGCACTAACGCAGCTCTGCTGACCTGGTGTCTCTGACACTAAAGCAGCTCTGCTGACATGGTTCTCTCCCTCTAAAGCAGCTCTGCTGACCTGGTTCTCTGGCTCTACGGCAGCTCTGCTGACCTGGTTCTCTCCCTTTACAGCAGCTCTGCTGACCTGGTACTCTGGCTCTAGAGCCGCTCTGTTGACCTGGGTCTTAGGCTCTAGAGCAGCTCTGCTGACCTGGTTGTATGGCTGTGAGGCAGCTCTGCTGACCTGGTTCTCTGGCTCTAAAGCAGCTCTGCTGACCTGGTTCTATGGCTCTAAAGCAGCTCTGCTGACCTGGTTCTATGGCTCTAAAGCTGCTCTGCTGACCTGGTTCTGTGGCTTTGAAACAGCTCTGCTGACCTGGTTCTCTGGCTCTAGAGCAGGTCAGCTGACCTGGTTCTCTCCCTCTAAAGTAGCTCTGCTGACCTGGTTCTCTGGCACTAAAGCAGCTCTGATGACCTGGTGTCTCTGACGCTAAAGCAGCTCTGCTGACCTGGTTCTCTCCCTCTAAAGCAGCTCTGCTGACCTGGTTCTCTGGCTCTACGGCAGCTCTGCTGACCTGGTTCTCTCCCTTTAAAGCAGCTCTGCTGACCTGGTTCTCTGGCTCTAAAGCAGATCTGCTGACCTGGTTCTGTCCCTCTAAAGCAGCTCTGCTGACCTGGTTCTCTGGCTCTACGGCAGCTCTGCTGACCTGGTTCTCTGCCTCTAGAGCAGCTCTTCTGACCTGGTTCTTAGGCTCTAGAGCAGCTCTGCTGACCCGGTGTCTATGGCCCTACAGCAGCTCTGCTGACCTGGTTCTCTGACTCTAGAGCAGCTCTGTTGACCTGGGTCTTAGGCTCTAGAGCAGCTCTGCTGACCTGGTTCTCTGGCTCTAAAGCAGCTCTGCTGACCTGGTTCTCTGGCTCTAAAGCAACTCTGCTGACCTGGTTCTATGGCTCTAAAGCAGCTCTGCTGACCTGGTTCTCTGGCTTTAAAGCTGCTCTGCTGACCTTGTTCTCTGGCTCTAGAGCAGCTCTGCTGACCTGGTTCTCTCCCTCTAAAGCAGCTCTGCTGACCTGGTTCTCTGGCTCTAAAGCAGCTCTGCTGACTTGGTTTCTCTGGTTCCAAAGCGGCTCTGCAGACCTAGTTTCTCTAGCTCTAGAGCAGCTCTGCTGACCTGTTTCTCTGGCTCTAAAGCAGCTCTTCTGACCTGGTTCTATGGCTCTAAAGCAGCTCTGCTGACCAGGTTCTCTGGCTCTACAATGGCACTGCTGACCTGGTTCTGTTGCTCTAAAGCAGCTCTGCAGTCCTGGTTCTCTGTCTCTAGAGCAGCTCTGCTGACCTGGTTCTATGGCTGTAAAGAATCTCCTCTGACCTGGTTCTCTGGCTCTACAGCAGCTCTGCTGAACTGGTTCTCTGCCTCTAGAGCAGCTCTGCTGACCTGGTTCTTAGGCTCGAGAGCAGCTCTGCTGACCTCGTTCTCTGGATCTAAAGCAGCTCTGCTGACCTGGTTCTAAAGCAGTTCTGCTGACCTGGTTCTCTGGCTCTAAAGTGGCTCTGCTTACCTGGTTCTCTGACTCTAAAGCAGCTCTGCTGACCTGGTCCTATGGCTGTAAAGCGGCTCTGCTGACATGGTTCTCTGGCTCTAAAGCAGCTCTGCTGACCTTGTTCTCTGGCTGTAGAGCAGTCCTGCTGGCCTGGTTCTTAGGCTCTAGAACAGCTCTACTGACTTGGTTCTCTGGCTCTATAACGACTCTGCTGACCTGGTTCTCTGCCTTTAGAGCAGCTCTGCTGACCTGGTTTCTATGGCTCTAAAGCAGCTCTGCTGACCTGTTTCTCTGACTCTAAAGCAACTCTGCTGACCTGGTTCTCTCTCTCTAAAGCAGCTCTGCTGACCTGGTTCTCTGGCTCTAAAGCAGCTCTGCTGAGCTGGTTCTCCCCCTCTAAAGCAGCTCTGCTGGCGTGGTTCTCTCCCTCTAAAGCAGCTCTGCTGACCTGGTTCTCTGGCTCTATGGCAGCTCTGCTGACCTTGTTCTCTGCCTCTAGAGCAGCTCTGCTGACCTGGTTGTTAGGCTCTAGAGCAGCTGTGCTGACCTGGTTTCTATGGCTCTACAGTAGCTCTGCTGACCTGGTTCTCTGACTCTAGAGCAGCTCTGTTGACCTGGGTCTTAGGCTCTAGAGCAGCTCTGCTGACCTGGTTCTCTGGCTCTAAAGCAGCTCTGCTGACCTGGTTCTCTGTCTCTAAAGCAGCTCTGCTGACCTGGTTCTATGGCTCTAAAGCAGCTCTGCTGACCTGGTTCTCTGGCTTTGAAGAATCTCTGCTGACCAGGTTCTCTGGCTCTAGAGCAGCTCTGCTGACCTGGTTCTCTGGCTCTAAAGCAGATCTACTGGCATGGTTCACTGGCTCTAAAGCAGCTCTGCTGACCTGGTTCTCTGCCTGTAGAGCATCTCTGCTGTCCTGGTTCTTAGGCTCTAGAGCAGCTCTGCTGACCTGGTTCTCTGGCTCTACAACGGTTCTGATGACCTGGTTCTCTGGCTCTAAAGACGCTCTCCTGACCTAGTTCTCTGGCTCTACAATGGCTCTGCTGACCTGGTTCTGTTGCTCTAAAGCAGCTCTGCTGACCTGGTTCTCTGGCTCTAGAGCAGCTCTGCTAACCTGGTTCTCTGGCTCTAAAGCAGATCTGCTGGCATGGTTCACTGGCTCTAAACCAGCTCTGCTGACCTGGTTCTCTGCCTGTAGAGCAGCTCTGCTGTCCTGGTTCTTAGGCTCTAGAGCAGCTCTGCTGACCTGGTTCTCTGGCTCTACAACAGCTCTGCTGACCTGGTTCTCTGGCTCTAAAGCAGCTCTCCTGACCTGAACAGCTCTGCTGACCTGGTTCTGTGGCTCTAAAGATGCTCTCCTGACCTAGTTCTCTGGCTCTACAGCAGCTCTGCTGACCTGGTTCTCTGGCTCTACAGCAGTTCTGATGAGCTTGTTCTCTGGCTCTAAAGAGGCTCTGCTGACCTGGTTCTCTGGCTCTAGACTAGCTCTGCTGACCTGGTTCTCTGTCTATAAAGCAGCTTTGCTGACCTGGCTCTCTGGCTTTCAAGCTGCTCTGCTGACCTGGTTCTCTGGCTCTAGAGCAGCTCTGCTGACCTGGTTCTCTCCCTCTAAAGCAGCTCTGCTGACCTGGTTCTCTGGCTCTAAAGCAGCTCTGCTGACTTCGTTTCTCTGGCTCTAAAGCAGCTCTGCAGACCTAGATTCTCTGGCTCTAGAGCAACTCTGCTGACCTGTTTCTCTGGCTCTAAAGCAGCTCTTCTGACCTGGTTCTATGGCTCTAAAGCAGCTCTGATGACCTGGTTCTCTGGCTCTACAATGGCTCTGCTGACCTGGTTCTGTTGCTCTAAAGCAGCTCTGTAGACCTGGTTCTCTGGCTCTAGAGCAGCTCTGCTAACCTGGTTCTCTGGCTCTAAAGCAGATCTGCTGGCCTGGTTCACTGGCTCTAAAGCAGCTCTGCTGAGCTGGTTCTCTGGCTGTAGAGCAGCTCTGCTGTCCTGGTTCTTAGGCTCTAGAGCAGCTCTGCTGACCTGGTTCTCTGGCTCTACAACGGCTCTGCTGACCTGGTTCTCTGGCTCTAAAACAGCTCTGCTGACCTGGTTCTGTGGCTCTAAAGAAGCTTTGCTGACCTAGTTCTCTGGCTCTACAGCAGCTCTGCTGACCTGGTTCTCTGGCTCTACAGCAGTTCTGATGACCCGGTTCTCTGGCTCTAAAGAGGCTCTGCTGACCTGGTTCTATGGCTCTAAAGCAGCTCTGCTGACCTGGTTCTATGGCTCTAAAGCTGCTCTGCTGACCTGGTTCTGTGGCTTTGAAACAGCTCTGCTGACCTGGTTCTCTGGCTCTAGAGCAGGTCAGCTGACCTGGTTCTCTCCCTCTAAAGTAGCTCTGCTGACCTGGTTCTCTGGCACTAAAGCAGCTCTGATGACCTGGTGTCTCTGACGCTAAAGCAGCTCTGTTGACCTGGTTCTCTCCCTCTAAAGCAGCTCTGCTGACCTGGTTCTCTGGCTTTGAAGAATCTCTGCTGACCAGGTTCTCTGGCTCTAGAGCAGCTCTGCTGACCTGGTTCTCTGGCTTTAAAGCAGATCTACTGGCATGGTTCACTGGCTCTAAAGCAGCTCTGCTGACCTGGTTCTCTGCCTGTAGAGCATCTCTGCTGTCCTGGTTCTTAGGCTCTAGAGCAGCTCTGCTGACCTGGTTCTCTGGCTCTACAACGGTTCTGATGACCTGGTTCTCTGGCTCTAAAGACGCTCTCCTGACCTAGTTCTCTGGCTCTACAATGGCTCTGCTGACCTGGTTCTGTTGCTCTAAAGCAGCTCTGCTGACCTGGTTCTCTGGCTCTAGAGCAGCTCTGCTAACCTGGTTCTCTGGCTCTAAAGCAGATCTGCTGGCATGGTTCACTGGCTCTAAACCAGCTCTGCTGACCTGGTTCTCTGCCTGTAGAGCAGCTCTGCTGTCCTGGTTCTTAGGCTCTAGAGCAGCTCTGCTGACCTGGTTCTCTGGCTCTACAACAGTTCTGCTGACCTGGTTCTCTGGCTCTAAAGCAGCTCTCCTGACCTGAACAGCTCTGCTGACCTGGTTCAGTGGCTCTAAAGATGCTCTCCTGACCTAGTTCTCTGGCTCTACAGCAGCTCTGCTGACCTGGTTCTCTGGCTCTACAGCAGTTCTGATGAGCTTGTTCTCTGGCTCTAAAGAGGCTCTGCTGACCTGGTTCTCTGGCTCTAGACTAGCTCTGCTGACCTGGTTCTCTGTCTATAAAGCAGCTTTGCTGACCTGGCTCTCTGGCTTTCAAGCTGCTCTGCTGACCTG
Source organism: Triturus cristatus (assembly GCF_964204655.1). Taxonomy (NCBI): domain Eukaryota; kingdom Metazoa; phylum Chordata; class Amphibia; order Caudata; family Salamandridae; genus Triturus; species Triturus cristatus. Next base: position 1,163,252,126 of record NC_140579.1, read on the forward strand.
GTTCTCTGGCTCTAGAGCAGCTCTGCTGACCTGGTTCTCTCCCTCTAAAGCAGCTCTGCTGACCTGGTTCTCTGGCTCTAAAGCAGCTCTGCTGACTTCGTTTCTCTGGCTCTAAAGCAGCTCTGCAGACCTAGATTCTCTGGCTCTAGAGCAACTCTGCTGACCTGTTTCTCTGGCTCTAAAGCAGCTCTTCTGACCTGGTTCTATGGCTCTAAAGCAGCTCTGATGACCTGGTTCTCTGGCTCTACAATGGCTCTGCTGACCTGGTTCTGTTGCTCTAAAGCAGCTCTGTAGACCTGGTTCTCTGGCTCTAGAGCAGCTCTGCTAACCTGGTTCTCTGGCTCTAAAGCAGATCTGCTGGCCTGGTTCACTGGCTCTAAAGCAGCTCTGCTGAGCTGGTTCTCTGGCTGTAGAGCAGCTCTGCTGTCCTGGTTCTTAGGCTCTAGAGCAGCTCTGCTGACCTGGTTCTCTGGCTCTACAACGGCTCTGCTGACCTGGTTCTCTGGCTCTAAAACAGCTCTGCTGACCTGGTTCTGTGGCTCTAAAGAAGCTCTGCTGACCTAGTTCTCTGGCTCTACAGCAGCTCTGCTGACCTGGTTCTCTGGCTCTACAGCAGTTCTGATGACCCGGTTCTCTGGCTCTAAAGAGGCTCTGCTGACCTGGTTCTATGGCTCTAAAGCAGCTCTGCTGACCTGGTTCTATGGCTCTAAAGCTGCTCTGCTGACCTGGTTCTGTGGCTTTGAAACAGCTCTGCTGACCTGGTTCTCTGGCTCTAGAGCAGGTCAGCTGACCTGGTTCTCTCCCTCTAAAGTAGCTCTGCTGACCTGGTTCTCTGGCACTAAAGCAGCTCTGATGACCTGGTTCTCTCCCTCTAAAGCAGCTCTGCTGACCTGGTTCTCTGGCTCTACGGCAGCTCTGCTGACCTGGTTCTCTCCCTTTAAAGCAGCTCTGCTGACCTGGTTCTCTCCCTTTAAAGCAGCTCTGCTGACCTGGTTCTCTGGCTCTAAAGCAGATCTGCTGACCTGGTTCTGTCCCTCTAAAGCAGCTCTGCTGACCTGGTTCTCTGGCTCTACGGCAGCTCTGCTGACCTGGTTCTCTGCCTCTAGAGCAGCTCTTCTGACCTGGTTCTTAGGCTCTAGAGCAGCTCTGCTGACCTGGTGTCTATGGCTCTACAGCAGCTCTGCTGACCTGGTTCTCTGACTCTAGAGCAGCTCTGTTGACCTGGGTCTTAGGCTCTAGAGCAGCTCTGCTGACCTGGTTCTCTGGCTCTAAAGCAGCTCTGCTGACCTGGTTCTCTGGCTCTAAAGCAACTCTGCTGACCTGGTTCTATGGCTCTAAAGCAGCTCTGCTGACCTGGTTCTCTGGCTTTAAAGCTGCTCTGCTGACCTTGTTCTCTGGCTCTAGAGCAGCTCTGCTGACCTGGTTCTCTCCCTCTAAAGCAGCTCTGCTGACCTGGTTCTCTGGCTCTAAAGCAGCTCTGCTGACTTGGTTTCTCTGGCTCTAAAGCAGCTCTGCAGAACTAGTTTCTCTAGCTCTAGAGCAGCTCTGCTGACCTGTTTCTCTGGCTCTAAAGCAGCTCTTCTGACCTGGTTCTATGGCTCTAAAGCAGCTCTGCTGACCTGGTTCTCTGGCTCTACAATGGCACTGCTGACCTGGTTCTGTTGCTCTAAAGCAGCTCTGCAGTCCTGGTTCTCTGTCTCTAGAGCAGCTCTGCTGACCTGGTTCTATGGCTGTAAAGAATCTCCTCTGACCTGGTTCTCTGGCTCTACAGCAGCTCTGCTGAACTGGTTCTCTGCCTCTAGAGCAGCTCTGCTGACCTGGTTCTTAGGCTCGAGAGCAGCTCTGCTGACCTCGTTCTCTGGATCTAAAGCAGCTCTGCTGACCTGGTTCTAAAGCAGTTCTGCTGACCTGGTTCTCTGGCTCTAAAGTGGCTCTGCTTACCTGGTTCTCTGACTCTAAAGCAGCTCTGCTGACCTGGTCGTATGGCTGTAAAGCGGCTCTGCTGACATGGTTCTCTGGCTCTAAAGCAGCTCTGCTGACCTTGTTCTCTGGCTGTAGAGCAGTCCTGCTGGCCTGGTTCTTAGGCTCTAGAACAGCTCTGCTGACTTGGTTCTCTGGCTCTATAACGACTCTGCTGACCTGGTTCTCTGCCTTTAGAGCAGCTCTGCTGACCTGGTTTCTATGGCTCTAAAGCAGCTCTGCTGACCTGTTTCTCTGACTCTAAAGCAACTCTGCTGACCTGGTTCTCTCTCTCTAAAGCAGCTCTGCTGACCTGGTTCTCTGGCTCTAAAGCAGCTCTGCTGAGCTGGTTCTCCCCCTCTAAAGCAGCTCTGCTGGCGTGGTTCTCTCCCTCTAAAGCAGCTCTGCTGACCTGGTTCTCTGGCTCTATGGCAGCTCTGCTGACCTTGTTCTCTGCCTCTAGAGCAGCTCTGCTGACCTGGTTGTTAGGCTCTAGAGCAGCTGTGCTGACCTGGTTTCTATGGCTCTACAGTAGCTCTGCTGACCTGGTTCTCTGACTCTAGAGCAGCTCTGTTGACCTGGGTCTTAGGCTCTAGAGCAGCTCTGCTGACCTGGTTCTCTGGCTCTAAAGCAGCTCTGCTGACCTGGTTCTCTGTCTCTAAAGCAGCTCTGCTGACCTGGCTCTATGGCTCTAAAGCAGCTCTGCTGACCTGGTTCTCTGGCTTTGAAGAATCTCTGCTGACCAGGTTCTCTGGCTCTAGAGCAGCTCTGCTGACCTGGTTCTCTGGCTCTAAAGCAGATCTACTGGCATGGTTCACTGGCTCTAAAGCAGCTCTGCTGACCTGGTTCTCTGCCTGTAGAGCATCTCTGCTGTCCTGGTTCTTAGGCTCTAGAGCAGCTCTGCTGACCTGGTTCTCTGGCTCTACAACGGTTCTGCTGACCTGGTTCTCTGGCTCTAAAGACGCTCTCCTGACCTAGTTCTCTGGCTCTACAATGGCTCTGCTGACCTGGTTCTGTTGCTGTAAAGCAGCTCTGCTGACCTGGTTCTCTGGCTCTAGAGCAGCTCTGCTAACCTGGTTCTCTGGCTCTAAAGCAGATCTGCTGGCATGGTTCACTGGCTCTAAACCAGCTCTGCTGACCTGGTTCTCTGCCTGTAGAGCAGCTCTGCTGTCCTGGTTCTTAGGCTCTAGAGCAGCTCTGCTGACCTGGTTCTCTGGCTCTACAACGGCTCTGCTGACCTGGTTCTCTGGCTCTAAAGCAGCTCTCCTGACCTGAACAGCTCTGCTGACCTGGTTCTGTGGCTCTAAAGATGCTCTCCTGACCTAGTTCTCTGGCTCTACAGCAGCTCTGCTGACCTGGTTCTCTGGCTCTACAGCAGTTCTGATGAGCTTGTTCTCTGGCTCTAAAGAGGCTCTGCTGACCTGGTTCTCTGGCTCTAGACTAGCTCTGCTGACCTGGTTCTCTGTCTATAAAGCAGCTTTGCTGACCTGGCTCTCTGGCTTTCAAGCTGCTCTGCTGACCTGGTTCTCTGGCTCTAGAGCAGCTCTGCTGACCTGGTTCTCTCCCTCTAAAGCAGCTCTGCTGACCTGGTTCTCTGGCTCTAAAGCAGCTCTGCTGACTTGGTTTCTCTGGCTCTAAAGCAGCTCTGCAGACCTAGATTCTCTGGCTCTAGAGCAACTCTGCTGACCTGTTTCTCTGGCTCTAAAGCAGCTCTTCTGACCTGGTTCTATGGCTCTAAAGCAGCTCTGATGACCTGTTTCTCTGGCTCTACAATGGCTCTGCTGACCTGGTTCTGTTGCTCTAAAGCAGCTCTGCAGACCTGGTTCTCGGGCTCTAGAGCAGCTCTGCTAACCTGGTTCTCTGGCTCTAAAGCAGATCTGCTGGCCTGGTTCACTGGCTCTAAAGCAGCTCTGCTGAGCTGGTTCTCTGGCTGTAGAGCAGCTCTGCTGTCCTGGTTCTTAGGTTCTAGAGCAGCTCTGCTGACCTGGTTCTCTGGCTCTACAACGGCTCTGCTGACCTGGTTCTCTGGCTCTAAAACAGCTCTGCTGACCTGGTTCTGTGGCTCTAAAGAAGCTCTGCTGACCTAGTTCTCTGGCTCTACAGCAGCTCTGCTGACCTGGTTCTCTGGCTCTACAGCAGTTCTGATGACCCGGTTCTCTGGCTCTAAAGAGGCTCTGCTGACCTGGTTCTCTGGCTCTAGAGCAGCTCTCCTGACCTGGTTCTATGGCTGTAAAGAATCTCCTCTGACCTGGTTCTCTGGCTCTACAGCAGCTCTGCTGGACTGGTTCTCTGCCTCTAGAGCAGCTCTGCTGACCTGGATCTTAGGCTCGAGAGCAACTCTGCTGACCTGGTTCTCTGGCTCTAAAGCAGCTCTGCTGACCTGGTTCTCAAGCAGATCTGCTGACCTGGTTCTCTGGCTCTAAAGGGCACTGCTTACCTGGTTCTCTGACTCTAAAGCAACTCTGCTGACCTGGTTCTTATGCTTTAGAGCTGCTCTGCTGACCTGGTTTCTATGGCTCTACAGCAGCTCTGCTGACCTGGTTCTCTGGCTCTAGAGCAGCTCTGTTGACCAGGCTCTTAGGCTCTAGAGCAGCTCTGCTGACCCGGTTGTATGGCTGTGAGGCAGCTCTGCTGACCTGGTTCTATGGCTCTACAGCAGCTCTGCTGACCTGGTTCTCTGGCTCTAAACCAGCTATGCTGACCTGGTTCTATGGCTCTAAAGCAGCTCTGCTGACCTGGTTCTATGGCTCTAAAGCTGCTCTGCTGACCTGGTTCTGTGGCTTTGAAACAGCTCTGCTGACCTGGTTCTCTGGCTCTAGAGCAGGTCAGAGGACCTGGTTCTCTCCCTCTAAAGTAGCACTGATGACCTGGTTCTCTGGCACTAAAGCTGCACTGCTGACCTGGTGTCTCTGACGCTAAAGCAGATCTACTGACCTGGTTCTCTCCCTCTAAAGCAGCTCTGCTGACCTGGTTCTCTGGCTCTACGGCAGCTCTGCTGACCTAGTTCTCTCAGTCTAAAACAGCTCTGCTGATGTGGTTCTCTGGCTCTAAAGCAGCTCTGCTGACCTGGTTCTCTGGCTCTACGGCAGCTCTGCTGACCTGGTTCTCTGCCTCTAGAGCAGCTCTGCTGACCTGGTTCTTAGGCTAGAGAGCAGCTCTGCTGACCTGGTTCTGTGGCTTTGAAACAGCTCTGCTGACCTGGTTCTCTTGCTCTAGAGCAGGTCAGCTGACCTGGTTCTCTCCCTCTAAAGTAGCACTGCTGACCTGGTTCTCTGGCACTAAAGCTGCTCTGCTGACCTGGTGTCTCTGACGCTAAAGCAGATCTACTGACCTGGTTCTCTCTCTCTAAAGCAGCTCTGCTGACCTGGTTCTCTGGCTCTACGGCAGCTCTGCTGACCTAGTTCTCTCAGTCTAAAACAGCTCTGCTGACGTGGTTCTCTGGCTCTAAAGCAGCTCTGCTGACTTGGTTCTCTGGCTCTACGGCAGCTCTGCTGACCTGGTTCTCTGCCTCTAGAGCAGCTCTGCTGACCTGGTTCTTAGGCTCTAGAGCAGCTCTGCTGACCTGGTGTCTATGGCTCTACAGCAGCTCTGCTGACCTGGTTCTCTGACTCTAGAGCAGCTCTGTTGACCTGGGTCTTAGGCACTAGAGCAGCTCTGCTGACCTGGTTCTCTGGCTCTAAAGCAGCTCTGCTGACCTGGTTCTCTGGCTCTAAAGCAGCTCTGCTGACCTGGTTCTATGGCTCTAACGCAGCTCTGCTGACCTGGTTCTCTGGCTTTGAAGCTACTCTGCTGACCTGGTTCTCTGGCTCTAGAGCACCTCTGCTGACCTGGTTCTGTCCCTCTAAAGCAGCTCTGCTGACCTGGTTCTCTGGCTCTAAAACAGCTCTGCTGACCTGGTTCTGTGGCTCTAAAGAAGCTCTGCTGACCTAGTTCTCTGGCTCTACAGCAGCTCTGCTGACCTGGTTCTCTGGCTCTAGAGCAGCTCTGCTGACCTGGTTCTATGGCTGTAAAGAATCTCCTCTGACCTGGTTCTCTGGCTCTACAGCAGCTCTGCTGGACTGGTTCTCTGCCTCTAGAGCAGCTCTGCTGACCTGGATCTTGGGCTCGAGAGCAGCTCTGCTGACCTGGTTCTCTGGCTCTAAATCAGCTCTGCTGACCTGGTTCTCAAGCAGATCTGCTGACCTGGTTCTCTGGCTCTAAAGGGCTCTGCTTACCTGGTTCTCTCCCTCTAAAGCAGCTCTGCTGACCTGGTTCTCTGGCTCTATGGCAGCTCTGCTGACCTAGTTCTCTCAGTCTAAAACAGCTCTGCTGATGTGGTTCTCTGGCTCTAAAGCAGCTCTGCTGACCTGGTTCTCTGGCTCTACGGCAGCTCTGCTGACCTGGTTCTCTACCTCTAGAGCAGCTCTGCTGACCTGGTTCTTAGGCTCTAGAGCAGCTCTGTTGACCAGGCTCTTAGGCTCTAGAGCAGCTCTGCTGACCCGGTTGTATGGCTGTGAGGCAGCTCTGCTGACCTGGTTCTATGGCTCTACAGCAGCTCTGCTGACCTGGTTCTCTGGCTCTAAACCAGCTATGCTGACCAGGCTCTTAGGATCTAGAGCAGCTCTGCTGACCCGGTTGTATGGCTGTGAGGCAGCTCTGCTGACCTGGTTCTATGGCTCTACAGCAGCTCTGCTGACCTGGTTCTCTGGCTCTAAACCAGCTATGCTGACCTGGTTCTATGGCTCTAAAGCAGCTCTGCTGACCTGGTTCTATGGCTCTAAAGCTGCTCTGCTGACCTGGTTCTGTGGCTTTGAAACAGCTCTGCTGACCTGGTTCTCTGGCTCTAGAGCAGGTCAGAGGACCTGGTTCTCTCCCTCTAAAGTAGCACTGATGACCTGGTTCTCTGGCACTAAAGCTGCACTGCTGACCTGGTGTCTCTGACGCTAAAGCAGATCTACTGACCTGGTTCTCTCCCTCTAAAGCAGCTCTGCTGACCTGGTTCTCTGGCTCTACGGCAGCTCTGCTGACCTAGTTCTCTCAGTCTAAAACAGCTCTGCTGATGTGGTTCTCTGGCTCTAAAGCAGCTCTGCTGACCTGGTTCTCTGGCTCTACGGCAGCTCTGCTGACCTGGTTCTCTGCCTCTAGAGCAGCTCTGCTGACCTGGTTCTTAGGCTCGAGAGCAGCTCTGCTGACCTGGTTCTGTGGCTTTGAAACAGCTCTGCTGACCTGGTTCTCTGGCTCTAGAGCAGGTCAGCTGACCTGGTTCTCTCCCTCTAAAGTAGCACTGCTGACCTGGTTCTCTGGCACTAAAGCTGCTCTGCTGACCTGGTGTCTCTGACGCTAAAGCAGATCTACTGACCTGTTTCTCTCTCTCTAAAGCAGCTCTGCTGACCTGGTTCTCTGGCTCTACGGCAGCTCTGCTGACCTAGTTCTCTCAGTCTAAAACAGCTCTGCTGACGTGGTTCTCTGGCTCTAAAGCAGCTCTGCTAACTTGGTTCTCTGGCTCTACGGCAGCCCTGCTGACCTGGTTCTCTGCCTCTAGAGCAGCTCTGATGACCTGGTTCTTAGGATCTAGAGCAGCTCTGCTGACCTGGTGTCTATGGCTCTACAGCAGCTCTGCTGACCTGGTTCTCTGACTCTAGAGCAGCTCTGTTGACCTGGGTCTTAGGCACTAGAGCAGCTCTGCTGACCTGGTTCTCTGGCTCTAAAGCAGCTCTGCTGACCTGGTTCTCTGGCTCTAAAGCAGCTCTGCTGACCTGGTTCTATGGCTCTAAAGCAGCTCTGCTGACCTGGTTCTCTGGCTTTGAAGCTACTCTGCTGACCTGGTTCTCTGGCTCTAAAACAGCTCTGCTGACCTGGTTCTGTGGCTCTAAAGAAGCTCTTCTGACCTAGTTCTCTGGCTCTACATCAGCTCTGCTGACCTGGTTCTCTGGCTCTAGAGCAGCTCTGCTGACCTGGTTCTATGGCTGTAAAGAATCTCCTCTGACCTGGTTCTCTGGCTCTACAGCAGCTCTGCTGGACTGGTTCTCTGCCTCTAGAGCAGCTCTGCTGACCTGGATCTTGGGCTCGAGAGCAGCTCTGCTGACCTGGTTCTCTGGCTCCAAATCAGCTCTGCTGACCTGGTTCTCAAGCAGATCTGCTGACCTGGTTCTCTGGCTCTAAAGGGCTCTGCTTACCTGGTTCTCTCCCTCTAAAGCAGCTCTGCTGACCTGGTTCTCTGGCTCTATGGCAGCTCTGCTGACCTAGTTCTCTCAGTCTAAAACAGCTCTGCTGATGTGGTTCTCTGGCTCTAAAGCAGCTCTGCTGACCTGGTTCTCTGGCTCTACGGCAGCTCTGCTGACCTGGTTCTCTACCTCTAGAGCAGCTCTGCTGACCTGGTTCTTAGGCTCTAGAGCAGCTCTGCTGACCTAGTTCTCTGGCTCTACAGCAGCTCTGCTGACCTGGTTCTCTGGCTCTACAGCAGTTCTGATGACCTGGTTCTCTGGCTCTAAAGAGGCTCTGCTGACCTGGTTCTCTGGCTCTAGAGCAGCTCTGCTGACCTGGTTCTATGGCTGTAAAGAATCTCCTCTGACCTGGTTCTCTGGCTCTACAGCAGCTCTGCTGGACTGGTTCTCTGCCTCTAGAGCAGCTCTGCTGACCTGGATCTTAGGCTCGAGAGCAGCTCTGCTGACCTGGTTCTCTGGCTCTAAAGCAGCTCTGCTGACCTGGTTCTCAAGCAGATCTGCTGACCTGGTTCTCTGGCTCTAAAGGGCTCTGCTTACCTGGTTCTCTGACTCTAAAGCAGCTCTGCTGACCTGGTTCTCTGGCTCTAGAGCAGCTCTGTTGACCAGGCTCTTAGGCTCTAGAGCAGCTCTACTGACCCGGTTGTATGGCTGTGAGGCAACTCTGCTGACCTGGTTCTAAGGCTCTACAGCAGCTCTGCTGACCTGGTTCTCTGGCTCTAAACCAGCTCTGCTGACCTGGTTCTATGGCTCTAAAGCAGCTCTGCTGACCTGGTTCTATGGCTCTAAAGCAGCTCTGCTGACCTGGTTCTATGGCTCTAAAGCTGCTCTGCTGACCTGGTTCTGTGGCTTTGAAACAGCTCTGCTGACCTGGTTCTCTGGCTCTAGAGCAGGTCAGCTGACCTGGTTCTCTCCATCTAAAGTAGCACTGCTGACCTGGTTCTCTGGCACTAAAGCTGCTCTGCTGACCTGGTGTCTCTGACGCTAAAGCAGATCTACTGACCTGGTTCTCTCCCTCTAAAGCAGCTCTGCTGACCTGGTTCTCTGTCTCTACAGCAGCTCTGCTGACCTAGTTCTCTCAGTCTAAAACAACTCTGCTGACGTGGTTCTCTGGCTCTAAAGCAGCTCTGCTGACCTGGTTCTCTGGCTCTACGGCAGCTCTCCTGACCTGGTTCTCTGCCTCTAGAGCAGCTCTGCTGACCTGGTTGTTAGGCTCTAGAGCAGCTATGCTGACCTGGTGTCTATGGCTCTACAACAGCTCTGCTGACCTGGTTCTCTGACTCTAGAGCAGCTCTGTTGACCTGGGTCTTAGGCTCTAGAGCAGCTCTGCTGACCTGGTTCTCTGGCTCTAAAGCAGCTCTGCTGACCTGGTTCTCTGGCTCTAACGCAGCTCTGCTGACCTGGTTCTATGGCTCTAAAGCAGCTCTGCTGACATGGTTCTCTGGCTTTGAAGCTGCTCTGCTGACCTGGTTCTCTGGCTCTAGAGCAGCTCTGCTGACCTGGTTCTGCCCCTCTAAAGCAGCTCTGCTGACCTGGTTCTCTGGCTCTAAAGCAGGTCTGCTGACTTGGTTTCTCTGGCTCTAAAGCAGCTCTGCAGACCTAGTTTCTCTGGCTCTAGAGCAGCTCTGCTGACATGTTTCTCTGTCTCTAAAGAAGCTCTTCTGACCTGGTTCTATGGCTCTAAAGCAGCTCTGCTGACCTGGTTCTCTGGCTCTACAATGGCTCTGCTGACCAGGTTCTGTTACTCTAAAGCAGCTCTGCAGACCGGGTTCTCTGGCTCTAGGGCAGCTCTGCTAACCTGGTTATCTGGCTCTAAAGCAGATCTTCTGACCTGGTTCTCTGGCTCTAAAGCAGCTCTGTTGACCTGGTTCTCTGTCTCTAGAGCAGCTCTGCTGTCCTGGATCTTAGGCTCTAGAGCAGCTCTGCTGACCTGGTTCTCTGGCTCTACAATGGCTCTGCTGACCTGGTTCTCTGGCTCTAAAGCAGCTCTGCTGACCTGGTTTCTCTGGCTCTACAGCAGCTCTGCTGACCTGGTTTTCTGGCTCCAAAGCAGCTCTGCTGACCTGGTTCTCTGGCTCTAAAGCAGCTCTGCTGACTTGGTTCTCTCTGTCTAAAGCAGCAATGCTGTAGGAAGGTGGAATCTGACTATATGGTTGTCCCCACTTTTTTCCTGGTGTTTGAATGGTTTTTGACTAGTCTGGCTGGGATCCTGCTATCCAGGACCCCGACCTATCTGCTTACTCCCTTAAATGATTGGTGTGCATATTAGATGCACTAGTGATTGGATACTGTGGTACCTTATGAGCCCCTAGTATATGGTACCTTAGGTACCTAGGGCATTGGTACTTCACAGGCCTACCAGGGGCTGCAGCATGTATTATGCCACCCCTGGGAAGCATTCACAATCTAACACCACAGGCCTGCTACTGCAGCCTGTGTGAGGTAGTGTTAGCACTCCTCACAGAGGTATAGGTTCTTATATCTCACCATACACACACATATAAACCTATCAGTCACCCCTATGGTAGGCCCTATCACTCCCAAGGGCAGGGTGCATGGTTTACCATGTGAGGGGGTGCTTCTGCCTGAGCAGGACCCCTCTGCAGCTGGCAGAGTCTATTCTCTGCTGCTGTTTGTGGATGCGGTTAAACCATATACTCTTAAGTGCATTATAACCTTGCGGTAAATGCTAACTTTGGAATGACTGCATCAAAACATGTTGTGTTTGGTGTCAAACAACTTGGAATCCTACCCCCACACCAGTAACTGGTGTGGGAGTAGGATCCCACCCTTCTAGAGGGGACGACATGTACACACTGTACTACACAGTAGAAATCATCTAGAGCCCTGGCATCACAAAATGGATGCCACCAGCACAGACACCGGGCTGCCCTCCTGCTGACCGAAACTCGCAGTGGAGGGAGCTCAACAAAGGGTTTCCTGTCACAGGGAGGTGTCACCACCTCCCAGACAGGATTTAGTGTATTGCAGCTGGGTGGGTGCACTCTTAGAGTGCTTTGAAGTCCTGCACTGGGGGAGCGGTAGGCTCCTCTGTGCATATGCCAGCTCAAACCGGTTCAGGGGCTACCTGCCCCTGCTCTGGCGCGAAACTGGACAAAGGGAAGTGGGTGTAACCACCCACTACCCTGACCCTCCTAGAGGAGTGGTCATAGAGCTAGTCCCTCCCATCTTTTCACTATAAGATACCACACATTGCCAATGCAATTTAGATTACACCTGGACGACGCTCTACGAAGATGAATCCTGGCCCTTCAACTTTCTACTATCTCTAGAAGACCGAAGAATCTCCCTTGGAGTCAAGGAGTGACTCCCCTGCTTGGCAGGCACCAAAACTACTGAAGTACGGTTGCAAACTTTACCGCTCCCGCCGGAGCCGAAGTCCTTGCATCCCCTGAAGTGGATTTCCTGACCTCTCGATGGCCATTTTGAGTCCCCAGCGAAGCTGTGGCATCTGGACCCCACGAGTGATGAGGAACGGCAATACCAGGGAACCGTGCACTGATTTCGAGTGAAAGCCCTAAACTACGTCCAACGAAGTTGTGCTTTGGACCACTTGTTGTCCAATTCCCGAGCAGGTTCAGTACTAAAGATCAGCGGCGTACCTCATCCCGAGTGACCGTGGGCTGTTGGTGAACTTTTCCTGCAAAGGCGTCTTCGCGGTTGCTTGCCCGTTGGCTAGTGACTCTCCAGAAGACTTCCACATCACCTTCAAGGGCTCGCACGGTTGCTCTGGGGCTGCCCTCACTTACCCTTGCTGGGTAAGTCCATCAGACCTAGCTGGTCTGCTCCATCGACAATCTTCCATCCACACAAGACTTGCAGTTGCCAAGGCTTGTGTGCTCCAAACTGAGTGCCAACACCGTCAACCGCTGCAGACGTTGTGGGACCCTCCGAATCCAGCTGCTAGTCTTCGTCAATCCCTCCTGGTCCTCGTGAGCGAAGAGACAAAACAACATCAGTGACCTGAAGAGACGCGACAGCTGTGGTCATCCATCTTGCTGGCCACCGGTCACTGGCAAGTGACTTTGAACTCTGTCCCCTCAATTTCTAGGTCTTCTGCAACTCCAATCCATCTTCGGATTCAAGCGGACACTTCTCTCGACGACACAAGCAGCAAGTCTTCAGCGATCTCCATTGAAAACAGCATCGCGACCCGACACCAAAGGACACGTATGCACCCGGCTTCCCTGGGTGAGGTAACTCTTGCATTACAGTGCCCAAGTGTGCATTGGCTCTCGAAGTACTTACCCTGTAAGTTGTTTGCTTGTTGTCCACTCCGAAGTGCCCTAGAACTGTAAAATACAAACCGCGACATTTGCCATTGAAACGCATTGAAACCCGTGTGTGTGTTTAGACACTGCACGCGTCTCCTGTGGGCTGATTACTTACCTGCTAACACTGCAGAAGTGAAGCCCCAGCGATTCCCAAGGCCCTAGGCCTCTTCATATTGCAAGTCGAGTTTGTTAAACCACTATTTTAGTATATGTTCTGGTACGCCCCTAGGGCTACAGCCATATTTGTGCTTAATTTATTGAGAACTGTTGATCTTTTGAATGTTTACCTGGCTCTAATCTTATAAAGAGATTAGTAGAGTATATGTATGAATAAATACATATATATTTGATATATATACCTGTGTGGTGTCTTTTCTTTTGGTAATTCAAGAGATTATAAGGTAAAACAAGCTGCTTTACATTCCTCAGAGACTTAGCCTGAAGGCTGCTCTCCACAGCTACCACTAGGATAGCTTTCTTTAAATGGTTGTCTTTAAACCTATCTACCAAGAGTCGAATTGGACTGGTGCAAGGTGGCCACTATAACTAGTGACCAGCATATGCCAGGCCAACTTCTCACATTGGTGGGCAGCGTGTGGGATTCCAGCTTGCCATTGTTTTACCAGAAAATCTCAATTTGAATTACTAACTGAAAACCACTTAAGGTACTCAAGGTACATATAAAGTCAAGCTAGTATCAATAAGTTCTACTGAACTTAGAGCTGTTTGTGAAGGGACAAGCACACCCTTGCCACAGCTCAAGCTAGGTCCAGTAGGCCTCAACTAGTGTAGGTAGTACAACACTGCACAACACTAGTATGTCTCACCATGGTGGAGCCAGGGGGTCCACCCCATCTCAGTACAAAGATATAGCCTACACTGAACTGAAGGCCTTATGCTTTGAAAGAAATCTGAGGGTGGGCAGGAATCCCTCATCACAACACCTGATAGATCTGTTAGTAGCAGATGACCTGAGACAAGCTCTAGGAGCTAGTGGGTCTGCATCAGGGGGTGGGTCACACATATTCTCTGGGTCTGCTGATGACAATCAAGATGACCTGGACTCTGTGGGTGAAGGGCCAGACCCAGAATGGTCTGAAGAGAATAGAGGAAATTTCCCTAAGAGAGCTGACAGAGTGGGAGACAGGCCTAGGTCCCTCTCAAGGGACTCTGACAGGTCATATCACTCTGGAAGAGAATCTATTCCACAGAGGAACTCCAACTTTCCCAGGGAGACCTCCTCTGAAAGAAGGTTCAAGATGCTCCAGTATGAGGAAGCTAGGCTTGCCCTCAGAACCAAGCAATTGGCCTTAGACAGGGAAGCCTTCGAACTCCAAAGAGCTTCAAAGAAGGAGGGGTTAGATGCCCCTGGTGGCAGCAACAGTGTCCCTAGAGGCAGAGATTACATGCCAGATCATAGGAACCTGTCCAAGCTTGTTCCTCCCTACCAGAGTGGGGATGTTATCCACAAATGGATAACTGCTATGAAGAGGGCCTGTAAAGTTCAACAGGTCCCCCAGAAACAGTGGGCAGCAATCTTGTGGCTCTCCTTTTCAGATAATGGTAGAGACAAGCTCCTCATTGTTAGAGAAGAGGATGCTAATGATTATGAATCCCTGAAGAGTGCATTAATAGATGGGTTTGGCTTAACCACTGAACAGTACAGGTTCAAGTTCAGAGACACCCAGAAAGCACAGACTCAGGATTGGGTGGACTTTGTAGATTGTGCTACCAAGGCTCTGGAGGGTTGGATAGTTGGCAGTAGAGTCACTGACTTTAAAGGACTGTATAATTTGATTATGAGAGAGCAGATCCTTAATAATTGTCAAAACCAACTCTTACACCAGTACCTGGTGGACTCTGATCTGACCTCTCCCCAAGAATTGGGAAAGAAGGCAGACAAATGGGTCAGAACCAGGGTTAGGCCCAAGAGCCAAGGTGGTGACTAGAAGAAAGATTCCACTAAGCCCAAAGAGAAAGGTGGGGATGATAAAACAGAAAAGTCCTCTAAAGGGCCCCAAAAACCCAGTTCTGGGGGTGGGTCCCAAAATCCTTCCTCTTCCAATAAGAAACCATATTGCCATGTGTGAAAGCAACCTGGACACTGGAAAACTGACTCCAGTTGCCCAAAGAATGGCAATAAAGAAAATGTTCCTCCCTCTGCAGCTCCAACACCTCCTGTTACTACCAGTAGTAATCCCCCAGGTGGTGGGAGTGCACCCAAAAAATTAGTTGGGCTTTCTTGGGGAACTCAGGTGGACTCTGGCCTAACCAGGTCCCCTACACAAGCAACTCTAGTCTGTGATGGTGGCATGGGGTTTGCCAACTTTACCATGAGTCCCAATATCTGGGGCAGGTACAGACAAGAGCCCATGATCAATGGTCAGAAGGCTGTGGCCTACAGGGACACAGGGGCTAGTGTCACCATGGTGACAAAGAGACTTGTGCCCCTAGAACAGCTTTTACCTGAGTTTAGCTACCAGGTGACCAATATTGATGGAATTAGGACAGACCATCCCATGGCAGTGGTAAATCTCAGCTGGAGAGGGGTCACTGCCCAAAGAGAGTGGCAGTGTCCCCAACCTTGCCTGTGGATTGTCTACTGGGGAATGATCTGGAAATCTCAGCCTGGGCTGAGGTAGACCACAATGCCCATTTTAGAATGTTAGGCATCCCTGAGAGAGTGGATGAGACCCTGAGGGCCTCACCTCCGCCCCAGGAGAAATTAAGGGGAGTGAAGCCTCAAACTATGGATCACTCCACCCAAACAGAGAGCATAGGGGGTGAGGAACAGTCCTCCCCCCACCAGACTAAAGGTAAGGGTCAGCTTTCTAAGGGAACTGACCCTGCCCCTTGTGAAGTAACTGCCCCAGAAGTGGTCAGGCCTGTCCTGGCCATAACTCTGATGGCAGGGGATCCTTCCAAGGAGGCACCCAGTCTGGAGCAGGTATCCTGCCCCTCTCTACCCTGCCTCAGTCAGCCAGGGCTGCAGAGGTCAGGGAGGTCAGTGGACCCTTAATGGGCCCCTGTCCAGAGGAACCCCCTCATCAGCAGATTAGGGACACCCAGCAGAGTAGTTCTAGCCAGGTGAATATTCCTCTACAAACTGAGGGATCCCCCTTACCCCTAGGTACAGGTACCCCCCAGATGGACTTTGTTGGGCACAG
Organism: Triturus cristatus; assembly: GCF_964204655.1. Taxonomy (NCBI): domain Eukaryota; kingdom Metazoa; phylum Chordata; class Amphibia; order Caudata; family Salamandridae; genus Triturus; species Triturus cristatus. The sequence continues at coordinate 1,163,267,747 of NC_140579.1, forward strand.
GGAAACCTGGGGCATAGTTGCCCCAAACATTCCAATGCCCTCCACTACTCCAACCAGAGGGACCCAACCCCCAGCTGTAGGCAGCCAGAAGTTGACCCTTAGGGCCAGATATGACACAGTCATGGACAGAAAGGCTTCCATGGTGACCAGTGTGCTGAGGAAGTTGAGACCACCCCAAATAGGGCCTCACTTCCACACTCAGACATCCCACCAGCCTACTTCTGTGCCAGAAAACAATACAGGTAATTTCCCTAGACTTTGGAGAAACTCCAAAACCCCTTGGGGTAGAATTTCCCAAGTGGACCATGAGACAGGGAGCAACCATGCTAGTGCAGGTTCTTCCTTATATGGCCACTCAGGAAATAAAGGCTTAACTGGGCAAGGTTAGCCTTATCTCCTTTCGTTTGGGGGGGGGGGGGTTATGTAGGAAGGTGGAATCTGACTATATGGTTGCCCCCACTTTTTTCCTGGTGTTTGAATGGTTTTTGACTAGTCTGGCTGGGATCCTGCTATCCAGGACCCCGACCTATCTGCTTACTCCCTTAAATGATTGGTGTGCATATTAGATGCACTAGTGATTGGATACTGTGGTACCTTATGAGCCCCTAGTATATGGTACCTTAGGTACCTAGGGCATTGGTACTTCACAGGCCTACCAGGGGCTGCAGCATGTATTATGCCACCCCTGGGAAGCATTCACAATCTGACACCACAGGCCTGCTACTGCAGCCTGTGTGAGGTAGTGTTAGCACTCCTCACAGAGGTATAGGTTCCTATATCTCACCATACACACACATATAAACCTATCAGTCACCCCTATGGTAGGCCCTATCAATCCCAAGGGCAGGGTGCATGGTTTACCATGTGAGGGGGTGCTTCTGCCTGAGCAGGACCCCTCTGCAGCTGGCAGAGTCTATTCTCTGCTGCTGTTTGTGGATGCGGTTAAACCATATACTCTTAAGTGCATTATAACCTCGCGGTAAATGCTAACTTTGGAATGACTGCATCAAAACATGTCGTGTTTGGTGTCAAACAACTTGGAATCCTACCCCCACACCAGTAACTGGTGTGGGAGTAGGATCCCACCCTTCTAGAGGGGACGGCATTTACACACTGTACTACACGGTAGAAATCATCTAGAGCCCTGGCATCACAAAATGGATGCCACCAGCACAGACACTGGGCTGCCCTCCTGCTGCTGACCGAAACTCGCAGTGGAGGGAGCTCAACAAAGGGTTTCCTGTCACAGGGAGGTGTCATTACCTCCCAGACAGGATTTAGTGTATTGGAGCTGGGTGGGTGCACTCTTAGAGTGCTTTGAAGTCCTGCACTGGGGGAGCAGTAGGCTCCTCTGTGCATATGCCAGCTCAAACCGGTTCAGGGGCTACCTGCCCCTGCTCTGGCGCGAAACTGGACAAAGGGAAGTGGGTGTAACCACCCACTACTCTGACCCTCCTAGAGGAGTGGTCATAGAGCTAGTCCCTCCCATCTTTTCACTATAAGATACCACACATTGCCAATGCAATTTAGATTACACCTGGACGACGCTCTACGAAGAAGAATCCTGGCCCTTCAACTTTCTACTATCTCTAGAAGACCGAAGGATCTCCCTTGGAGTCAAGGAGTGACTCCCCTGCTTGGCAGGCAACAAAACTACTGAACTACGGTTGCAAACTTTACCGCTCCTGCCGGAGCCCGAAGTCCCTGCATCCCCTGAACTGGATTTCCTGACCTCTCGACGGCCATTTTGAGTCCCCAGTGAAGCTGTGGCATCTGGACCCCACGAGTGACGAGGAACGGCAATACCAGGGAACCGTGCACTGATTTCGAGTGGAAGCCCTGAACTACGTCCAACGAAATTGTGCTTTGGACCACTTGTTGTCCAAGTCCCGAGCAGGTCTAGTACTGAAGATCAGCGGCCTACCTCGCCCCGAGTGACCGTGGGCTGTTGGTGAACTTTTCCTGCAAAGGCGTCTTCGCGGTTGCTTGCCCGTTGGCTAGTGACTCTCCAGAAGACTTCCACATCACCTTCAAGGGCTCGACTGGTTGTTCTGGGCGTGCCCTCACTTACCCTTGCTGGGTAAGTCCATCAGACCTTGCTGGTCTGCTCCATTGACAATCTTCTATCCACACAAGACTTGCAGTTGCCAAGGCTTGTTGGCTCCAAACCGAGTGCCGGCACCGTCAACAGCTGCAGACGTTGTGGCAGCCTCCGAATCCAGCTGCTGGTCTTCCTTGATCCCTCCTGGTCCTCGTGAGCGAAGAGACAAAACAACATCAGAGACCTGAAGAGACGCGACAGCTGTGGTCATCCATCTTGCTGGTCACCGGTCACTGGCAAGTGACTTTGAACTCTGTCCCCTCAATTTCTAGGTCTTCTGCAACTCCAATCCATCTTCGGATTCCAGCGGACACTTCTCTCGACGACACAAACAGCAAGTCTTCAGCGATCTCCATTGAAAACAGCATCGCGACCCGACACCAAAGGACACGTATGCACCCGGCTTCCCTGGGTGAGGTAACTCTTGCATTACAGTGCCCATGTGTGCATTGGCTCTCGAAGTACTTACCCTGTAAGTTGTTTGCTTGTTGTCCACTCCGAAGTGCCCTAGAACTGTAAAATACAAACCGCGACATTTGCCATTGAAACGCATTGAAACCCGCGTGTATGTTTAGATACTGCACGCGTCTCCTGTGGGCTGATTACTTACCTGCTAACACTGCAGAAGTGAAGCCCCAGCGATTCCCAAGGCCCTAGGCCTCTTCATATTGCAAGTCGAGTTTGTTAAACCACTATTTTAGTATATCGTCTGGTACGCCCCTAGGGCTACAGCCATATTTGTGCCTAATTTATTGAGAACTGTTGATCTTTTGAATGTTTACCTGGCTCTAATCTTATAAAGAGATTAGTAGAGTATATTTATAAATAAATACATATATATTTGATAGATATACCTGTGTGGTGTCTTTTCTTTTGGTAATTCAAGAGATTATAAGGTAAAACAAGCTGCTTTACATTCCTCAGAGACTTAGCCTGAAGGCTGCTCTCCACAGCTACCACTAGGATAGCTTTCTTTAAAAGGTTGTCTTTAAACCTATCTACCAAGAGTTGAATTGGACTGGTGCAAGGTGGCCACTATAACTAGTGACCAGCATATGCCAGGCCAACTTCTCACATTGGTGGGCAGCGTGTGGGATTCCAGCTTGCCATTGTTTTACCAGAAAATCTCAATTTGAATTACTAACTGAAAACCACTTAAGGTACTCAAGGTACATATAAAGTCAAGCTAGTATCAATAAGTTCTACTGAACTTAGAGCTGTTTGTGAAGGGACAAGCACACCCTTGCTACAGCTCAAGCTAGGTCCAGTAGGCCTCAACTAGTGTAGGTAGTACAACACTGCACAACACTAGTATGTCTCACCATGTTGGAGCCAGGGGGTCCACCCCATCTCAGTACAAAGATATAGCCTACACTGAACTGAAGGCCTTATGCTTTGAAAGAAATCTGAGGGTGGGCAGGAGTCCCTCATCACAACACCTGATAGATCTGTTAGTAGCATATGACCTGAGACAAGCTCTAGGAGCTAGTGGGTCTGCATCAGGGGGTGGGTCACACATAATCTCTGGGTCTGATGATGACAATCAAGATGACCTGGACTCTGTGGGTGAAGGGCCAGACCCAGAAGGGTCTGAAGAGAATAGAGGAAATCTCCCTAAGAGAGCTGACAGAGTGGGAGACAGGCCTAGGTCCCTCTCAAGGGACTCTGACAGGTCATATCACTCTGGAAGAGAATCTATTCCACAGAGGAACTCCAACTTTCCCAGGGAGACCTCCTCTGAAAGAAGGTTCAAAATGCTCCAGTATGAGGAAGCTAGGCTTGCCCTCAGAACCAAGCAATTGGCCTTAGACAGGGAAGCCTTCGAACTCCAAAGAGCTTCAAAGAAGGAGGGGTTTGATGCCCCTGGTGGCAGCAACAGTGTCCCTAGAGGCAGAGATTACATGCCAGATCATAGGAACCTGTCCAAGCTTGTTCCTCCCTACCAGAGTGGGGATGTTATCCACAAATGGATAACTGCTATGAAGAGGGCCTGTAAAGTTCAACAGGTCCCCCAGAAACAGTGGGCAGCAATCTTGTGGCTCTCCTTTTCAGATAATGGTAGAGACAAGCTCCTCACTGTTAGAGAAGAGGATGCTAATGATTATGAATCCCTGAAGAGTGCATTAATAGATGGGTTTGGCTTAACCACTGAACAGTACAGGTTCAAGTTCAGAGACACCCAGAAAGCACAGACTCAGGATTGGGTGGACTTTGTAGATTGTGCTACCAAGGCTCTGGAGGGTTGGATAGTTGGCAGTAGAGTCACTGACTTTAAAGGATTGTATAATTTGATTATGAGAGAGCAGATCCTTAATAATTGTCAAAACCAACTCTTACACCAGTACCTGGTGGACTCTGATCTGACCTCTCCCCAAGAATTGGGAAAGAAGGCAGACAAATGGGTCAGAACCAGGGTTAGGCCCAAGAGCCAAGGTGGTGACCAGAAGAAAGATTCCACTAAGCCCAAAGAGAAAGGTGGGGATGATAAAACAGAAAAGTCCTCTGAAGGGCCCCAAAAACCCAGTTCTGGGGGTGGGTCCCAAAATCCTTCCTCTTCCAATAAGAAACCATATTGCCATGTGTGCAAGCAACCTGGACACTGGAAAACTGACTCCAGCTGCCCAAAGAATGGCAATAAAGAAAATGTTCCTCCCTCTGCAGCTCCAACACCTCCTGTTACTACCAGTAGTAATCCCCCAGGTGGTGGGAGTGCACCCAAAAAATTAGTTGGGCTTTCTTGGGGAACTCAGGTGGACTCTGGCCTAACCAGGTCACCTACACAAGCAACTCTAGTCTGTGATGGTGGCATGGGGTTTGCCAACTTTACCATGAGTCCCAATATCTTGGGCAGGTACAGACAAGAGCCCATGATCAATGGTCAGAATGCTGTGGCCTACAGGGACACAGGGGCTAGTGTCACCATGGTGACAAAGAGACTTGTGCCCCTAGAACAGCTTTTACCTGAGTTTAGCTACCAGGTGACCAATATTGATGGAATTAGGACAGACCATCCCATGGCAGTGGTAAATCTCAGCTGGAGAGGGGTCACTGCCCAAAGAGAGTGGCAGTGTCCCCAACCTTGCCTGTGGATTGTCTACTGGGGAATGATCTGGAAATCTCAGCCTGGGCTGAGGTAGACCACAATGCCCATTTTAGAATGTTAGGCATCCCTGAGAGAGTGGATGAGACCCTGAGGGCCTCACCTCCGCCCCAGGAGAAATTAAGGGGAGTGAAGCCTGAAACTATGGATCACTCCACACAAAGAGAGAGCATAGGGGGTGAGGAACAGTCCTCCCCCCACCAGACTAAAGGTAAGGGTCAGCTTTCTAAGGGAACTGACCCTGCCCCTTGTGAAGTAACTGCCCCAGAAGTGGTCAGGCCTGTCCTGGCCATAACTCTGATGGCAGGGGATCCTTCCAAGGAGGCACCCAGTCTGGAGCAGGTATCCTGCCCCTCTCTACCCTGCCTCAGTCAGCCAGGGCTGCAGAGGTCAGGGAGGTCAGTGGACCCTTAATGGGCCCCTGTCCAGAGGAACCCCCTCATCAGCAGATTAGGGACACCCAGCAGAGTAGTTCTAGCCAGGTGAATATTCCTCTACAAACTGAGGGATCCCCCTTACCCCTAGGTACAGGTACCCCCCAGATGGACTTTGTTGGGCACAGGGAAACCTGGAGCATAGTTGCCCCAAACATTCCAATGCCCTCCACTACTCCAACCAGAGGGACCCAACCCCCAGCTGTAGGCAGCCAGAGGTTGACCCTTAGGGCCAGATATGACACAGTCATGGACAGAAAGGCTTCCATGGTGACCAGTGTGCTGAGGAAGTTGAGACCACCCCAAATAGGGCCTCACTTCCACACTCAGACACCCCACCAGCCTACTTCTGTACCAGAAAACAATACAGGTAATTTCCCTAGACTTTGGAGAAACTCCAAAACCCCTTGGGGTAGAATTTCCCAAGTGGACCATGAGACAGGGAGCAACCATGCTAGTGCAGGTTCTTCCTTATATGGCCACTCAGGAAATAAAGGCTTAACTGGGCAAGGTTAGCCTTATCTCCTTTCGTTTGGGGGGGGGGGGGTTATGTAGGAAGGTGGAATCTGACTATATGGTTGCCCCCACTTTTTTCCTGGTGTTTGAATGGTTTTTGACTAGTCTGGCTGGGATCCTGCTATCCAGGACCCCGACCTATCTGCTTACTCCCTTAAATGATTGGTGTGCATATTAGATGCACTAGTGATTGGATACTGTGGTACCTTATGAGCCCCTAGTATATGGTACCTTAGGTACCTAGGGCATTGGTACTTCACAGGCCTACCATGGGCTGCAGCATGTATTATGCCACCCCTGGGAAGCATTCACAATCTGACACCACAGGCCTGCTACTGCAGCCTGTGTGAGGTAGTGTTAGCACTCCTCACAGAGGTATAGGTTCCTATATCTCACCATACACACACATATAAACCAAACAGTCACCCCTATGGTAGGCCCTATCAATCCCAAGGGCAGGGTGCATGGTTCACCATGTGAGGGGGTGATTCTGCCTGAGCAGGACCCCTCTGCAGCTGGCAGAGTCTATTCTCTGCTGCTGTTTGTGGATGCGGTTAAACCATATACTCTTAAGTGCATTATAACCTCGCGGTAAATGCTAACTTTGGAATGACTGCATCAAAACATGTCGTGTTTGGTGTCAAACAACTTGGAATCCTACCCCCACACCAGTAACTGGTGTGGGAGTAGGATCCCACCCTTCTAGAGGGGACAACATGTACACACTGTACTACGCGGTAGAAATCATCTAGAGCCCTGGCATCACAAAATGGATGCCACCAGCACAGACACCGGACTGCCCTCCTGCTGCTGACTGAAACTCGCAGTGGAGGGAGCTCAACAAAGGGTTTCTTGTCACAGGGAGGTGTCACCACCTCCCAGACAGGATTTAGTGTATTGGAGCTGGGTGGGTGCACTCTTAGAGTGCTTTGAAGTCCTGCACTGGGGGAGCAGTAGGCTCCTCTGTGCATATGCCAGCTCAAACCGGTTCAGGGGCTACCCTGCCCCTGCTCTGGCACGAAACTGGACAAAGGGAAGTGGGTGTAACCACCCACTACCCTGACCCTCCTAGAGGAGTGGTCATAGAGCTAGTCCCTCCCATCTATTCACTATAAGATACCACACATTGCCAATGCAATTTAGATTACACCTGGACGACGCTCTAAGAAGAAGAATCCTGGCCCTTCAACTTTCTACTATCTCTAGAAGACCGAAGGATCTCCCTTGGAGTCAAGGAGTGACTCCCCTGCTTGGCAGGCACCAAAACTACTGAACTACGGTTGCAAACTTTACTGCTCCCGCCAGAGCCCAAAGTCCCTGCGTCCCCTGAAGTGGATTTCCTGACCTCTCGACAGCCATTTTGAGTCCCCAGTGAAACTGTGGCATCTGGACCCCACGAGTGACGAGGAACGGCAATACCAGGGAACCGTGCACTGATTTCAAGTGCAAGCCCTAAACTACATCCAACGAAATTGTGCTTTGGACCACTTGTTGTCCAAGTCGCGAGCAGGTATAGTACCGAAGATCAGCGGCTTACCTCGTCCCGAGTGACCGTGGGCTGTTGGTGAACTTTTCCTGCAAAGGCGTCTTCGCGGTTGCTTGCCCGTTGGCTAGTGACTCTCCAGAAGACTTCCACATCACCTTCAAGGGCTCGACTGGTTGTTCTGGGCGTGCCCTCACTTACCCTTGCTGGGTAAGTCCATCAGACCTTGCTGGTCTGCTCCATCGACAATCTTCTATCCACACAAGACTTGCAGTTGCCAAGGCGTGTTGGCTCCAAACCGAGTGCCGACACCATCAACAGCTGCAGACGTTGTGGCAGCCTCCGAATCCAGCTGCTGGTCTTCCTCGATCCCTCCTGGTCCTCGTGAGCAAAGAGACAAAATGACATCAGAGACCTGAAGAGACGCGACAGCTGTGGTCATCCATCTTGCTGGCCACCGGTCACTGGCAAGTGACTTTGAACTCTGTCCTCTCAATTTCTAGGTCTTCTGCAACTCCAATCCATCTTCGGATTCCAGCGGACACTTCTCTCGAAGACAAAAGCAGCAAGTCTTCAGCGATCTCCATTGAAAACAGCATCGCGACCCGACACCAAAGGACACGTATACACCCGGCTTCCCTGGGTGAGGTAACTCTTACATTACGGTGCCCAAGTGTGCATTGGCTCTCGAAGTACTTACCCTGTAAGTTGTTTGCTTGTTGTCCACTCCGAAGTGCCCTAGAACTGTAAAATAACAAACCGCGACATTGGCCATTGAAACGCATTGAAACCCGCGTGTGTGTTTAGACACTGCACGCGTCTCCTGTGGGCTGATTACTTACCTGCTAAAAATGCAGAATTGAAGCCCCAGCGATTCCCAAGGCCCTAGGCCTCTTCATATTGCAAGTCGAGTTTGTTAAACCACTATTTTAGTATATGGTCTGGTACGCCCCTAGGGCTACAGCCATATTTGTGCTTAATTTATTGAGAACTGTTGATCTTTTGAATGTTTACCTGGCTCTAATCTCATAATGAGATTAGTAGAGTATATTTAGAAATAAATACATATATATTTGATATATATACCTGTGTGGTGTCTTTTTATTTGGTAATTCAAGAGATTATAAGGTAAAACAAGCTGCTTTACATTCCTCAGAGACTTAGCCTGAAGGCTGCGCTCCACAGCTACCACTAGGATAGCTTTCTTTAAAAGGTTGTCTTTAAACCTATCTACCAAGAGTCGAATTGGACTGGTGCAAGGTGGCCACTATAACTAGTGACCAGCATATGCCAGGCCAACTTCTCACAAATGCTAACCTGGTTTCTTTGGCTCTACAGCAGATCTGCTGTCCTGGTTCTCTGCCTCAAGAGCAGTTCTGACCTGGTTCTTAGGCTCTATAGCAGCTCTGCTGACCTGGTTTCTCTGGCTCTACAGCAGCTCTGCTGACCTGGTTCTCTGGCTCTAGAGCAGCTCTACTGACCTGGTTCTCTGGCTCTAGAGCAGCTCTGCTGACCTGGTTCTCTAGCTCTAGAGCAGCTCTTCTGATGTGGTTCTCTGGCTGTAGAGGAGCCCTGCTGGCCTGGTTCTTAGGCTCTAGAGCAGCTATGCTGACCCGGTTCTCTGGCTCTACAACGACTCTGCTGACCTGGATCTCTGGCTCTAGAGCAGCTCTGCTGACCTGGTTCTATGGCTCTAAAGCAGCTCTGCTGACCTGGTTCTCTGACTCAAAATCAACTCTGCTGACCTGGTTCTCTCACTCTAAAGCAGCTCTGCTGACTTGGTTCTCTGGCTCTATAGCAGCTCTGCTGACCTGGTTCTCTCCCTCTAAAGCAGCTCTGCTGACCTGGTTCTCTGGCTCTAAAGCAGCTCTGCTGACCTGGTTCTATGGCTCTAAAGTAGCTCTGCTGACCTGGTTCTCTGGCTTTGAAGCTGCTCTGCTGACCTGGTTCTCTGGCTCTAGAGCAGCTCTGCTGACCTGGTTCTCTCCCTCTAAAGCAGCTCTGCTGACCTGGTTCTCTGACTCTAAAGCAGCTCTGCTGACTTGGTTTCTCTGGCTCTATAGCAGCTCTGCAGACCTAGTTTCTCTGGCTCTAGAGCAGCTCTGCTGACCTGTTTCTCTGGCTCTAAAGCAGATCTTCTGACCTGGTTCTCTGGCTCTAAAGCATCTCTGCAGACCTAGTTTCTCTGGCTCTAGAGCAGCTCTGCTGTCCTGTTTCTCTGGCTCTAAAGCAGCTCTTCTGACCTGGTTCTATGGCTCTCAAGCAGCTCTGCTGACCTGGTTCTCTGGCTCTACAATGGCTCTGCTGACCTGGCTCTGTTGCTCTAAAGCAGCTCTGCAGACCTGGTTCTCTGGCTCTAGAGCAGCTCTTCTAACCTGGTTCTCTGTCTCTAAAGCAGATCTGCTCGCCTGGTTCACTGGCTCTAAAGCAGCTCTGCTGACCTGGTTCTCTGGCTGTAGAGCAACTCTGCTGTCCTGGTTCTTAGGCTCTAGAGCAGCTCTGCTGACCTGCTTCTCTGGCTCTATAACGGCTCTGCTGACCTGGTTCTCTGGCTCTAAAGCAGCTCTGCTGACCTGGTGGTTCTCTGGCTCTAAAACAGCTCTGCTGACCTGGTTCTGTGGCTCTAAAGAAGCTCTGCTGACCTAGTTCTCTGGCTCTACAGCAGCTCTGCTGACCTGGTTCTCTGGCTCTACAGCAGTTCTGATGACCTGGTTCTCTGGCTCTAAAGAGGCTCTGCTGACGTGGTTCTCTGGCTCTAGAGCAGCTCTGCTGGCCTGGTTCTATGGCTGTAAAGAATCTCCTCTGACCTGGTTCTCTGGCTCTACAGTAGCTCTGCTGGACTGGTTCTCTGCCTCTAGAGCAGCTCTGCTGACCTGGATCTTAGGCTCGAGAGCAGCTGTGCTGACCTGGTTCTCGGGCTCTAAAGCAGCTCTTCTGACCTGGTTCTCAAGCAGATCTGCTGACCTGGTTCTCTGGCTCTAAAGCGGCTCTGCTTACCTGGTTCTCTGACTCTAAAGCAACTCTGCTGACCTGGTTCTTAGGCTTTAGAGCAGATCTTCTGACCTGGTTTCTATGGCTCTACAGCAGCTCTGCTGACCTGGTTCTCTGGCTCTAGAGCAGCTCTGTTGACCTGGCTCTTAGGCTCTAGAGCAGCTCTGCTGACCCGATTGTATGGCTGTGAGGCAGCTCTGCTGACCTGGTTCTCTGGCTCTAAACCAGCTCTGCTGACCTGGTGTCTCTGACGCTACAGCAGCTCTGCTGACCTGGTTCTCTCCCTCTAAAGCAGCTCTGCTGACCTGGTTCTCTGGCTCTACGGCAGCTCTGCTGACCTGGTTCTCTCAGTCTAAAACAGCTCTGCTGACGTGGTTCCCTGGCTCTAAAGCAGATCTGCTGACCTGGTTCTCTCCCTCTAAAGCAGCTCTGCTGACACGTTCTCTGGCTCTACGGCATCTCTGCTGACCTGGTTCTCTGCCTCTAGAGCAGCTCTGCTGACCTGGTTCTTAGGCTCTAGAGCAGCTCTGCTGACCTGGTGTCTATGGCTCTACAGCAGCTCTGCTGACCTGGTTCTCTGACTCTAGAGCAGCTCTGTTGACCTGGGTCTTAGGCTCTAGAGAAGCTCTGCTGACCTGGTTCTCTGGCTCTCAAGCAGCTCTGCTGACCTGATTCTCTGGCTCTCAAGCAACTCTGCTGACCTGGTTCTATGGGTCTAAAGCAGCTCTGCTGACCCGGTTCTCTGGCTTTGAAGCTGCTCTGCTGACCTGGTTCTCTGGCTCTAGAGCAGCTCTGCTGACCTGGTTCTGTCCCTCTAAAGCAGCTCTGCTGACCTGGTTCTCTGGCTCTAAAGCATGTCTGCTGACTTGGTTTCTCTGGCTCCAAAGCAGCTCTGCAGACCTAGTTTCTCTGGCTCTAGAGCAGCTCTGCTGACCTGTTTCTTTGGCTCTAAAGCAGCTCTTCTGACCTGGTTCTATGGCTCTAAAGCAGCTCTGCTGACCTGGTTCTCTGGCTCTACAATGGCTCTGCTGACCTGGTTCTGTTGCTCTAAAGCAGCTCTGCAGACCGGGTTCTCTGGCTCTAGGGCAGCTCTGCTAACCTGGTTATCTGGCTCTAAAGCAGATCTTCTGGCCTGGTTCTCCGGCTCTAAAGCATCTCTGTTGACCTGGTTCTCTGTCTCTAGAGCAGCTCTGCTGTCCTGGATCTTAGGCTCTAGAGCAGCTCTTCTGACCTGGTTCTCTGGCTCTACAATGGGTCTACTGACCTGGTTCTCTGGCTCTAAAGCAGCTCTGCTGACCTGGTTTCTCTGGCTCTACAGCAGCTCTGCTGACCTGGTTCTCTGGCTCCAAAGCAGCTCTGCTGAACTGGTTCTCTGTCTCTAGAGCAGCTCTGTTGACCTCGTTCTCAGGCTCTAGAGCAGCTCTGCTGACGTGGTTCTCTGGCTCTAGAGCAGCTCTGTTGACCTGGTTCTCTGGCTCTCAAGCAGCTCTGCTGACCTGGTTCTCTGGCTCTAAAGCAGCTCTGCTGACTTGGTTCTCTCTGTCTAAAGCAGCAACGCTGACCTGGTTTCTCTGGCTCTACAGCAGCTCTGCTGTCCTGGTTCTCTGCCTTAAGAGCAGTTCTGCTGACCTGGTTCTTAGGCTCTATAGCAGCTCTGCTGACCTGGTTTCTCTGGCTCTACAGCAGCTCTGCTGACCTGGTTCTCTGGCTCTAGAGCAGCTCTGCTGACCTCGTTCTCTGGCTCTAGAGCAGCTCTGCTGACCTGGTTCTCTAGCTCTAGAGCAGCTCTTCTGATGTGGTTCTGTGGCTGTAGAGGAGCCCTGCTGGCCTGGTTCTTAGGCTCTAGAGCAGCTCGGCTGACCTGGTTCTCTGGCTCTACAACGACTCTGCTGACCTGGTTCTCTGGCTCTAGAGCAGCTCTGCTGACCTGGTTCTATGGCTCTAAAGCAGCTCTGCTGACCTGGTTCTCTGACTCTAAAGCAACTCTGCTGACCTGGTTCTCTCACTCTAAAGCAGCTCTGCTGACCTGGTTCTCTGACTCTAAAGCAACTCTGCTGACCTGGTTCTCTCCCTCTAAAGCAGCTCTGCTGACCTGGTTCTCTCCCTCTTAAGCAGCTCTGCTGACCTGGTTCTCTGGCTCTACAGCTGCTCTGCTGACATGGTTTTCTGCCTCTACAGCAGCTCTGCTAACCTGGTTTTTAGGCTCTAGAGCAGCTCTGCTGGCCTGGTGTCTATGGCTCTACAGCAGCTCTGATGACCTGGTTCTCTGACTCTAGAGCAGCTCTGTTGACCTGGGTCTTAGGCTCTAGAGCAGCTCTGCTGACTTGCTTCTCTGTCTCTAAAGCAGCTCTGCTGACCTGGTTCTCTGGCTCTAAAGCAGCTCTGCTGACCTGGTTCTATGGCTATAAAGTAGCGCTGCTGACCTGGTTCTCTGGCTTTGAAGCTGCTCTGCTGACCTGGTTCTCTGGCTCTAGAGCAGCTCTGCTGACCTGGTTCTCTCCCTCTAAAGCAGCTCTGCTGACCTGGTTCTCTGACTCTAAAGCAGCTCTGCTGACTTGGTTTCTCTGGATCTAAAGCAGCTCTGCAGACCTAGTTTCTCTGGCTCTAGAGCAGTTCTTCTGACCTGTTTCTCTGGCTCTAAAGCAGATCTTCTGACCTCGTTCTATGGCTCTAAAGCAGCTCTGCTGACCTGGTTCTCTGGCTCTACAATGGCTCTGCTGACCTGGTTCTGTTGCTCTAAAGCAGCTCTGCTGACCTGGTTCTCTGGCTCTAGAGCAGCGCTGCTAACCTGGTTCTCTGGCTCTAAAGCAGATCTTCTGGCCTGGTTCTCTGGCTCAAAAGCAGCTCTGCTGACCTGGTTCTCTGGCTCTAGAGCAGCTCTGCTGTCCTGAATCTCAGGCTCTAGAGAAGCTCTGCTGACCTGGTTCTCTGGCTCTACAACGGCTCTGCTGACCTGGTTCTCTGGCTCTAAAGCAGCTCTACTGACCTAATGTTTCTCTGGCTCCAAAACAGCTCTGCTGACCTGGTTCTGTGGCTCTAAAGAAGCTCTGCTGACCTAGTTCTCTGGCTTTCCAGCAGCTCTGCTGACGTGGTTCTCTGGCTCTGAAGCAGCTCTGCTGACCTGATGTTTCTCTGGCTCTAAAACATCGCTCTGCTGACCTGGTTCTGTGGCTCTAAAGAAGCTCTGTTTACCTAGTTCTCTGGATCTACAGCAGCTCTGATGACCTGGTTGTCTGGCTCTAAAGAGGCTCTGCTGACCTGGTTCTCTGGCTCTAGAGCAGCTCTGGTGACCTGGTTCTATGGCTGTAAAGAATCTCCTCTGACCTGGTTCTCTGGCTCTACAGCAGCTCTGCTGAACTGGTTATTTGCCTCAAGAGCAGCTCTGCTGACTTGGTTCTTAGGCTCGAGAGCAGCTCTGCTGACCTGGTTCTCTGGCTCTAAAGCAGCTCTGCTGACCTGGTTCTCAAGCATTCTGCTGACCTGATTCTCTGGCTCTAAAGCAGCTCTGCTGACCTGGTTCTATGGCTGTAAAGCGGCTCTACTGACATGGTTCTCTGGCTCTAAAGCAGCTCTGCTGATCTTGTTCTCTGGCTGTAGAGCAGCCCTGCTGGCCTTGTTCTTAGGCTTTAGAGCAGCTCTGCTGACTTGGTTCTGTGGCTCTATAACGACTCTGCTGACCTGGTTCTCTGCCTTTAGAGCAGCTCTGCTGACCTGGTTTCTATGGCTCTAAAGCAGCTCTGCTGACCTGTTGCTCTGACTCTAAAGCAACTCTGCTGACCTGGTTCTCTCCCTCTAAAGTAGCTCTGCTGACCTGGTTCTCTGGCTCTAAAGCAGCTCTGCTGACCTGGTTCTCTGGCACTAAAGCTGCTCTGCTGACCTGGTGTCTCTCACGCTAAAGCAGCTCTGCTGACCTGGTTCTCTCCCTCTAAAGCAGCTCTGCTGACCTGGTTCTCTGGCTCTACGGCAGCTCTGCTGACCTGGTTCTCTCAGTCTAAAACAGCTCTGCTGATGTGGTTCCCTGGCTCTAAAGCAGATCTGCTGACCTGGTTCTCTCCCTCTAAAGCAGCTCTGCTGACCTGGTTCTCTGGCTCTACGGCATCTCTGCTGACCTGGTTCTCTGCCTCTAGAGCAGCTCTGCTGACCTGGTTCTTAGGCTATAGAGCAGCTCTGATGACCTGGTGTCTATGGCTCTACAGCAGCTCTGCTGACCTGGTTCTCTGACTCTAGAGCAGCTCTGTTGACCTGGGTCTTAGGCTCTAGAGCAGCTCTGCTGACCTGGTTCTCTGGCTCTCAAGCAGCTCTGCTGACCTGATTCTCTGGCTCTAAAGCAACTCTGCTGACCTGGTTCTATGGCTCTAAAGCAGCTCTGCTGACCCGGTTCTCTGGCTTTGAAGCTGCTCTGCTGACCTGGTTCTCTGGCTCTAGAGCAGCTCTGCTGACCTGGTTCTGTCCCTCTAAAGCAGCTCTGCTGACCTGGTTCTCTGGCTCTAAAGCATGTCTGCTGACTTGGTTTCTCTGGCTCCAAAGCAGCTCTGCAGACCTAGTTTCTCTGGCTCTAGAGCAGCTCTGCTGACCTGTTTCTTTGGCTCTAAAGCAGCTCTTCTGACCTGGTTCTATGGCTCTAAAGCAGCTCTGCTGACCTGGTTCTCTGGCTCTACAATGGCTCTGCTGACCTGGTTCTGTTGCTCTAAAGCAGCTCTGCAGACCGGGTTCTCTGGCTCTAGGGCAGCTCTGCTAACCTGGTTATCTGGCTCTAAAGCAGATCTTCTGGCCTGGTTCTCCGGCTCTAAAGCAGCTCTGTTGACCTGGTTCTCTGTCTCTAGAGCAGCTCTGCTGTCCTGGATCTTAGGCTCTAGAGCAGCTCTGCTGACCTGGTTCTCTGGCTCTACAATGGGTCTGCTGACCTGGTTCTCTGGCTCTAAAGCAGCTCTGCTGACCTGGTTTCTCTGGCTCTTCAGCAGCTCTGCTGACCTGGTTCTCTGGCTCCAAAGCAGCTCTGCTGAACTGGTTCTCTGTCTCTAGAGCAGCTCTGTTGACCTCGTTCTCAGGCTCTAGAGCAGCTCTGCTGATGTGGTTCTCTGGCTCTAGAGCAGCTCTGTTGACCTGGTTCTCTGGCTCTCAAGCAGCTCTGCTGACCTGGTTCTCTGGCTCTAAAGCAGCTCTGCTGACTTGGTTCTCTCTGTCTGAAGCAGCAATGCTGACCTGGTTTCTCTGGCTCTACAGCAGCTCTGCTGTCCTGGTTCTCTGCCTCAAGAGCAGTTCTGCTGACCTGGTTCTTAGGCTCTATAGCAGCTCTGCTGACCTGGTTTCTCTGGCTCTACAGCAGCTCTGCTGACCTGGTTCTCTGGCTCTAGAGCAGCTCTGCTGACCTGGTTCTCTAGCTCTAGAGCAGCTCTTCTGATGTGGTTCTGTGGCTGTAGAGGAGCCCTGCTGGCCTGGTTCTTAGTCTCTAGAGCAGCTCTGCTGACCTGGTTCTCTGGCTCTACAACGACTCTGCTGACCTGGTTCTCTGGCTGTAGAGCAGCTCTGCTGACCTGGTTCTATGGCTCTAAAGCAGCTCTGCTGACCTGGTTCTCTGACTCTAAAGCAACTCTGCTAACCTGGTTCTCTCACTCTAAAGCAGCTCTGCTGACCTGGTTGTCTGACTCTAAAGCAACTCTGCTGACCTGGTTCTCTCCCTCTAAAGCACCTCTGCTGACCTGGTTCTCTCCCTCTTAAGCAGCTCTGCTGACCTGGTTCTCTGGCTCTACAGCTGTTCTGCTGACATGGTTTTCTGCCTCTACAGCAGCTCTGCTAACCTGGTTTTTAGGCTCTAGAGCAGCTCTGCTGGCCTGGTGTCTATGGCTCTACAGCAGCTCTGCTGACCTGTTTCTCTGACTCTAGAGCAGCTCTGTTGACCTGGGTCTTAGGCTCTAGAGCAGCTCTGCTGACTTGCTTCTCTGTCTCTAAAGCAGCTCTGCTGACCTGGTTCTCTGGCTCTAAAGCAGCTCTGCTGACCTGGTTCTATGGCTATAAAGTAGCTCTGCTGACCTGGTTCTCTGGCTTTGAAGCTGCTCTGCTGACCTGGTTCTCTGGCTCTAGAGCAGCTCTGCTGACCTGGTTCTCTCCCTCTAAAGCAGCTCTGCTGACCTGGTTCTCTGACTCTAAAGCAGCTCTGCTGACTTGGTTTCTCTGGATCTAAAGCAGCTCTGCAGACCTAGTTTCTCTGGCTCTAGAGCAGTTCTTCTGACCTGTTTCTCTGGCTCTAAAGCAGATCTTCTGACCTCGTTCTATGGCTCTAAAGCAGCTCTGCTGACCTGGTTCTCTGGCTCTACAATGGCTCTGCTGACCTGGTTCTGTTGCTCTAAAGCAGCTCTGCTGACCTGGTTCTCTGGCTCTAGAGCAGCGCTGCTAACCTGGTTCTCTGGCTCTAAAGCAGATCTTCTGGCCTGGTTCTCTGGCTCTAACGCAGCTCTGCTGACCTGGTTCTATGGCTCTAAAGCAGCTCTGCTGACATGGTTCTCTGGCTTTGAAGCTGCTCTGCTGACCTGGTTCTCTGGCTCTAGAGCAGCTCTGCTGACCTGGTTCTCTCCCTCTAAAGCAGCTCTGCTGACCTGGTTCTCTGACTCTAAAGCAGCTCTGCTGACTTGGTTTCTCTGGATCTAAAGCAGCTCTTCAGACCTAGTTTCTCTGGCTCTAGAGCAGTTCTTCTGACCTGTTTCTCTGGCTCTAAAGCAGATCTTCTGACCTCGTTCTATGGCTCTAAAGCAGCTCTGCTGACCTGGTTCTCTGGCTCTACAATGGCTCTGCTGACCTGGTTCTGTTGCTCTAAAGCAGCTCTGCTGACCTGGTTCTCTGGCTCTAGAGCAGCGCTGCTAACCTGGTTCTCTGGCTCTAAAGCAGATCTTCTGGCCTGGTTCTCTGGCTCAAAAGCAGCTCTGCTGACCTGGTTCTCTGGCTCTAGAGCAGCTCTGCTGTCCTGAATCTTAGGCTCTAGAGCAGCTCTGCTGACCTAGTTCTCTGGCTCTACAACGGCTCTGCTGACCTGGTTCTCTGGCTCTAAAGCAGCTCTACTGACCTAATGTTTCTCTGGCTCTAAAACAGCTCTGCTGACCTGGTTCTGTGGCTCTAAAGAAGCTCTGCTGACCTAGTTCTCTGGCTTTACAGCAGCTCTGCTGACGTGGTTCTCTGGCTCTGAAGCAGCTCTGCTGACCTGATGTTTCTCTGGCTCTAAAACATCGCTCTGCTGACCTGGTTCTGTGGCTCTAAAGAAGCTCTGTTGACCTAGTTCTCTGGCTCTACAGCAGCTCTGATGACCTGGTTGTCTGGCTCTAAAGAGGTTCTGCTGACCTGGTTCTCTGGCTCTAGAGCAGCTCTGGTGACCTGGTTCTATGGCTGTAAAGAATCTCCTCTGACCTGGTTCTCTGGCTCTACAGCAGCTCTGCTGAACTGGTTCTCTGCCTCTAGAGCAGCTCTGCTGACCTGGTTCTCAAGCATTATGCTGACCTGATTCTCTGGCTCTAAAGCAGCTCTGCTGACCTGGTTCTATGGCTGTAAAGCGGCTCTACTGACATGGTTCTCTGGCTCTAAAGCAGCTCTGCTGATCTTGTTCTCTGGCTGTAGAGCAGCCCTGCTGGCCTTGTGCTTAGGCTTTAGAGCAGCTCTGCTGACTTGGTTCTGTGGCTCTATAACGACTCTGCTGACCTGGTTCTCTGCCTTTAGAGCAGCTCTGCTGACCTGGTTTCTATGGCTCTAAAGCAGCTCTGCTGACCTGTTGCTCTGACTCTAAAGCAACTCTGCTGACCTGGTTCTCTCCCTCTAAAGTAGCTCTGCTGACCTGGTTCTCTGGCTCTAAAGCAGCTCTGCTGACCTGGTTCTCTGGCACTAAAGCTGCTCTGCTGACCTGGTGTCTCTCACGCTAAAGCAGCTCTGCTGACCTGGTTCTCTCCCTCTAAAGCAGCTCTGCTGACCTGGTTTTCTGGCTCTACGGCAGCTCTGCTGACCTGGTTCTCTCAGTCTAAAACAGCTCTGCTGATGTGGTTCCCTGGCTCTAAAGCAGATCTGCTGACCCGGTTCTCTCCCTCTAAAGCAGCTCTGCTGACCTGGTTCTCTGGCTCTACGGCATCTCTGCTGACCTGGTTCTCTGCCTCTAGAGCAGCTCTGCTGACCTGGTTCTTAGGCTATAGAGCAGCTCTGCTGACCTGGTGTCTATGGCTCTACAGCAGCTCTGCTGACCTGGTTCTCTGACTCTAGAGCAGCTCTGTTGACCTGGGTCTTAGGCTCTAGAGCAGCTCTGCTGACCTGGTTCTCTGGCTCTAAAGCAACTCTGCTGACCTGGTTCTATGGCTCTAAAGCAGCTCTGCTGACCCGGTTCTCTGGCTTTGAAGCTGCTCTGCTGACCTGGTTCTCTGGCTCTAGAGCAGCTCTGCTGACCTGGTTCTGTCCCTCTAAAGCAGCTCTGCTGACCTGGTTCTCTGGCTCTAAAGCATGTCTGCTGACTTGGTTTCTCTGGCTCCAAAGCAGCTCTGCAGACCTAGTTTCTCTGGCTCTAGAGCAGCTCTGCTGACCTGTTCCTTTGGCTCTAAAGCAGCTCTTCTGACCTAGTTCTATGGCTCTAAAGCAGCTCTGCTGACCTGGTTCTCTGGCTCTACAATGGCTCTGCTGACCTGGTTCTGTTGCTCTAAAGCAGCTCTGCAGACCGGGTTCTCTGGCTCTAGGGCAGCTCTGCTAACCTGGTTATCTGGCTCTAAAGCAGATCTTCTGGCCTGGTTCTCCGGCTCTAAAGCAGCTCTGTTGACCTGGTTCTCTGTCTCTAGAGCAGCTCTGCTGTCCTGGATCTTAGACTCTAGAGCAGCTCTGCTGACCTGGTTCTCTGGCTCTACAATTGGTCTGCTGACCTGGTTCTCTGGCTCTAAAGCAGCTCTGCTGACCTGGTTTCTCTGGCTCTACAGCAGCTCTGCTGACCTGGTTCTCTGGCTCCAAAGCAGCTCTGCTGAACTGGTTCTCTGTCTCTAGAGCAGCTCTGTTGACCTCGTTCTCAGGCTCTAGAGCAGCTCTGCTGATGTGGTTCTCTGGCTCTAGAGCAGCTCTGTTGACCTGGTTCTCTGGCTCTCAAGCAGCTCTGCTGACCTGGTTCTCTGGCTCTAAAGCAGCTCTGCTGACTTGGTTCTCTCTGTCTAAAGCAGCAATGCTGACCTGGTTTCTCTGGCTCTACAGCAGCTCTGCTGTCCTGGTTCTCTGCCTCAAGAGCAGTTCTGCTGACCTGGTTCTTAGGCTCTATAGCAGCTCTGCTGACCTGGTTTCTCTGGCTCTACAGCAGCTCTGCTGACCTGGTTCTCTGGCTCTAGAGCAGCTCTGCTGACCTGGTTCTCTGGCTCTAGAGCAGCTCTGCTGACCTGGTTCTCTAGCTCTAGAGCAGCTCTTCTGGTGTGGTTCTGTGGCTGTAGAGGAGCCCTGCTGGCCTGGTTCTTAGGCTCTAGAGCAGCTCTGCTGACCTGGTTCTCTCCCTCTAAAGCAGATCTGCTGACCTGGTTCTCTGACTCTAAAGCAGCTCTGCTGACTTGGTTTCTCTGGATCTAAAGCAGCTCTGCAGACCTAGTTTCTCTGGCTCTAGAGCAGTTCTTCTGACCTGTTTCTCTGGCTCTAAAGCAGATCTTCTGACCTCGTTCTATGGCTCTAAAGCAGCTCTGCTGACCTGGTTCTCTGGCTCTACAATGGCTCTGCTGACCTGGTTCTGTTGCTCTAAAGCAGCTCTGCTGACCTGGTTCTCTGGCTCTAGAGCAGCGCTGCTAACCTGGTTCTCTGGCTCTAAAGCAGATCTTCTGGCCTGGTTCTCTGGCTCTAACGCAGCTCTGCTGACCTGGTTCTATGGCTCTAAAGCAGCTCTGCTGACATGGTTCTCTGGCTTTGAAGCTGCTCTGCTGACCTGGTTCTCTGGCTCTAGAGCAGCTCTGCTGACCTGGTTCTCTCCCTCTAAAGCAGCTCTGCTGACCTGGTTCTCTGACTCTAAAGCAGCTCTGCTGACTTGGTTTCTCTTGATCTAAAGCAGCTCTGCAGACCTAGTTTCTCTGGCTCTAGAGCAGTTCTTCTGACCTGTTTCTCTGGCTCTAAAACAGATCTTCTGACCTCGTTCTATGGCTCTAAAGCAGCTCTTCTGACCTGGTTCTCTGGCTCTACAATGGCTCTGCTGACCTGGTTCTGTTGCTCTAAAGCAGCTCTGCTGACCTGGTTCTCTGGCTCTAGAGCAGCGCTGCTAACCTGGTTCTCTGGCTCTAAAGCAGATCTTCTGGCCTGGTTCTCTGGCTCGAAAGCAGCTCTGCTGACCTGGTTCTCTGGCTCTAGAGCAGCTCTGCTGTCCTGAATCTTAGGCTCTAGAGCAGCTCTGCTGACCTAGTTCTCTGGCTCTACAACGGCTCTGCTGACCTGGTTCTCTGGCTCTAAAGCAGCTCTACTGACCTAATGTTTCTCTGGCTCTAAAACAGCTCTGCTGACCTGGTTCTGTGGCTCTAAAGAAGCTCTGCTTACCTAGTTCTCTGGCTTTACAGCAGCTCTGCTGACGTAGTTCTCTGGCTCTGAAACAGCTCTGCTGACCTGATGTTTCTCTGGCTCTAAAACATCGCTCTGCTGACCTGGTTCTGTGGCTCTAAAGAAGCTCTGTTGACCTAGTTCTCTGGCTCTACAGCAGCTCTGATGACCTGGATGTCTGGCTCTAAAGAGGCTCTGCTGACCTGGTTCTCTGGCTCTAGAGCAGCTCTGGTGACCTGGTTCTATGGCTGTAAAGAATCTCCTCTGACCTGGTTCTCTGGCTCTACAGCAGCTCTGCTGAACTGGTTCTCTGCCTCTAGAGCAGCTCTGCTGACTTGGTTCTTAGGCTCCAGAGCAGCTCTGCTGACCTGGTTCTCTGGCTCTAAAGAAGCTCTGCTGACCTGGTTCTCAAGCATTCTGCTGACCTGATTCTCTGGCTCTAAAGCAGCTCTGCTGACCTGGTTCTATGGCTGTAAAGCGGCTCTACTGACATGGTTCTCTGGCTCTAAAGCAGCTCTGCTGATCTTGTTCTCTGGCTGTAGAGCAGCCCTGCTGGCCTTGTTCTTAGGCTTTAGAGCAGCTCTGCTGACTTGGTTCTGTGGCTCTATAACGACTCTGCTGACCTGGTTCTCTGCCTTTAGAGCAGCTCTGCTGACCTGGTTTCTATGGCTCTAAAGCAGCTCTGCTGACCTGTTGCTCTGACTCTAAAGCAACTCTGCTGACCTGGTTCTCTCCCTCTAAAGTAGCTCTGCTGACCTGGTTCTCTGGCTCTAAAGCAGCTCTACTGACCTGGTTCTCTGGCACTAAAGCTGCTCTGCTGACCTGGTGTCTCTCACGCTAAAGCAGCTCTGCTGACCTGGTTCTCTCCCTCTAAAGCAGCTCTGCTGACCTGGTTCTCTGGCTCTACGGCAGCTCTGCTGACCTGGTTCTCTCAGCCTAAAACAGCTCTGCTGATGTGGTTCCCTGGCTCTAAAGCAGATCTGCTGACCTGGTTCTCTCCCTCTAAAGCAGCTCTGCTGACCTGGTTCTCTGGCTCTACAGCATCTCTGCTGACCTGGTTCTCTGCCTCTAGAGCAGCTCTGCTGACCTGGTTCTTAGGCTATAGAGAAGCTCTGCTGACCTGGTGTCTATGGCTCTACAGTTGCTCTGCTGACCTGGTTCTCTGACTCTAGAGCAGCTCTGTTGACCTGGGTCTTAGGCTCTAGAGCAGCTCTGCTGACCTGGTTCTCTGGCTCTCAAGCAGCTCTGCTGACCTGATTCTCTGGCTCTAAAGCAACTCTGCTGACCTGGTTCTATGGCTCTAAAGCAGCTCTGCTGACCCGGTTCTCTGGCTTTGAAGCTGCTCTCCTGACCTGGTTCTCTGGCTCTAGAGCAGCTCTGCTGACCTGGTTCTGTCCTTCTAAAGCAGCCCTGCTGACCTGGTTCTCTGGCTCTAAAGCATGTCTGCTGACTTGGTTTCTCTGGCTCCAAAGCAGCTCTGCAGACCTAGTTTCTCTGGCTCTAGAGCAGCTCTGCTGACCTGTTTCTTTGGCTCTAAAGCAGCTCTTCTGACCTAGTTCTATGGCTCTAAAGCAGCTCTGCTGACCTGGTTCTCTGGTTCTACAATGGCTCTGCTGACCTGGTTCTGTTGCTCTAAAGCAGCTCTGCAGACCGGGTTCTCTGGCTCTAGGGCAGCTCTGCTAACCTGTTTATCTGGCTCTAAAGCAGATCTTCTGGCCTGGTTCTCCGGCTCTAAAGCAGCTCTGTTGACCTGGTTCTCTGTCTCTAGAGCAGCTCTGCTGTCCTGGATCTTAGGCTCTAGAGCAGCTCTGCTGACCTGGTTCTCTGGCTCTACAATGGGTCTGCTGACCTGGTTCTCTGGCTCTAAAGCAGCTCTGCTGACCTGGTTTCTCTGGCTCTACAGCAGCTCTGATGACCTGGTTCTCTGGCTCCAAAGCAGCTCTGCTGAACTGGTTCTCTGTCTCTAGAGCAGCTCTGTTGACCTCGTTCTCAGGCTCTAGAGCAGCTCTGCTGACGTGGTTCTCTGGCTCTAGAGCAGCTCTGTTGACCTGGTTCTCTGGCTCTCAAGCAGCTCTGCTGACCTGGTTCTCTGGCTCTAAAGCAGCTCTGCTGACTTGGTTCTCTCTGTCTAAAGCAGCAACGCTGACCTGGTTTCTCTGGCTCTACAGCAGCTCTGCTGTCCTGGTTCTCTGCCTTAAGAGCAGTTCTGCTGACCTGGTTCTTAGGCTCTATAGCAGCTCTGCTGACCTGGTTTCTCTGGCTCTACAGCAGCTCTGCTGACCTGGTTCTCTGGCTCTAAAGCAGCTCTGCTGATCTTGTTCTCTGGCTGTAGAGCAGCCCTGCTGGCCTTGTTCTTAGGCTTTAGAGCAGCTCTGCTGACTTGGTTCTGTGGCTCTATAACGACTCTGCTGACCTGGTTCTCTGCCTTTAGAGCAGCTCTGCTGACCTGGTTTCTATGGCTCTAAAGCAGCTCTGCTGACCTGTTGCTCTGACTCTAAAGCAACTCTGCTGACCTGGTTCTCTCCCTCTAAAGTAGCTCTGCTGACCTGGTTCTCTGGCTCTAAAGCAGCTCTACTGACCTGGTTCTCTGGCACTAAAGCTGCTCTGCTGACCTGGTGTCTCTCACGCTAAAGCAGCTCTGCTGACCTGGTTCTCTCCCTCTAAAGCAGCTCTGCTGACCTGGTTCTCTGGCTCTACGGCAGCTCTGCTGACCTGGTTCTCTCAGCCTAAAACAGCTCTGCTGATGTGGTTCCCTGGCTCTAAAGCAGATCTGCTGACCTGGTTCTCTCCCTCTAAAGCAGCTCTGCTGACCTGGTTCTCTGGCTCTACAGCATCTCTGCTGACCTGGTTCTCTGCCTCTAGAGCAGCTCTGCTGACCTGGTTCTTAGGCTATAGAGAAGCTCTGCTGACCTGGTGTCTATGGCTCTACAGTTGCTCTGCTGACCTGGTTCTCTGACTCTAGAGCAGCTCTGTTGACCTGGGTCTTAGGCTCTAGAGCAGCTCTGCTGACCTGGTTCTCTGGCTCTCAAGCAGCTCTGCTGACCTGATTCTCTGGCTCTAAAGCAACTCTGCTGACCTGGTTCTATGGCTCTAAAGCAGCTCTGCTGACCCGGTTCTCTGGCTTTGAAGCTGCTCTCCTGACCTGGTTCTCTGGCTCTAGAGCAGCTCTGCTGACCTGGTTCTGTCCCTCTAAAGCAGCCCTGCTGACCTGGTTCTCTGGCTCTAAAGCATGTCTGCTGACTTGGTTTCTCTGGCTCCAAAGCAGCTCTGCAGACCTAGTTTCTCTGGCTCTAGAGCAGCTCTGCTGACCTGTTTCTTTGGCTCTAAAGCAGCTCTTCTGACCTAGTTCTATGGCTCTAAAGCAGCTCTGCTGACCTGGTTCTCTGGTTCTACAATGGCTCTGCTGACCTGGTTCTGTTGCTCTAAAGCAGCTCTGCAGACCGGGTTCTCTGGCTCTAGGGCAGCTCTGCTAACCTGTTTATCTGGCTCTAAAGCAGATCTTCTGGCCTGGTTCTCCGGCTCTAAAGCAGCTCTGTTGACCTGGTTCTCTGTCTCTAGAGCAGCTCTGCTGTCCTGGATCTTAGGCTCTAGAGCAGCTCTGCTGACCTGGTTCTCTGGCTCTACAATGGGTCTGCTGACCTGGTTCTCTGGCTCTAAAGCAGCTCTGCTGACCTGGTTTCTCTGGCTCTACAGCAGCTCTGCTGACCTGGTTCTCTGGCTCCAAAGCAGCTCTGCTGAACTGGTTCTCTGTCTCTAGAGCAGCTCTGTTGACCTCGTTCTCAGGCTCTAGAGCAGCTCTGCTGACGTGGTTCTCTGGCTCTAGAGCAGCTCTGTTGACCTGGTTCTCTGGCTCTCAAGCAGCTCTGCTGACCTGGTTCTCTGGCTCTAAAGCAGCTCTGCTGACTTGGTTCTCTCTGTCTAAAGCAGCAACGCTGACCTGGTTTCTCTGGCTCTACAGCAGCTCTGCTGTCCTGGTTCTCTGCCTTAAGAGCAGTTCTGCTGACCTGGTTCTTAGGCTCTATAGCAGCTCTGCTGACCTGGTTTCTCTGGCTCTACAGCAGCTCTGCTGACCTGGTTCTCTGGCTCTAGAGCAGCTCTGCTGACCTGGTTCTCTGGCTCTAGAGCAGCTCTGCTGACCTGGTTCTCTAGCTCTAGAGCAGCTCTTCTGATGTGGTTCTGTGGCTGTAGAGGAGCCCTGCTGGCCTGGTTCTTAGGCTCTAGAGCAGCTCGGCTGACCTGGTTCTCTGGCTCTACAACGACTCTGCTGACCTGGTTCTCTGGCTCTAGAGCAGCTCTGCTGACCTGGTTCTATGGCTCTAAAGCAGCTCTGCTGACCTGGTTCTCTGACTCTAAAGCAACTCTGCTGACCTGGTTCTCTCACTCTAAAGCAGCTCTGCTGACCTGGTTCTCTGACTCTAAAGCAACTCTGCTGACCTGGTTCTCTCCCTCTAAAGCAGCTCTGCTGACCTGGTTCTCTCCCTCTTAAGCAGCTCTGCTGACCCGGTTCTCTGGCTCTACAGCTGCTCTGCTGACATGGTTTTCTGCCTCTACAGCAGCTCTGCTAACCTGGTTTTTAGGCTCTAGAGCAGCTCTGCTGGCCTGGTGTCTATGGCACTACAGCAGCACTGATGACCTGGTTCTCTGACTCTAGAGCAGCTCTGCTGACTTGCTTCTCTGTCTCTAAAGCAGCTCTGCTGACCTGGTTCTCTGGCTCTAAAGCAGCTCTGCTGACCTGGTTCTATGGCTATAAAGTAGCGCTGCTGACCTGGTTCTCTGGCTTTGAAGCTGCTCTGCTGACCTGGTTCTCTGGCTCTAGAGCAGCTCTGCTGACCTGGTTCTCTCCCTCTAAAGCAGCTCTGCTGACCTGGTTCTCTGACTCTAAAGCAGCTCTGCTGACTTGGTTTCTCTGGATCTAAAGCAGCTCTGCAGACCTAGTTTCTCTGGCTCTAGAGCAGTTCTTCTGACCTGTTTCTCTGGCTCTAAAGCAGATCTTCTGACCTCGTTCTATGGCTCTAAAGCAGCTCTGCTGACCTGGTTCTCTGGCTCTACAATGGCTCTGCTGACCTGGTTCTGTTGCTCTAAAGCAGCTCTGCTGACCTGGTTCTCTGGCTCTAGAGCAGCGCTGCTAACCTGGTTCTCTGGCTCTAAAGCAGATCTTCTGGCCTGGTTCTCTGGCTCAAAAGCAGCTCTGCTGACCTGGTTCTCTGGCTCTAGAGCAGCTCTGCTGTCCTGAATCTCAGGCTCTAGAGAAGCTCTGCTGACCTGGTTCTCTGGCTCTACAACGGCTCTGCTGACCTGGTTCTCTGGCTCTAAAGCAGCTCTACTGACCTAATGTTTCTCTGGCTCCAAAACAGCTCTGCTGACCTGGTTCTGTGGCTCTAAAGAAGCTCTGCTGACCTAGTTCTCTGGCTTTCCAGCAGCTCTGCTGACGTGGTTCTCTGGCTCTGAAGCAGCTCTGCTGACCTGATGTTTCTCTGGCTCTAAAACATCGCTCTGCTGACCTGGTTCTGTGGCTCTAAAGAAGCTCTGTTGACCTAGTTCTCTGGCTCTACAGCAGCTCTGATGACCTGGTTGTCTGGCTCTAAAGAGGCTCTGCTGACCTGGTTCTCTGGCTCTAGAGCAGCTCTGGTGACCTGGTTCTATGGCTGTAAAGAATCTCCTCTGACCTGGTTCTCTGGCTCTACAGCAGCTCTGCTGAACTGGTTCTCTGCCTCAAGAGCAGCTCTGCTGACTTGGTTCTTAGGCTCGAGAGCAGCTCTGCTGACCTGGTTCTCTGGCTCTAAAGCAGCTCTGCTGACCTGGTTCTCAAGCATTCTGCTGACCTGATTCTCGGGCTCTAAAGCAGCTCTGCTGACCTGGTTCTATGGCTGTAAAGCGGCTCTACTGACATGGTTCTCTGGCTCTAAAGCAGCTCTGCTGATCTTGTTCTCTGGCTGTAGAGCAGCCCTGCTGGCCTTGTTCTTAGGCTTTAGAGCAGCTCTGCTGACTTGGTTCTGTGGCTCTATAACGACTCTGCTGACCTGGTTCTCTGCCTTTAGAGCAGCTCTGCTGACCTGGTTTCTATGGCTCTAAAGCAGCTCTGCTGACCTGTTGCTCTGACTCTAAAGCAACTCTGCTGACCTGGTTCTCTCCCTCTAAAGTAGCTCTGCTGACCTGGTTCTCTGGCTCTAAAGCAGCTCTGCTGACCTGGTTCTCTGGCACTAAAGCTGCTCTGCTGACCTGGTGTCTCTCACGCTAAAGCAGCTCTGCTGACCTGGTTCTCTCCCTCTAAAGCAGCTCTGCTGACCTGGTTCTCTGGCTCTACGGCAGCTCTGCTGACCTAGTTCTCTCAGTCTAAAACAGCTCTGCTGATGTGGTTCCCTGGCTCTAAAGCAGATCTGCTGACCTGGTTCTCTCCCTCTAAAGCAGCTCTGCTGACCTGGTTCTCTGGCTCTACGGCATCTCTGCTGACCTGGTTCTCTGCCTCTAGAGCAGCTCTGCTGACCTGGTTCTTAGGCTATAGAGCAGCTCTGATGACCTGGTGTCTATGGCTCTACAGCAGCTCTGCTGACCTGGTTCTCTGACTCTAGAGCAGCTCTGTTGACCTGGGTCTTAGGCTCTAGAGCAGCTCTGCTGACCTGGTTCTCTGGCTCTCAAGCAGCTCTGCTGACCTGATTCTCTGGCTCTAAAGCAACTCTGCTGACCTGGTTCTATGGCTCTAAAGCAGCTCTGCTGACCCGGTTCTCTGGCTTTGAAGCTGCTCTGCTGACCTGGTTCTCTGGCTCTAGAGCAGCTCTGCTGACCTGGTTCTGTCCCTCTAAAGCAGCTCTGCTGACCTGGTTCTCTGGCTCTAAAGCATGTCTGCTGACTTGGTTTCTCTGGCTCCAAAGCAGCTCTGCAGACCTAGTTTCTCTGGCTCTAGAGCAGCTCTGCTGACCTGTTTCTTTGGCTCTAAAGCAGCTCTTCTGACCTGGTTCTATGGCTCTAAAGCAGCTCTGCTGACCTGGTTCTCTGGCTCTACAATGGCTCTGCTGACCTGGTTCTGTTGCTCTAAAGCAGCTCTGCAGACCGGGTTCTCTGGCTCTAGGGCAGCTCTGCTAACCTGGTTATCTGGCTCTAAAGCAGATCTTCTGGCCTGGTTCTCCGGCTCTAAAGCAGCTCTGTTGACCTGGTTCTCTGTCTCTAGAGCAGCTCTGCTGTCCTGGATCTTAGGCTCTAGAGCAGCTCTGCTGACCTGGTTCTCTGGCTCTACAATGGGTCTGCTGACCTGGTTCTCTGGCTCTAAAGCAGCTCTGCTGACCTGGTTTCTCTGGCTCTACAGCAGCTCTGCTGACCTGGTTCTCTGGCTCCAAAGCAGCTCTGCTGAACTGGTTCTCTGTCTCTAGAGCAGCTCTGTTGACCTCGTTCTCAGGCTCTAGAGCAGCTCTGCTGATGTGGTTCTCTGGCTCTAGAGCAGCTCTGTTGACCTGGTTCTCTGGCTCTCAAGCAGCTCTGCTGACCTGGTTCTCTGGCTCTAAAGCAGCTCTGCTGACTTGGTTCTCTCTGTCTGAAGCAGCAATGCTGACCTGGTTTCTCTGGCTCTACAGCAGCTCTGCTGTCCTGGTTCTCTGCCTCAAGAGCAGTTCTGCTGACCTGGTTCTTAGGCTCTATAGCAGCTCTGCTGACCTGGTTTCTCTGGCTCTACAGCAGCTCTGCTGACCTGGTTCTCTGGCTCTAGAGCAGCTCTGCTGACCTGGTTCTCTGGCTCTAGAGCAGCTCTGCTGACCTGGTTCTCTAGCTCTAGAGCAGCTCTTCTGATGTGGTTCTGTGGCTGTAGAGGAGCCCTGCTGGCCTGGTTCTTAGGCTCTAGAGCAGCTCTGCTGACCTGGTTCTCTGGCTCTACAACGACTCTGCTGACCTGGTTCTCTGGCTGTAGAGCAGCTCTGCTGACCTGGTTCTATGGCTCTAAAGCAGCTCTGCTGACCTGGTTCTCTGACTCTAAAGCAACTCTGCTGACCTGGTTCTCTCACTCTAAAGCAGCTCTGCTGACCTGGTTCTCTGACTCTAAAGCAACTCTGCTGACCTGGTTCTCTCCCTCTAAAGCACCTCTGCTGACCTGGTTCTCTCCCTCTTAAGCAGCTCTGCTGACCTGGTTCTCTGGCTCTACAGCTGTTCTGCTGACATGGTTTTCTGCCTCTACAGCAGCTCTGCTAACCTGGTTTTTAGGCTCTAGAGCAGCTCTGCTGGCCTGGTGTCTATGGCTCTACAGCAGCTCTGCTGACCTGTTTCTCTGACTCTAGAGCAGCTCTGTTGACCTGGGTCTTAGGCTCTAGAGCAGCTCTGCTGACTTGCTTCTCTGTCTCTAAAGCAGCTCTGCTGACCTGGTTCTCTGGCTCTAAAGCAGCTCTGCTGACCTGGTTCTATGGCTATAAAGTAGCTCTGCTGACCTGGTTCTCTGGCTTTGAAGCTGCTCTGCTGACCTGGTTCTCTGGCTCTAGAGCAGCTCTGCTGACCTGGTTCTCTCCCTCTAAAGCAGCTCTGCTGACCTGGTTCTCTGACTCTAAAGCAGCTCTGCTGACTTGGTTTCTCTGGATCTAAAGCAGCTCTGCAGACCTAGTTTCTCTGGCTCTAGAGCAGTTCTTCTGACCTGTTTCTCTGGCTCTAAAGCAGATCTTCTGACCTCGTTCTATGGCTCTAAAGCAGCTCTGCTGACCTGGTTCTCTGGCTCTACAATGGCTCTGCTGACCTGGTTCTGTTGCTCTAAAGCAGCTCTGCTGACCTGGTTCTCTGGCTCTAGAGCAATGCTGCTAACCTGGTTCTCTGGCTCTAAAGCAGATCTTCTGGCCTGGTTCTCTGGCTCTAACGCAGCTCTGCTGACCTGGTTCTATGGCTCTAAAGCAGCTCTGCTGACCTGGTTCTCTGGCTCTAGAGCAGCTCTGCTGTCCTGAATCTTAGGCTCTAGAGCAGCTCTGCTGACCTAGTTCTCTGGCTCTACAACGGCTCTGCTGACCTGGTTCTCTGGCTCTAAAGCAGCTCTACTGACCTAATGTTTCTCTGGCTCTAAAACAGCTCTGCTGACCTGGTTCTGTGGCTCTAAAGAAGCTCTGCTGACCTAGTTCTCTGGCTTTACAGCAGCTCTGCTGACGTGGTTCTCTGGCTCTGAAGCAGCTCTGCTGACCTGATGTTTCTCTGGCTCTAAAACATCGCTCTGCTGACCTGGTTCTGTGGCTCTAAAGAAGCTCTGTTGACCTAGTTCTCTGGCTCTACAGCAGCTCTGATGACCTGGTTGTCTGGCTCTAAAGAGGCTCTGCTGACCTGGTTCTCTGGCTCTAGAGCAGCTCTGGTGACCTGGTTCTATGGCTGTAAAGAATCTCCTCTGACCTGGTTCTCTGGCTCTACAGCAGCTCTGCTGAACTGGTTCTCTGCCTCTAGAGCAGCTCTGCTAACTTGGTTCTTAGGCTCGAGAGCAGCTCTGCTGACCTGGTTCTCTGGCTCTAAAGCAGCTCTGCTGACCTGGTTCTCAAGCATTATGCTGACCTGATTCTCTGGCTCTAAAGCAGCTCTGCTGACCTGGTTCTATGGCTGTAAAGCGGCTCTACTGACATGGTTCTCTGGCTCTAAAGCAGCTCTGCTGATCTTGTTCTCTGGCTGTAGAGCAGCCCTGCTGGCCTTGTTCTTAGGCTTTAGAGCAGCTCTGCTGACTTGGTTCTGTGGCTCTATAACGACTCTGCTGACCTGGTTCTCTGCCTTTAGAGCAGCTCTGCTGACCTGGTTTCTATGGCTCTAAAGCAGCTCTGCTGACCTGTTGCTCTGACTCTAAAGCAACTCTGCTGACCTGGTTCTCTCCCTCTAAAGTAGCTCTGCTGACCTGGTTCTCTGGCTATAAAGCAGCTCTGCTGACCTGGTTCTCTGGCACTAAAGCTGCTCTGCTGACCTGGTGTCTCTCACGCTAAAGCAGCTCTGCTGACCTGGTTCTCTCCCTCTAAAGCAGCTCTGCTGACCTGGTTCTCTGGCTCTACGGCAGCTCTGCTGACCTGGTTCTCTCAGTCTCAAACAGCTCTGCTGATGTGGTTCCCTGGCTCTAAAGCAGATCTGCTGACCTGGTTCTCTCCCTCTAAAGCAGCTCTGCTGACCTGGTTCTCTGGCTCTACGGCATCTCTGCTGACCTGGTTCTCTGCCTCTAGAGCAGCTCTGCTGACCTGGTTCTTAGGCTATAGAGCAGCTCTGCTGACCTGGTGTCTATGGCTCTACAGCAGCTCCGCTGACCTGGTTCTCTGACTCTAGAGCAGCTCTGTTGACCAGGGTCTTAGGCTCTAGAGCAGCTCTGCTGACCTGGTTCTCTGGCTCTAAAGCAACTCTGCTGACCTGGTTCTATGGCTCTAAAGCAGCTCTGCTGACCCGGTTCTCTGGCTTTGAAGCTGCTCTGCTGACCTGGTTCTCTGGCTCTAGAGCAGCTCTGCTGACCTGGTTCTGTGGCTCTACAGCTGTTCTGCTGACATGGTTTTCTGCCTCTACAGCAGCTCTGCTAACCTGGTTTTTAGGCTCTAGAGCAGCTCTGCTGGCCTGGTGTCTATGGCTCTACAGCAGCTCTGCTGACCTGTTTCTCTGACTCTAGAGCAGCTCTGTTGACCTGGGTCTTAGGCTCTAGAGCAGCTCTGCTGACTTGCTTCTCTGTCTCTAAAGCAGCTCTGCTGACCTGGTTCTCTGGCTCTAAAGCAGCTCTGCTGACCTGGTTCTATGGCTATAAAGTAGCTCTGCTGACCTGGTTCTCTGGCTTTGAAGCTGCTCTGCTGACCTGGTTCTCTGGCTCTAGAGCAGCTCTGCTGACCTGGTTCTCTCCCTCTAAAGCAGCTCTGCTGACCTGGTTCTCTGACTCTAAAGCAGCTCTGCTGACTTGGTTTCTCTGGATCTAAAGCAGCTCTGCAGACCTAGTTTCTCTGGCTCTAGAGCAGTTCTTCTGACCTGTTTCTCTGGCTCTAAAGCAGATCTTCTGACCTCGTTCTATGGCTCTAAAGCAGCTCTGCTGACCTGGTTCTCTGGCTCTACAATGGCTCTGCTGACCTGGTTCTGTTGCTCTAAAGCAGCTCTGCTGACCTGGTTCTCTGGCTCTAGAGCAATGCTGCTAACCTGGTTCTCTGGCTCTAAAGCAGATCTTCTGGCCTGGTTCTCTGGCTCTAACGCAGCTCTGCTGACCTGGTTCTATGGCTCTAAAGCAGCTCTGCTGACCTGGTTCTCTGGCTCTAGAGCAGCTCTGCTGTCCTGAATCTTAGGCTCTAGAGCAGCTCTGCTGACCTAGTTCTCTGGCTCTACAACGGCTCTGCTGACCTGGTTCTCTGGCTCTAAAGCAGCTCTACTGACCTAATGTTTCTCTGGCTCTAAAACAGCTCTGCTGACCTGGTTCTGTGGCTCTAAAGAAGCTCTGCTGACCTAGTTCTCTGGCTTTACAGCAGCTCTGCTGACGTGGTTCTCTGGCTCTGAAGCAGCTCTGCTGACCTGATGTTTCTCTGGCTCTAAAACATCGCTCTGCTGACCTGGTTCTGTGGCTCTAAAGAAGCTCTGTTGACCTAGTTCTCTGGCTCTACAGCAGCTCTGATGACCTGGTTGTCTGGCTCTAAAGAGGCTCTGCTGACCTGGTTCTCTGGCTCTAGAGCAGCTCTGGTGACCTGGTTCTATGGCTGTAAAGAATCTCCTCTGACCTGGTTCTCTGGCTCTACAGCAGCTCTGCTGAACTGGTTCTCTGCCTCTAGAGCAGCTCTGCTAACTTGGTTCTTAGGCTCGAGAGCAGCTCTGCTGACCTGGTTCTCTGGCTCTAAAGCAGCTCTGCTGACCTGGTTCTCAAGCATTATGCTGACCTGATTCTCTGGCTCTAAAGCAGCTCTGCTGACCTGGTTCTATGGCTGTAAAGCGGCTCTACTGACATGGTTCTCTGGCTCTAAAGCAGCTCTGCTGATCTTGTTCTCTGGCTGTAGAGCAGCCCTGCTGGCCTTGTTCTTAGGCTTTAGAGCAGCTCTGCTGACTTGGTTCTGTGGCTCTATAACGACTCTGCTGACCTGGTTCTCTGCCTTTAGAGCAGCTCTGCTGACCTGGTTTCTATGGCTCTAAAGCAGCTCTGCTGACCTGTTGCTCTGACTCTAAAGCAACTCTGCTGACCTGGTTCTCTCCCTCTAAAGTAGCTCTGCTGACCTGGTTCTCTGGCTATAAAGCAGCTCTGCTGACCTGGTTCTCTGGCACTAAAGCTGCTCTGCTGACCTGGTGTCTCTCACGCTAAAGCAGCTCTGCTGACCTGGTTCTCTCCCTCTAAAGCAGCTCTGCTGACCTGGTTCTCTGGCTCTACGGCAGCTCTGCTGACCTGGTTCTCTCAGTCTCAAACAGCTCTGCTGATGTGGTTCCCTGGCTCTAAAGCAGATCTGCTGACCTGGTTCTCTCCCTCTAAAGCAGCTCTGCTGACCTGGTTCTCTGGCTCTACGGCATCTCTGCTGACCTGGTTCTCTGCCTCTAGAGCAGCTCTGCTGACCTGGTTCTTAGGCTATAGAGCAGCTCTGCTGACCTGGTGTCTATGGCTCTACAGCAGCTCCGCTGACCTGGTTCTCTGACTCTAGAGCAGCTCTGTTGACCAGGGTCTTAGGCTCTAGAGCAGCTCTGCTGACCTGGTTCTCTGGCTCTAAAGCAACTCTGCTGACCTGGTTCTATGGCTCTAAAGCAGCTCTGCTGACCCGGTTCTCTGGCTTTGAAGCTGCTCTGCTGACCTGGTTCTCTGGCTCTAGAGCAGCTCTGCTGACCTGGTTCTGTCCCTCTAAAGCAGCTCTGCTGACCTGGTTCTCTGGCTCTAAAGCATGTCTGCTGACTTGGTTTCTCTGGCTCCAAAGCAGCTCTGCAGACCTAGTTTCTCTGGCTCTAGAGCAGCTCTGCTGACCTGTTTCTTTGGCTCTAAAGCAGCTCTTCTGACCTAGTTCTATGGCTCTAAAGCAGCTCTGCTGACCTGGTTCTCTGGCTCTACAATGGCTCTGCTGACCTGGGTCTTAGGCTCTAGAGCAGCTCTGCTGACCTGGTTCTCTGACTCTAAAGCAACTCTGCTGACCTGGTTCTCTGGCTCTAAAGCAACTCTGCTGACCTGGTTCTATGGCTCTAAAGCAGCTCTGTTGACCTGGTTCTCTGTCTCTAGAGCAGCTCTGCTGTCCTGGATCTTAGACTCTAGAGCAGCTCTGCTGACCTGGTTCTCTGGCTCTACAATTGGTCTGCTGACCTGGTTCTCTGGCTCTAAAGCAGCTCTGCTGACCTGGTTTCTCTGGCTCTACAGCAGCTCTGCTGACCTGGTTCTCTGGCTCCAAAGCAGCTCTGCTGAACTGGTTCTCTGTCTCTAGAGCAGCTCTGTTGACCTCGTTCTCAGGCTCTAGAGCAGCTCTGCTGATGTGGTTCTCTGGCTCTAGAGCAGCTCTGTTGACCTGGTTCTCTGGCTCTCAAGCAGCTCTGCTGACCTGGTTCTCTGGCTCTAAAGCAGCTCTGCTGACTTGGTTCTCTCTGTCTAAAGCAGCAATGCTGACCTGGTTTCTCTGGCTCTACAGCAGCTCTGCTGTCCTGGTTCTCTGCCTCAAGAGCAGTTCTGCTGACCTGGTTCTTAGGCTCTATAGCAGCTCTGCTGACCTGGTTTCTCTGGCTCTACAGCAGATCTGCTGACCTGGTTCTCTGGCTCTAGAGCAGCTCTGCTGACCTGGTTCTCTGGCTCTAGAGCAGCTCTGCTGACCTGGTTCTCTAGCTCTAGAGCAGCTCTTCTGATGTGGTTCTGTGGCTGTAGAGGAGCCCTGCTGGCCTGGTTCTTAGGCTCTAGAGCAGCTCTGCTGACCTGGTTCTCTCCCTCTAAAGCAGCTCTGCTGACCTGGTTCTCTGACTCTAAAGCAGCTCTGCTGACTTGGTTTCTCTGGATCTAAAGCAGCTCTGCAGACCTAGTTTCTCTGGCTCTAGAGCAGTTCTTCTGACCTGTTTCTCTGGCTCTAAAGCAGATCTTCTGACCTCGTTCTATGGCTCTAAAGCAGCTCTGCTGAGCTGGTTCTCTGGCTTTACAATGGCTCTGCTGACCTGGTTCTGTTGCTCTAAAGCAGCTCTGCTGACCTGGTTCTCTGGCTCTAGAGCAGCGCTGCTAACCTGGTTCTCTGGCTCTAAAGCAGATCTTCTGGCCTGGTTCTCTGGCTCTAACGCAGCTCTGCTGACCTGGTTCTATGGCTCTAAAGCAGCTCTGCTGACATGGTTCTCTGGCTTTGAAGCTGCTCTGCTGACCTGGTTCTCTGGCTCTAGAGCAGCTCTGCTGACCTGGTTCTCTCCCTCTAAAGCAGCTCTGCTGACCTGGTTCTCTGACTCTAAAGCAGCTCTGCTGACTTAGTTTCTCTGGATCTAAAGCAGCTCTGCAGACCTAGTTTCTCTGGCTCTAGAGCAGTTCTTCTGACCTGTTTCTCTGGCTCTAAAGCAGATCTTCTGACCTCGTTCTATGGCTCTAAAGCAGCTCTGCTGACCTGTTTCTCTGGCTCTACAATGGCTCTGCTGACCTGGTTCTGTTGCTCTAAAGCAGCTCTGCTGACCTGGTTCTCTGGCTCTAGAGCAGCGCTGCTAACCTGGTTCTCTGGCTCTAAAGCAGATCTTCTGGCCTGGTTCTCTGGCTCAAAAGCAGCTCTGCTGACCTGGTTCTCTGGCTCTAGAGCAGCTCTGCTGTCCTGAATCTTAGGCTCTAGAGCAGCTCTGCTGACCTAGTTCTCTGGCTCTACAACGGCTCTGCTGACCTGGTTCTCTGGCTCTAAAGCAGCTCTACTGACCTAATGTTTCTCTGGCTCTAAAACAGCTCTGCTGACCTGGTTCTGTGGCTCTAAAGAAGCTCTGCTTACCTAGTTCTCTGGCTTTACAGCAGCTCTGCTGACGTGGTTCTCTGGCTCTGAAGCAGCTCTGCTGACCTGATGTTTCTCTGGCTCTAAAACATCGCTCTGCTGACCTGGTTCTGTGGCTCTAAAGAAGCTCTGTTGACCTAGTTCTCTGGCTCTACAGCAGCTCTGATGACCTGGTTGTCTGGCTCTAAAGAGGCTCTGCTGACCTGGTTCTCTGGCTCTAGAGCAGCTCTGGTGACCTGGTTCTATGGCTGTAAAGAATCTCCTCTGACCTGGTTCTCTGGCTCTACAGCAGCTCTGCTGAACTGGTTCTCTGCCTCTAGAGCAGCTCTGCTGACTTGGTTCTTAGGCTCGAGAGCAGCTCTGCTGACCTGGTTCTCTGGCTCTAAAGCAGCTCTGCTGACCTGGTTCTCAAGCATTCTGCTGACCTGATTCTCTGGCTCTAAAGCAGCTCTGCTGACCTGGTTCTATGGCTGTAAAGCGGCTCTACTGACATGGTTCTCTGGCTCTAAAGCAGCTCTGCTGATCTTGTTCTCTGGCTGTAGAGCAGCCCTGCTGGCCTTGTTCTTAGGCTTTAGAGCAGCTCTGCTGACTTGGTTCTGTGGCTCTATAACGACTCTGCTGACCTGGTTCTCTGCCTTTAGAGCAGCTCTGCTGACCTGGTTTCTATGGCTCTAAAGCAGCTCTGCTGACCTGTTGCTCTGACTCTAAAGCAATTCTGCTGACCTGGTTCTCTCCCTCTAAAGTAGCTCTGCTGACCTGGTTCTCTGGCTCTAAAGCAGCTCTACTGACCTGGTTCTCTGGCACTAAAGCTGCTCTGCTGACCTGGTGTCTCTCACGCTAAAGCAGCTCTGCTGACCTGGTTCTCTCCCTCTAAAGCAGCTCTGCTGACCTGGTTCTCTGGCTCTACGGCAGCTCTGCTGACCTGGTTCTCTCAGCCTAAAACAGCTCTGCTGATGTGGTTCCCTGGCTCTAAAGCAGATCTGCTGACCTGGTTCTCTCCCTCTAAAGCAGCTCTGCTGACCTGGTTCTCTGGCTCTACGGCATCTCTGCTGACCTGGTTCTATGGCTCTAAAGCAGCTCTGCTGACATGGTTCTCTGGCTTTGAAGCTGCTCTGCTGACCTGGTTCTCTGGCTCTAGAGCAGCTCTGCTGACCTGGTTCTCTCCCTCTAAAGCAGCTCTGCTGACCTGGTTCTCTGACTCTAAAGCAGCTCTGCTGACTTGGTTTCTCTGGATCTAAAGCAGCTCTGCAGACCTAGTTTCTCTGGCTCTAGAGCAGTTCTTCTGACCTGTTTCTCTGGCTCTAAAGCAGATCTTCTGACCTCGTTCTATGGCTCTAAAGCAGCTCTGCTGACCTGTTTCTCTGGCTCTACAATGGCTCTGCTGACCTGGTTCTGTTGCTCTAAAGCAGCTCTGCTGACCTGGTTCTCTGGCTCTAGAGCAGCGCTGCTAACCTGGTTCTCTGGCTCTAAAGCAGATCTTCTGGCCTGGTTCTCTGGCTCAAAAGCAGCTCTGCTGACCTGGTTCTCTGGCTCTAGAGCAGCTCTGCTGTCCTGAATCTTAGGCTCTAGAGCAGCTCTGCTGACCTAGTTATCTGGCTCTACAACGGCTCTGCTGACCTGGTTCTCTGGCTCTAAAGCAGCTCTACTGACCTAATGTTTCTCTGGCTCTAAAACAGCTCTGCTGACCTGGTTCTGTGGCTCTAAAGAAGCTCTGCTTACCTAGTTCTCTGGCTTTACAGCAGCTCTGCTGACGTGGTTCTCTGGCTCTGAAGCAGCTCTGCTGACCTGATGTTTCTCTGGCTCTAAAACATCGCTCTGCTGACCTGGTTCTGTGGCTCTAAAGAAGCTCTGTTGACCTAGTTCTCTGGCTCTACAGCAGCTCTGATGACCTGGTTGTCTGGCTCTAAAGAGGCTCTGCTGACCTGGTTCTCTGGCTCTAGAGCAGCTCTGGTGACCTGGTTCTATGGCTGTAAAGAATCTCCTCTGACCTGGTTCTCTGGCTCTACAGCAGCTCTGCTGAACTGGTTCTCTGCCTCTAGAGCAGCTCTGCTGACTTGGTTCTTAGGCTCGAGAGCAGCTCTGCTGACCTGGTTCTCTGGCTCTAAAGCAGCTCTGCTGACCTGGTTCTCAAGCATTCTGCTGACCTGATTCTCTGGCTCTAAAGCAGCTCTGCTGACCTGGTTCTATGGCTGTAAAGCGGCTCTACTGACATGGTTCTCTGGCTCTAAAGCAGCTCTGCTGATCTTGTTCTCTGGCTGTAGAGCAGCCCTGCTGGCCTTGTTCCTAGGCTTTAGAGCAGCTCTGCTGACTTGGTTCTGTGGCTCTATAACGACTCTGCTGACCTGGTTCTCTGCCTTTAGAGCAGCTCTGCTGACCTGGTTTCTATGGCTCTAAAGCAGCTCTGCTGACCTGTTGCTCTGACTCTAAAGCAATTCTGCTGACCTGGTTCTCTCCCTCTAAAGTAGCTCTGCTGACCTGGTTCTCTGGCTCTAAAGCAGCTCTACTGACCTGGTTCTCTGGCACTAAAGCTGCTCTGCTGACCTGGTGTCTCTCACGCTAAAGCAGCTCTGCTGACCTGGTTCTCTCCCTCTAAAGCAGCTCTGCTGACCTGGTTCTCTGGCTCTACGGCAGCTCTGCTGACCTGGTTCTCTCAGCCTAAAACAGCTCTGCTGATGTGGTTCCCTGGCTCTAAAGCAGATCTGCTGACCTGGTTCTCTCCCTCTAAAGCAGCTCTGCTGACCTGGTTCTCTGGCTCTACGGCATCTCTGCTGACCTGGTTCTCTGCCTCTAGAGCAGCTCTGCTGACCTGGTTCTTAGGCTATAGAGAAGCTCTGCTGACCTGGTGTCTATGGCTCTACAGCAGCTCTGCTGACCTGGTTCTCTGACTCTAGAGCAGCTCTGTTGACCTGGGTCTTAGGCTCTAGAGCAGCTCTGCTGACCTGGTTCTCTGGCTCTCAAGCAGCTCTGCTGACCTGATTCTCTGGCTCTAAAGCAACTCTGCTGACCTGGTTCTATGGCTCTAAAGCAGCTCTGCTGACCCGGTTCTCTGGCTTTGAAGCTGCTCTGCTGACCTGGTTCTCTGGCTCTAGAGCAGCTCTGCTGACCTGGTTCTGTCCCTCTAAAGCAGCCCTGCTGACCTGGTTCTCTGGCTCTAAAGCATGTCTGCTGACTTGGTTTCTCTGGCTCCAAAGCAGCTCTGCAGACCTAGTTTCTCTGGCTCTAGAGCAGCTCTGCTGACCTGTTTCTTTGGCTCTAAAGCAGCTCTTCTGACCTAGTTCTATGGCTCTAAAGCAGCTCTGCTGACCTGGTTCTCTGGTTCTACAATGGCTCTGCTGACCTGGTTCTGTTGCTCTAAAGCAGCTCTGCAGACCGGGTTCTCTTGCTCTAGGGCAGCTCTGCTAACCTGTTTATCTGGCTCTAAAGCAGATCTTCTGGCCTGGTTCTCCGGCTCTAAAGCAGCTCTGTTGACCTGGTTCTCTGTCTCTAGAGCAGCTCTGCTGTCCTGGATCTTAGGCTCTAGAGCAGCTCTGCTGACCTGGTTCTCTGGCTCTACAATGGGTCTGCTGACCTGGTTCTCTGGCTCTAAAGCAGCTCTGCTGACCTGGTTTCTCTGGCTCTACAGCAGCTCTGCTGACCTCGTTCTCAGGCTCTAGAGCAGCTCTGCTGATGTGGTTCTCTGGCTCTAGAGCAGCTCTGTTGACCTGGTTCTCTGGCTCTCAAGCAGCTCTGCTGACCTGGTTCTCTGGCTCTAAAGCAGCTCTGCTGACTTGGTTCTCTCTGTCTAAAGCAGCAATGCTGACCTGGTTTCTCTGGCTCTACAGCAGCTCTGCTGTCCTGGTTCTCTGCCTCAAGAGCAGTTCTGCTGACCTGGTTCTTAGGCTCTATAGCAGCTCTGCTGACCTGGTTTCTCTGGCTCTACAGCAGCTCTGCTGACCTGGTTCTCTGGCTCTAGAGCAGCTCTGCTGACCTGGTTCTCTGGCTCTAGAGCAGCTCTGCTGACCTGGTTCTCTAGCTCTAGAGCAGCTCTTCTGATGTGGTTCTGTGGCTGTAGAGGAGCCCTGCTGGCCTGGTTCTTAGGCTCTAGAGCAGCTCTGCTGACCTGGTTCTCTGGCTCTACAACGACTCTGCTGACCTGGTTCTCTGGCTCTAGAGCAGCTCTGCTGACCTGGTTCTATGGCTCTAAAGCAGCTCTGCTGACCTGGTTCTCTGACTTTAAAGCAACTCTGCTGACCTGGTTCTCTCACTCTAAAGCAGCTCTGCTGACCTGGTTCTCTGACTCTAAAGCAACTCTGCTGACCTGGTTCTCTCCCTCTATAGCAGCTCTGCTGACCTGGTTCTCTCCCTCTTAAGCAGCTCTGCTGACCTGGTTCTCTGGCTCTACAGCTGCTCTGCTGACATGGTTTTCTGCCTCTACAGCAGCTCTGCTAACCTGGTTTTTAGGCTCTAGAGCAGCTCTGCTGGCCTGGTGTCTATGGCTCTACAGCAGCTCTGCTGACCTGTTTCTCTGACTCTAGAGCAGCTCTGTTGACCTGGGTCTTAGGCTCTAGAGCAGCTCTGCTGACTTGCTTCTCTGTCTCTAAAGCAGCTCTGCTGACCTGGTTCTCTGGCTCTAAAGCAGCTCTGCTGACCTGGTTCTATGGCTATAAAGTAGCTCTGCTGACCTGGTTCTCTGGCTTTGAAGCTGCTCTGCTGACCTGGTTCTCTGGCTCTAGAGCAGCTCTGCTGACCTGGTTCTCTCCCTCTAAAGCAGCTCTGCTGACCTGGTTCTCTGACTCTAAAGCAGCTCTGCTGACTTGGTTTCTCTGGATCTAAAGCAGCTCTGCTGACCTAGTTTCTCTGGCTCTAGAGCAGTTCTTCTGACCTCGTTCTATGGCTCTAAAGCAGCTCTGCTGACCTGGTTCTCTGGCTCTACAATGGCTCTGCTGACCTGGTTCTGTTGCTCTAAAGCAGCTCTGCTGACCTGGTTCTCTGGCTCTAGAGCAGCGCTGCTAACCTGGTTCTCTGGCTCTAAATCAGATCTTCTGGCCTGGTTCTCTGGCTCTAACGCAGCTCTGCTGACCTGGTTCTATGGCTCTAAAGCAGCTCTGCTGACATGGTTCTCTGGCTTTGAAGCTGCTCTGCTGACCTGGTTCTCTGGCTCTAGAGCAGCTCTGCTGACCTGGTTCTCTCCCTCTAAAGCAGCTCTGCTGACTTGGTTTCTCAAGATCTAAAGCAGCTCTGCAGACCTAGTTTCTCTGGCTCTAGAGCAGTTCTTCTGACCTGTTTCTCTGGCTCTAAAGCAGATCTTCTGCCCTTGTTCTATGGCTCTAAAGCAGCTCTGCTGACCTGGTTCTCTGGCTCTACAATGGCTCTGCTGACCTGGTTCTGTTGCTCTAAAGCAGCTCTGCTAACCTGGTTCTCTGGCTCTAGAGCAGCGCTGCTAACCTGGTTCTCTGGCTCTAAAGCAGATCTTCTGGCCTGGTTCTCTGGCTCAAAAGCAGCTCTGCTGACCTGGTTCTCTGGCTCTAGAGCAGCTCTGCTGTCCTGAATCTTAGGCTCTAGAGCAGCTCTGCTGACCTAGTTCTCTGGCTCTACAACGGCTCTGCTGACCTGGTTCTCTGGCTCTAAAGCAGCTCTGCTGACCTGATGTTTCTCTGGCTCTAAACAGCTCTGCTGACCTGGTTCTGTGGCTCTAAAGAAGCTCTGCTGACCTAGTTCTCTGGCTTTACAGCAGCTCTGCTGACGTGGTTCTCTGGCTCTGAAGCAGCTCTGCTGACCTGATGTTTCTCTGGCTCTAAAACATATCGCTCTGCTGACCTGGTTCTGTGGCTCTAAAGAAGCTCTGTTGACCTAGTTCTCTGGCTCTACAGCAGCTCTGATGACCTGGTTGTCTGGCTCTAAAGAGGCTCGGCTGACCTGGTTCTCTGGCTCTAGAGCAGCTCTGGTGACCTGGTTCTATGGCTGTAAAGAATCTCTTCTGGCCTGGTTCTCTGACTCAAAAGCAGCTCTGCTGACCTGGTTCTCTGGCTCTAGAGCAGCTCTGCTGTCCTGAATCTTAGGCTCTAGAGCAGCTCTGCTGACCTGGTTCTCTGGCTCTACAACAGCTCTTCTGACCTAGTTCTATGGCTCTAAAGCAGCTCTGCTGACCTGGTTCTCTGGTTCTACAATGGCTCTGCTGACCTGGTTCTGTTGCTCTAAAGCAGCTCTGCAGACCGGGTTCTCTGGCTCTAGGGCAGCTCTGCTAACCTGTTTATCTGGCTCTAAAGCAGATCTTCTGGCCTGGTTCTCCGGCTCTAAAGCAGCTATTTTGACCTGGTTCTCTGTCTCTAGAGCAGCTCTGCTGTCCTGGATCTTAGGCTCTAGAGCAGCTCTGCTGACCTGGTTCTCTGGCTCTACAATGGGTCTGCTGACCTGGTTCTCTGGCTCTAAAGCAGCTCTGCTGACCTGGTTTCTCTGGCTCTACAGCAGCTCTGCTGACCTGGTTCTCTGGCTCCAAAGCAGCTCTGCTGAACTGGTTCTCTGTCTCTAGAGCAGCTCTGTTGACCTCGTTCTCAGGCTCTAGAGCAGCTCTGCTGATGTGGTTCTCTGGCTCTAGAGCAGCTCTGTTGACCTGGTTCTCTGGCTCTCAAGCAGCTCTGCTGACCTGGTTCTCTGGCTCTAAAGCAGCTCTGCTGACTTGGTTCTCTCTGTCTAAAGCAGCAATGCTGACCTGGTTTCTCTGGCTCTACAGCAGCTCTGCTGTCCTGGTTCTCTGCCTCAAGAGCAGTTCTGCTGACCTGGTTCTTAGGCTCTATAGCAGCTCTGCTGACCTGGTTTCTCTGGCTCTACAGCAGCTCTGCTGACCTGGTTCTCTGGCTCTAGAGCAGCTCTGCTGACCTGGTTCTCTGGCTCTAGAGCAGCTC
This sequence comes from Triturus cristatus, assembly GCF_964204655.1. Lineage (NCBI taxonomy): Eukaryota > Metazoa > Chordata > Amphibia > Caudata > Salamandridae > Triturus > Triturus cristatus. The sequence continues at coordinate 1,163,310,584 of NC_140579.1, forward strand.
TGCTGACCTGGTTCTCTAGCTCTAGAGCAGCTCTTCTGATGTGGTTCTGTGGCTGTAGAGGAGCCCTGCTGGCCTGGTTCTTAGGCTCTAGAGCAGCTCTGCTGACCTGGTTCTCTGGCTCTACAACGACTCTGCTGACCTGGTTCTCTGGCTCTAGAGCAGCTCTGCTGACCTGGTTCTATGGCTCTAAAGCAGCTCTGCTGACCTGGTTCTCTGACTCTAAAGCAACTCTGCTGACCTGGTTCTCTCACTCTAAAGCAGCTCTGCTGACCTGGTTCTCTGACTCTAAAGCAACTCTGCTGACCTGGTTCTCTCCCTCTAAATCAGCTCTGCTGACCTGGTTCTCTCCCTCTTAAGCAGCTCTGCTGACCTGGTTCTCTGGCTCTACAGCTGCTCTGCTGACATGGTTTTCTGCCTCTACAGCAGCTCTGCTAACCTGGTTTTTAGGCTCTAGAGCAGCTCTGCTGGCCTGGTGTCTATGGCTCTACAGCAGCTCTGCTGACCTGTTTCTCTGACTCTAGAGCAGCTCTGTTGACCTGGGTCTTAGGCTCTAGAGCAGCTCTGCTGACTTGCTTCTCTGTCTCTAAAGCAGCTCTGCTGACCTGGTTCTCTGGCTCTAAAGCAGCTCTGCTGACCTGGTTCTATGGCTATAAAGTAGCTCTGCTGACCTGGTTCTCTGGCTTTGAAGCTGCTCTGCTGACCTGGTTCTCTGGCTCTAGAGCAGCTCTGCTGACCTGGTTCTCTCCCTCTAAAGCAGCTCTGCTGACCTGGTTCTCTGACTCTAAAGCAGCTCTACTGACTTGGTTTCTCTGGATCTAAAGCAGCTCTGCTGACCTAGTTTCTCTGGCTCTAGAGCAGTTCTTCTGACCTGTTTCTCTGGCTCTAAAGCAGATCTTCTGACCTCGTTCTATGGCTCTAAAGCAGCTCTGCTGACCTGGTTCTCTGGCTCTACAATGGCTCTGCTGACCTGGTTCTGTTGCTCTAAAGCAGCTCTGTTGACCTGGTTCTCTGGCTCTAGAGCAGCGCTGCTAACCTGGTTCTCTGGCTCTAATTCAGATCTTCTGGCCTGGTTCTCTGGCTCTACCGCAGCTCTGCTGACCTGGTTCTATGGCTCTAAAGCAGCTCTGCTGACATGGTTCTCTGGCTTTGAAGCTGCTCTGCTGACCTGGTTCTCTGGCTCTAGAGCAGCTCTGCTGACCTGGTTCTCTCCCTCTAAAGCAGCTCTGCTGACTTGGTTTCTCTGGATCTAAAGCAGCTCTGCAGACCTAGTTTCTCTGGCTCTAGAGCAGTTCTTCTGACCTGTTTCTCTGGCTCTAAAGCAGATCTTCTGCCCTTGTTCTATGGCTCTAAAGCAGCTCTGCTGACCTGGTTCTCTGGCTCTACAATGGCTCTGCTGACCTGGTTCTGTTGCTCTAAAGCAGCTCTGCTAACCTGGTTCTCTGGCTCTAGAGCAGCGCTGCTAACCTGGTTCTCTGGCTCTAAAGCAGATCTTCTGGCCTGGTTCTCTGGCTCAAAAGCAGCTCTGCTGACCTGGTTCTCTGGCTCTAGAGCAGCTCTGCTGTCCTGAATCTTAGGCTCTAGAGCAGCTCTGCTGACCTAGTTCTCTGGCTCTACAACGGCTCTGCTGACCTGGTTCTCTGGCTCTAAAGCAGCTCTGCTGACATGATGTTTCTCTGGCTCTAAAACAGCTCTGCTGACCTGGTTCTGTGGCTCTAAAGAAGCTCTGCTGACCTAGTTCTCTGGCTTTACAGCAGCTCTGCCGACGTGGTTCTCTGGCTCTGAAGCAGCTCTGCTGACCTGATGTTTCTCTGGCTCTAAAACATATCGCTCTGCTGACCTGGTTCTGTGGCTCTAAAGAAGCTCTGTTGACCTAGTTCTCTGGCTCTACAGCAGCTCTGATGACCTGGTTGTCTGGCTCTAAAGAGGCTCGGCTGACCTGGTTCTCTGGCTCTAGAGCAGCTCTGGTGACCTGGTTTTATGGCTGTAAAGAATCTCTTCTGGCCTGGTTCTCTGGCTCAAAAGCAGCTCTGCTGACCTGGTTCTCTGGCTCTAGAGCAGCTCTGCTGTCCTGAATCTTAGGCTCTAGAGCAGCTCTGCTGACCTGGTTCTCTGGCTCTACAACGGCTCTGCTGACCTGGTTCTCTGGCTCTAAAGCAGCTCTGCTGACCTGATGTTTCTCTTGCTCTAAAACAGCTCTGCTGACCTGGTTCTGTGGCTCTAAAGAAGCTCTGCTGACCTAGTTCTCTGGCTTTACAGCAGCTCTGCTGACGTGGTTCTCTGGCTCTGAAGCAGCTCTGCTGACCTGATGTTTCTCTGGCTCTAATACATCGCTCTGCTGACCTGGTTCTGTGGCTCTAAAGAAGCTCTGTTGACCTAGTTCTCTGGCTCTACAGCAGCTCTGATGACCTGGTTGTCTGGCTCTAAAGAGGCTCTGCTGACCTGGTTCTCTGGCTCTAGAGCAGCTCTGGTGACCTGGTTCTATGGCTGTAAAGAACCTCCTCTGACCTGGTTCTCTGGCTCTACAGCAGCTCTGCTGAACTGGTTCTCTGTCTCTAGAGCAGCTCTGCTGACCTGGTTCTCTGGCTCTAAAGCAGCTCTGCTGACCTGGTTCTCAAGCATTCTTCTGACCTGATTCTCTGGCTCTAAAGCAGCTCTGCTGACCTGGTTCTATGGCTGTAAAGCGGCTCTACTGACATGGTTCTCTGGCTCTAAAGCAGCTCTGCTGGCCTTGTTCTTAGTCTTTAGAGCAGCTCTGCTGACTTGGTTCTGTGGCTCTATAACGACTCTGCTGACCTGGTTCTCTGCCTTTAGAGCAGCTCTGCTGACCTGGTTTCTATGGCTCTAAAGCAGCTCTGCTGACCTGTTGCTCTGACTCTAAAGCTACTCTGCTGACCTGGTTCTCTCCCTCTAAGGTAGCTCTGCTGACCTGGTTCTCTGGCTCTAAAGCAGCTCTGCTGACCTGGTTCTCTGGCTCTAAAGCAGCTCTGCTGACCTGGTTCTCTCCCTCAAAAACAGCTCTGCTGACCTGGTTCTCTGGCTCTACGGCAGCTCTGCTGACCTTGTTCTCTGCCTCTAGAGCAGCTCTGCTGACCTCGTTCTTAGGCTCTAGAGCAGCTGTGATGACCTGGTTTCTATGGCTCTACAGCAGCTCTGCTGACCTGGTTCTCTGACTCTAGAGCAGCTCTGTTGACCTGGGTCTTAGCCTCTAGAGCAGCTCTGCTGACCTGGTTCTCTGGCTCTAAAGCAGCTCTGCTGACCTGGTTCCCTGGCTCTAAAGCAGCTCTGCTGACCTGGTCTATGGCTCTAAAGCAGCTATGCTAACCTGGTTCTCTGGCTTTGAAGAATCTCTGCTGACCGGGTTCTCTGGCTCTAGAGCAGCTCTGGTGACCTGGTTCTATGGCTGTAAAGAATCTCCTTTGGCCTGGTTCTCTGGCTCTACAGCAGCTCTGCTGAACTGGTTCTCTGCCTCTAGAGCAGCTCTGCTGACTTGGTTCTTAGGCTCGAGAGCAGCTCTGCTGACCTGGTTCTCTGGCTCTAAAGCAGCTCTGCTGACTTGGTTCTCAAGCATTCTGCTGACCTGGTTCTCTGGCTCTAAAGCAGCTCTGCTGACCTGGTTCTATGGCTGTAAAGCGGCTCTACTGACATGGTTCTCTGGCTCTAAAGCAGCTCTGCTGATCTTGTTCTCTGGCTGTAGAGCAGCCCTGCTGGCCTTGTTCTTAGGCTTTAGAGCAGCTCTGCTGACTTGGTTCTCTGTCTCTATAACGACTCTGCTGAACTGGTTCTCTGCCTTTAGAGTAGCTCTGCTGACCTGGTTTCTATGGCTCTAAAGCAGCTCTGCTGACCTGTTTCTCTGACTCTAAAGCAACTCTGCTGACCTGGTGGTTCTCTCCCTCTAAAGCAGCTCTGCTGACCTGGTTCTCTGGCTCTAAGGCAGCTCTGCTGACCTGGTTCTCCCCCTCTAAAGCAGCTCTGCTGACCTGGTTCTCTCCCTCTAAAGCAGCTCTGCTGACCTGGTTCTCTGGCTCTACGGCAGCTCTGCTGACCTTGTTCTCTGCCTCTAGAGCAGCTCTGCTGACCTCGTTCTTAGGCTCTAGAGCAGCTGCGCTGACCTGGTTTCTATGGCTCTACAGCAGCTCTGCTGACCTGGTTCTCTGACTCTAGAGCAGCTCTGTTGACCTGGGTCTTAGGCTCTAGAGCAGCTTTGCTGACCTGGTTCTCTGGCTCTAAAGCATCTCTGCTGACCTGGTTCTCTGGCTCTAAAGCAGCTCTGCTGACCTGGTCTATGGCTCTAAAGCAGCTCTGCTGACCTGGTTCTCTGGCTTGGAAGAATCTCTGCTGACCGGGTTCTCTGGCTCTAGAGCAGCTCTGCTGACCTGGTTCTTTCGCTCTATAACGACTCTGCTGACCTGGTTCTCTGGCTCTAAAGCAGCTCTGCTGACCTGGTTCTCCCCCTCTAAAGCAGCTCTGCTGACCTGGTTCTCTCCCTCAAAAACAGCTCTGCTGACCTGGTTCTCTGGCTCTACGGCAGCTCTGCTGACCTTGTTCTCTGCCTCTAGAGCAGCTCTGCTGACCTCGTTCTTAGGCTCTAGAGCAGCTGTGATGACCTGGTTTCTATGGCTCTACAGTAGCTCTGCTGACCTGGTTCTCTGACTCTAGAGCAGCTCTGTTGACCTGGGTCTTAGGCTCTAGAGCAGCTCTGCTGACCTGGTTCTCTGGCTCTAAAGCAGCTCTGCAGACCTGGTTCTCTGGCTCTAAAGCAGCTCTGCTGACCTGGTCTATGGCTCTAAAGCAGCTCTGCTGACCTGGTTCTCTGGCTTTGAAGAATCTCTGCTGACCGGGTTCTCTGGCTCTAGAGCAGCTCTGGTGACCTGGTTCTATGGCTGTAAAGAATCTCCTTTGACCTGGTTCTCTGGCTCTACAGCAGCTCTGCTGAACTGGTTCTCTGCCTCTAGAGCAGCTCTGCTGACTTGGTTCTTAGGCTCGAGAGCAGCTCTGCTGACCTGGTTCTCTGGCTCTAAAGCAGCTCTGCTGTCCTGGTTCTCAAGCATTCTGCTGACCTGGTTCTCTGGCTCTAAAGCAGCTCTGCTGACCTGGTTCTATGGCTGTAAAGTGGCTCTACTGACATGGTTCTCTGGCTCTAAAGCAGCTCTGCTGATCTTGTTCTCTGGCTGTAGAGCAGCTCTGCTGGCCTTGTTCTTAGGCTTTAGAGCAGCTCTGCTGACTTGGTTCTCTGTCTCTATAACGACTCTGCTGAACTGGTTCTCTGCCTTTAGAGTAGCTCTGCTGACCTGGTTTCTATGGCTCTAAAGCAGCTCTGCTGACCTGTTTCTCTGACTCTAAAGCAACTCTGCTGACCTGGTGGTTCTCTCCCTCTAAAGCAGCTCTGCTGACCTGGTTCTCTGGCTCTAAAGCAGCTCTGCTGACCTGGTTCTCCCCCTCTAAAGCAGCTCTGCTGACCTGGTTCTCTCCCTCTAAAGCAGCTCTGCTGACCTGGTTCTCTGACTCTACGGCAGCTCTGCTGACCTTGTTCTCTGCCTCTAGAGCAGCTCTGCTGACCTCGTTCTTAGGCTCTAGAGCAGCTGCGCTGACCTGGTTTCTATGGCTCTACAGCAGCTCTGCTGACCTGGTTCTCTGACTCTAGAGCAGCTCTGTTGACCTGAGTCTTAGGCTCTAGAGCAGCTCTGCTGACCTGGTTCTCTGGCTCTAAAGCATCTCTGCTGACCTGGTTCTCTGGCTCTAAAGCATCTCTGCTGACCTGGTCTATGGCTCTAAAGCAGCTCTGCTGACCTGGTTCTCTGGCTTGGAAGAATCTCTGCTGACCGGGTTCTCTGGCTCTAGAGCAGCTCTGCTGACCTGGTTCTTTCGCTCTAAAGCAGCTCTGCTGACCTGGTTCTTTCGCTCTAAAGCAGCTCTGCTGACCTGGTTCTCTGGCTCTACAATGGCTCTGCTGACCTGGTTCTGTTGCTCTAAAGCAGCATTGCTGACCTGGTTCTCTGGCTCTAGAGCAGCTCTGCTAACCTGGTTCTCTGCCTGTAGAGCAGCTCTGCTGTCCTGTTTTTTATCCTCTGGAGCAGCTTGGCTGACCTGGTTCTCTGGCTCTACAACGGCTCTGCTGACCTGGTTCTCTGGCTCAGAAGCAGCTCTGCTGACCTGGTGGTTATCTGGCTCTAAAACAGCTCTGCTGACCTGGTTCTGTGGCACTAAAGACGCTCTCCTGACCTAGTTCTCTGGCTCTACAGTAGCTCTGCTGACCTGGTTCTCTGGCTCTACAGCAGTTCTGATGACCTGGTTCTCTGGCTCTAAAGAGGCTCTGTTGACCTGGTTCTCTGGCTCTAGAGCAGCTCTGATGACCTGCTTCTATGGCTGTAAAGAATCTCCTCTGAACTGGTTCTATGGCTCTACAGCAGCTCTGCTGAACTGGTTCTCTGCCCCTAGAGCAGCTCTTCTGACTTGGATCTTAGGCTTGAGAGCAGCTCTGCTGACCTTGTTCTCTGGCTCTAAAGCAGCTCTGCTGACCTGGTTCTCAAGCAGTTCTGCTGCCCTGGTTCTCTGGCTCTAAAGCGGCTCTGCTTACCTGGTTCTCTGACTCTAAAGCAGCTCTGCTGACCTGGTTCTTAGGCTTTAGAGCAGCTCTGCTGACCTGGTTTATATGGCTCTACAGCAGCTCTGCTGACCTGGTTCTCTGGCTCTAGAGCCGCTCTGTTGACCTGGGTCTTAGGCTCTAAAGCAGCTCTGCTGACCTGTTTGTATGGCTGTGAGGCAGCTCTGCTGACCTGGTTCTCTGGCTCTAAAGCAGCTCTGCTGACCTGGTTCTATGGCTCTAAAGCAGCTCTGCTGACCTGGTTCTATGGCTCTAAAGCTGCTCTGCTGACCTAGTTCTGTGGCTTTGAAACAGCTCTGCTGCCCTGGTTCTCTGGCTCTAAAGCAGGTCAGCTGACCTGGTTCTCTCCCTCTAAAGTAGCTCTGCTGACCTGGTTCTCTGGCACTAAAGCAGCTCTGCTGACCTGGTGTCTGTGGCTCTACAGCAGCTCTGCTGACCTGGTTCTCTGACTCTAGAGCAGCTCTGTTGACCTGGGTCTTAGGCTCTAGAGCAGCTCTGCTGACCTGGTTCTCTGGCTCTAAAGCAGCTCTGCTGACCTGGTTCTCTGGATCTAAAGCAGCTCTGCTGACCTGGTTCTATGGCTCTAAAGCAGCTCTGCTGACCTGGTTCTCTGGCTTTGAAGCTGCTCTCCTGACCTAGTTCTCTGGCTCTAGAGCAGCTCTGCTGACCTGGTTCTCTCCCTCTAAAGCAGCTCTGCTGACCTGGTTCTCTGGCTCTAAAGCAGCTCTGCTGACTTGGTTTCTCTGGCGCTAAAGCAGCCCTGCAGACCTAGTTTCTCTGGCTCTAGAGCATCTCTGCTGACCTGTTTCTCTGGCTTTAAAGCAGCTCTTCTGACCTGGTTCTATGACTCTAAAGCGGCTCTGCTGACCTGGTTCTCTGGCTCTACAATGGCTCTGCTGACCTGGTCCTGTTGCTCTAAAGCAGCTCTGCAGTCCTGGTTCTCTGTCTCTAGAGCAGCTCTGCTGACCTGGTTCTATGGCTGTAAAGAATCTCCTCTGACCTGGTTCTCTGGCTCTACAGCAGCTCTGCTGAACTGGTTCTCTGCCTCTAGAGCAGCTCTGCTGACCTGGTTCTTAAACTCGAGAGCAGCTCTGCTGACCTGGTTCTCTGGCTCTAAAGCAGCTCTGCTGACCTGGTTCTCAAGCAGTTCTGCTGACCTGGTTCTCTGGCTATAAAGCAGCTCTGCTTACCTGGTTCTCTGACTCTAAAGCAGCTCTGCTGACCTGGTTCTATGGCTGTAAAGCGGCTCTGCTAACATGGTTCTCTGGCTCTAAAGGAGCTCTGCTGACCTTGTTCTCTGGCTGTAGAGCAGCCCTGCTGGCCTGGTTCTTAGGCTCTAGAGCAGCTCTGCTGACTTGGTTCTCTGGCTCTATAACGACTCTGCTGACCTGGTTCTCTGCCTTTAGAGCAGCTCTGCTGACCTGGTTTCTATGGCTCTAAAGCATCTCTGCTGACCTGTTTCTCTAACTCTAAAGCAACTCTGCTGACCTGGTTCTCTCCCTCTAAAGCAGCTCTGTTGACCTTATTCTCTGGCTCTAAAGCAGCTCTGCTGACCTGGTTCTCTGGCTCTAAAGCAGCTCTGCTGACCTGGTTCTCTCCCTCTAAAGCAGCTCTGCTGACCTGTTTCTCTGGCTCTACGGCTGCTCTGCTGACCTTGTTCTCTGCCTCTAGAGCAGCTCCGCTGACCTCGTTCTTAGGCTCTAGAGCAGCTGTGCTGACCTGGTTTCTATGGCTCTACAGCAGCTCTGCTGACCTGGTTCTCTGACTCTAGAGCAGCTCTGTTGACCTGGGTCTTAGGCTCTAGAGCAGCTCTGCTGACCTGGTTCTCTGGCTCTAAAGCAGCTCTGCTGACCTGGTTCTCTGGCTCTAAAGCAGCTCTGCTGACCTGGTCTATGGCTCTAAAGCAGCTCTGCTGAGCTGGTTCTCTGGCTTTGAAGAATCTCTGCTGACCGGGTTCTCTGGCTCTAGAGCAGCTCTGCTGACCTGGTTCTTTCGCTCTAAAGCAGCCCTGCTGACCTGGTTCTTTCGCTCTAAAGCAGCTCTGCTGTCCTGGTTCTCTTGCTCTACAATGGCTCTGCTGACCTGGTTCTGTTGCTCTAAAGCAGCATTGCTGACCTGGTTCTCTGGCTCTAGAGCAGCTCTGCTAACCTGGTTCTCTGGCTCTAAAGCAGATCTGCTGGCATGGTTCACTGGCTCTAAAGCAGCTCTGCTGACCTGGTTCTCTGCCTGTAGAGCAGCTCTGCTGTCCTGGTTCTTAGGCTCTAGAGCAGCTTTGCTGACCTGGTTCTCTGGCTCTACAACGGCTCTGCTGACCTGGTTCTCTGGCTCTAAAGCAGCTCTGCTGACCCGGTGGTTATCTGGCTCTAAAACAGCTCTGCTGACCTGGTTCTGTGGCACTAAAGACGCTCTCCTGACCTAGTTCTCTGGCTCTACAGTAGCTCTGCTGACCTGGTTCTCTGGCTCTACAGCAGTTTTGATGACCTGGTTCTCTGGCTCTAAAGAGGCTCTGCTGACCTGGTTCTCTGGCTCTAGAGCAGCTCTGCTGACCTGCTTCTATGGCTGTAAAGAATCTCCTCTGAACTGGTTCTATGGCTCTACAGCAGCTCTGCTGAACTGGTTCTTTGCCCCAAGAGCAGCTCTTCTGACCTGGATCTTAGGCTTGAGAGCAGCTCTGCTGACGTTGTTCTCTGGCTCTAAAGCAGCTCTGCTGACCTGGTTCTCAAGCAGTTCTGCTGACCTGGTTCTCTGGCTCTAAAGCGGCTCTGCTTACCTGGTTCTCTGACTCTAAAGCAGCTCTGCTGACCTGGTTCTTAGGCTTTAGAGCAGCTCTGCTGACCTGGTTTCTATGGCTCTACAGCAGCTCTGCTGACCTGGTTCTCTGGCTCTAGAGCCGCTCTGTTGACCTGGGTCTTATGCTCTAGAGCAGCTCTGCTGACCTGGTTGAATGGCTGTGAGGCAGCTCGCTGACCTGGTTCTCTGGCTCTAAAGCAGCTCTGCTGACCTGGTTCTATGGCTCTAAAGCTGCTCTGCTGACCTGGTTCTGTTGCTTTGAAACAGCTCTGCTGCCCTGGTTCTCTGGCTCTAAAGCAGGTCAGCTGACCTGGTTCTCTCCCTCTAAAGTAGCTCTGCTGACCTGGTTCTCTGGCACTAAAGCAGCTCTGCTGACCTGGTGTCTCTGGCGCTAAAGCAGCTCTGCTGACCTGGTTCTCTCCCTCTAAAGCAGCTCTGCTGACCTGGTTCTCTGGCTCTACGGCACCTCTGCTGAACAGGTTCTCTCCCATTAAAGCAGCTCTGCTGACCTGGTTCTCTGGCTCTAAAGCAGATCTGCTGACCTGGTTCTATCCCTCTAAAGCAGCTCTGCTGACCTGGTTCTCTAGCTCTACGGCAACTCTGCTGACCTGGTTCTCTGCCTCTAGAGCAGCTCTTCTGACCTGGTTCTTAGGCTCTAGAGCAGCTCTGCTGACCTGGTGTCTATGGCTCTACAGCAGCTCTGCTGACCTGGTTCTCTGACTCTAGAGCAGCTCTGTTGACCTGGGTCTTAGGCTCTAGAGCAGCTCTGCTGACCTGGTTCTCTGGCTCTAAAGCAGCTCTGCTGACCTGGTTCTCTGGCTCTAAAGCAGCTCTGCTGACCTGGTTCTATGGCTCTAAAGCAGCTCTGCTGACCTGGTTCTCAAGCATTCTGCTGACCTGGTTCTCTGGCTCTAAAGCAGCTCTGCTGACCTGGTTCTATGGCTGTAAAGCGGCTCTACTGACATGGTTCTCTGGCACTAAAGCAGCTCTGCTGATCTTGTTCTCTGGCTGTAGAGCAGCCCTGCTGGCCTTGTTCTTAGGCTTTAGAGCAGCTCTGCTGACTTGGTTCTCTGTCTCTATAACGACTCTGCTGAACTGGTTCTCTGCCTTTAGAGTAGCTCTGCTGACCTGGTTTCTATGGCTCTAAAGCAGCTCTGCTGACCTGTTTCTCTGACTCTAAAGCAACTCTGCTGACCTGGTGGTTCTCTCCCTCTAAAGCAGCTCTGCTGACCTGGTTCTCTGGCTCTAAAGCAGCTCTGCTGACCTGGTTCTCCCCCTCTAAAGCAGCTCTGCTGACCTGGTTCTCTCCCTCTAAAGCAGCTCTGCTGACCTGGTTCTCTGGCTCTACGGCAGCTCTGCTGACCTTGTTCTCTGCCTCTAGAGCAGCTCTGCTGACCTTGTTCTTAGGCTCTAGAGCAGCTGCGCTGACCTGGTTTCTATGGCTCTACAGCAGCTCTGCTGACCTGGTTCTCTGACTCTAGAGCAGCTCTGTTGACCTGGGTCTTAGGCTCTAGAGCAGCTCTGCTGACCTGGTTCTCTGGCTCTAAAGCATCTCTGCTGACCTGGTTCTCTGGCTCTAAAGCAGCTCTGCTGACCTGGTCTATGGCTCTAAAGCAGCTCTGCTGACCTGGTTCTCTGGCTTGGAAGAATCTCTGCTGACCGGGTTCTCTGGCTCTATTGCAGCTCTGCTGACCTGGTTCTTTCGCTCTAAAGCAGCTCTGCTGACCTGGTTCTTTCGCTCTAAAGCAGCTCTGCTGACCTGGTTCTCTGGCTCTACAATGGCTCTGCTGACCTGGTTCTGTTGCTCTAAAGCAGCATTGCTGACCTGGTTCTCTGGCTCTAGAGCAGCTCTGCTAACCTGGTTCTCTGCCTGTAGAGCAGCTCTGCTGTCCTGGTTCTTATCCTCTAGAGCAGCTTGGCTGACCTGGTTCTCTGGCTCTACAACGGCTCTGCTGACCTGGTTCTCTGGCTCAGAAGCAGCTCTGCTGACCTGGTGGTTATCTGGCTCTAAAACAGCTCTGCTGACCTGGTTCTGTGGCACTAAAGACGCTCTCCTGACCTAGTTCTCTGGCTCTACAGTAGCTCTGCTGACCTGGTTCTCTGGCTCTACAGCAGTTCTGATGACCTGGTTCTCTGGCTCTAAAGAGGCTCTGCTGACCTGGTTCTCTGGCTCTAGAGCAGCTCTGCTGACCTGCTTCTATGGCTGTAAAGAATCTCCTCTGAACTGGTTCTATGGCTCTACAGCAGCTCTGCTGAACTGGTTCTTTGCCCCAAGAGCAGCTCTTCTGACCTGGATCTTAGGCTTGAGAGCAGCTCTGCTGACGTTGTTCTCTGGCTCTAAAGCAGCTCTGCTGACCTGGTTCTCAAGCAGTTCTGCTGACCTGGTTCTCTGGCTCTAAAGCGGCTCTGCTTACCTGGTTCTCTGACTCTAAAGCAGCTCTGCTGACCTGGTTCTTAGGCTTTAGAGCAGCTCTGCTGACCTGGTTTCTATGGCTCTACAGCAGCTCTGCTGACCTGGTTCTCTGGCTCTAGAGCCGCTCTGTTGACCTGGGTCTTAGGCTCTAGAGCAGCTCTGCTGACCTGGTTGAATGGCTGTGAGGCAGCTCGCTGACCTGGTTCTCTGGCTCTAAAGCAGCTCTGCTGACCTGGTTCTATGGCTCTAAAGCTGCTCTGCTGACCTGGTTCTGTTGCTTTGAAACAGCTCTGCTGCCCTGGTTCTCTGGCTCTAAAGCAGGTCAGCTGACCTGGTTCTCTCCCTCTAAAGTAGCTCTGCTGACCTGGTTCTCTGGCACTAAAGCAGCTCTGCTGACCTGGTGTCTCTGGCGCTAAAGCAGCTCTGCTGACCTGGTTCTCTCCCTCTAAAGCAGCTCTGCTGACCTGGTTCTCTGGCTCTACGGCAGCTCTGCTGAACAGGTTCTCTCCCATTAAAGCAGCTCTGCTGACCTGGTTCTCTGGCTCTAAAGCAGATCTGCTGACCTGGTTCTATCCCTCTAAAGCAGCTCTGCTGACCTGGTTCTCTAGCTCTACGACAACTCTGCTGACCTGGTTCTCTGCCTCTAGAGCAGCTCTTCTGACCTGGTTCTTAGGCTCTAGAGCAGCTCTGCTGACCTGGTGTCTATGGCTCTACAGCAGCTCTGCTGACCTGGTTCTCTGACTCTAGAGCAGCTCTGTTGACCTGGGTCTTAGGCTCTAGAGCAGCTCTGCTGACCTGGTTCTCTGGCTCTAAAGCAGCTCTGCTCACCTGGTTCTCTGGCTCTAAAGCAGCTCTGCTGACCTGGTTCTATGGCTCTAAAGCAGCTCTGCTGACCTGGTTCTCAAGCATTCTGCTGACCTGGTTCTCTGGCTCTAAAGCAGCTCGGCTGACCTGGTTCTATGGCTGTAAAGCGGCTCTACTGACATGGTTCTCTGGCACTAAAGCAGCTCTGCTGATCTTGTTCTCTGGCTGTAGAGCAGCCCTGCTGGCCTTGTTCTTAGGCTTTAGAGCAGCTCTGCTGACTTGGTTCTCTGTCTCTATAACGACTCTGCTGAACTGGTTCTCTGCCTTTAGAGTAGCTCTGCTGACCTGGTTTCTATGGCTCTAAAGCAGCTCTGCTGACCTGTTTCTCTGACTCTAAAGCAACTCTCCTGACCTGGTGGTTCTCTCCCTCTAAAGCAGCTCTGCTGACCTGGTTCTCTGGCTCTAAAGCAGCTCTGCTGACCTGGTTCTCCCCCTCTAAAGCAGCTCTGCTGACCTGGTTCTCTCCCTCTAAAGCAGCTCTGCTGACCTGGTTCTCTGGCTCTACGGCAGCTCTGCTGACCTTGTTCTCTGCCTCTAGAGCAGCTCTGCTGACCTTGTTCTTAGGCTCTAGAGCAGCTGCGCTGACCTGGTTTCTATGGCTCTACAGCAGCTCTGCTGACCTGGTTCTCTGACTCTAGAGCAGCTCTGTTGACCTGGGTCTTAGGCTCTAGAGCAGCTCTGCTGACCTGGTTCTCTGGCTCTAAAGCATCTCTGCTGACCTGGTTCTCTGGCTCTAAAGCAGCTCTGCTGACCTGGTCTATGGCTCTAAAGCAGCTCTGCTGACCTGGTTCTCTGGCTTGGAAGAATCTCTGCTGACCGGGTTCTCTGGCTCTATTGCAGCTCTGCTGACCTGGTTCTTTCGCTCTAAAGCAGCTCTGCTGACCTGGTTCTTTCGCTCTAAAGCAGCTCTGCTGACCTGGTTCTCTGGCTCTACAATGGCTCTGCTGACCTGGTTCTGTTGCTCTAAAGCAGCATTGCTGACCTGGTTCTCTGGCTCTAGAGCAGCTCTGCTAACCTGGTTCTCTGCCTGTAGAGCAGCTCTGCTGTCCTGGTTCTTATCCTCTAGAGCAGCTTGGCTGACCTGGTTCTCTGGCTCTACAACGGCTCTGCTGACCTGGTTCTCTGGCTCAGAAGCAGCTCTGCTGACCTGGTGGTTATCTGGCTCTAAAACAGCTCTGCTGACCTGGTTCTGTGGCACTAAAGACGCTCTCCTGACCTAGTTCTCTGGCTCTACAGTAGCTCTGCTGACCTGGTTCTCTGGCTCTACAGCAGTTCTGATGACCTGGTTCTCTGGCTCTAAAGAGGCTCTGCTGACCTGGTTCTCTGGCTCTAGAGCAGCTCTGCTGACCTGCTTCTATGGCTGTAAAGAATCTCCTCTGAACTGGTTCTATGGCTCTACAGCAGCTCTGCTGCACTGGTTCTCTGCCCCTAGAGCAGCTCTTCTGACTTGGATCTTAGGCTTGAGAGCAGCTCTGCTGACCTTGTTCTCTGGCTCTAAAGCAGCTCTGCTGACCTGGTTCTCAAGCAGTTCTGCTGCCCTGGTTCTCTGGCTCTAAAGCGGCTCTGCTTACCTGGTTCTCTGACTCTAAAGCAGCTCTGCTGACCTGGTTCTTAGGCTTTAGAGCAGCTCTGCTGACCTGGTTTATATGGCTCTACAGCAGCTCTGCTGACCTGGTTCTCTGGCTCTAGAGCCGCTCTGTTGACCTGGGTCTTAGGCTCTAGAGCAGCTCTGCTGACCTGTTTGTAGGGCTGTGAGGCAGCTCTGCTGACCTGGTTCTCTGGCTCTAAAGCAGCTCTGCTGACCTGGTTCTATGGCTCTAAAGCAGCTCTGCTGACCTGGTTCTATGGCTCTAAAGCTGCTCTGCTGACCTGGTTCTGTGGCTTTGAAACAGCTCTGCTGCCCTCTTTCTCTGGCTCTAAAGCAGGTCAGCTGACCTGGTTCTCTCCCTCTAAAGTAACTCTGCTGACCTGGTTCTCTGGCACTAAAGCAGCTCTGCTGACCTGGTGTCTGTGGCTCTACAGCAGCTCTGCTGACCTGGTTCTCTGACTCTAGAGCAGCTCTGTTGACCTGGGTCTTAGGCTCTAGAGCAGCTCTGCTGACCTGGTTCTCTGGCTCTAAAGCAGCTCTGCTGACCTGGTTCTCTGGATCTAAAGCAGCTCTGCTGACCTGGTTCTATGGCTCTAAAGCAGCTCTGCTGACCTGGTTCTCTGGCTTTGAAGCTGCTCTCCTGACCTAGTTCTCTGGCTCTAGAGCAGCTCTGCTGACCTGGTTCTCTCCCTCTAAAGCAGCTCTGCTGACCTGGTTCTCTGGCTCTAAAGCAGCTCTGCTGACTTGGTTTCTCTGGCGCTAAAGCAGCCCTGCAGACCTAGTTTCTCTTGCTCTAGAGCATCTCTGATGACCTGTTTCTCTGGCTTTAAAGCAGCTCTTCTGACCTGGTTCTATGACTCTAAAGCGGCTCTGCTGACCTGGTTCTCTGGCTCTACAATGGCTCTGCTGACCTGGTCCTGTTGCTCTAAAGCAGCTCTGCAGTCCTGGATCTCTGTCTCTAGAGCAGCTCTGCTGACCTGGTTCTATGGCTGTAAAGAATCTCCTCTGACCTGGTTCTCTGGCTCTACAGCAGCTCTGCTGAACTGGTTCTCTGCCTCTAGAGCAGCTCTGCTGACCTGGTTCTTAGGCTCGAGAGCAGCTCTGCTGACCTGGTTCTCTGGTTCTAAAGCAGCTAAGCTGACCTGGTTCTCAAGCAGTTCTGCTGACCTGGTTCTCTGGCTATAAAGCGGCTCTGCTTACCTGGTTCTCTGACTCTAAAGCAGCTCTGCTGACCTGGTTCTATGGCTGTAAAGCGGCTCTGCTAACATGGTTCTCTGGCTCTAAAGGAGCTCTGCTGACCTTGTTCTCTGGCTGTAGAGCAGCCCTGCTGGCCTGGTTCTTAGGCTCTAGAGCAGCTCTGCTGACTTGGTTCTATGGCTCTATAACGACTCTGCTGACCTGGTTCTCTGCCTTTAGAGCAGCTCTGCAGACCTGGTTTCTATGGCTCTAAAGCATCTCTGCTGACCTGTTTCTCTAGCTCTAAAGCAACTCTGCTGACCTGGTTCTCTCCCTCTAAAGCAGCTCTGCTGACCTGGTTCTCTGGCTCTAAAGCAGCTCTGCTGACCTGGTTCTCTGGCTCTAAAGCAGCTCTGCTGACCTGGTTCTCTCCCTCTAAAGCAGCTCTGCTGACCTGTTTCTCTGGCTCTACGGCAGCTCTGCTGACCTTGTTCTCTGCCTCTAGAGCAGCTCTGCTGACCTCGTTCTTAGGCTCTAGAGCAGCTGTGCTGACCTGGTTTCTATGGCTCTACAGCAGCTCTGCTGACCTGGTTCTCTGACTCTAGAGCAGCTCTGTTGACCTGGGTCTTAGGCTCTAGAGCAGCTCTGCTGACCTGGTTCTCTGGCTCTAAAGCAGCTCTGCTGACCTGGTTCTCTGGCTCTAAAGCAGCTCTGCTGACCTGGTCTATGGCTCTAAAGCAGCTCTGCTGAGCTGGTTCTCTGGCTTTGAAGAATCTCTGCTGACCGGGTTCTCTGGCTCTAGAGCAGCTCTGCTGACCTGGTTCTTTCGCTCTAAAGCAGCTCTGCTGACCTGGTTCTTTCGCTCTAAAGCAGCTCTGCTGTCCTGGTTCTCTGGCTCTACAATGGCTCTGCTGACCTGGTTCTTTTGCTCTAAAGCAGCATTGCTGACCTGGTTCTCTGGCTCTAGAGCAGCTCTGCTAACCTGGTTCTCTGGCTCTAAAGCAGATCTGCTGGCATGGTTCACTGGCTCTAAAGCAGCTCTGCTGACCTGGTTCTCTGCCTGTAGAGCAGCTCTGCTGTCCTGGTTCTTAGGCTCTAGAGCAGCTTTGCTGACCTGGTTTTTTGGCTCTACAACGGCTCTGCTGACCTGGTTCTCTGGCTCTAAAGCAGCTCTGCTGACCTGGTGGTTATCTGGCTCTAAAACAGCTCTGCTGACCTGGTTCTGTGGCACTAAAGACGCTCTCCTGACCTAGTTCTCTGGCTCTACAGTAGCTCTGCTGACCTGGTTCTCTGGCTCTACAGCAGTTTTGATGACCTGGTTCTCTGGCTCTAAAGAGGCTCTGCTGACCTGGTTCTCTGGCTCTAGAGCAGCTCTGCTGACCTGCTTCTATGGCTGTAAAGAATCTCCTCTGAACTGGTTCTATGGCTCTACAGCAGCTCTGCTGAACTGGTTCTTTGCCCCAAGAGCAGCTCTTCTGACCTGGATCTTAGGCTTGAGAGCAGCTCTGCTGACGTTGTTCTCTGGCTCTAAAGCAGCTCTGCTGACCTGGTTCTCAAGCAGTTCTGCTGACCTGGTTCTCTGGCTCTAAAGCGGCTCTGCTTACCTGGTTCTCTGACTCTAAAGCAGCTCTGCTGACCTGGTTCTTAGGCTTTAGAGCAGCTCTGCTGACCTGGTTTCTATGGCTCTACAGCAGCTCTGCTGACCTGGTTCTCTGGCTCTAGAGCCGCTCTGTTGACCTGGGTCTTAGGCTCTAGAGCAGCTCTGCTGACCTGGTTGTATGGCTGTGAGGCAGCTCGCTGACCTGGTTCTCTGGCTCTAAAGCAGCTCTGCTGACCTGGTTCTATGGCTCTAAAGCTGCTCTGCTGACCTGGTTCTGTTGCTTTGAAACAGCTCTGCTGCCCTGGTTCTCTGGCTCTAAAGCAGATCAGCTGACCTGGTTCTCTCCCTCTAAAGTAGCTCTGCTGACCTGGTTCTCTGGCACTAAAGCAGCTCTGCTGACCTGGTGTCTCTGGCGCTAAAGCAGCTCTGCTGACCTGGTTCTCTCCCTCTAAAGCAGCTCTGCTGACCTGGTTCTCTGGCTCTACGGCAGCTCTGCTGAACAGGTTCTCTCCCATTAAAGCAGCTCTGCTGACCTGGTTCTCTGGCTCTAAAGCAGATCTACTGACCTGGTTCTATCCCTCTAAAGCAGCTCTGCTGACCTGGTTCTCTAGCTCTACGGCAACTCTGCTGACCTGGTTCTCTGCCTCTAGAGCAGCTCTTCTGACCTGGTTCTTAGGCTCTAGAGCAGCTCTGCTGACCTGGTGTCTATGGCTCTACAGCAGCTCTGCTGACCTGGTTCTCTGACTCTAGAGCAGCTCTGTTGACCTGGGTCTTAGGCTCTAGAGCAGCTCTGCTAACCTGGTTCTCTGGCTCTAAAGCAGCTCTGCTGACCTGGTTCTCTTGCTCTAAAGCAGCTCTGCTGACCTGGTTCTCTGGCTTTGAAGCTGCTCTCCTGACCTAGTTCTCTGGCTCTAGAGCAGCTCTGCTGACCTGGTTCTCTCCCTCTAAAGCAGCTCTGCTGACCTGGTTCTCTGGCTCTAAAGCAGCTCTGCTGACTTGGTTTCTCTGGCTCTAAAGCAGCCCTGCAGACCTAGTTTCTCTGGCTCTAGAGCAGCTCTGCTGACCTGTTTCTCTGGCTTTAAAGCAGCTCTTCTGACCTGGTTCTATGGCTCTAAAGCGGCTCTGCTGACCTGGTTCTCTGGCTCTACAATGGCTCTGCTGACCTGGTCCTGTTGCTCTAAAGCAGCTCTGCAGTCCTGGTTCTCTGTCTCTAGAGCAGCTCTGCTGACCTGGTTCTATGGCTGTAAAGAATCTCCTCTGACCTGGTTCTCTGGCTCTACAGCAGCTCTGCTGAACTGGTTCTCTGCCTCTAGAGCAGCTCTGCTGACCTGGTTCTTAGGCTCGAGAGCAGCTCTGCTGACCTGCTTCTCTGGCTCTAAAGCAGCTCTGCTGACCTGGTTCTCAAGCAGTTCTGCTGACCTGGTTCTCTGGCTCTAAAGCGGCTCTGCTTACCTGGTTCTCTGACTCTAAAGCAGCTCTGCTGACCTGGTTCTATGGCTGTAAAGCGGCTCTGCTAACATGGTTCTCTGGCTCTAAAGCAGCTCTGCTGACCTTGTTCTCTGGCTGTAGAGCAGCCCTGCTGGCCTGGTTCTTAGGCTCTAGAGCAGCTCTGCTGACTTGGTTCTCTGGCTCTATAACGACTCTGCTGACCTGGTTCTCTGCCTTTAGAGCAGCTCTGCTGGCCTGGTTTCTATGGCTCTAAAGCAGCTCTGCTGACCTGTTTCTCTAACTCTAAAGCAACTCTGCTGACCTGGTTCTCTCCCTCTAAAGCAGCTCTGCTGACCTGGTTCTCTGGCTCTAAAGCAGCTCTGCTGACCTGGTTCTCCCCCTCTAAAGCAGCTCTGCTGACCTGGTTCTCTGGCTGTACGGCAGCTCTGCTGACCTTGATCTCTGCCTCTAGAGCAGCTCTGCTGACCTGGTTCTTAGGCTCTAGAGCAGCTGTGCTGACCTGGTTTCTATGGCTCTACAGCAGCTCTGCTGACCTGGTTCTCTGACTCTAGAGCAGCTCTGTTGACCTGGGTCTTAGGCTCTAGAGCAGCTCTGCTGACCTGGTTCTCTGGCTCTAAAGCAGCTCTGCTGACCCGTTTCTCTGGATCTAAAGCAGCTCTGCTGACCTGGTTCAATGGCTCTAAAGCAGCTCAGCTGACCTGGTTCTCTGGCTTTGAAGAATCTCTGCTGACCGAGTTCTCTGGCTCTAAAGCAGCTCTGCTGACCTGGTTCTTTGGCTCTAAAGCAGCTCTGCTGACCTGGTTTCTCTGGCTCTAAAGCAGCTCTGCTGACCTGGTTCTCTGGCTCTAAAGCAGCTCTTCTGACCTGGTTCGGTGGCTCTAAACCAGCTCTGCTGACCTGGTTCTCTGGCTCTACAATGGCTCTCCTGACCTGGTTCTGTTGCTCTAAAGCAGGTCTGCTGACCTGGTTCTCTGGCTCTAGAGCAGCTCTGCTAACCTGGTTCTCTGGCTCTAAAGCAGATCTGCTGGCATGGTTCACTGGCTCTAAAGCAGCTCTGCTGACCTGGTTCTCTGCCTGTAGAGCAGCTCTGCTGTCCTGGTTCTTAGGCTCTAGAGCAGCTCTGCTGACCTGGTTCTCTGGCTCTACAACTGCTCTGCTGACCTGGTTCTCTGGCTCTAAAGCAGCTCTGTTGACCTGGTAGTTCTCTGGCTCTAAAACAGCTCTGCTGACCTGGTTCTGTGGCTCTAAAGACGCTCTCCTGACCTAGTTCTCTGGCTCTACAGCAGCTCTGCTGACCTGGTTCTCAGGCTCTACAGCAGTTCTGATGACCTGGTTCTCTGGCTCTAAAGAGGCTCTGCTGACCTGGTTCCCTGGCTCTAGAGCAGCTCTGCTGACCTGGTTCTATGGCTGTAAAGAATCTCCTCTGACATGGTTCTCTGGCTCTAGAGCAGCTCTGCTGACCTGGTTCTATGGCTGTAAAGAATCTCCTCTGAACTGGTTCTCTGCCTCTAGTGCAGCTCTGCTGACCTGGTTCTTAGGCTCGAGAGCAGCTCTGCTGACCTTGTTCTCTGGCTCTAAAGCAGCTCTGCTGACCTGGTTCTCAAGCAGTTCTGCTGACCTGGTTCTCTGGCTCTAAAGCGGCTCTGCTTACCTGGTTCTCTGACTCGAAAGCAGCTCTGCTGACCTGGTTCTTAGGCTTTAGAGGATCTCTGCTGACCTGGTTTTTATGGCTCTACAGCAGCTCTGCTGACCTGGTTCTCTGGCTCTAGAGCCGCTCTGTTGACCTGGGTCTTAGGCTCTAGAGCAGCTCTGCTGACCTGGTTGTATGGCTGTGAGGCAGCTCTGCTGACCTGGTTCTCTGGCTCTAAAGCAACTCTGCTGACCTGGTTCTATGGCTCTAAAACAGCTCTGCTGACCTGGTTCTATGGCTCTAAAGCTGCTCTGCTGACCTGGTTCTGTGGCTTTGAAACAGCTCTGTTGACCTGGTTCTCTGGCTCTAGAGCAGGTCAGCTGACCCGGTGCTCTCCCTATAAAGTAGCTCTGCTGACCTGGTTCTCAGGCACTAAAGCAGCTCTGCTGACCTGGTGTCTCTGGCGCTAAAGCAGCTCTGCTGACCTGATTCTCTCCCTCTAAAGCAGCTCTGCTGACCTGGTTCTCTGGCTCTACAGCAGCTCTGCTGACCAGGATCTCTCCCTTTAAAGCAGCTCTGCTGACCTGGTTCTCTGGCTCTAAAGCAGATCTGCTGACCTGGTTCTCTCCCTCTAAAGCAGCTCTGCTGACCTGGTTCTCTGGCTCTACGGCAGCTCTGCTGACCTGGTTCTCTGCCTCTAGAGCAACTCTTCTGACCTGGTTCTTAGGCTCTAGAGCAGCTCTGCTGACCTGGTGTCTATGGCTCTACAGCAGCTCTGCTGACCTGGTTCTCTGACTCTAGAGCAGCTCTGTTGACCTTGGTCTTAGGCTCTAGAGCAGCTCTGCTGACCTGGTTCTCTGGCTCTAAAGCAGCTCTGCTGACCTGGTTCTATGGCTCTAAAGCAGCTCTGCTGACCTTGTTCTCTGGCTTTGAAGCTGCTTTGCTGACCTGGTTCTCTGGCTCTAGAGCAGCTCTGCTGACCTGGTTCTCTCCCTCTAGAGCAGTTCTGCTGACCTGTTTCTCTGGCTCTAAAGCAGATCTTCTGACCTGGTTCTATGGCTCTAAAGCAGCTCTGCTGACCTGGTTCTCTGGCTCTACAATGGCTCTGCTGACCTGGTTCTGTTGCTCTAAAGCAGCTCTGCTGACCTGGTTCTCTGGCTCTAGAGCAGCGCTGCTAACCTGGTTCTCTGGCTCTAAAGCAGATCTTCTGGTCTGGTTCTCTGGCTCAAAAGCAGCTCTGCTGACCTGGTTCTCTGGCTCTAGAGCAGCTCTGCTGTCTTGAATCTTAGTCTCTAGTGCAGCTCTGCTGACCTGGTTCTCTGGCTCTACAACAGCTCTGCTGACCTGGTTCTCTGGCTCTAAAGCAGCTCTGCTGACCTGATGTTTCTCTGGCTCTAAAACAGCTCTGCTGACCTGGTTCTGTGGCTCTAAAGAAGCTCTGCTGACCTAGTTCTCTGGCTTTACAGCAGCTCTGCTAACCTGGTTCTCTGGCTCTGAAGCAGCTCTGCTGACCTGATGTTTCTCTGGCTGTAAAACACCGCGCTGCTGACCTGGTTCTGTGCCTCTAAAGAGGCTCTGCTGACCTGGTTCTCTGGCTCTAGAGCAGCTCTGGTGACCTGGTTCTATGGCTGTAAAGAATCTCCTCTGACCTGGTTCTCTGGCTCTACAGCAGCTCTGCTGAACTGGTTCTCTGCCTCTAGAGCAGCTCTGCTAACCTGGTTCTTAGGCTCGAGAGCAGCTCTGCTGACCTGGTTCTCTGGCTCTAAAGCAGCTCTGCTGACCTGGTTCTCAAGCATTCTGCTGACCTGGTTCTCTGGCTCTAAAGCGGCTCTGCTTACCTGGGTCTATGGCTCTAAAGCAGCTCTGCTGACCTGGATCTCTCCCTCTAAAGCAGCTCTGCTGACCTGGTTTCTCTGGCTCTACAGCAGCTCTGTTGACCTGATTCTCTGGCTCTAGACGAGCTCTGCTGACCTGGTTCTTAGGCTCGAGAGCAGCTCTGCTGACCTGGTTCTCTGGCTCTAAAGCAGCTCTGCTGACCTGGTTCTCAAGCATTCTGCTGACCTGGTTCTCTGGCTCTAAAGCGGCTCTGCTTACCTGGTTCTATGGCTCTAAAGCAGCTCTGCTGACCTGGTTCTCTCCCTCTAAATCAGCTCTGCTGACCTGGTTTCTCTGGCTCTACAGCAGCTCTGTTGACCTGAGTCTCTGGCTTTAGAGCAGCTCTGCTGACCTGGTTCTTAGGCTCTAAAGCAGCTCTGCTGACCTGGTTCTCTCCTTCTAAAGTAGCTCTGCTGACCTGGTTCTCTGGCTCTAAAGCAGCTCAGCTGACCTGGTTCTCTGGCTCTGAAGCAGCTCTGCTGACCTGGTTCTCTCCCTCGAAAGTAGCTCTGCTGACCTGGTTCTATGGCTCTAAAGCAGCTCTGCTGACCTGGTTCTCTCCCTCTAAAGAAGCTCTGCTGACCTGGGTCTCTGGCTCTACAATGGCTCTGCTGACCTGGTCCTGTTGCTCTAAAGCAGCTCTGCAGTCCTGGTTCTCTGTCTCTAGAGCAGCTCTGCTGACCTGGTTCTATGGCTGTAAAGAATCTCCTCTGACCTGGTTCTCTGGCTCTACAGCAGCTCTGATGAACTGCTTCTCTGCCTCTAGAGCAGCTCTGCTGACCTGGTTCTTAGGCTCGAGAGCAGCTCTGCTGACCTGGTTTTCTGGCTCTAAAGCAGCTCTGCTGACCTGGATCTCAAGCAGTTCTGCTGTCCTGGTTCTCTGGCTCTAAAGCGGCTATGCTTACCTGGTTCTCTGACTCTAAAGCAGCTCTGCTGACCTGGTTTTATGGCTGTAAAGCGGCTCTGCTAACATGGTTCTCTGGCTCTAAAGCAGCTCTGCTGACCTTGTTCTCTGGCTGTAGAGCAGCCCTGCTGGCCTGGTTCTTAGGCTCTAGAGCAGCTCTGCTGACTTGGTTCTCTGGCTCTATAACGACTCTGCTGACCTGGTTCTCTGCCTTTAGAGCAGCTCTGCTGACCTGGTTTCTATGGCGCTAAAGCAGCTCTGCTGACCTGTTTCTCTAACTCTAAAGCAACTCTGCTGACCTGGTTCTCTCCCTCTAAAGCAGCTCTGCTGACCTGGTTCTCTGGCTCTAAAGCAGCTCTGCTGACCTGGTTCTCCCCCTCTAAAGCAGCTCTGCTGACCTGGTTCTCTGGCTGTACGGCAGCTCTGCTGACCTTGTTCTCTGCCTCTAGAGCAGCTCTGCTGACCTGGTTCTTAGGCTCTAGAGCAGCTGTGCTGACCTGGTTTCTATGGCTCTACAGCAGCTCTGCTGACCTGGTTCTCTGACTCTAGAGCAGCTCTGTTGACCTGGGTCTTAGGCTCTAGAGCAGCTCTGCTGACCTGGTTCTCTGGCTCTAAAGCAGCTCTGCTGACCCGGTTCTCTGGCTCTAAAGCAGCTCTGCTGACCTCGTTCAATGGCTCTAAAGCAGCTCTGCTGAACTGGTTCTCTGGCTTTGAAGAATCTCTGCTGACCTGGTTCTTTGGCTCTAAAGCAGCTCTGCTGACCTGGTTCGGTGGCTCTAAACCAGCTCTGCTGACCTGGTTCTCTGGCTCTACAATGGCTCTCCTGACCTGGTTCTGTTGCTCTAAAGCAGGTCTGCTGACCTGGTTCTCTGGCTCTAGAGCAGCTCTGCTAACCTGGTTCTCTGGCTCTAAAGCAGATCTGCTGGCATGGTTCACTGGCTCTAAAGCAGCTCTGCTGACCTGGTTCTCTGCCTGTAGAGCAGCTCTGCTGTCCTGGTTCTTAGGCTCTAGAGCAGCTCTGCTGACCTGGTTCTCTGGCTCTACAACGGCTCTGCTGACCTGGTTCTCTGGCTCTAAAGCAGCTCTGTTGACCTGGTAGTTCTCTGGCTCTAAAACAGCTCTGCTGACCTGGTTCTGTGGCTCTAAAGACGCTCTCCTGACCTAGTTCTCTAGCTCTACAGCAGCTCTGCTGACCTGGTTCTCAGGCTCTACAGCAGTTCTGATGACCTGGTTCTCTGGCTCTAAAGAGGCTCTGCTGACCTGGTTCTCTGGCTCTAGAGCAGCTCTGCTGACCTGGTTCTATGGCTGTAAAGAATCTCCTCTGACCTGGTTCTCTGGCTCTAGAGCAGCTCTGCTGACCTGGTTCTATGGCTGTAAAGAATCTCCTCTGAACTGGTTCTCTGCCTCTAGTGCAGCTCTGCTGACCTGGTTCTTAGGCTCAAGAGCAGCTCTGCTGACCTTGTTCTCTGGCTCTAAAGCAGCTCTGCTGACCTGGTTCTCAAGCAGTTCTGCTGACCTGGTTCTCTGGCTCTAAAGCGGCTCTGCTTACCTGGTTCTCTGACTCTAAAGCAGCTCTGCTGACCTGGTTCTTAGGCTTTAGAGGAGCTCTGCTGACCTGGTTTCTATGGCTCTACAGCAGCTCTGCTGACCTGGTTCTCTGGCTCTAGAGCCGCTCTGTTGACCTGGGTCTTAGGCTCTAGAGCAGCTCTGCTGACCTGGTTGTATGGCTGTGAGGCAGCTCTGCTGACCTGGTTCTCTGGCTCTAAAGCAACTCTGCTGACCTGGTTCTATGGCTCTAAAACAGCTCTGCTGACCTGGTTCTATGGCTCTAAAGCTGCTCTGCTGACCTGGTTCTGTGGCTTTGAAACAGCTCTGTTGACCTGGTTCTCTGGCTCTAGAGCAGGTCAGCTGACCTGGTGCTCTCCCTATAAAGTAGCTCTGCTGACCTGGTTCTCAGGCACTAAAGCAGCTCTGCTGACCTGGTGTCTCCGGCGCTAAAGCAGCTCTGCTGACCTGGTTCTCTCCCTCTAAAGCAGCTCTGCTGACCTGGTTCTCTGGCTCTACGGCAGCTCTGCTGACCAGGTTCTCTCTTTTTAAAGCAGCTCTGCTGACCTGGTTCTCTGGCTCTAAAGCAGATCTGCTGACCTGGTTCTCTCCCTCTAAAGCAGCTCTGCTGACCTGGTTCTCTGGCTCTACGGCAGCTCTGCTGACCTGGTTCTCTGCCTCTAGAGCAACTCTTCTGACCTGGTTCTTAGGCTCTAGAGCAGCTCTGCTGACCTGGTGTCTATGGCTCTACAGCAGCTCTGCTGACCTGGTTCTCTGACTCTAGAGCAGCTCTGTTGACCTTGGTCTTAGGCTATAGAGCAGCTCTGCTTACCTGGTTCTCTGGCTCTAAAGCAGCTCTGCTGACCTGGTTCTCTGGCTCTAAAGCAGCTCTGCTGACCTGGTTCTATGGCTCTAAAGCAGCTCTGCTGACCTGGTTCTCTGGCTTTGAAGCTGCTTTGCTGACCTGGTTCTCTGGCTCTAGAGCAGCTCTGCTGACCTGGTTCTCTCCCTCTAGAGCAGTTCTGCTGACCTGTTTCTCTGGCTCTAAAGCAGATCTTCTGACCTGGTTCTATGGCTCTAAAGCAGCTCTGCTGACCTGGTTCTCTGGCTCTACAATGGCTCTGCTGACCTGGTTCTGTTGCTCTAAAGCAGCTCTGCTGGACTGGTTCTCTGGCTCTAGAGCAGCGCTGCTAACCTGGTTCTCTGGCTCTAAAGCAGATCTTCTGGTCTGGTTCTCTTGCTCAAAAGCAGCTCTGCTGACCTGGTTCTCTGGCTCTAGAGCAGCTCTGCTGTCCTGAATCTTAGTCTCTAGTGCAGCTCTGCTGACCTGGTTCTCTGGCTCTACAACGGCTCTGCTGACCTGGTTCTCTGGCTCTAAAGCAGCTCTGCTGACCTGATGTTTCTCTGGCTCTAAAACAGCTCTGCTGACCTGGTTCTGTGGCTCTAAAGAAGCTCTGCTGACCTAGTTCTCTGGCTTTACAGCAGCTCTGCTGACCTGGTTCTCTGGCTTTGAAGCAGCTCTGCTGACCTGATGTTTCTCTGGCTGTAAAACACCGCGCTGCTGACCTGGTTCTGTGGCTCTAAAGAGGCTCTGCTGACCTGGTTCTCTGGCTCTAGAGCAGCTCTGGTGACCTGGTTCTATGGCTGTAAAGAATCTCCTCTGACCTGGTTCTCTGGCTCTACAGCAGCTCTGCTGAACTGGTTCTCTGCCTCTAGAGCAGCTCTGCTGACCTGGTTCTTAGGCTCGAGAGCAGCTCTGCTGACCTGGTTCTCTGGCTCTAAAGCAGCTCTGCTGACCTGGTTCTCAAGCATTCTGCTGACCTGGTTCTCTGGCTCTAAAGCGGCTCTGCTTACCTGGTTCTATGGCTCTAAAGCAGCTCTGCTGACCTGGTTCTCTCCCTCTAAAGCAGCTCTGCTGACCTGGTTTCTCTGGCTCTACAGCAGCTCTGTTGACCTGATTCTCAGGCTCTAGAGCAGCTCTGCTGACCTGGTTCTTAGGCTCTAAAGCAGCTCTGCTGACCTGGTTCTCTCCTTCTAAAGTAGCTCTGCTGACCTGGTTCTCTGGCTCTAAAGCAGCTCGGCTGACCTGGTTCTCTGGCTCTGAAGCAGCTCTGCTGACCTGGTTCTCTCCCTCGAAAGTAGCTCTGCTGACCTGGTTCTATGGCTCTAAAGCAGCTCGGCTGACCTGGTTCTCTGGCTCTGAAGCAGCTCTGCTGACCTGGTTCTCTCCCTCGAAAGTAGCTCTGCTGACCTGGTTCTATGGCTCTAAAGCAGCTCTGCTGACCTGGTTCTCTCCCTCTAAAGCAGCTCTGCTGACTTGGGTCTCTGGCTCTACGGCAGCTCTGCTGACATGGTTCTCTGTCTCTAAAGCAGATCTTCTGGCCTGGTTCTCTGGCTCAAAAGCAACTCTGTTGACCTGGTTCTCTGGCTCTAGAGCAGCTCTGCTGTCCTCAATCTTAGGCTCTAGAGCAGCTCTACTGACCTGGTTCTCTGGCTCTACAACGGCTCTGCTGACCTGGTTCTCTGGCTCTAAAGAAGCTCTGTTGACCTAGTTATCTGGCTCTACTGCAGCTCTGATGACCTGGTTGTCTGGTTTTAAAGAGGCTCTGCTGACCTGGTTCTCTGGCTCTAGAGCAGCTCTGGTGACCTGGTTCTATGGCTGTAAAGAATCTCCTCTGACCTGGTTCTCTGGCTCTACAGCAGCTCGGCTGAACTGGTTCTCTGCCTCTAGAGCAGCTCTGCTGACCTGGTTCTATGGCTGTAAAGCGGCTCTGCTGACATGGTTCTCTGGCTCTAAAGCAGCTCTGCTGACCTTGTTCTCTGGCTGTAGAGCAGCCCTGCTGGCCTGGTTCTTAGGCTTTAGAGCAGCTCTGCTGACTTGGTTCTCTGGCTCTATAACAACTCTGCTGACCTGGTTCTCTGCCTTTAGAGCAGCTCTGCTGACCTGGTTTCTATGGCTCTAAAGCAGCTCAGCTGACCTGTTTCCCTGACTCTAAAGCAACTCTGCTGACCTGGTTCTCTCCCTCTAAAGCAGCTCTGCTGACCTGGTTCTCTGGCTCTAAAGCAGCTCTGCTGTCCTGGTTCTCCCACTCTAAAGCAGCTCTGCTAACCTGGTTCTCTGGCTCTACGGCAGCTCTGCTGACCTTGTTCTCTCCCTCTAAAGCAGCTCTGCTGACCTGGTTCTTTGGCTCTAAAGCAGATCTGCTGACCTGGTTCTATCCCTCTAAAGCAGCTCTGCTGACCTGGTTCTCTAGCTCTACGGCAGCTCTGCTGACCAGGTTCTCTGCCTCTAGAGCAGCTCTTCTGACCTGGTTCTTAGGCTCTAGAGCAGCTCTGCTGACCTGGTGTCTATGGCTCTACAGCAGCTCTGCTGACCTGGTTCTCTGACTCTAGAGCAGCTCTGTTGACCTGGGTCTTAGGCTCTGGAGCAGGTCTGCTGACCTGGTTCTCTGGCTCTAAAGCAGCTCTGCTGACCTGGTTCTCTGGCTCTAAAGCAGCTCTGCTGACCTGGTTCTATGGCTCTAAAGCAGCTCTGCTGACCTGGTTCTCTGGCTTTGACGCTGCTCTCCTGACCTAGTTCTCTGGCTCTAGAGCAGCTCTGCTGACCTGGTTCTCTCCCTCTAAAGCAGCTCTGCTGACCTGGTTCTCTGGCTCTAAAGCAGCTCTGCTGACTTGGTTTCTCTGGCTCTAAAGCAGCCCTGCAGACCTAGTTTCTCTGGCTCTAGAGCAGCTCTGCTGACCTGTTTCTCTGGCTTTAAAGCAGCTCTTCTGACCTGGTTCTATGGCTCTAAAGCGGCTCTGCTGACCTGGTTCTCTGGCTCTGCTGACCTGGTCCTGTTGCTCTAAAGCAGCTCTGCAGTCCTGGTTCTCTGTCTCTAGAGCAGCTCTGCTGACCTGGTTCTATGGCTGTAAAGAATCTCCTCTGACCTGGTTATCTGGCTCTACAGCAGCTCTGCTGAAATGGTTCTCTGCCTCTAGAGCAGCTCTGCTGACCTGGTTCTTAGGCTCGAGAGCAGCTCTGCTGACCTGGTTCTCTGGCTCTAAAGCAGCTCTGCTGACCTGGTTCTCAAGCAGTTCTGCTGACCTGGTTCTCTGGCTCTAAAGCGGCTCTGCTTACCTGTTTCTCTAACTCTAAAGCAGCTCTGCTGACCTTGTTCTCTTGCTGTAGAGCAGCCCTGCTGGCCTGGTTCTTAGGCTCTAGAGCAGCTCTGCTGACTTGGTTCTCTGGCTCTATAACGACTCTGCTGACCTGGTTCTCTGCCTTTAGAGCAGCTCTGCTGACCTGGTTTCCATGGCTCTAAAGCAGCTCTGCTGACCTGTTTCTCTAACTCTAAAGCAACTCTGCTGACCTGGTTCTCTCCCTCAAAAGCAGCTCTGCTGACCTGGTTCTCTGGCTCTAAAGCAGCTCTACTGACCTGGTTCTCCCCCTCT
Organism: Triturus cristatus; assembly: GCF_964204655.1. NCBI lineage: Eukaryota > Metazoa > Chordata > Amphibia > Caudata > Salamandridae > Triturus > Triturus cristatus. The sequence goes on from NC_140579.1 coordinate 1,163,339,450, forward strand.
AAAGCAGCTCTGCTGACCTGGTTCTCTGGCTGTACGGCAGCTCTGCTGACCTTGTTCTCTGCCTCTAGAGCAGCTCTGCTGACCTGGTTCTTAGACTCTAGAGCAGCTGTGCTGACCTGGTTTCTATGGCTCTACAGCAGCTCTGCTGACCTGGTTCTCTGACTCTAGATCAGCTCTGTTGACCTGGGTCTTAGGCTCTAGAGCAGCTCTGCTGACCTGGTTCTCTGGCTCTAAAGCAGCTCTGCTGACCCGGTTCTCTGGCTCTAAAGCAGCTCTGCTGACCTGGTTCAATGGCTCTAAAGCAGCTCTGCTGACCTGGTTCTCTGGCTTTGAAGAATCTCTGCTGACCGAGTTCTCTGGCTCTAAAGCAGCTCTGCTGACCTGGTTCTTTGGCTCTAAAGCAGCTCTGCTGACCTGGTTTCTCTGGCTCTAAAGCAGCTCTGCTGACCTGGTTCTCTGGCTCTAAAGCAGCTCTTCTGACCTGGTTCGGTGGCTCTAAACCAGCTCTGCTGACCTGGTTCTCTGGCTCTACAATGGCTCTCCTGACCTGGTTCTGTTGCTCTAAAGCAGCTCTGCTGACCTGGTTCTCTGGCTCTAGAGCAGCTCTGCTAACCTGGTTCTCCGGCTCTAAAGCAGATCTGCTGGCATGGTTCACTGGCTCTAAAGCAGCTCTGCTGACCTGGTTCTCTGCCTGTAGAGCAGCTCTGCTGTCCTGGTTCTTAGGCTCTAGAGCAGCTCTGCTGACCTGGTTCTCTGGCTCTACAACAGCTCTGCTGACCTGGTTCTCTGGCTCTAAAGCAGCTCTGTTGACCTGGTAGTTCTCTGGCTCTAAAACAGCTCTGCTGACCTGGTTCTGTGGCTCTAAAGACGCTCTCCTGACCTAGTTCTCTGGCTCTACAGCAGCTCTGCTGACCTGGTTCTCAGGCTCTACAGCAGTTCTGATGACCTGGTTCTCTGGCTCTAAAGAGGCTCTGCTGACCTGGTTCTCTGGCTCTAGAGCAGCTCTGCTGACCTAGTTCTATGGCTGTAAAGAATCTCCTCTGACCTGGTTCTCTGGCTCTAGAGCAGCTCCGCTGACCTGGTTCTATGGCTGTAAAGAATCTCCTCTGAACTGGTTCTCTGCCTCTTGTGCAGCTCTGCTGACCTGGTTCTTAGGCTTGAGAGCAGCTCTGCTGACCTTGTTCTCTGGCTCTAAAGCAGCTCTGCTGACCTGGTTCTCAAGCAGTTCTGCTGACCTGGTTCTCTGGCTCTAAAGCGGCTCTGCTTACCTGGTTCTCTGACTCTAAAGCAGCTCTGCTGACCTGGTTCTTAGGCTTTAGAGGAGCTGTGCTGACCTGGTTTCTATGGCTCTACATCAGCTCTGCTGACCTGGTTCTCTGGCTCTAGAGCCGCTCTGTTGACCTGGGTCTTAGGCTCTAGAGCAGCTCTGCTGACCTGGTTGTATGGCTGTGAGTCAGCTCTGCTGACCTGGTTCTCTGGCTCTAAAGCAACTCTGCTGACCTGGTTCTATGGCTCTAAAGCAGCTCTGCTGACCTGGTTCTATGGCTCTAAAGCTGCTCTGCTGACCTGGTTCTGTGGCTTTGAAACAGCTCTGTTGACCTGGTTCTCTGGCTCTAGAGCAGGTCAGCTGACCTGGTGCTCTCCCTATAAAGTAGCTCTGCTGACCTGGTTCTCAGTCACTAAAGCAGCTCTGCTGACCTGGTGTCTCTGGCGCTAAAGCAGCTCTGCTGACCTGGTTCTCTCCCTCTAAAGCAGCTCTGCTGACCTGGTTCTCTGGCTCTACGTCAGCTCTGCTGACCAGGTTCTCTCCCTTTAAAGCAGCTCTGCTGACCTGGTTCTCTGGCTCTAAAGCAGATCTGCTGACCTGGTTCTCTCCCTCTAAAGCAGCTCTGCTGACCTGGTTCTCTGGCTCTACGGCAGCTCTGCTCACCTGGTTCTCTGCCTCTGGAGCAACTCTTCTGACCTGGTTCTTAGGCTCTAGAGCAGCTCTGCTGACCTGGTGTCTATGGCTCTACAGCAGCTCTGCTGACCTGGTACTCTGATTCTAGAGCAGCTCTGTTGACCTTGGTCTTAGGCTCTAGAGCAGCTCTGCTGACCTGGTTCTCTGGCTCTAAAGCAGCTCTGCTGACCTGGTTCTCTGGCTCTAAAGCAGCTCTGCTGACCTGGTTCTATGGCTCTAAAGCAGCTCTGCTGACCTGGTTCTCTGGCTTTGAAGCTGCTTTGCTGACCTGGTTCTCTGGCTCTAGAGCAGCTCTGCTGACCTGGTTCTGTCCCTCTAGAGCAGTTCTGCTGACCTGTTTCTCTGGCTCTAAAGCAGATCTTCTGACCTGGTTCTATGGCTCTAAAGCAGCTCTGCTGACCTGGTTCTCTGGCTCTACAATGGCTCTGCTGACCTGGTTCTGTTGCTCTAAAGCAGCTCTGCTGACCTGGTTCTCTGGCTCTAGAGCAGCGCTGCTAACCTGGTTCTCTGGCTCTAAAGCAGATCTTCTGGCCTGGTTCTCTGGCTCAAAAGCAGCTCTGCTGACCTGGTTCTCTGGCTCTAGAGCAGCTCTGCTGTCCTGAATCTTAGGCTCTAGAGCAGCTCTGCTGACCTGGTTCTCTGGCTCTACAACGGCTCTGCTGACCTGGTTCTCTGGCTCTAAAGCAGCTCTGCTGGTCTGATGTTTCTCTGGCTCTAAAACAGCTCTGCTGACCTGGTTCTGTGGCTCTATTGAAGCTCTGCTGACCTAGTTCTCTGGCTTTACAGCAGCTCTGCTGACCTGGTTCTCTGGCTCTGAAGCAGCTCAGCTGACCTGATGTTTCTCTGGCTCTAAAACATCGCTCTGCTGACCTGGTTCTGTGGCTCTAAAGAAGCTCTGTTGACCTAGTTCTCTGGCTCTACAGCAGCTCTGATGACCTGGTTGTCTGGCTCTAAAGAGGCTCTGCTGACCTGGTTCTCTGGCTCTACAGCAGCTCTGCTGAACTGGTTCTCTGCCTCTAGAGCAGCTCTGCTGACCTGGTTCTCTGGCTCTGCTGACCTGGTCCTGTTGCTCTAAAGCAGCTCTGCAGTCCTGGTTCTCTGTCTCTAGAGCAGCTCTGCTGACCTGGTTCTATGGCTGTGAAGAATCTCCTCTGACCTGGTTATCTGGCTCTACAGCAGCTCTGCTGAACTGGTTATCTGCCTCTAGAGCAGCTCTGCTGACCTGGTTCTTAGGCTCGAGAGCAGCTCTGCTGACCTGGTTCTCTGGCTCTAAAGCAGCTCTGCTGACCTGGTTCTCAAGCAGTTCTGCTGACCTGGTTCTCTGGCTCTAAAGCGGCTCTGCTTACCTGTTTCTCTAACTCTAAAGCAGCTCTGCTGACCTTGTCCTCTGGCTGTAGAGCAGCCCTGCTGGCCTGGTTCTTAGGCTCTAGAGCAGCTCTGCTGACTTGGTTCTCTGGCTCTATAACGACTCTGCTGACCTGGTTCTCTGCCTTTAGAGCAGCTCTGCTGACCTGGTTTCTATGGCTCTAAAGCAGCTCTGCTGACCTGTTTCTCTAACTCTAAAGCAACTCTGCTGACCTGGTTCTCTCCCTCAAAAGCAGCTCTGCTGACCTGGTTCTCTGGCTCTAAAGCAGCTCTACTGACCTGGTTCTCCCCCTCTAAAGCAGCTCTGCTGACCTGGTTCTCTGGCTGTACGGCAGCTCTGCTGACCTTGTTCTCTGCCTCTAGAGCAGCTCTGCTGACCTGGTTCTTAGGCTCTAGAGCAGCTGTGCTGACCTGGTTTCTATGGCTCTACAGCAGCTCTGCTGACCTGGTTCTCTGACTCTAGATCAGCTCTGTTGACCTGGGTCTTAGGCTCTAGAGCAGCTCTGCTGACCTGGTTCTCTGGCTCTAAAGCAGCTCTGCTGACCCGGTTCTCTGGCTCTAAAGCAGCTCTGCTGACCTGGTTCAATGGCTCTAAAGCAGCTCTGCTGACCTGGTTCTCTGGCTTTGAAGAATCTCTGCTGACCGAGTTCTCTGGCTCTAAAGCAGCTCTGCTGACCTGGTTCTTTGGCTCTAAAGCAGCTCTGCTGACCTGGTTTCTCTGGCTCTAAAGCAGCTCTGCTGACCTGGTTCTTTGGCTCTAAAGCAGCTCTTCTGACCTGGTTCGGTGGCTCTAAACCAGCTCTGCTGACCTGGTTCTCTGGCTCTACAATGGCTCTCCTGACCTGGTTCTGTTGCTCTAAAGCAGCTCTGCTGACCTGGTTCTCTGGCTCTAGAGCAGCTCTGCTAACCTGGTTCTCTGGCTCTAAAGCAGATCTGCTGGCATGGTTCACTGGCTCTAAAGCAGCTCTGCTGACCTGGTTCTCTGCCTGTAGAGCAGCTCTGCTGTCCTGGTTCTTAGGCTCTAGAGCAGCTCTGCTGACCTGGTTCTCTGGCTCTACAACAGCTCTGCTGACCTGGTTCTCTGGCTCTAAAGCAGCTCTGTTGACCTGGTAGTTCTCTGGCTCTAAAACAGCTCTGCTGACCTGATTCTGTGGCTCTAAAGACGCTCTCCTGACCTAGTTCTCTGGCTCTACAGCAGCTCTGCTGACCTAGTTCTCAGGCTCTACAGCAGTTCTGATGACCTGGTTCTCTGGCTCTAAAGAGGCTCTGCTGACCTGGTTCTCTGGCTCTAGAGCAGCTCTGCTGACCTAGTTCTATGGCTGTAAAGAATCTCCTCTGACCTGGTTCTCTGGCTCTAGAGCAGCTCCGCTGACCTGGTTCTATGGCTGTAAAGAATCTCCTCTGAACTGGTTCTCTGCCTCTAGTGCAGCTCTGCTGACCTGGTTCTTAGGCTTGAGAGCAGCTCTGCTGACCTTGTTCTCTGGCTCTAAAGCAGCTCTGCTGACCTGGTTCTCAAGCAGTTCTGCTGACCTGGTTCTCTGGCTCTAAAGCGGCTCTGCTTACCTGGTTCTCTGACTCTAAAGCAGCTCTGCTGACCTGGTTCTTAGGCTTTAGAGGAGCTGTGCTGACCTGGTTTCTATGGCTCTACATCAGCTCTGCTGACCTGGTTCTCTGGCTCTAGAGCCGCTCTGTTGACCTGGGTCTTAGGCTCTAGAGCAGCTCTGCTGACCTGGTTGTATGGCTGTGAGTCAGCTCTGCTGACCTGGTTCTCTGGCTCTAAAGCAACTCTGCTGTTGGACCCGGCCTCGTGGCGTGGTCCTTAACCCCCCGGGACTGTGGCCGTTCCCCGCCCCGGCCTTCACGGGCCACCCGTCTGAACTGCTCCAAGGCCCTTCACCTGGAACTGCACGTGGTCGCATGCTCCTCATGGCTCCGCCATCTTGTTGGCATCTACGTCACCCCGTACACCAGCCGGCGCGACCCCGCTCAACCCGGCCTCGACCCCAGCGAAGCCCCGACCTCGAGGCACCACGGACTGGCCAGGGGGTGCCGCAGGAACCATTCATCGCCCCCGGCGGAGGACGGTATCGTTGGGACCCCCAACTGTCCTCCCCTCTCGAGGTGTGATCGCCCTGCAAACTCCCATGGGCCTGGCGCCTCTCCTGCTGGGCGTCTGGCCACCTCCACCCGGCCACTCCGCCCCCTTGGGCGCAAGGGTCCGGACATCAAAGGGCTCCAGACCTATATCTGGGGCGACCCCACCACAGCTCGGCAGTTGTATCCCGGAGTCGAGAGCCCTGCTGATCGAATCGCGGCTGACCCTACGGAGAAGAACTCTTGTCGGAACCATCACGAGCCCTGCTGACTGCGTCGCGGCTCCCTCTTGTGAACCTTTCCTGAACCACCTGGAACATCAGAGCCCTGCAGACGCCGTCGCGGCCCCACCTCGCTGAGACCTTCCTCGGAGCCCTGCTGACGACGTCGCGGCTCGAGCTGAGCAGAAACCATCTTGAGAGCCCTGCTGATTGAATCGCGGCTCTCCACGAACTGTACGCCAGAGCCCTGCTGACGCCGTCGCGGCTCGACCCCTCCGAGATCGGAGGTCCTCCAGCTTGAGGATAAGAACTGGGCCCCAGGTACCCTCGTACCACATTCCTGCCAAAGACTGTCCCGCTACCCCTACCCTTCCAAAGAGACATTGAGACTTCTGGTGGATCCCTCGATCCCTTCGTGTAAATATTGAACTCGTAACCTTTTATTGATGATAAAGAATTGCTTGTCTTGAGACAACCTCCTTGAGTCCGGTGTGGTGGTGTTACTGTGCTAGTACGTGATAGGAGAAGGATCTCTCAGGAGACTTCTCGGCAGCGCTCGGCTACTTCGTGCAGTGCGAGGGCCCCCCTTGGTGGTCTCACCGACTCCTCGGGGTCCGCCTTCCAACATTTGGTGGCCAGCGACGGGATCCGAGCCGAACGCAGTACGTACCAGCCAGTACCCACTAGCTACCCATCCAAACGAATAGCATCATGAGCAGCCAGGAAAACAACGCGACAATGGAGTTCCAGCCCGAACGGCTGGAAGAATATACGCACAAAGAATTAAAACAGTTCTGCAGAGACAAAGGCATTGCAACCACCAGCCTCGGTACCAAGGAAGAGATGCAGAAAGCTCTGAGGACATGGCTGGAGGCCGGGGCAGGCCCCTCCCAGGAAGAAGGGCCCTTGCCCCTGACGGAGACCACAGCAACCGCACTGACCCCGGCAACCGGAGGACGAAAGAGCCTAGAAACCGGCCTCTCCGAAGAAGAAATACGAGAGCGGGAAAAGGTCCGGAGCCACGAGCTAGAGCTCGCCCGACTGCGACTGGACGGCGAACTCCAGCTGGCAGAAAAGAAACTGGCCCTCGAGCAGCTACGCCTTCAAGAAGAGATAGAAGAGAAGAGACGACACCGGGAGTTGGAGGAAAAGAAGCTCACCCTTGAGCACGAGCGCAGCCTCAAGGAGCTCGAGATCAAGGCCAAGAACGGAGGGACCAACACCCCCAGTACGAGAGACACTCTACCGCCTGCCGAGGCCAAAGTACATATCCCGAAGGAGGTCGTCAAGGAGTATTACAAGAATGACGATATCCAACAGTGGTTCAAGGCCTATGAGGTGGCCATGACCTCCCATCGAGTGCCCCGAAAAGACTGGGGCGCAGGCCTGTGGGGGCGATTCCTGAGTGAAGGGCGGGACACGCTGCTCCAGCTACCGGAGGAAGTGATGACCTCCTACGATCACATGAAGGAGGCCCTGCTCACCCGCTACGGGCTAACAGCGGAGATGTACCGCCAGCGGTTCCGAGACTGCAAGAAAATCCCGGGTACCACATGGGTGGAATATGTGGACTTTTTTAGTCGGGCCCTAGAAGGGTGGATCAAAGGCAGCAAAGTAACCACCTACGGGCAACTGGTCGACCTCATCGTGTGGGAACATCTTTCCAACAATTGCTTCGTGGAGCTGAGACAGCACCTCCTCGACAGCAAAATTACCGACCCGCGGAAACTGGCCGTCGAGGCCGATCGATGGGTCAACTCCCGGGTCCCCCGGAGCTCAATGGGGGAGTACCAGAGGAACCCCAACGGACCCCCACGCCAGCGCGGTGGGGGGGGAGGGCCGAACAGGAACCGAGACCCTCCCGCTGGGGCCCCCAGGAGCCCCCTCGAGGGCCACCGCAGCCACATCTCTCCCCGAGCCTAGCACGAAGGGTGGGCCCGGCCCGACCCGGACCCCGGCCACCAGTGACCTGCTATGGCTGCCAACAAACCGGACACTTTGCCAGCGACCCGGCCTGCCCTCTGAACCGAAGAAATGGGGCCGGCGGGCCCCCGCCCCGGCAGCTGACAGCCGCCGCCTTGGGGGGAGGAGAAGAGGAAGAAGAGGCCCTCGACCGAGAAAACACTGAGTGGGAGCCGGCAGCCATGTCCCTGGTCTGCCTGGGTAGCCGGGAGATGGTACCCTGCACCCCCATCCCAACCAACACCCAGAAGTACCGGCAGCAGGTCACGGTCAACGGACAACGGGCCGAAGCCCTTCGCGACACCGGCGCCAGTATCACCGCTGTCCGCTGCCACCTGGTGACCCCTGAACAGATTCTACCGAATGTGCTGTGCCCTGTCCGGACGGCCGACAACAGTGAAAGCCTATGCCAGATGGCCCTGGTCCCCTTCGAGTGGGGAGGGGTGACGGGCCTGCTGAAGGTGACAGTGCGCGACGACGCCCCGGTCGACTGCCTCCTGGGGAACGACTTGGAGAGTTCCCCCTGGGCTCAAGTAGAACGACGAGAGCACCTCCGAATGTTGGGACTGGCAAATTGGGCCTGCGCCATCACCCGGTCCATGACCGCCCAGGCCCCCCGCTCATCCTCGACCTCCGGGACCGCCCGACCCGAGGGGCTCACACCCCCTCCCGCCAGCAGCGAGGAGGAGGCGGACACCGACCCTGGGTCCAGCGAATCGTCCCCCGAAGAGATGACTTCTCCGAGCGCCCTACCAGAGCTGACGCAATGGCAACACGAAGGGGGCCCCACCCGAGAGCAGTTCCAGCAAGAGCAACAGTCCTGTCCCTCTCTCGAAGGGGTGCGGCAGCAGGCGACCGCGCAAGCCAACGGTGACCAGACCGGCACCCACTGGATCTACTGGGCCGAGGGCCTGTTGTACAGTGAACAGAAAGTAGCAGAACTCGGGGCCAGCCGCGTGTTGGTGGTCCCCCTCCGCCTCCGGGAGTTTCTTCTCAACCTGGCCCATGATGTGCCCCTCGCCGGACACTTGGGGCAAGACAAAACGTACAGTCGTCTGGTGACCCACTTCTACTGGCCCCGGATGCGGAGAGATGTGGACAACCACTGCCGGTCCTGCCAGACCTGCCAAGCCAGCGGAAAGACGGGGGGTCGGGTCAAGGCCCCCCTCCAGCCCTTTCCCGCCGTCAGCACCCCGTTTGAACGGGTCGGAATCGACATTGTGGGACCCCTGGACCCCCAAACCGCCCTGGGCCACCGCTTCATCCTGGTCCTCGTGGACCACGCCACCAGGTACCCGGAGGCGGTCCCGCTCAGAACCATAACGGCCCCTGTGGTAGGCCGGGCCTTGATGGGGATCTTCTCCCGAGTGGGATTCCCCAGTGAAGTGGTGAGCGACCGCGGCACGAACTTTATCTCCAGGTACATGCGGTCCCTGTGGCAACAGTGCGGGGTCACATACAAGTTCACGACCCCATATCACCCTCAGGGGAACGGACTGGTTGAGCGATTCAACCGAACATTGAAAGGGATGATCCAGGGCCTGGAAGAACCACTCAGGCGGAAATGGGATGTCCTGCTGCCCTGCCTCCTGTTCGCCTATCGGGAGGTCCCGCAGAAGTCCCTGGGGTTCAGCCCGTTTGAACTATTGTATGGACACCCGGTCCGCGGACCGCTCAGTCTGGTCAAGGAGGGCTGGGAGATGAAGCCCCGAGGCGCCCCTCCTGACGTCTACCGATACCTCCTGACCCTCCGAAACCAGACCCGCAAGTTCCGAGCCCTCGCCGAAGCCAACCTCGAGGCCAGCCAGGAGGACATGAAGCGGTGGTACGATCGCAACAATTCTACTGTAGAATTCGAGCCAGGTCAGAAAGTATGGGTCATGGCCCCGGTCGAACCCGGCGCCCTCCAGGACAAGTGGACCGGGCCCTTCAAGGTGGTGGAGAAGAAAAGTCCCGTCACCTACTTGGTCGATCTGGAGTCCCCCCGGAACCCCCTCCGGGTCCTACATGCTAACAGGCTAAAACCCCACTTCGCCCGGACCGAACTGAGCCTGCTGCTGGCGACCGACGAGGGGGGCGAGGACGACTCCGAGCCCCTGCCCGACCTCTTGCAATCCGACATTCACGATGGATCGATCGAAGGGGTCCAACTCGCCTCGTCCCTGACCCCGGAACAGCGCAACGACTGCCAGCGATTACTGCGGGACTACGCAGCCCTCTTCTCTCTCACCCCGGGGGTGACCCACTGGTGCGTCCACGACGTCGACACCGGGGAGAACCCCCCCATACGACACAGAGCCTACCGGGTGCCTGACCGAGTGCGGGCCTGCATCCAGGCCGAAGTAGCGAAGATGCTGGCCCTGGGGGTCATCGAGCCTTCCGACAGCCCGTGGGCCAGCCCTGTCGTCCTGGTGCCCAAGGCCGCAGCTCCCGGCCACCCCCCGGAGTTGCGATTCTGCGTGGACTACCGAGCCCTGAATGTAGTAACCAAGACGGACGCACACCCGATACCCCGGGCCGACGAACTCATCGACCGCCTAGGGGCCGCTCGCTACCTGAGCAGGCTGGACCTCACCGCCGGGTACTGGCAAATCCAGCTCACCCCCGGCGCCCAAGAAAGATCCGCCTTTTCGACTCCGGATGGGCATTACCACTTTCGGGTGATGCCCTTCGGAATGAAGAACGCCCCGGCCACCTTCCAGCGACTGGTGAACAAAGTTTTGGCCGGGCTTGAGGCCTTCAGCGCGGCCTACTTAGATGACATTGCCGTGTACAGCAACCACTGGGCCGAGCACCTCCTCCACCTAAAGGCCGTCCTGGCCGCCCTCCAGCGGGCCGGGCTCACAATCAAGGCCAGCAAATGCCAAATCGGCCACGGATCCGTGACCTACCTGGGCCATCAAGTGGGGAGCGGGCAGGTGGCCCCCCTCCAAGCAAAGATAGATGCCATCCAGACCTGGGAACCCCCCACTACCCAGACCGCTGTCCGGGCCTTCCTGGGCCTCACCGGATACTACCGACGGTTTATCCGGGACTATGGGGGCATTGTCGGCCCCCTCACAGAGTTAACGTCCAAAAAGCAGCCCAAGAAGGTACACTGGACACCCCGCTGCCAAACAGCCTTCGACACCCTCAAAACGGCCATGTGTACTGCTCCGGTGCTGCAGGCCCCGGACTACCAGAAGGAGTTCGTGGTACAGACGGACGCCTCCGAGTATGGGATCGGGGCCGTTCTCTCCCAAACTGACGAAAAGGGGCTCGACCGACCAGTGGCCTTCATCAGCCGGCGACTACTGCCCCGGGAGCAACGCTGGAGCACTATTGAGCGCGAGGCCTTCGCTGTGGTGTGGGCCCTCAAGAAGCTCCGGCCCTACCTCTTTGGCGCCCACTTCCGGGTCCAGACCGACCACCGGCCCTTGCAATGGTTAATGCGAATGCGGGGCGAGAACCCCAAACTGCTGCGATGGTCCATCTCGCTACAAGGGATGGACTTTGACGTCGAACACCGGCCTGGCAATGACCACGCCAACGCCGACGGCCTGTCCCGCTTCTTCCGCCTTGACGAGGAGAATCCCCAAGGAGATGGGTGACTCTCCATGCCTTCGGCTAGGGGGGACGCCTGTTGGACCCGGCCTCGTGGCGTGGTCCTTAACCCCCCGGGACTGTGGCCGTTCCCCGCCCCGGCCTTCACGGGCCACCCGTCTGAACTGCTCCAAGGCCCTTCACCTGGAAGTGCACGTGGTCGCATGCTCCTCATGGCTCCGCCATCTTGTTGGCATCTACGTCACCCCGTACACCAGCCGGCGCGACCCCGCTCAACCCGGCCTCGACCCCAGCGAAGCCCCGACCTCGAGGCACCACGGACTGGCCAGGGGGTGCCGCAGGAACCATTCATCGCCCCCGGCGGAGGACGGTATCGTTGGGACCCCCAACTGTCCTCCCCTCTTGAGGTGTGATCGCCCTGCAAACTCCCATGGGCCTGGCGCCTCTCCTGCTGGGCGTCTGGCCACCTCCACCCGGCCACTCCGCCCCCTTGGGCGCAAGGGTCCGGACATCAAAGGGCTCCAGACCTATATCTGGGGCGACCCCACCACAGCTCGGCAGTTGTATCCCGGAGTCGAGAGCCCTGCTGATCGAATCGCGGCTGACCCTACGGAGAAGAACTCTTGTCGGAACCATCACGAGCCCTGCTGACTGCGTCGCGGCTCCCTCTTGTGAACCTTTCCTGAACCACCTGGAACATCGGAGCCCTGCAGACGCCGTCGCGGCCCCACCTCGCTGAGACCTTCCTCGGAGCCCTGCTGACGACGTCGCGGCTCGAGCTGAGCAGAAACCATCTTGAGAGCCCTGCTGATTGAATCGCGGCTCTCCACGAACTGTACGCCAGAGCCCTGCTGACGCCGTCGCGGCTCGACCCCTCCGAGATCGGAGGTCCTCCAGCTTGAGGATAAGAACTGGGCCCCAGGTACCCTCGTACCACATTCCTGCCAAAGACTGTCCCGCTACCCCTACCCTTCCAAAGAGACATTGAGACTTCTGGTGGATCCCTCGATCCCTTCGTGTAAATATTGAACTCGTAACCTTTTATTGATGATAAAGAATTGCTTGTCTTGAGACAACCTCCTTGAGTCCGGTGTGGTGGTGTTACTGTGCTAGTACGTGATAGGAGAAGGATCTCTCAGGAGACTTCTCGGCAGCGCTCGGCTACTTCGTGCAGTGCGAGGGCCCCCCTTGGTGGTCTCACCGACTCCTCGGGGTCCGCCTTCCAACATCTGCTGACCTGGTTCTATGGCTCTAAAGCAGCTCTGCTGACCTGGTTCTATGGCTCTAAAGCTGCTCTGCTGACCTGGTTCTGTGGCTTTGAAACAGCTCTGTTGACCTGGTTCTCTGGCTCTAGAGCAGGTCAGCTGACCTGGTGCTCTCCCTATAAAGTAGGTCTGCTGACCTGGTTCTCAGTCACTAAAGCAGCTCTGCTGACCTGGTGTCTCTGGCGCTAAAGCAGCTCTGCTGACCTGGTTCTCTCCCTCTAAAGCAGCTCTGCTGACCTGGTTCTCTGGCTCTACGTCAGCTCTGCTGACCAGGTTCTCTCCCTTTAAAGCAGCTCTGCTGATCTGGTTCTCTGGCTCTAAAGCAGATCTGCTGAACTGTTTCTCTCCCTCTAAAGCAGCTCTGCTGACCTGGTTCTCTGGCTCTACGGCAGCTCTGCTGACCTGGTTCTCTGCCTCTGGAGCAACTCTTCTGACCTGGTTCTTAGGCTCTAGAGCAGCTCTGCTGACCTGGTGTCTATGGCTCTACAGCAGCTCTGCTGACCTGGTACTCTGATTCTAGAGCAGCTCTGTTGACCTTGGTCTTAGGCTCTAGAGCAGCTCTGCTGACCTGGTTCTCTGGCTCTAAAGCAGCTCTGCTGACCTGGTTCTCTGGCTCTAAAGCAGCTCTGCTGACCTGGTTCTATGGCTCTAAAGCAGCTCTGCTGACCTGGTTCTCTGGCTTTGAAGCTGCTTTGCTGACCTGGTTCTCTGGCTCTAGAGCAGCTCTGCTGACCTGGTTCTGTCCCTCTAGAGCAGTTCTGCTGACCTGTTTCTCTGGCTCTAAAGCAGATCTTCTGACCTGGTTCTATGGCTCTAAAGCAGCTCTGCTGACCTGGTTCTCTGGCTCTACAATGGCTCTGCTGACCTGGTTCTGTTGCTCTAAAGCAGCTCTGCTGACCTGGTTCTCTGGCTCTAGAGCAGCGCTGCTAACCTGGTTCTCTGGCTCTAAAGCAGATCTTCTGGCCTGGTTCTCTGGCTCAAAAGAAGCTCTGCTGACCTGGTTCTCTGGCTCTAGAGCAGCTCTGCTGTCCTGAATCTTAGGCTCTAGAGCAGCTCTGCTGACCTGGTTCTCTGGCTCTACAACGGCTCTGCTGACCTGGTTCTCTGGCTCTAAAGCAGCTCTGCTGATCTGATGTTTCTCTGGCTCTAAACCAGCTCTGCTGACCTGGTTCTGTGGCTCTATTGAAGCTATGCTGACCTAGTTCTCTGGCTTTACAGCAGCTCTGCTGACCTGGTTCTCTGGCTCTGAAGCAGCTCAGCTGACCTGATGTTTCTCTGGCTCTAAAACATCGCTCTGCTGACCTGGTTCTGTGGCTCTAAAGAAGCTCTGTTGACCTAGTTCTCTGGCTCTACAGCAGCTCTGATGACCTGGTTGTCTGGCTCTAAAGAGGCTCTGCTGACCTGGTTCTCTGGCTCTACAGCAGCTCTGCTGAACTGGTTCTCTGCCTCTAGAGCAGCTCTGCTGACCTGGTTCTTAGGCTCGAGAGCAGCTCTGCTGACCTGGTTCTCTGGCTCTAAAGCACATCTGCTGACCTGGTTCTCAAGCATTCTGCTGACCTGGTTCTCTGGCTCTAAAGCGGCTCTGCTTACCTGGTTCTATGGCTCTAAAGCAGCTCTGCTGACCTGGTTCTCTCCCTCTAAAGCAGCTCTGCTGACCTGGTTTCTCTGGCTCTACAGCAGCTCTGTTGACCTGATTCTCTGGCTCTAGAGCAGCTCTGCTGACCTGGTTCTTAGGCTCTAAAGCAGCTCTGCTGACCTGGTTCTCTCCCTCTAAAGTAGCTCTGCTGACCTGGTTCTCTGGCTCTAAAGCAGCTCGGCTGACCTGGTTCTCTGGCTCTGATGCAGCTCTGCTGGCCTGGTTCTCTCCCTCGAAAGTAGCTCTGCTGACCTGGTTCTATGGCTCTAAAGCAGCTCTGCTGACCTGGTTCTCTCCCTCTAAAGCAGCTCTGCTGACCTGGGTCTCTGGCTCTACGGCAGCTCTCTTGACATGGTTCTCTGGCTCTGAAGCAGATCTTCTGGCCTGGTTCTCTGGCTCAAAAGCAACTCTGTTGACCTGGTTCTCTGGCTCTAGAGCAGCTCTGCTGTCCTCAATCTTAGGCTCTAGAGCAGCTCTGCTGACCTGGTTCTCTGGCTCTACAACGGCTCTGCTGACCTGGTTCTCTGGCTCTAAAGCAGCTCTGCTGACCTGATGTTTCTCTGGCTCTAAAACATCGCTCTGCTGACCTGGTTCTGTGGCTCTAAAGAAGCTCTGTTGACCTAGTTATCTGGCTCTACTGCAGCTCTGATGACCTGGTTGTCTGGTTTTAAAGAGGCTCTGCTGACCTGGTTCTCTGGCTCTAGAGCAGCTCTGGTGACCTTGTTTTATGGTTGTAAAGAATCTCCTCTGACCTGGTTCTCTGGCTCTACAGCAGCTCGGCTGAACTGGTTCTCTGCCTCTAGAGCAGCTCTGCTGACCTGGTTCTTAGGCTCGAGAGCAGCTCTGCTGACTTGGTTCTCTGGCTCTATAACAACTCTGCTGACCTGGTTCTCTGGCTCTAAAGCGGCTCTGCTTACCTGGTTCTCTGACTCTAAAGCAGCTCTGCTGACCTGGTTCTATGGCTGTAAAGCGGCTCTGCTGACATGGTTCTCTGGCTCTAAAGCAGCTCTCCTGACCTTGTTCTCTGGCTGTAGAGCAGCCCTGCTGGCCTGGTTCTTAGGCTTTAGAGCAGCTCTGCTGACTTGGTTCTCTGGCTCTATAACAACTCTGCTGACCTGGTTCTCTGCCTTTAGAGCAGCTCTGCTGACCTGGTTTCTATGGCTCTAAAGCAACTCTGCTGACCTGGTTCTCTCCCTCTAAAGCAGCTCTGCTGACCTGGTTCTCCCCCTCTAAAGCAGCTCTGCTGACCTGGTTCTCCCCCTCTAAAGCAGCTCTGCTGACCTGATTCTCTGGCTCTACGGCAGCTCTGCTGACCTTGTTCTCTCCCTCTAAAGCAGCTCTGCTGACCTGGTTCTCTGGCTCTAAAGCAGCTCTGCTGACCTGGTTCTTAGGCTCTAGAGCAGCTGTGCTGACCTGGTTCTCTCCCTCTAAAGCAGCTCTGCTGACCTGGTTCTCTAGCTCTACGGCAGCTCTGCTGACCTTGTTCTCTGCCTCTAGAGCAGCTCTGCTGACCTGGTTCTTTGGGTCTAGAGCAGCTGTGCTGACCTGGTTTCTATGGCTGTACAGCAGCTCTGCTGACCTGGTTCTCTGACTCTAGAGCAGCTCTGTTGACCTGGTTCTCTGGCTCTAAAGCAGCTCTGCTGACCTGGTTCTATGGCTCTAAAGCAGCTCTGCTGACCTGGTTCTCTGGCTTTGAAGAATCTCTGCTGACCGGGTTCTCTGGCTCTAGAGCAGCTCTGCTGACCTGGTTCTCTCCCTCTAAAGCAGCTCTGCTGACCTGGTTCTTACGCTCTAAAGCAGCTCTGCTGACCTGGTTCTCTGGCTCTACAATGGCTCTGCTGACCTGGTTCTGTTGCTCTAAAGCAGCTCTGCTGACCTGGTTCTCTGGCTCTAGAGCAGCTCTGCTAACCTGGTTCTCTGGCTCTAAAGCAGATCTGCTGGCATGGTTCACTGGCTCTAAAGCAGCTCTGCTGACCTGGTTCTCTGCCTGTAGAGCAGCTCTGCTGTCCTGGTTCTTATTCTCTAGAGCAGCTCTGCTGACCTGGTTCTCTGGCTCTAAAGCAGCTCTGCTGACCTGGTTCTATGGCTCTAAAGCAGCGCTGCTGACCTGGTTCTCTGGCTTTGAAGAATCTCTGCTGACCGGGTTCTCTGGCTCTAGAGCAGCTCTGCTGACCTGGTTCTCTCCCTCTAAAGCAGCTCTGCTGACCTGGTTCTTTCGCTCTAAAGCAGCTCTGCTGACCTGGTTCTCTGGCTCTACAATGGTTCTGCTGACCTGGTTCTGTTGCTCTAAAGCAGCTCTGCTGACCTGGTTCTCTGTCTCTAGAGCAGCTCTGCTAACCTGGTTCTCTGGCTCTAAAGCAGCTCTGCTAACCTGGTTCTCTGGCTCTAAAGCAGATCTGCTGGCATGGTTCACTGGCTCTAAAGCAGCTCTGCTGACCGGGTTCTTTGCCTGTAGAGCAGCTCTGCTGTCCTGGTTCTTAGGCTCTAGAGCAGCTCTGCTGACCTGGTTCTCTGGCTCTACAACGGCTCTGCTGACCTGGTTCTCTGGCTCTAAAGCAGCTCTGCTGACCTGGTAGTTCTCTAGCTTTTAAACAGCTCTGCTGACCTGGTTCTGTGGCTCTAAAGACACTCTCCTGACCTAGTTCTCTGGCTCTACAGCAGCTCTGCTGACCTGGTTCACTGGCTCTACAGCAGCTCTGATGACCTGGTTCTCTGGCTCTAAAGAGGCTCTGCTGACCTGGTTCTCTGGCTCTAGAGCAGCTCTGCTGACCTGGTTCTATGGCTGTAAAGAATCTCCTCTGAACTGGTTCTCTGGCTCTACAGCAGCTCTGCTGAACTGGTTCTCTGCCTCTAAAGCAGCTCTGCTGATCTGGTTCTTAGGCTCGAGAGCAGCTCTGCTGACCTTGTTCTCTGGCTCTAAAGTAGCTCTGCTGACCTGGTTATCAAGCAGTTCTGCTGACCTGGTTCTCTGGCTCTAAAGCAGCTCTGCTTACCTGGTTCTCTGACTCTAAAGCAGCTCTGCTGACCTGGTTCTTAGGCTTTAGAGCAGCTCTGCTGACCTGGTTTCTATGGCTCTACAGCAGCTCTGCTGACCTGGTTCTCTGGCTCTAGAGCCGCTCTGTTGACCTGGGTCTTAGGCTCTAGAGCAGCTCTGCTGACCTGGTTGTATGGCTGTGAGTTAGCTCTGCTGACCTGGCTCTCTGGCTCTAAAGCAGCTCTGCTGACCTGGTTCTATGGCTCTGAAGCAGCTCTGCTGACCTGGTTCTATGGCTCTAAAGCTGCTCTGCAGACCTGGTTCTGTGGCTTTGAAACAACTCTGCTGACATGGTTCAGCTGACCTGGTTCTCTCCCTCTAAAGTAGCTCTGCTGACCTGGTTCTCTCTGGCGCTAAAGCAGCTCTGCTGACCTGGTTCTCTCCCTCTAAGGCAGCTCTGCTGACCTGGTTTTCTGGCTCTACGGCAGCTCTGCTGACCTGGTTTTCTCCCTTTAAAGCAGCTCTGCTGACCTGGTTCTCTGGCTCTAAAGCAGATATGCTGACCTGGTTCTCTCCCTCTAAAGCAGCTCTGCTGACCTGGTTCTCTGGCTCTACGGCAGCTCTGCTGACCTGGTTCTCTGCCTCTAGAGCAGCTCTTCTGACCTGGTTCTTATGCTCTAGAGCAGCTCTGTTGACCTGGTGTCTATGGCTCTACAGCAGCTCTGCTGACCTGGTTCTCTGACTCTAGAGCAGCTCTGTTGACATTGGTCTTAGGCTCTAGAGCAGCTCTGCTGACCTGGTTCTCTGGCTCTAAAGCAGCTCTGCTGACCTGGTTCTCTGGCTCTAAAGCAGCTCTGCTGACCTGGTTCTATGGCTCTAAAGCAGCTCTGCTGACCTGGTTCTCTGGCTCTACAATGGCTCTGCTGACCTGGTTCTGTTGCTCTAAAGCAGCTCTGCTGACCTGGTTCTCTGGCTCTAGAGCAGCGCTGCTAACCTGGTTCTCTGGCTCTAAAGCAGATCTTCTGGCCTGGTTCTCTGGCTCTAAAGCAGATCTTCTGGCCTGGTTCTCTGGCTCAAAAGCAGCTCTGCTGACCTGGTTCTCTGGCTCTACAACGGCTCTGCTGACCTGGTTCTCTGGCTCTAAAGCAGCTCTGCTGATCTGATGTTTCTCTGGCTCTAAAACAGCTCTGCTGACCTGGTTCTGTGGCAATATTGAAGCTCTGCTGACCTAGTTCTCTGGCTTTACAGCAGCTCTGCTGACCTGGTTCTCTGGCTCTGAAGCAGCTCAGCTGACCTGATGTTTCTCTGGCTCTAAAACATCGCTCTGCTGACCTGGTTCTCTGGCTCTGAAGCAGCTCAGCTGACCTGATGTTTCTCTGGCTCTAAAACATCGCTCTGCTGACCTGGTTCTGTGGCTCTAAAGAAGCTCTGTTGACCTAGTTCTCTGGCTCTACAGCAGCTCTGATGACCTGGTTGCCTGGCTCTAAAGAGACTCTGCTGACCTGGTTCTCTGGCTCTAGAGCAGCTCTGGTGACCTGGTTCTATGGCTGTAAAGAATCTCCTCTGACCTGGTTCTCTGGCTCTACAGCAGCTCTGCTGAACTGGTTCTCTGCCTCTAGAGCAGCTCTGCTGACCTAGTTCTTAGGCTCGAGAGCAGCTCTGCTGACCTGGTTCTCTGGCTCTAAAGCAGCTCTGCTGACCTGGTTCTCAAGCATTCTGCTGACCTGGTTCTCTGGCTCTAAAGCGGCTCTGCTTACCTGGTTCTCTGACTCTAAAGCAGCTCTGCTGACCTGGTTCTATGGCTGTAAAGCGGCTCTGCTGACATGGTTCTCTGGCTCTAAAGCAGCTCTGCTGACCTTGTTCTCTGGCTGTGGAGCAGCCCTGCTGGCCTGGTTCTCTGCCTTTAGAGCAGCTCTGCTGACCTGGTTTCTATGGCTCTAAAGCAGCTCTGCTGACCTGTTTCTCTGACTCTAAAGCAACTCTGCTGACCTGGTTCTCTCCCTCTAAAGCAGCTCTGCTGACCTGGTTCTCTGGCTCTAAAGCAGCTCTGCTGACCTGGTTCTCCCCCTCTAAAGCAGCTCTGCTGACCTGGTTCTCTGGCTCTACGGCAGCTCTGCTGACCTTGTTCTCTCAATCTAAAGCAGCTCTGCTGACCTGGTTCACTTGCTCTAAAGCAGCTCTGCTGACCTGGTTCTTAGGCGCTAGAGCAGCTGTGCTGACCTGGTTCTCTCCCTCTAAAGCAGCTCTGCTGACCTGGTTCTCTAGCTCTACGGCAGCTCTGCTGACCTTGTTCTCTGCCTCTAGAGCAGCTCTGCTGACCTGGTTCTTAGGCTCTAGACCTGCTGCATTGACCTGGTTTCTATGGCTCTACAGCAGCTCTGCTGACCTGGTTTTCTGACTCTAGAGCAGCTCTGTTGACCTGGGTCTTAGGCTCTAGAGCAGCTCTGCTGACCTGGTTCTCTGGCTCTAAAGCAGCTCTGCTGACCTGGTTCTCTGGCTTTGAAGAATCTCTGCTGATGGGGTTCTCTGGCTCTAGAGCAGCTCTGCTGACCTGGTTTTCTCCCTCTAAAGCAGCTCTGCTGACCTGGTTCTTTCGCTCTTAAGCAGCTCTGCTGACCTGGTTCGCTGGCTCTACAATGGCTCTGCTGACCTGGTTCTGTTGCTCTAAAGCAGCTCTGCTGACCTGGTTCTCTGGCTCTAGAGCAGCTCTGCTAACCTGGTTCTCTGGCTCTAAAGTAGATCTGCTGGCATGGTTCACTGGCTCTAAAGCAGCTCTGCTGACCTGGTTCTCTGCCTGTAGAGCAGCTCTGCTGTCCTGGTTCTTAGGCTCTAGAGCAGCTTTGCTGACCTGGTTCTCTGGCTCTACAACGGCTCTGCTGACCTGGTTCTCTGGCTCTAAAGCAGCTCTGCTGACCTGGTGGTTCTCTGGCTCTAAAACAGCTCTGCTGACCTGGTTCTGTGGCTCTAAAGACGCTCTCCTGACCTAGTTCTCTGGCTCTACAGTAGCTCTGCTGACCTGGTTCTCTGGCTCTACAGCAGTTCTGATGACCTGATTCTCTGGCTCTAAAGAGGCTCTGCTGACCTGGTTCTATGGCTTTAAAGCAGCTCTGCTGACCTGGTTCTCTGGCTTTGAAGAATCTCTGCTGACCGGGTTCTCTGGCTCTAAATCAGCTCTGCTTACCTGGTTCTTTGGCTCTAAAGCAGCTCTGCTGACCTGGTTTCTCTGGCTCTAAAGCAGCTCTGCTGACCTGGTTCTCTGGCTCTAAAGCAGCTCTGCTGACCTGGTTCTATGGCTCTAAAGCAGCTCTGCTAACCTGGTTCTCTGGCTTTGAAGAATCTCTGCTGACCGGGTTCTCTGGCTCTAAATCAGCTCTGCTGACCTGGTTCTTTGGCTCTAAAGCAGCTCTGCTGACCTGGTTTCTCTGGCTCTAAAGCAGCTCTGCTGACCTGGTTCTCTGGCTCTAAAGCAGCTCTTCTGACCTGGTTCGGTGGCTCTAAAGCAGCTCTGATGACCTGGTTGTCTGGCTCTAAAGAGACTCTGCTGACCTGGTTCTCTGGCTCTAGAGCAGCTCTGGTGACCTGGTTCTATGGCTGTAAAGAATCTCCTCTGACCTGGTTCTCTGGCTCTACAGCAGCTCTGCTGAACTGGTTCTCTGCCTCTAGAGCAGCTCTGCTGACCTGGTTTTTAGGCTCGAGAGCAGCTCTGCTGACCTGGTTCTCTGGCTCTAAAGCAGCTCTGCTGACCTGGTTCTCAAGCATTCTGCTGACCTGGTTCTCTGGCTCTAAAGCGGCTCTGCTTACCTGGTTCTCTGACTCTAAAGCAGCTCTGCTGACCTGGTTCTATGGCTGTAAAGCGGCTCTGCTGACATGGTTCTCTGGCTCTAAAGCAGCTCTGCTGACCTTGTTCTCTGGCTGTGGAGCAGCCCTGCTGGCCTGGTTCTCTGCCTTTAGAGCAGCTCTGCTGACCTGGTTTCTATGGCTCTAAAGCAGCTCTGCTGAACTGTTTCTCTAACTCTAAAGCAACTCTGCTGACCTAGTTCTCTCCCTCTAAAGCAGCTCTGCTGACCTGGTTCTCTGGCTCTAAAGCAGCTCTGCTGACCTGGTTCTCCCCCTCTAAAGCAGCTCTGATGACCTGGTTCTCTGGCTCTACGGCAGCTCTGCTGACCTTGTTCTCTCCCTCTAAAACAGCTCTGCTGACCTGGTTCTCTTGCTCTAAAGCAGCTCTGCTGACCTGGTTCTTAGGCGCTAGAGCAGCTGTGCTGACCTGGTTCTCTCCCTCTAAAGCAGCTCTGCTGACCTGGTTCTCTAGCTCTACGGCAGCTCTGCTGACTTTGTTCTCTGCCTCTAGAGCAGCTCTGCTGACCTGGTTCTTAGGCTCTAGAGCTGCTGCATTGACCTGGTTTCTATGGCTCTACAGCAGCTCTGCTGACCTGGTTCTCTGACTCTAGAGCAGCTCTGTTGACCTGGGTCTTAGGCTCTAGAGCAGCTCTGCTGACCTGGTTCTCTGGCTCTAAAGCAGCTCTGCTGACCTGGTTCTCTGGCTTTGAAGAATCTCTGCTGATCGGGTTCTCTGGCTCTAGAGCAGCTCTGCTGACCTGGTTCTCTCCCTCTAAAGCAGCTCTAATGACCTGGTTCTTTCGCTCTAAAGCAGCTCTGCTGACCTGGTTCGCTGGCTCTACAATGGCTCTGCTGACCTGGTTCTGTTGCTCTAAAGCAGCTCTGCTGACCTGGTTCTCTGGCTCTAGAGCAGCTCTGCTAACCTGGTTCTCTGGCTCTAAAGCAGATCTGCTGGCATGGTTCACTGGCTCTAAAGCAGCTCTGCTGACCTGGTTCTCTGCTTGTAGAGCAGCTCTGCTGTCCTGGTTCTTAGGCTCTAGAGCAGCTTTGCTGACCTGGTTCTCTGGCTCTACAGCGGCTCTGCTGACCTGGTTCTCTGGCTCTAAAGCAGCTCTGCTGACCTGGTGGTTCTCTGGCTCTAAAACAGCTCTGCTGACCTGGTTCTGTGGCTCTAAAGACGCTCTCCTGACCTAGTTCTCTGGCTCTACAGTAGCTCTGCTGACCTGGTTCTCTGGCTTTACAGCAGTTCTGATGACCTGATTCTCTGGCTCTAAAGAGGCTCTGCTGACCTGGTTCTATGGCTTTAAAGCAGCTCTGCTGACCTGGTTCTCTGGCTTTGAAGAATCTCTGCTGACCGGGTTCTCTGGCTCTAAATCAGCTCTGCTGACCTGGTTCTTTGGCTCTAAAGCAGCTCTGCTGACCTGGTTTCTCTGGCTCTAAAGCAGCTCTGCTGACCTGGTTCTCTGGCTCTAAAGCAGCTCTGCTGACCTGGTTCTATGGCTCTAAAGCAGCTCTGCTAACCTGGTTCTCTGGCTTTGAAGAATCTCTGCTGACTGGATTCTCTGGCTCTAAATCAGCTCTGCTGACCTGGTTCTTTGGCTCTAAAGCAGCTCTGCTGACCTGGTTTCTCTGGCTTTAAAGCAGCTCTGCTGACCTGGTTTTCTGGCTCTAAAGCAGCTCTTCTGACCTGGTTCGGTGGCTCTAAAGCAGCTCTGATGACCTGGTTGCCTGGCTCTAAAGAGACTCTGCTGACCTGGTTCTCTGGCTCTAGAGCAGCTCTGGTGACCTGGTTCTATGGCTGTAAAGAATCTCCTCTGACCTGGTTCTCTGGCTCTACAGCAGCTCTGCTGAACTGGTTCTCTGCCTCTAGAGCAGCTCTGCTGACCTGGTTCTTAGGCTCGAGAGCAGCTCTGCTGACATGGTTCTCTGGCTCTAAAGCAGCTCTGCTGACCTTGTTCTCTGGCTGTGGAGCAGCCCTGCTGGCCTGGTTCTCTGCCTTTAGAGCAGCTCTGCTGACCTGGTTTCTATGGCTCTAAAGCAGCTCTGCTGACCTGTTTCTCTGACTCTAAAGCAACTCTGCTGACCTGGTTCTCTCCCTCTAAAGCAGCTCTGCTGACCTGGTTCTCTGGCTCTAAAGCAGCTCTGCTGACCTGGTTCTCCCCCTCTAAAGCAGCTCTGCTGACCTGGTTCTCTGGCTCTACGGCAGCTCTGCTGACCTTGTTCTCTCCCTCTAAAGCAGCTCTGCTGACCTGGTTCTCTTGCTCTAAAGCAGCTCTGCTGACCTGGTTCTTAGGCGCTAGAGCAGCTGTGCTGACCTGGTTCTCTCCCTCTAAAGCAGCTCTGCTGACCTGGTTCTCTAGCTCTACGGCAGCTCTGCTGACCTTGTTCTCTGCCTCTAGAGCAGCTCTGCTGACCTGGTTCTTAGGCTCTAGAGCTGCTGCATTGACCTGGTTTCTATGGCTCTACAGCAGCTCTGCTGACCTGGTTCTCTAACTCTAGAGCAGCTCTGTTGACCTGGGTCTTAGGCTCTAGAGCAGCTCTGCTGACCTGGTTCTCTGGCTCTAAAGCAGCTCTGCTGACCTGGTTCTCTGGCTTTGAAGAATCTCTGCTGATCGGGTTCTCTGGCTCTAGAGCAGCTCTGCTGACCTGGTTCTCTCCCTCTAAAGCAGCTCTGCTGACCTGGTTCTTTCGCTCTAAAGCAGCTCTGCTGACCTGGTTCGCTGGCTCTACAATGGCTCTGCTGACCTGGTTCTGTTGCTCTAAAGCAGCTCTGCTGACCTGGTTCTCTGGCTCTAGAGCAGCTCTGCTAACCTGGTTCTCTGGCTCTAAAGCAGATCTGCTGGCATGGTTCACTGGCTCTAAAGCAGCTCTGCTGACCTGGTTCTCTGCCTGTAGAGCAGCTCTGCTGTCCTGGTTCTTAGGCTCTAGAGCAGCTTTGCTGACCTGGTTCTCTGGCTCTACAACGGCTCTGCTGACCTGGTTCTCTGGCTCTAAAGCAGCTCTGCTGACCTGGTGGTTCTCTGGCTCTAAAACAGCTCTGCTGACCTGGTTCTATGGCTCTAAAGACGCTCTCCTGACCTAGTTCTCTGGCTCTACAGTAGCTCTGCTGACCTGGTTCTCTGGCTCTACAGCAGTTCTGATGACCTGATTCTCTGGCTCTAAAGAGGCTCTGCTGACCTGGTTCTATGGCTTTAAAGCAGCTCTGCTGACCTGGTTCTCTGGCTTTGAAGAATCTCTGCTGACCGGGTTCTCTGGCTCTAAATCAGCTCTGCTGACCTGGTTCTTTGGCTCTAAAGCAGCTCTGCTGACCTGGTTTCTCTGGCTCTAAAGCAGCTCTGCTGACCTGGTTCTCTGGCTCTAAAGCAGCTCTGCTGACCTGGTTCTATGGCTCTAAAGCAGCTCTGCTAACCTGGTTCTCTGGCTTTGAAGAATCTCTGCTGACCGGGTTCTCTGGCTCTAAATCAGCTCTGCTGACCTGGTTCTTTGGCTCTAAAGCAGCTCTGCTGACCTGGTTTCTCTGGCTCTAAAGCAGCTCTGCTGACCTGGTTCTCTGGCTCTAAAGCAGCTCTTCTGACCTGGTTCGGTGGCTCTAAAGCAGCTCTGCTGACCTGGTTCTCTGGCTCTACAATGGCTCTGCTGACCTGGTTCTGTTGCTCTAAAGCAGCTCTGCTGACCTGGTTCTCTGGCTCTAGAGCAGCTCTGCTAACCTGGTTCTCTGGCTCTAAAGCAGATCTGTTGGCATGGTTCACTGGCTCTAAAGCAGCTCTGCTGACCGGGTTCTCTGCCTGTAGAGCAGCTCTGCTGTCCTGGTTCTCTGGCTCTACAACGGTTCTGCTGACCTGGTTCTCTGGCTCTAAAGCAGCTCTGCTGACCTGGTAGTTCTCTAGCTCTAAAACAGCTCTGCTGATCTTGTTCTATGGCTCTAAAGCAGCTCTGCTGACCTGGTTCTCTGGCTTTGGAGCAGCTCTGCTGACCTGGTTCTCTGGCTCTAGAGCAGCTCTGCTGACCTGGTTCTCTCCCTCTAAAGCAGCTCTGCTGTCCTGGTTCTCTGGCTCTAAAGCAGCTCTGCTGACCTGGTTTCTCTGGCTATAAAGTATCTCTGCTGACCTGGTTCTCTGGCTCTAAAGCAGCTCTTCTGAGCTGGTTCGGTGGCTCTAAAGCAGCTCTGCTGACCTGGTTCTCTGGCTCTACAATGGCTCTGCTGACCTTGTTCTGTTGCTCTAAAGAAGCTCTGCCGACCTGGTTCTCTGGCTCTAGAGCAGCTCTGGTAGCCTGGTTCTCTGGCTCTAAAGCAGATCTGCTGGCCTGGTTCACTGGCTCTAAAGCAGCTCTGCTGACCTGGTTATCTGCCTGTAGAGCAGCTCTGCTGACCTGGTTCTCTGCCTGTAGAGCAGCTCTGCTGACCTGGTTCTCTGACTCTACAACGGCTCTGCTGACCTGGTTCTCTGGCTCTAAAGCAGCTCTTCTGGCTTGGTGGTTCTCTGGCTCTAAAGCAGCTCTGCTGACCTGGTTCTGTGGCTCTAAAGAAGCTCTGCTGACCTAGTTCTTCGGCTCTACAGCAGCTCTGCTGACCTGGTTCTCTGGCTCTACAGCAGTTCTGATGACCTGGTTCTCTGGCTCTAAAGAGGCTCTGCTGACCTGGTTCTCTGGCTCTAGAGCAGCTCTTCTGACCTGGTTCTATGGCTGTAAAGAATCTCCTCTGAACTGGTTCTCTGGCTCTACAGCAGCTCTGCTGAACTGGTTCTCTGCCTCTAGAGCAGCTCTGCTGACCTAGTTCTTAGGCTCGAGAGCAGCTCTGCTAACCTTGTTCTCTGGCTCTAAAGCAGCTCTGCTGACCTGGTTATCAAGCAGTTCTGCTGACCTGGTTCTCTGGCTTTAAAGCAGCTCTGCTTACCTGGTTCTCTGACTCTAAAGCAGCTCTGCTGACCTGGTTCTGAGGCTTTAGAGCAGCTCTGCTGACCTGGTTTCTATGGCTCTGAAGCAGGTCTGCTGACCTGGTTCTATGGCTCTAAAGCTGCTATGCAGACCTGGTTCTGTGGCTTTGAAACAACTCTGCTGACATTGTTCAGCTGACCTTTTTCTCTCCCTCTAAAGTAGCTCTGCTGACCTTGTTCTCTCTGGCGCTAAAGCAGCTCTGCTGACCTGGTTCTCTCCCTCTAAAGCAGCTCTGCTGACCTGGTTCTCTGGCTCTACGGCAGCTCTGCTGACCTGGTTCTCTCCCTTTAAAGCAGCTCTGCTGACCTGGTTCTCTGGCTCTAAAGCAGATCTGCTGACCTGGTTCTCTCCCTCTAAAGCAGCTCTGCTGACCTGGTTCTCTGGCTCTACGGCAGCTCTGCTGACCTGGTTCTCTGCCTCTAGAGCAGCTCTTCTGACCTGGTTCTTTCTTAGGCTCTAGAGCAGCTCTGTTGACCTGGTGTCTATGGCTCTACAGCAGCTCTGCTGGCCTGGTTCTCTGACTCTAGAGCAGCTCTGTTGACCTTGGTCTTAGGCTCTAGAACAGCTCTGCTGACCTGGTTCTCTGGCTCTAAAGCAGCTCTGCTGACCTAGTTCTCTGGCTCTAAAGCAGCTCTGCTGGCCTGGTTCTATGGCTCTAAAGCAGCTCTGCTGACCTGGTTCTCTGGCTTTGAAGCTGCTCTGCTGACCTGGTTCTCTGGCTCTACAGCAGCTGTGCTGACCTGGTTCTCTCCCTCTAAAGCAGCTCTGCTGACCTGGTTCTCTTACTCTAAAGCAGCTCTGCTGACTTGGTTTCTCTGGCTCTAAAGCAGCTCTGCAGACCTAGTTTCTCTGGCTCTAGAGCAGCTCTGCTGACCTGGTTCTCTGGCTCTAGAGCCGCTCTGTTGACCTGGGTCTTAGGCTCTAGAGCAGCTCTGCTGACCTGGTTGTATGGCTGTGAGTCAGCACTGCTGACCTGGCTCTCTGGCTCTAAAGCAGCTCTGCTGACCTGGTTCTATGGCTCTGAAGCAGCTCTGCTGACCTGGTTCTATGGCTCTAAAGCTGCTCTGCTGAACTGGTTCTCTGCCTCTAGAGCAGCTCTGCTGACCTGGTTCTTAGGCTCGAGAGTAGCTCTGCTGACCTTGTTCTCTGGCTCTAAAGCAGCTCTGCTGACCTGGTTATCAAGCTGTTCTGCTGACCTGGTTCTCTGGCTCTAAAGCAGCTCTGCTCACCTGGTTCTCTGACTCTAAAGCAGCTCTGCTGACCTGGTTCTTAGGCTTTAGAGCAGCTCTGCTGACCTGGTTTCTATGGCTCTACAGCAGCTCTGCTGACCTGGTTCTCTGGCTCTAGAGCCGCTCTGTTGACCTGGGTCTTAGGCTCTAGAGCAGCTCTGCTGACCTGGTTGTATGGCTGTGAGTCAGCTCTGCTGACCTGGCTCTCTGGCTCTAAAGCAGCTCTGCTGACCTGGTTCTGTGGCTTTGAAACAACTCTGCTGACATGGTTCAGCTGACCTGGTTCTCTCCCTCTAAAGTAGCTCTGCTTACCTGGTTCTCTCTGGCGCTAAAGCAGCTCTGCTGACCTGGTTCTCTCCCTCTAAAGCAGCTCTGCTGACCTGGTTCTCTGGCTCTACGGCAGCTCTGCTGACCTGGTTTTCTCCCTTTAAAGCAGCTCTGCTGACCTGGTTCTCTGGCTCTAAAGCAGATCTGCTGACCTGGTTCTCTCCCTCTAAAGCAGCTCTGCTGACCTGGTTCTCTGGCTCTACGGCAGCTCTGCTGACCTGGTTCTCTGTCTCTAGAGCAGCTCTTCTGACCTGGTTCTTAGGCTCTAGAGCAGCTCTGTTGACCTGGTGTCTATGGCTCTACAGCAGCTCTGCTGACCTGGTTCTCTGACTCTAGAGCAGCTCTGTTGACATTGGTCTTAGGCTCTAGAGCAGCTCTGCTGACCTGGTTCTCTGGCTCTAAAGCAGCTCTGCTGACCTGGTTCTCTGGCTCTAAAGCAGCTCTGCTGACCTGGTTCTATGGCTCTAAAGCAGCTCTGCTGACCTGGTTCTCTGGCTTTGAAGCTGCTCTGCTGACCTGGTTCTCTGGCTCTAGAGCAGCTCTGCTGACCTGGTTCTCTCCCTCTAAAGCAGCTCTGCTGACCTGGTTCTCTTACTCTAAAGCAGCTCTGCTGACTTGGTTTCTCTGGCTCTAAAGCAGCTCTGCAGACCTAGTTTCTCTGGCTCTAGAGCAGTTCTGCTGACCTGTTTCTCTGGCTCTAAAGCAGATCTTCTGACCTGGTTCTATGGCTCTAAAGCAGCTCTGCTGACCTGGTTCTCTGGCTCTACAATGGCTCTGCTGACCTGGTTCTGTTGCTCTAAAGCAGCTCTGCTGACCTGGTTCTCTGGCTCTAGAGCAGCGCTGCTAACCTGGTTCTCTGGCTCTAAAGCACATCTTCTGGCCTGGTTCTCTGGCTCAAAAGCAGCTCTGCTGACCTGGTTCTCTGGTTCTAGAGCAGCTCTGCTGTCCTGAATCTTAGGCTCTAGAGCAGCTCTGCTGACCTGGTTCTCTGGCTCTTCAACGGCTCTGCTGACCTGGTTCTCAGGCTCTAAAGCAGCTCTGCTGATCTGATGTTTCTCTGGCTCTAAAACAGCTCTGCTGACCTGGTTCTGTGGCTCTATTGAAGCTCTGATAACCTAGTTCTCTGGCTCTACAGCAGCTCTGCTGACCTGGTTTTCTGGCTCTGAAGCAGCTCAGCTGACCTGATGTTTCTCTGGCTCTAAAACATCGCTCTGCTGACCTGGTTCTGTGGCTCTAAAGAAGCTCTGTTGACCTAGTTCTCTGGCTCTACAGCAGCTCTGATGACCTGGTTGTCTGGCTCTAAAGAGGCTCTGCTGACCTGGTTCTCTGGCTCTAGAGCAGCTCTGGTGACCTGGTTCTATGGCTGTAAAGAATCTCCTCTGACCTGGTTCTCTGGCTCTACAGCAGCTCTGCTGAACTGGTTCTCTGCCTCTAGAGCAGCTCTGCTGACCTGGTTCTTAGGCTCGAGAGCAGCTCTGCTGACCTGGTTCTTAGGCTCGAGAGCAGCTCTGAGGACCTGGTTCTCTGGCTCTAAAGCAGCTCTGCTGACCTGGTTCTCAAGCATTCTGCTGACCTGGTTCTCTGGCTCTAAAGCGGCTCTGCTTACCTGGTTCTCTGACTCTAAAGCAGCTCTGCTGACCTGGTTCTATGGCTGTAAAGCGGCTCTGCTGACATGGTTCTCTGGCTCTAAAGCAGCTCTGCTGACCTTGTTCTCTGGCTGTGGAGCAGCCCTGCTGGCCTGGTTCTCTGCCTTTAGAGCAGCTCTGCTGACCTGGTTTCTATGGCTCTAAAGCAGCTCTGCTGACCTGTTTCTCTGACTCTAAAGCAACTCTGCTGACCTGGTTCTCTCCCTCTAAAGCAGCTCTGCTGACCTGGTTCTCTGGCTCTAAAGCAGCTCTGCTGACCTGGTTCTCCCCCTCTAAAGCAGCTCTGCTGACCTGGTTCTCTGGCTCTACGGCAGCTCTGCTGACCTTGTTCTCTCCCTCTAAAGCAGCTCTGCTGACCTGGTTCTCTGGCTCTAAAGCAGCTCTGCTGACCTGGTTCTTAGGCGCTAGAGCAGCTGTGCTGACCTGGTTCTCTCCCTCTAAAGCAGCTCTGCTGACCTGGTTCTCTAGCTCTACGGCAGCTCTGCTGACCTTGTTCTCTGCCTCTAGAGCAGCTCTGCTGACCTGGTTCTTAGGCTCTAGAGCAGCTGCATTGACCTGGTTTCTATGGCTCTACAGCAGCTCTGCTGACCTGGTTCTCTGACTCTAGAGCAGCTCTGTTGACCTGGGTCTTAGGCTCTAGAGCAGCTCTGCTGACCTGGTTCTCTGGCTCTAAAGCAGCTCTGGTGACCTGGTTCTCTGGCTTTGAAGAATCTCTGCTGACCGGGTTCTCTGGCTCTAGAGCAGCTCTGCTGACCTGGTTCTCTCCCTCTAAACCAGCTCTGCTGACCTGGTTCTTTCGCTCTAAAGCAGCTCTGCTGACCTGGTTCTCTGGCTCTACAATGGCTCTGCTGACCTGGTTCTGTTGCTCTAAAGCAGCTCTGCTGACCTGGTTCTCTGGCTCTAAAGCAGCTCTGCTAACCTGGTTCTCTGGCTCTAAAGCAGATCTACTGGCATGGTTCACTGGCTCTAAAGCAGCTCTGCTGACCTGGTTCTCTGCCTGTAGAGCAGCTCTGCTGTCCTGGTTCTTAGGCTCTAGAGCAGCTTTGCTGACCTGGTTCTCTGGCTCTACAACGGCTCTGCTGACCTGGTTCTCTGGCTCTAAAGCAGCTCTGCTGACCTGGTGGTTCTCTGGCTCTAAAACAGCTCTGCTGACCTGGTTCTGTGGCTCTAAAGACGCTCTCCTGACCTAGTTCTCTGGCTCTACAGTAGCTCTGCTGACCTGGTTCTCTGGCTCTACAGCAGTTCTGATGACCTGATTCTCTAGCTCTAAAGAGGCTCTGCTGACCTGGTTCTATGGCTTTAAAGCAGCTCTGCTGACCTGGTTCTCTGGCTTTGAAGAATCTCTGCTGACCGGGTTCTCTGGCTCTAAATCAGCTCTGCTGACCTGGTTCTTTGGCTCTAAAGCAGCTCTGCTGACCTGGTTTCTCTGGCTCTAAAGCAGCTCTGCTGACCTGGTTCTCTGGCTCTAAAGCAGCTCTTCTGACCTGGTTCGGTGGCTTTAAAGCAGCTCTGCTGACCTGGTTCTCTGGCTCTACAATGGCTCTGCTGACCTGGTTCTGTTGCTCTAAAGCAGCTCTGCTAACCTGGTTCTCTGGCTCTAGAGCATCTCTGCTAACCTGGTTCTCTGGCTCTAAAGCAGATCTGTTGGCATGGTTCACTGGCTCTAAAGCAGATCTGTTGGCATGGTTCACTGGCTCTAAAGCAGCTCTGCTGACCGGGTTCTCTGCCTGTAGAGCAGCTCTGCTGTCCTGGTTCTTAGGCTCTAGAGCAGCTCTGCTGACCTGGTTCTCTGGCTCTACAACGGCTCTGCTGACCTGGTTCTCTGGCTCTAAAGCAGCTATGCTGACCCGGTAGTTCTCTAGCTCTAAAACAGCTCTGCTGACCTGGTTCTGTGGCTCTAAAGACGCACTCCTGACCTAGTTCTCTGGCTCTACAGCAGCTCTGCTGACCTGGTTCTCTGGCTCTACAGCAGTTCTGATGACCTGGTTCTCTGGCTCTAAAGAGGCTCTGCTGACCTGGTTCTCTGGCTCTAGAGCAGCTCTGCTGACCTGGTTCTATGGCTGTAAAGAATCTCCTCTGAACTGGTTCTCTGGCTCTACAGCAGCTCTGCTGAACTGGTTCTCTGCCTCTAGAGCAGCTCTGCTGACCTGGTTCTTAGGCTCGAGAGCAGCTCTGCTGACCTTGTTCTCTGGCTCTAAAGCAGCTCTGCTGACCTGGTTATCAAGCAGTTCTGCTGACCTGGTTCTCTGGCTCTAAAGCAGCTCTGCTTACCTGGTTCTCTGACTCTAAAGCAGCTCTGCTGACCTGGTTCTTAGGCTTTAGAGCAGCTCTGCTGACCTGGTTTCTATGGCTCTACAGCAGCTCTGCTGACCTGGCTCTCTGGCTCTAGAGCCGCTCTGTTGACCTGGGTCTTAGGCTATAGAGCAGCTCTGCTGACCTGGTTGTATGGCTGTGAGTCAGCTCTGCTGACCTGGCTCTCTGGCTCTAAAGCAGCTCTGCTGACCTGGTTCTATGGCTCTGAAGCAGGTCTGCTGACCTGGTTCTATGGCTCTAAAGCTGCTCTGCAGACCTGGTTCTGTGGCTTTGAAACAACTCTGCTGACATGGTTCAGCTGACCTGGTTCTCTCCCTCTAAAGTAGCTCTGCTGACCTGGTTCTCGCTGGCGCTAAAGCAGCTCTGCTGACCTGGTTCTCTCCCTCTAAAGCAGCTCTGCTGACCTGGTTCTCTGGCTCTACGGCAGCTCTGCTGACCTGGATCTCTCCCTTTAAAGCAGCTCTGCTGACCTGGTTCTCTGGCTCTAAAGCAGATCTGCTGACCTGGTTCTCTCCCTCTAAAGCAGCTCTGCTGACCTGGTTCTCTGGCTCTACGGCAGTTCTGCTGACCTGGTTCTCTGCCTCTAGAGCAGCTCTTCTGACCTGGTTCTTAGGCTCTAGAGCAGCTCTGTTGACCTGGTGTCTATTGCTCTACAGCAGCTCTGCTGACCTGGTTCTCTGAATCTAGAGCAGCTCTGTTGACCTTGGTCTTAGGCTCTAGAGCAGCTCTGCTGACCTGGTTCTCTGGCTCTAAAGCAGCTCTGCTGACCTGGTTCTCTGGCTCTAAAGCAGCTCTGCTGACCTGGTTCTATGGCTCTAAAGCAGCTCTGCTGACCTGGTTCTCTGGCTTTGAAGCTGCTCTCCTGACCTGGTTCTCTGGCTCTAGATCAGCTGTGCTGACCTGGTTCTCTCCCTCTAAAGCAGCTCTGCTGACCTGGTTCTCTTACTCTAAAGCAGCTCTGCTGACTTGGTTTCTCTGGCTCTAAAGCAGTTCTGCAGACCTAGTTTGTCTGGCTCTAGAGCAGTTCTGCTGTCCTGTTTCTCTGGCTCTAAAGCAGATCTTCTGACCTGGTTCTATGGCTCTAAAGCAGCTCTGCTGACCTGGTTCTCTGGCTCTACAATGGCTCTGCTGACCTGGTTCTGTTGCTCTAAAGCAGCTCTGCTGACCTGGTTCTCTGGCTCTAGAGCAGCGCTGATAACCTGGTTCTCTGGCTCTAAAGCAGATTTTCTGGCCTGGTTCTCTATCTCAAAAGCAGCTCTGCTGACCTGGTTCTCTGGCTCTAGAGCAGCTCTGCTGTCCTGAATCTTAGGCTCTAGAGCAGCTCTGCTGACCTGGTTCTCTGGCTCTACAACGGCTCTGCTGACCTGGTTCTCTGGCTCTAAAGCAGCTCTGCTGATCTGATGTTTCTCTGGCTCTAAAACAGCTCTGCTGACCTGGTTCTGTGGCTCTATTGAAGCTCTGCTGACCTAGTTCTCTGGCTTTACAGCAGCTCTGCTGACCTGGTTCTCTGGCTCTGAAGCAGCTCTGCTGACCTGATGTTTCTCTGGCTCTAAAACATCGCTCTGCTGACCTGGTTCTGTGGCTCTAAAGAAGCTCTGTTGACCTAGTTCTCTGACTCTACAGCAGCTCTGATGACCTGGTTGTCTGGCTCTAAAGAGGCTCTGCTGACCTGGTTCTCTGGCTCTAGAGCAGCTCTGGTGACCTGGTTCTATGGCTCTACAGCAGCTCTGCTGACCTGGTTTTCTGGCTCTAGAGCCGCTCTGTTGACCTGGGTCTTAGGCTCTAGAGCAGCTCTGCTGACCTGGTTGTATGGCTGTGAGTCAGCTCTGCTGACCTGGTTCTCTGGCTCTAAAGCAGCTCTGCTGACCTGGTTCTATGGCTCTAAAGCAGCTCTGCTGACCTGGTTCTATTGCTCTAAAGCTGCTCTGCAGACCTGGTTCTGTGGCTTTGAAACAGCTCTACTGACATGGTTCTCTGACTCTAGAGCAGGTCAGCTGACCTGGTTCTCTCCCTCTAAAGTAGCTCTGCTGACCTGGTTCTCTCTGGCGCTAAAGCAGCTCTGCTGACCTGGTTCTCTCCCTCTAAATCAGCTCTGCTGACCTGGTTCTCTGGCTCTACGGCAGCTCTGCTGACCTGGTTCTCTCCCTTTAAAGCAGCTCTGCTGACCTGGTTCTCTGGCTCTAAAGCAGATCTGCTGACCTGGTTCTCTGGCTCTAAAGCAGCTCTGCTAACCTGGTTCTCTGGCTCTAAAGCAGATCTGCTGGCATGGTTCACTGGCTCTAAAGCAGCTCTGCTGACCTGGTTCTCTGCCTATACAGCAGCTCTGCTGTCCTGGTTCTTAGGCTCTAGAGCAGCTTTGCTGACCTGGTTCTCTGGCTCTACAACGGCTCTGCTGACCTTGTTCTCTGGCTCTAAAGCACCTCTGCTGACCTGGTGGTTCTCTGGCTCTAAAACAGCTCTGCTGACTTGGTTCTATGGCTCTAAAGACGCTCTCCTGACCTAGTTCTCTGGCTCTACAGTAGCTCTGCTGACATGGTTCTCTGGCTCTACAGCAGTTCTGATGACCTGGTTCTCTGGCTCTAAAGAGGCTCTGCTGACCTGGTTCTATGGCTCTAAAGCAGCTCTGCTGACCTGGTTCTCTGGCTTTGAAGAATCTCTGCTGACCGGGTTCTCTGGCTCTAAATCAGCTCTGCTGACCCGGTTCTTTGGCTCTAAAGCAGCTCTGCTGACCTGGTTTCTCTGGCTCTAAAACAGCTCTGCTGACCTAGTTCTCTGGCTCTAAAGCAGCTCTGCTGACCTGGTTTTATGGCTCTAAAGCAGCTCTGCTGACCTGGTTCTCTGGCTTTGAAGAATCTCTGCTGACCGGGTTCTCTGGCTCTAAATCAGCTCTTCTGACCTGGTTCTTTGGCTCTAAAGCAGCTCTGCTGACCTGGTTTCTCTGGCTCTAAAGCAGCTCTGCTGACCTGGTTCTCTGGCTCTAAAGCAGCTCTTCTGACCTGGTTCGGTGGCTCTAAAGCAGCTCTGCTGACCTGGTTCTCTGGCTCTACAATGGCTCTGCTGACCTGGGTCTGTTGCTCTAAAGCAGCTCTGCTGACCTGGTTCTCTGGCTCTAGAGCAGCTCTGCTAACCTGGTTCTCTGGCTCTAAAGCAGATCTGCTGGTATGGTTCACTGGCTCTAAAGCAGCTCTGCTGACCTAGTTCTTCCTTGTACTTCCACCTGGAGAATACCAACGACCACAACACCAGCACCCTGCTGGACAACCTCACCAACCTTGGACTCCAGCAACTGGTGAGCACCCCCACACACCTCGCCGGACGCACACTCGACGCCGTCTTCTCATCCAGCAAAGACATCGCCTTCAGCCACGCCACAGAACTCCACTGGACGGACCACAGCTGTATCCACTTCACCTTCGAAAGAACGACGATCCACCACCACCAGCAACAGGTTGCCCGTAGAAGTTGGAACAAGATCACCGCCGACCAGCTCGCCGCCTCCCTGAGCCAGCACCATCCTGCCAGCTCAGCGAACCCCAGCCAGGCCGCCGACAACCTCACGAAGTGGATCAGCAACTGCGCAGACGAACTCGCCCCTCGGAGGACCCCGCCCAGCAGACCTGGCAGCAAGAAAGCCCCATGGTTTACCGACGAACTCAAGAGCTCCAAGAAGAACTGCCGAGCCCTCGAGAAAGTCTGGAGAAAGGAACCCACACCGGACAACATGACCACCCTCAAGCTCGCCACCCGGAAGCACCACCAACTGATCCGCGCAGCCAAGAAAACGGCCTTCAAAAACCGACTGGACAACAACGCACACAACTGCAAGGAACTCTTCAACATCGTGAAAGAGCTCTCCAACCCCAACGCCGGAAACAACGACATCACCCCATCGCAAGACCTCTGCAACTCCCTCGCCTCCTACTTCCACAACAAGATCGCGGACATACACAACAGCTTCAGCATCCAACCGACGCACGCCACGACCACAACAACACCGCCCACCACCACCCTCCGAGCCTGGACTCCGATCAGCACCGAAGACACCGTACGCATGATGAACTCCATCCACTCCGGATCTCCGACCGACCCCTGCCCTCACCACGTCTTCAACAAAGCCGACGCTGTCATCGCACCCCACCTGCGGGACATTATCAACACCTCCTTCGACACCGCCACCTTCCCCGAGAGCTGGAAGCACGCCGAACTCAGCGCTCTACTCAAGAAACCTACAGCAGACCCCACCGAACTCAAGAATTACCGCCCCATCTCGCTACTCCTGTTTCCAGCCAAAGTCATCGAGAAGACCGTCAACAAACAGCTGGCCGCCTTCCTCGAGACGAACGGATCCCTCGACCCCTCACAGTCCGGCTTCCGAGCCAACCACAGCACCGAGACCGCACTCATCGCCGCCACCGACGACATCCGAGCCCTGATGGACAACGGAGAAACAGCGGCCCTCATCCTCCTAGACCTCTCCGCGGCTTTCGACACGGTCTGCCACCACACCCTAGTGCAGCGCCTCAGCAACGTCGGAATCCAGGAGAAGGCATTGGAATGGATCGTCTCCTTCCTCGACGGAAGAACGCAGAGAGTCCGCCTACCTCCGTACAAGTCAGAGGCCACCGAAGTCATCTGCGGCGTCCCTCAAGGATCCTCGCTGAGCCCTACCCTCTTCAACGTCTACATGAGCCCCCTCGCGGCCATCGCACGCCAACACAACCTCAACATTATCTCCTACGCCGACGACACCCAGCTGATCCTCTCCCTGACCAACGACCCCGCCACCGCCAGAGCCAACCTGCACGAAGGGATGAAAGAGGTAGCCGAGTGGATGACGACCAGCCGCCTGAAGCTGAATTCAGACAAGACGGAGGTCCTCATCCTGGGCTCCTCGCCCTCCGCCTGGGACGACTCCTGGTGGCCCCCCGCCCTGGGCACCGCACCCAAACCGACGAGCCACGCACGCAACCTGGGCTTCATCCTGGACTCCTCCCTCTCCATGACCAGGCAAGTCAACGCCGTCTCCTCGTCTTGCTTCAACATCCTGCGCATGCTTCGGAAGATCTTCTGGTGGATTCCCACGGAGACCAGGAAGACCGTCACCCAGGCCCTCGTCACCATCCGACTGGACTACGGCAAAGCCCTCTACGCCGGAACCACCGCCAAGCTCCAGAAGAGACTCCAGCGGATCCAGAACACCTCAGCCAGACTCATCCTCGACATCCCACAAAACAGCCACATCTCCGGACACCTGAGAGACCTACACTGGCTCCCCGTCAACAAAAGAATCACCTTCCAGCTCCTCACCCACGCACACAAAGCCCTACACGATCAAGGCCCGAGCTACCTCAACAACCGAATCAACTTCTACGCTCCCAAACGCCACCTCCGATCAGCCAGCCACGCCCTGGCCGCCATCCCACGCATCCGTAGAGTGACAACAGGAGGAAGGTCCTTCTCCTACCTGGCCGCCAAGACCTGGAACTCCCTCCCGGCCGACCTGCGCCTGACCCAAGACCACCTCTCCTTCAGGAAGAAGCTCAAGACCTGGCTGTTCGAGCAGTAACGGCACCCCCCCCCCCCCTTAGCGCCTTGAGACCCTACGGGTGAGTAGTGCGCTCTATAAATGTCTTTGATTGATTGATTGAGTTCTCTGCCTGTAGAGCAGCTCTGCTGTCCTGGTTCTTAGGCTCTAGAGCAGCTCTGCTGACCTGGTTCTCTGGCTCTACAACGGCTCTGCTGACCTGGTTCTCTGGCTCTAAAACAGCTCTGCTGACCTGGTTCTGTGGCTCTAAAGACGCTCTCCTGACCTAGTTCTCTGGCTCTACAGCAGCTCTGCTGACCTGGTTCTCTGGCTCTACAGCAGTTCTGATGACCTGGTTCTCTGGCTCTAAAGAGGTTCTGCTGACCTGGTTCTCTGGCTCTAGAGCAGCTCTGCTGACCTGGTTCTATGGCTGTAAAGAATCTCCTCTGAACTGGTTCTCTGGCTCTACAGCAGCTCTGCTGAACTGGTTCTCTGCCTCTAGAGCAGCTCTGCTGACCTGGTTCTTAGGCTCGAGAGCAGCTCTGCTGACCTTGTTCTCTCCCTTTAAAGCAGCTCTGCTGACCTGGTTCTCTGGCTCTAAAGCAGATCTGCTGACCTGGTTATCTGGCTCTAAAGCAGCTCTGCTAACCTGGTTCTCTGGCTCTAAAGCAGATCTGCTGGCATGGTTCACTGGCTCTAAAGCAGCTCTGCTGACCTGGTTCTCTGCCTATACAGCAGCTCTGCTGTCCTGGTTCTTAGGCTCTAGGGCAGCTTTGCTGACCTGGTTCTCTGGCTCTACAACGGCTCTGCTGACCTGGTTCTCTGGCTCTAAAGCACCTCTGCTGACCTGGTGGTTCTCTGGCTCTAAAACAGCTCTGCTGACCTGGTTCTGTGGCTCTAAAGACGCTCTCCTGACCTAGTTCTCTGGCTCTACAGTAGCTCTGCTGACCTGGTTCTCTGGCTCTACAGCAGTTCTGATGACCTGGTTCTCTGGCTCTAAAGAGGCTCTGCTGACCTGGTTCTATGTCCCTAAAGCAGCTCTGCTGACCTGGTTCTCTGGCTTTGAAGAATCTCTGCTGACCGGGTTCTCTGGCTCTAAATCAGCTCTGCTGACCTGGTTCTTTGGCTCTAAAGCAGCTCTGCTGACCTGGTTTCTCTGGCTCTAAAGCAGCTCTGCTTACCTGGTTCTCTGGCTCTAAAGCAGCTCTGCTGACCTGGTTTTATGGCTCTAAAGCAGCTCTGCTGACCTGGTTCTCT
This sequence comes from Triturus cristatus, assembly GCF_964204655.1. NCBI lineage: Eukaryota > Metazoa > Chordata > Amphibia > Caudata > Salamandridae > Triturus > Triturus cristatus. Next base: position 1,163,377,538 of record NC_140579.1, read on the forward strand.
GGCTTTGAAGAATCTCTGCTGACCGGGTTCTCTGGCTCTAAATCAGCTCTTCTGACCTGGTTCTTTGGATCTAAAGCAGCTCTGCTGACCTGGTTTCTCTGGCTCTAAAGCAGCTCTGCTGACCTGGTTCTCTGGCTCTAAAGCAGCTCTTCTGACCTGGTTCAGTGGCTCTAAAGCAGCTCTGCTGACCTGGTTCTCTGGCTCTACAATGGCTCTGCTGACCTGGGTCTGTTGCTCTAAAGCAGCTCTGCTGACCTGGTTCTCTGGCTCTAGAGCAGCTCTGCTAACCTGGTTCTCTGGCTCTAAAGCAGATCTGCTGGCATGGTTCACTGGCTCTAAAGCAGCTCTGCTGACCTAGTTCTCTGCCTGTAGAGCAGCTCTGCTGTCCTGGTTCTTAGGCTCTAAAACAGCTCTGCTGACCTGGTTCTGTGGCTCTAAAGACGCTCTCCTGACCTAGTTCTCTGGCTCTACAGCAGCTCTGCTGACCTGGTTCTCTGGCTCTACAGCAGTTCTGATGACCTGGTTCTCTGGCTCTAAAGAGGTTCTGCTGACCTGGTTCTCTGGCTCTAGAGCAGCTCTGCTGACCTGGTTCTATGGCTGTAAAGAATCTCCTCTGAACTGGTTCTCTGGCTCTACAGCAGCTCTGCTGAACTGGTTCTCTGCCTCTAGAGCAGCTCTGCTGACCTGGTTCTTAGGCTCGAGAGCAGCTCTGCTGACCTTGTTCTCTGGCTCTAAAGCAGCTCTGCTGACCTGGTTCTCAAGCAGTTCTGCTGACCTGGTTCTCTGGCTCTAAAGCGGCTCTGCTTACCTGGTTCTCTGACTCTAAAGCAGCTCTGCTGACCTGGTTCTTAGGGTTTAGAGCGGCTCTGCTGACCTGGTTTCTATGGCTCTACAGCAGCTCTGCTGACCTGGTTCTCTGGCTCTAGAGCCGCTCTGTTGACCTGGGTCTTAGGCTCTAGAGCAGCTCTGCTGACCTGGTTGTATGGCTGTGAGTCAGCTCTGCTGACCTGGTTCTCTGGCTCTAAAGCAGCTTTGCTGACCTGGTTCTATGGCTCTAAAGCAGCTCTGCTGACCTGGTTCTATGGCTCTAAAGCTGCTCTGCAGACCTGGTTCTGTGGCTTTGAAACAGCTCTGCTGACATGGTTCTCTGGCTCTAGAGCAGGTCAGCTGACCTGGTTCTCTCCCTCTAAAGTAGCTCTGCTGACCTGGTTCTCCCTGGCACTAAAGCAGCTCTGCTGACCTGGTTCTCTCCCTCTAAAGCAGCTCTGCTGACCTGGTTCTCTGGCTCTACGGCAGCTCTGCTGACCTGGTTCTCTCCCTTTAATGCAGCTCTGCTGACCTGGTTCTCTGGCTCTAAAGCAGATCTGCTGACCTGGTTCTCTGGCTCTAAAGCAGCTCTGCTGACCTGGTTCTTAGGCTGTATGGCAGCTCTGCTGACCTGGTGATCTGACTCTAGAGCAGCTCTTCTGACCTTGGTCTTAGGCTCTAGAGCAGCTCTGCTGACCTGGTTCTCTGGCTCTAAAGCAGCTCTGCTGACCTGGTTCTCTGGCTCTAAAGCAGCTCTGCTGACCTGGTTCTATGGCTCTAAAGCAGCTCTGCTGACCTGGTTCTCTGGCTTTGAAGCTGCTCTGCTGACCTGGTTCTCTGGCTCTAGAGCAGCTCTGCTGACCTGGTTCTCTCCCTCTAAAGCAGCTCTGCTGACCTGGTTCTCTTACTCTAAAGCAGCTCTGCTGACTTGGTTTCTCTGGCTCTAAAGCAGCTCTGCAGACCTAGTTTCTCTGGCTCTAGAGCAGTTCTGCTGACCTGTTTCTCTGGCTCTAAAGCAGATCTTCTGACCTGGTTCTATGGCTCTAAAGCAGCTCTGCTGACCTGGTTCTCTGGCTCTACAATGGCTCTGCTGACCTGGTTCTCTAGCTCTGAAGCAGCTCTGCTGACCTGGTTCTCTGGCTCTACAGCAGCGCTGCTAACCTGGTTCTCTGGCTCTAAAGCAGATCTTCTGGCCTGGTTCTCTGGCTCAAAAGCAGCTCTGCTGACCTGGTTCTCTGGCTCTAGAGCAGCTCTGCTGTCCTGAATCTTAGGCTCTAGAGCAGCTCTGCTGACCTGGTTCTCTGGCTCTACAACGGCTCTGCTGACCTGGTTCTCTGGCTCTAAAGCAGCTCTGCTGACATGATGTTTCTCTGGCTCTAAAACAGCTCTGCTGACCCGGTTCTGTGGCTCTAAAGAAGCTCTGCTGACCTAGTTCTCTGGCTTTACAGCAGCTCTGCTGACCTGGTTCTCTGGCTCTGAAGCAGCTCTGCTGACCTGATGTTTCTCTGGCTCTAAAACATCGCTCTGCTGACCTGGTTCTGTGGCTCTAAAGAAGCTCTGTCGACCTAGTTCTCTGGCTCTACAGCAGCTCTGATGACCTGGTTGTCTGGCTCTAAAGAGGCTCTGCTGACCTGGTTCTCTGGCTCTAGAGCAGCTCTGGTGACCTGGTTCTATGGCTGTAAAGAATCTCCTCTGACCTGGTTTTCTGGCTCTACAGCAGCTCTGCTGAACTGGTTCTCTGCCTCTAGAGCAGCTCTGCTCACCTGGTTCTTAGGCTCGAGAGCAGCTCTGCTGACCTGGTTCTCTGGCTCTAAAGCAGCTCTGCTGACCTGGTTCTCAAGCATTCTGCTGACCTGGTTCTCTGGCTCTAAAGCGGCTCTGCTTACCTGGTTCTCTGACTCTAAAGCAGCTCTGCGGACCTGGTTCTATGGCTGTAAAGCGGCTCTGCTGACATGGTTCTCTGGCTCTAAAGCAGCTCTGCTGATCTTGTTCTCTGGCTGTAGAGCAGCCCTGCTGGCCTGGTTCTTAGGCTTTAGAGCAGCTCTGATGACTTGGTTCTCTGGCTCTATAACAACTCTGCTGACCTGGTTCTCTGCCTTTAGAGCAGCTCTGCTGACCTGGTTTCTATGGCTCTAAAGCAGCTCTGCTGACCTGTTTCTCTGACTCTAAAGCAGCTCTGCTGACCTGGTTATCTCCCTCTAAAGCAGCTCTGCTGACCTGGTTCTCTGGCTCTAAAGCAGCTCTGCTGACCTGGTTCTCTGGCTCTACGGCAGCTCTGCTGACCTTCTTCTCTCCCTCTAAAGCAGCTCTACTGACCTGGTTCTCTGGCTCTAAAGCAGCTCTGCTGACCTGGTTCTTAGGCTCTAGAGCAGCTGTGCTGACCTGGTTCTCTCCCTCTAAAGCAGCTCTGCTGACCTGGTTCTCTAGATCTACGGTAGCTCTGCTGACCTTGTTCTCTGCCTCTAGAGCAGCTCTGCTGACCTGGTTCTTAGGCTCTACAGCAGCTCTGCTGAACTGGTTCTCTGCCTCTAGAGCAGCTCTGCTGACCTGGTTCTTAGGCTCGAGAGCAGCTCTGCTGACCTGGTTCTCTGGCTCTAAAGCAGCTCTGCTGACCTGGTTCTCAAGCATTCTGCTGACCTGGTTCTCTGGCTCTAAAGCGGCTCTGCTTACCTGGTTCTCTGACTCTAAAGCAGCTCTGCTGACCTGGTTCTATGGCTGTAAAGCGGCTCTGCTGACATGGTTCTCTGGCTCTAAAGCAGCTCTGCTGACCTTGTTCTCTGGCTGTAGAGCAGCCCTACTGGCCTGGTTCTTAGGCTCTAGAGCAGCTCTGCTGACTTGATTCTCTGGCTCTATAACGACTCTGCTGACCTGGTTCTCTGCCTTTAGAGCAGCTCTGCTGACCTGGTTTCTATGGCTCTAAAGCAGCTCTGCTGACCTGTTTCTCTGACTCTTAAGCAAACTCTGCTGACCTGGTTCTCTCCCTCTAAAGCAGCTCTGCTGACCTGGTTCTCTGGCTCTAAAGCAGCTCTGCTGACCTGGTTCTCCCCCTCTAAAGAAGCTCTGCTGACCTGGTTCTCTCCCTCTAAAGCAGCTCTGCTGACCTGGGTCTCTGGCTCTACGGCAGCTCTGCTGACCTTGTTCTCTGCCTCTAGAGCAGCTCTGCTGACCTGGTTCTTAGGCTCTAGAGCAGCTGTGCTGACCTGGCTTCTATGGCTCTACAGCAGCTCTGCTGACCAGGTTCTCTGACTCTAGAGCAGCTCTGTTGACCTGGGTCTTAGGCTCTAGAGCAGCTCTACTGACCTTTTTCTCTGGCTCTAAAGCAGCTCTGCTGACCTGGTTCTCTGGCTCTAAAGCAGCTCTGCTGACCTGGTTCTATGGCTCTAAAGCAGCTCTGCTGACCTGGTTCTCTAGCTCTAGAGCAGCTCTTCTGATGTGGTTCTCTGGCTGTAGAGGAGCCCTGCTGGCCTGGTTCTTAGGCTCTATAGCAGCTCTGCTGACCTGGTTCTCTGGCTCTACAATGACTCTGCTGACCTGGTTCTCTGGCTCTAGAGAAGCTCTGCTGACCTGGTTTCTATGGCTCTAAAGCAGCTCTGCTGGCATGGTTCTCTACCTCTAAAGCAACTCTGCTGACCTGGTTCTCTCACTCTAAAGCTGCTCTGCTGACATGGTTCTCTGGCTCTAAAGCAGCTCTGCTGACCTGGTACTCTCCCTCTGAAGTAGCTCTGCTGACATGGTTCTCTGCCTCTACAGCAGCTCTGCTAACCTGGTTTTTAGGCTCTAGAGCAGCTCTGCTGACCTGGTGTCTATGGCTCTACAGCAGCTCTGCTGACCTGGTTCTCTGACTCTAGAGCAGCTCTGTTGACCTGGGTCTTAGGCTCTAGAGCAGCTCTGTTGACCTGCTTCTCTGGCTCTAAAGCAGCTCTGCTGACCTGGTTCTCTGACTCTGAAGCAGCTCTGCTGACCTGGTTCTATGGCTCTAAAGCAGCTCTGCTGACCTGGTTCTCTAGCTCTAGAGCAGCTCTTCTGATGTGGTTCTCTGGCTGTAGAGGAGCCCTGCTGGCCTGGTTCTTAGGCTCGAGAGCAGCTCTGCTGACCTGGTTCTCTGGCTCTACAACGACTCTGATGACCTGGTTCTCTGGCTCTAGAGCAGCTCTGCTGACCTGGTTTCTATGGCTCTAAAGCAGCTCTGCTGGCATTGTTCTCTACCTCTAAAGCAACTCTGCTGACCTGGTTCTCTCACTCTAAAGCTGCTCTGCTGACATGGTTCTCTGGCTCTAAAGCAGCTCTGCTGACCTGGTACTCTCCCTCTGAAGTAGCTCTGCTGACCTGGTTCTCTGGCTCTACGGCAGCTCTGCTGACATGGTTCTCTGCCTCTACAGCAGCTCTGCTAACCTGGTTTTTAGGCTCTAGAGCAGCTCTGCTGACCTGGTGTCTATGGCTCTACAGCAGCTCTGCTGACCTGGTTCTCTGACTCTAGAGCAGCTCTGTTGACCTGGGTCTTAGGCTCTAGAGCAGCTCTGTTGACCTGCTTCTCTGGCTCTAAAGCAGCTCTGCTGACCTGGTTCTCTGACTCTGAAGCAGCTCTGCTGACCTGGTTCGGTGGCTCTAAAGCAGCTCTGCTGACCTGGTTCTCTGGCTCTACAATGGCTCTTGTTAGACTTGGGGGTCTCTGGTTGGCGCAAGGTTGCCCTTGTGTCAAGCAGGAACCCTCTCCTCTACGTCAGGGCACAGGATAACCCCTTTGGGAATGACCCTTGCTCACCCTCTAGGTGCGTGGCGTGAGCAGCCAAGGCGATTCTTCAGGCGTTGTTGGTTAAGCAATTATAATCACACACACAGTAAACCCATTAATCCCCCCAGAAACAGACACCAGGCTTAGGTATGTGAAAATACGCTCTTTTATGTAAAAATAGTTATCTCAATATGCAGACTTATCACAAGACCAGTAACGTTGTTTCTATGCCACCAGATTATTAAAGCAGGCAAACAGTTCTTTACGCGAATACTTCTTTAGTCGTTTCTCAATGTCATTTGGGAGATTCCGGTCTTGACTTACTTCAGGCCTACCGCGGCTCACGCATCGGTCGTGGGCGCGCTCGCGCCGTGCACAGCTCCTCCCGGTGGCTCCCGGGCAGCGGCGGTGAGATGGGCGTGAGGTGAGGATTTAACGGGGAAGTAAGGCGGTGCGGGCCCCGAGCCCGATACTGGAATTCCTGTAGCACTGTTGCGTGGAGAGAGTCGGCACAGATCGGTGCGACTCTCGGCTTTGGGGAAGTGTTCTTGGATCCTCAATCAACGGGTGTGGGCAACAGGCAGGCGCGGCCAGCGACCCTTAGCATGGCGGTGCAGGGGGGTCTCCACAGCGGGGGCGGCGCGGCCTGAGGTGTCCGGGGATAGCGAAGCGGGGTCACAGAGCACGGACAGTGCAGCTGGATGACCCGGCGTAGATCACAGTCGTCGGACGGATTCCGGCGGGAGGGGTGACAGCGCGTTCAGCGCACTCCAGTGGCAGGCGGTGACAGGGGCGCAGGCAGCCTAGCCCGGGGACAGAGAGTGGCTCCGGACGGAGCGGGGCTCCCATGGGGTAAAGGCAGGCAAGCTCCTGAGTGTCACGGCCCTAGGAGGGGCGATGAGGGGCGCAGTCTCTTTCCAGCGGGATGCACACACGGCTCGAATTGGAGGACGAGCAAAAGCACAGAGAACCCACTGGTCCTGGGGTTCAGTTCAGGGGGCAAGCTCAGATCAAGCCCTTGGAGAATGTTCAAGCACAAAGCAGCAAAGTCTTTTCAGCAAGTCTCTTCCTCTCCTTTCTCAGCAAGGCAAGCAGCAGGCCAGCTCCTCCAGCGTCTTCTTCTCCTTCTAGTCGGGCAGAGGTTCTTTGTGGTAAAACAGGATTCTGATTTCATAGGAGCCAGGCTCCTACTTTTATACAGTGATTCTTTTGTTCTTTAGCGCCAGGGGGCCTGGGCCTGGCCCAGTCCAGTTCTGGAGCACTTTGTTATGGTGACTCTGCTCTTTCCTTTCAGCAGCAGGGCAGAGACATCAGCCGCCCCACAGGGGGCGGCGCCGGCTTTGTGGTGGCAGAGCACAGGTCTATTCAAGAGTCAAGGTGTACTCCTCCCACCCATCCTGGTGTCATCCCTCTACCCACCACCTGGCAGCCAACCTGTCTCTGGGGATTCCCCAACCCTGCTCCTTACTGTTGCTAGGCAGAACACACATACACAGCAGAGGCGGACTGAAATGGCCAGGTCAGTAAATACTAACTTTCTAAAAGTAGTATTTACAAACCCAGGATATTAAAAGAAACTTGACTACAAGAAGTATTTTATTATTCTGAGTTCAGGCATACTAAACTTGACATTCTACCATGCTCTATGAGTCCACTGGGGTCACAGCGTGTAGTGACTCCAGCAGCCCATTCTGGCCTATGGAGAGCAGGTAGCCTTCAATAGTGAAAAACGAAAATGGCTGTAATTCACTACTAAGACATGCCACACACATCAGGGCATGTCCTACCTTATGCCTACAATGCACCCTGCCCTTGGGCCTACCAGAGGGGTGGCTAATATGTAGGTAAGGGAAAGTTTAGGGACTGGCAAGTGGGGGCACTTGCGCAGTCAGCGTGACAGTCCCAGACCGCACGCAGGGTCTGCGGTGGCAGACCCTAGACACATTTTTCAAGGCCGCTTTCTGTGGGTGGCGCAACCAGCGCTGCAAGCCCACCAGCAGCATTGGCATTCACAAGCCCTGGCACCCCTGGTGCACTTTACTGGGGACTGACAGTAAATCCAATAAACCAATCATGAACATCAATTACAGGTACACTTTACCTAGGGAGCACTTGCACTGCGGCACGGATTAGCCGTGGCGCAGTGCCCTGAGCGGACAACACCAGCAAAACATCGAGGCACACCATGAAAAAAGTGGAAGGGAAACTCACGCCAAGGTGCCAGGTCTAACACGTGTCCCCTCCAGCTGAAATGTTGGGAGAACTACCCTTGCCCAGGGGGTTCCTCGTCACTAAGGCGGAAATACCTGGACAGACCGTCAGCATTGGCGTGATCTGTACCAGGATGGTGTTCCACCGTGAAATCCATACCCTGTAGGGAGATGGACCACCTCAACAGCTTTGGGTTCTCACCCCTCATTTGCATCAACCATCTGAGGGGCCTGTGGTCCGTCTGAACCCGGAAGTGAGACCCAAACAAGTAGGGTCTTAGCTTCTTCAGCGCCCAGACCACAGCAAATGCTTCTCGCTCAATTGCACTCCACCTACTTTCCTGTGGAAGTAATCTCCTACTGATGAAGGCTACTGGTTGGTCCCAGCCCTCCTCAGTCATCTGTGAGAGAACAGCCCCTACACCATGCTCTGAAGCGTCTGTCTGCACTAGGAATTCTTTGGAGAAGTCAGGGGCCAAGAGCACGGGCGCCGTGCACATGGCAGTCTTCAGGGTGTCGAAAGCTTTCTGACAGGTGTCAGTCCAGATCACGTTCCTGGGCTGCTTCTTGGAAGTCAGCTCTGTCAAGGGGGCAACAATCGTTCCATAGCCCTTGACAAACCTCCTGTAGTACCCAGTGAGCCCCAGGAAGGCCCTCACTGCGGCCTGCGTCTTGGGGGGCTCCCAAGCCAGGATGGTCTCAATTTTGGGTTGCAAGGGTGCCACCTTGCCACTCCCCACTTGGTGTCCCAAGTACACCACGGAACCCTGCCCGATCTGGCACTTGCTTGCCTTGATCGTGAGGCCTGCTCGGCGCAGAGCCATCAACACTTCCCAGAGGTGGCGCAGGTGTTCGGGCCAGGTGGCACTGAACACTGCGATGTCATCCAGGTAGGCGGCACTGAACGCATCCAGCCCAACCAGTACCTGGTTGACCAACCTCTGAAAGGTGGCAGGGGCATTCTTCATTCCAAATGGCATGACTCGGAACTGGAAGTGCCCATCTGGTGTAGAGAATGCTGACCTCTCTTTGGCCCCATCGGTCAAGGCGATCTGCCAGTACCCAGACGTTAAATCAAACGTGCTGAGGAACCGGGCAGCCCCTAGCCGATCAATGAGCTCATCAGCTCTGGGGATGGGGTGCGCGTCAGTCTTAGTTACTGAATTGAGTCCTCTGTAGTCCACACAGAACCGGAGTTCAGGTGTGGCTCCCGGCGCAGCAGCTTTGGGGACCAAGACCACGGGGCTGGACCAAGGACTGCTGGAGGACTCAACCACCCCTAGCGCAAGCATTTTGGAGACCTCCTCCTTGATGCAAGCTCTGACCCTGTCAGTTACCCTGTAAGCCTTGTGCTTCACAGGTAAGCTGTCTCCTGTGTCCACATCATGGACGCACCAATCTGTGACACCAGGAACCAGGGAGAACCTATCTGGAAACTGCCCCAGCAAGTGGCGGCAATCTTCCTGTTGTTCGGGCGTCAGGGTGGGTGAGAGGTTAACTCCATCCACTGACCCATCTTTCTCAGAGGCTACTAAGAGGTCAGGAAGAGGCTCGGTCTCCTCTTCCATTCCATCATCAGTGGCCAGCAGCATGCCCACTTCGGTCCTCTCTAAGTGGGGCTTAAGGCAGTTAACATGTAGGACCCTCAAAGGGTTCCTGGGAGACTGCATGTCCACCAAGTAGGTGATAGGACTTTTGCGCTCCACAACCTCAAATGGACCTGTCCACTTATCCTGAAGTGCACAAGGCTCCACTGGGGCCAAGACCCACACCTTTTGTCCAGGTTGAAGCTCTACCAGAGTGGCATTCCGGTCGTACCACCGCTTCATCTCCTCCTGGCTGGCTTCCAGATTTGCCTCAGCAAGTTGCCTGAAACGCCTAGTCTGGTTTCGGAAGGCCAGCATGTAACTGTATACATTCTGGGGAGGTTTCCTGGGAGATTGCTCCCAGCCTTCCTTTACCAAACTCAGAGGTCCTCTTACCGGGTGACCATACAGAAGCTCAAAGGGGCTGAACCCTAGAGACTTCTGTGGCACCTCTCGGTAAGCGAAGAGCAGGCATGGCAAGAGGACGTCCCACTTACGCCTCATTGGACCGTCTAGGCCCATGATCATGCCTTTGAGGGTTCGGTTGAATCTCTCAACCAACCCATTTCCTTGGGGGTGGTAAGGAGTGGTGAACTTGTAAGTTACCCCACACTCCTTCCACAGGGATTTCATATATGTGGATATGAAATTGGTCCCCCTGTCGCTCACCACCTCTAGAGGGAATCCCACTCGGGAGAAAATTCCCATCAGTGCTCGTCCCACCACGGGGGCCGTCACTGTCCTCAGAGGGATGGCTTCAGGGTACCGGGTGGCATGGTCCACCAATACCAGGATGAACCTGTTGCCCAGGGCTGTCTTGGGGTCCAGAGGCCCCACAATATCAAAACCCACTCGCTGGAATGGCGTACCGACCACGGGGAAGGGCTGCAGAGGAGCCTTGTGCTTCCCTCCGCTCTTACCACTTGCCTGGCAAGTCTGACAGGTTCGGCAGTAGGAATCTGAATTCTTGTGCATTTGGGGCCAGTAAAAGTGGGTGACAAGCCTGTCATAGGTCTTGTCCATCCCCAAATGTCCTGCTAAAGGCACATCATGAGCCAGCCCCAGTAGGAAGGTTCTGAACTTCTGGGGTACCACCAGCACACGGGCTGACCCAGGTTCAGCAGCCTTAGGCTCGGAATACAGGAGGTCACTCTCCCAGTACACGTAGTGTGTCTTGGCCTGAACACCATTGGCCTGGTCTGCAGCCTGCTGCCGCATACCCACGAGAGAAGGGCATTCTTTCTGCTCCCTGCAGAATTCCTCCCTGGAGGGACCTCCTTCTTGCTGCCAATGGGTCAGCTCAGGCAGGTCTCCCAGTTCGGCAATTTGTTCCCCGGTAGGCTCCAGAGCATCCCCCTCAGGGTCTGCTTCCTCCTGGGCCGTGGGAACTTCGGGGGCCGGTTTCCTGCGCCTCCTGCGCCTTCTCCCTAAGGCCGGTTCCTGGACCTCTCCCTCAGGCTCCAGGACCCTCTCAACACCCCTACTGGCTGCCATGGACCAGGTGGTCACGCACGCCCAGTCGGGTAGACCTACCATCCTCAGATGCGTGGACTTCTCCACCTTTTCCCAAGGGGAGCTCTCCAGGTCGTTCCCTAGCAGACAGTCTACAGGCATGTCAGTTCTCACAGCGACTTGTAGAGTACCAGAGACCTCCCCCCACTCAAAGGGAACTTGAGCCATTGGACAACGACTCTCCATGTTGTCAGCATTGACAACCCTACAGTAGGCATTGGGTACAATCTGCTCTTGAGACACCAGGTGTTGCCTCACCGAGGTCACGCTGGCCCCTGTATCTCTAAGAGCCTCAACCTTCTTTCCATTGATGGTCACTACTTGCCCATATTTCTTAGTGTTAGAGGGTAAGTAGGTTTCAGGGACCATCTCACTGTCTCCTAGCGAGACTAGGGTCATATGCGCAGGACCCCCACCCCCCTGGACTGCTACCTCCTCCCCAAAATTAACATGAGCTACTTGCCGGGGTGGAGCACCAGTGGGTGCTGTCTTACCAAACAGGCGACACTTAGGATCAGAGGCAATGTGACCCGGGTCACCACACCTGTAACAATTGAAGGGCCCCTTTGGAACAGGCCTACCTGTCGGGGCCCCGTTCTGCTGCGGGGGTGGGGGAGGCTGAGAACCCTTCTACTGGTTCCCTTGGGGATTACTTTGGGGGCCTTTTTGGAACCCTTTCTGTTTACCCTTGTCCCCCCCACTCTTCTGCTGGGGACCCTGCCCACCTTTGGCGGAGTCTCCCACTTGACCCTTGTGGACCCTGGTGCTGAGCCAGCGGTCCGCCTCTTCAGCAAGCTTCCTCGGGTTGGACAGCTTGCTATCAATCAGGTGCTGGCGTAGCTCAGGAAAACATTGACTGGACAAGTGCTCCCATGCAATTAAATCAAGCAGCCCTTGATAATCATTCACTTTGCTACCCTTCACCAAACCATCCAGTGCTTTGCAGAAAAAAGTTACATACTCCACATACGTACTCTCAGGGATCTTCTTAGTCTCCCTGAACCTCTGTCTATATAGCTCAGGAGTTAACCCATACCTGGTCATTAAAGCTTCCTTCATATGGGGGTATGAGGTCTGGACTTCTAGGGGCAAATCTAACGGTGTGTCACGCCCTTCAGCAAGGAACCTTCCCCACAACCCCGCTCCCCAGTCTTTCTCAGGGACCCGGTGTGAAGACATGGCCACCTCAAAGGCTCTAAACCACTGCCCTATGTCATCCTTTCTAAAATACTCCTTTACTACATCTTTGGGGATGTACACCTTGGACTCTACCTGCACCGGTGGAGTGCTGCCACCAGAAGGAGCGGTGTCCAAACTTTTCGCCTTCAGCTCCAACTCCTTCAATCTTATATCATGATCCATTTGGCGTTGTTGTGCCTCCAAGGCCAACTTCTGCTTTTCCATTTCCATTTGTCCTGCCAACTTTGCAATCTCCATTGCATGCGCCCTGTCTGCTGCCCTGTCTGCCAGCTCCTCTGGCGACAGGACTCTGCTGGGCTCCCCAAGGTTGTCGGGTGGAACGATGTCCCCCGCATTCTGTGGGTCTCTTGACTCCTTCCAGGCTCTCAACGCCTTGGTGTAGTGGACCTTCCTCTTGAATCCAGCATGGGGGACTCGGAGTTTTACACTGTAGCCTTTCAATTCCTCTACTGTGTATCCCTCCAGTTCCTCCCAATCCACCTCATCTATTCCAGAAATCACAGAGAGTGCTCTTCCAGCAGGGAGTGAGCCAGGCATGGCTGAAGCAATGGTCGATGTCTCAACAGTTTAAAAATGAAAACCTGTGGCTGAGTTGCTTGGTCTGCTCTCACTATCTGGTGATTAATAATTCACTGTATGCAAACTACAAATGCAAATCCGAAATCCCAGCCGCTGCCACCAATGTTAGACTTGGGGGTCTCTGGTTGGCGCAAGGTTGCCCTTGTGTCAAGCAGGAACCCTCTCCTCTACGTCAGGGCACAGGATAACCCCTTTGGGAATGACCCTTGCTCACCATCTAGGTGCGTGGCGTGAGCAGCCAAGGCGATTCTTCAGGCGTTGTTGGTTAAGCAATTATAATCACACACACAGTAAACCCATTAATCCCCCCAGAAACGGACACCAGGCTTAGGTATGTGAAAATACGCTCTTTTATGTAAAAATAGTTATCTCAATATGCAGACTTATCACAAGACCAGTAACGTTGTTTCTATGCCACCAGATTATTAAAGCAGACAAACAGTTCTTTACGCGAATACTTCTTTAGTCGTTTCTCAATGTCATTTGGGAGATTCCGGTCTTGACTTACTTCAGGCCTACCGCGGCTCACTCATCGGTCGTGGGCGCGCTCGCGCCGTGCACAGCTCCTCCCGGTGGCTCCCGGGCAGCGGCGGTGAGACGTGCGTGCGGTGAGGATTTAACGGGGAAGTAAGGCGGTGCGGGCCCCGAGCCCGATACTGGAATTCCTGTAGCACTGTTGCGTGGAGAGAGTCGGCACAGATCGGTGCGACTCTCGGATTTGGGGAAGTGTTCTTGGATCCTCAATCAGCGGGTGTGGGCAACAGGCAGGCACGGCCAGCGACCCTTAGCACGGCGGTGCAGGGGGGTCTCCACAGCGAGGGCGGCGCGGCCTGAGGTGTCCGGGGATAGCGAAGCGGGGTCACAGGGCACGGACAGTGCAGCTGGATGACCCGGCGTAGATCACAGTCGTCGGACGGATTCCGGCGGGAGGGGTGACAGCGCGTTCAGCGCACTCCAGTGGCAGGCGGTGACAGGGGCGCAGGCAGCCTAGCCCGGGGACAGAGAGCGGCTCCGGACGGAGCGGGGCTCTCATGGGGTAAAGGCAGGCAAGCTCCTGAGTGTCACGGCCCTAGGAGGGGCGATGAGGGGCGCAGTCTCTTTCCAGTGGGATGCACACACGGCTCGAATTGGAGGACGAGCAAAAGCACAGAGAACCCACTGGTCCTGGGGTTCAGTTCAGGGGGCAAGCTCAGATCAAGCCCTTGGAGAATGTTCAAGCACAAAGCAGCAAAGTCTTTTCAGCAAGTCTCTTCCTCTCCTTTCTCAGCAAGGCAAGCAGCAGGCCAGCTCCTCCAGCGTCTTCTTCTCCTTCTAGTCGGGCAGAGGTTCTTTGTGGTAAAACAGGATTCTGATTTCTTAGGAGCCAGGCTCCTACTTTTATACAGTGATTCTTTTGTTCTTTAGCGCCAGGGGGCCTGGGCCTGGCCCAGTCCAGTTCTGGAGCACTTTGTTATGGTGACTCTGCTCTTTCCTTTCAGCAGCAGGGCAGAGACATCAGCCGCCCCACAGGGGGCGGCGCCGGCTTTGTGGTGGCAGAGCACAGGTCTATTCAAGAGTCAAGGTGTACTCCTCCCACCCATCCTGGTGTCATCCCTCTACCCACCACCTGGCAGCCAACCGGTCTCTGGGGATTCCCCAACCCTGCTCCTTACTGTTGCTAGGCAGAACACACATACACAGCAGAGGCGGACTGAAATGGCCAGGTCAGTAAATACTAACTTTCTAAAAGTAGTATTTACAAACCCAGGATATTAAAATAAACTTGACTACAAGAAGTATTTTATTATTCTGAGTTCAGGCATACTAAACTTGACATTCTACCATGCTCTATGAGTCCACTGGGGTCACAGCGTGTAGTGACTCCAGCAGCCCATTCTGGCCTATGGAGAGCAGGTAGCCTTCAATAGTGAAAAACGAAAATGGCTGTAATTCACTACTAAGACATGCCACACACATCAGGGCATGTCCTACCTTATGCCTACAATGCACCCTGCCCTTGGGCCTACCAGAGGGGAGGCTAATATGTAGGTAAGGGAAGGTTTAGGGACTGGCAAGTGGGGGCACTTGCGCAGTCAGCGTGACAGTCCCAGACCGCACGCAGGGTCTGCGGTGACAGACCCTAGACACATTTTTCAAGGCCGCTTTCTGTGGGTGGCGCAACCAGCGCTGCAAGCCCACCAGCAGCATTGGCATTCACAAGCCCTGGCACCCCTGGTGAAATTTACTGGGGACTGACAGTAAATCCAAATGCAGGTACACTTTACCTAGGGAGCACTTGCACTGCGGCACGGATTAGCCGTGGCGTAGTGCCCTGAGCGGACAACACCAGCAAAACATCGAGGCACACCATTATAAAAGTGGAAGGGAAACTCACGCCAAGGTGCCAGGTCTAACAGCTCTGCTGACCTTGTTCTGTTGCTCTAAAGCAGCTCTGCTGACCTGGTTCTCTGGCTCTAGAGCAGCTCTGCTAACCTGGTTCTCTGGCTCTAAAGCAGATCTGCTGGCATGGTTCACTGGCTCTAAAGCAGCTCTGATGACCTGGTTCTCTGCCTGTAGAGCAGCTCTGCTGTCCTGGTTCTTAGGCTCTAGAGCAGCTCTGCTGACCTGGTTCTCTGGCTCTACAACGGCTCTGCTGACCTGGTTCTCTGGCTCTAAAGCAGCTCTGCTGACCTGGTAGTTCTCTAGCTCTAAAACAGCTCTGCTGACCTGGTTCTGTGGCTCTAAAGACGCTCTCCTGACCTAGTTCTCTGGCTCTACAGCAGCTCTGCTGACCTGGTTCTCTGGCTCTACAGCAGTTCTGATGACCTGGTTCTCTGGCTCTAAAGAGGCTCTGCTGACCTGGTTCTCTGGCTCTAGAGCAGCTCTGCTGACCTGGTTCTATGGCTGTAAAGAATCTCCTCTGTACTGGTTCTCTGGCTCTACAGCAGCTCTGCTGAACTGGTTCTCTGCCTCTAGAGCAGCTCTGCTGACCTGGTTCTTAGGCTCGAGAGAAGCTCTGCTGACCTTGTTCTCTGGCTCTAAAGCAGCTCTGCTGACCTGGTTCTCAAGCAGTTCTGCTGACCTGGTTCTCTGGCTCTAAAGCGGCTCTGCTTACCTGGTTCTCTGACTCTAAAGCAGCTCTGCTGACCTGGTTCTTAGGCTTTAGAGCAGCTCTGCTGACCTGGTTTCTATGGCTCTACAGCAGCTCTGCTGACCTGGTTCTCTGGCTCTAAAGCAGCTCTGCTGACCTGGTTCTATGGCTGTAAAGCTGCTCTGCAGACCTGGTTCTGTGGCTTTGAAACAGCTCTGCTGACATGGTTCTCTGGCTCTAGAGCAGGTCAGCTGACCTGGTTTTCTCCCTCTAAAGTAGCTCTGCTGACCTGGTTCTCTCTGGCGCTAAAGCAGCTCTGCTGACCTGGTTCTCTCCCTCTAAAGCAACTCTGCTGACCTGGTTCTCTGGCTCCACGGCAGCTCTGCTGACCTGGTTCTCTCCCTTTAAAGCAGCTCTGCTGACCTGGTTCTCTGGCTCTAAAGCAGATCTGCTGACCTGTTCTCTCCCACTAAAGCAGCTCTGCTGACCTGGTTCTATGGCTGTAAAGAATCTCCTCTGTACTGGTTCTCTGGCTCTACAGCAGCTCTGCTGAACTGGTTCTCTGCCTCTAGAGCAGCTCTGCTGACCTGGTTCTTAGGCTCGAGAGCAGCTCTGCTGACCTTGTTCTCTGGCTCTAAAGCAGCTTTGCTGACCTGGTTCTCTGGCTCTAAAGCAGCTCTGCTGACCTGGTAGTTCTCTAGCTCTAAAACAGCTCTGCTGACCTGGTTCTGTGGCTCTAAAGACGCTCTCCTGACCTAGTTCTCTGGCTCTACAGCAGCTCTGCTGACCTGGTTCTCTGGCTCTACAGCTGTTCTGATGACCTGGTTCTCTGGCTCTAAAGAGGCTCTGCTGACCTGGTTCTCTGGCTCTAGAGCAGCTCTGCTGACCTGGTTCTATGGCTGTAAAGAATCTCCTCTGTACTGGTTCTCTGGCTCTACAGCAGCTCTGCTGAACTGGTTCTCTGCCTCTAGAGCAGCTCTGCTGACCTGGTTCTTAGGCTCGAGAGCAGCTCTGCTGACCTTGTTCTCTGGCTCTAAAGCAGCTCTGCTGACCTGGTTCTCAAGCAGTTCTGCTGACCTGGTTCTCTGGCTCTAAAGCGGCTCTGCTGACCTGGTTCTTAGGCTTTAGAGCAGCTCTGCTGACCTGGTTTCTATGGCTCTACAGCAGCTCTGCTGACCTGGTTCTCTGGCTCTAAAGCAGCTCTGCTGACCTGGTTCTATGGCTCTAAAGCAGCTCTGCTGACCTGGTTCTATGGCTGTAAAGCTGCTCTGCAGACCTGGTTCTGTGGCTTTGAAACAGCTCTGCTGACATGGTTCTCTGGCTCTAGAGCAGGTCAGCTGACCTGGTTTTCTCCCTCTAAAGTAGCTCTGCTGACCTGGTTCTCTCTGGCGCTAAAGCAGCTCTGCTGACCTGGTTCTCTCCCTCTAAAGCAACTCTGCTGACCTGGTTCTCTGGCTCCACGGCAGCTCTGCTGACCTGGTTCTCTCCCTTTAAAGCAGCTCTGCTGACCTGGTTCTCTGGCTCAAAAGCAGATCTGCTGACCTGTTCTCTCCCACTAAAGCAGCTCTGCTGACCTGGTTCTCTGCCTCTAGAGCAGCTCTTCTGACCTGGTTCTTAGGCTCTAGAGCAGCTCTGCTGACCTGGTGTCTATGGCTCTACAGCAGCTCTGCTGACCTGGTTCTCTGACTCTAGAGCAGCTCTGTTGACCTTGGTCTTAGGCTCTAGAGCAGCTCTGCTGACCTGGTTCTCTGGCTCTAAAGCAGCTCTGCTGACCTGGTTCTCTGGCTCTAAAGCAGCTCTGCTGACCTGGTTCTATGGCTCTAAAGCAGCTCTGCTGACCTGGTTCTCTAGCTTTGAAGCTGCTCTGCTGACCTGGTTCTCTGGCTCTAGAGCAGCTCTGCTGACCTGGTTCTCTCCCTCTAAAGCAGCTCTGCTGACCTGGTTCTCTTACTCTAAAGCAGCTCTGCTGACTTGGTTTCTCTGGCTCTAAAGCAGCTCTTCAGACCTAGTTTCTCTGGCTCTAGAGCAGTTCTGCTGACCTGTTTCTCTGGCTCTAAAGCAGATCTTCTGACCTGGTTCTATGGCTCTAAAGCAGCTCTGCTGACCTGGTTCTCTGGCTCTACAATGGCTCTGCTGACCTGGTTCTCTGGCTCTAGAGCAGCGCTGCTAACCTGGTTCTCTGGCTCTAAAGCAGATCTTCTGGCCTGGTTCTCTGGCTCAAAAGCAGCTCTGCTGACCTGGTTCTCTGGCTCTAGAGCAGCTCTGCTGTCCTGAATATTAGGCTCTAGAGCAGCTCTGCTGACCTGGTTCTCTGGCTCTACAACGGCTCTGCTGACCTGGTTCTCTGGCTCTAAAGCAGCTCTGCTGACCTGATGTTTCTCTGGCTCTAAAACAGCTCTGCTGACCTGGTTCTCTGGCTCTGAAGCAGCTCTGCTGACCTGATGTTTCTCTGCATGTTTCTCTGGCTCTAAAACATCGCTCTGCTGACCTGGTTCTGTGGCTCTAAAGAAGCTCTGTTGACCTAGTTCTCTGGCTCTACAGCAGCTCTGATGACCTGGTTGTCTGGCTCTAAAGAGGCTCTGCTGACCTGGTTCTCTGGCTCTAGAGCAGCTCTGGTGACCTGGTTCTATGGCTGTAAAGAATGTCCTCTGACCTGGTTCTCTGGCTCTACAGCAGCTCTGCTGAACTGGTTCTCTGCCTCTAGAGCAGCTCTGCTGACCTGGTTCTTAGGCTCGAGAGCAGCTCTGCTGACCTGGTTCTCTGGCTCTAAAGCAGCTCTGCTGACCTGGTTCTCAAGCATTCTGCTGACCTGGTTCTCTGGCTCTAAAGCAGCTCTGCTGACCTGGTTCTATGGCTGTAAAGCGGCTCTGCTGACATGGTTCTCTGGCTCTAAAGCAGCTCTGCTGACCTTGTTCTCTGGCTGTAGAGCAGCCCTGCTGGCCTGGTTCTTAGGCTTTAGAGCAGCTCTGCTGACTCGGTTCTCTGGCTCTATAACAACTCTGCTGACCTGGTTCTCTGCCTTTAGAGCAGCTCTGCTGACCTGGTTTCTATGGCTCTAAAGCAGCTCTCCTGACCTGTTTCTCTGACTCTAAAGCTGGAAAAGGTGACCACTGGACGAGCACTACGGCGCTTGTAGCGTGCTTCAGCAGTAGCCTGAAGCCTTACTCTTGGATATTTTAAAACTTCCTGCATGTTGTACTTTGTTTGTTTTATTTGTTTGTTTTATTTAATTTTTCCTGGTTTTAATTGTTCCTATTCTTCTCTCGGCCCACACTTGCACTGTAAAAGTTAACGAACTCACCGCTGTTTAGCGGGTCCGGGCTCACGGGGCTGATTCGTTTCTTGAGCGCCATCTTGGAGCGGGAAGGGACGCTCTTGCCACCATTCCCGAGCGCTCTAGTGCTCGATTGTGGGTTTAGCCTATATTAGACGCTCATTCCTAGCGCAGCGGTGACGCGCAGCGGAAGCGCCCTCTCTGCGCCTGAGTCGCGCCAGAGTCCTGCCCGTCTGCGCTCGTCAGCGCTAAGGCAGGGCTAGGGCAGGACTCTCGGGAGGTCGGCTATGCTTGCGGCTAATTACCTACTTAGTTTCCGGAACAGGGTGAGTGGATGTGCGCATGGGGCCCTTGACCCTCTCTCTGGCCCTGTTCAGTGCTCTCAGTGTAGGTTTGAGCTCCCACTGTCTCTGCCTATTAGGGCTTTACAGCCTCTACCAAGTGTTGCTAATACAGCAGACCGTTCTGCGGTCTCTCACCGGCAAATTACTTTTAAAATATTTCATTTGAAAGTGAGATCGTTGGTCTGCCATTATTTAGATGTCTTTACTCTACTTACAGATGAAAGACCAGATATATTTTTCTTAACGGAAACTTGGCTACATGACAACGCCACGGCGGCGATAAATCTTGCCTTACCTACGGATTATACTATGCACACCTTACATCGTAATTCGAGAGGCGGCGGGATTGCGGCCGTGTTTAAGACATGTTATCCTTGTTCATGGAAGGCCATAGGTATAGCGGGTTGTGAAAGCGCCCACTTCGCAATCTCGATGACCCCTCAATTTACCTTCTCTGGTCTGGTTATCTACAGACCGCCCGGTCCTGATGATGCCTTTCGAACTGCTCTTCCAGAGATGGTCTCCTCTCTAGCCCTTAGATCAGCAAATTTTAACATAATAGGTGATCTTAATCTCCACATGGATGTTCTTCAATCCTCAGCGGTGAGTAGTTTTCTTGCAGATCTTGAGGCGTTAGGATTATATCAGCAAATTAATTGTCAGACCCACATTGGGGGTCACAGTCTGGACCCCTTTCTGATGAATCTGGATAATGTGAAAGTATTGCCGCCTAAACCTATGGTTTGGGCCGACCACTACCTGGTCGAAATTCGGATCACTCCGAATGTTTTCCCTTTTAAAAGTACTACACCCGCCGTTTTTAGACGTCCTTGGAGGAATATGAATCTGGAAGATTTCCATCAGCTTCTGTTACAACATCCTCCAGAACACCTTACAGATGTCGCCTCTGGGTATGACCACTTTTGCGAGTGGTTGACCCAAGCATTAGACACCTTAATACCAGCGGGTTGGAGTAAGATCCGGCCGGGCCATTCAAGCCCTTGGAATGACGACTCCCTTAGGCTCCTTAAGGTCGCCTGTAAAAGGGCAGAAAGAGCTTGGCGCAAGGCATACGATCCCATCCTTAAACAGAAATATCAGGCCAGCATTAAGCTGTATCACTGAGCTATTTGTAAAGCACGAGCCTCATTTTATTCCCTAGAATTTAAGAATAGTGCTAACCCAACTAAACTAATCTTTAAGGTTTTTAAAGATATGACCAATATGAAAACCGCAGTGATGGGGAATGGCTCTCTGGCCCACTGTGAAGAGTTAGCATCTTTTTTTGTGGAGAAAGTGGATGCGATCTACAGATCTTTTCCCTCTCCTATCACATCTAATAACAATGTCGGATTTATGCATGTCATCCCCAGTTCATTGTTAGTGCTTCCCGGGCCATCTCAGGAAGAGTTTGAATCTTTAGTTGTGAAAGTTAAATCGGGCTCTCCGGCGGACCCTTTGAGACCTGCACAATTCAGGGAATCTGCCGAGATCTGTTTCCCGCTTCTTCATAATCTCATCAGGTTATCTTTTACATCTGGGACGGTACCCATAAAATGGAAGCAAGCCATGGTTATGCCGATATTAAAAAAGTCTATTCTAGATCCAACAAAACCAGAACATTATCGGCCCATTTCTCTGCTTCCATGGATTTCTAAGATTGCTGAGGCTCATGCCAATAATATTTTATCTGGTCACCTTCTAAATACAGGCATTCTTCATCCCTCCCAGAATGGCTTTCGAGCAGGCCATAGCACAGAGACAGCTCTGTTGGCTATGGTTGAGCACCTGCGGAGGATGCTAGACTCTGGACAGACGGCGGCACTGATCCTTTTGGATCTCAGTGCCGCCTTTGATACTGTCTCCCACCCGATTTTGCTCCAACGGTTAAGAGAAGCCAGAGTGGAGGGTACAGCTCTAGATTGGTTTCGCTCAATTTTGGCTGAGCGCACTTTTAAAGTGTTCACACCTCCCTATGAGTCTACCCCCCGCCACATCTCCCAAGGAGTTCCGCAGGGTTCGGCACTTAGCCCGACCCTGTTTAACTTGTACGTGCAACCACTGACGGTGGTCGCCAATAAATGGGGCCTCACTATGGTGTCCTATGCTGATGACACCCATTTAGCGGTTGCACTAAACGGGAATACTGTGTTGGATGCCTCCAAATTTCAGAGGGCCCTTAAGCAGGTGGCAAGCTGGATGACAGATAACCATCTCCAACTTAATGCTACTAAAACTGAAGTTTTAGTCCTGGGCAAAGAGGCTCATCTTTGGGGAGACGGATTGTGGCCATCAGAGCTTGGCCAAGCCCCTATCCCGGTGACACAGGTAAAGAACCTTGGGGTCTGGCTTGATGCCAATCTCTCATTCACCCCTCATACAAAAAAGGTCGCTGGTACTTGCTTTGGTGCCCTTCAAAGTCTTAGGCCCATCTTCAAATTTTTCGATGCCCCCACTAGACAACTTATAGTCCAAGCAATGATTCTTTCCAGATTGGATTACGCCAGTGCACTTCTATTGGGCACCAACCAAGCAGAACTTACACGCCTTCAGCGTGTGCAAAATGCGGCTGCCAGAATGTTGGTCGGATTGCCCAAGTTCTGTTCAGCTAGGCGTTCCATTCTGGACCTTCATTGGCTGCCCGTTGGGCAGAGGATAAAGTTCAAGGCATTGTGTCTGGTTTTTAAAAATTTGAAGTTTGCTTCTCCTCCTATTTTAGCTCAGACCATCTCTTATTACACCCCTGCAAGAGCATTACGATCAACGGGTCAATTTCTGGCTAATGTCCCTCGGTTCAAAAAAGCTAGAGTGGGCGGTCGCTCATTTGGTGTTTTGGCAGCAAGCCTTTGGAACACACTGCCTGTTAGTATTCGCTCTATTCCTGATTTGTTGCCTTTCAGAAAGGCTGTGAAAACATTTCTGTTTCCTTCGGCTTAATGGTTGCGGCTGGTTACCACGTGTCTGGTGTTATGTTACCCGATCCTTTATAGCGCCGGGACGCCACTTGGCTGTGGCATCTGTGCGCTTTATAAATACAAATAACATAACATAACATAAAGCAACTCTGCTGACCTGGTTCTGTCCCTCTAAAGCAGCTCTGCTGACCTGGTTCTCTGGCTCTAAAGCAGCTCTGCTGACCTGGTTCTCTGGCTCTACGGCAGCTCTGCTGACCTTGTTCTCTCCCTCTAAAGCAGCTCTGCTGACCTGTTTCTCTGGCTCTAAAGCAGCTCTGCTGACCTGGTTCTTAGGCTCTAGAGCAGCTGTGCTGACCTGGTTCTCTCCCTCTAAAGCAGCTCTGCTGACCTGGTTCTCTAGATCTACGGCAGCTCTGCTGACCTTGTTCTCTGCCTCTAGAGCAGCTCTGCTGACCTGGTTCTTAGGCTCTAGAGCAGCTGTGCTGACTTCGTTTCTATGGCTCTACAGCAGCTCTGATGACCTGGTTGTCTGGCTCTAAAGAGGCTCTGCTGACCTGGTTCTCTGGCTCTAGAGCAGCTCTGCTGACCTGGTTCTATGGCTGTAAAGAATCTCCTCAGACCTGGTTCTCTGGCTCTACAGCAGCTCTGCTGAACTGGTTCTCTGCCTCTAGAGCAGCTCTGCTGACCTGGTTCTTAGGCTCTAGAGCAGCTGTGCTGACCTCGTTTCTATGGCTCTACAGCAGCTCTGATGACCTGGTTGTCTGGCTCTAAAGAGGCTCTGCTGACCTGGTTCTCTGGCTCTAGAGCAGCTCTGCTGACCTGGTTCTATGGCTGTAAAGAATCTCCTCTGACCTGGTTCTCTGGCTCTACAGCAGCTCTGCTGACCTGGTTCTCAAGCATTCTGCTGACCTGGTTCTCTGGCTCTAAAGCGGCTCTGCGTACCTGGTTCTCTGACTCTAAAGCAGCTCTGCTGACCTGGTTCTATGGCTGTAAAGCGGCTCTGCTGACATGGTTCTCTGGCTCTAAAGCAGCTCTGCTGACCTTGTTCTCTGGCTGTAGAGCAGCCCTGCTGGCCTGGTTCTTAGGCTCTAGAGCAGCTCTGCTGACTTGATTCTCTGGCTCTATAACGACTCTGCTGACCTGGTTCTCTGCCTTTAGAGCAGCTCTGCTGACCTGTTTCTCTGACTCTTAAGCAAACTCTGCTGACCTGGATCTCTCCCTCTAAAGCGGCTCTGCTGACCTGGTTCTCTGGCTCTAAAGCAGCTCTGCTGACCTGGCTCTCCCCCTCTAAAGCAGCTCTGCTGACCTGGTTCTCTCCCTCTAAAGCAGTTCTGCTGACCTGGTTCTCTGGATCTACGGCAGCTCTGCTGACCTTGTTCTCCGCCTCTAGAGCAGCTCTACTGAGCTGGTTCTTAGGCTCTAGAGCAGCTGTGCTGACCTGGCTTCTATGGCTCTACAGCAGCTCTGCTGACCAGGTTCTCTGACTCTAGAGCAGCTCTGTTGACCTGGGTCTTAGGCTCTAGAGCATCTCTGCTGACCTGGTTCTCTGGCTCTAAAGCAGCTCTGCTGACCTGGTTCTCTGGCTCTAAAGCAGCTCTGCTGACCTGGTTCTATGGCTCTAAAGCAGCTCTGCTGACCTGGTTCTCTAGCTCTAGAGCAGCTCTTCTGATGTGGTTCTCTGGCTGTAGAGGAGCCCTGCTGGCCTGGGTCTTAGGCTCTAGAGCAGCTCTGCTGACCTGGTTCTCTGGCTCTACAACGACTCTGCTGACCTGGTTCTCTGGCTCTAGAGCAGCTCTGCTGACCTGGTTTCTATGGTTCTAAAGCAGCTCTGCTGGCCTGGTTCTCTGACTCTAAAGCAACTCTGCTGACCTGGTTCTCTCACTCTAAAGCAGCTCTGCTGACATGGTTCTCTGGCTCTAAAGCAGCTCTGCTGACCTGGTTCTCTCCCTCTGAAGTAGCTCTGCTGACCTGGTTCTCTGGCTCTACGGCAGCTCTGCTGACATTATTCTCTGCCTCTCCAGCAGCTCTGCTAACCTGGTTTTTAGGCTCTAGAGCAGCTCTGCTGACCTGGTGTCTATGGCTCTACAGCAGCTCTGCTGACCTGGTTCTCTGACTCTAGAGCAGCTCTGTTGACCTGGGTCTTAGGCTCTAGAGCCGCTCTGCTGACCTGCTTCTCTGGCTCTAAAGCAGCTCTGCTGACCTGGTTCTCTGACTCTAAAGCAGTTATGCTGACCTGGTTCTACGGCTCTAAAGTAGCTCTGCTGACCTGGTTCTCTGGCTTTGAAGCTGCTCTGCTGACCTGGTTCTCTGGCTCTAGAGCAGCTCTGCTGACCTGGTTCTCTCCCTCTAAAGCAGCTCTGCTGACCTGGTTCTCTGACTCTAAAGCAGCTCTGCTGACTTGGTTTCACTGGCTCTAAAGCAGCTCTGCAGACCTAGTTTCTCCGGCTCTAGAACAGCTCTGCTGACCTGTTTCTCCGGCTCTAAAGCAGATCTTCTGACCTGGTTCTATGGCTCTAAAGCAGCTCTGCTGACCTGGTTCTATGGCTCTACAATGGCTCTGCTGACCTGGTTCTCTGCCTTTAGAGCAGCTCTGCTGCCCTGGTTCTCTGGCTCTAAAGCAGATCTTCTGGCCTGGTTCTATGGCTCAAAAGCAGCTCTGCTGACCTGGTTCTCGGGCTCTAGAGCAGCTCTGCTGTCCTGAATCTTAGGCTCTAGAGCAGCTCTGCTGGCCTGGTTCTCTGGCTCTACAACGGCTCTGCTGACCCGGTTCTCTGGCTCTAAAGCAGCTCTGCTGACCTGGTTCTGTGGCTCTAAAGAAGCTCTGCTGACCTTGTTCTCTGGCTTTACAGCAGCTCTGCTGACCTGGTTCTCTGGCTCTGAAGCAGCTCTGCTGACCTGATGTTTCTCTGGCTCTAAAACATCGCTCTGCTGACCTGGTTCTGTGGCTCTAAAGAAGCTCTGCTGACCTAGTTCTCTGGCTCTACAGCAGCTCTGATGACCTGGTTGTCTGGCTCTAAAGAGGCTCTTCTGACCTGGTTCTCTGGCTCTAGAGCAGCTCTGCTGACCTGGTTCTATGGCTGTAAAGAATCTCCTCTGACCTGGTTCTCTGGCTCTACAGCAGCTCTGCTGAACTGGTTCTCTGCCTCTAGAGCAGCTCTGCTGACCTGGTTGTTAGGCTCGAGAGCAGCTCTGCTGACCTGGTTCTCTGGCTCTAAGGCAGCTCTGCTGACCTGGTTCTCAAGCATTCTGCTGACCTGGTTCTCTTGCTCTAAAGCGGCTCTGCTTACCTGGTTCTCTGACTCTAAAGCAGCTCTGCTGACCTGGTTCTATGGCTGTGAAGCGGCTCTGCTGACATGGTTCTCTGGCTCTAAAGCAGCTCTGCTGACCTTGTTCTCTGGCTGTAGAGCAGCCCTGCTGGCCTGGTTCTTAGGTTGTAGAGCAGCTCTGCTGACTTGGTTCTCTGGCTCTATAACAACTCTGCTGACCTGGTTCTCTGCCTTTAGAGCAGCTCTGCTGCCCTGGTTCTCTGGCTCTAAAGCAGATCTTCTGGCCTGGTTCTATGGCTCAAAAGCAGCTCTGCTGACCTGGTTCTCTGGCTCTAGAGCAGCTCTGCTGTCCTGAATCGTAGGCTCTAGAGCAGCTCTGCTGGCCTGGTTCTCTGGCTCTACAACGGCTCTGCTGACCCGGTTCTCTGGCTCTAAAGCAGCTCTGCTGACCTGGTTCTGTGGCTCTAAAGAAGCTCTGCTGACCTTGTTCTCTGGCTTTACAGCAGCTCTGCTGACCTGGTTCTCTGGCTCTGAAGCAGCTCTGCTGACCTGATGTTTCTCTGGCTCTAAAACATCGCTCTGCTGACCTGGTTCTGTGGCTCTAAAGAAGCTCTGCTGACCTAGTTCTCTGGCTCTACAGCAGCTCTGATGACCTGGTTGTCTGGCTCTAAAGAGGCTCTGCTGACCTGGTTCTCTGGCTCTAGAGCAGCTCTGCTGACCTGGTTCTATGGCTGTAAATAATCTCCTCTGACCTGGTTCTCAGCTCTGCTGAACTGGTTCTCTGCCTCTAGTGCAGCTCTGCTGACCTGGTTCTTAGGCTTGAGAGCAGCTCTGCTGACCTGGTTCTCTGGCTCTAAGGCAGCTCTGCTGACCTGGTTCTCAAGCATTCTGCTGACCTGGTTCTCTGGCTCTAAAGCGGCTCTGCTTACCTGGTTCTCTGACTCTAAAGCAGCTCTGCTGACCTGGTTCTATGGCTGTAAAGCGGCTCTGCTGACATGGTTCTCTGGCTCTAAAGCAGCTCTACTGACCTTGTTCTCTGGCTGTAGAGCAGCCCTGCTGGCCTGGTTCTTAGGCTCTAGAGCAGCTCTGCTGACTTGGTTCTCTGGCTCTATAACGACTCTGCTGACCTGGTTCTCTGCCTTTAGAGCAGCTCTGCTGACCTGGTTTCTATGGCTCTAAAGCAGCTCTGCTGACCTGGTTCTCTCCCTCTAAAGCGGCTCTGCTGACCTGGTTCTCTGGCTCTAAAGCAGCTCTGCTGACCTGGTTCTCCCCCTCTAAAGCAGCTCTGCTGACCTGGTTCTCTCCCTCTAAAGCAGCTCTGCTGACCTGGTTCTCTGGCTCTACGGCAGCTCTGCTGACCTTGTTCTCCGCCTCTAGAGCAGCTCTACTGACCTGGTTCTTAGGCTCTAGAGCAGCTGTGCTGACCTGGCTTCTATGGCTCTACAGCAGCTCTGCTGACCTGGTTCTCTGACTCTAGAGCAACTCTGTTGACCTGGGTCTTAGGCTCTAGAGCAGCTCTGCTGACCTGGTTCTCTGGCTCTAAAGCAGCTCTGCTGACCTGGTTCTCTGGCTCTAAAGCAGCTCTGCTGACCTGGTTCTATGGCTCTAAAGCAGCTCTGCTGACCTGGTTCTCTAGCTCTAGAGCAGCTCTTCTGATGTGGTTCTCTGGCTGTAGAGGAGCCCTGCTGGCCTGGTTCTTAGGCTCTAGAGCAGCTCTGCTGACCTGGTTCTCTGGCTCTACAACGACTCTGCTGACCTGGTTCTCTGGCTCTAGAGCAGCTCTGCTGACCTGGTTTCTATGGCTCTAAAGTAGCTCTGCTGGCCTGGTTCTCTGACTCTAAAGCACCTCTGCTGACCTGGTTCTCTCACTCTAAAGCAGCTCTGCTGACATGGTTCTCTGGCTCTAAAGCAGCTCTGCTGACCTGGTTCTCTCCCTCTGAAGTAGCTCCGCTGACCTGGTTCTCTGGCTCTACGGCAGCTCTGCTGACATTATTCTCTGCCTCTACAGCAGCTCTGCTAACCTGGTTTTTAGGCTCTAGAGCAGCTCTGCTGACCTTGTGTCTATGGCTCTACAGCAGCTCTGCTGACCTGGTTCTCTGATTCTAGAGCAGCTCTGTTGACCTGGGTCTTAGGGTCTAGAGCAGCTCTGCTGACCTGCTTCGCTGGCTCTAAAGCAGCTCTGCTGACCTGGTTCTCTGACTCTAAAGCAGCTCTGCTGACCTGGTTCTATGGCTCTAAAGTAGCTCTGCTGACCTGGTTCTCTGGCTTTGAAGCTGCTCTGCTGACCTGGTTCTCTGGCTCTAGAGCAGCTCTGCTGACCTGGTTCTCTCCCTCTAAAGCAGCTCTGCTGACCTGGTTCTCTGACTCTAAAGCAGCTCTGCTGACTTGGTTTCACTGGCTCTAAAGCAGCTCTGCAGACCTAGTTTCTCTGGCTCTAGAGCAGCTCTGCTGACCTGTTTCTCTGGCTCTAAAGCAGATCTTCTGACCTGGTTCTATGGCTCTAAAGCAGCTCTGCTGACCTGGTTCTCTGGCTCTACAATGGCTCTGCTGACCTGGTTCTGTTGCCTAAAGCAGCTCTTCTGACCTGGTTCTCTGGCTCTAGAGCAGCGCTGCTAACATGGTTCTCTGGCTCAAAAGCAGATCTTCTGGCCTGGTTCTATGGCTCAAAAGCAGCTCTGCTGACCTGGTTCTCTGGCTCTAGAGCAGCTCTGCTGTCCTGAATCTTAGGCTCTAGAGCAGCTCTGCTGGCCTGGTTCTCTGGCTCTACAACGGCTCTGCTGACCCGGTTCTCTGGCTCTAAAGCAGCTCTGCTGACCGTGGTTCTGTGGCTCTAAAGAAGCTCTGCTGACCTTGTTCTCTGGCTTTACAGCAGCTCTGCTGACCTGGTTCTCTGGCTCTGAAGCAGCTCTGCTGACCTGATGTTTCTCTGGCTCTAAAACATCGCTCTGCTGACCTGGTTCTGTGGCTCTAAAGAAGCTCTGCTGACCTAGTTCTCTGGCTCTACAGCAGCTCTGATGACCTGGTTGTCTGGCTCTAAAGAGGCTCTGCTGACCTGGTTCTCTGGCTCTAGAGCAGCTCTGCTGACCTGGTTCTATGGCTGTAAAGAATCTCCTCTGACCTGGTTCTCTGGCTCTACAGCAGCTCTGCTGAACTGGTTCTCTGCCTCTAGAGCAGCTCTGCTGACCTGGTTCTTAGGCTCGAGAGCAGCTCTGCTGACCTGGTTCTCTGGCTCTAAGGCAGCTCTGCTGACCTGTTTCTCAAGCATTCTGCTGACCTGGTTCTCTGGCTCTAAAGTGGCTCTGCTTACCTCGTTCTCTGACTCTAAAGCAGCTCTGCTGACCTGGTTCTATGGCTGTGAAGCGGCTCTGCTGACATGGTTCTCTGGCTCTGAAGCAGCTCTGCTGACCTTGTTCTCTGGCTGTAGAGCAGCCCTGCTGGCCCGGTTCTTAGGCTGTAGAGCAGCTCTGCTGACTTGGTTCTCTGGCTCCATTACAACTCTGCTGACCTGGTTCTCTGCCTTTAGAGCAGCTCTGCTGACCTGGTTCTCTGGCTCTAAAGCAGATCTTCTGGCCTGGTTCTATGGCTCAAAAGCAGCTCTGCTGACCTGGTTCTCTGGCTCTAGAGCAGCTCTGCTGGCCTGGTTCTCTAGCTCTACAACGGCTCTGCTGACCCGGTTCTCTGGCTCTAAAGCAGCTCTGCTGACCTGGTTCTGTGGCTCTAAAGAAGCTCTGCTGACCTTGTTCTCTGGCTTTACAGCAGCTCTGCTGACCTGGTTCTCTGGCTCTGAAGCAGCTCTGCTGACCTGATGTTTCTCTGGCTCTAAAACATCGCTCTGCTGACCTGGTTCTGTGGCTCTAAAGAAGATCTGCTGACCTAGTTCTCTGGCTCTACAGCAGCTCTGATGACCTGGTTGTCTGGCTCTAAAGAGGCTCTGCTGACCTGGTTGTCTGGCTCTAGAGCAGCTCTGCTGACCTGGTTCTATGGCTGTAAAGAATCTCCTCTGACCTGGTTCTCTGGCTCTACAGCAGCTCTGCTGAACTGGTTCTCTGCCTCTAGAGCAGCTCTGCTGACCTGGTTCTTAGGCTCGAGAGCAGCTCTGCTGACCTGGTTCTCTGGCTCTAAGGCAGCTCTGCTGACCTGGTTCTCAAGCATTCTGCTGACCTGGTTCTCTGGCTCTAAAGCGGCTCTGCGTACCTGGTTGTCTGACTCTAAAGCAGCTCTGCTGACCTGGTTCTATGGCTGTAAAGCGGCTCTGCTGGCATGGTTCTCTGGCTCTAAAGCAGCTCTGCTGACCTTGTTCTCTGGCTGTAGAGCAGCCCTGCTGGCCTGGTTCTTAGGCTCTAGAGCAGCTCTGCTGACTTGGTTCTCTGGCTCTATAACGACTCTGCTGACCTGGTTCTCTGCCTTTAGAGCAGCTCTGCTGACCTGGTTTCTATGGCTCTAAAGCAGCTCTGCTGACCTGTTTCTCTGACTCTTAAGCAAACTCTGCTGACCTGGTTCTCTCCCTCTAAAGCAGCTCTGTTGACCTGGTTCTCTGGCTCTAAAGCAGCTCTGCTGACCTGGTTCTCCCCCTCTAAAGCAGCTCTGCTGACCTGGTTCTCTCCCTCTAAAGCAGCTCTGCTGACCTGGTTCTCTGGCTCTACGGCAGCTCTGCTGACCTTGTTCTCTGCCACTAGAGCAACTCTGCTGACCTGGTTCTTAGGCTCTAGAGCAGCTGTGCTGATCTGGTTTCTATGGTTCTACGGCAGCTCTGCTGACCTGGTTCTCTGACTCTAGAGCAGCTCTGTTGACCTGGTTCTTTGGCTCTAGAGCAGCTCTGCTGATCTGGTTCTCTGGCTCTAAAGCAACTCTGCTGACCTGGTTCTCTGGCTCTAAAGCAGCTCTGCTGACCTGGTTCTATGGCTCTAAAGCAGCTCTGCTGACCTGGTTCTCTGGCTCTACAATGGCTCTGCTGACCTGGTTCTGTTGCTCTAAAGCAGCTCTGCTGACCTGGATTCTCTGGCTCTAAAGCAGCTCTGCTGACCTGGTTCTCTGGCTCTACAGCAGCTCTTCAGACCTGGTTCTTAGGCTCTAGAGCAGCTGTGCTGACCTGGTTTCTATGGCTCTACAGCAGCTCTGCTGACCTGGTTCTCTGACTCTAGAGCAGCTCTGTTGACCTGGGTCTTAGGCTCTAGAGCAGCTCTGCTGACCTAGTTCTCTGGCTCTAAAGCAGCTCTGCTGACCTGGTTCTCTGGCTCTAAAGCAGCTCTGCTGACCTGGTTCTATGGCTCTAAAGCAGCTCTGCTGACCTGGTTCTCTGGCTCTAAAGCAGATCAGCTGGCACGGTTCAATGGCTCTAAAGCAGCTCTGCTGACCTGGTTCTCTGCCTGTAGAGCAGCTCTGCTGTCCTGGTTCTTAGGCTCTAGAGCAGCTCTGCTGACCTGGTTCTCTGGCTCTACAACGGCTCTGCTGACCTGGTTCTCTGGCTCTAAAGCAGCTCTGCTGACCTGGTGGTTCTCTGGCTCTAAAACAGCTCTGCTGACCTGGTTCTGTGGCTCTAAAGACGCTCTCCTGACCTAGTTCTCTGGCTCTATAGCAGCTCTGCTGACCTGGTTCTCTGGCTCTACAGCAGTTCTGATGACCTGGTTCTCTGGCTCTAAAGAGGCTCTGCTGACCTGGTTCTCTGGCTCTAGAGCAGCTCTGCTGACCTGGTTCTATGGCTGTAAAGAATCTCCTCTGAACTGGTTCTCTGGCTCTACAGCAGCGATGCTGAACTGGTTCTCTGCCTCTAGAGCAGCTCTGCTGACCTGGATCTTAGGCTCGAGAGCAGCTCTGCTGACCTTGTTCTCTGGCTCTAAAGCAGCTCTGCTGACCTGGTTCTCAAGCAGTTCTGCTGACCTGGTTCTCTGGCTCTAAAGCGGCTCTGCTTACCTGGTTCTCTGACTCTAAAGCAGCTCTGCTGACCTGGTTCTTAGGCTTTAGAGCAGCTCTGCTGACCTGGTGTCTATGGCTCTACAGCAGCTCTGCTGAATTGGTTCTCTGACTCTAGAGCAGCTCTGTTGACCTGGGTCTTAGGCTCTAGA
Organism: Triturus cristatus; assembly: GCF_964204655.1. Classification (NCBI taxonomy): domain Eukaryota; kingdom Metazoa; phylum Chordata; class Amphibia; order Caudata; family Salamandridae; genus Triturus; species Triturus cristatus. Next base: position 1,163,409,095 of record NC_140579.1, read on the forward strand.
GCAGCTCTGCTGACCTGGTTCTCTGGCTCTAAAGCAGCTCTGCTGACCTGGTTCTATGGCTCTAAAGCAGCTCTGCTGACCTGGTTCTCTGGCTTTGAAGCTGCTCTGCTGACCTTGTTCGGTGGCTCTAAAGCAGTGCTGCTGACCTGGTTCTCTGGCTCTACGGCAGCTCTGCTGACCTTGTTCTCTGCCTCTAGAGCAGCTCTGCTGACCTGGTTCTTAGGCTCTAGAGCAGCTGTGCTGACCTGGTTTCTATGGCTCTACAGCAGCTCTGCTGACCTGGTTCTCTGACTCTAGAGCAGCTCTGTTGACAAGGGTCTTAGGCTCTAGAGCAGCTCTGCTGACCTGGTTCTCTGGCTCTAAAGCAGCTCTGCTGACCTGGTTCTCTGGCTCTAAAGCAGCTCTGCTGACCTGGTTCTATGGCTCTAAAGCAGCTCTGCTGACCTGGTTATCTGGCTTTGAAGAATCTCTGCTGACCAGGTTCTATGGCTCTAGAGCAGCTCTGCTGACCTGGTTCTCTCCCTCTAAAGCAGCTCGGCTGACCTGGTTCTTTGGCTCTAAAGCAGCTCTGCTGACCTGGTTTCTCTGGCTCTAAAGCAGCTCTGCTGACCTGGTTCTCTGGCTCTACAGCAGCTCTTCTGACCTGGTTCGGTGGCTCTAAAGCAGCTTTGCTGACCTGGTTCTCTGGCTCTACAATGGCTCTGCTGACCTGGTTCTGTTGCTCTAAAGCAGCTCTGCTGACCTGGTTCTCTGGCTCTAGAGAAGCTCTGCTAACCTGGTTCTCTGGCTCTAAAGCAGATCTGCTGGCATGGTTCACTGGCTCTAAAGCAGCTCTGCTGACCTGGTTCTCTGCCTGTAAAGCAGCTCTGCTGTCCAGGTTCTTAGGCTCTAGAGCAGCTCTGCTGACCTGGGTATCTGGCTCTACAACGGCTCTGCTGACCTGGTTCTCTGGCTCTAAAGCAGCTCTGCTGACCTGGTGGTTCTCTGGCTCTAAAACAGCTCTGCTGACCTGGTTCTGTGGCTCTAAAGACGCTCTCCTGACCTAGTTCTCTGGCTCTACAGCAGCTCTGCTGACCTGGTTCTCTGGCTCTACAGCAGTTCTGATGACCTGGTTCTCTGGCTCTAAAGAGGCTCTGCTGACCTGGTTCTCTGGCTCTAGAGCAGCTCTCCTGACCTGGTTCTATGGCTGTAAAGAATCTCCTCTGAACTGGTTCTCTGGCTCTACAGCAGCGATGCTGAAGTGGTTCTCTGCCTCTAGAGCAGCTCTGCTGACCTGGATCTTAGGCTCGAGAGCAGCTCTGCTGACCTTGTTCTCTGGCTCTAAAGCAGCTCTGCTGACCTGGTTCTCAAGAGTTCTGATGACCTGGTTCTCTGGCTCTAAAGCGGCTCTGCTTACCTGGTTCTCTGACTCTAAAGCAGCTCTGCTGACCTGGTTCTTAGGCTTTAGAGCAGCTCTGCTGACCTGGTGTCTATGGCTCTACAGCAGTTCTGCTGAATTGGTTCTCTGACTCTAGAGCAGCTCTGTTGACCCTGGTCTTAGGCTCTAGAGCAGCTCTGCTGACCTGGTTCTCTGGCTCTAAAGCAGCTCTGCTGACCTGGTTCTATGGCTCTAAAGCAGCTCTGCTGACCTGGTTCTCTGGCTTTGAAGCTGCTCTGCTGACCTTGTTCTCTGGCTCTAGAGCAGCTCTGCTGACCTGGTTCTATCCCTCTAAAGCAGCTCTGCTGACCTGGTTCTCTGGCTCTAAAGCAGCTCTGCTGACTTGGTTTCTCTGGCTCTAAAGCAGCTCTGCATACCTAGTTGCTCTGGCTCTAGAGCAGCTCTGCTGACCTGTTTCTCTGGCTCTAAAGCAGCTCTTCTGACCTGGTTCTAGGCTCGAAAGTAGCTCTGCTGACCTGTTTCTCTGGCTCTACAGTGGCTCTGCAGACCTGGTTCTGTTGCTCTAAAGCAGCTCTGCAGTCCTGGTTCTCTGTCTCTAGAGCAGCTCTGCTGACCTGGTTCTATGGTTGTAAAGAATCTCCTCTGACCTGGTTCTCTGGCTCTACAGCAGCTCTGCTGAACTGCTTCTCTGCCTCTAGAGCAGCTCTGCTGACCTGGTTCTTAGGCTCGAGAGCAGCTCTGCTGACCTGGTTCTCTGGCTCTAAAGCAGCTCTGCTGACCTAGTTCTCAAGCAGTTCTGCTGACCTGGTTCTCTGGCTCTAAAGCGGCTCTGCTTACCTGGTTCTCTGACTCTAAAGCAGCTCTGCTGACCTGGTTCTATTGCTGTAAAGCGGCTCTTCTGACATGGTTCTCTGGCTCTAAGGCAGCTCTGCTGACCTTGTTCTCTGGCTGTAGAGCAGCCTTGCTGGCCTGGTTCTTAGGCTCTAGAGCAGCTCTGCTGACTTGGTTCTCTGGCTCTATAACGACTCTGCTGACCTGGTTCTCTGCCTTTAGAGCAGCTCTGCTGACCTGGTTTCTATGGCTCTAAAGCAGCTCTGCTAACCTGTTTCTCTGACTCTAAAGCAACTCTGCTGACCTGGTTCTCAGGCTCTAAAGCAGTTCTGCTGACCTGGTTCTCCCCCTCTAAAGCAGCTCTGCTGACCTGGTTCTCTCCCTCTATAGCAGCTATGCTGACCTGGTTCTCTGGCTCTACGGCAGCTCTGCTGACCTTGTTCTCTGCCTCTAGAGCAGCTCTGCTGACCTGGTTCTTAGGCTCTAGAGCAACTGTGCTGACCTGGTTTCTATGGCTCTACAGTAGCTCTGCTGACCTGGTTCTCTGACTCTAGAGCAGCTCTGTTGACCTGGGTCTTAGGCTCTAGTGCAGCTCTGCTGACCTGGTTCTCTGGCTCTAAAGCAGCTCTGCTGACCTGGTTCACTGGCTCTAAATCAGCGCTGCTGATCTGGTTCTATGGCTCTAAAGCAGCTCTGCTGACCAGGTTCTCTGGCTTTGAAGAATTTCTGCTGACCGGGTTCTCTGGCTCTAGAGCACCTCTGCTAACCTGGTTCTCTCCCTTTAAAGCAGCTCTGCTGACCTGGTTCTTTGGCTCTAAAGCAGCTCTGCTGACCTGGTTTCTCTGGCTCTAAAGCAGCTCTGCTGACCTGGTTCTCTGGCTCTAAAGCCCCTCTTCTGACCTGGTTCGGTGGCTCTAAAGCAGCTCTGCTGTCCTGGTTCTCTGGCTCTACAATGGCTCTGCTGACCTGGTTCTGTTGCTCTAAAGCAGCTCTGCTGACCTGGTTCTCTGGCTCTAGAGCAGCTCTGCTAACCTGGTTCTCTGGCTCTAAAGCAGATCTGCTGGCATGGTTCACTGGCTCTAAAGCAGCACTGCTGACCTGGTTCTCTGCCTCCAGAGCAGCTCTGCTGACCTGGTTCTTAGGCTCTAGAGCAGCTGTGCTGACCTGGTTTCTATGGCTCTACAGCAGCTCTGCTGACCTGGTTCACTGACTCTAGAGCAGCTCTGTTGACCTGGGTCTTAGGCTCTAGAGCAGCTCTGCTGACCTGGTTCTCTGGCTCTAAAGCAGCTCTGCTGACCTGGTTCTCTTGCTTTGAAGAAGCTCTGCTGACCGGGTTCTCTGGCTCTAGAGAAGCTCTGCTGACCTGGTTCTCTCCCTCTAAAGCAGCTCTGCTGACCTGGTTCTCTGGCTCTAAAGCAGCTCTGCTGACCTGGTTTCTCTGGCTCTAAAGCAGCTCTGCTTACTTGGTTCTCTGGCTGTAAAGCAGCTCTTCTGACCTGGTTCGGTGGCTCTAAAGCAGCTTTGCTGACCTGGTTCTCTGGCTCTACAATGGCTCTGCTGACCTGGTTCTGTTGCTCTAAAGCAGCTCTGCTGACCTGGTTCTCTGGCTCTAGAGCAGCTCTGCTTACCTGGTTCTCTGGCTGTAAAGCAGCTCTTCTGACCTGGTTCGGTGGCTCTAAAGCAGCTTTGCTGACCTGGTTCTCTGGCTCTACAATGGCTCTGCTGACCTGGTTCTGTTGCTCTAAAGCAGCTCTGCTGACCTGGTTCTCTGGCTCTAGAGCAGCTCTGCTAACCTGATGTTTCTCTGGCTCTAAAACAGCTCTGCTGAACTGGTTCTGTGGTTCTAAAGAAGCTCTGCTGACCTAGTTCTCTGGCTCTACAGCAGCTCTGCTGACCTGGTTCTCTGGCTCTAAAGCAGCTCTGCTGACCTCTTGTTTCTCTGGCTCTAAAACATCGCTCTGCTGACCTGGTTCTGTGGCTCTAAAGAAGCTCTGCTGACGTAGTTCTCTGGCTCTACAGTAGCACTGATGACCTGGTTCTCTGGCTCTAAAGAGGCTCTGATGACCTGGTTCTCTGGCTCTAGAGCAGCTCTGCTGACCTGTGTAGGAAGGTGGAATCTGACTATATGGTTTCCCCCACTTTTTTCCTGGTGTTTGAATGGTTTTTGACTAGTCTGGCTGGGATCCTGCTATCCAGGACCCCAGCCTATCTGCTTACTCCCTTAAATGATTGGTGTGCATATTAGATGCCCTAGTGATTGGATACTGTGGTACCTTATCAGCCCCTAGTATATGGTACCTTAGGTACCTAGGGCATGGGTACTTCACAGGCCTACCAGGGGCTACAGCATGTATTATGCCACCCCTGGGAAGCACTCACAATCTGACACCACAGGCCTGCTACTGCAGCCTGTGTGAGGTAGTGTTAGCACTCCTCACTGAGGTATAGGTTCCTATATCTCACCATACACACACATATAAACCTATCAGTCACCCCTATGGTAGGCCCTATCAATCCCAAGAGCAGGGTGCATGGCTTACTATGCGAGGGGGTGCTCCTGCCTGAGCAGGGCCCCTCTGCAGCTGGCAGAGTCTATTCTCTGCTACTGTTTGTGGATGCGGTTAAACCATATACTCTTAAGTGCATTATAACCTCGCGGTAAATGCTAACTTTGGAATGACTGCATCAAAACATGTCGTGTTTGGTGTCAAACAACTTGGAATCCTACCCCCACACCAGTAACTGGTGTGGGAGTAGGATCCCACCCTTCTAGAGGGGACGACATGTACACCCTGTACTACACGGTAGAAATCATCTAGAGCCCTGGCATCACAAAATGGATGCCACCAGCACAGACACTGGGCTGCACTCCTGCTGCTGACCGAAACTCGCAGTGGAGGGAGATCAACAAAGGGTTTCCTGTCACAGGGAGGTGTCACCACCTCCCAGACAGGATTTAGTGTATTGGAGCTGGGTGGGTGCACTCTTAGAGTGCTTTGAAGTCCTGCACTGGGGGAGCAGTATGCTCCTCTGTGCATATGCCAGCTCAAATCGGTTCAGGGGCTGCCTGCCCCTGTCCTGGCGCGAAACTGGACAAAGGGAAGTGGGTGTAACCACCCACTACCCTGGCCCTCCTAGAGGAGTGGCAATAGAGCTAGTCCCTCCCATCTTATCAGTATAAGATACCACACATTGCCAATACAATTTAGATTACACCTGGACGACGCTCAACGAAGAAGAATCCTGGCCCTTCAACTTTCTACTATCTTTAGAAGATCGAAGGTTTTCCCTTGGAGTCAAGGAGTGACTCCCCTGCTTGGCAGACACCTAAAGGACTGAAAAACGGTTGCAAACTTTACCGCTCCCGCCGGAGCCCGAAGTCCCTGCGTCCCCTGAAGCTGATTTCCTGACCTCTCGTCTGCCATTTTGAGTCCCCAGCGAAGCTGTGGCGTCTTGACCCCACGAGTGTTGAGGTACAGCAATACCAGGGAACCGTGCACTAATTTCGAGTGCAAGCCCTGAACGACAAACTACAAACTTGTGCTTTGGACCACTTAATGTCCAAGTCGCTAGCAGGTCTGGAACCCAAGATCAGCAGCCTACCTCATCCGGAGTGACCGTGGGCTGCTCCTGAATTTTCCCTGCAAAGGCATCTTTGCGGTTGCTTGTCTGTTGGCTAGTAGCCCGTCTAAAGACTTTCTGAACTGCTCCAAGGGTTCCCCTGGTTTCTCCGGGCCTGCCCTCACTTACCTTTGCTGGGTAAGTCCATCGGACCTTGCTGGTCTGAACCATCCAAGATCTTCATTCTACACAAGACTTGCAGTTGCCAAGGTTTGTTGGCTCAGATCGGAGTGCCGACACTGCCATCAGCTGCAGACTTTGTGGGACCCTCTAAATCCAGCGGCTGGTCTTCCTCGATCTCTCCTGGACTATGTGGGCGAAGAGACAAAACACCATCAGCGACGTGAAGAGACTCGAATGTTGTGGTCATCTATCCTGAAGGCCACTGGTCACTGGCAAGTGACTCTGAACTCTGTCCCCTCAATTTCTAGGTCGCCTGCAACTCCAATCCATCGTTGGATTTCCACGGACACTTCACCCGACGACACAAGCAGCAAGACTTCAACGATTCCCATTGAAAACAGCATCGCGACCCGACACCAAACGAAACCTGTGCACCCGGCTTCCCTGGGTGAGGTAACTCTGGCATTACAGTGCCCAAGTGTGCATTGGCTTTCGAAGTACTTACCCTGTAAGTTGTTTGATTGTTGTCCATTCAGAAGTGCCCTAGAACTGTAAAATAATAACCGCGACATATTGCCATTGAAATCAATGAGAAACCCGCGTGTGTGTTTAGACACTGCACGCGTCCTCTGTGGGCTGATTACTTACCTGTAAATACTGCAGCAGTGAAGCCCCAGCGATTCCCAAGGCCCTAGGCCTCTTCAATTTGCAAGTCGAGTTGTTTATACGATTTTTTTAGTATATGGTCTGGTACGCCCCTAGGGCTCCAGCCATATTTGTGCTTAATTTATTGAGAACTGTTGATGTTTTGAATGTTTACCTGACTCTGATCTCATAAAGAGATTAGTAGAGTATATTTAGTAATAAATACATATATATTTGATATATATACCTGTGTGGTGTCGTTTCATTTGGTAATTCAAGAGATTATAAGGTAAAACAAGCTGCTTTACATTCCTCAGAGACTTAGCCTGAAGGCTGCTCTCCACAGACACCACTAGGATAGCTTTCTTTAAAAGGTTGTCTTTAAACCTATCTACCAAGAGTCAAATTGGACTGGTGCAAGGTGGCCACTATAACTAGTGACCAGCATATGCCAGGCCAACTTCTCACATTGGTGGGCAGCGTGTGGGATTCCAGCTTGCCATTGTTTTACCAGAAAATCTCTATTTGAATTACTAACTGAAAACCACTTAAGGTACTCAAGGTACATATAAAGTCAAGCTAGTATCAATAAGTTCTACTGAACTTAGAGCTGTTTGTGAAGGGATAAGCACACCCTTGCTACAGCTCAAGCTAGGTTTAGTAGGCCACAACTAGTGTAGGTAGTACAACACTGCACAACACTAGTATGCCTCACCAGGATGGAGCCAGTGGGTCCATCCCATCTCAGTACAAAGACATAGCCTACACTGACCTGAAGGCCTTGTGCTTTGCAAGAAATCTGAGGGTGGGCAGGAGTCCCTCATCACAGCACCTGATAGATCTGTTAGTAGCAGATGACCTGAGACAAGCTCTAGGAGCTAGTGGGTCTGCATCAGGGGATGGGTCACGCATAGTCTCTGGGTCTGACAATGACAATCAAGATGACCTGGACTCTGTGGGTGAAGGGCCAGACCCAAAAGGGTCTGAAGAGAATAGAGGAATTCTCCCTAAGAGAACTGAAAGAGTGGGAGACAGGCCTAGGTCCCTCTCAAGGGACTCTGACAGGTCATACCACTCTGGAAGAGAATCTATTCCACAGAGGAACTCCAACTTTCCCAGGGAGACCTCCTCTGAAAGAAGGTTCAAGATGCTCCAGTATGAGGAAGCTAGGCTTGCCCTCAGAACCAAGCAATTGGCCTTAGATAGGGAAGCCTTCGAGCTCCAAAGAGCTTCAAAGAAGGAGGGGTTAGATGCCCCTGGTGGCAGCAACAGTGTCCCTAGAGGCAGAGATTACATGCCAGATCATAGGAACCTGTCCAAGGTTGTTCCTCCCTACCAGAGTGGGGATGATATCCACAAATGGATAACTGCTATGGGGAGGGCCTGTAAAGTTCAACAGGTCCCCCAGAAACAGTGGGCAGCAATCTTATGGCTCTCCTTTTCAGACAAAGGGAGAGACAAACTCCTCACTGTTAGAGAAGAGGATGCTAATGACTATGAATCCCTGAAGAGTGCATTAATAGATGGGTTTGGCTTAACCACTTAACAGTACAGGTTCAAGTTCAGAGACACCCAGAAAGCACAGACTCAGGATTGGGTGGACTTTGTAGATTGTGCTACCAAGGCTCTGGAGGGTTGGATAGTTGGCAGTAGAGTCACCGACTTTAAAGGATTGTATAATTTGATTATGAGAGAGCAGATCCTTAATAATTGTCAAAACCAACTCTTACACCAGTACCTGGTGGACTCTGATCTGACCTCTCCCCAAGAATTGGGAAAGAAGGCAGACAAATGGGTCAGAACCAGGGTTAGGCCCAAGAACCAAGGTGGTGACCAGAAGAAAGAATCCACTAAGCCCAAAGAGAAAGGTGGGGATGATAAAACAGAAAAGTCCTCTGAAGGGCCCCAAAAACCCAGTTCTGGGGGTGGGTCCCAAAATCCTTCCTCTTCCAATAAGAAACCATATTGCCATGTGTGCAAGCAACCTGGACACTGGAAAACTGACTCCAGCTGTCCAAAGAATGGCAATAAAGAAAATGTTCCTCCCTCTGCAGCTCCAACACCTCCTGTTACTACCAGTAGTAATCCCCCAGGTGGTGGGAGTGCACCCAAAAAAATTAGGTGGGCTTTCTTGGGGAACTCAGGTGGACTCTGGCCTAACCAGGTCACCTACACAAGCAACTCTAGTCTGTGATGGTGGCATGGGGTTTGCCAACTTTACCATGAGTCCCAATATCTTGGGCAGGTACAGACAAGAGCCCATGATCAATGGTCAGAAGGCTGTGGCCTACAGGGACACAGGGGCTAGTGTCACCATGGTGACAAAGAGACTTGTGCCCCTAGAACAGCTTTTACCTGAGTTTAGCTACCAGGTGACCAATATTGATGGAATTAGGACAGACCATCCCATGGCAGTAGTAAATCTCAGCTGGGGAGAGGTCACTGGCCCAAAGAGAGTGGCAGTGTCCCCAACCTTGCCTGTGGATTGTCTACTGGGGAATGATCTGGAAATCTCAGCCTGGGCTGAGGTAGACCACAATGCCCATTTAAGAATGTTAGGCATCCCTGAGAGAGTGGATGAGACCCTGAGGGCCTCACCTCCACCCTAGGATAAATTAAGGGGAGTGAAGCCTGAAACTATGGATCACTCCACACAAACAGAGAGCATAGGGGGTGAGGAACAGTCCTCTCCCCACCAGACTAAAGGTGAGGGTCAGCTTTCTAAGGGAACTGACCCTGCCCCTTGTGAAGTAACTGCCCCAGAAGTGGTCAGGCCTGTCCTGGCCACAACTCTGATGGCAGGGGATCCTTCCAAGGTGGCACCCAGTCTGGAGCAGGTATCCTGCCCCTTTCTACCCTGCCTCAGTCAGCCCAGGGCTGCAGAGGTCAGGGAGGTCAGTGGACCCTTAATGGGCCCCTGTCCAGAGGAACCCCCTCATCAGCAGATTAGGGACACCCAGCAGAGTAGTTCTAGCCAGGTGAATATTCCTCTACAAACTGAAGGATCCCCTTTACCCCTAGGTACAGGTACCCCCCAGATGGACTTTGTTGGGCACAGGGAAACCTGGGGCATAGTTTCCCCAAACATTCCAATGCCCTCCACTACTCCAACCAGAGGGACCCAACCCCCAGCTGTAGGCAGCCAGAGGTTGACCCTTAGGGCCAGATATGACACAGTCATGGACAGAAAGGCTTCCATGGTGACCAGTGTGCTGAGGAAGTTGAGACCACCCCAAATAGGGCCTCATTTCCACACTCAGACACCCCACCAGCCTACTTCTGTACCAGAAAACAATACAGGTAATTTCCCTAGACTTTGGAGAAACTCCAAAACCCCTTGGGGTAGGATTTCCCAAGTGGACCATGAGACAGGGAGCAACCATGCTAGTGCAGGTTCTTCCTTATATGGCCACTCAGGAAATAAAGGCTTAACTGGGCAAGGTTAGCCTTATCTCCTTTCGTTTGGGGGGGGGGGGGTTATGTAGGAAGGTGGAATCTGACTATATGGTTGCCCCGACTTTTTTCCTGGTGTTTGAATGGATTTTACTAGTCTGGCTGGGATCCTGCTATCCAGGACCCCGGCCTATCTGCTTACTCCCTTAAATGATTGGTGTGCATATTAGATGCACTAGTGATTGGATACTGTGGTACCTTATGAGCCCCTGGTATATGGTACCTTAGGTACCTAGGGCATTGGTACTTCACAGGCCTACCAGGGGCTGCAGCATGTATTATGCCACCCCTGGGAAGCACTCACAATCTGACACCACAGGCCTGCTACTGCAGCCTATGTGAGGTAGTGTTTGCACTCCTCACTGAGGTATAGGTTCCTATATCTCACCATACACACACATATAAACCTATCAGTCACCCCTATGGTAGGCCCTGTCAATCCCAAGGGCAGGGTGCATGGCTTACTATGTGAGGGGGTGCTCCTGCCTGAGCAGGCCCCCTCTGCAGCTGGCAGAGTCTATTCTCTGCTACTGTTTGTGGATGCGGTTAAACCATATACTCTTAAGTGCATTATAACCTCGCGGTAAATGCTAACTTTGGAATGACTGCATCAAAACATGTCGTGTTTGGTGTCAAACAACTTGGAATCCTACCCCCACACCAGTAACTGGTGTGGGAGTAGGATCCCACCCTTCTAGATGGGACGACATGTACACCCTGTACTACACGGTAGAAATCATCTAGAGCCCTGGCATCACAAAATGGATGCCACCAGCACAGACACCGGGCTGCCCTCCTGCTGCTGACCGAAACTCGCAGTGGAGGGAGTTCAACAAAGGGTTTCCTGTCACAGGGAGGTGTCACCACCTCCCAGACAGGATTTAGTGTATTGGAGCTGGGTGGGTGCACTCTTAGAGTGCTTTGAAGTCCTGCACTGGGGGAGCAGTAGGCTCCTCTGTGCATATGCCAGCTCAAATCGGTTCAGGGGCTGTCTGCCCCTGTCCTGGCGCGAAACTGGACAAAGGGAAGTGGGTGTAACCACCCACTACCCTGGCCCTCCTAGAGGAGTGGCCATAGAGCTAGTCCCTCCCATCTTATCAGTATAAGATACCACACATTGCCAATGCAATTTAGATTACACCTGGACGACGCTCAACGAAGAAGAATCCTGGCCCTTCAACTTTCTACTATCTTTAGAAGACCGAAGGATCTCCCTTGGAGTCAAGGAGTGACTCCCCTGCTTGGCAGGCACCTAAATGACTGAACAACGGTTGCAAACTTTACCGCTCCCGCCAGACCCCGAAGTCCCTGCGTCCCCTGAAGCTGATTTCCTGACCTCTCGTCAGCCATTTTGAGTCCCCAGTGAAGCTGTGGTGTCTGGACCCCACGAGTGACGAGGTACAGCAATACCAGGGAACCATGCACTAATTTCGAGTGGAAGCCCTGAACGATGAACTACAGTCCCTAGCAGGTCTGGAACCCAAGATCAGTGGCCTACCTCATCCCGAGTGACCGTGGGCTGCTCCTGAATTTTCCCTGCGAAGGCGTCTTTGCGGTTGCTTGCCCATTGGCTAGTAGCCCGCCTGAAGACTTTCTGAACTGCTCCAAGGGTTCCCCTGGTTGCTCTGGGCCTGCCCTCACTTACCCTCGCTGGGTAAGTCCATCGGACCTTGCTGGTGTGAACCATTCAAGATCTTCATTCTACATGAGACTTGCAGTTGCCAAGGTTTGTTGGCTATGATCCGAGTGCCGACACCGCCATCAGCTGCAGACGTTGTGGGACCCTCCAAATCCAGCTGCTGGTCTTCCTCAATCTCTCCTGGACTACGTGGGCGAAGAGACAAAACACCATCAGAGACGTGAAGAGACTCGACAGTTGTGGTCATCTATCCTGAAGGCCACCGGTCACTGGCAAGTGACTCTGAACTCTGTCCTCTCAATTTCTAGGTCGCCTGCAACTCCAATCCATCGTTGGATTTCCATGGACACTTCACCCGACGACACAAGCAGCAAGACTTCAGCGATTCCCATTGAAAACAGCATCACGACCCGACACCAAAGGACACCTGTGCACCCGGCTTCCCTGGGTGAGGTAACTCTGGCATTACGGTGCCCAAGTGTGCATTGGCTATCGAAGTACTTAACCTGTAAGTTGTTTGCTTGTTGTCCATTCAGAAGTGCCCTAGAACTGTAAAATAAGAACCGCGACATATTGCCATTGAAATCAATGAGAAACCTGCGTGTGTGTTTAGACACTGCACGCGTCCTCTGTGGGCTGATTACTTACCTGTAAATACTGCAGCAGTGAAGCCCCAGCGATTCCCAAGGCCCTAGGCCTCTTCAATTTGCAAGTCGAGTTGTTTATACCATTTTTTTAGTATATGGTCTGGTACGCCCCTAGGGCTCCAGCCATATTTGTGCTTAATTTATTGAGAACTGTTGATCTTTTGAATGTTTACCTGACTCTAATCTCATAAAGAGATTAGTAGAGTATATTTAGTAATAAATACATATATATTTGATATATATACCTGTGTGGTGTCTTTTCATTTGGTAATTCAAGAGATTATAAGGTAAAACAAGCTGCTTTACATTCCTCAGAGACTTAGCCTGAAGGCTGCTCTCCACAGCTACCACTAGGATAGCTTTCTTTAAAAGGTTGTCTTTAAACCTATCTACCAAGAGTCGAATTGGACTGGTGCAAGGTGGCCACTATAACTAGTGACCAGCATATGCCAGGCCAACTTCTCACAACCTGGTTCTATGGCTGTAAAGAATCTCCTCTGACCTGGTTCTCTGGCTCTACAGCAGCTCTGCTGAACTGGTTCTCTGCCTCTAGAGCAGCTCTGCTGACCTGGTTCTTAGGCTCGAGAGCAGCTCTGCTGACCTGGTTCTCTGGCTCTAAAGCAGCTCTACAGACCTGGTTCTCAAGCATTCTACTGACCTGGTTCTCTGGCTCTAAAGCGGCTCTGCTTACCTGGTTCTCTGACTCTAAAGCAGCTCTGCTGACCTGGTTCTATGGCTGTAAAGCGGCTCTCCTGACATGGTTCTCTGGCTCTAAAGCAGCTCTGCTGACCTTGTTCTCTGGCTGTAGAGCAGCCCTGCTAGCCTGGTTCTTAGGCTCTAGAGCAGCTCTGCTGACTTGGTTCTCTGGCTCTATAACAACTGTGCTGACCTAGTTCTCTGCCTTTAAAGCAGCTCTGCTGACCTGGTTTCTATGGCTCTAAAGCAGCTCTGCTGACCTTGTTCTCTGACTCTTAAGCAAACTCTGCTGACCTGGTTCTCTCCCTCTAAAGCAGCTCTGCTGACCTGGTTCTCTGGTTCTAAAGCACGTCTGCTGACCTGGTTCACTCCCGCTAAAGCAGCTCTGCTGACCTGGTTCTCTCCCTCTAAAGCAGCTCTGCTGACCTGGTTCTTAGGCTCTAGAGCAGCTGTGCTGACCTGGTTTCTATGGCTCTACAGCAGCTCTGCTGACCTGGTTCTCTGACTCTAGAGCAGCTCTGTTGACCTGGGTCTTAGGCTCTAGAGCAGCTCCGCTGACCTGGTTCTCTGGCTCTAAATCAGCTCTGCTGACCTGGTTCTCTGGCTCTAAAGCAGCTCTGCAGACCTGGTTCTCTGGCTCTACAGCAGCTCTTCTGACCTGGTTCAGTGGCTCTAAAGCAGCTCTGCTCACCTGGTTCTCTGGCTCTACAATGGCTCTGCTGACCTGGTTCTGTTGCTCTAAAGCAGCTCTGCTGACCTGGTTCTCTGGCTCTAGAGCAGCTCTGCTAACCTGGTTCTCTGGCTCTAAAGCAGATCTGCTGGCATGGTTCACTGGCTCTAAAGCAGCTCTGCTGACCTGGTTCTCTGCCTGTAGAGCAGCCCTGCTGACCTAATTCTCTGGCTCTCAAGCAGCTCTGCTGACCTGGTTCTCAAGCATTCTGCTGACCTGGTTCTCTGGCTCTAAAGCGGTTCTGCTTCCCTGGTTCTCTGACTCTAAAGCAGCTCTGCTGACCTGGTTCTATGGCTGTAAAGTGGCTCTGCTGACATGTTTCTCTGGCTCTAAAGCAGCTCTGCTGACCTTGTTCTCTGGCTGTAGAGCAGCCCTGCTGGCCTGGTTCTTAGGCTCTAGAGCAGCTCTGCTGACTTGGTTCTTTGGCTCTATAACGACTCTGCTGACCTGGTTCTCTGCCTTTAGAGCAGCTCTGTTGACCTGGTTTCTATGGCTCTAAAGCAGCTCTGCTGACCTGTTTCTCTGACTCTTAAGCAAACTCTGCTGACCTGGTTCTCTCCCTCTAAAGCAGCTCTGCTGACCTGGTTCTCTGGCTCTAAAGCAGCTCTGCTAACCTGGTTCTCCCCCTCTAAAGCAGCTCTGCTGACCTGGTTCTCTGGCTCTACGGCAGCTCTGCTGACCTTGATCTCTGCCTCAAGAGCAGCTCTGCTGACCTGGTTCTCTGACTCTAGAGCAGCTCTGTTGACCTGGGTCTTAGGCTCTAGAGCAGCTCCGCTGACCTGGTTCTCTGGCTCTAAAGCAGCTCTGCTGACCTGGTTCTCTGGCTCTAAAGCAGCTCTGCTGACCTGGTTCTATGGCTCTAAAGCAGCTCTGCTGACCTGGTTCTCTGGCTCTACAGCAGCTCTTCTGATATGGTTCGGTGGCTCTAAAGCAGCTCTGCTGACCTGCTTCTCTGGCTCTACAATGGCTCTGCTGACCTGGTTCTGTTGCTCTAAAGCAGCTCTGCTGACCTGGTTTCTCTGGCTCTAAAGCAGCTCTGCTGACCTGGTTCTCTGGCTCTACAGCAGCTCTTCTGACCTGGTTCAGTGGCTCTAAAGCAGCTCTGCTGACCTGGTTCTCTGGCTCTACAATGGCTCTGCTGACCTGGTTCTCTGGCTCTAGAGCAGCTCTGCTAACCTGGTTCTCTGGCTCTAAAGCAGATCTGCTGGCGATTATAAGGTAAAACAAGCTGCTTTACATTCCTCAGAGACTTAGCCTGAAGGCTGCTCTCCACAGCTACCACTAGGATAGCTTTCTTTAAAAGGTTGTCTTTAAACCTATCTACCAAGAGTCGAATTGGACTGGTGCAAGGTGGCCACTATAACTAGTGACCAGCATATGCCAGGCCAACTTCTCACAACCTGGTTCTATGGCTGTAAAGAATCTCCTCTGACCTGGTTCTCTGGCTCTACAGCAGCTCTGCTGAACTGGTTCTCTGCCTCTAGAGCAGCTCTGCTGACCTGGTTCTTAGGCTCGAGAGCAGCTCTGCTGACCTGGTTCTCTGGCTCTAAAGCAGCTCTACAGACCTGGTTCTCAAGCATTCTACTGACCTGGTTCTCTGGCTCTAAAGCGGCTCTGCTTACCTGGTTCTCTGACTCTAAAGCAGCTCTGCTGACCTGGTTCTATGGCTGTAAAGCGGCTCTCCTGACATGGTTCTCTGGCTCTAAAGCAGCTCTGCTGACCTTGTTCTCTGGCTGTAGAGCAGCCCTGCTAGCCTGGTTCTTAGGCTCTAGAGCAGCTCTGCTGACTTGGTTCTCTGGCTCTATAACGACTGTGCTGACCTAGTTCTCTGCCTTTAAAGCAGCTCTGCTGACCTGGTTTCTATGGCTCTAAAGCAGCTCTGCTGACCTTGTTCTCTGACTCTTAAGCAAACTCTGCTGACCTGGTTCTCTCCCTCTAAAGCAGCTCTGCTGACCTGGTTCTCTGGTTCTAAAGCACGTCTGCTGACCTGGTTCACTCCCGCTAAAGCAGCTCTGCTGACCTGGTTCTCTCCCTCTAAAGCAGCTCTGCTGACCTGGTTCTTAGGCTCTAGAGCAGCTGTGCTGACCTGGTTTCTATGGCTCTACAGCAGCTCTGCTGACCTGGTTCTCTGACTCTAGAGCAGCTCTGTTGACCTGGGTCTTAGGCTCTAGAGCAGCTCCGCTGACCTGGTTCTCTGGCTCTAAATCAGCTCTGCTGACCTGGTTCTCTGGCTCTAAAGCAGCTCTGCAGACCTGGTTCTCTGGCTCTACAGCAGCTCTTCTGACCTGGTTCAGTGGCTCTAAAGCAGCTCTGCTCACCTGGTTCTCTGGCTCTACAATGGCTCTGCTGACCTGGTTCTGTTGCTCTAAAGCAGCTCTGCTGACCTGGTTCTCTGGCTCTAGAGCAGCTCTGCTAACCTGGTTCTCTGGCTCTAAAGCAGATCTGCTGGCATGGTTCACTGGCTCTAAAGCAGCTCTGCTGACCTGGTTCTCTGCCTGTAGAGCAGCCCTGCTGACCTAATTCTCTGGCTCTCAAGCAGCTCTACTGACCTGGTTCTCAAGCATTCTGCTGACCTGGTTCTCTGGCTCTAAAGCGGTTCTGCTTCCCTGGTTCTCTGACTCTAAAGCAGCTCTGCTGACCTGGTTCTATGGCTGTAAAGTGGCTCTGCTGACATGTTTCTCTGGCTCTAAAGCAGCTCTGCTGACCTTGTTCTCTGGCTGTAGAGCAGCCCTGCTGGCCTGGTTCTTAGGCTCTAGAGCAGCTCTGCTGACTTGGTTCTTTGGCTCTATAACGACTCTGCTGACCTGGTTCTCTGCCTTTAGAGCAGCTCTGTTGACCTGGTTTCTATGGCTCTAAAGCAGCTCTGCTGACCTGTTTCTCTGACTCTTAAGCAAACTCTGCTGACCTGGTTCTCTCCCTCTAAAGCAGCTCTGCTGACCTGGTTCTCTGGCTCTAAAGCAGCTCTGCTAACCTGGTTCTCCCCCTCTAAAGCAGCTCTGCTGACCTGGTTCTCTGGCTCTACGGCAGCTCTGCTGACCTTGATCTCTGCCTCAAGAGCAGCTCTGCTGACCTGGTTCTCTGACTCTAGAGCAGCTCTGTTGACCTGGGTCTTAGGCTCTAGAGCAGCTCCGCTGACCTGGTTCTCTGGCTCTAAAGCAGCTCTGCTGACCTGGTTCTCTGGCTCTAAAGCAGCTCTGCTGACCTGGTTCTATGGCTCTAAAGCAGCTCTGCTGACCTGGTTCTCTGGCTCTACAGCAGCTCTTCTGATATGGTTCGGTGGCTCTAAAGCAGCTCTGCTGACCTGCTTCTCTGGCTCTACAATGGCTCTGCTGACCTGGTTCTGTTGCTCTAAAGCAGCTCTGCTGACCTGGTTTCTCTGGCTCTAAAGCAGCTCTGCTGACCTGGTTCTCTGGCTCTACAGCAGCTCTTCTGACCTGGTTCAGTGGCTCTAAAGCAGCTCTGCTGACCTGGTTCTCTGGCTCTACAATGGCTCTGCTGACCTGGTTCTCTGGCTCTAGAGCAGCTCTGCTAACCTGGTTCTCTGGCTCTAAAGCAGATCTGCTGGCGATTATAAGGTAAAACAAGCTGCTTTACATTCCTCAGAGACTTAGCCTGAAGGCTGCTCTCCACAGCTACCACTAGGATAGCTTTCTTTAAAAGGTTGTCTTTAAACCTATCTACCAAGAGTCGAATTGGACTGGTGCAAGGTGGCCACTATAACTAGTGACCAGCATATGCCAGGCCAACTTCTCACAACCTGGTTCTATGGCTGTAAAGAATCTCCTCTGACCTGGTTCTCTGGCTCTACAGCAGCTCTGCTGAACTGGTTCTCTGCCTCTAGAGCAGCTCTGCTGACCTGGTTCTTAGGCTCGAGAGCAGCTCTGCTGACCTGGTTCTCTGGCTCTAAAGCAGCTCTACAGACCTGGTTCTCAAGCATTCTACTGACCTGGTTCTCTGGCTCTAAAGCGGCTCTGCTTACCTGGTTCTCTGACTCTAAAGCAGCTCTGCTGACCTGGTTCTATGGCTGTAAAGCGGCTCTCCTGACATGGTTCTCTGGCTCTAAAGCAGCTCTGCTGACCTTGTTCTCTGGCTGTAGAGCAGCCCTGCTAGCCTGGTTCTTAGGCTCTAGAGCAGCTCTGCTGACTTGGTTCTCTGGCTCTATAACGACTGTGCTGACCTAGTTCTCTGCCTTTAAAGCAGCTCTGCTGACCTGGTTTCTATGGCTCTAAAGCAGCTCTGCTGACCTTGTTCTCTGACTCTTAAGCAAACTCTGCTGACCTGGTTCTCTCCCTCTAAAGCAGCTCTGCTGACCTGGTTCTCTGGTTCTAAAGCACGTCTGCTGACCTGGTTCACTCCCGCTAAAGCAGCTCTGCTGACCTGGTTCTCTCCCTCTAAAGCAGCTCTGCTGACCTGGTTCTTAGGCTCTAGAGCAGCTGTGCTGACCTGGTTTCTATGGCTCTACAGCAGCTCTGCTGACCTGGTTCTCTGACTCTAGAGCAGCTCTGTTGACCTGGGTCTTAGGCTCTAGAGCAGCTCCGCTGACCTGGTTCTCTGGCTCTAAATCAGCTCTGCTGACCTGGTTCTCTGGCTCTAAAGCAGCTCTGCAGACCTGGTTCTCTGGCTCTACAGCAGCTCTTCTGACCTGGTTCAGTGGCTCTAAAGCAGCTCTGCTCACCTGGTTCTCTGGCTCTACAATGGCTCTGCTGACCTGGTTCTGTTGCTCTAAAGCAGCTCTGCTGACCTGGTTCTCTGGCTCTAGAGCAGCTCTGCTAACCTGGTTCTCTGGCTCTAAAGCAGATCTGCTGGCATGGTTCACTGGCTCTAAAGCAGCTCTGCTGACCTGGTTCTCTGCCTGTAGAGCAGCCCTGCTGACCTAATTCTCTGGCTCTCAAGCAGCTCTACTGACCTGGTTCTCAAGCATTCTGCTGACCTGGTTCTCTGGCTCTAAAGCGGTTCTGCTTCCCTGGTTCTCTGACTCTAAAGCAGCTCTGCTGACCTGGTTCTATGGCTGTAAAGTGGCTCTGCTGACATGTTTCTCTGGCTCTAAAGCAGCTCTGCTGACCTTGTTCTCTGGCTGTAGAGCAGCCCTGCTGGCCTGGTTCTTAGGCTCTAGAGCAGCTCTGCTGACTTGGTTCTTTGGCTCTATAACGACTCTGCTGACCTGGTTCTCTGCCTTTAGAGCAGCTCTGTTGACCTGGTTTCTATGGCTCTAAAGCAGCTCTGCTGACCTGTTTCTCTGACTCTTAAGCAAACTCTGCTGACCTGGTTCTCTCCCTCTAAAGCAGCTCTGCTGACCTGGTTCTCTGGCTCTAAAGCAGCTCTGCTAACCTGGTTCTCCCCCTCTAAAGCAGCTCTGCTGACCTGGTTCTCTGGCTCTACGGCAGCTCTGCTGACCTTGATCTCTGCCTCAAGAGCAGCTCTGCTGACCTGGTTCTCTGACTCTAGAGCAGCTCTGTTGACCTGGGTCTTAGGCTCTAGAGCAGCTCCGCTGACCTGGTTCTCTGGCTCTAAAGCAGCTCTGCTG
This sequence comes from Triturus cristatus, assembly GCF_964204655.1. NCBI lineage: Eukaryota > Metazoa > Chordata > Amphibia > Caudata > Salamandridae > Triturus > Triturus cristatus. The sequence goes on from NC_140579.1 coordinate 1,163,428,382, forward strand.
ACCTGGTTCTCTGGCTCTAAAGCAGCTCTGCTGACCTGGTTCTATGGCTCTAAAGCAGCTCTGCTGACCTGGTTCTCTGGCTCTACAGCAGCTCTTCTGATATGGTTCGGTGGCTCTAAAGCAGCTCTGCTGACCTGCTTCTCTGGCTCTACAATGGCTCTGCTGACCTGGTTCTGTTGCTCTAAAGCAGCTCTGCTGACCTGGTTTCTCTGGCTCTAAAGCAGCTCTGCTGACCTGGTTCTCTGGCTCTACAGCAGCTCTTCTGACCTGGTTCAGTGGCTCTAAAGCAGCTCTGCTGACCTGGTTCTCTGGCTCTACAATGGCTCTGCTGACCTGGTTCTCTGGCTCTAGAGCAGCTCTGCTAACCTGGTTCTCTGGCTCTAAAGCAGATCTGCTGGCATGGTTCACTGGCTCTAAAGCAGCTCTGCTGACCTGGTTCTCTGCCTGTAGAGCAGCTCTGCTGTCCTGATTCTTAGGCTCTAGAGCAGCTCTGCTGACCTGGTTCTCTGGCTCTACAACGGCTCTGCTGACCTGGTTCTCTGGCTCTAAAGCAGCTCTGCTGACCTGGTGGTTCTCTGGCTCTAAACCAGCTCTGCTGACCTGGTTCTGTGGACCTAAAGATGCTCTCCTGACCTAGTTCTCTGGCTCTACAGAAGCTCTGCTGACCTGGTTCTCTGGCTCTACAGCAGTTCTGATGACCTGGTTCTCTGGCTCTAAAGAGGCTCCGCTGACCTGGTTCTCTGGCTCTAGAGCAGCTCTGCTGACCTGGTTCTATGGCTGTAAAGAATCTCCTCTGAACTGGTTCTCTGGCTCTACAGCAGCGATGCTGAACTGGTTCTCTGCCTCTAGAGCAGCTCTGATGACCTGGATCTTAGGCTCGAGAGCAGCTCTGCTGACCTTGTTCTCTGGCTCTAAAGCAGCTCTGCTGACCTGGTTCTCAAGCAGTTCTGCTGACCTGGTTCTCTGGCTCTAAAGCGGCTCTGCTTACCTGGTTCTCTGACTCTAAAGCAGCTCTGCTGACCTGGTTCTTAGGCTTTAGAGCAGCTCTGCTAACCTGGTTTCTATGGCTCTACATCAGCTCTGCTGACCTGGTTCTCTGGCTCTAGAGCCGCTCTGTTGACCTGGGTCTTAGGCTCTAGAGCAGCTCTGCTGACCTGGTTGTATGGCTGTGAGGCAGCTCTGCTGACCTGGTTCTCTGGCTCTAAAGCAGCTCTGCTGACCTGGTTCTATGGCTCTAAAGCAGCTCTGCTGACCTGGTTCTCTGGCTCTAAAGCTGCTCTGCTGACCTGGTTCTGTGGCTTTGAAACAGCTCTGCTGACATGGTTCTCTGGCTCTAGAGCAGGTCAGCTGACCCTGTTCTCTCCCTCTAAAGTAGCTCTGCTGACCTGGTTCTCTGGCACTAAAGCAGCTCTGCTGACCTGGTGTCTCTGGCTCTAAAGCAGCTCTGCTGACCTGGTTCTCTGGCTCTAAAGCAGCTCTGCTGACCTGGTTCTATGGCTCTAAAGCATCTCTGCTGACCTGGCTCTCTGGCTTTGAAGCTGCTCTGCTGACCTGGTTCTCTGGCTCTAGAGCACCTCTGCTGACCTGGTTCTCTCCCTCTAAAGCAGCTCTGCTGACCTGGTTGTATGGCTGTGAGGCAGCTCTGCTGACCTGGTTCTTTGGCTCTAAAGCAGCTCTGCTGACCTGGTTCTATGGCTCTAAAGCAGCTCTGCTGACCTGGTTCTATGGCTCTAAAGCTGCTCTGCTGACCTGGTTCTGTGGCTTTGAAACAGCTCTGCTGACCTGGCTCTCTGGCTCTAGAGCAGGTCAGCAGACCTGGTTCTCTCCCTCTAAAGTAGCTCTGCTGGCCTGGTTCTCTGGCACTAAAGCAGCTCTGCTGACCTGGTGTCTCTGACGCTAAAGCAGCTCTGCTGACCTGGTTCTCTCCCTCTAAAGCAGCTCTGCTGGCCTGGTTCTCTCCCTCTAAAGCAGCTCTGCTGACCTGGTTCTCTGGTTCTACAGCAGCTCTGCTGAACTTGTTCTCTGCCTCTAGAGCAGCTCTGCTGACCTGGTTCTTAGGCTCTAGAGCAGCTGTGCTGACCTGGTTTCTATGGCTCTACAGCAGCTCTGCTGACCTGGTTCTCTGACTCTAGAGCAGCTCTGTTGACCTGGGTCTTAGGCTCTAGAGCAGCTCTGCTGACCTGGTTCTCTGGCTCTAAAGCAGCTCTGCTGACCTGGTTCTCTGGCTCTAAAGCAGCTCTGCTGACCTGGTTCTATGGCTCTAAAGCAGCTCTGCTGACCTGGTTCTCTGGCTTTGAAGAATCTCTGCTGACCGGGTTCTCTGGCTCTAGAGCAGCTCTGCTGACCTGGTTCTCTGGCTCTAGACTAGCTCTGCTGACCTGGTTCTCTGGCTATAAAGCAGCTCTGCTGACCTGGTTCTCTGGCTCTAAAGCAGCTCTGCTGACCTGGTTCTATGGCTTTGAAGCTGCTCTGCTGACCTGGTTCTCTGGCTCTAGAGCACCTCTGCTGACCTGGTTCTCTCCCTCTAAAGCAGCTCTGCTGACCTGGTTCTCTGGCTCTAAAGCAGCTCTGCTGACTTGGTTTCTCTGGCTCTAAAGCAGCTCTGCAGACCTAGTTTCTCTGGCTCTAGAGTAACTCTGCTGATCCGTTTCTCTGGCTCTAAAGCAGCTCTTCTGACCTGGTTCTATGGCACTAAATCAGCTCTGCTGACCTGGTTCTCTGGCTCTACAATGGCTCTGCTGACCTGGTTCTGTTGCTCTAAAGCAGCTCTGCAGACCTGGTTCTCTGGCTCTAGAGCAGCTCTGCTAACCTGGTTCACTGGCTCTAAAGCAGCTCTGCTGAGCTGGTTCTCTGGCGTAGAGCAGCTCTGCTGTCCTGGTTCTTAGGCTCTAGAGCAGCTCTGCTGACCTGGTTCTCTGGCTCTACAACGGCTCTGCTGACCTGGTTCTCTGGCTCTAAAGCAGCTCTGCTGACCTGGTGGTTCTCTGGCTCTAAAACAGCTCTGCTGACCTGATTCTCTGGCTCTAAAGAAGCTCTGCTGACCTAGTTCTCTGGCTCTACAGCAGCTCTGCTGACCTGGTTCTCTGGCTCTACAGCAGTTCTGATGACCTGGTTCTCTGGCTCTAAAGAGGCTCTGCTGACCTGGTTCTCTGGCTCTAGAGCAGCTCTGCTGACCTGGTTCTATGGCTGTAAAGAATCTCCTCTGACCTGGTTCTCTGGCTCTACAGCAGCTCTGCTGGACTGGTTCTCTGCCTCTAGAGCAGCTCTGCTGACCTGGATCTTAGGCTCGAGAGCAGCTCTGCTGACCTTGTTCTCTGGCTCTAAAGCAGCTCTGCTGACCTGGTTTTCAAGCAGATCTGCTGACCTGGTTCTCTGGCTCTAAAGGGCTCTGCTTACCTGGTTCTCTGACTCTAAAGCAACTCTGCTGACCTGGTTCTTATGCTTTAGAGCAGCTCTGCTGACCTTTTTTCTATGGCTCTACAGAAGCTCTGCTGACCTGGTTCTCTGGCTCTAGAGCAGCTCTGTTGACCTGGCTCTTAGGCTCTAGAGCAGCTCTGCTGACCCGGTTGTATGGCTGTGTGGCAGCTCTGCTGACCTGGTTCTATGGCTCTTGAGCAGCTCTGCTGACCTGGTTCTCTGGCTCTAAACCAGCTCTGCTGACCTTGTTCTATGGCTCTAAAGCAGCTCTGCTGGCCTGGTTCTATGGCTCTAAAGCTGCTCTGCTGACCTGGTTCTGTGGCTTTGAAGCTGCTCTGCTGACCTGGTTCTCTGGCTCTAGAGCTGCTCTGCTGACCTGGTTCTCTCCCTCTAAAGCAGCTCTGCTGACCTGGTTCTCTGGTTCTACAGCAGCTCTGCTGAACTTGTTCTCTGCCTCTAGAGCAGCTCTGCTGACCTGGTTCTTAGGCTCTAGAGCAGCTGTGCTGACCTGGTTTCTATGGCTCTACAGCAGCTCTGCTGACCTGGTTCTCTGACTCTAGAGCAGCTCTGTTGACCTGGGTCTTAGGCTCTAGAGCAGCTCTGCTGACCTGGTTCTCTGGCTCTAAAGCAGCTCTGCTGACCTGGTTCTCTGGCTCTAAAGCAGCTCTGCTGACCTGGTTCTATGGCTCTAAAGCAGCTCTGCTGACCTGGTTCTCTGGCTTTGAAGAATCTCTGCTGACCGGGTTCTCTGGCTCTAGAGCAGCTCTGCTGACCTGGTTCTCTGGCTCTAGACTAGCTCTGCTGACCTGGTTCTCTGGCTATAAAGCAGCTCTGCTGACCTGGTTCTCTGGCTCTAAAGCAGCTCTGCTGACCTGGTTCTATGGCTTTGAAGCTGCTCTGCTGACCTGGTTCTCTGGCTCTAGAGCACCTCTGCTGACCTGGTTCTCTCCCTCTAAAGCAGCTCTGCTGACCTGGTTCTCTGGCTCTAAAGCAGCTCTGCTGACTTGGTTTCTCTGGCTCTAAAGCAGCTCTGCAGACCTAGTTTCTCTGGCTCTAGAGTAACTCTGCTGATCCGTTTCTCTGGCTCTAAAGCAGCTCTTCTGACCTGGTTCTATGGCACTAAATCAGCTCTGCTGACCTGGTTCTCTGGCTCTACAATGGCTCTGCTGACCTGGTTCTGTTGCTCTAAAGCAGCTCTGCAGACCTGGTTCTCTGGCTCTAGAGCAGCTCTGCTAACCTGGTTCACTGGCTCTAAAGCAGCTCTGCTGAGCTGGTTCTCTGGCGTAGAGCAGCTCTGCTGTCCTGGTTCTTAGGCTCTAGAGCAGCTCTGCTGACCTGGTTCTCTGGCTCTACAACGGCTCTGCTGACCTGGTTCTCTGGCTCTAAAGCAGCTCTGCTGACCTGGTGGTTCTCTGGCTCTAAAACAGCTCTGCTGACCTGATTCTCTGGCTCTAAAGAAGCTCTGCTGACCTAGTTCTCTGGCTCTACAGCAGCTCTGCTGACCTGGTTCTCTGGCTCTACAGCAGTTCTGATGACCTGGTTCTCTGGCTCTAAAGAGGCTCTGCTGACCTGGTTCTCTGGCTCTAGAGCAGCTCTGCTGACCTGGTTCTATGGCTGTAAAGAATCTCCTCTGACCTGGTTCTCTGGCTCTACAGCAGCTCTGCTGGACTGGTTCTCTGCCTCTAGAGCAGCTCTGCTGACCTGGATCTTAGGCTCGAGAGCAGCTCTGCTGACCTTGTTCTCTGGCTCTAAAGCAGCTCTGCTGACCTGGTTTTCAAGCAACTCTGCTGACCTGGTTCTTATGCTTTAGAGCAGCTCTGCTGACCTTTTTTCTATGGCTCTACAGAAGCTCTGCTGACCTGGTTCTCTGGCTCTAGAGCAGCTCTGTTGACCTGGCTCTTAGGCTCTAGAGCAGCTCTGCTGACCCGGTTGTATGGCTGTGTGGCAGCTCTGCTGACCTGGTTCTATGGCTCTTGAGCAGCTCTGCTGACCTGGTTCTCTGGCTCTAAACCAGCTCTGCTGACCTTGTTCTATGGCTCTAAAGCAGCTCTGCTGGCCTGGTTCTATGGCTCTAAAGCTGCTCTGCTGACCTGGTTCTGTGGCTTTGAAACAGCTCTGCTGACCTGGTTCTCTAGCTCTAGAGCAGGTCAGCTGACCTGGTTCTCTCCCTCTAAAGTAGCACTGCTGACCTGGTTCTCTGGCGCTAAAGCTGCTCTGCTGACCTGGTGTCTCTGACGCTAAAGCAGATCTACTGACATGGTTCTCTCCCTCTAAAGCAGCTCTGCTGACCTGGTTCTCTGGCTCTACGGCAGCTCTGCTGACCTAGTTCTCTCAGTCTAAAACAGCTCTGCTGACGTGGTTCTCTGGCTCTAAAGCAGCTCTGCTGACCTGGTTCTCCGGCTCTACGGCAGTTCTGCTGACCTGGTTCTCTGCCTCTAGAGCAGCTCTGCTGACCTGGTGTCTATGGCTCTACAGCAGCTCTGCTGACCTGGTTCTCTGACTCTAGAGCAGCTCTGTTGACCTGGGTCTTAGGCTCTAGAGCAGCTCTGCTGACCTGGTTCTCTGGCTCTAAAGCAGCTCTGCTGACCTGGTTCTCTGGCTCTAAAGCAGCTCTGCTGACCTGGTTCTATGGCTCTAAAGCAGCTCTGCTGACCTGGTTCTCTGGCTTTGAAGCTGCTCTGCTGACCTGGTTCTCAGGCTCTAGAGCAGCTCTGCTGACCTGGTTCTGTCCCTCTAAAGCAGCTCTGCTGACCTGGTTCTCTGGCTTTGAAGCTGCTCTGCTGACCTGGTTCTCAGGCTCTAGAGCAGCTCTGCTGACCTGGTTCTGTCCCTCTAAAGCAGCTCTGCTGACCTGGTTCTCTGGCTCTAAAGCAGGTCTGCTGACTTGGTTTCTCTGGCTCTAAAGCAGCTCTGCAGACCTAGTTTCTCTGGCTCTAGAGCAGCTCTGCTGACATGTTTCTCTGGCTCTAAAGCAGCTCTTCTGACCTGGTTCTATGCCTCTAAAGTAGCTCTGCTGAACTGGTTCTCTGGCTCTACAATGGCTCCGCTGACCTGGTTCTGTTACTCTAAAGCAGCTCTGCAGACCGGGTTCTCTGGCTCTAGGGCAGCTCTGCTAACCTGGTTATCTGGCTCTAAAGCAGATCTTCTGGCCTGGTTCTCTGGCTCTAAAGCAGTTCTGCTGACCTGGTTTCTCTGGCTCTACAGCAGCTCTGCTGACCTGGTTCTCTGGCTCCAAAGCAGCTCTGCTGACCTGGTTCTCTGGCTCTAAAGCAGCTCTGCTGACTTGGTTCTCTCTGTCTAAAGCAGCAATGCTGTAGGAAGGTGGAATCTGACTATATGGTTGCCCCCACTTTTTTCCTGGTGTTTGAATGGTTTTTGACTAGTCTGGCTGGGATCCTGCTATCCAGGACCCCAGCCTATCTGCTTACTCCCTTAAATGATTGGTGTGCATATTAGATGCACTAGTGATTTGATACTGTGGTACCTTATGAGCCCCTAGTATATGGTACCGTAGGTACCTAGGGCATTGGTACTTCACAGGCCTACCAGGGGCTGCAGCATGTATTATGCCACCCCTGGGAAGCATTCACAATCTGACACCACATGACTGCTACTGCAGCCTGTGTGAGGTAGTGTTAGCACTCCTCACAGAGGTATAGGTTCCTATATCTCACCATACACACACATATAAACCTATCAGTCACCCCTATGGTAGGCCCTATCAATCCCAAGGGCAGGGTGCATGGTTTACTATGTGAGGGGGTGCTTCTGCCTGAGCAGGACCCCTCTGCAGCTGGCAGAGTCTATTCTCTGCTGCTGTTTGTGGATGCGGTTAAACCATATGCTCTTAAGTGCATTATAACCTCGCGGTAAATGCTAACTTTGGAATGACTGCATCAAAACATGTCGTGTTTGGTATCAAACAACTTGGAATCCTACCCCCACACCAGTAATTGGCGTGGGAGTAGGATCCCACCCTTCTAGAGGGGACGACATGTACACACTGTACTACACGGTAGAAATCATCTAGAGCCCTGGCATCACAAAATGGATGCCACCAGCACAGACACCGGGCTGCCCTCCTGCTGCTGACCGAAACTCGCAGTGGAGGGAGCTCAACAAAGGGTTTCCTGTCACAGGGAGGTGTCACCACCTCCCAGACAGGATTTAGCGTATTGGAGCTGGGTGGGTGCACTCTTAGAGTGCTTTGAAGTCCTGCACTGGGGGAGCAGTATGCTCCTCTGTGCATATGCCAGCTCAAACCAGTTCAGGGGCTACCTGCCCCTTCTCTGGCGCGAAACTGGACAAAGGGAAGTGGGTGTAACCACCCACTACCCTGACCCTCCTAGAGGAGTGGTCATAGAGCTAGTCCCTCCCATCTTTTCACTATGAGATACCACAAATTGCCAATGCAATTTAGATTACACCTGGACGACGCTCTACGAAGATGAATCCTGGCCCTTCAACTTTCTACTATCTCTAGAAGACCGAAGGATCTCCCTTGGAGTCAAGGAGTGACTCCCCTGCTTGGCAGGCACCAAAACTACTGAACTACGGTTGCAAACTTTACCGCTCCTGCCGGAGCCCGAAGTCCCTGCATCCCCTGAAGCTGATTTCCTGACCTCTCGACGGCCATTTTGAGTCTCCAGCGAAGCTGTGGCATCTGGACCCCACGAGTGACGAGGAACGGCAATACCAGGGAACCGTGCACTGATTTCGAGTGCAAGCACTAAACTACGTCCAACGAAGTTGTGCTTTAGACCACTTGTTGTCCAAGTCCCGAGCAAGTGTAGTACCGAAGATCAGCGGCCTACCTCATCCCAAGTGACCGTGGGCTGTTGGTGAACTTTTCCTGCAAAGGCGTCTTCGTGGTTGCTTGCCTGTTGGCTAGTGACTCTCCAGAAGACTTCCACATCACCTTCAAGGACTCGCCCAGTTGCTCTGGGCCTGCCCTCACTTACCCTCACTGGGTAAGTCCATCAAACCTTGCTGGTCTGCTCCATCGACAATCTTCTATCCACACGAGACTTGCAGTTGCCAAGGCTTGTTGGCTCCAAACTGAGTGCCGACACCGTCAACAGCTGCAGACTTTCTAGGACCCTTTGAATCCAGCTGCTAGTCTTCCTCAATCCCTCCTGGTCCTCGTGAGCGAAGAGACAAAATGACATCAGAGACCTGAAGAGACGCGACAGCTGTGGTCATCCATCTTGCTGGCCACCGGTCACTGGCAAGTGACTTTGAACTCTGTCCCCTCAATTTCTAGGTCTTCTGCAACTCCAATCCATCTTCAGATTCCAGCGGACACTTCTCTCGACGACACAAGCAGCAAGTCTTCAGCTCTCTCTATTGAAAACAGCAGCGCGACCCGACACCAAAGGACACGTATGCACCCGGCTTCCCTGGGTGAGGTAACTCTTACATTACGGTGCCCAAGTGTGCATTGGCTCTCGAAGTACTTACCCTGTAAGTTGTTTGCTTGTTGTCCACTCCGAAGTGCCCTAGAACTGTAAAATACAAACCGCGACATTTGCCATTGAAACGCATTGAAACCCGCGTGTGTGTTTAGACACTGCACGCGTCTCCTGTGGGCTGATTACTTACCTGCTAAAAATGCAGAAGTGAAGCCCAGCGATTCCCAAGGCCCTAGGCCTCTTCATATTGCAAGTCGAGTTTGTTAAACCACTATTTTAGTATATGGTCTGGTACGCCCCTAGGGCTACAGCCATTTTTGTGCTTAATTTATTGAGAACTGTTGATCTTTTGAATGTTTACCTGGCTCTAATCTCATAAAGAGATTAGTAGAGTATATTTAGAAATAAATACATATATATTTGATATATATACCTGTGTGGTGTCTTTTCATTTGGTAATTCAAGAGATTATAAGGTAAAACAAGCTGCTTTACATTCCTCAGAGACTTAGCCTGAAGGCTGCTCTCCACAGACACCACTAGGATAGCTTTCTTTAAAAGGTTGTCTTTAAACCTATCTACCAAGAGTCGAATTGGACTGGTGCAAGGTGGCCACTATAACTAGTGACCAGCATATGCCAGGCCAACTTCTCACAAATGCTAACCTGGTTTCTCTGGCTCTACAGCAGCTCTGCTGTCCTGGTTCTCTGCCTCAAGAGCAGTTCTGCTGACCTGGTTCTTAGGCTCTATAGCAGCTCTGCTGGCCTGGTTTCTATGGCTCTACAGCAGCTCTGCTGACCTGGTTCTTCGGCTCTAGAGCAGCTCTAGTGACCTGGTTCTCTGGCTCTAGAGCAGCTCTGCTGCCCTGGTTCTCTAGCTCTAGAGCAGCTCTTCTGATGTGGTTCTCTGGCTATAGAGGAGCCCTGCTGGCCTGGTTCTTAGGCTCTAGAGCAGCTCTGCTGACCTGGTTCTCTGGCTCTACAACCACTCTGCTGACCTGGATCTCTGGCTCTAGAGCAGCTCTGCTGACCTGGTTCTATGGCTCTAAAGCAGCTCTGCTGACCTGGTTCTCTGACTCTAAATCAACTCTGCTGACCTGGTTCTCTCACTCTAAAGCAGCTCTGCTGACCTGGTTCTCTCACTCTAAAGCAGCTCTGCTGACATGGTTCTCTGGCTCTAAAGCAGCTCTGCTGACCTGGTTCTCTCCCTCTAAAGCAGCTCTGCTGACCTGGTTCTCTGGCTCTACGGCAGCTCTGCTGACGTGGTTCTCTGCCTCTACAGCAGCTCTGCTAACCTGGTTTTTAGGCTCTAGAGCAGCTCTGCTGACCTGTTGTCTATGGCTCTACAGCAGCTCTGCTGACTTGGTTCTCTGACTCTAGAGCAGCTCTGTTGACCTGGGTCTTATGTTCTAGAGCAGCTCTACTGACCTGCGTCTCTGGCTCTAAAGCAGCTCTGCTGACCTGGTTCTCTGGCTCTAAAGCAGCTCTGCTGACCTGGTTCTATGGCTCTAAAGTAGCTCTGCTGACCTGGTTCTCTAGCTTTGAAGCTGCTCTGCTGACCTGGTTCTCTGGCTCTAGAGCAGCTCTGCTGACCTGGTTCTCTGACTCAAAAGCAGCTCTGCTGACTTGGTTTCTCTGGCTCTATAGCAGCTCTGCAGACCTAGTTTCTCTGGCTCTAGAGCAGCTATGCTGACCTGTTTCTCTGTCTCTAAAGCAGATCTTCTGACCTGGTTCTCTGGCTCTAAAGCATCTCTGCAGACCTAGTTTCTCTGGCTCTAGAGCAGCTATGCTGACCTGTTTCTCTGGCTCTAAAGCAGCTCTTCTGACCTGGTTCTATGGCTCTCAAGCAGCTCTGCTGACCTGGTTCTCTGGCTCTACAATGGCTCTGCTGACCTGGCTCTGGTGCTCTAAAGCAGCTCTGCAGACCTGGTTCTCTGGCTCTAGAGCAGCTCTGCTATCCTGGTTCTCTGGCTCTAAAGCAGATCTGCTGGCCTGGTTCACTGGCTCTAAAGCAGCTCTGCTGACCTGGTTCTCTGGCTGTAGAGCAGCTCTGCTGTCCTGGTTCTTAGGCTCTAGAGCAGCTCTGCTGACCTGCTTCTCTGGCTCTACAACGGCTCTGCTGACCTGGTTCTCTGGCTCTAAAGCAGCTCTGCGGACCTGGTGGTTCTCTGGCTCTAAAACAGCTCTGCTGACCTGGTTCTGTGGCTCTAAAGAAGCTCTGCTGATCTAGTTCTCTGGCTCTACAGCAGTTCTGATGACCTGGTTCACTGGCTCTAAAGAGGCTCTGCTGACCTGGTTCTCTGGCTCTAGAGCAGCTCTGCTGACCTGGTTCTATGGCTGTAAAGAATCTCATCTGACCTGGTTCTCTGGCTCTACAGCAGCTCTGCTGGACTGGTTCTCTGCCTCTAGAGCAGCTCTGCTGACCTGGATCTTAGGCTCGAGAGCAGCTCTGCTGACCTGGTTCTCGGGCTCTAAAGCAGCTCTGCTGACCTGGTTCTCAAGCAGAACTGCTGACCTGGTTCTCTGGCTCTAAAGCGGCTCTGCTGACCTGGTTCTCTGGCTCTAAGGCAGCTCTGCTGACCTGGTTCTCTGGCTCTAGAGCAGCTCTGTTGACCTGGCTCTTAGGCTCTAGAGCAGCTCTGCTGACCCGGTTGTATGGCTGTGAGGCAGCTCTGCTGACCTGGTTCTCTGGCTCTAAACCAGCTCTGCTGACCTGGTTCTATGGCTCTAAAGCAGCTCTGCTGACCTGGTTTTATGGCTCTAAAGCTGTTCTGCTGACCTGGTTCTGTGGCTTTGAAACAGCTCTGCTGACCTGGTTCTCTGGCTCTAGAGCAGGTCAGCTGACCTGGTTCTCTCCCTCTAAAGTAGCTCTGCTGACCTGGTTCTCTGGCACTAAAGCTGCTCTGCTGACCTGGTGTCTCTGATGCTAAAGCAGCTCTGCTGACCTGGTTCTCTCCCTCTAAAGCAGCTCTGCTGACCTGGTTCTCTCAGTCTAAAACAGCTGTGCTGACGTGGTTCTCTGGCTCTAAAGCAGATCGGCTGACCTGGTTCTCTCCCTCTAAAGCAGCTCTGCTGACCTGGTTCTCTGGCTCTACGGCAGCTCTGCTGACCTGGTTCTCTGCCTCTAGAGCAGCTCTGCTGACCTGGTTCTTAGGCTCTAGAGCAGCTCTGCTGACCTGGTGTCTATGGCTCTACAGCAGCTCTGCTGACCTGGTTCTCTGACTCTAGAGCAGCTCTGTTGACCTGGGTCTCAGGCTCTAGAGCAGCTCTGCTGACCTGGTTCTCTGGCTCTCAAGCAGCTCTGCTGACCTGATTCTCTGGCTCTAAAGCAACTCTGCTGACCTGGTTCTATGGCTCTAAAGCAGCTCTGCTGACCCGGTTCTCTGGCTTTGAAGCTGCTCTGCTGACCTGGTTCTCTGGCTCTAGAGCAGCTCTGCTGACCTGGTTCTGTCCCTCTAAAGCAGCTCTGCTGACCTGGTTCTCTGGCTCTAAAGCAGGTCTGCTGACTTGGTTTCTCTGGCTCTAAAGCAGCTCTGCAGACCTAGTTTCTCTGGCTCTAGAGCAGCTCTGCTGACCTGTTTCTCTGGCTCTAAAGCAGCTCTTCTGACCTGGTTCTATGGCTCTAAAGCAGCTCTGCTGACCTGGTTCTCTGGCTCTACAATGGCTCTGCTGACCTGGTTCTGTTGCTCTAAAGCAGCTCTGCAGACCGGGTTCTCTGGCTCTAGGGCAGCTCTGCTAACCTGGTTATCTGGCTCTAAAGCAGATCTTCTGGCCTGGTTCTCTGGCTCTAAAGCAGCTCTGTTGACCTGGTTCTCTGTCTCTAGAGCAGCTCTGCTGTCCTGGATCTCTGGCTCTACAATGGGTCTGCTGACCTGGATCTCTGGCTCTAAAGCAGCTCTGCTGACCTGGTTTCTCTGGCTCTACAGCAGCTCTGCTGACCTGGTTCTCTGGCTCCAAAGCAGCTCTGCTGAACTGGTTCTCTGTCTCTAGAGCAGCTCTGATGACCTCGTTCTCAGGCTCTAGAGCAGCTCCGCTGACCTGGTGGTTCTCTGGCTCTAAAACAGCTCTGCTGACCTGGTTCTGTGGCTCTAAAGAATCTCTGCTGACCTAGTTCTCTGACTCTACAGCAGCTCTGCTGACCTGGTTCTCTGGCTCTACAGCAGTTCTGATGACATGGTTCTCTGGCTCTACAATGGCTCTGCTGACCTGGCTCTGGTGCTCTAAAGCAGCTCTGCAGACCTGGTTCTCTGGCTCTAGAGCAGCTCTGCTTTAACTTGTTTCTCTGGCTCTAAAGCAGATCTGCTGGCCTGGTTCACTGGCTCTAAAGCAGCTCTGCTGACCTGGTTCTCTGGCTGTAGAGCAGCTCTGCTGTCCTGGTTCTTAGGCTCTAGAGCAGCTCTGCTGACCTGCTTCTCTGGCTCTACAACGGCTCTGCTGACCTGGTTCTCTGGCTCTAAAGCAGCTCTGCTGACCTGGTGGTTCTCTGGCTCTAAAACAGCTCTGCTGACCTGGTTCGGTGGCTCTAAAGAAGCTCTGCTGACCTAGTTCTCTGGCTCTACAGCAGTTCTGATGACCTGGTTCACTGGCTCTAAAGAGGCTCTGCTGACCTGGTTCTCTGGCTCCAGAGCAGCTCTGCTGACCTGGTTCCATGGCTGTAAAGAATCTCCTCTGACCTGGTTCTCTGGCTCTACAGCAGCTCTGCTGGACTGGTTCTCTGCCTCTAGAGCAGCTCTGCTGACCTGGATCTTAGGCTCGAGAGCAGCTCTGCTGACCTGGTTCTCGGGCTCTAAAGCAGCTCTGCTGACCTGGTTCTCAAGCAGAACTGCTGACCTGGTTCTCTGGCTCTAAAGCGGCTCTGCTTACCTGGTTCTCTGACTCTAAAGCAACTCTGCTGACCTGGTTCTTAGGCTTTAGAGCAGCTCTGCTGACCTGGTTTCTATGGCTCTAAGGCAGCTCTGCTGACCTGGTTCTCTGGCTCTAGAGCAGCTCTGTTGACCTGGCTCTTAGGCTCTAGAGCAGCTCTGCTGACCCGGTTGTATGGCTGTGAGGCAGCTCTGCTGACCTGGTTCTCTGGCTCTAAACCAGCTCTGCTGACCTGGTTCTATGGCTCTAAAGCAGCTCTGCTGACCTGGTTTTATGGCTCTAAAGCTGTTCTGCTGACCTGGTTCTGTGGCTTTGAAACAGCTCTGCTGACCTGGTTCTCTGGCTCTAGAGCAGGTCAGCTGACCTGGTTCTCTCCCTCTAAAGTAGCTCTGCTGACCTGGTTCTCTGGCACTAAAGCTGCTCTGCTGACCTGGTGTCTCTGATGCTAAAGCAGCTCTGCTGACCTGGTTCTCTCCCTCTAAAGCATCTCTGCTGACCTGGTTCTCTCAGTCTAAAACAGCTCTGCTGACGTGGTTCTCTGGCTCTAAAGCAGATCGGCTGACCTGGTTCTCTCCCTCTAAAGCAGCTCTGCTGACCTGGTTCTCTGGCTCTACGGCAGCTCTGCTGACCTGGTTCTCTGCCTCTAGAGCAGCTCTGCTGACCTGGTTCTTAGGCTCTAGATCAGCTCTGCTGACGTGGTGTCTATGGCTCTACAGCAGCTCTGCTGACCTGGTTCTCTGACTCTAGAGCAGCTCTGTTGACCTGGGTCTCAGGCTCTAGAGCAGCTCTGCTGACCTGGTTCTCTGGCTCTCAAGCAGCTCTGCTGACCTGATTCTGTGGCTCTAAAGCAACTCTGCTGACCTGGTTCTATGGCTCTAAAGCAGCTCTGCTGACCCGGTTCTCTGGCTTTGAAGCTGCTCTGCTGACCTGGTTCTCTGGCTCTAGAGCAGCTCTGCTGACCTGGTTCTGTCCCTCTAAAGCAGCTCTGCTGACCTGGTTCTCTGGCTCTAAAGCAGGTCTGCTGACTTGGTTTCTCTGGCTCTAGAGCAGCTCTGCAGACCTAGTTTCTCTGGCTCTAGAGCAGCTCTGCTGACCTGTTTCTCTGGCTCTAAAGCAGCTCTTCTGACCTGGTTCTATGGCTCTAAAGCAGCTCTGCTGACCTGGTTCTCTGGCTCTACGATGGCTCTGCTGACCTGGTTCTGTTGCTCTAAAGCAGCTCTGCAGACCGGGTTCTCTGGCTCTAGGGCAGCTCTGCTAACCTGGTTATCTGGCTCTAAAGCAGATCTTCTGGCCTGGTTCTCTGGCTCTAAAGCAGCTCTGTTGACCTGGTTCTCTGTCTCTAGAGCAGCTCTGCTGTCCTGGATCTCTGGCTCTACAATGGGTCTGCTGACCTGGTTCTCTGGCTCTAAAGCAGCTCTGCTGACCTGGTTTCTCTGGCTCTACAGCAGCTCTGCTGACCTGGTTCTCTGGCTCCAAAGCAGCTCTGCTGAACTGGTTCTCTGTCTCTAGAGCAGCTCTGATGACCTCGTTCTCAGGCTCTAGAGCAGCTCCGCTGACCTGGTGGTTCTCTGGCTCTAAAACAGCTCTGCTGACCTGGTTCTGTGGCTCTAAAGAATCTCTGCTGACCTAGTTCTCTGGCTCTACAGCAGCTCTGCTGACCTGGTTCTCTGGCTCTACAGCAGTTCTGATGACATGGTTCTCTGGCTCTAAAGAGGCTCTGATGAGCTAGTTCTCTGGCTCTAGAGCAGCTCTGCTGACCTGGTTCTATGGCTGTAAAGAATCTCCTCTGACCTGGTTCTCTGGCTCTACAGCAGCTCTGCTGGACTGGTTCTCTGCCTCTAGAGCAGCTCTGCTGACCTGGATCTTAGGCTCGAGAGCAGCTCTGCTGACCTGGTTCTCGGGCTCTAAAGCAGCTCTGCTGACCTGGTTCTCAAGCAGATCTGCTGACCTGGTTCTCTGGCTCTAAAGCAACTCTGCTGACCTGGTTCTTAGGCTTTAGAGCAGCTCTGCTGACCTGGTTTCTATGGCTCTACAGCAGCTCTGCTGACCTGGTTCTCTGGCTCTAGAGCAGCTCTGTTGACCTGGCTCTTAGGCTCTAGAGCAGCTCTGCTGACCCGGTTGTATGGCTGTGAGGCCGCTCTGCTGACCTGGTTCAGTGGCTTTGAAACAGCTCTGCTGACCTGGTTCTCTGGCTCTAGAGCAGGTCAGCTGACCTGGTTCTCTCCCTCTAAAGTAGCTCTGCTGACCTGGTTCTCTGGCACTAAAGCTGCTCTGCTGACCTGGTGTCTCTGACGCTAAAGCAGCTCTGCTGACCTCGTTCTCTCCCTCTAAAGCAGCTCGGCTGACCTGGTTCTCTGGCTCTACAGCAGCTCTGCTGAACTGGTTCTCTGTCTCTAGAGCAGCTCTGATGACCTCGTTCTCAGGCTCTAGAGCAGCTCTGCTGACCTGGTGTTTCTCTGGCTCTAAAACAGCTCTGCTGACCTGGTTCTGTGGCTCTAAAGAATCTCTGCTGACCTAGTTCTCTGGCTCTACAGCAGCTCTGCTGACCTGGTTCTCTGGCTCTACAGCAGTTCTGATGACCTGGTTCTCTGGCTCTAAAGAGGCTCTGCTGACCTGGTTCTCTGGCTCTAGAGCAGCTCTGCTGACCTGGTTCTATGGCTGTAAAGAATCTCCTCTGACCTGGTTCTCTGGCTCTATAGCAGCTCTGCTGGACTGGTTCTCTGCCTCTAGAGCAGCTCTGCTGACCTGGATCTTAGGCTCGAGAGCAGCTCTGCTGACCTGATTCTCGGGCTCTAAAGCAGCTCTGCTGACCTGGTTCTCAAGCAGATCTGCTGACCTGGTTCTATGGCTCTAAAGCGGCTCTGCTTACCTGGTTCTCTGATTCTAAAGCAACTCTGCTGACCTGGTTCTTAGGCTTTAGAGCAGCTCTGCTGACCTGGTTTCTATGGCTCTACAGCAGCTCTGCTGACCTGGTTCTCTGGCTCAAGAGCAGCTCTGTTGACCTGGCTCTTAGGCTCTAGAGCAGCTCTGCTGACCCGGTTGTATGGCTGTGAGGCAGCTCTGCTGACCTGATTCTCTGGCTCTAAACCAGCTCTGCTGACCTGGTTCTATGGCTCTAAGGGAGCTCTGCTGACCTGGTTCTATGGCTCTAAAGCTGCTCTACTGACCTGGTTCTGTGGCTTTGAAACAGCTCTGCTGACCTGGTTCTCTGGCTCTAGAGCAGGTCAGCTGACCTGGTTCTCTCCCTCTAAAGTAGCTCTGCTGACCTGGTTCTCTGGCACTAAAGCTGCTCTGCCGACCTGGTGTCTCTGACGCTAAAGCAGCTCTGCTGACCTGGTTCTCTCCTTCTAAAGCAGCTCTGCTGACCTGGTTCTCTGGTTCTACTGCAGCTCTGCTGACCTGGTTCTCTCTGTCTAAAACAGCTCTGCTGACGTGGTTCTCTGGCTCTAAAGCATATCTGCTGACCTGGTTCTCTCCCTCTAAAGCAGCTCTGCTGACCTGGTTCTCTGGCTCTACGGCAGCTCTGCTGACCTGGTTCTCTGCCTCTAGAGCAGCTCTACTGACCTGGTTCTTAGGCTGTAGAGCAGCTCTGCTGACCTGGTGTCTATGGCTCTACAGCAGCTCTGCTGACCTGGTTCTCTGACTCTAGAGCAGCTCTGTTGACCTGGGTCTTAGGCTCTAGAGCAGCTCTGCTGACCTGGATCTCTGGCTCTCAAGCAGCTCTGCTGACCTGATTCTCTGGCTCTAAAGCAACTCCGCTGACCTGGTTCTATGGCTCTAAAGCAGCTCTGCTGACCCGGTTCTCTGGCTTTGAAGCTGCTCTGCTGACCTGGTTCTCTGGCTCTAGAGCAGCTCTGCTGACCTGGTTCTGTCCCTCTAATGCAGCTCTGCTGACCTGGTTCTCTGGCTCTAAAGCAGGTCTGCTGACTTGGTTTCTCTGGCTCTAAAGCAGCTCTGCAGACCTAGTTTCTCTGGCTCTAGAGCAGCTCTGCTGACCTGTTTCTCTGGCTCTAAAGCAGCTCTTCTGACCTGGTTCTATGGCTCTAAAGCAGCTCTGCTGACCTGGTTCTCTGGCTCTACAATGGCTCTGCTGACCTGGTTCTATTGCTCTAAAGCAGCTCTGCAGACCGGGTTCTCTGGCTCTAGGGCAGCTCTGCTAACCTGGTTATCTGGCTCTAAAGCAGATCTTCTGGCCTGGTTCTCCGGCTCTAAAGCAGCTCTGTTGACCTGGTTCTCTGTCTCTAGAGCAGCTCTGCTGTCCTGGATCTTAGGCTCTAGAGCAGCTCTGCTGACCTGGTTCTCTGGCTCTACAATGGGTCTGCTGACCTGGTTCTCTGGCTCTAAAACAGCTCTGCTGACCTGGTTTCTCTGGCTCTACAGCAGCTCTGCTGACCTGGTTCTCTGGCTCCAAAGTAGCTCTGATGACCTGGTTCTCTGGCTCTAAAGCAGCTCTGCTGACCTGGTTCTCTGGCTCTAAAGCAGCTCTGCTGACTTGGTTCTCTCTGTCTAAAGCAGCAATGCTGACCTGGTTTCTCTGGCTCTACAGCAGCTCTGCTGTCCTGGTTCTCTGCCTCAAGAGCAGTGCTGCTGACGTGGTTCTTAGGCTCTATAGCAGCTCTGCTGACCTGGTTTCTCTGGCTCTACAGCAGCTCTGCTGACCTGGTTCTCTGGCTCTAGAGCAGCTCTGCGGACGTGGTTCTCTGGCTCTAGAGCAGCTCTGTTGACCTGGTTCTCTGGCTCTAAAGCAGCTCTGCTGACCTGGTTCTCTGGCTCTAAAGCAGCTCTGCTGACTTGGTTCTCTCTGTCTAAAGCAGCAATGCTGACCTGGTTTCTCTGGCTCTACAGCAGCTCTGCTGTCCTGGTTCTCTGCCTCAAGAACAGTGCTGCTGACCTGTTTCTTAGGCTCTATAGCAGCTCTGCTGACCTGGTTTCTCTGGCTCTACAGCAGCTCTGCTGACCTGGTTCTCTGGCTCTAGAGCAGCTCTGCTGACCTGGTTCTCTGGCTCTAGAGCAGCTCTGCTGACCTAGTTCTCTAGCTCTAGAGCAGCTCATCTGATGTGGTTCTGTGGCTGTAGAGGAGCCCTGCTGGCCTGGTTCTTAGGCTCTAGAGCAGCTCTGCTGACCTGGTTCTCTGGCTCTACAACGACTCTGCTGACCTGGTTCTCTGGCTCTAGAGCAGCTCTGCTGACCTTGTTCTATGGCTCTAAAGCAGCTCTGCTGACCTGGTTCTCTGACTCTAAAGCAACTCTGCTGACCTGGTTCTCTCACTCTAAAGCAGCTCTGCTGACATGGTTCTCTGGCTCTAAAGCAGCTCTGCTGACCTGGTTCTCTCCCTCTTAAGCAGCTCTGCTGACCTGGTTCTCTGGCTCTACAGCTGCTCTGCTGACATGGTTCTCTGCCTCTACAGCAGCTCTGCTAACCTGGCTTTTAGGCTCTAGAGCAGCTCTGCTGGCCTGGTGTCTATGGCTCTACAGCAGCTCTGCTGACCTGGTTCTCTGACTCTAGAGCAGCTCTGTTGACCTGGGTCTTAGGCTCTAGAGCAGCTCTGCTGACCTGCTTCTCTGTCTCTAAAGCAGCTCTGCTGACCTGGTTCTCTGGCTCTAAAGCAGCTCTGCTGACCTGGTTCTATGGCTCTAAAGTAGCTCTGCTGACCTGGTTCTCTGGCTTTGAAGCTGCTCTGCTGACCTGGTTCTCTGGCTCTAGAGCAGCTCTGCTGACCTGTTTCTCTCCCTCTAAAGCAGCTCTGCTGACCTGGTTCTCTGACTCTAAAGCAGCTCTGCTGACTTGGTTTCTCTGGCTCTAAAGCAGCTCTGCAGACCTAGTTTCTCTGGCTCTAGAGCAGTTCTTCTGACCTGTTTCTCTGGCTCTAAAGCAGATCTTCTGACCTCGTTCTATGGCTCTAAAGCAGCTCTGCTGACCTGGTTCTCTGGCTCTACAATGGCTCTGCTGACCTGGTTCTGTTGCTGTAAAGCAGCTCTGCTGACCTGGTTCTCTGGCTCTAGAGCAGCGCTGCTAACCTGGTTCTCTGGCTCTAAAGCAGATCTTCTGGCCTGGTTCTCTGGCTCAAAAGCAGCTCTGCTGACCTGGTTCTCTGGCTCTAGAGCAGCTCTGCTGTCCTGAATCTTAGGCTCTAGAGCAGCTCTGCTGACCTGGTTCTCTGGCTCTACAACGGCTCTGCTGACCTGGTTCTCTGGCTCTAAAGCAGCTCTGCTGACCTGATGTTTCTCTGGCTCTAAAACATCACTCTGCTGACCTGGTTCTGTGGCTCTATAGAAGCTCTGTTGACCTAGTTCTCTGGCTCTACAGCAGCTCTGGTGACCTGTTTCTGTGGCTGTAAAGAATCTCCTCTGACCTGGTTCTCTGGCTCTACAGCAGCTCTGCTGAACTGGTTCTCTGCCTCTAGAGCAGCTCTGCTGACTTGGTTCTTAGGCTCGAGAGCAGCTCTGCTGACCTGGTTCTCTGGCTCTAAAGCAGCTCTGCTGACCTGGTTCTCAAGCATTCTGCTGACCTGGTTCTCTGGCTCTAAAGCAGCTCTGCTGACCTGGTTCTATGGCTGTAAAGCGGCTCTGCTGACATGGTTCTCTGGCTCTAAAGCAGCTCTGCTGATCTTGTTCTCTGGCTGTAGAGCAGCCCTGCTGGCCTTGTTCTTAGGCTTTAGAGCAGCTCTGCTGACTTGGTTCTCTGGCTCTATAACGACTCTGCTGACCTGGTTCTCTGCCTTTAGAGCAGCTCTGCTGACCTTGTTTCTATGGCTCTAAAGCAGCTCTGCTGACCTGTTTCTCTGACTCTAAAGCAACTCTGCTGACCTGGTTCTCTGATTCTAAAGCAACTCTGCTGACCTGGTTCTTAGGCTTTAGAGCAGCTCTGCTTACCTGGTTTCTATGGCTCTACAGCAGCTCTGCTGACCTGGTTCTCTGGCTCTAGAGCAGCTCTGTTGACCTGGCTCTTAGGCTCTAGAGCAGCTCTGCTGACCCGGTTGTATGGCTGTGAGGCAGCTCTGCTGACCTGGTTCTCTGGCACTAAACCAGCAATGCTGACCTGGTTCTATGGCTCTAAGGGAGCTCTGCTGACCTGGTTCTATGGCTCTAAAGCTGCTCTACTGACCTGGTTCTGTGGCTTTGAAACAGCTCTGCTGACCTGGTTCTCTGGCACTAGAGCAGGTCAGCTGACCTGGTTCTCTCCCTCTAAAGTAGCTCTGCTGACCTGGTTCTCTGGCACTAAAGCTGCTCTGCTGACCTGGTGTCTCTGACGCTAAAGCAGCTCTGCTGACCTCGTTCTCTCCCTCTAAAGCAGCTCGGCTGACCTGGTTCTCTGGCTCTACTGCAGCTCTGCTGACCTGGTTCTCTCAGTCTAAAACAGCTCTGCTGACGTGGTTCTCTGGCTCTAAAGCAGCTCTGCTGACCTGGTTCTATGGCTGTAAAGCGGCTCTGCTGACATGGTTCTCTGGCTCTAAAGCAGCTCTGCTGATCTTGTTCTCTGGCTGTAGAGCAGCCCTGCTGGCCTTGTTCTTAGGCTTTAGAGCAGCTCTGCTGACTTGGTTCTCTGGCTCTATAACGACTCTGCTGACCTGGTTCTCTGCCTTTAGAGCAGCTCTGCTGACCTTGTTTCTATGGCTCTAAAGCAGCTCTGCTGACCTGTTTCTCTGACTCTAAAGCAATTCTGCTGACCTGGTTCTCTGGCTCTAGAGCAGCTCTGTTGACCTGGCTCTTAGGCTCTAGAGCAGCTCTGCTGACCCGGTTGTATGGCTGTGAGGCAGCTCTGCTGACCTGGTTCTCTGGCTCTAAACCAGCAATGCCGACCTGGTTCTATGGCTCTAAGGGAGCTCTGCTGACCTGGTTCTATGGCTCTAAAGCTGCTCTACTGACCTGGTTCTGTGGCTTTGAAACAGCTCTGCTGACCTGCTTCTCTGGCTCTAGAGCAGGTCAGCTGACCTGGTTCTCTCCCTCTAAAGTAGCTCTGCTGACCTGGTTCTCTGGCACTAAAGCTGCTCTGCTGACCTGGTGTCTCTGACGCTAAAGCAGCTCTGCTGACCTCGTTCTCTCCCTCTAAAGCAGCTCGGCTGACCTGGTTCTCTGGCTCTACTGCAGCTCTGCTGACCTGGTTCTCTCAGTCTAAAACAGCTCTGCTGACGTGGTTCTCTGGCTCTAAAGCAGATCTGCTGACCTGGTTCTCTCCCTCTAAAGCAGCTCTGCTGACCTGGTTCTCTGGCTCTACGGCAGCTCTGCTGACCTGGTTCTCTGCCTCTAGAGCAGCTCTGCTGACCTGGTTCTTAGGCTCTAGAGCAGCTCTGCTGACCTGGTGTCTATGGCTCTACAGCAGCTCTGCAGACCTCGATCTCTGAGTCCAGAGCAGCTCTGTTGTCCTGGGTCTTAGGCTCTAGAGAAGCTCTGCTGACCTGGTTCTCTGGCTCTCAAGCAGCTCTGCTGACCTGATTCTCTGGCTCTAAAGCAACTCTGCTGACATGGTTCTATGGCTCTAAAGCAGCTCTGCTGACCCGGTTCTCTGGCTTTGAAGCTGCTCTGCTGGACTGGTGTATATGGCTCTACAGCAGCTCTGCTGACCTGCTTCTCTGTCTCTAAAGCAACTCTGCTGACCTGGTTCTCTGGCTCTAAAGCAGCTCTGCTGACCTGGTTCTCTGGCTCTAGAGCAGCTCTGCTGACCTGGTTCTCTCCCTCTAAAGCAGCTCTGCTGACCTGGTTCTCTGACTCTAAAGCAGCTCTGCTGACTTGCTTTCTCTGGCTCTAAAGCAGCTCTGCAGACCTAGTTTCTCTGGCTCTAGAGCAGTTCTTCTGACCTGTTTCTCTGGCTCTAAAGCAGATCTTCTGACCTCGTTCTATGGCTCTAAAGCAGCTCTGCTGACCTGGTTCTCTGGCTCTACAATGGCTCTGCTGACCTGGTTCTGTTGCTCTAAAGCAGCTCTGCTGACCTGGTTCTCTGGCTCTAGAGCAGCGCTGCTAACCTGGTTCTCTGGCTCTAAAGCAGATCTTATGGCCTGGTTCTCTGGCTCAAAAGCAGCTCTGCTGACCTGGTTCTCAAGCAGTTCTGCTGACCTGGTTCTCTGCCTCTAGAGCAGCTCTGCCGACCTGGATCTTAGGCCCGAGAGCAGCTCTGCTGACCTTGTTCTCTGGCTCTAAAGCAGCTCTGCTGACCTGGTTCTCAAGCAGTTCTGCTGACCTGGTTCTCTGGCTCTAAAGCAGCTCTGTTTACCTGGTTCTCTGACTCTAAAGCAGCTCTGCTGACCTGGTTCTTAGGCTTTAGAGCAGCTCTGCTGACCTGGTTTCCATGGCACTACAGCAGCTCTGCTGACCTGGTTCTCTGGCTCTAGAGCTGCTCTGTTGACCTGGGTCTTAGGCTCTAGAGCAGCTCTGCTGACCTGGTTGTATGGCTGTGAGGCAGCTCTGCTGACCTGGTTCTCTGGCTCTAAAGCAGCTCTGCTGATCTGGTTCTATGGCTCTAAAGCAGCTCTGCTGACCTGGTTCTCTGGCTCTAAAGCTGCTCTGCTGACCTGGTTCTGTGGCTTTGAAACAGCTCTGCTGACCTGGTTCTCTGGCTCTAGAGCAGGTCAGCTGACCTGGTTCTCTCCCTCTAAAGTAGCTCTGCTGACCTGGTTCTCTGGCACTAAAGCAGCTCTGCTGACCTGGTGTCTCTGGTTCTAAAGCAGCTCTGCTGACCTGGTTCTCTCCCTCTAAAGCAGGTCTGCTGACCTGGTTCTCTGGCTCTACGGCAGCTCTCCTGACCTGGTTCTCTCCCTTTAAAGCAGCTCTGCTGACCTGGTTCTCTGCCTCTAAAGCAGGTCTGCTGACCTGGTTCTCTGGTTCTACGGCAGCTCTCCTGACCTGGTTCTCTCCCTCTGAAGCAGCTCTGCTGACCTGGTTCTCTGGCTCTACGGCAGCTCTGCTGACCTGGTTCTCTGCCTCTAGAGGAGCTCTGCTGACCTGGTTCTTAGGCTATAGAGCAGCACTGCTGACCTGGTGTCTATGGCCCTAAAACAGCTCTGCTGACCTGGTTCTGTGGCTCTAAAGAAGCTCTGCTGAGCTAGTTCTCTGGCTCTACAGCAGCTCTGCTGACCTGGTTCTCTGAATCTACAGCAGTTCTGATGACCTGTTTCTCTGGCTCTAAAGAGGCTCTGCTGACCTGGTTCTCTGGCTCTAGAGCAGCTCTGCTGACCTGGTTCTATGGCTGTAAAGAATCTCCTCTGAACTGGTTCTCTGGCTCTACAGCAGCTCTGCTGAACTGGTTCTCTGCCTCTAGAGCAGCTCTGCCGACCTGGATCTTAGGCTCGAGAGCAGCTCTGCTGACCTTGTTCTTTGGCTCTAAAGCAGCTCTGCTGACCTGGTTCTCAAGCAGTTCTGCTGACCTGGTTCTCTGGCTCTAAAGCAGATCTGCTTACCTGGTTCTCTGACTCTAAAGCAGCTCTGCTGACCTGGTTCTTAGGCTTTAGAGCAGCTCTGCTGACCTGGTGTCTATGGCTCTACAGCATCTCTGCTGACCTGGTTCTCTGACTCTAAAGCAGGTCTGCTGACCTGGTTCTCTGGCTCTACGGCAGCTCTGCTGACCTGGTTCTCTCCCTTTAAAGCAGCTCTGCTGACCTGGTTCTCTGGCTCTAAAGCAGATCTGCTGACCTGGTTCTCTCCCTCTAAAGCAGCTCTGCTGACCTGGTTCTCTGGCTCTACGGCAGCTCTGCTGACCTGGTTCTCTGCCTCTAGAGCAGCTCTGCTGACCTGGTTCTTAGGCTCTAGAGCAGCTCTGCTGACCTGGTGTCTATGGCTCTACAGCAGCTCTGCTGACCTGGTTCTCTGACTCTAGAGAAGGTCTGTTGACCTGGGTCTTAGGCTCTAGAGCAGCTCTGTTGGCCTGGTTCTCTGGCTCTAAAGCAGCTCTGCTGACCTGGGTCTGTGGCTTTAAAGCAGCTCTGCTGACCTGGTTCTATGGCTCTAAAGCAGCTCTGCTGACCTGGTTCTCTGGCTTTGAAGCTGCTCTGCTGACCTGGCTCTCTGGCTCTAGAGCAGCTCTGCTGACCTGGTTCTCTCCCTCTAAAGCAGCTCTGCTGACCTGGTTCTCTGGCTCTAAAGCAGCTCTGCAGACCTAGTTTCTCTGGCTCTAGAGCAGCTCTGCTGACCCGTTTCTCTGGCTCTAAAGCAGCTCTTCTGACCTGGTTCTATGGCTCTAAAGCAGCTCTGCTGACCTAGTTCTCTCCCTCTAAAGTAGCTCTGCTGACCTGGTTCTCTGGCACTAAAGCTGCTCTGCTGACCTGGTGTCTCTGACGCTAAAGCAGCTCTGCTGACCTCGTTCTCTCCCTCTAAAGCAGCTCGGCTGACCTGGTTCTCTGGCTCTACTGCAGCTCTGCTGACCTGGTTCTCTCAGTCTAAAACAGCTCTGCTGACGTGGTTCTCTGGCTCTAAAGCAGATCTGCTGACCTGGTTCTCTCCCTCTAAAGCAGCTCTGCTGACCTGGTTCTCTGGCTCTACGGCAGCTCTGCTGACCTGGTTCTCTGCCTCTAGAGCAGCTCTGCTGACCTGGTTCTTAGGCTCTAGAGCAGCTCTGCTGACCTGGTTCTCTGGCTCTCAAGCAGCTCTGCTGACCTGATTCTCTGGCTCTAAAGCAACTCTGCTGACATGGTTCTATGGCTCTAAAGCAGCTCTGCTGACCCGGTTCTCTGGCTTTGAAGCTGCTCTGCTGGACTGGTGTATATGGCTCTACAGCAGCTCTGCTGACCTGCTTCTCTGTCTCTAAAGCAACTCTGCTGACCTGGTTCTCTGGCTCTAAAGCAGCTCTGCTGACCTGGTTCTATGGCTCTAAAGTAGCTCTGCTGACCTGGTTCTCTGGCTTTGAAGCTGCTCTGCTGACCTGGTTCTCTGGCTCTAGAGCAGCTCTGCTGACCTGGTTCTCTCCCTCTAAAGCAGCTCTGCTGACCTGGTTCTCTGACTCTAAAGCAGCTCTGCTGACTTGCTTTCTCTGGCTCTAAAGCAGCTCTGCAGACCTAGTTTCTCTGGCTCTAGAGCAGTTCTTCTGACCTGTTTCTCTGGCTCTAAAGCAGATCTTCTGACCTCGTTCTATGGCTCTAAAGCAGCTCTGCTGACCTGGTTCTCTGGCTCTACAATGGCTCTGCTGACCTGGTTCTGTTGCTCTAAAGCAGCTCTGCTGACCTGGTTCTCTGGCTCTAGAGCAGCGCTGCTAACCTGGTTCTCTGGCTCTAAAGCAGATCTTATGGCCTGGTTCTCTGGCTCAAAAGCAGCTCTGCTGACCTGGTTCTCAAGCAGTTCTGCTGACCTGGTTCTCTGCCTCTAGAGCAGCTCTGCCGACCTGGATCTTAGGCCCGAGAGCAGCTCTGCTGACCTTGTTCTCTGGCTCTAAAGCAGCTCTGCTGACCTGGTTCTCAAGCAGTTCTGCTGACCTGGTTCTCTGGCTCTAAAGCAGCTCTGTTTACCTGGTTCTCTGACTCTAAAGCAGCTCTGCTGACCTGGTTCTTAGGCTTTAGAGCAGCTCTGCTGACCTGGTTTCCATGGCACTACAGCAGCTCTGCTGACCTGGTTCTCTGGCTCTAGAGCTGCTCTGTTGACCTGGGTCTTAGGCTCTAGAGCAGCTCTGCTGACCTGGTTGTATGGCTGTGAGGCAGCTCTGCTGACCTGGTTCTCTGGCTCTAAAGCAGCTCTGCTGATCTGGTTCTATGGCTCTAAAGCAGCTCTGCTGACCTGGTTCTATGGCTCTAAAGCTGCTCTGCTGACCTGGTTCTGTGGCTTTGAAACAGCTCTGCTGACCTGGTTCTCTGGCTCTAGAGCAGGTCAGCTGACCTGGTTCTCTCCCTCTAAAGTAGCTCTGCTGACCTGGTTCTCTGGCACTAAAGCAGCTCTGCTGACCTGGTGTCTCTGGTTCTAAAGCAGCTCTGCTGACCTGGTTCTCTCCCTCTAAAGCAGGTCTGCTGACCTGGTTCTCTGGCTCTACGGCAGCTCTCCTGACCTGGATCTCTCCCTTTAAAGCAGCTCTGCTGACCTGGTTCTCTGCCTCTAAAGCAGATCTGCTGACCTGGTTCTCTCCCTCTGAAGCAGCTCTGCTGACCTGGTTCTCTGGCTCTACGGCAGCTCTGCTGACCTGGTTCTCTGCCTCTAGAGGAGCTCTGCTGACCTGGTTCTTAGCTATAGAGCAGCACTGCTGACCTGGTGTCTATGGCTCTAAAACAGCTCTGCTGACCTGGTTCTGTGGCTCTAAAGAAGCTCTGCTGAGCTAGTTCTCTGGCTCTACAGCAGCTCTGCTGACCTGGTTCTCTGAATCTACAGCAGTTCTGATGACCTGTTTCTCTGGCTCTAAAGAGGCTCTGCTGACCTGGTTCTCTGGCTCTAGAGCAGCTCTGCTGACCTGGTTCTATGGCTGTAAAGAATCTCCTCTGAACTGGTTCTCTGGCTCTACAGCAGCTCTGCTGAACTGGTTCTCTGCCTCTAGAGCAGCTCTGCCGACCTGGATCTTAGGCTCGAGAGCAGCTCTGCTGACCTTGTTCTTTGGCTCTAAAGCAGCTCTGCTGACCTGGTTCTCAAGCAGTTCTGCTGACCTGGTTCTCTGGCTCTAAAGCAGATCTGCTTACCTGGTTCTCTGACTCTAAAGCAGCTCTGCTGACCTGGTTCTTAGGCTTTAGAGCAGCTCTGCTGACCTGGTGTCTATGGCTCTACAGCATCTCTGCTGACCTGGTTCTCTGACTCTAAAGCAGGTCTGCTGACCTGGTTCTCTGGCTCTACAGCAGCTCTGCTGACCTGGTTCTCTCCCTTTAAAGCAGCTCTGCTGACCTGGTTCTCTGGCTCTAAAGCAGATCTGCTGACCTGGTTCTCTCCCTCTAAAGCAGCTCTGCTGACCTGGTTCTCTGGCTCTACGGCAGCTCTGCTGACCTGGTTCTCTGCCTCTAGAGCAGCTCTGCTGACCTGGTTCTTAGGCTCTAGAGCAGCTCTGCTGACCTGGTGTCTATGGCTCTACAGCAGCTCTGCTGACCTGGTTCTCTGACTCTAGAGAAGGTCTGTTGACCTGGGTCTTAGGCTCTAGAGCAGCTCTGTTGGCCTGGTTCTCTGGCTCTAAAGCAGCTCTGCTGACCTGGGTCTGTGGCTTTAAAGCAGCTCTGCTGACCTGGTTCTATGGCTCTAAAGCAGCTCTGCTGACCTTGTTCTCTGGCTTTGAAGCTGCTCTGCTGACCTGGCTCTCTGGCTCTAGAGCAGCTCTGCTGACCTGGTTCTCTCCCTCTAAAGCAGCTCTGCTGACCTGGTTCTCTGGCTCTAAAGCAGCTCTGCAGACCTAGTTTCTCTGGCTCTAGAGCAGCTCTGCTGACCCGTTTCTCTGGCTCTAAAGCAGCTCTTCTGACCTGGTTCTATGGCTCTAAAGCAGCTCTGCTGACCTTGTTCTCTGGCTCTACAATGGCTCTGCTGACCTGGTTCTGTTGCTCTAAAGCAGCTCTGCAGACCTGGTTCTCTGGCTCTAGAGCAGCTCTGCTAACCTGGTTCTCTGGCTCTAGAGCAGATCTGCTGTCCTGGGTCTTAGGCTCTAGAGCAGCTCTGCTGACCTGGTTCTCTGGCTCTACAATGGCTCTGCTGACCTGGTTCTCTGGCTCTAAAGCAGCTCTACTGACCTGATGTTTCTCTGGCTCTAAAACAGCTCTGCTGACCTGGTCCTGTGGCTCTAAAGAAGCTCTGCTGACATAGTTCTCTGGCTCTACAGCAGCTCTGCTGAACTGGTTCTCTGGCTCTAAAGAGGCTCTGCTGACCTGGTTCTCTGGCTCTAGAGCAGCTCTGCTGACCTGGTGTCTATGGCTCTACAGCAGCTCTGCTGACCTGGTTCTCTGACTCTAGAGCAGCTCTTTTGACCTGGGTCTTAGGCTCTAGAGCAGCTCTGCTGACCTGCTTCTCTGGCTCTAAAGCAGCTCTGCTGACCTGGTTCTCTGGCTCTAAAGCAGTTCTGCTGACCTGGTTCTACGGCTCTAAAGCAGCTCTGCTGACCTGGTTCTCTGGCTTTGAAGCTGCTCTGCTGACCTGGTTCTCTGGCTCTAGAGCAGATCTGCTGACCTGGTTCTCTCCCTCGAAAGCAGCTCTGCTGACCTGGTTCTCTGACTCTAAAGCAGCTCTGCTGACTTGGTTTCTCTGGCTCTAAAGCAGCTCTGCAGACCTAGTTTCTCTGGCTCTAGAGCAGCTCTGCTGACCTGTTTCTCTGGCTCTAAAGCAGATCTTCTGACCTGGTCTATGGCTCTAAACCAGCTCTGCTGACGTGGTTCTCTGGCTCTACAATGGCTCTGCTGACCTGGTTCTGTTGCTCTAAAGCAGCTCTGCTGACCTGGTTCTCTGGCTCTAAAGCAGCTCTGCTGACCTGGTTCTATGGCTCTAAAGCAGCTCTGCTGACCTGGTTCTCTGGCTTTGAAGCTGCTCTGCTGATCTGGCTCTCTGGCTCTAGAGCAGCTCTGCTGACCTGGTTCTCTCCCTCTAAAGCAGCTCTGCTGACCTGGTTCTCTGGCTCTAAAACAGCTCTGCTGACTTGGCTTCTCTGGCCCTAATGCAGCTCTGCAGACCTAGTTTCTCTGGCTCTAGAGCAGCTCTGCTGACCTGTTTCTCTGGCTCTAAAGCAGCTCTTCTGACCTGGTTCTATGGCTCTAAAGCAGCTCTGCTGACCTGGTTCTCTGGCTCTACAATGGCTATGCTGACCTGGTTCTGTTGCTTTAAAGCAGCTCTGCAGACCTGGTTCTCTGGCTCTAGAGCAGCTCTGCTAACCTGGTTCTCTGGCTCTAAAGCAAATCTTCTTGCCTGGTTCTCTAGCTCTAAAGCAGCTCTGCTGACTTGGTTCTCTGGATCTAGAGCAGCTCTGCTGTCCTGGATCTTAGGCTCTACAGCAGCTCTGCTGAACTGGTTCTCTGCCTCTAGAGCAGCTCTGCCGACATGGATCTTAGGCTCGAGAGCAGCTCTGCAGACCTTGTTCTCTGGCTCTAAAGCAGCTCTGCTGACCTGGTTCTCAAGCAGTTCTGCTGACCTGGTTCTCTGGCTCTAAAGCAGCTCTGCTTACCTGGTTCTCTGACTCTAAAGCAGCTCTGCTGACCTGGTTCTTAGGCTTTAGAGCAGCTCTGCTGACCTGGTTTCTATGGCTCTACAGCAGCTCTGCTGACCTGGTTCTCTGGCTCTAGAGCTGCTCTGTTGACCTGGGTCTAATGCTCTAGAGCAGCTCTGCTGACCTGGTTGTATGGCTGTGAGGCAGCTCTGCTGACCTGGTTCTCTGGCTCTAAAGGAACTCTGCTGACCTGGTTCTATGGCTCTAAAGCAGCTCTGCTGACCTGGTTCTATGGCTCTAAAGCTGATCTGCTGACCTGGTTCTGTGGCTTTGAAACAGCTCTGCTGACCTGGTTCTCTGGCTCTAGAGCAGGTCAGCTGACCTGGTTCTCTCCCTCTAAAGTAGCTCTGCTGACCTAGTTCTCTGGCACTAAAGCAGCTCTGCTGACCTGGTGTCTCTGGTGCTAAAGCAGCTCTGCTGACCTGGTTCTCTCCCTCTAAAGCAGGTCTGCTGACCTGGTTCTCTGGCTCTACGGCAGCTCTGCTGACCTGGTTCTCTCCCTTTAAAGCAGCTCTGCTGACCTGGTTCTCTGGCTCTAAAGCAGATCTGCTGACCTGGTTCTCTCCCTCTAAAGCAGCTCTGCTGACCTTGTTCTCTGGCTCTACGGCAGCTCTGCTGACCTGGTTCTCTGCCTCTAGAGCAGCTCTGCTGACCTGGTTCTTAGGCTCTAGAGCAGCTCTGCTGACCTGGTGTCTATGGCTCTACAGCAGCTCTGCTGACCTGGTTCTCTGACTCTAGAGCAGGTCTGTTGACCTGGGTCTTAGGCTCTAGAGCAGCTCTGCTGGCCTGGTTCTCTGGCTCTAAAGCAGCTCTGCTGACCTGGGTCTCTGGCTCTAAAGCAGCTCTGCTGACCTGGTTCTATGGCTCTAAAGCAGCTCTGCTGACCTGGTTCTCTGGCTTTGAAGCTGCTCTGCTGACCTGGCTCTCTGGCTCTAGAGCAGCTCTGCTGACCTGGATCTCTCCCTCTAAAGCAGCTCTGCTGACCTGGTTCTCTGGCTCTACGGCAGCTCCTCTGACCTGGTTCTCTGCCTCTAGAGGAGCTCTGCTGACCTGGTTCTTAGGCTATAGAGCAGCACTGCTGACCTGGTGTCTATGGCTCTAAAACAGCTCTGCTGACCTGGTTCTGTGGCTCTAAAGAAGCTCTGCTGAGCTAGTTCTCTGGCTCTACAGCAGCTCTGCTGACCTGGTTCTCTGAATCTACAGCAGTTCTGATGACCTGTTTCTCTGGCTCTAAAGAGGCTCTGCTGACCTGGTTCTCTGGCTCTAGAGCAGCTCTGCTGACCTGGTTCTATGGCTGTAAAGAATCTCCTCTGAACTGGTTCTCTGGCTCTACAGCAGCTCTGCTGAACTGGTTCTCTGCCTCTAGAGCAGCTCTGCCGACCTGGATCTTAGGCTCGAGAGCAGCTCTGCTGACCTTGTTCTCTGGCTCTAAAGCAGCTCTGCTGACCTGGTTCTCAAGCAGTTCTGCTGACCTGGTTCTCTGGCTCTAAAGCAGATCTGCTTACCTGGTTCTCTGACTCTAAAGCAGCTCTGCTGACCTGGTTCTTAGGCTTTAGAGCAGCTCTGCTGACCTGGTGTCTATGGCTCTACAGCAGCTCTGCTGACCTGGTTCTCTGACTCTAAAGCAGGTCTGCTGACCTGGTTCTCTGGCTCTACGGCAGCTCTGCTGACCTGGTTCTCTCC
This sequence comes from Triturus cristatus, assembly GCF_964204655.1. Lineage (NCBI taxonomy): Eukaryota > Metazoa > Chordata > Amphibia > Caudata > Salamandridae > Triturus > Triturus cristatus. Next base: position 1,163,459,816 of record NC_140579.1, read on the forward strand.
CTTTAAAGCAGCTCTGCTGACCTGGTTCTCTGGCTCTAAAGCAGATCTGCTGACCTGGTTCTCTCCCTCTAAAGCAGCTCTGCTGACCTGGTTCTCTGGCTCTACAGCAGCTCTGCTGACCTGGTTCTCTGCCTCTAGAGCAGCTCTGCTGACCTGGTTCTTAGGCTCTAGAGCAGCTCTGCTGACCTGGTGTCTATGGCTCTACAGCAGCTCTGCTGACCTGGTTCTCTGACTCTAGAGAAGGTCTGTTGACCTGGGTCTTAGGCTCTAGAGCAGCTCTGTTGGCCTGGTTCTCTGGCTCTAAAGCAGCTCTGCTGACCTGGGTCTATGGCTTTAAAGCAGCTCTGCTGACCTGGTTCTATGGCTCTAAAGCAGCTCTGCTGACCTGGTTCTCTGGCTTTGAAGCTGCTCTGCTGACCTGGCTCTCTGGCTCTAGAGCAGCTCTGCTGACCTGGTTCTCTCCCTCTAAAGCAGCTCTGCTGACCTGGTTCTCTGGCTCTAAAGCAGCTCTGCAGACCTAGTTTCTCTGGCTCTAGAGCAGCTCTGCTGACCCGTTTCTCTGGCTCTAAAGCAGCTCTTCTGACCTGGTTCTATGGCTCTAAAGCAGCTCTGCTGACCTAGTTCTCTGGCTCTACAATGGCTCTGCTGACCTGGTTCTGTTGCTGTAAAGCAGCTCTGCAGACCTGGTTCTCTGGCTCTAGAGCAGCTCTGCTAACCTGGTTCTCTGGCTCTACAGCATATCTGCTTGCCTGGTTCTCTGGCTCTAAAGCAGCTCTGCTAACCTGGTTCTCTGGCTCTAGAGCAGATCTGCTGTCCTGGGTCTTAGGCTCTAGAGCAGCTCTGCTGACCTGGTTCTCTGGCTCTACAATGGCTCTGCTGACCTGGTTCTCTGGCTCTAAAGCAGCTCTACTGACCTGATGTTTCTCTGGCTCTAAAACAGCTCTGCTGACCTGGTCCTGTGGCTCTAAAGAAGCTCTGCTGACATAGTTCTCTGGCTCTACAGCAGCTCTGCTGAACTGGTTCTCTGGCTCTAAAGAGGCTCTGCTGACCTGGTTCTCTGGCTCTAGAGCAGCTCTGCTGACCTGGTGTCTATGGCTCTACAGCAGCTCTGCTGACCTGGTTCTCTGACTCTAGAGCAGCTCTTTTGACCTGGGTCTTAGGCTCTAGAGCAGCTCTGATGACCTGCTTCTCTGGCTCTAAAGCAGCTCTGCTGACCTGGTTCTCTGGCTCTAAAGCAGCTCTGCTGACCTGGTTCTACGGCTCTAAAGCAGCTCTGCTGACCTGGTTCTCTGGCTTTGAAGCTGCTCTGCTGACCTGGTTCTCTGGCTCTAGAGCAGATCTGCTGACCTGGTTCTCTCCCTCGAAAGCAGCTCTGCTGACCTGGTTCTCTGACTCTAAAGCAGCTCTGCTGACTTGGTTTCTCTGGCTCTAAAGCAGCTCTGCAGACCTAGTTTCTCTGGCTCTAGAGCAGCTCTGCTGACCTGTTTCTCTGGCTCTAAAGCAGATCTTCTGACCTGGTCTATGGCTCTAAACCAGCTCTGCTGACGTGGTTCTCTGGCTCTACAATGGCTCTGCTGACCTGGTTCTGTTGCTCTAAAGCAGCTCTGCTGACCTGGTTCTCTGGCTCTAAAGCAGCTCTGCTGACCTGGTTCTATGGCTCTAAAGCAGCTCTGCTGACCTGGTTCTCTGGCTTTGAAGCTGCTCTGCTGATCTGGCTCTCTGGCTCTAGAGCAGCTCTGCAGACCTAGTTTCTCTGGCTCTAGAGCAGCTCTGCTGACCTGTTTCTCTGGCTCTAAAGCAGCTCTTCTGACCTGGTTCTATGGCTCTAAAGCAGCTCTGCTGACCTGGTTCTCTGGCTCTACAATGGCTATGCTGACCTGGTTCTGTTGCTCTAAAGCAGCTCTGCAGACCTGGTTCTCTGGCTCTAGAGCAGCTCTGCTAACCTGGTTCTCTGGCTCTAAAGCAAATCTTCTTGCCTGGTTCTCTAGCTCTAAAGCAGCTCTGCTGACTTAGTTCTCTGGATCTAGAGCAGCTCTGCTGTCCTGGATCTTAGGCTCTACAGCAGCTCTGCTGAACTGGTTCTCTGCCTCTAGAGCAGCTCTGCCGACATGGATCTTAGGCTCGAGAGCAGCTCTGCAGACCTTGTTCTCTGGCTCTAAAGCAGCTCTGCTGACCTGGTTCTCAAGCAGTTCTAGCTGACCTGGTTCTCTGGCTCTAAAGCAGCTCTGCTTACCTGGTTCTCTGACTCTAAAGCAGCTCTGCTGACCTGGTTCTTAGGCTTTAGAGCAGCTCTGCTGACCTGGTTTCTATGGCTCTACAGCAGCTCTGCTGACCTGGTTCTCTGGCTCTAGAGCTGCTCTGTTGACCTGGGTCTTATGCTCTAGAGCAGCTCTGCTGACCTGGTTGTATGGCTGTGAGGCAGCTCTGCTGACCTGGTTCTCTGGCTCTAAAGGAACTCTGCTGACCTGGTTCTATGGCTCTAAAGCAGCTCTGCTGACCTGGTTCTATGGCTCTAAAGCTGATCTGCTGACCTGGTTCTGTGGCTTTGAAACAGCTCTGCTGACCTGGTTCTCTGGCTCTAGAGCAGGTCAGCTGACCTGGTTCTCTCCCTCTAAAGTAGCTCTGCTGACCTAGTTCTCTGGCACTAAAGCAGCTCTGCTGACCTGGTGTCTCTGGTGCTAAAGCAGCTCTGCTGACCTGGTTCTCTCCCTCTAAAGCAGGTCTGCTGACCTGGTTCTCTGGCTCTACGGCAGCTCTGCTGACCTGGTTCTCTCCCTTTAAAGCAGCTCTGCTGACCTGGTTCTCTGGCTCTAAAGCAGATCTGCTGACCTGGTTCTCTCCCTCTAAAGCAGCTCTGCTGACCTTGTTCTCTGGCTCTACGGCAGCTCTGCTGACCTGGTTCTCTGCCTCTAGAGCAGCTCTGCTGACCTGGTTCTTAGGCTCTAGAGCAGCTCTGCTGACCTGGTGTCTATGGCTCTACAGCAGCTCTGCTGACCTGGTTCTCTGACTCTAGAGCAGGTCTGTTGACCTGGGTCTTAGGCTCTAGAGCAGCTCTGCTGGCCTGGTTCTCTGGCTCTAAAGCAGCTCTGCTGACCTGGGTCTCTGGCTCTAAAGCAGCTCTGCTGACCTGGTTCTATGGCTCTAAAGCAGCTCTGCTGACCTGGTTCTCTGGCTTTGAAGCTGCTCTGCTGACCTGGCTCTCTGGCTCTAGAGCAGCTCTGCTGACCTGGATCTCTCCCTCTAAAGCAGCTCTGCTGACCTGGTTCTCTGGCTCTAAAGCAGCTCTGCAGACCTAGTTTCTCTGGCTCTAGAGCAGCTCTGCTGGCCTGTTTCTCTGGCTCTAAAGCAGCTCTTCTGACCTGGTTCTATGGCTCTAAAGCAGCTCTGCTGACCTGGTTCTCTGGCTCTACAATGGCTCTGCTGACCTGGTTCTGTTGCTCTAAAGCAGCTCTGCAGACCTGGTTCTCTGGCTCTAGAGCAGCTCTGCTAACCTGGTTCTCTGGCTCTAAAGCATATCTTCTTGCCTGGTTCTCTGGCTCTAAAGCAGCTCTGCTGACCTGGTTCTCTGGCTCTAGAGCAGCTCTGCTGTCCTGGGTCTTAGGCTCTAGAGCAGCTCTGCTGACCTGGTTCTCTGGCTCTACAATGGCTCTGCTGACCTGGTTCTCTGGCTCTAACGCAGCTCTGCTGACCTGATGTTTCTCTGGCTCTAAAACAGCTCTGCTGACCTTGTCCTGTGGCTCTAAAGAAGCTCTGCTGACCTAGTTCTCTGGCTCTACAGCAGCTCTGCTGAGCTGGTTCTCTGGCTCTAAAGAGGCTCTGCTGACCTGGTTCTCTGGCTCTAGAGCAGCTCTGCTGACCTGGTGTCTATGGCTCTACAGCAGCTCTGCTGACCTGGTTCTCTGACTCTAGAGCAGCTCTGTTGACCTAGGTCTTAGGCTCTAGAGCAGCTCTGCTGACCTGCTGCTCTGGCTCTAAAGCAGCTCTGCTGACCTGGTTCTCTGGCTCTAAAGCAGCTCTGCTGACCTGGTTCTATGGCTCTAAAGCAGCTCTGCTGGCCTGGTTCTCTGGCTTTGAAGCTGCTCTGCTGACCTGGTTCTCTGACTCTAGAGCAGCTCTGCTGACCTGGTTCTCTCCCTCGAAAGCAGCTCTGCTGACCTGGTTCTCTGACTCAAAAGCAGCACTGCTGACTTGGTTTCTCTGGCTCTAAAGCGGCTCTGCAGACCTAGTTTCTCTGGCTCTAGAGCAGCTCTGCTGACCTGGTTCTCTGGCTCTAAAGCATATATTCTTGCCTGGTTCTCTGGCTCTAAAGCAGCTCTGCTGACCTGGTTCTCTGGCTCTAGAGCACCTCTGCTGTCCTGGGTCTTAGGCTCTAGAGCAGCTCTGCTGACCTGGTTCTCTGGCTCTACAATGGCTCTGCTGACCTGGTTATCTGGCTCTAACGCAGCTCTGCTGACCTGATGTTTCTCTGGCTCTAAAACAGCTCTGCTGACCTGGTCCTGTGGCTCTAAAGAAGCTCTGCTGACCTAGTTCTCTGGCTCTACAGCAGCTCTGCTGAGCTGGTTCTCTGGCTATAGAGCAGCTCTGCTGACCTGGTGTCTATGGCTCTACAGCAGCTCTGCTGACCTGGTTCTCTGACTCTAGAGCAGCTCTGTTGACCTGGGTCTTAGGCTCTAGAGCAGCTCTGCTGACCTGCTGCTCTGGCTCTAAAGCAGCTCTGCTGACCTGGTTATCTGGCTCTAAAGCAGCTCTGCTGACCTGGTTCTATGGCTCTAAAGCAGCTCTGCTGACCTGGTTCTCTGGCTTTGAAGCTGCTCTGCTGACCTGGTTCTCTGGCTCTAGAGCAGCTCTGCTGACCTGGTTCTCTCACTCGAAAGCAGCTCTGCTGACCTGGTTCTCTGACTCAAAAGCAGCTCTGCTGACTTGGTTTCTCTGGCTCTAAAGCAGCTCTGCAGACCTAGTTTCTCTGGCTCTAGAGCAGCTCTGCTGACCTGTTTCTCTGGCTCTAAACCAATTCTTCTGACCTGGTCTATGGCTCTAAAGCAGCTCTGCTGACCTGGTTCTCTGGCTCTACAACGGCTCTGCTGACCTGGTTCTGTTGCTCTAAAGCAGCACTGCTGACCTAGTTCTCTGGCTCTAAAGCAGCTCTGCTGACCTGGTTCTATGGCTCTAAAGCAGCTCTGCTGACCTGGTTCTCTCCCTCAAAAGCAGCTCTGCTGACTTGGTTTCTCTGGCTCTAAAGCAGCTCTGCAGACCTAGTTTCTCTGGCTCTAGAGCAGCTCTGCTGACCTGTTTCTCTGGCTCTAAACCAATTCTTCTGACCTGGTCTATGGCTCTAAAGCAGCTCTGCTGACCTGGTTTTCTGGCTCTACAACGGCTCTGCTGACCTGGTTCTGTTGCTCTAAAGCAGCACTGCTGACCTGGTTCTCTGGCTTTGAAGCTGCTCTGCTGACCTGGCTCTCTGGCTCTAGAGCAGATCTGCTGACCTGGTTCTCTCCCTCTAAATCAGCTCTGCTGACCTGGTTCTCTGGCTCTAAAACAGCTCTGCTGACTTGGTTTCTCTGGCCCTAATGCAGCTCTGCAGACCTAGTTTCTCTGGCTCTAGAGCAGCTCTGCTGACCTGTTTCTCTGGCTCTAAAGCAGCTCTTCTGACCTGGTTCTATGGCTCTAAAGCAAATCTTCGTGCCTGGTTCTCTGGCTCTAAAGCAGCTCTGCTGACCTGGTTCTCTGGATCTAGAGCAGCTCTGCTGTCCTGGTTCTCTGGCTCTACAATGGCTCTGCTGAACTGGTTCTCTGCCTCTAGAGCAGCTCTGCTGACCTGGTTCTTAGGCTCGAGAGCAGCTCTGCTGACCTGGTTCTCTGGCTCTAAAGCAGCTCTGCTGACCTGGTTCTCAAGCATTCTGCTGACCTGGTTCTCTGGCTCTAAAGCAGCTCTGCTTACCTGGTTCTCTGACTCTAAAGCAGCTCTGCTGACCTGGTTCTATGGCTGTAAAGCGGCTCTGCTGACATGGTTCTCTGGCTCTAAAGCAGCTCTGCTGACCTTGTTCTCTGGCTGTGGAGCAGCCCTGCTGGCCTGGTTCTCTGCCTTTAGAGCAGCTCTGCTGACCTGGTTTCTATGGCTCTAAAGCAGCTCTGTTGACCTGTTTCTCTGACTCTAAAGCAACTCTGCTGACCTGGTTCTTTCCCTCTAAAGCAGCTCTGCTGACCTGGTTATCTGGCTCTAAAGCAGCTCTGCTGACCTGGTTCTCCCCCTCTAAAGCAGCTCTGCTGACCTGGTTCTCTTGCTCTAAAGCAGCTCTGCTGACCTGGTTCTTAGGCGCTAGAGCAGCTGTGCTGACCTGGTTCTCTCCCTCTAAAGCAGCTCTGCTGACCTGGTTCTCTAGCTCTACGGCAGCTCTGCTGACCTTGATCTCTGCCTCTAGAGCAGCTCTGCTGACCTGGTTCTTAGGCTCTAGAGCAGCTGCATTGACCTGGTTTCTATGGCTCTACAGCAGCTCTGCTGACCTGGTTCTCTGGCTTTGAAGAATCTCTGCTGACCGGGTTCTCTGGCTTTGAAGAATCTCTGCTGACCGGGTTCTCTGGCTCTAGAGCAGCTCTGCTGACCTGGTTCTCTCCCTCTAAAGCAGCTCTGCTGACCTGGTTCTTTCGCTCTAAAGCAGCTCTGCTGACCTGGTTCGCTGGCTCTACAATGGCTCTGCTGACCTGGTTCTGTTGCTCTAAAGCAGCTCTGCTGACCTGGTTCTCTGGCTCTAGAGCAGCTCTGCTAACCTGGTTCTCTGGCTCTAAAGCAGATCTGCTGGCATGGTTCACTGGCTCTAAAGCAGCTCTGCTGACCTGGTTCTCTGCCTGTAGAGCAGCTCTGCTGTCCTGGTTCTTAGGCTCTAGAGCAGCTTTGCTGACCTGGCTCTCTGGCTCTACAACGGCTCTGCTGACCTGGTTCTCTGGCTCTAAAGCAGCTCTGCTGACCTGGTGGTTCTCTGGCTCTAAAACAGCTCTGCTGACCTGGTTCTGTGGCTCTAAAGACGCTCTCCTGACCTAGTTCTCTGGCTCTACAGTAGCTCTGCTGACCTGGTTCTCTGGCTCTACAGCAGTTCTGATGACCTGATTCTCTGGCTCTAAAGAGGCTCTGCTGACCTGGTTCTATGGCTTTAAAGCAGCTCTGCTGACCTGGTTCTCTGGCTTTGAAGAATCTCTGCTGACCGGGTTCTCTGGCTCTAAATCAGCTCTGCTGACCTGGTTCTTTGGCTCTAAAGCAGCTCTGCTGACCTGGTTTCTCTGGCTCTAAAGCAGCTCTGCTGACCTGGTTCTCTGGCTCTAAAGCAGCTCTGCTGACCTGGTTCTATGGCTCTAAAGCAGCTCTGCTGACCTGGTTCTTTGGCTCTAAAGCAGCTCTGCTGACCTGGTTTCTCTGGCTCTAAAGCAGCTCTGCTGACCTGGTTCTCTGGCTCTAAAGCAGCTCTTCTGACCTGGTTCGGTGGCTCTAAAGCAGCTCTGCTGACCTGGTTCTCTGGCTCTACAATGGCTCTGCTGACCTGGTTCTGTTGCTCTAAAGCAGCTCTTCTGACCTTGTTCTATGGCTCTAAAGCAAATCTTCGTGCCTGGTTCTCTGGCTCTAAAGCAGCTCTGCTGACCTGGTTCTCTGGATCTAGAGCAGCTCTGCTGTCCTGGATCTTAGGCTCTACAGCAGCTCTGCTGACCTGGTTCTCTGGCTCTACAATGGCTCTGCTGAACTGGTTCTCTGCCTCTAGAGCAGCTCTGCTGACCTGGTTCTTAGGCTCGAGAGCAGCTCTGCTGACCTGGTTCTCTGGCTCTAAAGCAGCTCTGCTGACCTGGTTCTCAAGCATTCTGCTGACCTGGTTCTCTGGCTCTAAAGCAGCTCTGCTTACCTGGTTCTCTGACTCTAAAGCAGCTCTGCTGACCTGGTTCTATGGCTGTAAAGCGGCTCTGCTGACATAGTTCTCTGGCTCTAAAGCAGCTCTGCTGACCTTGTTCTCTGGCTGTGGAGCAGCCCTGCTGGCCTGGTTCTCTGCCTTTAGAGCAGCTCTGCTGACCTGGTTTCTATGGCTCTAAAGCAGCTCTGCTGACCTGTTTCTCTGACTCTAAAGCAACTCTGCTGACCTGGTTCTTTCCCTCTAAAGCAGCTCTGCTGACCTGGTTCTCTGGCTCTAAAGCAGCTCTGCTGACCTGGTTCTCCCCCTCTAAAGCAGCTCTGCTGACCTGGTTCTCTGGCTCTACGACAGCTCTGCTGACCTTGTTCTCTCCCTCTAAAGCAGCTCTGCTGACCTGGTTCTCTTGCTCTAAAGCAGCTCTGCTGACCTGGTTCTTAGGCGCTAGAGCAGCTGTGCTGACCTGGTTCTCTCCCTCTAAAGCAGCTCTGCTGACCTGGTTCTCTAGCTCTACGGCAGCTCTGCTGACCTTGATCTCTGCCTCTAGAGCAGCTCTGCTGACCTGGTTCTTAGGCTCTAGAGCAGCTGCATTAACCTGGTTTCTATGGCTCTACAGCAGCTCTGCTGACCTGGTTCTCTGACTCTAGAGCAGCTCTGTTGACCTGGGTCTTAGGCTCTAGAGCAGCTCTGCTGACCTGGTTCTCTGCCTCTAAAGCAGCTCTGCTGACCTGGTTCTCTGGCTTTGAAGAATCTCTGCTGACCGGGTTCTCTGGCTCTAGAGCAGCTCTGCTGACCGGGTTCTCTCCCTCTAAAGCAGCTCTGCTGACCTGGTTCTTTCGCTCTAAAGCAGCTCTGCTGACCTGGTTCGCTGGCTCTACAATGGCTCTGCTGACCTGGTTCTGTTGCTCTAAAGCAGCTCTGCTGACCTGGTTCTCTGGCTCTAGAGCAGCTCTGCTAACCTGGTTCTCTGGCTCTAAAGCAGATCTGCTGGCATGGTTCACTGGCTCTAAAGCAGCTCTGCTGACCTGGTTCTCTGCCTGTAGAGCAGCTCTGCTGTCCTGGTTCTTAGGCTCTAGAGCAGCTTTGCTGACCTGGTTCTCTGGCTCTACAACGGCTCTGCTGACCTGGTTCTCTGGCTCTAAAGCAGCTCTGCTGACCTGGTGGTTCTCTGGCTCTAAAACAGCTCTGCTTACCTGGTTCTGTGGCTCTAAAGACGCTCTCCTGACCTAGTTCTCTGGCTCTACAGTAGCTCTGCTGACCTGGTTCTCTGGCTCTACAGCAGTTCTGATGACCTGATTCTCTGGCTCTAAAGAGGCACTGCTGACCTGGTTCTATGGCTTTAAAGCAGCTCTGCTGACCTGGTTCTCTGGCTTTGAAGAATCTCTGCTGACCGGGTTCTCTGGCTCTAAATCAGCTCTGCTGACCTGGTTCTTTGGCTCTAAAGCAGCTCTGCTGACCTGGTTTCTCTGGCTCTAAAGCAGCTCTGCTGACCTGGTTCTCTGGCTCTAAAGCAGCTCTGCTGACCTGGTTCTATGGCTCTAAAGCAGCTCTGCTAACCTGGTTCTCTGGCTTTGAAGAATCTCTGCTGACCGGGTTCTCTGGCTCTAAATCAGCTCTGCTGACCTGGTTCTTTGGCTCTAAAGCAGCTCTGCTGACCTGGTTTCTCTGGCTCTAAAGCAGCTCTGCTGACGTGGTTCTCTGGCTCTAAAGCAGCTCTTCTGACCTGGTTCGGTGGCTCTAAAGCAGCTCTGCTGACCTGGTTCTCTGGCTCTACAATGGCTCTGCTGACCTGGTTCTGTTGCTCTAAAGCAGCTCTGGTGACCTGGTTCTCTGGCTCTAGAGCAGCTCTGCTAACCTGGTTCTCTGGCTCTAAAGCAGATCTGTTGGCATGGTTCACTGGCTCTAAAGCAGCTCTGCTGACCGGGTTCTCTGCCTGTAGAGCAGCTCTGCTGTCCTGGTTCTCTGGCTCTACAACGGCTCTGCTGACCTGGTTCTCTGGCTCTAAAGCAGCTCTGCTGACCTGGTAGTTCTCTAGCTCTAAAACAGCTCTGCTGACCTGGTTCTGTGGCTCTAAAGACGCTCTCCTGACCTAGTTCTCTGGCTCTACAGCAGCTCTGCTGACCTGGTTCTCTGGCTCTACAGCAGTTCTGATGACCTGGTTCTCTGGCTCTAAAGAGGCTCTGCTGACCTGGTTCTCTGGCTCTAGAGCAGCTCTGCTGACCTGGTTCTATGGCTGTAAAGAATCTCCTCTGAACTGGTTCTCTGGCTCTACAGCAGCTCTGCTGAACTGGTTCTCTGCCTCTAGAGCAGCTCTGCTGACCTGGTTCTTAGGCTCGAGAGCAGCTCTGCTAACCTTGTTCTCTGGCTCTAAGGCAGCTCTGCTGACCTGGTTATCAAGCAGTTCTGCTGACCTGGTTCTCTGGCTCTAAAGCAGCTCTGCTTACCTGGTTCTCTGACTCTAAAACAGCTCTGCTGACCTGGTTCTTAGGCTTTAGAGCAGCTCTGCTGACCTGGTTTCTATGGCTCTACAGCAGCTCTGCTGACCTGGTTCTCTGGCTCTAGAGCAGCTCTGCTGACCTGTTTCTCTGGCTCTAAACCAGATCTTCTGACCTGGTCTATGGCTCTAAAGCAGCTCTGCTGACCTGGTTCTCTGGCTCTACAACGGCTCTGCTGACCTGGTTCTGTTGCTCTAAAGCAGCTCTGCTGACCTCTTTCTCTGGCTTTGAAGCTGCTCTGCTGACCTGGCTCTCTGGCTCTAGAGCAGCTCTGCTGACCTGGTTATCTCCCTCTAAATCAGCTCTGCTGACCTGGTTCTCTGGCTCTAAAACAGCTCTGCTGACTTGGTTTCTCTGGCCCTAATGCAGCTCTGCAGACCTAGTTTCTCTGGCTCTAGAGCAGCTCTGCTGACCTGTTTCTCTGGCTCTAAAGCAGCTCTTCTGACCTGGTTCTATGGCTCTAAAGCAAATCTTCGTGCCTGGTTCTCTGGCTCTAAAGCAGCTCTGCTGACCTGGTTCTCTGGATCTAGAGCAGCTCTGCTGTCCTGGATCTTAGGCTCTACAGCAGCTCTGCTGACCTGGTTCTCTGGCTCTACAATGGCTCTGCTGAACTGGTTCTCTGCCTCTAGAGCAGCTCTGCTGACCTGGTTTTTAGGCTCAAGAGCAGCTCTGCTGACCTGGTTCTCTGGCTCTAAAGCAGCTCTGCTGACCTGGTTCTCAAGCATTCTGCTGACCTGGTTCTCTGGCTCTTAAGCGGCTCTGCTTACCTGGTTCTCTGACTCTAAAGCAGCTCTGCTGACCTGGTTCTATGGCTGTAAAGCGGCTCTGCTGACATGGTTCTCTGGCTCTAAAGCAGCTCTGCTGACCTTGTTCTCTGGCTTTAGAGCAGCTCTGATGACCTGGTTTCTATGGCTCTAAAGCAGCTCTGCTGACCTGTTTCTCTGACTCTAAAGCAACGCTGCTGACCTGGTTCTCTCCCTCTAAAGCAGCTCTGCTGACCTGGTTCTCTGGCTCTAAAGCAGCTCTGCTGACCTGGTTCTCACCCCTCTAAAGCAGCTCTGCTGACCTGGTTCTCTGGCTCTACGGAAGCTCTGCTGACCTTGTTCTCTCCCTCTAAAGCAGCTCTGCTGACCTGGTTCTCTTGCTCTAAAGCAGCTCTGCTGACCTGGTTCTTAGGCGCTAGAGCAGCTGTGCTGACCTGGTTCTCTCCCTCTAGAGCAGCTCTGCTGACCTGGTTCTCTAGCTCTACGGCAGCTCTGCTGACCTTGTTCTCTGCCTCTAGAGCAGCTCTGCTGACCTGGTTCTTAGGCTCTAGAGCAGCTGCATTGACCTGGTTTCTATGGCTCTACAGCAGCTCTGCTGACCTGGTTCTCTGACTCTAGAGCAGCTCTGTTGACCTGGGTCTTAGGCTCTAGAGCAGCTCTGCTGACCTGGTTCTCTGGCTCTAAAGCAGCTCTGCTGACCTGGTTCTCTGGCTTTGAAGAATCTCTGCTGACCGGGTTCTCTGGCTCTAGAGCAGCTCTGCTGACCTGGTTCTCTCCCTCTAAAGCAGCTCTGCTGACCTGGTTCCCTGGCTCTACAATGGCTCTGCTGACCTGGTTCTGTTGCTCTAAAGCAGCTCTGCTGACCTGGTTCTCTGGCTCTAGAGCAGCTCTGCTAACCTGGTTCTCTGGCTCTAAAGCAGATCTGCTGGCATGGTTCACTGGCTCTAAAGCAGCTCTGCTGACCTGGTTCTCCGCCTGTAGAGCAGCTCTGCTGTCCTGGTTCTTAGGCTCTAGAGCAGCTTTGCTGACCTGTTTCTCTGGCTCTATAACGGCTCTGCTGACCTGGTTCTCTGGCTCTAAAGCAGCTCTGCTGACCTGGTGGTTCTCTGGCTCTAAAACAGCTCTGCTGACCTGGTTCTGTGGCTCAAAGACGCTCTCCTGACCTAGTTCTCTGGCTCTACAGTAGCTCTGCTGACCTGGTTCTCTGGCTCTACAGCAGTTCTGATGACCTGATTCTCTGGCTCTAAAGAGGCTCTGCTGACCTGGTTCTATGGCTTTAAAGCAGCTCTGCTGACCTGGTTCTCTGGCTTTGAAGAATCTCTGCTGACCGGGTTCTCTGGCTTTAAATCAGCTCTGCTGACCTGGTTCCTTGGCTCTAAAGCAGCTCTGCTGACCTGGTTTCTCTGGCTCTAAAGCAGCTCTGCTGACCTGGTTCTCTGGCTCTAAAGCAGCTCTGCTGACCTGGTTCTATGGCTCTAAAGCAGCTCTGCTAACCTGGTTCTCTGGCTTTGAAGAATCTCTGCTGACCGGGTTCTCTGGCTCTAAATCAGCTCTGCTGACCTGGTTCTTTGGCTCTAAAGCAGCTCTGCTGACCTGGTTTCTCTGGCTCTAAAGCAGCTCTGCTGACCTGGTTCTCTGGCTCTAAAGCAGCTCTTCTGACCTGGTTCGGTGGCTCTAAAGCAGCTCTGCTGACCTGGTTCTCTGGCTCTACAATGGCTCTGCTGACCTGGTTCTGTTGCTCTAAAGCAGCTCTGCTGACCTGGTTCTCTGGCTCTAGAGCAGCTCTGCTAACCTGGTTCTCTGGCTCTAAAGCAGATCTGTTGGCATGGTTCACTGGCTCTAAAGCAGCTCTGCTGACCGGGTTCTCTGCCTGTAGAGCAGCTCTGCTGTCCTGGTTCTCTGGCTCTACAACGGCTCTGCTGACCTGGTTCTCTGGCTCTAAAGCAGCTCTGCTGACCTGGTAGTTCTCTAGCTCTAAAACAGCTCTGCTGACCTGGTTCTGTGGCTCTAAAGACGCTCTCCTGACCTAGTTCTCTGGCTCTACAGCAGCTCTGCTGACCTGGTTCTCTGGCTCTACAGCAGTTCTGATGACCTGGTTCTCTGGCTCTAAAGAGGCTCTGCTGACCTGGTTCTCTGGCTCTAGAGCAGCTCTGCTGACCTGGTTCTATGGCTGTAAAGAATCTCCTCTGAACTGGTTCTCTGGCTCTACAGCAGCTCTGCTGAACTGGTTCTCTGCCTCTAGAGCAGCTCTGCTGACCTGGTTCTTAGGCTCGAGAGCAGCTCTGCTAACCTTGTTCTCTGGCTCTAAAGCAGCACTGCTGACCTGGTTATCAAGCAGTTCTGCTGACCTGGTTCTCTGGCTCTAAAGCAGCTCTGCTTACCTGGTTCTCTGACTCTAAAGCAGGTCTGCTGACCTGGTTCTTAGGCTTTAGAGCAGCTCTGCTGACCTGGTTGTATGGCTGTGAGTCAGCTCTGCTGACCTGGCTCTCTGGCTCTAAAGCAGCTCTGCTGACCTGGTTCTATGGCTCTGAAGCAGGTCTGCTGACCTGGTTCTATGGCTCTAAAGCTGCTCTGCAGACCTGGTTCTGTGGCTTTGAAACAACTCTGCTGACATGGTTCAGCTGACCTGGTTCTCTCCCTCTAAAGTAGCTCTGCTGACCTGGTTCTCTCTGGCGCTAAAGCAGCTCTGCTGACCTGGTTCTCTCCCTCTAAAGCAGCTCTGCTGACCTGGTTCTCTGGCTCTACGGCAGCTCTGCTGATATGGTTCTCTCCCTTTAAAGCAGCTCTGCTGACCTGGTTCTCTGGCTCTAAAGCAGATCTGCTGACCTGGTTCTCTCCCTCTAAAGCAGCTCTGCTGACCTGGTTCTCTGGCTCTACGGCAGCTCTGCTGACCTGGTTCTCTGCCTCTAGAGCAGCTCTTCTGACCTGGTTCTTAGGCTCTAGAGCAGCTCTGTTGACCTGGTGTCTATGGCTCTACAGCAGCTCTGCTGACCTGGTTCTCTGGCTCTAAAGCAGCTCTGCTGACCTGGTTCTCTGGCTCTAAAGCAGCTCTGCTGACCTGGTTCTATGGCTCTAAAGCAGCTCTGCTGACCTGGTTCTCTGGCTTTGAAGCTGCTCTGCTGACCTGGTTCTCTGGCTCTAGAGCAGCTCTGCTGACCTGGTTCTCTCCCTCTAAAGCAGCTCTGCTGACCTGGTTCTCTTACTCTAAAGCAGCTCTGCTGACTTGGTTTCTCTGGCTCTAAAGCAGCTCTGCAGACCTAGTTTCTCTGGCTCTAGAGCAGTTCTGCTGACCTGTTTCTCTGGCTCTAAAGCAGATCTTCTGACCTGGTTCTATGGCTCTAAAGCAGCTCTGCTGACCTGGTTCTCTGGCTCTACAATGGCTCTGCTGACCTGGTTCTGTTGCTCTAAAGCAGCTCTGCTGACCTGGTTCTCTGGCTCTAGAGCAGCGCTGATAACCTGGTTCTCTGGCTCTAAAGCAGATCTTCTGGCCTGGTTCTCTGGCTCAAAAGCAGCTCTGCTGACCTGGTTCTCTGGCTCTAGAGCAGCTCTGCTGTCCTGAATCTTAGGCTCTAGAGCAGCTCTGCTGACCTGGTTCTCTGGCTCTACAACGGCTCTGCTGACCTGGTTCTCTGGCTCTAAAGCAGCTCTGCTGATCTGATGTTTCTCTGGCTCTAAAACAGCTCTGCTGACCTGGTTCTGTGGCTCTATTGAAGCTCTGCTGACCTAGTTCTCTGGCTTTACAGCAGCTCTGCTGACCTGGTTCTCTGGCTCTGAAGCAGCTCAGCTGACCTGATGTTTCTCTGGCTCTAAAACATCGCTCTGCTGACCTGGTTCTGTGGCTCTAAAGAAGCTCTGTTGACCTAGTTCTCTGGCTCTACAGCAGCTCTGATGACCTGGTTGTCTGGCTCTAAAGAGGCTCTGCTGACCTGGTTCTCTGGCTCTAGAGCAGCTCTGGTGACCTGGTTCTATGGCTGTAAAGAATCTCCTCTGACCTGGTTCTCTGGCTCTACAGCAGCTCTGCTGAACTGGTTCTCTGCCTCTAGAGCAGCTCTGCTGACCTGGTTCTTAGGCTCGAGAGCAGCTCTGCTGACCTGGTTCTCTGGCTCTAAAGCAGCTCTGCTGACCTGGTTGTCAAGCATTCTGCTGACCTGGTTCTCAGGCTCTAAAGCGGCTCTGCTTACCTGGTTCTCTGACTCTAAAGCAGCTCTGCTGACCTGGTTCTATGGCTGTAAAGCGGCTCTGCTGACATGGTTCTCCGGCTCTAAAGCAGCTCTGCTGACCTTGTTCTCTGGCTGTGGAGCAGCCCTGCTGGCCTGGTTCTCTGCCTTTAGAGCAGCTCTGCTGACCTGGTTTCTATGGCTCTAAAGCAGCTCTGCTGACCTGTTTCTCTGACTCTAAAGCAACTCTGCTGACCTGGTTCTTAGGCTCGAGAGCAGCTCTGCTGACCTGGTTCTCTGGCTCTAAAGCAGCTCTGCTGACCTGGTTCTCCCCCTCTAAAGCAGCTCTGCTGACCTGGTTCTCTGGCTCTACGGAAGCTCTGCTGACCTTGTTCTCTCCCTCTAAAGCAGCTCTGCTGACCTGGTTCTCTTGCTCTAAAGCAGCTCTGCTGACCTGGTTCTTAGGCGCTAGAGCAGCTGTGCTGACCTGGTTCTCTCCCTCTAGAGCAGCTCTGCTGACCTGGTTCTCTAGCTCTACGGAAGCTCTGCTGACCTTGTTCTCTGCCTCTAGAGCAGCTCTGCTGACCTGGTTCTTAGGCTCTAGAGCAGCTGCATTGACCTGGTTTCTATGGCTCTACAGCAGCTCTGCTGACCTGGTTCTCTGACTCTAGAGCAGCTCTGTTGACCTGGGTCTTAGGCTCTAGAGCAGCTCTGCTGACCTGGTTCTCTGGCTCTAAAGCAGCTCTGCTGACCTGGTTCTCTGGCTTTGAAGAATCTCTGCTGACCGGGTTCTCTGGCTCTAGAGCAGCTCTGCTGACCTGGTTCTCTCCCTCTAAAGCAGCTCTGCTGACCTGGTTCCCTGGCTCTACAATGGCTCTGCTGACCTGGTTCTGTTGCTCTAAAGCAGCTCTGCTGACCTGGTTCTCTGGCTCTAGAGCAGCTCTGCTAACCTGGTTCTCTGGCTCTAAAGCAGATCTGCTGGCATGGTTCACTGGCTCTAAAGCAACTCTGCTGACCTGGTTCTCCGCCTGTAGAGCAGCTCTGCTGTCCTGGTTCTTAGGCTCTAGAGCAGCTTTGCTGACCTGTTTCTCTGGCTCTATAACGGCTCTGCTGACCTGGTTCTCTGGCTCTAAAGCAGCTCTGCTGACCTGGTGGTTCTCTGGCTCTAAAACAGCTCTGCTGACCTGGTTCTGTGGCTCAAAGACGCTCTCCTGACCTAGTTCTCTGGCTCTACAGTAGCTCTGCTGACCTGGTTCTCTGGCTCTACAGCAGTTCTGATGACCTGATTCTCTGGCTCTAAAGAGGCTCTGCTGACCTGGTTCTATGGCTTTAAAGCAGCTCTGCTGACCTGGTTCTCTGGCTTTGAAGAATCTCTGCTGACCGGGTTCTCTGGCTCTAAATCAGCTCTGCTGACCTGGTTCTTTGGCTCTAAAGCAGCTCTGCTGACCTGGTTTCTCTGGCTCTAAAGCAGCTCTGCTGACCTGGTTCTCTGGCTCTAAAGCAGCTCTGCTGACCTGGTTCTATGGCTCTAAAGCAGCTCTGCTAACCTGGTTCTCTGGCTTTGAAGAATCTCTGCTGACCGGGTTCTCTGGCTCTAAATCAGCTCTGCTGACCTGGTTCTTTGGCTCTAAAGCAGCTCTGCTGACCTGGTTTCTCTGGCTCTAAAGCAGCTCTGCTGACCTGGTTCTCTGGCTCTAAAGCAGCTCTTCTGACCTGGTTCGGTGGCTCTAAAGCAGCTCTGCTGACCTGGTTCTCTGGCTCTACAATGGCTCTGCTGACCTGGTTCTGTTGCTCTAAAGCAGCTCTGCTGACCTGGTTCTCTGGCTCTAGAGCAGCTCTGCTAACCTGGTTCTCTGGCTCTAAAGCAGATCTGTTGGCATGGTTCACTGGCTCTAAAGCAGCTCTGCTGACCGGGTTCTCTGCCTGTAGAGCAGCTCTGCTGTCCTGGTTCTCTGGCTCTACAACGGCTCTGCTGACCTGGTTCTCTGGCTCTAAAGCAGCTCTGCTGACCTGGTAGTTCTCTAGCTCTAAAACAGCTCTGCTGACCTGGTTCTGTGGCTCTAAAGACGCTCTCCTGACCTAGTTCTCTGGCTCTACAGCAGCTCTGCTGACCTGGTTCTCTGGCTCTACAGCAGTTCTGATGACCTGGTTCTCTGGCTCTAAAGAGGCTCTGCTGACCTGATCTCTGGCTCTAGAGCAGCTCTGCTGACCTGGTTCTATGGCTGTAAAGAATCTCCTCTGAACTGGTTCTCTGGCTCTACAGCAGCTCTGCTGAACTGGTTCTCTGCCTCTAGAGCAGCTCTGCTGACCTGGTTCTTAGGCTCGAGAGCAGCTCTGCTAACCTTGTTCTCTGGCTCTAAAGCAGCTCTGCTGACCTGGTTCTCTCCCTCTAAAGCAGCTCTGCTGACCTGGTTCTCTGGCTCTACGGCAGCTCTGCTGATATGGTTTTCTCCCTTTAAAGCAGCTCTGCTGACCTGGTTCTCTGGCTCTAAAGCAGATCTGCTGACCTGGTTCTCTCCGTCTAAAGCAGCTCTGCTGACCTGGTTCTCTGGCTCTACGGCAGCTCTGCTGACCTGGTTCTCTGCCTCTAGAGCAGCTCTTCTGACCTGGTTCTTAGGCTCTAGAGCAGCTCTGTTGACCTGGTGTCTATGGCTCTACAGCAGCTCTGCTGACCTGGTTCTCTGACTCTAGAGCAGCTCTGTTGACCTTGATCTTAGGCTCTAGAGCAGCTCTGCTGACCTGGTTCTCTGGCTCTAAAGCAGCTCTGCTGACCTGGTTCTCTGGCTCTAAAGCAGCTCTGCTGACCTGGTTCTATGGCTCTAAAGCAGCTCTGCTGACCTGGTTCTCTGGCTTTGAAGCTGCTCTGCTGACCTGGTTCTCTGGCTCTAGAGCAGCTCTGCTGACCTGGTTCTCTCCCTCTAAAGCAGCTCTGCTGACCTGGTTCTCTTACTCTAAAGCAGCTCTGCTGACTTGGTTTCTCTGGCTCTAAAGCAGCTCTGCAGACCTAGTTTCTCTGGCTCTAGAGCAGTTCTGCTGACCTGTTTCTCTGGCTCTAAAGCAGATCTTCTGACCTGGTTCTATGGCTCTAAAGCAGCTCTGCTGACCTGGTTCTCTGGCTCTACAATGGCTCTGCTGACCTGGTTCTGTTGCTCTAAAGCAGCTCTGCTGACCTGGTTCTCTGGCTCTAGAGCAGCGCTGATAACCCGGTTCTCTGGCTCTAAAGCAGATCTTCTGGCCTGGTTCTCTGGCTCAAAAGCAGCTCTGCTGACCTGGTTCCCTGGCTCTAGAGCAGCTCTGCTGTCCTGAATCTTAGGCTCTAGAGCAGCTCTGCTGACCTGGTTCTCTGGCTCTACAACGGCTCTGCTGACCTGGTTCTCTGGCTCTAAAGCAGCTCTGCTGATCTGATGTTTCTCTGGCTCTAAAACAGCTCTGCTGACCTGGTTCTGTGGCTCTATTGAAGCTCTGCTGACCTAGTTCTCTGGCTTTACAGCAGCTCTGCTGACCTGGTTCTCTGGCTCTGAAGCAGCTCAGCTGACCTGATGTTTCTCTGGCTCTAAAACATCGCTCTGCTGACCTGGTTCTGTGGCTCTAAAGAAGCTCTGTTGACCTAGTTCTCTGGCTCTACAGCAGCTCTGATGACCTGGTTGTCTGGCTCTAAAGAGGCTCTGCTGACCTGGTTCTCTGGCTCTAGAGCAGCTCTGGTGACCTGGTTCTATGGCTGTAAAGAATCTCCTCTGACCTGGTTCTCTGGCTCTACAGCAGCTCTGCTGAACTGGTTCTCTGCCTCTAGAGCAGCTCTGCTGACCTGGTTCTTAGGCTCGAGAGCAGCTCTGCTGACCTGGTTCTCTGGCTCTAAAGCAGCTCTGCTGACCTGGTTGTCAAGCATTCTGCTGACCTGGTTCTCTGGCTCTAAAGCGGCTCTGCTTACCTGGTTCTCTGACTCTAAAGCAGCTCTGCTGACCTGGTTCTATGGCTGTAAAGCGGCTCTGCTGACATGGTTCTCCGGCTCTAAAGCAGCTCTGCTGACCTTGTTCTCTGGCTGTGGAGCAGCCCTGCTGGCCTGGTTCTCTGCCTTTAGAGCAGCTCTGCTGACCTGGTTTCTATGGCTCTAAAGCAGCTCTGCTGACCTGTTTCTCTGACTCTAAAGCAACTCTGCTGACCTGGTTCTTAGGCTCGAGAGCAGCTCTGCTGACCTGGTTCTCTGGCTCTAAAGCAGCTCTGCTGACCTGGTTCTCCCCCTCTAAAGCAGCTCTGCTGACCTGGTTCTCTGGCTCTACGGCAGCTCTGCTGACCTTGTTCTCTCCCTCTAAAGCAGCTCTGCTGACCTGGTTCTCTGGCTCTAAAGCAGCTCTGCTGACCTGGTTCTTAGGCGCTAGAGCAGCTGTGCTGACCTGGTTCTCTCCCTCTAAAGCAGCTCTGCTGACCTGGTTCTCTAGCTCTACGGCAGCTCTGCTGACCTTGTTCTCTGCCTCTAGAGCAGCTCTGCTGACCTGGTTCTTAGGCTCTAGAGCAGCTGCATTGACCTGGTTTCTATGGCTCTACAGCAGCTCTGCTGACCTGGTTCTCTGACTCTAGAGCAGCTCTGTTGACCTGGGTCTTAGGCTCTAGAGCAGCTCTGCTGACCTGGTTCTCTCCCTCTAAAGCAGCTCTGCTGACCTGGTTCTTTCGCTCTAAAGCAGCTCTGCTGACCTGGTTCTCTGGCTCTACAATGGCTCTGCTGACCTGGTTCAGTTGCTCTAAAGCAGCTCTGCTGACCTGGTTCTCTGGCTCTAGAGCAGCTCTGCTAACCTGGTTCTCTGGCTCTAAAGCAGATCTGCTGGCATGGTTCACTGGCTCTAAAGCAGCTCTGCTGACCTGGTTCTCTGCCTGTAGAGCAGCTCTGCTGTCCTGGTTCTTAGGCTCTAGAGCAGCTTTGCTGACCTGGTTCTCTGGCTCTACAACGGCTCTGCTGACCTGGTTCTCTGGCTCTAAAGCAGCTCTGCTGACCTGGTGGTTCTCTGGCTCTAAAACAGCTCTGCCGACCTGGTTCTGTGGCTCTAAAAACGCTCTCCTGACCTAGTTCTCTGGCTCTACAGTAGCTATGCTGACCTGGTTCTCTGGCTCTACAGCAGTTCTGATGACCTGATTCTCTGGCTCTAAAGAGGCTCTGCTGACCTGGTTCTATGGCTGTAAAGCGGCTCTGCTGACATGGTTCTCTGGCTCTAAAGCAGCTCTCCTGACCTTGTTCTCTGGCTGTAGAGCAGCCCTGCTGGCCTGGTTCTTAGGCTTTAGAGCAGCTCTGCTGACTTGGTTCTCTGGCTCTATAACAACTCTGCTGACCTGGTTCTCTGCCTTTAGAGCAGCTCTGCTGACCTGGTTTCTATGGCTCTAAATCAGCTCTGCTGACCTGTTTCTCTGACACTAAAGCAACTCTGCTGACCTGGTTCTCTCCCTCTAAAGCAGCTCTGCTGACCTGGTTCTCTGGCTCTAAAGCAGCTCTGCTGACCTGGTTCTCCCCCTCTAAAGCAGCTCTGCTGACCTGGTTCTCTGGCTCTACGGCAGCTCTGCTGACCTTGTTCTCTCCCTCTAAAGCAGCTCTGCTGACCTGGTTCTCTGGCTCTAAAGCAGCTCTGCTGACCTGGTTCTTAGGCTCTAGAGCAGCTGTGCTGACCTGGTTCTCTCCCTCTAAAGCAGCTCTGCTGACCTGGTTCTCTAGCTCTACAGCAGGTCTGCTGACCTTGTTCTCTGCCACTAGTGCAGCTCTGCTGACCTGGTTCTTAGGCTCTAGAGCAGCTTTGCTGACCTGGTTTTTATGGCTCTACAGCAGCTCTGCTGACCTGGTTCTCTGACTCTAGAGCAGCTCTGTTGACCTGGGTCTTAGGCTCTAGAGCAGCTCTGCTGACCTGGTTCTCTGGCTCTAAAGCAGCTCTGCTGACCTGGTTCTCTGGCTCTAAAGCAGCTCTGCTGACCTGGTTCTATGGCTCTAAAGCAGCTCTGCTGACCTGGTTCTCTGGCTTTGAAGAATCTCTGCTGACTGGGTTCTCTGGCTCTAAATCAGCTCTGCTGACCTGGTTCTCTGGCTCTACAGCAGTTCTGATGACCTGGTTCTCTGGCTCTAAAGAGGCTCTGCTGACCTGATCTCTGGCTCTAGAGCAGCTCTGCTGACCTGGTTCTATGGCTGTAAAGAATCTCCTCTGAACTGGTTCTCTGGCTCTACAGCAGCTCTGCTGAACTGGTTCTCTGCCTCTAGAGCAGCTCTGCTGACCTGGTTCTTAGGCTCGAGAGCAGCTCTGCTAACCTTGTTCTCTGGCTCTAAAGCAGCTCTGCTGACCTGGTTCTCTCCCTCTAAAGCAGCTCTGCTGACCTGGTTCTCTGGCTCTACGGCAGCTCTGCTGATATGGCTTTCTCCCTTTAAAGCAGCTCTGCTGACCTGGTTCTCTGGCTCTAAAGCAGATCTGCTGACCTGGTTCTCTCCGTCTAAAGCAGCTCTGCTGACCTGGTTCTCTGGCTCTACGGCAGCTCTGCTGACCTGGTTCTCTGCCTCTAGAGCAGCTCTTCTGACCTGGTTCTTAGGCTCTAGAGCAGCTCTGTTGACCTGGTGTCTATGGCTCTACAGCAGCTCTGCTGACCTGGTTCTCTGACTCTAGAGCAGCTCTGTTGACCTTGATCTTAGGCTCTAGAGCAGCTCTGCTGACCTGGTTCTCTGGCTCTAAAGCAGCTCTGCTGACCTGATTCTCTGGCTCTAAAGCAGCTCTGCTGACCTGGTTCTATGGCTCTAAAGCAGCTCTGCTGACCTGGTTCTCTGGCTTTGAAGCTGCTCTGCTGACCTGGTTCTCTGGCTCTAGAGCAGCTCTGCTGACCTGGTTCTCTCCCTCTAAAGCAGCTCTGCTGACCTGGTTCTCTTACTCTAAAGCAGCTCTGCTGACTTGGTTTCTCTGGCTCTAAAGCAGCTCTGCAGACCTAGTTTCTCTGGCTCTAGAGCAGTTCTGCTGACCTGTTTCTCTGGCTCTAAAGCAGATCTTCTGACCTGGTTCTATGGCTCTAAAGCAGCTCTGCTGACCTGGTTCTCTGGCTCTACAATGGCTCTGCTGACCTGGTTCTGTTGCTCTAAAGCAGCTCTGCTGACCTGGTTCTCTGGCTCTAGAGCAGCGCTGATAACCCGGTTCTCTGGCTCTAAAGCAGATCTTCTGGCCTGGTTCTCTGGCTCAAAAGCAGCTCTGCTGACCTGGTTCTCTGGCTCTAGAGCAGCTCTGCTGTCCTGAATCTTAGGCTCTAGAGCAGCTCTGCTGACCTGGTTCTCTGGCTCTACAACGGCTCTGCTGACCTGGTTCTCTGGCTCTAAAGCAGCTCTGCTGATCTGATGTTTCTCTGGCTCTAAAACAGCTCTGCTGACCTGGTTCTGTGGCTCTATTGAAGCTCTGCTGACCTAGTTCTCTGGCTTTACAGCAGCTCTGCTGACCTGGTTCTCTGGCTCTGAAGCAGCTCAGCTGACCTGATGTTTCTCTGGCTCTAAAACATCGCTCTGCTGACCTGGTTCTGTGGCTCTAAAGAAGCTCTGTTGACCTAGTGCTCTGGCTCTACAGCAGCTCTGATGACCTGGTTGTCTGGCTCTAAAGAGGCTCTGCTGACCTGGTTCTCTGGCTCTAGAGCAGCTCTGGTGACCTGGTTCTATGGCTGTAAAGAATCTCCTCTGACCTGGTTCTCTGGCTCTACAGCAGCTCTGCTGAACTGGTTCTCTGCCTCTAGAGCAGCTCTGCTGACCTGGTTCTTAGGCTCGAGAGCAGCTCTGCTGACCTGGTTCTCTGGCTCTAAAGCAGCTCTGCTGACCTGGTTGTCAAGCATTCTGCTGACCTGGTTCTCTGGCTCTAAAGCGGCTCTGCTTACCTGGTTCTCTGACTCTAAAGCAGCTCTGCTGACCTGGTTCTATGGCTGTAAAGCGGCTCTGCTGACATGGTTCTCCGGCTCTAAAGCAGCTCTGCTGACCTTGTTCTCTGGCTGTGGAGCAGCCCTGCTGGCCTGGTTCTCTGCCTTTAGAGCAGCTCTGCTGACCTGGTTTCTATGGCTCTAAAGCAGCTCTGCTGACCTGTTTCTCTGACTCTAAAGCAACTCTGCTGACCTGGTTCTTAGGCTCGAGAGCAGCTCTGCTGACCTGGTTCTCTGGCTCTAAAGCAGCTCTGCTGACCTGGTTCTCCCCCTCTAAAGCAGCTCTGCTGACCTGGTTCTCTGGCTCTACGGCAGCTCTGCTGACCTTGTTCTCTCCCTCTAAAGCAGCTCTGCTGACCTGGTTCTCTGGCTCTAAAGCAGCTCTGCTGACCTGGTTCTTAGGCGCTAGAGCAGCTGTGCTGACCTGGTTCTCTCCCTCTAAAGCAGCTCTGCTGACCTGGTTCTCTAGCTCTACGGCAGCTCTGCTGACCTTGTTCTCTGCCTCTAGAGCAGCTCTGCTGACCTGGTTCTTAGGCTCTAGAGCAGCTGCATTGACCTGGTTTCTATGGCTCTACAGCAGCTCCGCTGACCTGGTTCTCTGACTCTAGAGCAGCTCTGTTGACCTGGGTCTTAGGCTCTAGAGCAGCTCTGCTGACCTGGTTCTCTGGCTCTAAAGCAGCTCTGCTGACCTGGTTCTCTGGCTTTGAAGAATCTCTGCTGACCGGGTTCTCTGGCTCTAGAGCAGCTCTGCTGACCTGGTTCTCTCCCTCTAAAGCAGCTCTGCTGACCTGGTTCTTTCGCTCTAAAGCAGCTCTGCTGACCTGGTTCTCTGGCTCTACAATGGCTCTGCTGACCTGGTTCAGTTGCTCTAAAGCAGCTCTGCTGACCTGGTTCTCTGGCTCTAGAGCAGCTCTGCTAACCTGGTTCTCTGGCTCTAAAGCAGATCTGCTGGCATGGTTCACTGGCTCTAAAGCAGCTCTGCTGACCTGGTTCTCTGCCTGTAGAGCAGCTCTGCTGTCCTGGTTCTTAGGCTCTAGAGCAGCTTTGCTGACCTGGTTCTCTGGCTCTACAACGGCTCTGCTGACCTGGTTCTCTGGCTCTAAAGCAGCTCTGCTGACCTGGTGGTTCTCTGGCTCTAAAACAGCTCTGCCGACCTGGTTCTGTGGCTCTAAAAACGCTCTCCTGACCTAGTTCTCTGGCTCTACAGTAGCTATGCTGACCTGGTTCTCTGGCTCTACAGCAGTTCTGATGACCTGATTCTCTGGCTCTAAAGAGGCTCTGCTGACCTGGTTCTATGGCTGTAAAGCGGCTCTGCTGACATGGTTCTCTGGCTCTAAAGCAGCTCTCCTGACCTTGTTCTCTGGCTGTAGAGCAGCCCTGCTGGCCTGGTTCTTAGGCTTTAGAGCAGCTCTGCTGACTTGGTTCTCTGGCTCTATAACAACTCTGCTGACCTGGTTCTCTGCCTTTAGAGCAGCTCTGCTGACCTGGTTTCTATGGCTCTAAATCAGCTCTGCTGACCTGTTTCTCTGACACTAAAGCAACTCTGCTGACCTGGTTCTCTCCCTCTAAAGCAGCTCTGCTGACCTGGTTCTCTGGCTCTAAAGCAGCTCTGCTGACCTGGTTCTCCCCCTCTAAAGCAGCTCTGCTGACCTGGTTCTCTGGCTCTACGGCAGCTCTGCTGACCTTGTTCTCTCCCTCTAAAGCAGCTCTGCTGACCTGGTTCTCTGGCTCTAAAGCAGCTCTGCTGACCTGGTTCTTAGGCTCTAGAGCAGCTGTGCTGACCTGGTTCTCTCCCTCTAAAGCAGCTCTGCTGACCTGGTTCTCTAGCTCTACAGCAGGTCTGCTGACCTTGTTCTCTGCCACTAGTGCAGCTCTGCTGACCTGGTTCTTAGGCTCTAGAGCAGCTTTGCTGACCTGGTTTTTATGGCTCTACAGCAGCTCTGCTGACCTGGTTCTCTGACTCTAGAGCAGCTCTGTTGACCTGGGGCTTAGGCTCTAGAGCAGCTCTGCTGACCTGGTTCTCTGGCTCTAAAGCAGCTCTGCTGACCTGGTTCTCTGGCTCTAAAGCAGCTCTGCTGACCTGGTTCTATGGCTCTAAAGCAGCTCTGCTGACCTGGTTCTCTGGCTTTGAAGAATCTCTGCTGACTGGGTTCTCTGGCTCTAAATCAGCTCTGCTGACCTGGTTCTTTGGCTCTAAAGCAGCTCTGCTGACCTGGTTTCTCTGGCTCTAAAGCAGCTCTGCTGACCTGGTTCTCTGGCTCTAAAGCAACTCTTCTTACCTGGTTTGGTGGCTCTAAAGCAGCTCTGCTGACCTGGTTCTCTGGCTCTACAATGGCTCTGCTGACCTGGTTCTGTTGCTCTAAAGCAGCTCTGCTGGCCTTGTTCTCTGGCTCTAGAGCAGCTCTGCTAACCTGGTTCTCTGGCTCTAAAGCAGATCTGCTGGCATGGTTCACTGGCTCTAAAGCAGCTCTGCTGACCGGGTTCTCTGCCTGTAGAGCAGCTCTGCTGACCTGGTTCTCTGGCTCTACAACGGCTCTGCTGACCTGGTTCTCTGGCTCTATAGCAGCTCTGCTGACCTGGTAGTTCTCTAGCTCTAAAACAGCTCTGCTGACCTGGTTCTGTGGCTCTAAAGACGCTCTCCTGACCTAGTTCTCTGGCTCTACAGCAGCTCTGCTGACCTGGTTCTCTGGCTCTACAGCAGCTCTGATGACCTGGTTCTCTGGCTCTAAAGAGGCTCTGCTGACCTGGTTCTCTGGCTCTAGAGCAGCTCTGCTGACCTGGTTCTATGGCTGTAAAGAATCTCTTCTGAACTGGTTCTCTGGCTCTACAGCAGCTCTGCTGAACTGGTTCTCTGCCTCTAGAGCAGCTCTGCTGACCTGGTTCTCTGGCTCTACAATGGCTCTGCTGACCTGGTTCTGTTGCTCTAAAGCAGCTCTGCTGACCTTGTTCTCTGGCTCTAGAGCAGCTCTGATAACCTGGTTCTCTGGCTCTAAAGCAGATCTGCTGGCATGGTTCACTGGCTCTAAAGCAGCTCTGCTGACCGGGTTCTCTGCCTGTAGAGCAGCTCTGCTGTCCTGGTTCTTAGGCTCTAGAGCAGCTCTGCTGACCTGGTTCTCTGGCTCTACAACGGCTCTGCTGACCTGGTTCTCTGGCTCTAAAGCAGCTCTGCTGACCTGGTAGTTCTCTAGCTCTAAAACAGCTCTGCTGACCTGGTTCTGTGGCTCTAAAGACGCTCTCCTGACCTAGTTCTCTGGCTCTACAGCAGCTCTGCTGACCTGGTTCTCTGGCTCTACAGCAGCTCTGATAACCTGGTTCTCTGGCTCTAAAGAGGCTCTGCTGACCTGGTTCTCTGGCTCTAGAGCAGCTCTGCTGACCTGGTTCTATGGCTGTAAAGAATCTCCTCTGAACTGGTTCTCTGGCTCTACAGCAGCTCTGCTGAACTGGTTCTCTGCCTCTAGAGCAGCTCTGCTGACCTGGTTCTTAGGCTCGAGAGCAGCTCTGCTGACCTTGTTCTCTGGCTCTAAAGCAGCTCTGCTGACCTGGTTATCAAGCAGTTCTGCTGACCTGGTTCTCTGGCTCTAAAGCAGCTCTGCTTACCTGGTTCTCTGACTCTAAAGCAGCTCTGCTGACCTGGTTCTTAGGCTTTAGAGCAGCTCTGCTGACCTGGTTTCTATGGCTCTACAGCAGCTCTGCTGACCTGGTTCTCTGGCTCTAGAGCCGCTCTGTTGACCTGGGTCTTAGGCTCTAGGGCAGCTCTGCTGACCTGGTTGTATGGCTGTGAGTCAGCTCTGCTGGCCTGGCTCTCTGGCTCTAAAGCAGCTCTGCTGACCTGGTTCTATGGCTCTGAAGCAGCTCTGCTGACCTGGTTCTATGGCTCTAAAGCTGCTCTGCTGAACTGGTTCTCTGCCTCTAGAGCAGCTCTGCTGACCTGGTTCTTAGGCTCGAGAGTAGCTCTGCTGACCGTGTTCTCTGGCTCTAAAGCAGCTCTGCTGACCTGGTTATCAAGCTGTTTTGCTGACCTGGTTCTCTGGCTCTAATGCAGCTCTGCTTACCTGGTTCTCTGACTCTAAAGCAGCTCTGCTGACCTGGTTCTTAGGCTTTAGAGCAGCTCTGCTGACCTGGTTTCTATGGCTCTACAGCAGCTCTGCTGACCTGGTTCTCTGGCTCTAGAGCCGCTCTGTTGACCTGGGTCTTAGGCTCTAGAGCAGCTCTGCTGACCTGGTTGTATGGCTGTGAGTCAGCTCTGCAGACCTGGCTCTCTGGCTCTAAAGCAGCTCTGCTGACCTGGTTTTCTGGCTCTACGGCAGCTCTGCTGACCTGGTTTTCTCCCTTTAAAGCAGCTCTGCTGACCTGGTTCTCTGGCTCTAAAGCAGATCTGCTGACCTGGTTCTCTCCCTCTAAAGCAGCTCTGCTGACCTGGTTCTTTGGCTCTACGGCAGCTCTGCTGACCTGGTTCTCTGCCTCTAGAGCAGCGCTTCTGACCTGGTTCTTAGGCTCTAGAGCAGCTCTGTTGACCTGGTGTCTATGGCTCTACAGCAGCTCTGCTGACCTGGTTCTCTGACTCTAGAGCAGCTCTGTTGACATTGGTCTTAGGCTCTAGAGCAGCTCTGCTGACCTGGTTCTCTGGCTCTAAAGCAGCTCTGCTGACCTGGTTCTATGGCTCTAAAGCAGCTCTGCTGACCTGGTTCTCTGGCTTTGAAGCTGCTCTGCTGACCTGGTTCTCTGGCTCTAGAGCAGCTCTGCTGACCTGGTTCTCTCCCTCTAAAGCAGCTCTGCTGACCTGGTTCTCTTACACTAAAGCAGCTCTGCTGACTTGGTTTCTCTGGCTCTAAAGCAGCTCTGCAGACCTAGTTTCTCTGGCTCTAGAGCAGTTCTGCTGACCTGTTTCTCTGGCTCTAAAGCAGATCTTCTGACCTGGTTCTATGGCTCTAAAGCAGCTCTGCTGACCTGGTTCTCTGGCTCTACAATGGCTCTGCTGACCTGGTTCTGTTGCTCTAAAGCAGCTCTGCTGACCTGGTTCTCTGGCTCTAGAGCAGCGCTGCTAATCTGGTTCTCTGGCTCTAAAGCAGATCTTCTGGCCTGGTTCTCTGGCTCAAAAGCAGCTCTGCTGACCTGGTTCTCTGGCTCTAGAGCAGCTCTGCTGTCCTGAATCTTAGGCTCTAGAGCAGCTCTGCTGACCTGGTTCTCTGGCTCTACAACGGCTCTGCTGACCTGGTTCTCTGGCTCTAAAGCAGCTCTGCTGATCTGATGTTTCTCTGGCTCTAAAACAGCTCTGCTGACCTGGTTCTGTGGCTCTATTGAAGCTCTGCTGACCTAGTTCTCTGGCTTTACAGCAGCTCTGCTGACCTGGTTCTCTGGCTCTGAAGCAGCTCAGCTGACCTGATGTTTCTCTGGCTCTAAAACATCGCTCTGCTGACCTGGTTCTGTGGCTCTAAAGAAGCTCTGTTGACCTAGTTCTCTGGCTCTACAGCAGCTCTGATGACCTGGTTGTCTGGCTCTAAAGAGGCTCTGCTGACCTGGTTCTCTGGCTCTACAGCAGCTCTGCTGAACTGGTTCTCTGCCTCTAGAGCAGCTCTGCTGACCTGGTTCTTAGGCTCGAGAGCAGCTCTGCTGACCTGGTTCTCTGGCTCTAAAGCAGCTCTGCTGACCTGGTTCTCAAGCATTCTGCTGACCTGGTTCTCTGGCTCTAAAGCGGCTCTGCTTACCTGGTTCTCTGACTCTAAAGCAGCTCTGCTGACCTGGTTCTATGGCTGTAAAGCGGCTCTGCTGACATGGTTCTCTGGCTCTAAAGCAGCTCTGCTGACCTTGTTCTCTGGCTGTGGAGCAGCCCTGCTGGCCTGGTTCTCTGCCTTTAGAGCAGCTCTGCTGACCTGGTTTCTATGGCTCTAAAGCAGCTCTGCTGACCTGTTTCTCTGACTCTAAAGCAACTCTGCTGACCTGGTTCTCTCCCTCTAAAGCAGCTCTGCTGACCTGGTTCTCTGGCTCTAAAGCAGCTCTGCTGACCTGGTTCTCCCCCTCTAAAGCAGCTCTGCTGACCTGGTTCTCTGGCTCTACGGCAGCTCTGCTGACCTGGTTCTCTCTGGCGCTAAAGCAGCTCTGCTGACCTGGTTCTCTCCCTCTAAAGCAGCTGTGCTGACCTGGTTTTCTGGCTCTACGGCAGCTCTGCTGACCTGGTTTTCTCCCTTTAAAGCAGCTCTGCTGACCTGGTTCTCTGGCTCTAAAGCAGATCTGCTGACCTGGTTCTCTCCCTCTAAAGCAGCTCTGCTGACCTGGTTCTCTGGCTCTACGGCAGCTCTGCTGACCTGGTTCTCTGCCTCTAGAGCAGCTCTTCTGACCTGGTTCTTAGGCTCTAGAGAAGCTCTGTTGACCTGGTGTCTATGGCTCTACAGCAGCTCTGCTGAACTGGTTCTCTGCCTCTAGAGCAGCTCTGCTGACCTGGTTCTTAGGCTCGAGAGCAGCTCTGCTGACCTGGTTCTCTGGCTCTAAAGCAGCTCTGCTGACCTGGTTCTCAAGCATTCTGCTGACCTGGTTCTCTGGCTCTAAAGCGGCTCTGCTTACCTGGTTCTCTGACTCTAAAGCAGCTCTGCTGACCTGGTTCTATGGCTGTAAAGCGGCTCTGCTGACATGGTTCTCTGGCTCTAAAGCAGCTCTGCTGACCTTGTTCTCTGGCTGTGGAGCAGCCCTGCTGGCCTGGTTCTCTGCCTTTAGAGCAGCTCTGCTGACCTGGTTTCTATGGCTCTAAAGCAGCTCTGCTGACCTGTTTCTCTGACTCTAAAGCAACTCTGCTGACCTGGTTCTCTCCCTCTAAAGCAGCTCTGCTGACCTGGTTCTCTGGCTCTAAAGCAGCTCTGCTGACCTGGTTCTCCCCCTCTAAAGCAGCTCTGCTGACCTGGTTCTCTGGCTCTACGGCAGCTCTGCTGACCTGGTTCTCTCTGGCGCTAAAGCAGCTCTGCTGACCTGGTTCTCTCCCTCTAAAGCAGCTGTGCTGACCTGGTTTTCTGGCTCTACGGCAGCTCTGCTGACCTGGTTTTCTCCCTTTAAAGCAGCTCTGCTGACCTGGTTCTCTGGCTCTAAAGCAGATCTGCTGACCTGGTTCTCTCCCTCTAAAGCAGCTCTGCTGACCTGGTTCTCTGGCTCTACGGCAGCTCTGCTGACCTGGTTCTCTGCCTCTAGAGCAGCTCTTCTGACCTGGTTCTTAGGCTCTAGAGAAGCTCTGTTGACCTGGTGTCTATGGCTCTACAGCAGCTCTGCTGACCTGGTTCTCTGACTCTAGAGCAGCTCTGTTGACATTGGTCTTAGGCTCTAGAGCAGCTCTGCTGACCTGGTTCTCTGGTTTTAAAGCAGCTCTGCTGACCTGGTTCTATGGCTCTAAAGTAGCTCTGCTGACCTGGTTCTCTGGCTTTGAAGCTGCTCTGCTGACCTGGTTCTCTGGCTCTAGAGCAGCTCTGCTGACCTGGTTCTCTCCCTCTAAAGCAGCTCTGCTGACCTGGTTCTCTTACTCTAAAGCAGCTCTGCTGACTTGGTTTCTCTGGCTCTAAAGCAGCTCTGCAGACCTAGTTTCTCTGGCTCTAGAGTAGTTCTGCTGACCTGTTTCTCTGGCTCTAAAGCAGATCTTCTGACCTGGTTCTAGGGCTCTAAAGCAGTTCTGCTGACCTGGTTCTCTGGCTCTACAATGGCTCTGCTGACCTGGTTCTGTTGCTCTAAAGCAGCTCTGCTGACCTGGTTCTCTGGCTCTAGAGCAGCGCTGCTAACCTGGTTCTCTGGCTCTAAAGCAGATCTTCTGGCCTGGTTCTCTGGTTCAAAAGCAGCTCTGCTGACCTGGTTCTCTGGCTCTAGAGCAGCTCTGCTGTCCTGAATCTTAGGCTCTAGAGCAGCTCTGCTGACCTGGTTCTCTGGCTCTACATCGGCTCTGCTGACCTGGTTCTCTGGCTCTAAAGCAGCTCTGCTGATCTGATGTTTCTCTGGCTCTAAAACAGCTCTGCTGACCTGGTTCTGTGGCTCTATTGAAGCTCTGCTGACCTAGTTCTCTGGCTTTACAGCAGCTCTGCTGACCTGGTTCTCTGGCTCTGAAGCAGCTCAGCTGACCTGATGTTTCTCTGGCTCTAAAACATCACTCTGTTTACCTGGTTCTGTGGCTCTAAAGAAGCTCTGTTGACCTAGTTCTCTGGCTCTACAGCAGCTCTGATGACCTGGTTGTCTGGCTCTAAAGAGGCTCTGCTGACCTGGTTCTCTGGCTCTACAGCAGCTCTGCTGAACTGGTTCTCTGCCTCTAGAGCAGCTCTGCTGACCTGGTTCTTAGGCTCGAGAGCAGCTCTGCTGACCTGGTTCTCTGGCTCTAAAGCAGCTCTGCTGACCTGGTTCTCAAGCATTCTGCTGACCTGGTTCTCTGGCTCTAAAGCGGCTCTGCTTACCTGGTTCTCTGACTCTAAAGCAGCTCTGCTGACCTGGTTCTATGGCTGTAAAGCGGCTCTGCTGACATGGTTCTCTGGCTCTAAAGCAGCTCTGCTGACCTTGTTCTCTGGCTGTGGAGCAGCCCTGCTGGCCTGGTTCTCTGCCTTTAGAGCAGCTCTGCTGACCTGGTTTCTATGGCTCTAAAGCAGCTCTGCTGACCTGTTTCTCTGACTCTAAAGGAACTCTGCTGACCTGGTTCTCTCCCTCTAAAGCAGCTCTGCTGACCTGGTTCTCTGGCTCTAAAGCAGCTCTGCTGACCTGGTTCTCCCCCTCTAAAGCAGCTCTGCTGACCTGGTTCTCTGGCTCTACGACAGCTCTGCTGACCTTGTTCTCTCGCTCTAAAGCAGCTCTGCTGACCTGGTTCTCTTGCTCTAAAGCAGCTCTGCTGACCTGGTTCTTAGGCGCTAGAGCAGCTGTGCTGACCTGGTTCTCTCCCTCTAAAGCAGCTCTGCTGACCTGGTTCTCTAGCTCTACGGCAGCTCTGCTGACCTTGTTCTCTGCCTCTAGAGCAGCTCTGCTGACCTGGTTCTTAGGCTCTAGAGCAGCTGCATTGACCTGGTTTCTATGGCTCTACAGCAGCTCTGCTGACCTGGTTCTCTGACTCTAGAGCAGCTCTGTTGTCCTGGGTCTTAGGCTCTAGAGCAGCTCTGCTGACCTGGTTGTCTGGCTCTAAAGCAGCTCTGCTGACCTGGTTCTCTGGCTTTGAAGAATCTCTGCTGACCGGGTTCTCTGGCTCTAGAGCAGCTCTGCTGACCTGGTTCTCTCCCTCTAAAGCAGCTCTGCTGACCTGGTTCTTTTGCTCTAAAGCAGCTCTGCTGACCTGGTTCGCTGGCTCTACAATGGCTCTGCTGACCTGGTTCTGTTGCTCTAGAGCAGCTCTGCTAACCTGGTTCTCTGGCTCTAAAGCAGATCTGCTGGCATGGTTCACTGGCTCTAAAGCAGCTCTGCTGACCTGGTTCTCTGCCTGTAGAGCAGCTCTTCTGTCCTGGTTCTTAGGCTCTAGAGCAGCTTTGCTGACCTGGTTCTCTGGCTCTACAACGGCTCTGCTGACCTGGTTCTCTGGCTCTAAAGCAGCTCTGCTGACCTGGTGGTTCTCTGGCTCTAAAACAGCTCTGCTGACCTGGTTCTGTGGCTCTAAAGACGCTCTCCTGACCTAGTTCTCTGGCTCTACAGTAGCTCTGCTGACCTGGTTCTCTGGCTCTACAGCAGTTCTGATGACCTGATTCTCTGGTTCTAAAGAGGCTCTGCTGACCTGGTTCTATGGCTTTAAAGCACCTCTGCTGACCTGGTTCTCTGGCTTTGGAGAATCTCTGCTGACCGGGTTCTCTGGCTGTAAATCAGCTCTGCTGACCTGGTTCTTTGGCTCTAAAGCAGCTCTGCTGACCTGGTTTCTCTGGCTCTAAAGCAGCTCTGCTGACCTGGTTCTCTGGCTCTAAAGCAGCTCTGCTGACCTGGTTCTATGGCTCTAAAGCAGCTCTGCTAACCTGGTTCTCTGGCTTTGAAGAATCTCTGCTGACCGGGTTCTCTGGCTCTAAATCAGCTCTGCTGACCTGGTTCTTTGGCTCTAAAGCAGCTCTGCTGACCTGGTTTCTCTGGCTCTAAAGCAGCTCTGCTGACCTGGTTCTCTGGCTCTAAAGCAGCTCTTCTGACCTGGTTCGGTGGCTCTAAAGCAGCTCTGCTGACCTGGTTCTCTGGCTCTACAATGGCTCTGCTGACCTGGTTCTGTTGCTCTAAAGCAGCTCTGCTGACCTGGTTCTCTGGCTCTAGAGCAGCTCTGCTAACCTGGTTCTCTGGCTCTAAAGCAGATCTGTTGGCATGGTTCACTGGCTCTAAAGCAGCTCTGCTGACCGGGTTCTCTGCCTGTAGAGCAGCTCTGCTGTCCTGGTTCTCTGGCTCTACAACGGCTCTGCTGACCTGGTTCTCTGGCTCTAAAGCAGCTCTGCTGACCTGGTAGTTCTCTAGCTCTAAAACAGCTCTGCTGACCTGGTTCTGTGGCTCTAAAGACGCTCTCCTGACCAAGTTCTCTGGCTCTACAGCAGCTCTGCTGACCTGGTTCTCTGGCTCTACAGCAGTTCTGATGACCTGGTTGTCTGGCTCTAAAGAGGCTCTGCTGACCTGGTTCTCTGGCTCTAGAGCAGCTCTGCCGACCTGGTTCTATGGCTGTAAAGAATCTCCTCTGAACTGGTTCTCTGGCTCTACAGCAGCTCTGCTGAACTGGTTCTCTGCCTCTAGAGCAGCTCTGCTGACCTGGTTCTTAGGCTCGAGAGCAGCTCTGCTGACCTTGTTCTCTGGCTCTAAAGCAGCTCTGCTGACCTGGTTATCAAGCAGTTCTGCTGACCTGGTTCTCTGGCTCTAAAGCAGCTCTGCTTACCGGGTTCTCTGACTCTAAAGCAGCTCTGCTGACCTGGTTCTTAGGCTTTAGAGCAGCTCTGCTGACCTGGTTTCTATGGCTCTGCAGCAGCTCTGCTGACCTGGTTCTCTGGCTCTAGAGCCGCTCTGTTGACCTGGGTCTTAGGCTATAGAGCAGCTCTGCTGACCTGGTTGTATGGCTGTGAGTCAGCTCTGCTGACCTGGCTCTCTGGCTCTAAAGCAGCTCTGCTGACCTGGCTCTATGGCTCTGAAGCAGGTCTGCTGACCTGGTTCTATGGCTCTAAAGCTGCTCTGCAGACCTGGTTCTGTGGCTTTGAAACAAC
The DNA here is from genome assembly GCF_964204655.1 of Triturus cristatus. Lineage (NCBI taxonomy): Eukaryota > Metazoa > Chordata > Amphibia > Caudata > Salamandridae > Triturus > Triturus cristatus. The sequence goes on from NC_140579.1 coordinate 1,163,494,161, forward strand.
TCTGCTGACATGGTTCAGCTGACCTGGTTCTCTCCCTCTAAAGTAGCTCTGCTGACCTGGTTCTCTCTGGCGCTAAAGCAGCTCTGCTGACCTGGTTCTCTCCCTCTAAAGCAGCTCTGCTGACCTGGTTCTCTGGCTCTACGGCAGCTCTGCTGACCTGGTTCTCTGGCTCTAAAGCAGATCTGCTGACCTGGTTCTCTCCCTCTAAAGCAGCTCTGCTGACCTGGTTCTCTGGCTCTACGGCAGCTCTGCTGACCTGGTTCTCTGCCTCTAGAGCAGCTCTTCTGACCTGGTTCTTAGGCTCTAGAGCAGCTCTGTTGACCTGGTGTCTATGGCTCTACAGCAGCTCTGCTGACCTGGTTCTCTGACTCTAGAGCAGCTCTGTTGACCTTGGTCTTAGGCTCTAGAGCAGCTCTGCTGACCTGGTTCTCTGGCTCTAAAGCAGCTCTGCTGACCTGGTTCTCTGGCTCTAAAGCAGCTCTGCTGACCTGGTTCTATGGCTCTAAAGCAGCTCTGCTGACCTGGTTCTCTGGCTTTGAAGCTGCTCTGCTGACCTGGTTCTCTGGCTCTAGAGCAGCTGTGCTGACCTGGTTCTCTCCCTCTAAAGCAGCTCTGCTGACCTGGTTCTCTTACTCTAAAGCAGCTCTGCTGACTTGGTTTCTCTGGCTCTAAAGCAGCTTTGCAGACCTAGTTTCTCTGGCTCTAGAGCAGCTCTGCTGACCTGGTTCTCTGGCTCTAGAGCCGCTCTGTTGACCTGGGTCTTAGGCTCTAGAGCAGCTCTGCTGACCTGGTTGTATGGCTGTGAGTCAGCTCTGCTGACCTGGCTCTCTGGCTCTAAAGCAGCTCTGCTGACCTGGTTCTATGGCTCTGAAGCAGCTCTGCTGACCTGGTTCTATGGCTCTAAAGCTGCTCTGCTGAACTGGTTCTCTGCCTCTAGAGCAGCTCTGCTGACCTGGTTCTTAGGCTCGAGAGTAGCTCTGCTGACCTTGTTCTCTTGCTCTAAAGCAGCTCTGCTGACCTGGTTATCAAGCTGTTCTGCTGACGTGGTTCTCTGGCTCTAAAGCAGCTCTGCTTACCTGGTTCTCTGACTCTAAAGCAGCTCTGCTAACCTGGTTCTTAGGCTTTAGAGCAGCTCTGCTGACCTGGTTTCTATGGCTCTACAGCAGCTCTGCTGACCTGGTTCTCTGGCTCTAGAGCCGCTCTGTTGACCTGGGTCTTAGGCTCTAGAGCAGCTCTGCTGACCTGGTTGTATGGCTATGAGTCAGCTCTGCTGACCTGGCTCTCTGGCTCTAAAGCAGCTCTGCTGACCTGGTTCTGTGGCTTTGAAACAACTCTGCTGACATGGTTCAGCTGACCTGGTTCTCTCCCTCTAAAGTAGCTCTGCTGACCTGGTTCTCTCTGGCGCTAAAGCAGCTCTGCTGACCTGGTTCTCTCCCTTTAAAGCAGCTCTGCTGACCTGGTTCTCTGGCTCTAAAGCAGATCTGCTGACCTGGTTCTCTACCTCTAAAGCAGCTCTGCTGACCTGGTTGTCTGGCTCTACGGCAGCTCTGCTGACCTGGTTCTCTGCCTCTAGAGCAGCTCTTCTGACCTGGTTCTTAGGCTCTAGAGCAGCTCTGTTGACCTGGTGTCTATGGCTCTACAGCAGCTCTGCTGACCTGGTTCTCTGACTCTAGAGCAGCTCTGTTGACATTGGTCTTAGGCTCTAGAGCAGCTCTGCTGACCTGGTTCTCTGGCTCTAAAGCAGCTCTGCTGACCTGGTTCTCTGGCTCTAAAGCAGCTCTGCTGACCTGGTTCTATGGCTCTAAAGCAGCTCTGCTGGCCTGGTTCTCTGGCTTTGAAGCTGCTCTGCTGACCTGGTTCTCTGGCTCTAGAGCAGCTCTGCTGACCTGGTTCTCTCCCTCTAAAGCAGCTCTGCTGACCTGGTTCTCTTACTCTAAAGCAGCTCTGCTGACTTGGTTTCTCTGGCTCTAAAGCAGCTCTGCAGACCTAGTTTCTCTGGCTCTAGAGCAGTTCTGCTGACCTGTTTCTCTGGCTCTAAAGCAGATCTTCTGACCTGGTTCTATGGCTCTAAAGCAGCTCTGCTGACCAGGTTCTCTGGCTCTACAATGGCTCTGCTGACCTGGTTCTGTTGCTCTAAAGCAGCTCTGCTGACCTGGTTCTCTGGCTCTAGAGCAGCACTGCTAACCTGGTTCTCTGGCTCTAAAGCAGATCTTCTGGCCTGGTTCTCTGGCTCAAAAGCAGCTCTGCTGACCTGGTTCTCTGACTCTAGAGCAGCTCTGCTGTCCTGAATCTTAGGCTCTAGAGCAGCTCTGCTGACCTGGTTCTCTGGCTCTACAACGGCTCTGCTGACCTGGTTCTCTGGCTCTAAAGCAGCTCTGCTGATCTGATGTTTCTCTGGCTCTAAAACAGCTCTGCTGACCTGGTTCTGTGGCTCTATTGAAGCTCTGCTGACCTAGTTCTCTGGCTTTACAGCAGCTCTGCTGACCTGGTTCTCTGGCTCTGAAGCAGCTCAGCTGACCTGATGTTTCTCTGGCTCTAAAACATCGCTCTGCTGACCTGGTTCTGTGGCTCTAAAGAAGCTCTGTTGACCTAGTTCTCTGGCTCTACAGCAGCTCTGATGACCTGGTTGTCTGGCTCTAAAGAGGCTCTGCTGACCTGGTTCTCTGGCTCTACAGCAGCTCTGCTGAACTGGTTCTCTGCCTCTAGAGCAGCTCTGCTGACCTGGTTCTTAGGCTCGAGAGCAGCTCTGCTGACCTGGTTCTCTGGCTCTAAAGCAGCTCTGCTGACCTGGTTCTCAAGCATTCTGCTGACCTGGTTCTCTGGCTCTAAAGCGGCTCTGCTTACCTGGTTCTCTGACTCTAAAGCAGCTCTGCTGACCTGGTTCTACGGCTGTAAAGCGGCTCTGCTGACATGGTTCTCTGGCTCTAAAGCAGCTCTGCTGACCTTGTTCTCTGGCTGTGGAGCAGCCCTGCTGGCCTGGTTCTCTGCCTTTAGAGCAGCTCTGCTGACCTGGTTTCTATGGCTCTAAAGCAGCTCTGCTGACCTGTTTCTCTGACTCTAAAGCAACTCTGCTGACCTGGTTCTCTCCCTCTAAAGCAGCTCTGCTGACCTGGTTCTCTGGCTCTAAAGCAGCTCTGCTGACCTGGTTCTCCCCCTCTAAAGCAGCTCTGCTGACCTGGTTCTCTGGCTCTACGGCAGCTCTGCTGACCTGGTTCTCTCTGGCGCTAAAGCAGCTCTGCTGACCTGGTTTTCTGGCTCTACGGCAGCTCTGCTGACCTGGTTTTCTCCCTTTAAAGCAGCTCTGCTGACCTGGTTCTCTGGCTCTAAAGCAGATCTGCTGACCTGGTTCTCTCCCTCTAAAGCAGCTCTGCTGACCTGGTTCTCTGGCTCTACGGCAGCTCTGCTGACCTGGTTCTCTGCCTCTAGAGCAGCTCTTCTGACCTGGTTCTTAGGCTCTAGAGAAGCTCTGTTGACCTGGTGTCTATGGCTCTACAGCAGATCTGCTGACCTGGTTCTCTGACTCTAGAGCAGCTCTGTTGACATTGGTCTTAGGCTCTAGAGCAGCTCTGCTGACCTGGTTCTCTGGTTTTAAAGCAGCTCTGCTGACCTGGTTCTATGGCTCTAAAGTAGCTCTGCTGACCTGGTTCTCTGGCTTTGAAGCTGCTCTGCTGACCTGGTTCTCTGGCTCTAGAGCAGCTCTGCTGACCTGGTTCTCTCCCTCTAAAGCAGCTCTGCTGACCTGGTTCTCTTACTCTAAAGCAGCTCTGCTGACTTGGTTTCTCTGGCTCTAAAGCAGCTCTGCAGACCTAGTTTCTCTGGCTCTAGAGCAGTTCTGCTGACCTGTTTCTCTGGCTCTAAAGCAGATCTTCTGACCTGGTTCTAGGGCTCTAAAGCAGCTCTGCTGACCTGGTTCTCTGGCTCTACAATGGCTCTGCTGACCTGGTTCTGTTGCTCTAAAGCAGCTCTGCTGACCTGGTTCTCTGGCTCTAGAGCAGCGCTGCTAACCTGGTTCTCTGGCTCTAAAGCAGATCTTCTGGCCTGGTTCTCTGGTTCAAAAGCAGCTCTGCTGACCTGGTTCTCTGGCTCTAGAGCAGCTCTGCTGTCCTGAATCTTAGGCTCTAGAGCAGCTCTGCTGACCTGGTTCTCTGGCTCTACATCGGCTCTGCTGACCTGGTTCTCTGGCTCTAAAGCAGCTCTGCTGATCTGATGTTTCTCTGGCTCTAAAACAGCTCTGCTGACCTGGTTCTGTGGCTCTATTGAAGCTCTGCTGACCTAGTTCTCTGGCTTTACAGCAGCTCTGCTGACCTGGTTCTCTGGCTCTGAAGCAGCTCAGCTGACCTGATGTTTCTCTGGCTCTAAAACATCACTCTGTTTACCTGGTTCTGTGGCTCTAAAGAAGCTCTGTTGACCTAGTTCTCTGGCTCTACAGCAGCTCTGATGACCTGGTTGTCTGGCTCTAAAGAGGCTCTGCTGACCTGGTTCTCTGGCTCTACAGCAGCTCTGTGGAACTGGTTCTCTGCCTCTAGAGCAGCTCTGCTGACCTGGTTCTTAGGCTCGAGAGCAGCTCTGCTGACCTGGTTCTCTGGCTCTAAAGCAGCTCTGCTGACCTTGTTCTCTGGCTGTGGAGCAGCCCTGCTGGCCTGGTTCTCTGCCTTTAGAGCAGCTCTGCTGACCTGGTTTCTATGGCTCTAAAGCAGCTCTGCTGACCTGTTTCTCTGACTCTAAAGCAACTCTGCTGACCTGGTTCTCTCCCTCTAAAGCAGCTCTGCTGACCTGGTTCTCTGGCTCTAAAGCAGCTCTGCTGACCTGGTTCTCCCCCTCTAAAGCAGCTCTGCTGACCTGGTTCTCTGGCTCTACGACAGCTCTGCTGACCTTGTTCTCTCGCTCTAAAGCAGCTCTGCTGACCTGGTTCTCTTGCTCTAAAGCAGCTCTGCTGACCTGGTTCTTAGGCGCTAGAGCAGCTGTGCTGACCTGGTTCTCTCCCTCTAAAGCAGCTCTGCTGACCTGGTTCTCTAGCTCTACGGCAGCTCTGCTGACCTTGTTCTCTGCCTCTAGAGCAGCTCTGCTGACCTGGTTCTTAGGCTCTAGAGCAGCTGCATTGACCTGGTTACTATGGCTCTACAGCAGCTCTGCTGACCTGGTTCTCTGACTCTAGAGCAGCTCTGTTGTCCTGGGTCTTAGGCTCTAGAGCAGCTCTGCTGACCTGGTTCTCTGGCTCTAAAGCAGCTCTGCTGACCTGGTTCTCTGGCTTTGAAGAATCTCTGCTGACCGGGTTCTCTGGCTCTAGAGCAGCTCTGCTGACCTGGTTCTCTCCCTCTAAAGCAGCTCTGCTGACCTGGTTCTTTTGCTCTAAAGCAGCTCTGCTGACCTGGTTCGCTGGCTCTACAATGGCTCTGCTGACCTGGTTCTGTTGCTCTAAAGCAGCTCTGCTGACCTGGTTCTCTGGCTCTAGAGCAGCTCTGCTAACCTGGTTCTCTGGCTCTAAAGCAGATCTGCTGGCATGGTTCACTGGCTCTAAAGCAGCTCTGCTGACCTGGTTCTCTGCCTGTAGAGCAGCTCTGCTGTCCTGGTTCTTAGGCTCTAGAGCAGCTTTGCTGACCTGGTTCTCTGGCTCTACAACGGCTCTGCTGACCTGGTTCTCTGGCTCTAAAGCAGCTCTGCTGACCTGGTGGTTCTCTGGCTCTAAAACAGCTCTGCTGACCTGGTTCTGTGGCTCTAAAGACGCTCTCCTGACCTAGTTCTCTGGCTCTACAGTAGCTCTGCTGACCTGGTTCTCTGGCTCTACAGCAGTTCTGATGACCTGATTCTCTGGCTCTAAAGAGGCTCTGCTGACCTGGTTCTATGGCTTTAAAGCACCTCTGCTGACCTGGTTCTCTGGCTTTGGAGAATCTCTGCTGACCGGGTTCTCTGGCTGTAAATCAGCTCTGCTGACCTGGTTCTTTGGCTCTAAAGCAGCTCTGCTGACCTGGTTTCTCTGGCTCTAAAGCAGCTCTGCTGACCTGGTTCTCTGGCTCTAAAGCAGCTCTGCTGACCTGGTTCTATGGCTCTAAAGCAGCTCTGCTAACCTGGTTCTCTGGCTTTGAAGAATCTCTGCTGACCGGGTTCTCTGGCTATAAATCAGCTCTGCTGACCTGGTTCTTTGGCTCTAAAGCAGCTCTGCTGACCTGGTTTCTCTGGCTCTAAAGCAGCTCTGCTGACCTGGTTCTCTGGCTCTAAAGCAGCTCTTCTGACCTGGTTCGGTGGCTCTAAAGCAGCTCTGCTGACCTGGTTCTCTGGCTCTACAATGGCTCTGCTGACCTGGTTCTGTTGCTCTAAAGCAGCTCTGCTGACCTGGTTCTCTGGCTCTAGAGCAGCTCTGCTAACCTGGTTCTCTGGCTCTAAAGCAGATCTGTTGGCATGGTTCACTGGCTCTAAAGCAGCTCTGCTGACCGGGTTCTCTGCCTGTAGAGCAGCTCTGCTGTCCTGGTTCTCTGGCTCTACAACGGCTCTGCTGACCTGGTTCTCTGGCTCTAAAGCAGCTCTGCTGACCTGGTAGTTCTCTAGCTCTAAAACAGCTCTGCTGACCTGGTTCTGTGGCTCTAAAGACGCTCTCCTGACCAAGTTCTCTGGCTCTACAGCAGCTCTGCTGACCTGGTTCTCTGGCTCTGAAGAGGCTCTGCTGACCTGGTTCTCTGGCTCTAGAGCAGCTCTGCCGACCTGGTTCTATGGCTGTAAAGAATCTCCTCTGAACTGGTTCTCTGGCTCTACAGCAGCTCTGCTGAACTGGTTCTCTGCCTCTAGAGCAGCTCTGCTGACCTGGTTCTTAGGCTCGAGAGCAGCTCTGCTGACCTTGTTCTCTGGCTCTAAAGCAGCTCTGCTGACCTGGTTATCAAGCAGTTCTGCTGACCTGGTTCTCTGGCTCTAAAGCAGCTCCGCTTACCGGGTTCTCTGACTCTAAAGCAGCTCTGCTGACCTGGTTCTTAGGCTTTAGAGCAGCTCTGCTGACCTGGTTTCTATGGCTCTGCAGCAGCTCTGCTGACCTGGTTCTCTGGCTCTAGAGCCGCTCTGTTGACCTGGGTCTTAGGCTATAGAGCAGCTCTGCTGACCTGGTTGTATGGCTGTGAGTCAGCTCTGCTGACCTGCCTCTCTGGCTCTAAAGCAGCTCTGCTGACCTGGCTCTATGGCTCTGAAGCAGGTCTGCTGACCTGGTTCTATGGCTCTAAAGCTGCTCTGCAGACCTGGTTCTGTGGCTTTGAAACAACTCTGCTGACATGGTTCAGCTGACCTGGTTCTCTCCCTCTAAAGTAGCTCTGCTGACCTGGTTCTCTCTGGCGCTAAAGCAGCTCTGCTGACCTGGTTCTCTCCCTCTAAAGCAGCTCTGCTGACCTGGTTCTCTGGCTCTACGGCAGCTCTGCTGACCTGGTTCTCTGGCTCTAAAGCAGATCTGCTGACCTGGTTCTCTCCCTCTAAAGCAGCTCTGCTGACCTGGTTCTCTGGCTCTACGGCAGCTCTGCTGACCTGGTTCTCTGCCTCTAGAGCAGCTCTTCTGACCTGGTTCTTAGGCTCTAGAGCAGCTCTGTTGACCTGGTGTCTATGGCTCTACAGCAGCTCTGCTGACCTGGTTCTCTGACTCTAGAGCAGCTCTGTTGACCTTGGTCTTAGGCTCTAGAGCAGCTCTGCTGACCTGGTTCTCTGGCTCTAAAGCAGCTCTGCTGACCTGGTTCTCTGGCTCTAAAGCAGCTCTGCTGACCTGGTTCTATGGCTCTAAAGCAGCTCTGCTGACCTGGTTCTCTGGCTTTGAAGCTGCTCTGCTGACCTGGTTCTCTGGCTCTAGAGCAGCTGTGCTGACCTGGTTCTCTCCCTCTAAAGCAGCTCTGCTGACCTGGTTCTCTTACTCTAAAGCAGCTCTGCTGACTTGGTTTCTCTGGCTCTAAAGCAGCTTTGCAGACCTAGTTTCTCTGGCTCTAGAGCAGCTCTGCTGACCTGGTTCTCTGGCTCTAGAGCCGCTCTGTTGACCTGGGTCTTAGGCTCTAGAGCAGCTCTGCTGACCTGGTTGTATGGCTGTGAGTCAGCTCTGCTGACCTGGCTCTCTGGCTCTAAAGCAGCTCTGCTGACCTGGTTCTATGGCTCTGAAGCAGCTCTGCTGACCTGGTTCTATGGCTCTAAAGCTGCTCTGCTGAACTGGTTCTCTGCCTCTAGAGCAGCTCTGCTGACCTGGTTCTTAGGCTCGAGAGTAGCTCTGCTGACCTTGTTCTCTTGCTCTAAAGCAGCTCTGCTGACCTGGTTATCAAGCTGTTCTGCTGACCTGGTTCTCTGGCTCTAAAGCAGCTCTGCTTACCTGGTTCTCTGACTCTAAAGCAGCTCTGCTAACCTGGTTCTTAGGCTTTAGAGCAGCTCTGCTGACCTGGTTTCTATGGCTCTACAGCAGCTCTGCTGACCTGGTTCTCTGGCTCTAGAGCCGCTCTGTTGACCTGGGTCTTAGGCTCTAGAGCAGCTCTGCTGCCCTGGTTGTATGGCTATGAGTCAGCTCTGCTGACCTGGCTCTCTGGCTCTAAAGCAGCTCTGCTGACCTGGTTCTGTGGCTTTGAAACAACTCTGCTGACATGGTTCAGCTGACCTGGTTCTCTCCCTCTAAAGTAGCTCTGCTGACCTGGTTCTCTCTGGCGCTAAAGCAGCTCTGCTGACCTGGTTCTCTCCCTTTAAAGCAGCTCTGCTGACCTGGTTCTCTGGCTCTAAAGCAGATCTGCTGACCTGGTTCTCTACCTCTAAAGCAGCTCTGCTGACCTGGTTGTCTGGCTCTACGGCAGCTCTGCTGACCTGGTTCTCTGCCTCTAGAGCAGCTCTTCTGACCTGGTTCTTAGGCTCTAGAGCAGCTCTGTTGACCTGGTGTCTATGGCTCTACAGCAGCTCTGCTGACCTGGTTCTCTGACTCTAGAGCAGCTCTGTTGACATTGGTCTTAGGCTCTAGAGCAGCTCTGCTGACCTGGTTCTCTGGCTCTAAAGCAGCTCTGCTGACCTGGTTCTCTGGCTCTAAAGCAGCTCTGCTGACCTGGTTCTATGGCTCTAAAGCAGCTCTGCTGGCCTGGTTCTCTGGCTTTGAAGCTGCTCTGCTGACCTGGTTCTCTGGCTCTAGAGCAGCTCTGCTGACCTGGTTCTCTCCCTCTAAAGCAGCTCTGCTGACCTGGTTCTCTTACTCTAAAGCAGCTCTGTTGACGTGGGTCTTAGGCTCTAGAGCAGCTCTGCTGACCTGGTTGTATGGCTGTGAGTCAGCTCTGCTGACCTGGCTCTCTGGCTCTAAAGCAGCTCTGCTGACCTGGTTCTATGGCTCTGAAGCAGCTCTGCTGACCTGGTTCTATGGCTCTAAAGCTGCTCTGCTGAACTGGTTCTCTGCCTCTAGAGCAGCTCTGCTGACCTGGTTCTTAGGCTCGAGAGTAGCTCTGCTGACCTTGTTCTCTTGCTCTAAAGCAGCTCTGCTGACCTGGTTATCAAGCTGTTCTGCTGACCTGGTTCTCTGGCTCTAAAGCAGCTCTGCTTACCTGGTTCTCTGACTCTAAAGCAGCTCTGCTAACCTGGTTCTTAGGCTTTAGAGCAGCTCTGCTGACCTGGTTTCTATGGCTCTACAGCAGCTCTGCTGACCTGGTTCTCTGGCTCTAGAGCCGCTCTGTTGACCTGGGTCTTAGGCTCTAGAGCAGCTCTGCTGACCTGGTTGTATGGCTATGAGTCAGCTCTGCTGACCTGGCTCTCTGGCTCTAAAGCAGCTCTGCTGACCTGGTTCTGTGGCTTTGAAACAACTCTGCTGACATGGTTCAGCTGACCTGGTTCTCTCCCTCTAAAGTAGCTCTGCTGACCTGGTTCTCTCTGGCGCTAAAGCAGCTCTGCTGACCTGGTTCTCTCCCTTTAAAGCAGCTCTGCTGACCTGGTTCTCTGGCTCTAAAGCAGATCTGCTGACCTGGTTCTCTACCTCTAAAGCAGCTCTGCTGACCTGGTTGTCTGGCTCTACGGCAGCTCTGCTGACCTGGTTCTCTGCCTCTAGAGCAGCTCTTCTGACCTGGTTCTTAGGCTCTAGAGCAGCTCTGTTGACCTGGTGTCTATGGCTCTACAGCAGCTCTGCTGACCTGGTTCTCTGACTCTAGAGCAGCTCTGTTGACATTGGTCTTAGGCTCTAGAGCAGCTCTGCTGACCTGGTTCTCTGGCTCTAAAGCAGCTCTGCTGACCTGGTTCTCTGGCTCTAAAGCAGCTCTGCTGACCTGGTTCTATGGCTCTAAAGCAGCTCTGCTGGCCTGGTTCTCTGGCTTTGAAGCTGCTCTGCTGACCTGGTTCTCTGGCTCTAGAGCAGCTCTGCTGACCTGGTTCTCTCCCTCTAAAGCAGCTCTGCTGACCTGGTTCTCTTACTCTAAAGCAGCTCTGCTGACTTGGTTTCTCTGGCTCTAAAAAAGCTCTGCAGACCTAGTTTCTCTGGCTCTAGAGCAGTTCTGCTGACCTGTTTCTCTGGCTCTAAAGCAGATCTTCTGACCTGGTTCTATGGCTCTAAAGCAGCTCTGCTGACCTGGTTCTCTGGGTCTACAATGGCTCTGCTGACCTGGTTCTGTTGCTCTAAAGCAGCTCTGCTGACCTGGTTCTCTGGCTCTAGAGCAGCACTGCTAACCTGGTTCTCTGGCTCTAAAGCAGATCTTCTGGCCTGGTTCTCTGGCTCAAAAGCAGCTCTGCTGACCTGGTTCTCTGACTCTAGAGCAGCTCTGCTGTCCTGAATCTTAGGCTCTAGAGCAGCTCTGCTGACCTGGTTCTCTGGCTCTACAACGGCTCTGCTGACCTGGTTCTCTGGCTCTAAAGCAGCTCTGCTGATCTGATGTTTCTCTGGCTCTAAAACAGCTCTGCTGACCTGGTTCTGTGGCTCTATTGAAGCTCTGCTGACCTAGTTCTCTGGCTTTACAGCAGCTCTGCTGACCTGGTTCTCTGGCTCTGAAGCAGCTCAGCTGACCTGATGTTTCTCTGGCTCTAAAACATCGCTCTGCTGACCTGGTTCTGTGGCTCTAAAGAAGCTCTGTTGACCTAGTTCTCTGGCTCTACAGCAGCTCTGATGACCTGGTTGTCTGGCTCTAAAGAGGCTCTGCTGACCTGGTTCTCTGGCTCTACAGCAGCTCTGCTGAACTGGTTCTCTGCCTCTAGAGCAGCTCTGCTGACCTGGTTCTTAGGCTCGAGAGCAGCTCTGCTGACCTGGTTCTCTGGCTCTAAAGCAGCTCTGCTGACCTGGTTCTCAAGCATTCTGCTGACCTGGTTCTCTGGCTCTAAAGCGGCTCTGCTTACCTGGTTCTCTGACTCTAAAGCAGCTCTGCTGACCTGGTTCTATGGCTGTAAAGCGGCTCTGCTGACATGGTTCTCTGGCTCTAAAGCAGCTCTGCTGACCTTGTTCTCTGGCTGTGGAGCAGCCCTGCTGGCCTGGTTCTCTGCCTTTAGAGCAGCTCTGCTGACCTGGTTTCTATGGCTCTAAAGCAGCTCTGCTGACCTGTTTCTCTGACTCTAAAGCAACTCTGCTGACCTGGTTCTCTCCCTCTAAAGCAGCTCTGCTGACCTGGTTCTCTGGCTCTAAAGCAGCTCTGCTGACCTGGTTCTCCCCCTCTAAAGCAGCTCTGCTGACCTGGTTCTCTGGCTCTACGGCAGCTCTGCTGACCTGGTTCTCTCTGGCGCTAAAGCAGCTCTGCTGACCTGGTTCTCTCCCTCTAAAGCAGCTGTGCTGACCTGGTTTTCTGGCTCTACGGCAGCTCTGCTGACCTGGTTTTCTCCCTTTAAAGCAGCTCTGCTGACCTGGTTCTCTGGCTCTAAAGCAGATCTGCTGACCTGGTTCTCTCCCTCTAAAGCAGCTCTGCTGACCTGGTTCTCTGGCTCTACGGCAGCTCTGCTGACCTGGTTCTCTGCCTCTAGAGCAGCTCTTCTGACCTGGTTCTTAGGCTCTAGAGAAGCTCTGTTGACCTGGTGTCTATGGCTCTACAGCAGATCTGCTGACCTGGTTCTCTGACTCTAGAGCAGCTCTGTTGACATTGGTCTTAGGCTCTAGAGCAGCTCTGCTGACCTGGTTCTCTGGTTTTAAAGCAGCTCTGCTGACCTGGTTCTATGGCTCTAAAGTAGCTCTGCTGACCTGGTTCTCTGGCTTTGAAGCTGCTCTGCTGACCTGGTTCTCTGGCTCTAGAGCAGCTCTGCTGACCTGGTTCTCTCCCTCTAAAGCAGCTCTGCTGACCTGGTTCTCTTACTCTAAAGCAGCTCTGCTGACTTGGTTTCTCTGGCTCTAAAGCAGCTCTGCAGACCTAGTTTCTCTGGCTCTAGAGCAGTTCTGCTGACCTGTTTCTCTGGCTCTAAAGCAGATCTTCTGACCTGGTTCTAGGGCTCTAAAGCAGCTCTGCTGACCTGGTTCTCTGGCTCTACAATGGCTCTGCTGACCTGGTTCTGTTGCTCTAAAGCAGCTCTGCTGACCTGGTTCTCTGGCTCTAGAGCAGCGCTGCTAACCTGGTTCTCTGGCTCTAAAGCAGATCTTCTGGCCTGGTTCTCTGGTTCAAAAGCAGCTCTGCTGACCTGGTTCTCTGGCTCTAGAGCAGCTCTGCTGTCCTGAATCTTAGGCTCTAGAGCAGCTCTGCTGACCTGGTTCTCTGGCTCTACATCGGCTCTGCTGACCTGGTTCTCTGGCTCTAAAGCAGCTCTGCTGATCTCATGTTTCTCTGGCTCTAAAACAGCTCTGCTGACCTGGTTCTGTGGCTCTATTGAAGCTCTGCTGACCTAGTTCTCTGGCTTTACAGCAGCTCTGCTGACCTGGTTCTCTGGCTCTGAAGCAGCTCAGCTGACCTGATGTTTCTCTGGCTCTAAAACATCACTCTGTTTACCTGGTTCTGTGGCTCTAAAGAAGCTCTGTTGACCTAGTTCTCTGGCTCTACAGCAGCTCTGATGACCTGGTTGTCTGGCTCTAAAGAGGCTCTGCTGACCTGGTTCTCTGGTTCTACAGCAGCTCTGCTGAACTGGTTCTCTGCCTCTAGAGCAGCTCTGCTGACCTGGTTCTCAAGCATTCTGCTGACCTGGTTCTCTGGCTCTAAAGCGGCTCTGCTTACCTGGTTCTCTGACTCTAAAGCAGCTCTGCTGACCTGGTTCTATGGCTGTAAAGCGGCTCTGCTGACATGGTTCTCTGGCTCTAAAGCAGCTCTGCTGACCTTGTTCTCTGGCTGTGGAGCAGCCCTGCTGGCCTGGTTCTCTGCCTTTAGAGCAGCTCTGCTGACCTGGTTTCTATGGCTCTAAAGCAGCTCTGCTGACCTGTTTCTCTGACTCTAAAGCAACTCTGCTGACCTGGTTCTCTCCCTCTAAAGCAGCTCTGCTGACCTGGTTCTCTGGCTCTAAAGCAGCTCTGCTGACCTGGTTCTCCCCCTCTAAAGCAGCTCTGCTGACCTGGTTCTCTGGCTCTACGACAGCTCTGCTGACCTTGTTCTCTCGCTCTAAAGCAGCTCTGCTGACCTGGTTCTCTTGCTCTAAAGCAGCTCTGCTGACCTGGTTCTTAGGCGCCAGAGCAGCTGTGCTGACCTGGTTCTCTCCCTCTAAAGCAGCTCTGCTGACCTGGTTCTCTAGCTCTACGGCAGCTCTGCTGACCTTGTTCTCTGCCTCTAGAGCAGCTCTGCTGACCTGGTTCTTAGGCTCTAGAGCAGCTGCATTGACCTGGTTTCTATGGCTCTACAGCAGCTCTGCTGACCTGGTTCTCTGACTCTAGAGCAGCTCTGTTGTCCTGGGTCTTAGGCTCTAGAGCAGCTCTGCTGACCTGGTTCTCTCCCTCTAAAGCAGCTCTGCTGACCTGGTTCTTTCGCTCTAAAGCAGCTCTGCTGACCTGGTTCGCTGGCTCTACAATGGCTCTGCTGACCTGGTTCTGTTGCTCTAAAGCAGCTCTGCTGACCTGGTTCTCTGGCTCTAGAGCAGCTCTGCTAACCTGGTTCTCTGGCTCTAAAGCAGATCTGCTGGCATGGTTCACTGGCTCTAAAGCAGCTCTGCTGACCTGGTTCTCTGCCTGTAGAGCAGCTCTGCTGTCCTGGTTCTTAGGCTCTAGAGCAGCTTTGCTGACCTGGTTCTCTGGCTCTACAGCAGCTCTGCTGAACTGGTTTTCTGCCTCTAGAGCAGCTCTGCTGACCTGGTTCTCTGCCTCTAGAGCAGCTCTGCTGACCTGGTTCTTAGGCTCGAGAGCAGCTCTGCTGACCTGGTTCTCTGGCTCTAAAGCAGCTCTGCTGACCTGGTTCTCAAGCATTCTGCTGACCTGGTTCTCTGGCTCTAAAGCGGCTCTGCTTACCTGGTTCTCTGACTCTAAAGCAGCTCTGCTGACCTGGTTCTATGGCTGTAAAGCGGCTCTGCTGACATGGTTCTCTGGCTCTAAAGCAGCTCTGCTGACCTTGTTCTCTGGCTGTGGAGCAGCCCTGCTGGCCTGGTTCTCTGCCTTTAGAGCAGCTCTGCTGACCTGGTTTCTATGGCTCTAAAGCAGCTCTGCTGACCTGTTTCTCTGACTCTAAAGCAACTCTGCTGACCTGGTTCTCTCCCTCTAAAGCAGCTCTGCTGACCTGGTTCTCTGGCTCTAAAGCAGCTCTGCTGACCTGGTTCTCCCCCTCTAAAGCAGCTCTGCTGACCTGGTTCTCTGGCTCTACGACAGCTCTGCTGACCTTGTTCTCTCGCTCTAAAGCAGCTCTGCTGACCTGGTTCTCTTGCTCTAAAGCAGCTCTGCTGACCTGGTTCTTAGGCGCCAGAGCAGCTGTGCTGACCTGGTTCTCTCCCTCTAAAGCAGCTCTGCTGACCTGGTTCTCTAGCTCTACGGCAGCTCTGCTGACCTTGTTCTCTGCCTCTAGAGCAGCTCTGCTGACCTGGTTCTTAGGCTCTAGAGCAGCTGCATTGACCTGGTTTCTATGGCTCTACAGCAGCTCTGCTGACCTGGTTCTCTGACTCTAGAGCAGCTCTGTTGTCCTGGGTCTTAGGCTCTAGAGCAGCTCTGCTGACCTGGTTCTCTGGCTCTAAAGCAGCTCTGCTGACCTGGTTCTCTGGCTTTGAAGAATCTCTGCTGACCGGGTTCTCTGGCTCTAGAGCAGCTCTGCTGACCTGGTTCTCTCCCTCTAAAGCAGCTCTGCTGACCTGGTTCTTTCGCTCTAAAGCAGCTCTGCTGACCTGGTTCGCTGGCTCTACAATGGCTCTGCTGACCTGGTTCTGTTGCTCTAAAGCAGCTCTGCTGACCTGGTTCTCTGGCTCTAGAGCAGCTCTGCTAACCTGGTTCTCTGGCTCTAAAGCAGATCTGCTGGCATGGTTCACTGGCTCTAAAGCAGCTCTGCTGACCTGGTTCTCTGCCTGTAGAGCAGCTCTGCTGTCCTGGTTCTTAGGCTCTAGAGCAGCTTTGCTGACCTGGTTCTCTGGCTCTACAACGGCTCTGCTGACCTGGTTCTCTGGCTCTAAAGCAGCTCTGCTGACCTGGTGGTTCTCTGGCTCTAAAACAGCTCTGCTGACCTGGTTCTGTGGCTCTAAAGACGCTCTCCTGACCTAGTTCTCTGGCTCTACAGTAGCTCTGCTGACCTGGTTCTCTGGCTCTACAGCAGTTCTGATGACCTGATTCTCTGGCTCTAAAGAGGCTCTGCTGACCTGGTTCTATGGCTTTAAAGCAGCTCTGCTGACCTGGTTCTCTGGCTTTGGAGAATCTCTGCTGACCGGGTTCTCTGGCTGTAAATCAGCTCTGCTGACCTGGTTCTTTGGCTCTAAAGCAGCTCTGCTGACACGGTTTCTCTGGCTCTAAAGCAGCTCTGCTGACCTGGTTCTCTGGCTCTAAAGCAGCTCTGCTGACCTGGTTCTATGGCTCTAAAGCAGCTCTGCTAACCTGGTTCTCTGGCTTTGAAGAATCTCTGCTGACCGGGTTCTCTGGCTCTAAATCAGCTCTGCTGACCTGGTTCTTTGGCTCTAAAGCAGCTCTGCTGACCTGGTTTCTCTGGCTCTAAAGCAGCTCTGCTGACCTGGTTCTCTGGCTCTAAAGCAGCTCTTCTGACCTGGTTCGGTGGCTCTAAAGCAGCTCTGCTGACCTGGTTCTCTGGCTCTACAATGGCACTGCCGACCTGGTTCTGTTGCTCTAAAGCAGCTCTGCTGACCTGGTTCTCTGGCTCTAGAGCAGCTCTGCTAACCTGGTTCTCTGGCTCTAAAGCAGATCTGTTGGCATGGTTCACTGGCTCTAAAGCAGCTCTGCTGACCGGGTTCTCTGCCTGTAGAGCAGCTCTGCTGTCCTGGTTCTCTGGCTCTACAACGGCTCTGCTGACCTGGTTCTCTGGCTCTAAAGCAGCTCTGCTGACCTGGTAGTTCTCTAGCTCTAAAACAGCTCTGCTGACCTGGTTCTGTGGCTCTAAAGACGCTCTCCTGACCTAGTTCTCTGGCTCTACAGCAGCTCTGCTGACCTGGTTCTCTGGCTCTACAGCAGTTCTGATGACCTGGTTCTCTGGCTCTAAAGAGGCTCTGCTGACCTGGTTCTCTGGCTCTAGAGCAGCTCTGCCGACCTGGTTCTATGGCTGTAAAGAATCTCCTCTGAACTGGTTCTCTGGCTCTACAGCAGCTCTGCTGAACTGGTTCTCTGCCTCTAGAGCAGCTCTGCTGACCTGGTTCTTAGGCTCGAGAGCAGCTCTGCTGACCTTGTTCTCTGGCTCTAAAGCAGCTCTGCTGACCTGGTTATCAAGCAGTTCTGCTGACCTGGTTTTCTGGCTCTAAAGCAGCTCTGCTTACCGGGTTCTCTGACTCTAAAGCAGCTCTGCTGACCTGGTTCTTAGGCTTTAGAGCAGCTCTGCTGACCTGGTTTCTATGGCTCTGCAGCAGCTCTGCTGACCTGGTTCTCTGGCTCTAGAGCCGCTCTGTTGACCTGGGTCTTAGGCTATAGAGCAGCTCTGCTGACCTGGTTGTATGGCTGTGAGTCAGCTCTGCTGACCTGGCTCTCTGGCTCTAAAGCAGCTCTGCTGACCTGGCTCTATGGCTCTGAAGCAGGTCTGCTGACCTGGTTCTATGGCTCTAAAGCTGCTCTGCAGACCTGGTTCTGTGGCTTTGAAACAACTCTGCTGACATGGTTCAGCTGACCTGGTTCTCTCCCTCTAAAGTAGCTCTGCTGACCTGGTTCTCTCTGGCGCTAAAGCAGCTCTGCTGACCTGGTTCTCTCCCTCTAAAGCAGCTCTGCTGACCTGGTTCTCTGGCTCTACGGCAGCTCTGCTGACCTGGTTCTCTGGCTCTAAAGCAGATCTGCTGACCTGGTTCTCTCCCTCTAAAGCAGCTCTGCTGACCTGGTTCTCTGGCTCTACGGCAGCTCTGCTGACCTGGTTCTCTGCCTCTAGAGCAGCTCTTCTGACCTGGTTCTTAGGCTCTAGAGCAGCTCTGTTGACCTGGTGTCTATGGCTCTACAGCAGCTCTGCTGACCTGGTTCTCTGACTCTAGAGCAGCTCTGTTGACCTTGGTCTTAGGCTCTAGAGCAGCTCTGCTGACCTGGTTCTCTGGCTCTAAAGCAGCTCTGCTGACCTGGTTCTCTGGCTCTAAAGCAGCTCTGCTGACCTGGTTCTATGGCTCTAAAGCAGCTCTGCTGACCTGGTTCTCTGGCTTTGAAGCTGCTCTGCTGACCTGGTTCTCTGGCTCTAGAGCAGCTGTGCTGACCTGGTTCTCTCCCTCTAAAGCAGCTCTGCTGACCTGGTTCTCTTACTCTAAAGCAGCTCTGCTGACTTGGTTTCTCTGGCTCTAAAGCAGCTTTGCAGACCTAGTTTCTCTGGCTCTAGAGCAGCTCTGCTGACCTGGTTCTCTGGCTCTAGAGCCGCTCTGTTGACCTGGGTCTTAGGCTCTAGAGCAGCTCTGCTGACCTGGTTGTATGGCTGTGAGTCAGCTCTGCTGACCTGGCTCTCTGGCTCTAAAGCAGCTCTGCTGACCTGGTTCTATGGCTCTGAAGCAGCTCTGCTGACCTGGTTCTATGGCTCTAAAGCTGCTCTGCTGAACTGGTTCTCTGCCTCTAGAGCAGCTCTGCTGACCTGGTTCTTAGGCTCGAGAGTAGCTCTGCTGACCTTGTTCTCTTGCTCTAAAGCAGCTCTGCTGACCTGGTTATCAAGCTGTTCTGCTGACCTGGTTCTCTGGCTCTAAAGCAGCTCTGCTTACCTGGTTCTCTGACTCTAAAGCAGCTCTGCTAACCTGGTTCTTAGGCTTTAGAGCAGCTCTGCTGACCTGGTTTCTATGGCTCTACAGCAGCTCTGCTGACCTGGTTCTCTGGCTCTAGAGCCGCTCTGTTGACCTGGGTCTTAGGCTCTAGAGCAGCTCTGCTGACCTGGTTGTATGGCTATGAGTCAGCTCTGCTGACCTGGCTCTCTGGCTCTAAAGCAGCTCTGCTGACCTGGTTCTGTGGCTTTGAAACAACTCTGCTGACATGGTTCAGCTGACCTGGTTCTCTCCCTCTAAAGTAGCTCTGCTGACCTGGTTCTCTCTGGCGCTAAAGCAGCTCTGCTGACCTGGTTCTCTCCCTTTAAAGCAGCTCTGCTGACCTGGTTCTCTGGCTCTAAAGCAGATCTGCTGACCTGGTTCTCTACCTCTAAAGCAGCTCTGCTGACCTGGTTCTCTGGCTCTACGGCAGCTCTGCTGACCTGGTTCTCTGCCTCTAGAGCAGCTCTTCTGACCTGGTTCTTAGGCTCTAGAGCAGCTCTGTTGACCTGGTGTCTATGGCTCTACAGCAGCTCTGCTGACCTGGTTCTCTGACTCTAGAGCAGCTCTGTTGACATTGGTCTTAGGCTCTAGAGCAGCTCTGCTGACCTGGTTCTCTGGCTCTAAAGCAGCTCTGCTGACCTGGTTCTCTGGCTCTAAAGCAGCTCTGCTGACCTGGTTCTATGGCTCTAAAGCAGCTCTGCTGACCTGGTTCTCTGGCTTTGAAGCTGCTCTGCTGACCTGGTTCTCTGGCTCTAGAGCAGCTCTGCTGACCTGGTGTCTATGGCTCTACAGCAGCTCTGCTGACCTGGTTCTCTGACTCTAGAGCAGCTCTGCTGACCTGGTTCTCTGGCTCTAAAGCAGCTCTGCTGACCTGGTTCTCTGGCTCTAAAGCAGCTCTGCTGACCTGGTTCTATGGCTCTAAAGCAGCTCTGCTGACCTGGTTCTCTGGCTTTGAAGCTGCTCTGCTGACCTGGTTCTCTGGCTCTAGAGCAGCTCTGCTGACCTGGTTCTCTCCCTCTAAAGCAGCTCTGCTGACTTGGTTTCTCTGGCTCTAAAGCAGCTCTGCAGACCTAGTTTCTCTGGCTCTAGAGCAGTTCTGCTGACCTGTTTCTCTGGCTCTAAAGCAGATCTTCTGACCTGGTTCTATGGCTCTAAAGCAGCTCTGCTGACCTGGTTCTCTGGCTCTACAATGGCTCTGCTGACCTGGTTCTGTTGCTCTAAAGCAGCTCTGCTGACCTGGTTCTCTGGCTCTAGAGCAGCACTGCTAACCTGGTTCTCTGGCTCTAAAGCAGATCTTCTGGCCTGGTTCTCTGGCTCAAAAGCAGCTCTGCTGACCTGGTTCTCTGACTCTAGAGCAGCTCTGCTGTCCTGAATCTTAGGCTCTAGAGCAGGTCTGCTGACCTGGTTCTCTGGCTCTACAACGGCTCTGCTGGCCTGGTTCTCTGGCTCTAAAGCAGCTCTGCTGACCTGGTTCTCTGGCTCTGAAGCAGCTCAGCTGACCTGATGTTTCTCTGGCTCTAAAACATCGCTCTGCTGACCTGGTTCTGTGGCTCTAAAGAAGCTCTGTTGACCTAGTTCTCTGGCTCTACAGCAGCTCTGATGACCTGGTTGTCTGGCTCTAAAGAGGCTCTGCTGACCTGGTTCTCTGGCTCTAAAGCAGCTCTGCTGACCTGGTTCTCTGGCTCTAAAGCAGCTCTGCTGACCTGGTTCTATGGCTCTAAAGCAGCTCTGCTGACCTGGTTCTCTGGCTTTGAAGCTGCTCTGCTGACCTGGTTCTCTGGCTCTAGAGCAGCTGTGCTGACCTGGTTCTCTCCCTCTAAAGCAGCTCTGCTGACCTGGTTCTCTTACTCTAAAGCAGCTCTGCTGACTTGGTTTCTCTGGCTCTAAAGCAGCTTTGCAGACCTAGTTTCTCTGGCTCTAGAGCAGCTCTGCTGACCTGGTTCTCTGGCTCTAGAGCCGCTCTGTTGACCTGAGTCTTAGGCTCTAGAGCAGCTCTGCTGACCTGGTTGTATGGCTGTGAGTCAGCTCTGCTGACCTGGCTCTCTGGCTCTAAAGCAGCTCTGCTGACCTGGTTCTATGGCTCTGAAGCAGCTCTGCTGACCTGGTTCTATGGCTCTAAAGCTGCTCTGCTGAACTGGTTCTCTGCCTCTAGAGCAGCTCTGCTGACCTGGTTCTTAGGCTCGAGAGTAGCTCTGCTGACCTTGTTCTCTTGCTCTAAAGCAGCTCTGCTGACCTGGTTATCAAGCTGTTCTGCTGACCTGGTTCTCTGGCTCTAAAGCAGCTCTGCTTACCTGGTTCTCTGACTCTAAAGCAGCTCTGCTGACCTGGTTCTTAGGCTTTAGAGCAGCTCTGCTGACCTGGTTTCTATGGCTCTACAGCAGCTCTGCTGACCTGGTTCTCTGGCTCTAGAGCCGCTCTGTTGACCTGGGTCTTAGGCTCTAGAGCAGCTCTGCTGACCTGGTTGTATGGCTATGAGTCAGCTCTGCTGACCTGGCTCTCTGGCTCTAAAGCAGCTCTGCTGACCTGGTTCTGTGGCTTTGAAACAACTCTGCTGACATGGTTCAGCTGACCTGGTTCTCTCCCTCTAAAGTAGCTCTGCTGACCTGGTTCTCTCTGGCGCTAAAGCAGCTCTGCTGACCTGGTTCTCTCCCTTTAAAGCAGCTCTGCTGACCTGGTTCTCTGGCTCTAAAGCAGATCTGCTGACCTGGTTCTCTACCTCTAAAGCAGCTCTGCTGACCTGGTTCTCTGGCTCTACGGCAGCTCTGCTGACCTGGTTCTCTGCCTCTAGAGCAGCTCTTCTGACCTGGTTCTTAGGCTCTAGAGCAGCTCTGTTGACCTGGTGTCTATGGCTCTACAGCAGCTCTGCTGACCTGGTTCTCTGACTCTAGAGCAGCTCTGTTGACATTGGTCTTAGGCTCTAGAGCAGCTCTTCTGACCTGGTTCTCTGGCTCTAAAGCAGCTCTGCTGACCTGGTTCTCTGGCTCTAAAGCAGCTCTGCTGACCTGGTTCTATGGCTCTAAAGCAGCTCTGCTGACCTGGTTCTCTGGCTTTGAAGCTGCTCTGCTGACCTGGTTCTCTGGCTCTAGAGCAGCTCTGCTGACCTGGTTCTCTCCCTCTAAAGCAGCTCTGCTGACCTGGTTCTCTTACTCTAAAGCAGCTCTGCTGACTTGGTTTCTTTGGCTCTAAAGCAGCTCTGCAGACCTAGTTTCTCTGGCTCTAGAGCAGTTCTGCTGACCTGTTTCTCTGGCTCTAAAGCAGATCTTCTGACCTGGTTCTATGGCTCTAAAGCAGCTCTGCTGACCTGGTTCTCTGGCTCTACAATGGCTCTGCTGACCTGGTTCTGTTGCTCTAAAGCAGCTCTGCTGACCTGGTTCTGGCTCTAGAGCAGCACTGCTAACCTGGTTCTCTGGCTCTAAAGCAGATCTTCTGGCCTGGTTCTCTGGCTCAAAAGCAGCTCTGCTGACCTGGTTCTCTGACTCTAGAGCAGCTCTGCTGTCCTGAATCTTAGGCTCTAGAGCAGCTCTGCTGACCTGGTTCTCTGGCTCTACAACGGCTCTGCTGACCTGGTTCTCTGGCTCTAAAGCAGCTCTGCTGACCTGGTTCTCTGGCTCTGAAGCAGCTCAGCTGACCTGATGTTTCTCTGGCTCACAAACATCGCTCTGCTGACCTGGTTCTGTGGCTCTAAAGAAGCTCTGTTGACCTAGTTCTCTGGCTCTACAGCAGCTCTGATGACCTGGTTGTCTGGCTCTAAAGAGGCTCTGCTGACCTGGTTCTCTGGCTCTAGAGCAGCTCTGGTGACCTGGTTCTATGGCTGTAAAGAATCTCCTCTGACCTGGTTCTCTGGCTCTACAGCAGCTCTGCTGAACTGGTTTTCTGCCTCTAGAGCAGCTCTGCTGACCTGGTTCTTAGGCTCGAGAGCAGCTCTGCTGACCTGGTTCTTAGGCTCGAGAGCAGCTCTGCTGACCTGGTTCTCTGGCTCTAAAGCAGCTCTGCTGACCTGGTTCTCAAGCATTCTGCTGACCTGGTTCTCTGGCTCTAAAGTGGCTCTGCTTACCTGGTTCTCTGACTCTAAAGCAGCTCTGCTGACCTGGTTCTATGGCTGTAAAGCGGCTCTGCTGACATGCTTCTCTGGCTCTAAAGCAGCTCTGCTGACCTTGTTCTCTGGCGGTGGAGCAGCCCTGCTGGCCTGGTTCTCTGCCTTTAGAGCAGCTCTGCTGACCTGGTTTCTATGGCTCTAAAGCAGCTCTGCTGACCTGTTTCTCTGACTCTACAGCAACTCTGCTGACCTGGTTCTCTCCCTCTAAAGCAGCTCTGCTGACCTGGTTCTCTGGCTCTAAAGCAGCTCTGCTGACCTGGTTCTCCCCCTCTAAAGCAGCTCTGCTGACCTGGTTCTCTGGCTCTACGGCAGCTCTGCTGACCTTGTTCTCTCCCTCTAAAGCAGCTCTGCTGACCTGGTTCTCTGGCTCTAAAGCAGCTCTTCTCACCTGGTTCGGTGGCTCTAAAGCAGCTCTGCTGACCTGGTTCTCTGGCTCTACAATGGCTCTGCTGACCTGGTTCTGTTGCTCTAAAGCAGCTCTGCTGACCTGGTTCTCTGGCTCTAGAGCAGCTCTGCTAACCTGGTTCTCTGGCTCTAAAGCAGATCTGTTGGCATGGTTCACTGGCTCTAAAGCAGCTCTGCTGACCGGGTTCTCTGCCTGTAGAGCAGCTCTGCTGTCCTGGTTCACTGGCTCTACAACGGCTCTGCTGACATGGTTCTCTGGCTCTAAAGCAGCTCTGCTGACCTGGTAGTTCTCTAGCTCTAAAACAGCTCTGCTGACCTGGTTCTGTGGCTCTAAAGACACTCTCCTGACCTAGTTCTCTGGCTCTACAGCAGCTCTGCTGACCTGGTTCTCTGGCTCTACAGCAGTTCTGATGACCTGGTTCTCTGGCTCTAAAGAGGCTCTGCTGACCTGGTTCTCTGGCTCTAGAGCAGCTCTGCTGACCTGGTTCTATGGCTGTAAAGAATCTCCTCTGAACTGGTTCTCTGGCTCTACAGCAGCTCTGCTGAACTGGTTCTCTGCCTCTAGAGCAGCTCTGCTGACCTGGTTCTTAGGCTCGAGAGCAGCTCTGCTGACCTTGTTCTCTGGCTCTAAGGCAGATCTGCTGACCTGGTTATCAAGCAGTTCTGCTGACCTGGTTCTCTGGCTCTAAAGCAGCTCTGCTTACCTGGTTCTCTGACTCTAAAGCAGCTCTGCTGACCTGGTTCTTAGGCTTTAGAGCAGCTCTGCTGACCTGGTTTCTATGGCTCTACAGCAGCTCTGCTGACCTGGTTCTCTGGCTCTAGAGCTGCTCTGTTGACCTGGGTCTTAGGCTATAGAGCAGCTCTGCTGACCTGGTTGTATGGCTCTGAAGCAGGTCTGCTGACCTGGTTCTATGGCTCTAAAGCTGCTCTGCAGACCTGGTTCTGTGGCTTTGAAACAACTCTGCTGACATGGTTCAGCTGACCTGGTTCTCTCCCTCTAAAGTAGCTCTGCTGACCTGGTTCTCTCTGGCGCTAAAGCAGCTCTGCTGACCTGGTTCTCTCCCTCTAAAGCAGCTCTGCTGACCTGGTTCTCTGGCTCTACGGCAGCTCTGCTGACCTGGTTCTCTGGCTCTAAAGCAGATCTGCTGACCTGGTTCTCTCCCTCTAAAGCAGCTCTGCTGACCTGGTTCTCTGGCTCTACGGCAGCTCCGCTGACCTGGTTCTCTGCCTCTAGAGCAGCTCTTCTGACCTGGTTCTTAGGCTCTAGAGCAGCTCTGTTGACCTGGTGTCTATGGCTCTACAGCAGCTCTGCTGACCTGGTTCTCTGACTCTAGAGCAGCTCTGTTGACCTTGGTCTTAGGCTCTAGAGCAGCTCTGCTGACCTGGTTCTCTGGCTCTAAAGCAGCTCTGCTGACCTGGTTCTCTGGCTCTAAAGCAGCTCTGCTGACCTGGTTCTATGGCTCTAAAGCAGCTCTGCTGACCTGGTTCTCTGGCTTTGAAGCTGCTCTGCTGACCTGGTTCTCTGGCTCTAGAGCAGCTGTGCTGACCTGGTTCTCTCCCTCTAAAGCAGCTCTGCTGACCTGGTTATCTTACTCTAAAGCAGCTCTGCTGACTTGGTTTCTCTGGCTCTAAAGCAGCTTTGCAGACCTAGTTTCTCTGGCTCTAGAGCAGCTCTGCTGACCTGGTTCTCTGGCTCTAGAGCCGCTCTGTTGACCTGGGTCTTAGGCTCTAGAGCAGCTCTGCTGACCTGGTTGTATGGCTGTGAGTCAGCTCTGCTGACCTGGCTCTCTGGCTCTAAAGCAGCTCTGCTGACCTGGTTCTATGGCTCTGAAGCAGCTCTGCTGACCTGGTTCTATGGCTCTAAAGCTGCTCTGCTGAACTGGTTCTCTGCCTCTAGAGCAGCTCTGCTGACCTGGTTCTTAGGCTCGAGAGTAGCTCTGCTGACCTTGTTCTCTTGCTCTAAAGCAGCTCTGCTGACCTGGTTATCAAGCTGTTCTGCTGACCTGGTTCTCTGGCTCTAAAGCAGCTCTGCTTACCTGGTTCTCTGACTCTAAAGCAGCTCTGCTAACCTGGTTCTTAGGCTTTAGAGCAGCTCTGCTGACCTGGTTTCTATGGCTCTACAGCAGCTCTGCTGACCTGGTTCTCTGGCTCTAGAGCCGCTCTGTTGACCTGGGTCTTAGGCTCTAGAGCAGCTCTGCTGACCTGGTTGTATGGCTATGAGTCAGCTCTGCTGACCTGGCTTTCTGGCTCTAAAGCAGCTCTGCTGACCTGGTTCTGTGGCTTTGAAACAACTCTGCTGACATGGTTCAGCTGACCTGGTTCTCTCCCTCTAAAGTAGCTCTGCTGACCTGGTTCTCTCTGGCGCTAAAGCAGCTCTGCTGACCTGGTTCTCTCCCTTTAAAGCAGCTCTGCTGACCTGGTTCTCTGGCTCTAAAGCAGATCTGCTGACCTGGTTCTCTACCTCTAAAGCAGCTCTGCTGACCTGGTTCTCTGGCTCTACGGCAGCTCTGCTGACCTGGTTCTCTGCCTCTAGAGCAGCTCTTCTGACCTGGTTCTTAGGCTCTAGAGCAGCTCTGTTGACCTGGTGTCTATGGCTCTACAGCAGCTCTGCTGACCTGGTTCTCTGACTCTAGAGCAGCTCTGTTGACATTGGTCTTAGGCTCTAGAGCAGCTCTGCTGACCTGGTTCTCTGGCTCTAAAGCAGCTCTGCTGACCTGGTTCTCTGGCTCTAAAGCAGCTCTGCTGACCTGGTTCTATGGCTCTAAAGCAGCTCTGCTGACCTGGTTCTCTGGCTTTGAAGCTGCTCTGCTGACCTGGTTCTCTGGCTCTAGAGCAGCTCTGCTGACCTGGTTCTCTCCCTCTAAAGCAGCTCTGCTGACCTGGTTCTCTTACTCTAAAGCAGCTCTGCTGACTTGGTTTCTCTGGCTCTAAAGCAGCTCTGCAGACCTAGTTTCTCTGGCTCTAGAGCAGTTCTGCTGACCTGTTTCTCTGGCTCTAAAGCAGATCTTCTGACCTGGTTCTATGGCTCTAAAGCAGCTCTGCTGACCTGGTTCTCTGGCTCTAGAGCAGCACTGCTAACCTGGTTCTCTGGCTCTAAAGCAGATCTTCTGGCCTGGTTCTCTGGCTCAAAAGCAGCTCTGCTGACCTGGTTCTCTGACTCTAGAGCAGCTCTGCTGTCCTGAATCTTAGGCTCTAGAGCAGCTCTGCTGACCTGGTTCTCTGGCTCTACAACGGCTCTGCTGACCTGGTTCTCTGGCTCTAAAGCAGCTCTGCTGACCTGGTTCTCTGGCTCTGAAGCAGCTCAGCTGACCTGATGTTTCTCTGGCTCTAAAACATCGCTCTGCTGACCTGGTTCTGTGGCTCTAAAGAAGCTCTGTTGACCTAGTTCTCTGGCTCTACAGCAGCTCTGATGACCTGGTTGTCTGGCTCTAAAGAGGCTCTGCTGACCTGGTTCTCTGGCTCTAGAGCAGCTCTGGTGACCTGGTTCTATGGCTGTAAAGAATCTCCTCTGACCTGGTTCTCTGGCTCTACAGCAGCTCTGCTGAACTGGTTTTCTGCCTCTAGAGCAGCTCTGCTGACCTGGTTCTTAGGCTCGAGAGCAGCTCTGCTGACCTGGTTCTTAGGCTCGAGAGCAGCTCTGCTGACCTGGTTCTCTGGCTCTAAAGCAGCTCTGCTGACCTGGTTCTCAAGCATTCTGCTGACCTGGTTCTCTGGCTCTAAAGCGGCTCTGCTTACCTGGTTCTCTGACTCTAAAGCAGCTCTGCTGACCTGGTTCTATGGCTGTAAAGCGGCTCTGCTGACATGCTTCTCTGGCTCTAAAGCAGCTCTGCTGACCTTGTTCTCTGGCGGTGGAGCAGCCCTGCTGGCCTGGTTCTCTGCCTTTAGAGCAGCTCTGCTGACCTGGTTTCTATGGCTCTAAAGCAGCTCTGCTGACCTGTTTCTCTGACTCTAAAGCAACTCTGCTGACCTGGTTCTCTCCCTCTAAAGCAGCTCTGCTGACCTGGTTCTCTGGCTCTAAAGCAGCTCTGCTGACCTGGTTCTCCCCCTCTAAAGCAGCTCTGCTGACCTGCTTCTCTGGCTCTACAATGGCTCTGCTGACCTGGTTCTGTTGCTCTAAAGCAGCTCTGCTGACCTGGTTCTCTGGCTCTAGAGCAGCTCTGCTAACCTGGTTCTCTGGCTCTAAAGCAGATCTGCTGACCTGGTAGTTCTCTAGCTCTAAAACAGCTCTGCTGACCTGGTTCTGTGGCTCTAAAGACACTCTCCTGACCTAGTTCACTGGCTCTACAACGGCTCTGCTGACATGGTTCTCTGGCTCTAAAGCAGCTCTGCTGACCTGGTAGTTCTCTAGCTCTAAAACAGCTCTGCTGACCTGGTTCTGTGGCTCTAAAGACACTCTCCTGACCTAGTTCTCTGGCTCTACAGCAGCTCTGCTGACCTGGTTCTCTGGCTCTACAGCAGTTCTGATGACCTGGTTCTCTGGCTCTAAAGAGGCTCTGCTGACCTGGTTCTCTGGCTCTTGAGCAGCTCAGCTGACCTGGTTCTATGGCTGTAAAGAATCTCCTCTGAACTGGTTCTCTGGCTCTACAGCAGCTCTGCTGAACTGGTTCTCTGCCTCTAGAGCAGCTCTGCTGACCTGGTTCTTAGGCTCGAGAGCAGCTCTGCTGACCTTGTTCTCTGGCTCTAAAGCAGCTCTGCTGACCTGGTTATCAAGCAGTTCTGCTGACCTGGTTCTCTGGCTCTAAAGCAGCTCTGCTTACCTGGTTCTCTGACTCTAAAGCAGCTCTGCTGACCTGGTTCTTAGGCTTTAGAGCAGCTCTGCTGACCTGGTTTCTATGGCTCTACAGCAGCTCTGCTGACCTGGTTCTCTGGCTCTAGAGCTGCTCTGTTGACCTGGGTCTTAGGCTATAGAGCAGCTCTGCTGACCTGGTTGTATGGCTCTAAAGCAGGTCTGCTGACCTGGTTCTATGGCTCTAAAGCTGCTCTGCAGACCTGGTTCTGTGGCTTTGAAACAACTCTGCTGACATGGTTCAGCTGACCTGGTTCTCTCCCTCTAAAGTAGCTCTGCTGACCTGGTTCTCTCTGGCGCTAAAGCAGCTCTGCTGACCTGGTTCTCTCCCTCTAAAGCAGCTCTGCTGACCTGGTTCTCTGGCTCTACGGCAGCTCTGCTGACCTGGTTCTCTCCCTTTAAAGCAGCTCTGCTGACCTGTTTCTCTGGCTCTAAAGCAGATCTGCTGACCTGGTTCTCTCCCTCTAAAGCAGCTCTGCTGACCTGGTTCTCTGGCTCTACGGCAGCTCTGCTGACCTGGTTCTCTGCCTCTAGAGCAGCTCTTCTGACCTGGTTCTTAGGCTCTAGAGCAGCTCTGTTGACCTGGTGTCTATGGCTCTACAGCAGCTCTGCTGACCTGGTTCTCTGACTCTAGAGCAGCTCTGTTGACCTTGGTCTTAGGCTCTAGAGCAGCTCTGCTGACCTGGTTCTCTGGCTCTAAAGCAGCTCTGCTGACCTGGTTCTCTGGCTCTAAAGCAGCTCTGCTGACCTGGTTCTATGGCTCCAAAGCAGCTCTGCTGACCTGGTTCTCTGGCTTTGAAGCTGCTCTGCTGACCTGGTTCTCTGGCTCTAGAGCAGCTGTGCTGACCTGGTTCTCTCCCTCTAAAGCAGCTCTGCTGACCTGGTTCTCTTACTCTAAAGCAGCTCTGCTGACTTGGTTTCTCTGGCTCTAAAGCAGCTCTGCAGACCTAGTTTCTCTGGCTCTAGAGCAGCTCTGCTGACCTGGTTCTCTGGCTCTAGAGCCGCTCTGTTGACCTGGGTCTTAGGCTCTAGAGCAGCTCTGCTGACCTGGTTGTATGGCTGTGAGTCAGCTCTGCTGACCTGGCTCTCTGGCTCTAAAGCAGCTCTGCTGACCTGGTTCTATGGCTCTGAAGCAGCTCTGCTGACCTGGTTCTATGGCTCTAAAGCTGCTCTGCTGAACTGGTTCTCTGCCTCTAGAGCAGCTCTGCTGACCTGGTTCTTAGGCTCGAGAGTAGCTCTGCTGACCTTGTTCTCTGGCTCTAAAGCAGCTCTGCTGACCTGGTTATTAAGCTGTTCTGCTGACCTGGTTCTCTGGCTCTAAAGCAGCTCTGCTTACCTGGTTCTCTGACTCTAAAGCAGCTCTGCTGACCTGGTTCTTAGGCTTTAGAGCAGCTCTGCTGACCTGGTTTCTATGGCTCTACAGCAGCTCTGCTGACCTGGTTCTCTGGCTCTAGAGCCGCTCTGTTGACCTGGGTCTTAGGCTCTAGAGCAGCTCTGCTGACCTGGTTGTATGGCTGTGAGTCAGCTCTGCTGACCTGGCTCTCTGGCTCTAAAGCAGCTCTGCTGACCTGGTTCTGTGGCTTTGAAACAACTCTGCTGACATGGTTCAGCTGACCTGGTTCTCTCCCTCTAAAGTAGCTCTGCTGACCTGGTTCTCTCTGGCACTAAAGCAGCTCTGCTGACCTGGTTCTCTCCCTCTAAAGCAGCTCTGCTGACCTGGTTCTCTGGCTCTACGGCAGCTCTGCTGACCTGGTTTTCTCCCTTTAAAGTAGCTCTGCTGACCTGGTTCTCTGGCTCTAAAGCAGATCTGCTGACCTGGTTCTCTCCCTCTAAAGCAGCTCTGCTGACCTGGTTTTCTGGCTCTACAGCAGCTCTGCTGACCTGGTTCTCTGCCTCTAGAGCAGCTCTTCTGACCTGGTTCTTAGGCTCTAGAGCAGCTCTGTTGACCTGGTGTCTATGGCTCTACAGCAGCTCTGCTGACCTGGTTCTCTGACTCTAGAGCAGCTCTGTTGACATTGGTCTTAGGCTCTAGAGCAGCTCTGCTGACCTGGTTCTCTGGCTCTAAAGCAGCTCTGCTGACCTGGTTCTATGGCTCTAAAGCAGCTCTGCTGACCTGGTTCTCTGGCTTTGAAGCTGCTCTGCTGACCTGGTTCTCTGGCTCTAGAGCAGCTCTGCTGACCTGGTTCTCTCCCTCTAAAGCAGCTCTGCTGACCTGGTTCTCTTACTCTAAAGCAGCTCTGCTGACTTGGTTTCCCTGGCTCTAAAGCAGCTCTGCAGACCTAGTTTCTCTGGCTCTAGAGCAGTTCTGCTGACCTGTTTCTCTGGCTCTAAAGCAGATCTTCTGACCTGGTTCTATGGCTCTAAAGCAGCTCTGCTGACCTGGTTCTCTGGCTCTACAATGGCTCTGCTGACCTGGTTCTGTTGCTCTAAAGCAGCTCTGCTGACCTGGTTCTCTGGCTCTAGAGCAGCGCTGCTAACCTGGTTCTCTGGCTCTAAAGCAGATCTTCTGGCCTGGTTCTCTGGCTCAAAAGCAGCTCTGCTGACCTGGTTCTCTGGCTCTAGAGCAGCTCTGCTGTCCTGAATCTTAGGCTCTAGAGCAGCTCTGCTGACCTGGTTCTCTGGCTCTACAACGGCTCTGCTGACCTGGTTCTCTGGCTCTAAAGCAGCTCTGCTGATCTGATGTTTCTCTGGCTCTAAAACAGCTCTGCTGACCTGGTTCTGTGGCTCTATTGAAGCTCTGCTGACCTAGTTCTCTGGCTTTACAGCAGCTCTGCTGACCTGGTTCTCTGGCTCTGAAGCAGCTCAGCTGACCTGATGTTTCTCTGGCTCTAAAACATCGCTCTGCTGACCTGGTTCTGTGGCTCTAAAGAAGCTCTGTTGACCTAGTTCTCTGGCTCTACAGCAGCTCTGATGACCTGGTTGTCTGGCTCTAAAGAGGCTCTGCTGACCTGGTTCTCTGGCTCTAGAGCAGCTCTGGTGACCTGGTTCTATGGCTGTAAAGAATCTCCTCTGACCTGGTTCTCTGGCTCTACAGCAGCTCTGCTGAACTGGTTTTCTGCCTCTAGAGCAGCTCTGCTGACCTGGTTCTTAGGCTCGAGAGCAGCTCTGCTGACCTGGTTCTTAGGCTCGAGAGCAGCTCTGCTGACCTGGTTCTCTGGCTCTAAAGCAGCTCTGCTGACCTGGTTCTCAAGCATTCTGCTGACCTGGTTCTCTGGCTCTAAAGCGGCTCTGCTTACCTGGTTCTCTGACTCTAAAGCAGCTCTGCTGACCTGGTTCTATGGCTGTAAAGCGGCTCTGCTGACATGGTTCTCTGGCTCTAAAGCAGCTCTGCTGACCTTGTTCTCTGGCGGTGGAGCAGCCCTGCTGGCCTGGTTCTCTGCCTTTAGAGCAGCTCTGCTGACCTGGTTTCTATGGCTCTAAAGCAGCTCTGCTGACCTGTTTCTCTGACTCTAAAGCAACTCTGCTGACCTGGTTCTCTCCCTCTAAAGCAGCTCTGCTGACCTGGTTCTCTGGCTCTAAAGCAGCTCTGCTGACCTGGTTCTCCCCCTCTAAAGCAGCTCTGCTGACCTGGTTCTCTGGCTCTACGGCAGCTCTGCTGACCTGGTTCTCTCTGGCGCTAAAGCAGCTCTGCTGACCTGGTTCTCTCCCTCTAAAGCAGCTGTGCTGACCTGGTTTTCTGGCTCTACGGCAGCTCTGCTGACCTGGTTTTCTCCCTTTAAAGCAGCTCTGCTGACCTGGTTCTCTGGCTCTAAAGCAGATTTGCTGACCTGGTTCTGTTGCTCTAAAGCAGCTCTGCTGACCTGGTTCTCTGGCTCTACGGCAGCTCTGCTAACCTGGTTCTCTGGCTCTAAAGCAGATCTGTTGGCATGGTTCACTGGCTCTAAAGCAGCTCTGCTGACCGGGTTCTCTGCCTGTAGAGCAGCTCTGCTGTCCTGGTTCTCTGGCTCTACAACGGCTCTGCTGACCTGGTTCTCTGGCTCTAAAGCAGCTCTGCTGACCTGGTAGTTCTCTAGCTCTAAAACAGCTCTGCTGACCTGGTTCTGTGGCTCTAAAGACGCTCTCCTGACCTAGTTCTCTGGCTCTACAGCAGCTCTGCTGACCTGGTTCTCTGGCTCTACAGCAGTTCTGATGACCTGGTTCTCTGGCTCTAAAGAGGCTCTGCTGACCTGGTTCTCTGGCTCTAGAGCAGCTCTGCCGACCTGGTTCTATGGCTGTAAAGAATCTCCTCTGAACTGGTTCTCTGGCTCTACAGCAGCTCTGCTGAACTGGTTCTCTGCCTCTAGAGCAGCTCTTCTGACCTGGTTCTTAGGCTCTAGAGAAGCTCTGTTGACCTGGTGTCTATGGCTCTACAGCAGCTCTGCTGACCTGGTTCTCTGACTCTAGAGCAGCTCTGTTGACATTGGTCTTAGGCTCTAGAGCAGCTCTGCTGACCTGGTTCTCTGGCTCTAAAGCAGCTCTGCTGACCTGGTTCTCTGGTTTTAAAGCAGCTCTGCTGACCTGGTTCTATGGCTCTAAAGTAGCTCTGCTGACCTGGTTCTCTGGCTTTGAAGCTGCTCTGCTGACCTGGTTCTCTGGCTCTAGAGCAGCTCTGCTGACCTGGTTCTCTCCCTCTAAAGCAGCTCTGCTGACCTGGTTCTCTTACTCTAAAGCAGCTCTGCTGACTTGGTTTCTCTGGCTCTAAAGCAGCTCTGCAGACCTAGTTTCTCTGGCTCTAGAGCAGTTCTGCTGACCTGTTTCTCTGGCTCTAAAGCAGATCTTCTGACCTGGTTCTATGGCTCTAAAGCAGCTCTGCTGACCTGGTTCTCTGGCTCTATAATGGCTCTGCTGACCTGGTTCTGTTGCTTTAAAGCAGCTCTGCTGACCTGGTTCTCTGGCTCTAGAGCAGCGCTGCTAACCTGGTTCTCTGGCTCTAAAGCAGATCTTCTGGCCTGGTTCTCTGGCTCAAAAACAGCTCTGCTGACCTGGTTCTCTGGCTCTAGAGCAGCTCTGCTGTCCTGAATCTTAGGCTCTAGAGCAGCTCTGCTCACCTGGTTCTCTGGCTCTACAACGGCTCTGCTGACCTGGTTCTCTGGCTCTAAAGCAGCTCTGCTGATCTGATGTTTCTCTGGCTCTAAAACAGCTCTGCTGACCTGGTTCTGTGGCTCTATTGAAGCTCTGCTGACCTAGTTCTCTGGCTTTACAGCAGCTCTGCTGACCTGGTTCTCTGGCTCTGAAGCAGCTCAGCTGACCTGATGTTTCTCTGGCTCTAAAACATCGCTCTGCTGACCTGGTTCTGTGGCTCTAAAAAAGCTCTGTTGACCTAGTTCTCTGGCTCTACAGCAGCTCTGATGACCTGGTTGTCTGGCTCTAAAGAGGCTCTGCTGACCTGGTTCTCTGGCTCTACAGCAGCTCTGCTGAACTGGTTCTCTGCCTCTAGAGCAGCTCTGCTGACCTGGTTCTTAGGCTCGAGAGCAGCTCTGCTGACCTGGTTCTCTGGCTCTAAAGCAGCTCTGCTGACCTGGTTCTCAAGCATTCTGCTGACCTGGTTCTCTGGCTCTAAAGCGGCTCTGCTTACCTGGTTCTCTGACTCTAAAGCAGCTCTGCTGACCTGGTTCTTAGGCTCTAGAGAAGCTCTGTTGACCTGGTGTCTATGGCTCTACAGCAGCTCTGCTGACCTGGTTCTCTGACTCTAGAGCAGCTCTGTTGACATTGGTCTTAGGCTCTAGAGCAGCTCTGCTGACCTGGTTCTCTGGCTCTAAAGCAGCTCTGCTGACCTGGTTCTCTGGTTTTAAAGCAGCTCTGCTGACCTGGTTCTATGGCTCTAAAGTAGCTGTGCTGACCTGGTTCTCTGGCTTTGAAGCTGCTCTGCTGACCTGGTTCTCTGGCTCTAGAGCAGCTCTGCTGACCTGGTTCTCTCCCTCTAAAGCAGCTCTGCTGACCTGGTTCTCTTACTCTAAAGCAGCTCTGCTGACTTGGTTTCTCTGGCTCTAAAGCAGCTCTGCAGACCTAGTTTCTCTGGCTCTAGAGCAGTTCTGCTGACCTGTTTCTCTGGCTCTAAAGCAGATCTTCTGACCTGGTTCTATGGCTCTAAAGCAGCTCTGCTGACCTGGTTCTCTGGCTCTATAATGGCTCTGCTGACCTGGTTCTGTTGCTTTAAAGCAGCTCTGCTGACCTGGTTCTCTGGCTCTAGAGCAGCGCTGCTAACCTGGTTCTCTGGCTCTAAAGCAGATCTTCTGGCCTGGTTCTCTGGCTCAAAAACAGCTCTGCTGACCTGGTTCTCTGGCTCTAGAGCAGCTCTGCTGTCCTGAATCTTAGGCTCTAGAGCAGCTCTGCTCACCTGGTTCTCTGGCTCTACAACGGCTCTGCTGACCTGGTTCTCTGGCTCTAAAGCAGCTCTGCTGATCTGATGTTTCTCTGGCTCTAAAACAGCTCTGCTGACCTGGTTCTGTGGCTCTATTGAAGCTCTGCTGACCTAGTTCTCTGGCTTTACAGCAGCTCTGCTGACCTGGTTCTCTGGCTCTGAAGCAGCTCAGCTGACCTGATGTTTCTCTGGCTCTAAAACATCGCTCTGCTGACCTGGTTCTGTGGCTCTAAAAAAGCTCTGTTGACCTAGTTCTCTGGCTCTACAGCAGCTCTGATGACCTGGTTGTCTGGCTCTAAAGAGGCTCTGCTGACCTGGTTCTCTGGCTCTACAGCAGCTCTGCTGAACTGGTTCTCTGCCTCTAGAGCAGCTCTGCTGACCTGGTTCTTAGGCTCGAGAGCAGCTCTGCTGACCTGGTTCTCTGGCTCTAAAGCAGCTCTGCTGACCTGGTTCTCAAGCATTCTGCTGACCTGGTTCTCTGGCTCTAAAGCGGCTCTGCTTACCTGGTTCTCTGACTCTAAAGCAGCTCTGCTGACCTGGTTCTATGGCTGTAAAGCGGCTCTGCTGACATGGTTCTCTGGCTCTAAAGCAGCTCTGCTGACCTTGTTCTCTGGCTGTGGAGCAGCCCTGCTGGCCTGGTTCTCTGCCTTTAGAGCAGCTCTGCTGACCTGGTTTCTATGGCTCTAAAGCAGCTCTGCTGAACTGTTTCTCTGACTCTAAAGCAACTCTGCTGACCTGGTTCTCTCCCTCTAAAGCAGCTCTGCTGACCTGGTTCTCTGGCTCTAAAGCAGCTCTGCTGACCTGGTTCTCCCCCTCTAAAGCAGCTCTGCTGACCTGGTTCTCTGGCTCTACGGCAGCTCTGCTGACCTTGTTCTCTCGCTCTAAAGCAGCTCTGCTGACCTGGTTCTCTTGCTCTAAAGCAGCTCTGCTGACCTGGTTCTTAGGCGCTAGAGCAGCTGTGCTGACCTGGTTCTCTCCCTCTAAAGCAGCTCTGCTGACCTGGTTCTCTAGCTCTACGGCAGCTCTGCTGACCTTGTTCTCTGCCTCTAGAGCAGCTCTGCTGACCTGGTTCTTAGGCTCTAGAGCAGCTGCATTGACCTGGTTTCTATGGCTCTACAGCAGCTCTGCTGACCTGGTTCTCTGACTCTAGAGCAGCTCTGTTGTCCTGGGTCTTAGGCTCTAGAGCAGCTCTGCTGACCTGGTTCTCTGGCTCTAAAGCAGCTCTGCTGACCTGGTTCTCTGGCTTTGAAGAATCTCTGCTGACCGGGTTCTCTGGCTCTAGAGCAGCTCTGCTGACCTGGTTCTCTCCCTCTAAAGCAGCTCTGCTGACCTGGTTCTTTCGCTCTAAAGCAGCTCTGCTGACCTGGTTCGCTGGCTCTACAATGGCTCTGCTGACCTGGTTCTGTTGCTCTAAAGCAGCTCTGCTGACCTGGTTCTCTGGCTCTAGAGCAGCTCTGCTAACCTGGTTCTCTGGCTCTAAAGCAGATCTGCTGGCATGGTTCACTGGCTCTAAAGCTGCTCTGCTGACCTGGTTCTCTGCCTGTAGAGCAGCTCTGCTGTCCTGGTTCTTAGGCTCTAGAGCAGCTTTGCTGACCTCGTTCTCTGGCTCTACAACGGCTCTGCTGACCTGGTTCTCTGGCTCTAAAGCAGCTCTGCTGACCTGGTGGTTCTCTGGCTCTAAAACAGCTCTGCTGACCTGGTTCTGTGGCTCTAAAGACGCTCTCCTGACCTAGTTCTCTGGCTCTACAGTAGCTCTGCTGACCTGGTTCTCTGGCTCTACAGCAGTTCTGATGACCTGATTCTCTGGCTCTAAAGAGGCTCTGCTGACCTGGTTCTATGGCTTTAAAGCAGCTCTGCTGACCTGGTTCTCTGGCTTTGAAGAATCTCTGCTGACCGGGTTCTCTGGCTGTAAATCAGCTCTGCTGACCTGGTTCTTTGGCTCTAAAGCAGCTCTGCTGACCTGGTTTCTCTGGCTCTAAAGCAGCTCTGCTGACCTGGTTCTCTGGCTCTAAAGCAGCTCTGCTGACCTGGTTCTATGGCTCTAAAGCAGCTCTGCTAACCTTGTTCTCTGGCTTTGAAGAATCTCTGCTGACCGGGTTCTCTGGCTCTAAATCAGCTCTGCTGACCTGGTTCTTTGGCTCTAAAGCAGCTCTGCTGACCTGGTTTCTCTGGCTCTAAAGCAGCTCTGCTGACCTGGTTCTCTGGCTCTAAAGCAGCTCTTCTGACCTGGTTCGGTGGCTCTAAAGCAGCTCTGCTGACCTGGTTCTCTGGCTCTACAATGGCTCTGCTGACCTGGTTCTGTGGCTCTAAAGCAGCTCTGCTGACCTGGTTCTCTGGCTCTAGAGCAGCTCTGCTAACCTGGTTCTCTGGCTCTAAAGCAGATCTGTTGGCATGGTTCACTGGCTCTAAAGCAGCTCTGCTGACCGGGTTCTCTGCCTGTAGAGCAGCTCTGCTGTCCTGGTTCTCTGGCTCTACAACGGCTCTGCTGACCTGGTTCTCTGGCTCTAAAGCAGCTCTGCTGACCTGGTAGTTCTCTAGCTCTAAAACAGCTCTGCTGACCTGGTTCTGTGGCTCTAAAGACGCTCTCCTGACCTAGTTCTCTGGCTCTACAGCAGCTCTGCTGACCTGGTTCTCTGGCTCTACAGCAGTTCTGATGACCTGGTTCTCTGGCTCTAAAGAGGCTCTCCTGACCTGGTTCTCTGGCTCTAGAGCAGCTCTGCCGACCTGGTTCTATGGCTGTAAAGAATCTCCTCTGAACTGGTTCTCTGGCTCTACAGCAGCTCTGCTGAACTGGTTCTCTGCCTCTAGAGCAGCTCTGCTGACCTGGTTCTTAGGCTCGAGAGCAGCTCTGCTGACCTTGTTCTCTGGCTCTAAAGCAGCTCTGCTGACCTGGTTATCAAGCAGTTCTGCTGACCTGGTTCTCTGGCTCTAAAGCAGCTCTGCTTACCTGGTTCTCTGACTCTAAAGCAGCTCTGCTGACCTGGTTCTTAGGCTTTAGAGCAGCTCTGCTGACCTGGTTTCTATGGCTCTACAGCAGCTCTGCTGACCTGGTTCTCTGGCTCTAGAGCCGCTCTGTTGACCTGGGTCTTAGGCTGTAGAGCAGCTCTGCTGACCTGGTTGTATGGCTGTGAGTCAGCTCTGCTGACCTGGCTCTCTGGCTCTAAAGCAGCTCTGCTGACCTGGTTCTATGGCTCTGAAGCAGGTCTGCTGACCTGGTTCTATGGCTCTAAAGCTGCTCTGCAGACCTGGTTCTGTGGCTTTGAAACAACTCTGCTGACATGGTTCAGCTGACCTGGTTCTCTCCCTCTAAAGTAGCTCTGCTGACCTGGTTCTCTCTGGCGCTAAAGCAGCTCTGCTGACCTGGTTCTCTCCCTCTAAAGCAGCTCTGCTGACCTGGTTCTCTGGCTCTAAGGCAGCTCTGCTGACCTGGTTCTCTGGCTCTAAAGCAGATCTGCTGACCTGGTTCTCTCCCTCTAAAGCAGCTCTGCTGACCTGGTTCTCTGGCTCTACGGCAGCTCTGCTGACCTGGTTCTCTGCCTCTAGAGCAGCTCTTCTGACCTGGTTCTTAGGCTCTAGAGCAGCTCTGTTGACCTGGTGTCTATGGCTCTACAGCAGCTCTGCTGACCTGGTTCTCTGACTCTAGAGCAGCTCTGTTGACCTTGGTCTTAGGCTCTGGAGCAGCTCTGCTGACCTGGTTCTCTGGCTCTAAAGCAGCTCTGCTGACCTGGTTCTCTGGCTCTAAAGCAGCTCTGCTGACCTGGTTCTATGGCACTAAAGCAGCTCTGCTGACCTGGTTCTCTGGCTTTGAAGCTGCTCTGCTGACCTGGTTCTCTGGCTCTAGAGCAGCTGTGCTGACCTGGTTCTCTCCCTCTAAAGCAGCTCTGCTGACCTGGTTCTCTTTCTCTAAAGCAGCTCTGCTGACTTGGTTTCTCTGGCTCTAAAGCAGCTTTGCAGACCTAGTTTCTCTGGCTCTAGAGCAGCTCTGCTGACCTGGTTCTCTGGCTCTAGAGCCGCTCTGTTGACCTGGGTCTTAGGCTCTAGAGCAGCTCTGCTGACCTGGTTGTATGGCTGTGAGTCAGCTCTGCTGACCTGGCTCTCTGGCTCTAAAGCAGCTCTGCTGACCTGGTTCTATGGCTCTGAAGCAGCTTTGCTGACCTGGTTCTATGGCTCTAAAGCTGCTCTGCTGAACTGGTTCTCTGCCTCTAGAGCAGCTCTGCTGACCTGGTTCTTAGGCTCGAGAGTAGCTCTGCTGACCTTGTTCTCTTGCTCTAAAGCAGCTCTGCTGACCTGGTTATCAAGCTGTTCTGCTGACCTGGTCCTCTGGCTCTAAAGCAGCTCTGCTTACCTGGTTCTCTGACTCTAAAGCAGCTCTGCTGACCTGGTTCTTAGGCTTTAGAGCAGCTCTGCTGACCTGGTTTCTATGGCTCTACAGCAGCTCTGCTGACCTGGTTCTCTGGCTCTAGAGCCGCTCTGTTGACCTGGGTCTTAGGCTCTAGAGCAGCTCTGCTGACCTGGTTGTATGGCTGTGAGTCAGCTCTGCTGACCTGGCTCTCTGGCTCTAAAGCAGCTCTGCTGACCTGGTTCTGTGGCTTTGAAACAACTCTGCTGACATGGTTCAGCTGACCTGGTTCTCTCCCTCTAAAGTAGCTCTGCTGACCTGGTTCTCTCTGGCGCTAAAGCAGCTCTGCTGACCTGGATCTCTCCCTTTAAAGCAGCTCTGCTGACCTGGTTCTCTGGCTCTAAAGCAGATCTGCTGACCTGGTTCTCTACCTCTAAAGCAGCTCTGCTGACCTGGTTCTCTGGCTCTACGGCAGCTCTGCTGACCTGGTTCTCTGCCTCTAGAGCAGCTCTTCTGACCTGGTTCTTAGGCTCTAGAGCAGCTCTGTTGACCTGGTGTCTATGGCTCTACAGCAGCTCTGCTGACCTGGTTCTCTGACTCTAGAGCAGCTCTGTTGACATTGGTCTTAGGCTCTAGAGCAGCTCTGCTGACCTGGTTCTCTGGCTCTAAAGCAGCTCTGCTGACCTGGTTCTCTGGCTCTAAAGCAGCTCTGCTGACCTGGTTCTATGGCTCTAAAGCAGCTCTGCTGACCTGGTTCTCTGGCTTTGAAGCTGCTCTGCTGACCTGGTTCTCTGGCTCTAGAGCAGCTCTGCTGACCTGGTTCTCTCCCTCTAAAGCAGCTCTGCTGACCTGGTTCTCTTACTCTAAAGCAGCTCTGCTGACTTGGTTTCTCTGGCTCTAAAGCAGCTCTGCAGACCTAGTTTCTCTGGCTCTAGAGCAGTTCTGCTGACCTGTTTCTCTGGCTCTAAAGCAGATCTTCTGACCTGGTTCTATGGCTCTAAAGCAGCTCTGCTGACCTGGTTCTCTGGCTCTACAATGGCTCTGCTGACCTGGTTCTGTTGCTCTAAAGCAGCTCTGCTGACCTGGTTCTCTGGCTCTAGAGCAGCGC
The DNA here is from genome assembly GCF_964204655.1 of Triturus cristatus. NCBI lineage: Eukaryota > Metazoa > Chordata > Amphibia > Caudata > Salamandridae > Triturus > Triturus cristatus. The sequence continues at coordinate 1,163,533,400 of NC_140579.1, forward strand.
TGCTAACCGGGTTCTCTGGCTCTAAAGCAGATCTTCTGGCCTGGTTCTCTGGCTCAAAAGCAGCTCTGCTGACCTGGTTCTCTGGCTCTAGAGCAGCTCTGCTGTCCTGAATCTTAGGCTCTAGAGCAGCTCTGCTGACCTGGTTCTCTGGCTCTACAACGGCTCTGCTGACCTGGTTCTCTGGCTCTAAAGCAGCTCTGCTGATCTGATGTTTCTCTGGCTCTAAAACAGCTCTGCTGACCTGGTTCTGTGGCTCTATTGAAGCTCTGCTGACCTAGCTCTCTGGCTTTACTGCAGCTCTGCTGACTTGGTTCTCTGGCTCTGAAGCAGCTCAGCTGACCTGATGTTTCTCTGGCTCTAAAACATCGCTCTGCTGACCTGGTTCTGTGGCTCTAAAGAAGCTCTGTTGACCTAGTTCTCTGGCTCTACAGCAGCTCTGATGACCTGGTTGTCTGGCTCTAAAGAGGCTCTGCTGACCTGGTTCTCTGGCTCTAGAGCAGCTCTGGTGACCTGGTTCTATGGCTGTAAAGAATCTCCTCTGACCTGGTTTTCTGCCTCTAGAGCAGCTCTGCTGACCTGTTTCTTAGGCTCGAGAGCAGCTCTGCTGACCTGGTTCTTAGGCTCGAGAGCAGCTCTGCTGACCTGGTTCTCTGGCTCTAAAGCAGCTCTGCTGACCTGATTCTCAAGCATTCTGCTGACCTGGTTCTCTGGCTCTAAAGCGGCTCTGCTTACCTGGTTCTCTGACTCTAAAGCAGCTCTGCTGACCTGGTTCTATGGCTGTAAAGCGGCTCTGCTGACATGGTTCTCCGGCTCTAAAGCAGCTCTGCTGACCTTGTTCTCTGGCTGTGGAGCAGCCCTGCTGGCCTGGTTCTCTGCCTTTAGAGCAGCTCTGCTGACCTGGTTTCTATGGCTCTAAAGCAGCTCTGCTGACCTGTTTCTCTGACTCTAAAGCAACTCTGCTGACCTGGTTCTCTCCCTCTAAAGCAGCTCTGCTGACCTGGTTCTTTGGCTCTAAAGCAGCTCTGCTGACCTGGTTCTCCCCCTCTAAAGCAGCTCTGCTGACCTGGTTCTCTGGCTCTACGGCAGCTCTGCTGACCTTGTTCTCTCCCTCTAAAGCAGCTCTGCTGACCTGGTTCTCTGGCTCTAAAGCAGCTCTGCTGACCTGGTTCTTAGGCGGTAGAGCAGCTGTGCTGACCTGGTTCTCTCCCTCTAAAGCAGCTCTGCTGACCTGGTTCTCTAGCTCTACGGCAGCTCTGCTGACCTTGTTCTCTGCCTCTAGAGCAGCTCTGCTGACCTGGTTCTTAGGCTCTAGAGCAGCTGCATTGACCTGGTTTCTATGGTTCTACAGCAGCTCTGCTGACCTGGTTCTCTGGCTCTAAAGCAGCTCTTCTGACCTGGTTCGGTGGCTCTAAAGCAGCTCTGCTGACCTGGTTCTCTGGCTCTAGAGCAGCTCTGCTAACCTGGTTCTCTGGCTCTAAAGCAGATCTGTTGACCTGGTTCTTAGGCTCGAGAGCAGCTCTGTTGACCTGGTGTCTATGGCTCTACAGCAGCTCTGCTGACCTGGTTCTCTGACTCTAGAGCAGCTCTGTTGACCTTGGTCTTAGGCTCTAGAGCAGCTCTGCTGACCTGGTTCTCTGGCTCTAAAGCAGCTCTGCTGACCTGGTTCTCTGGCTCTAAAGCAGCTCTGCTGACCTGGTTCTATGGCTCTAAAGCAGCTCTGCTGACCTGGTTCTCTGGCTTTGAAGCTGCTCTGCTGACCTGGTTCTCTGGCTCTAGAGCAGCTGTGCTGACCTGGTTCTCTCCCTCTAAAGCAGCTCTGCTGACCTGGTTCTCTTACTCTAAAGCAGCTCTGCTGACTTGGTTTCTCTGGCTCTAAAGCAGCTCTGCAGACCTAGTTTCTCTGGCTCTAGAGCAGCTCTGCTGACCTGGTTCTCTGGCTCTAGAGCCGCTCTGTTGACCTGGGTCTTAGGCTCTAGAGCAGCTCTGCTGACCTGGTTGTATGGCTGTGAGTCAGCTCTGCTGACCTGGCTCTCTGGCTCTAAAGCAGCTCTGCTGACCTGGTTATCAAGCTGTTCTGCTGACCTGGTTCTCTGGCTCTAAAGCAGCTCTGCTTACCTGGTTCTCTGACTCTAAAGCAGCTCTGCTGACCTGGTTCTTAGGCTTTAGAGCAGCTCTGCTGACCTGGTTTCTATGGCTCTACAGCAGCTCTGCTGACCTGGTTCTCTGGCTCTAGAGCCGCTCTGTTGACCTGGGTCTTAGGCTCTAGAGCAGCTCTGCTGACCTGGTTGTATGGCTGTGAGTCAGCTCTGCTGACCTGGCTCTCTGGCTCTAAAGCAGCTCTGCTGACCTGGTTCTGTGGCTTTGAAACAACTCTGCTGACATGGTTCAGCTGACCTGGTTCTCTCCCTCTAAAGTAGCTCTGCTGACCTGGTTCTCTCTGGCACTAAAGAAGCTCTGCTGACCTGGTTCTCTCCCTCTAAAGCAGCTCTGCTGACCTGGTTCTCTGGCTCTACGGCAGCTCTGCTGACCTGGTTTTCTCCCTTTAAAGCAGCTCTGCTGACCTGGTTCTCTGGCTCTAAAGCAGATCTGCTGACCTGGTTCTCTCCCTCTAAAGCAGCTCTGCTGACCTGGTTCTCTGGCTCTACGGCAGCTCTGCTGACCTGGTTCTCTGCCTCTAGAGCAGCTCTTCTGACCTGGTTCTTAGGCTCTAGAGCAGCTCTGTTGACCTGGTGTCTATGGCTCTACAGCAGCTCTGCTGACCTGGTTCTCTGACTCTAGAGCAGCTCTGTTGACATTGGTCTTAGGCTCTAGAGCAGCTCTGCTGACCTGGTTCTCTGGCTCTAAAGCAGCTCTGCTGACCTGGTTCTCTGGCTCTAAAGCAGCTCTGCTGACCTGGTTCTATGGCTCTAAAGCAGCTCTGCTGACCTGGTTCTCTGGCTTTGAAGCTGCTCTGCTGACCTGGTTCTCTGGCTCTAGAGCAGCTCTGCTGACCTGGTTCTCTCCCTCTAAAGCAGCTCTGCTGACCTGGTTCTCTTACTCTAAAGCAGCTCTGCTGACTTGGTTTCCCTGGCTCTAAAGCAGCTCTGCAGACCTAGTTTCTCTGGCTCTAGAGCAGTTCTGCTGACCTGTTTCTCTGGCTCTAAAGCAGATCTTCTGACCTGGTTCTATGGCTCTAAAGCAGCTCTGCTGACCTGGTTCTCTGGCTCTACAATGGCTCTGCTGACCTGGTTCTGTTGCTCTAAAGCAGCTCTGCTGACCTGGTTCTCTGGCTCTAGAGCAGCGCTGCTAACCTGGTTCTCTGGCTCTAAAGCAGATCTTCTGGCCTGGTTCTCTGGCTCAAAAGCAGCTCTGCTGACCTGGTTCTCTGGCTCTAGAGCAGCTCTGCTGTCCTGAATCTTAGGCTCTAGAGCAGCTCTGCTGACCTGGTTCTCTGGCTCTACAACGGCTCTGCTGACCTGGTTCTCTGGCTCTAAAGCAGCTCTGCTGATCTGATGTTTCTCTGGCTCTAAAACAGCTCTGCTGACCTGGTTCTGTGGCTCTGTTGAAGCTCTGCTAACCTAGTTCTCTGGCTTTACAGCAGCTCTGCTGACCTGGTTCTCTGGCTCTGAAGCAGCTCAGCTGACCTGATGTTTCTCTGGCTCTAAAACATCGCTCTGCTGACCTGGTTCTGTGGCTCTAAAGAAGCTCTGTTGACCTAGTTCTCTGGCTCTACAGCAGCTCTGATGACCTGGTTGTCTGGCTCTAAAGAGGCTCTGCTGACCTCGTTCTCTGGCTCTAGAGCAACTCTGGTGACCTGGTTCTATGGCTGTAAAGAATCTCCTCTGACCTGGTTCTCTGGCTCTACAGCAGCTCTGCTGAACTGGTTTTCTGCCTCTAGAGCAGCTCTGCTGACCTGGTTCTTAGGCTCGAGAGCAGCTCTGTTGACCTGGTTCTTAGGCTCGAGAGCAGCTCTGCTGACCTGGTTCTCTGGCTCTAAAGCAGCTCTGCTGACCTGGTTCTCAAGCATTCTGCTGACCTGGTTCTCTGGCTCTAAGGCGGCTCTGCTTACCTGGTTCTCTGACTCTAAAGCAGCTCTGCTGACCTGGTTCTATGGCTGTAAAGCGGCTCTGCTGACATGGTTCTCTGGCTCTAAAGCAGCTCTGCTGACCTTGTTCTCTGGCGGTGGAGCAGCCCTGCTGGCCTGGTTCTCTGCCTTTAGAGCAGCTCTGCTGACCTGGTTTCTATGGCTCTAAAGCAGCTCTGCTGACCTGTTTCTCTCACTCTAAAGCAACTCTGCTGACCTGGTTCTCTCCCTCTAAAGCAGCTCTGCTGACCTGGTTCTCTGGCTCTAAAGCAGCTCTGCTGACCTGGTTCTCCCCGTCTAAAGCAGCTCTGCTGACCTGGTTCTCTGGCTCTACGGCAGCTCTGCTGACCTTGTTCTCTCCCTCTAAAGCAGCTCTGCTGACCTGGTTCTCTGGCTCTAAAGCAGCTCTGCTGACCTGGTTCTTAGGAGCTAGAGCAGCTGTGCTGACCTGGTTCTCTCCCTCTAAAGCAGCTCTGCTGACCTGGTTCTCTAGCTCTACGGCAGCTCTGCTGACCTTGTTCTCTGCCTCTAGAGCAGCTCTGCTGACCTGGTTCTTAGGCTCTAGAGCAGCTGCATTGACCTGGTTTCTATGGCTCTACAGCAGCTCTGCTGACCTGGTTCTCTCGCTCTAAAGTAGCTCTTCTGACCTGGTTCGGTGGCTCTAAAGCAGCTCTGCTGACCTGGTTCTCTGGCTCTACAATGGCTCTGCTGACCTGGTTCTGTTGCTCTAAAGCAGCTCAGCTGACCTGGTTCTCTGGCTCTAAAGCAGATCTGTTGGCATGGTTCACTGGCTCTAAAGCAGCTCTGCTGACCGGGTTCTCTGCCTGTAGAGCAGCTCTGCTGTCCTGGTTCTCTGGCTCTACAACGGCTCTGCTGACCTGGTAGTTCTCTAGCTCTAAAACAGCTCTGCTGACCTGGTTCTGTGGCTCTAAAGACGCTCTCCTGACCTAGTTCTCTGGCTCTACAGCAGCTCTGCTGACCTGGTTCTCTGGCTCTACAGCAGTTCTGATGACCTGGTTCTCTGGCTCTAAAGAGGCTCTGCTGACCTGGTTCTCTGCCTCTAGAGCAGCTCTGCTGACCTGGTTCTTAGGCTCGAGAGCAGCTCTGCTGACCTGGTTCTTAGGCTCGAGAGCAGCTCTGCTGACCTGGTTCTCTGGCTCTAAAGCAGCTCTGCTGACCTGATTCTCAAGCATTCTGCTGACCTGGTTCTCTGGCTCTAAAGCGGCTCTGCTTACCTGGTTCTCTGACTCTAAAGCAGCTCTGCTGACCTGGTTCTATGGCTGTAAAGCGGCTCTGCTGACATGGTTCTCTGGCTCTAAAGCAGCTCTGCTGACCTTGTTCTCTGGCTGTGGAGCAGCCCTGCTGGCCTGGTTCTCTGCCTTTAGAGCAGCTCTGCTGACCTGGTTTCTATGGCTCTAAAGCAGCTCTGCTGACCTGTTTCTCTGACTCTAAAGCAACTCTGCTGACCTGGTTCTCTCCCTCTAAAGCAGCTCTGCTGACCTGGTTCTTTGGCTCTAAAGCAGCTCTGCTGACCTGGTTCTCCCCCTCTAAAGCAGCTCTGCTGACCTGGTTCTCTGGCTCTACGGCAGCTCTGCTGACCTTGTTCTCTCCCTCTAAAGCAGCTCTGCTGACCTGGTTCTCTGGCTCTAAAGCAGCTCTGCTGACCTGGTTCTTAGGCGGTAGAGCAGCTGTGCTGACCTGGTTCTCTCCCTCTAAAGCAGCTCTGCTGACCTGGTTCTCTAGCTCTACGGCAGCTCTGCTGACCTTGTTCTCTGCCTCTAGAGCAGCTCTGCTGACCTGGTTCTTAGGCTCTAGAGCAGCTGCATTGACCTGGTTTCTATGGTTCTACAGCAGCTCTGCTGACCTGGTTCTCTGGCTCTAAAGCAGCTCTTCTGACCTGGTTCGGTGGCTCTAAAGCAGCTCTGCTGACCGGGTTCTCTGCCTGTAGAGCAGCTCTGCTGTCCTGGTTCTCTGGCTCTACAACGGCTCTGCTGACCTGGTAGTTCTCTAGCTCTAAAACAACTCTGCTGACCTGGTTCTGTGGCTCTAAAGAGGCTCTCCTGACCTAGTTCTCTGGCTCTACAGCAGCTCTGCTGACCTGGTTCTCTGGCTCTACAGCAGTTCTGATGACCTGGTTCTCTGGCTCTAAAGAAGCTCTGCTGACCTGGTTCTCTGGCTCTAGAGCAGCTCTGCCGACCTGTTTCTATGGCTGTAAAGAATCTCCTCTGAACTGGTTGTCTGGCTCTACAGCAGCTCTGCTGAACTGGTTTTCTGCCTCTAGAGCAGCTCTGCTGACCTGGTTCTTAGGCTCGAGAGCAGCTCTGCTGACCTGGTTCTTAGTCTCTAGAGCAGCTTTGCTGACCTGGTTCTCTCGCTCTACAACTGCTCTGCTGACCTGGTTCTCTGGCTCTAAAGCAGCTCTGCTGACCTGGTTCTGTGGCTCTAAAGACGCTCTCCTGACCTAGTTCTCTGGCTCTACAGTAGCTCTGCTGACCTGGTTCTCTGGCTCTACAGCAGTTCTGATGACCTGATTCTCTGGCTCTAAAGAGGCTCTGCTGACCTGGTTCTATGGCTTTAAAGCAGCTCTGCTGACCTGGTTCTCTGGCTTTGAAGAATCTCTGCTGACCGGGTTCTCTGGCTCTAAATCAGCTCTGCTGACCTGGTTCTTTGGCTCTAAAGCAGCTCTGCTGACCTGGTTTCTCTGGCTCTAAAGCAGCTCTGCTGACCTGGTTCTCTGGCTCTAAAGCAGCTCTGCTGACCTGGTTCTATGGCTCTAAAGCAGCTCTGCTAACCTGGTTCTCTGGCTTTGAAGAATCTCTGCTGACCGGGTTCTCTGGCTCTAAATCAGCTCTGCTGACCTGGTTCTTTGGTTCTAAAGCAGCTCTGCTGACCTGGTTTCTCTGGCTCTAAAGCAGCTCTGCTGACCTGGTTCTCTGGCTCTAAAGCAGCTCTTCTGACCTGGTTCGGTGGCTCTAAAGCAGCACTGCTGACCTGGTTCTCTGGCTCTACAATGGCTCTGCTGACCTGGTTCTGTTGCTCTAAAGCAGCTCTGCTGACCTGGTTCTCTGGCTCTAGAGCAGCTGCATTGACCTGGTTTCTATGGCTCTACAGCAGCTCTGCTGACCTGGTTCTCTGGCTCTAAAGCAGCTCTTCTGACCTGGTTCGGTGGCTCTAAAGCAGCTCTGCTGACCTGGTTCTCTGGCTCTAGAGCAGCTCTGCTAACCTGGTTCTCTGGCTCTAAAGCAGATCTGTTGGCATGGTTCACTGGCTCTAAAGCAGCTCTGCTGACCGGGTTCTCTGCCTGTAGAGCAGCTCTGCTGTCCTGGTTCTCTGGCTCTACAACGGTTCTGCTGACCTGGTAGTTCTCTAGCTCTAAAACAACTCTGCTGACCTGGTTCTGTGGCTCTAAAGAGGCTCTCCTGACCTAGTTCTCTGGCTCTACAGCAGCTCTGCTGACCTGGTTCTCTGGCTCTACAGCAGTTCTGATGACCTGGTTCTCTGGCTCTAAAGAGGCTCTGCTGACCTGGTTCTCTGGCTCTAGAGCAGCTCTGCTGACCTGGTTCTATGGCTGTAAAGAATCTCCTCTGAACTGGTTGTCAGGCTCTACAGCAGCTCTGCTGAACTGGTTTTCTGCCTCTAGAGCAGCTCTGCTGACCTGGTTCTTAGGCTCGAGAGCAGCTCTGCTGACCTGGTTCTTAGGCTCTAGAGCAGCTTTGCTGACCTGGTTCTCTGGCTCTACAACGGCTCTGCTGACCTGGTTCTCTGGCTCTAAAGCAGCTCTGCTGACCTGGTTCTGTGGCTCTAAAGACGCTCTCCTGACCTAGTTCTCTGGCTCTACAGTAGCTCTGCTGACCTGGTTCTCTGGCTTTACAGCAGTTCTGATGACCTGATTCTCTGGCTCTAAAGAGGCTCTGCTGACCTGGTTCTATGGATTTAAAGCAGCTCTGCTGACCTGGTTCTCTGGCTTTGAAGAATCTCTGCTGACCGGGTTCTCTGGCTCTAAATCAGCTCTGCTGACCTGGTTCTTTGGCTCTAAAGCAGCTCTGCTGACCTGGTTTCTCTGGCTCTAAAGCAGCTCTGCTGACCTGGTTCTCTGGCTCTAAAGCAGCTCTGCTGACCTGGTTCTATGGCTCTAAAGCAGCTCTGCTAACCTGGTTCTCTGGCTTTGAAGAATCTCTGCTGACCGGGTTCTCTGGCTCTAAATCAGCTCTGCTGACCTGGTTCTTTGGCTCTAAAGCAGCTCTGCTGACCTGGTTTCTCTGGCTCTAAAGCAGCTCTGCTGACCTGGTTCTCTGGCTCTAAAGCAGCTCTTCTGACCTGGTTCGGTGGCTCTAAAGCAGCTCTGCTGACCTGGTTCTCTGGCTCTACAATGGCTCTGCTGACCTGGTTCTGTTGCTCTAAAGCAGCTCTGCTGACCTGGTTCTCTGGCTCTAGAGCAGCTCTGCTAACCTGGTTCTCTGGCTCTAAAGCAGATCTGTTGGCATGGTTCACTGGCTCTAAAGCAGCTCTGCTGACCGGGTTCTCTGCCTGTAGAGCAGCTCTGCTGTCCTGGTTCTCTGGCTCTACAACGGCTCTGCTGACATGGTTCTCTGGCTCTAAAGCAGCTCTGCTGACCTGGTAGTTCTCTAGCTCTAAAACAGCTCTGCTGACCTGGTTCTGTGGCTCTAAAGACACTCTCCTGACCTAGTTCTCTGGCTCTACAGCAGTTCTGATGACCTGGTTCTCTGGCTCTAAAGAGGCTCTGCTGACCTGGTTCTCTGGCTCTAGAGCAGCTCTGCTGACCTGGTTCTATGGCTGTAAAGAATCTCCTCTGAACTGGTTCTCTGGCTCTACAGCAGCTCTGCTGAACTGGTTCTCTGCCTCTAGAGCAGCTCTGCTGACCTGGTTCTTAGGCTCGAGAGCAGCTCTGCTGACCTTGTTCTCTGGCTCTAAAGCAGCTCTGCTGACCTGGTTATCAAGCAGTTCTGCTGACCTGGTTCTCTGGCTCTAAAGCAGCTCTGCTTACCTGGTTCTCTGACTCTAAAGCAGCTCTGCTGACCTGGTTCTTAGGCTTTAGAGCAGCTCTGCTGACCTGGTTTCTATGGCTCTACAGCAGCTCTGCTGACCTGGTTCTCTGGCTCTAGAGCTGCTCTGTTGACCTGGGTCTTAGGCTATAGAGCAGCTCTGCTGACCTGGTTGTATGGCTCTGAAGCAGGTCTGCTGACCTGGTTCTATGGCTCTAAAGCTGCTCTGCAGACCTGGTTCTGTGGCTTTGAAACAACTCTGCTGACATGGTTCAGCTGACCTGGTTCTCTCCCTCTAAAGTAGCTCTGCTGACCTGGTTCTCTCTGGCGCTAAAGCAGCTCTGCTGACCTGGTTCTCTCCCTCTAAAGCAGCTCTGCTGACCTGGTTCTCTGGCTCTACGGCAGCTCTGCTGACCTGGTTCTCTCCCTTTAAAGCAGCTCTGCTGACCTGTTTCTCTGGCTCTAAAGCAGATCTGCTGACCTGGTTCTCTCCCTCTAAAGCAGCTCTGCTGACCTGGTTCTCTGGCTCTACGGCAGCTCTGCTGACCTGGTTCTCTGCCTCTAGAGCAGCTCTTCTGACCTGGTTCTTAGGCTCTAGAGCAGCTCTGTTGACCTGGTGTCTATGGCTCTACAGCAGCTCTGCTGACCTGGTTCTCTGACTCTAGAGCAGCTCTGTTGACCTTGGTCTTAGGCTCTAGAGCAGCTCTGCTGACCTGGTTCTCTGGCTCTAAAGCAGCTCTGCTGACCTGGTTCTCTGGCTCTAAAGCAGCTCTGCTGACCTGGTTCTATGGCTCTAAAGCAGCTCTGCTGACCTGGTTCTCTGGCTTTGAAGCTGCTCTGCTGACCTGGTTCTCTGGCTCTAGAGCAGCTGTGCTGACCTGGTTCTCTCCCTCTAAAGCAGCTCTGCTGACCTGGTTCTCTTACTCTAAAGCAGCTCTGCTGACTTGGTTTCTCTGGCTCTAAAGCAGCTCTGCAGACCTAGTTTCTCTGGCTCTAGAGCAGCTCTGCTGACCTGGTTCTCTGGCTCTAGAGCCGCTCTGTTGACCTGGGTCTTAGGCTCTAGAGCAGCTCTGCTGACCTGGTTGTATGGCTGTGAGTCAGCTCTGCTGACCTGGCTCTCTGGCTCTAAAGCAGCTCTGCTGACCTGGTTATCAAGCTGTTCTGCTGACCTGGTTCTCTGGCTCTAAAGCAGCTCTGCTTACCTGGTTCTCTGACTCTAAAGCAGCTCTGCTGACCTGGTTCTTAGGCTTTAGAGCAGCTCTGCTGACCTGGTTTCTATGGCTCTACAGCAGCTCTGCTGACCTGGTTCTCTGGCTCTAGAGCCGCTCTGTTGACCTGGGTCTTAGGCTCTAGAGCAGCTCTGCTGACCTGGTTGTATGGCTGTGAGTCAGCTCTGCTGACCTGGCTCTCTGGCTCTAAAGCAGCTCTGCTGACCTGGTTCTGTGGCTTTGAAACAACTCTGCTGACATGGTTCAGCTGACCTGGTTCTCTCCATCTAAAGTAGCTCTGCTGACCTGGTTCTCTCTGGCACTAAAGAAGCTCTGCTGACCTGGTTCTCTCCCTCTAAAGCAGCTCTGCTGACCTGGTTCTCTGGCTCTACGGCAGCTCTGCTGACCTGGTTTTCTCCCTTTAAAGCAGCTCTGCCGACCTGGTTCTCTGGCTCTAAAGCAGATCTGCTGACCTGGTTCTCTCCCTCTAAAGCAGCTCTGCTGACCTGGTTCTCTGGCTCTACGGCAGCTCTGCTGACCTGGTTCTCTGCCTCTAGAGCAGCTCTTCTGACCTGGTTCTTAGGCTCTAGAGCAGCTCTGTTGACCTGGTGTCTATGGCTCTACAGCAGCTCTGCTGACCTGGTTCTCTGACTCTAGAGCAGCTCTGTTGACATTGGTCTTAGGCTCTAGAGCAGCTCTGCTGACCTGGTTCTCTGGCTCTAAAGCAGCTCTGCTGACCTGGTTCTCTGTCTCTAAAGCAGCTCTGCTGACCTGGTTCTATGGCTCTAAAGCAGCTCTGCTGACCTGGTTCTCTGGCTTTGAAGCTGCTCTGCTGACCTGGTTCTCTGGCTCTAGAGCAGCTCTGCTGACCTGGTTCTCTCCCTCTAAAGCAGCTCTGCTGACCTGGTTCTCTTACTCTAAAGCAGCTCTGCTGACTTGGTTTCCCTGGCTCTAAAGCAGCTCTGCAGACCTAGTTTCTCTGGCTCTAGAGCAGTTCTGCTGACCTGTTTCTCTGGCTCTAAAGCAGATCTTCTGACCTGGTTCTATGGCTCTAAAGCAGCTCTGCTGACCTGGTTCTCTGGCTCTACAATGGCTCTGCTGACCTGGTTCTGTTGCTCTAAAGCAGCTCTGCTGACCTGGTTCTCTGGCTCTAGAGCAGCGCTGCTAACCTGGTTCTCTGGCTCTAAAGCAGATCTTCTGGCCTGGTTCTCTGGCTCAAAAGCAGCTCTGCTGACCTGGTTCTCTGGCTCTAGAGCAGCTCTGCTGTCCTGAATCTTAGGCTCTAGAGCAGCTCTGCTGACCTGGTTCTCTGGCTCTACAACGGCTCTGCTGACCTGGTTCTCTGGCTCTAAAGCAGCTCTGCTGATCTGATGTTTCTCTGGCTCTAAAACAGCTCTGCTGACCTGGTTCTGTGGCTCTATTGAAGCTCTGCTGACCTAGTTCTCTGGCTTTACAGCAGCTCTGCTGACCTGGTTCTCTGGCTCTGAAGCAGCTCAGCTGACCTGATGTTTCTCTGGCTCTAAAACATCGCTCTGCTGACCTGGTTCTGTGGCTCTAAAGAAGCTCTGTTGACCTAGTTCTCTGGCTCTACAGCAGCTCTGATGACCTGGTTGTCTGGCTCTAAAGAGGCTCTGCTGACCTGGTTCTCTGGCTCTAGAGCAGCTCTGGTGACCTGGTTCTATGGCTGTAAAGAATCTCCTCTGACCTGGTTCTCTGGCTCTACAGCAGCTCTGCTGAACTGGTTTTCTGCCTCTAGAGCATCTCTGCTGACCTGGTTCTTAGGCTCGAGAGCAGCTCTGCTGACCTGGTTCTTAGGCTCGAGAGCAGCTCTGCTGACCTGGTTCTCTGGCTCTAAATCAGCTCTGCTGACCTGGTTCTCAAGCATTCTGCTGACCTGGTTCTCTGGCTCTAAGGCGGCTCTGCTTACCTGGTTCTCTGACTCTAAAACAGCTCTGCTGACCTGGTTCTATGGCTGTAAAGCGGCTCTGCTGACATGGTTCTCTGGCTCTAAAGCAGCTCTGCTGACCTTGTTCTCTGGCGGTGGAGCAGCCCTGCTGGCCTGGTTCTCTGCCTTTAGAGCAGCTCTGCTGACCTGGTTTCTATGGCTCTAAAGCAGCTCTGCTGACCTGTTTCTCTGACTCTAAAGCAACTCTGCTGACCTGGTTCTCTGGCTCTAAAGCAGCTCTGCTGACCTGGTTCTCCCCGTCTAAAGCAGCTCTGCTGACCTGGTTCTCTGGCTCTACGGAAGCTCTGCTGACCTTGTTCTCTCCCTCTAAAGCAGCTCTGCTGACCTGGTTCTCTGGCTCTAAAGCAGCTCTGCTGTCCTGGTTCTTAGGCGCTAGAGCAGCTGTGCTGACCTGGTTCTCTCCCTCTAAAGCAGCTCTGCTGACCTGGTTCTCTAGCTCTACGGCAGCTCTGCTGACCTTGTTCTCTGCCTCTAGAGCAGCTCTGCTGACCTGGTTCTTAGGCTCTAGAGCAGCTGCATTGACCTGGTTTCTATGGCTCTACAGCAGCTCTGCTGACCTGGTTCTCTGGCTCTAAAGTAGCTCTTCTGACCTGGTTCGGTGGCTCTAAAGCAGCTCTGCTGACCTGGTTCTCTGGCTCTACAATGGCTCTGCTGACCTGGTTCTGTTGCTCTAAAGCAGCTCAGCTGACCTGGTTCTCTGGCTCTAGAGCAGCTCTGCTAACCTGGTTCTCTGGCTCTAAAGCAGATCTGTTGGCATGGTTCACTGGCTCTAAAGCAGCTCTGCTGACCAGGTTCTCTGCCTGTAGAGCAGCTCTGCTGTCCTGGTTCTCTGGCTCTACAACGGCTCTGCTGACCTGGTAGTTCTCTAGCTCTAAAACAGCTCTGCTGACCTGGTTCTGTGGCTCTAAAGACGCTCTCCTGACCTAGTTCTCTGGCTCTACAGCAGCTCTGCTGACCTGGTTCTCTGGCTCTACAGCAGTTCTGATGACCTGGTTCTCTGGCTCTAAAGAGGCTCTGCTGACCTGGTTCTCTGGCTCTAGAGCAGCTCTGCTGACCTGGTTCTATGGCTGTAAAGAATCTCCTCTGAACTGGTTGTCTGGCTCTACAGCAGCTCTGCTGAACTGGTTCTCTGCCTCTAGAGCAGCTCTGCTGACCTGGTTCTTAGGCTCGAGAGCAGCTCTGCTGACCTTGTTCTCTGGCTCTAAAGCAGCTCTGCTGACCTGGTTATCAAGCAGTTCTGCTGACCTGGTTCTCTGGCTCTAAAGCAGCTCTGCTTACCTGGTTCTCTGACTCTAAAGCAGCTCTGCTGACCTGGTTCTTAGGCTTTAGAGCAGCTCTGCTGACCTGGTTTCTCTGGCTCTACAGCAGCTCTGCTGACCTGGTTCTCTGGCTCTAGAGCCGCTCTGCTGACCTGGCTCTCTGGCTCTAAAGCAGCTCTGCTGACCTGGTTCTATGGCTCTGAAGCAGGTCTGCTGACCTGGTTCTATGGCTCTAAAGCTGCTCTGCAGACCTGGTTCTGTGGCTTTGAAACAACTCTGCTGACATGGTTCATCTGACCTGGTTCTCTCCCTCTAAAGTAGCTCTGCTGACCTGGTTCTCTCTGGCGCTAAAGCAGCTCTGCTGACCTGGTTCTCTCCCTCTAAAGCAGCACTGCTGACCTGGTTCTCTGGCTCTACGGCAGCTCTGCTGACCTGGTTCTCTCCCTTTAAAGCAGCTCTGCTGACCTGGTTCTCTGGCTCTAAAGCAGATCTGCCTACCTGGTTCTCTCCCTCTAAAGCAGCTCTGCTGACCTGGTTCTCTGGCTCTACGGCAGCTCTGCTGACCTTCGTTCTCTGCCTCTAGAGCAGCTCTTCTGACCTGGTTCTTAGGCTCTAGAGCAGCTCTGTTGACCTGGTGTCTATGGCTCTACAGCAGCTCTGCTGACCTGGTTCTCTGACTCTAGAGCAGCTCTGTTGACCTTGGTCTTAGGCTCTAGAGCAGCTCTGCTGACCTGGTTCTCTGGCTCTAAAGCAGCTCTGCTGACCTGGTTCTCTGGCTCTAAAGCAGCTCTGCTGACCTGGTTCTATGGCTCTAAAGCAGCTCTGCTGACCTGGTTCTCTGGCTTTGAAGCTGCTCTGCTGACCTGGTTCTCTGGCTCTAGAGCAGCTGTGCTGACCTGGTTCTCTCCCTCTAAAGCAGCTCTGCTGACCTGGTTCTCTTACTCTAAAGCAGCTCTGCTGACTTGGTTTCTCTGGCTCTAAAGCAGCTCTGCAGACCTAGTTTCTCTGGCTCTAGATCAGCTCTGCTGACCTGGTTCTCTGGCTCTAGAGCCCTCCTGTTGGCCTGGGTCTTAGGCTCTAGAGCAGCTCTGCTGACCTGGTTGTATGGCTGTGAGTCAGCTCTGCTGACCTGGCTCTCTGGCTCTAAAGCAGCTCTGCTGACCTGGTTCTATGGCTCTGAAGCAGCTCTGCTGACCTGGTTCTATGGCTCTAAAGCTGCTCTGCTGAACTGGTTCTCTGCCTCTAGAGCAGCTCTGCTGACCTGGTTCTTAGGCTCGAGAGTAGCTCTGCTGACCTTGTTCTCTGGCTCTAAAGCAGCTCTGCTGACCTGGTTATCAAGCTGTTCTGCTGACCTGGTTCTCTGGCTCTAAAGCAGCTCTGCTTACCTGGTTCTCTGACTCTAAAGCAGCTCTGCTGACCTGGTTCTTAGGCTTTAGAGCAGCTCTGCTGACCTGGTTTCTTTGGCTCTACAGCAGCTCTGCTGACCTGGTTCTCTGGCTCTAGAGCCGCCCTGTTGACCTGGGTCTTAGGCTCTAGAGCAGCTCTGCTGACCTGGTTGTATGGCTGTGAGTCAGCTCTGCTGACCTGGCTCTCTGGCTCTAAAGCAGCTCTGCTGACCTGGTTCTGTGGCTTTGAAACAACTCTGCTGACATGGTTCAGCTGACCTGGTTCTCTCCCTCTAAAGTAGCTCTGCTGACCTGGTTCTCTCTGGCGCTAAAGCAGCTCTGCTGACCTGGTTCTCTCCCTCTAAAGCAGCTCTGCTGACCTGGTTCTCTGGCTCTACGGCAGCTCTGCTGACCTGGTTTTCTCCCTTTAAAGCAGCTCTGCTGACCTGGTTCTCTGGCTCTAAAGCAGATCTGCTGACCTGGTTCTCTCCCTCTAAAGCAGCTCTGCTGACCTGGTTCTCTGGCTCTACGGCAGCTCTGCTGACCTGGTTCTCTGACTCTAGAGCAGCTCTGTTGACCTTGGTCTTAGGCTCTAGAGCAGCTCTGCTGACCTGGTTCTCTGGCTCTAAAGCAGCTCTGCTGACCTGGTTCTCTGGCTCTAAAGCAGCTCTGCTGACCTGGTTCTATGGCTCTAAAGCAGCTCTGCTGACCTGGGTCTCTGGCTTTGAAGCTGCTCTGCTGACCTGGTTCTCTGGCTCTAGAGCAGCTGTGCTGACCTGGTTCTCTCCCTCTAAAGCAGCTCTGCTGACCTGGTTCTCTTACTCTAAAGCAGCTCTGCTGACTTGGTTTCTCTGGCTCTAAAGCAGCTCTGCAGACCTAGTTTCTCTGGCTCTAGATCAGCTCTGCTGACCTGGTTCTCTGGCTCTAGAGCCGTCCTGTTGGCCTGGGTCTTAGGCTCTAGAGCAGCTCTGCTGACGTGGTTGTATGGCTGTGAGTCAGCTCTGCTGACCTGGCTCTCTGGCTCTAAAGCAGCTCTGCTGACCTGGTTCTATGGCTCTGAAGCAGCTCTGCTGACCTGGTTCTATGGCTCTAAAGCTGCTCTGCTGAACTGGTTCTCTGCCTCTAGAGCAGCTCTGCTGACCTGGTTCTTAGGCTCGAGAGTAGTTCTGCTGACCTTGTTCTCTGGCTCTAAAGCAGCTCTGCTGACCTGGTTATCAAGCTGTTCTGCTGACCTGGTTCTCTGGCTCTAAAGCAGCTCTGCTTACCTGGTTCTCTGACTCTAAAGCAGCTCTGCTGACCTGGTTCTTAGGCTTTAGAGCAGCTCTGCTGACCTGGTTTCTATGGCTCTACAGCAGCTCTGCTGACCTGGTTCTCTGGCTCTAGAGCCGCTCTGTTGACCTGGGTCTTAGGCTCTAGAGCAGCTCTGCTGACCTGGTTGTATGGCTGTGAGTCAGCTCTGCTGACCTGGCTCTCTGGCTCTAAAGCAGCTCTGCTGACCTGGTTCTGTGGCTTTGAAACAACTCTGCTGACATGGTTCAGCTGACCTGGTTCTCTCCCTCTAAAGTAGCTCTGCTGACCTGGTTCTCTCTGGCACTAAAGAAGCTCTGCTGACCTGGTTCTCTCCCTCTAAAGCAGCTCTGCTGACCTGGTTCTCTGGCTCTACGGCAGCTCTGCTGACCTGGTTTTCTCCCTTTAAAGCAGCTCTGCTGACCTGGTTCTCTGGCTCTAAAGCAGATCTGCTGACCTGGTTCTCTCCCTCTAAAGCAGCTCTGCTGACCTGGTTCTCTGGCTCTACGGCAGCTCTGCTGACCTGGTTCTCTGCCTCTAGAGCAGCTCTTCTGACCTGGTTCTTAGGCTCTAGAGCAGCTCTGTTGACCTGGTGTCTATGGCTCTACAGCAGCTCTGCTGACCTGGTTCTCTGACTCTAGAGCAGCTCTGTTGACATTGGTCCTAGGCTCTAGAGCAGCTCTGCTGACCTGGTTCTCTGGCTCTAAAGCAGCTCTGCTGACCTGGTTTTCTGGCTCTAAAGCAGCTCTGCTGACCTGGTTCTATGGCTCTAAAGCAGCTCTGCTGACCTGGTTCTGTGGCTTTGAAGCTGCTCTGCTGACCTGGTTCTCTGGCTCTAGAGCAGCTCTGCTGACCTGGTTCTCTCCCTCTAAAGCAGCTCTGCTGACCTGGTTCTCTTACTCTAAAGCAGCTCTGCTGACTTGGTTTCCCTGGCTCTAAAGCAGCTCTGCAGACCTAGTTTCTCTGGCTCTAGAGCAGTTCTGCTGACCTGTTTCTCTGGCTCTAAAGCAGATCTTCTGACCTGGTTCTATGGCTCTAAAGCAGCTCTGCTGACCTGGTTCTCTGGCTCTACAATGGCTCTGCTGACCTGGTTCTGTTGCTCTAAAGCAGCTCTGCTGACCTGGTTCTCTGGCTCTAGAGCAGCGCTGCTAACCTGGTTCTCTGGCTCTAAAGCAGATCTTCTGGCCTGGTTCTCTGGCTCAAAAGCAGCTCTGCTGACCTGGTTCTCTGGCTCTAGAGCAGCTCTGCTGTCCTGAATCTTAGGCTCTAGAGCAGCTCTGCTGACCTGGTTCTCTGGCTCTACAACGGCTCTGCTGACCTGGTTCTCTGGCTCTAAAGCAGCTCTGCTGATTTGATGTTTCTCTGGCTCTAAAACAGCTCTGCTGACCTGGTTCTGTGGCTCTATTGTAGCTCTGCTGACCTAGTTCTATGGCTTTACAGCAGCTCTGCTGACCTGGTTCTCTGGCTCTGAAGCAGCTCAGCTGACCTGATGTTTCTCTGGCTCTAAAACATCGCTCTGCTGACCTGGTTCTGTGGCTCTAAAGAAGCTCTGTTGACCTAGTTCTCTGGCTCTACAGCAGCTCTGATGACCTGGTTGTCTGGCTCTAAAGAGGCTCTGCTGACCTGGTTCTCTGGCTCTAGAGCAGCTCTGGTGACCTGGTTCTATGGCTGTAAAGAATCTCCTCGACCTGGTTCTCTGGCTCTACAGCAGCTCTGCTGAACTGGTTTTCTGCCTCTAGAGCAGCTCTGCTGACCTGGTTCTTAGGCTCGAGAGCAGCTCTGCTGACCTGGTTCTTAGGCTCGAGAGCAGCTCTGCTGACCTGGTTCTCTGGCTCTAAAGCAGCTCTGCTGACCTGGTTCTCAAGCATTCTGCTGACCTGGTTCTCTGGCTCTAAGGCGGCTCTGCTTACCTGGTTCTCTGACTCTAAAGCAGCTCTGCTGACCTGGTTCTATGGCTGTAAAGCGGCTCTGCTGACATGGTTCTCTGGCTCTAAAGCAGCTCTGCTGACCTTGTTCTCTGGCGGTGGAGCAGCCCTGCTGGCCTGGTTCTCTGCCTTTAGAGCAGCTCTGCTGACCTGGTTTCTATGGCTCTAAAGCAGCTCTGCTGACCTGTTTCTCTGACTCTAAAGCAACTCTGCTGACCTGGTTCTCTCCCTCTAAAGCAGCTCTGCTGACCTGGTTCTCTGGCTCTAAAGCAGCTCTGCTGACCTGGTTCTCCCCGTCTAAAGCAGCTCTGCTGACCTGGTTCTCTGGCTCTACGGCAGCTCTGCTGACCTTGTTCTCTCCCTCTAAAGCAGCTCTGATGACCTGGTTCTCTGGCTCTAAAGCAGCTCTGCTGTCCTGGTTCTTAGGCGCTAGAGCAGCTGTGCTGACCTGGTTCTCTCCCTCTAAAGCAGCTCTGCTGACCTGGTTCTCTAGCTCTACGGCAGCTCTGCTGACCTTGTTCTCTGCCTCTAGAGCAGCTCTGCTGACCTGGTTCTTAGGCTCTAGAGCAGCTGCATTGACCTGGTTTCTATGGCTCTACAGCAGCTCTGCTGACCTGGTTCTCTGGCTCTAAAGTAGCTCTTCTGACCTGGTTCGGTGGCTCTAAAGCAGCTCTGCTGACCTGGTTCTCTGGCTCTACAATGGCTCTGCTGACCTGGTTCTGTTGCTCTAAAGCAGCTCAGCTGACCTGGTTCTCTGGCTCTAGAGCAGCTCTGCTAACCTGGTTCTCTGGCTCTAAAGCAGATCTGTTGGCATGGTTCACTGGCTCTAAAGCAGCTCTGCTGACCGGGTTCTCTGCCTGTAGAGCAGCTCTGCTGTCCTGGTTCTCTGGCTCTACAACGGCTCTGCTGACCTGGTAGTTCTCTAGCTCTAAAACAGCTCTGCTGACCTGGTTCTGTGGCTCTAAAGACGCTCTCCTGACCTAGTTCTCTGGCTCTACAGGAGCTCTGCTGACCTGGTTCTCTGGCTCTACAGCAGTTCTGATGACCTGGTTCTCTGGCTCTAAAGAGGCTCTGCTGACCTGGTTCTCTGGCTCTAGAGCAGCTCTGCTGACCTGGTTCTATGGCTGTAAAGAATCTCCTCTGAACTGGTTGTCTGGCTCTACAGCAGCTCTGCTGAACTGGTTCTCTGCCTCTAGAGCAGCTCTGCTGACCTGGTTCTTAGGCTCGAGAGCAGCTCTGCTGACCTTGTTCTCTGGCTCTAAAGCAGCTCTGCTGACCTGGTTATCAAGCAGTTCTGCTGACCTGGTTCTCTGGCTCTAAAGCAGCTCTGCTTACCTGGTTCTCTGACTCTAAAGCAGCTCTGCTGACCTGGTTCTTAGGCTTTAGAGCAGCTCTGCTGACCTGGTTTCTATGGCTCTACAGCAGCTCTGCTGACCTGGTTCTCTGGCTCTAGAGCCGCTCTGCTGACCTGGCTCTCTGGCTCTAAAGCAGCTCTGCTGACCTGGTTCTATGGCTCTGAAGCAGGTCTGCTGACCTGGTTCTATGGCTCTAAAGCTGCTCTGCAGACCTGGTTCTGTGGCTTTGAAACAACTCTGCTGACATGGTTCATCTGACCTGGTTCTCTCCCTCTAAAGTAGCTCTGCTGACCTGGTTCTCTCTGGCGCTAAAGCAGCTCTGCTGACCTGGTTCTCTCCCTCTAAAGCAGCTCTGCTGACCTGGTTCTCTGGCTCTACGGCAGCTCTGCTGACCTGGTTCTCTCCCTTTAAAGCAGCTCTGCTGACCTGGTTCTCTGGCTCTAAAGCAGATCTGCCTACCTGGTTCTCTCCCTCTAAAGCAGCTCTGCTGACCTGGTTCTCTGGCTCTACGGCAGCTCTGCTGACCTTCGTTCTCTGCCTCTAGAGCAGCTCTTCTGACCTGGTTCTTAGGCTCTAGAGCAGCTCTGTTGACCTGGTGTCTATGGCTCTACAGCAGCTCTGCTGACCTGGTTCTCTGACTCTAGAGCAGCTCTGTTGACCTTGGTCTTAGGCTCTAGAGCAGCTCTGCTGACCTGGTTCTCTGGCTCTAAAGCAGCTCTGCTGACCTGGTTCTCTGGCTCTAAAGCAGCTCTGCTGACCTGGTTCTATGGCTCTAAAGCAGCTCTGCTGACCTGGTTCTCTGGCTTTGAAGCTGCTCTGCTGACCTGGTTCTCTGGCTCTAGAGCAGCTGTGCTGACCTGGTTCTCTCCCTCTAAAGCAGCTCTGCTGACCTGGTTCTCTTACTCTAAAGCAGCTCTGCTGACTTGGTTTCTCTGGCTCTAAAGCAGCTCTGCAGACCTAGTTTCTCTGGCTCTAGATCAGCTCTGCTGACCTGGTTCTCTGGCTCTAGAGCCCTCCTGTTGGCCTGGGTCTTAGGCTCTAGAGCAGCTCTGCTGACCTGGTTCTATGGCTCTAAAGCAGCTCTGCTGACCTGGTTCTCTGGCTTTGAAGCTGCTCTGCTGACCTGGTTCTCTGGCTCTAGAGCAGCTGTGCTGACCTGGTTCTCTCCCTCTAAAGCAGCTCTGCTGACCTGGTTCTCTTACTCTAAAGCAGCTCTGCTGACCTAGTTTCTCTGGCTCTAGATCAGCTCTGCTGACCTGGTTCTCTGGCTCTAGAGCCGTCCTGTTGGCCTGGGTCTTAGGCTCTAGAGCAGCTCTGCTGACGTGGTTGTATGGCTGTGAGTCAGCTCTGCTGACCTGGCTCTCTGGCTCTAAAGCAGCTCTGCTGACCTGGTTCTATGGCTCTGAAGCAGCTCTGCTGACCTGGTTCTATGGCTCTAAAGCTGCTCTGCTGAACTGGTTCTCTGCCTCTAGAGCAGCTCTGCTGACCTGGTTCTTAGGCTCGAGAGTAGCTCTGCTGACCTTGTTCTCTGGCTCTAAAGCAGCTCTGCTGACCTGGTTATCAAGCTGTTCTGCTGACCTGGTTCTCTGGCTCTAAAGCAGCTCTGCTTACCTGGTTCTCTGACTCTAAAGCAGCTCTGCTGACCTGGTTCTTAGGCTTTAGAGCAGCTCTGCTGACCTGGTTTCTATGGCTCTACAGCAGCTCTGCTGACCTGGTTCTCTGGCTCTAGAGCCGCTCTGTTGACCTGGGTCTTAGGCTCTAGAGCAGCTCTGCTGACCTGGTTGTATGGCTGTGAGTCAGCTCTGCTGACCTGGCTCTCTGGCTCTAAAGCAGCTCTGCTGACCTGGTTCTGTGGCTTTGAAACAACTCTGCTGACATGGTTCAGCTGACCTGGTTCTCTCCCTCTAAAGTAGCTCTGCTGACCTGGTTCTCTCTGGCACTAAAGAAGCTCTGCTGACCTGGTTCTCTCCCTCTAAAGCAGCTCTGCTGACCTGGTTCTCTGGCTCTACGGCAGCTCTGCTGACCTGGTTTTCTCCCTTTAAAGCAGCTCTGCTGACCTGGTTCTCTGGCTCTAAAGCAGATCTGCTGACCTGGTTCTCTCCCTCTAAAGCAGCTCTGCTGACCTGGTTCTCTGGCTCTACGGCAGCTCTGCTGACCTGGTTCTCTGCCTCTAGAGCAGCTCTTCTGACCTGGTTCTTAGGCTCTAGAGCAGCTCTGTTGACCTGGTGTCTATGGCTCTACAGCAGCTCTGCTGACCTGGTTCTCTGACTCTAGAGCAGCTCTGTTGACATTGGTCTTAGGCTCTAGAGCAGCTCTGCTGACCTGGTTCTCTGGCTCTAAAGCAGCTCTGCTGACCTGGTTTTCTGGCTCTAAAGCAGCTCTGCTGACCTGGTTCTATGGCTCTAAAGCAGCTCTGCTGACCTGGTTCTCTGGCTTTGAAGCTGCTCTGCTGACCTGGTTCTCTGGCTCTAGAGCAGCTCTGCTGACCTGGTTCTCTCCCTCTAAAGCAGCTCTGCTGACCTGGTTCTCTTACTCTAAAGCAGCTCTGCTGACTTGGTTTCCCTGGCTCTAAAGCAGCTCTGCAGACCTAGTTTCTCTGGCTCTAGAGCAGTTCTGCTGACCTGTTTCTCTGGCTCTAAAGCAGATCTTCTGACCTGGTTCTATGGCTCTAAAGCAGCTCTGCTGACCTGGTTCTCTGGCTCTACAATGGCTCTGCTGACCTGGTTCTGTTGCTCTAAAGCAGCTCTGCTGACCTGGTTCTCTGGCTCTAGAGCAGCTCTGCTGTCCTGAATCTTAGGCTCTAGAGCAGCTCTGCTGACCTGGTTCTCTGGCTCTACAACGGCTCTGCTGACCTGGTTCTCTGGCTCTAAAGCAGCTCTGCTGATCTGATGTTTCTCTGGCTCTAAAACAGCTCTGCTGACCTGGTTCTGTGGCTCTATTGAAGCTCTGCTGACCTAGTTCTATGGCTTTACAGCAGCTCTGCTGACCTGGTTCTCTGGCTCTGAAGCAGCTCAGCTGACCTGATGTTTCTCTGGCTCTAAAACATCGCTCTGCTGACCTGGTTCTGTGGCTCTAAAGAAGCTCTGTTGTCCTAGTTCTCTGGCTCTACAGCAGCTCTGATGACCTGGTTGTCTGGCTCTAAAGAGGCTCTGCTGACCTGGTTCTCTGGCTCTAGAGCAGCTCTGGTGACCTGGTTCTATGGCTGTAAAGAATCTCCTCTGACCTGGTTCTCTGGCTCTACAGCAGCTCTGCTGAACTGGTTTTCTGCCTCTAGAGCAGCTCTGCTGACCTGGTTCTTAGGCTCGAGAGCAGCTCTGCTGACCTGGTTCTTAGGCTCGAGAGCAGCTCTGCTGACCTGGTTCTCTGGCTCTAAAGCAGCTCTGCTGACCTGGTTCTCAAGCATTCTGCTGACCTGGTTCTCTGGCTCTAAGGCGGCTCTGCTTACCTGGTTCTCTGACTCTAAAGCAGCTCTGCTGACCTGGTTCTATGGCTGTAAAGCGGCTCTGCTGACATGGTTCTCTGGCTCTAAAGCAGCTCTGCTGACCTTGTTCTCTGGCGGTGGAGCAACCCTGCTGGCCTGGTTCTCTGCCTTTAGAGCAGCTCTGCTGACCTGGTTTCTATGGCTCTAAAGCAGCTCTGCTGACCTGTTTCTCTGACTCTAAAACAACTCTGCTGACCTGGTTCTCTCCCTCTAAAGCAGCTCTGCTGACCTGGTTCTCTGGCTCTAAAGCAGCTCTGCTGACCTGGTTCTCCCCGTCTAAAGCAGCTCTGCTGACCTGGTTCTCTGGCTCTACAGCAGCTCTGCTGACCTTGTTCTCTCCCTCTAAAGCAGCTCTGCTGACCTGGTTCTCTGGCTCTAAAGCAGCTCTGCTGACCTGGTTCTTAGGCGCTAGAGCAGCTGTGCTGACCTGGTTGTCTCCCTCTAAAGCAGCTCTGCTGACCTGGTTCTCTAGCTCTACGGCAGCTCTGCTGACCTTGTTCTCTGCCTCTAGAGCAGCTCTGCTGACCTGGTTCTTAGGCTCTAGAGCAGCTGCATTGACCTGGTTTCTATGGCTCTACAGCAGCTCTGCTGACCTGGTTCTCTGGCTCTAAAGTAGCTCTTCTGACCTGGTTCGGTGGCTCTAAAGCAGCTCTGCTGACCTGGTTCTCTGGCTCTACAATGGCTCTGCTGACCTGGTTCTGTTGCTCTAAAGCAGCTCAGCTGACCTGGTTCTCTGGCTCTAGAGCAGCTCTGCTAACCTGGTTCTCTGGCTCTAAAGCAGATCTGTTGGCATGGTTCACTGGCTCTAAAGCAGCTCTGCTGACCGGGTTCTCTGCCTGTAGAGCAGCTCTGCTGTCCTGGTTCTCTGGCTCTACAACGGCTCTGCTGACCTGGTAGTTCTCTAGCTCTAAAACAGCTCTGCTGACCTGGTTCTGTGGCTCTAAAGACGCTCTCCTGACCTAGTTCTCTGGCTCTACAGCAGCTCTGCTGACCTGGTTCTCTGGCTCTACAGCAGTTCTGATGACCTGGTTCTCTGGCTCTAAAGAGGCTCTGCTGACCTGGTTCTCTGGCTCTAGAGCAGCTCTGCTGACCTGGTTCTATGGCTGTAAAGAATCTCCTCTGAACTGGTTGTCTGGCTCTACAGCAGCTCTGCTAAACTGGTTCTCTGCCTCTAGAGCAGCTCTGCTGACCTGGTTCTTAGGCTCGAGAGCAGCTCTGCTGACCTTGTTCTCTGGCTCTAAAGCAGCTCTGCTGACCTGGTTATCAAGCAGTTCTGCTGACCTGGTTCTCTGGCTCTAAAGCAGCTCTGCTTACCTGGTTCTCTGACTCTAAAGCAGCTCTGCTGACCTGGTTCTTAGGCTTTAGAGCAGCTCTGCTGACCTGGTTTCTATGGCTCTACAGCAGCTCTGCTGACCTGGTTCTCTGGCTCTAGAGCCGCTCTGCTGACCTGGCTCTCTGGCTCTAAAGCAGCTCTGCTGACCTGGTTCTATGGCTCTGAAGCAGGTCTGCTGACCTGGTTCTATGGCTCTAAAGCTGCTCTGCAGACCTGGTTCTGTGGCTTTGAAACAACTCTGCTGACATGGTTCATCTGACCTGGTTCTCTCCCTCTAAAGTAGCTCTGCTGACCTGGTTCTCTCTGGCGCTAAAGCAGCTCTGCTGACCTGGTTCTCTCCCTCTAAAGCAGCTCTGCTGACCTGGTTCTCTGGCTCTACGGCAGCTCTGCTGACCTGGTTCTCTCCCTTTAAAGCAGCTCTGCTGACCTGGTTCTCTGGCTCTAAAGCAGATCTGCCTACCTGGTTCTCTCCCTCTAAAGCAGCTCTGCTGACCTGGTTCTCTGGCTCTACGGCAGCTCTGCTGACCTTCGTTCTCTGCCTCTAGAGCAGCTCTTCTGACCTGGTTCTTAGGCTCTAGAGCAGCTCTGTTGACCTGGTGTCTATGGCTCTACAGCAGCTCTGCTGACCTGGTTCTCTGACTCTAGAGCAGCTCTGTTGACCTTGGTCTTAGGCTCTAGAGCAGCTCTGCTGACCTGGTTCTCTGGCTCTAAAGCAGCTCTGCTGACCTGGTTCTCTGGCTCTAAAGCAGCTCTGCTGACCTGGTTCTATGGCTCTAAAGCAGCTCTGCTGACCTGGTTCTCTGGCTTTGAAGCTGCTCTGCTGACCTGGTTCTCTGGCTCTAGAGCAGCTGTGCTGACCTGGTTCTCTCCCTCTAAAGCAGCTCTGCTGACCTGGTTCTCTTACTCTAAAGCAGCTCTGCTGACTTGTTTTCTCTGGCTCTAAAGCAGCTCTGCAGACCTAGTTTCTCTGGCTCTAGATCAGCTCTGCTGACCTGGTTCTCTGGCTCTAGAGCCGTCCTGTTGGCCTGGGTCTTAGGCTCTAGAGCAGCTCTGCTGACCTGGTTGTATGGCTGTGAGTCAGCTCTGCTGACCTGGCTCTCTGGCTCTAAAGCAGCTCTGCTGACCTGGTTCTATGGCTCTGAAGCAGCTCTGCTGACCTGGTTCTATGGCTCTAAAGCTGCTCTGCTGAACTGGTTCTCTGCCTCTAGAGCAGCTCTGCTGACCTGGTTCTTAGGCTCGAGAGTAGCTCTGCTGACCTTGTTCTCTGGCTCTAAAGCAGCTCTGCTGACCTGGTTATCAAGCTGTTCTGCTGACCTGGTTCTCTGGCTCTAAAGCAGCTCTGCTTACCTGGTTCTCTGACTCTAAAGCAGCTCTGCTGACCTGGTTCTTAGGCTTTAGAGCAGCTCTGCTGACCTGGTTTCTTTGGCTCTACAGCAGCTCTGCTGACCTGGTTCTCTGGCTCTAGAGCCGCCCTGTTGACCTGGGTCTTAGGCTCTAGAGCAGCTCTGCTGACCTGGTTGTATGGCTGTGAGTCAGCTCTGCTGACCTGGCTCTCTGGCTCTAAAGCAGCTCTGCTGACCTGGTTCTGTGGCTTTGAAACAACTCTGCTGACATGGTTCAGCTGACCTGGTTCTCTCCCTCTAAAGTAGCTCTGCTGACCTGGTTCTCTCTGGCGCTAAAGCAGCTCTGCTGACCTGGTTCTCTCCCTCTAAAGCAGCTCTGCTGACCTGGTTCTCTGGCTCTACGGCAGCTCTGCTGACCTGGTTTTCTCCCTTTAAAGCAGCTCTGCTGACCTGGTTCTCTGGCTCTAAAGCAGATCTGCTGACCTGGTTCTCTCCCTCTAAAGCAGCTCTGCTGACCTGGTTCTCTGGCTCTACGGCAGCTCTGCTGACCTGGTTCTCTGACTCTAGAGCAGCTCTGTTGACCTTGGTCTTAGGCTCTAGAGCAGCTCTGCTGACCAGGTTCTCTGGCTCTAAAGCAGCTCTGCTGACCTGGTTCTCTGGCTCTAAAGCAGCTCTGCTGACCTGGTTCTATGGCTCTAAAGCAGCTCTGCTGACCTGGTTCTCTGGCTTTGAAGCTGCTCTGCTGACCTGGTTCTCTGGCTCTAGAGCAGCTGTGCTGACCTGGTTCTCTCCCTCTGAAGCAGCTCTGCTGACCTGGTTCTCTTACTCTAAAGCAGCTCTGCTGACTTGGTTTCTCTGGCTCTAAAGCAGCTCTGCAGACCTAGTTTCTCTGGCTCTAGATCAGCTCTGCTGACCTGGTTCTCTGGCTCTAGAGCCGTCCTGTTGGCCTGGGTCTTAGGCTCTAGAGCAGCTCTGCTGACCTGGTTGTATGGCTGTGAGTCAGCTCTGCTGACCTGGCTCTCTGGCTCTAAAGCAGCTCTGCTGACCTGGTTCTATGGCTCTGAAGCAGCTCTGCTGACCTGGTTCTATGGCTCTAAAGCTGCTCTGCTGAACTGGTTCTCTGCCTCTAGAGCAGCTCTGCTGACCTGGTTCTTAGGCTCGAGAGTAGCTCTGCTGACCTGGTTGTATGGCTGTGAGTCAGCTCTGCTGACCTGGCTCTCTGGCTCTAAAGCAGCTCTGCTGACCTGGTTCTGTGGCTTTGAAACAACTCTGCTGACATGGTTCAGCTGACCTGGTTCTCTCCCTCTAAAGTAGCTCTGCTGACCTGGTTCTCTCTGGCGCTAAAGCAGCTCTGCTGACCTGGTTCTCTCCCTCTAAAGCAGCTCTGCTGACCTGGTTCTCTGGCTCTACGGCAGCTCTGCTGACCTGGTTTTCTCCCTTTAAAGCAGCTCTGCTGACCTGGTTCTCTGGCTCTAAAGCAGATCTGCTGACCTGGTTCTCTCCCTCTAAAGCAGCTCTGCTGACCTGGTTCTCTGGCTCTACGGCAGCTCTGCTGACCTGGTTCTCTGACTCTAGAGCAGCTCTGTTGACCTTGGTCTTAGGCTCTAGAGCAGCTCTGCTGACCAGGTTCTCTGGCTCTAAAGCAGCTCTGCTGACCTGGTTCTCTGGCTCTAAAGCAGCTCTGCTGACCTGGTTCTATGGCTCTAAAGCAGCTCTGCTGACCTGGTTCTCTGGCTTTGAAGCTGCTCTGCTGACCTGGTTCTCTGGCTCTAGAGCAGCTGTGCTGACCTGGTTCTCTCCCTCTGAAGCAGCTCTGCTGACCTGGTTCTCTTACTCTAAAGCAGCTCTGCTGACTTGGTTTCTCTGGCTCTAAAGCAGCTCTGCAGACCTAGTTTCTCTGGCTCTAGATCAGCTCTGCTGACCTGGTTCTCTGGCTCTAGAGCCGTCCTGTTGGCCTGGGTCTTAGGCTCTAGAGCAGCTCTGCTGACCTGGTTGTATGGCTGTGAGTCAGCTCTGCTGACCTGGCTCTCTGGCTCTAAAGCAGCTCTGCTGACCTGGTTCTATGGCTCTGAAGCAGCTCTGCTGACCTGGTTCTATGGCTCTAAAGCTGCTCTGCTGAACTGGTTCTCTGCCTCTAGAGCAGCTCTGCTGACCTGGTTCTTAGGCTCGAGAGTAGCTCTGCTGACCTTGTTCTCTGGCTCTAAAGCAGCTCTGCTGACCTGGTTATCAAGCTGTTCTGCTGACCTGGTTCTCTGGCTCTAAAGCAGCTCTGCTTACCTGGTTCTCTGACTCTAAAGCAGCTCTGCTGACCTGGTTCTTAGGCTTTAGAGCAGCTCTGCTGACCTGGTTTCTTTGGCTCTACAGCAGCTCTGCTGACCTGGTTCTCTGGCTCTAGAGCCGCCCTGTTGACCTGGGTCTTAGGCTCTAGAGCAGCTCTGCTGACCTGGTTGTATGGCTGTGAGTCAGCTCTGCTGACCTGGCTCTCTGGCTCTAAAGCAGCTCTGCTGACCTGGTTCTGTGGCTTTGAAACAACTCTGCTGACATGGTTCAGCTGACCTGGTTCTCTCCCTCTAAAGTAGCTCTGCTGACCTGGTTCTCTCTGGCGCTAAAGCAGCTCTGCTGACCTGGTTCTCTCCCTCTAAAGCAGCTCTGCTGACCTGGTTCTCTGGCTCTACGGCAGCTCTGCTGACCTGGTTTTCTCCCTTTAAAGCAGCTCTGCTGACCTGGTTCTCTGGCTCTAAAGCAGATCTGCTGACCTGGTTCTCTCCCTCTAAAGCAGCTCTGCTGACCTGGTTCTCTGGCTCTACGGCAGCTCTGCTGACCTGGTTCTCTGCCTCTAGAGCAGCTCTTCTGACCTGGTTCTTAGGCTCTAGAGCAGCTCTGTTGACCTGGTGTCTATGGCTCTACAGTAGCTCTGCTGACCTGGTTCTCTGACTCTAGAGCAGCTCTGTTGACATCGGTCTTAGGCTCTAGAGCAGCTCTGCTGACCTGGTTCTCTGGCTCTAAAGCAGCTCTGCTGACCTGGTTCTCTGGCTCTAAAGCAGCTCTGCTGACCTGGTTCTATGGCTCTAAAGCAGCTCTGCTGACCTGGTTCTCTGGCTTTGAAGCTGCTCTGCTGACCTGGTTCTCTGGCTCTAGAGCAGCTCTGCTGACCTGGTTCTCTCCCTCTAAAGCAGCTCTGCTGACCTGGTTCTCTTACTCTAAAGCAGCTCTGCTGACTTGGTTTCTCTGGCTCTAAAGCAGCTCTGCAGACCTAGTTTCTCTGGCTCTAGAGCAGTTCTGCTGACCTGTTTCTCTGGCTCTAAAGCAGATCTTCTGACCTGGTTCTATGGCTCTAAAGCAGCTCTGCTGACCTGGTTCTCTGGCTCTACAATGGCTCTGCTGACCTGGTTCTGTTGCTCTAAAGCAGCTCTGCTGACCTGGTTCTCTGGCTCTAGAGCAGCGCTGCTAACCGGGTTCTCTGGCTCTAAAGCAGATCTTCTGGCCTGGTTCTCTGGCTCAAAAGCAGCTCTGCTGACCTGGTTCTCTGGCTCTAGAGCAGCTCTGCTGTCCTGAATCTTAGGCTCTAGAGCAGCTCTGCTGACCTGGTTCTCTGGCTCTACAACGGCTCTGCTGACCTGGTTCTCTGGCTCTAAAACAGCTCTGCTGACCTTGTTCTGTGGCTCTATTGAAGCTCTGCTGACCTAGTTCTCTGGCTTTACAGCAGCTCTGCTGACCTGGTTCTCTGGCTCTGAAGCAGCTCAGCTGACCTGATGTTTCTCTGGCTCTAAAACATCGCTCTGCTGACCTGGTTCTGTGGCTCTAAAGAAGCTCTGTTGACCTAGTTCTCTGGCTCTACAGCAGCTCTGATGACCTGGTTCTCTGGCTCTAAAGAGGCTCTGCTGACCTGTTTCTCTGGCTCTAGAGCAGCTCTGCTGACCTGGTTCTATGGCTGTAAAGAATCTCCTCTGAACTGGTTCTCTGGCTCTACAGCAGCTCTGCTGAACTGGTTCTCTGCCTCTATAGCAGCTCTGCTGACCTGGTTCTTAGGCTCGAGAGCAGCTCTGCTGAACTTGTTCTCTGGCTCTAAAGCAGCTCTGCTGACCTGGTTATCAAGCAGTTCTGCTGACCTGGTTCTCTGGCTCTAAAGCAGCTCTGCTTACCTGGTTCTCTGACTCTAAAGCAGCTCTGCTGACCTGGTTCTTAGGCTTTAGAGCAGCTCTGCTGACCTGGTTTCTATGGCTCTACAGCAGCTCTGCTGACCTGGTTCTCTGGCTCTAGAGCCGCTCTGTTGACCTGGGTCTTAGGCTATAGAGCAGCTCTGCTGACCTGGTTGTATGGCTGTGAGTCAGCTCTGCTGACCTGGCTCTCTGGCTCTAAAGCAGCTCTGCTGACCTGGTTCTATGGCTCTGAAGCAGGTCTGCTGACCTGGTTCTATGGCTCTAAAGCTGCTCTGCAGACCTGGTTCTGTGGCTTTGAAACAACTCTGCTGACATGGTTCAGCTGACCTGGTTCTCTCCCTCTAAAGTAGCTCTGCTGACCTGGTTCTCTCTGGCGCTAAAGCAGCTCTGCTGACCTGGTTCTCTCCCTCTAAAGCAGCTCTGCTGACCTGGTTATCTGGCTCTACGGCAGCTCTGCTGACCTGGTTCTCTCCCTTTAAAGCAGCTCTGCTGACCTGGTTCTCTGGCCCTAAAGCAGATCTGCTGACCTGGTTCTCTCCCTCTAAAGCAGCTCTGCTGACCTGGTTCTCTGGCTCTACGGCAGCTCTGCTGACCTGGTTCTCTGCCTCTAGAGCAGCTCTTCTGACCTGGTTCTTAGGCTCTAGAGCAGCTCTGTTGACCTGGTGTCTATGGCTCTAAAGCAGCTCTGCTGACCTGGTTCTCTGGCTCTAAAGCAGCTCTGCTGACCTGGTTCTATGGCTCTACAGCAGCTCTGCTGACCTGGTTCTCTGACTCTAGAGCAGCTCTGTTGACCTGGGTCTTAGGGTCTAGAGCAGCTCTGCTGACCTGCTTCTCTGGCTCTAAAGCAGCTCTGCTGACCTGGTTCTCTGACTCTAAAGCAGCTCTGCTGACCTGGTTCTATGGCTCTAAAGCAGCTCTGCTGACCTGGTTCTCTGGCTTTGAAGCTGCTCTGCTGACCTGGTTCTCTGGCTCTAGAGCAGCTGTGCTGACCTGGTTCTCTCCCTCTAAAGCAGCTCTGCTGACCTGGTTCTCTTACTCTAAAGCAACTCTGCTGACTTGGTTTCTCTGGCTCTACAATGGCTCTGCTGACCTGGTTCTGTTGCTCTAAAGACGCTCTCCTGACCTAGTTCTCTGGCTCTACAGTAGCTCTGCTGACCTGGTTCTCTGCCTGTAGAGCAGCTCTGCTGTCCTGGTTCTTAGGCTCTAGAGCAGCTTTGCTGACCTGGTTCTCTGGCTCTACAACGGCTCTGCTGACCTGGTTCTCTGGCTCTAAAGCAGCTCTGCTGACCTGGTGGTTCTCTGGCTCTAAAACAGCTCTGCTGACCTGGTTCTGTGGCTCTAAAGACGCTCTCCTGACCTAGTTCTCTGGCTCTACAGTAGCTCTGCTGACCTGGTTCTCTGGCTCTACAGCAGTTCTGATGACCTGATTCTCTGGCTCTAAAGAGGCTCTGCTGACCTGGTTCTATGGCTCTAAAGCAGCTCTGCTAACCTGGTTCTCTGGCTTTGAAGAATCTCTGCTGACCGGGTTCTCTGGCTCTAAATCAGCTCTGCTGACCTGGTTCTTTGGCTCTAAAGCAGCTCTGCTGACCTGGTTTCTCTGGCTCTAAAGCAGCTCTGCTGACCTGGTTCTCTGGCTCTAAAGCAGCTCTTCTGACCTGGTTCGGTGGCTCTAAAGCAGCTCTGCTGACCTGGTTCTCTGGCTCTACAATGGCTCTGCTGACCTGGTTCTGTTGCTCTAAAGCAGCTCTGCTGACCTGGTTCTCTGGCTCTAGAGCAGCTCTGCTAACCTGGTTCTCTGGCTCTAAAGCAGATCTGTTGGCATGGTTCACTGGCTCTAAAGCAGCTCTGCTGACCGGGTTCTCTGCCTGTAGAGCAGCTCTGCTGTCCTGGTTCTCTGGCTCTACAACGGCTCTGCTGACCTTGTTCTCTGGCTCTAAAGCAGCTCTGCTGACCTGGTAGTTCTCTAGCTCTAAAACAGCTCTGCTGACCTGGTTCTGTGGCTCTAAAGACGCTCTCCTGACCTAGTTCTCTGGATCTACAGCAGCTCTGCTGACCTGGTTCTCTGGCTCTACAGCAGTTCTGATGACCTGGTTCTCTGGCTCTAAAGAGGCTCTGCTGACCTGGTTCTCTGGCTCTAGAGCAGCTCTGCTGACCTGGTTCTATGGCTGTAAAGAATCTCCTCTGAACTGGTTCTCTGGCTCTACAGCTGCTCTGCTGAACTGGTTCTCTGCCTCTAGAGCAGCTCTGCTGACCTGGTTCTTAGGCTCGAGAGCAGCTCTGCTGACCTTGTTCTCTGGCTCTAAAGCAGCTCTGCTGACCTGGTTATCAAGCAGTACTGCTGACCTGGTTCTCTGGCTCTAAAGCAGCTCTGCTTACCTGGTTCTCTGACTCTAAAGCAGCTCTGCTGACCTGGCTCTTAGGCTTTAGAGCAGCTCTGCTGACCTGGTTTCTATGGCTCTACAGCAGCTCTGCTGACCTGGTTCTCTGGCTCTAGAGCCGCTCTGTTGACCTGGGTCTTAGGCTATAGAGCAGCTCTGCTGACCTGGTTGTATGGCTGTGAGTCAGCTCTGCTGACCTGGCTCTCTGGCTCTAAAGCAGCTCTGCTGACCTGGTTCTATGGCTCTGAAGCAGGTCTGCTGACCTGGTTCTATGGCTCTAAAGCTGCTCTGCAGACCTGGTTCTGTGGCTTTGAAACAACTCTGCTGACATGGTTCAGCTGACCTGGTTCTCTCCCTCTAAAGTAGCTCTGTTGACCTGGTTCTCTCTGGCGCTAAAGCAGCTCTGCTGACCTGGTTCTCTCCCTCTAAAGCAGCTCTGCTGACCTGGTTCTCTGGCTCTACGGCAGCTCTGCTGACCTGGTTCTCTCCCTTTAAAGCAGCTCTGCTGACCTGGTTCTCTGGCTCTAAAGCAGATCTGCTGACCTGGTTCTCTCCCTCTAAAGCAGCTCTGCTGACCTGGTTCTCTGGCTCTACGGCAGCTCTGCTGACCTGGTTCTCTGCCTCTAGAGCAGCTCTTCTGATCTGGTTCTTAGGCTTTAGAGCAGCTCTGTTGACCTGGTGTCTATGGCTCTACAGCAGCTGTGCTGACCTGGTTCTCTGACTCTAGAGCAGCTCTGTTGACCTTGGTCTTAGGCTCTAGAGCAGCTCTGCTGACCTGGTTCTCTGGCTCTAAAGCAGCTCTGCTGACCTGGTTCTCTGGCTCTAAAGCAGCTCTGCTGACCTGGTTCTATGGCTCTAAAGCAGCTCTGCTGACCTGGTTCTCTGGCTTTGAAGCTGCTCTGCTGACCTGGTTCTCTGGCTCTAGAGCAGCTGTGCTGACCTGGTTCTCTCCCTCTAAAGCAGCTCTGCTGACCTGGTTCTCTTACTCTAAAGCAGCTCTGCTGACTTGGTTTCTCTGGATCTAAAGCAGCTCTGCAGACCTAGTTTCTCTGGCTCTAGAGCAGCTCTGCTGACCTGGTTCTCTGGCTCTAGAGCCGCTCTGTTGACCTGGGTCTTAGGCTCTAGAGCAGCTCTGCTGACCTGGTTGTATGGCTGTGAGTCAGCTCTGCTGACCTGGCTCTCTGGCTCTAAAGCAGCTCTGCTGACCTGGTTCTATGGCTCTGAAGCAGCTCTGCTGACCTGGTTCTATGGCTCTAAAGCTGCTCTGCTGAACTGGATCTCTGCCTCTAGAGCAGCTCTGCTGACCTGGTTCTTAGGCTCGAGAGTAGCTCTGCTGACATGTTCTCTGGCTCTAAAGCAGCTCTGCTGACCTGGTTATCAAGCTGTTCTGCTGACCTGGTTCTCTGGCTCTAAAGCAGCTCTGCTTACCTGGTTCTCTGACTCTAAAGCAGCTCTGCTGACCTGGTTCTTAGGCTTTAGAGCAGCTCTGCTGACCTGGTTTCTATGGCTCTACAGCAGCTCTGCTGACCTGGTTCTCTGGCTCTAGATCCGCTCTGTTGACCTGGGTCTTAGGCTCTAGAGCAGCTCTGCTGACCTGGTTGTATGGCTGTGAGTCAGCTCTGCTGACCTGGCTCTCTGGCTCTAAAGCAGCTCTGCTGACCTGGTTCTGTGGCTTTGAAACAACTCTGCTGACATGGTTCAGCTGACCTGGTTCTCTCCCTCTAAAGTAGCTCTGCTGACCTGGTTCTCTCTGGCGCTAAAGCAGCTCTGCTGACCTGGTTCTCTCCCTCTAAAGCAGCTCTGCTGACCTGGTTCTCTGGCTCTACGGCAGCTCTGCTGACCTGGTTTTCTCCCTTTAAAGCAGCTCTGCTGACCTGGTTCTCTGGCTCTAAAGCAGATCTGCTGACCTGGTTCTCTCCCTCTAAAGCAGCTCTGCTGACCTGGTTCTCTGGCTCTACGGCAGCTCTGCTGACCTGGTTCTCTGCCTCTAGAGCAGCTCTTCTGACCTGGTCCTTAGGCTCTAGAGCAGCTCTGTTGACCTGGTGTCTATGGCTCTACAGCAGCTCTGCTGACCTGGTTCTCTGACTCTAGAGCAGCTCTGTTGACATTGGTCTTAGGCTCTAGAGCAGCTCTGCTGACCTGGTTCTCTGGCTCTAAAGCAGCTCTGCTGACCTGGTTCTCTGGCTCTAAAGCAGCTCTGCTGACCTGGTTCTATGGCTCTAAAGCAGCTCTGCTGACCTGGTTCTCTGGCTCTAAAGCAGCTCTGCAGACCTAGTTTCTCTGGCTCTAGAGCAGTTCTGCTGACCTGTTTCTCTGGCTCTAAAGCAGATCTTCTGACCTGGTTCTATGGCTCTAAAGCAGCTCTGCTGACCTGGTTCTCTGGCTCTACAATGGCTCTGCTGACCTGGTTCTGTTGCTCTAAAGCAGCTCTGCTGACCTGGTTCTCTGGCTCTAGAGCAGCGCTGCTAACCTGGTTCTCTGGCTCTAAAGCAGCTCTGCTGACCTGGTTCGATGGCTGTAAAGCGGTTCTGCTGACATGGTTCTCTGGCTCTAAAGCAGCTCTACTGACCTTGTTCTCTGGCTGTGGAGCAGCCCTGCTGGCCTGGTTCTCTGCCTTTAGAGCAGCTCTGCTGACCTGGTTTCTATGGCTCTAAAGCAGCTCTGCTGACCTGTTTCTCTGACTCTAAAGCAACTCTGCTGACCTGGTTCTCTCCCTCTAAAGCAGCTCTGCTGACCTGGTTCTCTGGCTCTAAAGCAGCTCTGCTGACCTGGTTCTCCCCCTCTAAAGCAGCTCTGCTGACCTGGTTCTCTGGCTCTACGGCAGCTCTGCTGACCTTGTTCTCTCCCTCTAAAGCAGCTCTGCTGACCTGGTTCTCTGGCTCTAAAGCAGCTCTGCTGACCTGGTTCTTAGGCGCTAGAGCAGCTGTGCTGACCTGGTTCTCTCCCTCTAAAGCAGCTCTGCTGACCTGGTTCTCTAGCTCTACGGCAGCTCTGCTGACCTTGTTCTCTGCCTCTAGAGCAGCTCTGCTGACTTGGTTCTTAGGCTCTAGAGCAGCTGCATTGACCTGGTTTCTATGGCTCTACAGCAGCTCTTTTGACCTGGTTCTCTGGCTCTAAAGCAGCTCTTCTGACCTGGTTCGGTGGCTCTAAAGCAGCTCTGCTGACCTGGTTCTCTGGCTCTACAATGGCTCTGCTGACCTGGTTCTGTTGCTCTAAAGCAGCTCTGCTGACCTGGTTCTCTGGCTCTAGAGCAGCTCTGCTAACCTGGTTCTCTGGCTCTAAAGCAGATCTGTTGGCATGGTTCACTGGCTCTAAAGCAGCTCTGCTGACCGGGTTCTCTGCCTGTAGAGCAGCTCTGCTGTCCTGGTTCTCTGGCTCTACAACGGCTCTGCTGACCTGGTAGTTCTCTAGCTCTAAAACAGCTCTGCTGACCTGGTTCTGTGGCTCTAAAGACGCTCTCCTGACCTAGTTCTCTGGCTCTACAGCAGCTCTGCTGACCTGGTTCTCTGGCTCTACAGCAGTTCTGATGACCTGGTTCTCTGGCTCTAAAGAGGCTCTGCTGAGCTGGTTCTCTGGCTCTAGAGCAGCTCTGCTGACCTGGTTCTATGGCTGTAAAGAATCTCCTCTGAACTGGTTCTCTGGCTCTACAGCAGCTCTGCTGAACTGGTTCTCTGCCTCTAGAGCAGCTCTGCTGACCTGGTTCTTAGGCTCGAGAGCAGCTCTGCTGACCTGGTTCTTAGGCTCTAAAGCAACTCTGCTGACCTGGTGGTTCTCTGTCTCTAAAACAGCTCTGCTGACCTGGTTCTGTGGCTCTAAAGACGCTCTCCTGACCTAGTTCTCTGGCTCTACAGTAGCTCTGCTGACCTGGTTCTCTGGCTCTACAGCAGTTCTGATGACCTGATTCTCTGGCTCTAAAGAGGCTCTGCTGACCTGGTTCTATGGCTTTAAAGCAGCTCTGCTGACCTGGTTCTCTGGCTTTGAAGAATCTCTGCTGACCGGGTTCTCTGGCTCTAAATCAGCTCTGCTGACCTGGTTCTTTGGCTCTAAAGCAGCTCTGCTGACCTGGTTTCTCTGGCTCTAAAGCAGCTCTGCTGACCTGGTTCTCTGGCTCTAAAGCAGCTCTGCTGACCTGGTTCTATGGCTCTAAAGCAGCTCTGCTAACCTGGTTCTCTGGCTTTGAAGAATCTCTGCTGACCGGGTTCTCTGGCTCTAAATCAGCTCTGCTGACCTGGTTCTTTGGCTCTAAAGCAGCTCTGCTGACCTGGTTTCTCTGGCTCTAAAGCAGCTCTGCTGACCTGGTTCTCTGGCTCTAAAGCAGCTCTTCTGACCTGGTTCGGTGGCTCTAAAGCAGCTCTGCTGACCTGGTTCTCTGGCTCTACAATGGCTCTGCTGACCTGGTTCTGTTGCTCTAAAGCAGCTCTGCTGACCTGGTTCTCTGGCTCTAGAGCAGCTCTGCTAACCTGGTTCTCTGGCTCTAAAGCAGATCTGTTGGCATGGTTCACTGGCTCTAAAGCAGCTCTGCTGACCGGGTTCTCTGCCTGTAGAGCAGCTCTGCTGTCCTGGTTCTCTGGCTCTACAACGGCTCTGCTGACCTGGTTCTCTGGCTCTAAAGCAGCTCTGCTGACCTGGTAGTTCTCTAGCTCTAAAACAGCTCTGCTGACCTGGTTCTGTGGCTCTAAAGACGCTCTCCTGACCTAGTTCTCTGGCTCTACAGCAGCTCTGCTGACCTGGTTCTCTGGCTCTACAGCTGTTCTGATGACCTGGTTCTCTGGCTCTAAAGAGGCTCTGCTGACCTGGTTCTTTGGCTTTAGAGCAGCTCTGCTGACCTGGTTCTGTGGCTGTAAAGAATCTCCTCTGAACTGGTTCTCTGGCTCTACAGCAGCTCTGCTGAACTGGTTCTCTGCCTCTAGAGCAGCTCTGCTGACCTGGTTCTTAGGCTCGAGAGCAGCTCTGCTGACCTTGTTCTCTGGCTCTAAAGCAGCTCTGCTGACCTGGTTATCAAGCAGTTCTGCTGACCTGGTTCTCTGGCTCTAAAGCAGCTCTGCTTACCTGGTTCTCTGACTCTAAAGCAGCTCTGCTGACCTGGTTCTTAGGCTTTAGAGCAGCTCTGCTGACCTGGTTTCTATGGCTCTACAGCAGCTCTGCTGACCTGGTTCTCTGGCTCTAGAGCCGCTCTGTTGACCTGGGTCTTAGGCTATAGAGCAGCTCTGCTGACCTGGTTGTATGGCTGTGAGTCAGCTCTGTTGACCTGGCTCTCTGGCTCTAAAGCAGCTCTGCTGACCTGGTTCTATGGCTCTGAAGCAGGTCTGCTGACCTGGTTCTATGGCTCTAAAGCTGCTCTGCAGACCTGGTTCTGTGGCTTTGAAACAACTCTGCTGACATGGTTCAGCTGACCTGGTTCTCTCCCTCTAAAGTAGCTCTGCTGACCTGGTTCTCTCTGGCGCTAAAGCAGCTCTGCTGACCTGGTTCTCTCCCTCTAAAGCAGCTCTGCTGACCTGGTTCTCTGGCTCTACGGCAGCTCTGCTGACCTGGTTCTCTCCCTTTAAAGCAGCTCTGCTGACCTGGTTCTCTGGCTCTAAAGCAGATCTGCTGACCTGGTTCTCTCCCTCTAAAGCAGCTCTGCTGACCTGGTTCTCTGGCTCTACGGCAGCTCTGCTGACCTGGTTCTCTGCCTCTAGAGCAGCTCTTCTGACCTGGTTCTTAGGCTCTAGAGCAGCTCTGTTGACCTGGTGTCTATGGCTCTACAGCAGCTCTACTGACCTGGTTCTCTGACTCTAGAGCAGCTCTGTTGACCTTGGTCTTAGGCTCTAGAGCAGCTCTGCTGACCTGGTTCTCTGGCTCTAAAGCAGCTCTGCTGACCTGGTTCTCTGGCTCTAAAGCAGCTCTGCTGACCTGGTTCTATGGCTCTAAAGCAGCTCTGCTGACCTGGTTCTCTGGCTTTGAAGCTGCTCTGCTGACCTGGTTCTCTGGCTCTAGAGCAGCTGTGCTGACCTGGTTCTCTCCCTCTAAAGCAGCTCTGCTGACCTGGTTCTCTTACTCTAAAGCAGCTCTGCTGACTTGGTTTCTCTGGCTCTAAAGCAGCTCTGCAGACCTAGTTTCTCTGACTCTAGAGCAGCTCTGCTGACCTGGTTCTCTGGCTCTAGAGCCGCTCTGTTGACCTGGGTCTTAGGCTCTAGAGCAGCTCTGCTGACCTGGTTGTATGGCTGTGAGTCAGCTCTGCTGACCTGGCTCTCTGGCTCTAAAGCAGCTCTGCTGACCTTGTTCTATGGCTCTGAAGCAGCTCTGCTGACCTGGTTCTATGGCTCTAAAGCTGCTCTGCTGAACTGGTTCTCTGCCTCTAGAGCAGCTCTGCTGTCCTGAATCTTAGGCTCTAGAGCAGCTCTGCTGACCTGGTTCTCTGGCTCTACAACGGCTCTGCTGACCTGGTTCTCTGGCTCTAAAGCAGCTCTGCTGATCTGATGTTTCTCTGGCTCTAAAACAGCTCTGCTGACCTGGTTCTGTGGCTCTATTGAAGCTCTGCTGACCTAGTTCTCTGGCTTTACAGCAGCTCTGCTGACCTGGTTCTCTGGCTCTGAAGCAGCTCAGCTGACCTGATGTTTCTCTGGCTCTAAAACATCGCTCTGCTGACCTGGTTCTGTGGCTCTAAAGACGCTCTGTTGACCTAGTTCTCTGGCTCTACAGCAGCTCTGATGACCTGGTTGTCTGGCTCTAAAGAGGCTCTGCTGACCTGGTTCTCTGGCTCTAGAGCAGCTCTGGTGACCTGGTTCTATGGCTGTAAAGAATCTCCTCTGACCTGGTTCTCAAGCTCTACAGCAGCTCTGCTGAACTGGTTTTCTGCCTCTAGAGCAGCTCTGCTGACCTGGTTCTTAGGCTCGAGAGCAGCTCTGCTGACCTGGTTCTTAGGCTCGAGAGCAGCTCTGCTGACCTGGTTCTCTGGCTCTAATGCAGCTCTGCTGACCTGGTTCTCAAGCATTCTGCTGACCTGGTTCTCTGGCTCTAAAGCGGCTCTGCTTACCTGGTTCTCTGACTCTAAAGCAGCTCTGCTGACCTGGTTCTATGGCTGTAAAGCGGCTCTGCTGACATGGTTCTCGGGCTCTAAAGCAGCTCTGCTGACCTTGTTCTCTGGCTGTGGAGCAGCCCTGCTGGCCTGGTTCTCTGCCTTTAGAGCAGCTCTGCTGACCTGGTTTCTATGGCTCTAAATCAGCTCTGCTGACATGTTTCTCTGACTCTAAAGCAACTCTGCTGACCTGGTTCTCTCCCTCTAAAGCAGCTCTGCTGACCTGGTTCTGTGGCTCTAAAGCAGCTCTGCTGACCTGGTTCTCCCCCTCTAAAGCAGCTCTGCTGACCTGGTTCTCTGGCTCTACGGCAGCTCTGCTGACCTTGTTCTCTCCCTCTAAAGCAGCTCTGCTGACCTGGTTCTCTGGCTCTAAAGCAGCTCTGCTGACCTGGTTCTTAGGCGCTAGAGCAGCTGTGCTGACCTGGTTCTCTCCCTCTAAAGCAGCTCTGCTGACCTGGTTCTCTAGCTCTACGGCAGCTCTGCTGACCTTGTTCTCTGCCTCTAGAGCAGCTCTGCTGACCTGGTTCTTAGGCTCTAGAGCAGCTGCATTGACCTGGTTTCTATGGCTCTACAGCAGCTCTGCTGACCTGGTTCTCTGGCTCTAAAGCAGCTCTGCTGACCTGGTTCTTTGGCTCTACAATAGCCCTGCTGACCTGGTTCTGTTGCTCTAAAGCAGCTCTGCTGACCTGGTTCTCTGGCTCTAGAGCAGCTCTGCTAACCTGGTTCTCTGGCTCTAAAGCAGATCTGTTGGCAAGGTTCACTGGCTCTGAAGCAGCTCTGCTGACCGGGTTCTCTGCCTGTAGAGCAGCTCTGCTGTCCTGGTTCTCTGGCTCTACAACGGCTCTGCTGACCTGGTAGTTCTCTAGCTCTAAAACAGCTCTGCTGACCTGGTTCTGTGGCTCTAAAGACGCTCTCCTGACCTAGTTCTCTGGCTCTACAGCAGCTCTGCTGACCTGGTTCTCTGGCTCTACAGCAGTTCTGATGACCTGGTTCTCTGGCTCTAAAGAGGCTCTGCTGACCTGGTTCTCTGGCTCTAGAGCAGCTCTGCTGACCTGGTTCTATGGCTGTAAAGAATCTCCTCTGAACTGGTTGTCTGGCTCTACAGCAGCTCTGCTGAACTGGTTCTCTGCCTCTAGAGCAGCTCTGCTGACCTGGTTCTTAGGCTCGAGAGCAGCTCTGCTGACCTTGTTCTCTGGCTTTAAAGCAGCTCTGCTGACCTGGTTATCAAGCAGTTCTGCTGACCTGGTTCTCTGGCTCTAAAGCAGCTCTGCTTACCTGGTTCTCTGA
This sequence comes from Triturus cristatus, assembly GCF_964204655.1. Lineage (NCBI taxonomy): Eukaryota > Metazoa > Chordata > Amphibia > Caudata > Salamandridae > Triturus > Triturus cristatus. The sequence goes on from NC_140579.1 coordinate 1,163,573,890, forward strand.
CTCTAAAGCAGCTCTGCTGACCTGGTTCTTAGGCTTTAGAGCAGCTCTGCTGACCTGGTTTCTATGGCTCTACAGCAGCTCTGCTGACCTGGTTCTCTGGCTCTAGAGCCGCTCTGTTGACCTGGGTCTTAGGCTATAGAGCAGCTCTGCTGACCTGGTTGTATGGCTGTGAGTCAGCTCTGCTGACCTGGCTCTCTGGCTCTAAAGCAGCTCTGCTGACCTGGTTCTATGGCTCTGAAGCAGGTCTGCTGACCTGGTTCTATGGCTCTAAAGCTGCTCTGCAGACCTGGTTCTGTGGCTTTGAAACAACTCTGCTGACATGGTTCATCTGACCTGGTTCTCTCCCTCTAAAGTAGCTCTGCTGACCTGGTTCTCTCTGGCGCTAAAGCAGCTCTGCTGAATTGGTTCTCTCCCTCTAAAGCAGCTCTGCTGACCTGGTTCTCTGGCTCTACGGCAGCTCTGCTGACCTGGTTCTCTCCCTTTAAAGCAGCTCTGCTGACCTGGTTCTCTGGCTCTAAAGCAGATCTGCTGACCTGGTTCTCTCCCTCTAAAGCAGCTCTGCTGACCTGGTTCTCTGGCTCTACGGCAGCTCTGCTGACCTGGTTCTCTGCCTCTAGAGCAGCTCTTCTGACCTGGTTCTTAGGCTCTAGAGCAGCTCTGTTGACCTGGTGTCTATGGCTCTACAGCAGCTCTGCTGACCTGGTTCTCTGACTCTAGAGCAGCTCTGTTGACCTTGGTCTTAGGCTCTAGAGCAGCTCTGCTGACCTGGTTCTCTGGCTCTAAAGCAGCTCTGCTGACCTGGTTCTCTGGCTCTAAAGCAGCTCTGCTGACCTGGTTCTATGGCTCTAAAGCAGCTCTGCTGACCTGGTTCTCTGGCTTTGAAGCTGCTCTGCTGACCTGGTTCTCTGGCTCTAGAGCAGCTGTGCTGACCTGGTTCTCTCCCTCTAAAGCAGCTCTGCTGACCTGGTTCTCTTACTCTAAAGCAGCTCTGCTGACTTGATTTCTCTGGCTCTAAAGCAGCTCTGCAGACCTAGTTTCTCTGGCTCTAGAGCAGCTCTGCTGACCTGGTTCTCTGGCTCTAGAGCCGCTCTGTTGGCCTGGGTCTTAGGCTCTAGAGCAGCTCTGCTGACCTGGCTGTATGGCTGTGAGTCAGCTCTGCTGACCTGGTTCTATGGCTCTGAAGCAGCTCTGCTGACCTGGTTCTATGGCTCTAAAGCTGCTCTGCTGAACTGGTTCTCTGCCTCTAGAGCAGCTCTGCTGACCTGGTTCTTAGGCTCGAGAGTAGCTCTGCTGACCTTGTTCTCTGGCTCTAAAGCAGCTCTGCTGACCTGGTTATCAAGCTGTTCTGCTGACCTGGTTCTCTGGCTCTAAAGCAGCTCTGCTTACCTGGTTCTCTGACTCTAAAGCAGCTCTGCTGACCTGGTTCTTAGGCTTTAGAGCAGCTCTGCTGACCTGGTTTCTATGGCTCTACAGCAGCTCTGCTGACCTGGTTCTCTGGCTCTAGAGCCGCCCTGTTGACCTGGGTCTTAGGCTCTAGAGCAGCTCTGCTGACCTGGTTGTATGGCTGTGAGTCAGCTCTGCTGACCTGGCTCTCTGGCTCTAAAGCAGCTCTGCTGACCTGGTTCTGTGGCTTTGAAACAACTCTGCTGACATGGTTCAGCTGACCTGGTTCTCTCCCTCTAAAGTAGCTCTGCTGACCTGGTTCTCTCTGGCGCTAAAGCAGCTCTGCTGACCTGGTTCTCTCCCTCTAAAGCAGCTCTGCTGACCTGGTTCTCTGGCTCTACGGCAGCTCTGCTGACCTGGTTTTCTCCCTTTAAAGCAGCTCTGCTGACCTGGTTCTCTGGCTCTAAAGCAGATCTGCTGACCTGGTTCTCTCCCTCTAAAGCAGCTCTGCTGACCTGGTTCTCTGGCTCTACGGCAGCTCTGCTGACCTGGTTCTCTGCCTCTAGAGCAGCTCTTCTGACCTGGTTCTTAGGCTCTAGAGCAGCTCTGTTGACCTGGTGTCTATGGCTCTACAGCAGCTCTGCTGACCTGGTTCTCTGACTCTAGAGCAGCTCTGTTGAGATTGGTCTTAGGCTCTAGAGCAGCTCTGCTGACCTGGTTCTCTGGCTCTAAAGCAGCTCTGCTGACCTGGTTCTATGGCTCTAAAGCAGCTCTGCTGACCTGGTTCTCTGGCTTTGAAGCTGCTCTGCTGACCTGGTTCTCTGGCTCTAGAGCAGCTCTGCTGACCTGGTTCTCTCCCTCTAAAGCAGCTCTGCTGACCTGGTTCTCTTACTCTAAAGCAGCTCTGCTGACGTGGTTTCTCTGGCTCTAAAGCAGCTCTGCAGACCTAGTTTCTCTGGCTCTAGAGCAGTTCTGCTGACCTGTTTCTCTGGCTCTCAAGCAAATCTTCTGACCTGGTTCTCTGGCTCTAAAGCAGCTCTGCTGACCTGGTTCTCTGGCTCTACAATGGCTCTGCTGACCTGGTTCTGTTGCTCTAAAGCAGCTCTGCTGACCTGGTTCTCTGGCTCTAGAGCAGCGCTGCTAACCTGGTTCTCTGGCTCTAAAGCAGATCTTCTGGCCTGGTTCTCTGGCTCAAAAGCAGCTCTGCTGACCTGGTTCTCTGGCTCTAGAGCAGCTCTGCTGTCCTGAATCTTAGGCTCTAGAGCAGCTCTGCTGACCTGGTTCTCTGGCTCTACAACGGCTCTGCTGACCTGGTTCTCTGGCTCTAAAGCAGCTCTGCTGATCTGATGTTTCTCTGGCTCTAAAACAGCTCTGCTGACCTGGTTCTGTGGCTCTATTGAAGCTCTGCTGACCTAGTTCTCTGGCTTTACAGCAGCTCTGCTGACATGGTTCTCTGGCTCTGAAGCAGCTCAGCTGACCTGATGTTTCTCTGGCTCTAAAACATCGCTCTGCTGACCTGGTTCTGTGGCTCTAAAGAAGCTCTGTTGACCTAGTTCTCTGGCTCTACAGCAGCTCTGATGACCTGGTTGTCTGGCTCTAAAGAGGCTCTGCTGACCTGGTTCTCTGGCTCTAGAGCAGCTCTGGTGACCTGGTTCTATGGCTGTAAAGAATCTCCTCTGAACTGGTTCTCTGCCTCTAGAGCAGCTCTGCTGACCTGGTTCTTAGGCTCGAGAGCAGCTCTGCTGACCTGGTTCTTAGGCTCGAGAGCAGCTCTGCTGACCTGGTTCTCTGGCTCTAAAGCAGCTCTGCTGACCTGGTTCTCAAGCATTCTGCTGACCTGGTGCTCTGGCTCTAAAGCGGCTCTGCTTACCTGGTTCTCTGACTCTAAAGCAGCTCTGCTGACCTGGTTCTATGGCTGTAAAGCGGCTCTGCTGACATGGTTCGCTGGCTCTAAAGCAGCTCTGCTGACCTTGTTCTCTGGCTGTGGAGCAGACCTGCTGGCCTGGTTCTCTGCCTTTAGAGCAGCTCTGCTGACCTGGTTTCTATGGCTCTAAAGCAGCTCTGCTGACCTGTTTCTCTGACTCTAAAGCAACTCTGCTGACCTGGTTCTCTCCCTCTAAAGCAGCTCTGCTGACCTGGTTCTCTGGCTCTAAAACAGCTCTGCTGACCTGGTTCTCCCCCTCTAAAGCAGCTCTGCTGACCCGGTTCTCTGGCTCTACGGCAGCTCTGCTGACCTTGTTCTCTCCCTCTAAAGCAGCTCTGCTGACCTGGTTCTCTGGCTCTAAAGCAGCTCTGCTGACCTGGTTCTTAGGCGCTAGAGCAGCTGTGCTGACCTGGTTCTCTCCCTCTAAAGCAGCTCTGCTGACCTGGTTCTCTAGCTCTACGGCAGCTCTGCTGACCTTGTTCTCTGCCTCTAGAGCAGCTCTGCTGAACTGGTTCTTAGGCTCTAGAGCAGCTGCATTGACCTGGTTTCTATGGCTCTACAGCAGCTCTGCTGACCTGGTTCTCTGACTCTAGAGCAGCTCTGTTGACCTGGGTCTTAGGCTCTAGAGCAGCTCTGCTGACCTGGTTCTCTGGCTCTAAAGCAGCTCTGCTGACCTGGTTCTCTGGCTTTGAAGAATCTCTGCTGACCGGGTTCTCTGGCTCTAGAGCAGCTCTGCTGACCTGGTTCTCTCCCTCTAAAGCAGCTCTGCTGACCTGGTTCTTTCGCTCTAAAGCAGCTCTGCTGACCTGGTTCTCTGGCTCTACAATGGCTCTGCTGACCTGGTTCTGTTGCTCTAAAGCAGCTCTGCTGACCTGGTTCTCTGGCTCTAGAGCAGCTCTGCTAACCTGGTTCTCTGGCTCTAAAGCAGATCTGCTGGCATGGTTCACTGGCTCTAAAGCAGCTCTGCTGACCTGGTTCTCTGTCTGTAGAGCAGCTCTGCTGTCCTGGTTCTTAGGCTCTAGAGCAGCTTTGCTGACCTGGTTCTCTGGCTCTACAACGGCTCTGCTGACCTGGTTCTCTGGCTCTAAAGCAGCTCTGCTGACCTGGTGGTTCTCTGGCTCTAAAACAACTCTGCTGACCTGGTTCTGTGGCTCTAAAGACGCTCTCCTGACCTAGTTCTCTGGCTCTACAGTAGCTCTGCTGACCTGGTTCTCTGGCTCTACAGCAGTTCTGTTGACCTGATTCTCTGGCTCTAAAGAGGCTCTGCTGACCTGGTTCTATGGCTTTAAAGCAGCTCTGCTGACCTGGTTCTCTGGCTTTGAAGAATCTCTGCTGACCGGGTTCTCTGGCTCTAAATCAGCTCTGCTGACCTGGTTCTTTGGCTCTAAAGCAGCTCTGCTGACCTGGTTTCTCTGGCTCTAAAGCAGCTCTGCTGACCTGGTTCTCTGGTTCTAAAGCAGCTCTGCTGACCTGGTTCTTTGGCTCTAAAGCAGCTCTGCTAACCTGGTTCTCTGGCTTTGAAGAATCTCTGCTGACCGGGTTCTCTGGCTCTAAATCAGCTCTGCTGACCTGGTTCTTTGGCTCTAAAGCAGCTCTGCTGACCTGGTTTCTCTGGCTCTAAAGCAGCTCTGCTGACCTGGTTCTCTGGCTCTAAAGCAGCTCTTCTGACCTGGTTCGGTGGCTCTAAAGCAGCTCTGCTGACCTGGTTCTCTGGCTCTACAATGGCTCTGCTGACCTGGTTCTGTTGCTCTAAAGCAGCTCTGCTGACCTGGTTCTCTGGCTCTAGAGCAGCTCTGCTAACCTGGTTCTCTGGCTCTAAAGCAGATCTGTTGGCATGGTTCACTGGCTCTAAAGCAGCTCTGCTGACCGGGTTCTCTGCCTGTAGAGCAGCTCTGCTGTCCTGGTTCTTAGGCTCTAGAGCAGCTCTGCTGACCTGGTTCTCTGGCTCTACAACGGCTCTGCTGACCTGGTTCTCTGGCTCTAAAGAAGCTTTGCTGACCTGGTAGTTCTCTAGCTCTAAAACAGCTCTGCTGACCTGGTTCTGTGGCTCTAAAGACGCTCTCCTGACCTAGTTCTCTGGCTCTACAGCAGCTCTGCTGACCTGGTTCTCTGGCTCTACAGCAGTTCTGATGACCTGGTTCTCTGGCTCTAAAGAGGCTCTGCTGACATGGTTCTCTGGCTCTAGAGCAGCTCTGCTGACCTGGTTCTATGGCTGTAAAGAATCTCCTCTGAACTGGTTCTCTGGCTCTACAGCAGCTCTGCTGAACTGGTTCTCTGCCTCTAGAGCAGCTCTGCTGACCTGGTTCTTAGGCTCGAGAGCAGCTCTGCTGACCTTGTTCTCTGGCTCTAAAGCAGCTCTGCTGACCTGGTTATCAAGCAGTTCTGCTGACCTGGTTCTCTGGCTCTAAAGCAGCTCTGCTTACCTGGTTCTCTGACTCTAAAGCAGCTCTGCTGACCTGGTTCTTAGGCTTTAGAGCAGCTCTGCTGACCTGGTTTCTATGGCTCTACAGCAGCTCTGCTGACCTGGTTCTCTGGCTCTAGAGCCGCTCTGTTGACCTGGGTCTTAGGCTATAGAGCAGCTCTGCTGACCTGGTTGTATGGCTGTGAGTCAGCTCTGCTGACCTGGCTCTCTGGCTCTAAAGCAGCTCTGCTGACCTGGTTCTATGGCTCTGAAGCAGGTCTGCTGACCTGGTTCTATGGCTCTAAAGCTGCTCTGCAGACCTGGTTCTGTGGCTTTGAAACAACTCTGCTGACATGGTTCAGCTGACCTGGTTCTCTCCCTCTAAAGTAGCTCTGCTGACCTGGTTCTCTCTGGCGCTAAAGCAGCTCTGCTGACCTGGTTCTCTCCCTCTAAAGCAGCTCTGCTGACCTGGTTCTCTGGCTCTACGGCAGCTCTGCTGACCTGGTTCTCTCCCTTTAAAGCAGCTCTGCTGACTTGGTTCTCTGGCTCTAAAGCAGATCTGCTGACCTGGTTCTCTCCCTCTAAAGCAGCTCTGCTGACCTGGTTCTCTGGCTCTACGTCAGCTCTGCTTACCTGGTTCTCTGCCTCTAGAGCAGCTCTTCTGACCTGGTTCTTAGGCTCTAGAGCAGCTCTTTTGACCTGGTGTCTATGGCTCTACGGCAGCTCTGCTGACCTGGTTCTCTGAATCTAGAGCAGCTCTGTTGACCTTGGTCTTAGGCTCTAGAGCAGCTCTGCTGACCTGGTTCTCTGGCTCTAAAGCAGCTCTGCTGACCTGGTTCTCTGGCTCTAAAGCAGCTCTGCTGACCTGGTTCTATGGCTCTAAAGCAGCTCTGCTGACCTGGTTCTCTAGCTTTGAAGCTGCTCTGCTGACCTGGTTCTCTGGCTCTAGAGGAGCTGTGCTGACCTGGTTCTCTCCCTCTAAAGCAGCTCTGCTGACCTGGTTCTCTTACTCTAAAGCAGCTCTGCTGACTTGGTTTCTCTGGCTCTAAAGCAGCTCTGCAGACCTAGTTTCTCTGGCTCTAGAGCAGTTCTGCTGACCTGTTTCTCTGGCTCTAAAGCAGATCTTCTGACCTGGTTCTATGGCTCTAAAGCAGCTCTGCTGACCTGGTTCTCTGGCTCTACAATGGCTCTGCTGACCTGGTTCTGTTGCTCTAAAGCAGCTCTGCTGACCTGGTTCTCTGGCTCTAGAGCAGCGCTGCTAACCTGGTTCTCTGGCTCTAAAGCAGATTTTCTGGCCTGGTTCTCTATCTCAAAAGCAGCTCTGCTGACCTGGTTCTCTGGCTCTAGAGCAGCTCTGCTGTCCTGAATCTTAGGCTCTAGAGGAGCTCTGCTGACCTGGTTCTCTGGCTCTACAACGGCTCTGCTGACCTGGTTCTCTGGCTCTAAAGCAGCTCTGCTGATCTGATGTTTCTCTGGCTCTAAAACAGCTCTGCTGACCTGGTTCTGTGGCTCTATTGAAGCTCTGCTGACCTAGTTCTCTGGCTTTACAGCAGCTCTGCTGACCTGGTTCTCTGGCTCTGAAGCAGCTCTGCTGACCTGATGTTTCTCTGGCTCTAAAACATCGCTCTGCTGACCTGGTTCTGTGGCTCTAAAGAAGCTCTGTTGACCTAGTTCTCTGGCTCTACAGCAGCTCTGATTACCTGGTTGTCTGGCTCTAAAGAGGCTCTGCTGACCTGGTTCTCTGGCTCTAGAGCAGCTCTGGTGACCTGGTTCTATGGCTGTCAAGAATCTCCTCTGACCTGGTTCTCTGGCTCTACAGCAGCTCTGCTGAACTGGTTCTCTGCCTCTAGAGCAGCTCTGCTGACCTCGTTCTTAGGCTCGAGAGCAGCTCTGCTGACCTGGTTCTCTGGCTCTAAAGCAGCTCCACTGACCTGGTTCTCAAGCATTCTGCTGACCTGGTTCTCTGGCTCTAAAGCGGCTCTGCTTACCTGGTTCTCTGACTCTAAAGCAGCTCTGCTGACCTGGTTCTATGGCTGTAAAGCGGCTGTGCTGACATGGTTCTCTGGCTCTAAAGCAGCTCTGCTGACCTTATTCTCTGGCTGTAGAGCAGCCCTGCTGGCCTGGTTTTTAGGCTTTAGAGCAGCTCTGCTGACTTGGTTCTCTGGCTCTATAACAACTCTGCTGACCTGGTTCTCTGCCTTTAGAGCAGCTCTGCTGACCTGGTTTCTATGGCTCTAAAGCAGCTCTGCTGACCTGTTTCTCTGACTCTAAAGCAACTCTGCTGACCTGGTTCTCTCCCTCTAAAGCAGCTCTGCTGACCTGGTTCTCTGGCTCTAAAGCAGCTCTGCTGACCTGGTTCTCCCCCTCTAAAGCAGCTCTGCTGACCTGGTTCTCTGGCTCTACGGCAGCTCTGCTGACCTTGTTCTCTCCCTCTAAAGCAGCTCTGCTGACCTGGTTCTCTGGCTCTAAAGCAGCTCTGCTGACCTGGTTCTTAGGCTCTAGAGCAGCTGTTCTGACCTGGTTCTCTCTCTCTAAAGCAGCTCTGCTGACCTGGTTCTCTAGCTCTACGGCAGCTCTGCTGACCTTGTTCTCTGCCTCTAGAGCAGCTCTGCTGACCTGGTTCTTAGGCTCTAGAGCAGCTGCATTGACCTGGTTTCTATGGCTCTACAGCAGCTCTGCTGACCTGGTTCTCTGACTCTAGAGCAGCTCTGTTGACCTGGGTCTTAGGCTCTAGAGCAGCTCTGCTGACCTGGTTCTCTGGCTCTAAAGCAGCTCTGCTGACCTGGTTCTCTGGCTTTGAAGAATCTCTCCTGACCGGGTTCTTTGGCTCTAGAGCAGCTCTGCTGACCTGGTTCTCTCCCTCTAAAGCAGCTCTGCTGACCTGGATCTTTCGCTCTAAAGCAGCTCTGCTGACCTGGTTCTCTGGCTCTACAATGGCTCTGCTGACCTGGTTCTGTTGCTCTAAAGCAGCTCTGCTGACCTGGTTCTCTGGCTCTAGAGCAGCTCTGCTAACCTGGTTTTCTGGCTCTAAAGCAGATCTGCTGGCATGGTTCACTGGCTCTAAAGCAGCTCTGCTGACCTGGTTCTCTGCCTGTAGAGCAGCTCTGCTGTCCTGGTTCTTAGGCTCTAGAGCAGCTCTGCTGACCTGGTTCTCTGGCTCTACAACGGCTCTGCTGACCTGGTTCTCTGGCTCTAAAACAGCTCTGCTGACCTGGTAGTTCTCTAGCTCTAAAACAGCTCTGCTGACCTGGTTCTGTGGCTCTAAAGACGCTCTCCTGACCTAGTTATCTGGCGCTACAGCAGCTCTGCTGACCTGGTTCTCTGGCTCTACAGCAGTTCTGATGACCTGGTTCTCTGGCTCTAAAGAGGCTGTGCTGATCTCTGGCTCTAGAGCAGCTCTGCTGACCTGGTTCTATGGCTGTAAAGAATCTCCTCTGAACTGGTTCTCTGGCTCTACAGCAGCTCTGCTGAACTGGTTCTCTGCCTCTAGATCAGCTCTGCTGACCTGGTTCTTAGGCTCGAGAGCAGCTCTGCTGACCTTGTTCTCTGGCTCTAAAGCAGCTCTGCTGACCTGGTTCTCAAGCAGTTCTGCTGATCTGGTTCTCTGGCTCTAAAGCAGCTCTGCTTACCTGGTTCTCTGACTCTAAAGCAGCTCTGCTGACCTGGTTCTTAGGCTTTAGAGCAGCTCTGCTGACCTGGTTTCTATGGCTCTACAGCAGCTCTGCTGACCTGGTTCTCTGGCTCTAGAGCCGCTCTGTTGACCTGGGTCTTAGGCTCTAGAGCAGCTCTGCTGACCTGGTTGTATGGCTGTGAGTCAGCTCTGCTGACCTGGTTCTCTGGCTCTAAAGCAGCTCTGCTGACCTGGTTCTATGGCTCTAAAGCAGCTCTGCTGACCTGGTTCTATGGCTCTAAAGCTGCTCTGCAGATCTGGTTCTGTGGCTTTGAAACAGCTCTGCTGACATGGTTCTCTGACTCTAGAGCAGGTCAGCTGACTTAGTTCTCTCCCTCTAAAGTAGCTCTGCTGACCTGGTTCTCTCTGCCGCTAAAGCAGCTCTGCTGACCTGGTTCTCTCCCTCTAAATCAGCTCTGCTGACCTGGTTCTCTGGCTCTACGGCAGCTCTGCTGACCTGGTTCTCTCCCTTTAAAGCAGCTCTGCTGACCTGGTTCTCTGGCTCTAAAGCAGATCTGCTGACCTGGTTCTCTGGCTCTAAAGCAGCTCTGCTAACCTGGTTCTCTGGCTCTAAAGCAGACCTGCTGGCATGGTTCACTGGCTCTAAAGCAGCTCTGCTGACCTGGTTCTCTGCCTATACAGCAGCTCTGCTGTCCTGGTTCTTAGGCTCTAGAGCAGCTTTGCTGACCTGGTTCTCTGGCTCTACAACGGCTCTGCTGACCTGGTTCTCTGGTTCTAAAGCACCTCTGCTGACCTGGTGGTTCTCTGGCTCTAAAACAGCTCTGCTGACTTGGTTCTGTGGCTCTAAAGACGCTCTCCTGACCTTGTTCTCTGGCTCTACAGTAGCTCTGCTGACCTGGTTCTCTGGCTCTACAGCATTTCTGATGACCTGGTTCTCTGGCTCTAAAGGGGCTCTGCTGACCTGGTTCTATGGCTCTAAAGCAGCTCTGCTGACCTGGTTCTCTGGCTTTGAAGAATCTCTGCTGACCGGGTTCTCTGGCTCTAAATCAGCTCTGCTGACCTGGTTCTTTGGCTCTAAAGCAGCTCTGCTGACCTGGTTTCTCTGGCTCTAAAGCAGCTCTGCTGACCTGGTTCTCTGGTTCTAAAGCAGCTCTGCTGACCTGGTTCTTTGGCTCTAAAGCAGCTCTGCTAACCTGGTTCTCTGGCTTTGAAGAATCTCTGCTGACCGGGTTCTCTGGCTCTAAATCAGCTCTGCTGACCTGGTTCTCTGGCTCTAAAGCAGCTCTTCTGACCTGGTTCGGTGGCTCTAAAGCAGCTCTGCTGACCTGGTTCTCTGGCTCTACAATGGCTCTGCTGACCTGGTTCTGTTGCTCTAAAGCAGCTCTGCTGACCTGGTTCTCTGGCTCTAGAGCAGCTCTGCTAACCTGGTTCTCTGGCTCTAAAGCAGATCTGTTGGCATGGTTCACTGGCTCTAAAGCAGCTCTGCTGACCGGGTTCTCTGCCTGTAGAGCAGCTCTGCTGTCCTGGTTCTTAGGCTCTAGAGCAGCTCTGCTGACCTGGTTCTCTGGCTCTACAACGGCTCTGCTGACCTGGTTCTCTGGCTCTAAAGAAGCTTTGCTGACCTGGTAGTTCTCTAGCTCTAAAACAGCTCTGCTGACCTGGTTCTGTGGCTCTAAAGACGCTCTCCTGACCTAGTTCTCTGGCTCTACAGCAGCTCTGCTGACCTGGTTCTCTGGCTCTACAGCAGTTCTGATGACCTGGTTCTCTGGCTCTAAAGAGGCTCTGCTGACATGGTTCTCTGGCTCTAGAGCAGATCTGCTGACCTGGTTCTATGGCTGTAATGAATCTCCTCTGAACTGGTTCTCTGGCTCTACAGCAGCTCTGCTGAACTGGTTCTCTGCCTCTAGAGCAGCTCTGCTGACCTGGTTCTTAGGCTCGAGAGCAGCTCTGCTGACCTGGTTCTCTGCCTCTAGAGCAGCTCTTCTGACCTGGTTCTTAGGCTCTAGAGCAGCTCTGTTGACCTGGTGTCTATGGCTCTACAGCAGCTCTGCTGACCTGGTTCTCTGACTCTAGAGCAGCTCTGTTGAGATTGGTCTTAGGCTCTAGAGCAGCTCTGCTGACCTGGTTCTCTGGCTCTAAAGCAGCTCTGCTGACCTGGTTCTATGGCTCTAAAGCAGCTCTGCTGACCTGGTTCTCTGGCTTTGAAGCTGCTCTGCTGACCTGGTTCTCTGGCTCTAGAGCAGCTCTGCTGACCTGGTTCTCTCCCTCTAAAGCAGCTCTGCTGACCTGGTTCTCTTACTCTAAAGCAGCTCTGCTGACGTGGTTTCTCTGGCTCTAAAGCAGCTCTGCAGACCTAGTTTCTCTGGCTCTAGAGCAGTTCTGCTGACCTGTTTCTCTGGCTCTCAAGCAAATCTTCTGACCTGGTTCTCTGGCTCTAAAGCAGCTCTGCTGACCTGGTTCTCTGGCTCTACAATGGCTCTGCTGACCTGGTTCTGTTGCTCTAAAGCAGCTCTGCTGACCTGGTTCTCTGGCTCTAGAGCAGCGCTGCTAACCTGGTTCTCTGGCTCTAAAGCAGATCTTCTGGCCTGGTTCTCTGGCTCAAAAGCAGCTCTGCTGACCTGGTTCTCTGGCTCTAGAGCAGCTCTGCTGTCCTGAATCTTAGGCTCTAGAGCAGCTCTGCTGACCTGGTTCTCTGGCTCTACAACGGCTCTGCTGACCTGGTTCTCTGGCTCTAAAGCAGCTCTGCTGATCTGATGTTTCTCTGGCTCTAAAACAGCTCTGCTGACCTGGTTCTGTGGCTCTATTGAAGCTCTGCTGACCTAGTTCTCTGGCTTTACAGCAGCTCTGCTGACATGGTTCTCTGGCTCTGAAGCAGCTCAGCTGACCTGATGTTTCTCTGGCTCTAAAACATCGCTCTGCTGACCTGGTTCTGTGGCTCTAAAGAAGCTCTGTTGACCTAGTTCTCTGGCTCTACAGCAGCTCTGATGACCTGGTTGTCTGGCTCTAAAGAGGCTCTGCTGACCTGGTTCTCTGGCTCTAGAGCAGCTCTGGTGACCTGGTTCTATGGCTGTAAAGAATCTCCTCTGAACTGGTTCTCTGCCTCTAGAGCAGCTCTGCTGACCTGGTTCTTAGGCTCGAGAGCAGCTCTGCTGACCTGGTTCTTAGGCTCGAGAGCAGCTCTGCTGACCTGGTTCTCTGGCTCTAAAGCAGCTCTGCTGACCTGGTTCTCAAGCATTCTGCTGACCTGGTGCTCTGGCTCTAAAGCGGCTCTGCTTACCTGGTTCTCTGACTCTAAAGCAGCTCTGCTGACCTGGTTCTATGGCTGTAAAGCGGCTCTGCTGACATGGTTCGCTGGCTCTAAAGCAGCTCTGCTGACCTTGTTCTCTGGCTGTGGAGCAGACCTGCTGGCCTGGTTCTCTGCCTTTAGAGCAGCTCTGCTGACCTGGTTTCTATGGCTCTAAAGCAGCTCTGCTGACCTGTTTCTCTGACTCTAAAGCAACTCTGCTGACCTGGTTCTCTCCCTCTAAAGCAGCTCTGCTGACCTGGTTCTCTGGCTCTAAAACAGCTCTGCTGACCTGGTTCTCCCCCTCTAAAGCAGCTCTGCTGACCCGGTTCTCTGGCTCTACGGCAGCTCTGCTGACCTTGTTCTCTCCCTCTAAAGCAGCTCTGCTGACCTGGTTCTCTGGCTCTAAAGCAGCTCTGCTGACCTGGTTCTTAGGCGCTAGAGCAGCTGTGCTGACCTGGTTCTCTCCCTCTAAAGCAGCTCTGCTGACCTGGTTCTCTAGCTCTACGGCAGCTCTGCTGACCTTGTTCTCTGCCTCTAGAGCAGCTCTGCTGAACTGGTTCTTAGGCTCTAGAGCAGCTGCATTGACCTGGTTTCTATGGCTCTACAGCAGCTCTGCTTACCTGGTTCTCTGACTCTAGAGCAGCTCTGTTGACCTGGGTCTTAGGCTCTAGAGCAGCTCTGCTGACCTGGTTCTCTGGCTCTAAAGCAGCTCTGCTGACCTGGTTCTCTGGCTTTGAAGAATCTCTGCTGACCGGGTTCTCTGGCTCTAGAGCAGCTCTGCTGACCTGGTTCTCTCCCTCTAAAGCAGCTCTGCTGACCTGGTTCTTTCGCTCTAAAGCAGCTCTGCTGACCTGGTTCTCTGGCTCTACAATGGCTCTGCTGACCTGGTTCTGTTGCTCTAAAGCAGCTCTGCTGACCTGGTTCTCTGGCTCTAGAGCAGCTCTGCTAACCTGGTTCTCTGGCTCTAAAGCAGATCTGCTGGCATGGTTCACTGGCTCTAAAGCAGCTCTGCTGACCTGGTTCTCTGTCTGTAGAGCAGCTCTGCTGTCCTGGTTCTTAGGCTCTAGAGCAGCTTTGCTGACCTGGTTCTCTGGCTCTACAACGGCTCTGCTGACCTGGTTCTCTGGCTCTAAAGCAGCTCTGCTGACCTGGTGGTTCTCTGGCTCTAAAACAACTCTGCTGACCTGGTTCTGTGGCTCTAAAGACGCTCTCCTGACCTAGTTCTCTGGCTCTACAGTAGCTCTGCTGACCTGGTTCTCTGGCTCTACAGCAGTTCTGTTGACCTGATTCTCTGGCTCTAAAGAGGCTCTGCTGACCTGGTTCTATGGCTTTAAAGCAGCTCTGCTGACCTGGTTCTCTGGCTTTGAAGAATCTCTGCTGACCGGGTTCTCTGGCTCTAAATCAGCTCTGCTGACCTGGTTCTTTGGCTCTAAAGCAGCTCTGCTGACCTGGTTTCTCTGGCTCTAAAGCAGCTCTGCTGACCTGGTTCTCTGGTTCTAAAGCAGCTCTGCTGACCTGGTTCTTTGGCTCTAAAGCAGCTCTGCTAACCTGGTTCTCTGGCTTTGAAGAATCTCTGCTGACCGGGTTCTCTGGCTCTAAATCAGCTCTGCTGACCTGGTTCTTTGGCTCTAAAGCAGCTCTGCTGACCTGGTTTCTCTGGCTCTAAAGCAGCTCTGCTGACCTGGTTCTCTGGCTCTAAAGCAGCTCTTCTGACCTGGTTCGGTGGCTCTAAAGCAGCTCTGCTGACCTGGTTCTCTGGCTCTACAATGGCTCTGCTGACCTGGTTCTGTTGCTCTAAAGCAGCTCTGCTGACCTGGTTCTCTGGCTCTAGAGCAGCTCTGCTAACCTGGTTCTCTGGCTCTAAAGCAGATCTGTTGGCATGGTTCACTGGCTCTAAAGCAGCTCTGCTGACCGGGTTCTCTGCCTGTAGAGCAGCTCTGCTGTCCTGGTTCTTAGGCTCTAGAGCAGCTCTGCTGACCTGGTTCTCTGGCTCTACAACGGCTCTGCTGACCTGGTTCTCTGGCTCTAAAGAAGCTTTGCTGACCTGGTAGTTCTCTAGCTCTAAAACAGCTCTGCTGACCTGGTTCTGTGGCTCTAAAGACGCTCTCCTGACCTAGTTCTCTGGCTCTACAGCAGCTCTGCTGACCTGGTTCTCTGGCTCTACAGCAGTTCTGATGACCTGGTTCTCTGGCTCTAAAGAGGCTCTGCTGACATGGTTCTCTGGCTCTAGAGCAGCTCTGCTGACCTGGTTCTATGGCTGTAAAGAATCTCCTCTGAACTGGTTCTCTGGCTCTACAGCAGCTCTGCTGAACTGGTTCTCTGCCTCTAGAGCAGCTCTGCTGACCTGGTTCTTAGGCTCGAGAGCAGCTCTGCTGACCTTGTTCTCTGGCTCTAAAGCAGCTCTGCTGACCTGGTTATCAAGCAGTTCTGCTGACCTGGTTCTCTGGCTCTAAAGCAGCTCTGCTTACCTGGTTCTCTGACTCTAAAGCAGCTCTGCTGACCTGGTTCTTAGGCTTTAGAGCAGCTCTGCTGACCTGGTTTCTATGGCTCTACAGCAGCTCTGCTGACCTGGTTCTCTGGCTCTAGAGCCGCTCTGTTGACCTGGGTCTTAGGCTATAGAGCAGCTCTGCTGACCTGGTTGTATGGCTGTGAGTCAGCTCTGCTGACCTGGCTCTCTGGCTCTAAAGCAGCTCTGCTGACCTGGTTCTATGGCTCTGAAGCAGGTCTGCTGACCTGGTTCTATGGCTCTAAAGCTGCTCTGCAGACCTGGTTCTGTGGCTTTGAAACAACTCTGCTGACATGGTTCAGCTGACCTGGTTCTCTCCCTCTAAAGTAGCTCTGCTGACCTGGTTCTCTCTGGCGCTAAAGCAGCTCTGCTGACCTGGTTCTCTCCCTCTAAAGCAGCTCTGCTGACCTGGTTCTCTGGCTCTACGGCAGCTCTGCTGACCTGGTTCTCTCCCTTTAAAGCAGCTCTGCTGACTTGGTTCTCTGGCTCTAAAGCAGATCTGCTGACCTGGTTCTCTCCCTCTAAAGCAGCTCTGCTGACCTGGTTCTCTGGCTCTACGTCAGCTCTGCTTACCTGGTTCTCTGCCTCTAGAGCAGCTCTTCTGACCTGGTTCTTAGGCTCTAGAGCAGCTCTTTTGACCTGGTGTCTATGGCTCTACGGCAGCTCTGCTGACCTGGTTCTCTGAATCTAGAGCAGCTCTGTTGACCTTGGTCTTAGGCTCTAGAGCAGCTCTGCTGACCTGGTTCTCTGGCTCTAAAGCAGCTCTGCTGACCTGGTTCTCTGGCTCTAAAGCAGCTCTGCTGACCTGGTTCTATGGCTCTAAAGCAGCTCTGCTGACCTGGTTCTCTAGCTTTGAAGCTGCTCTGCTGACCTGGTTCTCTGGCTCTAGAGGAGCTGTGCTGACCTGGTTCTCTCCCTCTAAAGCAGCTCTGCTGACCTGGTTCTCTTACTCTAAAGCAGCTCTGCTGACTTGGTTTCTCTGGCTCTAAAGCAGCTCTGCAGACCTAGTTTCTCTGGCTCTAGAGCAGTTCTGCTGACCTGTTTCTCTGGCTCTAAAGCAGATCTTCTGACCTGGTTCTATGGCTCTAAAGCAGCTCTGCTGACCTGGTTCTCTGGCTCTACAATGGCTCTGCTGACCTGGTTCTGTTGCTCTAAAGCAGCTCTGCTGACCTGGTTCTCTGGCTCTAGAGCAGCGCTGCTAACCTGGTTCTCTGGCTCTAAAGCAGATTTTCTGGCCTGGTTCTCTATCTCAAAAGCAGCTCTGCTGACCTGGTTCTCTGGCTCTAGAGCAGCTCTGCTGTCCTGAATCTTAGGCTCTAGAGGAGCTCTGCTGACCTGGTTCTCTGGCTCTACAACGGCTCTGCTGACCTGGTTCTCTGGCTCTAAAGCAGCTCTGCTGATCTGATGTTTCTCTGGCTCTAAAACAGCTCTGCTGACCTGGTTCTGTGGCTCTATTGAAGCTCTGCTGACCTAGTTCTCTGGCTTTACAGCAGCTCTGCTGACCTGGTTCTCTGGCTCTGAAGCAGCTCTGCTGACCTGATGTTTCTCTGGCTCTAAAACATCGCTCTGCTGACCTGGTTCTGTGGCTCTAAAGAAGCTCTGTTGACCTAGTTCTCTGGCTCTACAGCAGCTCTGATTACCTGGTTGTCTGGCTCCAAAGAGGCTCTGCTGACCTGGTTCTCTGGCTCTAGAGCAGCTCTGGTGACCTGGTTCTATGGCTGTCAAGAATCTCCTCTGACCTGGTTCTCTGGCTCTACAGCAGCTCTGCTGAACTGGTTCTCTGCCTCTAGAGCAGCTCTGCTGACCTCGTTCTTAGGCTCGAGAGCAGCTCTGCTGACCTGGTTCTCTGGCTCTAAAGCAGCTCCACTGACCTGGTTCTCAAGCATTCTGCTGACCTGGTTCTCTGGCTCTAAAGCGGCTCTGCTTACCTGGTTCTCTGACTCTAAAGCAGCTCTGCTGACCTGGTTCTATGGCTGTAAAGCGGCTGTGCTGACATGGTTCTCTGGCTCTAAAGCAGCTCTGCTGACCTTATTCTCTGGCTGTAGAGCAGCCCTGCTGGCCTGGTTTTTAGGCTTTAGAGCAGCTCTGCTGACTTGGTTCTCTGGCTCTATAACAACTCTGCTGACCTGGTTCTCTGCCTTTAGAGCAGCTCTGCTGACCTGGTTTCTATGGCTCTAAAGCAGCTCTGCTGACCTGTTTCTCTGACTCTAAAGCAACTCTGCTGACCTGGTTCTCTCCCTCTAAAGCAGCTCTGCTGACCTGGTTCTCTGGCTCTAAAGCAGCTCTGCTGACCTGGTTCTCCCCCTCTAAAGCAGCTCTGCTGACCTGGTTCTCTGGCTCTACGGCAGCTCTGCTGACCTTGTTCTCTCCCTCTAAAGCAGCTCTGCTGACCTGGTTCTCTGGCTCTAAAGCAGCTCTGCTGACCTGGTTCTTAGGCTCTAGAGCAGCTGTTCTGACCTGGTTCTCTCTCTCTAAAGCAGCTCTGCTGACCTGGTTCTCTAGCTCTACGGCAGCTCTGCTGACCTTGTTCTCTGCCTCTAGAGCAGCTCTGCTGACCTGGTTCTTAGGCTCTAGAGCAGCTGCATTGACCTGGTTTCTATGGCTCTACAGCAGCTCTGCTGACCTGGTTCTCTGACTCTAGAGCAGCTCTGTTGACCTGGGTCTTAGGCTCTAGAGCAGCTCTGCTGACCTGGTTCTCTGGCTCTAAAGCAGCTCTGCTGACCTGGTTCTCTGGCTTTGAAGAATCTCTCCTGACCGGGTTCTTTGGCTCTAGAGCAGCTCTGCTGACCTGGTTCTCTCCCTCTAAAGCAGCTCTGCTGACCTGGATCTTTCGCTCTAAAGCAGCTCTGCTGACCTGGTTCTCTGGCTCTACAATGGCTCTGCTGACCTGGTTCTGTTGCTCTAAAGCAGCTCTGCTGACCTGGTTCTCTGGCTCTAGAGCAGCTCTGCTAACCTGGTTTTCTGGCTCTAAAGCAGATCTGCTGGCATGGTTCACTGGCTCTAAAGCAGCTCTGCTGACCTGGTTCTCTGCCTGTAGAGCAGCTCTGCTGTCCTGGTTCTTAGGCTCTAGAGCAGCTCTGCTGACCTGGTTCTCTGGCTCTACAACGGCTCTGCTGACCTGGTTCTCTGGCTCTAAAACAGCTCTGCTGACCTGGTAGTTCTCTAGCTCTAAAACAGCTCTGCTGACCTGGTTCTGTGGCTCTAAAGACGCTCTCCTGACCTAGTTATCTGGCGCTACAGCAGCTCTGCTGACCTGGTTCTCTGGCTCTACAGCAGTTCTGATGACCTGGTTCTCTGGCTCTAAAGAGGCTGTGCTGATCTCTGGCTCTAGAGCAGCTCTGCTGACCTGGTTCTATGGCTGTAAAGAATCTCCTCTGAACTGGTTCTCTGGCTCTACAGCAGCTCTGCTGAACTGGTTCTCTGCCTCTAGAGCAGCTCTGCTGACCTGGTTCTTAGGCTCGAGAGCAGCTCTGCTGACCTTGTTCTCTGGCTCTAAAGCAGCTCTGCTGACCTGGTTCTCAAGCAGTTCTGCTGATCTGGTTCTCTGGCTCTAAAGCAGCTCTGCTTACCTGGTTCTCTGACTCTAAAGCAGCTCTGCTGACCTGGTTCTTAGGCTTTAGAGCAGCTCTGCTGACCTGGTTTCTATGGCTCTACAGCAGCTCTGCTGACCTGGTTCTCTGGCTCTAGAGCCGCTCTGTTGACCTGGGTCTTAGGCTCTAGAGCAGCTCTGCTGACCTGGTTGTATGGCTGTGAGTCAGCTCTGCTGACCTGGTTCTCTGGCTCTAAAGCAGCTCTGCTGACCTGGTTCTATGGCTCTAAAGCAGCTCTGCTGACCTGGTTCTATGGCTCTAAAGCTGCTCTGCAGATCTGGTTCTGTGGCTTTGAAACAGCTCTGCTGACATGGTTCTCTGACTCTAGAGCAGGTCAGCTGACTTGGTTCTCTCCCTCTAAAGTAGCTCTGCTGACCTGGTTCTCTCTGCCGCTAAAGCAGCTCTGCTGACCTGGTTCTCTCCCTCTAAATCAGCTCTGCTGACCTGGTTCTCTGGCTCTACGGCAGCTCTGCTGACCTGGTTCTCTCCCTTTAAAGCAGCTCTGCTGACCTGGTTCTCTGGCTCTAAAGCAGATCTGCTGACCTGGTTCTCTGGCTCTAAAGCAGCTCTGCTAACCTGGTTCTCTGGCTCTAAAGCAGACCTGCTGGCATGGTTCACTGGCTCTAAAGCAGCTCTGCTGACCTGGTTCTCTGCCTATACAGCAGCTCTGCTGTCCTGGTTCTTAGGCTCTAGAGCAGCTTTGCTGACCTGGTTCTCTGGCTCTACAACGGCTCTGCTGACCTGGTTCTCTGGCTCTAAAGCACCTCTGCTGACCTGGTGGTTCTCTGGCTCTAAAACAGCTCTGCTGACTTGGTTCTGTGGCTCTAAAGACGCTCTCCTGACCTTGTTCTCTGGCTCTACAGTAGCTCTGCTGACCTGGTTCTCTGGCTCTACAGCATTTCTGATGACCTGGTTCTCTGGCTCTAAAGGGGCTCTGCTGACCTGGTTCTATGGCTCTAAAGCAGCTCTGCTGACCTGGTTCTCTGGCTTTGAAGAATCTCTGCTGACCGGGTTCTCTGGCTCTAAATCAGCTCTGCTGACCTGGTTCTTTGGCTCTAAAGCAGCTCTGCTGACCTGGTTTCTCTGGCTCTAAAGCAGCTCTGCTGACCTGGTTCTCTGGTTCTAAAGCAGCTCTGCTGACCTGGTTCTTTGGCTCTAAAGCAGCTCTGCTAACCTGGTTCTCTGGCTTTGAAGAATCTCTGCTGACCGGGTTCTCTGGCTCTAAATCAGCTCTGCTGACCTGGTTCTCTGGCTCTAAAGCAGCTCTTCTGACCTGGTTCGGTGGCTCTAAAGCAGCTCTGCTGACCTGGTTCTCTGGCTCTACAATGGCTCTGCTGACCTGGTTCTGTTGCTCTAAAGCAGCTCTGCTGACCTGGTTCTCTGGCTCTAGAGCAGCTCTGCTAACCTGGTTCTCTGGCTCTAAAGCAGATCTGTTGGCATGGTTCACTGGCTCTAAAGCAGCTCTGCTGACCGGGTTCTCTGCCTGTAGAGCAGCTCTGCTGTCCTGGTTCTTAGGCTCTAGAGCAGCTCTGCTGACCTGGTTCTCTGGCTCTACAACGGCTCTGCTGACCTGGTTCTCTGGCTCTAAAGAAGCTTTGCTGACCTGGTAGTTCTCTAGCTCTAAAACAGCTCTGCTGACCTGGTTCTGTGGCTCTAAAGACGCTCTCCTGACCTAGTTCTCTGGCTCTACAGCAGCTCTGCTGACCTGGTTCTCTGGCTCTACAGCAGTTCTGATGACCTGGTTCTCTGGCTCTAAAGAGGCTCTGCTGACATGGTTCTCTGGCTCTAGAGCAGATCTGCTGACCTGGTTCTATGGCTGTAATGAATCTCCTCTGAACTGGTTCTCTGGCTCTACAGCAGCTCTGCTGAACTGGTTCTCTGCCTCTAGAGCAGCTCTGCTGACCTGGTTCTTAGGCTCGAGAGCAGCTCTGCTGACCTTGTTCTCTGGCTCTAAAGCAGCTCTGCTGACCTGGTTATCAAGCAGTTCTGCTGACCTGGTTCTCTGGCTCTAAAGCAGCTCTGCTTACCTGGTTCTCTGACTCTAAAGCAGCTCTGCTGACCTGGTTCTTAGGCTTTAGAGCAGCTCTGCTGACCTGGTTTCTATGGCTCTACAGCAGCTCTGCTGACCTGGTTCTCTGGCTCTATAGCCGCTCTGTTGACCTGGGTCTTAGGCTATAGAGCAGCTCTGCTGACCTGGTTGTATGGCTGTGAGTCAGCTCTGCTGACCTGGCTCTCTGGCTCTAAAGCAGCTCTGCTGACCTGGTTCTATGGCTCTGAAGCAGGTCTGCTGACCTGGTTCTATGGCTCTAAAGCTGCTCTGCAGACCTGGTTCTGTGGCTTTGAAACAACTCTGCTGACATGGTTCAGCTGACCTGGTTCTCTCCCTCTAAAGTAGCTCTGCTAACCTGGTTCTCTCTGGCGCTAAAGCAGCTCTGCTGACCTGGTTCTCTCCCTCTAAAGCAGCTCTGCTGACCTGGTTCTCTGGCTCTACGGCAGCTCTGCTGACCTGGTTCTCTCCCTTTAAAGCAGCTCTGCTGACCTGGTTCTCTGGCTCTAAAGCAGATCTGCTGACCTGGTTCTCTCCCTCTAAAGCAGCTCTGCTGACCTGGTTCTCTGGCTCTATGGCAGCTCTGCTTACCTGGTTCTCTGCCTCTAGAGCAGCTCTTCTGACCTGGTTCTTAGGCTCTAGAGCAGCTCTTTTGACCTGGTGTCTATGGCTCTACGGCAGCTCTGCTGACCTGGTTCTCTGAATCTAGAGCAGCTCTGTTGACCTTGGTCTTAGGCTCTAGAGCAGCTCTGCTGACCTGGTTCTCTGGCTCTAAAGCAGCTCTGCTGACCTGGTTCTCTGGCTCTAAAGCAGCTCTGCTGACCTGGTTCTATGGCTCTAAAGCAGCTCTGCTGACCTGGTTCTCTAGCTTTGAAGCTGCTCTGCTGACCTGGTTCTCTGGCTCTAGAGGAGCTGTGCTGACCTGGTTCTCTCCCTCTAAAGCAGCTCTGCTGACCTGGTTCTCTTACTCTAAAGCAGCTCTGCTGACTTGGTTTCTCTGGCTCTAAAGCAGCTCTGCAGACCTAGTTTCTCTGGCTCTAGAGCAGTTCTGCTGACCTGTTTCTCTGGCTCTACAATGGCTCTGCTGACCTGGTTCTGTTGCTCTAAAGCAGCTCTGCTGACCTGGTTCTCTGGCTCTAGAGCAGCGCTGCTAACCTGGTTCTCTGGCTCTAAAGCAGATTTTCTGGCCTGGTTCTCTATCTAAAAAGCAGCTCTGCTGACCTGGTTCTCTGGCTCTAGAGCAGCTCTGCTGTCCTGAATCTTAGGCTCTAGAGCAGCTCTGCTGACCTGGTTCTCTGGCTCTACAACGGCTCTGCTGACCTGGTTCTCTGGCTCTAAAGCAGCTCTGCTGATCTGATGTTTCTCTGGCTCTAAAACAGCTCTGCTGACCTGGTTCTGTGGCTCTATTGAAGCTCTGCTGACCTAGTTCTCTGGCTTTACAGCAGCTCTGCTGACCTGGTTCTCTGGCTCTGAAGCAGCTCTGCTGACCTGATGTTTCTCTGGCTCTAAAACATCGCTCTGCTGACCTGGTTCTGTGGCTCTAAAGAAGCTCTGTTGACCTAGTTCTCTGGCTCTACAGCAGCTCTGATTACCTGGTTGTCTGGCTCTAAAGAGGCTCTGCTGACCTGGTTCTCTGGCTCTAGAGCAGCTCTGGTGACCTGGTTCTATGGCTGTCAAGAATCTCCTCTGACCTGGTTCTCTGGCTCTACAGCAGCTCTGCTGAACTGGTTCTCTGCCTCTAGAGCAGCTCTGCTGACCTGGTTCTTAGGCTCGAGAGCAGCTCTGCTGACCTGGTTCTCTGGCTCTAAAGCAGCTCCGCTGACCTGGTTCTCAAGCATTCTGCTGACCTGGTTCTCTGGCTCTAAAGCGGCTCTGCTTACCTGGTTCTCTGACTCTAAAGCAGCTCTGCTGACCTGGTTCTATGGCTGTAAAGCGGCTGTGCTGACATGGTTCTCTGGCTCTAAAGCAGCTCTGCTGACCTTATTCTCTGGCTGTAGAGCAGCCCTGCTGGCCTGGTTTTTAAGCTTTAGAGCAGCTCTGCTGACTTGGTTCTCTGGCTCTATAACAACTCTGCTGACCTGGTTCTCTGCCTTTAGAGCAGCTCTGCTGACCTGGTTTCTATTGCTCTAAAGCAGCTCTGCTGACCTGTTTCTCTGACTCTAAAGCAACTCTGCTGACCTGGTTCTCTCCCTCTAAAGCAGCTCTGCTGACCTGGTTCTCTGGCTCTAAAGCAGCTCTGCTGAACTGGTTCTCCCCCTCTAAAGCAGCTCTGCTGACCTGGTTCTCTGACTCTAAAGCAGCTCTGCTGACCTGGTTCTATGGCTGTAAAGCGGCTGTGCTGACATGGTTCTCTGGCTCTAAAGCAGCTCTGCTGACCTTATTCTCTGGCTGTAGAGCAGCCCTGCTGGCCTGGTTTTTAAGCTTTAGAGCAGCTCTGCTGACTTGGTTCTCTGGCTCTATAACAACTCTGCTGACCTGGTTCTCTGCCTTTAGAGCAGCTCTGCTGACCTGGTTTCTATGGCTCTAAAGCAGCTCTGCTGACCTGTTTCTCTGACTCTAAAGCAACTCTGCTGACCTGGTTCTCTCCCTCTAAAGCAGCTCTGCTGACCTGGTTCTCTGGCTCTAAAGCAGCTCTGCTGAACTGGTTCTCTCCCTCTAAAGCAGCTCTGCTGACCTGGTTCTCTGGCTCTACGGCAGCTCTGCTCACCTTGTTCTCTCCCTCTAAAGCAGCTCTGCTGACCTGGTTCTCTGGCTCTAAAGCAGCTCTGCTGACCTGGTTCTTAGGCTCTAGAGCAGCTGTTCTGACCTGGTTCTCTCTCTCTAAAGCAGCTCTGCTGACCTGATTCTCTAGCTCTACGGCAGCTCTGCTGACCTTGTTCTCTGCCTCTAGAGCAGCTCTGCTGACCTGGTTCTTAGGCTCTAGTGCAGCTGCATTGACCTGGTTTCTATGGCTCTACAGCAGCTCTGCTGACCTGGTTCTCTGACTCTAGAGCAGCTCTGTTGACCTGGGTCTTAGGCTCTAGAGCAGCTCTGCTGACCTGGTTCTCTGGCTCTAAAGCAGCTCTGCTGACCTGGTTCTCTGGCTTTGAAGAATCTCTCCTGACCGGGTTCTCTGGCTCTAGAGCAGCTCTGCTGACCTGGTTCTCTCCCTCTAAAGCAGCTCTGCTGACCTGGATCTTTCGCTCTAAAGCAGCTCTACTGACCTGGTTCTCTGGCTCTACAATGGCTCTGCTGACCTGGTTCTGTTGCTCTAAAGCAGCTCTGCTGACCTGGTTCTTTGGCTCTAGAGCAGCTCTGCTAACCTGGTTCTCTGGCTCTAAAGCAGATCTGCTGGCATGGTTCACTGGCTCTAAAGCAGCTCTGCTGACCTGGTTCTCTGCCTGTAGAGCAGCTCTGCTGTCCTGGTTCTTAGGCTCTAGAGCAGCTCTGCTGACCTGGATCACTGGCTCTACAACGGCTCTGCTGACCTGGTTCTCTGGCTCTAAAACAGCTCTGCTGACCTGGTAGTTCTCTAGCTCTAAAACAGCTCTGCTGACCTGGTTCTGTGGCTCTAAAGACGCTCTCCTGACCTAGTTATCTGGCTCTACAGCAGCTCTGCTGACCTGGTTCTCTGGCTCTACAGCAGTTCTGATGACCTGGTTCTCTGGCTCTAAAGAGGCTGTGCTGATCTCTGGCTCTAGAGCAGCTCTGCTGACCTGGTTCTATGGCTGTAAAGAATCTCCTCTGAACTGGTTCTCTGGCTCTACAGCAGCTCTGCTGAACTGGTTCTCTGCCGCTAGAGCAGCTCTGCTGACCTGGTTCTTAGGCTCGAGAGCAGCTCTGCTGACCTTGTTCTCTGGCTCTAAAGCAGCTCTGCTGACCTGGTTCTCAAGCAGTTCTGCTGATCTGGTTCTCTGGCTCTAAAGCAGCTCTGCTTACCTGGTTCTCTGACTCTAAAGCAGCTCTGCTGACCTGGTTCTTAGGCTTTAGAGCAGCTCTGCTGACCTGGTTTCTATGGCTCTACAGCAGCTCTGCTGACCTGGTTCTCTGGCTCTAGAGCCGCTCTGTTGACCTGGGTCTTAGGCTCTAGAGCAGCTCTGCTGACCTGGTTGTATGGCTGTGAGTCAGCTCTGCTGACCTGGTTCTCTGGCTCTAAAGCAGCTCTGCTGACCTGGTTCTATGGCTCTAAAGCAGCTCTGCTGACCTGGTTCTATGGCTCTAAAGCTGCTCTGCAGACCTGGTTTTGTGGCTTTGAAACAGCTCTGCTGACATGGTTCTCTGACTCTAGAGCAGGTCATCTGACTTGGTTCTCTCCCTCTAAAGTAGCTCTGCTGACCTGGTTCTCTCTGGCGCTAAAGCAGCTCTGCTGACCTGGTTCTCTCCCTCTAAATCAGCTCTGCTGACCTGGTTCTCTGGCTCTACGGCAGCTCTGCTGACCTGGTTCTCTCCCTTTAAAGCAGCTCTGCTGACCTGGTTCTCTGGCTCTAAAGCAGATCTGCTGACCTGGTTCTCTGGCTCTAAAGCAGCTCTGCTAACCTGGTTCTCTGGCTCTAAAGCAGATCTGCTGGCATGGTTCACTGGCTCTAAAGCACCTCTGCTGACCTGGTGGTTCTCTGGCTCTAAAACAGCTCTGCTGACTTGGTTCTGTGGCTCTAAAGACGCTCTCCTGACCTAGTTCTCTGGCTCTACAGTAGCTCTGCTGACCTGGTTCTCTGGCTCTACAGCATTTCTGATGACCTGGTTCTCTGGCTCTAAAGGGGCTCTGCTGACCTGGTTCTATGGCTCTAAAGCAGCTCTGCTGACCTGGTTCTCTGGCTTTGAAGAATCTCTGCTGACCGGGTTCTCTGGCTCTAAATCAGCTCTGCTGACCTGGTTCTTTGGCTCTAAAGCAGCTCTGCTGACCTGGTTTCTCTGGCTCTAAAACAGCTCTGCTGACCTGGTTCTCTGGCTCTAAAGCTGCTCTGCTGACCTGGTTTTATGGCTCTAAAGCAGCTCTGCTGACCTGGTTCTCTGGCTTTGAAGAATCTCTGCTGACCGGGTTCTCTGGCTCTAAAGCAGCTCTGCTGACCTGGTTTCTCTGGCTCTAAAGCAGCTCTGCTGACCTGGTTCTCTGGCTCTAAAGCAGCTCTTCTGACCTGGTTCGGTGGCTCTAAAGCAGGTCTGCTGACCTGGTTCTCTGGCTCTACAATGGCTCTGCTGACCTGGGTCTGTTGATCTAAAGCAGCTCTGCTGACCTGGTTCTCTGGCTCTAGAGCAGCTCTGCTAACCTGGTTCTCTGGCTCTAAAGCAGATCTGCTGGCATGGTTCACTGGCTCTAAAGCAGCTCTGCTGACCTAGTTCTCTGCCTGTAGAGCAGCTCTGCTGTCCTGGTTCTTAGGCTCTAGAGCAGCTCTGCTGACCTGGTTCTCTGGCTCTACAACGGCTCTGCTGACCTGGTTCTCTGGCTCTAAAACAGCTCTGCTGACCTGGTTCTGTGGCTCTAAAGACGCTCTCCTGACCTAGTTCTCTGGCTCTACAGCAGCTCTGCTGACCTGGTTCTCTGGCTCTACAGCAGTTCTGATGACCTGGTTCTCTGGCTCTAAAGAGGTTCTGCTGACCTGGTTCTCTGGCTCTAGAGCAGCTCTGCTGACCTGGTTCTATGGCTGTAAAGAATCTCCTCTGAACTGGTTCTCTGGCTCTACAGCAGCTCTGCTGAACTGGTTCTCTGCCTCTAGAGCAGCTCTGCTGACCTGGTTCTTAGGCTCGAGAGCAGCTCTGCTGACCTTGTTCTCTCCCTTTAAAGCAGCTCTGCTGACCTGGTTCTCTGGCTCTAAAGCAGATCTGCTGACCTGGTTCTCTGGCTCTAAAGCAGCTCTGCTAACCTGGTTCTCTGGCTCTAAAGCAGATCTGCTGGCATGGTTCACTGGCTCTAAAGCAGCTCTGCTGACCTGGTTCTCTGCCTATACAGCAGCTCTGCTGTCCTGGTTCTTAGGCTCTAGAGCAGCTTTGCTGACCTGGTTCTCTGGCTCTACAACGGCTCTGCTGACCTGGTTCTCTGGCTCTAAAACAGCTCTGCTGACCTGGTTCTGTGGCTCTAAAGACACTCTCCTGACCTAGTTCTCTGGCTCTACAGTCGCTCTGCTGACCTGGTTCTCTGGCTCTACAGCAGTTCTGATGACCTGGTTCTCTGGCTCTAAAGAGGCTCTGCTGACCTGGTTCTATGGCTCTAAAGCAGCTCTGCTGACCTGGTTCTCTGGCTTTGAAGAATCTCTGCTGACCGGGTTCTCTGGCTCTAAATCAGCTCTGCTGACCTGGTTCTTTGGCTCTAAAGCAGCTCTGCTGACCTGGTTTCTCTGGCTCTAAAGCAGCTCTGCTGACCTGGTTCTCTGGCTCTAAAGCAGCTCTGCTGACCTGGTTTTATGGCTCTAAAGCAGCTCTGCTGACCTGGTTCTCTGGCTTTGAAGAATCTCTGCTGACCGGGTTCTCTGGCTCTAAATCAACTCTTCTGACCTGGTTCTTTGGCTCTAAAGCAGCTCTGCTGACCTGGTTTCTCTGGCTCTAAAGCAGCTCTGCTGACCTGGTTCTCTGGCTCTAAAGCAGCTCTTCTGACCTGGTTCGGTGGCTCTAAGGCAGCTCTGCTGACCTGGTTCTCTGGCTCTACAATGGCTCTGCTGACCTGGGTCTGTTGCTCTAAAGCAGCTCTGCTGACCTGGTTCTCTGGCTCTAGAGCAGCTCTGCTAACCTTGTTCTCTGGCTCTAAAGCAGATCTGCTGGCATGGTTCACTGGCTCTAAAGCAGCTCTGCTGACCTAGTTCTCTGCCTGTAGAGCAGCTCTGCTGTCCTGGTTCTTAGGCTCTAGAGCAGCTCGGCTGACCTGGTTCTCTGGCTCTACAACGGCTCTGCTGACCTGGTTCTCTGGCTCTAAAACAGCTCTGCTGACCTGGTTCTGTGGCTCTAAAGACGCTCTCCTGACCTAGTTCTCTGGCTCTACAGCAGCTCTGCTGACCTGGTTCTCTGGCTCTACAGCAGTTATGATGACCTGGTTCTCTGGCTCTAAAGAGGCTCTGCTGAACTGGTTCTCTGCCTCTAGAGCAGCTCTGCTGACCTGGTTCTTAGGCTCGAGAGCAGCTCTGCTGACCTTGTTCTCTGGCTCTAAAGCAGCTCTGCTGACCTGGTTCTCAAGCAGTTCTGCTGACCTGGTTCTCTGGCTCTAACGCGGCTCTGCTTACCTGGTTCTCCGACTCTAAAGCAGCTCTGCTGACCTGGTTCTTAGGGTTTAGAGCAGCTCTGCTGACCTGGTTTCTATGGCTCTACAGCAGCTCTGCTGACCTGGTTCTCTGGCTCTAGAGCCGCTCTGTTGACCTGGGTCTTAGGCTCTAGAGCAGCTCTGCTGACCTGGTTGTATGGCTGTGAGTCAGCTCTGCTGACCTGGTTCTCTGGCTCTAAAGCAACTCTGCTGACCTGTTTCTATGGCTCTAAAGCAGCTCTGCTGACCTGGTTCTATGGCTCTAAAGCTGCTCTGCAGACCTGGTTCTGTGGCTTTGAAACAGCTCTGCTGACATGGTTCTCTGGCTCTAGAGCAGGTCAGCTGACCTGGTTCTCTCCCTCTAAAGCAGCTCTGCTGACCTGGTTTCTCTGGCTCTAAAGCAGCTCTGCTGACCTGGTTCTCTGGCTCTAAAGCAGCTCTTCTGACCTGGTTTGGTGGCTCTAAAGCAGCTCTGCTGACCTGGTTCTCTGGCTCTACAATGGCTCTGCTGACCTGGGTCTGTTGCTCTAAAGCAGCTCTGCTGACCTGGTTCTCTGGCTCTAGAGCAGCTCTGCTAACCTGGTTCTCTGGCTCTAAAGCAGATCTGCTGGCATGGTTCACTGGCTCTAAAGCAGCTCTGCTGACCTAGTTCTCTGCCTGTAGAGCAGCTCTGCTGTCCTGGTTCTTAGGCTCTAGAGCAGCTCGGCTGACCTGGTTCTCTGGCTCTACAACGGCTCTGCTGACCTGGTTCTCTGGCTCTAAAACAGCTCTGCTGACCTGGTTCTGTGGCTCTAAAGACGCTCTCCTGACCTAGTTCTCTGGCTCTACAGCAGCTCTGCTGACCTGGTTCTCTGGCTCTAAAGCAGTTATGATGACCTGGTTCTCTGGCTCTAAAGAGGCTCTGCTGAACTGGTTCTCTGCCTCTAGAGCAGCTCTGCTGACCTGGTTCTTAGGCTCGAGAGCAGCTCTGCTGACCTTGTTCTCTGGCTCTAAAGCAGCTCTGCTGACCTGGTTCTCAAGCAGTTCTGCTGACCTGGTTCTCTGGCTCTAACGCGGCTCTGCTTACCTGGTTCTCCGACTCTAAAGCAGCTCTGCTGACCTGGTTCTTAGGGTTTAGAGCAGCTCTGCTGACCTGGTTTCTATGGCTCTACAGCAGCTCTGCTGACCTGGTTCTCTGGCTCTAGAGCCGCTCTGTTGACCTGGGTCTTAGGCTCTAGAGCAGCTCTGCTGACCTGGTTGTATGGCTGTGAGTCAGCTCTGCTGACCTGGTTCTCTGGCTCTAAAGCAGCTCTGCTGACCTGTTTCTATGGCTCTAAAGCAGCTCTGCTGACCTGGTTCTATGGCTCTAAAGCTGCTCTGCAGACCTGGTTCTGTGGCTTTGAAACAGCTCTGCTGACATGGTTCTCTGGCTCTAGAGCAGGTCAGCTGACCTGGTTCTCTCCCTCTAAAGTAGCTCTGCTGACCTGGTTTTCTCTGGCACTAAAGCAGCTCTGCTGACCTGGTTCTCTGGCTCTAAAGCAGCTCTTCTGACCTGGTTTGGTGGCTCTAAAGCAGCTCTGCTGACCTGGTTCTCTGGCTCTACAATGGCTCTGCTGACCTGGGTCTGTTGCTCTAAAGCAGCTCTGCTGACCTGGTTCTCTGGCTCTAGAGCAGCTCTGCTAACCTGGTTCTCTGGCTCTAAAGCAGATCTGCTGGCATGGTTCACTGGCTCTAAAGCAGCTCTGCTGACCTAGTTCTCTGCCTGTAGAGCAGCTCTGCTGTCCTGGTTCTTAGGCTCTAGAGCAGCTCTGCTGACCTGGTTCTCTGGCTCTACAACGGCTCTGCTGACCTGGTTCTCTGGCTCTAAAACAGCTCTGCTGACCTGGTTCTGTGGCTCTAAAGACGCTCTCCTGACCTAGTTCTCTGGCTCTACAGCAGCTCTGCTGACCTGGTTCTCTGGCTCTACAGCAGTTCTGATGACCTGGTTCTCTGGCTCTAAAGAGGTTCTGCTGACCTGGTTCTCTGGCTCTAGAGCAGCTCTGCTGACCTGGTTCTATGGCTGTAAAGAATCTCCTCTGAACTGGTTCTCTGGCTCTACAGCAGCTCTGCTGAACTGGTTCTCTGCCTCTAGAGCAGCTCTGCTGACCTGGTTCTTAGGCTCGAGAGCAGCTCTGCTGACCTTGTTCTCTCCCTTTAAAGCAGCTCTGCTGACCTGGTTCTCTGGCTCTAAAGCAGATCTGCTGACCTGGTTCTCTGGCTCTAAAGCAGCTCTGCTAACCTGGTTCTCTGGCTCTAAAGCAGATCTGCTGGCATGGTTCACTGGCTCTAAAGCAGCTCTGCTGACCTGGTTCTCTGCCTATACAGCAGCTCTGCTGTCCTGGTTCTTAGGCTCTAGAGCAGCTTTGCTGACCTGGTTCTCTGGCTCTACAACGGCTCTGCTGACCTGGTTCTCTGGCTCTAAAACAGCTCTGCTGACCTGGTTCTGTGGCTCTAAAGACACTCTCCTGACCTAGTTCTCTGGCTCTACAGTAGCTCTGCTGACCTGGTTCTCTGGCTCTACAGCAGTTCTGATGACCTGGTTCTCTGGCTCTAAAGAGGCTCTGCTGACCTGGTTCTATGGCTCTAAAGCAGCTCTGCTGACCTGGTTCTCTGGCTTTGAAGAATCTCTGCTGACCGGGTTCTCTGGCTCTAAATCAGCTCTGCTGACCTGGTTCTTTGGCTCTAAAGCAGCTCTGCTGACCTGGTTTCTCTGGCTCTAAAGCAGCTCTGCTGACCTGGTTCTCTGGCTCTAAAGCAGCTCTGCTGACCTGGTTTTATGGCTCTAAAGCAGCTCTGCTGACCTGGTTCTCTGGCTTTGAAGAATCTCTGCTGACCGGGTTCTCTGGCTCTAAATCAACTCTTCTGACCTGGTTCTTTGGCTCTAAAGCAGCTCTGCTGACCTGGTTTCTCTGGCTCTAAAGCAGCTCTGCTGACCTGGTTCTCTGGCTCTAAAGCAGCTCTTCTGACCTGGTTCGGTGGCTCTAAGGCAGCTCTGCTGACCTGGTTCTCTGGCTCTACAATGGCTCTGCTGACCTGGGTCTGTTGCTCTAAAGCAGCTCTGCTGACCTGGTTCTCTGGCTCTAGAGCAGCTCTGCTAACCTGGTTCTCTGGCTCTAAAGCAGATCTGCTGGCATGGTTCACTGGCTCTAAAGCAGCTCTGCTGACCTAGTTCTCTGCCTGTAGAGCAGCTCTGCTGTCCTGGTTCTTAGGCTCTAGAGCAGCTCGGCTGACCTGGTTCTCTGGCTCTACAACGGCTCTGCTGACCTGGTTCTCTGGCTCTAAAACAGCTCTGCTGACCTGGTTCTGTGGCTCTAAAGACGCTCTCCTGACCTAGTTCTCTGGCTCTACAGCAGCTCTGCTGACCTGGTTCTCTGGCTCTACAGCAGTTATGATGACCTGGTTCTCTGGCTCTAAAGAGGCTCTGCTGAACTGGTTCTCTGCCTCTAGAGCAGCTCTGCTGACCTGGTTCTTAGGCTCGAGAGCAGCTCTGCTGACCTTGTTCTCTGGCTCTAAAGCAGCTCTGCTGACCTGGTTCTCAAGCAGTTCTGCTGACCTGGTTCTCTGGCTCTAACGCGGCTCTGCTTACCTGGTTCTCCGACTCTAAAGCAGCTCTGCTGACCTGGTTCTTAGGGTTTAGAGCAGCTCTGCTGACCTGGTTTCTATGGCTCTACAGCAGCTCTGCTGACCTGGTTCTCTGGCTCTAGAGCCGCTCTGTTGACCTGGGTCTTAGGCTCTAGAGCAGCTCTGCTGACCTGGTTGTATGGCTGTGAGTCAGCTCTGCTGACCTGGTTCTCTGGCTCTAAAGCAGCTCTGCTGACCTGTTTCTATGGCTCTAAAGCAGCTCTGCTGACCTGGTTCTATGGCTCTAAAGCTGCTCTGCAGACCTGGTTCTGTGGCTTTGAAACAGCTCTGCTGACATGGTTCTCTGGCTCTAGAGCAGGTCAGCTGACCTGGTTCTCTCCCTCTAAAGCAGCTCTGCTGACCTGGTTTCTCTGGCTCTAAAGCAGCTCTGCTGACCTGGTTCTCTGGCTCTAAAGCAGCTCTTCTGACCTGGTTTGGTGGCTCTAAAGCAGCTCTGCTGACCTGGTTCTCTGGCTCTACAATGGCTCTGCTGACCTGGGTCTGTTGCTCTAAAGCAGCTCTGCTGACCTGGTTCTCTGGCTCTAGAGCAGCTCTGCTAACCTGGTTCTCTGGCTCTAAAGCAGATCTGCTGGCATGGTTCACTGGCTCTAAAGCAGCTCTGCTGACCTAGTTCTCTGCCTGTAGAGCAGCTCTGCTGTCCTGGTTCTTAGGCTCTAGAGCAGCTCGGCTGACCTGGTTCTCTGGCTCTACAACGGCTCTGCTGACCTGGTTCTCTGGCTCTAAAACAGCTCTGCTGACCTGGTTCTGTGGCTCTAAAGACGCTCTCCTGACCTAGTTCTCTGGCTCTACAGCAGCTCTGCTGACCTGGTTCTCTGGCTCTACAGCAGTTATGATGACCTGGTTCTCTGGCTCTAAAGAGGCTCTGCTGAACTGGTTCTCTGCCTCTAGAGCAGCTCTGCTGACCTGGTTCTTAGGCTCGAGAGCAGCTCTGCTGACCTTGTTCTCTGGCTCTAAAGCAGCTCTGCTGACCTGGTTCTCAAGCAGTTCTGCTGACCTGGTTCTCTGGCTCTAACGCGGCTCTGCTTACCTGGTTCTCGGACTCTAAAGCAGCTCTGCTGACCTGGTTCTTAGGGTTTAGAGCAGCTCTGCTGACCTGGTTTCTATGGCTCTACAGCAGCTCTGCTGACCTGGTTCTCTGGCTCTAGAGCCGCTCTGTTGACCTGGGTCTTAGGCTCTAGAGCAGCTCTGCTGACCTGGTTGTATGGCTGTGAGTCAGCTCTGCTGACCTGGTTCTCTGGCTCTAAAGCAGCTCTGCTGACCTGTTTCTATGGCTCTAAAGCAGCTCTGCTGACCTGGTTCTATGGCTCTAAAGCTGCTCTGCAGACCTGGTTCTGTGGCTTTGAAACAGCTCTGCTGACATGGTTCTCTGGCTCTAGAGCAGGTCAGCTGACCTGGTTCTCTCCCTCTAAAGTAGCTCTGCTGACCTGGTTTTCTCTGGCACTAAAGCAGCTCTGCTGACCTGGTTCTCTGGCTCTAAAGCAGCTCTTCTGACCTGGTTTGGTGGCTCTAAAGCAGCTCTGCTGACCTGGTTCTCTGGCTCTACAATGGCTCTGCTGACCTGGGTCTGTTGCTCTAAAGCAGCTCTGCTGACCTGGTTCTCTGGCTCTAGAGCAGCTCTGCTAACCTGGTTCTCTGGCTCTAAAGCAGATCTGCTGGCATGGTTCACTGGCTCTAAAGCAGCTCTGCTGACCTAGTTCTCTGCCTGTAGAGCAGCTCTGCTGTCCTGGTTCTTAGGCTCTAGAGCAGCTCGGCTGACCTGGTTCTCTGGCTCTACAACGGCTCTGCTGACCTGGTTCTCTGGCTCTAAAACAGCTCTGCTGACCTGGTTCTGTGGCTCTAAAGACGCTCTCCTGACCTAGTTCTCTGGCTCTACAGCAGCTCTGCTGACCTGGTTCTCTGGCTCTACAGCAGTTATGATGACCTGGTTCTCTGGCTCTAAAGAGGCTCTGCTGAACTGGTTCTCTGCCTCTAGAGCAGCTCTGCTGACCTGGTTCTTAGGCTCGAGAGCAGCTCTGCTGACCTTGTTCTCTGGCTCTAAAGCAGCTCTGCTGACCTGGTTCTCAAGCAGTTCTGCTGACCTGGTTCTCTGGCTCTAATGCGGCTCTGCTTACCTGGTTCTCCGACTCTAAAGCAGCTCTGCTGACCTGGTTCTTAGGGTTTAGAGCAGCTCTGCTGACCTGGTTTCTATGGCTCTACAGCAGCTCTGCTGACCTGGTTCTCTGGCTCTAGAGCCGCTCTGTTGACCTGGGTCTTAGGCTCTAGAGCAGCTCTGCTGACCTGGTTGTATGGCTGTGAGTCAGCTCTGCTGACCTGGTTCTCTGGCTCTAAAGCAGCTCTGCTGACCTGTTTCTATGGCTCTAAAGCAGCTCTGCTGACCTGGTTCTATGGCTCTAAAGCTGCTCTGCAGACCTGGTTCTGTGGCTTTGAAACAGCTCTGCTGACATGGTTCTCTGGCTCTAGAGCAGGTCAGCTGACCTGGTTCTCTCCCTCTAAAGTAGCTCTGCTGACCTGGTTTTCTCTGGCACTAAAGCAGCTCTGCTGACCTGGTTCTCTGGCTCTAAAGCAGCTCTTCTGACCTGGTTTGGTGGCTCTAAAGCAGCTCTGCTGACCTGGTTCTCTGGCTCTACAATGGCTCTGCTGACCTGGGTCTGTTGCTCTAAAGCAGCTCTGCTGACCTGGTTCTCTGGCTCTAGAGCAGCTCTGCTAACCTGGTTCTCTGGCTCTAAAGCAGATCTGCTGGCATGGTTCACTGGCTCTAAAGCAGCTCTGCTGACCTAGTTCTCTGCCTGTAGAGCAGCTCTGCTGTCCTGGTTCTTAGGCTCTAGAGCAGCTCGGATGACCTGGTTCTCTGGCTCTACAACGGCTCTGCTGACCTGGTTCTCTGGCTCTAAAACAGCTCTGCTGACCTGGTTCTGTGGCTCTAAAGACGCTCTCCTGACCTAGTTCTCTGGCTCTACAGCAGCTCTGCTGACCTGGTTCTCTGGCTCTACAGCAGTTATGATGACCTGGTTCTCTGGCTCTAAAGAGGCTCTGCTGAACTGGTTCTCTGCCTCTAGAGCAGCTCTGCTGACCTGGTTCTTAGGCTCGAGAGCAGCTCTGCTGACCTTGTTCTCTGGCTCTAAAGCAGCTCTGCTGACCTGGTTCTCAAGCAGTTCTGCTGACCTGGTTCTCTGGCTCTAACGCGGCTCTGCTTACCTGGTTCTCCGACTCTAAAGCAGCTCTGCTGACCTGGTTCTTAGGGTTTAGAGCAGCTCTGCTGACCTGGTTTCTATGGCTCTACAGCAGCTCTGCTGACCTGGTTCTCTGGCTCTAGAGCCGCTCTGTTGACCTGGGTCTTAGGCTCTAGAGCAGCTCTGCTGACCTGGTTGTATGGCTGTGAGTCAGCTCTGCTGACCTGGTTCTCTGGCTCTAAAGCAGCTCTGCTGACCTGTTTCTATGGCTCTAAAGCAGCTCTGCTGACCTGGTTCTATGGCTCTAAAGCTGCTCTGCAGACCTGGTTCTGTGGCTTTGAAACAGCTCTGCTGACATGGTTCTCTGGCTCTAGAGCAGGTCAGCTGACCTGGTTCTCTCCCTCTAAAGTAGCTCTGCTGACCTGGTTTTCTCTGGCACTAAAGCAGCTCTGCTGACCTGGTTCTCTGGCTCTAAAGCAGCTCTGCTGACCTGGTTCTATGGCTCTAAAGCAGCTCTGCTGACCTGGTTCTCTAGCTCTAGAGCAGCTCTTCTGAAGTGGTTCTCTGGCTGTAGAGGAGCCCTGCTGGCCTGGTTCTTAGGCTCTAGAGCAGCTCTGCTGACCTGGTTCTCTGGCTCTACAACGACTCTGCTGACCTGGTTCTCTGGCTCTAGAGCAGCTCTGCTGACCTGGTTTCTATGGCTCTAAAGCAGCTCTGCTGGCATGGTTCTCTACCTCTAAAGCAACTCTGCTGACCTGGTTCTCTCACTCTAAAGCTGCTCTGCTGACATGGTTCTCTGGCTCTAAAGCAGCTCTGCTGACCTGGTACTCTCCCTCTGAAGTAGTTCTGCTGACCTGGTTCTCTGGCTCTACGGCAGCTCTGATGACATGGTTCTCTGCCTCTACAGCAGCTCTGCTAACCTGGTTTTTAGGCTCTAGAGCAGCTCTGCTGACCTGGTGTCTATGGCTCTACAGCAGCTCTGCTGACCTGGTTCTCTGACTCTAGAGCAGCTCTGTTGACCTGGGTCTTAGGCTCTAGAGCAGCTCTGTTGACCTGCTTCTCTGGCTCTAAAGCAGCTCTGCTGACCTGGTTCTCTGACTCTGAAGCAGCTCTGCTGACCTGGTTCTATGGCTTTGAAGAATCTCTCCTGACCGGGTTCTCTGGCTCTAGAGCAGCTCTGCTGACCTGGTTCTCTCCCTCTAAAGCAGCTCTGCTGGCCTGGTTCTTTCGCTCTAAAGCAGCTCTGCTGACCTGGTTCTCTGGCTTTACAATGGCTCTGCTGACCTGGTTCTGTTGCTCTAAAGCAGCTCTGCTGACCTGGTTCTCTGGCTCTAGAGCAGCTCTGCTAACCTGGTTCTCTGGCTCTAAAGCAGATCTGCTGGCATGGTTCACTGGCTCTAAAGCAGCTCTGCTGACCTGGTTCTCTGCCTGTAGAGCAGCTCTGCTGTCCTGGTTCTTAGGCTCTAGAGCAGCTTTGCTGACCTGGTTCTCTGGCTCTACAACGGCTCTGCTGACCTGGTTCTCTGGCTCTAAAGCAGCTCTGCTGACCTGGTGGTTCTCTGGCTCTAAAACAGCTCTGCTGACCTGGTTCTGTGGCTCTAAAGACGCTCTCCTGACCTAGTTCTCTGGCTCTACAGTAGCTCTGCTGACCTGGTTCTCTGGCTCTACAGCAGTTCTGATGACCTGGTTCTCTGGCTCTAAAGAGGCTCTCCTGACCTGGTTCTATTGCTATAAAGCAGCTCTGCTGACCTGGTTCTCTGGCTTTGAAGAATCTCTGCTGACCGGGTTCTCTGGCTCTAAATCAGCTCTGCTGACCTGGTTCTTTGGCTCTAAAGCAGCTCTGCCGACCTGGTTTCTCTGGCTCTAAAGCAGCTCTGCTGACCTGGTTCTCTGTCTCTAAAGCAGCTCTGCTGACCTGGTTCTATGGCTCTAAAGCAGCTCTGCTGACCTGGTTCTCTGGCTTTGAAGAATTTCTGCTGACCGGGTTCTCTGGCTCTAAATCAGCTCTGCTGACCTGGTTCTTTGGCTCTAAAGCAGCTCTGCTGACCTGGTTTCTCTGGCTCTAAAGCAGCTCTGCTGACCTGGTTCTCTGGCTCTAAAGCAGCTCTTCTGACCTGGTTCGGTGGCTCTAAAGCAGCTCTGCTGACCTGGTTCTCTGGCTCTACAATGGCTCTGCTGACCTGGTTCTGTTGCTCTAAAGCAGCTCTGCTGACCTGGTTCTCTGGCTCTAGAGCAGCTCTGCTAACCTGGTTCTCTGGCTCTAAAGCAGATCTGCTGGCATGGTTCACTGGCTCTAAAGCAGCTCTGCTGACCTGGTTCTCTGCCTGTAGAGCAGCTCTGCTGTCCTGGTTCTTAGGCTCTAGAGCAGCTCTGCTGACCTGGTTCTCTGGCTCTACAACGGCTCTGCTGACCTGGTTCTCTGGCTCTAAAACAGCTCTGCTGACCTGGTAGTTCTCTAGCTCTAAAACAGCTCTGCTGACCTGGTTCTGTGGCTCTAAAGACGCTCTCCTGACCTAGTTATCTGGCTCTACAGCAGCTCTGCTGACCTGGTTCTCTGGCTCTACAGCAGTTCTGATGACCTGGTTCTCTGGCTCTAAAGAGGCTGTGCTGATCTCTGGCTCTAAAGCAGCTCTGCTGACCTGGTTTTATGGCTGTAAAGAATCTCCTCTGAACTGGTTCTCTGGCTCTACAGCAGCTCTGCTGAACTGGTTCTCTGCCTCTAGAGCAGCTCTGCTGACCTGGCTCTTAGGCTCGAGAGCAGCTCTGCTGACCTTGTTCTCTGGCTCTAAAGCAGCTCTGCTGACCTGGTTCTCAAGCAGTTCTGCTGACCTGGTTCTCTGGCTCTAAAGCAGCTCTGCTTACCTGGTTCTCTGACTCTAAAGCAGCTCTGCTGACCTGGTTCTTAGGCTTTAGAGCAGCTCTGCTGACCTGGTTTCTATGGCTCTACAGCAGCTCTGCTGACCTGGTTCTCTGGCTCTAGAGCCGCTCTGTTGACCTGGGTCTTAGGCTCTAGAGCAGCTCTGCTGACCTGGTTGTATGGCTGTGAGTCAGCTCTGCTGACCTGGTTCTCTGGCTCTAAAGCAGCTCTGCTGACCTGGTTCTATGGCTCTAAAGCAGCTCTGCTGACCTGGTTCTATGGCTCTAAAACTGCTCTGCAGACCTGCTTCTGTGGCTTTGAAACAGCTCTGCTGACATGGTTCTCTGACTCTAGAGCAGGTCAGCTGACTTGGTTCTCTCCCTCTAAAGTAGCTCTGCTGACCTGGTTCTCTCTGGCGCTAAAGCAGCTCTGCTGACCTGGTTCTCTCCCTCTAAATCAGCTCTGCTGACCTGGTTCTCTTGCTCTACGGCAGCTCTGCTGACCTGGTTCTCTCCCTTTAAAGCAGCTCTGCTGACCTGGTTCTCTGGCTCTAAAGCAGATCTGGTGACCTGGTTCTATGGCTCTAAAGCAGCTCTGCTAACCTGGTTCTCTGGCTCTAAAGCAGATCTGCTGGCATGGTTCACTGGCTCTAAAGCAGCTCTGCTGACTTGGTTCTCTGCCTATACAGCAGCTCTGCTGTCCTGGTTCTTAGGCTCTAGAGCAGCTTTGCTGACCTGGTTCTCTGGCTCTACAACGGCTCTGCTGACCTGGTTCTCTGGCTCTAAAGCACCTCTGCTGACCTGGTGGTTCTCTGGCTCTAAAACAGCTCTGCTGACTTGGTTCTGTGGCTCTAAAGACGCTCTCCTGACCTAGTTCTCTGGCTCTACAGTAGCTCTGCTGACCTGGTTCTCTGGCTCTACAGCAGTTCTGATGACCTGGTTCTCTGGCTCTAAAGAGGCTCTGCTGACCTGGTTCTATGGCTCTAAAGCAGCTCTGCTGACCTGGTTCTCTGGCTTTGAAGAATCTCTGCTGACCGGGTTCTCTGGCTCTAAATCAGCTCTGCTGACCTGGTTCTTTGGCTCTAAAGCAGCTCTGCTAACCTGGTTTCTCTGGCTCTAAAACAGCTCTGCTGACCTGGTTCTCTGGCTCTAAAGCAGCTCTGCTGACCTGGTTTTATGGCTCTAAAGCAGCTCTGCTGACCTGGTTCTCTGGCTTTGAAGAATCTCTGCTGACCGGGTTCTCTGGCTCTAAATCAGCTCTTCTGACCTGGTTCTTTGGCTCTAAAGCAGCTCTGCTGACTTGGTTTCTCTGGCTCTAAAGCAGCTCTGCTGACCTGGTTCTCTGGCTCTAAAGCAGATCTGCTGGCATGGTTCACTGGCTCTAAAGCAGCTCTGCTGACCTGGTTCTCTGCCTGTAGAGCAGCTCTGCTGTCCTGGTTCTTAGGCTCTAGAGCAGCTTTGCTGACCTGGTTCTCTGGCTCTACAACGGCTCTGCTGACCTGGTTCTCTGGCTCTAAAGCAGCTCTGCTGACCTGGTGGTTCTCTGGCTCTAAAACAGCTCTGCTGACCTGGTTCTGTGGCTCTAAAGACGCTCTCCTGACCTAGTTCTCTGGCTCTACAGTAGCTCTGCTGACCTGGTTCTCTGGCTCTACAGCAGTTCTGATGACCTGGTTCTCTGGCTCTAAAGAGGCTCTCCTGACCTGGTTCTATTGCTATAAAGCAGCTCTGCTGACCTGGTTCTCTGGCTTTGAAGAATCTCTGCTGACCGGGTTCTCTGGCTCTAAATCAGCTCTGCTGACCTGGTTCTTTGGCTCTAAAGCAGCTCTGCTGACCTGGTTTCTCTGGCTCTAAAGCAGCTCTGCTGACCTGGTTCTCTGTCTCTAAAGCAGCTCTGCTGACCT
Source organism: Triturus cristatus (assembly GCF_964204655.1). Classification (NCBI taxonomy): domain Eukaryota; kingdom Metazoa; phylum Chordata; class Amphibia; order Caudata; family Salamandridae; genus Triturus; species Triturus cristatus. The sequence continues at coordinate 1,163,613,449 of NC_140579.1, forward strand.
GGTTCTATGGCTCTAAAGCAGCTCTGCTGACCTGGTTCTCTGGCTTTGAAGAATTTCTGCTGACCGGGTTCTCTGGCTCTAAATCAGCTCTGCTGACCTGGTTCTTTGGCTCTAAAGCAGCTCTGCTGACCTGGTTTCTCTGGCTCTAAAGCAGCTCTGCTGACCTGGTTCTCTGGCTCTAAAGCAGCTCTTCTGACCTGGTTCGGTGGCTCTAAAGCAGCTCTGCTGACCTGGTTCTCTGGCTCTACAATGGCTCTGCTGACCTGGTTCTGTTGCTCTAAAGCAGCTCTGCTGACCTGGTTCTCTGGCTCTAGAGCAGCTCTGCTAACCTGGTTCTCTGGCTCTAAAGCAGATCTGCTGGCATGGTTCACTGGCTCTAAAGCAGCTCTGCTGACCTAGTTCTCTGCCTGTAGAGCAGCTCTGCTGTCCTGGTTCTTAGGCTCTAGAGCAGCTCGGCTGACCTGGTTCTCTGGCTCTACAACGGCTCTGCTGACCTGGTTCTCTGGCTGTAGAGCAGCTCTGCTGTCCTGGTTCTTAGGCTCTAGAGCAGCTCTGCTGACCTGGTTCTCTGGCTCTACAACGGCTCTGCTGACCTGGTTCTCTGGCTCTAAAACAGCTCTGCTGACCTGGTAGTTCTCTAGCTCTAAAACAGCTCTGCTGACCTGGTTCTGTGGCTCTAAAGACGCTCTCCTGACCTAGTTATCTGGCTCTACAGCAGCTCTGCTGACCTGGTTCTCTGGCTCTACAGCAGTTCTGATGACCTGGTTCTCTGGCTCTAAAGAGGCTGTGCTGATCTCTGGCTCTAAAGCAGCTCTGCTGACCTGGTTTTATGGCTGTAAAGAATCTCCTCTGAACTGGTTCTCTGGCTCTACAGCAGCTCTGCTGAACTGGTTCTCTGCCTCTAGAGCAGCTCTGCTGACCTGGCTCTTAGGCTCGAGAGCAGCTCTGCTGACCTTGTTCTCTGGCTCTAAAGCAGCTCTGCTGACCTGGTTCTCAAGCAGTTCTGCTGACCTGGTTCTCTGGCTCTAAAGCAGCTCTGCTTACCTGGTTCTCTGACTCTAAAGCAGCTCTGCTGACCTGGTTCTTAGGCTTTAGAGCAGCTCTGCTGACCTGGTTTCTATGGCTCTACAGCAGCTCTGCTGACCTGGTTCTCTGGCTCTAGAGCCGCTCTGTTGACCTGGGTCTTAGGCTCTAGAGCAGCTCTGCTGACCTGGTTGTATGGCTGTGAGTCAGCTCTGCTGACCTGGTTCTCTGGCTCTAAAGCAGCTCTGCTGACCTGGTTCTATGGCTCTAAAGCAGCTCTGCTGACCTGGTTCTATGGCTCTAAAGCTGCTCTGCAGACCTGGTTCTGTGGCTTTGAAACAGCTCTGCTGACATGGTTCTCTGACTCTAGAGCAGGTCAGCTGACTTAGTTCTCTCCCTCTAAAGTAGCTCTGCTGACCTGGTTCTCTCTGGCGCTAAAGCAGCTCTGCTGACCTGGTTCTCTCCCTCTAAATCAGCTCTGCTGACCTGGTTCTCTTGCTCTACGGCAGCTCTGCTGACCTGGTTCTCTCCCTTTAAAGCAGCTCTGCTGACCTGGTTCTCTGGCTCTAAAGCAGATCTGGTGACCTGGTTCTATGGCTCTAAAGCAGCTCTGCTAACCTGGTTCTCTGGCTCTAAAGCAGATCTGCTGGCATGGTTCACTGGCTCTAAAGCAGCTCTGCTGACTTGGTTCTCTGCCTATACAGCAGCTCTGCTGTCCTGGTTCTTAGGCTCTAGAGCAGCTTTGCTGACCTGGTTCTCTGGCTCTACAACGGCTCTGCTGACCTGGTTCTCTGGCTCTAAAGCACCTCTGCTGACCTGGTGGTTCTCTGGCTCTAAAACAGCTCTGCTGACTTGGTTCTGTGGCTCTAAAGACGCTCTCCTGACCTAGTTCTCTGGCTCTACAGTAGCTCTGCTGACCTGGTTCTCTGGCTCTACAGCAGTTCTGATGACCTGGTTCTCTGGCTCTAAAGAGGCTCTGCTGACCTGGTTCTATGGCTCTAAAGCAGCTCTGCTGACCTGGTTCTCTGGCTTTGAAGAATCTCTGCTGACCGGGTTCTCTGGCTCTAAATCAGCTCTGCTGACCTGGTTCTTTGGCTCTAAAGCAGCTCTGCTAACCTGGTTTCTCTGGCTCTAAAACAGCTCTGCTGACCTGTGGTTCTCTGGCTCTAAAGCAGCTCTGCTGACCTGGTTTTATGGCTCTAAAGCAGCTCTGCTGACCTGGTTCTCTGGCTTTGAAGAATCTCTGCTGACCGGGTTCTCTGGCTCTAAATCAGCTCTTCTGACCTGGTTCTTTGGCTCTAAAGCAGCTCTGCTGACCTGGTTTCTCTGGCTCTAAAGCAGCTCTGCTGACCTGGTTCTCTGGCTCTAAAGCAGCTCTTCTGACCTGGTTTGGTGGCTCTAAAGCAGCTCTGCTGACCTGGTTCTCTGGCTCTACAATGGCTCTGCTGACCTGGGTCTGTTGCTCTAAAGCAGCTCTGCTGACCTGGTTCTCTGGCTCTAGAGCAGCTCTGCTAACCTGGTTCTCTGGCTCTAAAGCAGATCTGCTGGCATGGTTCACTGGCTCTAAAGCAGCTCTGCTGACCTAGTTCTCTGCCTGTAGACCAGCTCTGCTGTCCTGGTTCTTAGGCTCTAGAGCAGCTCTGCTGACCTGGTTCTCTGGCTCTACAACGGCTCTGCTGACCTGGTTCTCTGGCTCTAAAACAGCTCTGCTGACCTGGTTCTCTGGCTCTAAAGACGCTCTCCTGACCTAGTTCTCTGGCTCTACAGCAGCTCTGCTGACCTGGTTCTCTGGCTCTACAGCAGTTCTGATGACCTGGTTCTCTGGCTCTAAAGAGGTTCTGCTGACCTGGTTCTCTGGCTCTAGAGCAGCTCTGCTGACCTGGTTCTATGGCTGTAAAGAATCTCCTCTGAACTGGTTCTCTGGCTCTACAGCAGCTCTGCTGAACTGGTTCTCTGCCTCTAGAGCAGCTCTGCTGACCTGGTTCTTAGGCTCGAGAGCAGCTCTGCTGACCTTGTTCTCTCCCTTTAAAGCAGCTCTGCTGACCTGGTTCTCTGGCTCTAAAGCAGATCTGCTGACCTGGTTCTCTGGCTCTAAAGCAGCTCTGCTAACCTGGTTCTCTGGCTCTAAAGCAGATCTGCTGGCATGGTTCACTGGCTCTAAAGCAGCTCTGCTGACCTGGTTCTCTGCCTATACAGCAGCTCTGCTGTCCTGGTTCTTAGGCTCTAGAGCAGCTTTGCTGACCTGGTTCTCTGGCTCTACAACGGCTCTGCTGACCTGGTTCTCTGGCTCTAAAGCACCTCTGCTGACCTGGTGGTTCTCTGGCTCTAAAACAGCTCTGCTGACCTGGTTCTGTGGCTCTAAAGACGCTCTCCTGACCTAGTTCTCTGGCTCTACAGTAGCTCTGCTGACCTGGTTCTCTGGCTCTACAGCAGTTCTGATGACCTGGTTCTCTGGCTCTAAAGAAGCTCTGCTGACCTGGTTCTCTGGCTTTGAAGAATCTCTGCTGACCGGGTTCTCTGGCTCTAAATCAGCTCTGCTGACCTGGTTCTTTGGCTCTAAAGCAGCTCTGCTGACCTGGTTTCTCTGGCTCTGAAGCAGCTCTGCTGACCTGGTTCTCTGGCTCTAAAGCAGCTCTGCTGGCCTGGTTTTATGGCTCTAAAGCAGCTCTGCTGACCTGGTTCTCTGGCTTTGAAGAATCTCTGCTGACCGGGTTCTCTGGCTCTAAATCAGCTCTTCTGACCTGGTTCTTTGGCTCTAAAGCAGCTCTGCTGACCTGGTTTCTCTGGCTCTAAAGCAGCTCTGCTGACCTGGTTCTCTGGCTCTAAAGCAGCTCTTCTGACCTGGTTCGGTGGCTCTGAAGCAGCTCTGCTGACCTGGTTCTCTGGCTCTACAATGGCTCTGCTGACCTGGGTCTGTTGCTCTAAAGCAGCTCTGCTGACCTGGTTTTCTGGCTCTAGAGCAGCTCTGCTAACCTGGTTCTCTGGCTCTAAAGCAGATCTGCTGGCATGGTTCACTGGCTCTAAAGCAGCTCTGCTGACCTAGTTCTCTGCCTGTAGAGCAGCTCTGCTGTCCTGGTTCTTAGGCTCTAGAGCAGCTCTGCTGACCTGGTTCTCTGGCTCTACAACGGCTCTGCTGACCTGGTTCTCTGGCTCTAAAACAGCTCTGCTGACCTGGTTCTGTGGCTCTAAAGACGCTCTCCTGACCTAGTTCTCTGGCTCTACAGCAGCTCTGCTGACCTGGTTCTCTGGCTTTGAAGAATCTCTGCTGACCGGGTTCTCTGGCTCTAAATCAGCTCTTCTGACCTGGTTCTTTGGCTCTAAAGCAGCTCTGCTGACCTGGTTTCTCTGGCTCTAAAGCAGCTCTGCTGACCTGGTTCTCTGGCTCTAAAGCAGCTCTTCTGACCTGGTTTGGTGGCTCTAAAGCAGCTCTGCTGACCTGGTTCTCTGGCTCTACAATGGCTCTGCTGACCTGGGTCTGTTGCTCTAAAGCAGCTCTGCTGACCTGGTTCTCTGGCTCTAGAGCAGCTCTGCTAACCTGGTTCTCTGGCTCTAAAGCAGATCTGCTGGCATGGTTCACTGGCTCTAAAGCAGCTCTGCTGACCTAGTTCTCTGCCTGTAGACCAGCTCTGCTGTCCTGGTTCTTAGGCTCTAGAGCAGCTCTGCTGACCTGGTTCTCTGGCTCTACAACGGCTCTGCTGACCTGGTTCTCTGGCTCTAAAACAGCTCTGCTGACCTGGTTCTCTGGCTCTAAAGACGCTCTCCTGACCTAGTTCTCTGGCTCTACAGCAGCTCTGCTGACCTGGTTCTCTGGCTCTACAGCAGTTCTGATGACCTGGTTCTCTGGCTCTAAAGACGTTCTGCTGACCTGGTTCTCTGGCTCTAGAGCAGCTCTGATGACCTGGTTCTATGGCTGTAAAGAATCTCCTCTGAACTGGTTCTCTGGCTCTACAGCAGCTCTGCTGAACTGGTTCTCTGCCTCTAGAGCAGCTCTGCTGACCTGGTTCTTAGGCTCGAGAGCAGCTCTGCTGACCTTGTTCTCTCCCTTTAAAGCAGCTCTGCTGACCTGGTTCTCTGGCTCTAAAGCAGATCTGCTGACCTGGTTCTCTGGCTCTAAAGCAGCTCTGCTAACCTGGTTCTCTGGCTCTAAAGCAGATCTGCTGGCATGGTTCACTGGCTCTAAAGCAGCTCTGCTGACCTGGTTCTCTGCCTATACAGCAGCTCTGCTGTCCTGGTTCTTAGGCTCTAGAGCAGCTTTGCTGACCTGGTTCTCTGGCTCTACAACGGCTCTGCTGACCTGGTTCTCTGGCTCTAAAGCACCTCTGCTGACCTGGTGGTTCTCTGGCTCTAAAACAGCTCTGCTGACCTGGTTCTGTGGCTCTAAAGACGCTCTCCTGACCTAGTTCTCTGGCTCTACAGTAGCTCTGCTGACCTGGTTCTCTGGCTCTACAGCAGTTCTGATGACCTGGTTCTCTGGCTCTAAAGAGGCTCTGCTGACCTGGTTCTATGGCTCTAAAGCAGCTCTGCTGACCTGGTTCTCTGGCTTTGAAGAATCTCTGCTGACCGGGTTCTCTGGCTCTAAATCAGCTCTGCTGACCTGGTTCTTTGGCTCTAAAGCAGCTCTGCTGACCTGGTTTCTCTGGCTCTAAAGCAGCTCTGCTGACCTGGTTCTCTGGCTCTAAAGCAGCTCTGCTGACCTGGTTTTATGGCTCTAAAGCAGCTCTGCTGACCTGGTTCTCTGGCTTTGAAGAATCTCTGCTGACCGGGTTCTCTGGCTCTAAATCAGCTCTTCTGACCTGGTTCTTTGGCTCTAAAGCAGCTCTGCTGACCTGGTTTCTCTGGCTCTAAAGCAGCTCTGCTGACCTGGTTCTCTGGCTCTAAAGCAGCTCTTCTGACCTGGTTCGGTGGCTCTAAAGCAGCTCTGCTGACCTGGTTCTCTGGCTCTACAATGGCTCTGCTGACCTGGGTCTGTTGCTCTAAAGCAGCTCTGCTGACCTGGTTCTCTGGCTCTAGAGCAGCTCTGCTAACCTGGTTCTCTGGCTCTAAAGCAGATCTGCTGGCATGGTTCACTGGCTCTAAAGCAGCTCTGCTGACCTAGTTCTCTGCCTGTAGAGCAGCTCTGCTGTCCTGGTTCTTAGGCTCTAGAGCAGCTCTGCTGACCTGGTTCTCTGGCTCTACAACGGCTCTGCTGACCTGGTTCTCTCGCTCTAAAACAGCTCTGCTGACCTGGTTCTGTGGCTCTAAAGACGCTCTCCTGACCTAGTTCTCTGGCTCTACAGCAGCTCTGCTGACCTGGTTCTCTGGCTCTACAGCAGTTCTGATGACCTGGTTCTCTGGCTCTAAAGAGGTTCTGCTGACCTGGTTCTCTGGCTCTAGAGCAGCTCTGCTGACCTGGTTCTATGGCTGTAAAGAATCTCCTCTGAACTGGTTCTCTGGCTCTACAGCAGCTCTGCTGAACTGGTTCTCTGCCTCTAGAGCAGCTCTGCTGACCTGGTTCTTAGGCTCGAGAGCAGCTCTGCTGACCTTGTTCTCTGGCTCTAAAGCAGCTCTGCTGACCTGGTTCTCAAGCAGTTCTCCTGACCTGGTTCTCTGGCTCTAAAGCGGCTCTACTTACCTGGTTCTCTGACTCTAAAGCAGCTCTGCTGACCTGGTTCTTAGGGTTTAGAGCAGCTCTGCTGACCTGGTTTCTATGACTCTACAGCAGCTCTGCTGACCTGGTTCGCTGGCTCTAGAGCCGCAATGTTGACCTGGGTCTTAGGCTCTAGAGCAGCTCTGCTGACCTGGTTGTATGGCTGTGAGTCAGCTCTGCTGACCTGGTTCTCTGGCTCTAAAGCAGCTCTGCTGACCTGGTTCTATGGCTCTAAAGCAGCTCTGCTGACCTGGTTCTATGGCTCTAAAGCTGCTCTGCAGACCTGGTTCTGTGGCTTTGAAACAGCTCTGCTGACATGGTTCTCTGGCTCTAGAGCAGGTCAGCTGACCTGGTTCTCTCCCTCTAAAGTAGCTCTGCTGACCTGGTTCTCTCTGGCACTAAAGCAGCTCTGCTGACCTGGTTCTCTCCCTCTAAAGCAGCTCTGCTGACCTGGTTCTCTGGCTCTACGGCAGCTCTGCTGACCTAGTTCTCTCCCTTTAATGCAGCTCTGCTGACCTAGTTCTCTCCCTTTAATGCAGCTCTGCTGACCTGGTTCTCTGGCTCTAAAGCAGATCTGCTGACCAGGTTCTCTGGCTCTAAAGCAGCTCTGCTGACCTGGTTCTTAGGCTCTATGGCAGCTCTGCTGACCTGGTGATCTGACTCTAGAGCAGCTCTTCTGACCTTGGTCTTAGGCTCTAGAGCAGCTCTGCTGACCTGGTTCTCTGGCTCTAAAGCAGCTCTGCTGACCTGGTTCTCTGGCTCTAAAGCAGCTCTGCTGACCTGGTTCTATGGCTCTAAAGCAGCTCTGCTGGCCTGGTTCTCTGGCTTTGAAGCTGCTCTGCTGACCTGGTTCTCTGGCTCTAGAGCAGCTCTGCTGACCTGGTTCTCTCCCTCTAAAGCAGCTCTGCTGACCTGGTTCTCTTACTCTAAAGCAGCTCTGCTGACTTGGTTTCTCTGGCTCTAAAGCAGCTCTGCAGACCTAGTTTCTCTGGCTCTAGAGCAGTTCTGCTGACCTGTTTCTCTGGCTCTAAAGCAGATCTTCTGACTTGGTTCTATGGCTCTAAAGCAGCTCTGCTGACCTGGTTCTCTGGCTCTACAGTGGCTCTTCTGACCTGGTTCTCTAGCTCTGAAGCAGCTCTGCTGACCTGGTTCTCTGGCTCTAGAGCAGCGCTGCTAACCTGGTTCTCTGGCTCTAAAGCAGATCTTCTGGCCTGGTTCTCTGGCTCAAAAGCAGCTCTGCTGACCTGGTTCTCTGGCTCTAGAGCAGCTCTGCTGTCCTGAATCTTAGGCTCTAGAGCAGCTCTGCTGACCTGGTTCTCTGGCTCCACAACGGCTCTGCTGACCTGGTTCTCTGGCTCTAAAGCAGCTCTGCTGACATGATGTTTCTCTGGCTCTAAAACAGCTCTGCTGACCTGGTTCTGTGGCTCTAAAGAAGCTCTGCTGACCTAGTTCTCTGGCTTTACAGCAGCTCTGCTGACCTGGTTCTCTGGCTCTGAAGCAGCTCTGCTGACCTGATGTTTCTCTGGCTCTAAAACATCGCTCTGCTGACCTGGTTCTGTGGCTCTAAAGAAGCTCTGTCGACCTAGTTCTCTGGCTCTACAGCAGCTCTGATGACCTGGTTGTCTGGCTCTAAAGAGGCTCTGCTGACCTGGTTCTCTGGCTCTAGAGCAGCTCTGGTGACCTGGTTCCATGGCTGTAAAGAATCTCCTCTGACCTGGTTTTCTGGCTCTACAGCAGCTCTGCTGAACTGGTTCTCTGCCTCTAGAGCAGCTCTGCTGACCTGGTTCTTAGGCTCGAGAGCAGCTCTGCTGACCTGGTTCTGTGGCTCTAAAGCAGCTCTGCTGACCTGGTTCTCAAGCATTCTGCTGACTTGGTTCTCTGGCTCTAAAGCGGCTCTGCTTACCTGGTTCTCTGACTCTAAAGCAGCTCTGCTGACATGGTTCTCTGGCTCTAAAGCAGCTCTGCTGATCTTGTTCTCTGGCTGTAGAGCAGCCCTGCTGGCCTGGTTCTTAGGCTTTAGAGCAGCTCTGATGACTTGGTTCTCTGGCTCTATAACAACTCTGCTGACCTGGTTCTCTGCCTTTAGAGCAGCTCTGCTGACCTGGTTTCTATGGCTCTAAAGCAGCTCTGCTGACCTGTTTCTCTGACTCTAAAGCAACTCTGCTGACCTGGTTATCTCCCTCTAAAGCAGCTCTGCTGACCTAGTTCTCTGGCTCTAAAGCAGCTCTGCTGACCTGGTTCTCTGGCTCTACGGCAGCTCTGCTGACCTTCTTCTCTCCCTCTAAAGCAGCTCTTCTGACCTGGTTCTCTGGCTCTAAAGCAGCTCTGCTGACCTGGTTCTTAGGCTCTAGAGCAGCTGTGCTGACCTGGTTCTCTCCCTCTAAAGCAGCTCTGCTGACCTGGTTCTCTAGATCTACGGCAGCTCTGCTGACCTTGTTCTCTGTCTCTAGAGCAGCTCTGCTGACCTGGTTCTTAGGCTCTAGAGCAGCTGTGCTGACCTCGTTTCTATGGCTCTACAGCAGCTCTGATGACCTGGTTGTCTGGCTCTAAAGAGGCTCTGCTGACCTGGTTCTCTGGCTCTACAGCAGCTCTGCTGAACTGGTTCTCTGCCTCTAGAGCAGCTCTGCTGACCTGGTTCTTAGGCTCAAGAGCAGCTCTGCTGACCTGGTTCTCTGGCTCTAAAGCAGCTCTGCTGACCTGGTTCTCAAGCATTCTGCTGACCTGGTTCTCTGGCTCTAAAGCGGCTCTGCTTACCTGGTTCTCTGACTCTAAAGCAGCTCTGCTGACCTGGTTCTATGGCTGTAAAGCGGCTCTGCTGACATGGTTCTCTGGCTCTAAAGCAGCTCTGCTGACCTTGTTCTCTGGCTGTAGAGCAGCCCTGCTGGCCTGGTTCTTAGGCTCTAGAGCAGCTCTGCTGACTTGATTCTCTGGCTCTATAACGACTCTGCTGACCTGGTTCTCTGCCTTTAGAGCAGCTCTGCTGACCTGGTTTCTATGGCTCTAAAGCAGCTCTGCTGACCTGTTTCTCTGACTCTTAAGCAAACTCTGCTGACCTGGTTCTCTGGCTCTAAAGCAGCTCTGCTGACCTGGTTCTTCCCCTCTAAATAAGCTCTGCTGACCTGGTTCTCTCCCTCTAAAGCAGCTCTGCTGACCTGGTTCTTAGGCTCTAGAGCAGCTCTGCTGACCTGGTGTCTATGGCTCTACAGCAGCTCTGCTGACCTGGTTCTCTGACTCTAGAGCAGCTCTGTTGACCTGGGTCTTAGGCTCTAGAGCAGCTCTGTTGACCTGCTTCTCTGGCTCTAAAGCAGCTCTGCTGACCTGGTTCTCTGACTCTGAAGCAGCTCTGCTGACCTGGTTCTCTAGCTCTAGAGCAGCTCTTCTGATGTGGTTCTCTGGCTGTAGAGGAGCCCTGCTGGCCTGGTTCTTAGGCTCGAGAGCAGCTCTGCTGACCTGGTTCTCTGGCTCTACAACGACTCTGCTGACCTGGTTCTCTGGCTCTAGAGCAGCTCTGCTGACCTGGTTTCTATGGCTCTAAAGCAGCTCTGCTGTCATGGTTCTCTACCTCTAAAGCAACTCTGCTGACCTGGTTCTCTCACTCCAAAGCTGCTCTGCTGACATGGTTCTCTGGCTCTAAAGCAGCTCTGCTGACCTGGTACTCTCCCTCTGAAGTAGCTCTGCTGACCTGGTTCTCTGGCTCTACGGCAGCTCTGCAGACATGGTTCTCTGCCTCTACAGCAGCTCTGCTAACCTGGTTTTTAGGCTCTAGAGCAGCTCTGCTGACCTGGTGTCTATGGCTCTACAGCAGCTCTGCTGACCTGGTTCTCTGACTCTAGAGCAGCTCTGTTGACCTGGGACTTAAGCTCTAGAGCATCTCTGTTGACCTGCTTCTCTGGCTCTAAAGCAGCTCTGCTGACCTGTTTCTCTGACTCTGAAGCAGCTCTGCTGACCTGGTTCGGTGGCTCTAAAGCAGCTCTGCTGACCTGGTTCTCTGGCTCTACAATGGCTCTTGTTAGACTTGGGGGTCTCTGGTTGGCGCAAGGTTGCCCTTGTGTCAAGCAGGAACCCTCTCCTCTACGTCAGGGCACAGGATAACCCCTTTGGGAATGACCCTTGCTCACCCTCTAGGTGCGTGGCGTGAGCAGCCAAGGCGATTCTTCAGGCGTTGTTGGTTAAGCAATTATAATCACACACACAGTAAACCCATTAATCCCCCCAGAAACGGACAACAGGCTTAGGTATGTGAAAATACGCTCTTTTATGTAAAAATAGTTATCTCAATATGCAGACTTATCACAAGACCAGTAACGTTGTTTCTATGCCACCAGATTATTAAAGCAGGCAAACAGTTCTTTACGCAAATACTTCTTTAGTCATTTCTCAATGTCATTTGGGAGATTCCGGTCTTGACTTACTTCAGGCCTACCGCGGCTCACGCATCGGTCGTGGGCGCGCTCGCGCCGTGCACAGCTCCTCCCGGTGGCTCCCGGGCAGCGGCGGTGAGACGGGCGTGCGGTGAGGATTTAACGGGGAAGTAAGGCGGTGCGGGCCCCGAGCCCGATACTGGAATTCCTGTAGCACTGTTGCGTGGAGAGAGTCGGCACAGATCGGTGCGACTCTCGGATTTGGGGAAGTGTTCTTGGATCCTCAATCAGCGGGTGTGGGCAACAGGCAGGCGCGGCCAGCGACCCTTAGCACGGCGGTGCAGGGGGGTCTCCACAGCGGGGCGGCGCGGCCTGAGGTGTCCGGGGATAGCGAAGCGGGGTCACAGGGCACGGACAGTGCAGCTGGATGACCCGGCGTAGATCACAGTCGTCGGACGGATTCCGGCGGGAGGGGTGACAGCGCGTTCAGCGCACTCCAGTGGCAGGCAGTGACAGGGGCGCAGGCAGCCTAGCCCGGGGACAGAGAGTGGCTCCGGACGGAGCGGGGCTCCCATGGGGTAAAGGCAGGCAAGCTCCTGAGTGTCACGGCCCTAGGAGGGGCGATGAGGGGCGCAGTCTCTTTCCAGCGGGATGCACATACGGCTCGAATTGGAGGACGAGCAAAAGCACAGAGAACCCACTGGTCCTGGAGTTCAGTTCAGGGGGCAAGCTCAGATCAGGCCCTTGGAGAATGTTCAAGCACAAAGCAGCAAAGTCTTTTCAGCAAGTCTCTTCCTCTCCTTTCTCAGCAAGGCAAGCAGCAGGCCAGCTCCTCCAGCGTCTTCTTCTCCTTCTAGTCGGGCAGAGGTTCTTTGTGGTAAAACAGGATTCTGATTTCTTAGGAGCCAGGCTCCTACTTTTATACAGTGATTCTTTTGTTCTTTAGCGCCAGGGGGCCTGGGCCTGGCCCAGTCCAGTTCTGGAGCACTTTGTTATGGTGACTCTGCTCTTTCCTTTCAGCAGCAGGGCAGAGACATCAGCCGCCCCACAGGGGGCGGCGCCGGCTTTGTGGTGGCAGAGCACAGGTCTATTCAAGAGTCAAGGTGTACTCCTCCCACCCATCCTGGTGTCATCCCTCTACCCACCACATGGCAGCCAACCTGTCCCTGGGGATTCCCCAACCCTGCTCCTTACTGTTGCTAGGCAGAACACACATACACAGCAGAGGCGGACTGAAATGGCCAGGCCAGTAAATACTAACTTTCTAAAAGTAGTATTTACAAACCCAGGATATTAAAATAAACTTGACTAAAAGAAGTATTTTATTATTCTGAGTTCAGGCATACTAAACTTGACATTCTACCATGCTCTATGAGTCCACTGGGGTCACAGCGTGTAGTGACTCCAGCAGCCCATTCTGGCCTATGGAGAGCAGGTAGCCTTCAATAGTGAAATACGAAAATGGCTGTAATTCACTACTAAGACATGCCACACACATCAGGGCATGTCCTACCTTATGCCTACAATGCACCCTGCCCTTGGGCCTACCAGAGGGGTGGCTAATATGTAGGTAAGGGAAGGTGTAGGGACTGGCAAGTGGGGGCACTTGCGCAGTCAGCGTGACAGTCCCAGACTGCACGCAGGGTCTGCGGGGGCAGACCCTAGACACATTTTTCAAGGCCGCTTTATGTGGGTGGCGCAACCAGCGCTGCAAGCCCACCAGCAGCATTGGCATTCACAAGCCCTGGCACCCCTGGTGCACTTTACTGGGGACTGACAGTAAATCCAATAAACCAATCATGAACATCAATTACAGGTACACTTTACCTAGGGAGCACTTGCACTGCGGCATGGATTAGCCGTGGCGCAGTGCCCTGAGCGGACAACACCAGCAAAACATCGAGGCACACCATCAAAAAAGTGGAAGGGAAACTCACGCCAAGGTGCCAGGTCTAACACGTGTCCCCTCCAGCTGAAATGTGGGGAGAACTACCCTTGCCCAGGGGGTTCCTCGTCACTAAGGCAGAAATACCTGGACAGACCGTCAGCATTGGCGTGATCTGTACCAGGATGGTGTTCCACCGTGAAATCCATACCCTGTAGGGAGATGGACCACCTCAACAGCTTTGGGTTCTCACCCCTCATTTGCATCAACCATCTGAGGGGCCTGTGGTCCGTCTGAACCCGGAAGTGAGACCCAAACAAGTAGGGTCTTAGCTTCTTCAGCGCCCAGACCACAGCAAATGCTTCTCGCTCAATTGCACTCCACCTACTTTCCCGTGGAAGTAACCTCCTACTGATGAAGGCTACGGGTTGGTCCCAGCCCTCCTCAGTCATCTGTGAGAGAACAGCCCCTACACCATGCTCTGAAGCGTCTGTCTGCACTAGGAATTCCTTGGAGAAGTCAGGGGCCAAGAGCACGGGCGTCGTGCACATGGCAGTCTTCAGGGTGTCGAAAGCTTTCTGACAGGTGTCAGTCCAGATCACGTTCCTGGGCTGCTTCTTGGAAGTCAGCTCTGTCAAGGGGGCAACAATCGTTCCATAGCCCTTGACAAACCTCCTGTAGTACCCAGTGAGCCCCAGGAAGGCCCTCACTGCGGCCTGCATCTTGGGGGGCTCCCAAGCCAGGATGGTCTCAATTTTGGGTTGCAAGGGTGCCACCTTGCCACTCCCCACTTGGTGTCCCAAGTACACCACGGAACCCTGCCCGATCTGGCACTTGCTTGCCTTGATCGTGAGGCCTGCTCGGCGCAGAGCCATCAACACTTCCCAGAGGTGGCGCAGGTGTTCGGGCCAGGTGGCACTGAACACTGCGATGTCATCCAGGTAGGCGGCACTGAACGCATCCAGCCCAACCAGTACCTGGTTGACCAACCTCTGAAAGGTGGCAGGGGCATTCTTCATTCCAAATGGCATGACTCGGAACTGGAAGTGCCCATCTGGTGTAGAGAATGCTGACCTCTCTTTGGCCCCATCGGTCAAGGCGATCTGCCAGTACCCAGACGTTAAATCAAACGTGCTGAGGAACCGGGCAGCCCCTAGCCGATCAATGAGCTCATCAGCTCTGGGGATGGGGTGCGCGTCAGTCTTAGTTACTGAATTGAGTCCTCTGTAGTCCACACAGAACCGTAGTTCAGGTGTGGCTCCCGGCGCAGCAGCTTTGGGGACCAAGACCACGGGGCTGGACCAAGGACTGCTGGAGGACTCAACCACCCCTAGCGCAAGCATTTTGGAGACCTCCTCCTTGATGCAAGCTCTGACCCTGTCAGTTACCCTGTAAGCCTTGTGCTTCACAGGTAAGCTGTCTCCTGTGTCCACATCATGGACGCACCAATCTGTGACACCAGGAACCAGGGAGAACCTATCTGGAAACTGCCCCAGCAAGTGGCGGCAATCTTCCTGTTGTTCGGGCGTCAGGGTGGGTGAGAGGTTAACTCCATCCACTGACCCATCTTTCTCAGAGGCTACTAAGAGGTCAGGAAGAGGCTCGGTCTCCTCTTCCATTCCATCATCAGTGGCCAGCAGCATGCCCACTTCGGTCCTCTGTAAGTGGGGCTTGAGGCAGTTAACATGTAGGACCCTCAAAGGGTTCCTGGGAGACTGCATGTCCACCAAGTAGGTGATAGGACTTTTGCACTCCTCAACCTCAAATGGACCTGTCCACTTATCCTGAAGTGCACAAGGCTCCACTGGGGCCAAGACCCACACCTTTTGTCCAGGTTGAAGCTCTACCAGAGTGGCATTCCGGTCGTACCACCGCTTCATCTCCTCCTGGCTGGCTTCCAGATTTGCCTCAGCAAGTTGCCTGAAACGCCTAGTCTGGTTTCGGAAGGCCAGCATGTAACTGTATACATTCTGGGGAGGTTTCCTGGGAGATTGCTCCCAGCCTTCCTTTACCAAACTCAGAGGTCCTCTTACCGGGTGACCATACAGAAGCTCAAAGGGGCTGAACCCTAGAGACTTCTGTGGCACCTCTCGGTAAGCGAAGAGCAGGCATGGCAAGAGGACGTCCCACTTACGCCTCATTGGACCGTCTAGGCCCATGATCATGCCTTTGAGGGTTCGGTTGAATCTCTCAACCAACCCATTTCCTTGGGGGTGGTAAGGAGTGGTGAACTTGTAAGTTACCCCACACTCCTTCCACAGGGATTTCATAAATGTGGATATGAAATTGGTCCCCCTGTCGCTCACCACCTCTAGAGGGAATCCCACTCGGGAGAAAATTCCCATCAGTGCTCGTCCCACCATGGGGGCCGTCACTGTCCTCAGAGGGATGGCTTCAGGGTACCGGGTGGCATGGTCCACCAAGACCAGGATGAACCTGTTGCCCAGGGCTGTCTTGGGGTCCAGAGGCCCCACAATATCAATACCCACTCGCTGGAATGGCGTACCGACCACGGGGAAGGGCTGCAGAGGAGCCTTGTGCTTCCCTCCGCTCTTACCACTTGCCTGGCAAGTCTGACAGGTTCGGCAATAGGAATCTGAATTCTTGTGCATTTGGGGCCAGTAAAAGTGGGTGACAAGCCTGTCATAGGTCTTGTCCATCCCCAAATGTCCTGCTAAAGGCACATCATGAGCCAGCCCCAGTAGGAAGGTTCTGAACTTCTGGGGTACCACCAGCACACGGGCTGACCCAGGTTCAGCAGCCTTAGGCTCGGAATACAGGAGGTCACTCTCCCAGTACACGTAGTGTGTCTTGGCCTGAACACCATTGGCCTGGTCTGCAGCCTGTTGCCGCATACCCACGAGAGAAGGGCATTCTTTCTGCTCCCTGCAGAATTCCTCCCTGGAGGGACCTCCTTCTTGCTGCCAATAGGTCAGCTCAGGCAGGTCTCCCAGTTCGGCAATCTGTTCCCCGGTAGGCTCCAGAGCATCCCCCTCAGGGTCTGCTTCCTCCTGGGCCGTAGGAACTTCGGGGGCCGGTTTCCCGCGCCTCCTGCGCCTTCTCCCTAAGGCCGGTTCCTGGACCTCTACCTCAGGCTCCAGGACCCTCTCAACACCCCTACTGGCTGCCATGGACCAGGTGGTCACGCACGCCCAGTCGGGTAGACCCACCATCCTCAGATGCGTGGTCTTCTCCACCTTTTCCCAAGGGGAGCTCTCCAGGTCGTTCCCTAGCAGACAGTCTACAGGCATGTCAGTTCTCACAGCGACTTGTAGAGTACCAGAGACCTCCCCCCACTCAAAGGGAACTTGAGCCATTGGACAACGACTCTCCATGTTGTCAGCATTGACAACCCTACAGTAGGCATTGGGTACAATCTGCTCTTGAGACACCAGGTGTTGCCTCACCGAGGTCACGCTGGCTCCTGTATCTCTAAGAGCCTCAACCTTCTTTCCATTGATGGTCACTACTTGCCCATATTTCTTAGTGTTAGAGGGTAAGTAGGTTTCAGGGACCATCTCACTGTCTCCTAGCGAGACTAGGGTCATATGCGCAGGACCCCCACCCCCCTGGACTGCTACCTCCTCCCCAAAATTAACATGAGCTACTTGCCGGGGTGGAGCACCAGTGGGTGCTGTCTTACCAAACAGGCGACACTTAGGATCAGAGGCAATGTGACCCGGGTCACCACACCTGTAACAATTGAAGGGCCCCTTTGGAACAGGCCTACCTGTCGGGCCCCGTTCTGCTGCGGGGGTGGGGGAGGCTGAGAACCCTTCTGCTGGTTCCCTTGGGGATTACTTTGGGGGCCTTTTTGGAACCCTTTCTGTTTACCCTTGTCCCCCCCACTCTTCTGCTGGGGACCCTGCCCACCTTTGGCGGAGTCTCCCACTTGACCCTTGTGGACCCTGGTGCTGAGCCAGCGGTCCGCCTCTTCAGCAAGCTTCCTCGGGTTGGACAGCTTGCTATCAATCAGGTGCTGGCGTAGCTCAGGAAAACATTGACTGGACAAGTGCTCCCATGCAATTAAATCAAGCAGCCCTTGATAATCATTCACTTTGCTACCCTTCACCCAACCATCCAGTGCTCTGCAGAAAAAAGTTACATACTCCACATACGTACTCTCAGGGATCTTCTTAGTCTCCCTGAACCTCTGTCTATATAGCTCAGGAGTTAACCCACACCTGGTCATTAAAGCTTCCTTCATATGGGGGTATGAGGTCTGGACTTCTAGGGGCAAATCTAACAGTGTGTCACGCCCTTCAGCAAGGAACCTTCCCCACAACCCCGCTCCCCAGTCTTTCTCAGGGACCCGGTGTGAAGACATGGCCACCTCATAGGCTCTAAACCACTGCCCTATGTCATCCTTTCTAAAATACTCCTTTACTACATCTTTGGGGAGGTACACCTTGGACTCTACCTGCACCGGTGGAGTGCTGCCACCAGAAGGAGCGGTGTCCAAACTTTTCGCCTTCAGCTCCAACTCCTTCAATCTTATATCATGATCCATTTGGCGTTGTTGTGCCTCCAAGGCCAACTTCTGCTTTTCCATTTCCATTTGTCCTGCCAACTTTGCCATCTCCATTGCATGCGCCCTGTCTGCTGCCCTGTCTGCCAGCTCCTCTGGCGACAGGACTCTGCTGGGCTCCCCAAGGTTGTCGGGTGGAACGATGTCTCCCGCATTCTGTGGGTCTCTTGACTCCTTCCAGGCTCTCAACGCCTTGGTGTACTGGACCTTCCTCTTGAATCCAGCATGGGGGACTCGGAGTTTTACACTGTAGCCTTTCAATTCCTCTACTGTGTATCCCTCCAGTTCCTCCCAATCCACCTCATCTATTCCAGAAATCACAGAGAGTGCTCTTCCAGCAGGGAGTGAGCCAGGCATGGCTGAAGCAATGGTCGATGTCTCAACAGTTCAAAAATGAAAACCTGTGGCTGCGTTACTTGGTCTGCTCTCACTATCTGGTGATTAATAATTCACTGTATGCAAACTACAAATGCAAATCCGAAATCCCAGCCGCTGCCACCAATGTTAGACTTGGGGGTCTCTGGTTGGCGCAAGGTTGCCCTTGTGTCAAGCAGGAACCCTCTCCTCTACGTCAGGGCACAGGATAACCCCTTTGGGAATGACCCTTGCTCACCCTCTAGGTGCGTGGCGTGAGCAGCCAAGGCGATTCTTCAGGCGTTGTTGGTTAAGCAATTATAATCACACACACAGTAAACCCATTAATCCCCCCAGAAACGGACACCAGGCTTAGGTATGTGAAAATACGCTCTTTTATGTAAAAATAGTTAACTCAATATGCAGACTTATCACAAGACCAGTAACGTTGTTTCTATGCCACCAGATTATTAAAGCAGACAAACAGTTCTTTACGCGAATACTTCTTTAGTCGTTTCTCAATGTCATTTGGGAGATTCCGGTCTTGACTTACTTCAGGCCTACCGCGGCTCACTCATCGGTCGTGGGCGCGCTCGCGCCGTGCACAGCTCCTCCCGGTGGCTCCCGGGCAGCGGCGGTGAGACGTGCGTGCGGTGAGGATTTAACGGGGAAGTAAGGCGGTGCGGGCCCCGAGCCCGATACTGGAATTCCTGTAGCACTGTTGCGTGGAGAGAGTCGGCACAGATCGGTGCGACTCTCGGATTTGGGGAAGTGTTCTTGGATCCTCAATCAGCGGGTGTGGGCAACAGGCAGGCGCGGCCAGCGACCCTTAGCACGGCGGTGCAGGGGGGTCTCCACAGCGGGGGCGGCGCGGCCTGAGGTGTCCGGGGATAGCGAAGCGGGGTCACAGGGCACGGACAGTGCAGCTGGATGACCCGGCGTAGATCACAGTCGTCGGACGGATTCCGGCGGGAGGGGTGACAGCGCGTTCAGCGCACTCCAGTGGCAGGCGGTGACAGGGGCGCAGGCAGCCTAGCCCGGGGACAGAGAGCGGCTCCGGACGGAGCGGGGCTCTCATGGGGTAAAGGCAGGCAAGCTCCTGAGTGTCACGGCCCAATGAGGGGCGATGAGGGGCGCAGTCTCTTTCCAGCGGGATGCACACACGGCTCGAATTGGAGGACGAGCAAAAGCACAGAGAACCCACTGGTCCTGGGGTTCAGTTCAGGGGGCAAGCTCAGATCAGGCCCTTGGAGAATGTTCAAGCACAAAGCAGCAAAGTCTTTTCAGCAAGTCTCTTCCTCTCCTTTCTCAGCAAGGCAAGCAGCAGGCCAGCTCCTCCAGCGTCTTCTTCTCCTTCTAGTCAGGCAGAGGTTCTTTGTGGTAAAACAGGATTCTGATTTCTTAGGAGCCAGGCTCCTACTTTTATACAGTGATTCTTTTGTTCTTTAGCGCCAGGGGGCCTGGGCCTGGCCCAGTCCAGTTCTGGAGCACTTTGTTATGGTGACTCTGCTCTTTCCTTTCAGCAGCAGGGCAGAGACATCAGCCGCCCCACAGGGGGCGGCGCCGGCTTTGTGGTGGCAGAGCACAGGTCTATTCAAGAGTCAAGGTGTACTCCTCCCACCCATCCTGGTGTCATCCCTCTACCCACCACCTGGCAGCCAACCTGTCTCTGGGGATTCCCCAACCCTGCTCCTTACTGTTGCTAGGCAGAACACACATACACAGCAGAGGCGGACTGAAATGGCCAGGTCAGTAAACACTAACTTTCTAAAAGTAGTATTTACAAACCCAGGATATTAAAATAAACTTGACTACAAGAAGTATTTTATTATTCTGAGTTCAGGCATACTAAACTTGACATTCTACCATGCTCTATGAGTCCACTGGGGTCACAGCGTGTAGTGACTCCAGCAGCCCATTCTGGCCTATGGAGAGCAGGTAGCCTTCAATAGTGAAAAACGAAAATGGCTGTAATTCACTACTAAGACATGCCACACACATCAGGGCATGTCCTACCTTATGCCTACAATGCACCCTGCCCTTGGGCCTACCAGAGGGGTGGCTAATATGTAGGTAAGGGAAGGTTTAGGGACTGGCAAGTGGGGGCACTTGCGCAGTCAGCGGGACAGTCCCAGACCGCACGCAGGGTCTGCAGTGGCAGACCCTAGACACATTTTTCAAGGCCGCTTTCTGTGGGTGGCGCAACCAGCGCTGCAAGCCCACCAGCAGCATTGGCATTCACAAGCCCTGGCACCCCTGGTGCACTTTACTGGGGACTGACAGTAAATCCAATAAACCAATCATGAACATCAATTACAGGTACACTTTACCTAGGGAGCACTTGCACTGCGGCACGGATTAGCCGTGGCGCAGTGCCCTGAGCGGACAACACCAGCAAAACATCGAGGCACACCATCAAAAAAGTGGAAGGGAAACTCATGCCAAGGTGCCAGGTCTAACAGCTCTGCTGACCTTGTTCTGTTGCTCTAAAGCAGCACTGCTGACCTGGTTCTCTGGCTCTAGAGCAGCTCTGCTAACCTGGTTCTCTGGCTCTAAAGCAGATCTGCTGGCATGGTTCACTGGCTCTAAAATAGCTCTGATGACCTGGTTCTCTGCCTGTAGAGCAGCTCTGCTGTCCTGGTTCTTAGGCTCTAGAGCAGCTCTGCTGACCTGGTTCTCTGGCTCTACAACGGCTCTGCTGACCTGGTTCTCTGGCTCTAAAGCAGCTCTGCTGACCTGGTAGTTCTCTAGCTCTAAAACAGCTCTGCTGACCTGGTTCTGTGGCTCTAAAGACGCTCTCCTGACCTAGTTCTCTGGCTCTAGAGCAGCTCTGCTGACCTGGTTCTATGGCTGTAAAGAATCTCCTCTGTACTGGTTCTCTGGCTCTACAGCAGCTCTGCTGACCTTGTTCTCTGGCTCTAAAGCAGCTCTGCTGACCTGGTTCTCAAGCAGTTCTGCTGACCTGGTTCTCTGGCTCTAAAGCGGCTCTGCTTACCTGGTTCTCTGACTCTAAAGCAGCTCTGCTGACCTGGTTCTTAGGCTTTAGAGCAGCTCTGCTGACCTGGTTTCTATGGCTCTACAGCAGCTCTGCTGACCTGGTTCTCTGGCTCTAAAGCAGCTCTGCTGGCCTGGTTCTATTGCTTTAAAGCAGCTCTGCTGACCTGGTTCTATGGCTGTAAAGCTGCTCTGCAGACCTGGTTCTGTGGCTTTGAAACAGCTCTGCTGACATGGTTCTCTGGCTCTAGAGCAGGTCAGCTGACCTGGTTTTCTCCCTCTAAAGTAGCTCTGCTGACCTGGTTCTCTCTGGCGCTAAAGCAGCTCTGCTGACCTGGTTCTCTCCCTCTAAAGCAACTCTGCTGACCTGGTTCTCTGGCTCCACGGCAGCTCTGCTGACCTGGTTCTCTCCCTTTAAAGCAGCTCTGCTGACCTGGTTCTCTGGCTCTAAAGCAGATCTGCTGACCTGTTCTCTCCCACTAAAGCAGCTCTGCTGACCTGGTTCTCTGCCTCTAGAGCAGCTCTTCTGACCTGGTTCTTAGGCTCTACAGCAGCTCTGCTGACCTGGTGTCTATGGCTCTACAGCAGCTCTGCTGACCTGGTTCTCTGACTCTAGAGCAGCTCTGTTGACCTTGGTCTTAGGCTCTAGAGCAGCTCTGCTGACCTGGTTCTCTGGCTCTAAAGCAGCTCTGCTGACCTGGTTCTCTGGCTCTAAAGCAGCTCTGCTGACCTTGTTCTATGGCTCTAAAGCAGCTCTGCTGACCTGGTTCTCTAGCTTTGAAGCTGCTCTGCTGACCTGGTTCTCTGGCTCTAGAGCAGCTCTGCTGACCTGGTTCTCTCCCTCTAAAGCAGCTCTGCTGACCTGGTTCTCTTACTCTAAAGCAGCTCTGCTGACTTGGTTTCTCTGGCTCTAAAGCAGCTCTGCAGACCTAGTTTCTCTGGCTCTAGAGCAGTTCTGCTGACCTGTTTCTCTGGCTCTAAAGCAGATCTTCTGACCTGGTTCTATGGCTCTAAAGCAGCTCTGCTGACCTGGTTCTCTGGCTCTACAATGGCTCTGCTGACCTGGTTCTCTGGCTCTAGAGCAGCGCTGCTAACCTGGTTCTCTGGCTCTAAAGCAGATCTTCTGGCCTGGTTCTCTGGCTCAAAAGCAGCTCTGCTGACCTGGTTCTCTGGCTCTAGAACAGCTCTGCTGTCCTGAATATTAGGCTCTAGAGCAGCTCTGCTGACCTGGTTCTCTGGCTCTACAACGGCTCTGCTGACCTGGTTCTCTGGCTCTAAAGCAGCTCTGCTGACCTGATGTTTCTCTGGCTCTAAAACAGCTCTGCTGACCTGGTTCTCTGGCTCTGAAGCAGCTCTGCTGACCTGATGTTTCTCTGCATGTTTCTCTGGCTCTAAAACATCGCTCTGCTGACCTGGTTCTGTGGCTCTAAAGAAGCTCTGTTGACCTAGTTCTCTGGCTCTACAGCAGCTCTGATGACCTGGTTGTCTGGCTCTAAAGAGGCTCTGCTGACCTGGTTCTCTGGCTCTAGAGCAGCTCTGGTGACCTGGTTCTATGGCTGTAAAGAATCTCCTCTGACCTGGTTCTCTGGCTCTACAGCAGCTCTGCTGAACTAGTTCTCTGCCTCTAGAGCAGCTCTGCTGACCTGGTTCTTAGGCTCGAGAGCAGCTCTGCTGACCTGGTTCTCTGGCTCTAAAGCAGCTCTGCTGACCTGGTTCTCAAGCATTCTGCTGACCTGGTTCTCTGGCTCTAAAGCAGCTCTGCTGACCTGGTTCTATGGCTGTAAAGCGGCTCTGCTGACATGGTTCTCTGGCTCTAAAGCAGCTCTGCTGACCTTGTTCTCTGGCTGTAGAGCAGCCCTGCTGGCCTGGTTCTTACGCTTTAGAGCAGCTCTGCTGACTTGGTTCTCTAACTCTATAACAACTCTGCTGACCTCGTTCTCTGCCTTTAGAGCAGCTCTGCTGACCTGGTTTCTATGGCTCTAAAGCAGCTCTCCTGACCTGTTTCTCTGACTCTAAAGCTGGAAAAGGTGACCACTGGATGAGCACTACGGCGCTTGTAGCGTGCTTCAGCAGTAGCCTGAAGCCTTACTCCTGGATATTTTAAAACTTCCTGCGTGTTGTACTTTGTTTGTTTTATTTGTTTGTTTTATTTAATTGTTCCTGGTTTTAATTGTTCCTATTCTTCTCTCGGCCCACACTTGCACTGTAAAAGTTAACGAACTCACCGCTGTTTAGCGGGTCCGGGCTCACGGGGCTGATTCGTTTCTTGAGCGCCATCTTGGAGCGGGAAGGGACGCTCTTGCCACCATTCCCGAGCGCTCTAGTGCTCGATTGTGGGTTTAGCCTATTTAGACGCTCATTCCTAGCGCAGCGGTGACGCGCAGCGGAAGCGCCCTCTCTGCGCCTGAGTCGCGCCAGAGTCCTGCCCGTCTGCGCTCGTCAGCGCTAAGGCAGGGCTAGGGCAGGACTCTCGGGAGGTCGGCTATGCTTGCGGCTAATTACCTACTTAGTTTCCGGAACAGGGTGAGTGGATGTGCGCATGGGTCCCTTGACCCTCTCTCCGGCCCTGTTCAGTGCTCTCAGTGTAGGTTTGAGCTCTCACTGTCTCTGCCTATTAGGGCTTTACAGCCTCTACCAAGTGTTGCTATTACAGCAGACCGTTCTGCGGTCTCTCACCGGCAAATTACTTTTAAAATATTTCATTTGAATGTGAGATCGTTGGTCTGCCATTATTTAGATGTCTTTACTCTACTTACAGATGAAAGACCAGATATATTTTTCTTAACGGAAACTTGGCTCCATGACAACGCCACGGCGGCGATAAATCTTGCCTTACCTACGGATTATACTATGCACACCTTACATCGTAATTCGAGAGGCGGCGGGATTGCGGCCGTGGTTAAGACATGTTATCCTTGTTCATGGAAGGCCATAGGTATAGCGGGTTGTGAAAGCGCCCACTTCGCAATCTCGATGACCCCTCAATTTACCTTCTCTGGTCTGGTTATCTACAGACCGCCCGGTCCTGATGATGCCTTTCGAACTGCTCTTCCAGAGATGGTCTCCTCTCTAGCCCTTAGATCAGCAAATTTTAACATAATAGGTGATCTTAATCTCCACATGGATGTTCTTCAATCCTCTGCGGTGAGTAGTTTTCTTGCAGATCTTGAGGCGTTAGGATTATATCAGCAAATTAATTGTCAGACCCACGTTGGGGGTCACATTCTGGACCCCTTTCTGATGAATCTGGATAATGTGAAAGTATTGCCGCCTAAACCTATGGTTTGGACCGACCACTACCTGGTCGAAATTCGGATCACTCCGAATGTTTTCCCTTTTAAAAGTACTACACCCGCCGTTTTTAGACGTCCTTGGAGGAATATGAATCTGGAAGATTTCCATCAGCTTCTGTTACAACATCCTCCAGAACACCTTACAGATGTCGCCTCTGGGTATGACCACTTCTGCGAGTGGTTGACCCAAGCATTAGACACCTTAATACCAGCGGGTTGGAGTAAGATCCGGCCGGGCCATTCAAGCCCTTGGTATGACGACTCCCTTAGGCTCCTTAAGGTCGCCTGTAAAAGGGAAGAAAGAGCTTGGCGCAAGGCATACGATCCCATCCTTAAACAGAAATATCAGGCCAGAATTAAGCTGTATCACCGAGCTATTTGTAAAGCACGAGCCTCATTTTATTCCCTAGAATTTAAGAATAGTGCTAACCCAACTAAACTAATCTTTAAGGTTTTTAAAGATTTGACCAATATGAAAACCGCAGTGAGGGGGAATGGCTCTCTGGCCCACTGTGAAGAGTTAGCATCTTTTTTTGTGAAGAAAGTGGATGCGATCTACAGATCTTTTCCCTCTCCTATCACATCTAATAACAATGTCGGATTTATGCATGTCATCCCCAGTCCATTGTTAGTCCTTCCCGGGCCATCTCAGGAAGAGTTTGAATCTTTAGTTGTGAAAGTTAAATCTGGCTCTCCGGCGGACCCTTTGAGACCTGCACAATTCAGGGAATCTGCCGAGATCTGTTTCCCGCTTCTTCATAATCTCATCAGGTTATCTTTTACATCTGGGACGGTACCCATAAAATGGAAGCAAGCCATGGTTATGCCGATATTAAAAAAGTCTATTCTAGATCCAACAAAACCAGAACATTATCGGCCCATTTCTCTGCTTCCATGGATTTCTAAGATTGATGAGGCTCATGCCAATAATATTTTATCTGGTCACCTTCTAAATACAGGCATTCTTCATCCCTCCCAGAATGGCTTTCGAGCAGGCCATAGCACAGAGACAGCTCTGTTGGCTATGGTTGAGCACCTGTGGAGGATGCTAGACTCTGGACAGACGGCGGCACTGATCCTTTTGGATCTCAGTGCCGCCTTTGATACTGTCTCCCACCCGATTTTGCTCCAACGGTTAAGAGAAGCCGGAGTGGAGGGTACAGCTCTAGATTGGTTTCGCTCATTTTTGGCTGAGCGCACTTTTAAAGTGTTCACACCTCCCTATGAGTCTACCCCCCGCCACATCTCCCAAGGAGTTCCGCAGGGTTCGGCACTTAGCCCGACCCTGTTTAACTTGTACGTGCAACCACTGACGGTGGTCGCCAATAAATGGGGCCTCACTATGGTGTCCTATGCTGATGACACCCAGTTAGCGGTTGCACTAAACGGGAATACTGCGTTGGATGCCTCCAATTTTCAGAGGGCCCTTAAGGAGGTAGCAAGCTGGATGACAGATAACCATCTCCAACTTAATGCTACTAAAACTGAAGTTTTAGTCCTGGGCAAAGAGGCTCATCTTTGGGGAGACGGATTGTGGCCATCAGAGCTTGGCCAAGCCCCTATCCCGGTGACACAGGTAAAGAACCTTGGGGTCTGGCTTGATGCCAATCTCTCATTCACCCCTCATACAAAAAAGGTCGCTGGTACTTGCTTTGGTGCCCTTCAAAGTCTTAGGCCCATCTTCAAATTTTTCGATGCCCCCACTAGCAATGATTCTTTCCAGATTGGATTACGCCAGTGCACTTCTATTGGGCACCAACCAAGCAGAGCTTACACGCCTTCAGCGTGTGCAAAATATGGCTGCCAGAATGTTGGTCGGATTGCCCAAGTTCTGTTCAGCTAGGCGTTCCATTCTGGACCTTCATTGGCTGCCCGTTGGGCAAAGGATAAAGTTCAAGGCATTGTGCCTGGTTTTTAAAATTTTGAAGTTTGCTTCTCCTCCTATTTTAGCTCAGACCATCTCTTATTACACCCCTGCAAGAGCATTACGATCAACGGGTCAATTTCTGGCTAATGTCCCTCGTTTCAAAAAAGCTAGAGTGGGCGGTCGCTCATTTGGTGTTTTGGCAGCAAGCCTTTGGAACACACTGCCTGTTAGTATTCGCTCTATTCCTGTTTGTTGCCTTTCAGAAAGGCTGTGAAAACATTTCTGTTTCCTTCGGCTTAATGGTTGCGGCTGGTTACCTCGTGTCTGGTGTTATGTTACCCGATCCTTTATAGCGCCGGGACGCCACTTGGCTGTGGCATCTGTGCGCTTTATAAATACAAATAACATAACATAACATAACATAAAGCAACTCTGCTGACCTGGTTCTCTCCCTCTAAAGCAGCTCTGCTGACCTGGTTCTCTGGCTCTAAAGCAGCTCTGCTGACCTGGTTCTCTGGCTCTACGGCAGCTCTGCTGACCTTGTTCTCTCCCTCTAAAGCAGCTCTGCTGACCTGTTTCTCTGGCTCTAAAGCAGCTCTGCTGACCTGGTTCTTAGGCTCTAGAGCAGCTGTGCTGACCTGGTTCTCTCCCTCTAAAGCAGCTCTGCTGACCTGGTTCTCTAGATCTACGGCAGCTCTGCTGACCTTGTTCTCTGCCTCTAGAGCAGCTCTGCAGACCTGGTTCTTAGGCTCTAGAGCAGCTGTGCTGACCTCGTTTCTATGGGTCTCCAGCAGCTCTGATGACCTGGTTGTCTGGCTCTAAAGAGGCTCTGCTGACCTGGTTCTCTGGCTCTAGAGCAGCTCTGCTGACCTGGTTCTATGGCTGTAAAGAATCTCCTCTGACCTGGTTCTCTGGCTCTACAGCAGCTCTGCTGAACTGGTTCTCTGCCTCTAGAGCAGCTCTGCTGACCTGTTTCTCTGACTCTTAAGCAAACTCTGCTGACCTGGTTCTCTCCCTCTAAAGCGGCTCTGCTGACCTGGTTCTCTGGCTCTAAAGCAGCTCTGCTGACCTGGTTCTCCCCCTCTAAAGCAGCTCTGCTGACCTGGTTCTCTCCCTCTAAAGCAGCTCTGCTGACCTGGTTCTCTGGATCTACGGCAGCTCTGCTGACCTTGTTCTCCGCCTCTAGAGCAGCTCTACTGACCTGGTTCTTAGGCTCTAGAGCAGCTGTGCTGACCTGGCTTCTATGGCTCTACAGCAGCTCTGCTGACCTGGTTCTCTGACTCTAGAGCAGATCTGTTGACCTGGGTCTTAGGCTCTAGAGCAGCTCTGCTGACCTGGTTCTCTGGCTCTAAAGCAGCTCTGCTGACCTGGTTCTCTGGCTCTAAAGCAGCTCTGCTGACCTGGTTCTATGGCTCTAAAGCAGCTCTGCTGACCTGGTTCTCTAGCTCTAGAGCAGCTCTTCTGATGTGGTTCTCTGGCTGTAGAGGAGCCCTGCTGGCCTGGTTCTCTGGCTCTACAACGGCTCTGCTGATCTGGTTCTCTGGCTCTAAAGCAGCTCTGCTGACCTGATGTTTCTCTGGCTCTAAAACAGCTCTGCTGACCTGGTCCTCTGGCTCTGAAGCAGCTATGCTGACCTGATGTTTCTCTGCATGTTTCTCTGGCTCTAAAACATCGCTCTGCTGACCTGGTTCTGTGGCTCTAAAGAAGCTCTGTTGACCTAGTTCTCTGGCTCTACAGCAGCTCTGATGACCTGGTTGTCTGGCTCTAAAGAGGCTCTGCTGAGCTGGTTCTCTGGCTCTAGAGCAGCTCTGGTGACCTGGTTCTATGGCTGTAAAGAATCTCCTCTGACCTGGTTCTCTGGCTCTACAGCAGCTCTGCTGAACTGGTTCTCTGCCTCTAGAGCAGCTCTGCTGACCTGGTTCTTAGGCTCGAGAGCAGCTCTGCTGACCTGGTTCTCTGGCTCTAAATCAGCTCTGCTGACCTGGTTCTCAAGCATTCTGCTGACCTGGTTCTCTGGCTCTAAAGCAGCTCTGCTGACCTGGTTCTATGGCTGTAAAGCGGCTCTGCTGACAAGGTTCTCTGGCTCTAAAGCAGCTCTGCTGACCTTGTTCTCTGGCTGTAGAGCAGCCCTGCTGGCCTGGTTCTTAGGCTTTAGAGCAGCTCTGCTGACTCGGTTCTCTGGCTCTATAACAACTCTGCTGACCTGGTTCTCTGCCTTTAGAGCAGCTCTGCTGACCTGGTTTCTATGGCTCTAAAGCAGCTCTGCTGACCTGTTTCTCTGACTCTAAAGCTGGAAAAGGTGACCACTGGACGAGCACTACGGCGCTTGTAGCGTGCTTCAGCAGTAGCCTGAAGCCTTACTCTTGGATATTTTAAAACTTCCTGCGTGTTGTACTTTGTTTGTTTTATTTGTTTGTTTTATTTAATTTTTCCTGGTTTTAATTGTTTCTATTCTTCTCTCGGCCCACACTTGCACTGTAAAAGTTAACGAACTCACCGCTGTTTAGCGGGTCCGGGCTCACAGGGCTGATTCGTTTCTTGAGCGCCATCTTGGAGCGGGAAGGGACGCTCTTGCCACCATTCCCGAGCGCTCTAGTGCTCGATTGTGGGTTTAGCCTATATTAGACGCTCATTCCTAGCGCAGCGGTGACGCGCAGCGGAAGCGCCCTCTCTGCGCCTGAGTCGCGCCAGAGTCCTGCCCGTCTGCGCTCGTCAGCGCTAAGGCAGGGCTAGGGCAGGACTCTCGGGAGGTCGGCTATGCTTGCGGCTAATTACCTACTTAGTTTCCGGAACAGGGTGAGTGGATGTGCGCATGGGGCCCTTGACCCTCTCTCCGGCCCTGTTCAGTGCTCTCAGTGTAGGTTTGAGCTCCCACTGTCTCTGCCTATTAGGGCTTTACAGCCTCTACCAAGTGTTGCTAATACAGCAGACCGTTCTGCGGTCTCTCACCGGCAAATTACTTTTAAAATATTTCATTTGAATGTGAGATCGTTGGTCTGCCATTATTTAGATGTCTTTACTCTACTTACAGATGAAAGACCAGATATATTTTTCTTAACGGAAACTTGGCTACATGACAACGCCACGGCGGCGATAAATCTTGCCTTACCTACGGATTATACTATGCACACCTTACATCGTAATTCGAGAGGTGGTGGGATTGCGGCCGTGGTTAAGACATGTTATCCTTGTTCATGGAAGGCCATCGGTATAGCGGGTTGTGAAAGCGCCCACTTCGCAATCTCGATGACCCCTCAATTTTCCTTCTCTGGTCTGGTTATCTACAGACCGCCCGGTCCTGATGATGCCTTTCGAACTGCTCTTCCAGAGATGGTCTCCTCTCTAGCCCTTAGATCAGCAAATTTTAACATAATAGGTGATCTTAATCTCCACATGGATGTTCTTCAATCCTCTGCGGTGAGTAGTTTTCTTGCAGATCTTGAGGCATTAGGATTATATCAGCAAATTAATTGTCAGAACCACGTTGGGGGTCACATTCTGGACCCCTTTCTGATGAATCTGGATAATGTGAAACTATTGCAGCCTAAACCTATGGTTTGGACCGACCACTACCTGGTCGAAATTCGGATCACTCCGAATGTTTTCCCTTTTAAAAGTACTACACCCGCCGTTTTTAGACGTCCTTGGAGGAATATGAATCTGGAAGATTTCCATCAGCTTCTGTTACAACATCCTCCAGAACACCTTACAGATGTCGCCTCTGGGTATGACCACTTTTGCGAGTGGTTGACCCAAGCATTAGACACCTTAATACCAGCGGGTTGGAGTAAGATCCGGCCGGGCCATTCAAGCCCTTGGAATGACGACTCCCTTAGGCTCCTTAAGGTCGCCTGTAAAAGGGCAGAAAGAGCTTGGCGCAAGGCATACGATCCCATCCTTAAACAGAAATATCAGGCCAGCATTAAGCTGTATCACCAAGCTATTTGTAAAGCACGAGCCTCATTTTATTCCCTAGAATTTAAGAATAGTGCTAACCCAACTAAACTAATCTTTAAGGTTTTTAAAGATATGACCAATATGAAAACCGCAGTGATGGGGAATGGCTCTCTGGCCCACTGTGAAGAGTTAGCATCTTTTTTTGTGGAGAAAGTGGATGCGATCTACAGATCTTTTCCCTCTCCTATCACATCTAATAACAATGTCGGATTTATGCATGTCATCCCCAGTCCATTGTTAGTGCTTCCCGGGCCATCTCAGGAAGAGTTTGAATCTTTAGTTGTGAAAGTTAAATCGGGCTCTCCGGCGGACCCTTTGAGACCTGCACAATTCAGGGAATCTGCCGAGATCTGTTTCCCGCTTCTTCATAATCTCATCAGGTTATCTTTTACATCTGGGACGGTACCCATAAAATGGAAGCAAGCCATGGTTATGCCGATATTAAAAAAGTCTATTCTAGATCCAACAAAACCAGAACATTATCGGCCCATTTCTCTGCTTCCATGGATTTCTAAGATTGCTGAGGCTCATGCCAATAATATTTTATCTGGTCACCTTCTAAATACAGGCATTCTTCATCCCTCCCAGAATGGCTTTCGAGCAGGCCATAGCACAGAGACAGCTCTGTTGGCTATGGTTGAGCACCTGCGGAGGATGCTAGACTCTGGACAGACGGCGGCACTGATCCTTTTGGATCTCAGTGCCGCCTTTGATACTGTCTCCCACCCGATTTTGCTCCAACGGTTAAACGAAGGCGGAGTGGAGGGTACAGCTCTAGATTGGTTTCGCTCATTTTTGGCTGAGCGCACTTTTAAAGTGTTCACACCTCCCTATGAGTCTACCCCCCGCCACATCTCCCAAGGAGTTCCGCAGGGTTCGGCACTTAGCCCGACCCTGTTTAACTTGTACGTGCAACCACTGACGGTGGTCGCCAATAAATGGGGCCTCACTATGGTGTCCTATGCTGATGACACCCATTTAGCGGTTGCACTAAACGGGAATACTGCGTTGGATGCCTCCAATTTTCAGAGGGCCCTTAAGCAGGTGGCAAGCTGGATGACAGATAACCATCTCCAACTTAATGCTACTAAAACTGAAGTTTTAGTCCTGGGCAAAGAGGCTCATCTTTGGGGAGACGGATTGTGGCCATCAGAGCTTGGCCAAGCCCCTATCCCGGTGACACAGGTAAAGAACCTTGGGGTCTGGCTTGATGCCAATCTCTCATTCACCCCTCATACAAAAAAGGTCGCTGGTACTTGCTTTGGTGCCCTTCAAAGTCTTAGGCCCATCTTCAAATTTTTCGATGCCCCCACTAGGCAACTTATAGTCGAAGCAATGATTCTTTCCAGATTGGATTACGCCAGTGCACTTATATTGGGCACCAACCAAGCAGAGCTTACACGCCTTCAGCGTGTGCAAAATGCAGCTGCCAGAATGTTGGTCGGATTGCCCAAGTTCTGTTCAGCTAGGCGTTCCATTCTGGACCTTCATTGGCTGCCCGTTGGGCAGAGGATAAAGTTCAAGGCATTGTGTCTGGTTTTTAAAATTTTGAAGTTTGCTTCTCCTCCTATTTTAGCTCAGACCATCTCTTATTACACCCCTGCAAGAGCATTACGATCAACGGGTCAATTTCTGGCTAATGTCCCTCGTTTCAAAAAAGCTAGAGTGGGCGGTCGCTCATTTGGTGTTTTGGCAGCAAGCCTTTGGAACACACTGCCTGTTAGTATTCGCTCTATTCCTGATTTGTTGCCTTTCAGAAAGGCTGTGAAAACATTTCTGTTTCCTTCGGCTTAATGGTTGCGGCTGGTTACCACGTGTCTGGTGTTATGTTACCCGATCCTTTATAGCGCCGGGACGCCACTTGGCTGTGGCATTTGTGCGCTTAATAAATACAAATAACATAACATAACATAACATAAAGCAACTCTGCTGACCTGGTTCTCTCCCTCTAAAGCAGCTCTGCTGACCTGGTTCTCTGGCTCTAAAGCAGCTCTGCTGACCTGGTTCTCTGGCTCTACGGCAGCTCTGCTGACCTTGTTCTCTCCCTCTAAAGCAGCTCTGCTGACCTGTTTCTCTGGCTCTAAAGCAGCTCTGCTGACCTGGCTCTTAGGCTCTAGAGCAGCTGTGCTGACCTGGTTCTCTCCATCTAAAGCAGCTCTGCTGACCTGGTTCTCTAGATCTACGGCAGCTCTGCTGACCTTGTTCTCTGCCTCTAGAGCAGCTCTGCTGACCTGGTTCTTAGGCTCTAGAGCAGCTGTGCTGACCTCGTTTCTATGGCTCTACAGCAGCTCTGATGACCTGGTTGTCTGGCTCTAAAGAGGCTCTGCTGACCTGGTTCTCTGGCTCTAGAGCAGCTCTGCTGACCTGGTTCTATGGCTGTAAAGAATCTCCTCTGACCTGGTTCTCTGGCTCTACAGCAGCTCTGCTGAACTGGTTCTCTGCCTCTAGAGCAGCTCTGCTGACCTGGTTCTTAGGCTCGAGAGCAGCTCTGCTGACCTGGTTCTCTGGCTCTAAAGCAGCTCTGCTGACCTGGTTCTCAAGCATTCTGCTGACCTGGTTCTCTGGCTCTAAAGCGGCTCTGCGTACCTGGTTCTCTGACTCTAAAGCAGCTCTGCTGACCTGGTTCTATGGCTGTAAAGCAGCTCTGCTGACATGGTTCTCTGGCTCTAAAGCAGCTCTGCTGACCTTGTTCTCTGGCTGTAGAGCAGCCCTGCTGGCCTGGTTCTTTGGCTCTAGAGCAGCTCTGCTGACTTGGTTCTCTGGCTCTATAACGACTCTGCTGACCTGGTTCTCTGCCTTTAGAGCAGCTCTGCTGACCTGTTTCTCTGACTCTTAAGCAAACTCTGCTGACCTGGTTCTCTCCCTCTAAAGCGGCTCTGCTGACCTGGTTCTCTGGCTCTAAAGCAGCTCTGCTGACCTGGCTCTCCCCCTCTAAAGCAGCTCTGCTGACCTGGTTCTCTCCCTCTAAAGCAGCTCTGCTGACCTGGTTCTCTGGATCTACGGCAGCTCTGCTGACCTTGTTCTCCGCCTCTAGAGCAGCTCTACTGACCTGGTTCTTAGGCTCTAGAGCAGCTGTGCTGACCTGGCTTCTATGGCTCTACAGCAGCTCTGCTGACCTGGTTCTCTGACTCTAGAGCAGCTCTGTTGACCTGGGTCTTAGGCTCTAGAGCAGCTCTGCTGACCTGGTTCTCTGGCTCTAAAGCAGCTCTGCTGACCTGGTTCTCTGGCTCTAAAGCAGCTCTGCTGACCTGGTTCTATGGCTCTAAAGCAGCTCTGCTGACCTGGTTCTCTAGCTCTAGAGCAGCTCTTCTGATGTGGTTCTCTGGCTCTAGAGCAGCTCTGCTGACCTGGTTTCTATGGTTCTAAAGCAGCTCTGCTGGCCTGGTTCTCTGACTCTAAAGCAACTCTGCTGACCTGGTTCTCTCACTCTAAAGCAGCTCTGCTGACATGGTTCTCTGGCTCTAAAGCAGCTCTGCTGACCTGGTTCTCTCCCTCTGAAGTAGCTCTGCTGACCTGGTTCTCTGGCTCTACGGCAGCTCTGCTGACATTATTCTCTGACTCTACAGCAGCTCTGCTAACCTGGTTTTTAGGCTCTAGAGCAGCTCTTCTGACCTGGTGTCTATGGCTCTACAGCAGCTCTGCTGACCTGGTTCTCTGACTCTAGAGCAGCTCTGTTGATCTGGGTCTTAGGCTCTAGAGCAGCTCTGCTGACCTGCTTCTCTGGCTCTAAAGCAGCTCTGCTGACCTGGTTCTCTGACTCTAAAGCAGCTCTGCTGACCTGGTTCTATGGCTCTAAAGTAGCTCTGCTGACCTGGTTCTCTTGCTTTGAAGCTGCTCTGCTGACCTTGTTCTCTGGCTCTAGAGCAGCTCTGCTGACCTGGTTCTCTCCCTCTAAAGCAGCTCTGCTGACCTGGTTCTCTGACTCTAAAGCAGCTCTGCTGACTTGGTTTCACTGGCTCTAAAGCAGCTCTGCAGACCTAGTTTCTCTGGCTCTAGAACAGCTCTGCTGACCTGTTTCTCTGGCTCTAAAGCAGATCTTCTGACCTGGTTCTATGGCTCTAAAGCAGCTCTGCTGACCTGGTTCTATGGCTCTACAATGGCTCTGCTGACCTGGTTCTGTTGCCTAAAGCAGCTCTGCTGACCTGGTTCTCTGGCTCTAGAGCAGCGCTGCTAACATGGTTCTCTGGCTAAAAAGCAGATCTTCTGGCCTGGTTCTATGGCTCAAAAGCAGCTCTGCTGACCTGGTTCTCTGGCTCTAGAGCAGCTCTGCTGTCCTGAATCTTAGGCTCTAGAGCAGCTCTGCTGGCCTGGTTCTCTGGCTCTACAACGGCTCTGCTGACCCAGTTCTCTGGCTCTAAAGCAGCTCTGCTGACCTGGTTCTGTGGCTCTAAAGAAGCTCTGCTGACCTTGTTCTCTGGCTTTACAGCAGCTCTGCTGACCTGGTTCTCTGGCTCTGAAGCAGCTCTGCTGACCTGATGTTTCTCTGGCTCTAAAACATCGCTCTGCTGACCTGGTTCTGTGGCTCTAAAGAAGCTCTGCTGACCTGGTTCTATGGCTCTAAAGTAGCTCTGCTGACCTGGTTCTCTGGCTTTGAAGCTGCTCTGCTGACCTGGTTCTCTGGCTCTAGAGCAGCTCTGCTGACCTGGTTCTCTCCCCCTAAAGCAGCTCTGCTGACCTGGTTCTCTGACTCTAAAGCAGCTCTGCTGACTTGGTTTCACTGGCTCTAAAGCAGCTCTGCAGACCTAGTTTCTCTGGCTCTAGAGCAGCTCTGCTGACCTGTTTCTCTGGCTCTAAAGCAGATCTTCTGACCTGGTTCTATGGCTCTAAAGCAGCTCTGCTGACCTGGTTCTCTGGCTCTACAATGGCTCTGCTGACCTGGTTCTGTTGCCTAAAGCAGCTCTGCTGACCTGGTTCTCTGGCTCTAGAGCAGCGCTGCTAACATGGTTCTCTGGCTCAAAAGCAGATCTTCTGGCCTGGTTCTATGGCTCAAAAGCAGCTCTGCTGACCTGGTTCTCTGGATCTAGAGCAGCTCTGCTGTCCTGAATCTTAGGCTCTAGAGCAGCTCTGCTGGCCTGGTTCTCTGGCTCTACAACGGCTCCGCTGACCCGGTTCTCTGGCTCTAAAGCAGCTCTGCTGACCTGGTTCTGTGGCTCTAAAGAAGCTCTGCTGACCTTGTTCTCTGGCTTTACAGCAGCTCTGCTGACCTGGTTCTCTGGCTCTGAAGCAGCTCTGCTGACCTGATGTTTCTCTGGCTCTAAAACATCGCTCTGCTGACCTGGTTCTGTGGCTCTAAAGAAGCTCTGCTGACCTAGTTCTCTGGCTCTACAGCAGCTCTGATGACCTGGTTGTCTGGCTCTAAAGAGGCTCTGCTGACCTGGTTCTCTGGCTCTAGAGCAGCTCTGCTGACCTGGTTCTATGGCTGTAAAGAATCTCCTCTGACCTGGTTCTCTGGCTCTACAGCAGCTCTGCTGAACTGGTTCTCTGCCTCTAGAGCAGCTCTGCTGACCTGGTTCTTAGGCTCGAGAGCAGCTCTGCTGACCTGGTTCTCTGGCTCTAAGGCAGCTCTGCTGACCTGTTTCTCAAGCATTCTGCTGACCTGGTTCTCTGGCTCTAAAGCAGCTCTGCTTACCTGGTTCTCTGACTCTAAAGCAGCTCTGCTGACCTGGTTCTATGGCTGTGAAGCGGCTCTGCTGACATGGTTCTCTGGCTCTAAAGCAGCTCTGCTGACCTTGTTCTCTGGCTGAAGAGCAGCCCTGCTGGCCTGGTTCTTAGGCTGTAGAGCAGCTCTGCTGACTTGGTTCTCTGGCTCTATAACAACTCTGCTGACCTGGTTCTCTGCCTTTAGAGCAGCTCTGCTGACCTGGTTCTCTGGCTCTAAAGCAGATCTTCTGGCCTGGTTCTATGGCTCAAAAGCAGCTCTGCTTAACTGGTTCTCTGGCTCTAGAGCAGCTCTGCTGTCCTGAATCTTAGGCTTTAGAGCAGCTCTGCTGGCCTGGTTCTCTGGCTCTACAACGGCTCTGCTGACCCGGTTCTCTGGCTCTAAAGCAGCTCTGCTGACCTGCTTATGTGGCTCTAAAGAAGCTCTGCTGACCTTGTTCTCTGGCTTTACAGCAGCTCTGCTGACCTGGTTCTCTGGCTCTGAAGCAGCTCTGCTGACCTGATGTTTCTCTGGCTCTAAAACATCGCTCTGCTGACCTGGTTCTGTTGCTCTAAAGAAGCTCTGCTGACCTAGTTCTCTGGCTCTACAGCAGCTCTGATGACCTGGTTGTCTGGCTCTAAAGAGGCTCTGCTGACCTGGTTCTCTGGCTCTAGAGCAGCTCTGCTGACCTGGTTCTATGGCTGTAAAGAATCTCCTCTGACCTGGTTCTCTGGCTCTACAGCAGCTCTGCTGAACTGGTTCTCTGCCTCTAGAGAAGCTCTGCTGACCTGGTTCTTAGGCTCGAGAGAAGCTCTGCTGACCTGGTTCTCTGGCTCTAAGGCAGCTCTGCTGACCTGGTTCTCAAGCATTCTGCTGACCTGGTTCTCTGGCTCTAAAGCGGCTCTGCTTACCTGGTTGTCTGACTCTAAAGCAGCTCTGCTGACCTGGTTCTATGGCTGTAAAGCGGCTCTGCTGGCATGGTTCTCTGGCTCTAAAGCAGCTCTGCTGACCTTGTTCTCTGGCTGTAGAGCAGCCCTGCTGGCCTGGTTCTTAGGCTCTAGAGCAGCTCTGCTGACTTGGTTCTCTGGCTCTATAACGACTCTGCTGACCTGGTTCTCTGCCTTTAGAGCAGCTCTGCTGACCTGGTTTCTATGGCTCTAAAGCAGCTCTGCTGACCTGTTTCTCTGACTCTTAAGCAAACTCTGCTGACCTGGTTCTCTCCCTCTAAAGCAGCTCTGTTGACCTGGTTCTCTGGCTCTAAAGCAGCTCTGCTGACCTGGTTCTCCCCCTCTAAAGCAGCTCTGCTGACCTGGTTCTCTCCCTCTAAAGCAGCTCTGCTGACGTGGTTCTCTGGCTCTACGGCAGCTCTGCTGACCTTGTTCTCTGCCTCTAGAGCAACTCTGCTGACCTGGTTCTTAGGCTCTAGAGCAGCTGTGCTGATCTGGTTTCTATGGTTCCACGGCAGCTCTGCTGACCTGGTTCTCTGACTCTAGAGCAGCTCTGTTGACCTGGTTCTTTGGCTCTAGAGCAGCTCTGCTGATCTGGTTCTCTGGCTCTAAAGCAACTCTGCTGACCTGGTTCTCTGGCTCTAAAGCAGCTCTGCTGACCTGGTTCTATGGCTCTAAAGCAGCTCTGCTGACCTGGTTCTCTGGCTCTACAATGGCTCTGCTGACCTGGTTCTGTTGCTCTAAAGCAGCTCTGCTGACCTGGATTCTCTGGCTCTAAAGCAGCTCTGCTGACCTGGTTCTCTGGCTCTACAGCAGCTCTTCAGACCTGGTTCGGTGGCTCTAAAGCAGCTCTGCTGACCTGGTTCTCTGGCTCTACGGCAGCTATGCTGACCTTGTTCTCTGCCTCTAGAGCAGCTCTGCTGACCTGGTTCTTAGGCTCTAGAGCAGCTGTGCTGACCTGGTTTCTATGGCTCTACAGCAGCTCTGCTGACCTGGTTCTCTGACTCCAGAGCAGCTCTGTTGACCTGGGTCTTAGGCTCTAGAGCAGCTCTGCTGACCTGGTCTCTGGCTCTAAAGCAGCTCTGCTGACCTGGTTCTCTGGCTCTAAAGCAGCTCTGCTGACCTGGTTCTATGGCTCTAAAGCAGCTCTGCTGACCTGGTTCTCTGGCTCTAAAGCAGATCAGCTGGCATGGTTCACTGGCTCTAAAGCAGCTCTGCTGACCTGGTTCTCTGCCTGTAGAGCAGCTCTGCTGTCCTGGTTCTTAGGCTCTAGAGCAGCTCTGCTGACCTGGTTCTCTGGCTCTACAACGGCTCTGCTGACCTGGTTCTCTGGCTCTAAAGCAGCTCTGCTGACCTGGTGGTTCTCTGGCTCTAAAACAGCTCTGCTGACCTGGTTCTGTGGCTCTAAAGACGCTCTCCTGACCTAGTTCTCTGGCTCTACAGCAGCTCTGCTGACCTGGTTCTCTGGCTCTACAGCAGTTCTGATGACCTGGTTCTCTGGCTCTAAAGAGGCTCTGCTGACCTGGTTCTCTGGCTCTAGAGCAGCTCTGCTGACCTGGTTCTATGGCTGTAAAGAATCTCCTCTGAACTGGTTCTCTGGCTCTACAGCAGCGATGCTGAACTGTTTCTCTGCCTCTAGAGCAGCTCTGCAGATCTGGATCTTAGGCTCGAGAGCAGCTCTGCTGACCTTGTTCTCTGGCTCTAAAGCAGCTCTG
This sequence comes from Triturus cristatus, assembly GCF_964204655.1. NCBI lineage: Eukaryota > Metazoa > Chordata > Amphibia > Caudata > Salamandridae > Triturus > Triturus cristatus. The sequence goes on from NC_140579.1 coordinate 1,163,651,637, forward strand.
CTGACCTGGTTCTCAAGCAGTTCTGCTGACCTGGTTCTCTGGCTCTAAAGCGGCTCTGCTTACCTGGTTCTATGGCTCTAAAGCAGCTCTGCTGACCTGGTTCTCTGGCTCTAAAGCAGCTCTGCTGACCTGGTTCTATGGCTCTAAAGCAGCTCTGCTGACCTGGTTCTCTGGCTTTGAAGCTGCTCTGCTGACCTTGTTCTATGGCTCTGAAGCAGCTCTGCTGACCTGGTTCTCTGGCTCTACAATGGCTCTGCTGACCTGGTTCTGTTGCTCTAAAGCAGCTCTGCTGACCTGGATTCTCTGGCTCTAAAGCAGCTCTGCTGACCTGGTTCTCTGGCTCTACAGCAGCTCTTCAGACCTGGTTCGGTGGCTCTAAAGCAGCTCTGCTGACCTGGTTCTCTGGCTCTACGGCAGCTATGCTGACCTTGTTCTCTGCCTCTAGAGCAGCTCTGCTGACCTGGTTCTTAGGCTCTAGAACAGCTGTGCTGACCTGGTTTCTATGGCTCTACAGCAGCTCTGCTGACCTGGTTCTCTGACTCTAGAGCAGCTCTGTTGACCTGGGTCTTAGGCTCTAGAGCAGCTCTGCTGACCTGGTCTCTGGCTCTAAAGCAGCTCTGCTGACCTGGTTCTATGGCTCTAAAGCAGCTCTGCTGACCTGGTTCTCTGGCTCTAAAGCAGATCAGCTGGCATGGTTCACTGGCTCTAAAGCAGCTCTGCTGACCTGGTTCTCTGCCTGTAGAGCAGCTCTGCTGTCCTGGTTCTTAGGCTCTAGAGCAGCTCTGCTGACCTGGTTCTCTGGCTCTACAACGGCTCTGCTGACCTGGTTCTCTGGCTCTAAAGCAGCTCTGCTGACCTGGTGGTTCTCTGGCTCTAAAACAGCTCTGCTGACCTGGTTCTGTGGCTCTAAAGACGCTCTCCTGACCTAGTTCTCTGGCTCTACAGCAGCTCTGCTGACCTGGTTCTCTGGCTCTACAGCAGTTCTGATGACCTGGTTCTCTGGCTCTAAAGAGGCTCTGCTGACCTGGTTCTCTGGCTCTAGAGCAGCTCTGCTGACCTGGTTCTATGGCTGTAAAGAATCTCCTCTGAACTGGTTCTCTGGCTCTACAGCAGCGATGCTGAACTGGTTCTCTGCCTCTAGAGCAGCTCTGCTGATCTGGATCTTAGGCTCGAGAGCAGCTCTGCTGACCTTGTTCTCTGGCTCCAAAGCAGCTCTGCTGACCTGGTTCTCAAGCAGTTCTGCTGACCTGGTTCTCTGGCTCTAAAGCGGCTCTGCTTACCTGGTTCTCTGACTCTAAAGCAGCTCTGCTGACCTGGTTCTTAGGCTTTAGAGCAGCTCTGCTGACCTGGTGTCTATGGCTCTACAGCAGCTCTGCTGAATTGGTTCTCTGACTCTAGAGCAGCTCTGTTGACCTGGGTCTTAGACTCTAGAGCAGCTCTGCTGACCTCGTTCTCTGGCTCTAAAGCAGCTCTGCTGACCTGGTTCTATGGCTCTAAAGCAGCTCTGCTGACTGGTTCTCTGGCTTTGAAGCTGCTCTGCTGACCTTGTTCGGTGGCTCTAAAGCAGCTCTGCTGACCTGGTTCTCTGGCTCTACAACGGCTCTGCTGACCTGGTTCTCTGGCTCTAAAGCAGCTCTGCTGACCTGGTGGTTCTCTGGCTCTAAAACAGCTCTGCTGACCTGGTTCTGTGGCTCTAAAGACGCTCTCCTGACCTAGTTCTCTGGCTCTACAGCAGCTCTGCTGACCTGGTTCTCTGGCTCTACAGCAGTTCTGATGACCTGGTTCTCTGGCTCTAAAGAGGCTCTGCTGACCTGGTTCTCTGGCTCTAGAGCAGCTCTGCTGACCTGGTTCTATGGCTGTAAAGAATCTCCTCTGAACTGGTTCTCTGGCTCTACAGCAGCGATGCTGAACTGTTTCTCTGCCTCTAGAGCAGCTCTGCAGATCTGGATCTTAGGCTCGAGAGCAGCTCTGCTGACCTTGTTCTCTGGCTCTAAAGCAGCTCTGCTGACCTGGTTCTCAAGCAGTTCTGCTGACCTGGTTCTCTGGCTCTAAAGCGGCTCTGCTTACCTGGTTCTATGGCTCTAAAGCAGCTCTGCTGACCTGGTTCTCTGGCTCTAAAGCAGCTCTGCTGACCTGGTTCTATGGCTCTAAAGCAGCTCTGCTGACCTGGTTCTCTGGCTTTGAAGCTGCTCTGCTGACCTTGTTCTATGGCTCTGAAGCAGCTCTGCTGACCTGGTTCTCTGGCTCTACAATGGCTCTGCTGACCTGGTTCTGTTGCTCTAAAGCAGCTCTGCTGACCTGGATTCTCTGGCTCTAAAGCAGCTCTGCTGACCTGGTTCTCTGGCTCTACAGCAGCTCTTCAGACCTGGTTCGGTGGCTCTAAAGCAGCTCTGCTGACCTGGTTCTCTGGCTCTACGGCAGCTATGCTGACCTTGTTCTCTGCCTCTAGAGCAGCTCTGCTGACCTGGTTCTTAGGCTCTAGAACAGCTGTGCTGACCTGGTTTCTATGGCTCTACAGCAGCTCTGCTGACCTGGTTCTCTGACTCTAGAGCAGCTCTGTTGACCTGGGTCTTAGGCTCTAGAGCAGCTCTGCTGACCTGGTCTCTGGCTCTAAAGCAGCTCTGCTGACCTGGTTCTATGGCTCTAAAGCAGCTCTGCTGACCTGGTTCTCTGGCTCTAAAGCAGATCAGCTGGCATGGTTCACTGGCTCTAAAGCAGCTCTGCTGACCTGGTTCTCTGCCTGTAGAGCAGCTCTGCTGTCCTGGTTCTTAGGCTCTAGAGCAGCTCTGCTGACCTGGTTCTCTGGCTCTACAACGGCTCTGCTGACCTGGTTCTCTGGCTCTAAAGCAGCTCTGCTGACCTGGTGGTTCTCTGGCTCTAAAACAGCTCTGCTGACCTGGTTCTGTGGCTCTAAAGACGCTCTCCTGACCTAGTTCTCTGGCTCTACAGCAGCTCTGCTGACCTGGTTCTCTGGCTCTACAGCAGTTCTGATGACCTGGTTCTCTGGCTCTAAAGAGGCTCTGCTGACCTGGTTCTCTGGCTCTAGAGCAGCTCTGCTGACCTGGTTCTATGGCTGTAAAGAATCTCCTCTGAACTGGTTCTCTGGCTCTACAGCAGCGATGCTGAACTGGTTCTCTGCCTCTAGAGCAGCTCTGCTGACCTGGATCTTAGGCTCGAGAGCAGCTCTGCTGACCTTGTTCTCTGGCTCTAAAGCAGCTCTGCTGACCTGGTTCTCAAGCAGTTCTGCTGACCTGGTTCTCTGGCTCTAAAGCGGCTCTGCTTACCTGGTTCTCTGACTCTAAAGCAGCTCTGCTGACCTTGTTCTTAGGCTTTAGAGCAGCTCTGCAGACCTGGTGTCTATGGCTCTACAGCAGCTCTGCTGAATTGGTTCTCTGACTCTAGAGCAGCTCTGTTGGCCTGGGTCTTAGGCTCTAGAGCAGCTCTGCTGACCTGGTACTCTGGCTCTAAAGCAGCTCTGCTGACCTGGTTCTATGGCTCTAAAGCAGCTCTGCTGACCTGGTTCTCTGGCTTTGAAGCTGCTCTGCTGACCTTGTTCTCTGGCTCTAGAGCAGCTCTGCTGACCTGGTTCTATCCCTCTAAAGCAGCTCTGCTGACCTGGTTCTCTGGCTCTAAAGCAGCTCTGCTGACTTGGTTTCTCTGGCTCTAAAGCAGCTCTGCATACCTAGTTTCTCTGGCTCTAGAGCAGCTCTGCTGACCTGTTTCTCTGGCTCTAAAGCAGCTCTTCTGACCTGGTTCTAGGCTCGAAAGTAGCTCTGCTGACCTGTTTCTCTGGCTCTACAGTGGCTCTGCTGACCTGGTTCTGTTGCTCTAAAGCAGCTCTGCAGTCCTGGTTCTCTGTCTCTAGAGCAGCTCTGCTGACCTGGTTCTATGGTTGTAAAGAATCTCCTCTGACCTGGTTCTCTGGCTCTACAGCAGCTCTGCTGAACTGGTTCTCTGCCTCTAGAGCAGCTCTGCTGACCTGGTTCTTAGGCTCGAGAGCAGCTCTTCTGACCTGGTTCTCTGGCTCTAAAGCAGCTCTGCTGACCTAGTTCTCAAGCAGTTCTGCTGACCTGGTTCTCTGGCTCTAAAGCGGCTCTGCTTACCTGGTTCTCTGACTCTAAAGCAGCTCTGCTGACCTGGTTCTATTGTTGTAAAGCGGCTCTTCTGACATGGTTCTCTGGCTCTAAGGCAGCTCTGCTGACCTTGTTCTCTGGCTGTAGAGCAGCCTTGCTGGCCTGGTTCTTAGGCTCTAGAGCAGCTCTGCTGACTTGGTTCTCTGGCTCTATAACGACTCTGCTGACCTGGTTCTCTGCCTTTAGAGCAGCTCTGCTGACCTGGTTTCTATGGCTCTAAAGCAGCTCTGATAACCTGTTTCTCTGACTCTAAAGCAACTCTGCTGACCTGGTTCTCAGGCTCTAAAGCAGTTCTGCTGACCTGGTTCTCCCCCTCTAAAGCAGCTCTGCTGACCTGGTTCTCTCCCTCTAAAGCAGCTATGCTGACCTGGTTCTCTGGCTCTACGGCAGCTCTGCTGACCTTGTTCTCTGCCTCTAGAGCAGCTCTGCTGACCTGGTTCTTAGGCTCTAGAGCAACTGTGCTGACCTGGTTTCTATGGCTCTACAGTAGCTCTGCTGACCTGGTTCTCTGACTCTAGAGCAGCTCTGTTGACCTGGGTCTTAGGCTCTAGTGCCGCTCTGCTGACCTGGTTCTCTGGCTCTAAAGCAGCTCTGCTGACCTGGTTCACTGGCTCTAAATCAGCGCTGCTGACCTGGTTCTATGGCTCTAAAGCAGCTCTGCTGACCAGGTTCTCTGGCTTTGAAGAATTTCTGCTGACCGGGTTCTCTGGCTCTAGAGCACCTTTGCTAACCTGGTTCTCTCCCTCTAAAGCAGCTCTGCTGACCTGGTTCTTTGGCTCTAAAGCAGCTCTGCTGACCTGGTTTCTCTGGCTCTAAAGCAGCTCTGCTGACCTGGTTCTCTGGCTCTAAAGCCCCTCTTCTGACCTGGTTCGGTGGCTCTAAAGCAGCTCTGCTGTCCTGGTTCTCTGGCTCTACAATGGCTCTGCTGACCTGGTTCTGTTGCTCTAAAGCAGCTCTGCTGACCTGGTTCTCTGGCTCTAGAGCAGCTCTGCTAACCTGGTTCTCTGGCTCTAAAGCAGATCTGCTGGCATGGTTCACTGGCTCTAAAGCAGCACTGCTGACCTGGTTCTCTGCCTCCAGAGCAGCTCTGCTGACCTGGTTCTTAGGCTCTAGAGCAGCTGTGCTGACCTGGTTTCTATGGCTCTACAGCAGCTCTGCTGACCTGGTTCACTGACTCTAGAGCAGCTCTGTTGACCTGGGTCTTAGGCTCTAGAGCAGCTCTGCTGACCTGGTTCTCTGGCTCTAAAGCAGCTCTGCTGACCTGGTTCTCTTGCTTTGAAGAAGCTCTGCTGACCGGGTTCTCTGGCTCTAGAGAAGCTCTGATGACCTGGTTCTCTCCCTCTAAAGCAGCTCTGCTGACCTGGTTCTCTGGCTCTAAAGCAGCTCTGCTGACCTGGTTTCTCTGGCTCTAAAGCAGCTCTGCTTACCTGGTTCTCTGGCTGTAAAGCAGCTCTTCTGACCTGGTTCTGTGGCTCTAAAGCAGCTTTGCTGACCTGGTTCTCTGGCTCTACAATGGCTCTGCTGACCTGGTTCTTAGGCTCTAGAGCAGCTGTGCTGACCTGGTTTCTATGGCTCTACAGCAGCTCTGCTGACCTGGTTCACTGACTCTAGAGCAGCTCTGTTGACCTGGGTCTTAGGCTCTAGAGCAGCTCTGCTGACCTGGTTCTCTGGCTCTAAAGCAGCTCTGCTGACCTGGTTCTCTTGCTTTGAAGAAGCTCTGCTGACCGGGTTCTCTGGCTCTAGAGAAGCTCTGCTGACCTGGTTCTCTCCCTCTAAAGCAGCTCTGTTGACCTGGTTCTCTGGCTCTAAAGCAGCTCTGCTGACCTGGTTTCTCTGGCTCTAAAGCAGCTCTGCTTACCTGGTTCTCTGGCTGTAAAGCAGCTCTTCTGACCTGGTTCGGTGGCTCTAAAGCAGCTTTGCTGACCTGGTTCTCTGGCTCTACAATGGCTCTGCTGACCTGGTTCTGGTGCTCTAAAGCAGCTCTGCTGACCTGGATCTCTGGCTCTAGAGCAGCTCTGCTAACCTGATGTTTCTCTGGCTTTAAAACAGCTCTGCTGAACTGGTTCTGTGGTTCTAAAAAAGCTCTGCTGACCTAGTTCTCTGGCTCTACAGCAGCTCTGCTGACCTGGTTCTCTGGCTCTAAAGCAGCTCTGCTGACCTCTTGTTTCTCTGGCTCTAAAACATCGCTCTGCTGACCTGGTTCTGTGGCTCTAAAGAAGCTCTGCTGACGTAGTTCTCTGGCTCTACAGTAGCTCTGATGACCCTATTCTCTGGCTCTAAAGAGGCTCTGATGACCTGGTTCTCTGGCTCTAGAGCAGCTCTGCTGACCTGTGTAGGAAGGTGGAATCTGACTATATGGTTTCCCCCACTTTTTTCCTGGTGTTTGAATGGTTTTTGACTAGTCTGGCTGGGATCCTGCTATCCAGAACCCCAGCCTATCTTCTTACTCCCTTAAATGATTGGTGTGCATATTAGATGCCCTAGTGATTGGATACTGTGGTACCTTATCAGCCCCTCTTATATGGTACCTTAGGTACCTAGGGCATTGGTACTTCACAGGCCTACCAGGGGCTGCAGCATGTATTATGCCACCCCTGGGAAGCACTCACAATCTGACACCACAGGCCTGCTACTGCAGCCTGTGTGAGGTAGTGTTAGCACTCCTCACTGAGGTATAGGTTCCTATATCTCACCATACACACACATATAAACCTATCAGTTACCCCTATGGTAGGCCCTATCAATCCCAAGGGCAGGGTGCATGGCTTACTATGTGAGGGGGTGCTCCTGCCTGAGCAGGGCCCCTCTGCAGCTGGCAGAGTCTATTCTCTGCTACTGTTTGTGGATGCGGTTAAACCATATACTCTTAAGTGCATTATATCCTCGCGGTAAATGCTAACTTTGGAATGACTGCATCAAAACATGTCGTGTTTGGTGTCAAACAACTTGGAATCCTACCCCCACACCAGTAACTGGTGTGGGAGTAGGATCCCACCCTTCTAGAGGGGACGACATGTACACCCTGTACTACACGGTAGAAATCATCTAGAGCCCTGGCATCACAAAATGGATGCCACCAGCACAGACACTGGGCTGCCCTCCTGCTGCTGACCGAAACTCGCAGTGGAGGGAGCTCAACAAAGGGTTTCCTGTCACAGGGAGGTGTCACCACCTCCCAGACAGGATTTAGTGTATTGGAGCTGGGTGGGTGCACTCTTAGAGTGCTTTGAAGTCCTGCACTGGGGGAGCAGTAGGCTCCTCTGTGCATATGCCAGCTCAAACCGGTTCAGGGGCTGCCTGCCCCTGTCCTGGCACGAAACTGGACAAAGGGAAGTGGGTGTAACCACCCACTACCCTGGCCCTCCTAGAGGAGTGGCCATAGAGCTAGTCCCTCCCATCTTATCAGTATAAGATACCACACATTGCCAATGCAATTTAGATTACACCTGGACGACGCTCAACGAAGAAGAATCCTGGCCCTTCAACTTTCTACTATCTTTAGAAGACCGAAGGATTTCCCTTGGAGTCAAGGAGTGACTCCCCTGCTTGGCAGACACCTAAAGGACTGAACAACAGTTGCAAACTTTACCGCTCCCGCCGGAGCCCGAAGTCCCTGCGTCCCATGAAGCTGATTTCCTGACCTCTCGTCGGCCATTTTGAGTCCCCAGCGAAGCTATGGCGTCTGGACCCCACGAGTGACGAGGTACAGCAATACCAGGGAACCGTGCACTAATTTCGAGTGCAAGCCTTGAACGACAAACTACAAACTTGTGCTTTGGACCACTTAATGTCCAAGTCCCTAGCAGGTCTGGAACCCAAGATCAGCAGCCTACCTCATCCCGAGTGACCGTGGGCTGCTCCTGAAGTTTCCCTGCGAAGGCGTCTTTGCGGTTGCTTGCCCGTTGGCTAGTAGCCTGCCCAAAGACTTTCTGAACTGCTCCAAGGGTTCCCCTGGTTGCTCTGGGCCTGCCCTCACTTACCTTTGCTGGGTAAGTCCATCGGACTTTGCTGGTCTGAACCATCCAAGATCTTTATTCTACACAAGACTTGCAGTTGCCAAGGTTTGTTGGCTCAGATCTGAGTGCCGACACCGCCATCAGCTGCAGACTTTGTAGGACCCTCTAAATCCAGCGGCTGGTCTTCCTCGATCTCTCCTGGACTACGTGGGCGAAGAGACAAAACACCATCAGCGACGTGAAGAGACTCGAATGTTGTGGTCATCTATCCTGAAGGCCACTGGTCACTGGCAAGTGACTCTGAACTCTGTCCCCTCAATTTCTAGGTCGCCTGCAACTCCAATCCATCGTTGGATTTCCACGGACACTTCACCCGACGACACAAGCAGCAAGACTTCAACGATTCCCATTGAAAACCGCATCGCGACCCGACACCAAACGACACCTGTGCACCCGGCTTCCCTGGGTGAGGTAACTCTGGCATTACGGTGCCCAAGTGTGCATTCGCTATCGAAGTACTTACCCTGTAAGTTGTTTGATTGTTGTCCATTCAGAAGTGCCCTAGAACTGTAAAATAATAACCGCAACATATTGCCATTGAAATCAATGAGAAACCCGCGTGTGTGTTTAGACACTGCACGCGTCCTCTGTGGGCTGATTACTTACCTGTAAATACTGCAGCAGTGAAGCCCCAGCGATTCCCAAGGCCCTAGGCCTCTTCAATTTGCAAGTCGAGTTGTTTATACCATTTTTTTAGTATATGGTCTGGTACGCCCCTAGGGCTCCAGCCATATTTGTGCTTAATTTATTGAGAACTGTTGATCTTTTGAATGTTTACCTGACTCTGATCTCATAAAGAGATTAGTAGAGTATATTTAGTAATAAATACATATATATTTGATATATATACCTGTGTGGTGTCTTTTCATTTGGTAATTCAAGAGATTATAAGGTAAAACAAGCTGCTTTACATTCCTCAGAGACTTAGCCTGAAGGCTGCTCTCCACAGACACCACTAGGATAGCTTTCTTTAAAAGGTTGTCTTTAAACCTATCTACCAAGAGTCAAATTGGACTGGTGCAAGGTGGCCACTATAACTAGTGACCAGCATATGCCAGGCCAACTTCTCACATTGGTGGGCAGCGTGTGGGATTCCAGCTTGCCATTGTTTTACCAGAAAATCTCTATTTGAATTACTAACTGAAAACCACTTAAGGTACTCAAGGTACATATAAAGTCAAGCTAGTATCAATAAGTTCTACTGAACTTAGAGCTGTTTGTGAAGGGATAAGCACACCCTTGCTACAGCTCAAGCTAGGTTTAGTAGGCCACAACTAGTGTAGGTAGTACAACACTGCACAACACTAGTATGCCTCACCAGGATTGAGCCAGTGGGTCCATCCCATCTAAGTACAAAGACATAGCCTACACTGACCTGAAGGCCTTGTGCTTTGCAAGAAATCTGAGGGTGGGCAGGAGTCCCTCATCACAGCACCTGATAGATCTGTTAGTAGCAGATGACCTGAGACAAGCTCTAGGAGCTAGTGGGTCTGCATCAGGGGATGGGTCACGCATAGTCTCTGGGTCTGATGATGACAATCAAGATGACCTGGACTCTGTGGGTGAAGGGCCAGACCCATAAGGGTCTGAAGAGAATAGAGGAATTCTCCCTAAGAGAACTGAAAGAGTGGGAGACAGGCCTAGGTCCCTCTCAAGGGACTCTGACAGGTCATACCACTCTGGAAGAGAATCTATTCCACAGAGGAACTCCAACTTTCCCAGGGAGACCTCCTCTGAAAGAAGGTTCAAGATGCTCCAGTATGAGGAAGCTAGGCTTGCCCTCAGAACCAAGCAATTGGCCTTAGATAGGGAAGCCTTCGAACTCCAAAGAGCTTCAAAGAAGGAGGGGTTAGATGCCCCTGGTGGCAGCAACAGTGTCCCTAGAGGCAGAGATTACATGCCAGATCATAGGAACCTGTCCAAGGTTGTTCCTCCCTACCAGAGTGGGGATGATATCCACAAATGGATAACTGCTATGGGGAGGGCCTGTAAAGTTCAACAGGTCCCCCAGAAACAGTGGGCAGCAATCTTATGGCTCTCCTTTTCAGACAAAGGGAGAGACAAACTCCTCACTGTTAGAGAAGAGGATGCTAATGACTATGAATCCCTGAAGAGTGCATTAATAGATGGGTTTGGCTTAACCACTTAACAGTACAGGTTCAAGTTCAGAGACACCCAGAAAGCACAGACTCAGGATTGGGTGGACTTTGTAGATTGTGCTACCAAGGCTCTGGAGGGTTGGATAGTTGGCAGTAGAGTCACTGACTTTAAAGGATTGTATAATTTGATTATGAGAGAGCAGATCCTTAATAATTGTCAAAACCAACTCTTACACCAGTACCTGGTGGACTCTGATCTGACCTCTCCCCAAGAATTGGGAAAGAAGGCAGACAAATGGGTCAGAACCAGGGTTAGGCCCAAGAACCAAGGTGGTGACCAGAAGAAAGAATCCACTAAGCCCAAAGAGAAAGGTGGGGATGATAAAACAGAAAAGTCCTCTGAAGGGCCCCAAAAATGCAGTTCTGGGGGTGGGTCCCAAAATCCTTCCTCTTCCAATAAGAAACCATATCGCCATGTGTGCAAGCAACCTGGACACTGGAAAACTGACTCCAGCTGTCCAAAGAATGGCAATAAAGAAAATGTTCCTCCCTCTGCAGCTCCAACACCTCCTGTTACTACCAGTAGTAATCCCCCAGGTGGTGGGAGTGCACCCAAAAAAATTAGTTGGGCTTTCTTGGGGAACTCAGGTGGACTCTGGCCTAACCAGGTCACCTACACAAGCAACTCTAGTCTGTGATGGTGGCATGGGGTTTGCCAACTTTACCATGAGTCCCAATATCTTGGGCAGGTACAGACAAGAGCCCATGATCAATGGTCAGAAGGCTGTGGCCTACAGGGACACAGGGGCTAGTGTCACCATGGTGACAAAGAGACTTGTGCCCCTAGAACAGCTTTTACCTGAGTTTAGCTACCAGGTGACCAATATTGATGGAATTAGGACAGACCATCCCATGGCAGTAGTAAATCTCAGCTGGGGAGAGGTCACTGGCCCAAAGAGAGTGGCAGTGTCCCCAACCTTGCCTGTGGATTGTCTACTGGGGAATGATCTGGAAATCTCAGCCTGGGCTGAGGTAGACCACAATGCCCATTTAAGAATGTTAGGCATCCCTGAGAGAGTGGATGAGACCCTGAGGGCCTCACCTCCACCCCAGGAGAAATTAAGGGGAGTGAAGCCTGAAACTATGGATCACTCCACACAAACAGAGAGCATAGGGGGTGAGGAACAGTCCTCTCCCCACCAGACTAAAGGTGAGGGTCAGCTTTCTAAGGGAACTGACCCTGCCCCTTGTGAAGTAACTGCCCCAGAAGTGGTCAGGCCTGTCCTGGCCACAACTCTGATGGCAGGGGATCCTTCCAAGGTGGCACCCAGTCTGGAGCAGGTATCCTGCCCCTCTCTACCCTGCCTCAGTCAGCCCAGGGCTGCAGAGGTCAGGGAGGTCAGTGGACCCTTAATGGGCCCCTGTCCAGAGGAACCCCCTCATCAGCAGATTAGGGACACCCAGCAGAGTAGTTCTAGCCAGGTGAATATTCCTCTACAAACTGAGAGATCCCCTTTACCCCTAGGTACAGGTACCCCCCAGATGGACTTTGTTGGGCACAGGGAAACCTGGGGCATAGTTGCCCCAAACATTCCAATGCCCTCCACTACTCCAACCAGAGGGACCCAACCCCCAGCTGTAGGCAGCCAGAGGTTGACCCTTAGGGCCAGATATGACACAGTCATGGACAGAAAGGCTTCCATGGTGACCAGTGTGCTGAGGAAGTTGAGACCACCCCAAATAGGGCCTCACTTCCACACTCAGACACCCCACCAGCCTACTTCTGTACCAGAAAACAATACAGGTAATTTCCCTAGACTTTGGAGAAACTCCAAAACCCCTTGGGGTAGGATTTCCCAAGTGGACCATGAGACAGGGAGCAACCATGCTAGTGCAGGTTCTTCCTTATATGGCCACTCAGGAAATAAAGGCTTAACTGGGCAAGGTTAGCCTTATCTCCTTTCGTTTGGGGGGGGGGGGGGGGGTTATGTAGGAAGATGGAATCTGACTATATGGTTGCCCCCACTTTTTTCCTGGTGTTTGAATGGTTTTTGACTAGTCTGGCTGGGATCCTGCTATCCAGGACCCCGGCCTATCTGCTTACTCCCTTAAATGATTGGTGTGCATATTAGATGCACTAGTGATTGGATACTGTGGTACCTTATGAGCCCCTAGTATATGGTACCTTAGGAACCTAGGGCATTGGTACTTCACAGGCCTACCAGGGGCTGCAGCATGTATTATGCCACCCCTGGGAAGCACTCACAATCTGACACCACAGGCCTGCTACTGCAGCCTGTGTGAGGTAGTGTTAGCACTCCTCACTGAGGTATAGGTTCCTATATCTCACCATACACACACATAAACCTATCAGTCACCCCTATGGTAGGCCCTATCAATCCCAAGGGCAGGGTGCATGGCTTACTATGTGAGGGGGTGCTCCTGCCTGAGCAGGGCCCCTCTGCAGCTGGCAGAGTCTATTCTCTGCTACTGTTTGTGGATGCGGTTAAACCATATACTCTTAAGTGCATTATATCCTCGCGGTAAATGCTAACTTTGGAATGACTGCATCAAAACATGTCGTGTTTGGTGTCAAACAACTTGGAATCCTACCCCCACACCAGTAACTGGTGTGGGAGTAGGATCCCACCCTTCTAGATGGGACGACATGTACACCCTGTACTACACGGTAGAAATCATCTAGAGCCCTGGCATCACAAAATGGATGCCACCAGCACAGACACCGGGCAGCCCTCCTGCTGCTGACCGAAACTCGCAGTGGAGGGAGCTCAACAAAGGGTTTCCTGTCACAGGGAGGTGTCACCACCTCCCAGACAGGATTTAGTGTATTGGAGCTGGGTGGGTGCACTCTTAGAGTGCTTTGAAGTCCTGCACTGGGGGAGCAGTAGGCTCCTCTGTGCATATGCCAGCTCAAACCGGTTCAGGGGCTGCCTGCCCCTGTCCTGGCGCGAAACTGGACAAAGGGAAGTGGGTGTAACCACCCACTACCCTGGCCCTCCTAGAGGAGTGGCCATAGAGCTAGTCCCTCCCATCTTATCAGTATAAGATACCACACATTGCCAATGCAATTTAGATTACACCTGGACGACGCTCAACGAAGAAGAATCCTGGCCCTTCAACTTTCTACTATCTTTAGAAGACCGAAGGATCTCCCTTGGAGTCAAGGAGTGACTCCCCTGCTTGGCAGGCACCTAAAGGACTGAACAACGGTTGCAAACTTTACCGCTCCCGCCGGAGCCCGAAGTCCCTGCATCCCCTGAAGCTGATTTCCTGACCTCTCGTCGGCCATTTTGAGTCCCCATTGAAGCTGTGGTGTCTGGACCCCACGAGTGACGAGGTACAGCAATACCAGGGAACCGTGCACTAATTTCAAGTGGAATCCCTGAACGATGAACTACAAACTTGTGCTTTGGACCACCTAATGTCCAAGTCCCTAGCAGGTCTGGAACCCAAGATCAGCGGCCTACCTCGTCCCGAGTGACCGTGGGCTGCTCCTGAAGTTTCCCTGTGAAGGCGTCTTTGCGGTTGCTTGCCCGTTGGCTAGTAGCCCGCCTGAAGACTTTCTGAACTGCTCCAAGGGTTCCCCTGGTTGCTCTGGGCCTGCCCTCACTTACCCTCGCTGGGTAAGTCCATCGGATCTTGCTGGTCTGAACCATTCAAGATCTTCATTCTACATGAGACTTGCAGTTGCCAAGGTTTGTTGGCTCTGATCTGAGTGCCGATACTGCCATCAGCTGCAGACGTTATGTGACCCTCCAAATCCAGCTGCTGGTCTTCCTCGATCTCTCCTGGACTACGTGGGCGAAGAGACAAAACACCATCAGAGACGTGAAGAGACTCGACAGTTGTGGTCATCTATCCTGAAGGCCACCGGTCACTGGCAAGTGACTCTGAACTCTGTCCTCTCAATTTCTAGGTCGCCTGCAACTCCAATCCATCATTGGATTTCCATGGACACTTCACCCGACGACACAAGCAGCAAGACTTCAGCGATTCCCATTGAAAACAGCATCGCGACCCGACACCAAAGGACACCTGTGCACCCGGCTTCCCTGGGTGAGGTAACTCTGGCATTACGGTGCCCAAGTGTGCATTGGCTATCGAAGTACTTAACCTGTAAGTTGTTTGCTTGTTGTCCATTCAGAAGTGCCCTAGAACTGTAAAATAAGAACCGCGACATATTGCCATTGAAATCAATGAGAAACCTGCGTGTGTGTTTAGACACTGCACCCGTCCTCTGTGGGCTGATTACTTACCTGTAAATACTGCAGCAGTGAAGCCCCAGCGATTCCCAAGGCCCTAGGCCTCTTCAATTTGCAAGTCGAGTTGTTTATACCATTTTTTTAGTATATGGTCTGGAACGCCCCTATGGCTCCAGCCATATTTGTGCTTAATTTATTGAGAACTGTTGATCTTTTGAATGTTTACCTGACTCTAATCTCATAAAGAGATTAGTAGAGTATATTTAGTAATAAATACATATATATTTGATATATATACCTGTGTGGTGTCTTTTCATTTGGTAATTCAAGAGATTATAAGGTAAAACAAGCTGCTTTACATTCCTCAGAGACTTAGCCTGAAGGCTGCTCTCCACAGCTACCACTAGGATAGCTTTCTTTAAAAGGTTGTCTTTAAACCTATCTACCAAGAGTCGAATTGGACTGGTGCAAGGTGGCCACTATAACTAGTGACCAGCATATGCCAGGCCAACTTCTCACAACCTGGTTCTATGGCTGTAAAGAATCTCCTCTGACCTGGTTCTCTGGCTCTACAGCAGCTCTGCTGAACTGGTTCTCTGCCTCTAGAGCAGCTCTGCTGACCTGGTTCTTAGGCTCGAGAGCAGCTCTGCTGACCTGGTTCTCTGGCTCTAAAGCAGCTCTACTGACCTGGTTCTCAAGCATTCTGCTGACCTGGTTCTCTGGCTCTAAAGCGGCTCTGCTTACCTGGTTCTCTGACTCTAAAGCAGCTCTGCTGACCTGGTTCTATGGCTGTAAAGCGGCTCTGCTGACATGGTTCTCTGGCTCTAAAGCAGCTCTGCTGACCTTGTTCTCTGGCTGTAGAGCAGCCCTGCTAGCCTGGTTCTTAGGCTCTAGAGCAGCTCTGCTGACCTGGTTTCTATGGCTCTAAAGCAGCTCTGCTGACCTGGTTCTCTGACTCTTAAGCAAACTCTGCTGACCTGGTTCTCTCCCGCTAAAGCAGCTCTGCTGACCTGGTTCTCTCCCTCTAAAGCAGCTCTGCTGACCTGGTTCTCTGGCTCTACGGCAGCTCTGCTGACCTTGTTCTCTGCCTCTAGAGCAGCTCTGCTGACCTGGTTCTTAGGCTCTAGAGCAGCTGTGCTGACCTGGTTTCTATGGCTCTACAGCAGCTCTGCTGACCTGGTTCTCTGACTCTAGAGCAGCTCTGTTGACCTGGGTCTTAGGCTCTAGAGCAGCTCCGCTGACCTGGTTCTCTGGCTCTAAATCAGCTCTGCTGACCTGGTTCTCTGGCTCTAAAGCAGCTCTGCTGACCTGGTTCTATGGCTCTAAAGCAGCACTGCTGACCTGGTTCTCTGGCTCTACAGCAGCTCTTCTGACCTGGTTCAGTGGCTCTAAAGCAGCTCTGCTGACCTGGTTCTCTGGCTCTAAAATGGCTCTGCTGACCTGGTTCTGTTGCTCTAAAGCAGCTCTGCTGACCTGGTTTCTCTGGCTCTAAAGCAGCTCTGCTGACCTGGTTCTCTGGCTCTACAGCAGCTCTTCTGACCTGGTTCAGTGGCTCTAAAGCAGCTCTGCTCACCTGGTTCTCTGGCTCTACAATGGCTCTGCTGACCTGGTTCTGTTGCTCTAAAGCAGCTCTGCTGACCTGGTTCTCTGGCTCTAGAGCAGCTCTGCTAACCTGGTTCTCTGGCTCTAAAGCAGATCTGCTGGCATGGTTCACTGGCTCTAAAGCAGCTCTGCTGACCTGGTTCTCTGCCTGTAGAGCAGCCCTGCTGACCTAATTCTCTGGCTCTCAAGCAGCTCTGCTGACCTGGTTCTCAAGCATTCTGCTGACCTGGTTCTCTGGCTCTAAAGCGGCTCTGCTTACCTGGTTCTCTGACTCTAAAGCAGCTCTGCTGACCTGGTTCTATGGCTGTAGAGCAGCCCTGCTGGCCTGGTTCTTAGGCTCTAGAGCAGCTCTGCTGATTTGGTTCTCTGGCTCTATAACGACTCTGCTGACCTGGTTCTCTGCCTTTAGAGCAGCTCTGTTGACCTGGTTTCTATGGCTCTTACGCAGCTCTGCTGACCTGTTTCTCTGACTCTTAAGCAAACTCTGCTTACCTGGTTCTCTCCCTCTAAAGCAGCTCTGCTGACCTGGTTCTCTGGCTCTAAAGCAGCTCTGCTGACCTGGTTCTCCCCCTCTAAAGCAGCTCTTCTGACCTGGTTCTCTCCCTCTAAAGCAGCTCTGCTGACCTGGTTCTCGGGCTCTACGGCAGCTCTGCTGACCTTGTTCTCTGCCTCAAGAGCAGCTCTGCTGACCTGGTTCTCTGACTCTAGAGCAGCTCTGTTGACCTGGGTCTTAGGCTCTAGAGCAGCTCCGCTGACCTGGTTCTCTGGCTCTAAAGCAGCTCTGCTGACCTGGTTCTCTGTCTCTAAAGCAGCTCTGCTGACCTGGTTCTATGGCTCTAAAGCAGCTCTGCTGACCTGGTTCTCTGGCTCTACAGCAGCTCTTCTGATATGGTTCGGTGGCTCTAAAGCAGCTCTGCTGACCTGGTTCTCTGGCTCTACAATGGCTCTGCTGACCTGGTTCTGTTGCTCTAAAGCAGCTCTGCTGACCTGGTTTCTCTGGCTCTAAAGCAGCTCTGCTGACCTGGTTCTCTGGCTCTACAGCAGCTCTTCTGACCTGGTTCAGTGGCTCTAAAGCAGCTCTGCTGACCTGGTTCTCTGGCTCTACAATGGCTCTGCTGACCTGGTTCTGTTGCTCTAAAGCAGATCTGCTGACCTGGTTCTCTGGCTCTAAAGCAGCTCTGCTAACCTGGTTCTCTGGATATAAAGCAGATCTGCTGGCATGGTTCACTGGCTCTAAAGCAGCTCTGCTGACCTGGTTCCCTGCCTGTAGAGCAGCTCTGCTGACCTGGTTCTCTGGCTCTAAAGCAGCTCTGCTGACCTGGTTCTCAAGCATTCTGCTGACCTGGTTCTCTGGCTCTAAAGTGGCTCTGCTTACCTGGTTCTCTGACTCTAAAGCAGCTCTGCTGACCTGGTTCTATGGCTGTAAAGCGGCTCTGCTGACATGATTCTCTGGCTCTAAAGCAGCTCTGCTGACCTTGTTCTCTGGCTGTAGAGCAGCCCTGCTGGCCCGGTTCTTAGGCTCTAGAGCAGCTCTGCTGACTTGGTTCTCTGGCTCTATAACGACTCTGCTGACCTGGTTCTCTGCCTTTAGAGCAACTCTGCTGACCTGGTTTCTATGGCTCTAAAGCAGCTCTGCTGACCTGTTTCTCTGACTCTTAAGCAAACTCTGCTGACCTGGTTCTCTCCCTCTAAAGCAGCTCTGCTGACCTGGTTCTCTGGCTCTAAAGCAGCTCTGCTGACCTGGTTCTCCCCCTCTAAAGCAGCTCTGCTGACCTGGTTCTCTCCCTCTAAAGCAGCTCTGCTGACCTGGTTCTCTGGCTCTACGGCAGCTCTGCTGACCTTGTTCTCTGACTCTAGAGCAGCTCTGCTGACCTGGTTCTTAGGCTCTAGAGCAGCTGTGCTGACCTGGTTTCTATGGCTCTACAGCAGCTCTGCTGACCTGGTTCTCTGACTCTAGAGCAGCTCTGTTGACCTGGGTCTTAGGCTCTAGAGCAGCTCTGCTGACCTGGTTCTCTGGCTCTAAAGCAGCTCTGCTGACCTGGCTCTCTGGCTCTAAAGCAGCTCTGCTGACCTGGTTCTATGGCTCTAAAGCAGCTCTGCTGACCTGGTTCTCTGTCTTTGAAGAATCTCTGCTGACCGGGTTCTCTGGCTCTAGAGCAACTCTGCTGACCTGGTTCTCTCCCTCTAAAGCAGCTCTGCTGACCTGGTTCTTTGGATCTAAAGCAGCTCTGCTGACCTGGTTTCTCTGGCTCTAAAGCAGCTCTGCTGACCTGGTTCTATGGCTCTAAAGCAGCTCTGCTGACCTGGTTCTCTGGCTTTGACGCTGCTCTGCTGACCTGGTTCTCTGGCTCTACAATGGCTCTGCTGACCTGGTTCTGTTGCTCTAAAGCAGCTCTGCTGACAAGGTTCTCTAGCTCTAGAGCAGCTCTGCTAACCTGGTTCTCTGGCTTTAAAGCAGATCTGCTGGCATGGTTCACTGGCTCTAAAGCAGCTCTGCTGACCTGGTTCTCTGCCTGTAGAGCAGCTCTGCTGTCCTGATTCTTAGGCTCTAGAGCAGCTCTGCTGACCTGGTTCTCTGGCTCTACAACGGCTCTGCTGACCTGGTTCTCTGGCTCTAAACCAGCTCTGCTGACCTGGTTCTGTGGACCTAAAGATGCTCTCCTGACCTAGTTCTCTGGCTCTACAGAAGCTCTGCTGACCTGGTTCTCTGGCTCTACAGCAGTTCTGATGACCTGGTTCTCTGGCTCTAAAGAGGCTCCGCTGACCTGGTTCTCTGGCTCTAGAGCAGCTCTGCTGACCTGGTTCTATGGCTGTAAAGAATCTCCTCTGAACTGGTTCTCTGGCTCTACAGCAGCGATGCTGAACTGGTTCTCTGCCTCTAGAGCAGCTCTGATGACCTGGATCTTAGGATCGAGAGCAGCTCTGCTGACCTTGTTCTCTGGCTCTAAAGCAGCTCTGCTGACCTGGTTCTCAAGCAGTTCTGCTGACCTGGTTCTCTGGCTCTAAAGCGGCTCTGCTTACCTGGTTCTCTGACTCTAAAGCAGCTCTGCTGACCTGGTTCTTAGGCTTTAGAGCAGCTCTGCTAACCTGGTTTCTATGGCTCTACAGCAGCTTTGCTGACCTGGTTCTCTGGCTCTAGAGCCGCTCTGTTGACCTGGGTCTTAGGCTCTAGAGCAGCTCTGCTGACCTGGTTGTATGGCTGTGAGGCAGCTCTGCTGACCTGGTTCTCTGGCTCTAAAGCAGCTCTGCTGACCTGGTTCTATGGCTCTAAAGCAGCTCTGCTGACCTGGTTCTCTGGCTCTAAAGCTGCTCTGCTGACCTGGTTCTGTGGCTTTGAAACAGCTCTGCTGACCTGGTTCTCTGGCTCTAGAGCAGGTCAGCTGACCTGGTTCTCTCCCTCTAAAGTAGCTCTGCTGACCTGGTTCTCTGGCACTAAAGCAGCTCTGCTGACCTGGTGTCTCTGACGCTAAAGCAGCTCTGCTGACCTGGTTCTCTCCCTCTAAAGCAGCTCTGCTAACCTGGTTCTCTGGCTCTACGGCAGCTCTGCTGACCTGGTTCCCTCCCTTTACAGCATCTCTGCTGACCTGGTTCTCTGGCTCTAGAGCAGCTCTGCTGACCTGGTTGTATGGCTGTGAGGCAGCTCTGCTGACCTGGTTCTCTGGCTCTAAAGCAGCTCTGCTGACCTGGTTCTATGGCTCTAAAGCAGCTCTGCTGACCTGGTTCTATGGCTCTAAAGCTGCTCTGCTGACCTGGTTCTGTGACTTTGAAACAGCTCTGCTGACCTGGCTCTCTGGCTCTAGAGCAGGTCAGCTGACCTGGTTCTCTCCCTCTAAAGTAGCTCTGCTGGCCTGGTTCTCTGGCACTAAAGCAGCTCTGCTGACCTGGTGTCTCTGACGCTAAAGCAGCTCTGCTGACCTGGTTCTCTCTCTCTAAAGCAGATCTGCTGACCTGGTTCTCTCCCTCTAAAGCAGCTCTGCTGACCTGGTTCTCTGGTTCTACAGCAGCTCTGCTGACCTTGTTCTCTGCCTCTAGAGCAGCTCTGCTGACCTGGTTCTTAGGCTCTAGAGCAGCTGTGCTGACCTGGTTTCTATGGCTCTACAGCAGCTCTGCTGACCTGGTTCTCTGACTCTACAGCAGCTCTGTTGATCTGGGTCTTAGGCTCTAGAGCAGCTCTGCTGACCTGGTTCTCTGGCTCTAAAGCAGCTCTGCTGACCTGGTTCTCTGGCTCTAAAGCAGCTCTGCTGACCTGGTTCTCTGGCTCTAAAGCAGCTCTGCTGACCTGGTTCTATGGCTCTAAAGCAGCTCTGCTGACCTGGTTCTCTGGCTTTGAAGAATCTCTGCTGACCGGGTTCTCTGGCTCTAGAGCAGCTCTGCTGACCTTGTTCTCTGGCTCTAGACTAGCTCTGCTGACCTGGTTCTCTGGCTATAAAGCAGCTCTGCTGACCTGGTTCTCTGGCTCTAAAGCAGCTCTGCTGACCTGGTTCTATGGCTCTAAAGCATCTCTGCTGACCTGGCTCTCTGGCTTTGAAGCTGCTCGGCTGACCTGGTTCTCTGGCTCTAGAGCACCTCTGCTGACCTGGTTCTCTCCCTCTAAAGCAGCTCTGCTGACCTGGTTCTCTGTCTCTAAAGCAGCTCTGCTGACTTGGTTTCTCTGGCTCTAAAGCAGCTCTGCAGACCTAGTTTCTCTGGCTCTAGAGTAACTCTGCTGACCTGTTTCTCTGGCTCTAAAGCAGCTCTTCTGACCTGGTTCTATGGCACTAAATCAGCTCTGCTGACCTGGTTCTCTGGCTCTACAATGGCTCTGCTGACCTGGTTCTGTTGCTCTAAAGCAGCTCTGCAGACCTGGTTCTCTGGCTCTAGAGCAGCTCTGCTAACCTGGTTCACTGGCTCTAAAGCAGCTCTGCTGAGCTGGTTCTCTGGCGTAGAGCAGCTCTGCTGTCCTGGTTCTTAGGCTCTGGAGCAGCTCTGCTGACCTGGTTCTCTGGCTCTACAACGGCTCTGCTGACCTGGTTCTCTGGCTCTAAAGCAGCTCTGCTGACCTGGTGGTTCTCTGGCTCTAAAACAGCTCTGCTGACCTGGTTCTCTGGCTCTAAAGAAGCTCTGCTGACCTAGTTCTCTGGCTCTACAGCAGCTCTGCTGACCTGGTTCTCTGGCTCTACAGCAGTTCTGATGACCTGGTTCTCTGGCACTAAAGCTGCTCTGCTGACCTCGTGTCTCTGATGCTAAAGCAGCTCTGCTGACCTCGTTCTCTCCCTCTAAAGCAGCTCGGCTGACCTGGTTCTCTGGCTCTACTACAGCTCTGCTGACCTGGTTCTCTCAATCTAAAACAGCTCTGCTGACGTGGTTCTCTGGCTCTAAAGCAGATCTGCTGACCTGGTTCTCTCCCTCTAAAGCAGCTCTGCTGACCTGGTTCTCTGGCTCTACGGCAGCTCTGCTGACCTGGTTCTCTGCCTCTAGAGCAGCTCTGCTGACCTGGTTCTTAGGCTCTAGAGCAGCTCTGCTGACCTGGTGTCTATGGCTCTACAGCAGCTCTGCAGACCTGGTTCTCTGAGTCTAGAGCAGCTCTGTTGACCTGGGTCTTAGGCTCTAGAGCAGCTCTGCTGACCTGGTTCTCTGTCTCTCAAGCAGCTCTGCTGACCTGATTCTCTGGCTCTAAAGAAACTCTGCTGACCTGGTTCTATGGCTCTAAAGCAGCTCTGCTGACCCGGTTCTCTGGCTTTGAAGCTGCTCTGCTGGCCTGGTGTCTATGGCTCTACAGCAGCTCTGCTGACCTGGTTCTCTGGCTCTAAAGCAGCTCTGCTGACCTGGTTCTCAAGCAGATCTGCTGACCTGGTTCTCTGGCTCTAAAGGGCTCTGCTTACCTGGTTCTCTGACTCTAAAGCAATCTGCTGACCTGGTTCTTATGCTTTAGAGCAGCTCTGCTGACCTGGTTTCTATGGCTCTACAGAAGCTCTGCTGACCTGGTTCTCTGGCTCTAGAGCAGCTCTGTTGACCTGGCTCTTAGGCTCTAGAGCAGCTCTGCTGACCCGGTTGTATGGCTGTGTGGCAGCTCTGCTGACCTGGTTCTATGGCTCTTGAGCAGCTCTGCTGACTTGGTTCTCTGGCTCTAAACCAGCTCTGCTGACCTTGTTCTATGGCTCTAAAGCAGCTCTGCTGACCTGGTTCTATGGCTCTAAAGCTGCTCTGCTGACCTGGTTCTGTGGCCTTGAAACAGCTCTGCTGACCTGGTTCTCTGGCTCTAGAGCAGGTCAGCTGACCTGGTTCTCTCCCTCTAAAGTAGCACTGCAGACCTGGTTCTCTGACGCTAAAGCTGCTCTGCTGACCTGGTGTCTCTGACGCTAAAGCAGATCTACTGACCTGGTTCTCTCCCTCTAAAGCAGCTCTGCTGACCTGGTTCTCTGGCTCTACGGCAGCTCTGCTGACCTAGTTCTCCCAGTCTAAAACAGCTCTGCTGACGTGGTTCTCTGGCTCTAAAGCAGCTCTGCTGACCTGGTTCTCCGGCTCTACGGCAGCTCTGCTGACCTGGTTCTCTGCCTCTAGAGCAGCTCTGCTGACCTGGTGTCTATGGCTCTACAGCAGCTCTGCTGACCTGGTTCTCTGACTCTAGAGCAGCTCTGTTGACCTGGGTCTTAGGCTCTAGAGCAGCTCTGCTGACCTGGTTCTCTGGCTCTAAAGCAGCTCTGCTGACCTGGTTCTCTGGCTCTAAAGCAGCTCTACTGACCTGGTTCTATGGCTCTAAAGCAGCTCTGCTGACCTGGTTCTCTGGCTTTGAAGCTGCTCTGCTGACCTGGTTCTCAGGCTCTAGAGCAGCTCTGCTGACCTGGTTCTGTCCCTCTAAAGTAGCTCTGCTGACCTGGTTCTCTGGCTCTAAAGCAGGTCTGCTGACTTGGTTTCTCTGGCTCTAAAGCAGCTCTGCAGACCTAGTTTCTCTGGCTCTAGAGCAGCTCTGCTGACAAGTTTCTCTGGTTCTAAAGCAGCTCTTCTGACCTGGTTCTATGGCTCTAAAGTAGCTCTGCTGAACTGGTTCTCTGGCTCTACAATGGCTCTGCTGACCTGGTTCTGTTACTCTAAAGCAGCTCTGCAGACCGGGTTCTCTGGCTCTAGGGCAGCTCTGCTAACCTGGTTATCTGGCTCTAAAGCAGATCTTCTGGCCTGGTTCTCTGGCTCTAAGGCAGCTCTGTTGACCTGGTTCTCTGTCTCTAGAGCAGCTCTGCTGTCCTGGATCTTAGGCTCTAGAGCAGCTCTGCTGACCTGGTTCTCTGGCTCTACAACGGCTCTGCTGACCTGGTTCTCTGGCTCTAAAGCAGCTCTGCTGACCTGGTTTCTCTGGCTCTACAGCAGCTCTGCTGACCTGGTTCTCTGGCTCCAAAGCAGCTCTGCTGACCTGGTTCTCTGGCTCTAAAGCAGCTCTGCTGACTTGGTTCTCTCTGTCTAAAGCAGCAATGCTGTAGGAAGGTGGAATCTGACTATATGGTTGCCCCCACTTTTTTCCTGGTGTTTGAATGGTTTTTGACTAGTCTGGCTGGGATCCTGCTATTCAGGACCCCGGCCTATCTGCTTACTCCCTTAAATGATTGGTGTGCATATTAGATGCACTAGTGATTTGATACTGTGGTACCTTATGAGCCCCTAGTATATGGTACCTTAGGTACCTAGGGCATTGGTACTTCACAGGCCTACCAGGGGCTGCAGCATGTATTATGCCACCCCTGGGAAGCATTCACAATCTGACACCACATGCCTGCTACTGCAGCCTGTGTGAGGTAGTGTTAGCACTCCTCACAGAGGTATAGGTTCCTATATCTCACCATACACATACATATAAACCTATCAGTCACCCCTATGGTAGGCCCTATCAATCCCAAGGGCAGGGTGCATGGTTTACCATGTGAGGGGGTGCTTCTGCCTGAGCAGGACCCCTCTGCAGCTGGCAGAGTCTATTCTCTGCTGCTGTTTGTGGATGCGGTTAAACCATATGCTCTTAAGTGCATTATAACCTCGCGGTAAATGCTAACTTTGGAATGACTGCATCAAAACATGTCGTGTTTGGTGTCAAACAACTTGGAATCCTACCCCCACACCAGTAACTGGTGTGGGAGTAGGATCCCACCCTTCTAGAGGGGACGACATGTACACACTGTACTACACGGTAGAAATCATCTAGAGCCCTGGCATCACAAAATGGATGCCACCAGCACAGACACCGGGCTGCCCTCCTGCTGCTGACCGAAACTCGCAGTGGAGGGAGCTCAACAAAGGGTTTCCTGTCACAGGGAGGTGTCACCACCTCCCAGACAGGATTTAGTGTATTGGAGCTGGGTGGGTGCACACTTAGAGTGCTTTGAAGTCCTGCACTGGGGGACCAGTAGGCTCCTCTGTGCATATGCCAGCTCAAACCGGTTCAGGGGCTACCTGCCCCTGCTCTGGTGCGAAACTGGACAAAGGGAAGTGGGTGTAACCACCCACTACCCTGACCCTCCTAGAGGAGTGGTCATAGAGCTAGTCCCTCCCATCTTTTCACTATGAGATACCACAAATTGCCAATGCAATTTAGATTACACCTGGACGACGCTCTACGAAGATGAATCCTGGCCCTTCAACTTTCTACTATCTCTAGAAGGCCGAAGGATCTCCCTTGGAGTCAAGGAGTGACTCCCCTGCTTGGCAGGCACCAAAACTACTGAACTACGGTTGCAAACTTTACCGCTCCCGCCGGAGCCCGAAGTCCCTGCATCCCCTGAAGCTGATTTCCTGACCTCTCAACGGCCATTTTGAGTCTCCAGCGAAGCTGTGGCATCTGGACCCCACGAGTGACGAGGAACGGCAATACCAGGGAACCATGCACTGATTTCGAGTGCAAGCACTAAACTACGTCTAACGAAGTTGTGCTTTAGACCACTTGTTGTCCAAGTCCCGAGCAGGTGTAGTACGGAAGGTCAGCGGCCTACCTCGTCCCAAGTGACCGTGGGCTGTTGGTGAACTTTTCCTGCAAAGGCGTCTTCGTGGTTGCTTGCCTGTTGGCTAGTGACTCTCCAGAAGACTTCCACATCACCTTCAAGGACTCGCCCAGTTGCTCTGGGCCTGCCCTCACTTACCCTCGCTGGGTAAGTCCATCAAACCTTGCTGGTCTGCCCCATCGACAATCTTCCATCCACACGAGACGTGCAGTTGCCAAGGCTTGTTGGCTCCAAACTGAGTGCCGCCACCGTCAACAGCTGCAGACTTTCTGGGACCCTTTGAATCCAGCTGCTAGTCTTCCTCAATCCCTCCTGGTCCTCGTGAGCGAAGAGACAAAATGACATCAGAGACCTGAAGAGACGCGACAGCTGTGGTCATCCATCTTGCTGGCCACCGGTCACTGGCAAGTGACTTTGAACTCTGTCCCCTCAATTTCTAGGTCTTCTGCAAATCCAATCCATCTTCAGATTCCAGCGGACACTTCTCTCGACGACACAAGCAGCAAGTCTTCAGCTCTCTCTATTGAAAACAGCATCGCGACCCGACACCAAAGGACATGTATGCACCCGGCTTCCCTGGGTGAGGTAACTCTTACATTACGGTACCCAGGTGTGCATTGGCTCTCGAAGTACTTACCCTGTAAGTTGTTTGCTTGTTGTCCACTCCGAAGTGCCCTAGAAAAGTAAAATACAAACCGCGACATTTGCCATTGAAACGCATTGAAACCCGCGTGTGTGTTTAGACACTGCACGCGTCTCCTGTGGGCTGATTACTTACCTGCTAAAAATGCAGAAGTGAAGCCCCAGCGATTCCCAAGGCCCTAGGCCTCTTCATATTGCAAGGCGAGTTTGTTAAACCAGTATTTTAGTATATGGTCTGGTACACCCCTAGGGCTACAGCCATATTTGTGCTTAATTTATTGAGAACTGTTGATCTTTTGAATTTGAGTTTACCTGGCTCTAATCTCATAAAGAGATTAGTAGAGTATATTTAGAAATAAATACATATATATTTGATATATATACCTGTGTGGTGTCTTTTCATTTGGTAATTCAAGAGATTATAAGGTAAAACAAGCTGCTTTACATTCCTCAGAAACTTAGCCTGAAGGCTGCTCTCCACAGCTACCACTAGGATAGTTTTCTTTAAAAGGTTGTCTTTAAACCTATCTACCAAGAGCAGCTCTTCTGATGTGGTTCTCTGGCTATAGAGGAGCCCTGCTGGCCTGGTTCTTAGGCTCTAGAGCAGCTCTGCTGACCTGGATCTCTGGCTCTAGAGCAGCTCTGCTGACATGGTTCTATGGCTCTAAAGCAGCTCTGCTGACCTGGTTCTCTGACTCTAAATCAACTCTGCTGACCTGGTTCTCTCACTCTAAAGCAGCTCTGCTGACATGGTTCTCTGGCTCTAAAGCAGCTCTGCTGACCTGGTTCTCTCCCTCTAAAGCAGCTCTGCTGACCTGGTTCTCTGGCTCTACGGCAGCTCTGCTGACGTGGTTCTCTGCCTCTACAGCAGCTCTGCTAACCTGGTTTTTAGGCTCTAGAGCAGCTCTGCTGACCTGTTGTCTATGGCTCTACAGCAGCTCTGCTGACTTGGTTCTCTGACTCTAGAGCAGCTCTGTTGACCTGGGTCTTAGGTTCTAGAGCAGCTCTACTGACCTGCGTCTCTGGCTCTAAAGCAGCTCTGCTGACCTGGTTCTCTGGCTCTAAATCAACTCTGCTGACGTGGTTCTCTCACTCTAAAGCAGCTCTGCTGACATGGTTCTCTGGCTCTAAAGCAGCTCTGCTGACCTGGTTCTCTCCCTCTAAAGCAGCTCTGCTGACCTGGTTCTCTGGCTCTACGGCAGCTCTGCTGACGTGGTTCTCTGCCTCTACAGCAGCTCTGCTAACCTGGTTTTTCTGGCTCTAAAGCAGCTCTGCTGACCTGTTTCTCTGTCTCTAAAGCAGATCTTCTGACCTGGTTCTCTGGCTCTAAAGCATCTCTGCAGACCTAGTTTCTCTGGCTCTAGAGCAGCTATGCTGACCTGTTTCTCTGGCTCTAAAGCAGCTCTTCTGACCTGGTTCTATGGCTCTCAAGCAGCTCTGCTGACCTGGTTCTCTGGCTCTACAATGGCTCTGCTGACCTGGCTCTGGTGCTCTAAAGCAGCTCTGCAGACCTGGTTCTCTGGCTCTAGAGCAGCTCTGCTATCCTGGTTCTCTGGCTCTAAAGCAGATCTGCTGGCCTGGTTCACTGGCTCTAAAGCAGCTCTGCTGACCTGGTTCTCTGGCTGTAGAGCAGCTCTGCTGTCCTGGTTCTTAGGCTCTAGAACAGCTCTGCTGACCTGCTTCTCTGGCTCTACAACGGCTCTGCTGACCTGGTTCTCTGGCTCTAAAGCAGCTCTGCTGACCTGGTGGTTCTCTGGCTCTAAAACAGCTCTGCTGACCTGGTTCTGTGGCTCTAAAGAAGCTCTGCTGACCTAGTTCTCTGGCTCTACAGCAGTTCTGATGACCTGGTTCACTGGCTCTAAAGAGGCTCTGCTGACCTGGTTCTCTGGCTCTAGAGCAGCTCTGCTGACCTGGTTCTATGGCTGTAAAGAATCTCCTCTGACCTGGTTCTCTGGCTCTACAGCAGCTCTGCTGGACTGGTTCTCTGCCTCTAGAGCAGCTCTGCTGACCTGAATCTTAGGCTCGAGAGCAGCTCTGATGACCTGGTTCTCGGGCTCTAAAGCAGCTCTGCTGACCTGGTTCTCAAGCAGAACTGCTGACCTGGTTCTCTGGCTCTAAAGCGGCTCTGCTTACCTGGTTCTCTGACTCTAAAGCAACTCTGCTGACCTGGTTCTCAGGCTTTAGAGCAGCTCTGCTGACCTGGTTTCTATGGCTCTACAGCAGCTCTGCTGACCTGGTTCTCTGGCTCTAGAGCAGCTCTGTTGACCTGGCTCTTAGGCTCTAGAGCAGCTCTGCTGACCCGGTTGTATGGCTGTGAGGCAGCTCTGCTGACCTGGTTCTCTGGCTCTAAACCAGCTCTGCTGACCAGGTTCTATGGCTCTAAAGCAGCTCTGCTGACCTGGTTTTATGGCTCTAAAGCTGCTCTGCTGACCTGGTTCTGTGGCTTTGAAACAGCTCTGCTGACCTGGTTCTCTGGCTCTAGAGCAGGTCAGCTGACCTGGTTCTCTCCCTCTGAAGTAGCTCTGCTGACCTGGATCTCTGGCACTAAAGCTGCTCTGCTGACCTGGTGTCTCTGACGCTAAAGCAGCTCTGCTGACCTGGTTCTCTCCCTCTAAAGCAGCTCTGCTGACCTGGTTCTCTCAGTCTAAAACAGCTCTGCTGATGTGGTTCTCTGGCTCTAAAGCAGATCGGCTGACCTGGTTCTCTCCCTCTAAAGCAGCTCTGCTGACCTGGTTCTCTGGCTCTACGGCAGCTTTGCTGGACTGGTTCTCTGCCTCTAGAGCAGCTCTGCTGACCTGGATCTTAGGCTCGAGAGCAGCTCTGCTGACCTGGTTCTCGGGCTCTAAAGCAGCTCTGCTGACCTGGTTCTCAAGCAGATCTGCTGACCTGGTTCTCTGGCTCTTAAGCGGCTCTGCTTACCTGGTTCTCTGACTCTAAAGCAACTCTGCTGACCTGGTTCTTAGGCTTTAGAGCAGCTCTGCTGACCTGGTTTCTATGGCTCTACAGCAGCTCTGCTGACCTGGTTCTCTGGCTCTAGAGCAGCTCTGTTGACCTGGCTCTTAGGCTCTAGAGCAGCTCTGCTGACCCGGTTGTATGGCTGTGAGGCAGCTCTGCTGACCTGGTTCTGTGGCTTTGAAACAGCTCTGCTGACCTGGTTCTCTGGCTCTAGAGCAGGTCAGCTGACCTGGTTCTCTCCCTCTACAGTAGCTCTGCTGACCTGGTTCTCTGGCATTAAAGCTGCTCTGCTGACCTGGTGTCTCTGACGCTAAAGCAGCTCTGCTGACCTCGTTCTCTCCCTCTAAAGCAGCTCGGCTGACCTGGTTCTCTGGCTCTACTGCAGCTCTGCTGACCCGGTTCTCTCAGTCTAAAACAGCTCTGCTGACGTGGTTCTCTGGCTCTAAAGCAGATCTGCTGACCTGGTTCTCTCCCTCTTAAGCAGCTCTGCTGACCTGGTTCTCTGGCTCTACAGCTGCTCTGCTGACATGGTTCTCTGCCTCTACAGCAGCTCTGCTAACCTGGTTTTTAGGCTCTAGAGCAGCTCTGCTGGCCTGGTGTCTATGGCTCTACAGCAGCTCTACTGACCTGGTTCTCTGACTCTAGAGCAGCTCTGTTGACCTGGTGTCTTAGGCTCTAGAGCAGCTCTGCTGACCTGCTTCTCTGTCTGTAAAGTAGCTCTGCTGACCTGGTTCTCTGGCTCTAAAGCAGCTCTGCTGACCTGGTTCTATGGCTCTAAAGTAGCTCTGCTGACCTGGTTCTCTGGCTTTGAAGCTGCTCTGCTGACCTGGTTCTCTGGCTCTAGAGCAGCTCTGCTGACCTGGTTCTCTCCCTCTAAAGCAGCTCTGCTGACCTGGTTCTCTGGCTCTACGGCAGCTCTGCTGACCTGGTTCTCTGCCTCTAGAGCAGCTCTGCTGACCTGGTTCTTAGGCTCTAGAGCAGCTCTGCTGACCTGGTGTCTATGGCTCTACAGCAGCTCTGCAGACCTGGTTCTCTGAGTCTAGAGCAGCTCTGTTGACCTGGGTCTTAGGCTCTAGAGCAGCTCTGCTGACCTGGTTCTCTGGCTCTAAAGCAACTCTGCTGACCTGGTTCTATGGCTCTAAGGCAGCTCTGCTGACCCGGTTCTCTGGCTTTGAAGCTGCTCTGCTGACCTGGTTCTCTGGCTCTAGAGCAGCTCTGCTGACCTGGTTCTGTCCCTCTAAAGCAGCTCTGCTGACCTGGTTCTCTGGCTCTAAAGCAGGTCTGCTGACTTGGTTTCTCTGGCTCTAAAGCAGCTCTGCAGACCTAGTGTATCTGGCTCTAGAGCAGCTCTGCTGACCTGTTTCTCTGGCTCTAAAGCAGCTCTTCTGACCTGGTTCTATGGCTCTAAAGCAGCTCTGCTGACCTGGTTCTCTGGCTCTACAATGGCTCTGCTGACCTGGTTCTGTTGCTCTAAAGCAGCTCTGCAGACTGGGTTCTCTGGCTCTAGGGCAGCTCTGCTAACCTGGTTATCTTGCTCTAAAGCAGATCTTCTGGCCTGGTTCTCCGGCTCTAAAGCAGCTCTGTTGACCTGGTTCTCTGTCTCTAGAGCAGCTCTGCTATCCTGGATCTCTGGCTCTACAATGGGTCTGCTGACCTCGTTCTCTGGCTCTAAAGCAGCTCTGCTGACCTGGTTTCTCTGGCTCTACAGCAGCTCTGCTGACCTGGTTCTCTGGCTCCAAAGCAGCTCTGCTGAACTGGTTCTCTGTCTCTAGAGCAGCTCTGATGACCTCGTTCTCAGGCTCTAGAGCAGCTCTGCTGACCTGGTGGTTCTCTGGCTCTAAAACAGCTCTGCTGACCTGGTTCTGTGGCTCTAAAGAATCTCTGCTGACCTAGTTCTCTGGCTCTACAGCAGCTCTGCTGACCTGGTTCTCTGGCTCTACAGCAGTTCTGATGACCTGGTTCTCTGGCTCTAAAGAGGCTCTGCTGACCTGGTTCTCTGGCTCTAGAGCAGCTCTGCTGACCTGGTTCTATGGCTGTAAAGAATCTCCTCTGACCTGGTTCTCTGGCTCTATAGCAGCTCTGCTGGACTGGTTCTCTGCCTCTAGAGCAGCTCTGCTGACCTGGATCTTAGGCTCGAGAGCAGCTCTGCTGACCTGGTTCTCGGGCTCTAAAGCAGCTCTGCTGACCTGGTTCTCAAGCAGATCTACTGACCTGGTTCTATGGCTCTAAAGCGGCTCTGCTTACCTGGTTCTCTGATTCTAAAGCAACTCTGCTGACCTGGTTCTTAGGCTTTAGAGCAGCTCTGCTGACCTGGTTTCTATGGCTCTACAGCAGCTCTGCTGACCTGGTTCTCTGGCTCTAGAGCAGCTCTGTTGACCTGGCTCTTAGGCTCTAGAGCAGCTCTGCTGACCCGGTTGTATGGCTGTGAGGCAGCTCTGCTGACCTGGTTCTCTGGCTCTAAACCAGCTCTGCTGACCTGGTTCTATGGCTCTAAGGGAGCTCTGCTGACCTGGTTCTATGGCTCTAAAGCTGCTCTACTGACCTGGTTCTGTGGCTTTGAAACAGCTCTGCTGACCTGGTTCTCTGGCTCTAGAGCAGGTCAGCTGACCTGGTTCTCTCCCTCTAAAGTAGCTCTGCTGACCTGGTTCTCTGGCATTAAAGCTGCTCTGCTGACCTGGTGTCTTTGACACTAAAGCAGCTCTGCTGACCTGGTTCTCTCCCTCTAAAGCAGCTCTGCTGACCTGGTTCTCTGGCTCTACTGCAGCTCTGCTGACCTGGTTCTCTCAGTCTAAAACAGCTCTGCTGACGTGGTTCTCTGGCTCTAAAGCATATCTGCTGACCTGGTTCTCTCCCTCTAAAGCAGCTCTGCTGACCTGGTTCTCTGGCTCTACGGCAGCTCTGCTGACCTGGTTCTCTGCCTCTAGAGCAGCTCTGCTGACCTGGTTCTTAGGCTCTAGAGCAGCTCTGCTGACCTGGTGTCTATGGCTCTACAGCAGCTCTGCTGACCTGGTTCTCTGACTCTAGAGCAGCTCTGTTGAACTGGGTCTTAGGCTCTAGAGCAGCTCTGCTGACCTGGTTCTCTGGCTCTCAAGCAGCTCTGCTGACCTGATTCTCTGGCTCTAAAGCAACTCTGCTGACCTGGTTCTATGGCTCTAAAGCGGCTCTGCTTACCTGGTTCTCTGACTCTAAAGCAACTCTGCTGACCTGGTTCTTAGGCTTTAGAGCAGCTCTGCTGACCTGGTTTCTATGGCTCTACAGCAGCTCTGCTGACCTGGTTCTCTGGCTCTAGAGCAGCTCTGTTGACCTGGCTCTTAGGCTCTAGAGCAGCTCTGCTGACCCGGTTGTATGGCTGTGAGGCAGCTCTGCTGACCTGGTTCTGTGGCTTTGAAACAGTTCTGCTGACCTGGTTCTCTGGCTCTAGAGCAGGTCAGCTGACCTGGTTCTCTCCCTCTACAGTAGCTCTGCTGACCTGGTTCTCTGGCATTAAAGCTGCTCTGCTGACCTGGTGTCTCTGACGCTAAAGCAGCTCTGCTGACCTGGTTCTCTCCCTCTAAAGCAGCTCGGCTGACCTGGTTCTCTGGCTCTACTGCAGCTCTGCTGACCCGGTTCTCTCAGTCTAAAACAGCTCTGCTGACGTGGTTCTCTGGCTCTAAAGCAGATCTGCTGACCTGGTTCTCTCCCTCTTAAGCAGCTCTGCTGACCTGGTTCTCTGGCTCTACAGCTGCTCTGCTGACATGGTTCTTTGCCTCTACAGCAGCTCTGCTAACCTGGTTTTTAGGCTCCAGAGCAGCTCTGCTGCCCTGGTGTCTATGGCTCTACAGCAGCTCTGCTGACCTGGTTCTCTGACTCTAGAGCAGCTCTGTTGACCTGGGTCTTAGGCTCTAGAGCAGCTCTGCTGACCTGCTTCTCTGTCTCTAAAGCAGCTCTGCTGACCTGGTTCTCTGGCTCTAAAGCAGCTCTGCTGACCTGGTTCTATGGCTCTAAAGTAGCTCTGCTGACCTGGTTCTCTGGCTTTGAAGCTGCTCTGCTGACCTGGTTCTCTGGCTCTAGAGCAGCTCTGCTGACCTGGTTCTCTCCATCTAAAGCAGCTTTGCTGACCTGGTTCTCTGGCTCTACGGCAGCTCTGCTGACCTGGTTCTCTGCCTCTAGAGCAGCTCTGCTGACCTGGTTCTTAGGCTCTAGAGCAGCTCTGCTGACCTGGTGTCTATGGCTCTACAGCAGCTCTGCAGACCTGGTTCTCTGAGTCTAGAGCAGCTCTGTTGACCTGGGTTTTAGGCTCTAGAGCAGCTCTGCTGACCTGGTTCTCTGGCTCTCAAGCAGCTCTGCTGACCTGATTCTCTGGCTCTAAAGCAACTCTGCTGACCTGGTTCCATGGCTCTAAAGCAGCTCTGCTGACCCGGTTCTCTGGCTTTGAAGCTGCTCTGCTGACCTGGTTCTCTGGCTCTAGAGCAGCTCTGCTGACCTGGTTCTGTCCCTCTAAAGCAGCTCTGCTGACCTGGTTCTCTGGCTCTAAAGCAGGTCTGCTGACTTGGTTTCTCTGGCTCTAAAGCAGCTCTGCAGACCTAGTGTATCTGGCTCTAGAGCAGCTCTGCTGACCTGTTTCTCTGGCTCTAAAGCAGCTCTTCTGACCTGGTTCTATGGCTCTAAAGCAGCTCTGCTGACCTGGTTCTCTGGCTCTACAATGGCTCTGCTGACCTGGTTATGTTGCTCTAAAGCAGCTCTGCAGACCGGGTTCTCTGGCTCTAGGGCAGCTCTGCTAACCTGGTTATCTTGCTCTAAAGCAGATCTTCTGGCCTGGTTCTCCGGCTCTAAAGCAGCTCTGTTGACCTGGTTCTC
Source organism: Triturus cristatus (assembly GCF_964204655.1). NCBI lineage: Eukaryota > Metazoa > Chordata > Amphibia > Caudata > Salamandridae > Triturus > Triturus cristatus. Next base: position 1,163,685,100 of record NC_140579.1, read on the forward strand.
TGTCTCTAGAGCAGCTCTGCTGTCCTGGATCTCTGGCTCTACAATGGGTCTGCTGACCTCGTTCTCTGGCTCTAAAGCAGCTCTGCTGACCTGGTTTCTCTGGCTCTACAGCAGCTCTGCTGACCTGGTTCTCTGGCTCCAAAGCAGCTCTGCTGAACTGGTTCTCTGTCTCTAGAGCAGCTCTGATGACCTCGTTCTCAGGCTCTAGAGCAGCTCTGCTGACCTGGTGGTTCTCTGGCTCTAAAACAGCTCTGCTGACCTGGTTCTGTGGCTCTAAAGAATCTCTGCTGACCTAGTTCTCTGGCTATACAGCAGCTCTGCTGACCTGGTTCTCTGGCTCTACAGCAGTTCTGATTACCTGGTTCTCTGGCTCTAAAGAGGCTCTGCTGACCTGGTTCTCTGGCTCTAGAGCAGCTCTGCTGACCTGGTTCTATGGCTGTAAAGAATCTCCTCTGACCTGGTTCTCTGGCTCTATAGCAGCTCTGCTGGACTGGTTCTCTGCCTCTAGAGCAGCTCTGCTGACCTGGATCTTAGGCTCGAGAGCAGCTCTGCTGATCTGATTCTCGGGCTCTAAAGCAGCTCTGCTGACCTGGTTCTCAAGCAGATCTACTGACCTGGTTCTATGGCTCTAAAGCGGCTCTGCTTACCTCGTTCTCTGATTCTAAAGCAACTCTGCTGACCTGGTTCTTAGGCTTTAGAGCAGCTCTGCTGACCTGGTTTCTATGGCTCTACAGCAGCTCTGCTGACCTGGTTCTCTGGCTCTAGAGCAGCTCTGTTGACCTGGCTCTTAGGCTCTAGAGCAGCTCTGCTGACCCGGTTGTATGGCTGTGAGGCAGCTCTGCTGACCTGGTTCTATGGCTCTAAGGGAGCTCTGCTGACCTGGTTCTATGGCTCTAAAGCTGCTCTACTGACCTGGTTCTGTGGCTTTGAAACAGCTCTGCTGGCCTGGTTCTCTGGCTCTAGAGCAGGTCAGCTGACCTGGTTCTCTCCCTCTAAAGTAGCTCTGCTGACCTGGTTCTCTGGCACTAAAGCTGCTCTGCTGACCTGGTGTCTCTGACGCTAAAGCAGCTCTGCTGACCTGGTTCTCTCCCTCTAAAGCAGCTCTGCTGACCTGGTTCTCTGGCTCTACTGCAGCTCTGCTGACCTGGTTCTCTCAGTCTAAAACAGCTTTGCTGACGTGGTTCTCTGGCTCTAAAGCATATCTGCTGACCTGGTTCTCTCCCTCTAAAGCAGCTCTGCTGACCTGGTTCTCTGGCTCTACGGCAGCTCTGCTGACCTGGTTCTCTGCCTCTAGAGCAGCTCTGCTGACCTGGTTCTTAGGCTCTAGAGCAGCTCTGCTGACCTGGTGTCTATGGCTCTACAGCAGCTCTGCTGACCTGGTTCTCTGACTCTAGAGCAGCTCTGTTGACCTGGGTCTTAGGCTCTAGAGCAGCTCTGCTGACCTGGTTCTCTGGCTCTCAAGCAGCTCTGCTGACCTGATTCTCTGGCTCTAAAGCAACTCTGCTGACCTGGTTCTATGGCTCTAAAGCAGCTCTGCTGACCCGGTTCTCTGGCTTTGAAGCTGCTCTGCTGACCTGGTTCTCTGGCTCTAGAGCAGCTCTGCTGACCTGGTTCTGTCCCTCTAAAGCAGCTCTGCTGACCTGGTTCTCTGGCTCTAAAGCAGGTCTGCTGACTTGTTTTCTCTGGCTCTAAAGCAGCTCTGCAGACCTAGTTTCTCTGGCTCTAAAGCAGCTCTGCTGACCTGTTTCTCTGGCTCTAAAGCAGCTCTTCTGACCTGGTTCTATGGCTCTAAAGCAGCTCTGCTGACCTGGTTCTCTGGCTCTACAATGGCTCTGCTGACCTGGTTCTATTGCTCTAAAGCAGCTCTGCAGACCGGGTTCTCTGGCTCTAGGGCAGCTCTGCTAACCTGGTTATCTGGCTCTAAAGCAGATCTTCTGGCCTGCTTCTCCGGCTCTAAAGCAGCTCTGTTGACCTGGTTCTCTGTCTCTAGAGCAGCTCTGCTGTCCTGGATCTTAGGCTCTAGAGCAGCTCTGCTGACCTGGTTCTCTGGCTCTACAATGGGTCTGCTAACCTGGTTCTCTGGCTCTAAAACAGCTCTGCTGACCTGGTTTCTCTGGCTCTACAGCAGCTCTGCTGACCTGGTTCTCTGGCTCCAAAGTAGCTCTGTTGACCTGGTTCTCTGGCTCTAAAGCAGCTCTGCTGACCTGGTTCTCTGGCTCTAAAGCAGCTCTGCTGACCTGGTTCTCTGGCTCTAAAGCAGCTCTGCTGACTTGGTTCTCTCTGTCTAAAGCAGCAATGCTGACCTGGTTTCTCTGGCTCTACAGCAGCTCTGCTGTCCTGGTTCTCTGCCTCAAGAACAGTGTTGCTGACCTGGTTCTTAGGCTCTATTGCAGCTCTGCTGACCTGGTTTCTCTGGCTCTACAGCAGCTCTGCTGACCTGGTTCTCTGGCTCTAGAGCAGCTCTGCTGACCTGGTTCTCTGGCTCTAGAGCAGCTCTGCGGACGTGGTTCTCTGGCTCTAGAGCAGCTCTGTTGACCTGGTTCTCTGGCTCTAAAGCAGCTCTGCTGACCTGGTTCTCTGGCTCTAAAGCAGCTCTGCTGACTTGGTTCTCTCTGTCTAAAGCAGCAATGCTGACCTGGTTTCTCTGGCTCTACAGCAGCTCTGCTGTCCTGGTTCTCTGCCTCAAGAACAGTGTTGCTGACCTGGTTCTTAGGCTCTATTGCAGCTCTGCTGACCTGGTTTCTCTGGCTCTACAGCAGCTCTGCTGACCTGGTTCTCTGGCTCTAGAGCAGCTCTGCTGACCTGGTTCTCTGGCTCTAGAGCAGCTCAGCTGACCTGGTTCTCTAGCTCTAGAGCAGCTCATCTGATGTGGTTCTGTGGCTGTAGAGGAGCCCTGCTGGCCTGGTTCTTAGGCTCTAGAGCAGCTCTGCTGACCTGGTTCTCTGGCTCTACAACGACTCTGCTGACCTGGTTCTCTGGCTCTAAAGCAGCTCTGCTGACCTTGTTCTATGGCTCTAAAGCAGCTCTGCTGACCTAGTTCTCTGACTCTAAAGCAACTCTGCTGACCTGGTTCTCTCACTCTAAAGCAGCTCTGCTGACATGGTTCTCTGGCTCTAAAGCAGCTCTGCTGACCTGGTTCTCTCCCTCTTAAGCAGCTCTGCTGACCTGGTTCTCTGGCTCTACAGCTGCTCTGCTGACATGGTTCTCTGCCTCTACAGCAGCTCTGCTAACCTGGTTTTTAGGCTCTAGAGCAGCTCTGCTGGCCTGGTGTCTATGGCTCTACAGCAGCTCTGCTGACCTGGTTCTCTGGCTCTAAAGCAGCTCTGCTGACCTGGTTCTATGGCTCTAAAGTAGCTCTGCTGACCTGGTTCTCTGGCTTTGAAGCTGCTCTGCTGACCTGGTTCTCTGGCTCTAGAGCAGCTCTGCTGACCTGGTTCTCTCCCTCTAAAGCAGCTCTGCTGACCTGGTTCTCGGACTCTAAAGCAGCTCTGCTGACTTGGTTTCTCTGGCTCTAAAGCAGCTCTGCAGACTTAGTTTCTCTGGCTCTAGAGTAGTTCTTCTGACCTGTTTCTCTGGCTCTAAAGCAGATCTTCTGACCTCGTTCTATGGCTCTAAAGCAGCTCTGCTGACCTGGTTCTCTGGCTCTACAATGGCTCTGCTGACCTGGTTCTGTTGCTCTAAAGAAGCTCTGCTGACCTGGTTCTCTGGCTCTAGAGCAGCGCTGCTAACCTGGTTCTCTGGCTCTAAAGCAGATCTTCTGGCCTAGTTCTCTGGCTCCAAAGCAGCTCTGCTGACCTGGTTCTCTGGCTCTAGAGCAGCTCTGCTAACCTGGTTCTCTGGCTCTAAAGCAGATCTTCTGGCCTGGTTCACTGGCTCTAAAGCAGCTCTGCTGACTTGGTTCTCTGGCTCTATAACGACTCTGCTGACCTGGTTCTCTGCCTTTAGAGCAGCTCTGCTGACCTTGTTTCTATGGCTCTAAAGCAGCTCTGCTGACCTGTTTCTCTGACTCTAAAGCAACTCTGCTGACCTGGTTCTCTGATTCTAAAGCAACTCTGCTGACCTGGTTCTTAGGCTTTAGAGCAGCTCTGCTGACCTGGTTTCTATGGCTCTACAGCAGCTCTGCTGACCTGGTTCTCTGGCTCTAGAGCAGCTCTGTTGACCTGGCTCTTAGGCTCTAGAGCAGCTCTGCTGACCCGGTTGTATGGCTGTGAGGCAGCTCTGCTGACCTGGTTCTCTGGCTCTAAACCAGCAATGCTGACCTGGTTCTGTGGCTCTAAGGGAGCTCTGCTGACCTGGTTCTATGGCTCTAAAGCTGCTCTACTGACCTGGTTCTGTGGCTTTGAAACAGCTCTGCTGACCTGGTTCTCTGGCTCTAGAGCAGGTCAGCTGACCTGGTTCTCTCCCTCTAAAGTAGCTCTGCTGACCTGGTTCTCTGGCACTAAAGCTGCTCTGCTGACCTGGTGTCTCTGACGCTAAAGCAGCTCTGCTGACCTCGTTCTCTCCCTCTAAAGCAGCTCGGCTGACCTGGTTCTCTGGCTCTACTGCAGCTCTGCTGACCTGGTTCTCTCAGTCTAAAACAGCTCTGCTGACGTGGTTCTCTGGCTCTAAAGCAGATCTGCTGACCTGGTTCTCTCCCTCTAAAGCAGCTCTGCTGACCAGGTTCTATGGCTCTAAAGTAGCTCTGCTGACCTGGTTCTCTGGCTTTGAAGCTGCTCTGCTGACCTGGTTCTCAGGCTCTAGAGCAGCTCTGCTGACCTGGTTCTCTCCCTCTAAAGCAGCTCTGCTGACCTGGTTCTCTGACTCTAAAGCAACTTTGCTGACCTGGTTCTATGGCTCTAAAGCAGCTCTGCTGACCAGGTTCTCTGGCTTTGAAGCTGCTCTGCTGGCCTGGTGTCTATGGCTCTACAGCAGCTCTGTTGACCTGGGTCTTAGGCTCTAGAGCAGCTCTGCTGACCTGCTTCTCTGTCTCTAAAGCAACTCTGCTGACCTGGTTCTCTGGCTCTAAAGCAGCTCTGCTGACCTGGTTCTATGGCTCTAAAGTAGCTCTGCTGACCTGGTTCTCTGGCTTTGAAGCTGCTCTGCTGACCTGGTTCTCAGGCTCTAGAGCAGCTCTGCTGACCTGGTTCTCTCCCTCTAAAGCAGCTCTGCTGACCTGGTTCTCTGACTCTAAAGCAGCTCTGCTGACTTGATGTTTCTCTGGCTCTAAAACAGCTCTGCTGACCTGGTTCGGTGGCTCTAAAGAAGCTCTGGTGACCTAGTTCTCTGGCTTTACAGCAGCTCTGCTGACCTGGTTCTCTGGCTCTGAAGCAGCTCTGCTGACCTGATGTTTCTCTGGCTCTAAAACATCCCTCTGCTGACCTGGTTCTGTGGCTCTAAAGAAGCTCTGTTGACCTAGTTCCCTGGCTCTACAGCAGCTCTGATGACCTGGTTGTCTGGCTCTAAAGAGGCTCTGCTGACCTGGTTCTCTGGCTCTAAAGCAGCTCTGCAGACCTAGTTTCTATGGCTCTAGAGCAGTTCTTCTGACCTGTTTCTCTGGCTCAAAAGCAGATCTTCTGACCTCGTTCTATGGCTCTAAAGCAGCTCTGCTGACCTGGTTCTCTGGCTCTACAATGGCTCTGCTGACCTGGTTCTGTTGCTCTCAAGCAGCTCTGCTGACCTGGTTCTCTGGCTCTAGAGCAGCGCTGCTAACCTGGTTCTCTGGCTCTAAAGCAGATCTTCTGGCCTGGTTCTCTGGCTCAAAAGCAGCTCTGCTGACCTGGTTCTCTGGCTCTAGAGCAGCTCTGCTGTCCTGAATCTTGGGCTCTAGAACAGCTCTGCTGACCTGGTTCTCTGGCTCTACAACGGCTCTGCTGACCTGGTTCTCTGGCTCTAAAGCAGCTCTGCTGACCTGATGTTTCTCTGGCTCTAAAACAGCTCTGCTGACCTGGTTCGGTGGCTCTAAAGAAGCTCTGGTGACCTAGTTCTCTGGCTTTACAGCAGCTCTGCTGACCTGGTTCTCTGGCTCTGAAGCAGCTCTGCTGACCTGATGTTTCTCTGGCTCTAAAACATCCCTCTGCTGACCTGGTTCTGTGGCTCTAAAAAAGCTCTGTTGACCTAGTTCCCTGGCTCTACAGCAGCTCTGATGACCTGGTTGTCTGGCTCTAAAGAGGATCTGCTGACCTGGTTCTCTGGCTCTAGAGCAGCTCTGGTGACCTGGTTCTATGGCTGTAAAGAATCTCCTCTGACCTGGTTCTCTGGCTCTACAGCAGCTCTGCTGAACTGGTTCTCTGCCTCTAGAGTAGCTCTGCTGACTTGGTTCTTAGGCTCGAGAGCAGCTCTGCTGACCTGGTTCTCTGGCTCTAAAGCAGCTCTGCTGACCTGGTTCTCAAGTATTCTGCTGACCTGGTTCTCTGGCTCTAAAGCAGCTCTGCTGACCTGGTTCTATGGCTGTAAAGCAGCTCTGCTGACATGGTTCTCTGGCTCTAAAGCAGCTCTGCTGATCTTGTTCTCTGGCTGTAGAGCAGCCCTGCTGGCCTTGCTCTTAGGCTTTAGAGCAGCTCTGCTGACTTGGTTCTCTGGCTCTATAACGACTCTGCTGACCTGGTTCTCTGCCTTTAGAGCAGCTCTGCTGACCTTGTTTCTATGGCTCTAAAGCAGCTCTGCTGACCTGTTTCTCTGACTCTAAAGCAACTCTGCTGACCTGGTTCTCTCCCTCTAAAACAGCTCTGCTGACCTGGTTCTCTGGCTCTAAAGCAGCTCTGCTGACCTGGTTCTCCCCCTCTAAAGCAGCTCTGCTGACCTGGTTCTCTCCCTCTAAAGCAGCTCTCCTGACCTGGTTCTCTGGCTCTACGGCAGCTCTGCTGACCTTGTTCTCTGCCTCTAGAGCAGCTCTGCTGACCTGGTTCTCTGGCTCTAAAGCAGCTCTGCTGACCTGGTTCTCTAGCTCTACGGCAGCTCTGCTGACCTGGTTCTCTGCCTCTAGAGCAGATCTTCTGACCTGGTTCTTAGGCTCTGGAGCAGCTCTGCTGACCTGGTGTCTATGGCTCTACAGCAGCTCTGCTGACCTGGTTCTCTGACTCTAGAGCAGCTCTGTTGACCTGGGTCTTAGGCTCTAGAGCAGCTCTGCTGACCTGGTTCTCTGACTCTAGAGCAGCTCTGTTGACCTGGGTCTTAGGCTCTAGAGCAGCTCTGCTGACCTGGTTCTCTGACTCTAGAGCAGCTCTGCTGACCTGGTTTCTATGGCTCTAAAGCAGCTCTGCTGACCTGGTTCTCCCCCTCTAAAGCAGCTCTGCTGACCTGGTTCTCTGGCTGTACGGCAGCTCTACTGACCTTGTTCTCTGCCTCTAGAGCAGCTCTGCTGACCTGGTTCTATGGCTCTAAAGCAGCTCTGCTGACCTGGTTCTCTCCCTCTAAAACAGCTCTGCTGACCTGGTTCTCTGGCTCTAAAGCAGCTCTGCTGACCTGGTTCTCCCCCTCTAAAGCAGCTCTGCTGACCTGGTTCTCTCCCTCTAAAGCAGCTCTCCTGACCTTGTTCTCTGCCTCTAGAGCAGCTCTGCTGACCTCGTTCTTAGGCTCTAGAGCAGCTGTGCTGACCTGGTTTCTATGGCTTTACAGCAGCTCTGCTGACCTGGTTCTCTGACTCTAGAGCAGCTCTGTTGACCTGGGTCTTAGGCTCTAGAGCAGCTCTGCTGACCTGGTTCTCTGGCTCTAAAGCAGCTCTGCTGACCTGGTTCTCTAGCTCTAGAGCAGCTCATCTGATGTGGTTCTGTGGCTGTAGAGGAGCCCTGCTGGCCTGGTTCTTAGGCTCTAGAGCAGCTCTGCTGACCTGGTTCTCTGGCTCTACAGCTGCTCTGCTGACCTGGTTCTCTGCCTCTAGAGCAGATCTTCTGACCTGGTTCTTAGGCTCTGGAGCAGCTCTGCTGACCTGGTGTCTATGGCTCTACAGCAGCTCTGCTGACCTGGTTCTCTCCCTCTTAAGCAGCTCTGCTGACCTGGTTCTCTGGCTCTACAGCTGCTCTGCTGACCTGGTTCTCTGCCTCTAGAGCAGATCTTCTGACCTGGTTCTTAGGCTCTGGAGCAGCTCTGCTGACCTGGTGTCTATGGCTCTACAGCAGCTCTGCTGACCTGGTTCTCTGACTCTAGAGCAGCTCTGTTGACCTGGGTCTTAGGCTCTAGAGCAGCTCTGCTGACCTGGTTCTCTGACTCTAGAGCAGCTCTGTTGACCTGGGTCTTAGGCTCTAGAGCAGCTCTGCTGACCTGGTTCTCTGACTCTAGAGCAGCTCTGCTGACCTGGTTTCTATGGCTCTAAAGCAGCTCTGCTGACCTGGTTCTCCCCCTCTAAAGCAGCTCTGCTGACCTGGTTCTCTGGCTGTACGGCAGCTCTACTGACCTTGTTCTCTGCCTCTAGAGCAGCTCTGCTGACCTGGTTCTATGGCTCTAAAGCAGCTCTGCTGACCTGGTTCTCTCCCTCTAAAACAGCTCTGCTGACCTGGTTCTCTGGCTCTAAAGCAGCTCTGCTGACCTGGTTCTCCCCCTCTAAAGCAGCTCTGCTGACCTGGTTCTCTCCCTCTAAAGCAGCTCTCCTGACCTTGTTCTCTGCCTCTAGAGCAGCTCTGCTGACCTCGTTCTTAGGCTCTAGAGCAGCTGTGCTGACCTGGTTTCTATGGCTTTACAGCAGCTCTGCTGACCTGGTTCTCTGACTCTAGAGCAGCTCTGTTGACCTGGGTCTTAGGCTCTAGAGCAGCTCTGCTGACCTGGTTCTCTGGCTCTAAAGCAGCTCTGCTGACCTGGTTCTCTAGCTCTAGAGCAGCTCATCTGATGTGGTTCTGTGGCTGTAGAGGAGCCCTGCTGGCCTGGTTCTAAGGCTCTAGAGCAGCTCTGCTGACCTGGTTCTCTGGCTCTACGACTCTGCTGACCTGGTTCTCTGGCTCTAGAGCAGCTCTGCTGACCTTGTTCTATGGCTCTAAAGCAGCTCTGCTGACCTGGTTCTCTGACTCTAAAGCAACTCTGCTGACCTGGTTCTCTCACTCTAAAGCAGCTCTGCTGACATGGTTCTCTGGCTCTAAAGCAGCTCTGCTGACCTGGTTCTCTCCCTCTTAAGCAGCTCTGCTGACCTGGTTCTCTGGCTCTACAGCTGCTCTGCTGACATGGTTCTCTGCCTCTACAGCAGCTCTGCTAACCTGGTTTTTAGGCTCTAGAGCAGCTCTGCTGGCCTGGTGTCTATGGCTCTACAGCAGCTCTGCTGACCTGGTTCTCTGACTCTAGAGCAGCTCTGTTGACCTGGGTCTTAGGCTCTAGAGCAGCTCTGCTGACCTGCTTCTCTGTCTCTAAAGCAGCTCTGCTGACCTGGTTCTCTGGCTCTAAAGCAGCTCTGCTGACCTGGTTCTATGGCTCTAAAGTAGCTCTGCTGACCTGGTTCTCTGGCTCTAGAGCAGCTCTGCTGACCTGGTTCTCTCCCTCTAAAGCTGCTCTGCTGACCTGGTTCTCTGACTCTAAAGCAGCTCTGCTGACTTGGTTTCTCTGGCTCTAAAGCAGCTCTGCAGACCTAGTTTCTCTGGCTCTAGAGCAGTTCTTCTGACCTGTTTCTCTGGCTCTAAAGCAGATCTTCTGACCTCGTTCTATGGCTCTAAAGCAGCTCTGCTGACCTGGTTCTCTGGCTCTACAATGGCTCTGCTGACCTGGTTCTGTTGCTCTAAAGCAGCTCTGCTGACCTGGTTCTCTGGCTCTAGAGCAGCGCTGCTAACCTGGTTCTCTGGCTCTAAAGCAGATCTTCTGGCCTGGTTCTCTGGCTCAAAAGCAGCTCTGCTGACCTGGTTCTCTGGCTCTAGAGCAGCTCTGCTGTCGTGAATCTTAGGCTCTAGAGCAGCTCTGCTGACCTGTTTCTCTGGCTCTACAACGGCTCTGCTGACCTGGTTCTCTGGCTCTAAAGCAGCTCTGCTGACCTGATGTTTCTCTGGCTCTAAAACAGCTCTGCTGACCTGGTTCGGTGGCTCTAAAGAAGCTCTGATGACCTAGTTCTCTGGCTTTACAGCAGCTCTGCTGACCTGGTTCTCTGGCTCTGAAGCAGCTCTGCTGACCTGATGTTTCTCTGGCTCTAAAACATCGCTCTGCTGACCTGGTTCTGTGGCTCTAAAGAAGCTCTGTTGACCTAGTTCGCTGGCTCTACAGCAGCTCTGATGACCTGGTTGTCTGGCTCTAAAGAGGCTCTGCTGACCTGGTTCTCTGGCTCTAGAGCAGCTCTGGTGACCTGGTTCTATGGCTGTAAAGAATCTCCTCTGACCTGGTTCTCTGGCTCTACAGCAGCTCTGCTGAACTGGTTCTCTGCCTCTAGAGCAGCTCTGCTGACTTGGTTCTTAGGCTCGAGAGCAGCTCTGCTGACCTGGTTCTCTGGCTCTAAAGCAGCTCTGCTGACCTGGTTCTCAGGCTCTAAAGCAGCTCTGCTGACTTGGTTTCTCTGGCTCTAAAGCAGCCCAGCAGACCTAGTTTCTCTGGCTCTAGAACAGCTCTGCTGACCTGTTTCTCTGGCTTTCAAGCAGCTCTTCTGACCTTGTTCTATGGCTCTAAAGCAGCTCTGCTGACCTGGATCTCTGGCTCTACAATGGCTCTGCTGACCTGGTCCTGTTGCTCTAAAGCAGCTCTGCAGTCCTGGTTCTCTGTCTCTAGAGCAGCTCTGCTGACCTGGTTCTATGGCTGTAAAGAATCTCCTCTGACCTGGTTCTCTGGCTCTACAGCAGCTCTGCTGAACTGGTTCTCTGCCTCTAGAGCAGCTCTGCTGACCTGGTTCTTAGGCTCGAGAGCAGCTCTGCTGACCTGGTTCTCCGGCTCTAAAGCAGCTCTGCTGACCTGGTTCTCAAGCAGTTCTGCTGACCTGGGTCTCTGGCTCTAAAGCGGCTCTATTTACCTGGTTCTCTGACTCTAAAGCAGCTCTGCTGACCTGGTTCTATGGCTGTAAAGCAGCTCTGCTAACATGGTTCTCTTGCTCTAAAGCAGCTCTGCTGACCTTGTTCTCTGGCTGTAGAGCAGTCCTGCTGGCCTGGTTCTTAGGCTCTAGAGCAGCTCTGCTGACTTGGTTCTCTGGCTCTATAACGACTCTGCTGACCTGGTTCTCTGCCTTTAGAGCAGCTCTGCTGACCTGGTTTCTATGGCTCTAAAGCAGCTCTGCTGACCTGTTTCTCTAACTCTAAAGCAACTCTGCTGACCTGGTTCTCTCCCTCTAAAGCAGCTCTGCTGACCTGGTTCTCTGGCTCTAAAGCAGCTCTGCTGACCTGGTTCTCCCCCTCTAAAGCAGCTCTGCTGACCTGGTTCTCTGGCTGTACGGCAGCTCTGCTGACCTTGTTCTCTGCCTCTAGAGCAGCTCTGCTGACCTGGTTCTATGGCTCTAAAGCAGCTCTGCTGACCTGGTTCGCTCCCTCTAAAACAGCTCTGCTGACCTGGTTCTCTGGCTCTAAAGCAGCTCTGCTGACCTGGTTCTCCCCCTCTAAAGCAGCTCTGCTGACCTGGTTCTCTCCCTCTAAAGCAGCTCTCCTGACCTGGTTCTCTGGCTCTACGGCAGCTCTGCTGAGCTTGTTCTCTGCCTCTAGAGCAGCTCTGCTGACCTCGTTCTTAGGCTCTAGAGCAGCTGTGCTGACCTGGTTTCTATGGCTCTACAGCAGCTCTGCTGACCTGGTTCTCTGACTCTAGAGCAGCTCTGTTGACCTGGGTCTTAGGCTCTAGAGCAGCTCTGCTGACCTGGTTCTCTGGCTCTAAAGCAGCTCTGCTGACCTGGTTCTCTAGCTCTAGAGCAGCTCATCTAATGTGGTTCTGTGGCTGTAGAGGAGCCCTGCTGGCCTGGTTCTTAGGCTCTAGAGCAGCTCTGCTGACCTGGTTCTCTGGCTCTACAACGACTCTGCTGACCTGGTTCTCTGGCTCTAGAGCAGCTCTGCTGACCTTGTTCTATGGCTCTAAAGCAGCTCTGCTGACCTGGTTCTCTGACTCTAAAGCAACTCTGCTGACCTGGTTCTCTCACTCTAAAGCAGCTCTGCTGACATGGTTCTCTGGCTCTAAAGCAGCTCTGCTGACCTGGTTCTCTCCCTCTTAAGCAGCTCTGCTGACCTGGTTCTCTGGCTCTACAGCTGCTCTGCTGACATGGTTCTCTGCCTCTACAGCAGCTCTGCTAACCTGGTTTTTAGGCTCTAGAGCAGCTCTTCTGGCCTGGAGTCTATGGCTCTACAGCAGCTCTGCTGACCTGGTTCTCTGACTCTAGAGCAGCTCTGTTGACCTGGGTCTTAGGCTCTAGAGCAGCTCTGCTGACCTGCTTCTCTGTCTCTAAAGCAGCTCTGCTGACTTTTTTCTCTGGCTCTAAAGCAGCTCTGCTGACCTGGTTCTATGGCTCTAAAGTAGCTCTGCTGACCTGGTTCTCTGGCTCTAGAGCAGCTCTGCTGACCTGGTTCTCTCTCTCTAAAGCAGCTCTGCTGACCTGGTTTCTCTGGCTCTAAAGCAGCTCTGCAGACCTAGTTTGTCTGGCTCTAGAGCAGTTCTTCTGACCTGTTTCTCTGGCTCTAAAGCAGATCTTCTGACCTCGTTCTATGGCTCTAAAGCAGCTCTGCTGACCTGGTTCTCTGGCTCTACAATGGCTCTGCTGACCTGGTTCTGTTGCTCTAAAGCAGCTCTGCTGACCTGGTTCTCTGGCTCTAGAGCAGCGCTGCTAACCTGGTTCTCTGGCTCTAAAGCAGATCTTCTGGCCTGGTTCTCTGGCTCAAAAGCAGCTCTGCTGACCTGGTTCTCTGGCTCTAGAGCAGCTCTGCTGTCCTGAATCTTAGGCTCTAGAGCAGCTCTGCTGACCTGGTTCTCTGGCTCTACAACGGCTCTGCTGACCTGGTTCTCTGGCTCTAAAGCAGCTCTGCTGACCTGATGTTTCTCTGGCTCTAAAACAGCTCTGCTGACCTGGTTCTGTGGCTCTAAAGAAGCTCTGATGACCTAGTTCTCTGGCTTTACAGCAGCTCTGCTGACCTGGTTCTCTGGCTCTGAAGCAGCTCTGCTCACCTGATGTTTCTCTGGCTCTAAAACATCGCTCTGCTGACCTGGTTCTGTGGCTCTAAAGAAGCTCTGTTGACCTAGTTCTCTGGCTCTACAGCAGCTCTGATGACCTGGTTGTCTGGCTCTAAAGAGGCTCTGCTTACCTGGTTCTCTGGCTCTAGAGCAGCTCTGGTGACCTGGTTCTATGGCTGTAAAGAATCTCCTCTGACCTGTTTCTCTGGCTCTACAGCAGCTCTGCTGAACTGGTTCTCTGCCTCTAGAGCAGCTCTGCTGACTTGGTTTTTAGGCTCGAGAGCAGCTCTGCTGACCTGGTTCTCTGGCTATAAAGCAGCTCTGCTGACCTGGTTCTATGGCTGTAAAGCGGCTCTGCTGACATGGTTCTCTGGCTCTAAAGCAGCTCTGCTGATCTTGTTCTCTGGCTGTAGAGCAGCCCTGTTCTTAGGCTTTAGAGCAGCTCTGCTGACTTGGTTCTCTGGCTCTATAACGACTCTGCTGACCTGGTTCTCTGCCTTTAGAGCAGCTCTGCTGACCTTGTTTCTATGGCTCTAAAGCAGCTCTGCTGACCTGGTTCTCTGGCTCTAAAGCAGCTCTGCTGACCTGGTTCTATGGCTCTAAAGCAGCTCTGCTGACCTGGTTCTCTGGCTCTACAGCAGCTCTTCTGACCTGGTTCAGTGGCTCTAAAGCAGCTCTGCTGACCTGGTTCTCTGGCTCTAAAATGGCTCTGCTGACCTGGTTCTGTTGCTCTAAAGCAGCTCTGCTTACCTGGTTCTCTCCCTCTAAAGCAGCTCTGCTGACCTGGTTCTCTGGGTCTACCGCAGCTCTGCTGACCTAGTTCTCTCCCTTTAAAGCAGCTCTGCTGACCTGGTTCTCTGGCTCTAAAGCAGATCTGCTGACCTGGTTCTCTCCCTCTAAAGCAGCTCTGCTGACCTGGTTCTCTGGCTCTACGGCATCTCTGCTGACCTGGTTCTCTGCCTCTAGAACAGCTCTGCTGACCCGGTTCTTAGGCTCTAGAGCAGCTCTGCTGACCTGGTGTCTATGGCTCTACAGCAGCTCTGCTGACCTGGTTCTCTGACTCAAGAGCAGCTCTGTTGACCTGGGTCTTAGGCTCTAGAGCAGCTCTGCTGACCTGGTTCTCTGGCTCTAAAGCAGCTCTGCTGACTTGGTTCTCTGGCTCTATAACGACTCTGCTGACCTGGTTCTCTGCCTTTAGAGCAGCTCTGCTGACCTTGTTTCTATGGCTCTAAAGCAGCTCTGCTGACCTGTTTCTCTGACTCTAAAGCAACTCTGCTGACCTTTTTCTCTGATTCTAAAGCAACTCTGCTGACCTGGTTCTTAGGCTTTAGAGCAGCTCTGCTGACCTGGTTTCTATGGCTCTACAGCAGCTCTGCTGACCTGGTTCTCTGGCTCTAGAGCAGCTCTGTTGACCTGGCTCTTAGGCTCTAGAGCAGCTCTGCTGACCCGGTTGTATGGCTGTGAGGCAGCTCTGCTGACCTGGTTCTCTGGCTCTAAACCAGCTCTGCTGACCTGGTTCTATGGCTCTAAGGGAGCTCTGCTGACCTGGTTCTATGGCTCTAAAGCTGCTCTACTGACCTGGTTCTGTGGCTTTGAAACAGCTCTGCTGACCTGGTTCTCTGGCTCTAGAGTAGCTCTGCTGACCTGGTTCTCTGGCACTAAAGCTGCTCTGCTGACCTCGTGTCTCTGATGCTAAAGCAGCTCTGCTGACCTCGTTCTCTCCCTTTAAAGCAGCTCGGCTGACCTGGTTCTCTGGCTCTACTACAGCTCTGCTGACCTGGTTCTCTCAATCTAAAACAGCTCTGCTGACGTGGTTCTCTGGCTCTAAAGCAGATCTGCTGACCTGGTTCTCTCCCTCTAAAGCAGCTCTGCTGACCTGGTTCTCTGGCTCTACGGCAGCTCTGCTGACCTGGTTCTCTGCCTCTAGAGCAGCTCTGCTGACCTGGTTCTTAGGCTCTAGAGCAGCTCTGCTGACCTGGTGTCTATGGCTCTACAGCAGCTCTGCAGACCTGGTTCTCTGAGTCTAGAGCAGCTCTGTTGACCTGGGTCTTAGGCTCTAGAGCAGCTCTGCTGACCTGGTTCTCTGTCTCTCAAGCAGCTCTGCTGACCTGATTCTCTGGCTCTAAAGAAACTCTGCTGACCTGGTTCTATGGCTCTAAAGCAGCTCTGCTGACCCAGTTCTCTGGCTTTGAAGCTGCTCTGCTGGCCTGGTGTCTATGGCTCTACAGCAGCTCTGCTGACCTGGTTCTCTGACTCTAGAGCAGCTCTGTTGACCTGGGTCTTAGGCTCTAGAGCAGCTCTGCTGACCTGCTTCTCTGTCTCTAAAGCAACTCTGCTGACCTGGTTCTCTGGCTCTAAAGCAGCTCTGCTGACGTGGTTCTATGGCTCTAAAGTAGCTCTGCTGACCTGGTTCTCTGGCTTTGAAGCTGCTCTGCTGACCTGGTTCTCTGGCTCTAGAGCAGCTCTGCTGACCTGGTTCTCTCCCTCTAAAGCAGCTCTGCTGACCTGGTTCTCTGACTCTAAAGCAGCTCTGCTGACTTGGTTTCTCTGGCTCTAAAGCAGCTCTGCAGACCTAGTTTCTCTGGCTCTAGAGCAGTTCTTCTGACCTGTTTCTCTGGCTCTAAAGCAGATCTTCTGACCTCGTTCTATGGCTCTAAAGCAGCTCTGCTGACCTGGTTCTCTGGCTCTACAATGGCTCTGCTGACCTGGTTCTGTTGCTCTAAAGCAGCTCTGCTGACCTGGTTCTCTGGCTCTATAGCAGCGCTGCTAACCTGGTTCTCTGGCTCTAAAGCAGATGTTCTGGCCTGGTTCTCTGGCTCAAAAGCAGCTCTGCTGACCTGGTTCTCTGGCTCTAGAGCAGCTCTGCTGTCCTGAATCTTAGGCTCTAGAACAGCTCTGCTGACCTGGTTCTCTGGCTCTACAACGGCTCTGCTGACCTGGTTCTCTGGCTCTAAAGCAGCTCTGCTGACCTGATGTTTCTCTGGCTCTAAAACAGCTCTGCTGACCTGGTTCTGTGGCTCTAAAGAAGCTCTGGTGACCTAGTTCTCTGGCTTTACAGCAGCTCTGCTGACCTGGTTCTCTGGCTCTGAAGCAGCTCTGCTGACCTGATGTTTCTCTGGCTCTAAAACATCGCTCTGCTGACCTGGTTCTGTGGCTCTAAAGAAGCTCTGTTGACCTAGTTCTCTGGCTCTACAGCAGCTCTGATGACCTGGTTGTCTGGCTCTAAAGAGGCTCTGCTGACCTGGTTCTCTGGCTCTAGAGCAGCTCTGGTGACCTGGTTCTATGGCTGTAAAGAATCTCCTCTGACCTGGTTCTCTGGCCCTACAGCAGCTCTGCTGAACTGGTTCTCTGCCTCTAGAGCAGCTCTGCTGACTTGGTTCTTAGGCTCGAGAGCAGCTCTGCTGATCTGGTTCTCTGGCTCTAAAGCAGCTCTGCTGACCTGGTTCTCAAGCATTCTGCTGACCTGGTTCTCTGGCTCTAAAGCAGCTCTGCTGATCTTGTTCTCTGGCTGTAGAGCAGCCCTTCTGGCCTTGTTCTTAGGCTTTAGAGCAGCTCTGCTGACTTGGTTCTCTGGCTCTATAACGACTCTGCTGACCTGGTTGTCTGCCTTTAGAGCAGCTCTGCTGACTTTGTTTCTATGGCTCTAAAGCAGCTCTGCTGACCTGTTTCTCTGACTCTAAAGCAACTCTGCTGACCTGGTTCTCTCCCTCTAAAACAGCTCTGCTGACCTGGTTCTCTGCCTCTAAAGCAGCTCTGCTGACCTGGTTCTCTGCTTCTAGAGCAGCTCTGCTGACCTCGTTCTTAGGCTCTAGAGCAGCTGTGCTGACCTGGTTTCTATGGCTCTACAGCAGCTCTGCTGACCTGGTTCTCTGACTCTAGAGCAGCTCTGTTGACCTGGGTCTTAGGCTCTAGAGCAGCTCTGCTGACCTGGTTCTCTGGCTCTAAAGCAGCTCTGCTGACCTGGTTCTCTAGCTCTACGGCAGCTCTGCTGACCTGGTTCTCTGCCTCTAGAGCAGATCTTCTGACCTGGTTCTTAGGCTCTGGAGCAGCTCTGCTGACCTGGTGTCTATGGCTCTACAGCAGCTCTGCTGACCTGGTTCTCTGACTCTAGAGCAGCTCTGTTGACCTGGATCTTAGGCTCTAGAGCAGCTCTGCTGACCTGGTTCTCTGACTCTAGAGCAGCTCTGTTGACCTGGATCTTAGGCTCTAGAGCAGCTCTGCTGACCTGGTTCTCTGACTCTAGAGCAGCTCTGTTGACCTGGGTCTTAGGCTCTAGAGCAGCTCTGCTGACCTGGTTCTCTGGCTCTAAAGCAGCTCTGCTGACCTGGTTCTCTAGCTCTATGGCAGCTCTGCTGACCTGGTTCTCTGCCTCTAGAGCAGCTCTTCTGACCTGGTTCTTAGGCTCTGGAGCAGCTCTGCTGACCTGGTTCTCTGGCTCTAAAGCAGCTCTGCTGACCTGGCTCTATGGCTCTAAAGCAGCTCTGCTGACCTGGTTCTCTGGCTTTGAAGCTGCTCTCCTGACCTGGTACTCTGGCTCTAGAGCAGCTCTGCTGACCTGGTTCTCTCCCTCTAAAGCAGCTCTGCTGACCTGGTTCTCTGGCTCTAAAGCAGCTCTGCTGACTTGGTTTCTCTGGCTCTAAAGCAGCCCTGCAGACCTAGTTTCTCTGGCTCTAGAGCAGCTCTGCTGACCTGTTTCTCTGGCTTTAAAGCAGCTCTTCTGACCTTGTTCTATGGCTCTAAAGCAGCTCTGCTGACCTGGTTCTCTGGCTCTACAATGGCTCTGCTGACCTGGTCGTGTTGCTCTAAAGCAGCTCTGCAGTCCTGGTTCTCTGTCTCTAGAGCAGCTCTGCTGACCTGGTTCTATGGCTGTAAAGAATCTCCTCTGACCTGGTTCTCTGGCTCTACAGCAGCTCTGCTGAACTGGTTCTCTGCCTCTAGAGCAGCTCTGCTGACCTGGTTCTTAGGCTCGAGAGCAGCTCTGCTGACCTGGTTCTCTGGCTCTAAAGCAGCTCTGCTGACCTGGTTCTCCCCCTCTAAAGCAGCTCTGCTGACCTGGTTCTCTCCCTCTAAAGCAGCTCTCCTGACCTGGTTCTCTGGCTCTACAGCAGCTCTGCTGACCTTGTTCTCTGCCTCTAGAGCAGCTCTGCTGACCTCGTTCTTAGGCTCTAGAGCAGCTGTGCTGACCTGGTTCTCTGACTCTAGAGCAGCTCTGTTGACCTGGGTCTTAGGCTCTAGAGCAGCTCTGCTGACCTGGTTCTCTGGCTCTAAAGCAGCTCTGCTGACCTGGTTCTCTAGCTCTACGGCAGCTCTGCTGACCTGGTTCTCTGCCTCTAGAGCAGATCTTCTGACCTGGTTCTTAGGCTCTGGAGCAGCTCTGCTGACCTGGTGTCTATGGCTCTACAGCACCTCTGCTGACCTGGTTCTCTGACTCTAGAGCAGCTCTGTTGACCTGGGTCTTAGGCTCTAGAGCAGCTCTGCTGACCTGGTTCTCTGGCTATAAAGCAGCTCTGCTGACCTGGATCTCTAGCTCTACGGCAGCTCTGCTGACCTGGTTCTCTGCCTCTAGAGCAGCTCTTCTGACCTGGTTCTTAGGCTCTGGAGCAGCTCTGCTGACCTGGTTCTCTGGCTCTAAAGCAGCTCTGCTGACCTGGTTCTATGGCTCTAAAGCAGCTCTGCTGACCTGGTTCTCTGGCTTTGAAGCTGCTCTCCTGACCTGGTACTTTGGCTCTAGAGCAGCTCTGCTGACCTGGTTCTCTTCCTCTAAAGCAGCTCTGCTGACTTGGTTTCTCTGGCTCTAAAGCAGCCCTGCAGACCTAGTTTCTCTGGCTCTAGAGCAGCTCTGCTGACCTGTTTCTCTGGCTTTAAAGCAGCTCTTCTGACCTTGTTCTATGGCTCTAAAGCAGCTCTGCTGACCTGGTTCTCTGGCTCTACAATGGCTCTGCTGACCTGGTCCTGTTGCTCTAAAGCAGCTCTGCAGTCCTGGTTCTCTGTCTCTAGAGCAGCTCTGCTGACCTGGTTCTATGGCTGTAAAGAATCTCCTCTGACCTGGTTCTCTGGCTCTACAGCAGCTCTGCTGTCCTGAATCTTAGGCTCTAGAGCAGCTCTGCTGACCTGGTTCTCTGGCTCTACAACGGCTCTGCTGACCTGGTTCTCTGGCTCTAAAGCAGCTCTGCTGACCTGATGTTTCTCTGGCTCTAAAACAGCTCTGCTGACCTGGTTCTGTGGCTCTAAAGAAGCTCTGATGACCTAGTTCTCTGGCTTTACAGCAGCTCTGTTGACCTGGTTCTCTGGCTCTGAAGCAGCTCTGCTGACCTGATGTTTCTCTGGCTCTAAAACATCGCTCTGCTGACCTGGTTCTGTGGCTCTAAAGAAGCTCTGTTGACCTAGTTCTCTGGCTCTACAGCAGCTCTGATGACCTGGTTGTCTGGCTCTAAAGAGGCTCTGATGACCTGGTTCTCTGGCTCTAGAGCAGCTCTGGTGACCTGGTTCTATGGCTGTAAAGAATCTACTCTGACCTGTTTCTCTGGCTCTACAGCAGCTCTGCTGAACTGGTTCTCTGCCTCTAGAGCAGCTCTGCTGACTTGGTTTTTAGGCTCGAGAGCAGCTCTGCTGACCTGGTTCTCTGGCTCTAAAGCAGCTCTGCTGACCTGGTTCTATGGCTGTAAAGCGGCTCTGCTGACATGGTTCTCTTGCTCTAAAGCAGCTCTGCTGATCTTGTTCTCTGGCTGTAGAGCAGCCCTGCTGGCCTTGTTCTTAGGCTTTAGAGCAGCTCTGCTGACTTGGTTATCTGGCTCTATAACGACTCTGCTGACCTGGTTCTCTGCCTTTAGAGCAGCTCTGCTGACCTTGTTTCTATGGCTCTAAAGCAGCTCTGCTGACCTGTTTCTCTGACTCTAAAGCAACTCTGCTGACCTTTTTCTCTGATTCTAAAGCAACTCTGCTGACCTGGTTCTTAGGCTTTAGAGCAGCTCTGCTGACCTGGTTTCTATGGCTCTACAGCAGCTCTGCTGACCTGGTTCTCTGGCTCTAGAGCAGCTCTGTTGACCTGGCTCTTAGGCTCTAGAGCAGCTCTGCTGACCCGGTTGTATGGCTGTGAGGCAGCTCTGCTGACCTGGTTCTCTGGCTCTAAACCAGCTCTGCTGACCTGGTTCTATGGCTCTAAGGGAGCTCTGCTGACCTGGTTCTATGGCTCTAAAGCTGCTCTTCTGACCTGGTTCTGTGGCTTTGAAACAGCTCTGCTGACCTGGTTCTCTGGCTCTAGAGCAGGTCAGCTGACCTGGTTCTCTCCCTCTAGAGTAGCTCTGCTGACCTGGTTCTCTGGCACTAAAGCTGCTCTGCTGACCTTGTGTCTCTGATGCTAAAGCAGCTCTGCTGACCTCGTTCTCTCCCTCTAAAGCAGCTCGGCTGACCTGGTTCTCTGGCTCTACTACAGCTCTGCTGACCTGGTTCTCTCAGTCTAAAACAGCTCTGCTGACGTGGTTCTCTGGCTCTAAAGCAGATCTGCTGACCTGGTTCTCTCCCTCTAAAGCAGCTCTGCTGACCTGGTTCTCTGGCTCTACGGCAGCTCTGCTGACCTGGTTCTCTGCCTCTAGAGCAGCTCTGCTGACCTGGTTCTTAGGCTCTAGAGCAGCTCTGCTGACCTGGTGTCTATGGCTCTACAGCAGCTCTGCAGACCTGGTTCTCTGAGTCTAGAGCAGCTCTGTTGACCTGGGTCTTAGGCTCAAGAGCAGCTCTGCTGACCTGGTTCTCTGTCTCTCAAGCAGCTCTGCTGACCTGATTCTCTGGCTCTAAAGCAACTCTGCTGACCTGGTTCTATGGCTCTAAAGCAGCTCTGCTGACCCGGTTCTCTGGCTTTGAAGCTGCTCTGCTGGCCTGGTGTCTATGGCTCTACAGCAGCTCTGCTGACCTGGTTCTCTGACTCTAGAGCAGCTCTGTTGACCTGGGTCTTAGGCTCTAGAGCAGCTCTGCTGACCTGCTTCTCTGTCTCTAAAGCAACTCTGCTGACCTGGTTCTCTGGCTCTAAAGCAGCTCTGCTGACCTGGTTCTATGGCTCTAAAGTAGCTCTGCTGACCTGGTTCTCTGGCTTTGAAGCTGCTCTGCTGACCTGGTTCTCTGGCTCTAGAGCTGCTCTGCTGACCTGGTTCTCTCCCTCTAAAGCAGCTCTGCTGACCTGGTTCTCTGACTCTAAAGCAGCTCTGCTGACTTGGTTTCTCTGGCTCTAAAGCAGCTCTGCAGACCTAGTTTCTCTGGCTCTAGAGCAGTTCTTCTGACCTGTTTCTCTGGCTCTAAAGCAGATCTTCTGACCTCGTTCTATGGCTCTAAAGCAGCTCTGCTGACCTGGTTCTCTGGCTCTACAATGGCTCTGCTGACCTGGTTCTGTTGCTCTAAAGCAGCTCTGCTGACCTGGTTCTCTGGCTCTATAGCAGCGCTGCTAACCTGGTTCTCTGGATCTAAAGCAGATCTTCTGGCCTGGTTCTCTGGCTCAAAAGCAGCTCTGCTGACCTGGTTCTCTGGCTCTAGAGCAGCTCTGCTGTCCTGGATCTTAGGCTCTAGAACAGCTCTGCTGACCTGGTTCTCTGGCTCTACAACGGCTCTGCTGACCTGGTTCTCTGGCTCTAAAGCAGCTCTGCTGACCTGATGTTTCTCTGGCTCTAAAACAGCTCTGCTGACCTGGTTCTGTGGCTCTAAAGAAGCTCTGGTGACCTAGTTCTCTGGCTTTACAGCAGCTCTGCTGACCTGGTTCACTGGCTCTGAAGCAGCTCTGCTGACCTGATGTTTCTCTGGCTCTAAAACATCGCTCTGCTGACCTGGTTCTGTAGCTCTAAAGAAGCTCTGTTGACCTAGTTCTCTGGCGCTACAGCAGCTCTGATGACCTGGTTGTCTGGCTCTAAAGAGGCTCTGCTGACCTGGTTCTCTGGCTCTAGAGCAGCTCTGGTGACCTGGTTCTATGGCTGTAAAGAATCTCCTCTGACCTGGTTCTCTGGCTCTACAGCAGCTCTGCTGAACTGGTTCTCTGCCTCTAGAGCAGCTCTGCTGACTTGGTTCTTAGGCTCGAGAGCAGCTCTGCTGACCTGGTTCTCTGGCTCTAAAGCAGCTCTGCTGACCTGGTTCTCAAGCATTCTGCTGACCTGGTTCTCTGGCTCTAAAGCAGCTCTGCTGACCTGGTTCTATGGCTGTAAAGCGGCTCTGCTGACATGGTTCTCTGGCTCTAAAGCAGCTCTGCTGATCTTGTTCTCTGGCTGTAGAGCAGCCCTGCTGGCCTTGTTCTTAGGCTTTAGAGCAGCTCTGCTGACTTGGTTCTCTGGCTCTATAACGACTCTGCTGACCTGGTTCTCTGCCTTTAGAGCAGCTCTGCTGACTTTGTTTCTATGGCTCTAAAGCAGCTCTGCTGACCTGTTTCTCTGACTCTAAAGCAACTCTGCTGACCTGGTTCTCTCCCTCTAAAACAGCTCTGCTGACCTCGTTCTCTGCCTCTAAAGCAGCTCTGCTGACCTGGTTCTCCCCCTCTTAAGCAGCTCTGCTGACCTGGTTCTCTCCCTCTAAAGCAGCTCTCCTGACCTGGTTCTCTGGCTCTACGGCAGCTCTGCTGACCTTGTTCTCTGCCTCTAGAGCAGCTCTGCTGACCTCGTTCTTAGGCTCTAGAGCAGCTGTGCTGACCTGGTTTCTATGGCTCTACAGCAGCTCTGCTGACCTGGTTCT
The DNA here is from genome assembly GCF_964204655.1 of Triturus cristatus. Classification (NCBI taxonomy): domain Eukaryota; kingdom Metazoa; phylum Chordata; class Amphibia; order Caudata; family Salamandridae; genus Triturus; species Triturus cristatus. The sequence continues at coordinate 1,163,707,804 of NC_140579.1, forward strand.
CTGACTCTAGAGCAGCTCTGTTGACCTGGGTCTTAGGCTCTAGAGCAGCTCTGCTGACCTGGTTCTCTGGCTCTAAAGCAGCTCTGCTGACCTGGTTCTCTAGCTCTACGGCAGCTCTGCTGACCTGGTTCTCTGCCTTTAGAGCAGATCTTCTGACCTGGTTCTTAGGCTCTGGAGCAGCTCTGCTGACCTGGTGTCTATGGCTCTACAGCAGCTCTGCTGACCTGGTTCTCTGACTCTAGAGCAGCTCTGTTGACCTGGATCTTAGGCTCTAGAGCAGCTCTGCTGACCTGGTTCTCTGACTCTAGAGCAGCTCTGTTGACCTGGGTCTTAGGCTCTAGAGCAGCTCTGCTGACCTGGTTCTCTGACTCTAGAGCAGCTCTGTTGACCTGGGTCTTAGGCTCTAGAGCAGCTCTGCTGACCTGGTTCTCTGGCTCTAAAGCAGCTCTGCTGACCTGGTTCTCTAGCTCTATGGCAGCTCTGCTGACCTGGTTCTCTGCCTCTAGAGCAGCTCTTCTGACCTGGTTCTTAGGCTCTGGAGCAGCTCTGCTGACCTGGTTCTCTGGCTCTAAAGCAGCTCTGCTGACCTGGTTCTATGGCTCTAAAGCAGCTCTGCTGACCTGGTTCTCTGGCTTTGAAGCTGCTCTCCTGACCTGGTACTCTGGCTCTAGAGCAGCTCTGCTGACCTGGTTCTCTCACTCTAAAGCAGCTCTGCTGACCTGGTTCTCTGGCTCTAAAGCAGCTCTGCTGACTTGGTTTCTCTGGCTCTAAAGCAGCCCTGCAGACCTAGTTTCTCTGGCTCTAGAGCAGCTCTGCTGACCTGTTTCTCTGGCTTTAAAGCAGCTCTTCTGACATTGTTCTATGGCTCTAAAGCAGCTCTGCTGACCTGGTTCTCTGGCTCTACAATGGCTCTGCTGACCTGGTCCTGTTGCTCTAAAGCAGCTCTGCTGACCTAGTTCTCTGGCTCTAGAGCAGCTCTGCTGACCTGGTTCTCTAGCTCTATGGCAGCTCTGCTGACCTGGTTCTCTGCCTCTAGAGCAGCCCTGCTGGCCTTGTTCTTAGGCTTTAGAGCAGCTCTGCTGACTTGGTTCTCTGGCTCTATAACGACTCTGCTGACCTGGTTCTCTGCCTTTAGAGCAGCTCTGCTGACTTTGTTTCTATGGCTCTAAAGCAGCTCTGCTGACCTGTTTCTCTGACTCTAAAGCAACTCTGCTGACCTGGTTCTCTCCCTCTAAAACAGCTCTGCTGACCTGGTTCTCTGCCTCTAAAGCAGCTCTGCTGACCTGGTTCTCCCCCTCTTAAGCAGCTCTGCTGACCTGGTTCTCTCCCTCTAAAGCAGCTCTCCTGACCTGGTTCTCTGGCTCTACGGCAGCTCTGCTGACCTTGTTCTCTGCCTCTAGAGCAGCTCTGCTGACCTCGTTCTTAGGCTCTAGAGCAGCTGTGCTGACCTGGTTTCTATGGCTCTACAGCAGCTCTGCTGACCTGGTTCTCTGACTCTAGAGCAGCTCTGTTGACCTGGGTCTTAGGCTCTAGAGCAGCTCTGCTGACCTGGTTCTCTGGCTCTAAAGCAGCTCTGCTGACCTGGTTCTCTAGCTCTACGGCAGCTCTGCTGACCTGGTTCTCTGCCTTTAGAGCAGATCTTCTGACCTGGTTCTTATGCTCTGGAGCAGCTCTGCTGACCTGGTGTCTATGGCTCTACAGCAGCTCTGCTGACCTGGTTCTCTGACTCTAGAGCAGCTCTGTTGACCTGGATCTTAGGCTCTAGAGCAGCTCTGCTGACCTGGTTCTCTGACTCTAAAGCAGCTCTGTTGACCTGGGTCTTAGGCTCTAGAGCAGCTCTGCTGACCTGGTTCTCTGACTCTAGAGCAGCTCTGTTGACCTGGGTCTTAGGCTCTAGAGCAGCTCTGCTGACCTGGTTCTCTGGCTCTAAAGCAGCTCTGCTGACCTGGTTCTCTAGCTCTATGGCAGCTCTGCTGACCTGGTTCTCTGCCTCTAGAGCAGCTCTTCTGACCTGGTTCTTAGGCTCTGGAGCAGCTCTGCTGACCTGGTTCTCTGGCTCTAAAGCAGCTCTGCTGACCTGGTTCTATGGCTCTAAAGCAGCTCTGCTGACCTGGTTCTCTGGCTTTGAAGCTGCTCTCCTGACCTGGTACTCTGGCTCTAGAGCAGCTCTGCTGACCTGGTTCTCTCACTCTAAAGCAGCTCTGCTGACCTGGTTCTCTGGCTCTAAAGCAGCTCTGCTGACTTGGTTTCTCTGGCTCTAAAGCAGCCCTGCAGACCTAGTTTCTCTGGCTCTAGAGCAGCTCTGCTGACCTGTTTCTCTGGCTTTAAAGCAGCTCTTCTGACATTGTTCTATGGCTCTAAAGCAGCTCTGCTGACCTGGTTCTCTGGCTCTACAATGGCTCTGCTGACCTGGTCCTGTTGCTCTAAAGCAGCTCTGCAGTCCTGGTTCTCTGTCTCTAGAGCAGCTCTGCTGACCTGGTTCTATGGCTGTAAAGAATCTCCTCTGACCTGGTTCTCTGGCTCTACAGCAGCTCTGCTGAACTGGTTCTCTGCCTCTAGAGCAGCTCTGCTGACCTGGTTCTTAGGCTCGAGAGCAGCTCTGCTGACCTGGTTCTCTGGCTCTAAAGCAGCTCTGCTGACCTGGTTCTCCCCCTCTAAAGCAGCTCTGCTGACTTGGTTCTCTCCCTCTAAAGCAGCTCTCCTGACCTGGTTCTCTGGCTCTACAGCAGCTCTGCTGACCTTGTTCTCTGCCTCTAGAGCAGCTGTGCTGACCTCGTTCTTAGGCTCTAGAGCAGCTGTGCTGACCTGGTTTCTATGACTCTACAGCAGCTCTGCTGACCTGGTTCTCTGACTCTAGAGCAGCTCTGTTGACCTGGGTCTTAGGCTCTAGAGCAGCTCTGCTGACCTGGTTCTCTGGCTCTAAAGCAGCTCTGCTGACCTGGTTCTCTAGCTCTACGGCAGCTCTGCTGACCTGGTTCTCTGCCTCTAGAGCAGATCTTCTGACCTGGTTCTTAGGCTCTGGAGCAGCTCTGCTGACCTGGTGTCTATGGCTCTACAGCACCTCTGCTGACCTGGTTCTCTGACTCTGGAGCAGCTCTGTTGACCTGGGTCTTAGGCTCTAGAGCAGCTCTGCTGACCTGGTTCTCTGGCTCTAAAGCAGCTCTGCTGACCTGGATCTCTAGCTCTACGGCAGCTCTGCTGATCTGGTTCTCTGCCTCTAGAGCAGCTCTTCTGACCTGGTTCTTAGGTTTTGGAGCAGCTCTGCTGACCTGGTTCTCTGGCTCTAAAGCAGCTCTGCTGACCTGGTTCTATGGCTCTAAAGCAGCTCTGCTGACCTGGTTCTCTGGCTTTGAAGCTGCTCTCCTGACCTGGTACTCTGGCTCTAGAGCAGCTCTGATGACCTGGTTCTCTTCCTCTAAAGCAGCTCTGCTGACCTGGTTCTCTGGCTCTAAAGCAGCTCTGCTGACTTGGTTTCTCTGGCTCTAAAGCAGCCCTGCAGACCTAGTTTCTCTGGCTCTAGAGCAGCTCTGCTGACCTGTTTCTCTGGCTTTAAAGCAGATCTTCTGACCTTGTTCTATGGCTCTAAAGCAGCTCTGCTGACCTGGTTCTCTGGCTCTACAATGGCTCTGCTGACCTGGTCCTGTTGCTCTAAAGCAGCTCTGCAGTCCTGGTTCTCTGTCTCTAGAGCAGCTCTGTTGACCTGGTTCTCTGGCTCTAAAGCAGCTCTGCTGACCTGATGTTTCTCTGGCTCTAAAACAGCTCTGCTGACCTGGTTCTGTGGCTCTAAAGAAGCTCTGGTGACCTAGTTCTCTGGCTTTACAGCAGCTCTGCTGACCTGGTTCACTGGCTCTGAAGCAGCTCTGCTGACCTGATGTTTCTCTGGCTCTAAAACATCGCTCTGCTGACCTGGTTCTGTAGCTCTAAAGAAGCTCTGTTGACCTAGTTCTCTGGCTCTACAGCAGCTCTGATGACCTGGTTGTCTGGCTCTAAAGAGGCTCTGCTGACCTGGTTCTCTGGCTCTAGAGCAGCTCTGGTGACCTGGTTCTATGGCTGTAAAGAATCTCCTCTGACCTGGTTCTCTGGCTCTACAGCAGCTCTGCTGAACTGGTTCTCTGCCTCTAGAGCAGCTCTGCTGACTTGGTTCTTAGGCTCGAGAGCAGCTCTGCTGACCTGGTTCTCTGGCTCTAAAGCAGCTCTGCTGACCTGGTTCTCAAGCATTCTGCTGACCTGGTTCTCTGGCTCTAAAGCAGCTCTGCTGACCTGGTTCTATGGCTGTAAAGCGGCTCTGCTGACATGGTTCTCTGGCTCTAAAGCAGCTCTGCTGATCTTGTTCTCTGGCTGTAGAGCAGCCCTGCTGGCCTTGTTCTTAGGCTTTAGAGCAGCTCTGCTGACTTGGTTCTCTGGCTCTATAACGACTCTGCTGACCTGGTTCTCTGCCTTTAGAGCAGCTCTGCTGACTTTGTTTCTATGGCTCTAAAGCAGCTCTGCTGACCTGTTTCTCTGACTCTAAAGCAACTCTGCTGACCTGGTTCTCTCCCTCTAAAACAGCTCTGCTGACCTCGTTCTCTGCCTCTAAAGCAGCTCTGCTGACCTGGTTCTCCCCCTCTTAAGCAGCTCTGCTGACCTGGTTCTCTCCCTCTAAAGCAGCTCTCCTGACCTGGTTCTCTGGCTCTACGGCAGCTCTGCTGACCTTGTTCTCTGCCTCTAGAGCAGCTCTGCTGACCTCGTTCTTAGGCTCTAGAGCAGCTGTGCTGACCTGGTTTCTATGGCTCTACAGCAGCTCTGCTGACCTGGTTCTCTGACTCTAGAGCAGCTCTGTTGACCTGGGTCTTAGGCTCTAGAGCAGCTCTGCTGACCTGGTTCTCTGGCTCTAAAGCAGCTCTGCTGACCTGGTTCTCTAGCTCTACGGCAGCTCTGCTGACCTGGTTCTCTGCCTTTAGAGCAGATCTTCTGACCTGGTTCTTAGGCTCTGGAGCAGCTCTGCTGACCTGGTGTCTATGGCTCTACAGCAGCTCTGCTGACCTGGTTCTCTGACTCTAGAGCAGCTCTGTTGACCTGGATCTTAGGCTCTAGAGCAGCTCTGCTGACCTGGTTCTCTGACTCTAGAGCAGCTCTGTTGACCTGGGTCTTAGGCTCTAGAGCAGCTCTGCTGACCTGGTTCTCTGACTCTAGAGCAGCTCTGTTGACCTGGGTCTTAGGCTCTAGAGCAGCTCTGCTGACCTGGTTCTCTGGCTCTAAAGCAGCTCTGCTGACCTGGTTCTCTAGCTCTATGGCAGCTCTGCTGACCTGGTTCTCTGCCTCTAGAGCAGCTCTTCTGACCTGGTTCTTAGGCTCTGGAGCAGCTCTGCTGACCTGGTTCTCTGGCTCTAAAGCAGCTCTGCTGACCTGGTTCTATGGCTCTAAAGCAGCTCTGCTGACCTGGTTCTCTGGCTTTGAAGCTGCTCTCCTGACCTGGTACTCTGGCTCTAGAGCAGCTCTGCTGACCTGGTTCTCTCACTCTAAAGCAGCTCTGCTGACCTGGTTCTCTGGCTCTAAAGCAGCTCTGCTGACTTGGTTTCTCTGGCTCTAAAGCAGCCCTGCAGACCTAGTTTCTCTGGCTCTAGAGCAGCTCTGCTGACCTGTTTCTCTGGCTTTGAAGCAGCTCTTCTGACATTGTTCTATGGCTCTAAAGCAGCTCTGCTGACCTGGTTCTCTGGCTCTACAATGGCTCTGCTGACCTGGTCCTGTTGCTCTAAAGCAGCTCTGCTGACCTAGTTCTCTGGCTCTAGAGCAGCTCTGCTGACCTGGTTCTCTAGCTCTATGGCAGCTCTGCTGACCTGGTTCTCTGCCTCTAGAGCAGCCCTGCTGGCCTTGTTCTTAGGCTTTAGAGCAGCTCTGCTGACTTGGTTCTCTGGCTCTATAACGACTCTGCTGACCTGGTTCTCTGCCTTTAGAGCAGCTCTGCTGACTTTGTTTCTATGGCTCTAAAGCAGCTCTGCTGACCTGTTTCTCTGACTCTAAAGCAACTCTGCTGACCTGGTTCTCTCCCTCTAAAACAGCTCTGCTGACCTGGTTCTCTGCCTCTAAAGCAGCTCTGCTGACCTGGTTCTCCCCCTCTTAAGCAGCTCTGCTGACCTGGTTCTCTCCCTCTAAAGCAGCTCTCCTGACCTGGTTCTCTGGCTCTACGGCAGCTCTGCTGACCTTGTTCTCTGCCTCTAGAGCAGCTCTGCTGACCTCGTTCTTAGGCTCTAGAGCAGCTGTGCTGACCTGGTTTCTATGGCTCTACAGCAGCTCTGCTGACCTGGTTCTCTGACTCTAGAGCAGCTCTGTTGACCTGGGTCTTAGGCTCTAGAGCAGCTCTGCTGACCTGGTTCTCTGGCTCTAAAGCAGCTCTGCTGACCTGGTTCTCTAGCTCTACGGCAGCTCTGCTGACCTGGTTCTCTGCCTTTAGAGCAGATCTTCTGACCTGGTTCTTATGCTCTGGAGCAGCTCTGCTGACCTGGTGTCTATGGCTCTACAGCAGCTCTGCTGACCTGGTTCTCTGACTCTAGAGCAGCTCTGTTGACCTGGATCTTAGGCTCTAGAGCAGCTCTGCTGACCTGGTTCTCTGACTCTAAAGCAGCTCTGTTGACCTGGGTCTTAGGCTCTAGAGCAGCTCTGCTGACCTGGTTCTCTGACTCTAGAGCAGCTCTGTTGACCTGGGTCTTAGGCTCTAGAGCAGCTCTGCTGACCTGGTTCTCTGGCTCTAAAGCAGCTCTGCTGACCTGGTTCTCTAGCTCTATGGCAGCTCTGCTGACCTGGTTCTCTGCCTCTAGAGCAGCTCTTCTGACCTGGTTCTTAGGCTCTGGAGCAGCTCTGCTGACCTGGTTCTCTGGCTCTAAAGCAGCTCTGCTGACCTGGTTCTATGGCTCTAAAGCAGCTCTGCTGACCTGGTTCTCTGGCTTTGAAGCTGCTCTCCTGACCTGGTACTCTGGCTCTAGAGCAGCTCTGCTGACCTGGTTCTCTCACTCTAAAGCAGCTCTGCTGACCTGGTTCTCTGGCTCTAAAGCAGCTCTGCTGACTTGGTTTCTCTGGCTCTAAAGCAGCCCTGCAGACCTAGTTTCTCTGGCTCTAGAGCAGCTCTGCTGACCTGTTTCTCTGGCTTTAAAGCAGCTCTTCTGACATTGTTCTATGGCTCTAAAGCAGCTCTGCTGACCTGGTTCTCTGGCTCTACAATGGCTCTGCTGACCTGGTCCTGTTGCTCTAAAGCAGCTCTGCAGTCCTGGTTCTCTGTCTCTAGAGCAGCTCTGCTGACCTGGTTCTATGGCTGTAAAGAATCTCCTCTGACCTGGTTCTCTGGCTCTACAGCAGCTCTGCTGAACTGGTTCTCTGCCTCTAGAGCAGCTCTGCTGACCTGGTTCTTAGGCTCGAGAGCAGCTCTGCTGACCTGGTTCTCTGGCTCTAAAGCAGCTCTGCTGACCTGGTTCTCCCCCTCTAAAGCAGCTCTGCTGACTTGGTTCTCTCCCTCTAAAGCAGCTCTCCTGACCTGGTTCTCTGGCTCTACAGCAGCTCTGCTGACCTTGTTCTCTGCCTCTAGAGCAGCTGTGCTGACCTCGTTCTTAGGCTCTAGAGCAGCTGTGCTGACCTGGTTTCTATGACTCTACAGCAGCTCTGCTGACCTGGTTCTCTGACTCTAGAGCAGCTCTGTTGACCTGGGTCTTAGGCTCTAGAGCAGCTCTGCTGACCTGGTTCTCTGGCTCTAAAGCAGCTCTGCTGACCTGGTTCTCTAGCTCTACGGCAGCTCTGCTGACCTGGTTCTCTGCCTCTAGAGCAGATCTTCTGACCTGGTTCTTAGGCTCTGGAGCAGCTCTGCTGACCTGGTGTCTATGGCTCTACAGCACCTCTGCTGACCTGGTTCTCTGACTCTGGAGCAGCTCTGTTGACCTGGGTCTTAGGCTCTAGAGCAGCTCTGCTGACCTGGTTCTCTGGCTCTAAAGCAGCTCTGCTGACCTGGATCTCTAGCTCTACGGCAGCTCTGCTGATCTGGTTCTCTGCCTCTAGAGCAGCTCTTCTGACCTGGTTCTTAGGTTTTGGAGCAGCTCTGCTGACCTGGTTCTCTGGCTCTAAAGCAGCTCTGCTGACCTGGTTCTATGGCTCTAAAGCAGCTCTGCTGACCTGGTTCTCTGGCTTTGAAGCTGCTCTCCTGACCTGGTACTCTGGCTCTAGAGCAGCTCTGATGACCTGGTTCTCTTCCTCTAAAGCAGCTCTGCTGACCTGGTTCTCTGGCTCTAAAGCAGCTCTGCTGACTTGGTTTCTCTGGCTCTAAAGCAGCCCTGCAGACCTAGTTTCTCTGGCTCTAGAGCAGCTCTGCTGACCTGTTTCTCTGGCTTTAAAGCAGATCTTCTGACCTTGTTCTATGGCTCTAAAGCAGCTCTGCTGACCTGGTTCTCTGGCTCTACAATGGCTCTGCTGACCTGGTCCTGTTGCTCTAAAGCAGCTCTGCAGTCCTGGTTCTCTGTCTCTAGAGCAGCTCTGCTGACCTGGTTCTATGGCTGTAAAGAATCTCCTCTGACCTGGTTCTCTGGCTCTACAGCAGCTCTGCTGAACTGGTTCTCTGCCTCTAGAGCAGCTCTGCTGACCTGGTTCTTAGGCTCGAGAGCAACTCTGCTGACCTGGTTCTCTGGCTCTAAAGCAGCTCTGCTGACCTGGTTCTCAAGCAGTTCTGCTGACCTGGTTCTCTGGCTCTAAAGCGGCTCTGCTTACCTGGTTCTCTGACTCTAAAGCAGCTCTGCTGACCTGGTTCTATGGCTGTAAAGCGGCTCTGCTAACATGGTTCTCTGGCTCTAAAGTAGCTCTGCTGACCTTGTTCTCTGGCTGTAGAGCAGCTCTGCTAACATGGTTCTCTGGCTCTAAAGCAGCCCTGCTGGCCTGGTTCTTAGGCTCTAGAGCAGCTCTGCTGACTTGGTTCTCTGGCTCTATAACGACTCTGCTGACCTGGTTCTCTGCCTTTAGAGCAGCTCTGCTGACCTGGTTTCTATGGCTCTAAAGCAGCTCTGCTGACCTGTTTCTCTAACTCTAAAGCAACTCTGCTGACCTGGTTCTCTCCCTCTAAAGCAGCTCTGCTGACCTGGTTCTCTGGCTCTAAAGCAGCTCTGCTGACCTGGTTCTCTGGCTCTAAAGCAGCTCTGCTGACCTGGTTCTCCCCCTCTAAAGCAGCTCTGCTGACCTGGTTCTCTGGCTGTACGGCAGCTCTGCTGACCTTGTTCTCTGCCTCTAGAGCAGCTCTGCTGACCTGGTTCTATGGCTCTAAAGCAGCTCTGCTGACCTGGTTCTCTCCCTCTAAAACAGCTCTGCTGACCTGGTTCTCTGGCTCTAAAGCAGCTCTGCTGACCTGGTTCTCCCCCTCTAAAGCAGCACTGCTGACCTGGTTCTCTCCCTCTAAAGCAGCTCTCCTGACCTGGTTCTCTGGCTCTACGGCAGCTCTGCTGACCTTGTTCTCTGCCTCTAGAGCAGCTCTGCTGACCTCGTTCTTAGGCTCTAGAGCAGCCGTGCTGACCTGGTTTCTATGGCTCTACATCAGCTCTGCTGACCTGGTTCTCTGACTCTAGAGGAGCTCTGTTGACCTGGGTCTTAGGCTCTAAAGCAGCTCTGCTGACCTGGTTCTCTAGCTCTATGGCAGCTCTGCTGACCTGGTTCTCTGCCTCTAGAGCAGCTCTTCTGACCTGGTTCTTAGGCTCTGGAGCAGCTCTGCTGACCTGGTTCTCTGGCTCTAAAGCAGCTCTGCTGACCTGGTTCTATGGCTCTAAAGCAGCTCTGCTGACCTGGTTCTCTGGCTTTGAAGCTGCTCTCCTGACCTGGTACTCTGGCTCTAGAGCAGCTCTGCTGACCTGGTTCTCTCACTCTAAAGCAGCTCTGCTGACCTGGTTCTCTGGCTCTAAAGCAGCTCTGCTGACTTGGTTTCTCTGGCTCTAAAGCAGCCCTGCAGACCTAGTTTCTCTGGCTCTAGAGCAGCTCTGCTGACCTGTTTCTCTGGCTTTAAAGCAGCTCTTCTGACATTGTTCTATGGCTCTAAAGCAGCTCTGCTGACCTGGTTCTCTGGCTCTACAATGGCTCTGCTGACCTGGTCCTGTTGCTCTAAAGCAGCTCTGCTGACCTAGTTCTCTGGCTCTAGAGCAGCTCTGCTGACCTGGTTCTCTAGCTCTATGGCAGCTCTGCTGACCTGGTTCTCTGCCTCTAGAGCAGCCCTGCTGGCCTTGTTCTTAGGCTTTAGAGCAGCTCTGCTGACTTGGTTCTCTGGCTCTATAACGACTCTGCTGACCTGGTTCTCTGCCTTTAGAGCAGCTCTGCTGACTTTGTTTCTATGGCTCTAAAGCAGCTCTGCTGACCTGTTTCTCTGACTCTAAAGCAACTCTGCTGACCTGGTTCTCTTCCTCTAAAACAGCTCTGCTGACCTGGTTCTCTGCCTCTAAAGCAGCTCTGCTGACCTGGTTCTCCCCCTCTTAAGCAGCTCTGCTGACCTGGTTCTCTCCCTCTAAAGCAGCTCTCATGACCTGGTTCTCTGGCTCTACGGCAGCTCTGCTGACCTTGTTCTCTGCCTCTAGAGCAGCTCTGCTGACCTCGTTCTTAGGCTCTAGAGCAGCTGTGCTGACCTGGTTTCTATGGCTCTACAGCAGCTCTGCTGACCTGGTTCTCTGACTCTAGAGCAGCTCTGTTGACCTGGGTCTTAGGCTCTAGAGCAGCTCTGCTGACCTGGTTCTCTGGCTCTAAAGCAGCTCTGCTGACCTGGTTCTCTAGCTCTACGGCAGCTCTGCTGACCTGGTTCTCTGCCTTTAGAGCAGATCTTCTGACCTGGTTCTTAGGCTCTGGAGCAGCTCTGCTGACCTGGTGTCTATGGCTCTACAGCAGCTCTGCTGACCTGGTTCTCTGACTCTAGAGCAGCTCTGTTGACCTGGATCTTAGGCTCTAGAGCAGCTCTGCTGACCTGGTTCTCTGACTCTAAAGCAGCTCTGTTGACCTGGGTCTTAGGCTCTAGAGCAGCTCTGCTGACCTGGTTCTCTGACTCTAGAGCAGCTCTGTTGACCTGGGTCTTAGGCTCTAGAGCAGCTCTGCTGACCTGGTTCTCTGGCTCTAAAGCAGCTCTGCTGACCTGGTTCTCTAGCTCTATGGCAGCTCTGCTGACCTGGTTCTCTGCCTCTAGAGCAGCTCTTCTGACCTGGTTCTTAGGCTCTGGAGCAGCTCTGCTGACCTGGTTCTCTGGCTCTAAAGCAGCTCTGCTGACCTGGTTCTATGGCTCTAAAGCAGCTCTGCTGACCTGGTTCTCTGGCTTTGAAGCTGCTCTCCTGACCTGGTACTCTGGCTCTAGAGCAGCTCTGCTGACCTGGTTCTCTCACTCTAAAGCAGCTCTGCTGACCTGGTTCTCTGGCTCTAAAGCAGCTCTGCTGACTTGGTTTCTCTGGCTCTAAAGCAGCCCTGCAGACCTAGTTTCTCTGGCTCTAGAGCAGCTCTGCTGACCTGTTTCTCTGGCTTTAAAGCAGCTCTTCTGACATTGTTCTATGGCTCTAAAGCAGCTCTGCTGACCTGGTTCTCTGGCTCTACAATGGCTCTGCTGACCTGGTCCTGTTGCTCTAAAGCAGCTCTGCAGTCCTGGTTCTCTGTCTCTAGAGCAGCTCTGCTGACCTGGTTCTATGGCTGTAAAGAATCTCCTCTGACCTGGTTCTCTGGCTCTACAGCAGCTCTGCTGAACTGGTTCTCTGCCTCTAGAGCAGCTCTGCTGACCTGGTTCTTAGGCTCGAGAGCAGCTCTGCTGACCTGGTTCTCTGGCTCTAAAGCAGCTCTGCTGACCTGGTTCTCCCCCTCTAAAGCAGCTCTGCTGACTTGGTTCTCTCCCTCTAAAGCAGCTCTCCTGACCTGGTTCTCTGGCTCTACAGCAGCTCTGCTGACCTTGTTCTCTGCCTCTAGAGCAGCTCTGCTGACCTCGTTCTTAGGCTCTAGAGCAGCTGTGCTGACCTGGTTTCTATGACTCTACAGCAGCTCTGCTGACCTGGTTCTCTGACTCTAGAGCAGCTCTGTTGACCTGGGTCTTAGGCTCTAGAGCAGCTCTGCTGACCTGGTTCTCTGGCTCTAAAGCAGCTCTGCTGACCTGGTTCTCTAGCTCTACGGCAGCTCTGCTGACCTGGTTCTCTGCCTCTAGAGCAGATCTTCTGACCTGGTTCTTAGGCTCTGGAGCAGCTCTGCTGACCTGGTGTCTATGGCTCTACAGCACCTCTGCTGACCTGGTTCTCTGACTCTGGAGCAGCTCTGTTGACCTGGGTCTTAGGCTCTAGAGCAGCTCTGCTGGCCTGGTTCTCTGGCTCTAAAGCAGCTCTGCTGACCTGGATCTCTAGCTCTACGGCAGCTCTGCTGATCTGGTTCTCTGCCTCTAGAGCAGCTCTTCTGACCTGGTTCTTAGGCTTTGGAGCAGCTCTGCTGACCTGGTTCTCTGGCTCTAAAGCAGCTCTGCTGACCTGGTTCTATGGCTCTAAAGCAGCTCTGCTGACCTGGTTCTCTGGCTTTGAAGCTGCTCTCCTGACCTGGTACTCTGGCTCTAGAGCAGCTCTGATGACCTGGTTCTCTTCCTCTAAAGCAGCTCTGCTGACCTGGTTCTCTGGCTCTAAAGCAGCTCTGCTGACTTGGTTTCTCTGGCTCTAAAGCAGCCCTGCAGACCTAGTTTCTCTGGCTCTAGAGCAGCTCTGCTGACCTGTTTCTCTGGCTTTAAAGCAGATCTTCTGACCTTGTTCTATGGCTCTAAAGCAGCTCTGCTGACCTGGTTCTCTGGCTCTACAATGGCTCTGCTGACCTGGTCCTGTTGCTCTAAAGCAGCTCTGCAGTCCTGGTTCTCTGTCTCTAGAGCAGCTCTGCTGACCTGGTTCTATGGCTGTAAAGAATCTCCTCTGACCTGGTTCTCTGGCTCTACAGCAGCTCTGCTGAACTGGTTCTCTGCCTCTAGAGCAGCTCTGCTGACCTGGTTCTCTGGCTCTAAAGCAGCTCTGCTGACCTGGTTCTCAAGCAGTTCTGCTGACCTGGTTCTCTGGCTCTAAAGCGGCTCTGCTTACCTGGTTCTCTGACTCTAAAGCAGCTCTGCTGACCTGGTTCTATGGCTGTAAAGCGGCTCTGCTAACATGGTTCTCTGGCTCTAAAGCAGCTCTGCTGACCTTGTTCTTAGGCTCTAGAGCAGCTCTGCTGACTTGGTTCTCTGGCTCTATAACGACTCTGCTGACCTGGTTCTCTGCCTTTAGAGCAGCTCTGCTGACCTGGTTTCTATGGCTCTAAAGCAGCTCTGCTGACCTGTTTCTCTAACTCTAAAGCAACTCTGCTGACCTGGTTCTCTCCCTCTAAAGCAGCTCTGCTGACCTGGTTCTCTGGCTCTAAAGCAGCTCTGCTGACCTGGTTCTCTGGCTCTAAAGCAGCTCTGCTGACCTGGTTCTCCCCCTCTAAAGCAGCTCTGCTGACCTGGTTCTCTGGCTGTACGGCAGCTCTGCTGACCTTGTTCTCTGCCTCTAGAGCAGCTCTGCTGACCTGGTTCTATGGCTCTAAAGCAGCTCTGCTGACCTGGTTCTCTCCCTCTAAAACAGCTCTGCTGACCTGGTTCTCTGGCTCTAAAGCAGCTCTGCTGACCTGGTTCTCCCCCTCTAAAGCAGCACTGCTGACCTGGTTCTCTCCCTCTAAAGCAGCTCTCCTGACCTGGTTCTCTGGCTCTACGGCAGCTCTGCTGACCTTGTTCTCTGCCTCTAGAGCAGCTCTGCTGACCTCGTTCTTAGGCTCTAGAGCAGCCGTGCTGACCTGGTTTCTATGGCTCTACATCAGCTCTGCTGACCTGGTTCTCTGACTCTAGAGCAGCTCTGTTGACCTGGGTCTTAGGCTCTAAAGCAGCTCTGCTGACCTGGTTCTATGGCTCTAAAGTAGCTCTGCTGACCTGGTTCTCTGGCTTTGAAGCTGCTCTGCTGACCTGGTTCTCTGGCTCTAGAGCTGCTCTGCTGACCTGGTTCTCTCCCTCTAAAGCAGCTCTGCTGACCTGGTTCTCTGACTCTAAAGCAGCTCTGCTGACTTGGTTTCTCTGGCTCTAAAGCAGCTCTGCAGACCTAGTTTCTCTGGCTCTAGAGCAGTTCTTCTGACCTGTTTCTCTGGCTCTAAAGCAGATCTTCTGACCTCGTTCTATGGCTCTAAAGCAGCTCTGCTGACCTGGTTCTCTGGCTCTACAATGGCTCTGCTGACCTGGTTCTGTTGCTCTAAAGCAGCTCTGCTGACCTGGTTCTCTGGCTCTATAGCAGCGCTGCTAACCTGGTTCTCTGGCTCTAAAGCAGATCTTCTGGCCTGGTTCTCTGGCTCAAAAGCAGCTCTGCTGACCTGGTTCTCTGGCTCTAGAGCAGCTCTGCTGTCCTGGATCTTAGGCTCTAGAACAGCTCTGCTGACCTGGTTCTCTGGCTCTACAACGGCTCTGCTGACCTGGTTCTCTGGCTCTAAAGCAGCTCTGCTGACCTGATGTTTCTCTGGCTCTAAAACAGCTCTGCTGACCTGGTTCTGTGGCTCTAAAGAAGCTCTGGTGACCTAGTTCTCTGGCTTTACAGCAGCTCTGCTGACCTGGTTCACTGGCTCTGAAGCAGCTCTGCTGACCTGATGTTTCTCTGGCTCTAAAACATCGCTCTGCTGACCTGGTTCTGTAGCTCTAAAGAAGCTCTGTTGACCTAGTTCTCTGGCTCTACAGCAGCTCTGATGACCTGGTTGTCTGGCTCTAAAGAGGCTCTGCTGACCTGGTTCTCTGGCTCTAGAGCAGCTCGGGTGACCTGGTTCTATGGCTGTAAAGAATCTCCTCTGACCTGGTTTTCTGGCTCTACAGCAGCTCTGCTGAACTGGTTCTCTGCCTCTAGAGCAGCTCTGCTGACTTGGTTCTTAGGCTCGAGAGCAGCTCTGCTGACCTGGTTCTCTGGCTCTAAAGCAGCTCTGCTGACCTGGTTCTCAAGCATTCTGCTGACCTGGTTCTCTGGCTCTAAAGCAGCTCTGCTGACCTGGTTCTATGGCTGTAAAGCGGCTCTGCTGACATGGTTCTCTGGCTCTAAAGCAGCTCTGCTGATCTTGTTCTCTGGCTGTAGAGCAGCCCTGCTGGCCTTGTTCTTAGGCTTTAGAGCAGCTCTGCTGACTTGGTTCTCTGGCTCTATAACGACTCTGCTGACCTGGTTCTCTGCCTTTAGAGCAGCTCTGCTGACTTTGTTTCTATGGCTCTAAAGCAGCTCTGCTGACCTGTTTCTCTGACTCTAAAGCAACTCTGCTGACCTGGTTCTCTCCCTCTAAAACAGCTCTGCTGACCTGGTTCTCTGCCTCTAAAGCAGCTCTGCTGACCTGGTTCTCCCCCTCTTAAGCAGCTCTGCTGACCTGGTTCTCTCCCTCTAAAGCAGCTCTCCTGACCTGGTTCTCTGGCTCTACGGCAGCTCTGCTGACCTTGTTCTCTGCCTCTAGAGCAGCTCTGCTGACCTCGTTCTTAGGCTCTAGAGCAGCTGTGCTGACCTGGTTTCTATGGCTCTACAGCAGCTCTGCTGACCTGGTTCTCTGACTCTAGAGCAGCTCTGTTGACCTGGGTCTTAGGCTCTAGAGCAGCTCTGCTGACCTGGTTCTCTGGCTCTAAAGCAGCTCTGCTGACCTGGTTCTCTAGCTCTACGGCAGCTCTGCTGACCTGGTTCTCTGCCTTTAGAGCAGATCTTCTGACCTGGTTCTTAGGCTCTGGAGCAGCTCTGCTGACCTGGTGTCTATGGCTCTACAGCAGCTCTGCTGACCTGGTTCTCTGACTCTAGAGCAGCTCTGTTGACCTGGATCTTAGGCTCTAGAGCAGCTCTGCTGACCTGGTTCTCTGACTCTAGAGCAGCTCTGTTGACCTGGATCTTAGGCTCTAGAGCAGCTCTGCTGACCTGGTTCTCTGACTCTAGAGCAGCTCTGTTGACCTGGGTCTTAGGCTCTAGAGCAGCTCTGCTGACCTGGTTCTCTGGCTCTAAAGCAGCTCTGCTGACCTGGTTCTCTAGCTCTATGGCAGCTCTGCTGACCTGGTTCTCTGCCTCTAGAGCAGCTCTTCTGACCTGGTTCTTAGGCTCTGGAGCAGCTCTGCTGACCTGGTTCTCTGGCTCTAAAGCAGCTCTGCTGACCTGGTTCTATGGCTCTAAAGCAGCTCTGCTGACCTGGTTCTCTGGCTTTGAAGCTGCTCTCCTGACCTGGTACTCTGGCTCTAGAGCAGCTCTGCTGACCTGGTTCTCTCACTCTAAAGCAGCTCTGCTGACCTGGTTCTCTGGCTCTAAAGCAGCTCTGCTGACTTGGTTTCTCTGGCTCTAAAGCAGCCCTGCAGACCTAGTTTCTCTGGCTCTAGAGCAGCTCTGCTGACCTGTTTCTCTGGCTTTAAAGCAGCTCTTCTGACATTGTTCTATGGCTCTAAAGCAGCTCTGCTGACCTGGTTCTCTGGCTCTACAATGGCTCTGCTGACCTGGTCCTGTTGCTCTAAAGCAGCTCTGCTGACCTAGTTCTCTGGCTCTAGAGCAGCTCTGCTGACCTGGTTCTCTAGCTCTATGGCAGCTCTGCTGACCTGGTTCTCTGCCTCTAGAGCAGCCCTGCTGGCCTTGTTCTTAGGCTTTAGAGCAGCTCTGCTGACTTGGTTCTCTGGCTCTATAACGACTCTGCTGACCTGGTTCTCTGCCTTTAGAGCAGCTCTGCTGACTTTGTTTCTATGGCTCTAAAGCAGCTCTGCTGACCTGTTTCTCTGACTCTAAAGCAACTCTGCTGACCTGGTTCTCTCCCTCTAAAACAGCTCTGCTGACCTGGTTCTCTGCCTCTAAAGCAGCTCTGCTGACCTGGTTCTCCCCCTCTTAAGCAGCTCTGCTGACCTGGTTCTCTCCCTCTAAAGCAGCTCTCCTGACCTGGTTCTCTGGCTCTACGGCAGCTCTGCTGACCTTGTTCTCTGCCTCTAGAGCAGCTCTGCTGACCTCGTTCTTAGGCTCTAGAGCAGCTGTGCTGACCTGGTTTCTATGGCTCTACAGCAGCTCTGCTGACCTGGTTCTCTGACTCTAGAGCAGCTCTGTTGACCTGGGTCTTAGGCTCTAGAGCAGCTCTGCTGACCTGGTTCTCTGGCTCTAAAGCAGCTCTGCTGACCTGGTTCTCTAGCTCTACGGCAGCTCTGCTGACCTGGTTCTCTGCCTTTAGAGCAGATCTTCTGACCTGGTTCTTAGGCTCTGGAGCAGCTCTGCTGACCTGGTGTCTATGGCTCTACAGCAGCTCTGCTGACCTGGTTCTCTGACTCTAGAGCAGCTCTGTTGACCTGGATCTTAGGCTCTAGAGCAGCTCTGCTGACCTGGTTCTCTGACTCTAAAGCAGCTCTGTTGACCTGGGTCTTAGGCTCTAGAGCAGCTCTGCTGATCTGGTTCTCTGACTCTAGAGCAGCTCTGTTGACCTGGGTCTTAGGCTCTAGAGCAGCTCTGCTGACCTGGTTCTCTGGCTCTAAAGCAGCTCTGCTGACCTGGTTCTCTAGCTCTATGGCAGCTCTGCTGACCTGGTTCTCTGCCTCTAGAGCAGCTCTTCTGACCTGGTTCTTAGGCTCTGGAGCATTTCTGCTGACCTGGTTCTCTGGCTCTAAAGCAGCTCTGCTGACCTGGTTCTATGGCTCTAAAGCAGCTCTGCTGACCTGGTTCTCTGGCTTTGAAGCTGCTCTCCTGACCTGGTACTCTGGCTCTAGAGCAGCTCTGCTGACCTGGTTCTCTCACTCTAAAGCAGCTCTGCTGACCTGGTTCTCTGGCTCTAAAGCAGCTCTGCTGACTTGGTTTCTCTGGCTCTAAAGCAGCCCTGCAGACCTAGTTTCTCTGGCTCTAGAGCAGCTCTGCTGACCTGTTTCTCTGGCTTTAAAGCAGCTCTTCTGACATTGTTCTATGGCTCTAAAGCAGCTCTGCTGACCTGGTTCTCTGGCTCTACAATGGCTCTGCTGACCTGGTCCTGTTGCTCTAAAGCAGCTCTGCAGTCCTGGTTCTCTGTCTCTAGAGCAGCTCTGCTGACCTGGTTCTATGGCTGTAAAGAATCTCCTCTGACCTGGTTCTCTGGCTCTACAGCAGCTCTGCTGAACTGGTTCTCTGCCTCTAGAGCAGCTCTGCTGACCTGGTTCTTAGGCTCGAGAGCAGCTCTGCTGACCTGGTTCTCTGGCGCTAAAGCAGCTCTGCTGACCTGGTTCTCCCCCTCTAAAGCAGCTCTGCTGACTTGGTTCTCTCCCTCTAAAGCAGCTCTCCTGACCTGGTTCTCTGGCTCTACAGCAGCTCTGCTGACCTTGTTCTCTGCCTCTAGAGCAGCTCTGCTGACCTCGTTCTTAGGCTCTAGAGCAGCTGTGCTGACCTGGTTTCTATGACTCTACAGCAGCTCTGCTGACCTGGTTCTCTGACTCTAGAGCAGCTCTGTTGACCTGGGTCTTAGGCTCTAGAGCAGCTCTGCTGACCTGGTTCTCTGGCTCTAAAGCAGCTCTGCTGACCTGGTTCTCTAGCTCTACGGCAGCTCTGCTGACCTGGTTCTCTGCCTCTAGAGCAGATCTTCTGACCTGGTTCTTAGGCTCTGGAGCAGCTCTGCTGACCTGGTGTCTATGGCTCTACAGCACCTCTGCTGACCTGGTTCTCTGACTCTGGAGCAGCTCTGTTGACCTGGGTCTTAGGCTCTAGAGCAGCTCTGCTGACCTGGTTCTCTGGCTCTAAAGCAGCTCTGCTGACCTGGATCTCTAGCTCTACGGCAGCTCTGCTGACCTGGTTCTCTGCCTCTAGAGCAGCTCTTCTGACCTGGTTCTTAGGCTCTGGAGCAGCTCTGCTGACCTGGTTCTCTGGCTCTAAAGCAGCTCTGCTGACCTGGTTCTATGGCTCTAAAGCAGCTCTGCTGACCTGGTTCTCTGGCTTTGAAGCTGCTCTCCTGACCTGGTACTCTGGCTCTAGAGCAGCTCTGCTGACCTGGTTCTCTTCCTCTAAAGCAGCTCTGCTGACCTGGTTCTCTGGCTCTAAAGCAGCTCTGCTGACTTGGTTTCTCTGGCTCTAAAGCAGCCCTGCAGACCTAGTTTCTCTGGCTCTAGAGCAGCTCTGCTGACCTGTTTCTCTGGCTTTAAAGCAGATCTTCTGACCTTGTTCTATGGCTCTAAAGCAGCTCTGCTGACCTGGTTCTCTGGCTCTACAATGGCTCTGCTGACCTGGTCCTGTTGCTCTAAAGCAGCTCTGCAGTCCTGGTTCTCTGTCTCTAGAGCAGCTCTGCTGACCTGGTTCTATGGCTGTAAAGAATCTCCTCTGACCTGGTTCTCTGGCTCTACAGCAGCTCTGCTGAACTGGTTCTCTGCCTCTAGAGCAGCTCTGCTGACCTGGTTCTTAGGCTCGAGAGCAACTCTGCTGACCTGGTTCTCTGGCTCTAAAGCAGCTCTGCTGACCTGGTTCTCAAGCAGTTCTGCTGACCTGGTTCTCTGGCTCTAAAGCGGCTCTGCTTACCTGGTTCTCTGACTCTAAAGCAGCTCTGCTGACCTGGTTCTATGGCTGTAAAGCGGCTCTGCTAACATGGTTCTCTGGCTCTAAAGTAGCTCTGCTGACCTTGTTCTCTGGCTGTAGAGCAGCTCTGCTAACATGGTTCTCTGGCTCTAAAGCAGCCCTGCTGGCCTGGTTCTTAGGCTCTAGAGCAGCTCTGCTGACTTGGTTCTCTGGCTCTATAACGACTCTGCTGACCTGGTTCTCTGCCTTTAGAGCAGCTCTGCTGACCTGGTTTCTATGGCTCTAAAGCAGCTCTGCTGACCTGTTTCTCTAACTCTAAAGCAACTCTGCTGACCTGGTTCTCTCCCTCTAAAGCAGCTCTGCTGACCTGGTTCTCTGGCTCTAAAGCAGCTCTGCTGACCTGGTTCTCTGGCTCTAAAGCAGCTCTGCTGACCTGGTTCTCCCCCCCTAAAGCAGCTCTGCTGACCTGGTTCTCTGGCTGTACGGCAGCTCTGCTGACCTTGTTCTCTGCCTCTAGAGCAGCTCTGCTGACCTGGTTCTATGGCTCTAAAGCAGCTCTGCTGACCTGGTTCTCTCCCTCTAAAACAGCTCTGCTGACCTGGTTCTCTGGCTCTAAAGCAGCTCTGCTGACCTGGTTCTCCCCCTCTAAAGCAGCACTGCTGACCTGGTTCTCTCCCTCTAAAGCAGCTCTCCTGACCTGGTTCTCTGGCTCTACGGCAGCTCTGCTGACCTTGTTCTCTGCCTCTAGAGCAGCTCTGCTGACCTCGTTCTTAGGCTCTAGAGCAGCCGTGCTGACCTGGTTTCTATGGCTCTACAGCAGCTCTGCTGACCTGGTTCTCTGACTCTAGAGCAGCTCTGTTGACCTGGGTCTTAGGCTCTAAAGCAGCTCTGCTGACCTGGTTCTCTGGCTCTGGAGCAGCTCTGCTGACGTGGTGTCTATGGCTTTGAAGCTGCTCTGCTGACCTGGTTCTCTGGCTCTAGAGCAGCTCTGCTGACCTGGTTCTCTCCCTCTAAAGCAGCTCTGCTGACCTGGTTCTCTGACTCTAAAGCAGCTCTGCTGACTTGGTTTCTCTGGCTCTAAAGCAGCTCTGCAGACCTAGTTTCTCTGACTCTAGAGCAGTTCTTCTGACCTGTTTCTCTGGCTCTAAAGCAGATCTTCTGACCTCGTTCTATGGCTCTAAAGCAGCTCTGCTGACCTGGTTCTCTGGCTCTACAATGGCTCTGCTGACCTGGTTCTGTTGCTCTAAAGCAGCTCTGCTGACCTGGTTCTCTGGCTCTATAGCAGCGCTGCTAACCTGGTTCTCTGGCTCTAAAGCAGATCTTCTGGCCTGGTTCTCTGGCTCAAAAGCAGCTCTGCTGACCTGGTTCTCTGGCTCTAGAGCAGCTCTGCTGTCCTGAATCTTAGGCTCTAGAACAGCTCTGCTGACCTGGTTCTCTGGCTCTACAACGGCTCTGCTGACCTGGTTCTCTGGCTCTAAAGCAGCTCTGCTGACCTGATGTTTCTCTGGCTCTAAAACAGCTCTGCTGACCTGGTTCTGTGGCTCTAAAGAAGCTCTGGTGACCTAGTTCTCTGGCTTTACAGCAGCTCTGCTGACCTGGTTCACTGGCTCTGAAGCAGCTCTGCTGACCTGATGTTTCTCTGGCTCTAAAACATTGCTCTGCTGACCTGGTTCTGTGGCTCTAAAGAAGCTCTGTTGACCTAGTTCTCTGGCTCTACAGCGGCTCTGATGACCTGGTTGTCTGGCTCTAAAGAGGCTCTGCTGACCTGGTTCTCTGGCTCTAGAGCAGCTCTGGTGACCTGGTTCTATGGCTGTAAAGAATCTCCTCTGACCTGGTTCTCTGGCTCTGCAGCAGCTCTGCTGAACTGGTTCTCTGCCTCTAGAGCAGCCCTGCTGACTTGGTTCTTAGGCTCGAGAGCAGCTCTGCTGACCTGGTTCTCTGGCTCTAAAGCAGCTCTGCTGACCTGGTTCTTAAGCATTCTGCTGACCTGGTTCTCTGGCTCTAAAGCAGCTCTGCTGACCTGGTTCTATGGCTGTAAAGCGGCTCTGCTGACATGGTTCTCTGGCTCTAAAGCAGCTCTGCTGATCTTGTTCTCTGGCTGTAGAGCAGCCCTGCTGGCCTTGTTCTTAGGCTTTAGAGCAGCTCTGCTGACTTGGTTCTCTGGCTCTATAACGACTCTGCTGACCTGGTTCTCTGCCTTTAGAGCAGCTCTGCTGACCTGGTTCTTAGGCTCTGGAGCAGCTCTGTTGACCTGGGTCTTAGGCTCTAGAGCAGCTCTGCTGACCTGGTTCTCTGGCTCTAAAGCAGCTCTGCTGACCTGGTTCTCTAGCTCTACGGCAGCTCTGCTGACCTGGTTCTCTGCCTCTAGAGCAGATCTTCTGACCTGGTTCTTAGGCTCTGGAGCAGCTCTGCTGACCTGGTGTCTATGGCTCTACAGCAGCTCTGCTGACCTGGTTCTCTGACTCTAGAGCAGCTCTGTTGACCTGGATCTTAGGCTCTAGAGCAGCTCTGCTGACCTGGTTCTCTGACTCTAGAGCAGCTCTGTTGACCTGGGTCTTAGGCTCTAGAGCAGCACTGCTGACCTGGTTGTGTGGCTGTGAGGCAGCTCTGCTGACCTGGTTCTCTGGCTCTAAAGCAGCTCTGCTGACCTGGTTCTATGGCTCTAAAGCAGCTCTGCTGACCTGGTTCTCTGGCTTTGAAGCTGCTCTCCTGACCTGGTACTCTGGCTCTAGAGCAGCTCTGCTGACCTGGTTCTCTTCCTCTAAAGCAGCTCTGCTGACCTGGTTCTCTGGCTCTAAAGCAGCTCTGCTGACTTGGTTTCTCTGGCTCTAAAGCAGCCCTGCAGACCTAGTTTCTCTGGCTCTAGAGCAGCTCTTCTGACCTTGTTCTATGGCTCTAAAGCAGCTCTGCTGACCTGGTTCTCTGGCTCTACAATGGCTCTGCTGACCTGGTCCTGTTGCTCTAAAGCAGCTCTGCAGTCCTGGTTCTCTGTCTCTAGAGCATCTCTGCTGACCTGGTTCAATGGCTGTAAAGAATCTCCTCTGACCTGGTTCTCTGGCTCTACAGCAGCTCTGCTGAACTGGTTCTCTGCCTCTAGAGCAGCTCTGCTGACCTGGTTCTTAGGCTCGAGAGCAACTCTGCTGACCTGGTTCTCTGGCTCTAAAGCAGCTCTGCTGACCTGGTTCTCAAGCAGTTCTGCTGACCTGGTTCTTAGGCTCGAGAGCAACTCTGCTGACCTGGTTCTCTGGCTCTAAAGCGGCTCTGCTTACCTGGTTCTCTGACTCTAAAGCAGCTCTGCTGACCTGGTTCTATGGCTGTAAAGCGGCTCTGCTAACATGGTTCTCTGGCTCTAAAGCAGCTCTGCTGACCTTGTTCTCTGGCTGTAGAGCAGCCCTGCTGGCCTGGTTCTTAGGCTCTAGAGCAGCTCTGCTGACTTGGTTCTCTGGCTCTATAACGACTCTGCTGACCTGGTTCTCTGCCTTTAGAGCAGCTCTGCTGACCTGGTTTCTATGGCTCTAAAGCAGCTCTGCTGACCTGTTTCTCTAACTCTAAAGCAACTCTGCTGACCTGGTTCTCTCCCTCTAAAGCAGCTCTGCTGACCTGGTTCTCTGGCTCTAAAGCAGCTCTGCTGACCTGGTTCTCCCCCTCTAAACCAGCTCTGCTGACCTGGTTCTCTGGCTGTACGGCAGCTCTGCTGACCTTGTTCTCTGCCTCTAGAGCAGCTCTGCTGACCTGGTTCTATGGCTCTAAAGCAGCTCTGCTGACCTGGTTCTCTCCCTCTAAAACAGCTCTGCTGACCTGGTTCTCTGGCTCTAAAGCAGCTCTGCTGACCTGGTTCTCCCCCTCTAAAGCAGCACTGCTGACCTGGTTCTCTCCCTCTAAAGCAGCTCTCCTGACCTGGTTCTCTGGCTCTACGGCAGCTCTGCTGACCTTGTTCTCTGCCTCTAGAGCAGCTCTGCTGACCTCGTTCTTAGGCTCTAGAGCAGCCGTGCTGACCTGGTTTCTATGGCTCTACAGCAGCTCTGCTGACCTGGTTCTCTGACTCTAGAGCAGCTCTGTTGACCTGGGTCTTAGGCTCTAAAGCAGCTCTGCTGACCTGGTTCTCTGGCTCTGGAGCAGCTCTGCTGACCTGGTGTCTATGGCTCTACAGCAGCTCTGCTGACCTGGTTCTCTGACTCTAGAGCAGCTCTGTTGACCTGGGTCTTAGGCTCTAGAGCAGCTCTGCTGACCTGGTTCTCTGACTCTAGAGCAGCTCTGTTGACCTGGGTCTTAGGCTCTGGAGCAGCTCTGCTGACCTGGTTCTCTGGCTCTAAAGCAGCTCTGCTGACCTGGTTCTATGGCTCTAAAGCAGCTCTGCTGACCTGGTTCTCTGGCTTTGAAGCTGCTCTCCTGACCTGGTACTCTGGCTCTAGAGCAGCTCTGCTGACCTGGTTCTCTCCCTCTAAAGCAGCTCTGCTGACCTGGTTCTCTGGCTCTAAAGCAGCTCTGCTGACTTGGTTTCTCTGGCTCTAAAGCAGCCCTGCAGACCTAGTTTCTCTGGCTCTAGAGCAGCTCTGCTGACCTGTTTCTCTGGCTTTAAAGCAGCTCTTCTGACCTTGTTCTGTGGCTCTAAAGCAGCTCTGCTGACCTGGTTCTCTGGCTCTACAATGGCTCTGCTGACCTGGTCCTGTTGCTCTAAAGCAGCTCTGCAGTCCTGGTTCTCTGTCTCTAGAGCAGCTCTGCTGACCTGGTTCTATGGCTGTAAAGAATCTCCTCTGACCTGGTTCTCTGGCTCTACAGCAGCTCTGCTGAACTGGTTCTCTGCCTCTAGAGCAGCTCTGCTGACCTGGTTCTTAGGCTCGAGAGCAGCTCTGCTGACCTGGTTCTCTGGCTCTAAAGCAGCTCTGCTGACCTGGTTCTCTGGCTCTAAAGCGGCTCTGCTTACCTGGTTCTCTGACTCTAAAGCAGCTCTGCTGACCTGGTTCTATGGCTGTAAAGCGGCTCTGCTAACATAGTTCTCTGGCTCTAAAGCAGCTCTGCTGACCTTGTTCTCTGGCTGTAGAGCAGCCCTGCTGGCCTGGTTCTTAGGCTCTAGAGCAGCTCTGCTGACTTGGTTCTCTGGCTCTATAACGACTCTGCTGACCTGGTTCTCTGCCTTTAGAGCAGCTCTGCTGACCTGGTTTCTATGGCTCTGAAGCAGCTCTGCTGACCTGTTTCTCTAACTCTAAAGCAACTCTGCTGACCTGGTTCTCTCCCTCTAAAGCAGCTCTGCTGACCTGGTTCTCTGGCTCTAAAGCAGCTCTGCTGACCTGGTTCTCTGGCTCTAAAGCAGCTCTGCTGACCTGGTTCTCCCCCTCTAAAGCAGCTCTGCTGACCTGGTTCTCTGGCTGTACGGCAGCTCTGCTGACCTTGTTCTCTGCCTCTAGAGCAGCTCTGCTGACCTTGTTCTATGGCTCTAAAGCAGCTCTGCTGACCTGGTTCTCTCCCTCTAAAACAGCTCTGCTGACCTGGTTCTCTGGCTCTAAAGCAGATCTGCTGACCTGGTTCTCCCCCTCTAAAGCAGCTCTGCTGACCTGGTTCTCTCCCTCTAAAGCAGCTCTCCTGACCTGGTTCTCTGGCTCTACAGCAGTTCTGCTGACCTTGTTCTCTGCCTCTAGAGCAGCTCTGCTGACCTCGTTCTTAGGCTCTAGAGCAGCTGTGCTGACCTGGTTTCTATGGCTCTACAGCAGCTCTGCTGACCTGGTTCTCTGACTCTAGAGCAGCTCTGTTGACCTGGGTCTTAGGCTCTAGAGCAGCTCTGCTGACCTGGTTCTCTGGCTCTAAAGCAGCTCTGCTGACCTGGTTCTCTAGCTCTACGGCAGCTCTGCTGACCTGGTTCTCTGCCTCTAGAGCAGATCTTCTGACCTGGTTCTTAGGCTCTGGAGCAGCTCTGCTGACCTGGTGTCTATGGCTCTACAGCACCTCTGCTGACCTGGTTCTCTGACTCTAGAGCAGCTCTGTTGACCTGGGTCTTAGGCTCTAGAGCAGCTCTGCTGACCTGGTTCTCTGACTCTAGAGCAGCTCTGTTGACCTGGGTCTTAGGCTCTAGAGCAGCTCTGCTGACCTGGTTCTCTGACTCTAGAGCAGCTCTGTTGACCTGGGTCTTAGGCTCTAGAGCAGCTCTGCTGACCTGGTTCTCTGGCTCTAAAGCAGCTCTGCTGACCTGGTTCTCTAGCTCTACGGCAGCTCTGCTGACCTGGTTCTCTGCCTCTAGAGCAGCTCTTCTGACCTGGTTCTTAGGCTCTGGAGCAGCTCTGCTGACCTGGTTCTCTGGCTCTAAAGCAGCTCTGCTGACCTGGTTCTATGGCTCTAAAGCAGCTCTGCTGACCTGGTTCTCTGGCTTTGAAGCTGCTCTCCTGACCTGGTACTCTGGCTCTTGAGCAGCTCTGCTGACCTGGTTCTCTCCCTCTAAAGCAGCTCTGCTGACCTGGTTCTCTGGCTCTAAAGCAGCTCTGCTGACTTGGTTTCTCTGGCTCTAAAGCAGCCCTGCAGACCTAGTTTCTCTAGCTTTAGAGCAGCTCTGCTGAACTGTTTCTCTGGCTTTAAAGCAGCTCTTCTGACCTTGTTCTATGGCTCTAAAGCAGCTCTGCTGACCTGGTTCTCTGGCTCTACAATGGCTCTGCTGACCTGGTCCTGTTGCTCTAAAGCAGCTCTGCAGTCCTGGTTCTCTGTCTCTAGAGCAGCTCTGCTGACCTGGTTCAATGGCTGTAAAGAATCTCCTCTGACCTGGTTCTCTGGCTCTACAGCAGCTCTGCTGAACTGGTTCTCTGCCTCTAGAGCAGCTCTGCTGACCTGGTTCTTAGGCTCGAGAGCAGCTCTGCTGACCTGGTCCTCTGGCTCTAAAGCAGCTCTGCTGACCTGGTTCTCAAGCAGTTCTGCTGACCTGGTTCTCTGGCTCTAAAGCGGCTCTGCTTACCTGGTTCTCTGACTCTAAAGCAACTCTGCTGACCTGGTTCTATGGCTGTAAAGCGGCTCTGCTAACATGGTTCTCTGGCTCTAAAGCAGCTCTGCTGACCTTGTTCTCTGGCTGTAGAGCAGCCCTGCTGGCCTGGTTCTTAGGCTCTAGAGCAGCTCTGCTGACTTGGTTCTCTGGCTCTATAACGATTCTGCTGACCTGGTTCTCTGCCTTTAGAGCAGCTCTGCTGACCTGGTTTCTATGGCTCTAAAGCAGCTCTGCTGACCTGTTTCTCTAACTCTAAAGCAACTCTGCTGACCTGGTTCTCTCCCTCTAAAGCAGCTCTGCTGACCTGGTTCTCTGGCTCTAAAGCAGCTCTGCTGACCTGGTTCTCCCCCTCTAAAGCAGCTCTGCTGACCTGGTTCTCTGGCTGTACGGCAGCTCTGCTGACCTTGTTCTCTGCCTCTAGAGTAGCTCTGCTGACCTGGTTCTATGGCTCTAAAGCAGCTCTGCTGACCTGGTTCTCTCCCTCTAAAACAGCTCTGCTGACCTGGTTCTCTGGCTCTAAAGCAGCTCTGCTGACCTGGTTCTTCCCCTCTAAAGCAGCTCTGCTGACCTGGTTCTCTCCCTCTAAAGCAGCTCTCCTGACCTGGTTCTCTGGCTCTACGGCAGCTCTGCTGACCTTGTTCTCTGCCTCTAGAGCAGCTCTGCTGACCTCGTTCTTCGGCTCTAGAGCAGCTGTGCTGACCTGGTTTCTATGGCTCTACAGCAGCTCTGCTGACCTGGTTCTCTGACTCTAGAGCAGCTCTGTTGACCTGGGTCTTAGGCTCTAAAGCAGTTCTGCTGACCTGGTTCTCTGGCTCTAAAGCAGCTCTGCTGACCTGGTTCTCTAGCTCTACGGCAGCTCTGCTGACCTGGTTCTCTGCCTCTAGAGCAGATCTTCTGACCTGGTTCTTAGGCTCTGGAGCAGCTCTGCTGACCTGGTGTCTATGGCTCTACAGCAGCTCTGCTGACCTGGTTCTCTGACTCTAGAGTAGCTCTGTTGACCTGGGTCTTAGGCTCTAGAGCAGCTCTGCTGACCTGGTTCTCTGACTCTAGAGCAGCTCTGTTGACCTGGGTCTTAGGCTCTAGAGCAGCTCTGCTGACCTGGTTTCTATGGCTCTACAGCAGCTCTGCTGACCTGGTTCTCTGGCTCTACAACGGCTCTGCTGACCTGGTTCTCTGGCTCTAAAGCAGCTCTGCTGACCTGATGTTTCTCTGGCTCTAAAACAGCTCTGCTGACCTGGTTCTGTGGCTCTAAAGAAGCTCTGGTGACCTAGTTCTCTGGCTTTACAGCAGCTCTGCTGACCTGGTTCTCTGGCTCTGAAGCAGCTCTGCTGACCTGATGTTTCTCTGGCTCTAAAACATCGCTCTGCTGACCTGGTTCTGTGGCTCTAAAGAAGCTCTGTTGACCTAGTTCTCTGGCTCTACAGCAGCTCTGATGACCTGGTTGTCTGGCTCTAAAGAGGCTCTGCTGACCTGGTTCTCTGGCTCTAGAGCAGCTCTGCTGACCTGGTTCTATGGCTGTAAAGAATCTCCTCTGACCTGGTTCTCTGGCTCTACAGCAGCTCTGCTGAACTGGTTCTCTGCCTCTAGAGCAGCTCTGCTGACTTGGTTCTTAGGCTCGAGAGCAGCTCTGCTGACCTGGTTCTCTGGCTCTAAAGCAGCTCTGCTGACATGGTTCTCAAGCATTCTGCTGACCTGGTTCTCTGGCTCTAAAGCAGCTCTGCTGACCTGGTTCTATGGCTGTAAAGCGGCTCTGCTGACATGGTTCTCTGGCTCTAAAGCAGCTCTGCTGATCTTGTTCTCTGGCTGTAGAGCAGCCCTGCTGGCCTTGTTCTTAGGCTTTAGAGCAGCTCTGCTGACTTGGTTCTCTGGCTCTATAACGACTCTGCTGACCTGGTTCTCTGCCTTTAGAGCAGCTCTGCTGACTTTGTTTCTATGGCTCTAAAGCAGCTCTGCTGACCTGTTTCTCTGACTCTAAAGCAACTCTGCTGACCTGGTTCTCTCCCTCTAAAACAGCTCTGCTGACCTGGTTCTCTGCCTCTAAAGCAGCTCTGCTGACCTGGTTCTCCCCCTCTTAAGCAGCTCTGCTGACCTGGTTCTCTAGCTCTATGGCAGATCTGCTGACCTGGTTCTCTGCCTCTAGAGCAGCTCTGCTGACCTGGTTCTCTGGCTCTACGGCAGCTCTGCTGATCTGGTTCTCTCCCTTTAAAGCAGCTCTGCTGACCTGGTTCTCTGGCTCTAAAGCAGATCTGCCTACCTGGTTCTCTCCCTCTAAAGCAGCTCTGCTGACCTGGTTCTCTGGCTCTACGGCAGCTCTGCTGACCTTCGTTCTCTGCCTCTAGAGCAGCTCTTCTGACCTGGTTCTTAGGCTCTAGAGCAGCTCTGTTGACCTGGTGTCTATGGCTCTACAGCAGCTCTGCTGACCTGGTTCTCTGACTCTAGAGCAGCTCTGTTGACCTTGGTCTTAGGCTCTAGAGCAGCTCTGCTGACCTGGTTCTCTGGCTCTAAAGCAGCTCTGCTGACCTGGTTCTCTGGCTCTAAAGCAGCTCTGCTGACCTGGTTCTATGGCTCTAAAGCAGCTCTGCTGACCTGGTTCTCTGGCTTTGAAGCTGCTCTGCTGACCTGGTTCTCTGGCTCTAGAGCAGCTGTGCTGACCTGGTTCTCTCCCTCTAAAGCAGCTCTGCTGACCTGGTTCTCTTACTCTAAAGCAGCTCTGCTGACTTGGTTTCTCTGGCTCTAAAGCAGCTCTGCAGACCTAGTTTCTCTGGCTCTAGATCAGCTCTGCTGACCTGGTTCTCTGACTCTAGAGCAGCTCTGTTGACCTGGGTCTTAGGCTCTAGAGCAGCTCTGCTGACCTGGTTCTCTGGCTCTAAAGCAGCTCTGCTGACCTGGTTCTCGAGCTCTACGGCAGCTCTGCTGACCTGGTTCTCTGCCTCTAGAGCAGATCTTCTGACCTGGTTCTTAGGCTCTGGAGCAGCTCTGCTGACCTGGT
This sequence comes from Triturus cristatus, assembly GCF_964204655.1. Lineage (NCBI taxonomy): Eukaryota > Metazoa > Chordata > Amphibia > Caudata > Salamandridae > Triturus > Triturus cristatus. Next base: position 1,163,737,211 of record NC_140579.1, read on the forward strand.
GTCTATGGCTCTACAGCAGCTCTGCTGACCTGGTTCTCTGACTCTAGAGCAGCTCTGTTGACCTGGGTCTTAGGCTCTAGAGCAGCTCTGCTGACCTGGTTCTCTGACTCTAGAGCAGCTCTGTTGACCTGGGTCTTAGGCTCTAGAGCAGCTCTGCTGACCTGGTTCTCTGACTCTAGAGCAGCTCTGTTGACCTGGGTCTTAGGCTCTAGAGCAGCTCTGCTGACCTGGTTCTCTGGCTCTAAAGCAGCTCTGCTGACCTGGTTCTCTAGCTCTATGGCAGATCTGCTGACCTGGTTCTCTGCCTCTAGAGCAGCTCTTCTGACCTGGTTCTTAGGCTCTGGAGCAGCTCTGCTGACCTGGTTCTCTGGCTCTAAAGCAGCTCTGCTGACCTGGTTCTATGGCTCTAAAGCAGCTCTGCTGACCTGGTTCTCTGGCTTTGAAGCTGCTCTCCTGACCTGGTACTCTGGCTCTAGAGCAGCTCTGCTGACCTGGTTCTCTGGCTCTAAAGCAGCTCTGCTGACTTGGTTTCTCTGGCTCTAAAGCAGCCCTGCAGACCTAGTTTCTCTGGCTCTAGAGCAGCTCTGCTGACCTGTTTCTCTGGCTTTAAAGCAGCTCTTCTGACCTTGTTCTATGGCTCTAAAACAGCTCTGCTGACCTGGTTCTCTGGCTCTACAATGGCTCTGCTGACCTGGTCCTGTTGCTCTAAAGCAGCTCTGCAGTCCTGGTTCTCTGTCTCTAGAGCAGCTCTGCTGACCTGGTTCTATGGCTGTAAAGAATCTCCTCTGACCTGGTTCTCTGGCTCTACAGCAGCTCTGCTGAACTGGTTCTCTGCCTCTAGAGCAGCTCTGCTGACCTGGTTCTTAGGCTCGAGAGCAGCTCTGCTGACCTGGTTCTCTGGCTCTAAAGCAGCTCTGCTGACCTGGTTCTCAAGCAGTTCTGCTGACCTGGTTCTCTGGCTCTAAAGCGGCTCTGCTTACCTGGTTCTCTGACTCTAAAGCAGCTCTGCTGACCTGGTTCTATGGCTGTAAAGCGGCTCTGCTAACATGGTTCTCTGGCTCTAAAGCAGCTCTGCTGACCTTGTTCTCTGGCTGTAGAGCAGCCCTGCTGGCCTGGTTCTTAGGCTCTAGAGCAGCTCTGCTGACTTGGTTCTCTGGCTTTATAACGACTCTGCTGACCTGGTTCTCTGCCTTTAGAGCAGCTCTGCTGACCTGGTTTCTATGGCTCTAAAGCAGCTCTGCTGACCTGTTTCTCTAACTCTAAAGCAACTCTGCTGACCTGGTTCTCTCCCTCTAAAGCAGCTCTGCTGACCTGGTTCTCTGGCTCTAATGCAGCTCTGCTGACCTGGTTCTCTGGCTCTAAAGCAGCTCTGCTGACCTGGTTCTCCCCCTCTAAAGCAGCTCTGCTGACCTGGTTCTCTGGCTGTACGGCAGCTCTGCTGACCTTGTTCTCTGCCTCTAGAGCAGCTCTGCTGACCTGGTTCTATGGCTCTAAAGCAGCTCTGCTGACCTGGTTCTCTCCCTCTAAAACAGCTCTGCTGACCTGGTTCTCTGGCTCTAAAGCAGCTCTGCTGACCTGGTTCTCCCCCTCTAAAGCAGCTCTGCTGACCTGGTTCTCTCCCTCTAAAGCAGCTCTCCTGACCTGGTTCTCTGGCTCTACAGCAGCTCTGCTGACCTCGTTCTTAGGCTCTAGAGCAGCTGTGCTGACCTGGTTTCTATGGCTCTACAGCAGCTCTGCTGACCTGGTTCTCTGACTCTAGAGCAGCTCTGTTGACCTGGGTCTTAGGCTCTAGAGCAGCTCTGCTGACCTGGTTCTCTGGCTCTAAAGCAGCTCTGCTGACCTGGTTCTCTAGCTCTACGGCAGCTCTGCTGACCTGGTTCTCTGCCTCTAGAGCAGATCTTCTGACCTGGTTCTTAGGCTCTGGAGCAGCTCTGCTGAACTGGTGTCTATGGCTCTACAGCACCTCTGCTGACCTGGTTCTCTGACTCTAGAGCAGCTCTGTTGACCTGGGTCTTAGGCTCTAGAGCAGCTCTGCTGACCTGGTTCTCTGACTCTAGAGCAGCTCTGTTGACCTGGGTCTTAGGCTCTAGAGCAGCTCTGCTGACCTGGTTCTCTGACTCTAGAGCAGCTCTGTTGACCTGGGTCTTAGGCTCTAGAGCAGCTCTGCTGACCTGGTTCTCTGGCTCTAAAGCAGCTCTGCTGACCTGGATCTCTAGCTCTACGGCAGCTCTGCTGACCTGGTTCTCTGCCTCTAGAGCAGCTCTTCTGACCTGGTTCTTAGGCTCTGGAGCAGCTCTGCTGACCTGGTTCTCTGGCTCTAAAGCAGCTCTGCTGACCTGGTTCTATGGCTCTAAAGCAGCTCTGCTGACCTGGTTCTCTGGCTTTGAAGCTGCTCTCCTGACCTGGTACTCTTGCTCTAGAGCAGCTCTGCTGACCTGGTTCTCTTCCTCTAAAGCAGCTCTGCTGACCTGGTTCTCTGGCTCTAAAGCAGCTCTGCTGACTTGGTTTCTCTGGCTCTAAAGCAGCCCTGCAGACCTAGTTTCTCTGGCTCTAGAGTAGCTCTGCTGACCTGTTTCTCTGGCTTTAAAGCCGCTCTTCTGACCTTGTTCTATGGCTCTAAAGCAGCTCTGCTGACCTGGTTCTCTGGCTCTACAATGGCTCTGCTGACCTGGTCCTGTTGCTCTAAAGCAGCTACGCAGTCCTGGTTCTCTGTCTCTAGAGCAGCTCTGCTGACCTGGTTCTATGGCTGTAAAGAATCTCCTCTGACCTGGTTCTCTGGCTCTACAGCAGCTCTGCTGAACTGGTTCTCTGCCTCTAGAGCAGCTCTGCTGACCTGGTTCTTAGGCTCGAGAGCAACTCTGCTGACCTGGTTCTCTGGCTCTAAAGCAGCTCTGCTGACCTGGTTCTCAAGCAGTTCTGCTGACCTGGTTCTCTGGCTCTAAAGCGGCTCTGCTTACCTGGTTCTCTGACTCTAAAGCAGCTCTGCTGACCTGGTTCTATGGCTGTAAAGCGGCTCTGCTAACATGGTTCTCTGGCTCTAAAGCAGCTCTGCTGACCTTGTTCTCTGGCTGTAGAGCAGCCCTGCTGGCCTGGTTCTTAGGCTCTAGAGCAGCTCTGCTGACTTGGTTCTCTGGCTCTATAACGACTCTGCTGACCTGGTTCTCTGCCTTTAGAGCAGCTCTGCTGACCTGGTTTCTATGGCTCTAAAGCAGCTCTGCTGACCTGTTTCTCTAACTCTAAAGCAACTCTGCAGACCTGGTTCTCTCCCTCTAAAGCAGCTCTGCTGACCTGGTTCTCTGGCTCTAAAGCAGCTCTGCTGACCTGGTTCTCCCCCTCTAAAGCAGCTCTGCTGACCTGGTTCTCTGGCTGTACGGCAGCTCTGCTGACCTTGTTCTCTGCCTCTAGAGCAGCTCTGCTGACCTGGTTCTATGGCTCTAAAGCAGCTCTGCTGACCTGGTTCTCTCCCTCTAAAACAGCTCTGCTGACCTGGTTCTCTGGCTCTAAAGCAGCTCTGCTGACCTGGTTCTCCCCCTCTAAAGCAGCACTGCTGACCTGGTTCTCTCCCTCTAAAGCAGCTCTCCTGACCTGGTTCTCTGGCTCTAGAGCAGCTCTGGTGACCTGGTTCTATGGCTGTAAAGAATCTACTCTGACCTGTTTCTCTGGCTCTACAGCAGCTCTGCTGAACTGGTTCTCTGCCTCTAGAGCAGCTCTGCTGACTTGGTTTTTAGGCTCGAGAGCAGCTCTGCTGACCTGGTTCTCTGGCTCTAAAGCAGCTCTGCTGACCTGGTTCTATGGCTGTAAAGCGGCTCTGCTGACATGGTTCTCTTGCTCTAAAGCAGCTCTGCTGATCTTGTTCTCTGGCTGTAGAGCAGCCCTGCTGGCCTTGTTCTTAGGCTTTAGAGCAGCTCTGCTGACTTGGTTCTCTGGCTCTATAACGACTCTGCTGACCTGGTTCTCTGCCTTTAGAGCAGCTCTGCTGACCTTGTTTCTATGGCTCTAAAGCAGCTCTGCTGACCTGTTTCTCTGACTCTAAAGCAACTCTGCTGACCTTTTTCTCTGATTCTAAAGCAACTCTGCTGACCTGGTTCTTAGGCTTTAGAGCAGCTCTGCTGACCTGGTTTCTATGGCTCTACAGCAGCTCTGCTGACCTGGTTCTCTGGCTCTAGAGCAGCTCTGTTGACCTGGCTCTTAGGCTCTAGAGCAGCTCTGCTGACCCGGTTGTATGGCTGTGAGGCAGCTCTGCTGACCTGGTTCTCTGGCTCTAAACCAGCTCTGCTGACCTGGTTCTATGGCTCTAAGGGAGCTCTGCTGACCTGGTTCTATGGCTCTAAAGCTGCTCTACTGACCTGGTTCTGTGGCTTTGAAACAGCTCTGCTGACCTGGTTCTCTGGCTCTAGAGCAGGTCAGCTGACCTGGTTCTCTCCCTCTAGAGTAGCTCTGCTGACCTGGTTCTCTGGCACTAAAGCTGCTCTGCTGACCTTGTGTCTCTGATGCTAAAGCAGCTCTGCTGACCTCGTTCTCTCCCTCTAAAGCAGCTCGGCTGACCTGGTTCTCTGGCTCTACTACAGCTCTGCTGACCTGGTTCTCTCAGTCTAAAACAGCTCTGCTGACGTGGTTCTCTGGCTCTAAAGCAGATCTGCTGACCTGGTTCTCTCCCTCTAAAGCAGCTCTGCTGACCTGGTTCTCTGGCTCTACGGCAGCTCTGCTGACCTGGTTCTCTGCCTCTAGAGCAGCTCTGCTGACCTGGTTCTTAGGCTCTAGAGCAGCTCTGCTGACCTGGTGTCTATGGCTCTACAGCAGCTCTGCAGACCTGGTTCTCTGACTCTAGAGCAGCTCTGTTGACCTGGGTCTTAGGCTCTAGAGCAGCTCTGCTGACCTGGTTCTCTGACTCTAGAGCAGCTCTGTTGACCTGGGTCTTAGGCTCTAGAGCAGCTCTGCTGACCTGGTTCTCTGACTCTAGAGCAGCTCTGTTGACCTGGGTCTTAGGCTCTAGAGCAGCTCTGCTGACCTGGTTCTCTGGCTCTAAAGCAGCTCTGCTGACCTGGTTCTCTAGCTCTATGGCAGATCTGCTGACCTGGTTCTCTGCCTCTAGAGCAGCTCTTCTGACCTGGTTCTTAGGCTCTGGAGCAGCTCTGCTGACCTGGTTCTCTGGCTCTAAAGCAGCTCTGCTGACCTGGTTCTATGGCTCTAAAGCAGCTCTGCTGACCTGGTTCTCTGGCTTTGAAGCTGCTCTCCTGACCTGGTACTCTGGCTCTAGAGCAGCTCTGCTGACCTGGTTCTCTGGCTCTAAAGCAGCTCTGCTGACTTGGTTTCTCTGGCTCTAAAGCAGCCCTGCAGACCTAGTTTCTCTGGCTCTAGAGCAGCTCTGCTGACCTGTTTCTCTGGCTTTAAAGCAGCTCTTCTGACCTTGTTCTATGGCTCTAAAGCAGCTCTGCTGACCTGGTTCTCTGGCTCTACAATGGCTCTGCTGACCTGGTCCTGTTGCTCTAAAGCAGCTCTGCAGTCCTGGTTCTCTGTCTCTAGAGCAGCTCTGCTGACCTGGTTCTATGGCTGTAAAGAATCTCCTCTGACCTGGTTCTCTGGCTCTACAGCAGCTCTGCTGAACTGGTTCTCTGCCTCTAGAGCAGCTCTGCTGACCTGGTTCTTAGGCTCGAGAGCAGCTCTGCTGACCTGGTTCTCTGGCTCTAAAGCAGCTCTGCTGACCTGGTTCTCAAGCAGTTCTGCTGACCTGGTTCTCTGGCTCTAAAGCGGCTCTGCTTACCTGGTTCTCTGACTCTAAAGCAGCTCTGCTGACCTGGTTCTATGGCTGTAAAGCGGCTCTGCTAACATGGTTCTCTGGCTCTAAAGCAGCTCTGCTGACCTTGTTCTCTGGCTGTAGAGCAGCCCTGCTGGCCTGGTTCTTAGGCTCTAGAGCAGCTCTGCTGACTTGGTTCTCTGGCTTTATAACGACTCTGCTGACCTGGTTCTCTGCCTTTAGAGCAGCTCTGCTGACCTGGTTTCTATGGCTCTAAAGCAGCTCTGCTGACCTGTTTCTCTAACTCTAAAGCAACTCTGCTGACCTGGTTCTCTCCCTCTAAAGCAGCTCTGCTGACCTGGTTCTCTGGCTCTAATGCAGCTCTGCTGACCTGGTTCTCTGGCTCTAAAGCAGCTCTGCTGACCTGGTTCTCCCCCTCTAAAGCAGCTCTGCTGACCTGGTTCTCTGGCTGTACGGCAGCTCTGCTGACCTTGTTCTCTGCCTCTAGAGCAGCTCTGCTGACCTGGTTCTATGGCTCTAAAGCAGCTCTGCTGACCTGGTTCTCTCCCTCTAAAACAGCTCTGCTGACCTGGTTCTCTGGCTCTAAAGCAGCTCTGCTGACCTGGTTCTCCCCCTCTAAAGCAGCTCTGCTGACCTGGTTCTCTCCCTCTAAAGCAGCTCTCCTGACCTGGTTCTCTGGCTCTACAGCAGCTCTGCTGACCTCGTTCTTAGGCTCTAGAGCAGCTGTGCTGACCTGGTTTCTATGGCTCTACAGCAGCTCTGCTGACCTGGTTCTCTGACTCTAGAGCAGCTCTGTTGACCTGGGTCTTAGGCTCTAGAGCAGCTCTGCTGACCTGGTTCTCTGGCTCTAAAGCAGCTCTGCTGACCTGGTTCTCTAGCTCTACGGCAGCTCTGCTGACCTGGTTCTCTGCCTCTAGAGCAGATCTTCTGACCTGGTTCTTAGGCTCTGGAGCAGCTCTGCTGAACTGGTGTCTATGGCTCTACAGCACCTCTGCTGACCTGGTTCTCTGACTCTAGAGCAGCTCTGTTGACCTGGGTCTTAGGCTCTAGAGCAGCTCTGCTGACCTGGTTCTCTGACTCTAGAGCAGCTCTGTTGACCTGGGTCTTAGGCTCTAGAGCAGCTCTGCTGACCTGGTTCTCTGACTCTAGAGCAGCTCTGTTGACCTGGGTCTTAGGCTCTAGAGCAGCTCTGCTGACCTGGTTCTCTGGCTCTAAAGCAGCTCTGCTGACCTGGATCTCTAGCTCTACGGCAGCTCTGCTGACCTGGTTCTCTGCCTCTAGAGCAGCTCTTCTGACCTGGTTCTTAGGCTCTGGAGCAGCTCTGCTGACCTGGTTCTCTGGCTCTAAAGCAGCTCTGCTGACCTGGTTCTATGGCTCTAAAGCAGCTCTGCTGACCTGGTTCTCTGGCTTTGAAGCTGCTCTCCTGACCTGGTACTCTTGCTCTAGAGCAGCTCTGCTGACCTGGTTCTCTTCCTCTAAAGCAGCTCTGCTGACCTGGTTCTCTGGCTCTAAAGCAGCTCTGCTGACTTGGTTTCTCTGGCTCTAAAGCAGCCCTGCAGACCTAGTTTCTCTGGCTCTAGAGCAGCTCTGCTGACCTGTTTCTCTGGCTTTAAAGCAGCTCTTCTGACCTTGTTCTATGGCTCTAAAGCAGCTCTGCTGACCTGGTTCTCTGGCTCTACAATGGCTCTGCTGACCTGGTCCTGTTGCTCTAAAGCAGCTCTGCAGTCCTGGTTCTCTGTCTCTAGAGCAGCTCTGCTGACCTGGTTCTATGGCTGTAAAGAATCTCCTCTGACCTGGTTCTCTGGCTCTACAGCAGCTCTGCTGAACTGGTTCTCTGCCTCTAGAGCAGCTCTGCTGACCTGGTTCTTAGGCTCGAGAGCAACTCTGCTGACCTGGTTCTCTGGCTCTAAAGCAGCTCTGCTGACCTGGTTCTCAAGCAGTTCTGCTGACCTGGTTCTCTGGCTCTAAAGCGGCTCTGCTTACCTGGTTCTCTGACTCTAAAGCAGCTCTGCTGACCTGGTTCTATGGCTGTAAAGCGGCTCTGCTAACATGGTTCTCTGGCTCTAAAGCAGCTCTGCTGACCTTGTTCTCTGGCTGTAGAGCAGCCCTGCTGGCCTGGTTCTTAGGCTCTAGAGCAGCTCTGCTGACTTGGTTCTCTGGCTCTATAACGACTCTGCTGACCTGGTTCTCTGCCTTTAGAGCAGCTCTGCTGACCTGGTTTCTATGGCTCTAAAGCAGCTCTGCTGACCTGTTTCTCTAACTCTAAAGCAACTCTGCAGACCTGGTTCTCTCCCTCTAAAGCAGCTCTGCTGACCTGGTTCTCTGGCTCTAAAGCAGCTCTGCTGACCTGGTTCTCCCCCTCTAAAGCAGCTCTGCTGACCTGGTTCTCTGGCTGTACGGCAGCTCTGCTGACCTTGTTCTCTGCCTCTAGAGCAGCTCTGCTGACCTGGTTCTATGGCTCTAAAGCAGCTCTGCTGACCTGGTTCTCTCCCTCTAAAACAGCTCTGCTGACCTGGTTCTCTGGCTCTAAAGCAGCTCTGCTGACCTGGTTCTCCCCCTCTAAAGCAGCACTGCTGACCTGGTTCTCTCCCTCTAAAGCAGCTCTCCTGACCTGGTTCTCTGGCTCTAGAGCAGCTCTGGTGACCTGGTTCTATGGCTGTAAAGAATCTACTCTGACCTGTTTCTCTGGCTCTACAGCAGCTCTGCTGAACTGGTTCTCTGCCTCTAGAGCAGCTCTGCTGACTTGGTTTTTAGGCTCGAGAGCAGCTCTGCTGACCTGGTTCTCTGGCTCTAAAGCAGCTCTGCTGACCTGGTTCTATGGCTGTAAAGCGGCTCTGCTGACATGGTTCTCTTGCTCTAAAGCAGCTCTGCTGATCTTGTTCTCTGGCTGTAGAGCAGCCCTGCTGGCCTTGTTCTTAGGCTTTAGAGCAGCTCTGCTGACTTGGTTCTCTGGCTCTATAACGACTCTGCTGACCTGGTTCTCTGCCTTTAGAGCAGCTCTGCTGACCTTGTTTCTATGGCTCTAAAGCAGCTCTGCTGACCTGTTTCTCTGACTCTAAAGCAACTCTGCTGACCTTTTTCTCTGATTCTAAAGCAACTCTGCTGACCTGGTTCTTAGGCTTAAGAGCAGCTCTGCTGACCTGGTTTCTATGGCTCTACAGCAGCTCTGCTGACCTGGTTCTCTGGCTCTAGAGCAGCTCTGTTGACCTGGCTCTTAGGCTCTAGAGCAGCTCTGCTGACCCGGTTGTATGGCTGTGAGGCAGCTCTGCTGACCTGGTTCTCTGGCTCTAAACCAGCTCTGCTGACCTGGTTCTATGGCTCTAAGGGAGCTCTGCTGACCTGGTTCTATGGCTCTAAAGCTGCTCTACTGACCTGGTTCTGTGGCTTTGAAACAGCTCTGCTGACCTGGTTCTCTGGCTCTAGAGCAGGTCAGCTGACCTGGTTCTCTCCCTCTAGAGTAGCTCTGCTGACCTGGTTCTCTGGCACTAAAGCTGCTCTGCTGACCTTGTGTCTCTGATGCTAAAGCAGCTCTGCTGACCTCGTTCTCTCCCTCTAAAGCAGCTCGGCTGACCTGGTTCTCTGGCTCTACTACAGCTCTGCTGACCTGGTTCTCTCAGTCTAAAACAGCTCTGCTGACGTGGTTCTCTGGCTCTAAAGCAGATCTGCTGACCTGGTTCTCTCCCTCTAAAGCAGCTCTGCTGACCTGGTTCTCTGGCTCTACGGCAGCTCTGCTGACCTGGTTCTCTGCCTCTAGAGCAGCTCTGCTGACCTGGTTCTTAGGCTCTAGAGCAGCTCTGCTGACCTGGTGTCTATGGCTCTACAGCAGCTCTGCAGACCTGGTTCTCTGAGTCTAGAGCAGCTCTGTTGACCTGGGTCTTAGGCTCAAGAGCAGCTCTGCTGACCTGGTTCTCTGTCTCTCAAGCAGCTCTGCTGACCTGATTCTCTGGCTCTAAAGCAACTCTGCTGACCTGGTTCTATGGCTCTAAAGCAGCTCTGCTGACCCGGTTCTCTGGCTTTGAAGCTGCTCTGCTGGCCTGGTGTCTATGGCTCTACAGCAGCTCTGCTGACCTGGTTCTCTGACTCTAGAGCAGCTCTGTTGACCTGGGTCTTAGGCTCTAGAGCAGCTCTGCTGACCTGCTTCTCTGTCTCTAAAGCAACTCTGCTGACCTGGTTCTCTGGCTCTAAAGCAGCTCTGCTGACCTGGTTCTATGGCTCTAAAGTAGCTCTGCTGACCTGGTTCTCTGGCTTTGAAGCTGCTCTGCTGACCTGGTTCTCTGTCTCTAGAGCTGCTCTGCTGACCTGGTTCTCTCCCTCTAAAGCAGCTCTGCTGACCTGGTTCTCTGACTCTAAAGCAGCTCTGCTGACTTGGTTTCTCTGGCTCTAAAGCAGCTCTGCAGACCTAGTTTCTCTGGCTCTAGAGCAGTTCTTCTGACCTGTTTCTCTGGCTCTAAAGCAGATCTTCTGACCTCGTTCTATGGCTCTAAAGCAGCTCTGCTGACCTGGTTCTCTGGCTCTACAATGGCTCTGCTGACCTGGTTCTGTTGCTCTAAAGCAGCTCTGCTGACCTGGTTCTCTGGCTCTATAGCAGCGCTGCTAACCTGGTTCTCTGGCTCTAAAGCAGATCTTCTGGCCTGGTTCTCTGGCTCAAAAGCAGCTCTGCTGACCTGGTTCTCTGGCTCTAGAGCAGCTCTGCTGTCCTGGATCTTAGGCTCTAGAACAGCTCTGCTGACCTGGTTCTCTGGCTCTACAACGGCTCTGCTGACCTGGTTCTCTGGCTCTAAAGCAGCTCTGCTGACCTGATGTTTCTCTGGCTCTAAAACAGCTCTGCTGACCTGGTTCTGTGGCTCTAAAGAAGCTCTGGTGACCTAGTTCTCTGGCTTTACAGCAGCTCTGCTGACCTGGTTCACTGGCTCTGAAGCAGCTCTGCTGACCTGATGTTTCTCTGGCTCTAAAACATCGCTCTGCTGACCTGGTTCTGTGGCTCTAAAGAAGCTCTGTTGACCTAGTTCTCTGGCTCTACAGCAGCTCTGATGACCTGGTTGTCTGGCTCTAAAGAGGCTCTGCTGACCTGGTTCTCTGGCTCTAGAGCAGCTCTGGTGACCTGGTTCTATGGCTGTAAAGAATCTCCTCTGACCTGGTTCTCTGGCTCTACAGCAGCTCTGCTGAACTGGTTCTCTGCCTCTAGAGCAGCTCTGCTGACTTGGTTCTTAGGCTCGAGAGCAGCTCTGCTGACCTGGTTCTCTGGCTCTAAAGCAGCTCTGCTGACCTGGTTCTCAAGCATTCTGCTGACCTGGTTCTCTGGCTCTAAAGCAGCTCTGCTGACCTGGTTCTATGGCTGTAAAGCGGCTCTGCTGACATGGTTCTCTGGCTCTAAAGCAGCTCTGCTGATCTTGTTCTCTGGCTGTAGAGCAGCCCTGCTGGCCTTGTTCTTAGGCTTTAGAGCAGCTCTGCTGACTTGGTTCTCTGGCTCTATAACGACTCTGCTGACCTGGTTCTCTGCCTTTAGAGCAGCTCTGCTGACTTTGTTTCTATGGCTCTAAAGCAGCTCTGTTGACCTGTTTCTCTGACTCTAAAGCAACTCTGCTGACCTGGTTCTCTCCCTCTAAAACAGCTCTGCTGACCTGGTTCTCTGCCTCTAAAGCAGCTCTGCTGACCTGGTTCTCCCCCTCTTAAGCAGCTCTGCTGACCTGGTTCTCTCCCTCTAAAGCAGCTCTCCTGACCTGGTTCTCTGGCTCTACGGCAGCTCTGCTGACCTTGTTCTCTGCCTCTAGAGCAGCTCTGCTGACCTCGTTCTTAGACTCTAGAGCAGCTGTGCTGACCTGGTTTCTATGGCTCTACAGCAGCTCTGCTGACCTGGTTCTCTGACTCTAGAGCAGCTCTGTTGACCTGGGTCTTAGGCTCTAGAGCAGCTCTGCTGACCTGGTTCTCTGGCTCTAAAGCAGCTCTGCTGACCTGGTTCTCTAGCTCTACGGCAGCTCTGCTGACCTGGTTCTCTGCCTTTAGAGCAGATCTTCTGACCTGGTTCTTAGGCTCTGGAGCAGCTCTGCTGACCTGGTGTCTATGGCTCTACAGCAGCTCTGCTGACCTGGTTCTCTGACTCTAGAGCAGCTCTGTTGACCTGGATCTTAGGCTCTAGAGCAGCTCTGCTGACCTGGTTCTCTGACTCTAGAGCAGCTCTGTTGACCTGGGTCTTAGGCTCTAGAGCAGCTCTGCTGACCTGGTTCTCTGACTCTAGAGCAGCTCTGTTGACCTGGGTCTTAGGCTCTAGAGCAGCTCTGCTGACCTGGTTCTCTGGCTCTAAAGCAGCTCTGCTGACCTGGTTCTCTAGCTCTATGGCAGCTCTGCTGACCTGGTTCTCTGCCTCTAGAGCAGCTCTTCTGACCTGGTTCTTAGGCTCTGGAGCAGCTCTGCTGACCTGGTTCTCTGGCTCTAAAGCAGCTCTGCTGACCTGGTTCTATGGCTCTAAAGCAGCTCTGCTGACCTGGTTCTCTGGCTTTGAAGCTGCTCTCCTGACCTGGTACTCTGGCTCTAGAGCAGCTCTGCTGACCTGGTTCTCTCCCTCTAAAGCAGCTCTGCTGACCTGGTTCTCTGGCTCTAAAGCAGCTCTGCTGACTTGGTTTCTCTGGCTCTAAAGCAGCCCTGCAGACCTAGTTTCTCTGGCTCTAGAGCAGCTCTGCTGACCTGTTTCTCTGGCTTTAAAGCAGCTCTTCTGACATTGTTCTATGGCTCTAAAGCAGCTCTGCTGACCTGGTTCTCTGGCTCTACAATGGCTCTGCTGACCTGGTCCTGTTGCTCTAAAGCAGCTCTGCAGTCCTGGTTCTCTGTCTCTAGAGCAGCTCTGCTGACCTGGTTCTATGGCTGTAAAGAATCTCCTCTGACCTGGTTCTCTGGCTCTACAGCAGCTCTGCCGAACTGGTTCTCTGCCTCTAGAGCAGCTCTGCTGACCTGGTTCTTAGGCTCGAGAGCAGCTCTGCTGACCTGGTTCTCTGGCTCTAAAGCAGCTCTGCTGACCTGGTTCTCCCCCTCTAAAGCAGCTCTGCTGACCTGGTTCTCTCCCTCTAAAGCAGCTCTCCTGACCTGGTTCTCTGGCTCTACAGCAGCTGTGCTGACCTTGTTCTCTGCCTCTAGAGCAGCTCTGCTGACCTCGTTCTTAGGCTCTAGAGCAGCTGTGCTGACCTGGTTTCTATGACTCTACAGCAGCTCTGCTGACCTGGTTCTCTGACTCTAGAGCAGCTCTGTTGACCTGGGTCTTAGGCTCTAGAGCAGCTCTGCTGACCTGGTTCTCTGGCTCTAAAGCAGCTCTGCTGACCTGGTTCTCTAGCTCTACGGCAGCTCTGCTGACCTGGTTCTCTGCCTCTAGAGCAGATCTTCTGACCTGGTTCTTAGGCTCTGGAGCAGCTCTGCTGACCTGGTGTCTATGGCTCTACAGCACCTCTGCTGACCTGGTTCTCTGACTCTGGAGCAGCTCTGTTGACCTGGGTCTTAGGCTCTAGAGCAGCTCTGCTGACCTGGTTCTCTGGCTCTAAAGCAGCTCTGCTGACCTGGATCTCTAGCTCTACGGCAGCTCTGCTGACCTGGTTCTCTGCCTCTAGAGCAGCTCTTCTGACCTGGTTCTTAGGCTCTGGAGCAGCTCTGCTGACCTGGTTCTCTGGCTCTAAAGCAGCTCTGCTGACCTGGTTCTATGGCTCTAAAGCAGCTCTGCTGACCTGGTTCTCTGGCTTTGAAGCTGCTCTCCTGACCTGGTACTCTGGCTCTAGAGCAGCTCTGCTGACCTGGTTCTCTTCCTCTAAAGCAGCTCTGCTGACCTGGTTCTCTGGCTCTAAAGCAGCTCTGCTGACTTGGTTTCTCTGGCTCTAAAGCAGCCCTGCAGACCTAGTTTCTCTGGCTCTAGAGCAGCTCTGCTGACCTGTTTCTCTGGCTTTAAAGCAGATCTTCTGACCTTGTTCTATGGCTCTAAAGCAGCTCTGCTGACCTGGTTCTCTGGCTCTACAATGGCTCTGCTGACCTGGTCCTGTTGCTCTAAAGCAGCTCTGCAGTCCTGGTTCTGTGTCTCTAGAGCAGCTCTGCTGACCTGGTTCTATGGCTGTAAAGAATCTCCTCTGACCTGGTTCTCTGGCTCTACAGCAGCTCTGCTGAACTGGTTCTCTGCCTCTAGAGCAGCTCTGCTGACCTGGTTCTCTGGCTCTAAAGCAGCTCTGCTGACCTGGTTCTCCCCCTCTAAAGCAGCTCTGCTGACCTGGTTCTCTGGCTGTACGGCAGCTCTGCTGACCTTGTTCTCTGCCTCTAGAGCAGCTCTGCTGACCTGGTTCTATGGCTCTAAAGCAGCTCTGCTGACCTGGTTCTCTCCCTCTAAAACAGCTCTGCTGACCTGGTTCTCTGGCTCTAAAGCAGCTCTGCTGACCTGGTTCTCCCCCTCTAAAGCAGCACTGCTGACCTGGTTCTCTCCCTCTAAAGCAGCTCTCCTGACCTGGTTCTCTGGCTCTACGGCAGCTCTGCTGACCTTGTTCTCTGCCTCTAGAGCAGCTCTGCTGACCTCGTTCTTAGGCTCTAGAGCAGCCGTGCTGACCTGGTTTCTATGGCTCTACAGCAGCTCTGCTGACCTGGTTCTCTGACTCTAGAGCAGCTCTGTTGACCTGGGTCTTAGGCTCTAAAGCAGCTCTGCTGACCTGGTTCTCTGGCTCTGGAGCAGCTCTGCTGACCTGGTGTCTATGGCTTTGAAGCTGCTCTGCTGACCTGGTTCTCTGGCTCTAGAGAAGCTCTGCTGACCTGGTTCTCTCCCTCTAAAGCAGCTCTGCTGACCTGGTTCTCTGACTCTAAAGCAGCTCTGCTGACTTGGTTTCTCTGGCTCTAAAGCAGCTCTGCAGACCTAGTTTCTCTGACTCTAGAGCAGTTCTTCTGACCTGTTTCTCTGGCTCTAAAGCAGATCTTCTGACCTCGTTCTATGGCTCTAAAGCAGCTCTGCTGACCTGGTTCTCTGGCTCTACAATGGCTCTGCTGACCTGGTTCTGTTGCTCTAAAGCAGCTCTGCTGACCTGGTTCTCTGGCTCTATAGCAGCGCTGCTAACCTGGTTCTCTGGCTCTAAAGCAGATCTTCTGGTCTGGTTCTCTGGCTCAAAAGCAGCTCTGCTGACCTGGTTCTCTGGCTCTAGAGCAGCTCTGCTGTCCTGAATCTTAGGCTCTAGAACAGCTCTGCTGACCTGGTTCTCTGGCTCTACAACGGCTCTGCTGACCTGGTTCTCTGGCTCTAAAGCAGCTCTGCTGACCTGATGTTTCTCTGGCTCTAAAACAGCTCTGCTGACCTGGTTCTGTGGCTCTAAAGAAGCTCTGGTGACCTAGTTCTCTGGCTTTACAGCAGCTCTGCTGACCTGGTTCACTGGCTCTGAAGCAGCTCTGCTGACCTGATGTTTCTCTGGCTCTAAAACATCGCTCTGCTGACCTGGTTCTGTGGCTCTAAAGAAGCTCTGTTGACCTAGTTCTCTGGCTCTACAGCAGCTCTGATGACCTGGTTGTCTGGCTCTAAAGAGGCTCTGCTGACCTGGTTCTCTGGCTCTAGAGCAGCTCTGGTGACCTGGTTCTATGGCTGTAAAGAATCTCCTCTGACCTGGTTCTCTGGCTCTGCAGCAGCTCTGCTGAACTGGTTCTCTGCCTCTAGAGCAGCCCTGCTGACTTGGTTCTTAGGCTCGAGAGCAGCTCTGCTGACCTGGTTCTCTGGCTCTAAAGCAGCTCTGCTGACCTGGTTCTTAAGCATTCTGCTGACCTGGTTCTCTGGCTCTAAAGCAGCTCTGCTGACCTGGTTCTATGGCTGTAAAGCGGCTCTGCTGACATGGTTCTCTGGCTCTAAAGCAGCTCTGCTGATCTTGTTCTCTGGCTGTAGAGCAGCCCTGCTGGCCTTGTTCTTAGGCTTTAGAGCAGCTCTGCTGACTTGGTTCTCTGGCTCTATAACGACTCTGCTGACCTGGTTCTCTGCCTTTAGAGCAGCTCTGCTGACTTTGTTTCTATGGCTCTAAAGCAGCTCTGCTGACCTGTTTCTCTGACTCTAAAGCAACTCTGCTGACCTGGTTCTCTCCCTCTAAAACAGCTCTGCTGACCTGGTTATCTGCCTCTAAAGCAGCTCTGCTGACCTGGTTCTCCCCCTCTTAAGCAGCTCTGCTGACCTGGTTCTCTCCCTCTAAAGCAGCTCTCCTGACCTGGTTCTCTGGCTCTACGGCAGCTCTGCTGACCTTGTTCTCTGCCTCTAGAGCAGCTCTGCTGACCTCGTTCTTAGGCTCTAGAGCAGCTGTGCTGACCTGGTTTCTATGGCTCTACAGCAGCTCTGCTGACCTGGTTCTCTGACTCTAGAGCAGCTCTGTTGACCTGGGTCTTAGGCTCTAGAGCAGCTCTGCTGACCTGGTTCTCTGGCTCTAAAGCAGCTCTGCTGACCTGGTTCTCTAGCTCTACGGCAGCTCTGCTGACCTGGTTCTCTGCCTCTAGAGCAGATCTTCTGACCTGGTTCTTAGGCTCTGGAGCAGCTCTGCTGACCTGGTGTCTATGGCTCTACAGCAGCTCTGCTGACCTGGTTCTCTGACTCTAGAGCAGCTCTGTTGACCTGGATCTTAGGCTCTAGAGCAGCTCTGCTGACCTGGTTCTCTGACTCTAGAGCAGCTCTGTTGACCTGGGTCTTAGGCTCTAGAGCAGCACTGCTGACCTGGTTGTGTGGCTGTGAGGCAGCTCTGCTGACCTGGTTCTCTGGCTCTAAAGCAGCTCTGCTGACCTGGTTCTATGGCTCTAAAGCAGCTCTGCTGACCTGGTTCTCTGGCTTTGAAGCTGCTCTCCTGACCTGGTACTCTGGCTCTAGAGCAGCTCTGCTGACCTGGTTCTCTTCCTCTAAAGCAGCTCTGCTGACCTGGTTCTCTGGCTCTAAAGCAGCTCTGCTGACTTGGTTTCTCTGGTTCTAAAGCAGCCCTGCAGACCTAGTTTCTCTGGCTCTAGAGCAGCTCTGCTGACCTGTTTCTCTGGCTTTAAAGCAGCTCTTCTGACCTTGTTCTATGGCTCTAAAGCAGCTCTGCTGACCTGGTTCTCTGGCTCTACAATGGCTCTGCTGACCTGGTCCTGTTGCTCTAAAGCAGCTCTGCAGTCCTGGTTCTCTGTCTCTAGAGCAGCTCTGCTGACCTGGTTCAATGGCTGTAAAGAATCTCCTCTGACCTGGTTCTCTGGCTCTACAGCAGCTCTGCTGAACTGGTTCTCTGCCTCTAGAGCAGCTCTGCTGACCTGGTTCTTAGGCTCGAGAGCAACTCTGCTGACCTGGTTCTCTGGCTCTAAAGCAGCTCTGCTGACCTGGTTCTCAAGCAGTTCTGCTGACCTGGTTCTTAGGCTCGAGAGCAACTCTGCTGACCTGGTTCTCTGGCTCTAAAGCGGCTCTGCTTACCTGGTTCTCTGACTCTAAAGCAGCTCTGCTGACCTGGTTCTATGGCTGTAAAGCGGCTCTGCTAACATGGTTCTCTGGCTCTAAAGCAGCTCTGCTGACCTTGTTCTCTGGCTGTAGAGCAGCCCTGCTGGCCTGGTTCTTAGGCTCTAGAGCAGCTCTGCTGACTTGGTTCTCTGGCTCTATAACGACTCTGCTGACCTGGTTCTCTGCCTTTAGAGCAGCTCTGCTGACCTGGTTTCTATGGCTCTAAAGCAGCTCTGCTGACCTGTTTCTCTAACTCTAAAGCAACTCTGCTGACCTGGTTCTCTCCCTCTAAAGCAGCTCTGCTGACCTGGTTCTCTGGCTCTAAAGCAGCTCTGCTGACCTGGTTCTCCCCCTCTAAAGCAGCTCTGCTGACCTGGTTCTCTGGCTGTACGGCAGCTCTGCTGACCTTGTTCTGTGCCTCTAGAGCAGCTCTGCTGACCTGGTTCTATGGCTCTAAAGCAGCTCTGCTGACCTGGTTCTCTCCCTCTAAAACAGCTCTGCTGACCTGGTTCTCTGGCTCTAAAGCAGCTCTGCTGACCTGGTTCTCCCCCTCTAAAGCAGCACTGCTGACCTGGTTCTCTCCCTCTAAAGCAGCTCTCCTGACCTGGTTCTCTGGCTCTACGGCAGCTCTGCTGACCTTGTTCTCTGCCTCTAGAGCAGCTCTGCTGACCTCGTTCTTAGGCTCTAGAGCAGCCGTGCTGACCTGGTTTCTATGGCTCTACAGCAGCTCTGCTGACCTGGTTCTCTGACTCTAGAGCAGCTCTGTTGACCTGGGTCTTAGGCTCTAAAGCAGCTCTGCTGACCTGGTTCTCTGGCTCTGGAGCAGCTCTGCTGACCTGGTGTCTATGGCTCTACAGCAGCTCTGCTGACCTGGTTCTCTGACTCTAGAGCAGCTCTGTTGACCTGGGTCTTAGGCTCTAGAGCAGCTCTGCTGACCTGGTTCTCTGACTCTAGAGCAGCTCTGTTGACCTGGGTCTTAGGCTCTAGAGCAGCTCTGCTGACCTGGTTCTCTGACTCTAGAGCAGCTCTGTTGACCTGGGTCTTAGGCTCTAGAGCAGCTCTGCTGACCTGGTTCTCTGGCTCTAAAGCAGCTCTGCTGACCTGGTTCTCTAGCTCTATGGCAGCTCTGCTGACCTGGTTCTCTGCCTCTAGAGCAGCTCTTCTGACCTGGTTCTTAGGCTCTGGAGCAGCTCTGCTGACCTGGTTCTCTGGCTCTAAAGCAGCTCTGCTGACCTGGTTCTATGGCTCTAAAGCAGCTCTGCTGACCTGGTTCTCTGGCTTTGAAGCTGCTCTCCTGACCTGGTACTCTGGCTCTAGAGCAGCTCTGCTGACCTGGTTCTCTCCCTCTAAAGCAGCTCTGCTGACCTGGTTCTCTGGCTCTAAAGCAGCTCTGCTGACTTGGTTTCTCTGGCTCTAAAGCAGCCCTGCAGACCTAGTTTCTCTGGCTCTAGAGCAGCTCTGCTGACCTGTTTCTCTGGCTTTAAAGCAGCTCTTCTGACCTTGTTCTGTGGCTCTAAAGCAGCTCTGCTGACCTGGTTCTCTGGCTCTACAATGGCTCTGCTGACCTGGTCCTGTTGCTCTAAAGCAGCTCTGCAGTCCTGGTTCTCTGTCTCTAGAGCAGCTCTGCTGACCTGGTTCTATGGCTGTAAAGAATCTCCTCTGACCTGGTTCTCTGGCTCTACAGCAGCTCTGCTGAACTGGTTCTCTGCCTCTAGAGCAGCTCTGCTGACCTGGTTCTTAGGCTCGAGAGCAGCTCTGCTGACCTGGTTCTCTGGCTCTAAAGCAGCTCTGCTGACCTGGTTCTCAAGCAGTTCTGCTGACCTGGTTCTCTGGCTCTAAAGCGGCTCTGCTTACCTGGTTCTCTGACTCTAAAGCAGCTCTGCTGACCTGGTTCTATGGCTGTAAAGCGGCTCTGCTAACATGGTTCTCTGGCTCTAAAGCAGCTCTGCTGACCTTGTTCTCTGGCTGTAGAGCAGCCCTGCTGGCCTGGTTCTTAGGCTCAAGAGCAGCTCTGCTGGCTTGGTTCTCTGGCTCTATAACGACTCTCCTGACCTGGTTCTCTGCCTTTAGAGCAGCTCTGCTGACCTGGTTTCTATGGCTCTGAAGCAGCTCTGCTGACCCGTTTCTCTAACTCTAAAGCAACTCTGCTGACCTGGTTCTCTCCCTCTAAAGCAGCTCTGCTGACCTGGTTCTCTGGCTCTAAAGCAGCTCTGCTGACCTGGTTCTCTGGCTCTAAAGCAGCTCTGCTGACCTGGTTCTCCCCCTCTAAAGCAGCTCTGCTGACCTGGTTCTCTGGCTGTACGGCAGCTCTGCTGACCTTGTTCTCTGCCTCTAGAGCAGCTCTGCTGACCTGGTTCTATGGCTCTAAAGCAGCTCTGCTGACCTGGTTCTCTCCCTCTAAAACAGCTCTGCTGACCTGGTTCTCTGGCTCTAAAGCAGATCTGCTGACCTGGTTCTCCCCCTCTAAAGCAGCTCTGCTGACCTGGTTCTCTCCCTCTAAAGCAGCTCTCCTGACCTGGTTCTCTGGCTCTACAGCAGTTCTGCTGACCTTGTTCTCTGCCTCTAGAGCAGCTCTGCTGACCTCGTTCTTAGGCTCTAGAGCAGCTGTGCTGACCTGGTTTCTATGGCTCTACAGCAGCTCTGCTGACCTGGTTCTCTGACTCTAGAACAGCTCTGTTGACCTGGGTCTTAGGCTCTAGAGCAGCTCTGCTGACCTGGTTCTCTGGCTCTAAAGCAGCTCTGCTGACCTGGTTCTCTAGCTCTACGGCAGCTCTGCTGACCTGGTTCTCTGCCTCTAGAGCAGATCTTCTGACCTGGTTCTTAGGCTCTGGAGCAGCTCTGCTGACCTGGTGTCTATGGCTCTACAGCACCTCTGCTGACCTGGTTCTCTGACTCTAGAGCAGCTCTGTTGACCTGGGTCTTAGGCTCTAGAGCAGCTCTGCTGACCTGGTTCTCTGACTCTAGAGCAGCTCTGTTGACCTGGGTCTTAGGCTCTAGAGCAGCTCTGCTGACCTGGTTCTCTGACTCTAGAGCAGCTCTGTTGACCTGGGTCTTAGGCTCTAGAGCAGCTCTGCTGACCTGGTTCTCTGGCTCTAAAGCAGCTCTGCTGACCTGGTTCTCTAGCTCTACGGCAGCTCTGCTGACCTGGTTCTCTGCCTCTAGAGCAGCTCTTCTGACCTGGTTCTTAGGCTCTGGAGCAGCTCTGCTGACCTGGTTCTCTGGCTCTAAAGCAGCTCTGCTGACCTGGTTCTATGGCTCTAAAGCAGCTCTGCTGACCTGGTTCTCTGGCTTCGAAGCTGCTCTCCTGACCTGGTACTCTGGCTCTAGAGCAGCTCTGCTGACCTGGTTCTCTCCCTCTAAAGCAGCTCTGCTGACCTGGTTCTCTGGCTCTAAAGCAGCTCTGCTGACTTGGTTTCTCTGGCTCTAAAGCAGCCCTGCAGACCTAGTTTCTCTAGCTTTAGAGCAGCTCTGCTGACCTGTTTCTCTGGCTTTAAAGCAGCTCTTCTGACCTTGTTCTATGGCTCTAAAGCAGCTCTGCTGACCTGGTTCTCTGGCTCTACAATGGCTCTGCTGACCTGGTCCTGTTGCTCTAAAGCAGCTCTGCAGTCCTGGTTCTCTGTCTCTAGAGCAGCTCTGCTGACCTGGTTCAATGGCTGTAAAGAATCTCCTCTGACCTGGTTCTCTGGCTCTACAGCAGCTCTGCTGAACTGGTTCTCTGCCTCTAGAGCAGCTCTGCTGACCTGGTTCTTAGGCTCGAGAGCAGCTCTGCTGACCTGGTCCTCTGGCTCTAAAGCAGCTCTGCTGACCTGGTTCTCAAGCAGTTCTGCTGACCTGGTTCTCTGGCTCTAAAGCGGCTCTGCTTACCTGGTTCTCTGACTCTAAAGCAACTCTGCTGACCTGGTTCTATGGCTGTAAAGCGGCTCTGCTAACATGGTTCTCTAGCTCTAAAGCAGCTCTGCTGACCTTGTTCTCTGGCTGTAGAGCAGCCCTGCTGGCCTGGTTCTTAGGCTCTAGAGCAGCTCTGCTGACTTGGTTCTCTGGCTCTATAACGATTCTGCTGACCTGGTTCTCTGCCTTTAGAGCAGCTCTGCTGACCTGGTTTCTATGGCTCTAAAGCAGCTCTGCTGACCTGTTTCTCTAACTCTAAAGCAACTCTGCTGACCTGGTTCTCTCCCTCTAAAGCAGCTCTGCTGACCTGGTTCTCTGGCTCTAAAGCAGCTCTGCTGACCTGGTTCTCCCCCTCTAAAGCAGCTCTGCTGACCTGGTTCTCTGGCTGTACGGCAGCTCTGCTGACCTTGTTCTCTGCCTCTAGAGTAGCTCTGCTGACCTGGTTCTATGGCTCTAAAGCAGCTCTGCTGACCTGGTTCTCTCCCTCTAAAACAGCTCTGCTGACCTGGTTCTCTGGCTCTAAAGCAGCTCTGCTGACCTGGTTCTTCCCCTCTAAAGCAGCTCTGCTGACCTGGTTCTCTCCCTCTAAAGCAGCTCTCCTGACCTGGTTCTCTGGCTCTACGGCAGCTCTGCTGACCTTGTTCTCTGCCTCTAGAGCAGCTCTGCTGACCTCGTTCTTCGGCTCTAGAGCAGCTGTGCTGACCTGGTTTCTATGGCTCTACAGCAGCTCTGCTGACCTGGTTCTCTGACTCTAGAGCAGCTCTGTTGACCTGGGTCTTAGGCTCTAAAGCAGCTCTGCTGACCTGGTTCTCTGGCTCTAAAGCAGCTCTGCTGACCTGGTTCTCTAGCTCTACGGCAGCTCTGCTGACCTGGTTCTCTGCCTCTAGAGCAGATCTTCTGACCTGGTTCTTAGGCTCTGGAGCAGCTCTGCTGACCTGGTGTCTATGGCTCTACAGCAGCTCTGCTGACCTGGTTCTCTGACTCTAGAGTAGCTCTGTTGACCTGGGTCTTAGGCTCTAGAGCAGCTCTGCTGACCTGGTTCTCTGACTCTAGAGCAGCTCTGTTGACCTGGGTCTTAGGCTCTAGAGCAGCTCTGCTGACCTGGTTTCTATGGCTCTACAGCAGCTCTGCTGACCTGGTTCTCTGGCTCTACAACGGCTCTGCTGACCTGGTTCTCTGGCTCTAAAGCAGCTCTGCTGACCTGATGTTTCTCTGGCTCTAAAACAGCTCTGCTGACCTGGTTCTGTGGCTCTAAAGAAGCTCTGGTGACCTAGTTCTCTGGCTTTACAGCAGCTCTGCTGACCTGGTTCTCTGGCTCTGAAGCAGCTCTGCTGACCTGATGTTTCTCTGGCTCTAAAACATCGCTCTGCTGACCTGGTTCTGTGGCTCTAAAGAAGCTCTGTTGACCTAGTTCTCTGGCTCTACAGCAGCTCTGATGACCTGGTTGTCTGGCTCTAAAGAGGCTCTGCTGACCTGGTTCTCTGGCTCTAGAGCAGCTCTGGTGACCTGGTTCTATGGCTGTAAAGAATCTCCTCTGACCTGGTTCTCTGGCTCTACAGCAGCTCTGCTGAACTGGTTCTCTGCCTCTAGAGCAGCTCTGCTGACTTGGTTCTTAGGCTCGAGAGCAGCTCTGCTGACCTGGTTCTCTGGCTCTAAAGCAGCTCTGCTGACATGGTTCTCAAGCTTTCTGCTGACCTGGTTCTCTGGCTCTAAAGCAGCTCTGCTGACCTGGTTCTATGGCTGTAAAGCGGCTCTGCTGACATGGTTCTCTGGCTCTAAAGCAGCTCTGCTGATCTTGTTCTCTGGCTGTAGAGCAGCCCTGCTGGCCTTGTTCTTAGGCTTTAGAGCAGCTCTGCTGACTTGGTTCTCTGGCTCTATAACGACTCTGCTGACCTGGTTCTCTGCCTTTAGAGCAGCTCTGCTGACTTTGTTTCTATGGCTCTAAAGCAGCTCTGCTGACCTGTTTCTCTGACTCTAAAGCAACTCTGCTGACCTGGTTCTCTCCCTCTAAAACAGCTCTGCTGACCTGGTTCTCTGCCTCTAAAGCAGCTCTGCTGACCTGGTTCTCCCCCTCTTAAGCAGCTCTGCTGACCTGGTTCTCTCCCTCTAAAGCAGCTCTCCTGACCTGGTTCTCTGGCTCTACGGCAGCTCTGCTGACCTGGTTTCTATGGCTCTACAGCAGCTCTGCTGACCTGGTTCTCTGACTCTAGAGCAGCTCTGTTGACCTGGGTCTTAGGCTCTAGAGCAGCTCTGCTGACCTGGTTCTCTGGCTCTAAAGCAGCTCTGCTGACCTGGTTCTCGAGCTCTACGGCAGCTCTGCTGACCTGGTTCTCTGCCTCTAGAGCAGATCTTCTGACCTGGTTCTTAGGCTCTGGAGCAGCTCTGCTGACCTGGTGTCTATGGCTCTACAGCAGCTCTGCTGACCTGGTTCTCTGACTCTAGAGCAGCTCTGTTGACCTGGGTCTTAGGCTCTAGAGCAGCTCTGCTGACCTGGTTCTCTGACTCTAGAGCAGCTCTGTTGACCTGGGTCTTAGGCTCTAGAGCAGCTCTGCTGACCTGGTTCTCTGACTCTAGAGCAGCTCTGTTGACCTGGGTCTTAGGCTCTAGAGCAGCTCTGCTGACCTGGTTCTCTGGCTCTAAAGCAGCTTTGCTGACCTGGTTCTCTAGCTCTATGGCAGATCTGCTGACCTGGTTCTCTGCCTCTAGAGCAACTCTTCTGACCTGGTTCTTAGGCTCTGGAGCAGCTCTGCTGACCTGGTTCTCTGGCTCTAAAGCAGCTCTGCTGACCTGGTTCTATGGCTCTAAAGCAGCTCTGCTGACCTGGTTCTCTGGCTTTGAAGCTGCTCTCCTGACCTGGTACTCTGGCTCTAGAGCAGCTCTGCTGACCTGGTTCTCTGGCTCTAAAGCAGCTCTGCTGACTTGGTTTCTCTGGCTCTAAAGCAGCCCTGCAGACCTAGTTTCTCTGGCTCTAGAGCAGCTCTGCTGACCTGTTTCTCTGGCTTTAAAGCAGCTCTTCTGACCTTGTTCTATGGCTCTAAAGCAGCTCTGCTGACCTGGTTCTCTGGCTCTACAATGGCTCTGCTGACCTGGTCCTGTTGCTCTAAAGCAGCTCTGCAGTCCTGGTTCTCTGTCTCTAGAGCAGCTCTGCTGACCTGGTTCTATGGCTGTAAAGAATCTCCTCTGACCTGGTTCTCTGGCTCTACAGCAGCTCTGCTGAACTGGTTCTCTGCCTCTAGAGCAGCTCTGCTGACCTGGTTCTTAGGCTCGAGAGCAGCTCTGCTGACCTGGTTCTCTGGCTCTAAAGCAGCTCTGCTGACCTGGTTCTCAAGCAGTTCTGCTGACCTGGTTCTCTGGCTCTAAAGCGGCTCTGCTTACCTGGTTCTCTGACTCTAAAGCAGCTCTGCTGACCTGGTTCTATGGCTGTAAAGCGGCTCTGCTAACATGGTTCTCTGGCTCTAAAGCAGCTCTGCTGACCTTGTTCTCTGGCTGTAGAGCAGCCCTGCTGGCCTGGTTCTTAGGCTCTAGAGCAGCTCTGCTGACTTGGTTCTCTGGCTTTATACCGACTCTGCTGACCTGGTTCTCTGCCTTTAGAGCAGCTCGGCTGACCTGGTTTCTATGGCTCTAAAGCAGCTCTGCTGACCTGTTTCTCTAACTCTAAAGCAACTCTGCTGACCTGGTTCTCTCCCTCTAAAGCAGCTCTGCTGACCTGGTTCTCTGGCTCTAATGCAGCTCTGCTGACCTGGTTCTCTGGCTCTAAAGCAGCTCTGCTGACCTGGTTCTCCCCCTCTAAAGCAGCTCTGCTGACCTGGTTCTCTGGCTGTACGGCAGCTCTGCTGACCTTGTTCTCTGCCTCTAGAGCAGCTCTGCTGACCTGGTTCTATGGCTCTAAAGCAGCTCTGCTGACCTGGTTCTCTCCCTCTAAAACAGCTCTGCTGACCTGGTTCTCTGGCTCTAAAGCAGCTCTGCTGACCTGGTTCTCCCCCTCTAAAGCAGCTCTGCTGACCTGGTTCTCTCCCTCTAAAGCAGCTCTCCTGACCTGGTTCTCTGGCTCTACAGCAGCTCTGCTGACCTCGTTCTTAGGCTCTAGAGCAGCTGTGCTGACCTGGTTTCTATGGCTCTACAGCAGCTCTGCTGACCTGGTTCTCTAACTCTAGAGCAGCTCTGTTGACCTGGTTCTCTAGCTCTACGGCAGCTCTGCTGACCTGGTTCTCTGCCTCTAGAGCAGATCTTCTGACCTGGTTCTTAGGCTCTGGAGCAGCTCTGCTGAACTGGTGTCTATGGCTCTACAGCACCTCTGCTGACCTGGTTCTCTGACTCTAGAGCAGCTCTGTTGACCTGGGTCTTAGGCTCTAGAGCAGCTCTGCTGACCTGGTTCTCTGACTCTAGAGCAGCTCTGTTGACCTGGGTCTTAGGCTCTAGAGCAGCTCTGCTGACCTGGTTCTCTGACTCTAGAGCAGCTCTGTTGACCTGGGTCTTAGGCTCTAGAGCAGCTCTGCTGACCTGGTTCTCTGGCTCTAAAGCAGCTCTGCTGACCTGGATCTCTAGCTCTACGGCAGCTCTGCTGACCTGGTTCTCTGCCTCTAGAGCAGCTCTTCTGACCTGGTTCTTAGGCTCTGGAGCAGCTCTGCTGACCTGGTTCTCTGGCTCTAAAGCAGCTCTGCTGACCTGGTTCTATGGCTCTAAAGCAGCTCTGCTGACCTGGTTCTCTGGCTTTGAAGCTGCTCTCCTGACCTGGTACTCTTGCTCTAGAGCAGCTCTGCTGACCTGGTTCTCTTCCTCTAAAGCAGCTCTGCTGACCTGGTTCTCTGGCTCTAAAGCAGCTCTGCTGACTTGGTTTCTCTGGCTCTAAAGCAGCCCTGCAGACCTAGTTTCTCTGGCTCTAGAGCAGCTCTGCTGACCTGTTTCTCTGGCTGTAAAGCAGCTCTTCTGACCTTGTTCTATGGCTCTAAAGCAGCTCTGCTGACCTGGTTCTCTGGCTCTACAATGGCTCTGCTGACCTGGTCCTGTTGCTCTAAAGCAGCTCTGCAGTCCTGGTTCTCTGTCTCTAGAGCAGCTCTGCTGACCTGGTTCTATGGCTGTAAAGAATCTCCTCTGACCTGGTTCTCTGGCTCTACAGCAGCTCTGCTGAACTGGTTCTCTGCCTCTAGAGCAGCTCTGCTGACCTGGTTCTTAGGCTCGAGAGCAACTCTGCTGACCTGGTTCTCTGGCTCTAAAGCAGCTCTGCTGACCTGGTTCTCAAGCAGTTCTGCTGACCTGGTTCTCTGGCTCTAAAGCGGCTCTGCTTACCTGGTTCTCTGACTCTAAAGCAGCTCTGCTGACCTGGTTCTATGGCTGTAAAGCGGCTCTGCTAACATGGTTCTCTGGCTCTAAAGCAGCTCTGCTGACCTTGTTCTCTGGCTGTAGAGCAGCCCTGCTGGCCTGGTTCTTAGGCTCTAGAGCAGCTCTGCTGACTTGGTTCTCTGGCTCTATAACGACTCTGCTGACCTGGTTCTCTGCCTTTAGAGCAGCTCTGCTGACCTGGTTTCTATGGCTCTAAAGCAGCTCTGCTGACCTGTTTCTCTAACTCTAAAGCAACTCTGCAGACCTGGTTCTCTCCCTCTAAAGCAGCTCTGCTGACCTGGTTCTCTGGCTCTAAAGCAGCTCTGCTGACCTGGTTCTCCCCCTCTAAAGCAGCTCTGCTGACCTGGTTCTCTGGCTGTACGGCAGCTCTGCTGACCTTGTTCTCTGCCTCTAGAGCAGCTCTGCTGACCTGGTTCTATGGCTCTAAAGCAGCTCTGCTGACCTGGTTCTCTCCCTCTAAAACAGCTCTGCTGACCTGGTTCTCTGGCTCTAAAGCAGCTCTGCTGACCTGGTTCTCCCCCTCTAAAGCAGCACTGCTGACCTGGTTCTCTCCCTCTAAAGCAGCTCTCCTGACCTGGTTCTCTGGCTCTACGGCAGCTCTGCTGACCTTGTTCTCTGCCTCTAGAGCAGCTCTGCTGACCTCGTTCTTAGGCTCTAGAGCAGCCGTGCTGACCTGGTTTCTATGGCTCTACAGCAGCTCTGCTGACCTGGTTCTCTGACTCTAGAGCAGCTCTCTTGACCTGGGTCTTAGGCTCTAAAGCAGCTCTGCTGACCTGGTTCTCTGGCTCTGGAGCAGCTCTGCTGACCTGGTGTCTATGGCTCTACAGCAGCTCTGCTGACCTGGTTCTCTGACTCTAGAGCAGCTCTGTTGACCTGGGTCTTAGGCTCTAGAGCAGCTCTGCTGACCTGGTTCTCTGACTCTAGAGCAGCTCTGTTGACCTGGGTCTTAGGCTCTAGAGCAGCTCTGCTGACCTGGTTCTCTGACTCTAGAGCAGCTCTGTTGACCTGGGTCTTAGGCTCTAGAGCAGCTCTGCTGACCTGGTTCTCTGGCTCTAAAGCAGCTCTGCTGACCTGGTTCTCTAGCTCTATGGCAGCTCTGCTGACCTGGTTCTCTGCCTCTAGAGCAGCTCTTCTGACCTGGTTCTTAGGCTCTAAAGCAGCTCTGCTGACCTGGTTCTCTGGCTCTAAAGCAGCTCTGCTGACCTGGTTCTATGGCTCTAAAGCAGCTCTGCTGACCTGGTTCTCTGGCTTTGAAGCTGCTCTCCTGACCTGGTACTCTGGCTCTAGAGCAGCTCTGCTGACCTGGTTCTCTCCCTCTAAAGCAGCTCTGCTGACCTGGTTCTCTGGCTCTAAAGCAGCTCTGCTGACTTGGTTTCTCTGGCTCTAAAGCAGCCCTGCAGACCTAGTTTCTCTGGCTCTAGAGCAGCTCTGCTGACCTGTTTCTCTGGCTTTAAAGCAGCTCTTCTGACCTTGTTCTATGGCTCTAAAGCAGCTCTGCTGACCTGGTTCTCTGGCTCTACAATGGCTCTGCTGACCTGGTCCTGTTGCTCTAAAGCAGCTCTGCAGTCCTGGTTCTCTGTCTCTAGAGCAGCTCTGCTGACCTGGTTCTATGGCTGTAAAGAATCTCCTCTGACCTGGTTCTCTGGCTCTACAGCAGCTCTGCTGACCTGGTTCTATGGCTCTAAAGCAGCTCTGCTGACCTGGTTCTCTGGCTTTGAAGCTGCTCTCCTGACCTGGTACTCTTGCTCTAGAGCAGCTCTGCTGACCTGGTTCTCTTCCTCTAAAGCAGCTCTGCTGACCTGGTTCTCTGGCTCTAAAGCAGCTCTGCTGACTTGGTTTCTCTGGCTCTAAAGCAGCCCTGCAGACCTAGTTTCTCTGGCTCTAGAGCAGCTCTGCTGACCTGTTTCTCTGGCTGTAAAGCAGCTCTTCTGACCTTGTTCTATGGCTCTAAAGCAGCTCTGCTGACCTGGTTCTCTGGCTCTACAATGGCTCTGCTGACCTGGTCCTGTTGCTCTAAAGCAGCTCTGCAGTCCTGGTTCTCTGTCTCTAGAGCAGCTCTGCTGACCTGGTTCTATGGCTGTAAAGAATCTCCTCTGACCTGGTTCTCTGGCTCTACAGCAGCTCTGCTGAACTGGTTCTCTGCCTCTAGAGCAGCTCTGCTGACCTGGTTCTTAGGCTCGAGAGCAACTCTGCTGACCTGGTTCTCTGGCTCTAAAGCAGCTCTGCTGACCTGGTTCTCAAGCAGTTCTGCTGACCTGGTTCTCTGGCTCTAAAGCGGCTCTGCTTACCTGGTTCTCTGACTCTAAAGCAGCTCTGCGGACCTGGTTCTATGGCTGTAAAGCGGCTCTGCTAACATGGTTCTCTGGCTCTAAAGCAGCTCTGCTGACCTTGTTCTCTGGCTGTAGAGCAGCCCTGCTGGCCTGGTTCTTAGGCTCTAGAGCAGCTCTGCTGACTTGGTTCTCTGGCTCTATAACGACTCTGCTGACCTGGTTCTCTGCCTTTAGAGCAGCTCTGCTGACCTGGTTTCTATGGCTCTAAAGCAGCTCTGCTGACCTGTTTCTCTAACTCTAAAGCAACTCTGCAGACCTGGTTCTCTCCCTCTAAAGCAGCTCTGCTGACCTGGTTCTCTGGCTCTAAAGCAGCTCTGCTGACCTGGTTCTCCCCCTCTAAAGCAGCTCTGCTGACCTGGTTCTCTGGCTGTACGGCAGCTCTGCTGACCTTGTTCTCTGCCTCTAGAGCAGCTCTGCTGACCTGGTTCTATGGCTCTAAAGCAGCTCTGCTGACCTGGTTCTCTCCCTCTAAAACAGCTCTGCTGACCTGGTTCTCTGGCTCTAAAGCAGCTCTGCTGACCTGGTTCTCCCCCTCTAAAGCAGCACTGCTGACCTGGTTCTCTCCCTCTAAAGCAGCTCTCCTGACCTGGTTCTCTGGCTCTACGGCAGCTCTGCTGACCTTGTTCTCTGCCTCTAGAGCAGCTCTGCTGACCTCGTTCTTAGGCTCTAGAGCAGCCGTGCTGACCTGGTTTCTATGGCTCTACAGCAGCTCTGCTGACCTGGTTCTCTGACTCTAGAGCAGCTCTCTTGACCTGGGTCTTAGGCTCTAAAGCAGCTCTGCTGACCTGGTTCTCTGGCTCTGGAGCAGCTCTGCTGACCTGGTGTCTATGGCTCTACAGCAGCTCTGCTGACCTGGTTCTCTGACTCTAGAGCAGCTCTGTTGACCTGGGTCTTAGGCTCTAGAGCAGCTCTGCTGACCTGGTTCTCTGACTCTAGAGCAGCTCTGTTGACCTGGGTCTTAGGCTCTAGAGCAGCTCTGCTGACCTGGTTCTCTGACTCTAGAGCAGCTCTGTTGACCTGGGTCTTAGGCTCTAGAGCAGCTCTGCTGACCTGGTTCTCTGGCTCTAAAGCAGCTCTGCTGACCTGGTTCTCTAGCTCTATGGCAGCTCTGCTGACCTGGTTCTCTGCCTCTAGAGCAGCTCTTCTGACCTGGTTCTTAGGCTCTAAAGCAGCTCTGCTGACCTGGTTCTCTGGCTCTAAAGCAGCTCTGCTGACCTGGTTCTATGGCTCTAAAGCAGCTCTGCTGACCTGGTTCTCTGGCTTTGAAGCTGCTCTCCTGACCTGGTACTCTGGCTCTAGAGCAGCTCTGCTGACCTGGTTCTCTCCCTCTAAAGCTGCTCTGCTGACCTGGTTCTCTGGCTCTAAAGCAGCTCTGCTGACTTGGTTTCTCTGGCTCTAAAGCAGCCCTGCAGACCTAGTTTCTCTGGCTCTAGAGCAGCTCTGCTGACCTGTTTCTCTGGCTTTAAAGCAGCTCTTCTGACCTTGTTCTATGGCTCTAAAGCAGCTCTGCTGACCTGGTTCTCTGGCTCTACAATGGCTCTGCTGACCTGGTCCTGTTGCTCTAAAGCAGCTCTGCAGTCCTGGTTCTCTGTCTCTAGAGCAGCTCTGCTGACCTGGTTCTATGGCTGTAAAGAATCTCCTCTGACCTGGTTCTCTGGCTCTACAGCAGCTCTGCTGAACTGGTTCTCTGCCTCTAGAGCAGCTCTGCTGACCTGGTTCTTAGGCTCGAGAGCAGCTCTGCTGACCTGGTTCTCTGGCAGCTCTGCTGACCTGGTTCTCAAGCAGTTCTGCAGACCTGGTTCTCTGGCTCTAAAGCGGCTCTGCTTACCTGGTTCTCTGACTCTAAAGCAGCTCTGCTGACCTGGTTCTATGGCTGTAAAGCGGCTCTGCTAACATGGTTCTCTGGCTCTAAAGCAGCTCTGCTGACCTTGTTCTCTGGCTGTAGAGCAGCCCTGCTGGCCTGGTTCTTAGGCTCTAGAGCAGCTCTGCTGACTTGGTTCTCTGGCTCTATAACGACTCTGCTGACCTGGTTCTCTGCCTTTAGAGCAGCTCTGCTGACCTAGTTTCTATGGCTCTGAAGCAGCTCTGCTGACCTGTTTCTCTAACTCTAAAGGAACTCTGCTGACCTGGTTCTCTCCCTCTAAAGCAGCTCTGCTGACCTGGTTCTCTGGCTCTAAAGCAGCTCTGCTGACCTGGTTCTCTGGCTCTAAAGCAGCTCTGCTGACCTGGTTCTCCCCCTCTAAAGCAGCTCTGCTGACCTGGTTCTCTGGCTGTACGGCAGCTCTGCTGACCTTGTTCTCTGCCTCTAGAGCAGCTCTGCTGACCTGGTTCTATGGCTCTAAAGCAGCTCTGCTGACCTGGTTCTCTCCCTCTAAAACAGCTCTGCTGACCTGGTTCTCTGGCTCTAAAGCAGCTCTGCTGACCTGGTTCTCCCCCTCTAAAGCAGCTCTGCTGACCTGGTTCTCTCCCTCTAAAGCAGCTCTCCTGACCTGGTTCTCTGGCTCTACAGCAGCTCTGCTGACCTTGTTCTCTGCCTCTAGAGCAGCTCTGCTGACCTCGTTCTTAGGCTCTAGAGCAGCTGTGCTGACCTGGTTTCTATGGCTCTACCGCAGCTCTGCTGACCTGGTTCTCTGACTCTAGAGCAGCTCTGTTAACCTGGGTCTTAGGCTCTAGAGCAGCTCTGCTGACCTGGTTCTCTGGCTCTAAAGCAGCTCTGCTGACCTGGTTCTCTAGCTCTACGGCAGCTCTGCTGACCTGGTTCTCTGCCTCTAGAGCAGATCTTCTGACCTGGTTCTTAGGCTCTGGAGCAGCTCTGCTGACCTGGTGTCTATGGCTCTACAGCACCTCTGCTGACCTGGTTCTCTGACTCTAGAGCAGCTCTGTTGACCTGGGTCTTAGGCTCTAGAGCAGCTCTGCTGACCTGGTTCTCTGACTCTAGAGCAGCTCTGTTGACCTGGGTCTTAGGCTCTAGAGCAGCTCTGCTGACCTGGTTCTCTGACTCTAGAGCAGCTCTGTTGACCTGGGTCTTAGGCTCTAGAGCAGCTCTGCTGACCTGGTTCTCTGGCTCTAAAGCAGCTCTGCTGACCTGGTTCTCTAGCTCTACGGCAGCTCTGCTGACCTGGTTCTCTGCCTCTAGAGCAGCTCTTCTGACCTGGTTCTTAGGCTCTGGAGCAGCTCTGCTGACCTGGTTCTCTGGCTCTAAAGCAGCTCTGCTGACCTGGTTCTATGGCTCTAAAGCAGCTCTGCTGACCTGGTTCTCTGGCTTTGAAGCTGCTCTCCTGACCTGGTACTCTGGCTCTAGAGCAGCTCTGCTGACCTGGTTCTCTCCCTCTAAAGCAGCTCTGCTGACCTGGTTCTCTGGCTCTAAAGCAGCTCTGCTGACTTGGTTTCTCTGGCTCTAAAGCAGCCCTGCAGACCTAGTTTCTCTGGCTCTAGAGCAGCTCTGCTGACCTGTTTCTCTGGCTTTAAAGTAGCTCTTCTGACCTTGTTCTATGGCTCTAAAGCAGCTCTGCTGACCTGGTTCTCTGGCTCTACAATGGCTCTGCTTACCTGGTCCTGTTGCTCTAAAGCAGCTCTGCAGTCCTGGTTCTCTGTCTCTAGAGCAGCTCTGCTGACCTGGTTCAATGGCTGTAAAGAATTTCCTCTGACCTGGTTCTCTGGCTCTACAGCAGCTCTGCTGAACTGGTTCTCTGCCTCTAGAGCAGCTCTGCTGACCTGGTTCTTAGGCTCGAGAGCAGCTCTGCTGACCTGGTTCTCTGGCTCTAAAGCAGCTCTGCTGACCTGGTTCTCTGGCTCTAAAGCGGCTCTGCTTACCTGGTTCTCTGACTCTAAAGCAACTCTGCTGACCTGGTTCTATGGCTGTAAAGCTGCTCTGCTAACATGGTTCTCTGGCTCTAAAGCAGCGCTGCTGACCTTGTTCTCTGGCTGTAGAGCAGCCCTGCTGGCCTGGTTCTTAGGCTCTAGAGCAGCTCTGCTGACTTGTTTCTCTGGCTCTATAACGACTCTGCTGACCTGGTTCTCTGCCTTTAGAGCAGCTCTGCTGACCTGGTTTCTATGGCTCTAAAGCAGCTCTGCTGACCTGTTTCTCTAACTCTAAAGCAACTCTGCTGACCTGGTTCTCTCCCTCTAAAGCAGCTCTGCTGACCTGGTTCTCTGGCTCTAAAGCAGCTCTGCTGACCTGGTTCTCCCCCTCTAAAGCAGCTCTGCTGACGTGGTTCTCTGGCTGTACGGCAGCTCTGCTGACCTTGTTCTCTGCCTCTAGAGCAGCTCTGCTGACCTGGTTCTATGGCTCTAAAGCAGCTCTGCTGACCTGGTTCTCTCCCTCTAAAACAGCTGTGCTGACCTGGTTCTCTGGCTCTAAAGCAGCTCTGCTGACCTGGTTCTCCCCCTCTAAAGCAGCTCTGCTGACCTGGTTCTCTCCCTCTAAAGCAGCTCTCCTGACCTGGTTCTCTGGCTCTACGGCAGCTCTGCTGACCTTGTTCTCTGCCTCTAGAGCAGCTCTGCTGACCTCGTTCTTAGGCTCTAGAGCAGCTGTGCTGACCTGGTTTCTATGGCTCTACAGCAGCTCTGCTGACCTGGTTCTCTGACTCTAGAGCAGCTCTGTTGACCTGGGTCTTAGGCTCTAAAGCAGCTCTGCTGACCTGGTTCTCTGGCTCTAAAGCAGCTCTGCTGACCTGGTTCTCTAGCTCTACGGCAGCTCTGCTGACCTGGTTCTCTGCCTCTAGAGCAGATCTTCTGACCTGGTTCTTAGGCTCTGGAGCAGCTCTGCTGACCTGGTGTCTATGGCTCTACAGCAGCTCTGCTGACCTGGTTCTCTGACTCTAGAGTAGCTCTGTTGACCTGGGTCTTAGGCTCTAGAGCAGCTCTGCTGACCTGGTTCTCTGACTCTAGAGCAGCTCTGTTGACCTGGGTCTTAGGCTCTAGAGCAGCTCTGCTGACCTGGTTCTCTGACTCTAGAGCAGCTCTGTTGACCTGGGTCTTATGCTCTAGAGCACCTCTGCTGACCTGGTTCTCTGGCTCTAAAGCAGCTCTGCTGACCTGGTTCTCTAGCTCTACGGCAGCTCTGCTGACCTGGTTCTCTGCCTATAGAGCAACTCTTCTGACCTGGTTCTTAGGCTCTTGAGCAGCTCTGCTGACCTGGTTCTCTGGCTCTAAAGCAGCTCTGCTGACCTGGTTCTATGGCTCTAAAGCAGCTCTGCTGACCTGGTTCTCTGGCTTTGAAGCTGCTCTCCTGACCTGGTACTCTGGCTCTAGAGCAGCTCTGCTGACCTGGTTCTCTCCCTCTAAAGCAGCTCTGCTGACCTGGTTCTCTGGCTCTAAAGCAGCTCTGCTGACTTGGTTTCTCTGGCTCTAAAGCAGCCCTGCAGACCTAGTTTCTCTGGCTCTAGAGCAGCTCTGCTGACCTGTTTCTCTGGCTTTAAAGCAGCTCTTCTGACCGTGTTCTATGGCTCTAAAGCAGCTCTGCTGACCTGGTTCTCTGGCTCTACAATGGCTCTGCTGACCTGGTCCTGTTGCTCTAAAGCAGCTCTGCAGTCCTGGTTCTCTGTCTCTAGAGCATCTCTGCTGACTTGGTTCTATGGCTGTAAAGAATCTCCTCTGACCTGGTTCTTTGGCTCTACAGCAGCTCTGCTGAACTGGTTCTCTGCCTCTAGAGCAGCTCTGCTGACCTGGTTCTTAGGCTCGAGAGCAGCTCTGCTGATCTGGTTCTCTGGCTCTAAAGCAGCTCTGCTGACCTGGTTCTCAAGCAGTTCTGCTGACCTGGTTCTCTGGCTCTAAAGCGGCTCTGCTTACCTTGTTCTCTGACTCTAAAGCAGCTCTGCTGACCTGGTTCTATGGCTGTAAAGCGGCTCTGCTAACATGGTTCTCTGGCTCTAAAGCAGCTCTCCTGACCTTGTTCTCTGGCTGTAGAGCAGCCCTGCTGGCCTGGTTCTTAGGCTCTAGAGCAGCTCTACTGACTTGGTTCTCTGGCTCTATAACGACTCTGCTGACCTGGTTCTCTGGCTCTAGAGCAGCTCTGCTGACCTGGTTTCTATGGCTCTAAAGCAGCTCTGCTGACCTGTTTCTCTAACTCTAAAGCAACTCTGCTGACCTGGTTCTCTCCCTCTAAAGCAGCTCTGCTGACCTGGTTCTCTGGCTCTAAAGCAGCTCTGCTGACCTGGTTCTCCCCCTCTAAAGTAGCTCTGCTGACCTGGTTCTCTGGCTGTACGGCAACTCTGCTGACCTTGTTCTCTGCCTCTAGAGCAGCTCTGCTGACCTGGTTCTTAGGCTCTAGAGCAGTTGTGCTGACCTGGTTTCTATGGCTCTACAGCAGCTCTGCTGACCTGGTTCTCTGACTCTAGAGCAGCTCTGATGACCTGGGTCTTAGGCTCTAGAGCAGCTTTCTGACCTGGTTCTCTGGCTCTAAAGCAGCTCTGCTGACCTGGGTCACTGGCTCTAAAGCAGCTCTGCTGACCTGGTTCTATGGCTCTAAAGCAGCTCTGCTGACCTGGTTCTCTGGCTTTGAAGAATCTCTGTTGACCGAGTTCTCTGGCTCTAAAACAGCTCTGCTGACCTGGTTCTTTGGCTCTAAAGCAGCTCTGCTGACCTGGTTTCTCTGGCTCTAAAGCAGCTCTGCTGACTTGGTTCTCTGGCTCTAAAGCAGCTCTTCTGACCTGGTTCGGTGGCTCTAAACCGGCTCTGCTGACCTGGTTCTCTGGCTCTACAATGGCTCTGCTGACCTGGTTCTGTTGCGCTAAAGCAGCTCTGCTGACCTGGTTCTCTGGCTCTAGAGCAGCTCTGCTAACCTGGTTCTCTGGCTCTAAAGCAGATCTGCTGGCATGGTTCACTGGCTCTAAAGCAGCTCTACTGACCTTGTTCTCTGCCTGTAGAGCAGCTCTGCTGTACTGGTTCTTAGGCTCTAGAGCAGCTCTGCTGACCTGGTTCTCTGGCTCTACAACGGCTCTGCTGACCTGGTTCTCTGGCTCTAAAGCAGCTCTGCATAGCTGGTAGTTCTCTGGCTCTAAAACAGCTCTGCTGACCTGGTTCTATGGCTCTAAAGCAGCTCTGCTGACCTGGTTCTCTGGCTCTACAATGGCTCTGCTGACCTGGTCCTGTTGCTCTAAAGCAGCTCTGCAGTCCTGGTTCTCTGTCTCTAGAGCAGCTCTGCTGACCTGGTTCTATGGCTGTAAAGAATCTCCTCTGACCTGGTTCTCTGGCTCTACAGCAGCTCTGCTGAACTGGTTCTCTGCCTCTAGAGCAGCTCTGCTGACCTGGTTCTTAGGCTCGAGAGCAGCTCTGCTGTCCTGGTTCTCTGGCTCTAAAGCGGCTCTGCTTACCTGGTTCTCTGACTCTAAAGCAGCTCTGCTGACCTGGTTCTATGGCTGTAAAGCGGCTCTGCCAACATGGTTCTCTGGCTCTAAAGCAGCTCTGCTGACCTTGTTCTCTGGCTGTAGAGCAGCCCTGCTGGCCTGGTTCTTAGGCTCTAGAGCAGCTCTGCTGACTTGGTTCTCTGGCTCTATAACGACTCTGCTGACCTGGTTCTCTGCCTTTAGAGCAGCTCTGCTGACCTGGTTTCTATGGCTCTAAAGCAGCTCTGCTGATCTGTTTCTCTAACTCTAAAGCAACTCTGCTGACCCGGTTCTCTCCCTCTAAAGCAGCTCTGCTGACCTGGTTCTCTGGCTCTACAATGGCTCTGCTGCCCTGGTCCTGTTGCTCTAAAGCAGCTCTGCAGTCCTGGTTCTCTGTCTCTAGAGCAGCTCTGCTGACCTGGTTCTATGGCTGTAAAGAATCTCCTCTGACCTGGTTCTCTGGCTCTACAGCAGCTCTGCTGAACTGGTTCTCTGCCTCTAGAGCAGCTCTGCTGACCTGGTTCTTAGGCTCGAGAGCAACTCTGCTGACCTGGTTCTCTGGCTCTAAAGCAGCTCTGCTGACCTGGTTCTCAAGCAGTTCTGCTGACCTGGTTCTCTGGCTCTAAAGCAGCTCTGCTGACCTGGTTCTTAGGCTCGAGAGAAACTCTGCTGACCTGGTTCTCTGGCTCTAAAGCAGCTCTGCTGACCTGGTTCTCAAGCAGTTCTGCTGACCTGGTTCTCTGGCTCTAAAGCAGCTCTGCTGACCTGGTTCTATGGCTGTAAAGCGGCTCTGCTAACATGGTTCTCTGGCTCTAAAGTAGCTCTGCTGACCTTGTTCTCTGGCTGTAGAGCAGCCCTGCTGGCCTGGTTCTTAGGCTCTAGAGCAGCTCTGCTGACTTGGTTCTCTGGCTCTATAACGACTCTGCTGACCTGGTTCTCTGCCTTTAGAGCAGCTCTGCTGACCTGGTTTCTATGGCTCTAAAGCAGCTCTGCTGACCTGTTTCTCTAACTCTAAAGCAACTCTGCTGACCTGGTTCTCTCCCTCTAAAGCAGCTCTGCTGACCTGGTTCTCTGGCTCTAAAGCAGCTCTGCTGACCTGGTTCTCCCCCTCTAAAGCAGCTCTGCTGACCTGGTTCTCTGGCTGTACGGCAGCTCTGCTGACCTTGTTCTCTGCCTCTAGAGCAGCTCTGCTGACCTGGTTCTATGGCTCTAAAGCAGCTCTGCTGACCTGGTTCTCTCCCTCTAAAACAGCTCTGCTGACCTGGTTCTCTGGCTCTAAAGCAGCTCTGCTGACCTGGTTCTCCCCCTCTAAAGCAGCACTGCTGACCTGGTTCTCTCCCTCTAAAGCAGCTCTCCTGACCTGGTTCTCTGGCTCTACGGCAGCTCTGCTGACCTTGTTCTCTGCCTCTAGAGCAGCTCTGCTGACCTGGTTCTTAGGCTCTAGAGCAGCCGTGCTGACCTGGTTTCTATGGCTCTACAGCAGCTCTGCTTACCTGGTTCTCTGACTCTAGAGCAGCTCTGTTGACCTGGGTCTTAGGCTCTAAAGCAGCACTGCTGACCTGGTTCTCTGGCTCTGGAGCAGCTCTGCTGACCTGGTGTCTATGGCTCTACAGCAGCTCTGCTGACCTGGTTCTCTGACTCTAGAGCAGCTCTGTTGACCTGGGTCTTAGGCTCTAGAGCAGCTCTGCTGACCTGGTTCTCTGACTCTAGAGCAGCTCTGTTGACCTGGGTCTTAGGCTCTAGAGCAGCTCTGCTGACCTGGTTCTCTGACTCTAGAGCAGCTCTGTTGACCTGGGTCTTAGGCTCTAGAGCAGCTCTGCTGACCTGGTTCTCTGGCTCTAAAGCAGCTCTGCTGACCTGGTTCTCTAGCTCTATGGCAGCTCTGCTGACCTGGTTCTCTGCCTCTAGAGCAGCTCTTCTGACCTGGTTCTTAGGCTCTAGAGCAGCTCTGCTGACCTGGTTCTCTGGCTCTAAAGCAGCTCTGCTGACCTGGTTCTATGGCTCTAAAGCAGCTCTGCTGACCTGGTTCTCTGGCTTTGAAGCTGCTCTCCTGACCTGGTACTCTGGCTCTAGAGCAGCTCTGCTGACCTGGTTCTCTCCCTCTAAAGCAGCTCTGCTGACCTGGTTCTCTGGCTCTAAAGCAGCTCTGCTGACTTGGTTTCTCTGGCTCTAAAGCAGCCCTGCAGACCTAGTTTCTCTGGCTCTAGAGCAGCTCTGCTGACCTTGTTCTATGGCTCTAAAGCAGCTCTGCTGACCTGGTTCTCTGGCTCTACAAAGGCTCTGCTGACCTGGTCCTGTTGCTCTAAAGCAGCTCTGCAGTCCTGGTTCTCTGTCTCTAGAGCAGCTCTGCTGACCTGGTTCTATGGCTGTAAAGAATCTCCTCTGACCTGGTTCTCTGGCTCTACAGCAGCTCTGCTGAACTGGTTCT
The DNA here is from genome assembly GCF_964204655.1 of Triturus cristatus. Taxonomy (NCBI): domain Eukaryota; kingdom Metazoa; phylum Chordata; class Amphibia; order Caudata; family Salamandridae; genus Triturus; species Triturus cristatus. Next base: position 1,163,775,705 of record NC_140579.1, read on the forward strand.
CTGCCTCTAGAGCAGCTCTGCTGACCTGGTTCTTAGGCTCGAGAGCAGCTCTGCTGACCTGGTTCTCTGGCTCTAAAGCAGCTCTGCTGACCTGGTTCTCAAGCAGTTCTGCTGACCTGGTTCTCTGGCTCTAAAGCGGCTCTGCTTACCTGGTTCTCTGACTCTAAAGCAGCTCTGCTGACCTGGTTCTATGGCTGTAAAGCGGCTCTGCTAACATGGTTCTCTGGCTCTAAAGCAGCTCTGCTGACCTTGTTCTCTGGCTGTAGAGCAGCCCTGCTGGCCTGGTTCTTAGGCTCTAGAGCAGCTCTGCTGACTTGGTTCTCTGGCTCTATAACGACTCTGCTGACCTGGTTCTCTGCCTTTAGAGCAGCTCTGCTGACCTGGTTTCTATGGCTCTGAAGCATCTCTGCTGACCTGTTTCTCTAACTCTAAAGCAACTCTGCTGACCTGGTTCTCTCCCTCTAAAGCAGCTCTGCTGACCTGGTTCTCTCGCTCTAAAGCAGTTCTGCTGACCTGGTTCTCTGGCTCTAAAGCAGCTCTGCTGACCTGGTTCTCCCCCTCTAAAGCAGCTCTGCTGACCTGGTTCTCTGGCTTTACGGCAGCTCTGCTGACCTTGTTCTCTGCCTCTAGAGCAGCTCTGCTGACCTGGTTCTATGGCTCTAAAGCAGCTCTGCTGACCTGGTTCTCTCCCTCTAAAACAGCTCTGCTGACCTGGTTCTCTGGCTCTAAAGCAGCTCTGCTGACCTGGTTCTCCCCCTCTAAAGCAGCTCTGCTGACCTGGTTCTCTCCCTCTAAAGCAGCTCTCCTGACCTGGTTCTCTGGCTCTACAGCAGCTCTGCTGACCTTGTTCTCTGCCTCTAGAGCAGCTCTGCTGACCTCGTTCTTAGGCTCTAGAGCAGCTGTGCTGACCTGGTTTCTATGGCTCTACAGCAGCTCTGCTGACCTGGTTCTCTGACTCTAGAGCAGCTCTGTTGACCTGGGTCTTAGGCTCTAGAGCAGCTCTGCTGACCTGGTTCTCTGGCTCTAAAGAAGCTCTGCTGACCTGGTTCTCTAGCTCTACGGCAGCTCTGCTGACCTGGTTCTCTGCCTCTAGAGCAGATCTTCTGACCTGGTTCTTAGGCTCTGGAGCAGCTCTGCTGACCTGGTGTCTATGGCTCTACAGCACCTCTGCTGACCTGGTTCTCTGACTCTAGAGCAGCTCTGTTGACCTGGGTCTTAGGCTCTAGAGCAGCTCTGCTGACCTGGTTCTCTGACTCTAGAGCAGCTCTGTTGACCTGGGTCTTAGGCTCTAGAGCAGCTCTGCTGACCTGGTTCTCTGGCTCTAAAGCAGCTCTGCTGACCTGGTTCTCTAGCTCTACGGCAGCTCTGCTGACCTGGTTCTCTGCCTCTAGAGCAGCTCTTCTGACCTGGTTCTTAGGCTCTGGAGCAGCTCTGCTGACCTGGTTCTCTGGCTCTAAAGCAGCTCTGCTGACCTGGTTCTATGGCTCTAAAGCAGCTCTGCTGACCTGGTTCTCTGGCTTTGAAGCTGCTCTCCTGACCTGGTACTCTGGCTCTAGAGCAGCTCTGCTGACCTGGTTCTCTCCCTCTAAAGCAGCTCTGCTGACCTGGTTCTCTGGCTCTAAAGCAGCTCTGCTGACTTGGTTTCTCTGGCTCTAAAGCAGCCCTGCAGACCTAGTTTCTCTGGCTCTAGAGCAGCTCTGCTGACCTGTTTCTCTGGCTTTAAAGCAGCTCTTCTGACCTTGTTCTATGGCTCTAAAGCAGCTCTGCTGACCTGGTTCTCTGGCTCTACAATGGCTCTGCTGACCTGGTCCTGTTGCTCTAAAGCAGCTCTGCAGTCCTGGTTCTCTGTCTCTAGAGCAGCTCTGCTGACCTGGTTCTATGGCTGTAAAGAATCTCATCTGACCTGGTTCTCTGGCTCTACAGCAGCTCTGCTGAACTGGTTCTCTGCCTCTAGAGCAGCTCTGCTGACCTGGTTCTTAGGCTCGAGAGCAGCTCTGCTGACCTGGTTCTCTGGCTCTAAAGCAGCTCTGCTGACCTGATTCTCAAGCAGTTCTGCTGACCTGGTTCTCTGGCTCTAAAGCGGCTCTGCTTACCTGGTTCTCTGACTCTAAAGCAACTCTGCTGACCTGGTTCTATGGCTGTAAAGCGGCTCTGCTAACATGGTTCTCTGGCTCTAAAGCAGCTCTGCTGACCTTGTTCTCTGGCTGTAGAGCAGCCCTGCTGAAGTACTGGGTATTTTAGTCCCAGCGGTGCAGGGGCACACACCCTATGGCTTCTGGGTTCACCCTGTTCCGGACCTACAGAAACACAGAGTCTTCTGGGTGAAGTCAAAGATTCGTTTATTGGCTGCAGACCAATGACAGGTATCCTAGAAGTACAACAGCGTGTATGTTCTCAGGAGACTGCTGAAAATCATAGGAACGGACTTCATCTTAAATACGCTTTTCCTTGCCTCAAGCATACATTCCTAGGTTTTATGATACGGCAATATACAAGTGTACATTACAAAGAAAAGGCAGAGTCATGATGACCATCCCACATTCCAGTTCGGCCAGCCCACAATGATTTATACAGTAAGGTTCAGATCCCACATCAGATGTAAACAGACCCCCCAATAAACATGAGCATCTCCTGTTTTGGGAAACAAGTCATAAAGCAGGAACAAGCAGGTGTGGAAGAGATTAGCCGGAGGATTGTGTAGAATGAAAGGGTTTTATGACGGGTCAAGCCCTGATGCTAATCACAGGTGGACGGAGGAAGGGGAGCTCGTGAGACCGGTTTGACCTGGGGCAGCAGAGCCAGCTGCCCAGGTCACAGAGAAGTCAGAGGGAAAGCCCATATACTGTGAGGCCCGTATTTACTCCATTATAGCCTATGTGAGGGCAATGACAAGATGGCCACTGCTTCCAAAATGGAGCCCGCGTAGTGAAGCTGAATAACGTGTACACAGTGCATTCATAGCTAGAACGATATATAAAGCACTCGTACATGCCGCATTTACCATTTGCGGTTCGCTAATGCCAAGATAGACAGGGGTAGGGCCCTGTCCCCTACGCGGTCCCGAATATTAAAGTACGACAGACCCTCCTTTTGCCCTTACATAGGCAATCACTATACTCATCTTAATCCGAGTCTAGGTCAATGTCCGCAAAGTCATGGAGATGTTGCTGTAGCATCATCCTATTACTTAGTTCGTCCCTCGATACAGGTTTCTTTACACATAAGGTAGCACAGAGACCACATATCGCAGGAGCACACTGTATGCACAGACAGAACAGGAAAAGAATGGCTAAGATCATTCCAATGACCATCAGAACTTTCCAACCCCAGGCAGATATCAATTCCCAGAACCACCCCATCAGTGACCAATCTCCCTTATCCACGTGTATGGATTCAGATATTTTATGGAGTTTGAAGATGGCTTGATACACTGTTGGAGCATTATCTGGTATGAAAATGCAGCAACTGGATTGGATGACCTTGCATACCCCACCGCGGTCTGCAAGAATAACATCTAGAACCATGCGGTTCTGCAGAGTCATAAGGCGATCCGCTTGGAGCTCAGCTGTCAGATTACTAAGGGCACCAGCCGTTACATTGACAGTGGATTCAACCACACGTGTCAGTTGTCTCAGGTTCCTACTATTGACCATAGGTCCCCAAAACGGCAGGAAACCCAAGAAGAAGTCTCCTGCTTCCTGACCGGCAGTATCCTCCTTACTAATCACACCTCTCACAACTCTGGTCTTGTGATAGTCAGAGGCAGCAGTAAATGTCGGCGGTAGCAAGTTCGCAATATAACATGTGCCCGAGAAATCAGGGGGCAGCCATGTATATGCTCGGTCATTACAGATGAAATATGTGCCCTTGGCAGCCAAAAACGCAGGGGAAAACTGTGACGGGAAAGTGTACGTTTCAGTACAGTCACTCCTTCCCAGTTGAGCTCTAGGATTCTGACCATTACCCTGTAAGCAGAACACACCCATGTGGGGTACGACCCAGATTGGAGATGAGATTTTTCGCTGTCTTTCACCCAGACTAATACTATACCCCGTCGCGTTCCATCCTACATAAGGTCTCAACTCTTCTTTGGGAATGGATGAGTATGCATCGATATCCCTACTCATATCAGCAACTCCTTTCATCAAAGCCTTATTATTGGTGATAGGTCTGATGGAACGCGGTTGGCGAGGGGAGTATGTATCTAGAGCATAGAGAAACATGGTTTGGAATGCCCATGACGATCCATTGTAACTATACGGCAGCACCAGGTAGGGAATACCCTTGTTAATGGTATGTGGCATTAACCCACACACCCAGCAATTGGTCGTATTCATTACCAGTTGGTGCTGGTGCAAGAGCTGGATAAACGAGTTAGTTACGAACTCTGATCGTCTGGTCTGTTCGTGCTCAGGCAAAGGGTGAAAAGAGTGAGAGGAGGCAGTAGAAAGAGGTATAGGCTGTTCAGTGGGTTCAATGGGCTTTTGAGCGGAGAAAAACACAAATCCTACAATAAACATTATGATACTACATAGTGTAAAAAGGCACAAAAAGACAAAACATTTACTTTTTACAATTCTACACATCCTTGCGTTAGAGTTCATTTCCTCAATCGGTCTCTCCATCTTAAAAAACTCCATCCTCTACTCGGGCCGCTCGCGGTGGATGAGTGTCTTCTGCTAAGGAGTACGCCTGTCAGTCCAGGGAAACGCCCTAGACCAACCAGAACCGTTGACCTAGCGTCTTCGGCCTGTACCCCAAAGTCTTGGCACCGCGACCCTGCGGCAGAACCCGGATGGTGGTTCGAAAAACAAAAAATCAAGAAAGTCCTTCAGATGGGAGAGCAAAAAATGTTAAAAAGGAAATAGTGAGGAAATCTTTATTTGTCCATGGGCCTAGGTCTCAAATTATAGCGGAGACGGCCAAGTGCTGTTTGGTCTTGAAACAAAAGTTCAGGCTCAGTGGTGTCCAGTCGATTTGATGGTGGCACAGCTTCCTGCAGAATATTGTCACTCTCTTGGTCTGAAACTGTGTCTCTTATGCGTGCGTCTCTGAATGGTACAAAACGAGGTACAGTGTCTGTCTCTGAGTCGGCGATACCCTCCTTGACCCACTGGTCATATGGCAGAGGCAAGGGGACTACTTTACAGTGGGTACCATGGATCCAGTGCTTCTTCCCTTTCACTCGCACTGCTGATCTTGTCGAAAGAAGAACAAGATGAGGGCCGATCCAGCGAGGCTCGTCGTTGCTCTTGCGCTGGAAATTTCGGACTAGCACCCACGTACCAGGGTTGATAGGGTGTCCAGGAGGCTCAGAGGCTTGAGGGAGAGTATCATGTACCTGTTGGTGCAAAACACGCAGTTTAACAGTCAAATCATACAGGTAATCGAGCAGTACTGGATGCTCTATCTCACTGTACTTCATGGGCCTCGGTACACCCCATACATTGGCCGGACGGCCAAAGACAACCTCGTAAGGGCTAAGCCCCACTCGTGAGTGTATGGTCATTCTGGTGGACAGGAGTGCTAGAGGCAGAGCGTCAGGCCATTTAAGACCGGTGCTCGCCTGGATTTTGGCCAGCTTGAGCTTTAAGGCTCCATTATAGCGTTCTACTAATCCAGCTGATTGGGGGTGATTTGCAGCGTGGAACTTCTGCTTTATCCCTAGCCCTTCACATACATTCTTCATCACTTTACCCACAAACTCACTTCCGTTATCACACCACACCATTCTTGGCATCCCAAACCTAGGGAAAAACTCTTTCACAAGGGCTTTGGCTGTGGATAGGGCAGTGTTATCTTTCAGAGGATAAGCCTCAATCCATTTTGAGAAAGCACAAACAACCACCAGTACATATTTCAGGTTGTTGCATCTTTCCATGTGAATAAAGTCCAACTGCAAAACTTCAAATGGACATGATGGGGGTGCAAAGTGACCAGCTGGAGTTGGGGTTCCCCTACCAGGGTTGTACTTCAAGCATACTATGCAATTCTTGACCACATTCTCTGCACACTTGGGAATCCCAGCATTCTGCCATACTGGAGCCAACAACTTACATATACCTTTCGTACTGATATGTGCCATTCCATGTGCCATAGTAACCACTGGAAGCACATATGCATCAGGCAACAACCATCGCCTATGTTCTGTCAGATCAATCCAACAACCATTCTCATCCAACTTACCCATACTTTCTCTCCACTTGCTTAACTCTTCCTCTGTGGCTTCAGCTTGAAGCGACTTCACACTCTCTATTGTGTTCTCACACATTCCAACATCGTCAACCCATCTTGCGGGGCCTGCAACATACATTCTAGTCTTCACATTCTGTGCTGTTTCTTTCGCAGTCTCATCAGCAAACGCATTCCCACGTCCAACATCATCTGTGACTTTCCAGTGCGCACTGCATTTCATGATCGCAACTTGCAACGGTAGGGTCAGTGACTCAAGGAGATCATTCACCAACTTGCCATTCTGAATTTTAGCTCCATGCGACGTCAGGAACCCACGCTCCTTCCACAGTCGCCCAAAATTGTGAGCCACGCCAAAGGCGTACTGGCTATCTGTGTATATATTCACTCTCATTCCTTCAGACAACACACATGCTCTCGTGAGGGCGATTAATTCCGCTGCTTGGGCCGAATTATGTGGCACTCGTGCAGTTTCCACAACCGTGTGCAAAGTCGTGATAGCATATGCAGCAGTCGTGTCACCATTAGGGAGCTTGAAACATGACCCATCTACCCATAAAGTGCCATCACACTCAGTCAGGGGAGTATCTTTTAGATTTACTCTCCCTTTCGTCTCTTCTTCTGTTCTGAACAGACAGTCATGTTGCTCAATCTCATCTGAGTCTGCTGGAATTGGCAACAATGTAGCTGGATTCAGCATATTGCATCTCTTTATGTGTATGTGATTTGCTAACAGTGTAAGTTCGTAGCCTGATAATCGCGCACTAGTCAAGTGTTGTGTCTTGGTCCTATTTAATAATGTGTCTACAGCGTGTGGAACCATAACAATCAATGTGTTGTCCATTACCAAACCAGCAGATTGTCGGATAGACATCGCTGCAGCAGCTGTCGCTCTCAGACAGCTTGGCAATGCCCTCGCTACAGGGTCCAAGGTTGATGAAAAATATGCGCATGGGCGCGGTCTGTCACCAAAAGGCTGTGTTAACACTGACAACGCACATCCATCTTTCTCGTGAACATACAATGTAAAAGGCTTACTGTAGTCGGGGGTACCCAACACAGGTGCTGAACATAATGCATTACGCAATTCCACAAAACTTTTCTGGCACTCTTCAGACCATGGGATAGGATTCGGTGTGTCTTTGCATGTTAAGGCTAACAAAGGTTTTGCCAATAAAGAAAAACTAGGGATCCAATGCCTACAGTATGAAGTGATGCCCAAGAAAGCACGCACTTCTCTCTGTGTTTTTGGCACACTCAACTGCGCAATGGCTTGAATTCTTTCTGGGGTCAGTTTCCTTCCCTCCTTCGATAAGAGATGACCTAAGTAGGTCACTTCTTGTCGACAATATTGCAGCTTAGAGAGAGACACCTTGTGATGGAAAGCGGATAAATGGCGCAACAGTGACAATGTGGCTTCTTTACAAATCTTCTCAGTATCCGCAGCGATCAGTAAATCGTCCACGTACTGAATCAGGATAGCGCCACTAGGTAAAACAAGTGCATCAAGCTGCGCCTTCAAAGCCTGACTGTATATGGATGGACTCTCACAGTAGCCCTGGGGAGCGCGTTTGAAGCGGAAGCTTCGGCCTCCCAGACTAAAACCAAAAATGTCTCTGCTCTCTTCTGCAATTGGGATACTAAAGAAGGCATTCTTTAGATCGATCACTGAAAACCATGCAGCAGAGGCTGGAATCATCGTTAACAAGGCAGTTATATCGGGGACAACCGGAAACTGTGGCACAACAATCTTATTAACCTCTCTGAGATCGATCACAAATCTGTAAACAGGTGGCTGTGAAGGATCCGTTCGTTTTAAGACAGGTAAAATCGGACTATTGCAAACGTTGCCTCTTGTCTCTTCAATCACACCCTTATTAATCAAGTCGCTGACAATGTCTAACAATGCTTTCTGCCCTTCATTAGAGATCTTGTACTGGGGAATACGTGGCAGTCTGACATTAGCCTTTAAAGTCACCACATATGGCGGTATCTCCAAGAGGCCCACATCATTGGGACCAGTAGCCCAAAGGGAATCCGGAAGGGATGACAATTCAGGCGGCATTGTATTTTTAGACAAATACATTGGGGAAATCACTTTCTTGCCTAATGTAAGTTGTACTCCTGAAGGAGAACAATACAGTGTAGCATGCAATCTTTTCAACAAATCTAATCCCAGCAAATTCTCACCACAACCTGTTGTCAGAATCAGGGGTGCTTTCAGCTCGCAAGGTCCAACAGAAAGTGACATGGGACTAGAAATCGGGTTCCTAACTGGGGCGCCAGAAAAACCTACCGAAACATTTATATCGCCAGACAAAGGTGCGCCAGGGAGTTTTGAATGCATGATTGAACTCTTTGCAGCACCAGTGTCTAGCAGAAAAGGCTCCGTTACATTTGCTGTAGTCACCTCAACATACGGTCCACTCTGATCCACTGGCACTGAAACAACTCCCTCTCTCTGTCTATGGCTGTCCTAGTAATCATTACTGTCTGCATCACCGTCCTCTGCATAATAATCATTATTATAATCCTGGGCCGTATTACTGATCGCGTTAGCTTGCTGATCAAAGCTATTGATGGTACTTTGAGGCGGCAGAGGACGCGCATTCTGGGGAGCATTTCCACGCCCTCTGCCTCTAGGAGCTTGCAGACCACCCCTACCTCTTGCGCCATACATATTACCGTTCCGCTGCATTAGTTTAGGGCAACTATATTTAAAATGACCTTCCTCTTTACAGTATGAACATTGGTTGGGACCTATAGGGACACGTGGTTGATAATACCCGTTCATTTGCTGATTGTTCTGAAATTGTTGGGGTTGGTGATAGACACCTTGGGGTTGCCTATAATTATTCTGACCTCCACGTGGCGGATAGGCCTGCTGTAAAAGGACCTTTGTCTTCAGTTCCTTCGTTTTCTTTTCTGTTCTATCTTTCTCGTCTTTATCTCTGTTTTCATAATACTGTGCAGTAGCCAGTATTTGCGCTGAAGAAGAAACAGCCCAAGAACTTTCTGAATCTTTTAACTTTTTACACAGGTCAGGAAGTAAATTCTGCACAAACTTATCCACAAATAACCGTTGGCCACCCTCAGTACTCATATCTTGCCCACTGTGATCAATAAACGTTTCTTCAAACCTAGTAAAGAAGTCTGACACTGTCTCATCTTTCTTCTGCTTGCATGCAGATAACTTGTCCCAATTTACGCGCATCGCAGGCATTATTGTCTTCATATACGTGATGATTCTACCAGGCAGTTCAGCTACTAAAGGTTCTGGTTTCGCACCACCAGTTTGTCTCGCATCAGCAGCAACAATGTTAGCCCATGTATCCCCTAGTTCTGCATTGTGATCTACATTACGAATTGATCCCCATAGAGGCTGTGGAACAACATTACCAAACAACATGTCTATGTCGGCCAGATTCATAATGCATGACCCTGCCGTCTGTGACAACTCTTTATAATAACCTGCTGGGTTTTTACGGGGATCAGGCAAGGACTGCTTAAGCGCTAACACCTCAGAGCGCTTCCATGGAACATGCACCCAAACACGCTGGAAATGCGCTGCCACAGCGGGGTTACCACCGGCAGCTGCAACCGCTTCCTTCCATACCGGGGGAACTTCTCTCATAGGGTATTGTCGCGCTTTTGCCTTTTTCCCCACAAGGACATCTTGTTCAAACAATGACTGTTGGCAATCATCATTCCTAAAGGACAATACAACCGCAACTGCTTTATCTACTTCGCGGTCCACAATTATACCAGTTCCAAAATCGAACCTCACTCTACACAACTCCTGCGGGTTCGGATTTTTACCACTATCCTCCAATTCTTTACAGAGAATTTCGCACATTTTCTCGAACACATATCTCTGTTTCGGGGCATCCCATTGATGGAAAACGTTGACAACTGATTCCACATTATACAGTGAAGGGAAAACGATCCATCTACGCGCCATGTTATCTATTAACTTTTTCTCATCGGGGTTAGGCAATTGGCTGCGCAACTGCTTACGCTGTAAACCAGGAGTCCCACCAGATGATTCAAAGAGAGGAGACATTAAAGTAGTAACCACATTAGCTAAGCGCTGTCGCGCTGAAGGAGAAGCTGAGGCGAGAACAGGGGGAAAAACAGAGGGAAGAAAAGAGGATGTAGAGACAGGTACTGGAGTGGTGGAAGGAAGAGTGTCAGGGGAGGCAGCTGCTGTATTAGGCAAAGTCGCAGGAAGTGCGGGGGCAGTTGGAAGCACAACTGGCAGTCCTTGAGAGGGCTGCGCTACAGGGATAGGAACCGGCTGCAAAGCAACTGGCGGTTGCGGCGAGGCTTGCAGTATATGCACTGGAGGCGGCATATTTACAAGCTGGGGAGGCGCCGTGGCAGTTTGAGCATACGGGGGTGGTGAACTCAATAAATGTGACATCAGGGGATCTTTCTCCTTTTCTTCTAACTCATTCTGCTTAGAATGTGGCAAAGCTGGGTAACATTTGTCAATCCCTAACTTATGCTGCCTGTGCAATTGCTCATTCATCTGTTCCTCCTCATTGTCCTTGAATCGTACAGCTGCTTGCATTACTGTCATACCTTTCTCCCTCTTATTCTTTTTTGCTAACTTAATTTCCTTTTGTTTGGCTTCCTTTCGCCATAAGCGGAAAGAGTCAAACATCGCCGGCCGGGCTTTCTTCTTAAACAATTTAATTTCCAAATTATCTAAAATATCGGTATCAAAACTACCATTTTGGGGCCATTTTAAAACACCATCTTTCCTAGTGTAGTGGATCCACACTTCGTTATATGCAATGGGGCCTACGCCATGTTTTACATAGAGCTCATAAGTTGGAGTTCCAACCGGAGGAACCGGACATGATTCCTCTAGCTGGAAATCTTTTCCACAACCCAAACAGAATAATCTACCAAATAGTCCAGAACCAGGCATCTTTGCTCACTAGTCTAGATCCAAACGTCAAAGGATTATCGATTACGATAGTCTCGTGAATACACGAGTCCTCTGGTTTTGGCGTTTGCAAACTCCAAAATACCAAATTACCAAATCAAACGATCCCGAAGGATACCAAAAACAAATGGGAGACGCTCCACTTATACTTAACTGAATATTGCTGATCGATGGCGTCACCAGAAGACTCTCTCGATTGTTTCGCTCTCTCAAATTCGTCAAGGGTCCAAAACAGGTCGATTAATCAGGGCAGCAGTCCTTCGTAGCCGTCGGGACGCGGAGAACCTCGCAGAAAAGACTTTCGGACCACGTCGACATGCAGGGGTCGATGAAGTGGCGGCCTTCCTCCGGAATTTCCACACGAAGCTCCTCACGAACCTCTGGCTTGGACTGGTACCGCTGAAATCGTCCCGAGTTGGGCGCCAAACTGAAGTACTGGGTATTTTAGTCCCAGCGGTGCAGGGGCACACACCCTATGACTTCTGGGTTCACCCTGTTCCGGACCTACAGAAACACAGAGTCTTCTGGGTGAAGTCAAAGATTCGTTTATTGGCTGCAGACCAATGACAGGTATCCTAGAAGTACAACAGCGTGTATGTTCTCAGGAGACTGCTGAAAATCATAGGAACGGACTTCATCTTAAATACGCTTTTCCTTGCCTCAAGCATACATTCCTAGGTTTTATGATACGGCAATATACAAGTGTACATTACAAAGAAAAGGCAGAGTCATGATGACCATCCCACATTCCAGTTCGGCCAGCCCACAATGATTTATACAGTAAGGTTCAGATCCCACATCAGATGTAAACAGACCCCCCAATAAACATGAGCATCTCCTGTTTTGGGAAACAAGTCATAAAGCAGGAACAAGCAGGTGTGGAAGAGATTAGCCGGAGGATTGTGTAGAATGAAAGGGTTTTATGACGGGTCAAGCCCTGATGCTAATCACAGGTGGACGGAGGAAGGGGAGCTCGTGAGACCGGTTTGACCTGGGGCAGCAGAGCCAGCTGCCCAGGTCACAGAGAAGTCAGAGGGAAAGCCCATGTACTGTGAGGCCCGTATTTACTCCATTATAGCCTATGTGAGGGCAATGACAAGATGGCCACTGCTTCCAAAATGGAACCCGCGTAGTGAAGCTGAATAACGTGTACACAGTGCATTCATAGCTAGAACGATATATAAAGCACTCGTACATGCCGCATTTGCCATTTGCGGTTCGCTAATGCCAAGATAGACAGGGGTAGGGCCCTGTCCCCTACGCGGTCCCGAATATTAAAGTACGACACTGCTGGCCTGGTTCTTAGGCTCTAGAGCAGCTCTGCTGACTTGGTTCTCTGGCTCTATAACAACTCTGCTGACCTGGTTCTCTGCCTTTAGAGCAGCTCTGCTGACCTGGTTTCTATGGCTCTAAAGCAGCTCTGCTGACCTGTTTCTCTAACTCTAAAGCAACTCTGCTGACCTGGTTCTCTCCCTCTAAAGCAGCTCTGCTGACCTGGTTCTCTGGCTCTAAAGCAGCTCTGCTGACCTGGTTCTCCCCCTCTAAAGCAGCTCTGCTGACCTGGTTCTCTGGCTGTACGGCAGCTCTGCTGACCTTGTTCTCTGCCTCTAGAGCAGCTCTGCTGACCTGGTTCTATGGCTCTAAAGCATCTCTGCTGACCTGGTTCTCTCCCTCTAAAACAGCTCTGCTGACCTGGTTCTCTGGCTCTAAAGCAGCTCTGCTGACCTGGTTCTCCCCCTCTAAAGCAGCTCTGCTGACCTGGTTCTCTCCCTCTAAAGCAGCTCTCCTGACCTGGTTCTCTGGCTCTGCGGCAGCTCTGCTGACCTTGTTCTCTGCCTCTAGAGCAGCTCTGCTGACCTCGTTCTTAGGCTCTAGAGCAGCTGTGCTGACCTGGTTTCTATGGCTCTACAGCAGCTCTGCTGACCTGGTTCTCTGACTCTAGAGCAGCTCTGTTGACCTGGGTCTTAGGTTCTAAAGCAGCTCTGCTGACCTGGTTCTCTGGCTCTAAAGCAGCTCTGCTGACCTGGTTCTCTAGCTCTACGGCAGCTCTGCTGACCTGGTTCTCTGCCTCTAGAGCAGATCTTCTGACCTGGTTCTTAGGCTCTGGAGCAGCTCTGCTGACCTGGTGTCTATGGCTCTACAGCAGCTCTGCTGACCTGGTTCTCTGACTCTAGAGTAGCTCTGTTGACCTGGGTCTTAGGCTCTAGAGCAGCTCTGCTGACCTGGTTCTCTGACTCTAGAGCAGCTCTGTTGACCTGGGACTTAGGCTCTAGAGCAGCTCTGCTGACCTGGTTCTCTGACTCTAGAGCAGCTCTGTTGACCTGGGTCTTATGCTCTAGAGCAGCTCTGCTGACCTGGTTCTCTGGCTCTAAAGCAGCTCTGCTGACCTGGTTCTCTAGCTCTACGGCAGCTCTGCTGACCTGGTTCTCTGCCTATAGAGCAACTCTTCTTACCTGGTTCTTAGGCTCTGGAGCAGCTCTGCTGACCTGGTTCTCTGGCTCTAAAGCAGCTCTGCTGACCTGGTTCTATGGCTCTAAAGCAGCTCTGCTGACCTGGTTCTCTGGCTTTGAAGCTGCTCTCCTGACCTGGTACTCTGGCTCTAGTGCAGCTCTGCTGACCTGGTTCTCTCCCTCTAAAGCAGCTCTGCTGACCTGGTTCTCTGGCTCTAAAGCAGCTCTGCTGACTTGGTTTCTCTGGCTCTAAAGCAGCCCTGCAGACCTAGTTTCTCTGGCTCTAGAGCAGCTCTGCTGACCTGTTTCTCTGGCTTTAAAGCAGCTCTTCTGACCTTGTTCTATGGCTCTAAAGCAGCTCTGCTGACCTGGTTCTCTGGCTCTACAATGGCCCTGCTGACCTGGTCCTGTTGCTCTAAAGCAGCTCTGCAGTCCTGGTTCTCTGTCTCTAGAGCATCTCTGCTGACTTGGTTCTATGGCTGTAAAGAATCTCCTCTGACCTGGTTCTCTGGCTCTACAGCAGCTCTGCTGAACTGGTTCTCTGCCTCTAGAGCAGCTCTGCTGACCTAGTTCTTAGGCTCGAGAGCAGCTCTGCTGACCTGGTTCTCTGGCTCTAAAGCAGCTCTGCTGACCTGGTTCTCAAGCAGTTCTGCTGACCTGGTTCTCTGGCTCTAAAGCGGCTCTGCTTACCTGGTTCTCTGACTCTAAAGCAGCTCTGCTGACCTGGTTCTATGGCTGTAAAGCGGCTCTGCTAACATGGTTCTCTGGCTCTAAAGCAGCTCTGCTGACCTTGTTCTCTGGCTGTAGAGCAGCCCTGCTGGCCTGGTTCTTAGGCTTTAGAGCAGCTCTGCTGACTTGGTTCTCTGGCTCTATAACGACTCTGCTGACCTGGTTCTCTGCCTTTAGAGCAGCTCGGCTGACCTGGTTTCTATGGCTCTAAAGCAGCTCTGCTGACCTGTTTCTCTAACTCTAAAGAAACTCTGCTGGCCTGGTTCTCTCCCTCTAAAGCAGCTCTGCTGACCTGGTTCTCTGGCTCTAAAGCAGCTCTGCTGACCTGGTTCTCCCCCTCTAAAGCAGCTCTGCTGACCTGGTTCTCTGGCTGTACGGCAGCTCTGCTGACCTTGTTCTCTGCCTCTAGAGCAGCTCTGCTGACCTGGTTCTATGGCTCTAAAGCAGCTCTGCTGACCTGGTTCTCTGGCTTTGAAGAATCTCTGTTGACCGAGTTCTCTGGCTCTAAAGCAGCTCTGCTGACCTGGTTCTTTGGCTCTAAAGCAGCCCTGCTGACCTGGTTTCTCTGGCTCTAAAGCAGCTCTGCTGACTTGGTTCTCTGGCTCTAAAGCAGCTCTTCTGACCTGGTTCGGTGGCTCTAAACCAGCTCTGCTGACCTGGTTCTCTGGCTCTACAATGGCTCTGCTGACCTGGTTCTGTTGCTCTAAAGCAGCTCTGCTGACCTGGTTCTCTGGCTCTAGAGCAGCTCTGCTAACCTGGTTCTCTGGCTCTAAAGCAGATTTGCTGGCATGGTTCACTGGCTCTAAAGCAGCTCTGCTGACCTGGTTCTCTGCCTGTAGAGCAGCTCTGCTGTACTGGTTCTTAGGCTCTAGAGCAGCTCTGCTGACCTGGTTCTCTGGCTCTACAACGGCTCTGCTGACCTGGTTCTCTGGCTCTAAAGCAGCTCTGCTGACCTGGTAGTTCTCTGGCTCTAAAACAGCTCTGCTGACCTGGTTCTACGGCTCTAAAGCAGCTCTGCTGGCGTGGTTCTCTGGCTCTACAATGGCTCTGCTGACCTGGTCCTGTTGCTCTAAAGCAGCTCTGCAGTCCTGGTTCTCTGTCTCTAGAGCAGCTCTGCTGACCTGGTTCTATGGCTGTAAAGAATCTCCTCTGACCTGGTTCTCTGGCTCTAAAGCAGCTCTGCTGAACTGGTTCTCTGCCTCTAGAGCAGCTCTGCTGACCTGGTTCTTAGGCTCGAGAGCAGCTCTGCTGACCTGGTTCTCTGGCTCTAAAGCAGTTCTGCTGACCTGGTTCTCAAGCAGTTCTGCTGACCTGGTTCTCTGCCTCTAAAGCGGCTCTGCTTACCTGGTTCTCTGACTCTAAAGCAGCTCTGCTGACCTGGTTCTATGGCTGTAAAGCGGCTCTGCCAACATGGTTCTCTGGCTCTAAAGCAGCTCTGCTGACCTTGTTCTCTGGCTGTAGAGCAGCCCTGCTGGCCTGGTTCTTAGGCTCTAGAGCAGCTCTGCTGACTTGGTTCTCTGGCTCTAAAGCAGCTGTGCTGACCTGGTTCTCTGGCTCTAAAGCAGCTCTGCTGACCTGGTTCTATGGCTCTAAAGCAGATCTGCTGACCTGGTTCTCTGGCTTTGAAGAATCTCTGCTGACCGAGTTCTCTGGCTCTAAAGCAGCTCTGCTGACCTGGTTCTTTGGCTCTAAAGCAGCTCTGCTGACCTGGTTTCTCTGGCTCTAAAGCAGCTCTGCTGACCTGGTTCTCTGGCTCTAAAGCAGCTCTTCTGACCTGGTTCGGTGGCTCTAAACCAGCTCTGCTGACCTGGTTCTCTGGCTCTACAATGGCTCTGCTGACCTGATTCTGTTGCTCTAAAGCAGCACTGCTGACCTGGTTCTCTAGCTCTAGAGCAGCTCTGCTAACCTGGTTCTCTGGCTCTAAAGCAGATCTGCTGGCATGGTTCACTGGCTCTAAAGCAGCTCTGCTGACCTGGTTCTCTGCCTGTAGAGCAGCTCTGCTGTCCTGGTTCTTAGGCTCTAGAGCAGCTCTGCTGACCTGGTTCTCTGGCTCTACAACGGCTCTGCTAACCTGGTTCTCTGGCTCTAAAGCAGCTCTGCTGACCTGGTAGTTCTCTGGCTCTAAAACAGCTCTGCTGACCTGGTTCTGTGGCTCTACAGCAGTTCTGATGACCTGGTTCTCTGGCTCTAAAGAGGCTCTGCTGACCTGGTTCTCTGGCTCTAGAGCAGCTCTGCTGACCTGGTTCTATGGCTGTAAATAATCTCCTCTGACCTGGTTCTCTGGCTCTACAGCAGCTCTGCTGATCTGGTTCTCTGGCTCAAAAGCAGCTCTGCTGACCTGGTTCTTAGGCTCTAGAGCAGCTCTGCTGACGTGGTCTCTGGCTCTAAAGCAGCTCTGCTGTCCTGGTTCTGTAGCTCTAAAGCAGATCTGCTGGCCTGGTTCTATTGCTCTAGAGCAGCTCTGTTGACCTGTTTCTCTAGCTCTAAAGAGGCTCTGCTGAACTGGTTCTCTGGCTCTAAAGCGGCTCCGCTTACCTGGTTCGCTGACTCTAAAGCAGCTCTGCTGACCTGGTTCTATGGCTGTAAAGTGGCTCTGCTGACATGGTTCTCTGGCTCTAAAGCAGCTCTGCTGATCTTGTTCTCTGGCTGTAGAGCAGCCCTGCTGGCCTTGTTCTTAGGCTTTAGAGCAGCTCTGCTGACTTAGTTCTCTGGCTCTAAAACGACTCTGCTTACCTGGTTCTCTGCCTTTAGAGCAGCTCTGCTGACCTTGTTTCTATGGCTCTAAAGCAGCTCTGCTGACCTGTTTCTCTGACTCTAAAGCAACTCTGCTGACCTGGTTCTCTCCCTCTAAAACAGCTCTGCTGACCTGGTTCTCTGGCTCTAAAGCAGCTCTGCTGACCTGGTTCTCCCCCTCTAAAGCAGCTCTGCTGACCTGGTTCTCTCCCTCTAAAGCAGCTCTCCTGACCTGGTTCTCTGGCTCTACGGCAGCTCTGCTGACCTTGTTCTCTGCCTCTAGAGCAGCTCTGCTGACCTCGTTCTTAGGCTCTAGAGCAGCTGTGCTGACCTGGTTTCTATGGCTCTACAGCAGCTCTGCTGACCTGGTTCTCTGACTCTAGAGCAGCTCTGTTGACCTGGGTCTTAGGCTCTAGAGCAGCTCTGCTGACCTGGTTCTCTGGCTCTAAAGCAGCTCTGCTGACCTGGTTCTCTAGCTCTACGGCAGCTCTGCTGACCTGGTTCTCTGCCTCTAGAGCAGCTCTTCTGACCTGGTTCTTAGGCTCTGGAGCAGCTCTGCTGACCTGGGTCTTAGGCTCTAGAGCAGCTCTGCTGACCTGGTTTTATGGCTGTGAGGCAGCTCTGCTGACCTGGTTCTCTGGCTCTAGAGCAGCTCTGCTGACCTGGTTCTCTCCCTCTAAAGCAGCTCTGCTGACCTGGTTCTCTGGCTCTAATGCAACTCTGCAGACCTAGTTTCTCTGGGTCTAGAGCAGCTCTGCTGACCTGTTTCTCTGGCTCTAAAGCAGCTCTTCTGACCTGGTTCTATGGCTCTAAAGCAGCTCTGCTGACCTGGTTCTCTGGCTCTACAATGGCTATGCTGACCTGGTTCTGTTGCTCTAAAACAGCTCTGCAGACCTGGTTCTCTGGCTCTAGAGCAGCTCTGCTGACCTGGTTCTCTGGCTCTAGAGCAGCTCTGCTGACCTGGTTCTCTGGCTCTACAGCAGTTCTGCTGACTTGGTTTCTCTGGCTCTAAAGCAGCCCTGCAGACCTAGTTTCTCTGGCTCTAGAGCAGCTCTGCTGACCTGGTTCTCTGGCTCTACAATGGCTCTGCTGACCTGGTCCTGTTGCTCTAAAGCAGCTCTGCAGTCCTGGTTCTCTGTCTCTAGAGCAGCTCTGCTGACCTGGTTCTATCGCTGTAAAGAATCTCCTCTGACCTGGTTCTTTGGCTCTACAGCAGCTCTGCTGAACTGGTTCTCTGCCTCTAGAGCAGCTCTGCTGACCTGGTTCTTAGGCTCGAGAGCAGCTCTGCTGATCTGGTTCTCTGGCTCTAAAGCAGCTTTGCTGACCTGGTTCTCAAGCAGTTCTGCTGACCTGGTTCTCTGGCTCTAAAGCGGCTCTGCTTACCTTGTTCTCTGACTCTAAAGCAGCTCTGCTGACCTGGTTCTATGGCTGTAAAGCGGCTCTGCTAACATGGTTCTCTGGCTCTAAAGCAGCTCTGCTGACCTTGTTCTCTGGCTGTAGAGCAGCCCTGCTGGCCTGGTTCTTAGGCTCTAGAGCAGCTCTACTGACTTGGTTCTCTGGCTCTATAACGACTCTGCTGACCTGGTTCTCTGCCTTTAGAGCAGCTCTGCTGACCTGGTTTCTATGGCTCTAAAGCAGCTCTGCTGACCTGTTTCTCTAACTCTAAAGCAACTCTGCTGACCTGGTTCTCTCCCTCTAAAGCAGCTCTGCTGACCTGGTTCTCTGGCTCTAAAGCAGCTCTGCTGACCTGGTTCTCCCCCTCTAAAGTAGCTCTGCTGACCTGGTTCTCTGGCTGTACGGCAACTCTGCTGACCTTGTTCTCTGCCTCTAGAGCAGCTCTGCTGACCTGGTTCTTAGGCTCTAGAGCAGCTGTGCTGACCTGGTTTCTATGGCTCTACAGCAGCTCTGCTGACCTGGTTCTCTGACTCTAGAGCAGCTCTGATGACCTGGGTCTTAGGCTCTAGAGCAGCTCTGCTGACCTGGTTCTCTGGCTCTAAAGCAGCTCTGCTGACCTGGGTCACCGGCCCTAAAGCAGGTCTGCTGACCTGGTTCTATGGCTCTAAAGCAGCTCTGCTGACCTGGTTCTCTGGCTCTACAATGGCTCTGCTGACCTGGTCCTGTTGCTCTAAAGCAGCTCTGCAGTCCTGGTTCTCTGTCTCTAGAGCAGCTCTGCTGACCTGGTTCTATCGCTGTAAAGAATCTCCTCTGACCTGGTTCTTTGGCTCTACAGCAGCTCTGCTGAACTGGTTCTCTGCCTCTAGAGCAGCTCTGCTGACCTGGTTCTTAGGCTCGAGAGCAGCTCTGCTGATCTGGTTCTCTGGCTCTAAAGCAGCTTTGCTGACCTGGTTCTCAAGCAGTTCTGCTGACCTGGTTCTCTGGCTCTAAAGCGGCTCTGCTTACCTTGTTCTCTGACTCTAAAGCAGCTCTGCTGACCTGGTTCTATGGCTGTAAAGCGGCTCTGCTAACATGGTTCTCTGGCTCTAAAGCAGCTCTGCTGACCTTGTTCTCTGGCTGTAGAGCAGCCCTGCTGGCCTGGTTCTTAGGCTCTAGAGCAGCTCTACTGACTTGGTTCTCTGGCTCTATAACGACTCTGCTGACCTGGTTCTCTGCCTTTAGAGCAGCTCTGCTGACCTGGTTTCTATGGCTCTAAAGCAGCTCTGCTGACCTGTTTCTCTAACTCTAAAGCAACTCTGCTGACCTGGTTCTCTCCCTCTAAAGCAGCTCTGCTGACCTGGTTCTCTGGCTCTAAAGCAGCTCTGCTGACCTGGTTCTCCCCCTCTAAAGTAGCTCTGCTGACCTGGTTCTCTGGCTGTACGGCAACTCTGCTGACCTTGTCCTCTGCCTCTAGAGCAGCTCTGCTGACCTGGTTCTTAGGCTCTAGAGCAGCTGTGCTGACCTGGTTTCTATGGCTCTACAGCAGCTCTGCTGACCTGGTTCTCTGACTCTAGAGCAGCTCTGATGACCTGGGTCTTAGGCTCTAGAGCAGCTCTGCTGACCTGGTTCTCTGGCTCTAAAGCAGCTCTGCTGACCTGGGTCACCGGCCCTAAAGCAGCTCTGCTGACCTGGTTCTATGGCTCTAAAGCAGCTCTGCTGACCTGGTTCTCTGGCTCTATAACGACTCTGCTGACCTGGTTCTCTGCCTTTAGAGCAGCTCTGCTGACCTGGTTTCTATGGCTCTAAAGCAGCCCTGCTGGCCTGGTTCTTAGGCTCTAGAGCAGCTCTGCTGACTTGGTTCTCTGGCTCTATAACGACTCTGCTGACCTGGTTCTCTGCCTTTAGAGCAGCTCTGCTGACCTGGTTTCTATGGCTCTAAAGCAGCTCTGCTGATCTGTTTCTCTAACTCTAAAGCAACTCTGCTGACCTGGTTCTCTCCCTCTAAAGCAGCTCTGCTGACCTGGTTCTCTGGCTCTACAATGGCTCTGCTGACCTGGTCCTGTTGCTCTAAAGCAGCTCTGCAGTCCTGGTTCTCTGTCTCTAGAGCAGCTATGCTGACCTGGTTCTATGGCTGTAAAGAATCTCCTCTGACCTGGTTCTCTGGCTCTACAGCAGCTCTGCTGAACTGGTTCTCTGCCTCTAGAGCAGCTCTGCTGACCTGGTTCTTAGGCTCGAGAGCAGCTCTGCTGACCTGGTTCTCTGGCTCTAAAGCAGCTCTGCTGACCTGGTTTTCAAGCAGTTCTGCTGACCTGGTTCTCTGGCTCTAAAGCGGCTCTGCTTACCTGGTTCTCTGACTCCAAAGCAGCTCTGCTGACCTGGTTCTATGGCTGTAAAGCGGCTCTGCCAACATAGTTCTCTGGCTCTAAAGCAGCTCTGCTGACCGTGTTCTCTGGCTGTAGAGCAGCCCTGCTGGCCTGGTTCTTAGGCTCTAGAGCAGCCCTGCTGACTTGGTTCTCTGGCTCTAAAGCAGCTCTGCTGACCTGGTTCTCTGGCTCTAAAGCAGCTCTGCTGACCTGGTTCTATGGCTCTAAAGCAGCTCTGCTGACCTGGTTCTCTGGCTTTGAAGAATCTCTGCTGACCGAGTTCTCTGGCTCTAAAGCAGCTCTGCTGACCTGGTTCTTTGGCTCTAAAGCAGCTCTGCTGACCTGGTTTCTCTGGCTCTAAAGCAGCTCTGCTGACCTGGTTCTCTGGCTCTAAAGCAGCTCTGCTGACCTGGTTCGGTGGCTCTAAACCAGCTCTGCTGACCTGGTTCTCTGGCTCTACAATGGCTCTGCTGACCTGGTTCTGTTGCTCTAAAGCAGCACTGCTGACCTGGTTCTCTAGCTCTAGAGCAGCTCTGCTAACCTGGTTCTCCGGCTCTAAAGCAGATCTGCTGGCATGGTTCACTGGCTCTAAAGCAGCTCTGCTGACCTGGTTCTCTGCCTGTAGAGCAGCTCTGCTGTCCTGGTTCTTAGGCTCTAGAGCAGCTCTGCTGACCTGGTTCTCTGGCTCTACAACGGCTCTGCTGACCTGGTTCTCTGGCTCTAAAGCAGCTCTGCTGACCTGGTAGTTCTCTGGCTCTAAAACAGCTCTGCTGACCTGGTTCTGTGGCTCTACAGCAGTTCTGATGACCTGGTTCTCTGGCTCTAAAGAGGCTCTGCTGACATGGTTCTCTGGCTCTAGAGCAGCTCTGCTGACCTGGTTCTATAGCTGTAAAGAATCTCCTCTGACCTGGTTCTCTGGCTCTACAGCAGCTCTGCTGAACTGGTTCTCTGCCTCTAGAGCAGCTCTGCTGACTTGGTTCTTAGGCTCAAGAGCAGCTCTGCTGACCTGGTTCTCTGGCTCTAAAGCGGCTCTGCTTACCTGGTTCGCTGACTCTAAAGCAGCTCTGCTGACCTGGTTCTATGGCTCTAAAGCAGCTCTGCTGATCTTGTTCTCTGGCTGTAGAGCAACCGTGCTGGCCTTGTTCTTAGGCTTTAGAGCAGCTCTGCTGACTTGGTTCTCTGGCTCTATAACGACTCTGCTGACCTGGTTCTCTGCCTTTAGAGCAGCTCTGCTGACCTTGTTTCTATGGCTCTAAAGCAGCTCTGCTGACCTGTTTCTCTGACTCTAAAGCAACTCTGCTGACCTGGTTCTCTCCCTCTAAAACAGCTCTGCTGACCTGGTTCTCTGGCTCTAAAGCAGCTCTGCTGACCTGGTTCTTCCCCTCTAAAGCAGCTCTGCTGACCTTGTTCTCCGGCTGTAGAGCAGCCCTGCTGGCCTGGTTCTTAGGCTCTAGAGCAGCTCTGCTGACTTGGTTCTCTGGCTCTATAACGACTCTGCTGACCTGGTTCTCTGCCTTTAGAGCAGCTCTGCTGACCTGGTTTCTATGGCTCTAAAGCAGCTCTGCTGATCTGTTTCTCTAACTCTAAAGCAACTCTGCTGACCTGGTTCTCTCCCTCTAAAGCAGCTCTGCTGACCTGGTTCTCTGGCTCTACAATGGCTCTGCTGACCTGGTCCTGTTGCTCTAAAGCAGCTCTGCAGTCCTGGTTCTCTGTCTCTAGAGCAGCTATGCTGACCTGGTTCTATGGCTGTAAAGAATCTCCTCTGACCTGGTTCTCTGGCTCTACAGCAGCTCTGCTGAACTGGTTCTCTGCCTCTAGAGCAGCTCTGCTGACCTGGTTCTTAGGCTCGAGAGCAGCTCTGCTGACCTGGTTCTCTGGCTCTAAAGCAGCTCTGCTGACCTGGTTCTCAAGCAGTTCTGCTGACCTGGTTCTCTGGCTCTAAAGCGGCTCTGCTTACCTGGTTCTCTGACTCTAAAGCAGCTCTGCTGACCTGGTTCTATGGCTGTAAAGCGGCTCTGCCAACATAGTTCTCTGGCTCTAAAGCAGCTCTGCTGACCGTGTTCTCTGGCTGTAGAGCAGCCCTGCTGGCCTGGTTCTTAGGCTCTAGAGCAGCTCTGCTGACTTGGTTCTCTGGCTCTAAAGCAGCTCTGCTGACCTGGTTCTCTGGCTCTAAAGCAGCTCTGCTGACCTGGTTCTATGGCTCTAAAGCAGCTCTGCTGACCTGGTTCTCTGGCTTTGAAGAATCTCTGCTGACCGAGTTCTCTGGCTCTAAAGCAGCTCTGCTGACCTGGTTCTTTGGCTCTAAAGCAGCTCTGCTGACCTGGTTTCTCTGGCTCTAAAGCAGCTCTGCTGACCTGGTTCTCTGGCT
Source organism: Triturus cristatus (assembly GCF_964204655.1). Classification (NCBI taxonomy): domain Eukaryota; kingdom Metazoa; phylum Chordata; class Amphibia; order Caudata; family Salamandridae; genus Triturus; species Triturus cristatus. The sequence goes on from NC_140579.1 coordinate 1,163,798,868, forward strand.
CTAAAGCAGCTCTTCTGACCTGGTTCGGTGGCTCTAAACCAGCTCTGCTGACCTGGTTCTCCTGCTCTACAATGGCTCTGCTGACCTGGTTCTGTTGCTCTAAAGCAGCACTGCTGACCTGGTTCTCTAGCTCTAGAGCAGCTCTGCTAACCTGGTTCTCCGGCTCTAAAGCAGATCTGCTGGCATGGTTCACTGGCTCTAAAGCAGCTCTGCTGACCTGGTTCTCTGCCTGTAGAGCAGCTCTGCTGTCCTGGTTCTTAGGCTCTAGAGCAGCTCTGCTGACCTGGTTCTCTGGCTCTACAATGGCTCTGCTGACCTGGTTCTCTGGCTCTAAAGCAGCTCTGCTGACCTGGTAGTTCTCTGGCTCTAAAACAGCTCTGCTGACCTGTTTCTGTGGCTCTACAGCAGTTCTGATGACCTGGTTCTCTGGCTCTAAAGAGGCTCTGCTGACATGGTTCTCTGGCTCTAGAGCAGCTCTGCTGACCTGGTTCTATGGCTGTAAAGAATCTCCTCTGACCTTGTTCTCTGGCTCTACAGCAGCTCTGCTGAACTGGTTCTCTGCCTCTAGAGCAGCTCTGCTGACCTGGTTCTTAGGCTCGAGAGCAGCTCTGCTGACCTGGTTCTCTGGCTCTAAAGCTGCTCTGCTTATCTGGTTCGCTGACTCTAAAGCAGCTCTGCTGACCTGGTTCTATGGCTGTAAAGCAGCTCTGCTGACATGGTACTCTGGCTCTAAAGCAGCTCTGCCGATCTTGTTCTCTGGCTGTAGAGCAGCCCTGCTGGCCTTGTTCTTAGGCTTTAGAGCAGCTCTGCTGACTTGGTTCTCTGGCTCTATAACGACTCTGCTGACCTGGTTCTCTGCCTTTAGAGCAGCTCTGCTGACCTTGTTTCTATGGCTCTAAAGCAGCTCTGCTGACCTGGTTCTCTCCCTCTAAAGCAACTCTCCTGACCTGGTTCTCTGGCTCTACGGCAGCTCTGCTGACCTTGTTCTCTGCCTCTAGAGCAGCTCTGCTGACCTCGTTCTTAGGCTCTAGAGCAGCTGTGCTGACCTGGTTTCTATGGCTCTACAGCAGCTCTGCTGACCTGATTCTCTGACTCTAGAGCAGCTCTGTTGACCTGGGTCTTAGGCTCTAGAGCAGCTCTGCTGACCTGGTTCTCTGGCTCTAAAGCAGCTCTGCTGACCTGGTTCTCTAGCTCTACGGCAGCTCTGCTGACCTGGTTCTCTGCCTCTAGAGCAGCTCTTCTGACCTGGTTCTTAGGCTCTGGAGCAGCTCTGCTGACCTAGGTCTTAGGCTCTAGAGCAGCTCTGCTGACCTGGTTTTATGGCTGTGAGGCAGCTCTGCTGACCTGGTTCTCTGGCTCTAGAGCAGCTCTGCTGACCTGGTTCTCTCCCTCTAAAGCAGCTCTGCTGACCTGGTTCTCTGGCTCTAAAACAGCTCTGCTGACTTGGTTTCTCTGGCTCTAATGCAGCTCTGCAGACCTAGTTTCTCTGGGTCTAGAGCAGCTCTGCTGACCTGTTTCTCTGGCTCTAAAGCAGCTCTTCTGACCTGGTTCTATGGCTCTAAAGCAGCTCTGCTGACCTGGTTCTCTGGCTCTACAATGGCTATGCTGACCTGGTTCTGTTGCTCTAAAACAGCTCTGCAGACCTGGTTCTCTGGCTCTAGAGCAGCTCTGCTGACCTGGTTCTCTGGCTCTAGAGCAGCTCTGCTGACCAGGTTCTCTGGCTCTAAAGCAGCTCTGCTGACTTGGTTTCTCTGGCTCTAAAGCAGCCCTGCAGACCTAGTTTCTCTGGCTCTAGAGCAGCTCTGCTGACCTGTTTCTCTGGCTTTAAAGCAGCTCTTCTGACCTTGTTCTATGGCTCTAAAGCAGCTCTGCTGACCTGGTTCTCTGGCTCTACAATGGCTCTGCTCACCTGGTACGGTTGCTCTAAAGCAGCTCTGCAGTCCTGGTTCTCTGTCTCTAGAGCAGCTCTGCTGACCTGGTTCTATGGCTGTAAAGAATCTCCTCTGACCTGGTTCTTTGGCTCTACAGCAGCTCTGCTGAACTGGTTCTCTGCCTCTAGAGCAGCTCTGCTGACCTGGTTCTTAGGCTCGAGAGCAGCTCTGCTGACCTGGTTCTCTGGCTCTAAAGCAGCTTTGCTGACCTGGTTCTCAAGCAGTTCTGCTGACCTGGTTCTCTGGCTCTAGAGTAGCTCTGCTAACCTGGTTCTCTGGCTCTAAAGCAGATCTGCTGGCATGGTTCACTGGCTCTAAAGCAGCTCTGCTGACCTTGTTCTCTGCCTGTAGAGCAGCTCTGCTGTACTGGTTCTTAGGCTCTAGAGCAGCTCTGCTGACCTGGTTCTCTGGCTCTATAACGGCTCTGCTGACCTGGTTCTCTGGCTCTAAAGCAGCTCTGCTGACCTGGTAGTTCTCTGGCTCTAAAACAGCTCTGCTGACCTGGTTCTATGGCTCTAAAGCAGCTCTGCTGACCTGCTTCTCTGGCTCTACAATGGCTCTGCTGACCTGGTCCTGTTGCTCTAAAGCAGCTCTGCAGTCCTGGTTCTCTGTCTCTAGAGCAGCTCTGCTGACCTGGCTCTATGGCTGTAAAGAATCTCCTCTGACCTGGTTCTCTGGCTCTACAGCAGCTCTGCTGAACTGGTTCTCTGCCTCTAGAGCAGCTCTGCTGACCTGGTTCTTAGGCTCGAGAGCAGCTCTGCTGACCTGGTTCTCTGGCTCTAAAGCGGCTCTGCTTACCTGGTTCTCTGACTCTAAAGCAGCTATGCTGACCTGGTTCTATGGCTGTAAAGCGGCTCTGCCAACATGGTTCTCTGGCTCGAAAGCAGCTCTGCTGACCTTGTTCTCTGGCTGTAGAGCAGCCCTGCTGGCCTGGTTCTTAGGCTCTAGAGCAGCTCTGCTGACTTGGTTCTCTGGCTCTATAACGACTCTGTTGACCTGGTTCTCTGCCTTTAGAGCAGCTCTGCTGACCTGGTTTCTATGGCTGTACGGCAACTCTGCTGACCTTGTTCTCTGCCTCTAGAGCAGCTCTGCTGACCTGGTTCTTAGGCTCTAGAGCAGCTGTGCTGACCTGGTTTCTATGGCTCTACAGCAGCTCTGCTGACCTGGTTCTCTGACTCTAGAGCAGCTCTGTTGACCTGGGTCTTAGGCTCTAGAGCAGCTCTGCTGACCTGTTTCTCTAACTCTAAAGCAACTCTGCTGACCTGGTTCTCTCCCTCTAAAGCAGCTCTGCTGACCTGGTTCTCCGGCTCTAAAGCAGCTCTGCTGACCTGGTTCTCCCCCTCTAAAGCAGCTCTGCTGACCTGGTTCTCTGGCTGTACGGCAACTCTGCTGACCTTGTTCTCTGCCTCTAGAGCAGCTCTGCTGACCTGGTTCTCCCCCTCTAAAGCAGCTCTGCTGACCTGGTTCTCTGGCTGTACGGCAACTCTGCTGACCTTGTTCTCTGCCTCTAGAGCAGCTCTGCTGACCTGGTTCTTAGGCTCTAGAGCAGCTGTGCTGACCTGGTTTCTATGGCTCTACAGCAGCTCTGCTGAACTGGTTCTCTGCCTCTAGAGCAGCTCTGCTGACCTGGTTCTTAGGCTCGAGAGCAGCTCTGCTGACCTGGTTCTCTGGCTCTAAAGCGGCTCTGCTTATCTGGTTCGCTGACTCTAAAGCAGCTCTGCTGACCTGGTTCTATGGCTGTAAAGCAGCTCTGCTGACATGGTTCTCTGGCTCTAAAGCAGCTCTGCTGATCTTGTTCTCTGGCTGTAGAGCAGCCCTGCTGGCCTTGTTCTTAGGCTTTAGAGCAGCTCTGCTGACTTGGTTCTCTGGCTCTATAACGACTCTGCTGACCTGGTTCTCTGCCTTTAGAGCAGCTCTGCTGACCTTGTTTCTATGGCTCTAAAGCAGCTCTGCTGACCTGTTTCTCTGACTCTAAAGCAACTCTGCTGACCTGGTTCTCTCCCTCTAAAGCAGCTCTGTTGACCTGGGTCTTAGGCTCTAGAGCAGCTCTGCTGACCTGGTTCTCTGGCTCTAAAGCAGCTCTGCTGACCTGGGTCACTGGCTCTAAAGCAGCTCTGCTGACCTGGTTCTATGGCTCTAAAGCAGCTCTGCTGACCTGGTTCTCTGGCTTTGAAGAATCTCTGTTGACCGAGTTCTCTGGCTCTAAAGCAGCTCTGCTGACCTGGTTCTTTGGCTCTAAAGCAGCTCTGCTGACCTGGTTTCTCTGGCTCTAAAGCAGCTCTGCTGACTTGGTTCTCTGGCTCTAAAGCAGCTCTTCTGACCTGGTTCGGTGGCTCTAAACCAGCTCTGCTGACCTGGTTCTCTGGCTCTACAATGGCTCTGCTGACCTGGTTCTGTTGCGCTAAAGCAGCTCCGCTGACCTGGTTCTCTGGCTCTAGAGCAGCTCTGCTAACCTGGTTCTCTGGCTCTAAAGCAGATCTGCTGGCATGGTTCACTGGCTCTAAAGCAGCTCTGCTGACCTTGTTCTCTGCCTGTAGAGCAGCTCTGCTGTACTGGTTCTTAGGCTCTAGAGCAGCTCTGCTGACCTGGTAGTTCTCTGGCTCTAAAACAGCTCTGCTGACCTGGTTCTATGGCTCTAAAGCAGCTCTGCTGACCTGGTTCTCTGGCTCTACAATGGCTCTGCTGACCTGGTCCTGTTGCTCTAAAGCAGCTCTGCAGTCCTGGTTCTCTGTCTCTAGAGCAGCTCTGCTGACCTGGTTCTATGGCTGTAGAGAATCTCCTCTGACCTGGTTCTCTGGCTCTACAGCAGCTCTGCTGAACTGGTTCTCTGCCTCTAGAGCAGCTCTGCTGACCTGGTTTTATGGCTGTGAGGCAGCTCTGCTGACCTGGTTCTCTGGCTCTAGAGCAGCTCTGCTGACCTGGTTCTCTCCCTCTAAAGCAGCTCTGCTGACCTGGTTCTCTGGCTCTAAAACAGCTCTGCTGACTTGGTTTCTCTGGCTCTAATGCAGCTCTGCAGACCTAGTTTCTCTGGGTCTAGAGCAGCTCTGCTGACCTGTTTCTCTGGCTCTAAAGCAGCTCTTCTGACCTGGTTCTATGGCTCTAAAGCAGCTCTGCTGACCTGGTTCTCTGGCTCTACAATGGCTATGCTGACCTGGTTCTGTTGCTCTAAAACAGCTCTGCAGACCTGGTTCTCTGGCTCTAGAGCAGCTCTGCCGACCTGGTTCTCTGGCTCTAGAGCAGCTCTGCTGACCTGGTTCTCTGGCTCTAAAGCAGCTCTGCTGACTTGGTTTCTCTGGCTCTAAAGCAGCCCTGCAGACCTAGTTTCTCTGGCTCTAGAGCAGCTCTGCTGACCTGTTTCTCTGGCTTTAAAGCAGCTCTTCTGACCTTGTTCTATGGCTCTAAAGCAGCTCTGCTGACCTGGTTCTCTGGCTCTACAATGGCTCTGCTCACCTGGTACGGTTGCTCTAAAGCAGCTCTGCAGTCCTGGTTCTCTGTCTCTAGAGCAGCTCTGCTGACCTGGTTCTATGGCTGTAAAGAATCTCCTCTGACCTGGTTCTTTGGCTCTACAGCAGCTCTGCTGAACTGGTTCTCTGCCTCTAGAGCAGCTCTGCTGACCTGGTTCTTAGTCTCGAGAGCAGCTCTGCTGACCTGGTTCTCTGGCTCTAAAGCAGCTTTGCTGACCTGGTTCTCAAGCAGTTCTGCTGACCTGGTTCTCTGGCTCTAGAGTAGCTCTGCTAACCTGGTTCTCTGGCTCTAAAGCAGATCTGCTGGCATGGTTCACTGGCTCTAAAGCAGCTCTGCTGACCTTGTTCTCTGCCTGTAGAGCAGCTCTGCTGTACTGGTTCTTAGGCTCTAGAGCAGCTCTGCTGACCTGGTTCTCTGGCTCTATAACGGCTCTGCTGACCTGGTTCTCTGGCTCTAAAGCAGCTCTGCTGACCTGGTAGTTCTCTGGCTCTAAAACAGCTCTGCTGACCTGGTTCTATGGCTCTAAAGCAGCTCTGCTGACCTGCTTCTCTGGCTCTACAATGGCTCTGCTGACCTGGTCCTGTTGCTCTAAAGCAGCTCTGCAGTCCTGGTTCTCTGTCTCTAGAGCAGCTCTGCTGACCTGGTTCTATGGCTGTAAAGAATCTCCTCTGACCTGGTTCTCTGGCTCTACAGCAGCTCTGCTGAACTGGTTCTCTGCCTCTAGAGCAGCTCTGCTGACCTGGTTCGTAGGCTCGAGAGCAGCTCTGCTGACCTGGTTCTCTGGCTCTAAAGCGGCTCTGCTTACCTGGTTCTCTGACTCTAAAGCAGCTCTGCTGACCTGGTTCTATGGCTGTAAAGCGGCTCTGCCAACATGGTTCTCTGGCTCGAAAGCAGCTCTGCTGACCTTGTTCTCTGGCTGTAGAGCAGCCCTGCTGGCCTGGTTCTTAGGCTCTAGAGCAGCTCTGCTGACTTGGTTCTCTGGCTCTATAACGACTCTGTTGACCTGGTTCTCTGCCTTTAGAGCAGCTCTGCTGACCTGGTTTCTATGGCTGTACGGCAACTCTGCTGACCTTGTTCTCTGCCTCTAGAGCAGCTCTGCTGACCTGGTTCTTAGGCTCTAGAGCAGCTGTGCTGACCTGGTTTCTATGGCTCTACAGCAGCTCTGCTGACCTGGTTCTCTGACTCTAGAGCAGCTCTGTTGACCTGGGTCTTAGGCTCTAGAGCAGCTCTGCTGACCTGTTTCTCTAACTCTAAAGCAACTCTGCTGACCTGGTTCTCTCCCTCTAAAGCAGCTCTGCTGACCTGGTTCTCCGGCTCTAAAGCAGCTCTGCTGACCTGGTTCTCCCCCTCTAAAGCAGCTCTGCTGACCTGGTTCTCTGGCTGTACGGCAACTCTGCTGACCTTGTTCTCTGCCTCTAGAGCAGCTCTGCTGACCTGGTTCTCCCCCTCTAAAGCAGCTCTGCTGACCTGGTTCTCTGGCTGTACGGCAACTCTGCTGACCTTGTTCTCTGCCTCTAGAGCAGCTCTGCTGACCTGGTTCTTAGGCTCTAGAGCAGCTGTGCTGACCTGGTTTCTATGGCTCTACAGCAGCTCTGCTGAACTGGTTCTCTGCCTCTAGAGCAGCTCTGCTGACCTGGTTCTTAGGCTCGAGAGCAGCTCTGCTGACCTGGTTCTCTGGCTCTAAAGCGGCTCTGCTTATCTGGTTCGCTGACTCTAAAGCAGCTCTGCTGACCTGGTTCTATGGCTGTAAAGCAGCTCTGCTGACATGGTTCTCTGGCTCTAAAGCAGCTCTGCTGATCTTGTTCTCTGGCTGTAGAGCAGCCCTGCTGGCCTTGTTCTTAGGCTTTAGAGCAGCTCTGCTGACTTGGTTCTCTGGCTCTATAACGACTCTGCTGACCTGGTTCTCTGCCTTTAGAGCAGCTCTGCTGACCTTGTTTCTATGGCTCTAAAGCAGCTCTGCTGACCTGTTTCTCTGACTCTAAAGCAACTCTGCTGACCTGGTTCTCTCCCTCTAAAGCAGCTCTGTTGACCTGGGTCTTAGGCTCTAGAGCAGCTCTGCTGACCTGGTTCTCTGGCTCTAAAGCAGCTCTGCTGACCTGGGTCACTGGCTCTAAAGCAGCTCTGCTGACCTGGTTCTATGGCTCTAAAGCAGCTCTGCTGACCTGGTTCTCTGGCTTTGAAGAATCTCTGTTGACCGAGTTCTCTGGCTCTAAAGCAGCTCTGCTGACCTGGTTCTTTGGCTCTAAAGCAGCTCTGCTGACCTGGTTTCTCTGGCTCTAAAGCAGCTCTGCTGACTTGGTTCTCTGGCTCTAAAGCAGCTCTTCTGACCTGGTTCGGTGGCTCTAAACCAGCTCTGCTGACCTGGTTCTCTGGCTCTACAATGGCTCTGCTGACCTGGTTCTGTTGCGCTAAAGCAGCTCCGCTGACCTGGTTCTCTGGCTCTAGAGCAGCTCTGCTAACCTAGTTCTCTGGCTCTAAAGCAGATCTGCTGGCATGGTTCACTGGCTCTAAAGCAGCTCTGCTGACCTTTTTCTCTGCCTGTAGAGCAGCTCTGCTGTACTGGTTCTTAGGCTCTAGAGCAGCTCTGCTGACCTGGTTCTCTGGCTCTATAACGGCTCTGCTGACCTGGTTCTCTGGCTCTAAAGCAGCTCTGCTGACCTGGTAGTTCTCTGGCTCTAAAACAGCTCTGCTGACCTGGTTCTATGGCTCTAAAGCAGCTCTGCTGACCTGGTTCTCTGGCTCTACAATGGCTCTGCTGACCTGGTCCTGTTGCTCTAAAGCAGCTCTGCAGTCCTGGTTCTCTGTCTCTAGAGCAGCTCTGCTGACCTGGTTCTATGGCTGTAGAGAATCTCCTCTGACCTGGTTCTCTGGCTCTACAGCAGCTCTGCTGAACTGGTTCTCTGCCTCTAGAGCAGCTCTGCTGACCTGGTTCTTAGGCTCGAGAGCAGCTCTGCTGACCTGGTTCTCTGGCTCTAAAGCGGCTCTGCTTACCTGGTTCTCTGACTCTAAAGCAGCTCTGCTGACCTGGTTCTATGGCTGTAAAGCGGCTCTGCCAACATGGTTCTCTGGCTCTAAAGCAGCTCTGCTGACCTTGTTCTCTGGCTGTAGAGCAGCCCTGCTGGCCTGGTTCTTAGGCTCTAGAGCAGCTCTGCTGACTTGGTTCTCTGGCTCTATAACGACTCTGCTGACCTGGTTCTCTGCCTTTAGAGCAGCTCTGCTGACCTGGTTTCTATGGCTCTAAAGCAGCTCTGCTGACCTGTTTCTCTAACTCTAAAGCAACTCTGCTGACCTGGTTCTCTCCCTCTAAAGCAGCTCTGCTGACCTGGTTCTCTGGCTCTAAAGCAGCTCTGCTGACCTGGTTCTCCCCCTCTAAAGCAGCTCTGCTGACCTGGTTCTCTGGCTGTACGGCAGCTCTGCCGACCTTGTTCTCTGCCTCTTGAGCAGCTCTGCTGACCTGGTTCTTAGGCTCTAGAGCAGCTGTGCTGACCTGGTTTCTATGGCTCTACAGCAGCTCTGCTGACCTGGTTCTCTGACTCTAGAGCAGCTCTGTTGACCTGGGTCTTAGGCTCTAGAGCAGCTCTGCTGACCTGATTCGGTGGCTCTAAACCAGCTCTGCTGACCTGGTTCTCTGGCTCTACAATGGCTCTGCAGACCTGGTTCTGTTGCTCTAAAGCAGCTCTGCTGACCTGGTTCTCTAGCTCTAGAGCAGCTCTGCTAACCTGGTTCTCTGGCTCTAAAGCAGATCTGCTGGCATGCTTCACTGGCTCTAAAGCAGCTCTGCTGACCTGGTTCTCTGCCTGTAGAGCAGCTCTGCTGTCCTGGTTCTTAGGCTCTAGAGCAGCTCTGCTGACCTGGTTCTCTGGCTCTACAACGGCTCTGCTGACCTGGTTTTCTGGCTCTAAAGCAGCTCTGCTGACCTGGTAGTTCTCTGGCTCTAAAACAGCTCTGCTGACCTGGTTCTGTGGCTCTAAAGACGCTCTCCTGACCTACTTCTCTGGCTCTACAGCAGCTCTGCTGACCTGGTTGTCTGGCTCTACAGCAGTTCTGATGACCTGGTTCTCTGGCTCTAAAGGGGCTCTGCTGACCTGGTTCTCTGGCTCTAGAGCAGCTCTGCTGACCTGGTTCTATGGCTGTAAAGAATCTCCTCTGACCTGGTTCTCTGGCTCTAGAGCAGCTCTGCTGACTTGGTTCTATGGCTGTAAAGAATCTCCTCTGAACTGGTTCTCTGCCTCTAGAGCAGCTCTGCTGACCTGGTTCTTAGGCTCGAGAGCAGCTCTGCTGACCTTGTTCTCTGGCTCTAAAGCAGCTCTGCTGACCTGGTTCTCAAGCAGTTCTGCTGATCTGGTTCTCTGGCTCTAAAGCGGCTCTGCTTACATGGTTCTCTGACTCTAAAGCAGCTCTGCTGACCTGGTTCTTAGGCTTTAGAGCAGCTCTGCTGACCTGGTTTCTATGGCTCTAGAGCCACTCTGTTGACCTGGGTCTTAGGCTCTAGAGCAGCTCTGCTGACCTGGTTGTATGGCTGTGAGTCAGCTCTGCTGACCTGGTTCTCTGGCTCTAAAGCAACTCTGCTGACCTGGTTCTCAGGCACTAAAGCAGCTCTGCTGACCTGGTGTCTCTGGCGCTAAAGCAGCTCTGCTGACCTGGTTCTCTCCCTCTAAAGCAGCTCTGCTGACCTGGTTCTCTGGCTCTACGGCAGCTCTGCTGACCTGGTTCTCAGGCACTAAAGCAGCTCTGCTGACCTGGTGTCTCTGGCGCTAAAGCAGCTCTGCTGACCAGGTTCTCTCCCTCTAAAGCAGCTCTGCTGACCTGGTTCTCTGGCTCTACTTCAGCTCTGCTGACCTGGTTCTCTCCCTTTAAAGCAGCTCTGCTGACCTGGTTTCTATGGCTCTACAGCAGCTCTGCTGACCTGGTTCTCTGGCTCTAGAGCCGCTCTGTTGACCTGGGTCTTAGGCTCTAGAGCAGCTCTGCTGACCTGGTTGTATGGCTGTGAGTCAGCTCTGCTGACCTGGTTCTCTGGCTCTAAAGCAACTCTGCTGACCTGGTTCTATGGCTCTAAAGCAGCTCTGCTGACCTGGTTCTATGGCTCTATAGCTGCTCTGCTGACCTGGTTCTGTGGCTTTGAAGCAGCTCTGTTGACCTGGTTCTCTGGCTCTAGAGCAGGTCAGCTGACCTGGTGCTCTCCCTCTAAAGTAGCTCTGCTGACCTGGTTCTCAGGCACTAAAGCAGCTCTGCTGACCTGGTGTCTCTGGCGCTAAAGAAGCTCTGCTGACCTGGTTCTCTCCCTCTAAAGCAGCTCTGCTGACCTGGTTCTCTGGCTCTACGGCAGCTCTGCTAACCTGGTTCTCTGGCTCTAAAGCAGATCTGCTGGCATGCTTCACTGGCTCTAAAGCAGCTCTGCTGACCTGGTTCTCTGCCTGTAGAGCAGCTCTGCTGTCCTGGTTCTTAGGCTCTAGAGCAGCTCTGCTGACCTGGTTCTCTGGCTCTACAACGGCTCTGCTGACCTGGTTTTCTGGCTCTAAAGCAGCTCTGCTGACCTGGTAGTTCTCTGGCTCTAAAACAGCTCTGCTGACCTGGTTCTGTGGCTCTAAAGACGCTCTCCTGACCTACTTCTCTGGCTCTACAGCAGCTCTGCTGACCTGGTTCTCTGGCTCTACAGCAGTTCTGATGACCTGGTTCTCTGGCTCTAAAGGGGCTCTGCTGACCTGGTTCTCTGGCTCTAGAGCAGCTCTGCTGACCTGGTTCTATGGCTGTAAAGAATCTCCTCTGACCTGGTTCTCTGGCTCTAGAGCAGCTCTGCTGACCTGGTTCTATGGCTGTAAAGAATCTCCTCTGAACTGGTTCTCTGCCTCTAGAGCAGCTCTGCTGACCTGGTTCTTAGGCTCGAGAGCAGCTCTGCTGACCTTGTTCTCTGGCTCTAAAGCAGCTCTGCTGACCTGGTTCTCAAGCAGTTCTGCTGATCTGGTTCTCTGGCTCTAAAGCGGCTCTGCTTACATGGTTCTCTGACTCTAAAGCAGCTCTGCTGACCTGGTTCTTAGGCTTTAGAGCAGCTCTGCTGACCTGGTTTCTATGGCTCTAGAGCCGCTCTGTTGACCTGGGTCTTAGGCTCTAGAGCAGCTCTGCTGACCTGGTTGTATGGCTGTGAGTCAGCTCTGCTGACCTGGTTCTCTGGCAAAAAGCAACTCTGCTGACCTGGTTCTCAGGCACTAAAGCAGCTCTGCTGACCTGGTGTCTCTGGCGCTAAAGCAGCTCTGCTGACCTGGTTCTCTCCCTCTAAAGCAGCTCTGCTGACCTGGTTCTCTGGCTCTACGGCAGCTCTGCTGACCTGGTTCTCAGGCACTAAAGCAGCTCTGCTGACCTGGTGTCTCTGGCGCTAAAGCAGCTCTGCTGACCTGGTTCTCTCCCTCTAAAGCAGCTCTGCTGACCTGGTTCTCTGGCTCTACTTCAGCTCTGCTGACCTGGTTCTCTCCCTTTAAAGCAGCTCTGCTGACCTGGTTTCTATGGCTCTACAGCAGCTCTGCTGACCTGGTTCTCTGGCTCTAGAGCCGCTCTGTTGACCTGGGTCTTAGGCTCTAGAGCAGCTCTGCTGACCTGGTTGTATGGCTGTGAGTCAGCTCTGCTGACCTGGTTCTCTGGCTCTAAAGCAACTCTGCTGACCTGGTTCTATGGCTCTAAAGCAGCTCTGCTGACCTGGTTCTATGGCTCTATAGCTGCTCTGCTGACCTGGTTCTGTGGCTTTGAAGCAGCTCTGTTGACCTGGTTCTCTGGCTCTAGAGCAGGTCAGCTGACCTGGTGCTCTCCCTCTAAAGTAGCTCTGCTGACCTGGTTCTCAGGCACTAAAGCAGCTCTGCTGACCTGGTGTCTCTGGCGCTAAAGAAGCTCTGCTGACCTGGTTCTCTCCCTCTAAAGCAGCTCTGCTGACCTGGTTCTCTGGCTCTACGGCAGCTCTGCTGACCTGGTTCTCTCCCTTTAAAGCAGCTCTGCTGACCTGGTTCTCTGGCTCTAAAGCAGATCTGCTGACCTGGTTCTCTCCCTCTAAAGCAGCTCTGCTGACCTGGTTCTCTGGCTCTACAGCAGCTCTGCTGACCTGGTTCTCTGCCTCTAGAGCAACTCTTCTGACCTGGTTCTTAGGCTCTAGAGCAGCTCTGCTGACCTGGTGTCTATGGCTCTACAGCAGCTCTGCTGACCTGGTTCTCTGACTCTAGAGCAGCTTTGTTGACCTTGGTCTTAGGCTCTAGAGCAGCTCTGCTGACCTTGTTCTCTGGCTCTAAAGCAGCTCTGCTGACCTGGTTCTCTGGCTCTAAAGCAGCTCTGCTGACCTGGTTCTATGGCTCTTAAGCAGCTCTGCTGACCTGGTTCTCTGGCTTTGAAGCTGCTCTGCTGACCTGGTTCTCTGGCTCTAGAGCAGCTCTGCTGACCTGGTTCTCTCCCTCTAAAGCAGCTCTGCTGACCTGGTTCTCTTACTCTAAAGCAGCTCTGCTGACTTGCTTTCTCTGGCTCTAAAGCAGCTCTGCAGACCTAGTTTCTCTGGCTCTAGAGCAGTTCTGCTGACCTGTTTCTCTGGCTCTAAAGCAGATCTTCTGACCTGGTTCCATGGCTCTAAAGCAGCTCTGCTGACCTGGTTCTCTGGCTCTACAATGGCTCTGCTGACCTGGTTCTGTTGCTCTAAAGCAGCTCTGCTGACCTGGTTCTCTGGCTCTAGAGCAGCGCTGCTAACCTGGTTCTCTGGCTCTAAAGCAGATCTTCTGGCCTGGTTCTCTGGCTCAAAAGCAGCTCTGCTGACCTGGTTCTCTGGCTCTAGAGCAGCTCTGCTGTCCTGAATCTTAGGCTCTAGAGCAGCTCTGCTGACCTGGTTCTCTGGCTCTACAACGGCTCTGCTGACCTGGTTCTCTGGCTCTAAATCAGCTCTGCTGACCTTATGTTCCTCTGGCTCTAAAACAGCTCTGCTGACCTGGTTCTGTGGCTCTAAAGAAGCTCTGCTGACCTAGTTCTCTGGCTTTACAGCAGCTCTGCTGAATTGGTTCTCCGGCTCTGAAGCAGCTCTGCTGACCTGATGTTTCTCTAGCTCTTAAACATTGCTCTGCTGACCTGGTTCTGTGGCTCTAAAGAAGCTCTGTTGACCTAGTTCTCTGGCTCTACAGCAGCTCTGATGACCTGGTTGTCTGGCTCTAAAGAGGCTCTGCTGACCTGGTTCTCTGGCTCTAGAGCAGCTCTGTTGACCTGGTTCTATGGCTGTAAAGAATCTCCTCTGACCTGGTTCTCCGGCTCTACAGCAGCTCTGCTGAACTGGTTCTCTGCCTCTAGAGCAGCTCTGCTGACCTGGTTCTTAGGCTCGAGAGCAGCTCTGCTGACCTGGTTCTCTGGCTCTAAAGCAGCTCTGCTGACCTGGTTCTCAAGCATTCTGCTGACCTGGTTCTCTGGCTCTAAAGCGGCTCTGCTTACCTGGTTCTCTGACTCTAAAGCAGCTCTGCTGACTTGGTTCTATGGCTGTAAAGCGGCTCTGCTGACATGGTTCTCTGGCTCTAAAGCAGCTCTGCTGACCTTGTTCTCTGGCTGTAGAGCAGCCCTGCTGGCCTGGTTCTTACGCTTTAGAGCAGCTCTGCTGACTTGGTTCTCTAACTCTATAACAACTCTGCTGACCTGGTTCTCTGCCTTTAGAGCAGCTCTGCTGACCTGGTTTCTATGGCTCTAAAGCAGCTCTGCTGACCTGTTTCTCTGACTCTAAAGCAACTCTGCTGACCTGATTCTCTCCCTCTAAAGCAGCTCTGCTGACCTGGTTCTCTGGCTCTAAAGCAGCTCTGCTGACCTGGTTCTCTGGCTCTACGGCAGCTCTGCTGACCTTGTTCTCTCCCTCTAAAGCAGCTCTGTTGACCTGGTTCTCTGGCTCTAAAGCAGCTCTGCTGACCTGGTTCTTAGGCTCTAGAGCAGCTGTGCTGACCTGGTTCTCTCCCTCTAACGCAGCTCTGCTGACCTGGTTCTCTAGCTCTACGGCAGCTCTGCTGACCTTGTTCTCTGCCTCTAGAGCAGCTCTGCTGACCTGGTTCTTAGGCTCTAGAGCTGCTGTGCTGACCTGGTTTCTATGGCTCTACAGCAGCTCTGCTGACCTGGTTCTCTGACTCTAGAGCAGCTCTGTTGACCTGGGTCTTAGGCTCTAGAGCAGCTCTGCTGACCTGGTTCTCTGGCTCTAAAGCAGCTCTGCTGACCTGGTTCTCTGGCTTTGAAGAATCTCTGCTGACCGGGTTCTCTGGCTCTAGAGCAGCTCTGCTGACCTGGTGCTCTCCCTCTAAAGCAGCTCTGCTGACCTGGTTCTTTCGCTCTAAAGCAGCTCTGCTGACCTGGTTCTCTGGCTCTACAATGGCTCTGCTGACCTGGTTCTGTTGCTCTAAAGCAGCTCTGCTGACCTGGTTCTCTGGCTCTAGAGCAGCTCTGCTAACCTGCTTCTCTGGCTCTAAAGCAGATCTGCTGGCATGGTTCACTGGCTCTAAAGTAGCTCTGCTGACCTGGTTCTCTGGCTCTACAACGGCTCTGCTGACCTGGTTCTCTGGCTCTAAAGCAGCTCTGCTGACCTGGTGGTACTCTGGCTCTAAAACAGCTCTGCTGACCTGGTTCTGTGGCTCTAAAGACGCTCTCCTGACCTAGTTCTCTGGCTCTACAGTAGCTCCGCTGACCTGGTTCTCTGGCTCTACAGCAGTTCTGATGACCTGGTTCTCTGGCTCTAAAGAGGCTCTGCTGACCTGGTTCTCTGGCTCTAGAGCAGCTCTGCTGACCTGCTTCTATGGCTGTAAAGAATCTCCTCTGAACTGGTTCTCTGGCTCTACAGCAGCTCTGCTGATCTGGTTCTCTGTCTCTAGAGCAGCTCTGCTGACCTGGATCTTAGGCTCGAGAGCAGCTCTACTGACCTTGTTCTCTGGCTCTAAAGCAGCTCTGCTGACCTGGTTCTCAAGCAGTTCTGCTGACCTGGTTCTCTGGCTCTAAAGCGGCTCTGCTTACCTGGTTCTCTGACTCTAAAGCAGCTCTGCTGACCTGGTTCTTAGGCTTTAGAGCAGCTCTGCTGACCTGGTTTCTATGGCTCTACAGCAGCTCTGCCGACCTGGTTCTATGACTCTAGAGCCGCTCTGTTGACCTGGGTCTTAGGCTCTAGAGCAGCTCTGCTGACCTGGTTGTATGGCTGTGAGGCAGCTCTGCTGACCTGGTTCTCTGGCTCTAAAGCAGCTCTGCTGACCTGGTTCTATGGCTCTAAAGCAGCTCTGCTGACCTGGTTCTATGGCTCTAAAGCTGCTCAGCTGACCTGGTTCTGTGGCTTTGAAACAGCTCTGCTGCCCTGGTTCTCTGGCTCTAGAGCAGGTCAGCTGAGCTGGTTCTCTCCCTCTAAATTAGCTCTGCTGACCTGGTGTCTCTGGCGCTAAAGCAGCTCTGCTGACCTGGTTCTCTCCCTCTAAAGCAGCTCTGCTGACCTGGTTCTCTCCCATTAAAGCAGCTCTGCTGACCTGGTTCTATCCCTCTAAAGCAGCTCTGCTGACCTGGTTCTCTGGCTCTACGGCAGCTCTGCTGACCTGGTTCTCTGCCTCTAGAGCAGCTCTTCTGACCTGGTTCTTAGGCTCTAGAGCAGCTCTGCTGACCTGGTGTCTATGGCTCTACAACAGCTCTGCTGACCTGGTTCTCTGACTCTAGAGCAGCTCTGTTGACCTGGGTCTTAGGCTCTAGAGCAGCTCTGCTGACCTGGTTCTCTGGCTCTAAAGCAGCTCTGCTGACCTGGTTCTCTGGCTCTAACGCAGTTCTGCTGACCTGGTTCTATGGCTCTAAAGCAGCTCTGCTGACCTGGTTCTCTGGCTTTGAAGCTGCTCTGCTGACCTGGTTCTCTGGCTCTAGAGCAGCTCTGCTGACCTGGTTCTCTCCCTCTAAAGCAGCTCTGCTGACCTGGTTCTCTGGTTCTAGAGCAGCTCTGCTGACTTGGTTTCTCTGGCTCTAAAGCAGCCCTGCAGACCTGGTTCTATGGCTCTAAAGCAGCTCTGCTGACTTGGTTTCTCTGGCTCTAAAGCAGCCCTGCATACCTAGTTTCTTTGGCTCTAAAGCAGCTCTGCAGTCCTGGTTCTCTGCCTCTAGAGCAGCTCTGCTGACCTGGTTCTCAGGCTCGAGAGCAGCTCTGCTGACCTGGTTCTCAAGCAGTTCTGCTGACCTGGTTTTCTGGCTCTAAAGCGGCTCTGCTTACCTGGTTCTCTGACTCTAAAGCAGCTCTGCTGACCTGGTTCTATGGCTGTAAAGCGGCTCTGCTAACATGGTTCTCTGGCTCTAAAGCAGCTCTGTTGACCTTGTTCTCTGGCTGTAGAGCAGCCCTGCTGGCCTGGTTCTTAGGCTCTAGAGCAGCTCTGCTGACTTGGTTCTCTGGCTCTATAACGACTCTGCTGACCTGGTTCTCTGCCTTTAGAGCAGCTCTTCTGACCTGGTTTCTATGGCTCTAAAGCAGCTCTGCTGACCTGTTTCTCTGACTCTAAAGCAACTCTGCTGACCTGGTTCTCTCCCTCTAAAGCAGCTCTGCTGACCTGGTTCTCTGGCTCTAAAGCAGCTCTGCTGACCTGGTTCTCCCCCTCTAGAGCAGCTCTCCTGACCTTGTTCTCTCCCTCTAAAGCAGCTCTGCTGACCTGGTTCTCTGGCTCTACGCCAGCTTTGCTGACCTTGTTCTCTGCCTCTAGAGCAGCTCTGCTGACCTGGTTCTTAGGCTCTAGAGCAGCTGTGCTGACCTGGTTTCTATGGCTCTACAGCAGCTCTGCTGACCTGGTTCTCTGACTCTAGAGCAGCTCTGTTGACCTGGGTCTTAGGCTCTAGAGCAGCTCTGCTGACCTGGTTCTCTGGTTCTAAAGCAGGTCTGCTGACCTGGTTCACTGGCTCTAAAGCAGCTCTGCTGACCTGGTTCTATGGCTCTAAAGCAGCTCTGCTAAACTGGTTCTCTGGCTTTGAAGAATCTCTGCTGACCGGGTTCTCTAGCTCTACGGCAGCTTTGCTGACCTTGTTCTCTGCCTCTAGAGCAGCTCTGCTGACCTGGTTCTTAGGCTCTAGAGCAGCTGCATTGACCTGGTTTCTATGGCTCTACAGCAGCTCTGCTGACCTGGTTCTCTGACTCTAGAGCAGCTCTGTTGACCTGGGTCTTAGGCTCTAGAGCAGCTCTGCTGACCTGGTTCTCTGGCTCTAAAGCAGCTCTGCTGACCTGGTTCTATGGCTCTAAAGCAGCTCTGCTGACCTGGTTCTCTGGCTTTGAAGAATCTCTGCAGACCGGGTTCTCTGGCTCTAGAGCAGCTCTGCTGACCTGGTTCTCTCCCTCGAAAGCAGCTCTGCTGACCTGGTTCTTTCGCTCTAAAGCAGCTCTGCTGATCTGGTTCTCTGGCTCTACAATGGCTCTGCTGACCTGGTTCTGTTGCTCCAAAGCAGCTCTGCTGACCTGGTTCTCTGGCTCTAGAGCAGTTCTGCTAACCTGGTTCTCTGGCTCTAAAGCAGATCTGCTGGCTTGGTTCACTGGCTCTAAAGCAGCTCTGCTGACCTGGTTCTCTGCCCGTAGAGCAGCTCTGCTGTCCTGGTTCTTAGGCTCTAGAGCAGCTTTGCTGACCTGGTTCGCTGGCTCTACAACGGCTCCGCTGACCTGGTTCTCTGGCTCTAAAGCAGCTCTGCTGACCTGGTGGTTTTCTGGCTCTAAAACAGCTCTGCTGACCTGTTTCTGTGGCTCTAAAGACACTCTCCTGACCTAGTTCTCTGGCTATACAGTAGCGCTGCTGACCTGGTTCTCTGGCTCTACAGCAGTTCTGATGACCTGGTTCTCTGGCTCTAAAGAGGCTCTGCTGACCTGGTTCTATGGCTCTAAAGCAGCTCTGCTGATCTGGTTCTCTGGCTTTGAAGAATCTCTGCTGACTGGGTTCTCTGGCTCTAAATCAGCTCTGCTGACCTGGTTCTTTGGCTCCAAAGCAGCTCTGCTGACCTGGTTGATCTGGCTCTAAAGCAGCTCTGCTGACCTGGTTCTCTGGCTCTAAAGCAGCTCTGGGGACCTGGTTCTATGGCTCTAAAGCAGCTCTGCTGACCTGGTTCTCTGGCTTTGAAGAATCTCTGCTGACCGGGTTCTCTGGCTCTAAATCAGCTCTGCTGACCTGGTTCTTTGGCTCTAAAGCAGCTCTGCTGATCAGGTTTCTCTGGCTCTAAAGCAGCTCTGCTAACCTGGTTCTCTGGCTCTAAAGCAGATCTGCTGGCATGGTTCACTGGCTCTAAAGCAGCTCTGCTGACCTGGTTCTCTGCTTGTAGAGCAGCTCTGCTGTCCTGGTTCTGAGGCTCTAGAGCAGCTCTGCTGACCTGGTTCTCTGGCTCTACAACGGCTCTGCTGACCTGGTTCTCTGGCTCTAAAGCAGCTCTGCTGACCTGGTAGTTTTCTAGTTCTAAAACAGCTCTGCTGACCTAGCTCTGTGGCTCTAAAGATGCTCTCCTGACCTAGTTCTCTGGCTCTACAGCAGCTCTGCTGACCTGGTTCTCTGGCTCTACAGCAGTTCCTCATGACCTGCTTGTCTGGCTCTAAAAAGGCTCTGCTGACCTGGTTCTCTTGCTCTAGAGCAGCTCTGCTGACCTGGTTCTATGGCTCTAAAGAATATCCTCTGAACTGGTTCTCTGGCTCTACAGCAGCTCTGCTGAACTGGTTCTCTGCCTCTAGAGCAGCTCTGCTGACCTGGTTCTTAGGCTCGAAAGCAGCTCTGCTGACCTTGTTCTCTGGCTCTAAAGCAGCTCTGCTGACCTGGTTCTCAAGCAGTTCTGCTGACCAGGTTCTCTGGCTCTAAAGTGGCTCTGCTTACCTGGTTCTCTGACTCTAAAGCAGCTCTGCTGACCTGGTTCTTAGGCTTTAGAGCAGCTCTGCTGACCTGGTTTCTATGGCTCTACAGCAGCTCTGCTGACCTGGTTCTCTGGCTCTAGAGCCGCTCTGTTGACCTGGGTCTTAGGCTCTAGAGCAGCTCTGCTGACCTGGTTGTATGGCTGTGAGTCAGCTCTGCTGACCTGGTTCTCTGGCTCTAAAGCAGCTCTGCTGACCTGGTTCTATGGCTCTAAAGCAGCTCTGCTGACCTGGTTCTATGGCTCTAAAGCTGCTCTGCAGACCTGGTTCTGTGGCTTTGAAACAGCTCTGCTGACATGGTTCTCTGGCTCTAGAGCAGGTCAGCTGACTTGGTTCTCTCCCTCTCAAGTAGCTCTGCTGACCTAGTTCTCTCTGGCGCTAAAGCAGCTCTGCTGACCTGGTTTTCTCCCTCTAAAGCAGCTCTGCTGACCTGGTTCTCTGGCTCTACGGCAGCTCTGCTGACCTGGTTCTCTGCCTCTAGAGCAGCTCTTCTGACCTGGTTCTTAGGCTCTAGAGCAGCTCTGCTGACCTGGTGTCTATGGCTCTACAGCAGCTCTGCTGACCTGGTTCTCTGACTCTAGAGCAGCTTTGTTGACCTTGGTCTTAGGCTCTAGAGCAGCTCTGCTGACCTTGTTCTCTGGCTCTAAAGCAGCTCTGCTGACCTGGTTCTCTGGCTCTAAAGCAGCTCTGCTGACCTGGTTCTATGGCTCTTAAGCAGCTCTGCTGACCTGGTTCTCTGGCTTTGAAGCTGCTCTGCTGGCCTGGTTCTCTGGCTCTAGAGCAGCTCTGCTGACCTGGTTCTCTCCCTCTAAAGCAGCTCTGCTGACCTGGTTCTCTTACTCTAAAGCAGCTCTGCTGACTTGCTTTCTCTGGCTCTAAAGCAGCTCTGCAGACCTAGTTTCTCTGGCTCTAGAGCACTTCTGCTGACCTGTTTCTCTGGCTCTAAAGCAGATCTTCTGACCTGGTTCCATGGCTCTAAAGCAGCTCTGCTGACCTGGTTCTCTGGCTCTACAATGGCTCTGCTGACCTGGTTCTGTTGCTCTAAAGCAGCTCTGCTGACCTGGTTCTCTGGCTCTAGAGCAGCGCTGCTAACCTGGTTCTCTGGCTCTAAAGCAGATCTTCTGGCCTGGTTCTCTGGCTCAAAAGCAGCTCTGCTGACCTGGTTCTCTGGCTCTAGAGCAGCTCTGCTGTCCTTAATCTTAGGCTCTAGAGCAGCTCTGCTGACCTGGTTCTCTGGCTCTACAACGGCTCTGCTGACCTGGTTCTCTGGCTCTAAAGCAGCTCTGCTGACCTTATGTTCCTCTGGCTCTAAAACAGCTCTGCTGACCTGGTTCTGTGGCTCTAAAGATGCTCTGCTGACCTAGTTCTCTGGCTTTACAGCAGCTCTGCTGAATTGGTTCTCTGGCTCTGAAGCAGCTCTGCTGACCTGATGTTTCTCTAGCTCTAAAACATTGCTCTGCTGACCTGGTTGTGTGGCTCTAAAGAAGCTCTGTTGACCTAGTTCTCTGGCTCTACAGCAGCTCTGATTACCTGGTTGTCTGGCTCTAAAGAGGCTCTGCTGACCTGGTTCTCTGGCTCTAGAGCGGCTCTGGTGACCTGGTTCTATGGCTGTAAAGAATCTCCTCTGACCTGGTTCTCTGGCTCTACAGCAGCTCTGCTGAACTGGTTCTCTGCCTCTAGAGCAGCTCTGCTGACCTGGTTCTTAGGCTCGAGAGCAGCTCTGCTGACCTGGTTCTCTGGCTCTAAAGCAGCTCTGCTGACCTGGTTCTCAAGCATTCTGCTGACCTGGTTCTCTGGCTCTAAAGCGGCTCTGCTTACCTGGTTCTCTGACTCTAAAGCAGCTCTGCTGACTTGGTTCTATGGCTGTAAAGCGTCTCTGCTGACATGGTTCTCTGGCTCTAAAGCAGCTCTGCTGACCTTGTTCTCTGGCTGTAGAGCAGCCCTGCTGGCCTGGTTCTTACGCTTTAGAGCAGCTCTGCTGACCTGTTTCTCTGACTCTAAAGCAACTCTGCTGACCTGATTCTCTCCCTCTAAAGCAGCTCTGCTGACCTGGTTCTCTGGCTCTAAAGCAGCTCTGCTGACCTGGTTCTCTGGCTCTACGGCAGCTCTGCTGACCTTGTTCTCTCCCTCTAAAGCAGCTCTGTTGACCTGGTTCTCTGGCTCTAAAGCAGCTCTGCTGACCTGGTTCTTAGGCTCTAGAGCAGCTGTGCTGATCTGGTTCTCTCCCTCTAAAGCAGCTCTGCTGACCTGGTTCTCTAGCTCTACGGCAGCTCTGCTGACCTTGTTCTCTGCCTCTAGAGCAGCTCTGCTGACCTGGTTCTTAGGCTCTAGAGCTGCTGTGCTGACCTGGTTTCTATGGCTCTACAGCAGCTCTGCTGACCTGGTTCTCTGACTCTAGAGCAGCTCTGTTGACCTGGGTCTTAGGCTCTAGAGCAGCTCTGCTGACCTGGTTCTCTGGCTCTAAAGTAACTCTGCTGACCTGGTTCTCTGGCTTTGAAGAATCTCTGCTGACCGGGTTCTCTGGCTCTAGAGCAGCTCTGCTGACCTGGTGCTCTCCCTCTAAAGCAGCTCTGCTGACCTGGTTCTTTCGCTCTAAAGCAGCTCTGCTGACCTGGTTCTCTGGCTCTACAATGGCTCTGCTGACCTGGTTCTGTTGCTCTAAAGCAGCTCTGCTGACCTGGTTCTCTGGCTCTAGAGCAGCTCTGCTAACCTGCTTCTCTGGCTCTAAAGCAGATCTGCTGGCATGGTTCACTGGCTCTAAAGCAGCTCTGCTGACCTGGTTCTCTGCCTGTAGAGCAGCTCTGCTGTCCTGGTTCTTAGGCTCTAGAGCAGCTTTGCTGACCTGGTTCTCTGGCTCTACAACGGCTCTGCTGACCTGGTTCTCTGGCTCTAAAGCAGCTCTGCTGACCTGGTGGTACTCTGGCTCTAAAACAGCTCTGCTGACCTGGTTCTGTGGCTCTAAAGACGCTCTCCTGACCTAGTTCTCTGGCTCTACAGTAGCTCCGCTGACCTGGTTCTCTGGCTCTACAGCAGTTCTGATGACCTGAATCTCTGGCTCTAAAGAGGCTCTGCTGACCTGGTTCTCTGGCTCTAGAGCAGCTCTGCTGACCTGCTTCTATGGCTGTAAAGAATCTCCTCTGAACTGGTTCTCTGGCTCTACAGCAGCTCTGCTGATCTGGTTCTCTGTCTCTAGAGCAGCTCTGCTGACCTGGATCTTAGGCTCGAGAGCAGCTCTACTGACCTTGTTCTCTGGCTCTAGAGCAGCTCTGCTGACCTGGTTGTATGGCTGTGAGGCAGCTCTGCTGACCTGGTTCTCTGGCTCTAAAGCAGCTCTGCTGACCTGGTTCTATGGCTCTAAAGCAGCTCTGCTGACCTGGTTCTATGGCTCTAAAGCTGCTCAGCTGACCTGGTTCTGTGGCTTTGAAACAGCTCTCCTGCCCTGGTTCTCTGGCTCTAGAGCAGGTCAGCTGAGCTGGTTCTCTCCCTCTAAAGTAGCTCTGCTGACCTGGTGTCTCTGGCGCTAAAGCAGCTCTGCTGACCTGGTTCTCTCCCTCTAAAGCAGCTCTGCTGAACTGGTTCTCTGGCTCTACGGCAGCTCTGCTGACCTGGTTCTCTCCCATTAAAGCAGCTCTGCTGACCTGGTTCTATCCCTCTAAAGCAGCTCTGCTGACCTGGTTCTCTGGCTCTATGGCAGCTCTGCTGACCTGGTTCTCTGCCTCTAGAGCAGCTCTTCTGACCTGGTTCTTAGGCTCTAGAGCAGCTCTGCTGACCTGGTGTCTATGGCTCTACAACAGCTCTGCTGACCTGGTTCTCTGACTCTAGAGCAGCTCTGTTGACCTGGGTCTTAGGCTCTAGAGCAGCTCTGCTGACCTGGTTCTCTGGCTCTAAAGCAGCTCTGCTGACCTGGTTCTCTGGCTCTAACGCAGCTCTGCTGACCTGGTTCTATGGCTCTAAAGCAGCTCTGCTGACCTGGTTCTCTGGCTTTGAAGCTGCTCTGCTGACCTGGTTCTCTGGCTCTAGAGCAGCTCTGCTGACCTGGTTCTCTCCCTCTAAAGCAGCTCTGCTGACCTGGTTCTCTGGTTCTAGAGCAGCTCTGCTGACTTGGTTTCTCTGGCTCTAAAGCAGCCCTGCAGACCTGGTTCTATGGCTCTAAAGCAGCTCTGCTGACTTGGTTTCTCTGGCTCTAAAGCAGCCCTGCAGACCCTGGTTCTCTGCCTCTAGAGCAGCTCTGCTGACCTGGTTCTCAGGCTCGAGAGCAGCTCTGCTGACCTGGTTCTCAAGCAGTTCTGCTGACCTCGTTCTCTGGCTCTAAAGCGGCTCTGCTTACCTGGTTCTCTGACTCTAAAGCAGCTCTGCTGGCCTGGTTCTATGGCTGTAAAGCGGCTCTGCTAACATGGTTCTCTGGCTCTAAAGCAGCTCTGCTGACCTTGTTCTCTGGCTGTAGAGCAGCCCTGCTGGCCTGGTTCTTAGGCTCTAGAGCAGCTCTGCTGACTTGGTTCTCTGGCTCTATAACGACTCTGCTGACCTGGTTCTCTGCCTTTAGAGCAGCTCTTCTGACCTGGTTTCTATGGCTCTAAAGCAGCTCTGCTGACCTGTTTCTCTGACTCTAAAGCAACTCTGCTGACCTGGTTCTCTCCCTCTAAAGCAGCTCTGCTGACCTGGTTCTCTGGCTCTAAAGCAGCTCTGCTGACCTGGTTCTCCCCCTCTAGAGCAGCTCTCCTGACCTTGTTCTCTCCCTCTAAAGCAGCTCTGCTGACCTGGTTCTCTGGCTCTACGCCAGCTCTGCTGACCTTGTTCTCTGCCTCTAGAGCAGCTCTGCTGACCTGGTTCTTAGGCTGTAGAGCAGCTGTGCTGACCTGGTTTCTATGGCTCTACAGCAGCTCTGCTGACCTGGTTCTCTGACTCTAGAGCAGCTCTGTTGACCTGGTTCTCTGACTCTAGAGCAGCTCTGCTGACCTGGTTCTCTGCCTCTAGAGCAGCTCTGCTGACCTGGTTCTCTGCCTCTAGAGCAGCTCTTCTGTCCTGGTTCTTAGGCTCTAGAGCAGCTCTGCTGACCTGGTGTCTATGGCTCTACAGCAGCTCTGCTGACCTGGTTCTCTGACTCTAGAGCAGCTTTGTTGACCTTGGTCTTAGGCTCTAGAGCAGCTCTGCTGACCTTGTTCTCTGGCTCTAAAGCAGCTCTGCTGACCTGGTTCTCTGGCTCTAAAGCAGCTCTGCTGACCTGGTTCTATGGCTCTTAAGCAGCTCTGCTGACCTGGTTCTCTGGCTTTGAAGCTGCTCTGCTGACCTGGTTCTCTGGCTCTAGAGCAGCTCTGCTGACCTGGTTCTCTCCCTCTAAAGCAGCTCTGCTGACCTGGTTCTCTTACTCTAAAGCAGCTCTGCTGACTTGCTTTCTCTGGCTCTAAAGCAGCTCTGCAGACCTAGTTTCTCTGGCTCTAGAGCAGTTCTGCTGACCTGTTTCTCTGGCTCTAAAGCAGATCTTCTGACCTGGTTCCATGGCTCTAAAGCAGCTCTGCTGACCTGGTTCTCTGGCTCTACAATGGCTCTGCTGACCTGGTTCTGTTGCTCTAAAGCAGCTCTGCTGACCTGGTTCTCTGGCTCTAGAGCAGCTCTGCTGTCCTGAATCTTAGGCTCTAGAGCAGCTCTGCTGACCTGGTTCTCTGGCTCTACAACGGCTCTGCTGACCTGGTTCTCTGGCTCTAAATCAGCTCTGCTGACCTTATGTTCCTCTGGCTCTAAAACAGCTCTGCTGACCTGGTTCTGTGGCTCTAAAGAAGCTCTGCTGACCTAGTTCTCTGGCTTTACAGCAGCTCTGCTGAATTGGTTCTCCGGCTCTGAAGCAGCTCTGCTGACCTGATGTTTCTCTAGCTCTAAAACATTGCTCTGCTGACCTGGTTCTGTGGCTCTAAAGAAGCTCTGTTGACCTAGTTCTCTGGCTCTACAGCAGCTCTGATGACCTGGTTGTCTGGCTCTAAAGAGGCTCTGCTGACCTGGTTCTCTGGCTCTAGAGCAGCTCTGTTGACCTGGTTCTATGGCTGTAAAGAATCTCCTCTGACCTGGTTCTCTGGCTCTACAGCAGCTCTGCTGAACTGGTTCTCTGCCTCTAGAGCAGCTCTGCTGACCTGGTTCTTAGGCTCGAGAGCAGCTCTGCTGACCTGGTTCTCTGGCTCTAAAGCAGCTCTGCTGACCTGGTTCTCAAGCATTCTGCTGACCTGGTTCTCTGGCTCTAAAGCGGCTCTGCTTACCTGGTTCTCTGACTCTAAAGCAGCTCTGCTGACTTGGTTCTATGGCTGTAAAGCGGCTCTGCTGACATGGTTCTCTGGCTCTAAAGCAGCTCTGCTGACCTTGTTCTCTGGCTGTAGAGCAGCCCTGCTGGCCTGGTTCTTACGCTTTAGAGCAGCTCTGCTGACTTGGTTCTCTAACTCTATAACAACTCTGCTGACCTGGTTCTCTGCCTTTAGAGCAGCTCTGCTGACCTGGTTTCTATGGCTCTAAAGCAGCTCTGCTGACCTGTTTCTCTGACTCTAAAGCAACTCTGCTGACCTGATTCTCTCCCTCTAAAGCAGCTCTGCTGACCTGGTTCTCTGGCTCTAAAGCAGCTCTGCTGACCTGGTTCTCTGGCTCTACGGCAGCTCTGCTGACCTTGTTCTCTCCCTCTAAAGCAGCTCTATTGACCTGGTTCTCTGGCTCTAAAGCAGCTCTGCTGACCTGGTTCTTAGGCTCTAGAGCAGCTGTGCTGACCTGGTTCTCTCCCTCTAACGCAGCTCTGCTGACCTGGTTCTCTAGCTCTACGGCAGCTCTGCTGACCTTGTTCTCTGCCTCTAGAGCAGCTCTGCTGACCTGGTTCTTAGGCTCTAGAGCTGCTGTGCTGACCTGGTTTCTATGGCTCTACAGCAGCTCTGCTGACCTGGTTCTCTGACTCTAGAGCAGCTCTGTTGACCTGGGTCTTAGGCTCTAGAGCAGCTCTGCTGACCTGGTTCTCTGGCTCTAAAGCAGCTCTGCTGACCTGGTTCTCTGGCTTTGAAGAATCTCTGCTGACCGGGTTCTCTGGCTCTAGAGCAGCTCTGCTGACCTGGTGCTCTCCCTCTAAAGCAGCTCTGCTGACCTAGTTCTTTCGCTCTAAAGCAGCTCTGCTGACCTGGTTCTCTGGCTCTACAATGGCTCTGCTGACCTGGTTCTGTTGCTCTAAAGCAGCTCTGCTGACCTGGTTCTCTGGCTCTAGAGCAGCTCTGCTAACCTGCTTCTCTGGCTCTAAAGCAGATCTGCTGGCATGGTTCACTGGCTCTAAAGCAGCTCTGCTGACCTGGTTCTCTGCCTGTAGAGCAGCTCTGCTGTCCTGGTTCTTAGGCTCTAGAGCAGCTTTGCTGACCTGGTTCTCTGGCTCTACAACGGCTCTGCTGACCTGGTTCTCTGGCTCTAAAGCAGCTCTGCTGACCTGGTGGTACTCTGGCTCTAAAGCAGCTCTGCTGACCTGGTTCTCAAGCAGTTCTGCTGACCTGGTTCTCTGGCTCTAAAGCGGCTCTGCTTACCTGGTTCTCTGACTCTAAAGCAGCTCTGCTGACCTGGTTCTATGGCTGTAAAGCGGCTCTGCCAACATAGTTCTCTGGCTCTAAAGCAGCTCTGCTGACCGTGTTCTCTGGCTGTAGAGCAGCCCTGCTGGCCTGGTTCTTAGGCTCTAGAGCAGCTCTGCTGACTTGGTTCTCTGGCTCTAAAGCAGCTCTGCTGACCTGGTTCTCTGGCTCTAAAGCAGCTCTGCTGACCTGGTTCTATGGCTCTAAAGCAGCTCTGCTGACCTGGTTCTCTGGCTTTGAAGAATCTCTGCTGACCGAGTTCTCTGGCTCTAAAGCAGCTCTGCTGACCTGGTTCTTTGGCTCTAAAGCAGCTCTGCTGACCTGGTTTCTCTGGCTCTAAAGCAGCTCTGCTGACCTGGTTCTCTGGCTCTAAAGCAGCTCTTCTGACCTGGTTCGGTGGCTCTAAACCAGCTCTGCTGACCTGGTTCTCCTGCTCTACAATGGCTCTGCTGACCTGGTTCTGTTGCTCTAAAGCAGCACTGCTGACCTGGTTCTCTAGCTCTAGAGCAGCTCTGCTAACCTGGTTCTCCGGCTCTAAAGCAGATCTGCTGGCATGGTTCACTGGCTCTAAAGCAGCTCTGCTGACCTGGTTCTCTGCCTGTAGAGCAGCTCTGCTGTCCTGGTTCTTAGGCTCTAGAGCAGCTCTGCTGACCTGGTTCTCTGGCTCTACAATGGCTCTGCTGACCTGGTTCTCTGGCTCTAAAGCAGCTCTGCTGACCTGGTAGTTCTCTGGCTCTAAAACAGCTCTGCTGACCTGTTTCTGTGGCTCTACAGCAGTTCTGATGACCTGGTTCTCTGGCTCTAAAGAGGCTCTGCTGACATGGTTCTCTGGCTCTAGAGCAGCTCTGCTGACCTGGTTCTATGGCTGTAAAGAATCTCCTCTGACCTTGTTCTCTGGCTCTACAGCAGCTCTGCTGAACTGGTTCTCTGCCTCTAGAGCAGCTCTGCTGACCTGGTTCTTAGGCTCGAGAGCAGCTCTGCTGACCTGGTTCTCTGGCTCTAAAGCTGCTCTGCTTATCTGGTTCGCTGACTCTAAAGCAGCTCTGCTGACCTGGTTCTATGGCTGTAAAGCAGCTCTGCTGACATGGTACTCTGGCTCTAAAGCAGCTCTGCCGATCTTGTTCTCTGGCTGTAGAGCAGCCCTGCTGGCCTTGTTCTTAGGCTTTAGAGCAGCTCTGCTGACTTGGTTCTCTGGCTCTATAACGACTCTGCTGACCTGGTTCTCTGCCTTTAGAGCAGCTCTGCTGACCTTGTTTCTATGGCTCTAAAGCAGCTCTGCTGACCTGGTTCTCTCCCTCTAAAGCAACTCTCCTGACCTGGTTCTCTGGCTCTACGGCAGCTCTGCTGACCTTGTTCTCTGCCTCTAGAGCAGCTCTGCTGACCTCGTTCTTAGGCTCTAGAGCAGCTGTGCTGACCTGGTTTCTATGGCTCTACAGCAGCTCTGCTGACCTGATTCTCTGACTCTAGAGCAGCTCTGTTGACCTGGGTCTTAGGCTCTAGAGCAGCTCTGCTGACCTGGTTCTCTGGCTCTAAAGCAGCTCTGCTGACCTGGTTCTCTAGCTCTACGGCAGCTCTGCTGACCTGGTTCTCTGCCTCTAGAGCAGCTCTTCTGACCTGGTTCTTAGGCTCTGGAGCAGCTCTGCTGACCTAGGTCTTAGGCTCTAGAGCAGCTCTGCTGACCTGGTTTTATGGCTGTGAGGCAGCTCTGCTGACCTGGTTCTCTGGCTCTAGAGCAGCTCTGCTGACCTGGTTCTCTCCCTCTAAAGCAGCTCTGCTGACCTGGTTCTCTGGCTCTAAAACAGCTCTGCTGACTTGGTTTCTCTGGCTCTAATGCAGCTCTGCAGACCTAGTTTCTCTGGGTCTAGAGCAGCTCTGCTGACCTGTTTCTCTGGCTCTAAAGCAGCTCTTCTGACCTGGTTCTATGGCTCTAAAGCAGCTCTGCTGACCTGGTTCTCTGGCTCTACAATGGCTATGCTGACCTGGTTCTGTTGCTCTAAAACAGCTCTGCAGACCTGGTTCTCTGGCTCTAGAGCAGCTCTGCTGACCTGGTTCTCTGGCTCTAGAGCAGCTCTGCTGACCAGGTTCTCTGGCTCTAAAGCAGCTCTGCTGACTTGGTTTCTCTGGCTCTAAAGCAGCCCTGCAGACCTAGTTTCTCTGGCTCTAGAGCAGCTCTGCTGACCTGTTTCTCTGGCTTTAAAGCAGCTCTTCTGACCTTGTTCTATGGCTCTAAAGCAGCTCTGCTGACCTGGTTCTCTGGCTCTACAATGGCTCTGCTCACCTGGTACGGTTGCTCTAAAGCAGCTCTGCAGTCCTGGTTCTCTGTCTCTAGAGCAGCTCTGCTGACCTGGTTCTATGGCTGTAAAGAATCTCCTCTGACCTGGTTCTTTGGCTCTACAGCAGCTCTGCTGAACTGGTTCTCTGCCTCTAGAGCAGCTCTGCTGACCTGGTTCTTAGGCTCGAGAGCAGCTCTGCTGACCTGGTTCTCTGGCTCTAAAGCAGCTTTGCTGACCTGGTTCTCAAGCAGTTCTGCTGACCTGGTTCTCTGGCTCTAGAGTAGCTCTGCTAACCTGGTTCTCTGGCTCTAAAGCAGATCTGCTGGCATGGTTCACTGGCTCTAAAGCAGCTCTGCTGACCTTGTTCTCTGCCTGTAGAGCAGCTCTGCTGTACTGGTTCTTAGGCTCTAGAGCAGCTCTGCTGACCTGGTTCTCTGGCTCTATAACGGCTCTGCTGACCTGGTTCTCTGGCTCTAAAGCAGCTCTGCTGACCTGGTAGTTCTCTGGCTCTAAAACAGCTCTGCTGACCTGGTTCTATGGCTCTAAAGCAGCTCTGCTGACCTGCTTCTCTGGCTCTACAATGGCTCTGCTGACCTGGTCCTGTTGCTCTAAAGCAGCTCTGCAGTCCTGGTTCTCTGTCTCTAGAGCAGCTCTGCTGACCTGGCTCTATGGCTGTAAAGAATCTCCTCTGACCTGGTTCTCTGGCTCTACAGCAGCTCTGCTGAACTGGTTCTCTGCCTCTAGAGCAGCTCTGCTGACCTGGTTCTTAGGCTCGAGAGCAGCTCTGCTGACCTGGTTCTCTGGCTCTAAAGCGGCTCTGCTTACCTGGTTCTCTGACTCTAAAGCAGCTCTGCTGACCTGGTTCTATGGCTGTAAAGCGGCTCTGCCAACATGGTTCTCTGGCTCGAAAGCAGCTCTGCTGACCTTGTTCTCTGGCTGTAGAGCAGCCCTGCTGGCCTGGTTCTTAGGCTCTAGAGCAGCTCTGCTGACTTGGTTCTCTGGCTCTATAACGACTCTGTTGACCTGGTTCTCTGCCTTTAGAGCAGCTCTGCTGACCTGGTTTCTATGGCTGTACGGCAACTCTGCTGACCTTGTTCTCTGCCTCTAGAGCAGCTCTGCTGACCTGGTTCTTAGGCTCTAGAGCAGCTGTGCTGACCTGGTTTCTATGGCTCTACAGCAGCTCTGCTGACCTGGTTCTCTGACTCTAGAGCAGCTCTGTTGACCTGGGTCTTAGGCTCTAGAGCAGCTCTGCTGACCTGTTTCTCTAACTCTAAAGCAACTCTGCTGACCTGGTTCTCTCCCTCTAAAGCAGCTCTGCTGACCTGGTTCTCCGGCTCTAAAGCAGCTCTGCTGACCTGGTTCTCCCCCTCTAAAGCAGCTCTGCTGACCTGGTTCTCTGGCTGTACGGCAACTCTGCTGACCTTGTTCTCTGCCTCTAGAGCAGCTCTGCTGACCTGGTTCTCCCCCTCTAAAGCAGCTCTGCTGACCTGGTTCTCTGGCTGTACGGCAACTCTGCTGACCTTGTTCTCTGCCTCTAGAGCAGCTCTGCTGACCTGGTTCTTAGGCTCTAGAGCAGCTGTGCTGACCTGGTTTCTATGGCTCTACAGCAGCTCTGCTGAACTGGTTCTCTGCCTCTAGAGCAGCTCTGCTGACCTGGTTCTTAGGCTCGAGAGCAGCTCTGCTGACCTGGTTCTCTGGCTCTAAAGCGGCTCTGCTTATCTGGTTCGCTGACTCTAAAGCAGCTCTGCTGACCTGGTTCTATGGCTGTAAAGCAGCTCTGCTGACATGGTTCTCTGGCTCTAAAGCAGCTCTGCTGATCTTGTTCTCTGGCTGTAGAGCAGCCCTGCTGGCCTTGTTCTTAGGCTTTAGAGCAGCTCTGCTGACTTGGTTCTCTGGCTCTATAACGACTCTGCTGACCTGGTTCTCTGCCTTTAGAGCAGCTCTGCTGACCTTGTTTCTATGGCTCTAAAGCAGCTCTGCTGACCTGTTTCTCTGACTCTAAAGCAACTCTGCTGACCTGGTTCTCTCCCTCTAAAGCAGCTCTGTTGACCTGGGTCTTAGGCTCTAGAGCAGCTCTGCTGACCTGGTTCTCTGGCTCTAAAGCAGCTCTGCTGACCTGGGTCACTGGCTCTAAAGCAGCTCTGCTGACCTGGTTCTATGGCTCTAAAGCAGCTCTGCTGACCTGGTTCTCTGGCTTTGAAGAATCTCTGTTGACCGAGTTCTCTGGCTCTAAAGCAGCTCTGCTGACCTGGTTCTTTGGCTCTAAAGCAGCTCTGCTGACCTGGTTTCTCTGGCTCTAAAGCAGCTCTGCTGACTTGGTTCTCTGGCTCTAAAGCAGCTCTTCTGACCTGGTTCGGTGGCTCTAAACCAGCTCTGCTGACCTGGTTCTCTGGCTCTACAATGGCTCTGCTGACCTGGTTCTGTTGCGCTAAAGCAGCTCCGCTGACCTGGTTCTCTGGCTCTAGAGCAGCTCTGCTAACCTGGTTCTCTGGCTCTAAAGCAGATCTGCTGGCATGGTTCACTGGCTCTAAAGCAGCTCTGCTGACCTTGTTCTCTGCCTGTAGAGCAGCTCTGCTGTACTGGTTCTTAGGCTCTAGAGCAGCTCTGCTGACCTGGTAGTTCTCTGGCTCTAAAACAGCTCTGCTGACCTGTTTCTATGGCTCTAAAGCAGCTCTGCTGACCTGGTTCTCTGGCTCTACAATGGCTCTGCTGACCTGGTCCTGTTGCTCTAAAGCAGCTCTGCAGTCCTGGTTCTCTGTCTCTAGAGCAGCTCTGCTGACCTGGTTCTATGGCTGTAGAGAATCTCCTCTGACCTGGTTCTCTGGCTCTACAGCAGCTCTGCTGAACTGGTTCTCTGCCTCTAGAGCAGCTCTGCTGACCTGGTTTTATGGCTGTGAGGCAGCTCTGCTGACCTGGTTCTCTGGCTCTAGAGCAGCTCTGCTGACCTGGTTCTCTCCCTCTAAAGCAGCTCTGCTGACCTGGTTCTCTGGCTCTAAAACAGCTCTGCTGACTTGGTTTCTCTGGCTCTAATGCAGCTCTGCAGACCTAGTTTCTCTGGGTCTAGAGCAGCTCTGCTGACCTGTTTCTCTGGCTCTAAAGCAGCTCTTCTGACCTGGTTCTATGGCTCTAAAGCAGCTCTGCTGACCTGGTTCTCTGGCTCTACAATGGCTATGCTGACCTGGTTCTGTTGCTCTAAAACAGCTCTGCAGACCTGGTTCTCTGGCTCTAGAGCAGCTCTGCCGACCTGGTTCTCTGGCTCTAGAGCAGCTCTGCTGACCTGGTTCTCTGGCTCTAAAGCAGCTCTGCTGACTTGGTTTCTCTGGCTCTAAAGCAGCCCTGCAGACCTAGTTTCTCTGGCTCTAGAGCAGCTCTGCTGACCTGTTTCTCTGGCTTTAAAGCAGCTCTTCTGACCTTGTTCTATGGCTCTAAAGCAGCTCTGCTGACCTGGTTCTCTGGCTCTACAATGGCTCTGCTCACCTGGTACGGTTGCTCTAAAGCAGCTCTGCAGTCCTGGTTCTCTGTCTCTAGAGCAGCTCTGCTGACCTGGTTCTATGGCTGTAAAGAATCTCCTCTGACCTGGTTCTTTGGCTCTACAGCAGCTCTGCTGAACTGGTTCTCTGCCTCTAGAGCAGCTCTGCTGACCTGGTTCTTAGTCTCGAGAGCAGCTCTGCTGACCTGGTTCTCTGGCTCTAAAGCAGCTTTGCTGACCTGGTTCTCAAGCAGTTCTGCCGACCTGGTTCTCTGGCTCTAGAGTAGCTCTGCTAACCTGGTTCTCTGGCTCTAAAGCAGATCTGCTGGCATGGTTCACTGGCTCTAAAGCAGCTCTGCTGACCTTGTTCTCTGCCTGTAGAGCAGCTCTGCTGTACTGGTTCTTAGGCTCTAGAGCAGCTCTGCTGACCTGGTTCTCTGGCTCTATAACGGCTCTGCTGACCTGGTTCTCTGGCTCTAAAGCAGCTCTGCTGACCTGGTAGTTCTCTGGCTCTAAAACAGCTCTGCTGACCTGGTTCTATGGCTCTAAAGCAGCTCTGCTGACCTGCTTCTCTGGCTCTACAATGGCTCTGCTGACCTGGTCCTGTTGCTCTAAAGCAGCTCTGCAGTCCTGGTTCTCTGTCTCTAGAGCAGCTCTGCTGACCTGGTTCTATGGCTGTAAAGAATCTCCTCTGACCTGGTTCTCTGGCTCTACAGCAGCTCTGCTGAACTGGTTCTCTGCCTCTAGAGCAGCTCTGCTGACCTGGTTCGTAGGCTCGAGAGCAGCTCTGCTGACCTGGTTCTCTGGCTCTAAAGCGGCTCTGCTTACCTGGTTCTCTGACTCTAAAGCAGCTCTGCTGACCTGGTTCTATGGCTGTAAAGCGGCTCTGCCAACATGGTTCTCTGGCTCGAAAGCAGCTCTGCTGACCTTGTTCTCTGGCTGTAGAGCAGCCCTGCTGGCCTGGTTCTTAGGCTCTAGAGCAGCTCTGCTGACTTGGTTCTCTGGCTCTATAACGACTCTGTTGACCTGGTTCTCTGCCTTTAGAGCAGCTCTGCTGACCTGGTTTCTATGGCTGTACGGCAACTCTGCTGACCTTGTTCTCTGCCTCTAGAGCAGCTCTGCTGACCTGGTTCTTAGGCTCTAGAGCAGCTGTGCTGACCTGGTTTCTATGGCTCTACAGCAGCTCTGCTGACCTGGTTCTCTGACTCTAGAGCAGCTCTGTTGACCTGGGTCTTAGGCTCTAGAGCAGCTCTGCTGACCTGTTTCTCTAACTCTAAAGCAACTCTGCTGACCTGGTTCTCTCCCTCTAAAGCAGCTCTGCTGACCTGGTTCTCCGGCTCTAAAGCAGCTCTGCTGACCTGGTTCTCCCCCTCTAAAGCAGCTCTGCTGACCTGGTTCTCTGGCTGTACGGCAACTCTGCTGACCTTGTTCTCTGCCTCTAGAGCAGCTCTGCTGACCTGGTTCTCCCCCTCTAAAGCAGCTCTGCTGACCTGGTTCTCTGGCTGTACGGCAACTCTGCTGACCTTGTTCTCTGCCTCTAGAGCAGCTCTGCTGACCTGGTTCTTAGGCTCTAGAGCAGCTGTGCTGACCTGGTTTCTATGGCTCTACAGCAGCTCTGCTGAACTGGTTCTCTGCCTCTAGAGCAGCTCTGCTGACCTGGTTCTTAGGCTCGAGAGCAGCTCTGCTGACCTGGTTCTCTGGCTCTAAAGCGGCTCTGCTTATCTGGTTCGCTGACTCTAAAGCAGCTCTGCTGACCTGGTTCTATGGCTGTAAAGCAGCTCTGCTGACATGGTTCTCTGGCTCTAAAGCAGCTCTGCTGATCTTGTTCTCTGGCTGTAGAGCAGCCCTGCTGGCCTTGTTCTTAGGCTTTAGAGCAGCTCTGCTGACTTGGTTCTCTGGCTCTATAACGACTCTGCTGACCTGGTTCTCTGCCTTTAGAGCAGCTCTGCTGACCTTGTTTCTATGGCTCTAAAGCAGCTCTGCTGACCTGTTTCTCTGACTCTAAAGCAACTCTGCTGACCTGGTTCTCTCCCTCTAAAGCAGCTCTGTTGACCTGGGTCTTAGGCTCTAGAGCAGCTCTGCTGACCTGGTTCTCTGGCTCTAAAGCAGCTCTGCTGACCTGGGTCACTGGCTCTAAAGCAGCTCTGCTGACCTGGTTCTATGGCTCTAAAGCAGCTCTGCTGACCTGGTTCTCTGGCTTTGAAGAATCTCTGTTGACCGAGTTCTCTGGCTCTAAAGCAGCTCTGCTGACCTGGTTCTTTGGCTCTAAAGCAGCTCTGCTGACCTGGTTTCTCTGGCTCTAAAGCAGCTCTGCTGACTTGGTTCTCTGGCTCTAAAGCAGCTCTTCTGACCTGGTTCGGTGGCTCTAAACCAGCTCTGCTGACCTGGTTCTCTGGCTCTACAATGGCTCTGCTGACCTGGTTCTGTTGCGCTAAAGCAGCTCCGCTGATCTGGTTCTCTGGCTCTAGAGCAGCTCTGCTAACCTAGTTCTCTGGCTCTAAAGCAGATCTGCTGGCATGGTTCACTGGCTCTAAAGCAGCTCTGCTGACCTTTTTCTCTGCCTGTAGAGCAGCTCTGCTGTACTGGTTCTTAGGCTCTAGAGCAGCTCTGCTGACCTGGTTCTCTGGCTCTATAACGGCTCTGCTGACCTGGTTCTCTGGCTCTAAAGCAGCTCTGCTGACCTGGTAGTTCTCTGGCTCTAAAACAGCTCTGCTGACCTGGTTCTATGGCTCTAAAGCAGCTCTGCTGACCTGGTTCTCTGGCTCTACAATGGCTCTGCTGACCTGGTCCTGTTGCTCTAAAGCAGCTCTGCAGTCCTGGTTCTCTGTCTCTAGAGCAGCTCTGCTGACCTGGTTCTATGGCTGTAGAGAATCTCCTCTGACCTGGTTCTCTGGCTCTACAGCAGCTCTGCTGAACTGGTTCTCTGCCTCTAGAGCAGCTCTGCTGACCTGGTTCTTAGGCTCGAGAGCAGCTCTGCTGACCTGGTTCTCTGGCTCTAAAGCGGCTCTGCTTACCTGGTTCTCTGACTCTAAAGCAGCTCTGCTGACCTGGTTCTATGGCTGTAAAGCGGCTCTGCCAACATGGTTCTCTGGCTCTAAAGCAGCTCTGCTGACCTTGTTCTCTGGCTGTAGAGCAGCCCTGCTGGCCTGGTTCTTAGGCTCTAGAGCAGCTCTGCTGACTTGGTTCTCTGGCTCTATAACGACTCTGCTGACCTGGTTCTCTGCCTTTAGAGCAGCTCTGCTGACCTGGTTTCTATGGCTCTAAAGCAGCTCTGCTGACCTGTTTCTCTAACTCTAAAGCAACTCTGCTGACCTGGTTCTCTCCCTCTAAAGCAGCTCTGCTGACCTGGTTCTCTGGCTCTAAAGCAGCTCTGCTGACCTGGTTCTCCCCCTCTAAAGCAGCTCTGCTGACCTGGTTCTCTGGCTGTACGGCAGCTCTGCCGACCTTGTTCTCTGCCTCTTGAGCAGCTCTGCTGACCTGGTTCTTAGGCTCTAGAGCAGCTGTGCTGACCTGGTTTCTATGGCTCTACAGCAGCTCTGCTGACCTGGTTCTCTGACTCTAGAGCAGCTCTGTTGACCTGGGTCTTAGGCTCTAGAGCAGCTCTGCTGACCTGATTCGGTGGCTCTAAACCAGCTCTGCTGACCTGGTTCTCTGGCTCTACAATGGCTCTGCAGACCTGGTTCTGTTGCTCTAAAGCAGCTCTGCTGACCTGGTTCTCTAGCTCTAGAGCAGCTCTGCTAACCTGGTTCTCTGGCTCTAAAGCAGATCTGCTGGCATGCTTCACTGGCTCTAAAGCAGCTCTGCTGACCTGGTTCTCTGCCTGTAGAGCAGCTCTGCTGTCCTGGTTCTTAGGCTCTAGAGCAGCTCTGCTGACCTGGTTCTCTGGCTCTACAACGGCTCTGCTGACCTGGTTTTCTGGCTCTAAAGCAGCTCTGCTGACCTGGTAGTTCTCTGGCTCTAAAACAGCTCTGCTGACCTGGTTCTGTGGCTCTAAAGACGCTCTCCTGACCTACTTCTCTGGCTCTACAGCAGCTCTGCTGACCTGGTTGTCTGGCTCTACAGCAGTTCTGATGACCTGGTTCTCTGGCTCTAAAGGGGCTCTGCTGACCTGGTTCTCTGGCTCTAGAGCAGCTCTGCTGACCTGGTTCTATGGCTGTAAAGAATCTCCTCTGACCTGGTTCTCTGGCTCTAGAGCAGCTCTGCTGACTTGGTTCTATGGCTGTAAAGAATCTCCTCTGAACTGGTTCTCTGCCTCTAGAGCAGCTCTGCTGACCTGGTTCTTAGGCTCGAGAGCAGCTCTGCTGACCTTGTTCTCTGGCTCTAAAGCAGCTCTGCTGACCTGGTTCTCAAGCAGTTCTGCTGATCTGGTTCTCTGGCTCTAAAGCGGCTCTGCTTACATGGTTCTCTGACTCTAAAGCAGCTCTGCTGACCTGGTTCTTAGGCTTTAGAGCAGCTCTGCTGACCTGGTTTCTATGGCTCTAGAGCCGCTCTGTTGACCTGGGTCTTAGGCTCTAGAGCAGCTCTGCTGACCTGGTTGTATGGCTGTGAGTCAGCTCTGCTGACCTGGTTCTCTGGCTCTAAAGCAACTCTGCTGACCTGGTTCTCAGGCACTAAAGCAGCTCTGCTGACCTGGTGTCTCTGGCGCTAAAGCAGCTCTGCTGACCTGGTTCTCTCCCTCTAAAGCAGCTCTGCTGACCTGGTTCTCTGGCTCTACGGCAGCTCTGCTGACCTGGTTCTCAGGCACTAAAGCAGCTCTGCTGACCTGGTGTCTCTGGCGCTAAAGCAGCTCTGCTGACCAGGTTCTCTCCCTCTAAAGCAGCTCTGCTGACCTGGTTCTCTGGCTCTACTTCAGCTCTGCTGACCTGGTTCTCTCCCTTTAAAGCAGCTCTGCTGACCTGGTTTCTATGGCTCTACAGCAGCTCTGCTGACCTGGTTCTCTGGCTCTAGAGCCGCTCTGTTGACCTGGATCTTAGGCTCTAGAGCAGCTCTGCTGACCTGGTTGTATGGCTGTGAGTCAGCTCTGCTGACCTGGTTCTCTGGCTCTAAAGCAACTCTGCTGACCTGGTTCTATGGCTCTAAAGCAGCTCTGCTGACCTGGTTCTATGGCTCTATAGCTGCTCTGCTGACCTGGTTCTGTGGCTTTGAAGCAGCTCTGTTGACCTGGTTCTCTGGCTCTAGAGCAGGTCAGCTGACCTGGTGCTCTCCCTCTAAAGTAGCTCTGCTGACCTGGTTCTCAGGCACTAAAGCAGCTCTGCTGACCTGGTGTCTCTGGCGCTAAAGAAGCTCTGCTGACCTGGTTCTCTCCCTCTAAAGCAGCTCTGCTGACCTGGTTCTCTGGCTCTACGGCAGCTCTGCTAACCTGGTTCTCTGGCTCTAAAGCAGATCTGCTGGCATGCTTCACTGGCTCTAAAGCAGCTCTGCTGACCTGGTTCTCTGCCTGTAGAGCAGCTCTGCTGTCCTGGTTCTTAGGCTCTAGAGCAGCTCTGCTGACCTGGTTCTCTGGCTCTACAACGGCTCTGCTGACCTGGTTTTCTGGCTCTAAAGCAGCTCTGCTGACCTGGTAGTTCTCTGGCTCTAAAACAGCTCTGCTGACCTGGTTCTGTGGCTCTAAAGACGCTCTCCTGACCTACTTCTCTGGCTCTACAGCAGCTCTGCTGACCTGGTTCTCTGGCTCTACAGCAGTTCTGATGACCTGGTTCTCTGGCTCTAAAGGGGCTCTGCTGACCTGGTTCTCTGGCTCTAGAGCAGCTCTGCTGACCTGGTTCTATGGCTGTAAAGAATCTCCTCTGACCTGGTTCTCTGGCTCTAGAGCAGCTCTGCTGACCTGGTTCTATGGCTGTAAAGAATCTCCTCTGAACTGGTTCTCTGCCTCTAGAGCAGCTCTGCTGACCTGGTTCTTAGGCTCGAGAGCAGCTCTGCTGACCTTGTTCTCTGGCTCTAAAGCAGCTCTGCTGACCTGGTTCTCAAGCAGTTCTGCTGATCTGGTTCTCTGGCTCTAAAGCGGCTCTGCTTACATGGTTCTCTGACTCTAAAGCAGCTCTGCTGACCTGGTTCTTAGGCTTTAGAGCAGCTCTGCTGACCTGGTTTCTATGGCTCTAGAGCCGCTCTGTTGACCTGGGTCTTAGGCTCTAGAGCAGCTCTGCTGACCTGGTTGTATGGCTGTGAGTCAGCTCTGCTGACCTGGTTCTCTGGCAAAAAGCAACTCTGCTGACCTGGTTCTCAGGCACTAAAGCAGCTCTGCTGACCTGGTGTCTCTGGCGCTAAAGCAGCTCTGCTGACCTGGTTCTCTCCCTCTAAAGCAGCTCTGCTGACCTGGTTCTCTGGCTCTACGGCAGCTCTGCTGACCTGGTTCTCAGGCACTAAAGCAGCTCTGCTGACCTGGTGTCTCTGGCGCTAAAGCAGCTCTGCTGACCTGGTTCTCTCCCTCTAAAGCAGCTCTGCTGACCTGGTTCTCTGGCTCTACTTCAGCTCTGCTGACCTGGTTCTCTCCCTTTAAAGCAGCTCTGCTGACCTGGTTTCTATGGCTCTACAGCAGCTCTGCTGACCTGGTTCTCTGGCTCTAGAGCCGCTCTGTTGACCTGGGTCTTAGGCTCTAGAGCAGCTCTGCTGACCTGGTTGTATGGCTGTGAGTCAGCTCTGCTGACCTGGTTCTCTGGCTCTAAAGCAACTCTGCTGACCTGGTTCTATGGCTCTAAAGCAGCTCTGCTGACCTGGTTCTATGGCTCTATAGCTGCTCTGCTGACCTGGTTCTGTGGCTTTGAAGCAGCTCTGTTGACCTGGTTCTCTGGCTCTAGAGCAGGTCAGCTGACCTGGTGCTCTCCCTCTAAAGTAGCTCTGCTGACCTGGTTCTCAGGCACTAAAGCAGCTCTGCTGACCTGGTGTCTCTGGCGCTAAAGAAGCTCTGCTGACCTGGTTCTCTCCCTCTAAAGCAGCTCTGCTGACCTGGTTCTCTGGCTCTACGGCAGCTCTGCTGACCTGGTTCTCTCCCTTTAAAGCAGCTCTGCTGACCTGGTTCTCTGGCTCTAAAGCAGATCTGCTGACCTGGTTCTCTCCCTCTAAAGCAGCTCTGCTGACCTGGTTCTCTGGCTCTACAGCAGCTCTGCTGACCTGGTTCTCTGCCTCTAGAGCAACTCTTCTGACCTGGTTCTTAGGCTCTAGAGCAGCTCTGCTGACCTGGTGTCTATGGCTCTACAGCAGCTCTGCTGACCTGGTTCTCTGACTCTAGAGCAGCTTTGTTGACCTTGGTCTTAGGCTCTAGAGCAGCTCTGCTGACCTTGTTCTCTGGCTCTAAAGCAGCTCTGCTGACCTGGTTCTCTGGCTCTAAAGCAGCTCTGCTGACCTGGTTCTATGGCTCTTAAGCAGCTCTGCTGACCTGGTTCTCTGGCTTTGAAGCTGCTCTGCTGACCTGGTTCTCTGGCTCTAGAGCAGCTCTGCTGACCTGGTTCTCTCCCTCTAAAGCAGCTCTGCTGACCTGGTTCTCTTACTCTAAAGCAGCTCTGCTGACTTGCTTTCTCTGGCTCTAAAGCAGCTCTGCAGACCTAGTTTCTCTGGCTCTAGAGCAGTTCTGCTGACCTGTTTCTCTGGCTCTAAAGCAGATCTTCTGACCTGGTTCCATGGCTCTAAAGCAGCTCTGCTGACCTGGTTCTCTGGCTCTACAATGGCTCTGCTGACCTGGTTCTGTTGCTCTAAAGCAGCTCTGCTGACCTGGTTCTCTGGCTCTAGAGCAGCGCTGCTAACCTGGTTCTCTGGCTCTAAAGCAGATCTTCTGGCCTGGTTCTCTGGCTCAAAAGCAGCTCTGCTGACCTGGTTCTCTGGCTCTAGAGCAGCTCTGCTGTCCTGAATCTTAGGCTCTAGAGCAGCTCTGCTGACCTGGTTCTCTGGCTCTACAACGGCTCTGCTGACCTGGTTCTCTGGCTCTAAATCAGCTCTGCTGACCTTATGTTCCTCTGGCTCTAAAACAGCTCTGCTGACCTGGTTCTGTGGCTCTAAAGAAGCTCTGCTGACCTAGTTCTCTGGCTTTACAGCAGCTCTGCTGAATTGGTTCTCCGGCTCTGAAGCAGCTCTGCTGACCTGATGTTTCTCTAGCTCTTAAACATTGCTCTGCTGACCTGGTTCTGTGGCTCTAAAGAAGCTCTGTTGACCTAGTTCTCTGGCTCTACAGCAGCTCTGATGACCTGGTTGTCTGGCTCTAAAGAGGCTCTGCTGACCTGGTTCTCTGGCTCTAGAGCAGCTCTGTTGACCTGGTTCTATGGCTGTAAAGAATCTCCTCTGACCTGGTTCTCCGGCTCTACAGCAGCTCTGCTGAACTGGTTCTCTGCCTCTAGAGCAGCTCTGCTGACCTGGTTCTTAGGCTCGAGAGCAGCTCTGCTGACCTGGTTCTCTGGCTCTAAAGCAGCTCTGCTGACCTGGTTCTCAAGCATTCTGCTGACCTGGTTCTCTGGCTCTAAAGCGGCTCTGCTTACCTGGTTCTCTGACTCTAAAGCAGCTCTGCTGACTTGGTTCTATGGCTGTAAAGCGGCTCTGCTGACATGGTTCTCTGGCTCTAAAGCAGCTCTGCTGACCTTGTTCTCTGGCTGTAGAGCAGCCCTGCTGGCCTGGTTCTTACGCTTTAGAGCAGCTCTGCTGACTTGGTTCTCTAACTCTATAACAACTCTGCTGACCTGGTTCTCTGCCTTTAGAGCAGCTCTGCTGACCTGGTTTCTATGGCTCTAAAGCAGCTCTGCTGACCTGTTTCTCTGACTCTAAAGCAACTCTGCTGACCTGATTCTCTCCCTCTAAAGCAGCTCTGCTGACCTGGTTCTCTGGCTCTAAAGCAGCTCTGCTGACCTGGTTCTCTGGCTCTACGGCAGCTCTGCTGACCTTGTTCTCTCCCTCTAAAGCAGCTCTGTTGACCTGGTTCTCTGGCTCTAAAGCAGCTCTGCTGACCTGGTTCTTAGGCTCTAGAGCAGCTGTGCTGACCTGGTTCTCTCCCTCTAACGCAGCTCTGCTGACCTGGTTCTCTAGCTCTACGGCAGCTCTGCTGACCTTGTTCTCTGCCTCTAGAGCAGCTCTGCTGACCTGGTTCTTAGGCTCTAGAGCTGCTGTGCTGACCTGGTTTCTATGGCTCTACAGCAGCTCTGCTGACCTGGTTCTCTGACTCTAGAGCAGCTCTGTTGACCTGGGTCTTAGGCTCTAGAGCAGCTCTGCTGACCTGGTTCTCTGGCTCTAAAGCAGCTCTGCTGACCTGGTTCTCTGGCTTTGAAGAATCTCTGCTGACCGGGTTCTCTGGCTCTAGAGCAGCTCTGCTGACCCGGTGCTCTCCCTCTAAAGCAGCTCTGCTGACCTGGTTCTTTCGCTCTAAAGCAGCTCTGCTGACCTGGTTCTCTGGCTCTACAATGGCTCTGCTGACCTGGTTCTGTTGCTCTAAAGCAGCTCTGCTGACCTGGTTCTCTGGCTCTAGAGCAGCTCTGCTAACCTGCTTCTCTGGCTCTAAAGCAGATCTGCTGGCATGGTTCACTGGCTCTAAAGTAGCTCTGCTGACCTGGTTCTCTGGCTCTACAACGGCTCTGCTGACCTGGTTCTCTGGCTCTAAAGCAGCTCTGCTGACCTGGTGGTACTCTGGCTCTAAAACAGCTCTGCTGACCTGGTTCTGTGGCTCTAAAGACGCTCTCCTGACCTAGTTCTCTGGCTCTACAGTAGCTCCGCTGACCTGGTTCTCTGGCTCTACAGCAGTTCTGATGACCTGGTTCTCTGGCTCTAAAGAGGCTCTGCTGACCTGGTTCTCTGGCTCTAGAGCAGCTCTGCTGACCTGCTTCTATGGCTGTAAAGAATCTCCTCTGAACTGGTTCTCTGGCTCTACAGCAGCTCTGCTGATCTGGTTCTCTGTCTCTAGAGCAGCTCTGCTGACCTGGATCTTAGGCTCGAGAGCAGCTCTACTGACCTTGTTCTCTGGCTCTAAAGCAGCTCTGCTGACCTGGTTCTCAAGCAGTTCTGCTGACCTGGTTCTCTGGCTCTAAAGCGGCTCTGCTTACCTGGTTCTCTGACTCTAAAGCAGCTCTGCTGACCTGGTTCTTAGGCTTTAGAGCAGCTCTGCTGACCTGGTTTCTATGGCTCTACAGCAGCTCTGCCGACCTGGTTCTATGACTCTAGAGCCGCTCTGTTGACCTGGGTCTTAGGCTCTAGAGCAGCTCTGCTGACCTGGTTGTATGGCTGTGAGGCAGCTCTGCTGACCTGGTTCTCTGGCTCTAAAGCAGCTCTGCTGACCTGGTTCTATGGCTCTAAAGCAGCTCTGCTGACCTGGTTCTATGGCTCTAAAGCTGCTCAGCTGACCTGGTTCTGTGGCTTTGAAACAGCTCTGCTGCCCTGGTTCTCTGGCTCTAGAGCAGGTCAGCTGAGCTGGTTCTCTCCCTCTAAATTAGCTCTGCTGACCTGGTGTCTCTGGCGCTAAAGCAGCTCTGCTGACCTGGTTCTCTCCCTCTAAAGCAGCTCTGCTGACCTGGTTCTCTCCCATTAAAGCAGCTCTGCTGACCTGGTTCTATCCCTCTAAAGCAGCTCTGCTGACCTGGTTCTCTGGCTCTACGGCAGCTCTGCTGACCTGGTTCTCTGCCTCTAGAGCAGCTCTTCTGACCTGGTTCTTAGGCTCTAGAGCAGCTCTGCTGACCTGGTGTCTATGGCTCTACAACAGCTCTGCTGACCTGGTTCTCTGACTCTAGAGCAGCTCTGTTGACCTGGGTCTTAGGCTCTAGAGCAGCTCTGCTGACCTGGTTCTCTGGCTCTAAAGCAGCTCTGCTGACCTGGTTCTCTGGCTCTAACGCAGTTCTGCTGACCTGGTTCTATGGCTCTAAAGCAGCTCTGCTGACCTGGTTCTCTGGCTTTGAAGCTGCTCTGCTGACCTGGTTCTCTGGCTCTAGAGCAGCTCTGCTGACCTGGTTCTCTCCCTCTAAAGCAGCTCTGCTGACCTGGTTCTCTGGTTCTAGAGCAGCTCTGCTGACTTGGTTTCTCTGGCTCTAAAGCAGCCCTGCAGACCTGGTTCTATGGCTCTAAAGCAGCTCTGCTGACTTGGTTTCTCTGGCTCTAAAGCAGCCCTGCATACCTAGTTTCTTTGGCTCTAAAGCAGCTCTGCAGTCCTGGTTCTCTGCCTCTAGAGCAGCTCTGCTGACCTGGTTCTCAGGCTCGAGAGCAGCTCTGCTGACCTGGTTCTCAAGCAGTTCTGCTGACCTGGTTTTCTGGCTCTAAAGCGGCTCTGCTTACCTGGTTCTCTGACTCTAAAGCAGCTCTGCTGACCTGGTTCTATGGCTGTAAAGCGGCTCTGCTAACATGGTTCTCTGGCTCTAAAGCAGCTCTGTTGACCTTGTTCTCTGGCTGTAGAGCAGCCCTGCTGGCCTGGTTCTTAGGCTCTAGAGCAGCTCTGCTGACTTGGTTCT
This sequence comes from Triturus cristatus, assembly GCF_964204655.1. Taxonomy (NCBI): domain Eukaryota; kingdom Metazoa; phylum Chordata; class Amphibia; order Caudata; family Salamandridae; genus Triturus; species Triturus cristatus. Next base: position 1,163,842,831 of record NC_140579.1, read on the forward strand.
CTGGCTCTATAACGACTCTGCTGACCTGGTTCTCTGCCTTTAGAGCAGCTCTTCTGACCTGGTTTCTATGGCTCTAAAGCAGCTCTGCTGACCTGTTTCTCTGACTCTAAAGCAACTCTGCTGACCTGGTTCTCTCCCTCTAAAGCAGCTCTGCTGACCTGGTTCTCTGGCTCTAAAGCAGCTCTGCTGACCTGGTTCTCCCCCTCTAGAGCAGCTCTCCTGACCTTGTTCTCTCCCTCTAAAGCAGCTCTGCTGACCTGGTTCTCTGGCTCTACGCCAGCTTTGCTGACCTTGTTCTCTGCCTCTAGAGCAGCTCTGCTGACCTGGTTCTTAGGCTCTAGAGCAGCTGTGCTGACCTGGTTTCTATGGCTCTACAGCAGCTCTGCTGACCTGGTTCTCTGACTCTAGAGCAGCTCTGTTGACCTGGGTCTTAGGCTCTAGAGCAGCTCTGCTGACCTGGTTCTCTGGTTCTAAAGCAGGTCTGCTGACCTGGTTCACTGGCTCTAAAGCAGCTCTGCTGACCTGGTTCTATGGCTCTAAAGCAGCTCTGCTAAACTGGTTCTCTGGCTTTGAAGAATCTCTGCTGACCGGGTTCTCTAGCTCTACGGCAGCTTTGCTGACCTTGTTCTCTGCCTCTAGAGCAGCTCTGCTGACCTGGTTCTTAGGCTCTAGAGCAGCTGCATTGACCTGGTTTCTATGGCTCTACAGCAGCTCTGCTGACCTGGTTCTCTGACTCTAGAGCAGCTCTGTTGACCTGGGTCTTAGGCTCTAGAGCAGCTCTGCTGACCTGGTTCTCTGGCTCTAAAGCAGCTCTGCTGACCTGGTTCTATGGCTCTAAAGCAGCTCTGCTGACCTGGTTCTCTGGCTTTGAAGAATCTCTGCAGACCGGGTTCTCTGGCTCTAGAGCAGCTCTGCTGACCTGGTTCTCTCCCTCGAAAGCAGCTCTGCTGACCTGGTTCTTTCGCTCTAAAGCAGCTCTGCTGATCTGGTTCTCTGGCTCTACAATGGCTCTGCTGACCTGGTTCTGTTGCTCCAAAGCAGCTCTGCTGACCTGGTTCTCTGGCTCTAGAGCAGTTCTGCTAACCTGGTTCTCTGGCTCTAAAGCAGATCTGCTGGCTTGGTTCACTGGCTCTAAAGCAGCTCTGCTGACCTGGTTCTCTGCCCGTAGAGCAGCTCTGCTGTCCTGGTTCTTAGGCTCTAGAGCAGCTTTGCTGACCTGGTTCGCTGGCTCTACAACGGCTCCGCTGACCTGGTTCTCTGGCTCTAAAGCAGCTCTGCTGACCTGGTGGTTTTCTGGCTCTAAAACAGCTCTGCTGACCTGTTTCTGTGGCTCTAAAGACACTCTCCTGACCTAGTTCTCTGGCTATACAGTAGCGCTGCTGACCTGGTTCTCTGGCTCTACAGCAGTTCTGATGACCTGGTTCTCTGGCTCTAAAGAGGCTCTGCTGACCTGGTTCTATGGCTCTAAAGCAGCTCTGCTGATCTGGTTCTCTGGCTTTGAAGAATCTCTGCTGACTGGGTTCTCTGGCTCTAAATCAGCTCTGCTGACCTGGTTCTTTGGCTCCAAAGCAGCTCTGCTGACCTGGTTGATCTGGCTCTAAAGCAGCTCTGCTGACCTGGTTCTCTGGCTCTAAAGCAGCTCTGGGGACCTGGTTCTATGGCTCTAAAGCAGCTCTGCTGACCTGGTTCTCTGGCTTTGAAGAATCTCTGCTGACCGGGTTCTCTGGCTCTAAATCAGCTCTGCTGACCTGGTTCTTTGGCTCTAAAGCAGCTCTGCTGATCAGGTTTCTCTGGCTCTAAAGCAGCTCTGCTAACCTGGTTCTCTGGCTCTAAAGCAGATCTGCTGGCATGGTTCACTGGCTCTAAAGCAGCTCTGCTGACCTGGTTCTCTGCTTGTAGAGCAGCTCTGCTGTCCTGGTTCTGAGGCTCTAGAGCAGCTCTGCTGACCTGGTTCTCTGGCTCTACAACGGCTCTGCTGACCTGGTTCTCTGGCTCTAAAGCAGCTCTGCTGACCTGGTAGTTTTCTAGCTCTAAAACAGCTCTGCTGACCTAGCTCTGTGGCTCTAAAGATGCTCTCCTGACCTAGTTCTCTGGCTCTACAGCAGCTCTGCTGACCTGGTTCTCTGGCTCTACAGCAGTTCCTCATGACCTGCTTGTCTGGCTCTAAAAAGGCTCTGCTGACCTGGTTCTCTTGCTCTAGAGCAGCTCTGCTGACCTGGTTCTATGGCTCTAAAGAATATCCTCTGAACTGGTTCTCTGGCTCTACAGCAGCTCTGCTGAACTGGTTCTCTGCCTCTAGAGCAGCTCTGCTGACCTGGTTCTTAGGCTCGAAAGCAGCTCTGCTGACCTTGTTCTCTGGCTCTAAAGCAGCTCTGCTGACCTGGTTCTCAAGCAGTTCTGCTGACCAGGTTCTCTGGCTCTAAAGTGGCTCTGCTTACCTGGTTCTCTGACTCTAAAGCAGCTCTGCTGACCTGGTTCTTAGGCTTTAGAGCAGCTCTGCTGACCTGGTTTCTATGGCTCTACAGCAGCTCTGCTGACCTGGTTCTCTGGCTCTAGAGCCGCTCTGTTGACCTGGGTCTTAGGCTCTAGAGCAGCTCTGCTGACCTGGTTGTATGGCTGTGAGTCAGCTCTGCTGACCTGGTTCTCTGGCTCTAAAGCAGCTCTGCTGACCTGGTTCTATGGCTCTAAAGCAGCTCTGCTGACCTGGTTCTATGGCTCTAAAGCTGCTCTGCAGACCTGGTTCTGTGGCTTTGAAACAGCTCTGCTGACATGGTTCTCTGGCTCTAGAGCAGGTCAGCTGACTTGGTTCTCTCCCTCTAAAGTAGCTCTGCTGACCTAGTTCTCTCTGGCGCTAAAGCAGCTCTGCTGACCTGGTTTTCTCCCTCTAAAGCAGCTCTGCTGACCTGGTTCTCTGGCTCTACGGCAGCTCTGCTGACCTGGTTCTCTGCCTCTAGAGCAGCTCTTCTGACCTGGTTCTTAGGCTCTAGAGCAGCTCTGCTGACCTGGTGTCTATGGCTCTACAGCAGCTCTGCTGACCTGGTTCTCTGACTCTAGAGCAGCTTTGTTGACCTTGGTCTTAGGCTCTAGAGCAGCTCTGCTGACCTTGTTCTCTGGCTCTAAAGCAGCTCTGCTGACCTGGTTCTCTGGCTCTAAAGCAGCTCTGCTGACCTGGTTCTATGGCTCTTAAGCAGCTCTGCTGACCTGGTTCTCTGGCTTTGAAGCTGCTCTGCTGGCCTGGTTCTCTGGCTCTAGAGCAGCTCTGCTGACCTGGTTCTCTCCCTCTAAAGCAGCTCTGCTGACCTGGTTCTCTTACTCTAAAGCAGCTCTGCTGACTTGCTTTCTCTGGCTCTAAAGCAGCTCTGCAGACCTAGTTTCTCTGGCTCTAGAGCACTTCTGCTGACCTGTTTCTCTGGCTCTAAAGCAGATCTTCTGACCTGGTTCCATGGCTCTAAAGCAGCTCTGCTGACCTGGTTCTCTGGCTCTACAATGGCTCTGCTGACCTGGTTCTGTTGCTCTAAAGCAGCTCTGCTGACCTGGTTCTCTGGCTCTAGAGCAGCGCTGCTAACCTGGTTCTCTGGCTCTAAAGCAGATCTTCTGGCCTGGTTCTCTGGCTCAAAAGCAGCTCTGCTGACCTGGTTCTCTGGCTCTAGAGCAGCTCTGCTGTCCTTAATCTTAGGCTCTAGAGCAGCTCTGCTGACCTGGTTCTCTGGCTCTACAACGGCTCTGCTGACCTGGTTCTCTGGCTCTAAAGCAGCTCTGCTGACCTTATGTTCCTCTGGCTCTAAAACAGCTCTGCTGACCTGGTTCTGTGGCTCTAAAGATGCTCTGCTGACCTAGTTCTCTGGCTTTACAGCAGCTCTGCTGAATTGGTTCTCTGGCTCTGAAGCAGCTCTGCTGACCTGATGTTTCTCTAGCTCTAAAACATTGCTCTGCTGACCTGGTTGTGTGGCTCTAAAGAAGCTCTGTTGACCTAGTTCTCTGGCTCTACAGCAGCTCTGATTACCTGGTTGTCTGGCTCTAAAGAGGCTCTGCTGACCTGGTTCTCTGGCTCTAGAGCAGCTCTGGTGACCTGGTTCTATGGCTGTAAAGAATCTCCTCTGACCTGGTTCTCTGGCTCTACAGCAGCTCTGCTGAACTGGTTCTCTGCCTCTAGAGCAGCTCTGCTGACCTGGTTCTTAGGCTCGAGAGCAGCTCTGCTGACCTGGTTCTCTGGCTCTAAAGCAGCTCTGCTGACCTGGTTCTCAAGCATTCTGCTGACCTGGTTCTCTGGCTCTAAAGCGGCTCTGCTTACCTGGTTCTCTGACTCTAAAGCAGCTCTGCTGACTTGGTTCTATGGCTGTAAAGCGTCTCTGCTGACATGGTTCTCTGGCTCTAAAGCAGCTCTGCTGACCTTGTTCTCTGGCTGTAGAGCAGCCCTGCTGGCCTGGTTCTTACGCTTTAGAGCAGCTCTGCTGACCTGTTTCTCTGACTCTAAAGCAACTCTGCTGACCTGATTCTCTCCCTCTAAAGCAGCTCTGCTGACCTGGTTCTCTGGCTCTAAAGCAGCTCTGCTGACCTGGTTCTCTGGCTCTACGGCAGCTCTGCTGACCTTGTTCTCTCCCTCTAAAGCAGCTCTGTTGACCTGGTTCTCTGGCTCTAAAGCAGCTCTGCTGACCTGGTTCTTAGGCTCTAGAGCAGCTGTGCTGACCTGGTTCTCTCCCTCTAAAGCAGCTCTGCTGACCTGGTTCTCTAGCTCTACGGCAGCTCTGCTGACCTTGTTCTCTGCCTCTAGAGCAGCTCTGCTGACCTGGTTCTTAGGCTCTAGAGCTGCTGTGCTGACCTGGTTTCTATGGCTCTACAGCAGCTCTGCTGACCTGGTTCTCTGACTCTAGAGCAGCTCTGTTGACCTGGGTCTTAGGCTCTAGAGCAGCTCTGCTGACCTGGTTCTCTGGCTCTAAAGTAACTCTGCTGACCTGGTTCTCTGGCTTTGAAGAATCTCTGCTGACCGGGTTCTCTGGCTCTAGAGCAGCTCTGCTGACCTGGTGCTCTCCCTCTAAAGCAGCTCTGCTGACCTGGTTCTTTCGCTCTAAAGCAGCTCTGCTGACCTGGTTCTCTGGCTCTACAATGGCTCTGCTGACCTGGTTCTGTTGCTCTAAAGCAGCTCTGCTGACCTGGTTCTCTGGCTCTAGAGCAGCTCTGCTAACCTGCTTCTCTGGCTCTAAAGCAGATCTGCTGGCATGGTTCACTGGCTCTAAAGCAGCTCTGCTGACCTGGTTCTCTGCCTGTAGAGCAGCTCTGCTGTCCTGGTTCTTAGGCTCTAGAGCAGCTTTGCTGACCTGGTTCTCTGGCTCTACAACGGCTCTGCTGACCTGGTTCTCTGGCTCTAAAGCAGCTCTGCTGACCTGGTGGTACTCTGGCTCTAAAACAGCTCTGCTGACCTGGTTCTGTGGCTCTAAAGACGCTCTCCTGACCTAGTTCTCTGGCTCTACAGTAGCTCCGCTGACCTGGTTCTCTGGCTCTACAGCAGTTCTGATGACCTGAATCTCTGGCTCTAAAGAGGCTCTGCTGACCTGGTTCTCTGGCTCTAGAGCAGCTCTGCTGACCTGCTTCTATGGCTGTAAAGAATCTCCTCTGAACTGGTTCTCTGGCTCTACAGCAGCTCTGCTGATCTGGTTCTCTGTCTCTAGAGCAGCTCTGCTGACCTGGATCTTAGGCTCGAGAGCAGCTCTACTGACCTTGTTCTCTGGCTCTAAAGCAGCTCTGCTGACCTGGTTCTCAAGCAGTTCTGCTGACCTGGTTCTCTGGCTCTAAAGCGGCTCTGCTTACCTGGTTCTCTGACTCTAAAGCAGCTCTGCTGACCTGGTTCTTAGGCTTTAGAGCAGCTCTGCTGACCTGGTTTCTATGGCTCTACAGCAGCTCTGCCGACCTGGTTCTATGACTCTAGAGCCGCTCTGTTGACCTGGGTCTTCGGCTCTAGAGCAGCTCTGCTGACCTGGTTGTATGGCTGTGAGGCAGCTCTGCTGACCTGGTTCTCTGGCTCTAAAGCAGCTCTGCTGACCTGGTTCTATGGCTCTAAAGCAGCTCTGCTGACCTGGTTCTATGGCTCTAAAGCTGCTCAGCTGACCTGGTTCTGTGGCTTTGAAACAGCTCTCCTGCCCTGGTTCTCTGGCTCTAGAGCAGGTCAGCTGAGCTGGTTCTCTCCCTCTAAAGTAGCTCTGCTGACCTGGTGTCTCTGGCGCTAAAGCAGCTCTGCTGACCTGGTTCTCTCCCTCTAAAGCAGCTCTGCTGAACTGGTTCTCTGGCTCTACGGCAGCTCTGCTGACCTGGTTCTCTCCCATTAAAGCAGCTCTGCTGACCTGGTTCTATCCCTCTAAAGCAGCTCTGCTGACCTGGTTCTCTGGCTCTATGGCAGCTCTGCTGACCTGGTTCTCTGCCTCTAGAGCAGCTCTTCTGACCTGGTTCTTAGGCTCTAGAGCAGCTCTGCTGACCTGGTGTCTATGGCTCTACAACAGCTCTGCTGACCTGGTTCTCTGACTCTAGAGCAGCTCTGTTGACCTGGGTCTTAGGCTCTAGAGCAGCTCTGCTGACCTGGTTCTCTGGCTCTAAAGCAGCTCTGCTGACCTGGTTCTCTGGCTCTAACGCAGCTCTGCTGACCTGGTTCTATGGCTCTAAAGCAGCTCTGCTGACCTGGTTCTCTGGCTTTGAAGCTGCTCTGCTGACCTGGTTCTCTGGCTCTAGAGCAGCTCTGCTGACCTGGTTCTCTCCCTCTAAAGCAGCTCTGCTGACCTGGTTCTCTGGTTCTAGAGCAGCTCTGCTGACTTGGTTTCTCTGGCTCTAAAGCAGCCCTGCAGACCTGGTTCTATGGCTCTAAAGCAGCTCTGCTGACTTGGTTTCTCTGGCTCTAAAGCAGCCCTGCAGACCCTGGTTCTCTGCCTCTAGAGCAGCTCTGCTGACCTGGTTCTCAGGCTCGAGAGCAGCTCTGCTGACCTGGTTCTCAAGCAGTTCTGCTGACCTCGTTCTCTGGCTCTAAAGCGGCTCTGCTTACCTGGTTCTCTGACTCTAAAGCAGCTCTGCTGGCCTGGTTCTATGGCTGTAAAGCGGCTCTGCTAACATGGTTCTCTGGCTCTAAAGCAGCTCTGCTGACCTTGTTCTCTGGCTGTAGAGCAGCCCTGCTGGCCTGGTTCTTAGGCTCTAGAGCAGCTCTGCTGACTTGGTTCTCTGGCTCTATAACGACTCTGCTGACCTGGTTCTCTGCCTTTAGAGCAGCTCTTCTGACCTGGTTTCTATGGCTCTAAAGCAGCTCTGCTGACCTGTTTCTCTGACTCTAAAGCAACTCTGCTGACCTGGTTCTCTCCCTCTAAAGCAGCTCTGCTGACCTGGTTCTCTGGCTCTAAAGCAGCTCTGCTGACCTGGTTCTCCCCCTCTAGAGCAGCTCTCCTGACCTTGTTCTCTCCCTCTAAAGCAGCTCTGCTGACCTGGTTCTCTGGCTCTACGCCAGCTCTGCTGACCTTGTTCTCTGCCTCTAGAGCAGCTCTGCTGACCTGGTTCTTAGGCTGTAGAGCAGCTGTGCTGACCTGGTTTCTATGGCTCTACAGCAGCTCTGCTGACCTGGTTCTCTGACTCTAGAGCAGCTCTGTTGACCTGGTTCTCTGACTCTAGAGCAGCTCTGCTGACCTGGTTCTCTGCCTCTAGAGCAGCTCTGCTGACCTGGTTCTCTGCCTCTAGAGCAGCTCTTCTGTCCTGGTTCTTAGGCTCTAGAGCAGCTCTGCTGACCTGGTGTCTATGGCTCTACAGCAGCTCTGCTGACCTGGTTCTCGGACTCTAGAGCAGCTTTGTTGACCTTGGTCTTAGGCTCTAGAGCAGCTCTGCTGACCTTGTTCTCTGGCTCTAAAGCAGCTCTGCTGACCTGGTTCTCTGGCTCTAAAGCAGCTCTGCTGACCTGGTTCTATGGCTCTTAAGCAGCTCTGCTGACCTGGTTCTCTGGCTTTGAAGCTGCTCTGCTGACCTGGTTCTCTGGCTCTAGAGCAGCTCTGCTGACCTGGTTCTCTCCCTCTAAAGCAGCTCTGCTGACCTGGTTCTCTTACTCTAAAGCAGCTCTGCTGACTTGCTTTCTCTGGCTCTAAAGCAGCTCTGCAGACCTAGTTTCTCTGGCTCTAGAGCAGTTCTGCTGACCTGTTTCTCTGGCTCTAAAGCAGATCTTCTGACCTGGTTCCATGGCTCTAAAGCAGCTCTGCTGACCTGGTTCTCTGGCTCTACAATGGCTCTGCTGACCTGGTTCTGTTGCTCTAAAGCAGCTCTGCTGACCTGGTTCTCTGGCTCTAGAGCAGCTCTGCTGTCCTGAATCTTAGGCTCTAGAGCAGCTCTGCTGACCTGGTTCTCTGGCTCTACAACGGCTCTGCTGACCTGGTTCTCTGGCTCTAAATCAGCTCTGCTGACCTTATGTTCCTCTGGCTCTAAAACAGCTCTGCTGACCTGGTTCTGTGGCTCTAAAGAAGCTCTGCTGACCTAGTTCTCTGGCTTTACAGCAGCTCTGCTGAATTGGTTCTCCGGCTCTGAAGCAGCTCTGCTGACCTGATGTTTCTCTAGCTCTAAAACATTGCTCTGCTGACCTGGTTCTGTGGCTCTAAAGAAGCTCTGTTGACCTAGTTCTCTGGCTCTACAGCAGCTCTGATGACCTGGTTGTCTGGCTCTAAAGAGGCTCTGCTGACCTGGTTCTCTGGCTCTAGAGCAGCTCTGTTGACCTGGTTCTATGGCTGTAAAGAATCTCCTCTGACCTGGTTCTCTGGCTCTACAGCAGCTCTGCTGAACTGGTTCTCTGCCTCTAGAGCAGCTCTGCTGACCTGGTTCTTAGGCTCGAGAGCAGCTCTGCTGACCTGGTTCTCTGGCTCTAAAGCAGCTCTGCTGACCTGGTTCTCAAGCATTCTGCTGACCTGGTTCTCTGGCTCTAAAGCGGCTCTGCTTACCTGGTTCTCTGACTCTAAAGCAGCTCTGCTGACTTGGTTCTATGGCTGTAAAGCGGCTCTGCTGACATGGTTCTCTGGCTCTAAAGCAGCTCTGCTGACCTTGTTCTCTGGCTGTAGAGCAGCCCTGCTGGCCTGGTTCTTACGCTTTAGAGCAGCTCTGCTGACTTGGTTCTCTAACTCTATAACAACTCTGCTGACCTGGTTCTCTGCCTTTAGAGCAGCTCTGCTGACCTGGTTTCTATGGCTCTAAAGCAGCTCTGCTGACCTGTTTCTCTGACTCTAAAGCAACTCTGCTGACCTGATTCTCTCCCTCTAAAGCAGCTCTGCTGACCTGGTTCTCTAACTCTATAACAACTCTGCTGACCTGGTTCTCTGCCTTTAGAGCAGCTCTGCTGACCTGGTTTCTATGGCTCTAAAGCAGCTCTGCTGACCTGTTTCTCTGACTCTAAAGCAACTCTGCTGACCTGATTCTCTCCCTCTAAAGCAGCTCTGCTGACCTGGTTCTCTGGCTCTAAAGCAGCTCTGCTGACCTGGTTCTCTGGCTCTACGGCAGCTCTGCTGACCTTGTTCTCTCCCTCTAAAGCAGCTCTATTGACCTGGTTCTCTGGCTCTAAAGCAGCTCTGCTGACCTGGTTCTTAGGCTCTAGAGCAGCTGTGCTGACCTGGTTCTCTCCCTCTAACGCAGCTCTGCTGACCTGGTTCTCTAGCTCTACGGCAGCTCTGCTGACCTTGTTCTCTGCCTCTAGAGCAGCTCTGCTGACCTGGTTCTTAGGCTCTAGAGCTGCTGTGCTGACCTGGTTTCTATGGCTCTACAGCAGCTCTGCTGACCTGGTTCTCTGACTCTAGAGCAGCTCTGTTGACCTGGGTCTTAGGCTCTAGAGCAGCTCTGCTGACCTGGTTCTCTGGCTCTAAAGCAGCTCTGCTGACCTGGTTCTCTGGCTTTGAAGAATCTCTGCTGACCGGGTTCTCTGGCTCTAGAGCAGCTCTGCTGACCTGGTGCTCTCCCTCTAAAGCAGCTCTGCTGACCTAGTTCTTTCGCTCTAAAGCAGCTCTGCTGACCTGGTTCTCTGGCTCTACAATGGCTCTGCTGACCTGGTTCTGTTGCTCTAAAGCAGCTCTGCTGACCTGGTTCTCTGGCTCTAGAGCAGCTCTGCTAACCTGCTTCTCTGGCTCTAAAGCAGATCTGCTGGCATGGTTCACTGGCTCTAAAGCAGCTCTGCTGACCTGGTTCTCTGCCTGTAGAGCAGCTCTGCTGTCCTGGTTCTTAGGCTCTAGAGCAGCTTTGCTGACCTGGTTCTCTGGCTCTACAACGGCTCTGCTGACCTGGTTCTCTGGCTCTAAAGCAGCTCTGCTGACCTGGTGGTACTCTGGCTCTAAAACAGCTCTGCTGACCTGGTTCTGTGGCTCTAAAGACGCTCTCCTGACCTAGTTCTCTGGCTCTACAGTAGCTCCGCTGACCTGGTTCTCTGGCTCTACAGCAGTTCTGATGACCTGGTTCTCTGGCTCTAAAGAGGCTCTGCTGACCTGGTTCTCTGGCTCTAGAGCAGCTCTGCTGACCTGCTTCTATGGCTGTAAAGAATCTCCTCTGAACTGGTTCTCTGGCTCTACAGCAGCTCTGCTGATCTGGTTCTCTGTCTCTAGAGCAGCTCTGCTGACCTGGATCTTAGGCTCGAGAGCAGCTCTACTGACCTTGTTCTCTGGCTCTAAAGCAGCTCTGCTGACCTGGTTCTCAAGCAGTTCTGCTGACCTGGTTCTCTGGCTCTAAAGCGGCTCTGCTTACCTGGTTCTCTGACTCTAAAGCAGCTCTGCTGACCTGGTTCTTAGGCTTTAGAGCAGCTCTGCTGACCTGGTTTCTATGGCTCTACAGCAGCTCTGCCGACCTGGTTCTATGACTCTAGAGCCGCTCTGTTGACCTGGGTCTTAGGCTCTAGAGCAGCTCTGCTGACCTGGTTGTATGGCTGTGAGGCAGCTCTGCTGACCTGGTTCTCTGGCTCTAAAGCAGCTCTGCTGACCTGGTTCTATGGCTCTAAAGCAGCTCTGCTGACCTGGTTCTATGGCTCTAAAGCTGCTCAGCTGACCTGGGTCTGTGGCTTTGAAACAGCTCTGCTGCCCTGGTTCTCTGGCTCTAGAGCAGGTCAGCTGAGCTGGTTCTCTCCCTCTAAATTAGCTCTGCTGACCTGGTGTCTCTGGCGCTAAAGCAGCTCTGCTGACCTGGTTCTCTCCCTCTAAAGCAGCTCTGCTGACCTGGTTCTCTCCCATTAAAGCAGCTCTGCTGACCTGGTTCTATCCCTCTAAAGCAGCTCTGCTGACCTGGTTCTCTGGCTCTACGGCAGCTCTGCTGACCTGGTTCTCTGCCTCTAGAGCAGCTCTTCTGACCTGGTTCTTAGGCTCTAGAGCAGCTCTGCTGACCTGGTGTCTATGGCTCTACAACAGCTCTGCTGACCTGGTTCTCTGACTCTAGAGCAGCTCTGTTGACCTGGGTCTTAGGCTCTAGAGCAGCTCTGCTGACCTGGTTCTCTGGCTCTAAAGCAGCTCTGCTGACCTGGTTCTCTGGCTCTAACGCAGCTCTGCTGACCTGGTTCTATGGCTCTAAAGCAGCTCTGCTGACCTGGTTCTCTGGCTTTGAAGCTGCTCTGCTGACCTGGTTCTCTGGCTCTAGAGCAGCTCTGCTGACCTGGTTCTCTCCCTCTAAAGCAGCTCTGCTGACCTGGTTCTCTGGTTCTAGAGCAGCTCTGCTGACTTGGTTTCTCTGGCTCTAAAGCAGCCCTGCAGACCTGGTTCTATGGCTCTAAAGCAGCTCTGCTGACTTGGTTTCTCTGGCTCTAAAGCAGCCCTGCATACCTAGTTTCTTTGGCTCAAAAGCAGCTCTGCAGTCCTGGTTCTCTGCCTCTAGAGCAGCTCTGCTGACCTGGTTCTCAGGCTCGAGAGCAGCTCTGCTGACCTGGTTCTCAAGCAGTTCTGCTGACCTGGTTCTCTGGCTCTAAAGCGGCTCTGCTTACCTGGTTCTCTGACTCTAAAGCAGCTCTGCTGACCTGGTTCTATGGCTCTAGAGCAGCTCTGCTGACTTGGTTCTCTGGCTCTATAACGACTCTGCTGACCTGGTTCTCTGCCTTTAGAGCAGCTCTTCTGACCTGGTTTCTATGGCTCTAAAGCAGCTCTGCTGACCTGTTTCTCTGACTCTAAAGCAACTCTGCTGACCTGGTTCTCTCCCTCTAAAGCAGCTCTGCTGACCTGGTTCTCTGGCTCTAAAGCAGCTCTGCTGACCTGGTTCTCCCCCTCTAGAGCAGCTCTCCTGACCTTGTTCTCTCCCTCTAAAGCAGCTCTGCTGACCTGGTTCTCTGGCTCTACGCCAGCTTTGCTGACCTTGTTCTCTGCCTCTAGAGCAGCTCTGCTGACCTGGTTCTTAGGCTCTAGAGCAGCTGTGCTGACCTGGTTTCTATGGCTCTACAGCAGCTCTGCTGACCTGGTTCTCTGACTCTAGAGCAGCTCTGTTGACCTGGGTCTTAGGCTCTAGAGCAGCTCTGCTGACCTGGTTCTCTGGTTCTAAAGCAGGTCTGCTGACCTGGTTCACTGGCTCTAAAGCAGCTCTGCTGACCTGGTTCTATGGCTCTAAAGCAGCTCTGCTAAACTGGTTCTCTGGCTTTGAAGAATCTCTGCTGACCGGGTTCTCTGGCTCTAAATCAGCTCTGCTGACCTGGTTCTTTGGGTCTAAAGCTGCTCTGCTGACCTGGTTTCTCTGGCTCTAAAGCAGCTCTGCTGACCTGGTTCTTTGGGTCTAAAGCAGCTCTGCTGACCTGGTTTCTCTGGCTCTACAATGGCTCTGCTGACCTGGTTCTGTTGCTCTAAAGCAGCTCTGCTGACCTGGTTCTCTGGCTCTACAATGGCTCTGCTAACCTGGTTCTGTTGCTCTAAAGCAGCTCTGCTGACTTGGTTCTCTGGCTCTAGAGCAGCTCTGCTAACCTGGTTCTCTGGCTCTAAAGCAGATCTGCTGGCATGGTTCACTGGCTCTAAAGCAGCTCTGCTGACCTGGTTCTCTGCCTGTAGAGCAGCTCTGCTGTCCTGGTTCTTAGGCTCTAGAGCAGCTCTGCTGACCTGGTTCTCTGGCTCTACAACGGCTCCGCTGACCTGGTTCTCTGGCTCTAAAGCAGCTCTGCTGACCTGGAAGTTCTCTAGCTCTAAAACAGCTCTGCTGTCCTGGTTCTGTGGCTCTAAAGACGCTCTCCTGACCTAGTTCTTTGGCTCTACACCAGCTCTGCTGACCTGGTTCTCTGGCTCTACAGCAGTTCTGATGACCTGGTTCTCTGGCTCTAAAGAGGCTCTGCTGACCTGGTTCTCTGGCTCTAGAGCAGCTCTGCTGACCTGGTTCTATGGCTGTAAAGAATCTCCTCTGAACTGGTTCTCTGGCTCTACAGCAGCTCTGCTGAACTGGTTCTCTGCCTCTAGAGCAGCTCTGCTGACCTGGTTCTTAGGCTCGAGAGCAGCTCTGCTGACCTTGTTCTCTGGCTCTAAAGCAGCTCTGCTGACCTGGTTCTCAAGCAGTTCTGCTGACCTGGTTCTCTGGCTCTAAAGCGGCTCTGCTTACCTGGTTCTCTGACTCTAAAGCAGCTCTGCTGACCTGGTTCTTAGGCTTTAGAACAGCTCTGCTGACCTGGTTTCTATGGCTCTACAGCAGCTCTGCTGACCTGGTTCTTTGGCTCTAGAGCCGCTCTGTTGACCTGGGTCTTAGGCTCTAGAGCAGCTCTGCTGACCTGGTTGTATGACTGTGAGTCAGCTCTGCTGACCTGGTTCTCTCGCTCTAAAGCAGCTCTGCTGACCTGGTTCTATGGCTCTAAAGCAGCTCTGCTGACCTGGTTCTATGGCTCTAAAGCTGCTCTGCAGACCTGGTTCTGTGGCTTTGAAACAGCTCTGCTGACCTGGTTCTCTGGCTCTAGAGCAGGTCAGCTGACCTGGTTCTCTCCCTCTAAAGTAGCTCTGCTGACCTGGTTCTCTCTAGCGCTAAAGCAGCTCTGCTGACCTGGTTCTCTCCCTTTAAAGCAGCTCTGCTGACCTGGTTCTCTGGCTCTAAAGCAGATTTGCTGACCTGGTTCTCTCCCTCTAAAGCAGCTCTGCTGACCTGGTTCTCTGGCTCTACGGCAGCTCTGTTGACCTGGTTCTCTGCCTCTAGAGCAGCTCTTCTGACCTGGTTCTTAGGCTCTAGAGCTGCTCTGCTGACCTGGTGTCCATGGCTCTACTGCAGCTCTGCTGACCTGGTTCTCTGACTCTAGAGCAGCTCTGTTGACCTGGGTCTTAGGCTCTAGAACAGCTCTGCTGACCTGGTTCTCTGGCTCTAGAGCAGCTCTGCTGACCTGTTTCTCTGGCTCTAAAGCAGCTCTTCTGACCTGGTTATATGGCTCTAAAGCAGCTCTGCTGACCTGGTTCTCTGGCTCTACAATGGCTCTGCTGACCTGGTTCTGTTGCTCTAAAGCAGCTCTGCAGACCCGGTTCTCTGCCTCCAGGGCCGATCTGCTAACCTGGTTTTCTGGCTCTAAAGCAGATCTTATGGCCTGGTTCTCTGGCTCTAAAGCAGATCTGTTGACCTGGTTCTCTGTCTCTAGAGCAGCTCTGCTGTCCTGGATCTTAGGCTCTAAAGCAGCTCTGCTGACCTGGTTCTCTGGCTCTACAACGGCTCTGCTGACCTGGTTCTCTGGCTCTAAAGCAGCTCTGCTGACCTGGTTTCTCTGGCTCTACAGCAGCTCTGCTGACCTGGTTCTCTGGCTCCAAAGCAGCTCTGCTGAACTGGTTCTCTGTCACTAGAGCAGCTCTGATGACCTCGTTCTCAGGCTCTAGAGCAGCTCTGCTGACCTGGTTGTCTGGCTCTAGAGCAGCTCTGTTGACCTGGTTCTCTGGCTCTAAAGCAGCTCTGCTGACCTGGATCTCTGGCTCTAAAGCAGCTCTGCTGACTTGGTTCTCTCTGTCTAAAGCAGCAATGCTGACCTGGTTTCTCTGGCTCTACAGCAGCTCTGCTGTCCTGGTTCTCTGCCTCAAGAACAGTTCTGCTGACCTGGTTCTTAGGCTCTATAGCAGCTCTGCTGACATGGTTCTCTGGCTCTAGAGCAGCTCTGCTGACCTGGTTCTCTAGCTCTAGAGCAGCTCTTCTGATGTGGTTCTCTGGCTGTAGAGGAGCCCTGCCGGCCTGGTTCTTAGGTTCTAGAGCAGCTCTGCTGACCTGGTTCTCTGGCTCTACAACGACTCTGCTGACCTGGTTCTCTGGCTCTAGAGCAGCTCTGCTGACCTGGTTCAATGGCTCAAAAGCAGCTCTGCTGACCTGGTTCTCTGACTCTAAAAGCAACTCTGCTGACCTGGTTCTCTCACTCAAAAGCAGCTCTGCTGACATGGTTCTCTGGCTCTAAAGCAGCTCTGCTGACCTGGTTCTCTCCCTCTGAAGCAGCTCTGCTGACCTGGTTCTCTGGCTCTACGGCAGCTCTGCTTACATGGTTCTCTGTCTCTAAAGCAGATCTTCTGGCCTGGTTCTCTGTGTTCAAAAGCAGCTCTGTTGACCTGGTTCTCTGGCTCTAGAGCAGCTCTGCTGTCCTCAATCTTAGGCTCTAGAGCAGCTCTGCTGACCTGGTTCTCTGGCTCTACAACGGCTCTGCTGACCTGGTTCTCTGGCTCTAAAGCAGCTCTGCTGACCTGGTTCTCTGGCTCTACAATGGCTCTGCTGACCTGGTTCTGTTGCTCTAAAGCAGCTCTGCAGACCTGGTTCTCTGGCTCTAGAACAGCTCTGCTAACCTGGTTCTCTGGCTCTAAAGCAGATCTGCTGGCCTGGTTCACTGGCTCTAAAGCAGCTCTGCTGACCTGGTTCTCTGGCTGTAGACCAGCTCTGCTGTCCTGGTTCTTAGGCTCTAGAGCAGCTCTGCTGACCTGGTTCTCTGGCTCTACAACGGCTCTGCTGACCTGGTTCTCTGGCTCTAAAGCAGCTCTGCTGACCTGGTGGTTCTCTGGCTCTAAAACAGCTCTGCTGACCTGGTTCTGTGGCTCTAAAGGAGCTCTGCTGACCTAGTTCTCTGGCTCTACAGCAGCTCTGCTGACCTGGTTCTCTGGCTCTACAGCAGTTCTGATGACCTGGTTCTCTGGCTCTAAAGAGGCTTTGCTGACCTGGTTCTCTGGCTCTAGAGCAGCTTTGCTGACCTGGTTCTATGGCTGTAAAGAATCTCCTCTGACCTGGTTCTCTGGCTCTACAGCAGCTCTGCTGGACTGGTTCTCTGCCTCTAGAGCAGCTCTGCTGACCTGGATCTTAGGCTCGAGAGCAGATCTGCTGACCTGGTTTTCTGGCTCTAAAGCAGCTCTGCTTACCTGGTTCTCTGACACTAAAGCAACTCTGCTGACCTGGTTCTTAGGCTTTAGAGCAGCTCTGCTGACCAGGTTTCTCTGGCTCTACAGCAGCTCTGCTGACCTGGTTCTCTGGCTCTAGAGCAGCTCTGTTGACCTGGCTCTTAGGCTCTAGAGCAGCTCTGCTGACCTGGTTGTATGGCTGTGAGGCGGCTCTGCTGACCTGGTTCTCTGGCTCTAAACCAGCTCTGCTGACCTGGTTCTATGGCTCTAAAGCTGCTCTGCTGACCTGGTTCTGTGGCTTTGAAACAGCTCTGTTGACCTGGTTCTCTGGCTCTAGAGCAGGTCAGCTGACCTGGTTCTCTCCCTCTAAAGTAGCTCTGCTGACCTGGTTCTCTGGCACTAAAGCTGCTCTGCTGACCTGGTTCTGTTGCTCTAAAGCAGCTCCGCTGACCTGGTTCTCTGGCTCTAGAGCAGCTCTGCTGACCTGGTTCTGTGGCTTTGAAACAGCTCTGTTGACCTGGTTCTCTGGCTCTAGAGCAGGTCAGCTGACCTGGTTCTGTGGCTTTGAAACAGCTCTGTTGACCTGGTTCTCTGGCTCTAGAGCAGATCAGCTGACCTGGTTCTCTCCCTCTAAAGTAGCTCTGCTGACCTGGTTCTCTGGCACTAAAGCTGCTCTGCTGACCTGGTTCTGTTGCTCTAAAGCAGCTTTGCTGACCTGGTTCTCTGGCTCTAAAGAGGCTCTGCTGACCTGGTTCTCTGGCTTTGAAAAATATCTGCTAACCGGGTTCTCTGGCTCTAGAGCAGCTCTGCTGACCTGGTTCTCTCACTCTAAAGCAGCTCTGCTGACCTGGTTCTTTGGCTCTAAAGCAGCTCTGTTGACCTGGTTTCTCTGGCTCTAAAGCAGCTCTGCTGACCTGGTCTTTGGCTCTAAAGCAGCTCTGTTGACCTGGTTTCTCTGGCTCTAAAGCAGCTCTGCTGACCTGGTTCTCTGGCTCTAAAGCAGCTCTTCTGGCCTGGTTCAGTGGCTCTAAAGCAGCTCTGCTAACCTGGTTCTCTGGCTCTACAATGGCTCTGCTGACCTGGTTCTGTTGCTCTAAAGCAGCTCTGCTGACCTGGTTCTCTGGCTCTAGAGCAGCTCTGCTAACCTGGTTCTCTGGCTCTAAAGCAGATCTGCTGGCATGGTTCACTGGCTCTAAAGCAGCTCTGCTGACCTGGTTCTCTGCCTGTAGAGCATCTCTGCTGTCCTGGTTCTTAGGCTCTAGAGCAGCTCTGCTGACCTGGTTCTCTGGCTCTACAACGGCTCTGCTGACCTGGTTCTCTGGCTCTAAAGCAGCTCTGCTGACCTGGTGGTTCTCTGGCTCTAAAACAGCACTGCTGACCTGGTTCTGTGGCTCTAGAGAAGCTCTGCTGACCTAGTTCTCTGGCTCTAAAGAGGCTCTGCTGACCTGGTTCTCTGGCTCTAGAGCAGCTCTGCTGACCTGGTTCTATGGCTGTAAAGAATCTCCTCTGAACTGGTTCTCTAGCTCTACAGCAGCTCTACTGAAATGGTTCTCTGCCTCTCGAGCAGCTCTGCCGACCTGGATCATAGGCTCGAGAGCAGCTCTGCTGACCTTGTTCTCTGGCTCTAAAGCAGCTCTGCTGACCTGGTTCTCAAGCAGTTCTGCTGACCTGGTTCTCTGGCTCTAAAGCAGCTCTGCAGACCTAGTTTCTCTGGCTCTAGAGCAGCTCTGCTGACCTGTTTCTCTGGCTCTAAAGCAGCTCTTCTGACCTGGTTATATGGCTCTAAAGCAGCTCTGCTGACCTGGTTCTCTGGCTCTACAATGGCTCTGCTGACCTGGTTCTGTTGCTCTAAAGCAGCTCTGCAGACCCGGTTCTCTGCCTCTAGGGCCGATCTGCTAACCTGGTTTTCTGGCTCTAAAGCAGATCTTATGGCCTGGTTCTCTGGCTCTAAAGCAGATCTGTTGACCTGGTTCTCTGTCTCTAGAGCAGCTCTGCTGTCCTGGATCTTAGGCTCTAAAGCAGCTCTGCTGACCTGGTTCTCTGGCTCTACAACGGCTCTGCTGACCTGGTTCTCTGGCTCTAAAGCAGCTCTGCTGACCTGGTTTCTCTGGCTCTACAGCAGCTCTGCTGACCTGGTTCTCTGGCTCCAAAGCAGCTCTGCTGAACTGGTTCTCTGTCACTAGAGCAGCTCTGATGACCTCGTTCTCAGGCTCTAGAGCAGCTCTGCTGACCTGGATGTCTGGCTCTAGAGCAGCTCTGTTGACCTGGTTCTCTGGCTCTAAAGCAGCTCTGCTGACCTGGTTCTCTGGCTCTAAAGCAGCTCTGCTGACTTGGTTCTCTCTGTCTAAAGCAGCAATGCTGACCTGGTTTCTCTGGCTCCACAGCAGCTCTGCTGTCCTGGTTCTCTGCCTCAAGAACAGTTCTGCTGACCTGGTTCTTAGGCTCTATAGCAGCTCTGCTGACCTGGTTTCTCTGGCTCTACAGCAGCTCTGCTGACCTGGTTCTCTGGCTCTAGAGCAGCTCTGCTGACCTGGTTCTCTAGCTCTAGAGCAGCTCTTCTGATGTGGTTCTCTGGCTGTAGAGGAGCCCTGCTGGCCTGGTTCTATGGATCAAAAGCAGCTCTGCTGACCTGGTTCTCTGACTCTAAAAGCAACTCTGCTGACCTGGTTCTCTCACTCAAAAGCAGCTCTGCTGACATGGTTCTCTGGCTCTAAAGCAGCTCTGCTGACCTGGTTCTCTCCCTCTGAAGTAGCTCTGCTGACCTGGTTCTCTGGCTCTACGGCAGCTCTGCTTACATGGTTCTCTGTCTCTAAAGCAGATCTTCTGGCCTGGTTCTCTGTGTTCAAAAGCAGCTCTGTTGACCTGGTTCTCTGGCTCTAGAGCAGCTCTGCTGTCCTCAATCTTAGGCTCTAGAGCAGCTCTGCTGACCTGGTTCTCTGGCTCTACAACGGCTCTGCTGACCTGGTTCTCTGGCTCTAAAGCAGCTCTGCTGACCTGGTTCTCTGGCTCTACAATGGCTCTTCTGACCTGGTTCTGTTGCTCTAAAGCAGCTCTGCAGACCTGGTTCTCTGGCTCTAGAGCAGCTCTGCTAACCTGGTTCTCTGGCTCTAAAGCAGATCTGCTGGCCTGGTTCACTGGCTCTAAAGCAGCTCTGCTGACCTGGTTCTCTGGCTGTAGACCAGCTCTGCTGTCCTGGTTCACTGTCTCTAGAGCAGCTCTGCTGACCTGGTTCTCTGGCTCTACAACGGCTCTGCTGACCTGGTTCTCTGGCTCTAAAGCAGCTCTGCTGACCTGGTGGTTCTCTGGCTCTAAAACAGCTCTGCTGACCTGGTTCTGTGGCTCTAAAGAAGCTCTGCTGACCTAGTTCTCTGGCTCTACAGCAGCTCTGCTAACCTGGTTCTCTGGCTCTACAGCAGTTCTGATGACCTGGTTCTCTGGCTCTAAAGAGGCTTTGCTGACCTGGTTCTCTGGCTCTAGAGCAGCTCTGCTGACCTGGTTCTATGGCTGTAAAGAATCTCCTCTGACCTGGTTCTCTGGCTCTACAGCAGCTCTGCTGGACTGGTTCTCTGCCTCTAGAGCAGCTCTGCTGACCTGGATCTTAGGCTCGAGAGCAGATCTGCTGACCTGGTTCTCTGGCTCTAAAGCAGCTCTGCTTACCTGGTTCTCTGACACTAAAGCAACTCTGCTGACCTGGTTCTTAGGCGTTAGAGCAGCTCTGCTGACCTGGTTTCTCTGGCTCTACAGCAGCTCTGCTGACCTGGTTCTCTGGCTCTAGAGCAGCTCTGTTGACCTGGCTCTTAGGCTCTAGAGCAGCTCTGCTGACCTGGTTGTATGGCTGTGAGGCGGCTCTGCTGACCTGGTTCTCTGGCTCTAAACCAGCTCTGCTGACCTGGTTCTGTGGCTTTGAAACAGCTCTGTTGACCTGGTTCTCTGGCTCTAGAGCAGGTCAGCTGACCTGGTTCTCTCCCTCTAAAGTAGATCTGCTGACCTGGTTCTCTGGCACTAAAGCTGCTCTGCTGACCTGGTTCTGTTACTCTAAAGCAGCTCTGCTGACCTGGTTCTCTGGCTCTAGAGCAGCTCTGCTGACCTGGTTCTGTGGCTTTGAAACAGCTCTGTTGACCTGGTTCTCTGGCTCTAGAGCAGGTCAGCTGACCTGGTTCTGTGGCTTTGAAACAGCTCTGTTGACCTGGTTCTCTGGCTCTAAAGCAGCTCTGTTGACCTGGTTTCTCTGGCTCTAAAGCAGCTCTGCTGACCTGGTTCTCTGGCTCTAAAGCAGCTCTTCTGGCCTGGTTCAGTGGCTCTAAAGCAGCTCTGCTAACCTGGTTCTCTGGCTCTACAATGGCTCTGCTGACCTGGTTCTGTTGCTCTAAAGCAGCTCTGCTGACCTGGTTCTCTGGCTCTAGAGCAGCTCTGCTAACCTGGTTCTCTGGCTCTAAAGCAGGTCTGCTGGCATGGTTCACTGGCTCTAAAGCAGCTCTGCTGACCTGGTTCTCTGCCTGTAGAGCATCTCTGCTGTCCTGGTTCTTAGGCTCTAGAGCAGCTCTGCTGACCTGGTTCTCTGGCTCTACAACGGCTCTGCTGACCTGGTTCTCTGGCTCTAAAGCAGCTCTGCTGACCTGGTGGTTCTCTGGCTCTAAACCAGCACTGCTGACATGGTTCTGTGGCTCTAGAGAAGCTCTGCTGACCTAGTTCTCTGGCTCTACAGCAGCTCTGCTGACCTGGTTCTCTGAATCTACAGCAGTTCTGATTACCTGGTTCTCTGGCTCTAAAGAGGCTCTGCTGATCCTGGTTCTCTGGCTCTAGAGCAGCTCTGCTGACCTGGTTCTATGGCTGTAAAGAATCTCCTCTGAACTGGTTCTCTAGCTCTACAGCAGCTCTACTGAAATGGTTCTCCGCCTCTCGAGCAGCTCTGCCCACCTGGATCATAGGCTCGAGAGCAGCTCTGCTGACCTTGTTCTCTGGCTCTAAAGCAGCTCTGCTGACCTGGTTCTCAAGCAGTTCTGCTGACCTGGTTCTCTGGCTCTAAAGCGGCTCTGCTTACCTGGTTCTTAGGCTTTAGAGCAGCTCTGCTGACCTGGTTTCTATGGCTCTACAGCAGCTCTGCTGACCTGGTTCTCTGGCTCTAGAGCCGCTCTGTTGACCTGGGTCTTAGGCTCTAGAGCAGCACTGTTGACCTGGTTTCTCTGGCTCTAAAGCAGCTCTGCTGACCTGGTTCTCTGGCTCTAAAGCTGCTCTGCTGACCTGGTTCTGTTGCTCTAAAGCAGCTTTGCTGACCTGGTTCTCTGGCTCTAAAGAGGCTCTGCTGACCTGGTTCTCTGGCTTTGAAAAATATCTGCTAACCGGGTTCTCTGGCTCTAGAGCAGCTCTGCTGACCTGGTTCTCTCACTCTAAAGCAGCTCTGCTGACCTGGTTCTTTGGCTCTAAAGCAGCTCTGTTGACCTGGTTTCTCTGGCTCTAAAGCAGCTCTGCTGACCTGGTCTTTGGCTCTAAAGCAGCTCTGTTGACCTGGTTTCTCTGGCTCTAAAGCAGCTCTGCTGACCTGGTTCTCTGGCTCTAAAGCAGCTCTTCTGGCCTGGTTCAGTGGCTCTAAAGCAGCTCTGCTAACCTGGTTCTCTGGCTCTACAATGGCTCTGCTGACCTGGTTCTGTTGCTCTAAAGCAGCTCTGCTGACCTGGTTCTCTGGCTCTAGAGCAGCTCTGCTAACCTGGTTCTCTGGCTCTAAAGCAGATCTGCTGGCATGGTTCACTGGCTCTAAAGCAGCTCTGCTGACCTGGTTCTCTGCCTGTAGAGCATCTCTGCTGTCCTGGTTCTTAGGCTCTAGAGCAGCTCTGCTGACCTGGTTCTCTGGCTCTACAACGGCTCTGCTGACCTGGTTCTCTGGCTCTAAAGCAGCTCTGCTGACCTGGTGGTTCTCTGGCTCTAAAACAGCACTGCTGACCTGGTTATGTGGCTCTAGAGAAGCTCTGCTGACCTAGTTCTCTGGCTCTACAGCAGCTCTGCTGACCTGGTTCTCTGAATCTACAGCAGTTCTGATTACCTGGTTCTCTGGCTCTAAAGAGGCTCTGCTGACCTGGTTCTCTGGCTCTAGAGCAGCTCTGCTGACCTGGTTCTATGGCTGTAAAGAATCTCCTCTGAACTGGTTCTCTAGCTCTACAGCAGCTCTACTGAAATGGTTCTCTGCCTCTCGAGCAGCTCTGCCGACCTGGATCATAGGCTCGAGAGCAGCTCTGCTGACCTTGTTCTCTGGCTCTAAAGCAGCTCTGCTGACCTGGTTCTCAAGCAGTTCTGCTGACCTGGTTCTCTGGCTCTAAAGCAGCTCTGCAGACCTAGTTTCTCTGGCTCTAGAGCAGCTCTGCTGACCTGTTTCTCTGGCTCTAAAGCAGCTCTTCTGACCTGGTTATATGGCTCTAAAGCAGCTCTGCTGACCTGGTTCTCTGGCTCTACAATGGCTCTGCTGACCTGGTTCTGTTGCTCTAAAGCAGCTCTGCAGACCCGGTTCTCTGCCTCTAGGGCCGATCTGCTAACGTGGTTTTCTGGCTCTAAAGCAGATCTTATGGCCTGGTTCTCTGGCTCTAAAGCAGATCTGTTGACCTGGTTCTCTGTCTCTAGAGCAGCTCTGCTGTCCTGGATCTTAGGCTCTAAAGCAGCTCTGCTGACCTGGTTCTCTGGCTCTACAACGGCTCTGCTGACCTGGTTCTCTGGCTCTAAAGCAGCTCTGCTGACCTGGTTTCTCTGGCTCTACAGCAGCTCTGCTGACCTGGTTCTCTGGCTCCAAAGCAGCTCTGCTGAACTGGTTCTCTGTCACTAGAGCAGCTCTGATGACCTCGTTCTCAGGCTCTAGAGCAGCTCTGCTGACCTGGATGTCTGGCTCTAGAGCAGCTCTGTTGACCTGGTTCTCTGGCTCTAAAGCAGCTCTGCTGACCTGGTTCTCTGGCTCTAAAGCAGCTCTGCTGACTTGGTTCTCTCTGTCTAAAGCAGCAATGCTGACCTGGTTTCTCTGGCTCCACAGCAGCTCTGCTGTCCTGGTTCTCTGCCTCAAGAACAGTTCTGCTGACCTGGTTCTTAGGCTCTATAGCAGCTCTGCTGACCTGGTTTCTCTGGCTCTACAGCAGCTCTGCTGACCTGGTTCTCTGGCTCTAGAGCAGCTCTGCTGACCTGGTTCTCTAGCTCTAGAGCAGCTCTTCTGATGTGGTTCTCTGGCTGTAGAGGAGCCCTGCTGGCCTGGTTCTATGGCTCAAAAGCAGCTCTGCTGACCTGGTTCTCTGACTCTAAAAGCAACTCTGCTGACCTGGTTCTCTCACTCAAAAGCAGCTCTGCTGACATGGTTCTCTGGCTCTAAAGCAGCTCTGCTGACCTGGTTCTCTCCCTCTGAAGCAGCTCTGCTGACCTGGTTCTCTGGCTCTACGGCAGCTCTGCTTACATGGTTCTCTATCTCTAAAGCAGATCTTCTGGCCTGGTTCTCTGTGTTCAAAAGCAGCTCTGTTGACCTGGTTCTCTGGCTCTAGAGCAGCTCTGCTGTCCTCAATCTTAGGCTCTAGAGCAGCTCTGCTGACCTGGTTCTCTGGCTCTACAACGGCTCTGCTGACCTGGTTCTCTGGCTCTAAAGCAGCTCTGCTGACCTGGTTCTCTGGCTCTACAATGGCTCTTCTGACCTGGTTCTGTTGCTCTAAAGCAGCTCTGCAGACCTGGTTCTCTGGCTCTAGAGCAGCTCTGCTAACCTGGTTCTCTGGCTCTAAAGCAGATCTGCTGGCCTGGTTCACTGGCTCTAAAGCAGCTCTGCTGACCTGGTTCTCTGGCTGTAGACCAGCTCTGCTGTCCTGGTTCACTGTCTCTAGAGCAGCTCTGCTGACCTGGTTCTCTGGCTCTACAACGGCTCTGCTGACCTGGTTCTCTGGCTCTAAAGCAGCTCTGCTGACCTGGTGGTTCTCTGGCTCTAAAACAGCTCTGCTGACCTGGTTCTGTGGCTCTAAAGAAGCTCTGCTGACCTAGTTCTCTGGCTCTACAGCAGCTCTGCTAACCTGGTTCTCTGGCTCTACAGCAGTTCTGATGACCTGGTTCTCTGGCTCTAAAGAGGCTTTGCTGACCTGGTTCTCTGGCTCTAGAGCAGCTCTGCTGACCTGGTTCTATGGCTGTAAAGAATCTCCTCTGACCTGGTTCTCTGGCTCTACAGCAGCTCTGCTGGACTGGTTCTCTGCCTCTAGAGCAGCTCTGCTGACCTGGATCTTAGGCTCGAGAGCAGATCTGCTGACCTGGTTCTCTGGCTCTAAAGCAGCTCTGCTTACCTGGTTCTCTGACACTAAAGCAACTCTGCTGACCTGGTTCTTAGGCGTTAGAGCAGCTCTGCTGACCTGGTTTCTCTGGCTCTACAGCAGCTCTGCTGACCTGGTTCTCTGGCTCTAGAGCAGCTCTGTTGACCTGGCTCTTAGGCTCTAGAGCAGCTCTGCTGACCTGGTTGTATGGCTGTGAGGCGGCTCTGCTGACCTGGTTCTCTGGCTCTAAACCAGCTCTGCTGACCTGGTTCTGTGGCTTTGAAACAGCTCTGTTGACCTGGTTCTCTGGCTCTAGAGCAGGTCAGCTGACCTGCTTCTCTCCCTCTAAAGTAGATCTGCTGACCTGGTTCTCTGGCACTAAAGCTGCTCTGCTGACCTGGTTCTGTTACTCTAAAGCAGCTCTGCTGACCTGGTTCTCTGGCTCTAGAGCAGCTCTGCTGACCTGGTTCTGTGGCTTTGAAACAGCTCTGTTGACCTGGTTCTCTGGCTCTAGAGCAGGTCAGCTGACCTGGTTCTGTGGCTTTGAAACAGCTCTGTTGACCTGGTTCTCTGGCTCTAAAGCAGCTCTGTTGACCTGGTTTCTCTGGCTCTAAAGCAGCTCTGCTGACCTGGTTCTCTGGCTCTAAAGCAGCTCTTCTGGCCTGGTTCAGTGGCTCTAAAGCAGCTCTGCTAACCTGGTTCTCTGGCTCTACAATGGCTCTGCTGACCTGGTTCTGTTGCTCTAAAGCAGCTCTGCTGACCTGGTTCTCTGGCTCTAGAGCAGCTCTGCTAACCTGGTTCTCTGGCTCTAAAGCAGGTCTGCTGGCATGGTTCACTGGCTCTAAAGCAGCTCTGCTGACCTGGTTCTCTGCCTGTAGAGCATCTCTGCTGTCCTGGTTCTTAGGCTCTAGAGCAGCTCTGCTGACCTGGTTCTCTGGCTCTACAACGGCTCTGCTGACCTGGTTCTCTGGCTCTAAAGCAGCTCTGCTGACCTGGTGGTTCTCTGGCTCTAAACCAGCACTGCTGACATGGTTCTGTGGCTCTAGAGAAGCTCTGCTGACCTAGTTCTCTGGCTCTACAGCAGCTCTGCTGACCTGGTTCTCTGAATCTACAGCAGTTCTGATTACCTGGTTCTCTGGCTCTAAAGAGGCTCTGCTGATCCTGGTTCTCTGGCTCTAGAGCAGCTCTGCTGACCTGGTTCTATGGCTGTAAAGAATCTCCTCTGAACTGGTTCTCTAGCTCTACAGCAGCTCTACTGAAATGGTTCTCCGCCTCTCGAGCAGCTCTGCCCACCTGGATCATAGGCTCGAGAGCAGCTCTGCTGACCTTGTTCTCTGGCTCTAAAGCAGCTCTGCTGACCTGGTTCTCAAGCAGTTCTGCTGACCTGGTTCTCTGGCTCTAAAGCGGCTCTGCTTACCTGGTTCTCTGACTCTAAAGCAGCTCTGCTGACCTGGTTCTTAGGCTTTAGAGCAGCTCTGCTGACCTGGTTTCTATGGCTCTACAGCAGCTCTGCTGACCTGGTTCTCTGGCTCTAGAGCCGCTCTGTTGACCTGGGTCTTAGGCTCTAGAGCAGCACTGCTGACCTGGTTGTGTGGCTGTGAGGCAGCTCTGCTGACCTGGTTCTCTGGCTCTAAAGCAGCTCTGCTGACCTGGTTCTATGGCTCTAAAGCAGCTCTGCTGACCTGGTGCTATGGCTCTAAAGCTGCTCTGCTGACCTGGTTCTGTGGCTTTGAAACAGCTCTGCTGACCTGGTTCTCTGGCTCTAAAGCAGCTCTGCTGACCTGGTTCTCTGGCTCTACGGCAGCTCTGCTGACCTGGTTCTCTCCCTTTAAAGCAGCTCTGCTGACCTGGTTCTCTGGCTCTAAAGCAGATCTGCTGACCTGGTTCTCTCCCTCTAAAGCAGCTCTGCTGACCTGTTTCTCTGGCTCTACGGCAGCTCTGCTGACCTGGTTCTCACCCTCTAGAGCAGCTCTGCTGGCCTGGTTCTCTGGCTCTAAAGCAGCTCTGCTGACCTGGTTCTCTGGCTCTAAAGCAGCTCTGCTGACCTGGTTCTATGGCTCTAAAGCAGCTCTGCTGACCTGGTTCTCTGGCTTTGAAGCTGCTCTGCTGACCTGGCTCTCTGGCTCTAGAGCAGCTCTGCTGACCTGGTTCTCTGGCTCTAAAACAGCTCTGCTGACCTAGTTTCTCTGGGTCTAGAGCAGCTCTGCTGACCTGTTTCTCTGGCTCTAAAGCAGCTCTTCTGACCTGGTTCTATGGCTCTAAAGCAGCTCTGCTGACCTGGTTCTCTGGCTCTACAGTGGCTATGCTGACCTGGTTCTGTTGCTCTAAAGCAGCTCTGCAGACCTGGTTCTCTGGCTCTAGATCAGCTCTGCTAACCTGGTTCTCTGGCTCTAAAGCAAATCTTCTTGCCTGGTTCTCTGGCTCTAAAGCAGCTCTGCTGACCTGGTTCTCTGGCTCTAGAGCAGCTCTGCTGTCCTGGATCTTAGGCTCTAGAGCAGCTCTGCTGACCTGGTTCTCTGGCTCTACAATGGCTCTGCTGACCCGGTTCTCTGGCTCTAAAGCAGCTCTGCTGACCTGATGTTTCTCTGGCTCTAAAACAGCTCTGCTGACCTGGTCCTGTGGCTCTAAAGAAGCTCTGCTGACCTAGTTCTCTGGCTCTACAGCAGCTCTGCTGAGCTGGTTCTCTGGCTCCAAAGAGGCTCTGCTGACCTGGTTCTCTGGATCTAGAGCAGCTCCGCTGACCTGGTTCTCTGGCTCTACAGCAGCTCTGCTGAACTGGTTCTCTGGCTCTAGAGCAGCTCTGCTGACCTGGTTCTTAGGCTCGAGAGCAGCTCTGCTGACCTGGTTCTCTGGCTCTAAAGCAGCTCTGCTGACCTGGTTCTCAAGCAGTTCTGCTGACCTGGTTCTCTGGCTCTAAAGCAGCTCTGCTGACCTGGTTCTCTGGCTCTAAAGCAGCTCTGCTGACCTGGATCTTAGGCTCGAGAGCAGCTCTGCTGACCTTGTTCTCTGGCTCTAAAGCAGCTCTGCTGACCTGGTTCTCAAGCAGTTCTGCTGACCTGGTTCTCTGGCTCTAAAGCAGCTCTGCTTACCTGGTTCTCTGACTGTAAAGCAGCTCTGCTGACCTGGTTCTTATGCTTTAGAGCATCTCTGCTGGCCTGGTTTCTATGGCTCTACAGCAGCTCTGCTGACCTGGTTCTCTGGCTCTAGAGCCGCTCTGTTGACCTGGGTCTTAGGCTCTAGAGCAGCTCTGCTGACCTGGTTGTATGGCTGTGAGGCAGCTCTGCTGACCTGGTTCTCTGGCTCTAAAGTAGCTCTGCTGACCTGGTTCTATTTCTCTAAAGCAGCTCTGCTGACCTGGTTCTATGGCTCTAAAGCTGCTCTGCTGACCTGGTTCTGTGGCTTTGAAACAGCTCTACTGACCTGGTTGTCTGGCTCTAGAGCAGGTCAGCTGACCTGGTTCTCTCCCTCTAAAGTAGCTCTGCTGACCTGGTTCTCTGGCACTAAAGCAGCTCTGCTGACCTGGTGTCTCTGGCACTAAAGCAGCTCTGCTGACCTGGTTCTCTCCGTCTAAAGCAGCTCTGCTGACCTGGTTCTCTGGCTCTACGGCAGCTCTGCTGACCTGGTTCTCTCCCTTTAAAGCAGCTCTGCTGACCTGGTTCTCTCCCTCTAAAGCAGCTCTGCTGACCTGGTTCTCTGGCTCTAAAACAGCTCTGCTGACTTGGATTCTCTGGCTCTAATGCAGCTCTGCAGACCTGGTTGTATGGCTGTGAGGCAGCTCTGCTGACCTGGTTCTCTGGCTCTAAAGCAGCTCTGCTGACCTGGTTCTATTGCTCTAAAGCAGCTCTGCTGACCTGGTTCTATGGCTCTACAGCTGCTCTGCTGACCTGGTTCTGTGGCTTTGAAACAGCTCTACTGACCTGGTTCTCTGGCTCTAGAGCAGGTCAGCTGACCTGGTTCTCTCCCTCTAAAGTAGCTCTGCTGACCTGGTTCTCCGGCTCTACGGCAGCTCTGCTGACCTGGTTCACTCCCTTTAAAGCAGCTCTGCTGACCTGGTTCTCTGGCTCTAAAGCAGATCTGCTGACCTGGTTCTCTCCCTCTAAAGCAGCTCTGCTGACCTGGTTCTCTGGCTCTACGGCAGCTCTGCTGACCTGGTTCTCTGCCTCTAGAACAGCTCTGCTGACCTGGTTCTTAGGCTCTAGAGCAGCTCTGCTGACCTGGTGTCTATGGCTCTACAGCAGCTCTGCTGACCTGGTTCTCTGACTCTAGAGCAGGTCTGTTGACCTGGGTCTTAGGCTCTAGAGCAGCTCTGGTGGCCTGGTTCTCTGGCTCTAAAGCAGCTCTGCTGACCTGGTTCTCTGGCTCTAAAGCAGCTCTGCTGACCTGGTTCTATGGCTCTAAAGCAGCTCTGCTGACCTGGTTCTCTGGCTTTGAAGCTGCTCCGCTGACCTGGCTCTCCGGCTCTAGAGCAGCTCTGCTGACCTGGTTCTCTCCCTCTAAAGCAGCTCTGCTGACCTGGTTCTCTGGCTCTAAAACAGCTCTGCTGACTTGGATTCTCTGGCTTGTGGTACTGTAAAAATCGGAACCGTGTAGGTGGCATGGTCCCACCATGCCAAGTTTGGTATCAGCGAACCGCAAATGAGCAACGCGATATGTATGAGTGTTTTCGTCATGTTTCACTGATGAATTCACCGTGCATACGATGCCACATATCGTACTCTTTAGGTTCCATTTTAGTACAGTAGCCATTTTGTTGTTGCCCTCACATAGGCTGCGCACTAAGGCCATGCCTAGGCCTAAAGGACACGTACACCCGCTGTGACTTCTCTCTGACCTGTGCAAGCCGACTCCGCTGCCCGAGGTCAATCCTGTCCGGCCGGTTCTTTTCTTGCAGCCTAATGTGATTAGCATCAGGGCTCGACCCATCATAAAGCCCCTGTTCGCACACGATCCCTGACTAAGCTGTTTTCACACCTGACTCTGTTTCCTACTTTATGGCTTGTTTAACGAGCAGGAGGTGCCCGTTTATTGGGGTCTGCTGTTATCTGATGAGGGTTCTGAGCCTTGCTGGGTACAATGACTGCATGCTTAATGAACTGAAATGTGGGATTGTCATTATGGCTCTGCTGTTCCTTTGAAACTAAAATATGTGAATGACCACTTGTAAAACAGGGGCGGTGTTGCCCCCAAAGCGTAATTTTGTGTATATAAGTAAAGACGGGTTTTTGGTTCAGGAGCAGTCTCCTGAGAACATACATCGTGTTGTACTTCTCGGATATCTGTGATTGGTCTGCAGCCAATAAAGACGTTCTTTGGTTTCATCTAGAAGACTCTGTGTTTCTGTGGGTCTGAAACAGGAAGAATCCGAAGTCTTAGGGTGTGTTCCCCTGCACCGCTGGGTTCTAAAAACCCGGTACTTCAGTTGGTGCCCAACTCGGGGCGATTTCAGTGGTACCGGTCCAAGCCAGAGGTTCGTGAGGAGCTTCGTGTGGAAATTCTGGAGGAAGGCCGCCACTTCATCGACCCCTACATGTTGACGTGGTCCGAAAGTCTTTTCTACGAGGTTCTCCGCGTCCCGACGGCTACGAAGGACTGCTGCCCTGATTAATCGCCCTGTTTTGGACCCTTGACGATTTTTTAGAGCGAAACAATTGAGAGAGTCTTCTGGTGAAGTCATCGATACCTCAGTTAAGTATAAGTGGAGCGTCTCCCAGTTTGTTTGGTATTCTTCGGGATTTTGGTATCCTTCAGGATCGCTTTGATTTGGGTCTTGCAAGTGCCAAAGCCAGAGGACTCGTGTATTCACGAGACTATCGTATTCGATAATCCTTTGAAGTTTGAAACTAGACTAGTGAGCAAAGATGCCTGGTTCTAGTATATTTAGAAATTTGTTTTGTTTTGGTGGTAAAAGGGACTCCCGATTGGAGGATTCGTGTCCGGTTCCTCCAATTGGAACTCCAACTTATGAGCTTTATGTGAAACATGGCGTGGGCCCCATTACGTATAATGAAGTATGGGTCCGATACACCAGAAAGGATGGTGTTTTAAAACGGCCCCAAAATGGTAGTTTCGACACAGAGATCCTAGATAACCTAGAAGTTAAATTATTCAAGAAGAAAGCCCGGCCGGCGATGTTTGATTCCTTCCGCCTATGGCGAAAGGAA
This sequence comes from Triturus cristatus, assembly GCF_964204655.1. NCBI lineage: Eukaryota > Metazoa > Chordata > Amphibia > Caudata > Salamandridae > Triturus > Triturus cristatus. Next base: position 1,163,873,494 of record NC_140579.1, read on the forward strand.
GCCAAACAAAAAGAAATTAAATTAGCAAAGAAAAATAAAAGAGAGAGAGGTATGTCGATCATGCAAGCAGCTTCGCAGTTTAAGGATAATGAAGAGGACCGAATGGATGAGCAGTTGCATAGGCAACGCAAACTAGTCATTGATAAATGTTACCCAGTTTTGCCACCCCTTCAACAAGATGAGTCAAAAGAGAAAGAGAAAGATTCCCTAATGTCCCATTTGCTAAGTTCGCCACCCCCTTATGCGCAAAATGCTACAGCGCCTCCACAGCCCGTAAATGTGCAGCCTCCAGCTAATGCGCAGCAAGCTTTCCCGCAGCCGCCAGCTCCACCTCAGCCGGCTCCTGTCCTGGTAGCACAGCCTTCCCAAGGGCCGCCGATTTTGCAACCTACCACTTCTGCGCCCCTTGCGACTTTCCCTAGCACATCAGCTGCCTCTCTTGGTGCCCTACCTGCTGCTACCCCTGTATCTGTATCTGCACCCGTTTTCCTTCCCTCTGTTTTTCCCCCGGTTCTTGCCTCGACTTCTCCTGCTGCAAGACAACGACTAGCTAGTGCAGTCACTAGTCTTATATCACCCCTCTTTGGGTCGTCTACTACGACCCCTGGTCCACAGCATAAGCAGTTATGTAGTCAAATACCTGGTTCTAGAGAGAAAGAAGAACTGGACCGCATGGCACGTAGATGGATTGTTTATCCTTCTAGGTATGATGTAGAATCTGTTGTTAATGTTTTTCATCAGTGGGAAGCGCCACAACAGCGGTACGCTTTTGAGAAAATGTGTGAAATTCTATGTGAGGAATTGGAAGATAATGATGTAGACTCCAGTCCGCAGGAGTTGTGTCAAGTGCGATTTGAATTTGGAAAAGGTACGATTGTGTGTTCTGATGTTGAGAAAGCAGTTGCGACACTGCTGTCTTTCAGGAATGGGGATTGTCAGCAATCGTTGTTTGGACAGGAATTCCCTGAAGGGAAACAGGTAAAAGCGCAACAATATCCGATGCGTGAGGTTCCTCCAGTTTGGAGACCTGGTGATGCGAATGCTGTTCCACCTGTTCTGCCACATTTTCAGTGTGTTTGGGTACATGTTCCCTGGAAACGATCTGAAGTATTAGCCCTTAAACAGACATTGCCTGACCCCCGTAAGAACCCTGCAGGATATTATAAGGAGTTATCGCAGACTGCAGAATCGTGTGTCATGAACCTGGCAGACATAGATATGTTGTTCGGAAATGTTGTTCCACAGCCTTTGTGGGGATTGATTCGTAATGCAGATCATGCTGTAGAATTAGGTGACACATGGGCTAATATCCTTAATGCGGACAATGGACAGGTCGGTGGTGCCAAGCCTGAGCCCGTGGTAGCAGAACTCCCTGGTAGAATAATTAATTATATGAAAACTTTAATGCCCGCAATACGTGTAAATTGGGATAAATTATCCGTGTGCAAACAGAAGAAAGATGAAACAGTGTCCGATTTCTTCACTAGGTTTGAAGAAACATTTATCGACCACAGTGGTCAGGACATGAGTACAGAAGGTGGCCAACGGTTATTTGTCGATAAATTTGTGCATAATTTGCTTCCAGAGTTGTGTAAGAAATTAAAAGATTCAGAGAGTTCTTGGGCCGTTTCCTCTTCAGCGCAAATACTGGCTGCTGCACAGTATTATGAAAATAGGGATAAAGATGAGAAGGATAGAACAGATAAGAAAACGAAAGAGTTGAAAACGAAGGTTCTTTTACAGCAGGCTTATCCGCCACGTGCAGGTCAGAATAATTATAGGCAAACCCAGGGTATCTATCAGCAACCCCAACAGTTCCAGAATAATCAGCAAATGTATGGGTATTATCAACCACGTGTCCCTATCGGTCCCAATCAATGTTCATATTGCAAGGAGGAGGGTCACTTTAAAAAGAATTGTCTTAGATTGTTGCAGCGCACAAATAATGCTTATGGTGCAAGAGGTAGAGGTGGCCAGCAAGCCCCAAGAGGTAGAGGGCGTGGAAATGTTCCCCAGAACGCGTGTCCTCTTCCGCCTCAAAATACGTTGAATAGTTTTGATCAGCAAGCCAATGCGACTGGCAAGACAGCGCAGTACTATAATAATGACTACTATGCAGAAGATGATAATACGGAAGGGAATAATTACTAGGACAGCCGTAGACAGAGAGAGGGAGTTGTTTCAGTGCCAGTGGACCAGAGCGGACCGTATGTTAAGGTGACTACAGTGGGTATAACAGAGCCCTTTCTGCTGGACACTGGTGCTGCAAAGAGTTCTATTATGCGCTCCAAACTCCCTGGCGCGCCTTTGTCTGGCGAAATGAATGTTTCCGTAGGTTTTTCTGGCGCCCCGGTTAGGAACCCGATCTCAAGTCCTATGGCCCTTTCTGTTGGACCTTGTGAGCTGCAAGCACCCCTCATCCTGACGACAGGATGTAATGAAAACTTGTTAGGATTGGACCTGTTGAAGAGATTACATGCAACATTATATTGTTCTCCCTCAGGAGTAGCTGAATTGTCGTCTCTTCCTGATGCCCTTTGGGCCACTGGCCCTAATGATGTGGGCATTTTGGAAATACCGCCGTATGTTGTCACTTTAAAAGCCAATGTTAAATTGCCCCGCATTCCCCAGTACAAGATCTCTAAGGAAGGTCAAAAAGCGTTGTTAGCAATTATCTATGATTTAATTGAGAAGGATGTCATTGAAGAGACAAGAGGCAACGTTTGCAATAGTCCGGTTCTGCCTGTTTTGAAACGTACTGACCCTTCGCAGCCACCTGTTTACAGATTTGTGATCGACCTTAGAGAGGTCAATAAGGTAGTTGTGCCACAGTTTCCAGTGGTCCCTGATATAACCGCCTTGTTGACTATCTATGATCCCAGCTTCCGCTGCTTGGTTTTCAGTAATTGATTTAAAGAATGCTTTCTTTAGTATCCCGATTGCAGAGGAGAGCAGGGATATTTTTGGCTTTTGTTTAGGAGGTCGAAGTTTCCGTTTTAAACGTGCTCCACAGGGCTACTGTGAAAGCCCATCAATATACAGTCAGGCTTTAAAAGCACAGCTTGATGCCCTTGTTTTACCTAAAGGTGCTACCCTTATCCAGTATGTTGACGATTTACTAATCGCCGCAGATACTGAGGAGATTTGTAAATGAGCTACATCATCATTGTTGCATCATTTGTCTACCTTCCATCACAAAGTGTCTCTCTCTAAGCTGCAATATTGTCGACAAGAAGTGACCTATTTAGGTCATCTCTTCTCGAAGGAGGGAAGGAAGCTGACCCCAGAAAGAATCCAAGCCATTGCACAATTAAGCGTGCCAAAGACAAAGAGAGAAGTGCGTGCTTTCCTGGGCATCACTTCATATTGTAGGCACTGGATCCCGAGTTTTTCTTTATTGGCAAAACCATTGCTAGCATTAACATATAAAGATATACCAAATCCTGTCCCATGGTCTGAAGAGTGTCAGAAAAGTTTTGTGGAATTACGTGAGGCATTATGTTCAGCTCCTGTGTTGGGTACCCCCAACTATAGTAAGCCTTTTACCTTGTATGTTTATGAAAGGGACGGTTGTGCATTGTCAGTACTGACACAGCCTTTTGGAGACAGACCGCGCCCACGCGCGTATTTTTCATCGACTTTGGACCCTGTAGCGAGGGCATTGCCAAGTTATTTAAGAGCTACAGCGGCAGCAGCTGCGTCTATTCGACAGTCTGCTGGATTAGTAATGAATAACACATTGATTGTAATGGTTCCTCATGCAGTGGACACATTGTTAACAGGACCAAGACACAGCATTTAACTAATGCTCAATTGTCAAGTTACGAGTTGACGCTGCTAGCAAGTCATGTACACATAAAGAGGTGCAATACGTTGAATCCAGCCACATTATTGCCAATTTCAGCAGACACAGATGAGGTTGAACAGCATGATTGTCTGTTCAGAACAGAAGAAGAAACAAAAGGGAGAGTGGATCTTAAAGATACTCCCCTGGTTGAATGTGATGGTACCTTATGGGTGGATGGTTCATGCTTCAAGCTTCCGAATGGTGATACAACTGCTGCGTATGCTGTCACGACTCTGCACACGATTGTTGAAACTGCACGCATACCACATAATTCGGCTCAAGCAGCAGAATTAATTGCACTCACAAGAGCATGCGTGTTGTCGAAAGGAATGAAAGTGAACATATATACTGACAGTCAGTACGCTTTTGGTGTGGCCCATAGTTTTGGGCGTTTGTGGATAGAACGTGGGTTCCTGACTTCGCATGGAGCTAAGATTCAGAATGGTCAGTTAGTGAATGATCTCCTTGAGTCGCTGACCTTACCATTACAAGTTGCGATTGTGAAATGCAGCGCACACAAGAAGGTTACCGATGATGTTGGGCGTGGTAATGCATTTGCTGACGAAACCGCGAAAGAAACAGCAAAAGATGTGACAACCCGAATGTATGTTGCAGGCCCTGCAAGATGGGTGGGTGATGTTGGAATGTGTGAAGACACGATAGAGAGTGTGAAGTCCCTTCAAGCTGAAGCCACAGAGAAAGAATTAAGTATGTGGAAAGAGAGTAAGGGTAAATTAGATGAAAACGGTTGTTAGATTGATTTGTCAGAACACCGGCGATGGTTGTTACCTGATGCATATGTGCTTCCAGTGGTTACGATGGCGCATGGAATGGCACATATCAGTGTGAAAGGGATTTGTAAGTTGTTGGCTCCAGTATGGCAGAATGCTGGAATCCCTAAATGTGCAGAGAATGTAGTCAAAAATTGCATGGTATGTCTGAAATACAATCCTGGTAGGGGAACCCCAACTCCACCTGGTCATTTTGAGCCTCCATCATATCCTTTTGAAGTTCTGCAACTAGACTTCATCCACATGGAAAGATGCAACAATTTGAAATATGTACTGGTTGTTGTTTGTGCCTTTTCAAAATGGATAGAAGCATATCCCCTAAAAGACAATACTGCCTTATCCACAGCTAAAGCCCTCGTTAAAGAATTTTTCCCTAGGTTCGGAATGCCAAGGATGGTATGGAGTGATAACGGGAGTGAATTTGTAGGCCGAGTGATGAAGGATGTGTGTGAGGGACTAGGCATTAAGCAAAAGTTTCACGCTGCAAATCACCCCCAATCAGCTGGATTAGTAGAGTGCTACAATGGCACCTTGAAGCTTAAGTTGGCCAAAATTCAGGCGGGCTCCGGTCTTAAATGGCCTGACGCTCTGCCCTTAGCACTCCTATCAACAAGAATGACTGTGCATTCGCGAGTGGGACTTAGTCCGTATGAAATAGTGTTTGGCCGTCCGGCCAATGTATGGGGAGTGCCAAGGCCGACAAAGTTCAGTGAAATCGAATATCCAGTACTGCTTGATTACCTGTATGAATTGACGGCTAAATTGCGTGTCTTACACCAACAGGTTCACGATACTCTGCCCCACGCCTCTGAAGCTCCAGGACACCCTATTAATCCTGGAACGTGGGTGCTAATTAAAAATTTTCAACGTACAAAGAATGATGAGCCCCGTTGGATCGGCCCCCACCTAGTCCTACTATCGACAAGATCAGCAGTTCGAGTGAAAGGGAAAAAGAATTGGATTCACGGCATACACTGTAAGAGGATCCCTTTACCCCTACCGTATGATCGGTGGGTCCAGGAGGGGATCGCTGACTCCGAGGCTGAGACTGTGCCTCGTTTTGTGCCATTTAACGATGCACGTGTAAAGGGGACAAATACAGAGCGAGAAAGTGACGACATTCTGCAAGAAGCTATATCGCCATCAATTCGATTGGATACCACAGAGCCTGAACTCTTGTTTCAAGACCAGACAGTGCCTGGCAAAAATAGGTATAATTTGAGGCCAAGAACTATGGACAAATAAAAATCTTTTCCTTTGATATCTTCAAAAGTGCAGCTCTATCAACTGAAAAACTTTTTGACTTTTTGTTTTTCGAACCACCATCCGGGTTCAGCTGCAGGGTCGCGGTGCCAAGACTTTGGGGTACAAGCCGAAGACGTTAGGTCAACGGTTCTGGTTGGTCTAGGGCGTTCCCTGAACTGACAGGTGTACTCCTTAGCAGAAGATACTCATCCGCCGCGAGAAGCACGATTAGAGGATGGAGTTTTTCAGGATGAAGAGGCCCACCGAGGAAATAAATTTCAAGAGCAGAATATGTAAAATAATGAATAGCAAAAGTTTTATAGTATTATGTCTGTTTGTGCTATCCAGCATAATGATGTTTTCTGTAGGTTGTGTATTATTGTCCTTCCAAGTGTCATTTGCACCCACTGTACAGCCCACACCTCTTCCTACTGTTTCCCAACACTCTTTTCACCCTCTACCAGAACACGAACAAGCTAGACGTGCTGAATTTGTAAACAATTTGTTCATTCAACTCCTGCACCAGCACCAACTAGTTATGAATACAACGAACTGCTGGGTGTGTGGTTTGATGCCGCACACCATTAATAAGGGCATCCCATATCTAGTACTGCCATTCAGCTATAATAGTTCATCATGGGCATTCCAGACCATGTTTCTTTTTGCGCTTGAAACCTACTCCCAGCGACCACCGCGTTCCATTAGACCTAACTCGAATAATAAAGCCTTGATGAAGGGAGTTGCAGATATGAGTAGAGATATCGATGCATATACATCTATTCCCAAGGATGAGTTGCGAGCTTATGTAGGCTGGAACGCGACTGAGTATAGCATCAGTTTGGGTGAAAAACAACGCAAAAGTTCATCCCCGATTTGGGTCGTACCCCACATAGGTCGGTTCTGTCTACAAGGTAATGGTCAGAATCCAAGAGCTCAGCTAGGGAAGAGTAACTGTACTGAGACATACACTTTTCCATCACAGTTTTTCCCCTGCGTTTTTGGCTGCCAAGGGTACATACTTTGTCTGCAATGATCGAGCATATACATGGTAGCCCCCTGATTTCTCGGGCACATGTTATGTTGCGAATTTGCTGCCGCCAACATTTACTGCCGCCTCTGATTATCACAAGACCAGAGTTGTGAGAGGCGTTGTTAGAAAGGAAGATACTGCCGGTCAGGAAGCGGGAGACTTTTTCCTGGGTTTCCTGCCGTTTTGGGGACCAATGGTCAATAGTCGGAACCTGAGACAACTGACCCGTGTAGCCGAATCCACTGTTCATGTAACAGCCGGTGCCCTTGGTAACTTGACAGCTGAGCTTCAAGCGGATCGCCTGATGACGTTGCAGAACCGTATGGTTCTAGACATCATACTTGCAGACCGTGGTGGGATGTGCAAGGTCATCCAATCAAGCTGTTGTATTTTCATACCGGATAACGCTCCGACAGTCTACCAGGCCATTTCCAAACTGCATAAGATTTCCGAATCCATTCACGTAGATAAAGGAGATTGGTCACTGATGGGGTGGTTCTGGGGACTGATATCAGCTTGGGGATGGAAGATTCTAATAGTCATTGGAATGATTTTAGCCATCCTTTTTCTGTTCTGTTTATGTATACAGTGTGCCCCTGTAATGTGTAGCCTCTGTGTTACATCATGTGTAAGGAAACCTATATCGAAGGACGAGCTAAGCAATAGGATGATGCTACAGCAACATCTCCATGACTTTATGAATGTAGACTTGGACTCAGATTAGTATAGTTCTTGCCTATGTAAGGGCAAAAGGAGGGTCTGTGGTACTGTAAAAATCGGAACCGTGTAGGTGGCATGGTCCCACCATGCCAAGTTTGGTATTAGCGAACCGCAAATGAGCAACGCGATATGTATGAGTGTTTTCGTCATGTTTCACTGATGAATTCACCGTGCATACGATGCCACATATCGTACTCTTTAGGTTCCATTTTAGTACAGTAGCCATTTTGTGGTTGCCCTCACATAGGCTGCGCACTAAGGCCATGCCTAGGCCTAAAGGACACGTACAGCTTCTGTGACTTCTCTCTGACCTGTGCAAGCCGACTCCGCTGCCCGAGGTCAATCCTGTCCGGCCGGTTCCTTTCTCGCGGCCTAATGTGATTAGCATCAGGGCTCGACCCATCATAAAGCCCCTGTTCGCACACGATCCCTGACTAAGCTGTTTTCACACCTGGCTCTGTTTCCTACTTTATGGCTTGTTTTACGAACAGGAGGTGCCCGTTTATTGGGATCTGCTGTTATCTGATGAGGGTTCTGAGCCCTGCTGGGTACAATGACTGCATGCTTAATGAACTGAAATGTGGGATTGTCATTATGGCTCTGCTGTTCCTTTGAAACTAAAATATGTGAATGACCACTTGTAAAACAGGGGCGGTGTTGCCCCCAAAGCGTAATTTTGTGTATATAAGTAAAGACGGGTTTTTGGTTCAGGAGCAGTCTCCTGAGAACAGACATCGTGTTGTACTTCTCGGATATCTGTGATTGGTCTGCAGCCAATAAAGACGTTCTTTGGTTTCACCTAGAAGACTCTGTGTTTCTGTGGGTCTGAAACAGGAAGAATCCGAAGTCTTAGGGTGTGTTCCCCTGCACCGCTGGGTTCTAAAAACCCGGTACTTCAGGCTCTAATGCAGCTCTGCAGACCTAGTTTCTCTGGCTCTAGAGCAGCTCTGCTGACCTGTTTCTCTGGCTCTAAAGCAGCTCTTCTGACCTGGTTCTATGGCTCTAAAGCAGCCCTGCTGACCTGGTTCTCTGGCTCTACAATGGCTATGCTGACCTGGTTCTGTTGCTCTAAAGCAGCTCTGCAGACCTGGTTCTCTGGCTCTAAAGCAAATCTTCTTGCCTGGTTCTCTGGCTCTAAAGTAAGCCTGGGCGTTAAACTACGCTCCGTTCGCGGAGCTTGCGAAGTTTTGGTAACTTCGCGCTTCGCGTAGAGCGCGAAGTTGCAGATTGCTACGCAATCTAGCACGTAGCGTAGTAAATTTGCTTCCTCGCGCGCTCAATATTCATTCTCGCGCGCGCGGTAACGTCTTACCTTGATTCTGCGATCGCCAACTTGCTTTTCTGTCTGTTTGCGAGCGCCACGAGATTTGTACTATGGCTGCCCAAGCCCGCGAGAGTGTGCGACCCCGAACACGTCATTGGTGCGCGCGAGCTGACTTCCGGCGGCTGTTTTGGTAAGATCGCGATCCCGAACATGGAAAAACTGCAATCTGGCAAAGAATCTCTCGCGAGCTTCATAAAACCTTCTCTAAAATGACCATTTTGCTCAGAAAACTCCTCAGATTGTGATCTTGCTGTAGTCTTTGTGTAAGAAAGAGTCCTTTAATTTTTTTAACACTTTTTTTTCAAGAGGAAGGAAGTGCCCCTGACACTACAACTTCCTGTTCCTGTCCAGCAGGCTCCTCCCACGTGCTTTGTGCATGTGTTGTTCACTTTCATTTGGATTTGGAGCTGGAAGGATCACTTTTTGTGTCTGTCTGCTGCATCATACCATTTTTTTGGATTTATTTGAGGAATTTTTGATTTGAGATTTAATTTATGACAAGTAAGTTGGAGAATTGGTGTGTTTGTTTCATTGGGGCTTGTTTGTACCTACATTTTTCTGGGATTTTTATTGTTTTTAAAAATTATTGTTGTGGTGGGTGGCCTGTACTACTTTCAATATGGGCCTAGTTGTTTTTCTCTGCAATTTCAGCCAGTAGGGTACCCATGGGTCCATGTTTTGTGGTGTCTGTAGAATTTCTACATCATGTAGGGCATGGATGGCATAGGATTGAAATGCTAAACGTGGCTGTGGTGTATTTCACTGTTGGTGTGTGTGTGTGTGATTTACCTTTGTTGGATGTGTGTGCTTGTGGCCTAGTAGTCTTCCACTAGGCCCAGAGGTAGTCAGCCTCCAAGCTGTGGTGCGTGATTTTAAATGTACAGTTGGTGTTGTCTGGTGATTTTCCTTTACTCCATGGATGGCTTTGGATTTTATTGCAAAAGGTGTGTTTGGGGTGCAATAGCATTTTTTGGGTGTGTTCTAAGCAAATTGGGCTATTTTGGCCTGCATGTAAGGCAAGGGATTCAGCTCGCGAACTTTCGGTAACTCTGCACAGCGCGACAACGCAGACTTACAGTTTTCGTCATTTTTGCGCTCGCAATATGCGTGTTCGCGCACGCGAGAAAGCCTTTTTGTACAGTTCGCGATCCCGAACACGCAGCTTTTGCAATCTGGCAAACAATATCTCGCGAGCAACATAGACCCTTCTCGAAAACGCTTTTTTGTGCATTTCTGCACAAAAAACTCCTCAGGCTGTCATTGAGCTGTAGGTTTGGAGCAGGGAGAAGCTGTTATTTGTCTGGAAAACATTTTTATGAGAGGGATTAAGTTCCACAGACACTACAACTTCCTCTTCCTGTCCTTTCCAATCACTTTTTGTGTGTTATTGTGGTGGGGGGGCTGAGCATGTGTGTGGCGGCCATTTTAGGAAGGCATGCATTGGGCCTTTGCCATAGGCGTCCATTGACTGTCTCCCATTTCTTGTGGTTGTTGTGGGTGTGTGGCGGCCATTTTGTGGAGCCATCCAAGCAGTGTGCTTGCTTTTGCCATCCGGTTCCAAGCTTGTGGCCTAGTAGTCTTCCACTAGGCCCAGAGGTAGTCAGCCTCCAACCTGTGGTGCGTGATTTAAATGTACAGTGGTGTTGTCTGGTGATTTTCCTTTACTCCATGGATGGCTTTGGATTTTGTTGCAAAAGGTGTGTTTGGGGTGCAATAGCATTTTTTGGGTGTGTGCTAAACAAATTGGGCTATTTTGGCCTGCATGTAAGGCAAGGGATTCAGCTCGCGAACGGCCATTTTAGGAAGGCATGCATTGTGCCTTTGCCATAGGCGTCCATTGACTGTCTCCCATTTCTTGTGGTTGTTGTGGGTGTGTGGCGGCCATTTTGTGAAGCCATCCAAGCAGTGTGCTTGCTTTTGCCATCCGGTTCCAAGCTTGTGGCCTAGTAGTCTTCCACTAGGCCCAGAGGTAGTCAGCCTCCAAGCTGTGGTGCGTGATTTTACATGTACAGTTGGTGTTGTCTGGTGATTTTCCTTTACTCCATGGATGGCTTTGGATTTTATTGCAAAAGGTGTGTTTGGGGTGCAATAGCATTTTTTGGGTGTGTGCTAAACAAATTGGGCTATTTTGGCCTGCATGTAAGGCAAGGGATTCAGCTCGCGAACGGCCATTTTAGGAAGGCATGCATTGTGCCTTTGCCATAGGCGTCCATTGACTGTCTCCCATTTCTTGTGGTTGTTGTGGGTGTGTGGCGGCCATTTTGTGAAGCCATCCAAGCAGTGTGCTTGCTTTTGCCATCCGGTTCCAAGCTTGTGGCCTAGTAGTCTTCCACTAGGCCCAGAGGTAGTCAGCCTCCAAGCTGTGGTGCGTGATTTTACATGTACAGTTGGTGTTGTCTGGTGATTTTCCTTTACTCCATGGATGGCTTTGGATTTTATTGCAAAAGGTGTGTTTGGGGTGCAATAGCATTTTTTGGGTGTGTTCTAAACAAATTGGGCTATTTTGGCCTGCATGTAAGGCAAGGGATTCAGCTCGCGAACTTTCGGTAACTCTGCACAGCGCGACAACGCGGACTTACAGTTTTCGTCATTTTTGCGCTCGCAATATGCGTGTTCGCGCACGCGAGAAAGCCTTTTTGTACAGTTCGCGATCCCGAACACGCAGCTTTTGCAATCTGGCAAACAATATCTCGCGAGCAACATAGACCCTTCTCGAAAACGCTTTTTTGTGCATTTCTGCACAAAAAACTCCTCAGGCTGTCATTGAGCTGTAGGTTTGGAGCAGGGAGAAGCTGTTATTTGTCTGGAAAACATTTTTATGAGAGGGATTAAGTTCCACAGACACTACAACTTCCTCTTCCTGTCCTTTCCAATCACTTTTTGTGTGTTATTGTGGTGGGTGGGCTGGGCATGTGTGTGGCGGCCATTTTAGGAAGGCATGCATTGGGCCTTTGCCATAGGCGTCCATTGACTGTCTCCCATTTCTTGTGGTTGTTGTGGGTGTGTGGCGGCCATTTTGTGAAGCCATCCAAGCAGTGTGCTTGCTTTTGCCATCCGGTTCCAAGCTTGTGGCCTAGTAGTCTTCCACTAGGCCCAGAGGTAGTCAGCCTCCAACCTGTGGTGCGTGATTTAAATGTACAGTGGTGTTGTCTGGTGATTTTCCTTTACTCCATGGATGGCTTTGGATTTTGTTGCAAAAGGTGTGTTTGGGGTGCAATAGCATTTTTTGGGTGTGTGCTAAACAAATTGGGCTATTTTGGCCTGCATGTAAGGCAAGGGATTCAGCTCGCGAACGGCCATTTTAGGAAGGCATGCATTGTGCCTTTGCCATAGGCGTCCATTGACTGTCTCCCATTTCTTGTGGTTGTTGTGGGTGTGTGGCGGCCATTTTGTGAAGCCATCCAAGCAGTGTGCTTGCTTTTGCCATCCGGTTCCAAGCTTGTGGCCTAGTAGTCTTCCACTAGGCCCAGAGGTAGTCAGCCTCCAAACTGTGGTGCGTGATTTTACATGTACAGTTGGTGTTGTCTGGTGATTTTCCTTTACTCCATGGATGGCTTTGGATTTTATTGCAAAAGGTGTGTTTGGGGTGCAATAGCATTTTTTGGGTGTGTGCTAAACAAATTGGGCTATTTTGGCCTGCATGTAAGGCAAGGGATTCAGCTCGCGAACGGCCATTTTAGGAAGGCATGCATTGTGCCTTTGCCATAGGCGTCCATTGACTGTCTCCCATTTCTTGTGGTTGTTGTGGGTGTGTGGCGGCCATTTTGTGAAGCCATCCAAGCAGTGTGCTTGCTTTTGCCATCCGGTTCCAAGCTTGTGGCCTAGTAGTCTTCCACTAGGCCCAGAGGTAGTCAGCCTCCAAGCTGTGGTGCGTGATTTTACATGTACAGTTGGTGTTGTCTGGTGATTTTCCTTTACTCCATGGATGGCTTTGGATTTTATTGCAAAAGGTGTGTTTGGGGTGCAATAGCATTTTTTGGGTGTGTTCTAAACAAATTGGGCTATTTTGGCCTGCATGTAAGGCAAGGGATTCAGCTCGCGAACTTTCGGTAACTCTGCACAGCGCGACAACGCGGACTTACAGTTTTCGTCATTTTTGCGCTCGCAATATGCGTGTTCGCGCACGCGAGAAAGCCTTTTTGTACAGTTCGCGATCCCGAACACGCAGCTTTTGCAATCTGGCAAACAATATCTCGCGAGCAACATAGACCCTTCTCGAAAACGCTTTTTTGTGCATTTCTGCACAAAAAACTCCTCAGGCTGACATTGAGCTGTAGGTTTGGAGCAGGGAGAAGCTGTTATTTGTCTGGAAAACATTTTTATGAGAGGGATTAAGTTCCACAGACACTACAACTTCCTCTTCCTGTCCTTTCCAATCACTTTTTGTGTGTTATTGTGGTGGGTGGGCTGGGCATGTGTGTGGCGGCTATTTTAGGAAGGCATGCATTGGGCCTTTGCCATAGGCGTCCAAACTTGTGGCCTAGTCGTACAGTAGGCCCAGGGGTACAACTCAGCAATCATCACAGCGTTTTTTTTTTCCTTGCTATTCTTCTTCCTAAGTGTACACTACACAGTACAAATACAACAGGATCCCTGGCCTTGTCAGTCTCTTAATGGCTGGCTATACTGTTGATGTTGTTCACTGACTTCATGAAATTTAATAATTGTGATGACCACCCACGAGACACTAATAAGTTATATATTATATTATGGATCTTTTGACTGATGTTCTTCTGGCTTTTTTGCTTTTAGGTGCACAAAAGACAGAGGTGTGTCATCATCATCCACTGTTGTGGTGCCAGACCGACGTCCTGCTGCTGTAGTGTACACAACGTGACGTGTCAGTGACCTGACCAGGCATCTCTGCAACTTGTGCAACTGAGTGCTGTTTTGACATCTGTTGAAGATGCCCCCAAAGAAAGCAGGTAGCAGGTCCTCCGGTACCAAGAAAGTTGCCATGGAGAAGAAGGAACAGAAGAAGAAGGAAGTGTCACTTAAGTCTGGTGTGCCTCCCAAAACCTTTTTTGGTTCACCAAAAATGAGGCCTGCAGCAGCGGTGTCGGGGGGGCAAGCTGGGGGCAGCACCTCCACATCAGTGGGCCCAACCCACCAACCCATGCCCAAGCAGATGAGTGTGGAAGAGGTAGCCAGCCTTATGGTAGAAAGCAGTGATGCTGAGCCTGAACTAAACTTATCGCCATCTCAAAGTAGTACACAATCAACGCAGGAGGGAACATCATCAACACAGCAGATAAGTGGTCAACAGCCGCAGCTACCGCCCGCAATAGTAGCTGTTCCTCCTGAAGTAGGGGCAGTTCAGGAAATTGAGCCTCATGCAGAGGAAGAAGAGGAAGCCACTCCTTTAGAAGTTGCATTGGCTTTTAAATCCCCAGCAAGGAAAAGGAGGGTTAGTACATCAAGTTCTTCACCAAGCCCCCCTTCTGATGATCTAGATGTCACTTGGAAGCCACAAACTGAGTCTGAGAGGGAAACACATCACAAGAGCAGGCATGGCAAAAGGAAGGTTCCAGAAAGCCTTACACTTATGGATGTTGATGTAGAAGAGCAGGTTGATGATGATGATGATGATGAGCCAGTCATCACAAACATCACTCCCGGGCCTGAGGAGATGAAGAGCAACATTTTTACATTATCCAAAATGGATGCGAGGGATGTAGCACGCATACCTCCAACACAGGTAACACCAACACGACCTCCAGCTTCCATATTTACATTAGCAAAGGGCCGGCAGCGTCCTACATCCAGCACAACAAGCACCACCTCAGCAGAAGTAGGTAGTGGTCCTGCACAGAGTCAAATTCAACACACACCCTCCAGTTCATCCGGCATTGGAAGTGGGAGTGGCACCTCCAGCAGGAGACAAAAGTTAAGCTCCCCAGTGTGGGACTACTTTACGGTTAGCCCAAAGGAGGAGAACATTGCTGTATGCTCCGTTTGTCATTCCTCTGTTAGCCGTGGAAAGCTTGGTACAAACTATGGTACCGGAGGCCAAATGACCCATCTGAAAAAACACCACGCAATCCAGTGGGAGGAGCACCTTAGGCTCATCAAAACTGGAACCATTGCTGTTGGGCATAAACGAGTAGAAAGTCCGCTCACGGTGGAACAGGAAGAAGAGGGAGACATTCTCTGTGCTAGTGGTACACAAAGTAGCCCTGTCCCCAGCACTGCAGTGGTAACGCCCACATCCTCAGCCACATCTCATTGGCACAAGAGTAAGAGCCAGCCTGAGACACCAAGGAGTACTGCTGGGCCAAAAAGTGCGACGTCGACCACAGGAAGGAATACCATGCAGCCTACCATTCTTAGCATGTTTAGTAGGCCGGAGGGGCAGTACGAACGCAATCACCCAATAGCACGTTTGTACAATGCTAAGCTGGCAAAAATGTTAGCACTGGACCTTCTCCCTTTTTCTTTTGTTGAAGGGGTGGGTTTTCTTGAGTTTGTGACCACCATCTGCCCAAAATGGAAAGTTCCCAGCCGCTACTATTTTGCAAGAGTTGCTGTTCCAGCACTACATCATGACGTGCTGGAATTGCTTGGAAAAGCCTTAAAACAGAGTGCTGTTCAGAGTATACACCTGACAACAGACATGTGGACCAGTTGCCAAGCCACTGATTACATGTGCATCACTGCACACTGGGTCTCTTTTTCGGGTGTTAAAGATAAGATATCTGACGGCGTTGTTGACACCGCTGAGATTTTTAAAGACACTCGCAAACATGCAACTGTAGCCATGTTTGCAATGGAGAAATCTCATACTGCTGCTAACATTTTGGATGAGTTTAACAGCAAGGTGTTTGAGTGGCTGCGACCAAGAGGTCTTACCATTGGTTTTGTTGCCACGGACAATGGCAGTAATGTAGTTCGGGCCATGAAAGATGGTGGGTATTTCAGGGTGCCATGTTTGGCACACTGCATTAACATTGTTGTGCAAGACTTTCTGAAAAATGAAAGCAAAGTCAGCAGCTTACTGACCACCTGCAGAAGAATATGCACACATTTCAACCATTCTTTTAAAGCCCGGAAGGAGCTGAGGGTGATTCAACGTGAGCATAAAATGCCAGTCAAAGCACTCATCCAAGAGGTGCCAACACGTTGGAACTCAACGTATTACATGCTTGAGCATCTGTTTGAGCAGTACATACCACTTAATGCTTATGTCATGAAAAGGTCAGGGGATCCTACAGTGAAAGGCATGAGAGTTGAGATGACCCAATGGGACCTTGTCAAAAGCCTGACAGAGATGCTACTTCCTTTTGAGGTCTTCACCCGTGAAGTGAGCCGGGAGGACTGTACTATGGGCCAAGCTATCCCATTGTTGTACATGCTAGAGCAACATCTGAAGGAGGTGGCAGAAATGTACGCAGATGTGGATGACAAAGTAGAAGCACATTCTTTGGCAGACACCTTATCCGATCGCTTATCTCACAATACAAGGATTCAAAATAACATTCTGTCAGATCCACATTACATTACTGCCTCAATTTTGGATCCACGTTACAAATTATTGCTGCGCAGTAATGAAGTCATTCCTTTTTCAGAAGTGAATGTTGCCCAGTACAAAACTTTGATAGCTGAGGAAGCCACTGAGTTTGAAAACGAAAGGATCTTCATTAAAGGCCCGCCCCTCCAGGGCAGAAAAAGTACTGCAGGGCACCCAGAACGAAGTTCTACTTCAGAAGCCAAGAGCAGTGCGTTTGCCTCCCAGCAGTCAACACTGCCAGCAGCAATAACATCAACAGCCCCAACAGGATCATCAGGCACATGTACAAAAACGGCAGGTGATTGGTTTCTACGGAAAGGGTATTGCACATCAATGACTGATGCAAAGGCAAAAGAGGCCCAGGAAATCGGAGCACCCCTGAACATTGAGCGGATGGTTCAGGCCTATCTAGATGACACAACAGAGGTCTACATGGAGCAAAGCCCATTGGTGTATTGGTATGGGAAAAGAAGCCAATGGCCAGTGCTCAGCAGGCTGGCGATAAAGTATGTGGCTTGCCCTGTTGCAAGTGTCTCTTCAGAGCGTGTTTTCAGTGCTGCTGGTGCCATTGTTACTGTCAAAAGGACCAGTCTCTCGCCCAAAAGTGTTGAGAGGTTAACCATGATCAAAATGAATCAACACTTTATACCACCGGAGTACAAAATACGTGAATCACAGGAGGAAGAGGAGAGTGACTTTGATGACATAAGTAGTGGATTGTTAGACGTACTGCTGTCCGAACCACCAGAGTTTGAGGACGAGCTCCTCTTCCCTGACAACTAGGCTTTCAAATTGTTCTCCCTTCCTTTATTTGTGTGTGACTGTGTGTATCTGTTTTTCTGGTTCAAAATCTACATTCACAACAAAGCCATCAACAGTCTCCTTTTTTTATTTCCCTATTGGAGTTGCACGTCTGTGCATAACTGTCCACTCCACTCCTCAGGGTCCTGCTCCATGTTCCTTACTCTCCCTAAGTACATTTCAAGCAAGTCAGACATTGGATGGAGATGGAGAATAGTACAATACATGTTGCCTCTAACAGTCCCTCCATAAGAAGTGAAACGTGACTCCACCTATATTCCATTTTGTTTCCAATCCGAAAGAAACTCATCACTGACTGGCAGAAGGCTAGGCAGGCATCAGATGAGACAGCCAAAGAGAACACCAAGACAGGTAATGAGTGATTATTGTGAATGATGGTGGCATGCATTGCATTGGATGCTGGCTGACTACGAAGAATTGTGCATGCCATGAAGTAGAACTATACTAGTTTATCGACAAAGTACAAGTGACTCAGGTGTGGTGACAGTTAATGTTTCCTTGTTGTCTAATAATGACCACATTGTACTCCTACCACTGCAGGTGCCGGCCAATATCCGTTGCAATTTGGTAATATGGAATATATTATAAACTTAATCAGTCACTACAGACTGAGTTGGTGTTGGAGAATACGTACCACACGGTCACCATCATTGAGGATGCTGAGCATACTATCTTTGCACACAGTCAGTTGGATTGGAGAAAATTTATGGAATAACAGCGTTTCATGGGCTGACATAAAAGGTAAAAAGTTTGAACAAGAACCACAGCAGACCTAGGCTAGATGTCCGTGTAGTGGTGTGGACTGGAGTAGAGTGTAGTGGTATGACGGACAGTGGCGCATTGATTTAGTCACTTCATTGGGAAAATTCTAGGTTGCTGCAGTGCATTTGACATTTCTCTGGCTCGGTCAAAATGTAAGTAAGGGGTAGGGTGCCTGGCCTGTGCCGCGGTTCTCCTGTTATGTAGCTGTGCTGGCTCCTGAATCCTGTCCCGTTGTTGTTGTACCTTAATGCTTGCTGTAGAGTAGACACACTATGTAGCCTATCCAAGCTGCCTCAGTCTGAAAGTGTTCTCTCCAGAGTGTTGTCTTGCACTCCACTGTAATTGAGTTTATTGTTGTAAAGGCTGTAATTTTTCAATACCCCGTTTGTTTTTCCATCTACACTTACAGGCCGGCCGGCCCTTTACCCTGTGCTACAGTGGGAGAAACGACTCACACGTACCTTACCAATACGCATCAGGCAGGCAGTGATACCCAAGATTGATGTGCGGAGTGTCCATGGAAGGGAGGACCAAGAAGAATGACGAGAATGATGCAACTCCTCATTTGGACCAGGATAATACAGTAACTTTAGTATCATCATTCGTCTTTACATTTATTTGCTTGCTTTTTTCTCTTTAATCATTACGACTGTGTGTTGTGGTTTGTTTGTTAATTGATCCAACTTTTTTTTAGTTTCCTTAGCTAGCTTGAAAAATGAAAGTAAGCCCGGTAGAGCATGTAATTGGGTTCGGTCTGAGCTCTGAGGGCGTCAGACAGGCAAGGCAAATTTCAATTTCGTCCCTGACTGTACTGTCTCATTGGGTCATAGTAGTTATAGTACAACTCATTATCTCATTAACCATCAAGTTATCCTCCTCAGCATGCATGCATTTGCTTTCTCTCACTTCATACTTTGATTTCTTTGAGAATGGATCATGGTCGTCTTACAAGATTGTGTTTTACTTTTGTTGTGTCCATGCATATTGTCTGTTTTTCTTTCTCAAACCTTTCCCAAAACCCCACTTCCCATCCAATCATCAATCCCTAACCCTCTTCCCCCGGGCTGTGTGATTTATATTGAGGTGTGATGTGATGACTATGTACACCAATTGATCACACGCTTGCTGGGGCAGATGTGGTGAAAGCAACACTAATTGAATTTCAACTAAGGCAGGGCAAGGATCTTCTTCTGCTTGACCACCCATGCTGTAGTTTACTTTGTGTTCTGTTCCACTCCTCCTCCCTGAGTCTCAGTCAAGTGACTTTCTCTTTCTTTTTTCAAACGCTATTGCCAGTGTCTACTACTACCACCACTATAATGGCATCTACTCCGTCAATTTGGGAAACCAACCATGCAGCCATCAGTGTGCCGAACTTCATCATCAATCACAGGTAAGATAAGTTTGGTGGGAGGTATGGACTAGGAGGAGAGACTGACAGTACTATGACAATTAAAAATAACTCAGTGAGGGGTACTGCATCTATCGGTTTGTGTGTTACAAAATCGGCAGATCTTTTAAATCAAACACTGGCTGTGGGCATGCAGCAGCACGGAAACAAAGTAAACAACCATGTAACTTACATTGAATTCGGAAAACTGTAACCCACCACAAAATACATTAACATCATATAAATAAATAGTAAGTATATTTTTAATATCCCCTAACAAAAATAAACTATCCCGCTCTAACCTAACCCACCCCCCTCCCTAACCCCAACGAAACGAAAGTCCAAAGTCCCAATGTCCGTTGAAATCCCCAACGCCCACAAACCCACCCACCAACAAAAGGAATTAAAAAAGAGGCAAACGACGAGGTCCTCTATTGTCGGCGGGCCTTAAGGTGTTTGTCCACCAGGATCTTGACCCGCTCCTCCATGTTCTCCTCCCAGCGGGCCATCCGGCGGAGCAGCTGGCGGCGAAATGCCCTAAAGTTGCTTCCAGGGTGGGGGGCAGCAGTGCTGGAAATCGAGGCGCGGCGGCGGGCGAATGCCGGACCACGGCGCCGTGAAAGTGGAGGCCGGGCCTGACTGGGGCCCGGGGCATTGGAGGAGGCTGCAGCTTCAGCCGCCTCCTCCTCCTCCTCCTCCTGAGCCACCAGCCGGCGATAATGCTCGCAGATGGCCTCCAGTTTCCGGCGCCGGGCCCTAGCGGCCAACTCCTTCCTTGATGGTTTATTGGAAGGAGTATCATCTATATCAAAAAAGAAAAAGAACATGTTGGAGCCAATACTCTTAGCAAAACAGGAACACTAAAATCATTCAACACATAGTGTCACAGTATCACTAGCAAGCACAGTTCATAACATTTGGGATTTGGTGCTGGGGTAAGTATCTCTAATCCTACTTCCTTGGACTCTAACATTTGTGACCGTTTCAGACATTATTTATAAATATAATCGTACTATGTATGTACTGCGGTACACCAGTCGTGCTGTTCTTATCTGTAGTTTAGCCCAATTACATAACCTTGTTGTAGGCGGCATGCCAGGTCCATCAGCTAAGCTTGCACCCAAGAGAAACAGATATGAGCCACATGATGATGCAGACTCACGTTACTTTTATTTACTACTACTGTCTGCAGGTGGGGAAGCTCATCTTTTTGTCTGACGCCTTACGGCCGTTGGCACTGGTCATACTCTGTTACATGAGGGCAAATGGCATGCACAATTTCACTTACACCCTGCCATGGGTACTACAAAAAGGCTGATTATTTATTTATCGGATCCAACGATCATTGCTTATATTCATATTATAGATGCTGCTAGTGCTAATACGATATACGACATCAGGTCGGTAGCGGTCGGTGGTGGGAGTGCTGCCGGTCGGTGACGTGGGAAGGTGCAGGGTGGGGATAGTAAACGATGGATTAAGGACATTCACAGGTAATTAAAGAATACATAAAAAAAAAAACATTGCTGCACACAGTAGCACACACTGCATCGCATTCGGCGGTGCAGTGCGCACCTTGAAAATAGTTTTATTTATTTTTATGTTGATTACCTGTATTTGGCCGTAACAGTAATACACAGTTTACTCGCCAGTGCCACCCACCCGTCCCCTCCCCATGTCGCCGCCCGCCAACAATCCCACCACCAACCGCTACTGCAGAGGGTACTTTGCTTTCATTGCTTGTGTAACCAATATACATAAACATTAAACAACAGATAGGCCACCCTTTGCAGGCTGGCTGCCCCAATCGAAAATACATTAATAATAATAGGTAGGGAGTGGTCCCCAGAGTGGGAGGAAGGGGTTTCCGCTTGATAATATATGACGTGCTTGCAAACTACTGCAAGTGTACTGTATGCTCATAATACTACCTTGATTCCTCTAGGCTTTGCTACTGTCGCGCAGTTTCTGTTACATTTTCTTCAAAGTAAGAATCTCCAGTGACACTTTCCACCTATACTGTCTCTTGGTGATAGTACATCCAGGCATACATCCATTAAAGTAAACGTCTATCCTTTTGTATATATCTCTTAACAAACCTTAGTTGGTTTCACCAACAAACACCCATGCTTCTGCTCCTTCCTTCCTTGCCTTGGCTTTGAGTTTGAACCAAAAACACCGCTGACTCTTGCTATCTAGTACTATCCACCCATACTGTGTCGCCCACCCAGGCAGGCATTCTTTCACCTTCCACCCATCCTTCAACAACCCATGCATCTGATCTTATTACTATCAGACTCCTATACATGCTTCCAACAACATATCCTTCTCTGCCGGTCAGTCATATTGTTTATCTCGCCCGTCCTTCCACCCTTAGTGCTTTCCCTCTATGTTCAACACATCCATGAAGGTCATCTGATCTGAGTTTGTCTTCTCCATAAAACATTCACAGCTGATTTTGGAGTCAAATAGAAGAGGCCATTGGTTACTCTACTCACGCTGGTAATGCTACGTAAAGGGTGTCTTCTTCAACCGTTGTATAATGTCGCACAGTACAGTGAAATAGTGAACACAGTTCCATCTAGCTGTAATGTCAAGAAGTAATGAATATAACTTACCGCCGCCGTCCACTGCTGCTGGATCCCCCCTGGGCCCTGTGTCTCCTGCAGGTGCCGCCAGTTCGCCTGCCCCCTCCGGAATGGCCGCATCGCTGGCCCCGACGGCACTGGTGGATGGTAGTGTGCCTAGAAAAAAGCATCAAATTTTTTAGATGCCTGTAAACCTCCCCCTATTTTAAGTGTTCACTTGGAACATTGAACAAAAAGTTAATGCGATGCAACATACATCAGCACTAGACAGTAAGTACAGTCAGTAGACAGACACTAGTAGGATATGGTTCCACTTCCTAGGGTCATCTAGTCCTACTCTACTCTTTTGAAAGTTAGCCTGAGCCATGAGTAACCCTTTTAGATTCATCATGTCGACTACTACTCTTTTGGTGCATATTATACCTGCCAGCGTATTGACATGTGCAGTAGATGCCTTTAAGGCCGCTTGACTGTTGCGTACAAGTGAAGAGGTCGAAAAAAAACCAACATATTGACTTTGTTTAGTTTATATTGCTTAGCCATCACACATACATGTTACACTTTTTGGCATGACTGCAAAATGCTAGCATCATTCACCAGTATACTATCTAACGGCTAACTCGCAGCGTTTTTCTCATATATCATAGGCGGAAGATTCCCTTCTACAAAACAGAGATTTACAGAGCATAGTGGATGCAAGATGATGTAACCAGTATTTCTACGTTCTACGGTGAGGGATCTTCCAGAATTATAAAGATCTTGGCTCTTGTTCTTGTTGTCAATCATGCACTTGTAAATGTTTACTGTTTTAATGTTAGGCTTTTTGCTGGCTTATTGACTATGGCTGTCGTAAATTAAATTTCATATTAACGATGTACAGAGTTTGATACTTGTTTCAAATAAACCTTTTGAACTTACACATAGACTCTGTGGTATTTGGTGTGGTGGAGTGGACTTACACAAGTGTGTGAGCAAAATGGTGTTTGTTATTATGTTCTGGATTGTCTCTGTCTCCGTCATCATCAACATTGTGTATCGTCTTCGTGGGGGGGTCGGGAGTGGGACCCTAATGTGAGACACTATAGCTAGTCTGTTAGGGGATCCTGGGTTCTTCGGACTGAGGTGTGATCAGTAAGATCCAACCTCCCATCAGCACCATCCTATTTTGTTGTGCATAGTTCTGTATGTGGCTCTGCAGAATCCTAGACAATAGTAGTATCATGTACTATCCGATCAAAAATACTAGTCAAATATCTGGTTGGGCATTTTGTTTGTGGTAATTGTCAAAGCCTCAACATTGAGAAGACTTGAAGAGGACAACCCAAAGGACAGGACCCAGTGGCTAGAGCTATTGGTCAATCAGAGTTTTATTGTTGCAAAGAAAACATTCTATTAAAGAGTGGGCAACTGTGCAAGCTTCGCTACACACAGAGTAATAATAGTAATAGTAGTAGTAGTATTAGTAGCACAGAGAGTCATAGCAGAGGGAGTTAGAAGCAACTTCGAGGCAGGGATAAACAGAATTAGTAAACCGATAGTCAAGGTCAAAGAAGTAAGCTTTTGTAAAAAAGAGATTCAGAAAGTGGAACCATAATTTAGAGTTTGGGAAAAAAAAGATGCAGTAACATAACATTTAGGGAAATATAAATGTCAATCTAACCAATGGAGGACTTACTGGGGCCAGCTGCAGGAGCCTCAGTAGAGGAGAGGTCCTGGGGTTCCCCCGCCGACTCCGACCCCGTCTTCTTGCCCCTGGGTGGTGCTGATGATCATGTAAAATATAATAAAGAAAGAGACCAACATTAAGGAGTGCTGTGAGAAAAATAATAAATCATTTGGAAAAACAATAAGTCAAAGAACATTTTAGGAAACAACAAGTGCAATAAAATTGACCTATCTAATCAGATGGATCGACTACTGGCTGCTTCCTAGTGCATTTACGGATCGTCTACTTATTTATGAACACTCCAGTGTTCCTTGATCATTCTGATTCCAAATACTAACAAAGCCTAGTAAGTACCACCTGACCTACACCACCTATTCCAGACGGGCCAATTGTTCACTAAGTCTGCACTTCAATTTTTTTCAGCCATCAAATGCATAGATGATGAGATGGAGCACACATGCATAGTTGCATACATTAGTGCATACATACAACAAATTGTGGGTTGGTTGCATAATGCTGATCTAGTTCTGCTACTGACTGACCATGCTAAGCCTACCACTCACTAAACAAAGTACAAAAGGTTCGACGGAGGACTGGGGTAAGCAGCACTCAGTGACAGAGGATGCGTCACGCAGACCGCATAAAACAATTAGTAACTACTACTAACAAACTAAACCTAGTATCCAATATCCATCCACCACTATTTCACAGTAGGACAATGGAAGGACTAGAGTCTCTCTAGCAAATCGCATTACCTAACTTCAGTTCTGTAAAGTAAACTCTTACATAATCAGCATCAGCACAAGCTAGCGCAAACTACGTTGCAAACAAGTAAGAGTACCACCGTGCACCTGGGTCCTTAAATCAAAGAACATTTTGCTTTTTGGAACGTAATACCAGCAACGCTTGGCACGCAGCAGTAATCTTGTTGTTCATCTAATTTAATATACACAATCAGTTACTCACCAAGCCCGATGACCTCGACACCTAGCAGGTCCAACAGGTCCTGCTCCCGGTCCAGGATGTCGGACCACCGGTGAGCTAGCTGGTTGTGGGTGCGCCGGATCCCAGTGCACCGGAACACGGCCCGGCGCACCTTCGCTCACCGACGGTGCCGCTCCTGGGTAGCGTACCCGGAGCCGGGCCTGCCGCCTGCTGCCAAGGTCAAGGGGAGGAGGCGCTGGATGAAAAAAACAAGAGCCACCACCTCCTCCTCCCCAAACAGTTGCCGGGCCTGCACCCCTGCAGGACGCATTCTGCCGCAAGGCAGGCGGCGCTTCTCTGCGCCTGCAGGTCCCTTGCCCTTGGGACTTGGTGTGCCCTTGGCCATGGTTCTGGGGTGGGTGGGAGGCGGAAAAGAAAAGTCCGAAGGGGAAAAAAAGTTAGGGGGAAGAAGATAGAAAGAACTTTATAAAAGTAACAAAAACACAGTAAAAGTAGAAATAAAATGCAAAATATAAACTAAGGCAAACAGAGAGATAGATAATAACTAAAAAAAGTCAGGAAAAAGGCTTTAAAGACAAAGGATTGCTGTGATAAAGGGAGGATACAAAAGTAGGCCCAGAAACATGGCATAGAGTGAAAAACAAGATGGCCGCGCCCATTCGCGACCGCGTGGGTAAGTTCGCGCGATATTTCTCGCGAACATGTACAATTTATCGCGAACAAGTAAAATGCGCTCCCGAACACGTCAATGCACATCGCGAACACGCTATCCGCGACCCGGAACAGGAAATAAGGCATCGCGAGCGGGCGGGACTATAGAAAAACAAGATGGCCGCGCCCATTGGCGACCGCATGGGTAAGATCGCGAGATATATCCCCCGAGCATGCAAACAGTTCCCCGAACATGCTTACCGCGCTCGCGAACAAGAAAAAGCCATCGCGAACAGGTTGCCACAAGCAACTACGCAAGCTCGCGAAGCTTCGCGAAGGTCGCGTAGTGCAATGTCATCTTCGCGAAGCTTCGCGAAGCTTCGCGAAGCGCGACTACGCGAACTACGCCCAGGGTTACTCTAAAGCAGCTCTGCTGACCTGGTTCTCTGGCTCTAGAGCAGCTCTGCTGTCCTGGATCTTAGGCTCTAGAGCAGCTCTGCTGACCTGGTTCTCTGGCTCTACAATGGCTCTGCTGACCTGGTTCTCTGGCTCTAAAACAGCTCTGCTGACCTGGTCCTGTGGCTCTAAAGAAGCTGTGCTGACCTAGTTCTCTGGCTCTACAGCAGCTCTGCTGAGCTGGTTCTCTGGCTCTAAAGAGGCTCTGCTGACCTGGTTCTCTGGCTCTAGAGCAGCTCCGCTGACCTGGTTCTATGGCTGTAAAGAACCTCATCTGACCTGGTTCTCTGGCTCTACAGCAGCTCTGCTGAACTGGTTCTCTGCCTCTAGTGCAGCTCTGCTGACCTGGTTCTTAGGCTCGAGAGCAGCTCTGCTGACCTGGTTCTCTGGCTCTAAAGCAGCTCTGCTGACCTGGTTCTATGGCTCTAAAGCAGCTCTGCTGACCTGGTTCTCTGACTTTAGAGCAGCTCTGCTGACCTGGTTTCTATGGCTCTACAGCAGCTCTGCTGACCTGGTTCTCTGGCTCTAGAGCAGCTCTGTTGACCTGGGTCTTATGCTCTAGAGCAGCTCTGCTGATCTGGTTGTATGGCTGTGAGGCAGCTCTGCTGACCTGGTTCTCTGGCTCTAAAGCAGCTCTGCTGACCTGGTTCTGTGGCTTTGAAACAGTTCTGCTGACCTGGTTCTCTGGCTCTAGAGCAGGTCAGCTGACCTGGTTCTCTCCCTCTAAAGTAGCTCTGCTGACCTGGTTCTCTGGCACTAAAGCAGCTCTACTGACCTGGTGTCTCTGGCGCTAAAGCAGTTCTGCTGACCTGGTTCTCTCCCTCCAAAGCAGCTCTACTGACCTGGTTCTCTGGCTCTACGGCAGCTCTGCTGACCTAGTTCTCTCCCTTTAAAGCAGCTCTGCTGACCTGGTTCTCTGGCTCTAAATCAGATCTGCTGACCTGTTCTCTCCCTCTAAAGCAGCTCTGCTGACCTGGTTCTTAGGCTCTAAAGCAGCTCTGCTGACCTGGTGTCTATGGCTCTACAGCAGCTCTGCTGACCTGGTTCTCTGACTCTAGAGCAGCTCTGTTGACATGGGTCTTAGGCTCTAGAGCAGCTCTGCTGACCTGGTTCTCTGGCTCTAAAGCAGCTCTGATGACCTGGTTCTCTGGCTCTAAAGCAGCTCTGATGACCTGGTTCTATGGCTCTAAAGCAGCTCTGCTGACCTGGTTCTCTGGCTTTGAAGCTGCTCTGCTGACCTGGTTCTCTGGCTCTAGAGCAGCTCTGCTGACCTGGTTCTCTCCCTCTAAAGCAGCTCTGCTGACCTGGTTCTCTGCCTCTAAAGCAGCTCTGCTGACTTGGTTTCTCTGTCTCTAAAGCAGCTCTGCAGACCTAGTTTCTCTGGCTCTATAGCAGCTCTGCTGTCCTGTTTCTCTGGTTCTAAAGCAGGTCTTCTGACCTGGTTCTATGGCTCTAAAGCAGCTCTGCTGACCTGGTTCTCTGGCTCTACAATGGCTCTGCTGACCTGGTTCTGTTGCTCTAAAGCAGCTCTGCAGACCTGGTTCTCTGGCTCTAGAGCAGCTTTGCTAACCTGGTTCTCTGGCTCTAAAGCAAATCTTCTGGCCTGGTTCTCTGGCTCTAAAGCAGCTCTGATGACCTGGTTCTCTGGCTCTAGAGTGTGAGAAGTTGGCCTGGCATATGCTGGTCACTAGTTATAGTGGCCACCTTGCACCAGTCCAATTCGACTCTTGGTAGATAGGTTTAAAGACAACCTTTTAAAGAAAGCTATCCTAGTGGTAGCTGTGGAGAGCAGCCTTCAGGCTAAGTCTCTGAGGAATGTAAAGCAGCTTGTTTCACCTTATAATCTCTTGAATTACCAAATGAAAAGACACCACACAGGTATATATATCAAATATATATGTATGTATTTCTAAATATACTCTACTAATCTCTTTATGAGATTAGAGCCAGGTAAACATTAATAAGATCAACAGTTCTCAATAAATTAAGCACAAATATGGCTGTAGCCCTAGGTGTGTACCAGACCATATACTAAAATAGTGGTATAACAAACTCGACTTGCAAAAGTAAGAGGCCTAGGGCCTTGGGAATCGCTGGGGCTTCACTGCTGCAGTGTTTACAGGTAAGTAATCAGCCCACAGAGGACGCGTGCAGTGTCTAAACACACACGCGGGTTTCAATGCGTTTCAATGGCAAATGTCGCGGTTTGTATTTTACAGTTCTAGGGCACTTCGGAATGGACAACAAGCAAACAACTTACAGGGTAAGTACTTCGATAGCCAATGCGCACTTGGGCATCGTAATGCCAGAGTTACCTCACCCAGGGAAGCCGGGTGCAGAGGTGTCCTTTGGTGTCGGGTCGCGATGCTGCTTTCGATGGGAATCGAGGTGTTCTTGCTGCTTGTGTCGTCGGGTGAAGTGTCTGTGGAAATCCAACGATGGATTAGAGTTGCAGGCAACCTAGAAATTGAGGGGACAGAGTTCAGAGTCCCTTGCCAGTGACCAGTGGCCTTCAGGATAGATGACCACAACTGTCGAGCCTCTTCACATCGCTGATGGTGTTTTGTCTCTTCGCCCACGTGGTCCAGGAGAGATCGAGGAAGACCAGCAGCTGGATTTACAGGGTTCTCCAACGTCTGCAGCTGATGGCAGTGTCAGCACTCGGATCAGAGCCAACAAACCTTGGCAACTGCAAGTCTTGTGTGGAATGAAGATCTTGGATGGTTCAGAGCAGCAAGGTCCGATGGACTTACCCAGCAAGGGTAAATGAGGGCAGGCCCAGAGCAACCAGGCGAACCCTTGAAATAGTTCAGAAAGTCTTCGTAGGGGCTACCAGCCAATGGGCAAGCAACCGCAAAGACGCCTTTGCAGGGAAACTTCAGCAACAGCCCACGGTCACTCGGGACAAGGTAGGCCGCTGTTCTTTGGTTCCAGACCTGCTAGGGACTTGGACATTAAGTGGTCCAAAGCACAAGTTTGTAGTTTGTCGTTCAGGGCTTGCACTCGAAATTAGTGCACGGTTCCCTGGTATTGCTGTACCTCGTCACTCATGGGGTACAGACGCCAAAGCTTCAC
The DNA here is from genome assembly GCF_964204655.1 of Triturus cristatus. Lineage (NCBI taxonomy): Eukaryota > Metazoa > Chordata > Amphibia > Caudata > Salamandridae > Triturus > Triturus cristatus. Next base: position 1,163,902,313 of record NC_140579.1, read on the forward strand.
TGGGGACTCAAAATGGCCGACGAGAGGTCAGGAAATCAGCTTCAGGGGACGCAGGGACTTCGGGCTCCGGCGGGAGTGGTAAAGTTTGCAACCGTTGTTCAGTCCTTTAGGTGCCTGCCAAGCAGGGGAGTCACTCCATGACTCCAAGGGAGATCCTTCGGTCTTCTAAAGGTAGTAGAAAGTTGAAGGGCCAGGATTCTTCTTCTTGAGCGTCGTCAAGGTGTAATCTAAATTGCATTGGCAATGTGTGGTATCTTATACTGATAAGATGGGAGAGACTAGCTCTATGGCCACTCCTCTAGGAGGGCCAGGGTAGTGGGTGGTTACACCCACTTCCCTTTGTCCAGTTCTGCGCCAGGACAGGGGCAGGCAGCCCCTGAACCGGTTTGAGCTGGCATATGCACAGAGGAGCCTTCCGCTCCCCCAGTGCAGGACTTCAAAGCACTCTAAGAGTGCACCCACCCAGCTCCAATACACTAAATCCTGTCTGGGAGGTGGTGACACCTCCCTGTGACAGGAAACCCTTTGTTGAGCTCCCTTCACTGCGAGTTTCGGTCAGCAGCAGGAGGGCAGCCCGGTGTCTGTGCTGGTGGCATCCATTTTGTGATGCCAGGGCTCTAGATGATTTATACCGTGTAGTACAGGGTGTACATGTTGTCCACCCAAGAAGGGTGGGATCCTACTCCCACACCAGTTACTGGTGTGGGGGTAGGATTCCAAGTTGTTTGACACCAAACACGACATGTTTTGATGCAGTCATTCCAAAGTTAGCATTTACCGCGAGGTTATAATGCACTTAAGAGTATATGGTTTAACCGCATCCACAAACAGCAGCAGAGAATAGACTCTGCCAACTGCAGAGGGGTCCTGCTCAGGCAGAAGCACCCCCTCACATAGTAAACCATGCACCCTGCCCTTGGGATTGATAGGGCCTACCATAGGGGTGACTGATAGGTTTATATGTGTGTGTATGGTGAGATATAGTGACCTATACCTCAATGAGGAGTGCTAACACTACCTCACACAGGCTGCAGTAGCAGGCCTGTGGTGTCAGATTGTGAGTGCTTCCCAGGGGTGGCATAATACATGCTGCAGCCCCTGGTAGGCCTGTGAAGTACCAATGCCCTAGGTACCTAAGGTACCATATACTAGGGGCTGATAAGGTACCACAGTATCCAATCACTAGTGCATCTAATATGCACACCAAGTTGTTTAGAGAGATCAGGTATACTGGGGCCCTGATTAGCAGGAACCCAGCCAGACTATAGCCAGAAACCAGTGTATACATCAGAAAAAAAGTGGGGGCAACACAAGTGCAGATCCTACTCTCCTACATAGAGCAGCTCTGCTGCCTGGTTCTATGGCTGTAAAGAACCTCCTCTGACCTGTTTCTCTGGCTCTACAGCAGCTCTGTGGAACTGGTTCTCTGCCTCTAGAGCAGCTCTGCTGACCTGGTTCTTAGGCTTGAGAGCAGCTCTGCTGACCTGGTTCTCTGGCTCTAAAGCAGCTCTTCTGACCTGGTTCTATGGCTCTAAAGCAGCTCTGCTGACCTGGTTCTCTGGCTCTACAATGGCTCTGCTGACCTGGTTCTGTTGCTCTAAAGCAGCTCTGCAGACCTGGTTCTCTGGCTCTAGAGCAGCTCTGCTAACCTGGTTCTCTAGCTCTAAAGCAGATCTTCTGGCCTGGTTCTCTGGCTCTAAAGCAACTCTGCTGACCTGGTTCTCTGGCTCTAGAGCAGCTCTGCTGTCCTGGATCTTAGGCTCTACAGCAGCTCTGCTGACCTGGTTCTCTGGCTTTGAAGCAGCTCTGCTGACCTTGTTCTCTGGCTCTAGAGCAGCTCTGCTGACCTGGTTCTCTCCCTCTAAAGCAGCTCTGCTGATCTGGTTCTCTGGCTCTAAAGCAGCTCTGCTTACCTGCTTCTCTGTCTCTACGGCAGCTCTGCTGACCTGGTTCTCTGCCTTTAGAGCAGCTCTGCTGACCTGGTTCTTAGGCACTAGAGCAGATGTGCTGACCTGGTTTCTATGGCTCTAAAGCAGCTCTGCTGACCTGGTTCTCTGACTCTAGAGCAGCTCTGTTGACCTGGGTCTTAGGCTCTAGAGCAGCTCTGCTGACCTGGTTCTCTGACTCTAAAGCAGCTCTGCTGACCTGGTTCTCTGGCTCTAAAGCAGCTCTGCTGACCTGGTTCTATGGCTCTAAAGCAGCTCTGCTGACCTGATACTCTGGCTCTAGAGCAGCTCTGTTGACCTGGTTCTCTGGCTCTAAAGCAGCTCTGCTGACCTGGTTCTCTGGCTCTAAAGCACGTCTGCTGACCTGGTTCTCTCCCTCTAAAGCAGCTCTGCTGACCTGGTTCTCTCCCTCTAAAGCCGCTCTGTTGACCTGCTTCTCTGGCTCCACGGGCGCTCTTCTGACCTGGTTCTCTGCCTTTAGAGCAGCTCTGCTAACCTGGTTCTTAGGCTCTAGAGCAGCTCTGCTGACCTGGTTCTCTGGCTCTACAATGGCTCTGCTGACCTGGTTCTCTGGCTCTAAAACAGCTCTGCTGACCTGGTCCTGTGGCTCTAAAGAAGCTGTGCTGACCTAGTTCTCTGGCTCTACAGCAGCTCTGCTGAGCTGGTTCTCTGGCTCTAAAGAGGCTCTGCTGACCTGGTTCTCTGGCTCTAGAGCAGCTCCGCTGACCTGGTTCTATGGCTGTAAAGAACCTCATCTGACCTGGTTCTCTGGCTCTACAGCAGCTCTGCTGAACTGGTTCTCTGCCTCTAGTGCAGCTCTGCTGACCTGGTTCTTAGGCTCGAGAGCAGCTCTGCTGACCTGGTTCTCTGGCTCTAAAGCAGCTCTGCTGACCTGGTTCTATGGCTCTAAAGCAGCTCTGCTGACCTGGTTCTCTGACTTTAGAGCAGCTCTGCTGACCTGGTTTCTATGGCTCTACAGCAGCTCTGCTGACCTGGTTCTCTGGCTCTAGAGCAGCTCTGTTGACCTGGGTCTTATGCTCTAGAGCAGCTCTGCTGATCTGGTTGTATGGCTGTGAGGCAGCTCTGCTGACCTGGTTCTCTGGCTCTAAAGCAGCTCTGCTGACCTGGTTCTGTGGCTTTGAAACAGTTCTGCTGACCTGGTTCTCTGGCTCTAGAGCAGGTCAGCTGACCTGGTTCTCTCCCTCTAAAGTAGCTCTGCTGACCTGGTTCTCTGGCACTAAAGCAGCTCTACTGACCTGGTGTCTCTGGCGCTAAAGCAGTTCTGCTGACCTGGTTCTCTCCCTCCAAAGCAGCTCTACTGACCTGGTTCTCTGGCTCTACGGCAGCTCTGCTGACCTAGTTCTCTCCCTTTAAAGCAGCTCTGCTGACCTGGTTCTCTGGCTCTAAATCAGATCTGCTGACCTGTTCTCTCCCTCTAAAGCAGCTCTGCTGACCTGGTTCTTAGGCTCTAAAGCAGCTCTGCTGACCTGGTGTCTATGGCTCTACAGCAGCTCTGCTGACCTGGTTCTCTGACTCTAGAGCAGCTCTGTTGACATGGGTCTTAGGCTCTAGAGCAGCTCTGCTGACCTGGTTCTCTGGCTCTAAAGCAGCTCTGATGACCTGGTTCTCTGGCTCTAAAGCAGCTCTGATGACCTGGTTCTATGGCTCTAAAGCAGCTCTGCTGACCTGGTTCTCTGGCTTTGAAGCTGCTCTGCTGACCTGGTTCTCTGGCTCTAGAGCAGCTCTGCTGACCTGGTTCTCTCCCTCTAAAGCAGCTCTGCTGACCTGGTTCTCTGCCTCTAAAGCAGCTCTGCTGACTTGGTTTCTCTGTCTCTAAAGCAGCTCTGCAGACCTAGTTTCTCTGGCTCTATAGCAGCTCTGCTGTCCTGTTTCTCTGGTTCTAAAGCAGGTCTTCTGACCTGGTTCTATGGCTCTAAAGCAGCTCTGCTGACCTGGTTCTCTGGCTCTACAATGGCTCTGCTGACCTGGTTCTGTTGCTCTAAAGCAGCTCTGCAGACCTGGTTCTCTGGCTCTAGAGCAGCTTTGCTAACCTGGTTCTCTGGCTCTAAAGCAAATCTTCTGGCCTGGTTCTCTGGCTCTAAAGCAGCTCTGATGACCTGGTTCTCTGGCTCTAGAGTGTGAGAAGTTGGCCTGGCATATGCTGGTCACTAGTTATAGTGGCCACCTTGCACCAGTCCAATTCGACTCTTGGTAGATAGGTTTAAAGACAACCTTTTAAAGAAAGCTATCCTAGTGGTAGCTGTGGAGAGCAGCCTTCAGGCTAAGTCTCTGAGGAATGTAAAGCAGCTTGTTTCACCTTATAATCTCTTGAATTACCAAATGAAAAGACACCACACAGGTATATATATCAAATATATATGTATGTATTTCTAAATATACTCTACTAATCTCTTTATGAGATTAGAGCCAGGTAAACATTAATAAGATCAACAGTTCTCAATAAATTAAGCACAAATATGGCTGTAGCCCTAGGTGTGTACCAGACCATATACTAAAATAGTGGTATAACAAACTCGACTTGCAAAAGTAAGAGGCCTAGGGCCTTGGGAATCGCTGGGGCTTCACTGCTGCAGTGTTTACAGGTAAGTAATCAGCCCACAGAGGACGCGTGCAGTGTCTAAACACACACGCGGGTTTCAATGCGTTTCAATGGCAAATGTCGCGGTTTGTATTTTACAGTTCTAGGGCACTTCGGAATGGACAACAAGCAAACAACTTACAGGGTAAGTACTTCGATAGCCAATGCGCACTTGGGCATCGTAATGCCAGAGTTACCTCACCCAGGGAAGCCGGGTGCAGAGGTGTCCTTTGGTGTCGGGTCGCGATGCTGCTTTCGATGGGAATCGAGGTGTTCTTGCTGCTTGTGTCGTCGGGTGAAGTGTCTGTGGAAATCCAACGATGGATTAGAGTTGCAGGCAACCTAGAAATTGAGGGGACAGAGTTCAGAGTCCCTTGCCAGTGACCAGTGGCCTTCAGGATAGATGACCACAACTGTCGAGCCTCTTCACATCGCTGATGGTGTTTTGTCTCTTCGCCCACGTGGTCCAGGAGAGATCGAGGAAGACCAGCAGCTGAATTTACAGGGTTCTCCAACGTCTGCAGCTGATGGCAGTGTCAGCACTCGGATCGGAGCCAACAAACCTTGGCAACTGCAAGTCTTGTGTGGAATGAAGATCTTGGATGGTTCAGAGCAGCAAGGTCCGATGGACTTACCCAGCAAGGGTAAATGAGGGCAGGCCCAGAGCAACCAGGCGAACCCTTGAAATAGTTCAGAAAGTCTTCGTAGGGGCTACCAGCCAATGGGCAAGCAACCGCAAAGACGCCTTTGCAGGGAAACTTCAGCAACAGCCCACGGTCACTCGGGACAAGGTAGGCCGCTGTTCTTTGGTTCCAGACCTGCTAGGGACTTGGACATTAAGTGGTCCAAAGCACAAGTTTGTAGTTCGTCGTTCAGGGCTTGCACTCGAAATTAGTGCACGGTTCCCTGGTATTGCTGTACCTCGTCACTCATGGGGTACAGACGCCAAAGCTTCACTGGGGACTCAAAATGGCCGACGAGAGGTCAGGAAATCAGCTTCAGGGGACGCAGGGACTTCGGGCTCCGGCGGGAGTGGTAAAGTTTGCAACCGTTGTTCAGTCCTTTAGGTGCCTGCCAAGCAGGGGAGTCACTCCATGACTCCAAGGGAGATCCTTCGGTCTTCTAAAGGTAGTAGAAAGTTGAAGGGCCAGGATTCTTCTTCTTGAGCGTCGTCAAGGTGTAATCTAAATTGCATTGGCAATGTGTGGTATCTTATACTGATAAGATGGGAGAGACTAGCTCTATGGCCACTCCTCTAGGAGGGCCAGGGTAGTGGGTGGTTACACCCACTTCCCTTTGTCCAGTTTCGCGCCAGGACAGGGGCAGGCAGCCCCTGAACCGGTTTGAGCTGGCATATGCACAGAGGAGCCTTCCGCTCCCCCAGTGCAGGACTTCAAAGCACTCTAAGAGTGCACCCACCCAGCTCCAATACACTAAATCCTGTCTGGGAGGTGGTGACACCTCCCTGTGACAGGAAACCCTTTGTTGAGCTCCCTTCACTGCGAGTTTCGGTCAGCAGCAGGAGGGCAGCCCGGTGTCTGTGCTGGTGGCATCCATTTTGTGATGCCAGGGCTCTAGATGATTTATACCGTGTAGTACAGGGTGTACATGTTGTCCACCCAAGAAGGGTGGGATCCTACTCCCACACCAGTTACTGGTGTGGGGGTAGGATTCCAAGTTGTTTGACACCAAACACGACATGTTTTGATGCAGTCATTCCAAAGTTAGCATTTACCGCGAGGTTATAATGCACTTAAGAGTATATGGTTTAACCGCATCCACAAACAGCAGCAGAGAATAGACTCTGCCAACTGCAGAGGGGTCCTGCTCAGGCAGAAGCACCCCCTCACATAGTAAACCATGCACCCTGCCCTTGGGATTGATAGGGCCTACCATAGGGGTGACTGATAGGTTTATATGTGTGTGTATGGTGAGATATAGTGACCTATACCTCAATGAGGAGTGCTAACACTACCTCACACAGGCTGCAGTAGCAGGCCTGTGGTGTCAGATTGTGAGTGCTTCCCAGGGGTGGCATAATACATGCTGCAGCCCCTGGTAGGCCTGTGAAGTACCAATGCCCTAGGTACCTAAGGTACCATATACTAGGGGCTGATAAGGTACCACAGTATCCAATCACTAGTGCATCTAATATGCACACCAAGTTGTTTAGAGAGATCAGGTATACTGGGGCCCTGATTAGCAGGAACCCAGCCAGACTATAGCCAGAAACCAGTGTATACATCAGAAAAAAAGTGGGGGCAACACAAGTGCAGATCCTACTCTCCTACATAGAGCAGCTCTGCTGCCTGGTTCTATGGCTGTAAAGAACCTCCTCTGACCTGTTTCTCTGGCTCTACAGCAGCTCTGTGGAACTGGTTCTCTGCCTCTAGAGCAGCTCTGCTGACCTGGTTCTTAGGCTCGAGAGCAGCTCTGCTGACCTGGTTCTCTGGCTCTAAAGCAGCTCTTCTGACCTGGTTCTATGGCTCTAAAGCAGCTCTGCTGACCTGGTTCTCTGGCTCTACAATGGCTCTGCTGACCTGGTTCTGTTGCTCTAAAGCAGCTCTGCAGACCTGGTTCTCTGGCTCTAGAGCAGCTCTGCTAACCTGGTTCTCTAGCTCTAAAGCAGATCTTCTGGCCTGGTTCTCTGGCTCTAAAGCAACTCTGCTGACCTGGTTCTCTGGCTCTAGAGCAGCTCTGCTGTCCTGGATCTTAGGCTCTACAGCAGCTCTGCTGACCTGGTTCTCTGGCTTTGAAGCAGCTCTGCTGACCTTGTTCTCTGGCTCTAGAGCAGCTCTGCTGACCTGGTTCTCTCCCTCTAAAGCAGCTCTGCTGATCTGGTTCTCTGGCTCTAAAGCAGCTCTGCTTACCTGCTTCTCTGTCTCTACGGCAGCTCTGCTGACCTGGTTCTCTGCCTTTAGAGCAGCTCTGCTGACCTGGTTCTTAGGCACTAGAGCAGATGTGCTGACCTGGTTTCTATGGCTCTAAAGCAGCTCTGCTGACCTGGTTCTCTGACTCTAGAGCAGCTCTGTTGACCTGGGTCTTAGGCTCTAGAGCAGCTCTGCTGACCTGGTTCTCTGACTCTAAAGCAGCTCTGCTGACCTGGTTCTCTGGCTCTAAAGCAGCTCTGCTGACCTGGTTCTATGGCTCTAAAGCAGCTCTGCTGACCTGATACTCTGGCTCTAGAGCAGCTCTGTTGACCTGGTTCTCTGGCTCTAAAGCAGCTCTGCTGACCTGGTTCTCTGGCTCTAAAGCACGTCTGCTGACCTGGTTCTCTCCCTCTAAAGCAGCTCTGCTGACCTGGTTCTCTCCCTCTAAAGCCGCTCTGTTGACCTGCTTCTCTGGCTCCACGGGCGCTCTTCTGACCTGGTTCTCTGCCTTTAGTGCAGCTCTGCTAACCTGGTTCTTAGGCTCTAGAGCAGCTCTGCTGACCTGGTTTCTATGGCTCTAAAGCAGCTCTGCTGACCTGGTTCTCTGACTCTAAAGCAACTCTGCTGACCTGGTTCTCTCCCTCTAAAGCAGCTTTGCTGACCTGGTTCTCTGGCTCTAAAGCAGCTCTGCTGACCTGGTTCTCCCCCTCTAAAGCAGCTCTGCTGACCTGGTTCTCTCCTTCTAAAGCAGCTCTGCTTACCTGCTTCTCTGTCTCTACGGCAGCTCTGCTGACCTGGTTCTCTGCCTTTAGAGCAGCTCTGCTGACTTGGTTCTTAGGCACTAGAGCAGATGTGCTGACCTGGTTTCTATGGCTCTAAAGCAGCTCTGCTGACCTGGTTCTCTGACTCTAGAGCAGCTCTGTTGACCTGGGTCTTAGGCTCTAGAGCAGCTCTGCTGACCTGGTTCTCTGACTCTAAAGCAGCTCTGCTGACCTGGTTCTCTGGCTCTAAAGCAGCTCTGCTGACCTGGTTCTATGGCTCTAAAGCAGCTCTGCTGACCTGGTTCTCTGGCTTTGGAGCAGCTCTGCTGACCTGGTTCTTAGGCTCTAGAGCAGCTCTGCTGACCTGGTTACTATGGCTCTAAAGCAGCTCTGCAGACCTAGTTTCTCTGGGTCTAGAGCAGCTCTGCTGACCTGTTTCTCTGGCTCTAAAGCAGCTCTTCTGACCTGGTTCTATGGCTCTAAAGCAGCTCTGCTGACCTGGTTCTCTGGCTCTACAATGGCTATTTTGACCTGGTTCTGTTGCTCTAAAGCAGCTCTGCAGACCTGGTTCTCTGGCTCTAGAGCAGCTCTGCTAACCTGGTTCTCTTGCTCTAAAGCAAATCTTCTTGCCTGGTTCTCTGGCTCTAAAGCATCTCTGCTGACCTGGTTCTCTGGTTCTAGAGCAGCTCTGCTGTCCTGGATCTTAGGCTCTAGAGCAGCTCTGCTGACCTGGTTCACTGGCTCTACAATATCTCTGCTGACCTGGTTCTCCGGCTCTAAAGCAGCTCTGCTGACCTGATGTTTCTCTGGCTCTAAAACAGCTCTGCTGACCTGGTCCTGTGGCTCTAAAGAAGCTCTGCTGACCTAGTTCTCTGGCTCTACAGCAGCTCTGCTGAGCTGGTTCTCTGGCTCTAAAGAGGCTCTGCTGACCTGGTTCTCTGGCTCTAGAGCAGCTCCGCTGACCTGGTTCTATGGCTGTAAAGAACCTCCTCTGACCTGGTTCTCTGGCTCTACAGCAGCTCTGCTGAACTGGTTCTCTGCCTCTAAAGCAGCTCTGCTGACCTGGTTCTTAGGCTCGAGAGCAGCTCTGCTGACCTGGTTCTCTGGTTCTAAAGCAGCTCTGCTGACCTGGTTCTCAAGCAGTTCTGCTGACCTGGTTCACTGGCTCTAAAGCAGCTCTGCTGACCTGGTTCTCTGGCTCTAAAGCAGCTCTGCTGACCTGGATCTTAGGCTCGAGAGCAGCTCTGCTGACCTTGTTCTCTGGCTCTAAAGCAGCTCTGCTTACCTGGTTCTCAAGCAGTTCTGCTGACCTGCTTCTCTGGCTCTAAAGCGGCTCTGCTTACCTGGTTCTCTGACTCTAAAGCAGCTCTGCTGACCTGGTTTCTATGGCTCTACAGCAGCTCTGCTGACCTGGTTCTCAAGCAGTTCTGCTGACCTGGTTATATGGCTCTAAAGCAGCTCTGATGACCTGGTTCTCTGGCTTTGAAGCAGCTCTGCTGACCTGGTTCTCTGGCTCTAGAGCAGCTCTGCTGAGCTGGTTCTCTGGCTCTAGAGCAGCTCTGCTGAGCTGGTTCTCTGGCTCTAGAGCAGCTCTGCTAACCTGGTTCTCTGGCTCTAAAGCAGATCTGCTGACCTGGTTCTCTGGCTCTAAAGCAGCTCTGCTGACCTGGTTATCTGGCTCTAGAGTGGCTCTGCTTACCTGGTTCTCTGACTCTAAAGCAGCTCTGCTGACCTGGTTTCTATGGCTCTACAGCAGCTCTGCTGACCTGGTTCTCAAGCAGTTCTGCTGACCTGGTTATATGGCTCTAAAGCAGCTCTGCTGACCTGGTTCTCTGGCTTTGAAGCAGCTCTGCTGACCTGGTTCTCTGGCTCTAGAGCAGCTCTGCTGAGCTGGTTCTCTGGCTCTAGAGCAGCTCTGCTGAGCTGGTTCTCTGGCTCTAGAGCAGCTCTGCTAACCTGGTTCTCTGGCTCTAAAGCAGATCTGCTGACCTGGTTCTCTGGCTCTAAAGCAGCTCTGCTGACCTGGTTATCTGGCTCTAGAGTGGCTCTGCTGTCCTGGCTATTAGGCTCTAGAGCAGCTCTGTTGACCTGGTTCTCTGGCTTTGAAGCAGCTCTGCTGACCTTGTTCTCTGGCTCTAGAGCAGCTCTGCTGACCTGGTTCTCTCCCTCTAAAGCAGCTCTGCTGACCTGGTTCTCTGGCTCTAAAGCAGCTCTGCTGACCTGGTTCTCTGGCTCTAGAGCAGCTCTTCTGACCTGGTTCTATGGCTCTAAAGCAGCTCTGCTGACCTGGTTCTCTGGCTCTACAATGGCTATTTTGACCTGGTTCTGTTGCTCTAAAGCAGCTCTGCAGACCTGGTTCTCTGGCTCTAGAGCAGCTCTGCTAACCTGGTTCTCTTGCTCTAAAGCAAATCTTCTTGCCTGGTTCTCTGGCTCTAAAGCATCTCTGCTGACCTGGTTCTCTGGTTCTAGAGCAGCTCTGCTGTCCTGGATCTTAGGCTCTAGAGCAGCTCTGCTGACCTGGTTCACTGGCTCTACAATATCTCTGCTGACCTGGTTCTCCGGCTCTAAAGCAGCTCTGCTGACCTGATGTTTCTCTGGCTCTAAAACAGCTCTGCTGACCTGGTCCTGTGGCTCTAAAGAAGCTCTGCTGACCTAGTTCTCTGGCTCTACAGCAGCTCTGCTGAGCTGGTTCTCTGGCTCTAAAGAGGCTCTGCTGACCTGGTTCTCTGGCTCTAGAGCAGCTCCGCTGACCTGGTTCTATGGCTGTAAAGAACCTCCTCTGACCTGGTTCTCTGGCTCTACAGCAGCTCTGCTGAACTGGTTCTCTGCCTCTAAAGCAGCTCTGCTGACCTGGTTCTTAGGCTCGAGAGCAGCTCTGCTGACCTGGTTCTCTGGTTCTAAAGCAGCTCTGCTGACCTGGTTCTCAAGCAGTTCTGCTGACCTGGTTCACTGGCTCTAAAGCAGCTCTGCTGACCTGGTTCTCTGGCTCTAAAGCAGCTCTGCTGACCTGGATCTTAGGCTCGAGAGCAGCTCTGCTGACCTTGTTCTCTGGCTCTAAAGCAGCTCTGCTTACCTGGTTCTCAAGCAGTTCTGCTGACCTGCTTCTCTGGCTCTAAAGCGGCTCTGCTTACCTGGTTCTCTGACTCTAAAGCAGCTCTGCTGACCTGGTTTCTATGGCTCTACAGCAGCTCTGCTGACCTGGTTCTCAAGCAGTTCTGCTGACCTGGTTATATGGCTCTAAAGCAGCTCTGATGACCTGGTTCTCTGGCTTTGAAGCAGCTCTGCTGACCTGGTTCTCTGGCTCTAGAGCAGCTCTGCTGAGCTGGTTCTCTGGCTCTAGAGCAGCTCTGCTGAGCTGGTTCTCTGGCTCTAGAGCAACTCTGCTAACCTGGTTCTCTGGCTCTAAAGCAGATCTGCTGACCTGGTTCTCTGGCTCTAAAGCAGCTCTGCTGACCTGGTTATCTGGCTCTAGAGTGGCTCTGCTTACCTGGTTCTCTGACTCTAAAGCAGCTCTGCTGACCTGGTTTCTATGGCTCTACAGCAGCTCTGCTGACCTGGTTCTCAAGCAGTTCTGCTGACCTGGTTATATGGCTCTAAAGCAGCTCTGCTGACCTGGTTCTCTGGCTTTGAAGCAGCTCTGCTGACCTGGTTCTCTGGCTCTAGAGCAGCTCTGCTGAGCTGGTTCTCTGGCTCTAGAGCAGCTCTGCTGAGCTGGTTCTCTGGCTCTAGAGCAGCTCTGCTAACCTGGTTCTCTGGCTCTAAAGCAGATCTGCTGACCTGGTTCTCTGGCTCTAAAGCAGCTCTGCTGACCTGGTTATCTGGCTCTAGAGTGGCTCTGCTGTCCTGGCTATTAGGCTCTAGAGCAGCTCTGTTGACCTGGTTCTCTGGCTTTGAAGCAGCTCTGCTGACCTTGTTCTCTGGCTCTAGAGCAGCTCTGCTGACCTGGTTCTCTCCCTCTAAAGCAGCTCTGCTGACCTGGTTCTCTGGCTCTAAAGCAGCTCTGCTGACCTGGTTCTCTGGCTCTAGAGCAGCTCTGTCGACCTGGTTCTCTGGCTCTAAAGCAGCTCTGCTGACCTGGTTCTCTGGCTCTAAAGCACGTCTGCTGACCTGGTTCTCTCCCTCTAAAGCAGCTCTGCTGACCTGGTTCCCTCCCTCTAAAGCCGCTCTGTTGACCTGCTTCTCTGGCTCCACGGGCGCTCTTTTGACCTGGTTCTCTGCCTTTAGAGCATCTCTGCTGACCTGGTTCTCTGGCTCTAAAGAGCCTCTGCTGACCTGGTTCTCTGGCTCTAGAGCAGCTCCGCTGACCTGGTTCTATGGCTGTAAAGAACCTCCTCTGACCTGGTTCTCTGGCTCTACAGCAGCTCTGCTGACCTGGTTCTCTGGCTCTAGAGCAGCTCTGCTGAGCTGGTTCTCTGGCTCTAGAGCAGCTCTGCTGAGCTGGTTCTCTGGCTCTAGAGCAGCTCTGCTAACCTGGTTCTCTGGCTCTAAAGCAGATCTGCTGACCTGGTTCTCTGGCTCTAAAGCAGCTCTGCTGACCTGGTTATCTGGCTCTAGAGTGGCTCTGCTGTCCTGGCTATTAGGCTTTAGAGCAGCTCTGTTGACCTGGTTCTCTGGCTTTGAAGCAGCTCTGCTGACCTTGTTCTCTGGCTCTAGAGCAGCTCTGCTGACCTGGTTCTCTCCCTCTAAAGCAGCTCTGCTGACCTGGTTCTCTGGCTCTAAAGCAGCTCTGCTGACCTGGTTCTCTGGCTCTAGAGCAGCTCTGTCGACCTGGTTCTCTGGCTCTAAAGCAGCTCTGCTGACCTGGTTCTCTGGCTCTAAAGCACGTCTGCTGACCTGGTTCTCTCCCTCTAAAGCAGCTCTGCTGACCTGGTTCCCTCCCTCTAAAGCCGCTCTGTTGACCTGCTTCTCTGGCTCCACGGGCGCTCTTCTGACCTGGTTCTCTGCCTTTAGAGCAGCTCTGCTGACCTGGTTCTCTGGCTCTAAAGAGCCTCTGCTGACCTGGTTCTCTGGCTCTAGAGCAGCTCCGCTGACCTGGTTCTATGGCTGTAAAGAACCTCCTCTGACCTGGTTCTCTGGCTCTACAGCAGGTCTGCTGAACTGGTTCTCTGCCATTAGAGCAGCTCTGCTGACATGGTTCTTAGGCTCGAGAGCAGCTCTGCTGACCTGGTTCTCTGGCTCTGAAGCAGCTCCGCTGACCTGGTTCTCAAGCAGTTCTGCTGACCTGGTTATCTGGCTCTAAAGCAGCTCTGCTGACCTGGTTCTCTGGCTCTAAAGCAGCTCTGCTGACCTGGTTCTCTGGCTTTGAAGCAGCTCTGCTGACCTGGTTCTCTGGCTCTAGAGCAGCTCTGCTGAGCTGGTTCTCTGGCTCTAGAGCAGCTCTGCTGAGCTGGTTCTCTGGTTCTAGAGCAGCTCTGCTAACCTGGTTCTCTGGCTCTAAAGCAGATCTGCTGACCTGGTTCTCTGGCTCTAAAGCAGCTCTGCTGACCTGGTTATCTGGCTGTAGAGCAGCTCTACTGTCCTGCTTATTAGGCTCTAGAGCAGCTCTGTTGACCTGGTTCTCTGGCTTTGAAGCAGCTCTGCTGACCTTGTTCTCTGGCTCTAGAGCAGCTCTGCTGACCTGGTTCTCTCCCTCTAAAGCAGCTCTGCTGACCTGGTTCTCTGGCTCTAAAGCAGCTCTGCTGACCTGATACTCTGGCTCTAAAGCAGCTCTGCTGACCTGGTTCTCTGGCTCTAAAGCACGTCTGCTGACCTGGTTCTCTCCCTCTAAAGCAGCTCTGCTGACCTGGTTCTCTCCCTCTAAAGCCGCTCTTTTGACCTGCTTCTCTGGCTCCACGGGCGCTCTTCTGACCTGGTTCTCTGCCTTTAGAGCAGCTCTGCTAACCTGGTTCTTAGGCTCTAGGGCAGCTCTGCTGACCTGGTTTCTATGGCTCTAAAGCAGCTCTGCTGACCTGGTTCTCTGACTCTAAAGCAACTCTGCTGACCTGGTTCTTTCCCTCTAAAGCAGCTTTGCTGACCTGGTTCTCTGGCTCTAAAGCAGCTCTGCTGACCTGGTTCTCCCCCTCTAAAGCAGCTCTGCTGACCTGGTTCTCTCCTTCTAAAGCAGCTCTGCTGACCTGCTTCTCTGTCTCTACGGCAGCTCTGCTGACCTGGTTCTCTGCCTTTAGAGCAGCTCTGCTGACCTGGTTCTTAGGCACTAGAGCAGATGTGCTGACCTGGTTTCTATGGCTCTAAAGCAGCTCTGCTGACCTGGTTCTCTGACTCTAGAGCAGCTCTGTTGACCTGGGTCTTAGGCTCTAGAGCAGCTCTGCTGACCTGGTTCTCTGACTCTAAAGCAGCTCTGCTGACCTGGTTCTCTGGCTCTAAAGCAGCTCTGCTGACCTGGTTCTATGGCTCTAAAGCAGCTCTGCTGACCTGGTTCTCTGGCTTTGGAGCAGCTCTGCTGACCTGGTTCTTAGGCTCTAGAGCAGCTCTGCTGACCTGGTTCTCTGGCTCTAGAGCAGCTCTGCTAACCTGGTTCTCTGGCTCTAAAGCAAATCTTCTTGCCTGGTTCTCTGGCTCTAAAGCAGCTCTGCTGACCTGGTTCTCTGGTTCTAGAGCAGCTCTGCTGTCCTGGATCTTAGGCTCTAGAGCAGCTCTGCTGACCTGGTTCACTGGCTCTACAAAATCTCTGCTGACCTGGTTCTCCGGCTCTAAAGCAGCTCTGCTGACCTGATGTTTCTCTGGCTCTAAAACAGCTCTGCTGACCTGGTCCTGTGGCTCTAAAGAAGCTCTGCTGACCTAGTTCTCTGGCTCTACAGCAGCTCTGCTGAGCTGGTTCTCTGGCTCTAAAGAGGCTCTGCTGACCTGGTTCTCTGGCTCTAGAGCAGCTCCGCTGACCTGGTTCTATGGCTGTAAAGAACCTCCTCTGACCTGGTTCTCTGGCTCTACAGCAGCTCTGCTGAACTGGTTCTCTGCCTCTAAAGCAGCTCTGCTGACCTGGTTCTTAGGCTCGAGAGCAGCTCTGCTGACCTGGTTCTCTGGTTCTAAAGCAGCTCTGCTGACCTGGTTCTCAAGCAGTTCTGCTGACCTGGTTCACTGGCTCTAAAGCAGCTCTGCTGACCTGGTTCTCTGGCTCTAAAGCAGCTCTGCTGACCTGGATCTTAGGCTCGAGAGCAGCTCTGCTGACCTTGTTCTCTGGCTCTAAAGCAGCTCTGCTTACCTGGTTCTCAAGCAGTTCTGCTGACCTGGTTCTCTGGCTCTAAAGCGGCTCTGCTTACCTGGTTCTCTGACTCTAAAGCAGCTCTGCTGACCTGGTTTCTATGGCTCTACAGCAGCTCTGCTGACCTGGTTCTCAAGCAGTTCTGCTGACCTGGTTATATGGCTCTAAAGCAGCTCTGATGACCTGGTTCTCTGGCTCTAAAGCAGCTCTGCTGACCTGGTTCTCTGGCTTTGAAGCAGCTCTGCTGACCTGGTTCTCTGGCTCTAGAGCAGCTCTGCTGAGCTGGTTCTCTGGCTCTAGAGCAGCTCTGCTGAGCTGGTTCTCTGGCTCTAGAGCAGCTCTGCTAACCTGGTTCTCTGGCTCTAAAGCAGATCTGCTGACCTGGTTCTCTGGCTCTAAAGCAGCTCTGCTGACCTGGTTATCTGGCTCTAGAGTGGCTCTGCTGTCCTGGCTATTAGGCTCTAGAGCAGCTCTGTTGACCTGGTTCTCTGGCTTTGAAGCAGCTCTGCTGACCTTGTTCTCTGGCTCTAGAGCAGCTCTGCTGACCTGTTTCTCTCCCTCTAAAGCAGCTCTGCTGACCTGGTTCTCTGGCTCTAAAGCAGCTCTGCTGACCTGGTTCTCTGGCTCTAGAGCAGCTCTGTCGACCTGGTTCTCTGGCTCTAAAGCAGCTCTGCTGACCTGGTTCTCTGGCTCTAAAGCACGTCTGCTGACCTGGTTCTCTCCCTCTAAAGCAGCTCTGCTGACCTGGTTCTCTGGCTCTAAAGCAGCTCTGCTGACCTGGTTCTCTGACTCTAAAGCAGCTCTGCTGACCTGGTTCTCTGGCTCTAAAGCAGCTCTGCTGACCTGGTTCTATGGCTCTAAAGCAGCTCTGCTGACCTGGTTCTCTGGCTTTGGAGCAGCTCTGCTGACCTGGTTCTTAGGCTCTAGAGCAGCTCTGCTGACCTGGTTCTCTGGCTCTAGAGCAGCTCTGCTAACCTGGTTCTCTGGCTCTAAAGCAAATCTTCTTGCCTGGTTCTCTGGCTCTAAAGCAGCTCTGCTGACCTGGTTCTCTGGTTCTAGAGCAGCTCTGCTGTCCTGGATCTTAGGCTCTAGAGCAGCTCTGCTGACCTGGTTCACTGGCTCTACAATATCTCTGCTGACCTGGTTCTCCGGCTCTAAAGCAGCTCTGCTGACCTGATGTTTCTCTGGCTCTAAAACAGCTCTGCTGACCTGGTCCTGTGGCTCTAAAGAAGCTCTGCTGACCTAGTTCTCTGGCTCTACAGCAGCTCTGCTGAGCTGGTTCTCTGGCTCTAAAGAGGCTCTGCTGACCTGGTTCTCTGGCTCTAGAGCAGCTCCGCTGACCTGGTTCTATGGCTGTAAAGAACCTCCTCTGACCTGGTTCTCTGGCTCTACAACAGCTCTGCTGAACTGGTTCTCTGCCTCTAAAGCAGCTCTGCTGACCTGGTTCTTAGGCTCGAGAGCAGCTCTGCTGACCTGGTTCTCTGGTTCTAAAGCAGCTCTGCTGACCTGGTTCTCAAGCAGTTCTGCTGACCTGGTTCACTGGCTCTAAAGCAGCTCTGCTGACCTGGTTCTCTGGCTCTAAAGCAGCTCTGCTGACCTGGATCTTAGGCTCGAGAGCAGCTCTGCTGACCTTGTTCTCTGGCTCTAAAGCAGCTCTGCTTACCTGGTTCTCAAGCAGTTCTGCTGACCTGGTTCTCTGGCTCTAAAGCGGCTCTGCTTACCTGGTTCTCTGACTCTAAAGCAGCTCTGCTGACCTGGTTTCTATGGCTCTACAGCAGCTCTGCTGACCTGGTTCTCAAGCAGTTCTGCTGACCTGGTTATATGGCTCTAAAGCAGCTCTGATGACCTGGTTCTCTGGCTCTAAAGCAGCTCTGCTGACCTGGTTCTCTGGCTTTGAAGCAGCTCTGCTGACCTGGTTCTCTGGCTCTAGAGCAGCTCTGCTGAGCTGGTTCTCTGGCTCTAGAGCAGCTCTGCTGAGCTGGTTCTCTGGCTCTAGAGCAGCTCTGCTAACCTGGTTCTCTGGCTCTAAAGCAGATCTGCTGACCTGGTTCTCTGGCTCTAAAGCAGCTCTGCTGACCTGGTTATCTGGCTCTAGAGTGGCTCTGCTGTCCTGGCTATTAGGCTCTAGAGCAGCTCTGTTGACCTGGTTCTCTGGCTTTGAAGCAGCTCTGCTGACCTTGTTCTCTGGCTCTAGAGCAGCTCTGCTGACCTGGTTCTCTCCCTCTAAAGCAGCTCTGCTGACCTGGTTCTCTGGCTCTAAAGCAGCTCTGCTGACCTGGTTCTCTGGCTCTAAAGCAGCTCTGCTGACCTGGTTCTCTGGCTCTAAAGCACGTCTGCTGACTTGGTTCTCTCCCTCTAAAGCAGCTCTGCTGACCTGGTTCCCTCCCTCTAAAGCCGCTCTGTTGACCTGCTTCTCTGGCTCCACGGGCGCTCTTTTGACCTGGTTCTCTGCCTTTAGAGCAGCTCTGCTGACCTGGTTCTCTGGCTCTAAAGAGCCTCTGCTGACCTGGTTCTCTGGCTCTAGAGCAGCTCCGCTGACCTGGTTCTATGGCTGTAAAGAACCTCCTCTGACCTGGTTCTCTGGCTCTACAGCAGCTCTGCTGACCTGGTTCTCTGGCTCTAGAGCAGCTCTGCTGAGCTGGTTCTCTGGCTCTAGAGCAGCTCTGCTGAGCTGGTTCTCTGGCTCTAGAGCAGCTCTGCTAACCTGGTTCTCTGGCTCTAAAGCAGATCTGCTGACCTGGTTCTCTGGCTCTAAAGCAGCTCTGCTGACCTGGTTATCTGGCTCTAGAGTGGCTCTGCTGTCCTGGCTATTAGGCTCTAGAGCAGCTCTGTTGACCTGGTTCTCTGGCTTTGAAGCAGCTCTGCTGACCTTGTTCTCTGGCTCTAGAGCAGCTCTGCTGACCTGGTTCTCTCCCTCTAAAGCAGCTCTGCTGACCTGGTTCTCTGGCTCTAAAGCAGCTCTGCTGACCTGGTTCTCTGGCTCTAGAGCAGCTCTGTCGACCTGGTTCTCTGGCTCTAAAGCAGCTCTGCTGACCTGGTTCTCTGGCTCTAAAGCACGTCTGCTGACCTGGTTCTCTCCCTCTAAAGCAGCTCTGCTGACCTGGTTCCCTCCCTCTAAAGCCGCTCTGTTGACCTGCTTCTCTGGCTCCACGGGCGCTCTTCTGACCTGGTTCTCTGCCTTTAGAGCAGCTCTGCTGACCTGGTTCTCTGGCTCTAAAGAGCCTCTGCTGACCTGGTTCTCTGGCTCTAGAGCAGCTCCGCTGACCTGGTTCTATGGCTGTAAAGAACCTCCTCTGACCTGGTTCTCTGGCTCTACAGCAGGTCTGCTGAACTGGTTCTCTGCCATTAGAGCAGCTCTGCTGACATGGTTCTTAGGCTCGAGAGCAGCTCTGCTGACCTGGTTCTCTGGCTCTGAAGCAGCTCCGCTGACCTGGTTCTCAAGCAGTTCTGCTGACCTGGTTATCTGGCTCTAAAGCAGCTCTGCTGACCTGGTTCTCTGGCTCTAAAGCAGCTCTGCTGACCTGGTTCTCTGGCTTTGAAGCAGCTCTGCTGACCTGGTTCTCTGGCTCTAGAGCAGCTCTGCTGAGCTGGTTCTCTGGCTCTAGAGCAGCTCTGCTGAGCTGGTTCTCTGGCTCTAGAGCAGCTCTGCTAACCTGGTTCTCTGGCTCTAAAGCAGATCTCCTGACCTGGTTCTCTGGCTCTAAAGCAGCTCTGCTGACCTGGTTATCTGGCTGTAGAGCAGCTCTGCTGTCCTGCTTATTGGGCTCTAGAGCAGCTCTGTTGACCTGGTTCTCTGGCTTTGAAGCAGCTCTGCTGACCTTGTTCTCTGGCTCTAGAGCAGCTCTGCTGACCTGGTTCTCTCCCTCTAAAGCAGCTCTGCTGACCTGGTTCTCTGGCTCTAAAGCAGCTCTGCTGACCTGATACTCTGGCTCTAGAGCAGCTCTGTTGACCTGGTTCTCTGGCTCTAAAGCAGCTCTGCTGACCTGGTTCTCTGGCTCTAAAGCACGTCTGCTGACCTGGTTCTCTCCCTCTAAAGCAGCTCTGCTGACCTGGTTCTCTCCCTCTAAAGCCGCTCTTTTGACCTGCTTATCTGGCTCCACGGGCGCTCTTCTGACCTGGTTCTCTGCCTTTAGAGCAGCTCTGCTAACCTGGTTCTTAGGCTCTAGGGCAGCTCTGCTGACCTGGTTTCTATGGCTCTAAAGCAGCTCTGCTGACCTGGTTCTCTGACTCTAAAGCAACTCTGCTGACCTGGTTCTTTCCCTCTAAAGCAGCTTTGCTGACCTGGTTCTCTGGCTCTAAAGCAGCTCTGCTGACCTGGTTCTCCCCCTCTAAAGCAGCTCTGCTGACCTGGTTCTCTCCTTCTAAAGCAGCTCTGCTGACCTGCTTCTCTGTCTCTACGGCAGCTCTGCTGACCTGGTTCTCTGCCTTTAGAGCAGCTCTGCTGACCTGGTTCTTAGGCACTAGAGCAGATGTGCTGACCTGGTTTCTATGGCTCTAAAGCAGCTCTGCTGACCTGGTTCTCTGACTCTAGAGCAGCTCTGTTGACCTGGGTCTTAGGCTCTAGAGCAGCTCTGCTGACCTGGTTCTCTGACTCTAAAGCAGCTCTGCTGACCTGGTTCTCTGGCTCTAAAGCAGCTCTGCTGACCTGGTTCTATGGCTCTAAAGCAGCTCTGCTGACCTGGTTCTCTGGCTTTGGAGCAGCTCTGCTGACCTGGTTCTTAGGCTCTAGAGCAGCTCTGCTGACCTGGTTACTATGGCTCTAAAGCAGCTCTGCAGACCTGGTTTCTCTGGGTCTAGAGCAGCTCTGCTGACCTGTTTATCTTGCTCTAAAGCAGCTCTTCTGACCTGGTTCTATGGCTCTAAAGCAGCTCTGCTGACCTGGTTCTCTGGCTCTACAATGGCTATTTTGACCTGGTTCTGTTGCTCTAAAGCAGCTCTGCAGACCTGGTTCTCTGGCTCTAGAGCAGCTCTGCTAACCTGGTTCTCTGGCTCTAAAGCAAATCTTCTTGCCTGTTTCTCTGGCTCTAAAGCAGCTCTGCTGACCTGGTTCTCTAGTTCTAGAGCAGCTCTGCTGTCCTGGATCTTAGGCTCTAGAGCAGCTCTGCTGACCTGGTTCTCTGGCTCTACAATATCTCTGCTGACCTGGTTCTCCGGCTCTAAAGCAGCTCTGCTGACCTGATGTTTCTCTGGCTCTAAAACAGTTCTGCTGACCTGGTCCTGTGGCTCTAAAGAAGCTCTGCTGACCTAGTTCTCTGGCTCTACAGCAGCTCTGCTGAGCTGGTTCTCTGGCTCTAAAGAGGCTCTGCTGACCTGGTTCTCTGGCTCTAGAGCAGCTCCGCTGACCTGGTTCTATGGCTGTAAAGAACCTCCTCTGACCTGGTTCTCTGGCTCTACAGCAGCTCTGCTGAACTGGTTCTCTGCCTCTAAAGCAGCTCTGCTGACCTGGTTCTTAGGCTCGAGAGCAGCTCTGCTGACCTGGTTCTCTGGCTCTAAAGCAGCTCTGCTGACCTGGTTCTCAAGCAGTTCTGCTGACCTGGTTCACTGGCTCTAAAGCAGCTCTGCTGACCTGGTTCTCTGGCTCTAAAGCAGCTCTGCTGACCTGGATCTTAGGCTCGAGAGCAGCTCTGCTGACCTTGTTCTCTGGCTCTAAAGCAGCTCTGCTTACCTGGTTCTCAAGCAGTTCTGCTGACCTGGTTCTCTGGCTCTAAAGCGGCTCTGCTTACCTGGTTCTCTGACTCTAAAGCAGCTCTGCTGACCTGGTTCTTAGGCTTTAAAGCAGCTCTGCTGACCTGGTTTCTATGGCTCTACAGCAGCTCTGCTGACCTGGTTCTCAAGCAGTTCTGCTGACCTGGTTATATGGCTCTAAAGCAGCTCTGATGACCTGGTTCTCTGGCTCTAAAGCAGCTCTGCTGACCTGGTTCTCTGGCTTTGAAGCAGCTCTGCTGACCTGGTTCTCTGGCTCTAGAGCAGCTCTGCTGAGCTGGTTCTCTGGCTCTAGAGCAGCTCTGCTGAGCTGGTTCTCTGGCTCTAGAGCAGCTCTGCTAACCTGGTTCTCTGGCTCTAGAGCG
Organism: Triturus cristatus; assembly: GCF_964204655.1. Taxonomy (NCBI): domain Eukaryota; kingdom Metazoa; phylum Chordata; class Amphibia; order Caudata; family Salamandridae; genus Triturus; species Triturus cristatus. The sequence goes on from NC_140579.1 coordinate 1,163,923,755, forward strand.
GCTCTGCTGTCCTGGCTATTAGGCTCTAGAGCAGCTCTGTTGACCTGGTTCTCTGGCTCTAAAGCAGATCTGCTGACCTGGTTCTCTGGCTCTAAGGCAGCTCTGCTGACCTGGTTATCTGGCTCTAGAGCGGCTCTGCTGTCCTGGCTATTAGGCTCTAGAGCAGCTCAGTTGACCCGGTTCTCTGGCTTTGATGCAGCTCTGCTGACCTTGTTCTCTGGCTCTAGAGCAGCTCTGCTGACCTGGTTCTCTCCCTCTAAAGCAGCTCTGCTGACCAGGTTCTCTGGCTCTAAAGCAGCTCTGCTGACCTGGTTCTCTGGCTCTAGAGCAGCTCTGTCGACCTGGTTCTCTGGCTCTAAAGCAGCTCTGCTGACCTGGTTCTCTAGCTCTAAAGCACGTCTGCTGACCTGGTTCTCTCCCTCTAAAGCAGCTCTGCTGACCTGGTTCCCTCCCTCTAAAGCCGCTCTGTTGACCTGCTTCTCTGGCTCCACGGGCGCTCTTCTGACCTGGTTCTCTGCCTTTAGAGCAGCTCTGCTAACCTGGTTCTTAGGCTCTAGAGCATGAAGTACTGGGTATTTTAGACCCAGCGGTGCAGGGGCACACACCCTATGACTTCTGGGTTCACCCTGTTCCAGACCTACAGAAACACAGAGTCTTCTGGGTGAAGTCAAAGATTCATTTATTGGCTGCAGACCAATTACAGGTATCCTAGAAGTACAACAGCGTGTATGTTCTCAGGAGACTGCTGAAAATCATAGGAATGGACTTCATCTTAAATACCCTTTTTCTTGCCTCAAGCATACATTCCTAGGTTTATGATATGGCCATTACAAGTATACATTACAAACGAAAAAGCAGAGTCATGATGACCATCCCACATTCCAGTTCGGCCAGCCCACAATGATTTACACAGTAAGGTTCAGATCCCACATCGGATGTCAATAGACCCCCCAATAAACATGAGCATCTCCTGTTTTGGGAAACAAGTCATAAAGCCGGAACAAGCAGGTGTGAAAGAGATTAGCCGGAGGATTGTGTAGAATGAAAGGGTTTTATGATGGGTCAAGCCCTGATGCTAATCACAGGTGGACGGAGGAAGGGGAGCTCGTGAGACCGGTTTGACCTGGGGCAGCAGAGCCAGCTGCCCAGGTCACAGAGAAGTCAGAGGAGAAGCCCATGTACTGTGAGGCCCGTATTTACTCCATTGTAGCCTATGTGAGGGCAATGACAAGATGGCCACTGCTTCCAAAATGGAACCCGCGTAGTGAAGCAGAATAACGTGTACACAGTGCATTCATAGCTAGAACGATATATAAAGCACTTGTACATACCGCATTTACCATTTGCGGTTTGCTAATACCAAGATAGACAGGGGTAGGGCCCTGTTCCCTACGCGGTCCCAGAGATTAAAGTACGACAGACCCTCCTTTTGCCCTTACATAGGCAATCACTATACTCATCTTAATCCGAGTCCAGGTCAATGTTCACAAAGTCATGGAGATGTTGCTGTAGCATCATCCTATTACTTAGTTCGTCCCTCGATACAGGTTTCCTTACACATAAGGTAGCACAGAGGCCACATATCGCAGGAGCACACTGTATGCACAGACAGAACAGGAAAAGAATGGCTAAGATCATTCCAATGACCATCAGAACTTTCCAACCCCAGGCAGATATCAATTCCCAGAACCACCCCACCAGTGACCAGTCTCCCTTATCCACGTGTATGGATTCAGATATTTTATGGAGTTTGGAGATGGCTTGATACACTGTTGGAGCATTATCTGGTATGAAAATGCAGCAACTAGATTGGATGACCTTGCATACCCCACCGCGGTCTGCAAGAATAACGTCTAGAACCATGCGGTTCTGCAAAGTCATAAGGCGATCCGCTTGGAGCTCAGCCGTCAGATTACCAAGGGCACCAGCCGTTACATTGACAGTGGATTCAACCACACGAGTCAGCTGTCTCAGGTTCCTACTATTCACCATAGGTCCCCAAAACGGCAGGAAACCCAAAAAGAAGTCTCCCGCTTCCTGACCGGCAGTATCCTCCTTACTAATCACACCTCTCACAACTCTGGTCTTGTGATAGTCAGAGGCAGCAGTAAATGTCGGCGGTAGCAAGTTCGCAATATAACATGTGCCCGAGAAATCAGGGGGCAGCCATGTATATGCTCGGTCATTACAGATGAAATATGTGCCCTTGGCAGCCAAAAACGCAGGGGAAAACTGTGACGGGAAGGTGTACGTTTCAGTACAGTCACTTCTTCCCAGTTGAGCTCTAGGATTCTGACCATTACCCTGTAAGCAGAACCGACCCATGTGGGGTACGACCCAGATTGGAGATGAGATTTTTCGCTGTCTTTCACCCAGACTAATACTATACCCCGTCGCGTTCCATCCTACATAAGGTCTCAACTCTTCTTTGGGAATGGATGAGTATGCATCGATATCCCTACTCATATCGGCAACTCCTTTTATCAAAGCCTTATTATTGGTGATAGGTCTGATGGAACGCGGTTGGCGAGGGGAGTACGTATCTAGAGCATAGAGAAACATGGTCTGGAATGCCCATGACGATCCATTGTAACTATACGGCAGCACCAGGTAGGGAATACCCTTGTTAATGGTATGTGGCATTAACCCACACACCCAGCAATTGGTCGTATTCATTACTAGTTGGTGCTGGTGCAAGAGCTGGATAAACGAGTTATTTACGAACTCTGATCGTCTGGTCTGTTCGTGCTCAGGCAAAGGGTGAAAAGAGTGAGAGGAGGCAGTAGAAAGAGGTATAGGCTGTTCAGTGGGTGTAATGGGCTTTTGAGCGGAGAAAAACACAAATCCTACAATAAACATTGTGATACTACACAGTGTAAAAAGGCACAAAAATACAAAACATTTACTTTTTACAATTCTACACATCCTTGCGTTAAAGTTCATTTCCTCAATCGGTCTCTCCATCTTAAAAAACTCCATCCTCTACTCGGGCCGCTCGCGGCGGATGAGTTTCTTCTGCTAAGGAGTACGCCTGTCAGTCCAGGGAAACGCCCTAGACCAACCAGAACCGTTGACCTAACGTCTTCGGCCTGTACCCCAAAGTCTTGGCACCGCGACCCTGCGGCAGAACCCGGATGGTGGTTCGAAAAACAAAAATCAAGAAAGTCCTTCAGATGGGAGAGCAAAAATGTCAAAAAGGAAATAGTAAGGAAATCTTTATTTGTCCATGGGCCTTGGTCTCAAATTATAGCGGAGACGGCCAGGTGCTGTTTGGTCTTGAAACAAAAGTTCAGGCTCAGTGGTGTCCAATCGATTTGATGGTGGCACAGCTTCCTGCAGAATATTGTCACTCTCTTGGTCTGAAACTGTGTCTCTTATGCGTGCGTCACTGAATGGTACAAAACGAGGTACAGTGTCTGTCTCAGAGTCGGCGATACCCTCCTTGACCCACTGGTCATATGGCAGAGGCAAGGGGACTACTTTGCAGTGGGTACCATGGATCCAGTGCTTCTTCCCTTTTACTCGCACCGCTGACCTTGTCGACAGGAGTACAAGGTGAGGGCCGATCCAGCGAGGCTCGTCGTTGCTCTTACGCTGGAAATTTCGGACCAGGACCCACGAGCCAGGGTTGATAGGGTGTCCAGGAGGTTCAGAAGCTTGGGGAAGAGTATCATGTACCTGTTGGTGCAAAACACGCAGTTTAACAGTCAAATCATACAGGTAATCGAGTAGTACTGGATGCTCAATATCACTAAACTTCGTAGGCCTCGGTACACCCCATACGTTGGCCGGACGGCCAAAAACGACCTCGTAAGGGCTAAGTACCACTCGTGAGTGTATGGTCATTCTGGTGGACAGGAGTGCTAAAGGCAGAGCGTCAGGCCATTTAAGACCGGTGCTCGCCTGAATTTTGGCCAGCTTGAGCTTTAAGGCTCCATTGTAGCGTTCTACTAATCCAGCTGATTGGGGGTGATTTGCAGCATGGAACTTCTGCTTTATCCCTAGCCCTTCACATACATTCTTCATCACTTTACCCACAAACTCACTTCCATTATCACACCACACCATTCTTGGCATCCCAAACCTAGGGAAAAATTCCTTTACAAGGGCTTTGGCTGTGGATAGGGCAGTGTTATCTTTCAGAGGATTAGCCTCTATCCATTTTGAGAAAGCACAAACAACCACCAGTACATATTTCAGGTTGTTGCATCTTTCCATGTGAATAAAGTCCAGCTGCAAAACTTCGAATGGACATGATGGGGGTGCAAAGTGACCAGCTGGAGTTGGGGTTCCCCTACCAGGGTTGTACTTCAAGCATACCATGCAATTCTTGACCACATTCTCTGCGCACTTGGGAATCCCGGCATTCTGCCATACAGGAGCCAACAACTTGCATATACCTTTCGTACTGATATGTGCCATTCCATGTGCCATAGTAACCACTGGAAGCACATATGCATCAGGCAATAACCATCGCTTATGTTCTGTCAGATCAATCCAACAACCATTCTCATCCAACTTACCCATACTTTCTCTCCACTTGCTTAACTCTTTCTCGGTGGCTTCAGCCTGAAGCGACTTCATACTCTCTATTGTGTTCTCACACATTCCAACATCGTCAACCCATCTTGCGGGGCCTGCAACATACATTCTAGTCTTCACATTCTGTGCTGTTTCTTTCGCAGTCTCATCAGCAAACGCATTCCCACGTCCAACATCATCTGTGACTTTCCTGTGCGCACTGCATTTCATGATCGCAACTTGCAACGGTAGGGTCAGTGACTCAAGGAGATCATTCACCAACTTGCCATTCTGAATTTTAGCTCCATGCGACGTCAGGAACCCGCGCTCCTTCCACAGTCGCCCAAAATTATGAGCCACGCCAAAGGCGTACTGGCTGTCTGTGTATATATTTACTCTCATTCCTTCAGACAACACGCATGCTCTCGTGAGGGCGATTAATTCTGCTGCTTGGGCCGAATTATGTGGCACTCGTGCAGTTTCCACGACCGTGTGTAAAGTCGTGATAGCATATGCAGCAGTCGTGTCACCATTAGGGAGTTTGAAACATGAACCATCCACCCATAAAGTGCCATCACACTCAGTCAGGGGAGTATCTTTTAGATCTACTCTCCCTTTCGTCTCTTCTTCTGTTCTGAACAGACAGTCATGTTGCTCAATCTCATCTGAGTCTGCTGGAATTGGCAACAATGTAGCTGGATTCAGCGTATTGCATCTCTTTATGTGTATGTGATTTGCTAACAGTGTAAGCTCATAACCTGATAATCGCGCACTAGTCAAGTGTTGTGTCTTGGTTCTATTTAATAATGTGTCTACTGCGTGTGGAACCATAACAATCAATGTATTGTCCATTACCAAACCAGCAGATTGTCGGATAGACATTGCTGCAGCAGCTGTCGCTCTCAGACAGCTTGGCAATGCCCTCGCTACAGGGTCCAAGGTTGATGAAAAATATGCGCATGGGCGCGGTCTGTCGCCAAAAGGCTGTGTTAACACTGACAACGCACATCCATCTTTCTCGTGAACATACAATGTAAAAGGTTTGCTGTAGTCAGGAGTGCCCAACACAGGTGCTGAACATAATGCATTACGCAATTCCACAAAACTTTTCTGGCACTCTTCAGACCATGGGATAGGATTCGGTGTGTCTTTGCATGTTAAGGCTACTAAAGGTTTAGCCAACAAAGAAAAACTAGGGATCCAATGCCTACAGTATGAAGTGATGCCCAAGAAAGCACGCACTTCTCTCTGTGTTCTTGGCACACTCAACTGTGCAATGGCTTGAATTCTTTCTGGGGTCAGTTTCCTTCCCTCCTTCGATAAGAGATGACCTAAGTAGGTCACTTCTTGTCGACAATATTGCAGCTTAGAGAGAGACACCTTGTGATGAAAAGCGGATAAATGGCGCAACAGTGACAATGTGGCTTCTTTACAGATCTTCTCAGTATCCGCGGCAATTAGTAAATCGTCCACGTACTGAATCAGGATAGCGCCACTAGGTAAAACAAGTGCATCAAGCTGCGCTTTCAAAGCTTGACTGTATATTGATGGACTTTCACAGTAGCCCTGGGGAGCGCGTTTGAAGCGGAAGCTTCGGCCTCCCAGACTAAAACCAAAAATGTCTCTGCTCTCTTCTGCAATTGGGATACTAAAGAAAGCATTCTTTAAATCAATCACTGAAAACCATGCAGCAGAGGCTGGAATCATCGTTAACAAAGCAGTTATATCAGGGACAACCGGAAACTGTGGCACAACAATCTTATTAACCTCTCTAAGATCGATCACAAATCTGTAAACAGGTGGCTGTGAAGGGTCCGTTCGTTTTAAGACAGGTAAAATCGGACTATTGCAAACGTTGCCTCTTGTCTCTTCAATCACACCCTTATTAATCAAGTCGCTGAAAATGTCTAACAATGCTTTCTGCCCTTCATTAGAGATCTTGTACTGGGGAATACGTGGCAGTCTGACATTAGCCTTTAAAGTCACCACATATGGCGGTATCTCCAAGGGGCCCACATCATTGGGACCAGTAGCCCAAAGGGCATCCGGAAGGGATGATAATTCAGGTGGCATTGTATTTTTAGACAAATACATTGGGGAAATCCCTTCCCTACCTAATGTAAGTTGTACTCCTGAAGGAGAACAATACAGTGTAGCATGCAATCTTTTCAACAAATCTAATCCCAGTAAATTCTCACCACAACCTGTTGTTAGGATCAGGGGTGCTTTCAGTTCGCAAGGTCCAACAGAAAGTGACATGGGACTAGAAATCGGGTTCCTAACTGGGGCGCCAGAAAAACCTACTGAAACATTTATATCGCCAGACAAAGGTGCGCCAGGGAGTTTTGAATGCATGGTTGAACTCTTTGCAGCACCAGTGTCTAGCAGAAAAGGCTCCGTTACATTTGCTGTAGTTACCTCAACATACGGTCCACTCTGATCCACTGGCACTGAAACAACTCCCTCTCTCTGTCTATGGCTGTCCTAGTAATCATTACTTTCTGCATCACCTCCTCTGCATAATAATCATTATTATAATACTGGGCCGTATTACTAGTCGCGTTAGCTTGCTGATCAAAGCTATTGATGGTGTTTTGAGGCGGCAGAGGACGCGCGTTCTGGGGAGCATTTCCACGCCCTCTGCCTCTAGGAGCTTGCTGACCACCCCTACCTCTTGCGCCATACGCATTACCGTTCCGCTGCATTAATTTAGGGCAACTATATTTATAATGACCTTCCTCTTTGCAGTATGAACATTGGTTGGGACCTACAGGGACACGTGGTTGATAATACCCGTTCATTTGCTGATTGTTCTGAAACTGTTGGGGTTGGTGATAGACACCTTGGGGTTGTCTATAATTATTCTGACCTCCACGTGGCGGATAGGCCTGCTGTAAAAGGACCTTTGTCTTTAATTCCTTTGTTTTCTTTTCTGTTCTATCTTTCTCGTCTTTATCTCTATTTTCATAATACTGTGCAGTAGCCAGTATTTGCGCTGAAGAAGAAACAGCCCAAGAACTTTCTGAATCTTTTAACTTTTTACACAGGTCAGGAAGTAGATTCTGCACAAACTTATCCACAAATAACCGTTGGCCACCCTCAGTACTCATATCCTGCCCACTGTGATCAATAAACGTTTCTTCAAACCAAGTAAAGAAGTCTGACACTGTCTCATCTTTCTTCTGCTTACATGCAGATAACTTGTCCCAATTTACGCGCATCGCAGGCATTATTGTCTTCATATACGTGATTATTCTACCAGGCAGTTCAGCTACTAAAGGTTCTGGTTTCGCGCCACCAGTTTGTCTAGCATCAGCAGCAATAATGTTAGCCCATGTATCCCCTAGTTCTGCATCGTGATCTACATTAAGAATTGACCCCCATAGAGGCTGTGGAACAACATTACCAAACAACATGTCTATGTCGGCCAGATTCATAACGCATGACCCTGCCGTCTGTGACAACTCTTTATAATAACCTGCTGGGTTTTTACGGGGATCAGGCAATGACTGCTTAAGCGCTAACACCTCAGATCTTTTCCATGGAACATGCACCCAAACACGCTGGAAATGCGCTGGCACAGCGGCGATACCGGCGTTAGCATCAGCTGCAACTGCTTCCTTCCATACCGGGGGAACTTCTCTCATGGGGTATTGTCGCGCTTTTACCTTTTTCCCCACAAGGACATCTTGTTCAAACAATGACTGTTGACAATCATCATTCCTGAAGGACAATACAACCGCAACTGCTTTATCTACTTCGCGGTCCACAATTATACCAGTTCCAAAATCAAACCTCACTCTACACAACTCCTGCGGGCTCGGATTTTTACCACTATCCTCCAATTCTTCACAGAGAATTTCGCACATTTTCTCAAACACATATCTCTGTTTTGGGGCATCCCATTGATGGAAAACGTTGACAACTGATTCCACATCATACAGTGAAGGGAAAACAATCCATCTACGCGCCATGCTGTCTATTACCTTTTTCTCATCAGGGTTAGGCAATTGACTGCGCAGTTGCTTACGCTGTAAACCAGGAGTCGCACCAGATGACTCAAAGAAAGGCGACATTAATGTAGTAACCACATTAGCTAAGCGCTGTCGCGCTGAAGGAGAAGCTGAGGCGAAAACAGGGGGAAAAACAGAGGGAAGAAAAGAGGATGTAGAAACAGGTACTGGAGTGGTGCAAGGAAAAGTGTCAGAAGAGGAAGCTGCTGTATTAGGCAAAGTCGCAGGAAGTGCGGGGGCAGTTGGAAGCACAACTGGCGGCCCTTGAGAGGGCTGCGCTACATGGATAAGAGCCGGCTGCAAAGCAACTGGCGGTAGCGGCAAGACTTGCAGTATATTGACTGGAGGTGGCATATTCACAAGCTGGGGAGGTGCCGTGGCATTTTGAGCATACGGGGGTGGCGAACTCAACAAATGTGACATCAGGGGATCTTTCTCCTTTTCTTCTAACTCATTCTGCTTAGAATGTGGTAAAGCTGGGTAACATTTGTCAATCCCTAACTTGCGCTGCCTGTGCAATTGCTCACTCATCTGCTCCTCCTCATTGTCTTTAAATTGTACAGCTGCTTGCATTACTGTCATACCTTTCTCTCTTTTATTCTTTTTCGCTAGCTTAATTTCCTTCTGTTTGGCTTCCTTTCGCCATAAGCGGAATGAGTCAAACATCGCCGGCCGGGCTTTCTTCTTAAACAATTTAATTTCCAAATTATCTAAAATATCGGTATCGAAACTACCATTTTGGGGCCATTTTAAAACACCGTCTTTCCTGGTGTAGTGGATCCATACTTCGTTATATGCAATGGGGCCTACGCCATGTTTTACATAGAGCTCATAAGTTGGAGTTCCAACCGGAGGAACCGGACATGATTCCTCTAGCTGGAAATCTTTTCCACAACCCAAACAGAATAATCTACCAAATAGTCCAGAACCAGGCATCTTTGCTCACTAGTCTAGATCCAAACGTCAAAGGATTATCGATTACGATATTCTCGTGAATACACGAGTCCTCTGGCTTTGGCGTTTGCAAACTCCAAATTACCAAATTACCAAATCAAACGATCCCGAAGGATACCAAAAACAAATGGGAGACGCTCCACTTATACTTAACTGAATATTGCTGATCGATGGCGTCACCAGAAGACTCTCTCGATTGTTTCGCTCTCTCAAACTCGTCAAGGGTCCAAAACAGGTCGATTAATCAGGGCAGCAGTCCTTCGTAGCCGTCGGGACGCGGAGAACCTCGCAGAAAAGACTTTCGGACCACGTCGACATGCAGGGGTCGATGAAGTGGCGGCCTTCCTCCGGAATTTCCACACGAAGCTCCACACGATCCTCTGGCTTGGACCGGTACCGCTGAAATCGCCCCACGTTGGGCGCCAAACTGAAGTACTGGGTATTTTAGACCCAGCGGTGCAGGGGCACACACCCTATGACTTCTGGGTTCACCCTGTTCCAGACCTACAGAAACACAGAGTCTTCTGGGTGAAGTCAAAGATTAATTTATTGGCTGCAGACCAATTACAGGTATCCTAGAAGTACAACAGCGTGTATGTTCTCAGGAGACTGCTGAAAATCATAGGAATGGACTTCATCTTAAATACCCTTTTTCTTGCCTCAAGCATACATTCCTAGGTTTATGATATGGCCATTACAAGTATACATTACAAACGAAAAAGCAGAGTCATGATGACCATCCCACATTCCAGTTCGGCCAGCCCACAATGATTTACACAGTAAGGTTCAGATCCCACATCGGATGTCAATAGACCCCCCAATAAACATGAGCATCTCCTGTTTTGGGAAACAAGTCATAAAGCCGGAACAAGCAGTTGTGAAAGAGATTAGCCGGAGGATTGTGTAGAATGAAAGGGTTTTATGATGGGTCAAGCCCTGATGCTAATCACAGGTGGACGGAGGAAGGGGAGCTCGTGAGACCGGTTTGACCTGGGGCAGCAGAGCCAGCTGCCCAGGTCACAGAGAAGTCAGAGGAGAAGCCCATGTACTGTGAGGCCCGTATTTACTCCATTGTAGCCTATGTGAGGGCAATGACAAGATGGCCACTGCTTCCAAAATGGAACCCGCGTAGTGAAGCAGAATAACGTGTACACAGTGCATTCATAGCTAGAACGATATATAAAGCACTTGTACATACCGCATTTACCATTTGCGGTTTGCTAATACCAAGATAGACAGGGGTAGGCCCTGTTCCCTACACGGTCCCAGAGATTAAAGTACGACAAGCAGCTCTGCTGACCTGGTTTCTATGGCTCTAAAGCAGCTCTGCAGACCTGGTTCTCTGACTCTAAAGCAACTCTGCTGACGTGGTTCTCTCCCTCTAAAGCAGCTTTGGTGACCTGGTTCTCTGGCTCTAAAGCAGCTCTGCTGACCTGGTTCTCCCCCTCTAAAGCAGCTCTGCTGACCTGGTTCTCTCCTTCTAAAGCAGCTCTGCTGACCTGCTTCTCTGTCTCTACGGCAGCTCTGCTGACCTGGTTCTCTGACTTTATAGCAGCTCTGCTGACCTGGTTCTTAGGCACTAGAGCAGATGTGCTGACCTGGTTTCTATGGCTCTAAAGCAGCTCTGCTGACCTGGTTCTCTGACTCTAGAGCAGCTCTGTTGACCTGGGTCTTAGGCTCTAGAGCAGCTCTGCTGACCTGGTTCTCTGACCCTAAAGCAGCTCTGCTGACCTGGTTCTCTGGCTCTAAAGCAGCTCTGCTGACCTGGTTCTATGGCTCTAAAGCAGCTCTGCTGACCTGGTTCTATGGCTCTAAAGCAGCTCTGCTGACCTGGTTCTTAGGCTCTAGAGCAGCTCTGCTGACCTGGTTTCTATGGCTCTAAAGCAGCTCTGCTGACCTGGTTCTCTGACTCTAAAGCAACTCTGCTGACCTGGTTCTCTCCCTCTAAAGCAGCTCTGCTGACCTGGTTCTCTGGCTTTGAAGCTGCTCTGCTGACCTGGCTCTCTGGCTCTAGAGCAGCTCTGCCGACCTGGTTTTCTCCCTCTAAAGCAGCTCTGCTGACCTGGTTCTCTGGCTCTAAAACAGCTCTGCTGACTTGGTTTCTCTGGCTCTAATGCAGCTCTGCAGACCTAGTTTCTCTGGGTCTAGAGCAGCTCTGCTGACCTGTTTCTCTGGCTCTAAAGCAGCTCTTCTGACCTGGTTCTATGGCTCTAAAGCAGCTCTGCTGACCTGGTTCTCTGGCTCTACAATGGCTATGCTGACCTGGTTCTGTTGCTCTAAAGCAGCTCTGCAGACCTGGTTCTCTGGCTCTAGAGCAGCTCTGCAAACCTGGTTCTCTGGCTCTAAAGCAAATCTTCTTGCCTGGTTCTCTGGCTCTAAAGCAGCTCTGCTGACCTGGTTCTCTGGTTCTAGAGCAGCTCTGCTGTCCTGGATCTTAGGCTCTAGAGCAGCTCTGCTGACCTGGTTCTCTGGCTCTACAATGGCTCTGCTGACCTGGTTCACTGGCTCTAAAGCAGCTCTGCTGACCTGATGTTTCTCTGGCTCTAAAACAGCTCTGCTGACCTGGTCCTGTGGCTCTAAAGAAGCTCTGCTGACCTAGTTCTCTGGCTCTACAGCAGCTCTGCTGAGCTGGTTCTCTGGCTCTAAAGAGGCTCTGCTGACCTGGTTCTCTGGCTCTAGAGCAGCTCCGCTGACCTGGTTCTATGGCTGTAAAGAATCTCCTCTGACCTGGTTCTCTGGCTCTACAGCAGCTCTGCTGAACTGGTTCTCTGCCTCTAAAGCAGCTCTGCTGACCTGGTTCTTAGGCTCGAGAGCAGCTCTGCTGACCTGGTTCTCTGGCTCTAAAGCAGGTCTGCTGACCTGGTTCTCAAGCAGTTCTGCTGACCTGGTTCACTGGCTCTAAAGCAGCTCTGCTGACCTGGTTCTCTGGCTCTAAAGCAGCTCTGCTGACCTGGATCTTAGGCTCGAGAGCAGCTCTGCTGACCTTGTTCTCTGGCTCTAAAGCAGCTCTGCTGACCTGGTTCTCAAGCAGTTCTGCTAACCTGGTTCTCTGGCTCTAAAGCGGCTCTGCTTACCTGGTTCTCTGACTCTAAAGCAGCTCTGCTGACCTGGTTCTTAGGCTTTAGAGCAGCTCTGCTGACCTGGTTTCTATGGCTCTACAGCAGCTCTGCTGACCTGGTTCTCTGGCTCTAGAGCCGCTCTGTTGACCTGGGTCTTAGGCTCTAGAGCAGCTCTGCTGACCTGGTTTTATGGCTGTGAGGCAGCTCTGCTGACCTGGTTCTCTGGCTCTAAAGCAGCTCTGCTGACCTGGTTCTCTGGCTCTAAAGCAGCTCTGCTGATCTGGTTCTCTGGCTCTAGAGCAGCTCTGCTGTCTGGTTCTATGGCTGTAAAGAACCTCCTCTGACCTGTTTCTCTGGCTCTACAGCAGCTCTGTGGAACTGGTTCTCTGCCTCTAGAGCAGCTCTGCTGACCTGGTTCTGAGGCTCGAGAGCAGCTCTGCTGACCTGGTTCTCTGGCTCTAAAGCAGCTCTTCTGACCTGGTTCTATAGCTCTAAAGCAGCTCTGCTGACCTGGTTCTCTGGCTCTACAATGGCTCTGCTGACCTGGTTCTGTTGCTCTAAAGCAGCGCTGCAGACCTGGTTCTCTGGCTCTAGAGCAGCTCTGCTAACCTGGTTCTCTAGCTCTAAAGCAGATCTTCTGGCCTGGTTCTCTGGCTCTAAAACAACTTTGCTGACCTGGTTCTCTGGCTCTAGAGCAGCTCTGCTGACCTAGTTCTCTGGCTCTACAGCAGCTCTGCTGAGCTGGTTCTCTGGCTCTAAAGAGGCTCTGCTGACCTGGTTCTCTGGCTCTAGAGCAGCTCCGCTGACCTGGTTCTATGGCTGTAAAGAACCTCCTCTGACCTGGTTCTCTGGCTCTACAGCAGCTCTGCTGAACTGGTTCTCTGCCTCTAAAGCAGCTCTGCTGACCTGGTTCTTAGGCTCGAGAGCAGCTCTGCTGACCTGGTTCTCTGGCTCTAAAGCAGCTCTGCTGACCTGGTTCTCAAGCAGTTCTGCTGACCTGGTTCACTGGCTCTAAAGCAGCTCTGCTGACCTGGTTCTCTGGCTCTAAAGCAGCTCTGCTGACCTGGATCTTAGGCTCGAGAGCAGCTCTGCTGACCTTGTTCTCTGGCTCTAAAGCAGCTCTGCTTACCTGGTTCTCAAGCAGTTCTGCTGACCTGGTTCTCTGGCTCTAAAGCGGCTCTGCTTACCTGGTTCTCTGACTCTAAAGCAGCTCTGCTGACCTGGTTCTTAGGCTTTAAAGCAGCTCTGCTGACCTGGTTTCTATGGCTCTACAGCAGCTCTGCTGACCTGGTTCTCAAGCAGTTCTGCTGACCTGGTCATATGGCTCTAAAGCAGCTCTGATGACCTGGTTCTCTGGCTCTAAAGCAGCTCTGCTGACCTGGTTCTCTGGCTTTGAAGCAGCTCTGCTGACCTGGTTCTCTGGCTCTAGAGCAGCTCTGCTGAGCTGGTTCTCTCGCTCTAGAGCAGCTCTGCTGAGCTGGTTCTCTGGCTCTAGAGCAGCTCTGCTAACCTGGTTCTCTGGCTCTAAAGCAGATCTGCTGACCTGGTTCTCTGGCTTTGAAGCAGCTCTGCTGACCTTGTTCTCTGGTTCTAGAGCAGCTCTGCTGACCTGGTTCTCTCCCTCTAAAGCAGCTCTGCTGACCTGGTTCTCTGGCTCTAGAGCAGCTCTGCTGACCTGGTTCTCTGGCTCTAGAGCAGCTCTGTCGACCTGGTTCTCTGGCTCTAAAGCAGCTCTGCTGACCTGGTTCTCTGGCTCTAAAGCACGTCTGCTGACCTGGTTCTCTCCCTCTAAAGCAGCTCTGCTGACCTGGTTCCCTCCCTCTAAAGCCGCTCTGTTGACCTGCTTCTCTGGCTCCACGGGCGCTCTTCTGACCTGGTTCTCTGCCTTTAGAGCAGCTCTGCTAACCTGGTTCTTAGGCTCTAGAGCAGCTCTGCTGACCTGGTTTCTATGGCTCTAAAGCAGCTCTGCAGACCTGGTTCTCTGACTCTAAAGCAACTCTGCTGACCTGGTTCTCTCCCTCTAAAGCAGCTTTGGTGACCTGGTTCTCTGGCTCTAAAGCAGCTCTGCTGACCTGGTTCTCCCCCTCTAAAGCAACTCTGCTGACCTGGTTCTCTCCTTCTAAAGCAGCTCTGCTGACCTGCTTCTCTGTCTCTACGGCAACTCTGCTGACCTGGTTCTCTGCCTTTAGAGCAGCTCTGCTGACCTGGTTCTTAGGCACTAGAGCAGATGTGCTGACCTGGTTTCTATGGCTCTAAAGCAGCTCTGCTGACCTGGTTCTCTCCCTCTAAAGCAGCTCTGCTGACCTGGTTCTCTGGCTCTAGAGCAGCTCTGCTGACCTGGTTCTCTGGCTCTAGAGCAGCTCTGTCGACCTGGTTCTCTGGCTCTAAAGCAGCTCTGCTGACCTGGTTCACTGGCTCTAAAGCACGTCTGCTGACCTGGTTCTCTCCCTCTAAAGCAGCTCTGCTGACCTGGTTCCCTCCCTCTAAAGCCGCTCTGTTGACCTGCTTCTCTGGCTCCACGGGCGCTCTTCTGACCTGGTTCTCTGCCTTTAGAGCAGCTCTGCTAACCTGGTTCTTAGGCTCTAGAGCAGCTCTGCTGACCTGGTTTCTATGGCTCTAAAGCAGCCCTGCAGACCTGGTTCTCTGACTCTAAAGCAACTCTGCTGACCTGGTTCTCTCCCTCTAAAGCAGCTTTGGTGACCTGGTTCTCTGGCTCTAAAGCAGCTCTGCTGACCTGGTTCTCCCCCTCTAAAGCAGCTCTGCTGACCTGGTTCTCTCCTTCTAAAGCAGCTCTGCTGACCTGCTTCTCTGTCTCTACGGCAGCTCTGCTGACCTGGTTCTCTGCCTTTAGAGCAGCTCTGCTGACCTGGTTCTTAGGCACTAGAGCAGATGTGCTGACCTGGTTTCTATGGCTCTAAAGCAGCTCTGCTGACCTGGTTCTCTGACTCTAGAGCAGCTCTGTTGACCTGGGTCTTAGGCTCTAGAGCAGCTCTGCTGAACTGGTTCTCTGACTCTAAAGCAGCTCTGCTGACCTGGTTCTCTGGCTCTAAAGCAGCTCTGCTGACCTGGTTCTATGGCTCTAAAGCAGCTCTGCTGACCTGGTTCTCTGGCTTTGGAGCAGCTCTGCTGACCTGGTTCTTAGGCTCTAGAGCAGCTCTGCTGACCTGGTTTCTATGGCTCTAAAGCAGCTCTGCTGACCTGGTTCTCTGACTCTAAAGCAACTCTGCTGACCTGGTTCTCTCCCTCTAAAGCAGCTCTGCTGACCTGGTTCTCTGGCTTTGAAGCTGCTCTGCTGACCTGGCTCTCTGGCTCTAGAGCAGCTCTGCCGACCTGGTTCTCTCCCTCTAATGCAGCTCTGCTGACCTGGTTCTCTGGCTCTAAAACAGCTCTGCTGACTTGGTTTCTCTGGCTCCAATGCAGCTCTGCAGACCTAGTTTCTCTGGGTCTAGAGCAGCTCTGCTGACCTGTTTCTCTGGCTCTAAAGCAGCTCTTCTGACCTGGTTCTATGGCTCTAAAGCAGCTCTGCAGACCTGGTTCTTAGGCTCGAGAGCAGCTCTGCTGACCTGGTTCTCTGGCTCTAAAGCAGCTCTTCTGACCTGGTTCTATAGCTCTAAAGCAGCTCTGCTGACCTGGTTCTCTGGCTCTACAATGGCTCTGCTGACCTGGTTCTGTTGCTCTAAAGCAGCGCTGCAGACCTGGTTCTCTGGCTCTAGAGCAGCTCTGCTAACCTGGTTCTCTAGCTCTAAAGCAGATCTTCTGGCCTGGTTCTCTGGCTCTAAAACAACTTTGCTGACCTGGTTCTCTGGCTCTAGAGCAGCTCTGCTGACCTAGTTCTCTGGCTCTACAGCAGCTCTGCTGAGCTGGTTCTCTGGCTCTAAAGAGGCTCTGCTGACCTGGTTCTCTGGCTCTAGAGCAGCTCCGCTGACCTGGTTCTATGGCTGTAAAGAACCTCCTCTTACCTGGTTCTCTGGCTCTACAGCAGCTCTGCTGAACTGGTTCTCTGCCTCTAAAGCAGCTCTGCTGACCTGGTTCTTAGGCTCGAGAGCAGCTCTGCTGACCTGGTTCTCTGGCTCTAAAGCAGCTCTGCTGACCTGGTTCTCAAGCAGTTCTGCTGACCTGGTTCACTGGCTCTAAAGCAGCTCTGCTGACCTGGTTCTCTGGCTCTAAAGCAGCTCTGCTGACCAGGATCTTAGGCTCGAGAGCAGCTCTGCTGACCTTGTTCTCTGGCTCTAAAGCAGCTCTGCTTACCTGGTTCTCAAGCAGTTCTGCTGACCTGGTTCTCTGGCTCTAAAGCGGCTCTGCTTACCTGGTTCTCTGACTCTAAAGCAGCTCTGCTGACCTGGTTCTTAGGCTTTAAAGCAGCTCTGCTGACCTGGTTTCTATGGCTCTACAGCAGCTCTGCTGACCTGGTTCTCAAGCAGTTCTGCTGACCTGGTCATATGGCTCTAAAGCAGCTCTGATGACCTGGTTCTCTGGCTCTAAAGCAGCTCTGCTGACCTGGTTCTCTGGCTTTGAAGCAGCTCTGCTGACCTGGTTCTCTGGCTCTAGAGCAGCTCTGCTGAGCTGGTTCTCTCGCTCTAGAGCAGCTCTGCTGAGCTGGTTCTCTGGCTCTAGAGCAGCTCTGCTAACCTGGTTCTCTGGCTCTAAAGCAGATCTGCTGACCTGGTTCTCTGGCTCTAAAGCAGCTCTGCTGACCTGGTTATCTGGCTCTAGAGCGGCTCTGCTGTCCTGGCTATTAGGCTCTAGAGCAGCTCTGTTGACCTGGTTCTCTGGCTTTGAAGCAGCTCTGCTGACCTTGTTCTCTGGTTCTAGAGCAGCTCTGCTGACCTGGTTCTCTCCCTCTAAAGCAGCTCTGCTGACCTGGTTCTCTGGCTCTAGAGCAGCTCTGCTGACCTGGTTCTCTGGCTCTAGAGCAGCTCTGTCGACCTGGTTCTCTGGCTCTAAAGCAGCTCTGCTGACCTGGTTCTCTGGCTCTAAAGCACGTCTGCTGACCTGGTTCTCTCCCTCTAAAGCAGCTCTGCTGACCTGGTTCCCTCCCTCTAAAGCCGCTCTGTTGACCTGCTTCTCTGGCTCCACGGGCGCTCTTCTGACCTGGTTCTCTGCCTTTAGAGCAGCTCTGCTAACCTGGTTCTTAGGCTCTAGAGCAGCTCTGCTGACCTGGTTTCTATGGCTCTAAAGCAGCTCTGCAGACCTGGTTCTCTGACTCTAAAGCAACTCTGCTGACCTGGTTCTCTCCCTCTAAAGCAGCTTTGGTGACCTGGTTCTCTGGCTCTAAAGCAGCTCTGCTGACCTGGTTCTCCCCCTCTAAAGCAGCTCTGCTGACCTGGTTCTCTCCTTCTAAAGCAGCTCTGCTGACCTGCTTCTCTGTCTCTACGGCAACTCTGCTGACCTGGTTCTCTGCCTTTAGAGCAGCTCTGCTGACCTGGTTCTTAGGCACTAGAGCAGATGTGCTGACCTGGTTTCTATGGCTCTAAAGCAGCTCTGCTGACCTGGTTCTCTCCCTCTAAAGCAGCTCTGCTGACCTGGTTCTCTGGCTCTAGAGCAGCTCTGCTGACCTGGTTCTCTGGCTCTAGAGCAGCTCTGTCGACCTGGTTCTCTGACTCTAAAGCAGCTCTGCTGACCTGGTTCACTGGCTCTAAAGCACGTCTGCTGACCTGGTTCTCTCCCTCTAAAGCAGCTCTGCTGACCTGGTTCCCTCCCTCTAAAGCCGCTCTGTTGACCTGCTTCTCTGGCTCCACGGGCGCTCTTCTGACCTGGTTCTCTGCCTTTAGAGCAGCTCTGCTAACCTGGTTCTTAGGCTCTAGAGCAGCTCTGCTGACCTGGTTTCTATGGCTCTAAAGCAGCCCTGCAGACCTGGTTCTCTGACTCTAAAGCAACTCTGCTGACCTGGTTCTCTCCCTCTAAAGCAGCTTTGGTGACCTGGTTCTCTGGCTCTAAAGCAGCTCTGCTGACCTGGTTCTCCCCCTCTAAAGCAGCTCTGCTGACCTGGTTCTCTCCTTCTAAAGCAGCTCTGCTGACCTGCTTCTCTGTCTCTACGGCAGCTCTGCTGACCTGGTTCTCTGCCTTTAGAGCAGCTCTGCTGACCTGGTTCTTAGGCACTAGAGCAGATGTGCTGACCTGGTTTCTATGGCTCTACAGCAGCTCTGCTGACCTGGTTCTCTGACTCTAGAGCAGCTCTGTTGACCTGGGTCTTAGGCTCTAGAGCAGCTCTGCTGAACTGGTTCTCTGACTCTAAAGCAGCTCTGCTGACCTGGTTCTCTGGCTCTAAAGCAGCTCTGCTGACCTGGTTCTATGGCTCTAAAGCAGCTCTGCTGACCTGGTTCTCTGGCTTTGGAGCAGCTCTGCTGACCTGGTTCTTAGGCTCTAGAGCAGCTCTGCTGACCTGGTTTCTATGGCTCTAAAGCAGCTCTGCTGACCTGGTTCTCTGACTCTAAAGCAACTCTGCTGACCTGGTTCTCTCCCTCTAAAGCAGCTCTGCTGACCTGGTTCTCTGGCTTTGAAGCTGCTCTGCTGACCTGGCTCTCTGGCTCTAGAGCAGCTCTGCCGACCTGGTTCTCTCCCTCTAATGCAGCTCTGCTGACCTGGTTCTCTGGCTCTAAAACAGCTCTGCTGACTTGGTTTCTCTGGCTCTAATGCAGCTCTGCAGACCTAGTTTCTCTGGGTCTAGAGCAGCTCTGCTGACCTGTTTCTCTGGCTCTAAAGCAGCTCTTCTGACCTGGTTCTATGGCTCTAAAGCAGCTCTGCAGACCTGGTTCTCTGGCTCTAGAGCAGCTCTGCTAACCTGGTTCTCTGGCTCTAAAGCAAATCTTCTTGCCTGGTTCTCTGGCTCTAAAGCAGCTCTGCTGACCTGGTTCTCTGGTTCTAGAGCAGCTCTGCTGTCCTGGATCTTAGGCTCTAGAGCAGCTCTGCTGACCTGGTTCTCTGGCTCTACAATGGCTCTGCTGACCTGGTTCTCTGGCTCTAAAGCAGCTCTGCTGACCTGATGTTTCTCTGGCTCTAAAACAGCTCTGCTGACCTGGTCCTGTGGCTCTAAAAAAGCTCTGCTGACCTCGTTCTCTGGCTCTACAGCAGCTCTGCTGAGCTGGTTCTCTGGCTCTAAAGAGGCTCTGCTGACCTGGTTCTCTGGCTCTAGAGCAGCTCCGCTGACCTGGTTCTATGGCTGTAAAGAATCTCCTCTGACCTGGTTCTCTGGCTCTACAGCAGCTCTGCTGAACTGGTTCTCTGCCTCTAAAGCAGCTCTGCTGACCTGGTTCTTAGGCTCTAAAGCAGGTCTGCTGACCTGGTTCTCAAGCAGTTCTGCTGACCTGGTTCACTGGCTCTAAAGCAGCTCTGCTGACCTGGTTCTCTGGCTCTAAAGCAGCTCTGCTGACCTGGATCTTAGGTTCGAGAGCAACTCTGCTGACCTTGTTCTCTGGCTCTAAAGCAGCTCTGCTGACCTGGTTCTCAAGCAGTTCTGCTGACCTGGTTCTCTGGCTCTAAAGCGGCTCTGCTTACCTGGTTCTTAGGCTTTAGAGCAGCTCTGCTGACCTGGTTTCTATGGCTCTACAGCAGCTCTGCTGACCTGGTTCTCTGGCTCTAGAGCCGCTCTGTTGACCTGGGTCTTAGGCTCTAGAGCAGCTCTGCTGACCTGGTTTTATGGCTGTGAGGCAGCTCTGCTGACCTGGTTCTCTGGCTCTAAAGCAGCTCTGCTGACCTGGTTCTCTGGCTCTAAAGCAGCTCTGCTGATCTGGTTCTCTGGCTCTAGAGCAGCTCTGCTGCCTGGTTCTATGGCTGTAAAGAACCTCCTCTGACCTATTTCTCTGGCTCTACAGCAGCTCTGTGGAACTGGTTCTCTGCCTCTAGAGCAGCTCTGCTGACCTGGTTCTTAGGCTCGAGAGCAGCTCTGCTGACCTGGTTCTCTGGCTCTAAAGCAGCTCTTCTGACCTGGTTCTATAGCTCTAAAGCAGCTCTGCTGACCTGGTTCTCCGGCTCTACAATGCCTCTGCTGACCTGGTTCTGTTGCTCTAAAGCATCGCTGCAGACCTGGTTCTCTGGCTCTAGAGCAGCTCTGCTAACCTGGTTCTCTAGCTCTAAAGTAGATCTTCTGGCCTGGTTCTCTGGCTCTAAAGCAACTCTGCTGACCTGGTTCTCTGGCTCTAGAGCAGCTCTGCTGTCCTGGATCTTAGGCTCTAGAGCAGCTCTGCTGACCTGGTTCTCTGGCTCTACAACGGCTCTGCTGACCTGGTTCTCTAGCTCTAAAGCAGCTCTGCTGACCTGATGTTTCTCTGGCTCTAAAACAGCACTGCTGACCTGGTTCTGTGGCTCTAAAGAAGCTCTGCTGACCTAGTTCTCTGGCTCTACAGCAGCTCTGCTGAGCTGGTTCTCTGGCTCTAAAGCAGCTCTGCTGACCTGATGTTTCTCTGGCTCTAAAACGGCTCTGCTGACCTGGTTCTGTGGCTCTAAAGATGCTTTGCTGACCTAGTTCTCTGGCTCTACAGCAGCTCTGATGACCTGGTTCTCTGGCTCTAAAGAGCCTCTGCTGACCTGTTTCTCTGGCTCTAGAGCAGCTCCGCTGACCTGGTTCTATGGCTGTAAAGAACCTCCTCTGACCTGGTTCTCTGGCTCTACAGCAGGTCTGCTGAACTGGTTCTCTGCCTCTAGAGCAGCTCTGCTGACATGGTTCTTAGGCTCGAGAGCAGCTCTGCTGACCTGGTTCTCTGGCTCTAAAGCAGCTCTGCTGACCTGGTTCTCAAGCAGTTCTGCTGACCTGGTTATCTGGCTCTAAAGCAGCTCTGCTGACCTGGTTCTCTGGCTCTAAAGCAGCTCTGCTGACCTGGTTCTCTGGCTTTGAAGCAGCTCTGCTGACCTGGTTCTCTGGCTCTAGAGCAGCTCTGCTGAGCTGGTTCTCTGGCTCTAGAGCAGCTCTGCTGAGCTGGTTCTCTGGCTCTAGAGCAGCTCTGCTAACCTGGTTCTCTGGCTCTAAAGCAGATCTGCTGACCTGGTTCTCTGGCTCTAAAGCAGCTCTGCTGACCTGGTTATCTGGCTCTAGAGCAGCTCTGCTGTCCTGGTTATTAGGCTCTAGAGCAGCTCTGTTGACCTGGTTCTCTGGCTTTGAAGCAGCTCTGTTGACCTTGTTCTCTGGCTCTAGAGCAGCTCTGCTGACCTGGTTCTCTCCCTCTAAAGCCGCTCTGTTGACCTGCTTCTCTGGCTCCACGGGCGCTCATCTGACCTGGTTCTCTGCCTTTAGAGCAGCTCTGCTAACCTGGTTCTTAGGCTCTAGAGCAGCTCTGCTGACCTGGTTTCTATGGCTCTAAAGCAGCTCTGCTGACCTGGTTCTCTGACTCTAAAGCAACTCTGCTGACCTGGTTCTCTCCCTCTAAAGCAGCTTTGCTGACCTGGTTCTCTGGCTCTAAAGCAGCTCTGCTGACCTGGTTCTCCCCCTCTAAAGCAGCTCTGCTGACCTGGTTCTCTCCTTCTAAAGCAGCTCTGCTGACCTGCTTCTCTGTATCTACGGTAGCTCTGCTGACCTGGTTCTCTGCCTTTAGAGCAGCTCTGCTGACCTGGTTCTTAGGCACTAGAGCAGCTGTGCTGACCTGGTTTCTATGGCTCTAAAGCAGCTCTGCTGACCTGGCTTTCTGACTCTAGAGCAGCTCTGTTGACCTGGGTCTTAGGCTCTGGAGCAGCTCTGCTGACCTGGTTCTCTGACTCTAAAGCAGCTCTGCTGACCTGGTTCTCTGGCTCTAAAGCAGCTCTGCTGACCTGGTTCTATGGCTCTAAAGCAGCTCTGCTGACCTGGTTCTATGGCTCTAAAGCAGCTCTGCTGACCTGGTTCTCTGGCTTTGGAGCAGCTCTGCTGACCTGGTTCTTAGGCTCTAGAGCAGCTCTTCTGACCTGGTTCTATGGCTCTAAAGCAGCTCTGCTGACCTGGTTCTCTGGCTCTACAATGGCTATGCTGACCTGGTTCTGTTACTCTAAAGCAGCTCCTCTGCAGACCTGGTTCTCTGGCTCTAGAGCAGCTCTGCTAACTTGGATCTCTGGCTCTAAAGCAAATCTTCTTGCCTGGTTCTCTGGCTCTAAAGCAGCTCTGCTGACCTGGTTCTCTGGTTCTAGAGCAGCTCTGCTGTCCTGGATCTTAGGCTCTAGAGCAGCTCTGCTGACCTGGTTCTCTGGCTCTACAATGGCTCTGCTGACCTGGGTCTCTGGCTCTAAAGCAGCTCTGCTGACCTGATGTTTCTCTGGCTCTAAACAGCTCTGCTGACCTGGTCCTGTGGCTCTAAAGAAGCTCTGCTGACCTAGTTCTCTGGCTCTACAGCAGCTCTGCTGAGCTGGTTCTCTGGCTCTAAAGAGGCTCTGCTGACCTGGTTCTCTGGCTCTAGAGCAGCTCCGCTGACCTGGTTCTATGGCTGTAAAGAACCTCCTCTGACCTGGTTCTCTGGCTCTACAGCAGCTCTGCTGAACTGGTTCTCTGCCTCTAAATCAGCTCTGCTGACCTGGTTCTTAGGCTCGAGAGCAGCTCTGCTGACCTGGTTCTCTGGCTCTAAAGCAGCTCTGCTGACCTGGTTCTCAAGCAGTTCTGTTGACCTGGTTCACTGGCTCTAAAGCAGCTCTGCTGACCTGGTTCTCTGGCTCTAAAGCAGCTCTGCTGACCTGGTTCTCTGGCTCTAGAGCAGCTCTGCTGCCTGGTTCTATGGCTGTAAAGAACCTCCTCTGACCTGTTTCTCTGGCTCTACAGCAGCTCTGTGGAACTGGTTCTCTGCCTCTAGAGCAGCTCTGCTGACCTGGTTCTTAGGCTCGAGAGCAGCTCTGCTGACCTGGTTCTTTGGCTCTAAAGCAGATCTTCTGACCTGGTTCTATAGCTCTAGAGCAGCTCTGCTGACCTGGTTCTCTGGCTCTAGAGCAGATCTGCTGGCCTGGTTCTTAGGCTCGAGAGCAGCTCTGCTGACCTGGTTCTCTGGCTCTAAAGCAGATCTTCTGACCTGGTTCTATAGCTCTAAAGCAACTCTGCTGACCTGGTTCTCTGGCTCTAGAGCAGCTCTGCTGTCCTGGATCTTAGGCTCTAGAGCAGCTCTGCTGACCTGGTTCTCTGGCTCTACAACGGCTCTGCTGACCTGGTTCTCTGGCTCTAAAGCAGCTCTGCTGACCTGATGTTTCTCTGGCTCTAAAACAGCTCTGCTGACCTGGTTCTGTGGCTCTAAAGAAGCTCTGCTGACCTGGTTCTCTGGCTCTACAGCAGCTCTGCTGAGCTGGTTCTCTGGCTCTAAAGCAGCTCTGCTGACCTGATGTTTCTCTGGCTCTAAAACGGCTCTGCTGACCTGGTTCTGCGGCTCTAAAGATGCTTTGCTGACCTAGTTCTCTGGCTCTACAGCAGCTCTGATGACCTGGTTCTCTGGCTCTAAAGAGCCTCTGCTGACCTGGTTCTCTGGCTCTAGAGCAGCTCCGCTGACCTGGTTCTATGGCTGTAAAGAACCTCCTCTGACCTGGTTCTCTGGCTCTACAGCAGGTCTGCTGAACTGGTTCTCTGCCTCTAGAGCAGCTCTGCTGACATGGTTCTTAGGCTCGAGAGCAGCTCTGCTGACCTGGTTCTCTGGCTCTAAAGCAGCTCTGCTGACCTGGTTCTCAAGCAGTTCTGCTGACCTGGTTATCTGGCTCTAAAGCCGCTCTGCTGACCTGGTTCTCTGGCTCTAAAGCAGCTCTGCTGACCTGGTTCTCTGGCTTTGAAGCAGCTCTGCTGACCTGGTTCTCTGGCTCTAGAGCAGCTCTGCTGAGCTGGTTCTCTGGCTCTAGAGCAGCTCTGCTGAGCTGGTTCTCTGGCTTTAGAGCAGCTCTGCTAACCTGGTTCTCTGGCTCTAAAGCAGATCTGCTGACCTGGTTCTCTGGCTCTAAAGCAGCTCTGCTGACCTTGTTATCTGGCTCTAGAGCAGCTCTGCTGTCCTGGTTATTAGGCTCTAGAGCAGCTCTGTTGACCTGGTTCTCTGGCTTTGAAGCAGCTCTGCTGACCTTGTTCTCTGGCTCTAGAGCAGCTCTGCTGACCTGGTTCTCTCCCTCTAAAGGCGCTCTGTTGACCTGCTTCTCTGGCTCCATGGGCGCTCTTCTGACCTGGTTCTCTGCCTTTAGAGCAGCTCTGCTAACCTGGTTCTTAGGCTCTAGAGCAGCTCTGCTGACCTGGTTTCTATGGCTCTAAAGCAGCTCTGCTGACCTGGTTCTCTGACTCTAAAGCAACTCTGCTGACCTGGTTCTCTCCCTCTAAAGCAGCTTTGCTGACCCGGTTCTATGGCGCTAAAGCAGCTCTGCTGACATGGTTCTCTGGTTCTAAAGCAGATCTGCTGACCTGGTTCTCTGGCTCTAAAGCAGCTCTGCTGACCTGGTTCTCTGGCTCTAGAGCAGCTCTCCTGTCCTGGTTCTTAGGCTCTAGAGCAGCTCTGCTGACCTGGTTCTCTGACTCTAAAGCAGCTCTGCTGACCTGGTTCTCTGGCTCTAAAGCAGCTCTGCTGACCTGGTTCTATGGCTCTAAAGCAGCTCTGCTGACCTGGTTCTCTGGCTTTAGAGCAGCTCTGCTGACCTGGTTCTTAGGCTCTAGAGCAGCTCTGCTGACCTGGTATCTATGGCTCTAAAGCAGCTCTGCTGACCTCGTTCTCTGACTCTAAAGCAACTCTGCTGACCTGGTTCTCTCCCTCTAAAGCAGCTCTGCTGACCTGGTTCTCTAGCTTTGAAGCTGCTCTGCTGACCTGGCTCTCTGGCTCTAGAGCAGCTCTGCTGACCTGGTTCTCTCCCTCTAAAGCAGCTCTGCTGACCTGGTTCTCTGGCTCTAAAACAGCTCTGCTGACTTGGTTTCTCTGGCTCTAATGCAGCTCTGCAGACCTAGTTTCTCTGGCTCGAAAGCAGCTCTTCTGACCTGGTTCTATGGCTCTAAAGCACCTCTGCTGACCTGGTTCTCTGGCTCTACAATGGCTATGCTAACCTGGTTCTGTTGCTCTAAAACAGCTCTGCAGACCTGGTTCTCTGGCTCTAGAGCAGCTCTGCTGACCTTGTTCTCTGGCTCTAGAGCAGCTCTGCTGACCTGGTTCCCTGGCTCTAAAACAGCTCTGCTGACTTGGTTTCTCTGGCTCTAATGCAGCTCTGCAGACCTAGTTTCTCTGGGTCTAGAGCAGCTCTGCTGACCTGTTTCTCTGGCTCTAAAGCAGCTCTTTTGACCTGGTTCTATGGCTCTAAAGCAGCTCTGCTGACCTGGTTCTCTGGCTCTACAATGGCTATGCTGACCTGGTTCTGTTGCTCTAAAGCAGCTCTGCTGTCCTGGATCTTAGGCTCTAGAGCAGCTCTGCTGACCTGGTTCTCTGGCTCTACAATGTCTCTGCTGACCTGGTTCTCTGGCTCTAAAGCAGCTCTGCTGACCTGATGTTTCTCTGGCTCTAAAACAGCTCTGCTGACCTGGTCCTGTGGCTCTAAAGAAGCTCTGCTGACCTAGTTCTCTGGCTCTACAGCAGATCTGCTGAGCTGGTTCTCTGGCTCTAAAGAGGCTCTGCTGACCTGGTTCTCTGGCTCTAGAGCAGCTCCACTGACCTGGTTCTATGGCTGTGAAGAACCTCCTCTGACCTGGTTCTCTGGCTCTACAGCAGCTCTGCTGAACTGGTTCTCTGCCTCTAAAGCAGCTCTGCTGACCTGGTTCTTAGGCTCGAGAGCAGCTCTGCTGACCTGGTTCTCTGGCTCTAAAGCAGCTCTGCTGACCTGGTTCTCAAGCAGTTCTGCTGACCTGGTTCACTGGCTCTAAAGCAGCACTGCTGACCTGGTTCTCTGGCTCTAAAGCAGCTCTGCTGACCTGGATCTTAGGCTCGAGAGCAGCTCTGCTGACCTTGTTCTCTGGCTCTAAAGCAGCTCTGCTGACCTGGTTCTCAAGCAGTTCTGCTGACCTGGTTCTCTGGCTCTAAAGCGGCTCTGCTTACCTGGTTCTCTGACTATAAAGCAGCTCTGCTGACCTGGTTCTTAGGCTTTAGAGCAGCTCTGCTGACCTGGTTTCTATGGCTCTACAGCAGCTCTGCTGACCTGGTTCTCTGGCTCTAGAGCCGCTCTGTTGACCTGGGTCTTAGGCTCTAGAGCAGCTCTACTGACCTGGTTTTATGGCTGTGAGGCAGCACTGCTGACCTGGTTCTCTGGCTCTAAAGCAGCTCGGCTGACCTGGTTCTATTTCTCTAAAGCAGCTCTGCTGACCTGGTTCTATGGCTCTAAAGCTGAACTGCTGACCTGGTTCTGTGGCTTTGAAACAGCTCTGCTGACCTGGTTCTCTGGCTCTACAATTGCTCTGCTGACCTGGTTCTCTGGCTCTAAAGCAGCTCTGCTGACCTGATGTTTCTCTGGCTCTAAAACAGCTCTGGTGACCTGGTCCTGTGGCTCTAAAGAAGCTCTGCTGACCTAGTTCTCTGGCTCTACAGCAGCTCTGCTGAGCTGGTTCTCTGGCTCTAAAGAGGCTCTGCTGACCTGGTTCTCTGGCTCTAGAGCAGCTCCGCTGTCCTGGTTCTATGGCTGTAAAGAACCTCCTCTGACCTGGTTCTCTGGCTCTACAGCAGCTCTGCTGAACTGGTTCTCTGCCTCTAGAGCAGCTCTGCTGACCTGGTTCTTAGGCTTGAGAGCAGCTCTGCTGACCTGGTTCTCTGGCTCTAAAGCAGCTCTGCTGAACTGGTTCTCAAGCAGTTCTGCTGACCTGGTTATCTGGCTCTAAAGCAGCTCTGCTGACCTGGTTCTCTGGCTCTAAAGCAGCTCTGCTGACCTGGTTCTCTGGCTTTGAAGCAGCTCTGCTGACCTGGTTCTCTGGCTCTAGAGCAGCTCTGCTGAGCTGGTTCTCTGGCTCTAGAGCAGCTCTGCTGAGCTGGTTCTCTGGCTCTAGAGCAGCTCTGCTAACCTGGTTCTCTGGCTCTAAAGCAGATCTGCTGACCTGGTTCTCTGGCTTTGAAGCAGCTCTGCTGACCTTGTTCTCTGGCTCTAGAGCAGCTCTGCTGACCTGGTTCTCTCCCTCTAAAGCCGCTCTGTTGACCTGCTTCTCTGGCTCCATGGGCGCTCTTCTGACCTGGTTCTCTGCCTTTAGAGCAGCTCTGCTAACCTGGTTCTTAGGCTCTAGAGCAGCTCTGCTGACCTGGTGACTATGGCTCTACAGCAGCTCTGCTGACCTGGTTCTCTGACTCTAGAGCATCTCTGCTGACCTGGTTCTCTGGCTCTAGAGCAGCTCGGCTGACCTGGTTCTGTCCCTCTAAAGCAGCTCTGCTGACCTGGTTCTCTGGCTCTAAAGCAGGTCTGCTGACTTGGTTTCTCTGGCTCTAAAGCAGCTCTGCTGACCTAGTTTCTCTGGCTCTAGAGCAGCTCTGCTGGCCTGTTTCTCTGGCTCTAAAGCAACTCTTCTGACCTGGTTCTATGGCTCTAAAGCAGCTCTTCTGACCTGGTTCTCTGACTCTAAAGCAACTCTGCTGACCTGGTTCTCTCCTTCTAAAGCAGCTTTGCTGACCTGGTTCTCTGGCTCTAAAGCAGCTCTGCTGACCTGGTTCTCTCCCTCTAAAGCAGCTCTGCTGACGTTGTTCTCTCCTTCTAAAGCAGCTCTGCTGACCTGCTTCTCTGTCTCTACGGCAGCTCTGCTGACCTGGTTCTCTGCCTTTAGAGCAGCTCTGCTGACCTGGTTCTTAGGCACTAGAACAGCTGTGCTGACCTGGTTTCTATGGCTCTAAAGCAGCTCTGCTGACCTGGTTCTTTGACTCTAGAGCAGCTCTGTTGACCTGGGTCTTAGGCTCTAGAGCAGCTCTGCTGACCTGGTTCTCTGACTCTAAAGCAGCTCTGCTGACCTGGTTCTCTGTCTCTAAAGCAGCTCTGCTGACCTGGTTCTATGGCTCTAAAGCAGCTCTGCTGACCTGGTTCTCTGGCTTTAGAGCAGCTCTGCTGACCTGGTTCTTAGGCTCTAGAGCAGCTCTGCTGACCTGGTTTCTATGGCTCTAAAGCAGCTCTGGTGACCTGGTTCTCTGACTCTAAAGCAACTCTGCTGACCTGGTTCTCTCCCTCTAAAGCAGCTCTGCTGACCTGGTTCTCTAGCTTTGAAGCTGCTCTGCTGACCTGGCTCTCTGGCTCTAGAGCAGCTCTGCTGACCTGGTTCTCTCCCTCTAAAGCAGCTCTGCTGACCTGGTTCTCTGGCTCTAAAACAGCTCTGCTGACTTGGTTTCTCTGGCTCTAATGCAGCTCTGCAGACCTAGTTTCTCTGGGTCTAGAGCAGCTCTGCTGACCTGTTTCTCTGGCTCTAAAGCAGCTCTTCTGACCTGGTTCTATGGCTCTAAAGCAGCTCTGCTGACCTGGTTCTCTGGCTCTACAATGGCTATGCTGACCTGGTTCTGTTGCTCTAAAGCAGCTCTGCTGTCCTGGATCTTAGGCTCTAGAGCAGCTCTGCTGACCTGGTTCTCTGGCTCTACAATGGCTCTGCTGACCTGGTTCTCTGGCTCTAAAGCAGCTCTGCTGACCTGATGTTTCTCTGGCTCTAAAACAGCTCTGCTGACCTGGTCCTGTGGCTCTAAAGAAGCTCTGCTGACCTAGTTCTCTGGCTCTACAGCAGATCTGCTGAGCTGGTTCTCTGGCTCCAAAGAGGCTCTGCTGACCTGGTTCTCTGGCTCTAGAGCAGCTCCGCTGACCTGGTTCTATGGCTGTGAAGAACCTCCTCTGACCTGGTTCTCTGGCTCTACAGCAGCTCTGCTGAACTGGTTCTCTGCCTCTAAAGCAGCTCTGCTGACCTGGTTCTTAGGCTCGAGAGCAGCTCTGCTGACCTGGTTCTCTGGCTCTAAAGCAGCTCTGCTGACCTGGTTCTCAAGCAGTTCTGCTGACCTGGTTCACTGGCTCTAAAGCAGCTCTGCTGACCTGGATCTTAGGCTCGAGAGCAGCTCTGCTGACCTTGTTCTCTGGCTCTAAAGCAGCTCTGCTGACCTGGTTCTCAAGCAGTTCTGCTGACCCGGTTCTCTGGCTCTAAAGCGGCTCTGCTTACCTGGTTCTCTGACTATAAAGCAGCTCTGCTGACCTGGTTCTTAGGCTTTAGAGCAGCTCTGCTGACCTGGTTTCTATGGCTCTACAGCAGCTCTGCTGACCTGGTTCTCTGGCTCTAGAGCCGCTCTGTTGACCTGGGTCTTAGGCTCTAGAGCAGCTCTGCTGACCTGGTTTTATGGCTGTGAGGCAGCACTGCTGACCTGGTTCTCTGGCTCTAAAGCAGCTCTGCTGACCTGGTTCTATTTCTCTAAAGCAGCTCTGCTGACCTGGTTCTATGGCTCTAAAGCTGCGCTGCTGACCTGGTTCTGTGGCTTTGAAACAGCTCTGCTGACCTGGTTCTCTGGCTCTACAATGGCTCTGCTGACCTGGTTCTCTGGCTCTAAAGCAGCTCTGCTGACCTGATGTTTCTCTGGCTCTAAAACAGCTCTGGTGACCTGGTCCTGTGGCTCTAAAGAAGCTCTGCTGATCTAGTTCTCTGGCTCTACAGCAGGTCTGCTGAGCTGGTTATCTGGCTCTAAAGAGGCTCTGCTGACCTGGTTATCTGGCTCTAGAGCAGCTCCGCTGACCTGGTTCTATGGCTGTAAAGAACCTCCTCTGACCTGGTTCTCTGGCTCTACAGCAGCTCTGCTGAACTGGTTCTCTGCCTCTAGAGCAGCTCTGCTGACCTGGTTCTTCGGCTTGAGAGCAGCTCTGCTGACCTGGTTCTCTGGCTCTAAAGCAGCTCTGCTGACCTGGGTCTCAAGCAGTTCTGCTGACCTGGTTCTCTGGCTCTAAAGCAGCTCTGCTGACCTGGTTCTCTGGCTCTAAAGCAGCTCTGCTGACCTGGTTATATGGCTCTAAAGCAGCTCTGCTGACCTGGTTCTCTGACTTTAGAGCAGCTCTGCTGACCTGGTTTCTATGGCTCTACAGCAGCTCTGCTAACCTGGTTCTCTGGCTCTAGAGCAGCTCTGTTGACCTGGGTCTTAGGCTCTAGAGCAGCTCTGCTGATCTGGTTGTATGGCTGTGAGGCAGCTCTGCTGACCTGGTTCTCTGGCTCTAAAGCAGCTCTGCTGACCTGGTTCTATGGTTCTAAAGCAGCTCTGCTGACCTGGTTCTATGGCTCTAAAGCTGCTCTGCTGACCTGGTTCTGTGGCTTTGAAACAGTTCTGCTGACCTGGTTCTCTGGCTCTAGAGCAGCTCTACTGACCTGGTGTCTCTGGCTCTATAGCAGCTCTGCTTACCTGGTTCTCTCCCTCTAAAGCAGCTCTGCTGGCCTGGTTCTCTGGCTCTACCGCAGCTCTGCTGACCTAGTTCTCTCCCTTTAAAGCATCTCTGCTGACCTGGTTCTCTGGCTCTAAAGCAGATCTGCTGACCTGGTTCTCTCCCTCTAAAGCAGCTCTGCTGACCTGGTTCTCTGGCTCTACGGCATCTCTGCTAACCTGGTTCTCTGCCTCTAGAACAGCTCTGCTGACCTGGTTCTTAGGCTCTAGAGCAGCTCTGCTGACCTGGTGTCTATGGCTCTACAGCAGCTCTGCTGACCTGGTTCTCTGACTCAAGAGCAGCTCTGTTGACCTGGGTCTTAGGCTCTAGAGCAGCTCTGCTGACCTGGTTCTCTGGCTCTAAAGCAGCTCTGATGACCTGGTTCTCTGGCTCTAAAGCATATCTGCTGACCTGGTTCTATGGCTCTAAAGCAGCTCTGCTGACCTGGTTCTCTGGCTTTGAAGCTGCTCTGCTGACCTGGTTCTCTGGCTCTAGAGCAGCTCTGCTGACCTGGTTCTCTCCCTCTAAAGCAGCTCTGCTGACCTGGTTCTCTGGCTCTAAAGCAGCTCTGCTGACTTGGTTTCTCTGTCTCTAAAGCAGCTCGGCAGACCTAGTTTCTCTGGCTCTATAGCAGCTCTGCTGTCCTGTTTCTCTGGTTCTAAAGCAGGTCTTCTGACCTGGTTGTATGGGTCTAAAGCAGCTCTGCTGACCTGGTTCTCTGGCTCTACAATGGCTCTGCTGACCTGGTTCTGTTGCTATAAAGCAGCTCTGCAGACCTGGTTCTCTGGCTCTAGAGCAGCTCTGCTAACCTGGTTCTCTGGCTCTAAAGCAAATCCTCTGGCCTGGTTCTCTGGCTCCAAAGCAGCTCTGCTGACCTGGTTCTCTGGCTCTAGAGCAGCTCTGCTGCCTGGTTCTATGGCTGTAAAGAACCTCCTCTGACCTGGTTCTCTGGCTCTACAGCAGCTCTGTGGAACTGGTTCTCTGCCTCTAGAGCAGCTCTGCTGACCTGGTCTTAGGCTCGAGAGCAGCGCTGCTGACCTGGTTCTCTGGATCTAAAGCAGCTCTTCTGACCTGGTTCTATGGCTCTAAAGCAGCTCTGCTGACCTGGTTCTCTGGCTCTACAATGGCTCTGCTGACCTGGTTCTCTGGCTCTAAAGCAGCTCGGTTGACCTGGATCTTAGGCTCGAGAGCAGCTCTGCTAACCTGGTTCTCTAGCTCTAAAGCAGATCTTCTGGCCTGGTTCCCTGGCTCTAAAGCAGCTCTGCTGACCTGGTTCTCTGGCTCTAGAGCAGCTCTGCTGTCCTGGATCTTAGGCTCTAGAGCAGCTCTGCTGACCTGGTTCTCTGGCTCTACAACGGCTCTTCTGACCTGGTTCTCTGGCTCTAAAGCAGCTCTGCTGACCTGATGTTTCTCTGGCTATAAAACAGCTCTGCTGACCTGGTTCTGTGGCTCTAAAGAAGCTCTACTGACCTAGTTCTCTGGCTCTACAGCAGCTCTGCTGAGCTGGTTCTCTGGCTCTAAAGCAGCTCTGCTGACCTGATGTTTCTCTGGCTCTAAAACAGCTCTGCTGACCTGGTTCTGTGGCTCTAAAGATGCTTTGCTGACCTAGTTCTCTGGCTCTACAGCAGCTCTGATGACCTGGTTCTCTGGCTCTAAAGAGCCTCTGCTGACCTGGTTCTCTGGCTCTAGAGCAGCTCCGCTGACCTGGTTCTATGGCTGTAAAGAACCTCCTCTGACCTGGTTCTCTGGATCTACAGCAGTTCTGCTGAACTGGTTCTCTGCCTCTAGAGCAGCTCTGCTGACATGGTTCTTAGGCTAGAGAGCAGCTCTGCTGACCTGGTTCTCTGGCTCTAAAGCAGCTCTGCTGACCTGGTTCTCAAGCAGTTCTGCTGACCTGGTTATCTGGCTCTAAAGCAGCTCTGCTGACCTGGTTCTCTGGCTTTGAAGCAGCTCTGCTGACCTGGTTCTCTGGCTCTAGAGCAGCTCTGCTGAGCAGGTTCTCTGGCTCTAGAGCAGCTCTGCTAACCTGGTTCTCTGGCTCTAAAGCAGATCTGCTGACCTGGTTCTCTGGCTCTAAAGCAGCTCTGCTGACCTGGTTATCTGGCTCTAGAGCAGATCTGCTGTCCTGGTTATTAGGCTCTAGAGCAGCTCTGTTGACCTGGTTCTCTGGCTTTGAAGCAGCTCTGCTGACCTTGTTCTCTGGCTCTAGAGCAGCTCTGCTGACCTGGTTCTCTCCCTCTAAAGCAGCTCTGCTGACCTGGTTCTCTGGCTCTAAAGCAGCTCTGCTGACCTGGTTCTCTGGCTCTAGAGCAGCTCTGCTGACCTGGTTCTCTCCCTCTAAAGCCGCTCTGTTGACCTGCTTCTCTGGCTCCACGGGCGCTCTTCTGGCCTGGTTCTCTGCCTTTAGAGCAGCTCTGCTGACCTGGTTCTTAGGCTCTAGAGCAGCTCTGCTGATCTGGTTTCTATGGCTCTAAAGCAGCTCTGCTGACCTGGTTCTCTGACTCTAAAGCAACTCTTCTGACCTGGTTCTCCCCCTCTAAAGCAGCTCTGCTGACCTGGTTCTCTCCTTTTAAAGCAGCTCTGCTGACCTGCTTCTCTGTCTCTACGGCAGCTCTGCTGACCTGGTTCTCTGCCTTTAGAGCAGCTCTGCTGACCTGGTTCTTAGGCACTAGAGCAGCTGTGCTGACCTGGTTTCTATGGCTCTAAAGCAGCTCTGCTGACCTGGTTTTCTGACTCTAGAGCAGCTCTGTTGACCTGGGTCTTAGGCTCTAGAGCAGCTCTGCTGACCTGGTTGTCTGACTCTAAAGCAGCTCTGCTGACCTGGTTCTCTGGCTCTAAAGCAGCTCTGCTGACCTGGTTCTATGGCTCTAAAGCAGCTCTGCTGACCTGGTTCTCTGGCTTTGGAGAAGCTCTGCTAACCTGGTTCTTAGGCTCTAGAGCAGCTCTGCTGACCTGGTTTCTATGGCTCTAAAGCAGCTCTGCTGACCTGGTTCTCTGACTCTAAAGCAACTCTGCTGACCTGGTTCTCTCCCTCTAAAGCATCTCTGCTGACCCGGTTCTCTGGCTCTAAAGCAGCTCTGCTGACCTGGTTCTCCCCCTCTAAAGCAGCTCTACAGACCTGGTTCTCTGCCTCTAGAGCAGCTCTGCTGACCTGGTTCTTAGGCTCTAGAACAGCTGTGCTGACCTGGTTTATATGGTTCTACAGCAGCACTGCTGACCTGGTTCTCTGACTCAAGACCAGCTCTGTTGACCTAGGTCTTAGGCTCTAGAGCAGCTCTGCTGACCTGGTTCTCTGGCTCTAAAGCAGCTCTGCTGACCTGGTTCTCTGGCTCTAAAGCAGCTCTGCTGACCTGGTTCTCTGGCTCTAGAGCAGCTCTGTTGACCTGGTTCTCTGGCTCTAAAGCAGCTCTGCTGACCTGGTTCTCTGGCTCTAAAGCACGTCTGCTGACCTGGTTCTCTCCCTCTAAAGCAGCTCTGCTGACCTGGTTCTCTCCCTCTAAAGCCGCTGTGTTGACCTGCTTCTCTGGCTCCACGGGCGCTCTTCTGGCCTGGTTCTCTGCCTTTAGAGCAGCTCTGCTGACCTGGTTCTTAGGCTCTAGAGCAGCTCTGCTGATCTGGTTTCTATGGCTCTAAAGCAGCTCTGCTGACCTGGTTCTCTGACTCTAAAGCAACTCTGCTGACCTGGTTCTCCCCCTCTAAAGCAGCTCTGCTGACCTGGTTCTCTCCTTTTAAAGCAGCTCTGCTGACCTGCTTCTCTGTCTCTACGGCAGCTCTGCTGACCTGGTTCTCTGCCTTTAGAGCAGCTCTGCTGACCTGGTTCTTAGGCACTAGAGCAGCTGTGCTGACCTGGTTTCTATGGCTCTAAAGCAGCTCTGCTGACCTGGTTTTCTGACTCTAGAGCAGCTCTGTTGACCTGGGTCTTAGGCTCTAGAGCAGCTCTGCTGACCTGGTTCTCTGACTCTAAAGCAGCTCTGCTGACCTGGTTCTCTGGCTCTAAAGCAGCTCTGCTGACCTGGTTCTATGGCTCTAAAGCAGCTCTGCTGACCTGGTTCTCTGGCTTTAGAGCAGCTCTGCTGACCTGGTTCTTAGGCTCTAGAGCAGCTCTGCTGACCTGGTTTCTATGGCTCTAAAGCAGCTCTGCTGACCTGGTTCTCTGGCTCTAAAGCAACTCTGCTGACCTGGTTCTCTCCCTCTAAAGCAGCTCTGCTGACCTGGTTCTCTGGCTTTGAAGCTGCTCTGCTGACCTGGCTCTCTGGCTCTAGAGCAGCTCTGCTGACCTGGTTCTCTCCCTCTAAAGCAGCTCTGCTGGCCTGGTTCTCTGGCTCTAAAACAGCTCTGCTGACTTGGTTTCTCTGGCTCTAATGCAGCTCTGCAGACCTAGTTTCTCTGGGTCTAGAGCAGCTCTGCTGACCTGTTTCTCTGGCTCTAAAGCAGCTCTTCTGACCTGGTTCTATGGCTCTAAAGCAGCTCTGCTGACCTGGTTCTCTGGCTCAACAATGGCTATGCTAACCTGGTTCTGTTGCTCTAAAACAGCTCTGCAGACCTGGTTCTCTGGCTCTAGAGCAGCTCTGCTGACCTGGTTCTCTGGCTCTAGAGCAGCTCTGCTGACCTGGTTCACTGGCTCTAAAACAGCTCTGCTGACTTGGTTTCTCTGGCTCTAATGCAGTTCTGCAGACCTAGTTTCTCTGGGTCTAGAGCAGCTCTGCTGACCTGTTTCTCTGGCTCTAAAGCAGCTCTTCTGACCTGATTCTTAGGCTCTAAATCAGCTCTGCTGACCTGGTTCTCTGGCTCTACAATGGCTCTGCTGACCTGGTTCTCTGGCTCTAAAGCAGCTCTGCTGACCTGATGTTTCTCTGGCTCTAAAACAGCTCTGCTGACCTGGTCCTGTGGCTCTAAATAAGCTCTGCTGACCTAGTTCTCTGGCTCTACAGCAGATCTGCTGAGCTGGTTCATTGGCTCTAAAGAGGCTCTGCTGACCTGGTTCTCTGGCTCTAGAGCAGCTCCGCTGACCTGGTTCTATGGCTGTGAAGAACCTCCTCTGACCTGGTTCTCTGGCTCTACAGCAGCTCTGCTGAACTGGTTCTCTGCCTCTAAAGCAGCTCTGCTGACCTGGTTTCTATGGCTCTAAAGCAGCTCTTCTGACCTGGTTCTTTGACTCAAGAGCAGCTCTGTTGACCTGGGTCTTAGGCTCTAGAGCAACTCTGCTGACCTGGTTCTCTGACTCTAACGCAGCTCTGCTGACCTGGTTCTCTGGCTCTAAAGCAGCTCTGCTGACCTGGTTCTATGGCTCTAAAGCAGCTCTGCTGACCTGGTTCTCTGGCTTTAGAGCAGCTCTGCTGACCTGGTTCTTAGGCTCTAGAGCAGCTCTGCTGACCTGGTTTCTATGGCTCTAAAGCAGCTCTGCTGACCTGGTTCTCTGACTCTAAAGCAACTCTGCTGACCTGGTTCTCTCCCTCTAAAGCAGCTCTGCTGACCTGGTTCTCTGGCTTTGAAGCTGCTCTGCTGACCTGGCTCTCTGGCTCTAGAGCAGCTCTGCTGACCTGGTTCTCTCCCTCTAAAGCAGCTCTGCTGACCTGGTTCTCTGGCTCTAAAACAGCTCTGCTGACTTGGTTTCTCTGGCTCTAATGCAGCTCTGCAGACCTAGTTTCTCTGGGTCTAGAGCAGCTCTGCTGACCTGTTTCTCTGGCTCTAAAGCAGCTCTTCTGACCTGGTTCTATGGCTCTAAAGCAGCTCTGCTGACCTGGTTCTCTGGCTCAACAATGGCTATGCTAACCTGGTTCTGTTGCTCTAAAACAGCTCTGCAGACCTGGTTCTCTGGCTCTAGAGCAGCTCTGCTGACCTGGTTCTCTGGCTCTAGAGCAGCTCTGCTGACCTGGTTCACTGGCTCTAAAACAGCTCTGCTGACTTGGTTTCTCTGGCTCTAATGCAGTTCTGCAGACCTAGTTTCTCTGGGTCTAGAGCAGCTCTGCTGACCTGTTTCTCTGGCTCTAAAGCAGCTCTTCTGATCTGATTCTTAGGCTCTAAATCAGCTCTGCTGACCTGGTTCTCTGGCTCTACAATGGCTCTGCTGACCTGGTTCTCTGGCTCTAAAGCAGCTCTGCTGACCTGATGTTTCTCTGGCTCTAAAACAGCTCTGCTGACCTGGTCCTGTGGCTCTAAATAAGCTCTGCTGACCTAGTTCTCTGGCTCTACAGCAGATCTGCTGAGCTGGTTCATTGGCTCTAAAGAGGCTCTGCTGACCTGGTTCTCTGGCTCTAGAGCAGCTCCGCTGACCTGGTTCTATGGCTGTGAAGAACCTCCTCTGACCTGGTTCTCTGGCTCTACAGCAGCTCTGCTGAACTGGTTCTCTGCCTCTAAAGCAGCTCTGCTGACCTGGTTTCTATGGCTCTAAAGCAGCTCTTCTGACCTGGTTCTTTGACTCAAGAGCAGCTCTGTTGACCTGGGTCTTAGGCTCTAGAGCAACTCTGCTGACCTGGTTCTCTGACTCTAACGCAGCTCTGCTGACCTGGTTCTCTGGCTCTAAAGCAGCTCTGCTGACCTGGTTCTATGGCTCTAAAGCAGCTCTGCTGACCTGGTTCTCTGGCTTTAGAGCAGCTCTGCTGACCTGGTTCTTAGGCTCTAGAGCAGCTCTGCTGACCTGGTTTCTATGGCTCTAAAGCAGCTCTGCTGACCTGGTTCTCTGACTCTAAAGCAACTCTGCTGACCTGGTTCTCTCCCTCTAAAGCAGCTCTGCTGACCTGGTTCTCTGGCTTTGAAGCTGCTCTGCTGACCTGGCTCTCTGGCTCTAGAGCAGCTCTGCTGACCTGGTTCTCTCCCTCTAAAGCAGCTCTGCTGACCTGGTTCTCTGGCTCTAAAACAGCTCTGCTGACTTGGTTTCTCTGGCTCTAATGCACCTCTGCAGACCTAGTTTCTCTGGGTCTAGAGCAGCTCTGCTGACCTGTTTCTCTTGCTCTAAAGCAGCTCTTCTGACCTGGTTCTATGGCTCTAAAGCACCTCTGCTGTCCTGGTTCTCTCCCTCTAAAGCAGCTCTGCTGAACTGGTTCTGTTGCTCTAAAACAGCTCTGCAGACCTGGTTCTCTGGCTCTAGAGCAGCTCTGCTGACCTTGTTCTCTGGCTCTAGAGCAGCTCTGCTGACCTGGTTCCCTTTCTCTAAAACAGCTCTGTTGACTTGGTTTCTCTGGCTCTAATGCAGCTCTGCAGACCTAGTTTCTCTGGGTCTAGAGCAGCTCTGCTGACCTGTTTCTCTGGCTCTAAAGCAGCTCTTCTGACCTGGTTCTATGGCTCTAAAGCAGCTCTGCTGACCTGGTTCTCTGGCTCTACAATGGCTATGCTGACCTGGTTCTGTTGCTCTAAAGCAGCTCTGCTGTCCTGGATCTTAGGCTCTAGAGCAGCTCTGCTGACCTGGTTCTCTGGCTCTACAATGGCTCTGCTGACCTGGTTCTCTGGCTCTAAAGCAGCTCTGCTGACCTGATGTTTCTCTGGCTCTAAAACAGCTCTGCTGACCTGGTCCTGTGGCTCTAAAGAAGCTCTGCTGACCTAGTTCTCTGGCTCTACAGCAGATCTGCTGAGCTGGTTCTCTGGCTCTAAAGAGGCTCTGCTGACCTGGTTCTCTGGCTCTAGAGCAGCTCCGCTGACCTGGTTCCATGGCTGTGAATAACCTCCTCTGACCTGGTTCTCTGGCTCTACAGCAGCTCTGCTGAACTGGTTCTCTGCCTCTAAAGCAGCTCTGCTGACCTGGTTCTTAGGCTCGAGAGCAGCTCTGTTGACCTGGTTCTCTGGCTCTAAAGCAGCTCTGCTGACCTGGTTCTCAAGCAGTTCTGCTGACCTGGTTCACTGGCTCTAAAGCAGCTCTGCTGACCTGGTTCTCTGGCTCTAAAGCAGCTCTGCTGACCTGGATCTTTGGCTCGAGAGCAGCTCTGCTGACCTTGTTCTCTGGCTCTAAAGCAGCTCTGCTGACCTGGTTCTCAAGCAGTTCTGCTGACCTGGTTCTCTGGCTCTAAAGCGGCTCTGCTTACCTGGTTCTCTGACTATAAAGCAGCTCTGCTGACCTGGTTCTTAGGCTTTAGAGCAGCTCTGCTGACCTGGTTTCTATGGCTCTACAGCAGCTCTGCTGACCTGGTTCTCTGGCTCTAGAGCCGCTCTGTTGACCTGGGTCTTAGGCTCTAGAGCAGCTCTGCTGACCTGGTTTTATGGCTGTGAGGCAGCACTGCTGACCTGGTTCTCTGGCTCTAAAGCAGCTCTGCTGACCTGGTTCTATTTCTCTAAAGCAGCTCTGCTGACCTGGTTCTATGGCTCTAAAGCTGAACTGCTGGCCTGGTTCTGTGGCTTTGAAACAGCTCTGCTGACCTAGTTCTCTGGCTCTACAATTGCTCTGCTGACCTGGTTCTCTGGCTCTAAAGCAGCTCTGCTGACCTGATGTTTCTCTGGCTCTAAAACAGCTCTGGTGACCTGGTCCTGTGGCTCTAAAGAAGCTCTGCTGACCTAGTTCTCTGGCTCTACAGCAGCTCTGCTGAGCTGGTTCTCTGGCTCTAAAGAGGCTCTGCTGACCTGGTTCTCTGGCTCTAGAGCAGTTCCGCTGACCTGGTTCTATGGCTGTAAAGAACCTCCTCTGACCTGGTTCTCTGGCTCTACAGCAGCTCTGCTGAACTGGTTCTCTGCCTCTAGAGCAGCTCTGCTGACCTGGTTCTTAGGCTTGAGAGCAGCTCTGCTGACCTGGTTCTCTGGCTCTAAAGCAGCTCTGCTGACCTGGTTCTCTGGCTCTAAAGCAGCTCTGCTGAACTGGTTCTCTGCCTCTAGAGCAGCTCTGCTGACCTGGTTCTTAGGCTTGAGAGCAGCTCTGCTGACCTGGTTCTCTGGCTCTAAAGCTGCTCTGCTGAACTGGTTCTCAAGCCGTTCTGCTGACCTGGTTATCTGGCTCTAAAGCAGCTCTGCTGACCTGGTTCTCTGGCTCTAAAGCAGCTCTGCTGACCTGGTTCTCTGGCTTTGAAGCAGCTCTGCTGACCTGGTTCTCTGGCTCTAGAGCAGCTCTGCTGAGCTGGTTCTCTGGCTCTAGAGCAGCTCTGCTGAGCT
This sequence comes from Triturus cristatus, assembly GCF_964204655.1. NCBI lineage: Eukaryota > Metazoa > Chordata > Amphibia > Caudata > Salamandridae > Triturus > Triturus cristatus. Next base: position 1,163,963,584 of record NC_140579.1, read on the forward strand.
GGTTCTCTGGCTCTAGAGCAGCTCTGCTGAGCTGGTTCTCTGGCTCTAGAGCAGCTCTGCTAACCTGGTTCTCTGGCTCTAAAGCAGATCTGCTGACCTGGTTCTCTGGCTTTGAAGCAGCTCTGCTGACCTTGTTCTCTGGCTCTAGAGCAGCTCTGCTGACCTGGTTCTCTCCCTCTAAAGCCGCTCTGTTGACCTGCTTCTCTGGCTCCATGGGCGCTCTTCTGACCTGGTTCTCTGCCTTTAGAGCAGCTCTGCTAACCTGGTTCTTAGGCTCTAGAGCAGCTCTGCTGACCTGGTTTCTATGGCTCTAAAGCAGCTCTTCTGACCTGGTTCTCTGACTCTAAAGCAACTCTGCTGACCTGGTTCTCTCCTTCTAAAGCAGCTTTGCTGACCTGGTTCTCTGGCTCTAAAGCAGCTCTGCTGACCTGGTTCTCCCCCTCTAAAGCAGCTCTGCTGACCTGGTTCTCTCCTTCTAAAGCAGCTCTGCTGACCTGCTTCTCTGTCTCTACGGCAGCTCTGCTGACCTGGTTCTCTGCCTTTAGAGCAGCTCTGCTGACCTGGTTCTTAGGCACTAGAACAGCTGTGCTGACCTGGTTTCTATGGCTCTAAAGCAGCTCTGCTGACCTGGTTCTTTGACTCTAGAGCAGCTCTGTTGACCTGGGTCTTAGGCTCTAGAGCAGCTCTGCTGACCTGGTTCTCTGACTCTAAAGCAGCTCTGCTGACCTGGTTCTCTGGCTCTAAAGCAGCTCTGCTGACCTGGTTCTATGGCTCTAAAGCAGCTCTGCTGACCTGGTTCTCTGGCTTTAGAGCAGCTCTGCTGACCTGGTTCTTAGGCTCTAGAGCAGCTCTGCTGACCTGGTTTCTATGGCTCTAAAGCAGCTCTGCTGACCTGGTTCTCTGACTCTAAAGCAACTCTGCTGACCTGGTTCTCTCCCTCTAAAGCAGCTCTGCTGACCTGGTTCTCTAGCTTTGAAGCTGCTCTGCTGACCTGGATCTCTGGCTCTAGAGCAGCTCTGCTGACCTGGTTCTCTCCCTCTAAAGCAGCTCTGCTGACCTGGTTCTCTGGCTCTAAAACAGCTCTGCTGACTTGGTTTCTCTGGCTCTAATGCAGCTCTGCAGACCTAGTTTCTCTGGGTCTAGAGCAGCTCTGCTGACCTGTTTCTCTGGCTCTAAAGCAGCTCTTCTGACCTGGTTCTATGGCTCTAAAGCAGCTCTGCTGACCTGGTTCTCTGGCTCTACAATGGCTATGCTGACCTGGTTGTGTTGCTCTAAAGCAGCTCTGCTGTCCTGGATCTTAGGCTCTAGAGCAGCTCTGCTGACCTGGTTCTCTGGCTCTACAATGGCTCTGCTGACCTGGTTCTCTGGCTCTAAAGCAGCTCTGCTGACCTGATGTTTCTCTGGCTCTAAAACAGCTCTGCTGACCTGGTCCTGTGGCTCTAAAGAAGCTCTGCTGACCTAGTTCTCTGGCTCTACAGCAGATCTGCTGAGCTGGTTCTCTGGCTCTAAAGAGGCTGTGCTGACCTGGTTCTCTGGCTCTAGAGCAGCTCCGCTGACCTGGTTCTATGGCTGTGAAGAACCTCCTCTGACCTGGTTCTCTGGCTCTACAGCAGCTCTGCTGAACTGGTTCTCTGCCTCTAAAGCAGCTCTGCTGACCTGGTTCTTAGGCTCGAGAGCAGCTCTGCTGACCTGGTTCTCTGGCTCTAAAGCAGCTCTGCTGACCTGGTTCTCAAGCAGTTCTGCTGACCTGGTTCACTGGCTCTAAAGCAGCTCTGCTGACCTGGATCTTAGGCTCGAGAGCAGCTCTGCTGACCTTGTTCTCTGGCTCTAAAGCAGCTCTGCTGACCTGGTTCTCAAGCAGTTCTGCTGACCTGGTTCTCTGGCTCTAAAGCGGCTCTGCTTACCTGGTTCTCTGACTATAAAGCAGCTCTGCTGACCTGGTTCTTAGGCTTTAGAGCAGCTCTGCTGACCTGGTTTCTATGGCTCTACAGCAGCTCTGCTGACCTGGTTCTCTGGCTCTAGAGCCGCTCTGTTGACCTGGGTCTTAGGCTCTAGAGCAGCTCTGCTGACCTGGTTTTATGGCTGTGAGGCAGCACTGCTGACCTGGTTCTCTGGCTCTAAAGCAGCTCTGCTGACCTGGTTCTATGGCTCTAAAGCTGCGCTGCTGACCTGGTTCTGTGGCTTTGAAACAGCTCTGCTGACCTGGTTCTCTGGCTCTACAATGGCTCTGCTGACCTGGTTCTCTGGCTCTAAAGCAGCTCTGCTGACCTGATGTTTCTCTGGCTCTAAAACAGCTCTGGTGACCTGGTCCTGTGGCTCTAAAGAAGCTCTGCTGATCTAGTTCTCTGGCTCTACAGCAGCTCTGCTGAGCTGGTTATCTGGCTCTAAAGAGGCTCTGCTGACCTGGTTATCTGGCTCTAGAGCAGCTCCGCTGACCTGGTTCTATGGCTGTAAAGAACCTCCTCTGACCTGGTTCTCTGGCTCTACAGCAGCTCTGCTGAACTGGTTCTCTGCCTCTAGAGCAGCTCTGCTGACCTGGTTCTTCGGCTTGAGAGCAGCTCTGCTGACCTGGTTCTCTGGCTCTAAAGCAGCTCTGCTGACCTGGTTCTCAAGCAGTTCTGCTGACCTGGTTCTCTGGCTCTAAAGCAGCTCTGCTGACCTGGTTCTCTGGCTCTAAAGCAGCTCTGCTGACCTGGTTATATGGCTCTAAAGCAGCTCTGCTGACCTGGTTCTCTGACTTTAGAGCAGCTCTGCTGACCTGGTTTCTATGGCTCTACAGCAGCTCTGCTAACCTGGTTGTCTGGCTCTAGAGCAGCTCTGTTGACCTGGGTCTTAGGCTCTAGAGCAGCTCTGCTGATCTGGTTGTATGGCTGTGAGGCAGCTCTGCTGACCTGGTTCTCTGGCTCTAAAGCAGCTCTGCTGACCTGGTTCTATGGTTCTAAAGCAGCTCTGCTGACCTGGTTCTATGGATCTAAAGCTGCTCTGCTGACCTGGTTCTGTGGCTTTGAAACAGTTCTGCTAACCTGGTTCTCTGGCTCTAGAGCAGGTCAGCTGACCTGGTTCTCTCCCTCTAAAGTAGCTCTGCTGACCTGGTTCTCTGGCACTAAAGCAGCTCTACTGACCTGGTGTCTCTGGCTCTATAGCAGCTCTGCTTACCTGGTTCTCTCCCTCTAAAGCAGCTCTGCTGACCTGGTTCTCTGGCTCTACCGCAGCTCTGCTGACCTAGTTCTCTCCCTTTAAAGCAGCTCTGCTGACCTGGTTCTCTGGCTCTAAAGCAGATCTGCTGACCTGGTTCTCTCCCTCTAAAGCAGCTCTGCTGACCTGGTTCTCTGGCTCTACGGCATCTCTGCTGACCTGGTTCTCTGCCTCTAGAACAGCTCTGCTGACCTGGTTCTTAGGCTCTAGAGCAGCTCTGCTGACCTGGTGTCTATGGCTCTACAGCAGCTCTGCTGACCTGGTTCTCTGACTCAAGAGCAGCTCTGTTGACCTGGGTCTTAGGCTCTAGAGCAACTCTGCTGACCTGGTTCTCTGGCTCTAAAGCAGCTCTGATGACCTGGTTCTCTGGCTCTAAAGCATCTCTGCTGACCTGGTTCTATGGCTCTAAAGCAGCTCTGCTGACCCGGTTCTCTGGCTTTGAAGCTGCTCTGCTGACCTGGTTCTCTGGCTCTAGAGCAGCTCTGCTGACCTGGTTCTCTCCCTCTAAAGCAGCTCTGCTGACCTGGTTCTCTGGCTCTAAAGCAGCTCTGCTGACTTGGTTTCTCTGTCTCTAAAGCAGCTCTGCAGACCTAGTTTCTCTGGCTCTATAGCAGCTCTGCTGTCCTGTTTCTCTGGTTCTAAAGCAGGTCTTCTGACCTGGTTGTATGGGTCTAAAGCAGCTCTGCTGACCTGGTTCTCTGGCTCTACAATGGCTCTGCTGACCTGGTTCTGTTGCTCTAAAGCAGCTCTGCAGACCTGGTTCTCTGGCTCTAGAGCAGCTCTGCTAACCTGGTTCTCTGGCTCTAAAGCAAATCCTCTGGCCTGGTTCTCTGGCTCTAAAGCAGCTCTGCTGACCTGGTTCTCTGGCTCTAGAGCAGCTCTGCTGCCTGGTTCTATGGCTGTAAAGAACCTCCTCTGACCTGGTTCTCTGGCTCTACAGCAGCTCTGTGGAACTGATTCTCTGCCTCTAGAGCAGCTCTGCTGACCTGGTTCTTAGGCTCGAGAGCAGCGCTGCTGACCTGGTTCTCTGGATCTAAAGCAGCTCTTCTGACCTGGTTCTATGGCTCTAAAGCAGCTCTGCTGACCTGGTTCTCTGGCTCTACAATGGCTCTGCTGACCTGGTTCTCTGGCTCTAAAGCAGCTCTGCTGACCTGGATCTTAGGCTCGAGAGCAGCTCTGCTAACCTGGTTCTCTAGCTCTAAAGCAGATCTTCTGGCCTGGTTCCCTGGCTCTAAAGCAGCTCTGCTGACCTGGTTCTCTGGCTCTAGAGCAGCTCTGCTGTCCTGGATCTTAGGCTCTAGAGCAGCTCTGCTGACCTGGTTCTCTGGCTCTACAACGGCTCTTCTGACCTGGTTCTCTGGCTCTAAAGCAGCTCTGCTGACCTGATGTTTCTCTGGCTATAAAACAGCTCTGCTGACCTGGTTCTGTGGCTCTAAAGAAGCTCTACTGACCTAGTTCTCTGGCTCTACAGCAGCTCTGCTGAGCTGGTTCTCTGGCTCTAAAGCAGCTCTGCTGACCTGATGTTTCGCTGGCTCTAAAATAGCTCTGCTGACCTGGTTCTGTGGCTCTAAAGATGCTTTGCTGACCTAGTTCTCTGGCTCTACAGCAACTCTGATGACCTGGTTCTCTGGCTCTAAAGAGCCTCTGCTGACCTGGTTCTCTGGCTCTAGAGCAGCTCCGCTGACCTGGTTCTATGGCTGTAAAGAACCTCCTCTGACCTGGTTCTCTGGATCTACAGCAGTTCTGCTGAACTGGTTCTCTGCCTCTAGAGCAGCTCTGCTGACATGGTTCTTAGGCTAGAGAGCAGCTCTGCTGACCTGGTTCTCTGGCTCTAAAGCAGCTCTGCTGACCTGGTTCTCAAGCAGTTCTGCTGACCTGGTTATCTGGCTCTAAAGCAGCTCTGCTGACCTGGTTCTCTGGCTTTGAAGCAGCTCTGCTGACCTGGTTCTCTGGCTCTAGAGCAGCTCTGCTGAGCAGGTTTTCTGGCTCTAGAGCAGCTCTGCTAACCTGGTTCTCTGGCTCTAAAGCAGATCTGCTGACCTGGTTCTCTGGCTCTAAAGCAGCTCTGCTGACCTGGTTATCTGGCTATAGAGCAGATCTGCTGTCCTGGTTATTAGGCTCTAGAGCAGCTCTGTTGACCTGGTTCTCTGGCTTTGAAGCAGCTCTGCTGACCTTGTTCTCTGGCTCTAGAGCAGCTCTGCTGACCTGGTTCTCTCCCTCTAAAGCAGCTCTGCTGACCTGGTTCTCTGGCTCTAAAGCAGCTCTGCTGACCTGGTTCTCTGGCTCTAGAGCAGCTCTGCTGACCTGGTTCTCTCCCTCTAAAGCCGCTCTGTTGACCTGCTTCTCTGGCTCCACGGGCGCTCTTCTGGCCTGGTTCTCTGCCTTTAGAGCAGCTCTGCTGACCTGGTTCTTAGGCTCTAGAGCAGCTCTGCTGATCTGGTTTCTATGGCTCTAAAGCAGCTCTGCTGACCTGGTTCTCTGACTCTAAAGCAACTCTGCTGACCTGGTTCTCCCCCTCTAAAGCAGCTCTGCTGACCTGGTTCTCTCCTTTTAAAGCAGCTCTGCTGACCTGCTTCTCTGTCTCTACGGCAGCTCTGCTGACCTGGTTCTCTGCCTTTAGAGCAGCTCTGCTGACCTGGTTCTTAGGCACTAGAGCAGCTGTGCTGACCTGGTTTCTATGGCTCTAAAGCAGCTCTGCTGACCTGGTTTTCTGACTCTAGAGCAGCTCTGTTGACCTGGGTCTTAGGCTCTAGAGCAGCTCTGCTGACCTGGTTCTCTGACTCTAAAGCAGCTCTGCTGACCTGGTTCTCTGGCTCTAAAGCAGCTCTGCTGACCTGGTTCTATGGCTCTAAAGCAGCTCTGCTGACCTGGTTCTCTGGCTTTCGAGAAGCTCTGCTAACCTGGTTCTTAGGCTCTAGAGCAGCTCTGCTGACCTGGTTTCTATGGCTCTAAAGCAGCTCTGCTGACCTGGTTCTCTGACTCTAAAGCAACTCTGCTGACCTGGCTCTCTCCCTCTAAAGCATCTCTGCTGACCCGGTTCTCTGGCTCTAAAGCAGCTCTGCTGACCTGGTTCTCCCCCTCTAAAGCAGCTCTACAGACCTGGTTCTCTGCCTCTAGAGCAGCTCTGCTGACCTGGTTCTTAGGCTCTAGAACAGCTGTGCTGACCTGGTTTCTATGGCTCTACAGCAGCACTGCTGACCTGGTTCTCTGACTCAAGACCAGCTCTGTTGACCTAGGTCTTAGGCTCTAGAGCAGCTCTGCTGACCTGGTTCTCTGGCTCTAAAGCAGCTCTGCTGACCTGGTTCTCTGGCTCTAATGCAGCTCTGCTGACCTGGTTCTCTGGCTCTAGAGCAGCTCTGTTGACCGGGTTCTCTGGCTCTAAAGCAGCTCTGCTGACCTGGTTCTCTGGCTCTAAAGCACATCTGCTGACCTGGTTCTCTCCCTCTAAAGCAGCTCTGCTGACCTGGTTCTCTCCCTCTAAAGCCGCTCTGTTGACCTGCTTCTCTGGCTCCACGGGCGCTCTTCTGGCCTGGTTCTCTGCCTTTAGAGCAGCTCTGCTGACCTGGTTCTTAGGCTCTAGAGCAGCTCTGCTGATCTGGTTTCTATGGCTCTAAAGCAGCTCTGCTGACCTGGTTCTCTGACTCTAAAGCAACTCTGCTGACCTGGTTCTCCCCCTCTAAAGCAGCTCTGCTGACCTGGTTCTCTCCTTTTAAAGCAGCTCTGCTGACCTGCTTCTCTGTCTCTACGGCAGCTCTGCTGACCTGGTTCTCTGCCTTTAGAGCAGCTCTGCTGACCTGGTTCTTAGGCACTAGAGCAGCTGTGCTGACCTGGTTTCTATGGCTCTAAAGCAGCTCTGCTGACCTGGTTTTCTGACTCTAGAGCAGCTCTGTTGACCTGGGTCTTAGGCTCTAGAGCAGCTCTGCTGACCTGGTTCTCTGACTCTAAAGCAGCTCTGCTGACCTGGTTCTCTGGCTCTAAAGCAGCTCTGCTGACCTGGTTCTATGGCTCTAAAGCAGCTCTGCTGACCTGGTTCTCTGGCTTTGGAGAAGCTCTGCTAACCTGGTTCTTAGGCTCTAGAGCAGCTCTGCTGACCTGGTTTCTATGGCTCTAAAGCAGCTCTGCTGACCTGGTTCTCTGACTCTAAAGCAACTCTGCTGACCTGGTTCTCTCCCTCTAAAGCATCTCTGCTGACCCGGTTCTCTGGCTCTAAAGCAGCTCTGCTGACCTGGTTCTCCCCCTCTAAAGCAGCTCTGCTGACCTGGTTCTCTGGCTTTAAAGCAGCTCTGCTGACCTGGTTCTGTGGCTCTAGAGCAGCTCTGCTGACCTGGTTTCTCTGGCTCTAAAGCAGCTCTGCTGACCTGGTTCTCTGGCTCTAAAGCAGCTCTTCTGACCTGGTTCGGTGGCTCTAAAGCAGCTCTGCTGACCTGGTTCTCTGGCTCTATGATGGCTCTGCTGACCTGGTTCTGTTGCTCTAGAGCAGCTCTGCTGAGCTGGTTCTCTGGCTCTAGAGCAGCTCTGCTAACCTGGTTCTCTGGCTGTACAACGGCTCTGCTGACCTGGTTCTCTGGCTCTACAGCAGCTCTGCTGATCTGGTTCTCTGGCTCTAGAGCAGATCTGCTGCCTGGTTCTCTGGCTCTAGAGCAGCTCTGCTGTCCTGGATCATAGGCTCTAGAGCAGCTCTGCTGACCTGGTTCTCTGGCTGTACAACGGCTCTGCTGACCTGGTTCTCTGGCTCTAAAGCAGCTCTGCTGACCTGGTTTCTCTGGCTCTACAGCAGCTCTGCTGACCTGGTTCTCTGGCTCCAAAGCAGCTCTGCTGAACTGGTTCTCTGTCTCTAGAGCAGCTCTGATGACCTCTTTCTTAGGCTATAGAGCATCTCTGCTGACCTGGTTCTCTGGCTCTAGAGCAGCTCTGTTGACCTGGTTCTCTGGCTCTAAAGCAGCTCTGCTGACCTGGTTCTCTGGCTCTAAAGCAGCTCTGCTGACTTGGTTCTCTCTGTCTAAAGCAGCAATGCTGACCTGGTTTCTCTGGCTCTACAGTAGCTATGCTGTCCTGGTTCTCTGCCTCAAGAGCAGTTCTGCTGACCTGGTTCTTAGGCTCTATAGCAGCTCTGCTGACCTGGTTTCTCTGGCTCTACAGCTGCTCTGCTGACCTGGTTCTCTGGCTCTAGAGCAGCTCTGTTGACCTGGTTCTCTGGCTCTACAACGACTCTGCTGACCTGGTTCTCTGGCTCTAGAGCAGCTCTGCTGACCTGGTTCTATGGCTCTAAAGCAGCTCTGCTGACCTGGTTCTCTGACTCTAAAGCAACTCTGCTGACCTGGTTCTCTCACTCTAAAGCAGCTCTGCTGACATGGTTTTCTGCCTCTAGAGCAGCTCTGCTAACCTGGTTTTTAGGCTCTAGAGCAGCTCTGCTGACCTGGTGTCTATGGCTCTACAGCAGCTCTGCTGACATGGTTCTCTGACTCTAGAGCAGCTCTGTTGACCTGGGTCTTAGGCTCTAGAGCAGCTCTGCTGACCTGCTTCTCTGGCTCTAAAGCAGCTCTGCTGACTTGGTTCTCTCTGTCTAAAGCAGCTCTGCTGACATGGTTTTCTGCCTCTAGAGCAGCTCTGCTAACCTGGGTCTTAGGCTCTAGAGCAGCTCTGCTGACCTGCTTCTCTGGCTCTAAAGCAGCTCTGCTGACTTGGTTCTCTCTGTCTAAAGCAGCAATGCTGACCTGGATTCTCTGGCTCTACAGTAGCTATGCTGTCCTGGTTCTCTGCCTCAAGAGCAGTTCTGCTGACCTGGTTCTTAGGCTCTATAGCAGCTCTGCTGACCTGGTTTCTCTGGCTCTACAGCTGCTCTGCTGACCTGGTTCTCTGGCTCTAGAGCAGCTCTGCTGACATGGTTCTCTGGCTCTAAAGCAGCTCTGCTGACCTGTTTCTCTGACTCTAAAGCAACTCTGCTGACCTGGTTCTCTCACTCTAAAGCAGCTCTGCTGACATGGTTCTCTGGCTTTAAAGCAGCTCTGCTGACCTGGTTCTCTGGCTCTACGGCAGCTCTGCTGACATGGTTTTCTGCCTCTAGAGCAGCTCTGCTAACCTGGTTTTTAGGCTCTAGAGCAGCTCTGCTGACCTGGTGTCTATGGCTCTACAGCAGCTCTGCTGACATGGTTCTCTGACTCTAGAGCAGCTCTGTTGACCTGGGTCTTAGGCTCTAGAGCAGCTCTGCTAACCTGCTTCTCTGGCTCTAAAGCAGCTCTGCTGACCTGATTTTTAGCCTCTAGAGCAGCTCTGCTAACCTGGTTTTTAGGTTCTAGAGCAGCTCTGCTGACCTGGTGTCTATGGCTCTACAGCAGCTCTGCTGACCTGGTTCTCTGACTCTAGAGCAGCTCTGTTGACCTGGGTCTTAGGCTCTAGAGCAGCTCTGCTGACCTGCTTCTCTGGCTCTAAAGCAGCTCTGCTGACCTGGTTCTCTGGCTCTAAAGCAGCTCTCCTGACCTGGTTCTATGGCTCTAAAGCAGCTCTGCTGACCTGATTCTCTGGCTTTGAAGCTGCTCTGCTGACCTGGTTCTCTGGCTCTAGAGCAGCTCTGCTGACCTGGTTCTCTCCCTCTAAAGCAGCTCTGCTGACCTGGTTCTCTGACTCTAAAGCAGCTCTGTTGACTTGGTTTCTCTGGCTCTAAAGCAGCTCTGCAGACCAAGTTTCTCTGGCTCTAGAGCAGCTCTGCTGACCTGTTTCTCTGGCTCTAAAGCAGATCTTCTGACCTAGTCTATGGCTCTAAAGCAGATCTGCTGACCTGGTTCTCTGGCTCTACAATGGCTCTTCTGACATGGTTCTGTTGCTCTAAAGCAGCTCTGCTGACCTGGTTCTCTGGCTCTAGAGCAGCGCTGCTAACCTGGTTCTCTGGCTCTAAAGCAGATCTTCTGGCCTGATTCTCTGGCTCTAAAGCAGCTCTGCTGACCTGGTTTTCTGGCTCTAGAGCAGCTCTGCTGTCCTGAATCTTAGGCTCTAGAGCAGCTCTGCTGACCTGGTTCTCTGGCTCTACAATGGCTCTGCTGACCTGGTCCTATGGCTCTAAAGCAGCTCTGCTGACCTGATGTTTCTCTGGCTCTAAAACAGCTCTGCTGACCTGGTTCTGTGGCTCTAAAGAAGCTCTGCTGACCTAGTTCTCTGGCGTTACAGCAGCTCTGCTGACCTGCTTCTCTGGCTCTGAAGCAGCTCTGCTGACCTGATGTTTCTCTGGCTCTAAAACATCGCTCTGCTGACCTGGTACTGTGGCTCTAAAGAAGCTCTGCTGACCTAGTTCTCTGGCTCTACAGCAGCTCTGATGACCTGGTTCTCTGGCTCTAAAGAGGCTCTGCTGACCTGGTTCTCTGGCTCTAGAGCAGCTCTGCTGACCTGGTTCTATGGCTGTAAAGAATCTCCTCTGACCTAGTTCCCTGGCTCTACAGCAGCTCTGCTGAACTGGTTCTCTGCCTCTAGAGCGGCTCTGCTGACCTGATTCTTAGGCTATAGAGCAGCTCTGCTGACCTGGTTCTCTGGCTCTAAAGCACCTCTGCTGACCTGGTTCTCAAACAGTTCTGCTGACCTGGTTCTCTGGCTCTAAAGCAGCTCTGCTGACCTGGTTCTATGGCTGTAAAGCGGCTCTGCTGACATGGTTCTCTGGCTCTAAAGCAGCTCTGCTGACCTTGTTCTCTGGCTGTAGAGCAGCCCTGCTGGCCTGGTTCTTATGCTCTAGAGCAGCTCTGCTGACTTGGTTCTCTGGCTCTATAACGACTCTGCTGACCTGGTTCTCTGCCTTTAGAGCAGCTCTGCTGACCTGGTTTCTATGGCTTTAAAGCAGCTCTGCTGACCTGTTTCTCTGACTCTAAAGCAACTCTGCTGACCTGGTTCTCTCCCTCTAAAGAAGTTCTGCTGACCTGGTTCTCTGGCTCTAAAGCAGCTCTGCTGACCTGATTCTCCCCCTCTAAAGCAGCTCTGCCGACCTGGTTCTCTCCCTCTAAAGCAGCTCTGCTGACCTGGTTCTCTGGCTCTACGGCAGCTCTGCTGACCTGGTTCTCTGCCTCTAGAGCAGCTCTGCTGACCTGGTTCTTAGGCTCTAGAGCAGCTGTGCTGACCTGGTTTCTTTGGCTCTACATCAGCTCTGCTGACCTGGTTCACTGACTCTAGAGCAGCTCTGTTGACCTGGGTCTTAGGCTCTAGAGCAGCTCTGCTGACCTGGTTCTCTGGCTCTAAAGCAGCTCTGCTGACCTGGTTCTCTGGCTCCAAAGCAGCTCTGCTGACCTGGTGCTATGGCTCTAAAGCAGCTCTGCTGACCGGGTTCTCTGGCTTTGAAGAATCTCTGCTGACCTGGTTCTCTGACTCTAAAGCAACTCTGCTGACCTGGCTCTCTCCCTCTAAAGCATCTCTGCTGACCCGGTTCTCTGGCTCTAAAGCAGCTCTGCTGACCTGGTTCTCCCCCTCTAAAGCAGCTCTACAGACCTGGTTCTCTGCCTCTAGAGCAGCTCTGCTGACCTGGTTCTTAGGCTCTAGAACAGCTGTGCTGACCTGGTTTCTATGGCTCTACAGCAGCACTGCTGACCTGGTTCTCTGACTCAAGACCAGCTCTGTTGACCTAGGTCTTAGGCTCTAGAGCAGCTCTGCTGACCTGGTTCTCTGGCTCTAAAGCAGCTCTGCTGACCTGGTTCTCTGGCTCTAATGCAGCTCTGCTGACCTGGTTCTCTGGCTCTAGAGCAGCTCTGTTGACCGGGTTCTCTGGCTCTAAAGCAGCTCTGCTGACCTGGTTCTCTGGCTCTAAAGCACATCTGCTGACCTGGTTCTCTCCCTCTAAAGCAGCTCTGCTGACCTGGTTCTCTCCCTCTAAAGCCGCTCTGTTGACCTGCTTCTCTGGCTCCACGGGCGCTCTTCTGGCCTGGTTCTCTGCCTTTAGAGCAGCTCTGCTGACCTGGTTCTTAGGCTCTAGAGCAGCTCTGCTGATCTGGTTTCTATGGCTCTAAAGCAGCTCTGCTGACCTGGTTCTCTGACTCTAAAGCAACTCTGCTGACCTGGTTCTCCCCCTCTAAAGCAGCTCTGCTGACCTGGTTCTCTCCTTTTAAAGCAGCTCTGCTGACCTGCTTCTCTGTCTCTACGGCAGCTCTGCTGACCTGGTTCTCTGCCTTTAGAGCAGCTCTGCTGACCTGGTTCTTAGGCACTAGAGCAGCTGTGCTGACCTGGTTTCTATGGCTCTAAAGCAGCTCTGCTGACCTGGTTTTCTGACTCTAGAGCAGCTCTGTTGACCTGGGTCTTAGGCTCTAGAGCAGCTCTGCTGACCTGGTTCTCTGACTCTAAAGCAGCTCTGCTGACCTGGTTCTCTGGCTCTAAAGCAGCTCTGCTGACCTGGTTCTATGGCTCTAAAGCAGCTCTGCTGACCTGGTTCTCTGGCTTTGGAGAAGCTCTGCTAACCTGGTTCTTAGGCTCTAGAGCAGCTCTGCTGACCTGGTTTCTATGGCTCTAAAGCAGCTCTGCTGACCTGGTTCTCTGACTCTAAAGCAACTCTGCTGACCTGGTTCTCTCCCTCTAAAGCATCTCTGCTGACCCGGTTCTCTGGCTCTAAAGCAGCTCTGCTGACCTGGTTCTCCCCCTCTAAAGCAGCTCTGCTGACCTGGTTCTCTGGCTTTAAAGCAGCTCTGCTGACCTGGTTCTGTGGCTCTAGAGCAGCTCTGCTGACCTGGTTTCTCTGGCTCTAAAGCAGCTCTGCTGACCTGGTTCTCTGGCTCTAAAGCAGCTCTTCTGACCTGGTTCGGTGGCTCTAAAGCAGCTCTGCTGACCTGGTTCTCTGGCTCTATGATGGCTCTGCTGACCTGGTTCTGTTGCTCTAGAGCAGCTCTGCTGAGCTGGTTCTCTGGCTCTAGAGCAGCTCTGCTAACCTGGTTCTCTGGCTGTACAACGGCTCTGCTGACCTGGTTCTCTGGCTCTACAGCAGCTCTGCTGATCTGGTTCTCTGGCTCTAGAGCAGATCTGCTGCCTGGTTCTCTGGCTCTGGAGCAGCTCTGCTGTCCTGGATCATAGGCTCTTGAGCAGCTCTGCTGTCCTGGTTCTCTGGCTGTACAACGGCTCTGCTGACCTGGTTCTCTGGCTCTAAAGCAGCTCTGCTGACCTGGTTTCTCTGGCTCTACAGCAGCTCTGCTGACCTGGTTCTCTGGCTCCAAAGCAGCTCTGCTGAACTGGTTCTCTGTCTCTAGAGCAGCTCTGATGACCTCTTTCTTAGGCTATAGAGCAGCTCTGCTGACCTGGTTCTCTGGCTCTAGAGCAGCTCTGTTGACCTGGTTCTCTGGCTCTAAAGCAGCTCTGCTGACCTGGTTCTCTGGCTCTAAAGCAGCTCTGCTGACTTGGTTCTCTCTGTCTAAAGCAGCAATGCTGACCTGGTTTCTCTGGCTCTACAGTAGCTATGCTGTCCTGGTTCTCTGCCTCAAGAGCAGTTCTGCTGACCTGGTTCTTAGGCTCTATAGCAGCTCTGCTGACCTGGTTTCTCTGGCTCTACAGCTGCTCTGCTGACCTGGTTCTCTGGCTCTAGAGCAGCTCTGTTGACCTGGTTCTCTGGCTCTACAACGACTCTGCTGACCTGGTTCTCTGGCTCTAGAGCAGCTCTGCTGACCTGGTTCTATGGCTCTAAAGCAGCTCTGCTGACCTGGTTCTCTGACTCTAAAGCAACTCTGCTGACCTGGTTCTCTCACTCTAAAGCAGCTCTGCTGACATGGTTTTCTGCCTCTAGAGCAGCTCTGCTAACCTGGTTTTTAGGCTCTAGAGCAGCTCTGCTGACCTGGTGTCTATGGCTCTACAGCAGCTCTGCTGACATGGTTCTCTGACTCTAGAGCAGCTCTGTTGACCTCGGTCTTAGGCTCTAGAGCAGCTCTGCTGACCTGCTTCTCTGGCTCTAAAGCAGCTCTGCTGACTTGGTTCTCTCTGTCTAAAGCAGCTCTGCTGACATGGTTTTCTGCCTCTAGAGCAGCTCTGCTAACCTGGGTCTTAGGCTCTAGAGCAGCTCTGCTGACCTGCTTCTCTGGCTCTAAAGCAGCTCTGCTGACTTGGTTCTCTCTGTCTAAAGCAGCAATGCTGACCTGGATTCTCTGGCTCTACAGTAGCTATGCTGTCCTGGTTCTCTGCCTCAAGAGCAGTTCTGCTGACCTGGTTCTTAGGCTCTATAGCAGCTCTGCTGACCTGGTTTCTCTGGCTCTACAGCTGCTCTGCTGACCTGGTTCTCTGGCTCTAGAGCAGCTCTGCTGACATGGTTCTCTGGCTCTAAAGCAGCTCTGCTGACCTGTTTCTCTGACTCTAAAGCAACTCTGCTGACCTGGTTCTCTCACTCTAAAGCAGCTCTGCTGACATGGTTCTCTGGCTTTAAAGCAGCTCTGGTGACCTGGTACTCTGGCTCTACGGCAGCTCTGCTGACATGGTTTTCTGCCTCTAGAGCAGCTCTGCTAACCTGGTTTTTAGGCTCTAGAGCAGCTCTGCTGACCTGGTGTCTATGGCTCTACAGCAGCTCTGCTGACATGGTTCTCTGACTCTAGAGCAGCTCTGTTGACCTGGGTCTTAGGCTCTAGAGCAGCTCTGCTAACCTGCTTCTCTGGCTCTAAAGCAGCTCTGCTGACCTGATTTTTAGCCTCTAGAGCAGCTCTGCTAACCTGGTTTTTAGGTTCTAGAGCAGCTCTGCTGACCTGGTGTCTATGGCTCTACAGCAGCTCTGCTGACCTGGTTCTCTGACTCTAGAGCAGCTCTGTTGACCTGGGTCTTAGGCTCTAGAGCAGCTCTGCTGACCTGCTTCTCTGGCTCTAAAGCAGCTCTGCTGACCTGGTTCTCTGGCTCTAAAGCAGCTCTCCTGACCTGGTTCTATGGCTCTAAAGCAGCTCTGCTGACCTGATTCTCTGGCTTTGAAGCTGCTCTGCTGACCTGGTTCTCTGGCTCTAGAGCAGCTCTGCTGACCTGGTTCTCTCCCTCTAAAGCAGCTCTGCTGACCTGGTTCTCTGACTCTAAAGCAGCTCTGTTGACTTGGTTTCTCTGGCTCTAAAGCAGCTCTGCAGACCAAGTTTCTCTGGCTCTAGAGCAGCTCTGCTGACCTGTTTCTCTGGCTCTAAAGCAGATCTTCTGACCTAGTCTATGGCTCTAAAGCAGATCTGCTGACCTGGTTCTCTGGCTCTACAATGGCTCTTCTGACATGGTTCTGTTGCTCTAAAGCAGCTCTGCTGACCTGGTTCTCTGGCTCTAGAGCAGCGCTGCTAACCTGGTTCTCTGGCTCTAAAGCAGATCTTCTGGCCTGATTCTCTGGCTCTAAAGCAGCTCTGCTGACCTGGTTCTCTGGCTCTAGAGCAGCTCTGCTGTCCTGAATCTTAGGCTCTAGAGCAGCTCTGCTGACCTGGTTCTCTGGCTCTACAATGGCTCTGCTGACCTGGTCCTATGGCTCTAAAGCAGCTCTGCTGACCTGATGTTTCTCTGGCTCTAAAACAGCTCTGCTGACCTGGTTCTGTGGCTCTAAAGAAGCTCTGCTGACCTAGTTCTCTGGCGTTACAGCAGCTCTGCTGACCTGCTTCTCTGGCTCTGAAGCAGCTCTGCTGACCTGATGTTTCTCTGGCTCTAAAACATCGCTCTGCTGACCTGGTACTGTGGCTCTAAAGAAGCTCTGCTGACCTAGTTCTCTGGCTCTACAGCAGCTCTGATGACCTGGTTCTCTGGCTCTAAAGAGGCTCTGCTGACCTGGTTCTCTGGCTCTAGAGCAGCTCTGCTGACCTGGTTCTATGGCTGTAAAGAATCTCCTCTGACCTAGTTCCCTGGCTCTACAGCAGCTCTGCTGAACTGGTTCTCTGCCTCTAGAGCGGCTCTGCTGACCTGATTCTTAGGCTAGAGAGCAGCTCTGCTGACCTGGTTCTCTGGCTCTAAAGCACCTCTGCTGACCTGGTTCTCAAACAGTTCTGCTGACCTGGTTCTCTGGCTCTAAAGCAGCTCTGCTGACCTGGTTCTATGGCTGTAAAGCGGCTCTGCTGACATGGTTCTCTGGCTCTAAAGCAGCTCTGCTGACCTTGTTCTCTGGCTGTAGAGCAGCCCTGCTGGCCTGGTTCTTAGGCTCTAGAGCAGCTCTGCTGACTTGGTTCTCTGGCTCTATAACGACTCTGCTGACCTGGTTCTCTGCCTTTAGAGCAGCTCTGCTGACCTGGTTTCTATGGCTTTAAAGCAGCTCTGCTGACCTGTTTCTCTGACTCTAAAGCAACTCTGCTGACCTGGTTCTCTCCCTCTAAAGAAGTTCTGCTGACCTGGTTCTCTGGCTCTAAAGCAGCTCTGCTGACCTGATTCTCCCCCTCTAAAGCAGCTCTGCCGACCTGGTTCTCTCCCTCTAAAGCAGCTCTGCTGACCTGGTTCTCTGGCTCTACGGCAGCTCTGCTGACCTGGTTCTCTGCCTCTAGAGCAGCTCTGCTGACCTGGTTCTTAGGCTCTAGAGCAGCTGTGCTGACCTGGTTTCTTTGGCTCTACATCAGCTCTGCTGACCTGGTTCACTGACTCTAGAGCAGCTCTGTTGACCTGGGTCTTAGGCTCTAGAGCAGCTCTGCTGACCTGGTTCTCTGGCTCTAAAGCAGCTCTGCTGACCTGGTTCTCTGGCTCCAAAGCAGCTCTGCTGACCTGGTGCTATGGCTCTAAAGCAGCTCTGCTGACCGGGTTCTCTGGCTTTGAAGAATCTCTGCTGACCGGGTTCTCTGGCTCTAGAGCAGCTCTGCTGACCTGGTTCTCTCACTCTAAAGCAGCTATGCTGACCTGGTTCTTTGGCTCTAAAGCAGCTCTGTTGACCTGGTTTCTCTGGCTCTAAAGCAGCTCTGCTGACCTGGTTCTCTGGCTCTAAAGCAGCTCTTCTGACCTGGTTCGGTGGCTCTAAAGCAGCTCTGCTGACCTGGTTCTCTGGCTCTACAATGGCTCTGCTGACCTGGTTCTGTTGCTCTAAAGCAGCTCTGCTGACCTGGTTCTCTGGCTCTAGAGTAGCTCTGCTAACCTGGTTCTCTGGCTCTAAAGCAGATCTGCTGGCATGGTTCACTAGCTCTAAAGCAGCTCTGCTGACCTGGTTCTCTGCCTGTAGAGCAGCTCTGCTGTCCTGGTTCTTAGGCTCTAGAGCAGCTTTGCTGACCTGGTTCTCTGGCTCTACAACGGCTCCGCTGACCTGGTTCTCTGGCTCTAAAGCAGCTCTGCTGACCTGGTGGTTTTCTGGCTCTAAAACAGCTCTGCTGACCTGGTTCTCTGGCTCTAAAGCAACTCTGCTGACCTGGTTCTCTCACTCTAAAGCAGCTCTGCTGACATGGTTCTCTGGCTCTAAAGCAGCTCTGCTGACCTGGTTCTCTGACTCTAAAGCAACTCTGCTGACCTGGTTCTCTCACTCTAAAGCAGCTCTGCTGACATGGTTCTCTGGCTTTAAAGCAGCTCTGCTGACCTGGTTCTCTGGCTCTACGGCAGCTCTGCTGACATGGTTTTCTGCCTCTAGAGCAGCTCTGCTAACCTGGTTTTTAGGCTCTAGAGCAGCTGTGCTGACCTGGTGTCTATGGCTCTACAGCAGCTCTGCTGACATGGTTCTCTGACTCTAGAGCAGCTCTGTTGACCTGGGTTTTAGGCTCTAGAGCAGCTCTGCTGACCTGCTTCTCTGGCTCTAAAGCAGCTCTGCTGACCTGATTTTCAGCCTCTAGAGCAGCTCTGCTAACCTAGTTTTTAGGCTCTAGAGCAGCTCTGCTGACCTGGTGTCTATGGCTCTACAGCAGCTCTGCTGACCTGGTTCTCTGACTCTAGAGCAGCTCTGTTGACCTGGGTCTTAGGCTCCAGAGCAGCTCTGCTGACCTGCTTCTCTGGCTCTAAAGCAGCTCTGCTGACCTGGTTCTCTGGCTCTAAAGCAGCTCTGCTGACCTGGTTCTATGGCTCTAAAGCAGCTCTGCTGACCTGATTCTCTGGCTTTGAAGCTGCTCTGCTGACCTGGTTCTCTGGCTCTAGAGCAGCTCTGCTGACCTGGTTCTCTCCCTCTAAAGCAGCTCTGCTGACCTGGTTCTCTGACTCTAAACAGCTCTGTTGCCTTGGTTTCTCTTGCTCTAAAGCAGCTCTGCAGACCAAATTTCTCTGGCTCTAGAGCAGCTCTGCTGACCTGTTTTTCTGGCTCTAAAGCAGATCTTCTGACCTGGTCTATGGCTCTAAAGCAGCTCTGCTGACCTGGTTCTCTGGCTCTAGAGCAGCGCTGCTAACCTGGTTCTCTGGCTCTAGAGCAGCTCTGCTGTCCTGAATCTTAGGCTCTAGAGCAGCTCTGCTGACCTGGTTCTCTGGCTCTACAATGGCTCTGCTGACCTGGTCCTATGGCTCTAAAGCAGCTCTGCTGACCTGATGTTTCTCTGGCTCTAAAACAGCTCTGCTGACCTGGTTCTGTGGCTCTAAAGAAGCTCTGCTGACCTAGTTCTCTGGCGTTACAGCAGCTCTGCTGACCTGCTTCTCTGGCTCTGAAGCAGCTCTGCTGACCTGATGTTTCTCTGGCTCTAAAACATCGCTCTGCTGACCTGGTACTGTGGCTCTAAAGAAGCTCTGCTGACCTAGTTCTCTGGCTCTACAGCAGCTCCGATGACCTGGTTCTCTGGCTCTAAAGAGGCTCTGCTGACCTGGTTCTCTGGCTCTAGAGCAGCTCTGCTGACCTGGTTCTATGGCTGTAAAGAATCTCCTCTGACCTAGTTCCCTGGCTCTACAGCAGCTCTGCTGAACTGGTTCTCTGCCTCTAGAGCGGCTCTGCTGACTGGTTTCTTAGGCTAGAGAGCACCTCTGCTGACCTGGTTCTCTGGCTCTAAAGCACCTCTGCTGACCTGGTTCTTAAACAGTTCTGCTGACCTGGTTCTCTGGCTCTAAAGCAGCTCTGCTGACCTGGTTCTATGGCTGTAAAGCGGCTCTGCTGACATGGTTCTCTGGCTCTAAAGCAGCTCTGCTGACCTTGTTCTCTGGCTGTAGAGCAGCCCTGCTGGCCTGGTTCTTAGGCTCTAGAGCAGCTCTGCTGACTTGGTTCTCTGGCTCTATAACGACTCTGCTGACCTGGTTCTCTGCCTTTAGAGCAGCTCTGCTGACCTGGTTTCTATGGCTTTAAAGCAGCTCTGCTGACCTGTTTCTCTGACTCTAAAGCAACTCTGCTGACCTGGTTCTCTCCCTCTAAAGAAGTTCTGCTGACCTGGTTCTCTGGCTCTAAAGCAGCTCTGCTGACCTGATTCTCCCCCTCTAAAGCAGCTCTGCTGACTTGGTTCTCTCCCTCAAAAGCAGCTCTGCTGACCTGGTTCTCTGGCTCTACGGCAGCTCTGCTGACCTGGTTCTCTGCCTCTAGAGCAGCTCTGCTGACCTGGTTCTTAGGCTCTAGAGCAGCTGTGCTGACCTGGTTTCTATGGCTCTACATCAGCTCTGCTGACCTGGTTCACTGACTCTAGAGCAGCTCTGTTGACCTGGGTCTTAGGCTCTAGAGCAGCTCTGCTGACCTGGTTCTCTGGCTCTAAAGCAGCTCTGCTGACCTGGTTCTCTGGCTCCAAAGCAGCTCTGCTGACCTGGTTCTATGGCTCTAAAGCAGCTCTGCTGACCGGTTTCTCTGGCTTTGAAGAATCTCTGCTGACCGGGTTCTCTGGCTCTAGAGCAGCTCTGCTGACCTGGTTCTCTCACTCTAAAGCAGCTATGCTGACCTGGTTCTTTGGCTCTAAAGCAGCTCTGTTGACCTGGTTTCTCTGGCTCTAAAGCAGCTCTGCTGACCTGGTTCTCTGGCTCTAAAGCAGCTCTCCTGACATGGTTCGGTGGCTCTAAAGCAGCTCTGCTGACCTGGTTCTCTGGCTCTACAATGGCTCTGCTGACCTGGTTCTGTTGCTCTAAAGCAGCTCTGCTGACCTGGTTCTCTGGCTCTAGAGTAGCTCTGCTAACCTGGTTCTCTGGCTTTAAAGCAGATCTGCTGGCATGGTTCACTAGCTCTAAAGCAGCTCTGCTGACCTGGTTCTCTGCCTGTAGAGCAGCTCTGCTGTCCTGGTTCTTAGGCTCTAGAGCAGCTCTGCTGACCTGGTTCTCTGGCTCTACAACGGCTCTGCTGACCTGGTTCTCTGGCTCTAAAGCAGCTCTGCTGACCTGGTGGTTCTCTGGCTCTAAAACAGCTCTGCTGACCTGGTTCTGTGGCTCTAAAGAAGCTCTGCTGAACTAGTTCTCTGGCTCTACAGCAGCTCTGCTGACCTGGTTCTCTGAATCTACAGCAGTTCTGATGACCTGGTTCTCTGGCTCTAAAGAGGCTCTGCTGACCTGGTTCTCTGGCTCTAGAGCAGCTCTGCTGACCTGGTTCTATGGCTGTAAAGAATCTCCTCTGAACTGGTTCTCTGGCTCTACAGCAGCTCTGCTGAACTGGTTCTCTGCCTCTAGAGCAGCTCTGCCGACCTGGATCTTAGGCTCGAGAGCAGCTCTGCTGACCTTGTTCTCTGGCTCTAAAGCAGCTCTACTGACCTGGTTCTCAAGCAGTTCTGCTGACCTGGTTCTCTGGCTCTAAAGCAGCTCTGCTTACCTGGTTCTCTGACTCTAAAGCAGCTCTGCTGACCTGGTTCTTAGGCTTTAGAACAGCTCTGCTGACCTGGTTTCTATGGCTCTAGAGCAGCTCTGCTGACCTGGTTCTCTGGCTCTAGAGCCGCTCTGTTGACCTGGGTCTTAGGCTCTAGAGCAGCTCTGCTGACATGGTTCTTAGGCTCGAGAGCAGCTCTGCTGACCTGGTTCTCTGGCTCTAAAGCAGCTCTGCTGACCTGGTTCTCAAGCAGTTCTGCTGACCTGGTTATCTGGCTCTAAAGCAGCTCTGCTGACCTGGTTCTCTGGCTTTGAAGCAGCTCTGCTGACCTGGTTCTCTGGCTCTAGAGCAGCTCTGCTGAGCTGGTTCTCTGGCTCTAGAGCAGCTCTGCTAACCTGGTTCTCTGGCTCTAAAGCAGATCTGCTGACCTGGTTCTCTGGCTCTACAGCAGCTCTGGTGACCTGGTTCTCTGGCTCTACAGCAGCTCTGCTGACCTGGTTCTCTGGCTCTAGAGCAGCTCTGTTGACCTGGTTCTCTGGCTCTAAAGCAGCTCTGCTGACCTGGTTCTCTGGCTCTAAAGCACATCTGCTGACCTGGTTCTCTCCCTCTAAAGCAGCTCTGCTGACCTGGTTCTCTCCCTCTAAAGCCGCTCTGTTGACCTGCTTCTCTGGCTCCACGGGCGCTCTTCTGGCCTGGTTCTCTGCCTTTAGAGCAGCTCTGCTGACCTGGTTCTTAGGCTCTAGAGCAGCTCTGCTGATCTGGTTTCTATGGCTCTAAAGCAGCTCTGCTGACCTGGTTCTCTGACTCTAAAGCAACTCTGCTGACCTGGTTCTCCCCCTCTAAAGCAGCTCTGCTGACCTGGTTCTCTCCTTTTAAAGCAGCTCTGCTGACCTGCTTCTCTGTCTCTATGGCAGCTCTGCTAACCTGGTTCTCTGCCTTTAGAGCAGCTCTGCTGACCTGGTTCTTAGGCACTAGAACAGCTGTGCTGACCTGGTTTCTATGGCTCTAAAGCAGCTCTGCTGACCTGGTTTTCTGACTCTAGAGCAGCTCTGTTGACCTGGGTCTTAGGCTCTAGAGCAGCTCTGCTGACCTGGTTCTCTGACTCTAAAGCAGCTCTGCTGACCTGGTTCTCTGGCTCTAAAGCAGCTCTGCTGACCTGGTTATATGGCTCTAAAGCAGCTCTGCTGACCTGGTTCTCTGGCTTTGGAGAAGCTCTGCTGACCTGGTTATTAGGCTCTAGAGCAGCTCTGCTGACCTGGTTTCTATGGCTCTAAAGCAGCTCTGCTGACCTGGTTCTCTGACTCTAAAGCAACTCTGCTGACCTGGTTCTCTCCCTCTAAAGCAGCTCTGCTGACCCGGTTCTCTGGCTCTAAAGCAGCTCTGCTGACCTGGTTCTCCCCCTCTAAAGCAGCTCTACAGACCTGGTTCTCTGCCTCTAGAACAGCTCTGCTGACCTGGTTCTTAGGCTCTAGAACAGCTGTGCTGACCTGGTTTCTATGGCTCTACAGCAGCACTGCTGACCTGGTTCTCTGACTCAAGACCAGCTCTGTTGACCTAGGTCTTAGGCTCTAGAGCAGCTCTGCTGACCTGGTTCTCTGGCTCTAAAGCAGCTCTGCTGACCTGGTTCTCTGGCTCTAAAGCAGCTCTGCTGACCTGGTTCTATGGCTTTAAAGCAGCTCTGCTGACCTGGTTCTCTGGCTTTAAAGCAGCTCTGCTGACCTGGTTCTGTGGCTCTAGAGCAGCTCTGCTGACCTGGTTTCTCTGGCTCTAAAGCAGCTCTGCTGACCTGGTTCTCTGGCTCTAAAGCAGCTCTTCTGACCTGGTTCGGTGGCTCTAAAGCAGCTCTGCTGACCTGGTTCTCTGGCTCTATGATGGCTCTGCTGACCTGGTTCTGTTGCTCTAGAGCAGCTCTGCTGAGCTGGTTCTCTGGCTCTAGAGCAGCTCTGCTAACCTGGTTCTCTGGCTGTACAACGGCTCTGCTGACCTGGTTCTCTGGCTCTACAGCAGCTCTGCTGATCTGGTTCTCTGGCTCTAGAGCAGATCTGCTGACCTGGTTCTCTGGCTCTAGAGCAGCTCTGCTGTCCTGGATCATAGGCTCTAGAGCAGCTCTGCTGACCTGGTTCTCTGGCTGTACAACGGCTCTGCTGACCTGGTTCTCTGGCTCTAAAGCAGCTCTGCTGACCTGGTTTCTCTGGCTCTACAGCAGCTCTGCTGACCTGGTTCTCTGGCTCCAAAGCAGCTCTGCTGAACTGGTTCTCTGTCTCTAGAGCAGCTCTGATGACCTCGTTCTTAGGCTATAGAGCAGCTCTGCTGACCTGGTTCTCTGGCTCTAGAGCAGCTCTGTTGACCTGGTTCTCTGGCTCTAAAGCAGCTCTGCTGACCTGGTTCTCTGGCTCTAAAGCAGCTCTGCTGACTTGGTTCTCTCTGTCTAAAGCAGCAATGCTGACCTGGTTTCTCTGGCTCTACAGTAGCTATGCTGTCCTGGTTCTCTGCCTCAAGAGCAGTTCTGCTGACCTGGTTCTTAGGCTCTATAGCAGCTCTGCTGACCTGGTTTCTCTGGCTCTACAGCTGCTCTGCTGACCTGGTTCTCTGGCTCTAGAGCAGCTCTGTTGACCTGGTTCTCTGGCTCTACAACGACTCTGCTGACCTGGTTCTCTGGCTCTAGAGCAGCTCTGCTGACCTGGTTCTATGGCTCTAAAGCAGCTCTGCTGACCTGGTTCTCTGTCTCTAAAGCAACTCTGCTGACCTGGTTCTCTCACTCTAAAGCAGCTCTGCTGACATGGTTTTCTGCCTCTAGAGCAGCTCTGCTAACCTGGTTTTTAGGCTCTAGAGCAGCTCTGCTGACCTGGTGTCTATGGCTCTACAGCAGCTCTGCTGACATGGTTCTCTGACTCTAGAGCAGCTCTGTTGACCTGGGTCTTAGGCTCTAGAGCAGCTCTGCTGACCTGCTTCTCTGGCTCTAAAGCAGCTCTGCTGACTTGGTTCTCTCTGTCTAAAGCAGCTCTGCTGACATGGTTTTCTGCCTCTAGAGCAGCTCTGCTAACCTGGGTCTTAGGCTCTAGAGCAGCTCTGCTGACCTGCTTCTCTGGCTCTAAAGCAGCTCTGCTGACTTGGTTCTCTCTGTTTAAAGCAGCAATGCTGACCTGGATTCTCTGGCTCTACAGTAGCTATGCTGTCCTGGTTCTCTGCCTCAAGAGCAGTTCTGCTGACCTGGTTCTTAGGCTCTATAGCAGCTCTGCTGACCTGGTTTCTCTGGCTCTACAGCTGCTCTGCTGACCTGGTTCTCTGGCTCTAGAGCAGCTCTGCTGACATGGTTCTCTGGCTCTAAAGCAGCTCTGCTGACCTGTTTCTCCGACTCTAAAGCAACTCTGCTGACCTGGTTCTCTCACTCTAAAGCAGCTCTGCTGACATGGTTCTCTGGCTTTAAAGCAGCTCTGCTGACCTGGTTCTCTGGCTCTACGGCAGCTCTGCTGACATGGTTTTCTGCCTCTAGAGCAGCTCTGCTAACCTGGTTTTTAGGCTCTAGAGCAGCTCTGCTGACCTGGTGTCTATGGCTCTACAGCAGCTCTGCTGACATGGTTCTCTGACTCTAGAGCAGCTCTGTTGACCTGGGTCTTAGGCTCTAGAGCAGCTCTGCTGACCTGCTTCTCTGGCTCTAAAGCAGCTCTGCTGACCTGATTTTTAGCCTCTAGAGCAGCTCTGCTAACCTGTTTTTTAGGCTCTAGAGCAGCTCTGCTGACCTGGTGTCTATGGCTCTACAGCAGCTCTGCTGACCTGGTTCTCTGACTCTAGAGCAGCTCTGTTGACCTGGGTCTTAGGCTCTAGAGCAGCTCTGCTGACCTGCTTCTCTGGCTCTAAAGCAGCTCTGCTGACCTGGTTCTCTGGCTCTAAAGCAGCTCTGCTGACCTGGTTCTATGGCTCTAAAGCAGCTCTGCTGACCTGATTCTCTGGCTTTGAAGCTGCTCTGCTGACCTGGTTCTCTGGCTCTAGAGCAGCTCTGCTGACCTGGTTCTCTCCCTCTAAAGCAGCTCTGCTGACCTGGTTCTCTGACTCTAAAGCAGCTCTGTTGACTTGGTTTCTCTGGCTCTAAAGCAGCTCTGCAGACCAAGTTTCTCTGGCTCTAGAGCAGCTCTGCTGACCTGTTTCTCTGGCTCTAAAGCAGATCTTCTGACCTAGTCTATGGCTCTAAAGCAGATCTGCTGACCTGGTTCTCTGGCTCTACAATGGCTCTGCTGACATGGTTCTGTTGCTCTAAAGCAGCTCTGCTGACCTGGTTCTCTGGCTCTAGAGCAGCGCTGCTAACCTGGTTCTCTGGCTCTAAAGCAGATCTTCTGGCCTGATTCTCTGGCTCTAAAGCAGCTCTGCTGACCTGGTTCTCTGGCTCTAGAGCAGCTCTGCTGTCCTGAATCTTAGGCTCTAGAGCAGCTCTGCTGACCTGGTTCTCTGGCTCTACAATGGCTCTGCTGACCTGGTCCTATGGCTCTAAAGCAGCTCTGCTGACCTGATGTTTCTCTGGCTCTAAAACAGCTCTGCTGACCTGGTTCTGTGGCTCTAAAGAAGCTCTGCTGACCTAGTTCTCTGGCGTTACAGCAGCTCTGCTGACCTGCTTCTCTGGCTCTGAAGCAGCTCTGCTGACCTGATGTTTCTCTGGCTCTAAAACATCGCTCTGCTGACCTGGTACTGTGGCTCTAAAGAAGCTCTGCTGACCTAGTTCTCTGGCTCTACAGCAGCTCTGATGACCTGGTTCTCTGGCTCTAAAGAGGCTCTGCTGACCTGGTTCTCTGGCTCTAGAGCAGCTCTGCTGACCTGGTTCTATGGCTGTAAAGAATCTCCTCTGACCTAGTTCCCTGGCTCTACAGCAGCTCTGCTGAACTGGTTCTCTGCCTCTAGAGCGGCTCTGCTGACCTGATTCTTAGGCTAGAGAGCAGCTCTGCTGACCTGGTTCTCTGGCTCTAAAGCACCTCTGCTGACCTGGTTCTCAAACAGTTCTGCTGACCTGGTTCTCTGGCTCTAAAGCAGCTCTGCTGACCTGGTTCTATGGCTGTAAAGCGGCTCTGCTGACATGGTTCTCTGGCTCTAAAGCAGCTCTGCTGACCTTGTTCTCTGGCTGTAGAGCAGCCCTGCTGGCCTGGTTCTTAGGCTCTAGAGCAGCTCTGCTGACTTGGTTCTCTGGCTCTATAACGACTCTGCTGACCTGGTTCTCTGCCTTTAGAGCAGCTCTGCTGACCTGGTTTCTATGGCTTTAAAGCAGCTCTACTGACCTGTTTCTCTGACTTTAAAGCAACTCTGCTGACCTGGTTCTCTGGCTCTAAAGCAGCTCTGCTGACCTGATTCTCCCCCTCAAAAGCAGCTCTGCCGACCTGGTTCTCTCCCTCTAAAGCAGCTCTGCTGACCTGGTTCTCTGGCTCTACGGCAGCTCTGCTGACCTGGTTCTCTGCCTCTAGAGCAGCTCTGCTGACCTGGTTCTTAGGCTCTAGAGCAGCTGTGCTGACCTGGTTTCTTTGGCTCTACATCAGCTCTGCTGACCTGGTTCACTGACTCTAGAGCAGCTCTGTTGACCTGGGTCTTAGGCTCTAGAGCAGCTCTGCTGACCTGGTTCTCTGGCTCTAAAGCAGCTCTGCTGACCTGGTTCTCTGGCTCCAAAGCAGCTCTGCTGACCTGGTGCTATGGCTCTAAAGCAGCTCTGCTGACCGGGTTCTCTGGCTTTGAAGAATCTCTGCTGACCGGGTTCTCTGGCTCTAGAGCAGCTCTGCTGACCTGGTTCTCTCACTCTAAAGCAGCTATGCTGACCTGGTTCTTTGGCTCTAAAGCAGCTCTGTTGACCTGGTTTCTCTGGCTCTAAAGCAGCTCTGCTGACCTGGTTCTCTGGCTCTAAAGCAGCTCTTCTGACCTGGTTCGGTGGCTCTAAAGCAGCTCTGCTGACCTGGTTCTCTGGCTCTACAATGGCTCTGCTGACCTGGTTCTGTTGCTCTAAAGCAGCTCTGCTGACCTGGTTCTCTGGCTCTAGAGTAGCTCTGCTAACCTGGTTCTCTGGCTCTAAAGCAGATCTGCTGGCATGGTTCACTAGCTCTAAAGCAGCTCTGCTGACCTGGTTCTCTGCCTGTAGAGCAGCTCTGCTGTCCTGGTTCTTAGGCTCTAGAGCAGCTCTGCTGACCTGGTTCTCTGGCTCTACAACGGCTCTGCTGACCTGGTTCTCTGTCTGGCTCTGAAGCAGCTCTGCTGACCTGGTGGTTCTCTGGCTCTGAAACAGCTCTGCTGACCTGGTTCTGTGGCTCTAAAGAAGCTCTGCTGAGCTAGTTCTCTGGCTCTACAGCAGCTCTGCTGACCTGGTTCTCTGAATCTACAGCCGTTCTGATGACCTGGTTCTCTGTCTCTAAAGAGGCTCTGCTGACCTGGTTCTCTGGCTCTAGAGCAGCTCTGCTGACCTGGTTCTATGGCTGTAAAGAATCTCCTCTGAACTGGTTCTCTGGCTCTACAGCAGCTCTGCTGAACTGGTTCTCTGCCTCTAGAGCAGCTCTGCCGACCTGGATCTTAGGCTCGAGAGCAGCTCTGCTGACCTTGTTCTCTGGCTCTAAAGCAGCTCTACTGACCTGGTTCTCTGACTCTAAAGCAGCTCTGCTGACCTGGTTCTTAGGCTTTAGAACAGCTCTGCTGACCTGGTTTCTATGGCTCTACAGCAGCTCTGCTGACCTGGTTCTCTGGCTCTAGAGCCGCTCTGTTGACCTGGGTCTTAGGCTCTAGAGCAGCTCTGCTGACCTGGTTGTATGGCTGTGAGGCAGCTCTGCTGACCTTGTTCTCTGGCTCTAAATCAGCACTGCTGACCTGGTTCTATGGCTCTAAAGCAGCTCTGCTGACCTGGTTCTATGGCTCTAAAGCTGCTCTGCTGACCTGGTTCTGTGGCTTTGAAACAGCTCTTCTGACCTGGTTCTTGGGCTCTAGAGCAGGTCAGCTGACCTGGTTCTCTCCCTCTAAAGTAGCTCTGCTGACCTGGTTCTCTGGCACTAAAGCAGCTCTGCTGACCAGGTGTCTCTGGCTCTAAAGCAGCTCTGCTGACCTGCTTCTCTCCCTCTAAAGCAGGTCTGCTAACCTGGTTCTCTGGCTCTAGAGAAGCTCTGTTGACCTGGTTCTCTGGCTCTAAAGCAGCTCTGCTGACCTGGTTCTCTGGCTCTAAAGCAGCTCTGCTGACTTGGTTCTCTCTGTCTAAAGCAGCAATGCTGACCTGGTTTCTCTGGCTCTACAGCAGCTCTGCTGTCCTGGTTCTCTGCCTCAAGAGCAGCTCTGCTGACCTGGTTTCTCTGGCTCTACAATGGCTCTGCTGACCTGGTTCTCTGGCTCTAAAGCAGCTCTGCTGACCTGATGTTTCTCTGACTCTAAAACAGCTCTGCTGACCTGGTTCTGTGGCTCTAAAGAAGCTCTGCTGACCTAGTTCTCTGGCTCTACAGCAGCTCTGATGACCTGGTTCTCTGGCTCTAAAGAGGCTCTGCTGACCTGGTTCTCTGGCTCTAGAGCAGCTCTGCTGACCTGGTTCTATGGCTGTAAAGAATCTCCTCTGACCTAGTTCCCTGGCTCTACAGCAGCTCTGCTGAACTGGTTCTCTGCCTCTAGAGCGGCTCTGCTGACGTGATTCTTAGGCTAGAGAGCAGCTCTGCTGACCTGGTTCTCTGGCTCTAAAGCACCTCTGCTGACCTGGTTCTCAAACAGTTCTGCTGACCTGGTTCTCTGGCTCTAAAGCAGCTCTGCTGACCTGGTTCTATGGCTGTAAAGCGGCTCTGCTGACATGGTTCTCTGGCTCTAAAGCAGCTCTGCTGACCTTGTTCTCTGGCTGTAGAGCAGCCCTGCTGGCCTGGTTCTTAGGCTCTAGAGCAGCTCTGCTGACTTGGTTCTCTGGCTCTATAACGACTCTGCTGACCTGGTTCTCTGCCTTTAGAGCAGCTCTGCTGACCTGGTTTCTATGGCTTTAAAGCAGCTCTGCTGACCTGTTTCTCTGACTCTAAAGCAACTCTGCTGACCTGGTTCTCTGGCTCTAAAGCAGCTCTGCTGACCTGATTCTCCCCCTCAAAAGCAGCTCTGCCGACCTGGTTCTCTCCCTCTAAAGGAGCTCTGCTGACCTGGTTCTCTGGCTCTACGGCAGCTCTGCTGACCTGGTTCTCTGCCTCTAGAGCAGCTCTGCTGACCTGGTTCTTAGGCTCTAGAGCAGCTGTGCTGACCTGGTTTCTTTGGCTCTACATCAGCTCTGCTGACCTGGTTCACTGACTCTAGAGCAGCTCTGTTGACCTGGGTCTTAGGCTCTAGAGCAGCTCTGCTGACCTGGTTCTCTGGCTCTAAAGCAGCTCTGCTGACCTGGTTCTCTGGCTCCAAAGCAGCTCTGCTGACCTGGTGCTATGGCTCTAAAGCAGCTCTGCTGACCGGGTTCTCTGGCTTTGAAGAATCTCTGCTGACCGGGTTCTCTGGCTCTAGAGCAGCTCTGCTGACCTGGTTCTCTCACTCTAAAGCAGCTATGCTGACCTGGTTCTTTGGCTCTAAAGCAGCTCTGTTGACCTGGTTTCTCTGGCTCTAAAGCAGCTCTGCTGACCTGGTTCTCTGGCTCTAAAGCAGCTCTTCTGACCTGGTTCGGTGGCTCTAAAGCAGCTCTGCTGACCTGGTTCTCTGGCTCTACAATGGCTCTGCTGACCTGGTTCTGTTGCTCTAAAGCAGCTCTGCTGACCTGGTTCTCTGGCTCTAGAGTAGCTCTGCTAACCTGGTTCTCTGGCTCTAAAGCAGATCTGCTGGCATGGTTCACTAGCTCTAAAGCAGCTCTGCTGACCTGGTTCTCTGCCTGTAGAGCAGCTCTGCTGTCCTGGTTCTTAGGCTCTAGAGCAGCTCTGCTGACCTGGTTCTCTGGCTCTACAACGGCTCTGCTGACCTGGTTCTGTTGCTCTAAAGCAGCTCTGCTGACCTGGTTCTCTGGCTCTAGAGCAGCTCTGCTAACCTGATGTTTCTCTGGCTCTAAAACAGCTCTGCTGAACTGGTTCTGTGGTTCTAAAGAAGCTCTGCTGACCTAGTTCTCTGGCTCTACAGCAGCTCTGCTGACCTGGTTCTCTGGCTCTGAAGCAGCTCTGCTGACCTGGTGGTTCTCTGGCTCTAAAACAGCTCTGCTGACCTGGTTCTGTGGCTCTAAAGAAGCTCTGCTGAGCTAGTTCTCTGGCTCTACAGCAGCTCTGCTGACCTGGTTCTCTGAATCTACAGCAGTTCTGATGACCTGGTTCTCTGGCTCTAAAGAGGCTCTGCTGACCTGGTTCTCTGGCTCTAGAGCAGCTCTGCTGACCTGGTTCTATGGCTGTAAAGAATCTCCTCTGAACTGGTTCTCTGGCTCTACAGCAGCTCTGCTGAACTGGTTCTCTGCCTCTAGAGCAGCTCTGCCGACCTGGATCTTAGGCTCGAGAGCAGCTCTGCTGACCTTGTTCTCTGGCTCTAAAGCAGCTCTACTGACCTGGTTCTCTGACTCTAAAGCAGCTCTGCTGACCTGGTTCTTAGGCTTTAGAACAGCTCTGCTGACCTGGTTTCTATGGCTCTACAGCAGCTCTGCTGACCTGGTTCTCTGGCTCTAGAGCCGCTCTGTTGACCTGGGTCTTAGGCTCTAGAGCAGCTCTGCTGACCTGGTTGTATGGCTGTGAGGCAGCTCTGCTGACCTGGTTCTCTGGCTCTAAATCAGCACTGCTGACCTGGTTCTATGGCTCTAAAGCAGCTCTGCTGACCTGGTTCTATGGCTCTAAAGCTGCTCTGCTGACCTGGTTCTGTGGCTTTGAAACAGCTCTTCTGACCTGGTTCTCGGGCTCTAGAGCAGGTCAGCTGACCTGGTTCTCTCCCTCTAAAGTAGCTCTGCTGACCTGGTTCTCTGGCACTAAAGCAGCTCTGCTGACCAGGTGTCTCTGGCGCTAAAGCAGCTCTGCTGACCTGCTTCTCTCCCTCTAAAGCAGGTCTGCTAACCTGGTTCTCTGGCTCTAGAGAAGCTCTGTTGACTTGGTTCTCTGGCTCTAAAGCAGCTCTGCTGACCTGGTTCTCTGGCTCTAAAGCAGCTCTGCTGACTTGGTTCTCTCTGTCTAAAGCAGCAATGCTGACCTGGTTTCTCTGGCTCTACAGCAGCTCTGCTGTCCTGGTTCTCTGCCTCAAGAGCAGCTCTGCTGACCTGGTTTCTCTGGCTCTACAATGGCTCTGCTGACCTGGTTCTCTGGCTCTAAAGCAGCTCTGCTGACCTGATGTTTCTCTGGCTCTAAAACAGCTCTGCTGACCTGGTTCTGTGGCTCTAAAGAAGCTCTGCTGACCTAGTTCTCTGGCGTTACAGCAGCTCTGCTGACCTGCTTCTCTGGCTCTGAAGCAGCTCTGCTGACCTGATGTTTCTCTGGCTCTAAAACATCGCTCTGCTGACCTGGTACTGTGGCTCTAAAGAAGCTCTGCTGACCTAGTTCTCTGGCTCTACAGCAGCTCTGATGACCTGGTTCTCTGGCTCTAAAGAGGCTCTGCTGACCTGGTTCTCTGGCTCTAGAGCAGCTCTGCATACCTGGTTCTATGGCTGTAAAGAATCTCCTCTGACCTAGTTCCCTGGCTCTACAGCAGCTCTGCTGAACTGGTTCTCTGCCTCTAGAGCGGCTCTGCTGACCTGATTCTTAGGCTAGAGAGCAGCTCTGCTGACCTGGTTCTCTGGCTCTAAAGCACCTCTGCTGACCTGGTTCTCAAACAGTTCTGCTGACCTGGTTCTCTGGCTCTAAAGCAGCTCTGCTGACCTGGTTCTATGGCTGTAAAGCGGCTCTGCTGACATGGTTCTCTGGCTCTAAAGCAGCTCTGCTGACCTTGTTCTCTGGCTGTAGAGCAGCCCTGCTGGCCTGGTTCTTAGGCTCTAGAGCAGCTCTGCTGACTTGGTTCTCTGGCTCTATAACGACTCTGCTGACCTGGTTCTCTGCCTTTAGAGCAGCTCTGCTGACCTGGTTTCTATGGCTTTAAAGCAGCTCTGCTGACCTGTTTCTCTGACTCTAAAGCAACTCTGCTGACCTGGTTCTCTCCCTCTAAAGAAGTTCTGCTGACCTGGTTCTCTGGCTCTAAAGCAGCTCTGCTGACCTGATTCTCCCCCTCTAAAGCAGCTCTGCCGACCTGGTTCTCTCCCTCTAAAGCAGCTCTATTGACCTGGTTCTCTGGCTCTACGGCAGCTCTGCTGACCTGGTTCTCTGCCTCTAGAGCAGCTCTGCTGACCTGGTTCTTAGGCTCTAGAGCAGCTGTGCTGACCTGGTTTCTTTGGCTCTACATCAGCTCTGCTGACCTGGTTCACTGACTCTAGAGCAGCTCTGTTGACCTGGGTCTTAGGCTCTAGAGCAGCTCTGCTGACCTGGTTCTCTGGCTCTAAAGCAGCTCTGCTGACCTGGTTCTCTGGCTCCAAAGCAGCTCTGCTGACCTGGTGCTATGGCTCTAAAGCAGCTCTGCTGACCGGGTTCTCTGGCTTTGAAGAATCTCTGCTGACCGGGTTCTCTGGCTCTAGAGCAGCTCTGCTGACCTGGTTCTCTCACTCTAAAGCAGCTATGCTGACCTGGTTCTTTGGCTCTAAAGCAGCTCTGTTGACCTGGTTTCTCTGGCTCTAAAGCAGCTCTGCTGACCTGGTTCTCTGGCTCTAAAGCAGCTCTTCTGACCTGGTTCGGTGGCTCTAAAGCAGCTCTGCTGACCTGGTTCTCTGGCTCTACAATGGCTCTGCTGACCTGGTTCTGTTGCTCTAAAGCAGCTCTGCTGACCTGGTTCTCTGGCTCTAGAGTAGCTCTGCTAACCTGGTTCTCTGGCTCTAAAGCAGATCTGCTGGCATGGTTCACTAGCTCTAAAGCAGCTCTGCTGACCTGGTTCTCTGCCTGTAGAGCAGCTCTGCTGTCCTGGTTCTTAGGCTCTAGAGCAGCTTTGCTGACCTGGTTCTCTGGCTCTACAACGGCTCCGCTGACCTGGTTCTCTGGCTCTAAAGCAGCTCTGCTGACCTGGTGGTTTTCTGGCTCTAAAACAGCTCTGCTGACCTGGTTCTCTGGCTCTAAAGCAACTCTGCTGACCTGGTTCTCTCACTCTAAAGCAGCTCTGCTGACATGGTTCTCTGGCTCTAAAGCAGCTCTGCTGACCTGGTTCTCTGACTCTAAAGCAACTCTGCTGACCTGGTTCTCTCACTCTAAAGCAGCTCTGCTGACATGGTTCTCTGGCTTTAAAGCAGCTCTGCTGACCTGGTTCTCTGGCTCTACGGCAGCTCTGCTGACATGGTTTTCTGCCTCTAGAGCAGCTCTGCTAACCTGGTTTTTAGGCTCTAGAGCAGCTGTGCTGACCTGGTGTCTATGGCTCTACAGCAGCTCTGCTGACATGGTTCTCTGACTCTAGAGCAGCTCTGTTGACCTGGGTTTTAGGCTCTAGAGCAGCTCTGCTGACCTGCTTCTCTGGCTCTAAAGCAGCTCTGCTGACCTGATTTTCAGCCTCTAGAGCAGCTCTGCTAACCTAGTTTTTAGGCTCTAGAGCAGCTCTGCTGACCTGGTGTCTATGGCTCTACAGCAGCTCTGCTGACCTGGTTCTCTGACTCTAGAGCAGCTCTGTTGACCTGGGTCTTAGGCTCCAGAGCAGCTCTGCTGACCTGCTTCTCTGGCTCTAAAGCAGCTCTGCTGACCTGGTTCTCTGGCTCTAAAGCAGCTCTGCTGACCTGGTTCTATGGCTCTAAAGCAGCTCTGCTGACCTGATTCTCTGGCTTTGAAGCTGCTCTGCTGACCTGGTTCTCTGGCTCTAGAGCAGCTCTGCTGACCTGGTTCTCTCCCTCTAAAGCAGCTCTGCTGACCTGGTTCTCTGACTCTAAACAGCTCTGTTGCCTTGGTTTCTCTTGCTCTAAAGCAGCTCTGCAGACCAAATTTCTCTGGCTCTAGAGCAGCTCTGCTGACCTGTTTTTCTGGCTCTAAAGCAGATCTTCTGACCTGGTCTATGGCTCTAAAGCAGCTCTGCTGACCTGGTTCTCTGGCTCTAGAGCAGCGCTGCTAACCTGGTTCTCTGGCTCTAGAGCAGCTCTGCTGTCCTGAATCTTAGGCTCTAGAGCAGCTCTGCTGACCTGGTTCTCTGGCTCTACAATGGCTCTGCTGACCTGGTCCTATGGCTCTAAAGCAGCTCTGCTGACCTGATGTTTCTCTGGCTCTAAAACAGCTCTGCTGACCTGGTTCTGTGGCTCTAAAGAAGCTCTGCTGACCTAGTTCTCTGGCGTTACAGCAGCTCTGCTGACCTGCTTCTCTGGCTCTGAAGCAGCTCTGCTGACCTGATGTTTCTCTGGCTCTAAAACATCGCTCTGCTGACCTGGTACTGTGGCTCTAAAGAAGCTCTGCTGACCTAGTTCTCTGGCTCTACAGCAGCTCTGATGACCTGGTTCTCTGGCTCTAAAGAGGCTCTGCTGACCTGGTTCTCTGGCTCTAGAGCAGCTCTGCTGACCTGGTTCTATGGCTGTAAAGAATCTCCTCTGACCTAGTTCCCTGGCTCTACAGCAGCTCTGCTGAACTGGTTCTCTGCCTCTAGAGCGGCTCTGCTGACCGGATTCTTAGGCTAGAGAGCACCTCTGCTGACCTGGTTCTCTGGGTCTAGAGCAGCTCTGCTGAGCTGGTTCTCTGGCTCTAAAGCAGCTCTGCTAACCTGGTTCTCTGGCTCTAAAGCAGCTCTGCTGACCTGGTTCTCTGGCTCTAGAGCAGCTCTGTTGACCTGGTTCTCTGGCTCTAAAGCAGCTCTGCTGACCTGGTTCTCTGGCTCTAAAGCACATCTGCTGACCTGGTTCTCTCCCTCTAAAGCAGCTCTGCTGACCTGGTTCTCTCCCTCTAAAGCCGCTCTGTTGACCTGCTTCTCTGGCTCCACGGGCGCTCTTCTGGCCTGGTTCTCTGCCTTTAGAGCAGCTCTGCTGACCTGGTTCTTAGGCTCTAGAGCAGCTCTGCTGATCTGGTTTCTATGGCTCTAAAGCAGCTCTGCTGACCTGGTTCTCTGACTCTAAAGCAACTCTGCTGACCTGGTTCTCCCCCTCTAAAGCAGCTCTGCTGACCTGGTTCTCTCCTTTTAAAGCAGCTCTGCTGACCTGCTTCTCTGTCTCTATGGCAGCTCTGCTGACCTGGTTCTCTGCCTTTAGAGCAGCTCTGCTGACCTGGTTCTTAGGCACTAGAACAGCTGTGCTGACCTGGTTTCTATGGCTCTAAAGCAGCTCTGCTGACCTGGTTTTCTGACTCTAGAGCAGCTCTGTTGACCTGGGTCTTAGGCTCTAGAGCAGCTCTGCTGACCTGGTTCTCTGACTCTAAAGCAGCTCTGTTGACCTGGTTCTCTGGCTCTAA
This sequence comes from Triturus cristatus, assembly GCF_964204655.1. NCBI lineage: Eukaryota > Metazoa > Chordata > Amphibia > Caudata > Salamandridae > Triturus > Triturus cristatus. The sequence continues at coordinate 1,163,998,621 of NC_140579.1, forward strand.
AGCAGCTCTGCTGACCTGGTTCTCTGGCTCTAAAGCACATCTGCTGACCTGGTTCTCTCCCTCTAAAGCAGCTCTGCTGACCTGGTTCTCTCCCTCTAAAGCCGCTCTGTTGACCTGCTTCTCTGGCTCCACGGGCGCTCTTCTGGCCTGGTTCTCTGCCTTTAGAGCAGCTCTGCTGACCTGGTTCTTAGGCTCTAGAGCAGCTCTGCTGATCTGGTTTCTATGGCTCTAAAGCAGCTCTGCTGACCTGGTTCTCTGACTCTAAAGCAACTCTGCTGACCTGGTTCTCCCCCTCTAAAGCAGCTCTGCTGACCTGGTTCTCTCCTTTTAAAGCAGCTCTGCTGACCTGCTTCTCTGTCTCTATGGCAGCTCTGCTGACCTGGTTCTCTGCCTTTAGAGCAGCTCTGCTGACCTGGTTCTTAGGCACTAGAACAGCTGTGCTGACCTGGTTTCTATGGCTCTAAAGCAGCTCTGCTGACCTGGTTTTCTGACTCTAGAGCAGCTCTGTTGACCTGGGTCTTAGGCTCTAGAGCAGCTCTGCTGACCTGGTTCTCTGACTCTAAAGCAGCTCTGCTGACATGGTTCTCTGGCTCTAAAGCAGCTCTGCTGACCTGGTTATATGGCTCTAAAGCAGCTCTGCTGACCTGGTTCTCTGGCTTTGGAGAAGCTCTGCTGACCTGGTTATTAGGCTCTAGAGCAGCTCTGCTGACCTGGTTTCTATGGCTCTAAAGCAGCTCTGCTGACCTGGTTCTCTGACTCTAAAGCAACTCTGCTGACCTGGTTCTCTCCCTCTAAAGCAGCTCTGCTGACCCGGTTCTCTGGCTCTAAAGCAGCTCTGCTGACCTGGTTCTCCCCCTCTAAAGCAGCTCTACAGACCTGGTTCTCTGCCTCTAGAACAGCTCTGCTGACCTGGTTCTTAGGCTCTAGAACAGCTGTGCTGACCTGGTTTCTATGGCTCTACAGCAGCACTGCTGACCTGGTTCTCTGACTCAAGACCAGCTCTGTTGACCTAGGTCTTAGGCTCTAGAGCAGCTCTGCTGACCTGGTTCTCTGGCTCTAAAGCAGCTCTGCTGACCTGGTTCTCTGGCTCTAAAGCAGCTCTGCTGACCTGGTTCTATGGCTTTAAAGCAGCTCTGCTGACCTGGTTCTCTGGCTTTAAAGCAGCTCTGCTGACCTGGTTCTGTGGCTCTAGAGCAGCTCTGCTGACCTGGTTTCTCTGGCTCTAAAGCAGCTCTGCTGACCTGGTTCTCTGGCTCTAAAGCAGCTCTTCTGACCTGGTTCGGTGGCTCTAAAGCAGCTCTGCTGACCTGGTTCTCTGGCTCTATGATGGCTCTGCTGACCTGGTTCTGTTGCTCTAGAGCAGCTCTGCTGAGCTGGTTCTCTGGCTCTAGAGCAGCTCTGCTAACCTGGTTCTCTGGCTGTACAACGGCTCTGCTGACCTGGTTCTCTGGCTCTACAGCAGCTCTGCTGATCTGGTTCTCTGGCTCTAGAGCAGATCTGCTGACCTTGTTCTCTGGCTCTAGAGCAGCTCTGCTGTCCTGGATCATAGGCTCTAGAGCAGCTCTGCTGACCTGGTTCTCTGGCTGTACAACGGCTCTGCTGACCTGGTTCTCTGGCTCTAAAGCAGCTCTGCTGACCTGGTTTCTCTGGCTCTACAGCAGCTCTGCTGACCTGGTTCTCTGGCTCCAAAGCAGCTCTGCTGAACTGGTTCTCTGTCTCTAGAGCAGCTCTGATGACCTCGTTCTTAGGCTATAGAGCAGCTCTGCTGACCTGGTTCTCTGGCTCTAGAGCAGCTCTGTTGACCTGGTTCTCTGGCTCTAAAGCAGCTCTGCTGACCTGGTTCTCTGGCTCTAAAGCAGCTCTGCTGACTTGGTTCTCTCTGTCTAAAGCAGCAATGCTGACCTGGTTTCTCTGGCTCTACAGTAGCTATGCTGTCCTGGTTCTCTGCCTCAAGAGCAGTTCTGCTGACCTGGTTCTTAGGCTCTATAGCAGCTCTGCTGACCTGGTTTCTCTGGCTCTACAGCTGCTCTGCTGACCTGGTTCTCTGGCTCTAGAGCAGCTCTGTTGACCTGGTTCTCTGGCTCTACAACGACTCTGCTGACCTGGTTCTCTGGCTCTAGAGCAGCTCTGCTGACCTGGTTCTATGGCTCTAAAGCAGCTCTGCTGACCTGGTTCTCTGTCTCTAAAGCAACTCTGCTGACCTGGTTCTCTCACTCTAAAGCAGCTCTGCTGACATGGTTTTCTGCCTCTAGAGCAGCTCTGCTAACCTGGTTTTTAGGCTCTAGAGCAGCTCTGCTGACCTGGTGTCTATGGCTCTACAGCAGCTCTGCTGACATGGTTCTCTGACTCTAGAGCAGCTCTGTTGACCTGGGTCTTAGGCTCTAGAGCAGCTCTGCTGACCTGCTTCTCTGGCTCTAAAGCAGGTCTGCTGACTTGGTTCTCTCTGTCTAAAGCAGCTCTGCTGACATGGTTTTCTGCCTCTAGAGCAGCTCTGCTAACCTGGGTCTTAGGCTCTAGAGCAGCTCTGCTGACCTGCTTCTCTGGCTCTAAAGCAGCTCTGCTGACTTGGTTCTCTCTGTTTAAAGCAGCAATGCTGACCTGGATTCTCTGGCTCTACAGTAGCTATGCTGTCCTGGTTCTCTGCCTCAAGAGCAGTTCTGCTGACCTGGTTCTTAGGCTCTATAGCAGCTCTGCTGACCTGGTTTCTCTGGCTCTACAGCTGCTCTGCTGACCTGGTTCTCTGGCTCTAGAGCAGCTCTGCTGACATGGTTCTCTGGCTCTAAAGCAGCTCTGCTGACCTGTTTCTCTGACTCTAAAGCAACTCTGCTGACCTGGTTCTCTCACTCTAAAGCAGCTCTGCTGACATGGTTCTCTGGCTTTAAAGCAGCTCTGCTGACCTGGTTCTCTGGCTCTACGGCAGCTCTGCTGACATGGTTTTCTGCCTCTAGAGCAGCTCTGCTAACCTGGTTTTTAGGCTCTAGAGCAGCTCTGCTGACCTGGTTCTCTGACTCTAGAGCAGCTCTGTTGACCTGGGTCTTAGGCTCTAGAGCAGCTCTGCTGACCTGCTTCTCTGGCTCTAAAGCAGCTCTGCTGACCTGATTTTTAGCCTCTAGAGCAGCTCTGCTAACCTGGTTTTTAGGCTCTAGAGCAGCTCTGCTGACCTGGTGTCTATGGCTCTACAGCAGCTCTGCTGACCTGGTTCTCTGACTCTAGAGCAGCTCTGTTGACCTGGGTCTTAGGCTCTAGAGCAGCTCTGCTGACCTGCTTCTCTGGCTCTAAAGCAGCTCTGCTGACCTGGTTCTCTGGCTCTAAAGCAGCTCTGCTGACCTGGTTCTATGGCTCTAAAGCAGCTCTGCTGACCTGATTCTCTGGCTTTGAAGCTGCTCTGCTGACCTGGTTCTCTGGCTCTAGAGCAGCTCTGCTGACCTGGTTCTCTCCCTCTAAAGCAGCTCTGCTGACCTGGTTCTCTGACTCTAAAGCAGCTCTGTTGACTTGGTTTCTCTGGCTCTAAAGCAGCTCTGCAGACCAAGTTTCTCTGGCTCTAGAGCAGCTCTGCTGACCTGTTTCTCTGGCTCTAAAGCAGATCTTCTGACCTAGTCTATGGCTCTAAAGCAGATCTGCTGACCTGGTTCTCTGGCTCTACAATGGCTCTGCTGACATGGTTCTGTTGCTCTAAAGCAGCTCTGCTGACCTGGTTCTCTGGCTCTAGAGCAGCGCTGCTAACCTGGTTCTCTGGCTCTAAAGCAGATCTTCTGGCCTGATTCTCTGGCTCTAAAGCAGCTCTGCTGACCTGGTTCTCTGGCTCTAGAGCAGCTCTGCTGTCCTGAATCTTAGGCTCTAGAGCAGCTCTGCTGACCTGGTTCTCTGGCTCTACAATGGCTCTGCTGACCTGGTCCTATGGCTCTAAAGCAGCTCTGCTGACCTGATGTTTCTCTGGCTCTAAAACAGCTCTGCTGACCTGGTTCTGTGGCTCTAAAGAAGCTCTGCTGACCTAGTTCTCTGGTGTTACAGCAGCTCTGCTGACCTGCTTCTCTGGCTCTGAAGCAGCTCTGCTGACCTGATGTTTCTCTGGCTCTAAAACATCGCTCTGCTGACCTGGTACTGTGGCTCTAAAGAAGCTCTGCTGACCTAGTTCTCTGGCTCTACAGCAGCTCTGATGACCTGGTTCTCTGGCTCTAAAGAGGCTCTGCTGACCTGGTTCTCTGGCTCTAGAGCAGCTCTGCTGACCTGGTTCTATGGCTGTAAAGAATCTCCTCTGACCTAGTTCTCTGGCTCTACGGCAGCTCTGCTGACCTGGTTCTCTGCCTCTAGAGCAGCTCTGCTGACCTGGTTCTTAGGCTCTAGAGCAGCTGTGCTGACCTGGTTTCTTTGGCTCTACATCAGCTCTGCTGACCTGGTTCACTGACTCTAGAGCAGCTCTGTTGACCTGGGTCTTAGGCTCTAGAGCAGCTCTGCTGACCTGGTTCTCTGGCTCTAAAGCAGCTCTGCTGACCTGGTTCTCTGGCTCCAAAGCAGCTCTGCTGACCTGGTGCTATGGCTCTAAAGCAGCTCTGCTGACCGGGTTCTCTGGCTTTGAAGAATCTCTGCTGACCGGGTTCTCTGGCTCTAGAGCAGCTCTGCTGACCTGGTTCTCTCACTCTAAAGCAGCTATGCTGACCTGGTTCTTTGGCTCTAAAGCAGCTCTGTTGACCTGGTTTCTCTGGCTCTAAAGCAGCTCTGCTGACCTGGTTCTCTGGCTCTAAAGCAGCTCTTCTGACCTGGTTCGGTGGCTCTAAAGCAGCTCTGCTGACCTGGTTCTCTGGCTCTACAATGGCTCTGCTGACCTGGTTCTGTTGCTCTAAAGCAGCTCTGCTGACCTGGTTCTCTGGCTCTAGAGTAGCTCTGCTAACCTGGTTCTCTGGCTCTAAAGCAGATCTGCTGGCATGGTTCACTAGCTCTAAAGCAGCTCTGCTGACCTGGTTCTCTGCCTGTAGAGCAGCTCTGCTGTCCTGGTTCTTAGGCTCTTGAGCAGCTCTGCTGACCTGGTTCTCTGGCTCTACAACGGCTCTGCTGACCTGGTTTTCTGGCTCTGAAGCAGCTCTGCTGACCTGGTGGTTCTCTGGCTCTAAAACAGCTCTGCTGACCTGGTTCTGTGGCTCTAAAGAAGCTCTGCTGAGCTAGTTCTCTGGCTCTACAGCAGCTCTGCTGACCTGGTTCTCTGAATCTACAGCAGTTCTGATGACCTGGTTCTCTGGCTCTAAAGAGGCTCTGCTGACCTGGTTCTCTGGCTCTAGAGCAGCTCTGCTGACCTGGTTCTATGGCTGTAAAGAATCTCCTCTGAACTGGTTCTCTGGCTCTACAGCAGCTCTGCTGAACTGGTTCTCTGCCTCTAGAGCAGCTCTGCCGACCTGGATCTTAGGCTCGAGAGCAGCTCTGCTGACCTTGTTCTCTGGCTCTAAAGCAGCTCTACTGACCTGGTTCTCTGACTCTAAAGCAGCTCTGCTGACCTGGTTCTTAGGCTTTAGAACAGCTCTGCTGACCTGGTTTCTATGGCTCTACAGCAGCTCTGCTGACCTGGTTCTCTGGCTCTAGAGCCGCTCTGTTGACCTGGGTCTTAGGCTCTAGAGCAGCTCTGCTGACCTGGTTGTATGGCTGTGAGGCAGCTCTGCTGACCTGGTTCTCTGGCTCTAAATCAGCACTGCTGACCTGGTTCTATGGCTCTAAAGCAGCTCTGCTGACCTGGTTCTATGGCTCTAAAGCTGCTCTGCTGACCTGGTTCTGTGGCTTTGAAACAGCTCTTCTGACCTGGTTCTCGGGCTCTAGAGCAGGTCAGCTGACCTGGTTCTCTCCCTCTAAAGTAGCTCTGCTGACCTGGTTCTCTGGCACTAAAGCAGCTCTGCTGACCAGGTGTCTCTGGCGCTAAAGCAGCTCTGCTGACCTGCTTCTCTCCCTCTAAAGCAGGTCTGCTAACCTGGTTCTCTGGCTCTAGAGAAGCTCTGTTGACCTGGTTCTCTGGCTCTAAAGCAGCTCTGCTGACCTGGTTCTCTGGCTCTAAAGCAGCTCTGCTGACTTGGTTCTCTCTGTCTAAAGCAGCAATGCTGACCTGGTTTCTCTGGCTCTACAGCAGCTCTGCTGTCCTGGTTCTCTGCCTCAAGAGCAGCTCTGCTGACCTGGTTTCTCTGGCTCTACAATGGCTCTGCTGACCTGGTTCTCTGGCTCTAAAGCAGCTCTGCTGACCTGATGTTTCTCTGGCTCTAAAACAGCTCTGCTGACCTGGTTCTGTGGCTCTAAAGAAGCTCTGCTGACCTAGTTCTCTGGTGTTACAGCAGCTCTGCTGACCTGGTTCTCTGGCTCTGAAGCAGCTCTGCTGACCTGTTGTTTCTCTGGCTCTAAAACATCGCTCTGCTGACCTGGTTCTGTGGCTCTGAAGAAGCTCTGCTGACCTAGTTCTCTGGCTCTACAGCAGCTCTGCTGACCTGGTTATCTGGCTCTAGAGCAGCTCTGCTGACCTGGTTCTATGGCTGTAAAGAATCTCCTCTGACCTAGTTCTCTGGCTCTTCAGCAGCTCTGCTAAACTGGTTCTCTGCCTCTAGAGCGGCTCTGCTGACCTGGTTCTTAGGCTCGAGAGCAGCTCTGCTGACCTGTTCTCAAGCAGTTCTGCTGACCTGGTTCTCTGGCTCTAAAGCAGCTCTGCTGACCTGGTTCTATGGCTGTAGAGCAGCCCTGCTGGCCTGGTTCTTAGGCTCTAGAGCAGCTCTGCTGACTTAGTTCTCTGACTCTATAACGACTCTGCTGACCTGGTTCTTTGCCTTTAGAGCATCTCTGCTGACCTGGTTTCTATAGCTTTAAAGCAGCTCTGCTGACCTGTTTCTCTGACTCTAAAGCAACTCTGCTGACCTGGTTCTCTCCCTCTAAAGCAGCTCTGCTGACCTGGTTCTCTGGCTCTAAAGCAGCTCTGCTGACCTGGTTCTCCCCCTCTAAAGTAGCTCTGCTGACCTGGTTCTCTGGCTTTGAAGAATCTCTGCTGACCGGGTTCTCTGGCTCTAGAGCAGCTCTGCTGACCTGGTTCTCTCACTCTAAAGCAGCTATGCTGACCTGGTTCTTTGGCTCTAAAGCAGCTCTGTTGACCTGGTTTCTCTGGCTCTAAAGCAGCTCTGCTGACCTGGTTCTCTGGCTCTAAAGCAGCTCTTCTGACCTGGTGCTATGGCTCTAAAGCAGCTCTGCTGACCGGGTTCTCTGGCTTTGAAGAATCTCTGCTGACCGGGTTCTCTGGCTCTAGAGCAGCTCTGCTGACCTGGTTCTCTCACTCTAAAGCAGCTATGCTGACCTGGTTCTTTGGCTCTAAAGCAGCTCTGTTGACCTGGTTTCTCTGGCTCTAAAGCAGCTCTGCTGACCTGGTTCTCTGGCTCTAAAGCAGCTCTTCTGACCTGGTTCGGTGGCTCTAAAGCAGCTCTGCTGACCTGGTTCTCTGGCTCTACAATGGCTCTGCTGACCTGGTTCTGTTGCTCTAAAGCAGCTCTGCTGACCTGGTTCTCTGGCTCTAGAGTAGCTCTGCTAACCTGGTTCTCTGGCTCTAAAGCAGATCTGCTGGCATGGTTCACTAGCTCTAAAGCAGCTCTGCTGACCTGGTTCTCTGCCTGTAGAGCAGCTCTGCTGTCCTGGTTCTTAGGCTCTAGAGCAGCTCTGCTGACCTGGTTCTCTGGCTCTACAACGGCTCTGCTGACCTGGTTCTCTGGCTCTGAAGCAGCTCTGCTGACCTGGTGGTTCTCTGGCTCTAAAACAGCTCTGCTGACCTGGTTCTGTGGCTCTAAAGAAGCTCTGCTGAGATAGTTCTCTGGCTCTACAGCAGCTCTGCTGACCTGGTTCTCTGAATCTACAGCAGTTCTGATGACCTGGTTCTCTGGCTCTAAAGAGGCTCTGCTGACCTGGTTCTCTGGCTCTAGAGCAGCTCTGCTGACCTGGTTCTATGGCTGTAAAGAATCTCCTCTGAACTGGTTCTCTGGCTCTACAGCAGCTCTGCTGAACTGGTTCTCTGCCTCTAGAGCAGCTCTGCCGACCTGGATCTTAGGCTCGAGAGCAGCTCTGCTGACCTTGTTCTCTGGCTCTAAAGCAGCTCTACTGACCTGGTTCTCTGACTCTAAAGCAGCTCTGCTGACCTGGTTCTTAGGCTTTAGAACAGCTCTGCTGACCTGGTTTCTATGGCTCTACAGCAGCTCTGCAGACCTGGTTCTCTGGCTCTAGAGCCGCTCTGTTGACCTGGGTCTTAGGCTCTAGAGCAGCTCTGCTGACCTGGTTGTATGGCTGTGAGGCAGCTCTGCTGACCTGGTTCTCTGGCTCTAAATCAGCACTGCTGACCTGGTTCTATGGCTCTAAAGCAGCTCTGCTGACCTGGTTCTATGGCTCTAAAGCTGCTCTGCTGACCTGGTTCTGTGGCTTTGAAACAGCTCTTCTGACCTGGTTCTCGGGCTCTAGAGCAGGTCAGCTGACCTGGTTCTCTCCCTCTAAAGTAGCTCTGCTGACCTGGTTCTCTGGCACTAAAGCAGCTCTGCTGACCAGGTGTCTCTGGCGCTAAAGCAGCTCTGCTGACCTGCTTCTCTCCCTCTAAAGCAGGTCTGCTAACCTGGTTCTCTGGCTCTAGAGAAGCTCTGTTGACCTGGTTCTCTGGCTCTAAAGCAGCTCTGCTGACCTGGTTCTCTGGCTCTAAAGCAGCTCTGCTGACTTGGTTCTCTCTGTCTAAAGCAGCAATGCTGACCTGGTTTCTCTGGCTCTACAGCAGCTCTGCTGTCCTGGTTCTCTGCCTCAAGAGCAGCTCTGCTGACCTGGTTTCTCTGGCTCTACAATGGCTCTGCTGACCTGGTTCTCTGGCTCTAAAGCAGCTCTGCTGACCTGATGTTTCTCTGGCTCTAAAACAGCTCTGCTGACCTGGTTCTGTGGCTCTAAAGAAGCTCTGCTGACCTAGTTCTCTGGTGTTACAGCAGCTCTGCTGACCTGGTTCTCTGGCTCTGAAGCAGCTCTGCTGACCTGTTGTTTCTCTGGCTCTAAAACATCGCTCTGCTGACCTAGTTCTGTGGCTCTGAAGAAGCTCTGCTGACCTAGTTCTCTGGCTCTACAGCAGCTCTGCTGACCTGGTTATCTGGCTCTAGAGCAGCTCTGCTGACCTGGTTCTATGGCTTTAAAGAATCTCCTCTGACCTAGTTCTCTGGCTCTACAGCAGCTCTGCTAAACTGGTTGTCTGCCTCTAGAGCGGCTCTGCTGACCTGGTTCTTAGGCTCGAGAGCAGCTCTGCTGACCTGGTTCTCTGGCTCTAAAGCACCTCTGCTGACCTGTTCTCAAGCAGTTCTGCTGACCTGGTTCTCTGGCTCTAAAGCAGCTCTGCTGACCTGGTTCTATGGCTGTAAAGCGGCTCTGCTGACATGGTTCTCTGGCTCTAAAGCAGCTCTGCTGACCTTGTTCTCTGGCTGTAGAGCAGCCCTGCTGGCCTGGTTCTTAGGCTCTAGAGCAGCTCTGCTGACTTAGTTCTCTGACTCTATAACGACTCTGCAGACCTGGTTCTCTGCCTTTAGAGCATCGCTGCTGACCTGGTTTCTATAGCTTTAAAGCAGCTCTGCTGACCTGTTTCTCTGACTCTAAAGCAACTCTGCTGACCTGGTTCTCTCCCTCTAAAGCAGCTCTGCTGACCTGGTTCTCTGGCTCTAAAGCAGCTCTGCTGACCTGGTTCTCCCCCTCTAAAGCAGCTCTGCTGACCTGGTTCTCACCCTCTAAAGCAGCTCTGCTGACCTGGTTCTCTGGCTCTACGGCAGCTCTGCGGACCTGGTTGTCTGCCTCTAGAGCAGCTCTGCTGACCTGGTTCTTAGGCTCTAGAGCAGCTGTGCTGACCTGGTTTCTATGGCTCTACAGCAGCTCTGCTGACCTGGTTCACTGACTCTAGAGCAGCTCTGTTGACCTGGGTCTTAGGCTCTAGAGCAGCTCTGCTGACATGGTTCTCTGACTCTAGAGCAGCTCTGTTGACCTGGGTCTTAGGCTCTAGAGCAGCTCTGCTGACCTGCTTCTCTGGCTCTAAAGCAGCTCTGCTGACCTGATTTTTAGCCTCTAGAGCAGCTCTGCTAACCTGGTTTTTAGGCTCTAGAGCAGCTCTGCTGACCTGGTGTCTATGGCTCTACAGCAGCTCTGCTGACCTGGTTCTCTGACTCTAGAGCAGCTCTGTTGACGTGGGTCTTAGGCTCTAGAGCAGCTCTGCTGACCTGCTTCTCTGGCTCTAAAGCAGCTCTGCTGACCTAGTTCTCTGGCTCTAAAGCAACTCTGCTGACCTGGTTCTATGGCTCTAAAGCAGCTCTGCTGACCTGATTCTCTGGCTTTGAAGCTGCTCTGCTGACCTGGTTCTCTGGCTCTAGAGCAGCTCTGCTGACCTGGTTCTCTCCCTCTAAAGCAGCTCTGCTGACCTGGTTCTCTGACTCTAAAGCAGCTCTGTTGACTTGGTTTCTCTGGCTCTAAAGCAGCTATGCAGACCAAGTTTCTCTGGCTCTAGAGCAACTCTGCTGACCTGTTTCTCTGGCTCTAAAGCAGATCTTCTGACCTAGTCTATGGCTCTAAAGCAGATCTGCTGACCTGGTTCTCTGGCTCTACAATGGCTCTGCTGACATGGTTCTGTTGCTCTAAAGCAGCTCTGCTGACCTGGTTCTCTGACTCTAGAGCAGCGCTGCTAACCTGGTTCTCTGGCTCTAAAGCAGATCTTCTGGCCTGATTCTCTGGCTCTAAAGCAGCTCTGCTGACCTGGTTCTCTGGCTCTAGAGCAGCTCTGCTGTCCTGAATCTTAGGCTCTAGAGCAGCTCTGCTGACCTGGTTCTCTGGCTCTACAATGGCTCTGCTGACCTGGTCCTATGGCTCTAAAGCAGCTCTGCTGACCTGATGTTTCTCTGGCTCTAAAACAGCTCTTCTGACCTGGTTCTGTGGCTCTAAAGAAGCTCTGCTGACCTAGTTCTCTGGCGTTACAGCAGCTCTGCTGACCTGCTTCTCTGGCTCTGAAGCAGCTCTGCTGACCTGATGTTTCTCTGGCTCTAAAACATCGCTCTGCTGACCTGGTACTGTGGCTCTAAAGAAGCTCTGCTGACCTAGTTCTCTGGCTCTACAGCAGCTCTGATGACCTGGTTCTCTGGCTCTAAAGAGGCTCTGCTGACCTGGTTCTCTGGCTCTAGAGCAGCTCTGCTGACCTGGTTCTATGGCTGTAAAGAATCTCCTCTGACCTAGTTCCCTGGCTCAACAGCAGCTCTGCTGAACTGGTTCTCTGCCTCTAGAGCGGCTCTGCTGACCTGATTCTTAGGCTAGAGAGCAGCTCTGCTGACCTGGTTCTCTGGCTCTAAAGCACCTCTTCTGACCTGGTTCTCAAACAGTTCTGCTGACCTGGTTCTCTGGCTCTAAAGCAGCTCTGCTGACCTGGTTCTATGGCTGTAAAGCGGCTCTGCTGACATGGTTCTCTGGCTCTAAAGCAGCTCTGCTGACCTTGTTCTCTGGCTGTAGAGCAGCCCTGCTGGCCTGGTTCTTAGGCTCTAGAGCAGCTCTGCTGACTTGGTTCTCTGGCTCTATAACGACTCTGCTGACCTGGTTCTCTGGCTCTATAACGACTCTGCTGACCTGGTTCTCTGCCTTTAGAGCAGCTCTGCTGACCTGTTTCTCTGACTCTAAAGAAACTCTGCTGACCTGGTTCTCTCCCTCTAAAGAAGTTCTGCTGACCTGATTCTCTGGCTCTAAAGCAGCTCTGCTGACCTGATTCTCTCCCTCTAAAGCAGCTCTGCCGAACTGGTTCTCTCCCTCTAAAGCAGCTCTGCTGACCTGGTTCTCTGGCTCTACGGCAGCTCTGCTGACCTGGTTCTCTGCCTCTAGAGCAGCTCTGCTGACCTGGTTCTTAGGCTCTAGAGCAGCTCTGCTGACCTGGTGTCTATGGCTCTACAGCAGCTCTGCTGACCTGCTTCTCTGACTCTAGAGCAGGTCTGTTGACCTGGGTCTTAGGCTCTAGAGCAGCTCTGCTGGCCTGGTTCTCTGGCTCTAAAGCAGCTCTGCTGACCTGGGTCTCTGGCTCTAAAACAGCTCTGCTGACCTGGTTCTATGGCTCTAAAGCAGCTCTGCTGACCTGGTTCTCTGGCTTTGAAGCTGCTCTGCTGACCTGGCTCTCTGGCTCTAGAGCAGCTCTGCTGACCTGGTTCTCTCCCTCTAAAGCAGCTCTGCTGACCTGGTTCTCTGGCTCTAAAGCAGCTCTGCAGACCTGGTTCTCTGGCTCTAGAGCAGCTCTGCTGACCTGGTTCTCTCCCTCTAAAGCAGCTCTGCTGACCTGGTTTCTTTGGCTCTACATCAGCTCTGCTGACCTGGTTCACTGACTCTAGAGCAGCTCTGTTGACCTGGGTCTTAGGCTCTAGAGCAGCTCTGCTGACCTGGTTCTCTGGCTCTAAAGCAGCTCTGCTGACCTGGTTCTCTGGCTCCAAAGCAGCTCTGCTGACCTGGTGCTATGGCTCTAAAGCAGCTCTGCTGACCGGGTTCTCTGGCTTTGAAGAATCTCTGCTGACCGGGTTCTCTGGCTCTGGAGCAGCTCTGCTGACCTGGTTCTCTCACTCTAAAGCAGCTATGCTGACCTGGTTCTTTGGCTCTAAAGCAGCTCTGTTGACCTGGTTTCTCTGGCTCTAAAGCAGCTCTGCTGACCTGGTTCTCTGGCTCTAAAGCAGCTCTTCTGACCTGGTTCGGTGGCTCTAAAGCAGCTCTGCTGACCTGGTTCTCTGGCTCTACAATGGCTCTGCTGACCTGGTTCTGTTGCTCTAAAGCAGCTCTGCTGACCTGGTTCTCTGGCTCTAGAGTAGCTCTGCTAACCTGGTTCTCTGGCTCTAAAGCAGATCTGCTGGCATGGTTCACTAGCTCTAAAGCAGCTCTGCTGACCTGGTTCTCTGCCTGTAGAGCAGCTCTGCTGTCCTGGTTCTTAGGCTCTAGAGCAGCTCTGCTGACCTGGTTCTCTGGCTCTACAACGGCTCTGCTGACCTGGTTCTCTGGCTCTGAAGCAGCTCTGCTGACCTGGTGGTTCTTTGGCTCTAAAACAGCTCTGCTGACCTGGTTCTGTGGCTCTAAAGAAGCTCTGCTGAGCTAGTTCTCTGGCTCTACAGCAGCTCTGCTGACCTGGTTCTCTGAATCTACAGCAGTTCTGATGACCTGGTTCTCTGGCTCTAAAGAGGCTCTGCTGACCTGGTTCTCTGGCTCTAGAGCAGCTCTGCTGACCTGGTTCTATGGCTGTAAAGAATCTCCTCTGAACTGGTTCTCTGGCTCTACAGCAGCTCTGCTGAACTGGTTCTCTGCCTCTAGAGCAGCTCTGCCGACCTGGATCTTAGGCTCGAGAGCAGCTCTGCTGACCTTGTTCTCTGGCTCTAAAGCAGCTCTACTGACCTGGTTCTCAAGCAGTTCTGCTGACCTGGTTCTCTGGCTCTAAAGCAGCTCTGCTTACCTGGTTCTCTGACTCTAAAGCAGCTCTGCTGACCTGGTTCTCTGGCTCTAGAGCCGCTCTGTTGACCTGGGTCTTAGGCTCTAGAGCAGCTCTGCTGACCTGGTTGTATGGCTGTGAGGCAGCTCTGCTGACCTGGTTCTCTGGCTCTAAATCAGCACTGCTGACCTGGTTCTATGGCTCTAAAGCAGCTCTGCTGACCTGGTTCTATGGCTCTAAAGCTGCTCTGCTGACCTGGTTCTGTGGCTTTGAAACAGCTCTGCTGACCTGGTTCTCTGGCACTAAAGCAGCTCTGCTGACCAGGTGTCTCTGGCGCTAAAGCAGCTCTGCTGACCTGGTTCTCTCCCTCTAAAGCAGGTCTGCTAACCTGGTTCTCTGGCTCTAGAGAAGCTCTGTTGACCTGGTTCTCTGGCTCTAAAGCAGCTCTGCTGACCTGGTTCTCTGACTCTAAAGCAGCTCTGCTGACTTGGTTCTCTCTATCTAAAGCAGCAATGCTGACCTGGTTTCTCTGGCTCTACAGCAGCTCTGCTGTCCTGGTTCTCTGCCTCAAGAGCAGCTCTGCTGACCTGGTTTCTCCGGCTCTACAATGGCTCTGCTGACCTGGTTCTCTGGCTCTAAAGCAGCTCTGCTGACCTGATGTTTCTCTGGCTCTTAAACAGCTCTGCTGACCTGGTTCTGTGGCTCTAAAGAAGCTCTGCTGACCTAGTTCTCTGGTGTTACAGCAGCTCTGCTGACCTGGTTCTCTGGCTCTGAAGCAGCTCTGCTGACCTGTTGTTTCTCTGGCTCTAAAACATCGCTCTGCTGACCTGGTTCTGTGGCTCTGAAGAAGCTCTGCTGACCTAGTTCTCTGGCTCTACAGCAGCTCTGCTGACCTGGTTATCTGGCTCTAGAGCAGCTCTGCTGACCTGGTTCTATGGCTGTAAAGAATCTCCTCTGACCTAGTTCTCCGGCTCTACAGCAGCTCTGCTGACCTGGTTCTCTGGCTCTAGAGCCGCTCTGTTGACCTGGGTCTTAGGCTCTAGAGCAGCTCTGCTGACCTGGTTGTATGGCTGTGAGGCAGCTCTGCTGACCTGGTTCTCTGGCTCTAAATCAGCACTGCTGACCTGGTTCTATGGCTCTAAAGCAGCTCTGCTGACCTGGTTCTATGGCTCTAAAGCTGCTCTGCTGACCTGGTTCTGTGGCTTTGAAACAGGTCTTCTGACCTGGTTCTCGGGCTCTAGAGCAGGTCAGCTGACCTGGTTCTCTCCCTCTAAAGTAGCTCTGCTGACCTGGTTCTCTGGCACTAAAGCAGCTCTGCTGACCAGGTGTCTCTGGCGCTAAAGCAGCTCTGCTGACCTGGTTCTCTCCCTCTAAAGCAGGTCTGCTAACCTGGTTCTCTGGCTCTAGAGAAGCTCTGTTGATCTGGTTCTCTGGCTCTAAAGCAGCTCTGCTGACCTGGTTCTCTGACTCTAAAGCAGCTCTGCTGACTTGGTTCTCTCTATCTAAAGCAGCAATGCTGACCTGGTTTCTCTGGCTCTACAGCAGCTCTGCTGTCCTGGTTCTCTGCCTCAAGAGCAGCTCTGCTGACCTGGTTTCTCTGGCTCTACAATGGCTCTACTGACCTGGTTCTCTGGCTCTAAAGCAGCTCTGCTGACCTGATGTTTCTCTGGCTCTAAATCAGCTCTGCTGACCTGGTTCTGTGGCTCTAAAGAAGCTCTGCTGACCTAGTTCTCTGGTGTTACAGCAGCTCTGCTGACCTGGTTCTCTGGCTCTGAAGCAGCTCTGCTGACCTGTTGTTTCTCTGGCTCTAAAACATCGCTCTGCTGACCTGGTTCTGTGGCTCTGAAGAAGCTCTGCTGACCTAGTTCTCTGGCTCTACAGCAGCTCTGCTGACCTGGTTATCTGGCTCTAGAGCAGCTCTGCTGACCTGGTTCTATGGCTGTAAAGAATCTCCTCTGACCTAGTTCTCCGGCTCTACAGCAGCTCTGCTAAACTGGTTCTCTGCCTCTAGAGCGGCTCTGCTGACCTGGTTCTTAGGCTCGAGAGCAGTTCTGCTGACCTGGTTCTCTGGCTCTAAAGCACCTCTGCTGACCTGTTCTCAAGCAGTTCTGCTGACCTGGTTCTCTGGCTCTAAAGCAGCTCTGCTGACCTGGTTCTATGGCTGTAAAGCGGCTCTGCTGACATGGTTCTCTGGCTCTAAAGCAGTTCTGCTGACCTTGTTCTCTGGCTGTAGAGCAGCCCTGCTGGCCTGGTTCTTAGGCTCTAGAGCAGCTCTGCTGACTTAGTTCTCTGACTCTATAACGACTCTGCTGACCTGGTTCTCTGCCTTTAGAGCAGCTCTGCTGACCTGGTTTCTATAGCTTTAAAGCAGCTCTGCTGACCTGTTTCTCTGACTCTAAAGCAACCCTGCTGACCTGGTTCTCTCCCTCTAAAGCAGCTCTGCTGACCTGGTTCTCTGGCTCTAAAGCAGCTCTGCTGACCTGGTTCTCCCCCTCTAAAGCAGCTCTGCTGACCTGGTTCTCACCCTCTAAAGCAGCTCTGCTGACCTGGTTCTCTGGCTCTACGGCAGCTCTGCTGACCTGGTTCTCTGCCTCTAGAGCAGCTCTGCTGACCTGGTTCTTAGGCTCTAGAGCAGCTGTGCTGACCTGGTTTCTATGGCTCTACAGCAGCTCTGCTGACCTGGTTCACTGACTCTAGAGCAGCTCTGTTGACCTGGGTCTTAGGCTCTAGAGCAGCTCTGCTGACCTGGTTCTCTGGCTCTAAAGCAGCTCTGCTGACCTGGTTCTCTGGCTCTAAAGCAGCTCTGCTGACCTGGTTCTATGGCTCTAAATCAGCTCTGCTGACCTGGTTCTCTGGCTTTGAAGAATCTCTGCTGACCGGGTTCTCTGGCTCTAGAGCAGCTCTGCTGACCTGGTTCTCTCACTCTAAAGCAGCTCTGCTGACCTGGTTCTTTGGCTCTAAAGCAGCTCTGTTGACCTGGTTTCTCTGGCTCTAAAGCAGCTCTTCTGACCTGGTTCGGTGGCTCTAAAACAGCTCTGCTGACCTGGTTCTCTGGCTCTACAATGGCTCTGCTGACCTGGTTCTGTTGCTCTAAAGCAGCTCTGCTGACCTGGTTCTCTGGCTCTAGAGCAGCTCTGCTAACCTGGTTCTCTGGCTCTAGAGCAGCTCTGCTGCCCTGGTTCTCTGGCTCTAAAGCAGCTCTGCTGACCTGGTTCTCTGCCTGTAGAGCAGCTATGCTGTCCTGGTTCTCAGGCTCTAGAGCAGCTCTGCTGCCCTGGTTCTCTGGCTCTAAAGAAGCTCTGCTGAGCTAGTTCTCTGGCTCTACAGCAGCTCTGCTGACCTGGTTCTCTGAATCTGCAGCGGTTCTGATGACCTGGTTCTCTGGCTCTAAAGAGGCTCTGCTGACCTGGTTCTATGGCTGTAAAGAATCTCCTCTGAACTGGTTCTCTGGCTCTACAGCAGCTCTGCTGAACTGGTTCTCTGCCTCTAGAGCAACTCTGCCGACCTGGATCTTAGGCCCGAGAGCAGCTCTGCTGACCTTGTTCTCTGGCTCTAAAGCAGCTCTGCTGACCTGGTTCTCAAGCAGTTCTGCTGACCTGGTTCTCTGGCTCTAAAGCAGCTCTGCTTACCTGGTTCTCTGACTCTAAAGCAGCTCTGCTGACCTGGTTCTTAGGCTTTAGAGCAGCTCTGTTGACCTGGTTTCCATGGCACTACAGCAGCTCTGCTGACCTGGTTCTCTGGCTCTAGAGCCGCTCTGTTGACCTGGATCTTAGGCTCTAGAGCAGCTCTGCTGACCTGGTTCACTGGCTCTAGAGCAGCTCTGTTGACCTGGTTCTCTGGCTCTAAAGCAGATCTGCTGACCTGGTTCTCTCCCTCTAAAGCAGCTCTGCTGACCTGGTTCTCTGGCTCTACGGCAGCTCTGCTGACCTGGTTCTCTGCCTCTAGAGGAGCTCTGCTGACCTGGTTCTTAGGCTCTAGAGCAGCACTGCTGACCTGGTGTCTATGGCTCTAAAACAGCTCTGCTGACCTGGTTCTGTGGCTCTAAAGAAGCTCTGCTGAGCTAGTTCTCTGGCTCTACAGCAGCTCTGCTGACCTGGTTCTCTGAATCTACAGCAGTTCTGATGACCTGGTTCTCTGGCTCTAAAGAGGCTCTGCTGACCTGGTTCTCTGGCTCTAGAGCAGCTCTGCTGACCTGGTTCTATGGCTGTAAAGAATCTCCTCTGAACTGGTTTTCTGGCTCTACAGCAGCTCTGCTGAACTCGTTCTCTGCCTCTAGAGCAGCTCTGCCGACCTGGATCTTAGGCTCGAGAGCAGCTCTGCTGACCTTGTTCTCTGGCTCTAAAGCAGCTCTGCTGACCTGGTTCTCAAGCAGTTCTGCTGACCTGGTTCTCTGGCTCTAAAGCAGATCTGCTTACCTGGTTCTCTGACTCTAAAGCAGCTCTGCTGACCTGGTTCTTAGGCTTTAGAGCAGCTCTGCTGACCTGGTGTCTATGGCTCTACAGCAGCTCTGCTGACCTGGTTCTCTGATTCTAAAGCAGGTCTGCTGACCTGGTTCTCTGGCTCTACGGCAGCTCTGCTGACCTGGTTCTCTCCCTTTAAAGCAGCTCTGCTGACCTGGTTCTCTGGTTCTAAAGCAGCTCTGCTGACCTAATGATTCTCTGGCTCTAAAACAGCTCTGCTGACCTGGTTCTGTGGCTCTAAAGAAGCTCTGCTGAGCTAGTTCTCTGGCTCTACAGCAGCTCTGCTGACCTGGTTCTCTGAATCTGCAGCGGTTCTGATGACCTGGTTCTCTGGCTCTAAAGAGGCTCTGCTGACCTGGTTCTATGGCTGTAAAGAATCTCCTCTGAACTGGTTCTCTGGCTCTACAGCAGCTCTGCTGAACTGGTTCTCTGCCTCTAGAGCAACTCTGCCGACCTGGATCTTAGGCCCGAGAGCAGCTCTGCTGACCTTGTTCTCTGGCTCTAAAGCAGCTCTGCTGACCTGGTTCACTGGCTCTAGAGCAGCTCTGTTGACCTGGTTCTCTGGCTCTAAAGCAGATCTGCTGACCTGGTTCTCTCCCTCTAAAGCAGCTCTGCTGACCTGGTTCTCTGGCTCTACGGCAGCTCTGCTGACCTGGTTCTCTGCCTCTAGAGGAGCTCTGCTGACCTGGTTCTTAGGCTCTAGAGCAGCACTGCTGACCTGGTGTCTATGGCTCTAAAACAGCTCTGCTGACCTGGTTCTGTGGCTCTAAAGAAGCTCTGCTGAGCTAGTTCTCTGGCTCTACAGCAGCTCTGCTGACCTGGTTCTCTGAATCTACAGCAGTTCTGATGACCTGGTTCTCTGGCTCTAAAGAGGCTCTGCTGACCTGGTTCTCTGGCTCTAGAGCAGCTCTGCTGACCTGGTTCTATGGCTGTAAAGAATCTCCTCTGAACTGGTTTTCTGGCTCTACAGCAGCTCTGCTGAACTGGTTCTCTGCCTCTAGAGCAGCTCTGCCGACCTGGATCTTAGGCTCGAGAGCAGCTCTGCTGACCTTGTTCTCTGGCTCTAAAGCAGCTCTGCTGACCTGGTTCTCAAGCAGTTCTGCTGACCTGGTTCTCTGGCTCTAAAGCAGATCTGCTTACCTGGTTCTCTGACTCTAAAGCAGCTCTGCTGACCTGGTTCTTAGGCTTTAGAGCAGCTCTGCTGACCTGGTGTCTATGGCTCTACAGCAGCTCTGCTGACCTGGTTCTCTGATTCTAAAGCAGGTCTGCTGACCTGGTTCTCTGGCTCTACGGCAGCTCTGCTGACCTGGTTCTCTCCCTTTAAAGCAGCTCTGCTGACCTGGTTCTCTGGCTCTAAAGCAGATCTGCTGACCTGGTTCTCTCCCTCTAAAGCAGCTCTGCTGACCTGGTTCTCTGGCTCTACAGCAGCTCTGCTGACCTGGTTCTCTGCCTCTAGAGCAGCTCTGCTGACCTGGTTCTTAGGTTCTAGAGCAGCTCTGCTGACCTGGTGTCTATGGCTCTACAGCAGCTCTGCTGACCTGGTTCTCTGACTCTAGAGAAGGTCTGTTGACCTGGGTCTTAGGCTCTAGAGCAACTCTGTTGGCCTGGTTCTCTGGCTCTAAAGCAGCTCTGCTGACCTGGGTCTGTGGCTTTAAAGCAGCTCTGCTGACCTGGTTCTATGGCTCTAAAGCAGCTCTGCTGACCTGGTTCTCTGGCTTTGAAGCTGCTCTGCTGACCTGGCTCTCTGGCTCTAGAGCAGCTCTGCTGACCTGGTTCTCTCCCTCTAAAGCAGATCTGCTGACCTGGTTCTCTGGCTCTAAAGCAGCTCTGCAGACCTAGTTTCTCTGGCTCTAGAGCAGCTCTGCTGACCCGTTTCTCTGGCTCTAAAGCAGCTCTTCTGACCTGGTTCTATGGCTCTAAAGCAGCTCTGCTGACCTGGTTCTCTGGCTCTACAATGGCTCTGCTGACCTGGTTCTGTTGCTCTAAAGCAGCTCTGCAGACCTGGTTCTCTGGCTCTAGAGAAGCTCTGCTAACCTGGTTCTCTAGCTCTACAGCATATCTGCTTGCCTGGTTCTCTGGCTCTAAAGCAGCTCTGCTAACCTGGTTCTCTGGCTCTAGAGCAGCTCTGCTAACCTGGTTCTCTGGCTCTAAAGCAAATCCTCTGGCCTGGTTCTCTGGCTCTAAAGCAGCTCTGCTGACCTGGTTCTCTGGCTCTAGAGCAGCTCTGCTGCCTGGTTCTATGGCTGTAAAGAACCTCCTCTGACCTGGTTCTCTGGCTCTACAGCAGCTTTGTGGAACTGGTTCTCTGCCTCTAGAGCAGCTCTGCTGACCTGGTTCTTAGGCTCTAGAGCAGCTCTGCTGACCTGGTTCTCTGGCTCTACAATGGCTCTGCTGACCTGGTTCTCTGGCTCTAAAGCAGCTCTGCTGACCTGATGTTTCTCTGGCTCTAAAACAGCTCTGCTGACCTGGTCCTGTGGCTCTAAAGAAGCTCTGCTGACCTAGTTCTCTGGCTCTACAGCAGCTCTGCTGAACTGGTTCTCTGGCTCTAAAGAGGCTCTGCTGACCTGGTTCTCTGGCTCTAGAGCAGCTCTGCTGACCTGGTGTCTATGGCTCTACAGCAGCTCTGCTGACCTGGTTCTCTGACTCTAGAGCAGCTCTGTTGACCTGGGTCTTAGGCTCTAGAGCAGCTCTGCTGACCTGCTTCTCTGGCTCTAAAGCAGCTCTGCTGACCTGGTTCTCTGGCTCTAAAGCAGCTCTGCTGACCTGGTTCTACGGCTCTAAAGTAGCTCTGCTGACCTGGTTCTCTGGCTTTGAAGCTGCTCTGCTGACCTGGTTCTCTGGCTCTAGAGCAGATCTGCTGACCTGGTTCTCTCCCTCGAAAGCAGCTCTGCTGACCTGGTTCTCTGACTCTAAAGCAGCTCTGCTGACTTGGTTTCTCTGGCTCTAAAGCAGCTCTGCAGACCTAGTTTCTCTGGCTCTAGAGCAGCTCTGCTGACCTGTTTCTCTGGCTCTAAAGCAGATCTTCTGACCTGGTCTATGGCTCTAAAGCAGCTCTGCTGACGTGGTTCTCTGGCTCTACAATGGCTCTGCTGACCTGGTTTTGTTGCTCTAAAGCAGCTCTGCTGACCTGGTTCTCTGGCTCTAAAGCAGCTCTGCTGACCTGGTTCTATGGCTCTAAAGCAGCTCTGCTGACCTGGTTCTCTGGCTTTGAAGCTGCTCTGCTGATCTGGCTCTCTGGCTCTAGAGCAGCTCTGCTGACCTGGTTCTCTCCCTCTAAAGCAGCTCTGCTGACCTGGTTCTCTGGCTCTAAAACAGCTCTGCTGACTTGGCTTCTCTGGCCCTAATGCAGCTCTGCAGACCTAGTTTCTCTGGCTCAAGAGCAGCTCTGCTGACCTGTTTCTCTGGCTCTAAAGCAGCTCTTCTGACCTGGTTCTATGGCTCTAAAGCAGCTCTGCTGACCTGATTCTTAGGCTAGAGAGCAGCTCTGCTGACCTGGTTCTCTGGCTCTAAAGCACCTCTGCTGACCTGGTTCTCAAACAGTTCTGCTGACCTGGTTCTCTGGCTCTAAAGCAGCTCTGCTGATCAGGTTGTATGGCTGTGAGGCAGCTCTGCTGACCTGGTTCTCTGGCTCTAAAGCAGCTCTGCTGACCTGGTTCTCTGGATCTAGAGCAGCTCTGCTGTCCTGGATCTTAGGCTCT
Organism: Triturus cristatus; assembly: GCF_964204655.1. Lineage (NCBI taxonomy): Eukaryota > Metazoa > Chordata > Amphibia > Caudata > Salamandridae > Triturus > Triturus cristatus. Next base: position 1,164,020,208 of record NC_140579.1, read on the forward strand.
ACAGCAGCTCTGCTGACCTGGTTCTCTGGCTCTACAATGGCTCTGCTGACCTGGTTCTCTGGCTCTACAATGGCTATGCTGACCTGGTTCGGTTGCTCTAAAGCAGCTCTGCAGACCTGGTTCTCTGGCTCTAGAGCAGCTCTACTAACCTGGTTCTCTGGCTCTAAAGCAAATCTTCTTGCCTGGTTCTCTGGCTCCAAAGCAGCTCTGCTGACCTGGTTCTCTGGATCTAGAGCAGCTCTGCTGTCCTGGATCTTAGGCTCTACAGCAGCTCTGCTGACCTGGTTCTCTGGCTCTACAGTGGCTCTGCTGACCTGTTTCTCTGGCTCTAAAGCAGCTCTGCTGACCTGATGTTTCTCTGGCTCTAAAACAGCTCTGCTGACCTGGTCCTGTGGCTCTAAAGAAGCTCTGCTGATCTAGTTCTCTGGCTCTACAGCAGCTCTGCTGAGCTGGTTCTCTGGCTCTAAAGAGGCTCTGCTGACCTGGTTCTCTGGCTCTAGAGCAGCTCCGCTGACCTGGTTCTATGGCTGTAAAGAACCTCCTCTGACCTGGTTCTCTGGCTCTACAGCAGCTCTGTTGAACTGGTTCTCTGCCTCTAGAGCAGCTCTGCTGACCTGGTTCTTAGGCTCGAGAGCAGCTCTGCTGACCTGGTTCTCTGGCTCTAAAGCAGCTCTGCTGACCTGGTTCACAAGCACTTCTGCTGACCTGGTTCTCTGGCTCTAAAGCAGCTCTGCTGACCTGGTTCTCTGGCTCTAAAGCAGCTCTGCTGACCTGGTTCTATGGCTCTAAAGCAGCTCTGCTGACCCGGTTCTCTGGCTTTAGATCAGCTCTGCTGACCTGGTTCTCTGGCTTTAGAGCAGCTCTGTTGACCTGGGTCTTAGGCTCTGGAGCAGCTCTGCTGATCTGGTTGTATGGCTGTGAGGCAGCTCTGCTGACCTGGTTCTCTGGCTCTAAAGCAGCTCTGCTGACCTGGTTCTATGGCTCTAAAGCAGCTCTGCTGACCTGGTTCTCTGAATCTACAGCAGTTCTGATGACCTGGTTCTATGGCTCTAAAGAGGCTCTGCTGACCTGGTTCTCTGGCTCTAGAGCAGCTCTGCTGACCTGGTTCTATGGCTGTAAAGAATCTCCTCTGAACTGGTTCTCTGGCTCTACAGCAGCTCTGCTGAACTGGTTCTCTGCCTCTAGAGCAGCTCTGCCGACCTGGATCTTAGGCTCGAGAGCAGCTCTGCTGACCTTGTTCTCTGGCTCTAAAGCAGCTCTGCTGACCTGGTTCTCAAGCAGTTCTGCTGACCTGGTTCTTTGGCTCTAAAGCAGCTCTGCTTACCTGGTTCTCTGACTCTAAAGCAGCTCTGCTGACCTGGTTCTTAGGCTTTAGAGCAGCTCTGCTGACCTGGTTTCTATGGCTCTACAGCAGCTCTGCTGACCTGGTTCTCTGGCTCTAGAGCCGCTCTGTTGACATGGGTCTTAGGCTCTAGAGCAGCTCTGCTGACCTGGTTGTATGGCTGTGAGGCAGCTCTGCTGACCTGGTTATCTGGCTCTAAAGCAACTCTGCTGACCTGGTTCTATGGCTCTAAAGCAGCTCTGCTGACCTGGTTCTATGGCTCTAAAGCTGCTCTGCTGACCTGGTTCTGTGGCTTTGAAACAGCTCTGCTGACCTGGTTCTCTGGCTCTAGAGCAGGTCAGCTGACCTGGTTCTCTCTCTCTAAAGTAGCTCTGCTGACCTGGTTCTCTGGCACTAAAGCAGCTCTGCTGACCTGGTGTCTCTGGCGCTAAAGCAGCTCTGCTGACCTGGTTCTCTCCCTCTAAAGCAGGTCTGCTGACCTGGTTCTCTCCCTTTAAAGCAGCTCTGCTGACCTGGTTCTCTGGCTTTAAAGCAGATCTGCTGACCTGGTTCTCTCCCTCTAAAGCAGCTCTGCTGACCTTGTTCTCTGGCTCTACGGCAGCTCTGCTGACCTGGTTCTCTGCCTCTAGAGCAGCTCTGCTGACCTGGTTCTTAGGCTCTAGAGCAGCTCTGCTGACCTGGTGTCTATGGCTCTACAGCAGCTCTGCTGACCTGGTTCTCTGACTCTAGAGCAGGTCTGTTGACCTGGGTCTTAGGCTCTAGAGCAGCTCTGCTGGCCTCGTTCTCTGGCTCTAAAGCAGCTCTGCTGACCTGGGTCTCTGGCTCTAAAACAGCTCTGCTGACCTGGTTCTATGGCTCTAAAGCAGCTCTGCTGACCTGGTTCTCTGGCTTTGAAGCTGCTCTGCTGACCTGGCTCTCTGGCTCTAGAGCAGCTCTGCTGACCTGGTTCTCTCCCTCTAAAGCAGCTCTGCTGACCTGGTTCTCTGGCTCTAAAGCAGCTCTGCAGACCTGGTTCTCTGGCTTTAGAGCAGCTCTGCTAACCTGGTTCTCTGGCTCTAAAGCATATCTTCTTGCCTGGTTCTCTGGCTCTAAAGCAGCTCTGCTGATCTGGTTCTCTGGCTCTAGAGCAGCTCTGCTGTCCTGGGTCTTAGTCTCTAGAGCAGCTCTGCTGACCTGGTTCTCTGGCTCTACAATGGCTCTGCTGACCTGGTTCTCTGGCTCTAACGCAGCTCTGCTGACCTGATGTTTCTCTGGCTCTAAAACAGATCTGCTGACATGGTCCTGTGGCTCTAAAGAAGCTCTGCTGACCTAGTTCTCTGGCTCTACAGCAGCTCTGCTGAACTGGTTCTCTGGCTCTAAAGAGGCTCTGCTGACCTGGTTCTCTGGCTCTAGAGCAGCTCTGCTGACCTGGTGTCTATGGCTCTACAGCAGCTCTGCTGACCTGGTTCTCTGACTCTAGAGCAGCTCTGTTGACCTGGGTCTTAGGCTCTAGAGCAGCTCTGCTGACCTGCTGCTCTGGCTCTAAAGCAGCTCTGCTGACCTGGTTCTCTGGCTCTAAAGCAGCTCTGCTGACCTGGTTCTATGGCTCTAAAGCAGCTCTGCTGACCTGGTTCTCTGGCTTTGAAGCTGCTCTGCTGACCTGGTTCTCTGGCTCTAGAGCAGCTCTGCTGACCTGGTTCTCTCCCTCGAAAGCAGCTCTGCTGACCTGGTTCTCTGACTCAAAAGCAGCACTGCTGACTTGGTTTCTCTGGCTCTAAAGCAGCTCTGCAGACCTAGTTTCTCTGGCTCTAGAGCAGCTCTGCTGACCTGGTTCTCTGGCTCTAAAGCATATCTTCTTGCCTGGTTCTCTGGCTCTAAAGCAGCTCTGCTGACCTGGTTCTCTGGCTCTAGAGCAGCTCTGCTGTCCTGGGTCTTAGGCTCTAGAGCAGCTCTGCTGACCTGGTTCTCTGGCTCTACAACGGCTCTGCTGACCTGGTTCTCTGGCTCTAAAGCAGATCTGCTGACCTGGTGGTTCTCTGGCTCTAAAACATCTCTGCTGACCTTGTTCTGTGGCTCTAAAGAAGCTCTGCTGACCTAGTTCTCTGGCTCTACAGCAGCTCTGCTGACCTGGATCTCTGGTTCTACAGCAGCTCTGATGACCTGGTTCTCTGGCTATAAAGAGGCTCTGCTGACCTGGTTCTCTGGCTGTAGAGCATCTCTGCTGACCTGGTTCTATGGCTGTAAAGAATCTCCTCTTACCAGGTTCTCTGGCTCTACAGCAGCTCTGCTGAACTCGTTCTCTGCCTCTAGAGCAGCTCTGCTGACCTGGTTCTTAGGCTCGAGAGCAGCTCTGCTGACCTGGGTCTCTGGCTCTAAAGCAGCTCTGCTGACCTGGTTCACAAGCACTTCTGCTGACCTGGTTCTCTGGCTCTAAAGCAGCTCTGCTGACCTGGTTCTCTGGCTCTAAAGCAGCTCTGCTGACCTGGTTCTATGGCTCTAAAGAAGCTCTGCTGACCTGGTTCTCTGGCTTTAGATCAGCTCTGCTGACCTGGTTCTCTGGCTCTAGAGCAGCTCTGTTGACCTGGTTGTATGGCTGTGAGGCAGCTCTGCTGACCTGGTTCTCTGGCTCTAAAGCAGCTCTGCTGACCTGGTTCTATGGCTCTAAAGCAGCTCTGCTGACCTGGTTCTCTGAATCTACAGCAGTTCTGATGACCTGGTTCTCTGGCTCTAAAGAGGCTCTGCTGACCTGGTTCTCTGGCTCTAGAGCAGCTCTGCTGACCTGGTTCTATGGCTGTAAAGAATCTCCTCTGAACTGGTTCTCTGGCTCTACAGCAGCTGTGCTGAACTGGTTCTCTGCCTCTAGAGCAGCTCTGCCGACCTGGATCTTAGGCTCGAGAGCAGCTCTGCTAACCTTGTTCTCTGGCTCTAAAGCAGCTCTGCTGACCTGGTTCTCAAGCAGTTCTGCTGACCTGGTTCTCTGGCTCTAAAGCAGCTCTGCTTACCTGGTTCTCTGACTCTAAAGCAGCTCTGCTGACCTGGTTCTCTGGCTCTAAAGCAGATCTGCTGACCTGGTTCTCTCCCTCTAAAGCAGCTCTGCTGACCTTGTTCTCTGGCTCTACGGCAGCTCTGCTGACCTGGTTCTCTGCCTCTAGAGCAGCTCTGCTGACCTGGTTCTTAGGCTCTAGAGCAGCTCTGCTGACCTGGTGTCTCTCGCGCTAAAGCAACACTGCTGACCTGGTTCTCTCCCTCTAAAGCAGGTCTGCTGACCTGGTTCTCTGGCTCTACGGCAGCTCTGCTGACCTGGTTCTCTCCCTCTAAAGCAGCTCTGCTGACCTTGTTCTCTGGCTCTACGGCAGCTCTGCTGACCTGGTTCTCTGCCTCTAGAGCAGCTCTGCTGACCTGGTTTCTCTGGCTCTACAATGGCTCTGCTGACCTGGTTCTCTGGCTCTAAAGCAGCTCTGCTGACCTGATGTTTCTCTGGCTCTAAAACAGCTCTGCTGACCTGGTTCTGTGGCTCTAAAGAAGCTCTGCTGACCTAGTTCTCTGGTGTTACAGCAGCTCTGCTGACCTGGTTCTCTGGCTCTGAAGCAGCTCTGCTGACCTGTTGTTTCTCTGGCTCTAAAACATCGCTCTGCTGACCTAGTTCTGTGGCTCTGAAGAAGCTCTGCTGACCTAGTTCTCTGGCTCTACAGCAGCTCTGCTGACCTGGTTATCTGGCTCTAGAGCAGCTCTGCTGACCTGGTTCTATGGCTTTAAAGAATCTCCTCTGACCTAGTTCTCTGGCTCTACAGCAGCTCTGCTAAACTGGTTGTCTGCCTCTAGAGCGGCTCTGCTGACCTGGTTCTTAGGCTCGAGAGCAGCTCTGCTGACCTGGTTCTCTGGCTCTAAAGCACCTCTGCTGACCTGTTCTCAAGCAGTTCTGCTGACCTGGTTCTCTGGCTCTAAAGCAGCTCTGCTGACCTGGTTCTATGGCTGTAAAGCGGCTCTGCTGACATGGTTCTCTGGCTCTAAAGCAGCTCTGCTGACCTTGTTCTCTGGCTGTAGAGCAGCCCTGCTGGCCTGGTTCTTAGGCTCTAGAGCAGCTCTGCTGACTTAGTTCTCTGACTCTATAACGACTCTGCAGACCTGGTTCTCTGCCTTTAGAGCATCGCTGCTGACCTGGTTTCTATAGCTTTAAAGCAGCTCTGCTGACCTGTTTCTCTGACTCTAAAGCAACTCTGCTGACCTGGTTCTCTCCCTCTAAAGCAGCTCTGCTGACCTGGTTCTCTGGCTCTAAAGCAGCTCTGCTGACCTGGTTCTCCCCCTCTAAAGCAGCTCTGCTGACCTGGTTCTCACCCTCTAAAGCAGCTCTGCTGACCTGGTTCTCTGGCTCTACGGCAGCTCTGCGGACCTGGTTGTCTGCCTCTAGAGCAGCTCTGCTGACCTGGTTCTTAGGCTCTAGAGCAGCTGTGCTGACCTGGTTTCTATGGCTCTACAGCAGCTCTGCTGACCTGGTTCACTGACTCTAGAGCAGCTCTGTTGACCTGGGTCTTAGGCTCTAGAGCAGCTCTGCTGACATGGTTCTCTGACTCTAGAGCAGCTCTGTTGACCTGGGTCTTAGGCTCTAGAGCAGCTCTGCTGACCTGCTTCTCTGGCTCTAAAGCAGCTCTGCTGACCTGATTTTTAGCCTCTAGAGCAGCTCTGCTAACCTGGTTTTTAGGCTCTAGAGCAGCTCTGCTGACCTGGTGTCTATGGCTCTACAGCAGCTCTGCTGACCTGGTTCTCTGACTCTAGAGCAGCTCTGTTGACGTGGGTCTTAGGCTCTAGAGCAGCTCTGCTGACCTGCTTCTCTGGCTCTAAAGCAGCTCTGCTGACCTAGTTCTCTGGCTCTAAAGCAACTCTGCTGACCTGGTTCTATGGCTCTAAAGCAGCTCTGCTGACCTGATTCTCTGGCTTTGAAGCTGCTCTGCTGACCTGGTTCTCTGGCTCTAGAGCAGCTCTGCTGACCTGGTTCTCTCCCTCTAAAGCAGCTCTGCTGACCTGGTTCTCTGACTCTAAAGCAGCTCTGTTGACTTGGTTTCTCTGGCTCTAAAGCAGCTATGCAGACCAAGTTTCTCTGGCTCTAGAGCAACTCTGCTGACCTGTTTCTCTGGCTCTAAAGCAGATCTTCTGACCTAGTCTATGGCTCTAAAGCAGATCTGCTGACCTGGTTCTCTGGCTCTACAATGGCTCTGCTGACATGGTTCTGTTGCTCTAAAGCAGCTCTGCTGACCTGGTTCTCTGACTCTAGAGCAGCGCTGCTAACCTGGTTCTCTGGCTCTAAAGCAGATCTTCTGGCCTGATTCTCTGGCTCTAAAGCAGCTCTGCTGACCTGGTTCTCTGGCTCTAGAGCAGCTCTGCTGTCCTGAATCTTAGGCTCTAGAGCAGCTCTGCTGACCTGGTTCTCTGGCTCTACAATGGCTCTGCTGACCTGGTCCTATGGCTCTAAAGCAGCTCTGCTGACCTGATGTTTCTCTGGCTCTAAAACAGCTCTTCTGACCTGGTTCTGTGGCTCTAAAGAAGCTCTGCTGACCTAGTTCTCTGGCGTTACAGCAGCTCTGCTGACCTGCTTCTCTGGCTCTGAAGCAGCTCTGCTGACCTGATGTTTCTCTGGCTCTAAAACATCGCTCTGCTGACCTGGTACTGTGGCTCTAAAGAAGCTCTGCTGACCTAGTTCTCTGGCTCTACAGCAGCTCTGATGACCTGGTTCTCTGGCTCTAAAGAGGCTCTGCTGACCTGGTTCTCTGGCTCTAGAGCAGCTCTGCTGACCTGGTTCTATGGCTGTAAAGAATCTCCTCTGACCTAGTTCCCTGGCTCAACAGCAGCTCTGCTGAACTGGTTCTCTGCCTCTAGAGCGGCTCTGCTGACCTGATTCTTAGGCTAGAGAGCAGCTCTGCTGACCTGGTTCTCTGGCTCTAAAGCACCTCTTCTGACCTGGTTCTCAAACAGTTCTGCTGACCTGGTTCTCTGGCTCTAAAGCAGCTCTGCTGACCTGGTTCTATGGCTGTAAAGCGGCTCTGCTGACATGGTTCTCTGGCTCTAAAGCAGCTCTGCTGACCTTGTTCTCTGGCTGTAGAGCAGCCCTGCTGGCCTGGTTCTTAGGCTCTAGAGCAGCTCTGCTGACTTGGTTCTCTGGCTCTATAACGACTCTGCTGACCTGGTTCTCTGGCTCTATAACGACTCTGCTGACCTGGTTCTCTGCCTTTAGAGCAGCTCTGCTGACCTGTTTCTCTGACTCTAAAGAAACTCTGCTGACCTGGTTCTCTCCCTCTAAAGAAGTTCTGCTGACCTGATTCTCTGGCTCTAAAGCAGCTCTGCTGACCTGATTCTCTCCCTCTAAAGCAGCTCTGCCGAACTGGTTCTCTCCCTCTAAAGCAGCTCTGCTGACCTGGTTCTCTGGCTCTACGGCAGCTCTGCTGACCTGGTTCTCTGCCTCTAGAGCAGCTCTGCTGACCTGGTTCTTAGGCTCTAGAGCAGCTCTGCTGACCTGGTGTCTATGGCTCTACAGCAGCTCTGCTGACCTGCTTCTCTGACTCTAGAGCAGGTCTGTTGACCTGGGTCTTAGGCTCTAGAGCAGCTCTGCTGGCCTGGTTCTCTGGCTCTAAAGCAGCTCTGCTGACCTGGGTCTCTGGCTCTAAAACAGCTCTGCTGACCTGGTTCTATGGCTCTAAAGCAGCTCTGCTGACCTGGTTCTCTGGCTTTGAAGCTGCTCTGCTGACCTGGCTCTCTGGCTCTAGAGCAGCTCTGCTGACCTGGTTCTCTCCCTCTAAAGCAGCTCTGCTGACCTGGTTCTCTGGCTCTAAAGCAGCTCTGCAGACCTGGTTCTCTGGCTCTAGAGCAGCTCTGCTGACCTGGTTCTCTCCCTCTAAAGCAGCTCTGCTGACCTGGTTTCTTTGGCTCTACATCAGCTCTGCTGACCTGGTTCACTGACTCTAGAGCAGCTCTGTTGACCTGGGTCTTAGGCTCTAGAGCAGCTCTGCTGACCTGGTTCTCTGGCTCTAAAGCAGCTCTGCTGACCTGGTTCTCTGGCTCCAAAGCAGCTCTGCTGACCTGGTGCTATGGCTCTAAAGCAGCTCTGCTGACCGGGTTCTCTGGCTTTGAAGAATCTCTGCTGACCGGGTTCTCTGGCTCTGGAGCAGCTCTGCTGACCTGGTTCTCTCACTCTAAAGCAGCTATGCTGACCTGGTTCTTTGGCTCTAAAGCAGCTCTGTTGACCTGGTTTCTCTGGCTCTAAAGCAGCTCTGCTGACCTGGTTCTCTGGCTCTAAAGCAGCTCTTCTGACCTGGTTCGGTGGCTCTAAAGCAGCTCTGCTGACCTGGTTCTCTGGCTCTACAATGGCTCTGCTGACCTGGTTCTGTTGCTCTAAAGCAGCTCTGCTGACCTGGTTCTCTGGCTCTAGAGTAGCTCTGCTAACCTGGTTCTCTGGCTCTAAAGCAGATCTGCTGGCATGGTTCACTAGCTCTAAAGCAGCTCTGCTGACCTGGTTCTCTGCCTGTAGAGCAGCTCTGCTGTCCTGGTTCTTAGGCTCTAGAGCAGCTCTGCTGACCTGGTTCTCTGGCTCTACAACGGCTCTGCTGACCTGGTTCTCTGGCTCTGAAGCAGCTCTGCTGACCTGGTGGTTCTTTGGCTCTAAAACAGCTCTGCTGACCTGGTTCTGTGGCTCTAAAGAAGCTCTGCTGAGCTAGTTCTCTGGCTCTACAGCAGCTCTGCTGACCTGGTTCTCTGAATCTACAGCAGTTCTGATGACCTGGTTCTCTGGCTCTAAAGAGGCTCTGCTGACCTGGTTCTCTGGCTCTAGAGCAGCTCTGCTGACCTGGTTCTATGGCTGTAAAGAATCTCCTCTGAACTGGTTCTCTGGCTCTACAGCAGCTCTGCTGAACTGGTTCTCTGCCTCTAGAGCAGCTCTGCCGACCTGGATCTTAGGCTCGAGAGCAGCTCTGCTGACCTTGTTCTCTGGCTCTAAAGCAGCTCTACTGACCTGGTTCTCAAGCAGTTCTGCTGACCTGGTTCTCTGGCTCTAAAGCAGCTCTGCTTACCTGGTTCTCTGACTCTAAAGCAGCTCTGCTGACCTGGTTCTCTGGCTCTAGAGCCGCTCTGTTGACCTGGGTCTTAGGCTCTAGAGCAGCTCTGCTGACCTGGTTGTATGGCTGTGAGGCAGCTCTGCTGACCTGGTTCTCTGGCTCTAAATCAGCACTGCTGACCTGGTTCTATGGCTCTAAAGCAGCTCTGCTGACCTGGTTCTATGGCTCTAAAGCTGCTCTGCTGACCTGGTTCTGTGGCTTTGAAACAGCTCTGCTGACCTGGTTCTCTGGCACTAAAGCAGCTCTGCTGACCAGGTGTCTCTGGCGCTAAAGCAGCTCTGCTGACCTGGTTCTCTCCCTCTAAAGCAGGTCTGCTAACCTGGTTCTCTGGCTCTAGAGAAGCTCTGTTGACCTGGTTCTCTGGCTCTAAAGCAGCTCTGCTGACCTGGTTCTCTGACTCTAAAGCAGCTCTGCTGACTTGGTTCTCTCTATCTAAAGCAGCAATGCTGACCTGGTTTCTCTGGCTCTACAGCAGCTCTGCTGTCCTGGTTCTCTGCCTCAAGAGCAGCTCTGCTGACCTGGTTTCTCCGGCTCTACAATGGCTCTGCTGACCTGGTTCTCTGGCTCTAAAGCAGCTCTGCTGACCTGATGTTTCTCTGGCTCTTAAACAGCTCTGCTGACCTGGTTCTGTGGCTCTAAAGAAGCTCTGCTGACCTAGTTCTCTGGTGTTACAGCAGCTCTGCTGACCTGGTTCTCTGGCTCTGAAGCAGCTCTGCTGACCTGTTGTTTCTCTGGCTCTAAAACATCGCTCTGCTGACCTGGTTCTGTGGCTCTGAAGAAGCTCTGCTGACCTAGTTCTCTGGCTCTACAGCAGCTCTGCTGACCTGGTTATCTGGCTCTAGAGCAGCTCTGCTGACCTGGTTCTATGGCTGTAAAGAATCTCCTCTGACCTAGTTCTCCGGCTCTACAGCAGCTCTGCTGACCTGGTTCTCTGGCTCTAGAGCCGCTCTGTTGACCTGGGTCTTAGGCTCTAGAGCAGCTCTGCTGACCTGGTTGTATGGCTGTGAGGCAGCTCTGCTGACCTGGTTCTCTGGCTCTAAATCAGCACTGCTGACCTGGTTCTATGGCTCTAAAGCAGCTCTGCTGACCTGGTTCTATGGCTCTAAAGCTGCTCTGCTGACCTGGTTCTGTGGCTTTGAAACAGGTCTTCTGACCTGGTTCTCGGGCTCTAGAGCAGGTCAGCTGACCTGGTTCTCTCCCTCTAAAGTAGCTCTGCTGACCTGGTTCTCTGGCACTAAAGCAGCTCTGCTGACCAGGTGTCTCTGGCGCTAAAGCAGCTCTGCTGACCTGGTTCTCTCCCTCTAAAGCAGGTCTGCTAACCTGGTTCTCTGGCTCTAGAGAAGCTCTGTTGATCTGGTTCTCTGGCTCTAAAGCAGCTCTGCTGACCTGGTTCTCTGACTCTAAAGCAGCTCTGCTGACTTGGTTCTCTCTATCTAAAGCAGCAATGCTGACCTGGTTTCTCTGGCTCTACAGCAGCTCTGCTGTCCTGGTTCTCTGCCTCAAGAGCAGCTCTGCTGACCTGGTTTCTCTGGCTCTACAATGGCTCTACTGACCTGGTTCTCTGGCTCTAAAGCAGCTCTGCTGACCTGATGTTTCTCTGGCTCTAAATCAGCTCTGCTGACCTGGTTCTGTGGCTCTAAAGAAGCTCTGCTGACCTAGTTCTCTGGTGTTACAGCAGCTCTGCTGACCTGGTTCTCTGGCTCTGAAGCAGCTCTGCTGACCTGTTGTTTCTCTGGCTCTAAAACATCGCTCTGCTGACCTGGTTCTGTGGCTCTGAAGAAGCTCTGCTGACCTAGTTCTCTGGCTCTACAGCAGCTCTGCTGACCTGGTTATCTGGCTCTAGAGCAGCTCTGCTGACCTGGTTCTATGGCTGTAAAGAATCTCCTCTGACCTAGTTCTCCGGCTCTACAGCAGCTCTGCTAAACTGGTTCTCTGCCTCTAGAGCGGCTCTGCTGACCTGGTTCTTAGGCTCGAGAGCAGTTCTGCTGACCTGGTTCTCTGGCTCTAAAGCACCTCTGCTGACCTGTTCTCAAGCAGTTCTGCTGACCTGGTTCTCTGGCTCTAAAGCAGCTCTGCTGACCTGGTTCTATGGCTGTAAAGCGGCTCTGCTGACATGGTTCTCTGGCTCTAAAGCAGTTCTGCTGACCTTGTTCTCTGGCTGTAGAGCAGCCCTGCTGGCCTGGTTCTTAGGCTCTAGAGCAGCTCTGCTGACTTAGTTCTCTGACTCTATAACGACTCTGCTGACCTGGTTCTCTGCCTTTAGAGCAGCTCTGCTGACCTGGTTTCTATAGCTTTAAAGCAGCTCTGCTGACCTGTTTCTCTGACTCTAAAGCAACCCTGCTGACCTGGTTCTCTCCCTCTAAAGCAGCTCTGCTGACCTGGTTCTCTGGCTCTAAAGCAGCTCTGCTGACCTGGTTCTCCCCCTCTAAAGCAGCTCTGCTGACCTGGTTCTCACCCTCTAAAGCAGCTCTGCTGACCTGGTTCTCTGGCTCTACGGCAGCTCTGCTGACCTGGTTCTCTGCCTCTAGAGCAGCTCTGCTGACCTGGTTCTTAGGCTCTAGAGCAGCTGTGCTGACCTGGTTTCTATGGCTCTACAGCAGCTCTGCTGACCTGGTTCACTGACTCTAGAGCAGCTCTGTTGACCTGGGTCTTAGGCTCTAGAGCAGCTCTGCTGACCTGGTTCTCTGGCTCTAAAGCAGCTCTGCTGACCTGGTTCTCTGGCTCTAAAGCAGCTCTGCTGACCTGGTTCTATGGCTCTAAATCAGCTCTGCTGACCTGGTTCTCTGGCTTTGAAGAATCTCTGCTGACCGGGTTCTCTGGCTCTAGAGCAGCTCTGCTGACCTGGTTCTCTCACTCTAAAGCAGCTCTGCTGACCTGGTTCTTTGGCTCTAAAGCAGCTCTGTTGACCTGGTTTCTCTGGCTCTAAAGCAGCTCTTCTGACCTGGTTCGGTGGCTCTAAAACAGCTCTGCTGACCTGGTTCTCTGGCTCTACAATGGCTCTGCTGACCTGGTTCTGTTGCTCTAAAGCAGCTCTGCTGACCTGGTTCTCTGGCTCTAGAGCAGCTCTGCTAACCTGGTTCTCTGGCTCTAGAGCAGCTCTGCTGCCCTGGTTCTCTGGCTCTAAAGCAGCTCTGCTGACCTGGTTCTCTGCCTGTAGAGCAGCTATGCTGTCCTGGTTCTCAGGCTCTAGAGCAGCTCTGCTGCCCTGGTTCTCTGGCTCTAAAGAAGCTCTGCTGAGCTAGTTCTCTGGCTCTACAGCAGCTCTGCTGACCTGGTTCTCTGAATCTGCAGCGGTTCTGATGACCTGGTTCTCTGGCTCTAAAGAGGCTCTGCTGACCTGGTTCTATGGCTGTAAAGAATCTCCTCTGAACTGGTTCTCTGGCTCTACAGCAGCTCTGCTGAACTGGTTCTCTGCCTCTAGAGCAACTCTGCCGACCTGGATCTTAGGCCCGAGAGCAGCTCTGCTGACCTTGTTCTCTGGCTCTAAAGCAGCTCTGCTGACCTGGTTCTCAAGCAGTTCTGCTGACCTGGTTCTCTGGCTCTAAAGCAGCTCTGCTTACCTGGTTCTCTGACTCTAAAGCAGCTCTGCTGACCTGGTTCTTAGGCTTTAGAGCAGCTCTGTTGACCTGGTTTCCATGGCACTACAGCAGCTCTGCTGACCTGGTTCTCTGGCTCTAGAGCCGCTCTGTTGACCTGGATCTTAGGCTCTAGAGCAGCTCTGCTGACCTGGTTCACTGGCTCTAGAGCAGCTCTGTTGACCTGGTTCTCTGGCTCTAAAGCAGATCTGCTGACCTGGTTCTCTCCCTCTAAAGCAGCTCTGCTGACCTGGTTCTCTGGCTCTACGGCAGCTCTGCTGACCTGGTTCTCTGCCTCTAGAGGAGCTCTGCTGACCTGGTTCTTAGGCTCTAGAGCAGCACTGCTGACCTGGTGTCTATGGCTCTAAAACAGCTCTGCTGACCTGGTTCTGTGGCTCTAAAGAAGCTCTGCTGAGCTAGTTCTCTGGCTCTACAGCAGCTCTGCTGACCTGGTTCTCTGAATCTACAGCAGTTCTGATGACCTGGTTCTCTGGCTCTAAAGAGGCTCTGCTGACCTGGTTCTCTGGCTCTAGAGCAGCTCTGCTGACCTGGTTCTATGGCTGTAAAGAATCTCCTCTGAACTGGTTTTCTGGCTCTACAGCAGCTCTGCTGAACTGGTTCTCTGCCTCTAGAGCAGCTCTGCCGACCTGGATCTTAGGCTCGAGAGCAGCTCTGCTGACCTTGTTCTCTGGCTCTAAAGCAGCTCTGCTGACCTGGTTCTCAAGCAGTTCTGCTGACCTGGTTCTCTGGCTCTAAAGCAGATCTGCTTACCTGGTTCTCTGACTCTAAAGCAGCTCTGCTGACCTGGTTCTTAGGCTTTAGAGCAGCTCTGCTGACCTGGTGTCTATGGCTCTACAGCAGCTCTGCTGACCTGGTTCTCTGATTCTAAAGCAGGTCTGCTGACCTGGTTCTCTGGCTCTACGGCAGCTCTGCTGACCTGGTTCTCTCCCTTTAAAGCAGCTCTGCTGACCTGGTTCTCTGGCTCTAAAGCAGATCTGCTGACCTGGTTCTCTCCCTCTAAAGCAGCTCTGCTGACCTGGTTCTCTGGCTCTACAGCAGCTCTGCTGACCTGGTTCTCTGCCTCTAGAGCAGCTCTGCTGACCTGGTTCTTAGGTTCTAGAGCAGCTCTGCTGACCTGGTGTCTATGGCTCTACAGCAGCTCTGCTGACCTGGTTCTCTGACTCTAGAGAAGGTCTGTTGACCTGGGTCTTAGGCTCTAGAGCAACTCTGTTGGCCTGGTTCTCTGGCTCTAAAGCAGCTCTGCTGACCTGGGTCTGTGGCTTTAAAGCAGCTCTGCTGACCTGGTTCTATGGCTCTAAAGCAGCTCTGCTGACCTGGTTCTCTGGCTTTGAAGCTGCTCTGCTGACCTGGCTCTCTGGCTCTAGAGCAGCTCTGCTGACCTGGTTCTCTCCCTCTAAAGCAGATCTGCTGACCTGGTTCTCTGGCTCTAAAGCAGCTCTGCAGACCTAGTTTCTCTGGCTCTAGAGCAGCTCTGCTGACCCGTTTCTCTGGCTCTAAAGCAGCTCTTCTGACCTGGTTCTATGGCTCTAAAGCAGCTCTGCTGACCTGGTTCTCTGGCTCTACAATGGCTCTGCTGACCTGGTTCTGTTGCTCTAAAGCAGCTCTGCAGACCTGGTTCTCTGGCTCTAGAGAAGCTCTGCTAACCTGGTTCTCTAGCTCTACAGCATATCTGCTTGCCTGGTTCTCTGGCTCTAAAGCAGCTCTGCTAACCTGGTTCTCTGGCTCTAGAGCAGCTCTGCTAACCTGGTTCTCTGGCTCTAAAGCAAATCCTCTGGCCTGGTTCTCTGGCTCTAAAGCAGCTCTGCTGACCTGGTTCTCTGGCTCTAGAGCAGCTCTGCTGCCTGGTTCTATGGCTGTAAAGAACCTCCTCTGACCTGGTTCTCTGGCTCTACAGCAGCTTTGTGGAACTGGTTCTCTGCCTCTAGAGCAGCTCTGCTGACCTGGTTCTTAGGCTCTAGAGCAGCTCTGCTGACCTGGTTCTCTGGCTCTACAATGGCTCTGCTGACCTGGTTCTCTGGCTCTAAAGCAGCTCTGCTGACCTGATGTTTCTCTGGCTCTAAAACAGCTCTGCTGACCTGGTCCTGTGGCTCTAAAGAAGCTCTGCTGACCTAGTTCTCTGGCTCTACAGCAGCTCTGCTGAACTGGTTCTCTGGCTCTAAAGAGGCTCTGCTGACCTGGTTCTCTGGCTCTAGAGCAGCTCTGCTGACCTGGTGTCTATGGCTCTACAGCAGCTCTGCTGACCTGGTTCTCTGACTCTAGAGCAGCTCTGTTGACCTGGGTCTTAGGCTCTAGAGCAGCTCTGCTGACCTGCTTCTCTGGCTCTAAAGCAGCTCTGCTGACCTGGTTCTCTGGCTCTAAAGCAGCTCTGCTGACCTGGTTCTACGGCTCTAAAGTAGCTCTGCTGACCTGGTTCTCTGGCTTTGAAGCTGCTCTGCTGACCTGGTTCTCTGGCTCTAGAGCAGATCTGCTGACCTGGTTCTCTCCCTCGAAAGCAGCTCTGCTGACCTGGTTCTCTGACTCTAAAGCAGCTCTGCTGACTTGGTTTCTCTGGCTCTAAAGCAGCTCTGCAGACCTAGTTTCTCTGGCTCTAGAGCAGCTCTGCTGACCTGTTTCTCTGGCTCTAAAGCAGATCTTCTGACCTGGTCTATGGCTCTAAAGCAGCTCTGCTGACGTGGTTCTCTGGCTCTACAATGGCTCTGCTGACCTGGTTTTGTTGCTCTAAAGCAGCTCTGCTGACCTGGTTCTCTGGCTCTAAAGCAGCTCTGCTGACCTGGTTCTATGGCTCTAAAGCAGCTCTGCTGACCTGGTTCTCTGGCTTTGAAGCTGCTCTGCTGATCTGGCTCTCTGGCTCTAGAGCAGCTCTGCTGACCTGGTTCTCTCCCTCTAAAGCAGCTCTGCTGACCTGGTTCTCTGGCTCTAAAACAGCTCTGCTGACTTGGCTTCTCTGGCCCTAATGCAGCTCTGCAGACCTAGTTTCTCTGGCTCAAGAGCAGCTCTGCTGACCTGTTTCTCTGGCTCTAAAGCAGCTCTTCTGACCTGGTTCTATGGCTCTAAAGCAGCTCTGCTGACCTGATTCTTAGGCTAGAGAGCAGCTCTGCTGACCTGGTTCTCTGGCTCTAAAGCACCTCTGCTGACCTGGTTCTCAAACAGTTCTGCTGACCTGGTTCTCTGGCTCTAAAGCAGCTCTGCTGATCAGGTTGTATGGCTGTGAGGCAGCTCTGCTGACCTGGTTCTCTGGCTCTAAAGCAGCTCTGCTGACCTGGTTCTCTGGATCTAGAGCAGCTCTGCTGTCCTGGATCTTAGGCTCTACAGCAGCTCTGCTGACCTGGTTCTCTGGCTCTACAATGGCTCTGCTGACCTGGTTCTCTGGCTCTACAATGGCTATGCTGACCTGGTTCGGTTGCTCTAAAGCAGCTCTGCAGACCTGGTTCTCTGGCTCTAGAGCAGCTCTACTAACCTGGTTCTCTGGCTCTAAAGCAAATCTTCTTGCCTGGTTCTCTGGCTCCAAAGCAGCTCTGCTGACCTGGTTCTCTGGATCTAGAGCAGCTCTGCTGTCCTGGATCTTAGGCTCTACAGCAGCTCTGCTGACCTGGTTCTCTGGCTCTACAGTGGCTCTGCTGACCTGTTTCTCTGGCTCTAAAGCAGCTCTGCTGACCTGATGTTTCTCTGGCTCTAAAACAGCTCTGCTGACCTGGTCCTGTGGCTCTAAAGAAGCTCTGCTGATCTAGTTCTCTGGCTCTACAGCAGCTCTGCTGAGCTGGTTCTCTGGCTCTAAAGAGGCTCTGCTGACCTGGTTCTCTGGCTCTAGAGCAGCTCCGCTGACCTGGTTCTATGGCTGTAAAGAACCTCCTCTGACCTGGTTCTCTGGCTCTACAGCAGCTCTGTTGAACTGGTTCTCTGCCTCTAGAGCAGCTCTGCTGACCTGGTTCTTAGGCTCGAGAGCAGCTCTGCTGACCTGGTTCTCTGGCTCTAAAGCAGCTCTGCTGACCTGGTTCACAAGCACTTCTGCTGACCTGGTTCTCTGGCTCTAAAGCAGCTCTGCTGACCTGGTTCTCTGGCTCTAAAGCAGCTCTGCTGACCTGGTTCTATGGCTCTAAAGCAGCTCTGCTGACCCGGTTCTCTGGCTTTAGATCAGCTCTGCTGACCTGGTTCTCTGGCTTTAGAGCAGCTCTGTTGACCTGGGTCTTAGGCTCTGGAGCAGCTCTGCTGATCTGGTTGTATGGCTGTGAGGCAGCTCTGCTGACCTGGTTCTCTGGCTCTAAAGCAGCTCTGCTGACCTGGTTCTATGGCTCTAAAGCAGCTCTGCTGACCTGGTTCTCTGAATCTACAGCAGTTCTGATGACCTGGTTCTATGGCTCTAAAGAGGCTCTGCTGACCTGGTTCTCTGGCTCTAGAGCAGCTCTGCTGACCTGGTTCTATGGCTGTAAAGAATCTCCTCTGAACTGGTTCTCTGGCTCTACAGCAGCTCTGCTGAACTGGTTCTCTGCCTCTAGAGCAGCTCTGCCGACCTGGATCTTAGGCTCGAGAGCAGCTCTGCTGACCTTGTTCTCTGGCTCTAAAGCAGCTCTGCTGACCTGGTTCTCAAGCAGTTCTGCTGACCTGGTTCTTTGGCTCTAAAGCAGCTCTGCTTACCTGGTTCTCTGACTCTAAAGCAGCTCTGCTGACCTGGTTCTTAGGCTTTAGAGCAGCTCTGCTGACCTGGTTTCTATGGCTCTACAGCAGCTCTGCTGACCTGGTTCTCTGGCTCTAGAGCCGCTCTGTTGACATGGGTCTTAGGCTCTAGAGCAGCTCTGCTGACCTGGTTGTATGGCTGTGAGGCAGCTCTGCTGACCTGGTTATCTGGCTCTAAAGCAACTCTGCTGACCTGGTTCTATGGCTCTAAAGCAGCTCTGCTGACCTGGTTCTATGGCTCTAAAGCTGCTCTGCTGACCTGGTTCTGTGGCTTTGAAACAGCTCTGCTGACCTGGTTCTCTGGCTCTAGAGCAGGTCAGCTGACCTGGTTCTCTCTCTCTAAAGTAGCTCTGCTGACCTGGTTCTCTGGCACTAAAGCAGCTCTGCTGACCTGGTGTCTCTGGCGCTAAAGCAGCTCTGCTGACCTGGTTCTCTCCCTCTAAAGCAGGTCTGCTGACCTGGTTCTCTCCCTTTAAAGCAGCTCTGCTGACCTGGTTCTCTGGCTTTAAAGCAGATCTGCTGACCTGGTTCTCTCCCTCTAAAGCAGCTCTGCTGACCTTGTTCTCTGGCTCTACGGCAGCTCTGCTGACCTGGTTCTCTGCCTCTAGAGCAGCTCTGCTGACCTGGTTCTTAGGCTCTAGAGCAGCTCTGCTGACCTGGTGTCTATGGCTCTACAGCAGCTCTGCTGACCTGGTTCTCTGACTCTAGAGCAGGTCTGTTGACCTGGGTCTTAGGCTCTAGAGCAGCTCTGCTGGCCTCGTTCTCTGGCTCTAAAGCAGCTCTGCTGACCTGGGTCTCTGGCTCTAAAACAGCTCTGCTGACCTGGTTCTATGGCTCTAAAGCAGCTCTGCTGACCTGGTTCTCTGGCTTTGAAGCTGCTCTGCTGACCTGGCTCTCTGGCTCTAGAGCAGCTCTGCTGACCTGGTTCTCTCCCTCTAAAGCAGCTCTGCTGACCTGGTTCTCTGGCTCTAAAGCAGCTCTGCAGACCTGGTTCTCTGGCTTTAGAGCAGCTCTGCTAACCTGGTTCTCTGGCTCTAAAGCATATCTTCTTGCCTGGTTCTCTGGCTCTAAAGCAGCTCTGCTGATCTGGTTCTCTGGCTCTAGAGCAGCTCTGCTGTCCTGGGTCTTAGTCTCTAGAGCAGCTCTGCTGACCTGGTTCTCTGGCTCTACAATGGCTCTGCTGACCTGGTTCTCTGGCTCTAACGCAGCTCTGCTGACCTGATGTTTCTCTGGCTCTAAAACAGATCTGCTGACATGGTCCTGTGGCTCTAAAGAAGCTCTGCTGACCTAGTTCTCTGGCTCTACAGCAGCTCTGCTGAACTGGTTCTCTGGCTCTAAAGAGGCTCTGCTGACCTGGTTCTCTGGCTCTAGAGCAGCTCTGCTGACCTGGTGTCTATGGCTCTACAGCAGCTCTGCTGACCTGGTTCTCTGACTCTAGAGCAGCTCTGTTGACCTGGGTCTTAGGCTCTAGAGCAGCTCTGCTGACCTGCTGCTCTGGCTCTAAAGCAGCTCTGCTGACCTGGTTCTCTGGCTCTAAAGCAGCTCTGCTGACCTGGTTCTATGGCTCTAAAGCAGCTCTGCTGACCTGGTTCTCTGGCTTTGAAGCTGCTCTGCTGACCTGGTTCTCTGGCTCTAGAGCAGCTCTGCTGACCTGGTTCTCTCCCTCGAAAGCAGCTCTGCTGACCTGGTTCTCTGACTCAAAAGCAGCACTGCTGACTTGGTTTCTCTGGCTCTAAAGCAGCTCTGCAGACCTAGTTTCTCTGGCTCTAGAGCAGCTCTGCTGACCTGGTTCTCTGGCTCTAAAGCATATCTTCTTGCCTGGTTCTCTGGCTCTAAAGCAGCTCTGCTGACCTGGTTCTCTGGCTCTAGAGCAGCTCTGCTGTCCTGGGTCTTAGGCTCTAGAGCAGCTCTGCTGACCTGGTTCTCTGGCTCTACAACGGCTCTGCTGACCTGGTTCTCTGGCTCTAAAGCAGATCTGCTGACCTGGTGGTTCTCTGGCTCTAAAACATCTCTGCTGACCTTGTTCTGTGGCTCTAAAGAAGCTCTGCTGACCTAGTTCTCTGGCTCTACAGCAGCTCTGCTGACCTGGATCTCTGGTTCTACAGCAGCTCTGATGACCTGGTTCTCTGGCTATAAAGAGGCTCTGCTGACCTGGTTCTCTGGCTGTAGAGCATCTCTGCTGACCTGGTTCTATGGCTGTAAAGAATCTCCTCTTACCAGGTTCTCTGGCTCTACAGCAGCTCTGCTGAACTCGTTCTCTGCCTCTAGAGCAGCTCTGCTGACCTGGTTCTTAGGCTCGAGAGCAGCTCTGCTGACCTGGGTCTCTGGCTCTAAAGCAGCTCTGCTGACCTGGTTCACAAGCACTTCTGCTGACCTGGTTCTCTGGCTCTAAAGCAGCTCTGCTGACCTGGTTCTCTGGCTCTAAAGCAGCTCTGCTGACCTGGTTCTATGGCTCTAAAGAAGCTCTGCTGACCTGGTTCTCTGGCTTTAGATCAGCTCTGCTGACCTGGTTCTCTGGCTCTAGAGCAGCTCTGTTGACCTGGTTGTATGGCTGTGAGGCAGCTCTGCTGACCTGGTTCTCTGGCTCTAAAGCAGCTCTGCTGACCTGGTTCTATGGCTCTAAAGCAGCTCTGCTGACCTGGTTCTCTGAATCTACAGCAGTTCTGATGACCTGGTTCTCTGGCTCTAAAGAGGCTCTGCTGACCTGGTTCTCTGGCTCTAGAGCAGCTCTGCTGACCTGGTTCTATGGCTGTAAAGAATCTCCTCTGAACTGGTTCTCTGGCTCTACAGCAGCTGTGCTGAACTGGTTCTCTGCCTCTAGAGCAGCTCTGCCGACCTGGATCTTAGGCTCGAGAGCAGCTCTGCTAACCTTGTTCTCTGGCTCTAAAGCAGCTCTGCTGACCTGGTTCTCAAGCAGTTCTGCTGACCTGGTTCTCTGGCTCTAAAGCAGCTCTGCTTACCTGGTTCTCTGACTCTAAAGCAGCTCTGCTGACCTGGTTCTCTGGCTCTAAAGCAGATCTGCTGACCTGGTTCTCTCCCTCTAAAGCAGCTCTGCTGACCTTGTTCTCTGGCTCTACGGCAGCTCTGCTGACCTGGTTCTCTGCCTCTAGAGCAGCTCTGCTGACCTGGTTCTTAGGCTCTAGAGCAGCTCTGCTGACCTGGTGTCTCTCGCGCTAAAGCAACACTGCTGACCTGGTTCTCTCCCTCTAAAGCAGGTCTGCTGACCTGGTTCTCTGGCTCTACGGCAGCTCTGCTGACCTGGTTCTCTCCCTTTAAAGCAGCTCTGCTGACCTGGTTCTCTGGCTCTAAAGCAGATCTGCTGACCTGGTTCTCTCCCTCTAAAGCAGCTCTGCTGACCTTGTTCTCTGGCTCTACGGCAGCTCTGCTGACCTGGTTCTCTGCCTCTAGAGCAGCTCTGCTGACCTGGTTCTTAGGCTCTAGAGCAGCTCTGCTGACCTGGTGTCTATGGCTCTACAGCAGCTCTGCTGACCTGCTTCTCTGACTCTAGAGCAGGTCTGTTGACCTGGGTCTTAGGCTCTAGAGCAGCTCTGCTGGCCTGGTTCTCTGGCTCTAAAGCAGCTCTGCTGACCTGGGTCTCTGGCTCTAAAACAGCTCTGCTGACCTGGTTCTATGGCTCTAAAGCAGCTCTGCTGACCTGGTTCTCTGGCTTTGAAGCTGCTCTGCTGACCTGGCTCTCTGGCTCTAGAGCAGCTCTGCTGACCTGGTTCTCTCCCTCTAAAGCAGCTCTGCTGACCTGGTTCTCTGGCTCTAAAGCAGCTCTGCAGACCTGGTTCTCTGGCTCTAGAGCAGCTCTGCTAACCTGGTTCTCTGGCTCTAAAGCATATCTTCTTGCCTGGTTCTCTGGCTCTAAAGCAGCTCTGCTGATCTGGTTCTCTGGCTCTAGAGCAGCTCTGCTGTCCTGGGTCTTAGTCTCTAGAGCAGCTCTGCTGACCTGGTTCTCTGGCTCTACAATGGCTCTGCTGACCTGGTTCTCTGGCTCTAACGCAGCTCTGCTGACCTGATGTTTCTCTGGCTCTAAAACAGCTCTGCTGACCTGGTTCTCTGGCTCTAAAGCAGATCTACTGACCTGGTGGTTCTCTGGCTCTAAAACATCTCTGCTGACCTTGTTCTGTGGCTCTAAAGAAGCTCTGCTGACGTAGTTCTCTGGCTCTACAGCAGCTCTGCTGACCTGGATCTCTGGTTCTACAGCAGCTCTGATGACCTGGTTGTCTGGCTATAAAGAGGCTCTGCTGACCTGGTTCTCTGGCTCTAGAGCAGCTCTGCTGACCTGGTTCTATGGCTGTAAAGAATCTCCTCTGAACTGGTTTTCTGGCTCTACAGCAGCTCTGCTGAACTGGTTCTCTGCCTCTAGAGCAGCTCTGCCGACCTGGATCTTAGGCTCGAGAGCAGCTCTGCTGACCTGGTTCTATGGCTGTAAAGAATCTCCTCTTACCAGGTTCTCTGGCTCTACAGCAGCTCTGCTGAACTCGTTCTCTGCCTCTAGAGCAGCTCTGCTGACCTGGTTCTTAGGCTCGAGAGCAGCTCTGCTGACCTGGTTCTCTGGCTCTAAAGCAGCTCTGCTGACCTGGTTCACAAGCACTTCTGCTGACCTGGTTCTCTGGCTCTAAAGCAGCTCTGCTGACCTGGTTCTCTGGCTCTAAAGCAGCTCTGCTGACCTGGTTCTATGGCTCTAAAGAAGCTCTGCTGACCTGGTTCTCTGGCTTTAGATCAGCTCTGCTGACCTGGTTCTCTGGCTCTAGAGCAGCTCTGTTGACCTGGGTCTTAGGCTCTGGAGCAGCTCTGCTGATCTGGTTGTATGGCTCTAAAGCAGCTCTGCTGACCTGGTTCTCAAGCAGTTCTGCTGACCTGGTTCCCTGGCTCTAAAGCAGCTCTGCTTACCTGGTTCTCTGACTCTAAAGCAGCTCTGCTGACCTGGTTCTCTGGCTCTAAAGCAGATCTGCTGACCTGGTTCTCTCCCTCTAAAGCAGCTCTGCTGACCTTGTTCTCTGGCTCTACGGCAGCTCTGCTGACCTGGTTCTCTGCCTCTAGAGCAGCTCTGCTGACCTGGTTCTTAGGCTCTAGAGCAGCTCTGCTGACCTGGTGTCTATGGCTCTACAGCAGCTCTGCTGACCTGCTTCTCTGACTCTAGAGCAGGTCTGTTGACCTGGGTCTTAGGCTCTAGAGCAGCTCTGCTGGCCTGGTTCTCTGGCTCTAAAGCAGCTCTGCTGACCTGGGTCTCTGGCTCTAAAACAGCTCTGCTGACCTGGTTCTATGGCTCTAAAGCAGCTCTGCTGACCTGGTTCTCTGGCTTTGAAGCTGCTCTGCTGACCTGGCTCTCTGGCTCTAGAGCAGCTCTGCTGACCTGGTTCTCTCCCTCTAAAGCAGCTCTGCTGACCTGGTTCTCTGGCTCTAAAGCAGCTCTGCAGACCTGGTTCTCTGGCTCTAGAGCAGCTCTGCTAACCTGGTTCTCTGGCTCTAAAGCATATCTTCTTGCCTGGTTCTCTGGCTCTAAAGCAGCTCTGCTGATCTGGTTCTCTGGCTCTAGAGCAGCTCTGCTCTCCTGGGTCTTAGTCTCTAGAGCAGCTCTGCTGACCTGGTTCTCTGGCTCTACAATGGCTCTGCTGACCTGGTTCTCTGGCTCTAACGCAGCTCTGCTGACCTGATGTTTCTCTGGCTCTAAAACAGCTCTGCTGACCTGGTCCTGTGGCTCTAAAGAAGCTCTGCTGACCTAGTTCTCTGGCTCTACAGCAGCTCTGCTGAGCTGGTTCTCTGGCTCTAAAGAGGCTCTGCTGACCTGGTTCTCTGGCTCTAGAGCAGCTCTGCTGACCTGGTGTCTATGGCTCTACAGCAGCTCTGCTGACCTGGTTCTCTGACTCTAGAGCAGCTCTGTTGACCTGGGTCTTAGGCTCTAGAGCAGCTCTGCTGACCTGCTGCTCTGGCTCTAAAGCAGCTCTGCTGACCTGGTTCTCTGGCTCTAAAGCAGCTCTGCTGACCTGGTTCTATGGCTCTAAAGCAGCTCTGCTGACCTGGTTCTCTGGCTTTGAAGCTGCTCTGCTGACCTGGTTCTCTGGCTCTAGAGCAGCTCTGCTGACCAGGTTCTCTCCCTCGAAAGCAGCTCTGCTGACCTGGTTCTCTGACTCAAAAGCAGCACTGCTGACTTGGTTTCTCTGGCTCTAAAGCAGCTCTGCAGACCTAGTTTCTCTGGCTCTACAGCAGCTCTGCTGACCTGGTTCTCTGGCTCTAAAGCATATCTTCTTGCCTGGTTCTCTGGCTCTAAAGCAGCTCTGCTGACCTGTTTCTCTGGCTCTAGAGCAGCTCTGCTGTCCTGGGTCTTAGGCTCTAGAGCAGCTCTGCTGACCTGGTTCTCTGGCTCTACAATGGCTCTGCTGACCTGGTTCTCTGGCTCTTACGCAGCTCTGCTGACCTGATGTTTCTCTGGCTCTAAAACAGCTCTGCTGACCTGGTCCTGTTGCTCTAAAGAAGCTCTGCTGACCTAGTTCTCTGGCTCTACAGCAGCTCTGCTGAGCTGGTTCTCTGGCTCTAGAGCAGCTCTGCTGACCTGGTGTCTATGGCTCTACAGCAGCTCTGCTGACCTGGTTCTCTGACTCTAGAGCTGCTCTGTTGACCTGGGTCTTAGGCTCTAGAGTAGGCCTGGGCGTAGTTCGCGAAGTAGCACTTCGCGAAGCTACGCAAAGTGAAGTTCGCACTACGCGAGCTACGCGTAGCACTTCGCGAACTGCGTAATACCTTGTTCGCACTGTGCCAGATGTCGTTTTCAATGATTGCACAGTGCGGACAAGCAACCGGCACTGTGCAATCATTGAAAATGGCATCTTGCACAGTGCGAGCTGTAGTTTTCTGCTGCTCGAGTAGATTTTTGCTCGAGCTTCAGCTTTCTCAACGCGAACTGGTAGTTTCTCATCGCGAGCGGTCGCGAGCATACGCGACCACTCGCAATGAGGAACCTGACCTCCTCGCGTTGGGAATCTCGCCGGGAGGTTTATTTTCCATGCTCGCGATCGCCAACTTGAAGTTGCTGATCGCGAACAAGGAAAAAGTCTCGCCGGGATGTCATTTTGCTTGCTCGCGGTCGCCAACTTGACGTTGAGGACCGCGAGCAAGCAAAAAATGACCGCAGCACTACGCAACACTACGCTACGCGTGTTCGCACTGTGCTACGTGCAGTTCGCGTAGTGCGAAGTAGCGCGAACTTCGCAAACTACGCGAGCGTAGCGTAGTGCTTCGCCCAGGCTTACTCTAGAGCAGCTCTGCTGACCTGCTGCTCTGGCTCTAAAGCAGCTCTGCTGACCTGGTTATCTGGCTCTAAAGCAGCTCTGCTGACCTGGTTCTCTGGCTCTTGAGCAGCTCTGCTGACCTGGTTCTCTCACTCGAAAGCAGCTCTGCTGACCTGGTTCTCTGACTCAAAAGCAGCTCTGCTGACTTGGTTTCTCTGGCTCTAAAGCAGCTCTGCAGACCGAGTTTCTCTGGCTCTAGAGCAGCTCTGCTGACCTGTTTCTCTGGCTCTAAACCAGATCTTCTGACCTGGTCTATGGCTCTAAAGTAGCTCTGCTGACCTGGTTCTCTGGCTCTACAACGGCTCTGCTGACCTGGTTCTGTTGCTCTAAAGCAGCTCTGCTGACCTGGTTCTCTGGCTCTAAAGCAGCTCTGTTGACCTGGTTCTATGGCTCTAAAGCAGCTCTGCTGACCTGGTTCTCTGGCTTTGAAGCTGCTCTGCTGACATGGCTCTCTGGCTCTAGAGCAGCTCTGCTGACCTGTTTCTCTCCCTCTAAATCAGCTCTGCTGACCTGGTTCTCTGGCTCTAAAACAGCTCTGCTGACTTGGTTTCCCTGGCCCTAATGCAGCTCTGCAGACCTAGTTTCTCTGGCTCTAGAGCAGCTCTGCTGACCTGTTTCTCTGGCTCTAAAGCAGATCTTCTGACCTGGTTCTATGGCTCTAAAGCAGCTCTGCTGACCTGGTTCTCTGGCTCTACAATGGCTATGCTGACCTGGTTCTGTTGCTCTAAAGCAGCTCTGCAGACCTGGTTCTCTGGCTCTAAAGCAGCTCTGCTACCCTGGTTCTCTGGCTCTAAAGCAAATCTTCGTGCCTGGTTCTCTGGCTCTAAAGCGGCTCTGCTGACCTGGTTCTCTGGATCTAGAGCAGCTCTGCTGTCCTGGATCTTAGGCTCTACAGCAGCTCTGCTGACCTGGTTCTCTGGCTCTACAATGGCTCTGCTGACCTGGTTCTCTGGCTCTACAATGGCTATGCTGACCTGGTTTTGTTGCTCTAAAGCAGCTCTGCAGACCTGGTTCTCTGGCTCTAGAGCAGCTCTGCTAACCTGGTTCTCTGGCTCTAAAGCAAATCTTCTTGCCTGGTTCTCTGGCTCTAAAGCAGCTCTGCTGACCTGGTTCTCTGGATCTAGAGCAGCTCTGCTGTCCTGGATCTTAGGCTCTACAGCAGCTCTGCTGACCTGGTTCTCTGGCTCTACAGTGGCTCTGCTGACCTGGTTCTCTGGCTCTAAAGAGGCTCTGCTGACCTGGTTCTGTTGCTCTAAAGCAGCTCTGCTGACCTGGTTCTCTGGCTCTAAAGCAGCTCTGCTGACCTGGTTCTATGGCTCTAAAGCAGCTCTGCTGACCTGGTTCTCTGGCTTTGAAGCTGCTCTGCTGACCTGGCTCTCTGGCTCTAGAGCAGCTCTGCTGACCTGGTTCTCTCCCTCTAAATCAGCTCTGCTGACCTGGTTCTCTGGCTCTAAAACAGCTCTGCTGACTTGGTTTCTCTGGCCCTAATGCAGCTCTGCAGACCTAGTTTCTCTGGCTCTAGAGCAGCTCTGCTGACCTGTTTCTCTGGCTCTAAAGCAGCTCTTTTGACCTGGTTCTATGGCTCTAAAGCAGCTCTGCTGACCTGGTTCTCTGGCTCTACAATGGCTATGCTGACCTGGTTCTGTTGCTCTAAAGCAGCTCTGCAGACCTGGTTCTCTGGCTCTAGAGCAGCTCTGCTAACCTGGTTCTCTGGCTCTAAAGCAAATCTTCTTGCCTGGTTCTCTGGCTCTAAAGCAGCTCTGCTGACCTGGTTCTCTGGATCTAGAGCAGCTCTGCTGTCCTGGATCTTAGGCTCTACCGCAGCTCTGCTGACCTGGTTCTCTGGCTCTACAGTGGCTCTGCTGACCTGGTTCTCTGGCTCTAAAGCAGCTCTGCTGACCTGATGTTTCTCAGGCTCTAAAACAGCTCTGCTGACCTAGTTCTCTGGCTCTACAGCAGCTCTGCTGAGCTGGTTCTCTGGCTCTAAAGAGGCTCTGCTGACCTGGTTCTCTGGCTCTAGAGCAGCTCCGCTGACCTGGTTCTATGGCTGTAAAGAACCTCCTCTGACCTGGTTCTCTGGCTCTACAGCAGCTCTGTTGAACTGGTTCTCTGCCTCTAGAGCAGCTCTGCTGACCTGGTTCTTAGGCTCGAGAGCAGCTCTGCTGACCTGGTTCTCTGGCTCTAAAGCAGCTCTGCTGACCTGGTTCTCAAGCACTTCTGCTGACCTGGTTCTCTGGCTCTAAAGCAGCTCTGCTGACCTGGTTCTCTGGCTCTAAAGCAGCTCTGCTGACATGGTTCTATGGCTCTAAAGCAGCTCTGCTGACCTGGTTCTCTGGCTTTAGATCAGCTCTGCTGACCTGGTTCTCTGGCTCTAGAGCAGCTCTGTTGACCTGGGTCTTAGGCTCTAGAGCAGCTCTGCTGATCTGGTTGTATGGCTGTGAGGCAGCTCTGCTGACCTGGTTCTCTGGCTCTAAAGCAGCTCTGCTGACCTGGTTCTATGGCTCTAAAGCAGCTCTGCTGACCTGGTTCTATGGCTCTAAAGCTGCTCTGCTGACCTGGTTCTGTGGCTTTGAAATAGCTCTGCTGACCTGGTTCTCTGGCTCTAGAGCAGGTCAGCTGACCTGGTTCTCTCCCTCTAAAGTAGCTCTGCTGACCTGGTTCTCTGGCACTAAAGCAGCTCTACTGACCTGGTGTCTCTGGCGCTAAAGCAGCTCTGCTGACCTGGTTCTATTGCTCTAAAGCAGCTCCGCTGACCTGGTTCTCTGGCTTTGAAGCTGCTCTGCTGACCTGGTTCTCTGGCTCTAGAGCAGCTCTGCTGACCTTGTTCTCTCCCTCGAAAGCAGCTCTGCTGACCTGGTTCTCTGACTCTAAAGCTGCTCTGCTGACTTGGTTTCTCTGGCTCTAAAGCAGCTCTGCAGACCTAGTTTCTCTGGCTCTAGAGCAGCTCTGCTGACCTGTTTCTCTGGCTCTAAAGCAGATCTTCTGACCTGGTCTATGGCTCTAAAGCAGCTCTGCTGACCTGGTTCTCTGGCTCTATAATGGCTCTGCTAACCTGGTTCTGTTGCTCTAAAGCAGCTCTGCTGACCTGGTTCTCTGGCTCTAGAGCAGCGCTGCTAACCTGGTTCTCTGGCTCTAAAGCAGATCTTCTGGCCTGGTTCTCTGGCTCTAAAGCAGCTCTGCTGGCCTGGTTCTCTGGCTCTAACGCAGCTCTGCTGACCTGGTTCTCTGGCTCTAAAGCAGCTCTGCTGACCTGGTTCTATGGCTCTAAAGCAGCTCTGCTGACCTGGTTCTCTGGCTCTAAAACAGCTCTGCTGACTTGGTTTCTCTGCTCCCTAATGCAGCTCTGCAGACCTAGTTTCTCTGGCTCTAGAGCAGCTCTGCTGACCTGTTTCTCTGGCTCTAAAGCAGCTCTTCTGACCTGGTTCTATGGCTCTAAAGCAGCTCTGATGACCTGGTTCTCTGGCTCTACAATGGCTATGCTGACCTGGTTCTGTTGCTCTAAAGCAGCTCTGCAGACCTGGTTCTCTGGCTCTAGAGCAGCTCTGCTAACCTGGTTCTCTGGCTCTAAAGCAAATCTTCTTGCCTGGTTCTCTGGCTCTAAAGCAGCTCTGCTGACCTGGTTCTCTGGATCTAGAGCAGCTCTGCTGTCCTGGATCTTAGGCTCTAGAGCAGCTCTGCTGACCTGGTTCTCTGGCTCTACAATGGCTCTGCTGACCTGGTTCTCTGGCTCTAAAGCAGCTCTGCTGACCTGATGTTTCTCTGGCTCTAAAACAGCTCTGCTGACCTGGTCCTGTGGCTCTAAAGAAGCTCTGCTGACCTAGTTCTCTGGCTCTACAGCAGCTCTGCTGAGCTGGTTCTCTGGCTCTAAAGAGGCTCTGCTGACCTGGTTCTCTGGCTCTAGAGCAGCTCCACTGACCTTGTTCTATGGCTGTAAAGATCCTCCTCTGACCTGGTTCTCTGGCTCTACAGCCGCTCTGTTGAACTGGTTCTCTGCCTCTAGAGCAGCTCTGATGACCTGGTTCTTAGGCTCGAGAGCAGCTCTGCTGACCTGGTTCTCTGGCTCTAAAGCAGCTCTGCTGACCTGGTTCTATGGCTCTAAAGCAGCTCTGCTGACCTGGTTCTCTGGCTTTGAAGCTGCTCTGCTGACCTGGCTCTCTGGCTCTAGAGCAGCTCTGCTGACCTGGTTCTCTCCCTCTAAATCAGCTCTGCTGACCTGGTTCTCTGGCTCTAAAACAGCTCTGCTGACTTGGTTTCTCCGGCCCTAATGCAGCTCTGCAGACCTAGTTTCTCTGGCTCTAGAGCAGCTCTGCTGACCTGTTTCTCTGGCTCTAAAGCAGCTGTTCTGGCCTGGTTCTATGGCTCTAAAGCAGCTCTGCTGACCTGGTTCTCTGGCTCTACAATGGCTATGCTGACCTGGTTCTGTTGCTCTAAAGCAGCTCTGCAGACCAGGTTCTCTGGCTCTAGAGCAGCTCTGCTAACCTGGTTCTCTGGCTCTAAAGCAGATCTTCTGGCCTGGTTCTCTGGCTCTAAAGCAGCTCTGCTGGCCTGGTTCTCTGGCTCTAAAGCAGCTCTGCTGACCTGGTTCTCTGGCTCTAAAGCAGCTCTGCTGACCTGGTTCTATGGCTCTAAAGCAGCTCTGCTGACCTGGTTCTCTGGCTTTGAAGCTGCTCTGCTGACCTGGCTTTCTGGCTCTAGAGCAGCTCTGCTGACCTGGTTCTCTCCCTCTAAAGCAGCTCTGCTGACCTGGTTCTCTGGCTCTAAAACAGCTCTGCTGACTTGGTTTCTCTGGCCCTAATGCAGCTCTGCAGACCTAGTTTCTCTAGCTCTAGAGCAGCTCTGCTGACCTGTTTCTCTGGCTCTAAAGCAGCTCTTATGACCTGGTTCTATGGCTCTAAAGCAGCTCTGCTGACCTGGTTCTCTGGCTCTACAATGGCTATGCTGACCTGGTTCTGTTGCTCTAAAGCAGCTCTGCAGACCTGGTTCTCTGGCTCTAGAGCAGCTCTGCTAACCTGGTTCTCTGGCTCTAAAGCAAATCTTCTTGCCTGGTTCTCTGGCTCTAAAGCAGCTCTGCTGACCTGGTTCTCTGGATCTAGAGCAGCTCTGCTGTCCTGGATCTTAGGCTCTAGAGCAGCTCTGCTGACCTGGTTCTCTGGCTCTACAATGGCTCTGCTGACCTGGTTCTCTGGCTCTAAAGCAGCTCTGCTGACCTGATGTTTCTCTGGCTCTAAAACAGCTCTGCTGACCTGGTCCTGTGGCTCTAAAGAAGATCTGCTGACCTAGTTCTCTGGCTCTACAGCAGCTTTGCTGAGCTGGTTCTCTGGCTCTAAAGAGGCTCTGCTGACCTGGTTCTCTGGCTCTAGAGCAGCTCCGCTGACCTGGTTCTATGGCTGTAAAGAACCTCCTCTGACCTGGTTCTCTGGCTCTACAGCAGCTCTGCTGAACTGGTTCTCTGCCTCTATAGCGGCTCTGCTGACCTGGTTCTTAGGCTCGAGAGCAGCTCTGCTGACCTGGTTCTCTGGCTCTAAAGCAGCTCTGCTGACCTGGTTCTCAAGCAGTTCTCCTGACCTGGTTCTCTGGCTCTAAAGCAGCTCTGCTGACCTGGTTCTCTGGCTCTAAAGCAGCTCTGCTGACCTTGTTCTATGGCTCTAAAGCAGCTCTGCTGACCTGGTCTCTGGCTTTAGATCAGCTCTGCTGACCTGGTTCTCTGGCTCTAGAGCAGCTCTGTTGACCTGGGTCTTAGGCTCTAGAGCAGCTCTGCTGATCGGGTTGTATGGCTGTGAGGCAGCACTGCTGACCTGGTTCTCTGGCTTTAAAGCAGCTCTGCTGACCTGGTTATATGGCTCTAAAGCAGCTCTGCTGACCTGGTTCTATGGCTCTAAAGCTGCTAAAGCTGCTCTGCTGACCTGGTTCTGTGGCTTTGAAACAGCTCTGCTGACCTGGTTCTCTGGCTCTAGAGCAGGTCAGCTGACCTGGTTCTCTCCCTCTAAAGTAGCTCTGCTGACCTGGTTCTCTGGCACTAAAGCAGCTCTACTGACCTGGTGTCTCTGGCGCTAAAGCAGCTCTGCTGACCTGGTTCTATTGCTCTAAAGCAGCTCCGCTGACCTGGTTCTCTGGCTTTGAAGCTGCTCTGCTGACCTGGTTCTCTGGCTCTAGAGCAGCTCTGCTGACCTGGTTCTCTCCCTCGAAAGCAGCTCTGCTGACCTGGTTCTCTGACTCCAAAGCTGCTCTGCTGACTTGGTTTCTCTGGCTCTAAAGGAGCTCTGCAGACCTAGTTTCTCTGGCTCTAGAGCAGCTCTGCTGACCTGTTTCTCTGGCTCTAAAGCAGATCTTCTGACCTGGTCTATGGCTCTAAAGCAGCTCTGCTGACCTGGTTCTCTGGCTCTACAATGGCTCTGCTGACCTGGTTCTGTTGCTCTAAAGCAGCTCTGCTGACCTGGTTCTCTGGCTCTAGAGCAGCGCTGCTAACCTGGTTCTCTGGCTCTAAAGCAGATCTTCTGGCCTGGTTCTCTGGCTCTAAAGCAGCTCTGCTGGCCTGGTTCTCTGGCTCTAAAGCAGCTCTGCTGACCTGGTTCTCTGGCTCTAAAGCAGCTCTGCTGACCTGGTTCTATGGCTCTAAAGTAGCTCTGCTGACCTGGTTCTCTGGCTTTGAAGCTGCTCTGCTGACCTGGCTTTCTGGCTCTAGAGCAGCTCTGCTGACCTGGTTCTCTCCCTCTAAAGCAGCTCTGCTGACCTGGTTCTCTGGCTCTAAAACAGCTCTGCTGACTTGGTTTCTCTGGCCCTAATGCAGCTCTGCAGACCTAGTTTCTCTGGCTCTAGAGCAGCTCTGCTGACCTGTTTCTCTGGCTCTAAAGCAGCTCTTCTGACCTGGTTCTATGGCTCTAAAGCAGCTCTGCTGACCTGGTTCTCTGGCTCTACAATGGCTATGCTGACCTGGTTCTGTTGCTCTAAAGCAGCTCTGCAGACCTGGTTCTCTGGCTCTAGAGCAGCTCTGCTAACCTGGTTCTCTGGCTCTAAAGCAAATCTTCTTGCCTGGTTCTCTGGCTCTAAAGCAGCTCTGCTGACCTGGTTCTCTGGATCTAGAGCAGCTCTGCTGTCCTGGATCTTAGGCTCTAGAGCAGCTCTGCTGACCTGGTTCTCTGGCTCTACAATGGCTCTGCTGACCTGGTTCTCTGGCTCTAAAGCAGCTCTGCTGACCTGATGTTTCTCTGGCTCTAAAACAGCTCTGCTGACCTGGTCCTGTGGCTCTAAAGAAGATCTGCTGACCTAGTTCTCTGGCTCTACAGCAGCTCTGCTGAGCTGGTTCTCTGGCTCTAAAGAGGCTCTGCTGACCTGGTTCTCTGGCTATAGAGCAGCTCCGCTGACCTGGTTCTATGGCTATAAAGAACCTCCTCTGACCTGGTTCTCTGGCTCTACAGCAGCTCTGCTGAACTGGTTCTCTGCCTCTATAGCGGCTCTGCTGACCTGGTTCTTAGGCTCGAGAGCAGCTCTGCTGACCTGGTTCTCTGGCTCTAAAGCAGCTCTGCTGACCTGGTTCTCAAGCAGTTCAGCTGACCTGGTTCTCTGGCTCTAAAGCAGCTCTGCTGACCTGGTTCTTTGGCTCTAAAGCAGCTCTGCTGACCTGGTTCTATGGCTCTAAAGCAGCTCTGCTGACCTGGTTCTCTGGCTTTAGAGCAGCTCTGCTGACCTGGTTTCTATGGCTCTACAGCAGCTCTGCTGACCCGGTTCTCTGGCTCTAGAGCAGCTCTGTTGACCTGGGTCTTAGGCTCTAGAGCAGCTGTGCTGATCTGGTTGTATGGCTGTGAGGCAGCTCTGCTGACCTGGTTCTCTGGCTCTAAAGCAGCTCTGCTGACCTGGTTCTATGGCTCTAAAGCAGCTCTGCTGACCTGGTTATATGGCTCTAAAGCTGCTCTGCTGACCTGGTTCTGTGGCTTTGAAACAGCTCTGCTGACCTGGTTCTCTGGCTCTAGAGCAGGTCAGCTGACCTGGTTCTCTCCCTCTAAAGTAGCTCTGCTGACCTGGTTCTCTGGCACTAAAGCAGCTCTACTGACCTGGTGTTTCTGGCGCTAAAGCAGCTCTGCTGACCTGGTTCTCTCCCTCTAAAGCAGCTCTGCTGACCTGGTTCTCTGGGTCTACGGCAGCTCTGCTGACCTAGTTCTCTCCCTTTAAAGCAGCTCTGCTAACCTGGTTCTCTGGCTCTAAAGCAAATCTTCTTGCCTGGTTCTATGGCTCTAAAGCAGCTCTGCTGACCTGGTTCTCTGGATCTAGAGCAGCTCTGCTGTCCTGGATCTTAGGCTCTACAGCAGCTCTGCTGTCCTGGTTCTCTGGCTCTACAATGGCTCTGCTGACCTGGTTCTCTGGCTCTACAATGGCTATGCTGACCTGGTTCTGTTGCTCGAAAGCAGCTCTGCAGACCTGGTTCTCTGGCTCTAGAGCAGCTCTGCTAACCTGGTTCTCTGGCTCTAAAGCAAATCTTCTTGCCTGGTTCTCTGGATCTAAAGCAGCTCTGCTGACATGGTTCTCTGGATCTAGAGCAGCTCTACTGTCCTGGATCTTAGGCTCTACAGCAGCTCTGCTGACCTGGTTCTCTGGCTCTACAGTGGCTCTGCTGACCTGGTTCTCTGGCTCTAAAGCAGCTCTGCTGACCTGATGTTTCTCTGGCTCTAAAACAGCTCTGCTGACCTAGTTCTCTGGCTCTACAGCAGCTCTGCTGAGCTGGTTCTCTGGCTCTAAAGAGGCTCTGCTGACCTGGTTCTCTGGCTCTAGAGCAGCTCCGCTGACCTGGTTCTATGGCTGTAAAGAACCTCCTCTGACCTGGTTCTCTGGCTATACAGCAGCTCTGTTGAACTGGTTCTCTGCCTCTAGAGCAGCTCTGCTGACCTGGTTCTTAGGCTCGAGAGCAGCTCTGCTGACCTGGTTCTCTGGCTCTAAAGCAGCTCTGCTGACCTGGTTCTCAAGCACTTCTGCTGACCTGGTTCTCTGGCTCTAAAGCAGCTCTGCTGACCTGGTTCTCTGGCTCTAAAGCAGCTCTGCTGACCTGGTTCTATGGCTCTAAAGCAGCTCTGCTGACCTGGTTCTCTGGCTTTAGATCAGCTCTGCTAACCTGGTTCTCTGGCTCTAGAGCAGCTCTGTTGACCTGGGTCTTAGGCTCTAGAGCAGCTCTGCTGATCTGGTTGTATGGCTGTGAGGCAGCACTGCTGACCTGGTTCTCTGGCTCTAAAGCAGCTCTGCTGACCTGGTTATATGGCTCTAAAGCAGCTCTGCTGACCTGGTTCTATGGCTCTAAAGCTGCTAAAGCTGCTCTGCTGACCTGGTTCTTAGGCTCTGAAACAGCTCTGCTGACCTGGTTCTCTGGCTCTAGAGCAGGTCAGCTGACCTGGTTCTCTCCCTCTAAAGTAGCTCTGCTGACCTGGTTCTCTGGCACTAAAGCAGCTCTACTGACCTGGTGTCTCTGGCGCTAAAGCAGCTCTGCTGACCTGGTTCTCTCCCTCTAAAGCAGCTCTGCTGACCTGGTTCTCTGGGTCTACGGCAGCTCTGCTGACCTAGTTCTCTCCCTTTAAAGCAGCTCTGCTAACCTGGTTCTCTGGCTCTAAAGCAAATCTTCTTGCCTGGTTCTATGGCTCTAAAGCAGCTCTGCTGACCTGGTTCTCTGGATCTAGAGCAGCTCTGCTGTCCTGGATCTTAGGCTCTACAGCAGCTCTGCTGTCCTGGTTCTCTGGCTCTACAATGGCTCTGCTGACCTGGTTCTCTGGCTCTACAATGGCTATGCTGACCTGGTTCTGTTGCTCGAAAGCAGCTCTGCAGACCTGGTTCTCTGGCTCTAGAGCAGCTCTGCTAACCTGGTTCTCTGGCTCTAAAGCAGCTCTGCTGACATGGTTCTCTGGATCTAGAGCAGCTCTACTGTCCTGGATCTTAGGCTCTACAGCAGCTCTGCTGACCTGGTTCTCTGGCTCTACAGTGGCTCTGCTGACCTGGTTCTCTGGCTCTAAAGCAGCTCTGCTGACCTGATGTTTCTCTGGCTCTAAAACAGCTCTGCTGACCTGGTCCTGTGGCTCTAAAGAAGCTCTGCTGACCTAGTTCTCTGGCTCTACAGCAGCTCTGCTGAGCTGGTTCTCTGGCTCTAAAGAGGCTCTGCTGACCTGGTTCTCTGGCTCTAGAGCAGCTCCGCTGACCTGGTTCTATGGCTGTAAAGAACCTCCTCTGACCTGGTTCTCTGGCTCTACAGCAGCTCTGTTGAACTGGTTCTCTGCCTCTAGAGCAGCTCTGCTGACCTGGTTCTTAGGCTCGAGAGCAGCTCTGCTGACCTGGTTCTCTGGCTCTAAAGCAGCTCTGCTGACCTGGTTCTCAAGCACTTCTGCTGACCTGGTTCTCTGGCTCTAAAGCAGCTCTGCTGACCTGGTTCTCTGGCTCTAAAGCAGCTCTGCTGACCTGGTTCTATGGCTCTAAAGCAGCTCTGCTGACCTGGTTCTCTGGCTTTAGATCAGCTCTGCTAACCGGGTTCTCTGGCTCTAGAGCAGCTCTGTTGACCTGGGTCTTAGGCTCTAGAGCAGCTCTGCTGATCTGGTTGTATGGCTGTGAGGCAGCACTGCTGACCTGGTTCTCTGGCTCTAAAGCAGCTCTGCTGACCTGGTTATATGGCTCTAAAGCAGCTCTGCTGACCTGGTTCTATGGCTCTAAAGCTGCTAAAGCTGCTCTGCTGACCTGGTTCTGTGGCTTTGAAACAGCTCTGCTGACCTGGTTCTCTGGCTCTAGAGCAGGTCAGCTGACCTGGTTCTCTCCCTCTAAAGTAGCTCTGCTGACCTGGTTCTCTGGCACTAAAGCAGCTCTACTGACCTGGTGTCTCTGGCGCTAAAGCAGCTCTGCTGACCTGGTTTGATTGCTCTAAAGCAGCTCCGCTGACCTGGTTCTCTTGCTTTGAAGCTGCTCTGCTGACCTGGTTCTCTGGCTCTAGAGCAGCTCTGCTGACCTGGTTCTCTCCCTCGAAAGCAGCTCTGCTGACCTGGTTCTCTGACTCTAAAGCTGCTCTGCTGACTTGGTTTCTCTGGCTCTAAAGGAGCTCTGCAGACCTAGTTTCTCTGGCTCTAGAGCAGCTCTGCTGACCTGTTTCTCTGGCTCTAAAGCAGATCTTCTGACCTGGTCTATGGCTCTAAAGCAGCTCTGCTGACCTGGTTCTCTGGCTCGACAATGGCTCTGCTGACCTGGTTCTGTTGCTCTAAAGCAGCTCTGCTGACCTGGTTCTCTGGCTCTAGAGCAGCGCTGCTAACCTGGTTCTCTGGCTCTAAAGCAGATCTTCTGGCCTGGTTCTATGGCTCTAAAGCAGCTCTGCTGGCCTGGTTCTCTGGCTCTAAAGCAGCTCTGCTGACCTGGTTCTCTGGCTCTAAAGCAGCTCTGCTGACCTGGTTCTATGGCTCTAAAGCAGCTCTGCTGACCTGGTTCTCTGGCTTTGAAGCTGCTCTGCTGACCTGGCTTTCTGGCTCTAGAGCAGCTCTGCTGACCTGGTTCTCTCCCTCTAAAGCAGCTCTGCTGACCTGGTTCTCTGGCTCTAAAACAGCTTTGCTGACTTGGTTTCTCTGGCCCTAATGCAGCTCTGCAGACCTAGTTTCTCTGGCTCTAGAGCAGCTCTGCTGACCTGTTTCTCTGGCTCTAAAGCAACTCTTCTGACCTGGTTCTATGGCTCTAAAGCAGCTCTGCTGACCTGGTTCTCTGGCTCTACAATGGCTATGCTGACCTGGTTCTGTTGCTCTAAAGCAGCTCTGCAGACCTGGTTCTCTGGCTCTAGAGCAGCTCTGCTAACCTGGTTCTCTGGCTCTAAAGCAAATCTTCTTGCCTGGTTCTCTGGCTCTAAAGCAGCTCTGCTGACCTGGTTCTCTGGATCTAGAGCAGCTCTGCTGTCCTGGATCTTAGGCTCTACAGCATCTCTGCTGACCTGGTTCTCTGGCTCTACAATGGCTCTGCTGACCTGGTTCTCTGGCTCTAAAGCAGCTCTGCTGACCTGATGTTTCTCTGGCTCTAAAACAGCTCTGCTGACCTGGTCCTGTTGCTCTAAAGAAGATCTGCTGACCTAGTTCTCTGGCTCTACAGCAGCTCTGCTGAGCTGGTTCTCTGGCTCTAAAGAGGCTCTGCTGACCTGGTTCTCTGGCTCTAGAGCAGCTCCGCTGACCTGGTTCTATGGCTGTAAAGAACCTCCTCTGACCTGGTTCTCTGGCTCTACAGCAGCTCTGCTGAACTGGTTCTCTGCCTCTATAGCGGCTCTGCTGACCTGGTTCTTAGGCTCGAGAGCAGCTCTGCTGACCTGGTTCTCTGGCTCTAAAGCAGCTCTGCTGACCTGGTTCTCAAGCAGTTCTGCTGACCTGGTTCTCTGGCTCTAAAACAGCTCTGCTGACCTGGTTCTCTGGCTCTAAAGCAGCTCTGCTGACCTGGTTCTATGGCTCTAAAGCAGCTCTGCTGACCTGGTTCTCTGGCTTTAGAGCAGCTCTGCTGACCTGGTTTCTATGGCTCTACAGCAGCTCTGCTGACCTGGTTCTCTGGCTCTAGAGCAGCTCTGTTGACCTGGGTCTTAGGCTCTAGAGCAGCTGTGCTGATCTGGTTGTATGGCTGTGAGGCAGCTCTGCTGACCTGGTTCTCTGGCTCTAAAGCAGCTCTGCTGACCTGATTCTATGGCTCTAAAGCAGCTCTGCTGACCTGGTTCTATGGCTCTAAAGCTGCTCTGCTGACCTGGTTCTGTGGCTTTGAAACAGCTCTGCTGACCTGGTTCTCTGGCTCTAGAGCAGGTCAGCTGACCTGGTTCTCTCCCTCTAAAGTAGGTCTGCTGACCTGGTTCTCTGGCACTAAAGCAGCTCTACTGAACTGGTGTTTCTGGCGCTAAAGCAGCTCTGCTGACCTGGTTCTCTCCCTCTAAAGCAGCTCTGCTGACCTGGTTCTCTGGGTCTACGGCAGCTCTGCTGACCTAGTTCTCTCCCTTTAAAGCAGCTTTGCTGACCTGGTTCTCTGGCTCTAAAGCAGATCTGCTGACCTGGTTCTCTCCCTCTAAAGCAGCTCTGCTGACCTGGTTCTCTGGCTCTACGGCAGCTCTGCTGACCTGGTTCTCTGCCTCTAGAGCAGCTCTGCTGACCTGGTTCTTAGGCTCTAGAGCAGCTCTGCTGACCTGGTATCTATGGCTCTACAGCAGCTCTGCTGACCTGGTTCTCTGGATCTAGAGCAGCTCTGCTGTCCTGGATCTTAGGCTCTACAGCAGCTCTGCTGACCTGGTTCTCTGGCTCTACAGTGGCTCTGCTGACCTGGTTCTCTGGCTCTAAAGCAGCTCTGCTGACCTGATGTTTCTCTGGCTCTAAAACAGCTCTGCTGACCTGGTCCTGTGGCTCTAAAGAAGCTCTGCTGACCTAGTTCTCTGGCTCTACAGCAGCTCTGCTGAGCTGGTTCTCTGGCTCTAAAGAGGCTCTGCTGACTTGGTTTCTCTGGCCCTAATGCAGCTCTGCAGACCTAGTTTCTCTGGCTCTAGAGCAGCTCTGCTGACCTGTTTCTCTGGCTCTAAAGCAGCTCTTCTGACCTGGTTCAATGGCTCTAAAGCAGCTCTGCTGACCTGGTTCTCTGGCTCTACAATGGCTATGCTGACCTGGTTCTGTTGCTCTAAAGCAGCTCTGCAGACCTGGTTCTCTGGCTCTAGAGCAGCTCTGCTAACCTGGTTCTCTGGCTCTAAAGCAAATCTTCGTGCCTGGTTCTCTGGCTCTAAAGCAGCTCTGCTGACCTGGTTCTCTGGATCTAGAGCAGCTCTGCTGTCCTGGATCTTAGGCTCTACAGCAGCTCTGCTGACCTGGTTCTCTGGCTCTACAATGGCTCTGCTGACCTGGTTCTCTGGCTCTACAATGGCTATGCTGACCTGGTTCTGTTGCTCTAAAGCAGCTCTGCAGACCTGGTTCTCTGGCTCTAGAGCAGCTCTGCTAACCTGGTTCTCTGGCTCTAAAGCAGCTCTGCTGACCTGGTTCTATGGCTCTAAAGCAGCTCTGCTGACCTGGTTCTATGGCTCTAAAGCTGCTCTGCTGACCTGGTTCTGTGGCTTTGAAACAGCTCTGCTGACCTGGTTCTCTGGCTCTAGAGCAGGTCAGCTGACCTGGTTCTCTTCCTCTAAAGTAGCTCTATTGACCTGGTTCTCTGGCACTAAAGCAGCTCTACTGACCTGGTGTCTCTGGCGCTAAAGCAGCTCTGCTGACCTGGTTCTCTCCCTCTAAAGCAGCTCTGCTGACCTGGTTCTCTGGGTCTACGGCAGCTCTGCTGACCTAGTTCTCTCCCTTTAAAGCAGCTCTGCTGACCTGGTTCTCTGGCTCTAAAGTAGATCTGCTGACCTGGTTCTCTCCCTCTAAAGCAGCTCTGCTGACCTGGTTCTCTTGCTCTACGGCAGCTCTGCTGACCTGGTTCTCTGCCTCTAGAGCAGCTCTGCTGACCTGGTTCTAAGGCTCTAGAGCAGCTCTGCTGACCTGGTATCTATGGCTCTACAGCAGCTCTGCTGACCTGGTTCTCTGGATCTAGAGCAGCTCTGCTGTCCTGGATCGTAGGCTCTACAGCAGCTCTGCTGACCTGGTTCTCTGGCTCTACAGTGGCTCTGCTGACCTGGTTCTCTGGCTCTAAAGCAGCTCTGCTGACCTGATGTTTCTCTGGCTCTAAAACAGCTCTGCTGACCTGGTCCTGTGGCTCTAAAGAAGCTCTGCTGACCTAGTTCTCTGGCTCTACAGCAACTCTGCTGAGCTGGTTCTCTGGCTCTAAAGAGGCTCTGCTGACTTGGTTTCTCTGGCCCTAATGCAGCTCTGCAGACCTAGTTTCTCTGGCTCTAGAGCAGCTCTGCTGACCTGTTTCTCTGGCTCTAAAGCAGCTCTTCTGACCTGGTTCTATGGCTCTAAAGCAGCTCTGCTGACCTGGTTCTCTGGCTCTACAATGGCTATGCTGACCTGGTTCTGTTGCTCTAAAGCAGCTCTGCAGACCTGGTTCTCTGGCTCTAGAGCAGCTCTGCTAACCTGGTTCTCTGGCTCTGAAGCAAATCTTCGTGCCTGGTTCTCTGGCTCTAAAGCCGCTCTGCTGACCTGGTTCTCTGGATCTAGAGCAGCTCTGCTGTCCTGGATCTTAGGCTCTACAGCAGCTCTGCTGACCTGGTTCTCTGGCTCTACAATGGCTCTGCTGACCTGGTTCTCTGGCTATACAATGGCTATGGTGACCTGGTTCTGTTGCTCTAAAGCAGCTCTGCAGACCTGGTTCTTTGGCTCTAGAGTAGCTCTGCTAACCTGGTTCTCTGGCTCTAAAGCAAATCTTCTTGCCTGGTTCTCTGGCTCTAAAGCAGCTCTGCTGACCTGGTTCTCTGGATCTAGAGCAGCTCTGCTGTCCTGGATCTTAGGCTCTACAGCAGCTCTGCTGACCTGGTTCTCTGGCTCTACAGTGGCTCTGCTGACCTGGTTCTCTGGCTCTAAAGCAGCTCTGCTGACCTGATGTTTCTCTGGCTCTAAAACAGCTCTGCTGACCTGGTCCTGTGGCTCTAAAGAAGCTCTGCTGACCTAGTTCTCTGGCTCTACAGCAGCTCTGCTGAGCTGGTTCTCTGGCTCTAAAGAGGCTCTGCTGACCTGGTTCTCTGGCTCTAGAGCAGCTCCGCTGACCTGGTTCTATGGCTGTAAAGAACCTCCTCTGACCTGGTTCTCTGGCTCTACAACGGCTCTGCTGACCTGGTTCTGTTGCTCTAAAGCAGCTCTGCTGACCTGGTTCTCTGGCTCTAAAGCAGCTCTGCTGACCTGGTTCTCTGGCTCTACAACGGCTCTGCTGACCTGGTTCTGTTGCTCTAAAGCAGCTCTGCTGACCTGGTTCTCTGGCTCTAAAGCAGCTCTGCTGACCTGGTTCTATGGCTCTAAAGCAGCTCTGCTGACCTGGTTCTCTGGCTTTGAAGCTGCTCTGCTG
This sequence comes from Triturus cristatus, assembly GCF_964204655.1. Classification (NCBI taxonomy): domain Eukaryota; kingdom Metazoa; phylum Chordata; class Amphibia; order Caudata; family Salamandridae; genus Triturus; species Triturus cristatus. Next base: position 1,164,061,117 of record NC_140579.1, read on the forward strand.
ACCTGGCTCTCTGGCTCTAGAGCAGCTCTGCTGATCTGGTTCTCTCCCTCTAAATCAGCTCTGCTGACCTGGTTCTCTGACTCTAAAACAGCTCTGCTGACTTGGTTTCTCTGGCCCTAATGCAGCTCTGAAGACCTAGTTTCTCTGGCTCTACAGTGGCTCTGCTGACCTGGTTCTCTGGCTCTAAAGCAGCTCTGCTGACCTGATGTTTCTCTGGCTCTAAAACAGCTCTGCTGACCTGGTCCTGTGGCTCTAAAGAAGCTCTGCTGACCTAGTTCTCTGGCTCTACAGCAGCTCTGCTGAGCTGGTTCTCTGGCTCTAAAGAGGCTCTGCTGACCTGGTTCTCTGGCTCTAGAGCAGCTCCGCTGACCTGGTTCTATGGCTGTAAAGAACCTCCTCTGACCTGGTTCTCTGGCTCTACAGCAGCTCTGTAGAACTGGTTCTCTGCCTCTAGAGCAGCTCTGCTGACCTGTTATTAGGCTCGAGAGCAGCTCTGCTGACCTGGTTCTCTGGCTCTAAAGCAGCTCTGCTGACCTGGTTCTCAAGCACTTCTGCTGACCTGGTTCTCTGGCTCTAAAGCAGCTCTGCTGACCAGGTTCTCTGGCTCTAAAGCAGCTCTGCTGACCTGGTTCTATGGCTCTAAAGCAGCTCTGCTGACCTGGTTCTCAGGCTTTAGATCAGCTCTGCTGACCTGGTTCTCTGGCTCTAGAGCAGCTCTGTTGACCTGGGTCTTAGGCTCTAGAGCAGCTCTGCTGATCTGGTTGTATGGCTGTGAGGCAGCTCTGCTGACCTGGTTCTCTGGCTCTAAAGCAGCTCTGCTGACCTGGTTCTATGGCTCTAAATCAGCTCTGCTGACCTGGTTCTATGGCTCTAAAGCTGGTCTGCTGACCTGGTTCTGTGGCTTTGAAACAGCTCTGCTGACCTGGTTCTCTGGCTCTAGAGCAGGTCAGCTGACCTGGTTATCTCCCTCTAAAGTAGCTCTGCTGACCTGGTTCTCTGGCACTAAAGCAGCTCTACTGACCTGGTGTCTCTGGCGCTAAAGCAGCTCTGCTGACCTGGTTCTATTGCTCTAAAGCAGCTCCGCTGACCTGGTTCTCTGGCTTTGAAGCTGCTCTGCTGACCTGGTTCTCTGGCTCTAGAGCAGCTCTGCTGACCTGGTTCTCTCCCTCGGAAGCAGCTCTGCTGACCTGGTTCTCTGACTCTAAAGCTGCTCTGCTGACTTGGTTTCTCTGGCTCTAAAGCAGCTCTGCAGACCTAGTTTCTCTGGCTCTAGAGCAGCTCTGCTGACCTGTTTCTCTGGCTCTAAAGCAGATCTTCTGACCTGGTCTATGGCTCTAAAGCAGCTCTGCTGACCTGGTTCTCTGGCTCTAGAGCAGCGCTGCTAACCAGGTTCTCAGGCTCTAAAGCAGATCTTCTGGCCTGGTTCTCTGCCTCTAAAGCAGCTCTGCTGACCTGGTTCTCTGGCTCTAAAGCAGCTCTGCTGACCTGGTTCTCTGGCTCTAAAGCAGATCTTCTGGCCTGGTTCTCTGCCTCTAAAGCAGCTCTGCTGACCTGGTTCTCTGGCTCTAAAGCAGCTCTGCTGACCTGGTTCTATGGCTCTAAAGCAGCTCTGCTGATCTGGTTGTATGGCTGTGAGGCAGCTCTGCTGACCTGGTTCTCTGGCTCTAAAGCAGCTCTGCTGACCTGGTTCTATGGCTCTAAAGCAGCTCTGCTGACCTGGTTCTATGGCTCTAAAGCTGCTCTGCTGACCTGGTTCTGTGGCTTTGAAACAGCTCTGCTGACCTGGTTCTCTGGCTCTAGAGCAGGTCAGCTGACCTGGTTCTCTCCCTCTAAAGTAGCTCTGCTGACCTGGTTCTCTGGCACTAAAGCAGCTCTACTGACCTGGTGTCTCTGGCGCTAAAGCAGCTCTGCTAACCTGGTTCTATTGCTCTAAAGCAGCTCCGCTGATCTGGTTCTCTGGCTTTGAAGCTGCTCTGCTGACCTGGTTCTCTGGCTCTAGAGCAGCTCTGCTGACCTGGTTCTCTGGCTCTAGAGCAGCTCCGCTGACCTGGTTCTATGGCTGTAAAGAACCTCCTCTGACCTGGTTCTCTGGCTCTACAACGGCTCTGCTGACCTGGTTCTGTTGCTCTAAAGCAGCTCTGCTGACCTGGTTCTCTGGCTCTAAAGCAGCTCTGCTGACCTGGTTCTCTGGCTCTACAACGGCTCTGCTGACCTGGTTCTGTTGCTCTAAAGCAGCTCTGCTGACCTGGTTCTCTGGCTCTAAAGCAGCTCTGCTGACCTGGTTCTATGGCTCTAAAGCAGCTCTGCTGACCTGGTTCTCTGGCTTTGAAGCTGCTCTGCTGACCTGGCTCTCTGGCTCTAGAGCAGCTCTGCTGATCTAGTTCTCTCCCTCTAAATCAGCTCTGCTGACCTGGTTCTCTGACTCTAAAACAGCTCTGCTGACTTGGTTTCTCTGGCCCTAATGCAGCTCTGAATTCCTAGTTTCTCTGGCTCTACAGTGGCTCTGCTGACCTGGTTCTCTGGCTCTAAAGCAGCTCTGCTGACCTGATGTTTCTCTGGCTCTAAAACAGCTCTGCTGACCTGGTCCTGTGGCTCTAAAGAAGCTCTGCTGACCTAGTTCTCTGGCTCTACAGCAGCTCTGCTGAGCTGGTTCTCTGGCTCTAAAGAGGCTCTGCTGACCTGGTTCTCTGGCTCTAGAGCACTCCGCTGACCTGGTTCTATGGCTGTAAAGAACCTCCTCTGACCTGGTTCTCTGGCTCTACAGCAGCTCTGTAGAACTGGTTCTCTGCCTCTAGAGCAGCTCTGCTGACCTGTTCTTAGGCTCGAGAGCAGCTCTGCTGACCTGGTTCTCTGGCTCTAAAGCAGCTCTGCTGACCTGGTTCTCAAGCACTTCTGCTGACCTGGTTCTCTGGCTCTAAAGCAGCTCTGCTGACCAGGTTCTCTGGCTCTAAAGCAGCTCTGCTGACCTGGTTCTATGGCTCTAAAGCAGCTCTGCTGACCTGGTTCTCTGGCTTTAGATCAGCTCTGCTGACCTGGTTCTCTGGCTCTAGAGCAGCTCTGTTGACCTGGGTCTTAGGCTCTAGAGCAGCTCTGCTGATCTGGTTGTATGGCTGTGAGGCAGCTCTGCTGACCTGGTTCTCTGGCTCTAAAGCAGCTCTGCTGACCTGGTTCTATGGCTCTAAATCAGCTCTGCTGACCTGGTTCTATGGCTCTAAAGCTGCTCTGCTGACCTGGTTCTGTGGCTTTGAAACAGCTCTGCTGACCTGGTTCTCTGGCTCTAGAGCAGGTCAGCTGACCTGGTTATCTCCCTCTAAAGTAGCTCTGCTGACCTGGTTCTCTGGCACTAAAGCAGCTCTACTGACCTGGTGTCTCTGGCGCTAAAGCAGCTCTGCTGACCTGGTTCTATTGCTCTAAAGCAGCTCCGCTGACCTGGTTCTCTGGCTTTGAAGCTGCTCTGCTGACCTGGTTCTCTGGCTCTAGAGCAGCTCTGCTGACCTGGTTCTCTCCCTCGGAAGCAGCTCTGCTGACCTGGTTCTCTGACTCTAAAGCTGCTCTGCTGACTTGGTTTCTCTGGCTCTAAAGCAGCTCTGCAGACCTAGTTTCTCTGGCTCTAGAGCAGCTCTGCTGACCTGTTTCTCTGGCTCTAAAGCAGATCTTCTGACCTGGTCTATGGCTCTAAAGCAGCTCTGCTGACCTGGTTCTCTGGCTCTACAATGGCTCTGCTGACCTGGTTCTGTTGCTCTAAAGCAGCTCTGCTGACCTGGTTCTCTGGCTCTAGAGCAGCGCTGCTAACCTGGTTCTCAGGCTCTAAAGCAGATCTTCTGGCCTGGTTCTCTGCCTCTAAAGCAGCTCTGTTGACCTGGTTCTCTGGCTCTAAAGCAGCTCTGCTGACCTGGTTCTATGGCTCTAAAGCAGCTCTGCTGATCTGGTTGTATGGCTGTGAGGCAGCTCTGCTGACCTGGTTCTCTGGCTCTAAAGCAGCTCTGCTGACCTGGTTCTATGGCTCTAAAGCAGCTCTGCTGACCTGGTTCTATGGCTCTAAAGCTGCTCTGCTGACCTGGTTCTGTGGCTTTGAAACAGCTCTGCTGGCCTGGTTCTCTGGCTCTAGAGCAGGTCACCTGACCTGGTTCTCTCCCTCTAAAGTAGCTCTGCTGACCTGGTTCTCTGGCACTAAAGCAGCTCTACTGACCTGGTGTCTCTGGCGCTAAAGCAGCTCTGCTAACCTGGTTCTATTGCTCTAAAGCAGCTCCGCTGATCTGGTTCTCTGGCTTTGAAGCTGCTCTGCTGACCTGGTTCTCTGGCTCTAGAGCAGCTCTGCTGACCTGGTTCTCTCCCTCGGAAGCAGCTCTGCTGACCTGGTTCTCTGACTCTAAAGCTGCTCTGCTGACTTGGTTTCTCTGGCTCTAAAGCAGCTCTGCAGACCTAGTTTCTCTGGCTCTAGAGCAGCTCTGCTGACCTGTTTCTCTGGCTCTAAAGCAGATCTTCTGACCTGGTCTATGGCTCTAAAGCAGCTCTGCTGACCTGGTTCTCTGGCTCTAAAATGGCTCAGCTGACCTGGTTCTGTTGCTCTAAAGCAGCTCTGCTGACCTGGTTCTCTGGCTCTAGAGCAGCGCTGCTAACCTGGTTCTCTGGCTCTAAAGCAGATCTTCTGGCCTGGTTCTCTGGCTCTAAAGCAGCTCTGCTGGCCTGGTTCTCTGGCTCTAACGCAGCTCTGCTGACCTGGTTCTCTGGCTCTAAAGCAGCTCTGCTGACCTGGTTCTATGGCTCTAAAGCAGCTCTGCTGACCTGGTTCTCTGGCTTTGAAGCTGCTCTGCTGACCTGGCTTTCTGGCTCTAGAGCAGCTCTGCTGACCTGGTTCTCTCCCTCTAAAGCAGCTCTGCTGACCTGGTTCTCTGGCTCTAAAACAGCTCTGCTGACTTGGTTTCTCTGGCACTAATGCAGCTCTGCAGACCTAGTTTCTCTGGCTCTAGAGCAGCTCTGCTGACCTGTTTCTCTGGCTCTAAAGCAGCTCTTCTGACCAGGTTCTATGGCTCTAAAGCAGCTCTGCTGACCTGGTTCTCTGGCTCTACAATGGCTATGCTGACCTGGTTATGTTGCTCTAAAGCAGCTCTGCTGACCTGGTTCTCTGGCTCTAGAGCAGCTCTGCTAACCTGGTTCTCTGGCTCTAAAGCAAATCTTCTTGCCTGGTTCTCTGGCTCTAAAGCAGCTCTGCTGACCTAGTTCTCTGGATCTAGAGCAGCTATGCTGTCCTGGATCTTAGGCTCTAGAGCAGCTCTGCTGACCTGGTTCTCTGGCTCTACAATGGCTCTGCTGACCTGGTTCTCTGGCTCTAAAGCAGCTCTGCTGACCTGATGTTTCTCTGGCTCTAAAACAGCTCTGCTGACCTGGTCCTGTGGCTCTAAAGAAGCTCTGCTGACCTAGTTCTCTGGCTCTACAGCAGCTCTGCTGAGCTGGTTCTCTGGCTCTAAAGAGGCTCTGCTGACCTGGTTCTCTGGCTCTAGAGCAGCTCCGCTGACCTGGTTCTATGGCTGTAAAGAACCTCCTCTGACCTGGTTCTCTGGCTCTACAGCAGCTCTGTTGAACTGTTTCTCTGCCTCTAGAGCAGCTCTGCTGACCTGGTTCTTAGGCTCGAGAGCAGCTCTGCTGACCTGGTTCTCTGGCTCTAAAGCAGCTCTGCTGACCTGGTTCTATGGCTCTAAAGCAGCTCTGCTGACCTGGTTCTCTGGCTTTGAAGCTGCTCTGCTGACCTGGCTCTCTGGCTCTAGAGCAGCTCTGCTGACCTGGTTCTCTCCCTCTAAATCAGCTCTGCTGACCTGGTTCTCTGGCTCTAAAACAGCTCTGCTGACTTGGTTTCTCTGGCCCTAATGCAGCTCTGCAGACCTAGTTTCTCTGGCTCTAGAGCAGCTCTGCTGACCTGTTTCTCTGGCTCTAAAGCAGCTCTTCTGACCTGGTTCTATGGCTCTAAAGCAGCTCTGCTGACCTGGTTCTCTGGCTCTACAATGGCTATGCTGACCTGGTTCTGTTGCTCTAAAGCAGCTCTGCTGACCTAGTTCTCTGGCTCTACAGCAGCTCTGCTGAGCTGGTTCTCTGGCTCTAAAGAGGCTCTGCTGACCTGGTTCTCTGGCTCTAGAGCAGCTCCGCTGACCTGGTTCTATGGCTGTAAAGAACCTCCTCTGACCTGGTTCTCTGGCTCTACAACGGCTCTGCTGACCTGGTTCTGTTGCTCTAAAGCAGCTCTGCTGACCTGGTTCTCTGGCTCTAAAGCAGCTCTGCTGACCTGGTTCTCTGGCTCTACAACGGCTCTGCTGACCTGGTTCTGTTGCTCTAAAGCAGCTCTGCTGACCTGGTTCTCTGGCTCTAAAGCAGCTCTGCTGACCTGGTTCTATGGCTCTAAAGCAGCTCTGCTGACGTGGTTCTCTGGCTTTGAAGCTGCTCTGCTGACCTGGCTCTCTGGCTCTAGAGCAGCTCTGCTGATCTGGTTCTCTCCCTCTAAATCAGCTCTGCTGACCTGGTTCTCTGGCTCTAAAACAGCTCTGCTGACTTGGTTTCTCTGGCCCTAATGCAGCTCTGAAGACCTAGTTTCTCTGGCTCTACAGTGGCTCTGCTGACCTGGTTCTCTGGCTCAAAAGCAGCTCTGCTGACCTGATGTTTCTCTGGCTCTAAAACAGCTCTGCTGACCTGGTCCTGTGGCTCTAAAGACGCTCTGCTGACCTAGTTCTCTGGCTCTACAGCAGCTCTGCTGAGCTGGTTCTCTGGCTCTAAAGAGGCTCTGCTGACCTGGTTCTCTGGCTCTAGAGCAGCTCCGCTGACCTGGTTCTATGGCTGTAAAGAACCTCCTCTGACCTGGTTCTCTGGCTCTACAGCAGCTCTGTAGAACTGGTTCTCTGCCTCTAGAGCAGCTCTGCTGACCTGTTCTTAGGCTCGAGACCAGCTCTGCTGACCTGGTTCTCTGGCTCTAAAGCAGCTCTGCTGACCTGGTTTTCAAGCACTTCTGCTGACCTGGTTCTCTGGCTCTAAAGCAGCTCTGATGACCTGGTTCTCTGGCTCTAAAGCAGCTCTGCTGACCTTGTTCTATGGCTCTAAAGCAGCTCTGCTGACCTGGTTCTCTGGCTTTAGATCAGCTCTGCTGACCTGGTTCTCTGGCTCTAGAGCAGCTCTGTTGACCTGGGTCTTAGGCTCTAGAGCAGCTCTGCTGATCTGGTTGTATGGCTGTGAGGCAGCTCTGCTGACCTGGTTCTCTGGCTCTAAAGCAGCTCTGCTGACCTGGTTCTATGGCTCTAAATCAGCTCTGCTGACCTGGTTCTATGGCTCTAAAGCTGCTCTGCTGACCTGGTTCTGTGGCTTTGAAACAGCTCTGCTGACCTGGTTCTCTGGCTCTAGAGCAGGTCAGCTGACCTGGTTCTCTCCCTCTAAAGTAGCTCTGCTGACCTGGTTCTCTGGCACTAAAGCAGCTCTACTGACCTGGTGTCTCTGGCGCTAAAGCAGCTCTGCTGACCAGGTTCTATTGCTCTAAAGCAGCTCCGCTGACCTGGTTCTCTGGCTTTGAAGCTGCTCTGCTGACCTGGTTCTCTGGCTCTAGAGCAGCTCTGCTGACCTGGTTCTCTCCCTCGGAAGCAGCTCTGCTGACCTGGTTCTCTGACTCTAAAGCTGCTCTGCTGACTTGGTTTCTCTGGCTCTAAAGCAGCTCTGCAGACCTAGTTTCTCTGGCTCTAGAGCAGCTCTGCTGACCTGTTTCTCTGGCTCTAAAGCAGATCTTCTGACCTGGTCTATGGCTCTAAAGCAGCTCTGCTGACCTGGTTCTCTGGCTCTACAATGGCTCTGCTGACCTGGTTCTGTTGCTCTAAAGCAGCTCTGCTGACCTGGTTCTCTGGCTCTAGAGCAGCGCTGCTAACCTGGTTCTCAGGCTCTAAAGCAGATCTTCTGGCCTGGTTCTCTGGCTCTAAAGCAGCTCTGCTGACCAGGTTCTCTGGCTCTAAAGCAGCTCTGCTGACCTGGTTCTATGGCTCTAAAGCAGCTCTGCTGACCTGGTTCTCTGGCTTTAGATCAGCTCTGCTGACCTGGTTCTCTGGCTCTAGAGCAGCTCTGTTGACCTGGGTCTTAGGCTCTAGAGCAGCTCTGCTGATCTGGTTGTATGGCTGTGAGGCAGCTCTGCTGACCTGGTTCTCTGGCTCTAAAGCAGCTCTGCTTACCTGGTTCTATGGCTCTAAAGCAGCTCTGCTGACCTGGTTCTATGGCTCTAAAGCTGCTCTGCTGACCTGGTTCTGTGGCTTTGAAACAGCTCTGCTGACCTGGTTCTCTGGCTCTAGAGCAGGTCAGCTGACCTGGTTCTCTCCCTCTAAAGTAGGTCTGCTGACCTGGTTCTCTGGCACTAAAGCAGCTCTACTGACCTGGTGTCTCTGGCGCTAAAGCAGCTCTGCTAACCTGGTTCTATTGCTCTAAAGCAGCTCCGCTGATCTGGTTCTCTGGCTTTGAAGCTGCTCTGCTGACCTGGTTCTCTGGCTCTAGAGCAGCTCTGCTGACCTGGTTCTCTCCCTCGGAAGCAGCTCTGCTGACCTGGTTGTCTGACTCTAAAGCTGCTCTGCTGACTTGGTTTCTCTGGCTCTAAAGCAGCTCTGCAGACCTAGTTTCTCTGGCTCTAGAGCAGCTCTGCTGACCTGGTTCTCTGGCTCTAAAATGGCTCAGCTGACCTTGTTCTGTTGCTCTAAAGCAGATCTGCTGACCTGGTTCTCTGGCTCTAGAGCAGCGCTGCTAACCTGGTTCTCTGGCTCTAAAGCAGATCTTCTGGCCTGGTTCTCTGGCTCTAAAGCAGCTCTGCTGGCCTGGTTCTCTGGCTCTAACGCAGCTCTGCTGACCTGGTTCTCTGGCTCTAAAGCAGCTCTGCTGACCTGGTTCTATGGCTCTAAAGCAGCTCTGCTGACCTGGTTCTCTGGCTTTGAAGCTGCTCTGCTGACCTGGCTTTCTGGCTCTAGAGCAGCTCTGCTGACCTGGTTCTCTCCCTCTAAAGCAGCTCTGCTGACCTGGTTCTCTGGCTCTAAAACAGCTCTGCTGACTTGGTTTCTCTGGCCCTAATGCAGCTCTGCAGACCTAGTTTCTCTGGCTCTAGAGCAGCTCTGCTGACCTGTTTCTCTGGCTCTAAAGCAGCTCTTCTGACCAGGTTCTATGGCTCTAAAGCAGCTCTGCTGACCTGGTTCTCTGGCTCTACAATGGCTATGCTGACCTGGTTATGTTGCTCTAAAGCAGCTCTGCTGACCTGGTTCTCTGGCTCTAGAGCAGCTCTGCTAACCTGGTTCTCTGTCTCTAAAGCAAATCTTCTTGCCTGGTTCTCTGGCTCTAAAGCAGCTCTGCTGACCTGGTTCTCTGGATCTAGAGCAGCTATGCTGTCCTGGATCTTAGGCTCTAGAGCAGCTCTGCTGACCTGGTTCTCTGGCTCTACAATGGCTCTGCTGACCTGGTTCTCTGGCTCTAAAGCAGCTCTGCTGACCTGATGTTTCTCTGGCTCTAAAACAGCTCTGCTGACCTGGTCCTGTGGCTCTAAAGAAGCTCTGCTGACCTAGTTCTCTGGCTCTACAGCAGCTCTGCTGAGCTGGTTCTCTGGCTCTAAAGAGGCTCTGCTGACCTGGTTCTCTGGCTCTAGAGCAGCTCCGCTGACCTGGTTCTATGGCTGTAAAGAACCTCCTCTGACCTGGTTCTCTGGCTCTACAGCAGCTCTGTTGAACTGGTTCTCTGCCTCTAGAGCAGCTCTGCTGACCTGGTTCTTAGGCTCGAGAGCAGCTCTGCTGACCTGGTTCTCTGGCTCTAAAGCAGCTCTGCTGACCTGGTTCTATGGCTCTAAAGCAGCTCTGCTGACCTGGTTCTCTGGCTTTGAAGCTGCTCTGCTGACCTGGCTCTCTGGCTCTAGAGCAGCTCTGCTGACCTGGTTCTCTCCCTCTAAATCAGCTCTGCTGACCTGGTTCTCTGGCTCTAAAACAGCTCTGCTGACTTGGTTTCTCTGGCCCTAATGCAGCTCTGCAGACCTAGTTTCTCTGGCTCTAGAGCAGCTCTGCTGACCTGTTTCTCTGGCTCTAAAGCAGCTCTTCTGACCTGGTTCTATGGCTCTAAAGCAGCTCTGCGGACCTGGTTCTCTGGCTCTACAATGGCTATGCTGACCTGGTTCTGTTGCTCTAAAGCAGCTCTGCAGACCTGGTTCTCTGGCTCTAGAGCAGCTCTGCTAACCTGGTTCTCTGGCTCTAAAGCAAATCTTCTTGCCTGGTTCTATGGCTCTAAAGCAGCTCTGCTGACCTGGTTCTCTGGATCTAGAGCAGCTCTGCTGTCCTGGATCTTAGGCTCTACAGCAGCTCTGCTGACCTGGTTCTCTGGCTCTACAATGGCTCTGCTGACCTGGTTCTCTGGCTCTACAATGGCTATGCTGACCTGGTTCTGTTGCTCGAAAGCAGCTCTGCAGACCTGGTTCTCTGGCTCTAGAGCAGCTCTGCTAACCTGGTTCTCTGGCTCTAAAGCAAATCTTCTTGCCTGGTTCTCTGGCTCTAAAGCAGCTCTGCTGACCTGGTTCTCTGGATCCAGAGCAGCTCTACTGTCCTGGATCTTAGGCTCTACAGCAGCTCTGCTGACCTGGTTCTCTGGCTCTACAGTGGCTCTGCTGACCTGGTTCTCTGGCTCTAAAGCAGCTCTGCTGACCTGATGTTTCTCTGGCTCTAAAACAGCTCTGCTGGCCTGGTCCTGTTGCTCTAAAGAAGCTCTGCTGACCTAGTTCTCTGGCTCTACAGCAGTTCTGCTGAGCTGGTTCTCTGGCTCTAAAGAGGCTCTGCTGACCTGGTTCTCTGGCTCTAGAGCAGCTCCGCTGACCTGGTTCTATGGCTGTAAAGAACCTCCTCTGACCTGGTTCTCTGGCTCTAGAGCAGCTCTGTTGAACTGGTTCTCTGCCTCTAGAGCAGCTCTGCTGACCTGGTTCTTAGGCTCGAGAGCAGCTCTGCTGACCTGGTTCTCTGGCTCTAAAGCAGCTCTGCTGACCTGGTTCTATGGCTCTAAAGCAGCTCTGCTGACCTGGTTCTCTGGCTTTAGATCATCTCTGCTGACCTGGTTCTCTGGATCTAGAGCAGCTCTGTTGACCTGGGTCTTAGGCTCTAGAGCAGCTCTGCTGATCTGGTTGTATGGCTGTGAGGCAGCTCTGCTGACCTGGTTCTCTGGCTTTAAAGCAGCTCTGCTGACCTGGTTATATGGCTCTAAAGCAGCTCTGCTGACCTGGTTCTATGGCTCTAAAGCTGCTAAAGCTGCTCTGCTGACCTGGTTCTGTGGCTTTGAAACAGCTCTGCTGACCTGGTTCTCTGGCTCTAGAGCAGGTCAGCTGACTTGGTTCTCTCCCTCTAAAGTAGCTCTGCTGACCTGGTTCTCTGGCACTAAAGCAGCTCTACTGACCTGGTGTCTCTGGCGCTAAAGCAGCTCTGCTGACCTGGTTCTATTGCTCTAAAGCAGCTCCGCTGACCTGGTTCTCTGGCTTTGAAGCTGCTCTGCTGACCTGGTTCTCTGGCTCTAGAGCAGCACTGCTGACCTGGTTCTCTCCCTCGAAAGCAGCTCTGCTGACCTGGTTCTCTGACTCTAAAGCTGCTCTGCTGACTTGGTTTCTCTGGCTCTAAAGGAGCTCTGCTGACCTAGTTTCTCTGGCTCTAGAGCAGCTCTGCTGACCTGTTTCTCTGGCTCTAAAGCAGATCTTCTGACCTGGTCTATGGCTCTAAAGCAGCTCTGCTGACCTGGTTCTCTGGCTCTACAATGGCTCTGCTGACCTGGTTCTGTTGCTCTAAAGCAGCTCTGCTGACCTGGTTCTCTGGCTCTAGAGCAGCGCTGCTAACCTGGTTCTCTGGCTCTAAAGCAGATCTTCTGGCCTGGTTCTCTGGCTCTAAAGCAGCTCTGCTGACCTGGTTCTCTGGCTCTAAAGCAGCTCTGCTGACCTGGTTCTATGGCTCTAAAGCAGCTCTGCTGACCTGGTTCTCTGGCTTTGAAGCTGCTCTGCTGACCTGGCTTTCTGGCTCTAGAGCAGCTCTGCTGACCTGGTTCTCTCCCTCTAAAGCAGCTCTGCTGACCTGGTTCTCTGGCTCTAAAACAGCTCTGCTGACTTGGTTTCTCTGGCCCTAATGCAGCTCTGCAGACCTAGTTTCTCTGGCTCTAGAGCAGCTCTGCTGACCTGTTTCTCTGGCTCTAAAGCAGCTCTTCTGACCTGGTTCTATGGCTCTAAAGCAGATCTGCTGACCTGGTTCTCTGGCTCTAAAATGGCTATGCTGACCTGGTTCTGTTGCTCTAAACCAGCTCTGCAGACCCGGTTCTCTGGCTCTAGAGCAGCTCTGCTAACCTGGTTCTCTGGCTCTAAAGCAAATCTTCTTGCCAGGTTCTCTGGCTCTAAAGCAGCTCTGCTGACCTGGTTCTCTGGATCTAGAGCAGCTCTGCTGTCCTGGATCTTAGGCTCTAGAGCAGCTCTGCTGACCTTGTTCTCTGGCTCTACAATGGCTCTGCTGACCTGGTTCTCTGGCTCTAAAGCAGCTCCTCTGCTGAGCTGGTTCTCTGGCTCTAAAGAGGCTCTGCTGACCTGGTTCTCTGGCTCTAGAGCAGCTCCGCTGACCTGGTTCTATGGCTGTAAAGAACCTCCTCTGACCTGGTTCTCTGGCTCTACAGCAGCTCTGCTGAACTGGTTCTCTGCCTCTATAACGGCTCTGCTGACCTGGTTCTTAGGCTCGAGAGCAGCTCTACTGACCTGGTTCTCTGGGTCTAAAGCAGCTCTGCTGACCTGGTTCTCAAGCAGTTCTGCTGACCTGGTTCTCTGGCTCTAAAGCAGCTCTGCTGACCTGGTTCTCTGGCTCTAAAGCAGCTCTGCTGACCTGGTTCTATGGCTCTAAAGCAGCTCTGCTGACCTGGTTCTCTAGCTTTAGAGCAGCTCTGCTGACCTGGTTTCTATGGCTCTACAGCAGCTCTGCTGACCTGGTTCTCTGGCTCTAGAGCAGCTCTGTTGACCTGGGTCTTAGGCTCTAGAGCAGCTGTGCTGATCTGGTTGTATGGCTGTGAGGCAGCTCTGCTGACCTGGTTCTCTGGCTCTAAAGCAGCTCTGCTGACCTGGTTCTATGGCTCTAAAGCAGCTCTGCTGACCTGGGTCTATGGCTCTAAAGCTGCTCTGCTGACCTGGTTCTGTGGCTTTGAAACAGCTCTGCTGACCTGGTTCTCTGGCTCTAGAGCAGGTCAGCTGACCTGGTTCTCTCCCTCTAAAGTAGCTCTGCTGACCTGGTTCTCTGGCACTAAAGCAGCTCTACTGACCTGGTGTCTCTGGCGCTAAAGCAGCTCTGCTGACCTGGTTCTCTCCCTCTAAAGCAGCTCTGCTGACCTGGTTCTCTGGGTCTACGGCAGCTCTGCTGACCTAGTTCTCTCCCTTTAAAGCAGCTCTGCTGACCTGGTTCTCTGGCTCTAAAGCAGATCTGCTGACCTGGTTCTCTCCCTCTAAAGCAGCTCTGCTGACCTGGTTCTCTGGCTCTACGGCAGCTCTGCTGACCTGGTTCTCTGCCTCTAGAGCAGCTCTGCTGACCTGGTTCTTAGGCTCTAGAGCAGCTCTGCTGACCTGGTATCTATGGCTCTACAGCAGCTCTGCTGACCTGGTTCTCTGGATCTAGAGCAGCTCTGCTGTCCTGGATCTTAGGCTCTACAGCAGCTCTGCTGACCTGGTTCTCTGGCTCTACAGTGGCTCTGCTGACCTGGGTCTCTGGCTCTAAAGCAGCTCTGCTGACCTGATGTTTCTCTGGCTCTAAAACAGCTCTGCTGACCTGGTCCTGTGGCTCTAAAGAAGCTCTGCTGACCTAGTTCTCTGGCTCTACAGCAGCTCTGCTGAGCTGGTTCTCTGGCTCTAAAGAGTCTCTGCTGACCTGGTTCTCTGGCTCTAGAGCAGCTCCGCTGACCTGGTTCTATGGCTGTAAAGAACCTCCTCTGACCTGGTTCTCTGGCTCTACAGCAGCTCTGTTGAACTGGTTCTCTGCCTCTAGAGCAGCTCTGCTGACCTGGTTCTTAGGCTCGAGAGCAGCTCTGCTGACCTGGTTCTCTGGCTCTAAAGCAGCTCTGCTGACCTGATGTTTCTCTGGCTCTAAAACAGCTCTGCTGACCTGGTCCTGTGGCTCTAAAGAAGCTCTGCTGACCTAGTTCTCTGGCTCTACAGCAGCTCTGCTGAGCTGGTTCTCTGGCTCTAAAGAGTCTCTGCTGACCTGGTTCTCTGGCTCTAGAGCAGCTCCGCTGACCTGGTTCTATGGCTGTAAAGAACCTCCTCTGACCTGGTTCTCTGGCTCTACAGCAGCTCTGTTGAACTGGTTCTCTGCCTCTAGAGCAGCTCTGCTGACCTGGTTCTTAGGCTCGAGAGCAGCTCTGCTGACCTGGTTCTCTGGCTCTAAAGCAGCTCTGCTGACCTGGTTCTCAAGCACTTCTGCTGACCTGGTTCTCTGGCTCTAAAGCAGCTCTGCTGACCTGGTTCACTGGCTCTAAAGCAGCTCTGCTGACCTGGTTCTATGGCTCTAAAGCAGCTCTGCTGACCTGGTTCTCTGGCTTTAGATCAGCTCTGCTGACCTGGTTCTCTGGCTCTAGAGCAGCTCTGTTGACCTGGGTCTTAGGCTCTAGAGCAGCTCTGCTGATCTGGTTGTATGGCTGTGAGGCAGCTCTGCTGACCTGGTTCTCTGGCTCTAAAGCAGCTCTGCTGACCTGGTTCTATGGCTCTAAAGCAGCTCTGCTGACCTGGTTCTATGGCTCTAAAGCTGCTCTGCTGACCTGGTTCTGTGGCTTTGAAACAGCTCTGCTGACCTGGTTCTCTGGCTCTAGAGCAGGTCAGCTGACCTGGTTCTCTCCCTCTAAAGTAGCTCTGCTGACCTGGTTCTCTGGAACTAAAGCAGCTCTACTGACCTGGTGTCTCTGGCTCTAGAGCAGCTCTGCTGACCTTGTTCTCTCCCTCGAAAGCAGCTCTGCTGACCTGGTTCTCTGACTCTAAAGCAGCTCTGCTGACATGGTTTCTCTGACTCTAAAGCAGCTCTGCAGACCTAGTTTCTCTGGCTCTAGAGCAGCTCTGCTGACCTGTTTCTCTGGCTCTAAAGCAGATCTTCTGACCTGGACTATGGCTCTAAAGCAGCTCTGCTGACCTGGTTCTCTGGCTCTACAATGGCTCTGCTGACCTGGTTCTGTTGCTCTAAAGCAGCTCTGCTGACCTGGTTCTCTGGCTCTAGAGCAGCGCTGCTAATCTGGTTCTCTGGCTCTAAAGCAGATCTTCTGACCTGGTTCTCTGGCTCTAAAGCAGCTCTGCTGGCCTGGTTCTCTGGCTCTAAAGCAGCTCTGCTGACCTGGTTCTCTGGCTCTAAAGCAGCTCTGCTGACCTGGTTCTATGGCTCTAAAGCAGCTCTGCTGACCTGGTTCTCTGGCTTTGAAGCTGCTCTGCTGACCTGGCTTTCTGGCTCTAGAGCAGCTCTGCTAACCTGGTTCTCTCCCTCTAAAGCAGCTCTGCTGACCTGGTTCTCTGGCTCTAAAACAGCTCTGCTGACTTGGTTTCTCTGGCCCTAATGCAGCTCTGCAGACCTAGTTTCTCTGGCTCTAGAGCAGCTCTGCTGACCTGTTTCTCTGGCTCTAAAGCAGCTCTTCTGACCTGGTTCTATGGCTCTAAATCAGCTCTGCTGACCTGGTTCTCTGGCTCTACAATGGCTATGCTGACCTGGTTCTCTGGCTCTAAAGCAGCTCTGCAGACCTGGTTCTCTGGCTCTAGAGCAGCTCTGCTAACCTGGTTCTCTGGCTCTAAAGCAAATCTTCTTGCCTGGTTCTCTGGCTCTAAAGCAGCTCTGCTGACCTGGTTCTCTGGATCTAGAGCAGCTCTGCTGTCCTGGATCTTAGGCTCTAGAGCAGCTCTGCTGACCAGGTTCTCTGGCTCTACAATGGCTCTGCTGACCTGGTTTTCTGGCTCTAAAGCAGCTCTGCTGACCTGATGTTTCTCTGGCTCTAAAACAGCTCTGCTGACCTGGTCCTGTGGCTCTAAAGAAGCTCTGCTGGCCTAGTTCTCTGGCTCTACAGCAGCTCTGCTGAGCTGGTTCTCTGGCTCTAAAGAGGCTCTGCTGACCTGGTTCTCTGGCTCTAGAGCAGCTCTGTTGACCTGGGTCTTAGGCTCTAGAGCAGCTGTGCTGATCTGGTTGTATGGCTGTGAGGCAGCTCTGCTGACCTGGTTCTCTGGCTCTAGAGCAGGTCAGCTGACCTGGTTCTCTCCCTCTAAAGTAGCTCTGCTGACCTGGTTCTCTGGCACTAAAGCAGCTCTACTGACCTGGTTTCTCTGGCGCTAAAGCAGCTCTGCTGACCTGGTTCTCTCCCTCTAAAGCAGCTCTGCTGACCTGGTTCTCTGGCTCTAAAGCAGATCTGCTGACCTGGTTCTCTCCCTCTAAAGCAGCTCTGCTGACCTGGTTCTCTGGCTCTAAAGCAGATCTGCTGACCTGGTTCTCTCCCTCTAAAGCAGCTCTGCTGACCTGGTTCTCTGGCTCTACGGCAGCTCTGCTGACCTGGTTCTCTGCCTCTAGAGCAGCTCTGCTGTCCTGAATCTTAGGCTCTAGAGCAGCTCTGCTGACCTGGTTCTCTGGCTCTACGGCAGCTCTGCTGACATGGTTCTCTGCCTCTAGAGCAGCTCTGCTAACCTGGTTTTTAGGCTCTAGAGCAGCTCTGCTGACCTGGTGTCTATGGCTCTACAGCAGCTCTGCTGACCTGGTTCTCTGACTCTAGAGCAGCTCTGTTGACCTGGGTCTTAGGCTCTAGAGCAGCACTGCTGACCTGCTTCTCTGGCTCTAAAGCGGCTCTGCTGCCCTGGTTCTCTGGCTCTAAAGCAGATCTGCTGACCTGGTTCTATGGCTCTAAAGCAGCTCTGCTGACCTGGTTCTCTGGCTTTGAAGCTGCTCTGCTGACCTGGTTCTCTGGCTCTAAAGCAGCTCTGCTGACCTGGTTCTCTCCCTCTAAAGCAGCTCTGCTGACCTGGTTCTCTGACTCTAAAGCAGCTCTGCTGACTTGGTTTCTCTGGCTCTAAAGCAGCTCTGCAGACCAAGTTTCTCTGGCTCTACAGCAGTTCTGCTGACCTGTTTCTCTGGCTCTACAATGGCTCTGCTGACCTGGTTCTGTTGCTCTAAAGCAGCTCTGCTGACCTGGTCTATGGCTCTAAAGCAGCTCTGCTGACCTGGTTCTCTGGCTCTACAATGGCTCTGCTGACCTGGTTCTGTTGCTCTAAAGCAGCTCTGCAGACCTGGTTCTCTGGCTCTAGAGCAGCGCTGCTAACCTGGTTCTCTGGCTCTAAAGCAGATCTTCTGGCCTGGTTCTCTGGCTCTAAAGCAGCTCTGCTGACCTGGTTCTCTGGCTCTAGAGCAGCTCTGCTGTCCTGAATCTTAGGCTCTAGAGCAGCTCTGCTGACCTGGTTCTCTGGCTCTACAATGGCTCTGCTGACCTGGTTCTCTGGCTCTAAAGCAGCTCTGCTGACCTGGTTCTCAAGCAGTTCTGCTGACCTGGTTCTCTGGCTCTAAAGCAGCTCTGCTGACCTGGTTCTCTGGCTCTAAAGCAGCTCTGCTGACCTGGTTCTATGGCTCTAAAGCAGCTCTGCTGACCTGGTTCTCTCGCTTTAGAGCAGCTCTGCTGACCTGGTTTCTATGGCTCTACAGCAGCTCTGCTGGCCTGGTTCTCTGGCTCTAGAGCATCTCTGTTGACCTGGGTCTTAGGCTCTAGAGCAGCTGTGCTGATCTGGTTGTATGGCTGTGAGGCAGCTCTGCTGACCTGGTTCTCTGGCTCTAAAGCAGCTCTGCTGACCTGGTTCTATGGCTCTAAAGCAGCTCTGCTGACCTGGTTCTATGGCTCTAAAGCTGCTCTGCTGACCTGGTTCTGTGGCTTTGAAACAGCTCTGCTGACCTGGTTCTCTGGCTCTAGAGCAGGTCAGCTGACCTGGTTCTCTCCCTCTAAAGTAGCTCTGCTGACCTGGTTCTCTGGCACTAAAGCAGCTCTACTGACCTGGTGTCTCTGGCGCTAAAGCAGCTCTGCTGACCTGGTTCTCTCCCTCTAAAGCAGCTCTGCTGACCTGGTTCTCTGGGTCAACGGCAGCTCTGCTGACCTAGTTCTCTCCCTTTAAAGCAGCTCTGCTGACCTGGTTCTCTGGCTCTAAAGCAGATCTGCTGACCTGGTTCTCTCCCTCTAAAGCAGCTCTGCTGACCTGGTTCTCTGGCTCTACGGCAGCTCTGCTGACCTGGTTCTCTGCCTCCAGAGCAGCTCTGCTGACCTGGTTCTTAGGCTCTAGAGCAGCTCTGCTGACCTGGTATCTATGGCTCTACAGCAGCTCTGCTGACCTGGTTCTCTGGATCTAGAGCAGCTCTGCTGTCCTGGATCTTAGGCTCTACAGCAGCTCTGCTGACCTGGTTCTCTGGCTCTACAGTGGCTCTGCTGACCTGGTTCTCTGGCTCTAAAGCAGCTCTGCTGACCTGATGTTTCTCTGGCTCTAAAACAGCTCTGCTGACCTGGTCCTGTGGCTCTAAAGAAGCTCTGCTGACCTAGTTCTCTGGCTCTACAGCAGCTCTGCTGAGCTGGTTCTCTGGCTCTAAAGAGTCTCTGCTGACCTAGTTCTCTGGCTCTAGAGCAGCTCCGCTGACCTGGTTCTATGGCTGTAAAGAACCTCCTCTGAC
The DNA here is from genome assembly GCF_964204655.1 of Triturus cristatus. Taxonomy (NCBI): domain Eukaryota; kingdom Metazoa; phylum Chordata; class Amphibia; order Caudata; family Salamandridae; genus Triturus; species Triturus cristatus. Next base: position 1,164,079,797 of record NC_140579.1, read on the forward strand.
CTGGTTCTCTGGCTTTACAGCAGCTCTGTTGAACTGGTTCTCTGCCTCTAGAGCAGCTCTGCTGACCTGGTTCTTAGGCTCGAGAGCAGCTCTGCTGACCTGGTTCTCTGGCTCTAAAGCAGCTCTGCTGACCTGGTTCTCAAGCAGTTTTGCTGACCTGGTTCTCTGGCTCTAAAGCAGCTCTGCTGACCTGGTTCACTGGCTCTAAAGCAGCTCTGCTGACCTGGTTCTATGGCTCTAAAGCAGCTCTGCTGACCTGGTTCTCTGGCTTTAGATCAGCTCTGCTGACCTGGTTCTCTGGCTCTAGAGCAGCTCTGTTGACCTGGGTCTTAGGCTCTAGAGCAGCTCTGCTGATCTGGTTGTATGGCTGTGAGGCAGCTCTGCTGACCTGGTTCTCGGGCTCTAAAGCAGCTCTGCTGACCTGGTTCTATGGCTCTAAAGCAGCTCTGCTGACCTGGTTCTATGGCTCTAAAGCTGCTCTGCTGACCTGGTTCTGTGGCTTTGAAACAGCTCTGCTGACCTGGTTCTCTGGCTCTAGAGCAGGTCAGCTGACCTGGTTCTCTCCCTCTAAAGTAGCTCTGCTGACCTGGTTCTCTGGCACTAAAGCAGCTCTACTGACCTGGTGTCTCTGGCGCTAAAGCAGCTCTGCTGACCTGCTTCTATTGCTCTAAAGCAGCTCCGCTGACCTGGTTCTCTGGCTTTGAAGCTGCTCTGCTGACCTGGTTCTCTGGCTCTAGAGCAGCTCTGCTGACCTTGTTCTCTCCCTCGAAAGCAGCTCTGCTGACCTGGTTCTCTGATTCTAAAGCAGCTCTGCTGACATGGTTTCTCTGACTCTAAAGCAGCTCTGCAGACCTAGTTTCTCTGGCTCTAGAACAGCTCTGCTGACCTGTTTCTCTGGCTCTAAAGCAGATCTTCTGACCTGGTCTATGGCTCTAAAGCAGCTCTGCTGACCTGGTTCTCTGGCTCTACAATGGCTCTGCTGACCTGGTTCTGTTGCTCTAAAGCAGCTCTGCTGACCTGGTTCTCTGGCTCTAGAGCAGCGCTGCTAACCTGGTTCTCTGGCTCTAAAGCAGATAATCTGGCCTGGTTCTCTGGCTCTAAAGCAGCTCTGCTGGCCTGGTTCTCTGGCTCTAAAGCAGCTCTGCTGACCTGGTTCTCTGGCTCTAAAGCAGCTCTGCTGACCTGGTTCTATGACTCTAAAGCAGCTCTGCTGACCTGGTTCTCTGGCTTTGAAGCTGCTCTGCTGACCTGGCTTTCTGGCTCTAGAGCAGCTCTGCTGACCTGGTTCTCTCCTTCTAAAGCAGCTCTGCTGACCTGGTTCTCTGGCTCTAAAACAGCTCTGCTGACTTGGTTTCTCTGGCCCTAATGCAGCTCTGCAGACCTAGTTTCTCTGGCTCTAGAGCAGCTCTGCTGACCTGTTTCTCTGGCTCTAAAGCAGCTCTTCTGACCTGGTTCTATGGCTCTAAATCAGCTCTGCTGACCTGGTTCTCTGGCTCTACAATGGCTATGCTGACCTGGTTCTCTGGCTCTAAAGCAGCTCTGCAGACCTGGTTCTCTGGCTCTAGAGCAGCTCTGCTAACCTGGTTCTCTGGCTCTAAAGCAAATCTTCTTGCCTGGTTCTCTGGCTCTAAAGCAGCACTGCTGACCTGGTTCTCTGGATCTAGAGCAGCTCTGCTGTCCTGGATCTTAGGCTCTAGAGCAGCTCTGCTGACCAGGTTCTCTGGCTCTACAATGGCTCTGCTGACCTGGTTCTCTGGCTCTAAAGCAGCTCTGCTGACCTGATGTTTCTCTGGCTCTAAAACAGCTCTGCTGACCTGGTCCTGTGGCTCTAAAGAAGCTCTGCTGGCCTAGTTCTCTGGCTCTACAGCAGCTCTGCTGAGCTGGTTCTCTGGCTCTAAAGAGGCTCTGCTGACCTGGTTCTCTGGCTCTAGAGCAGCTCCGCTGATCTGGTTCTATGGCTGTAAAGAACCTCCTCTGACCTGGTTCTCTGGCTCTACAGCAGCTCTGCTGAACTGGTTCTCTGCCTCTAGAGCGGCTCTGCTGACCTGGTTCTTAGGCTCGAGAGCAGCTCTGCTGACCTGGTTCTCTGGCTCTAAAGCAGCTCTGCTGACCTGGTTCTCAAGCAGTTCTGCTGACCTGGTTCTCTGGCTCTAAAGCAGCTCTGCTGACCTGGTTCTCTGGCTCTAAAGCAGCTCTGCTGACCTGGTTCTATGGCTCTAAAGCAGCTCTGCTGACCTGGTTCTCTGGCTTTAGAGCAGCTCTGCTGACCTGGTTTCTATGGCTCTACAGCAGCTCTGCTGACCTGGTTCTCTGGCTCTAGAGCAGCTCTGTTGACCTGGGTCTTAGGCTCTAGAGCAGCTTTGCTGATCTGGTTGTATGGCTGTGAGGCAGCTCTGCTGACCTGGTTCTCTGGCTCTAAAGCAGCTCTGCTGACCTGGTTCTATGGCTCTAAAGCAGCTCTGGTGACCTGGTTCTATGGCTCTAAAGCTGCTCTGCTGACCTGGTTCTGTGGCTTTGAAACAGCTCTGCTGACCTGGTTCTCTGGCTCTAGAGCAGGTCAGCTGACCTGGTTCTCTCCCTCTAAAGTAGCTCTGCTGACCTGGTTCTCTGGCACTAAAGCAGCTCTACTGACCTGGTGTCTCTGGCGCTAAAGCAGCTCTGCTGACCTGGTTCTCTCCCTCTAAAGCAGCTCTGCTAACCTGGTTCTCTGGGTCTTCGGCAGCTCTGCTGACCTGGTTCTCTCCCTCTAAAGCAGCTCTGCTAACCTGGTTCTCTGGGTCTTCGGCAGCTCTGCTGACCTGGTTCTCTCCCTCTAAAGCAGCTCTGCTGACCTGGTTCTCTGGCTCTACGGCAGCTCTGCTGACCTGGTTCTCTGCCTCTAGAGCAGCTCTGCTGACCTGGTTCTTAGGCTCTAGAGCAGCTCTGCTGACCTGGTATCTATGGCTCTACAGCAGCTCTGCTGACCTGGTTCTCTGGCTCTAGAGCAGCTCTGTTGACCTGGGTCTTAGGCTCTAGAGCAGCTGTGCTGATCTGGTTGTATGGTTGTGAGGCAGTTCTGCTGACCTGGTTCTCTGGCTCTAAAGCAGCTCTGCTGACCTGGTTCTATGGCTCTAAAGCAGCTCTGCTGACCTGGTTCTATGGCTCTAAAGCTGCTCTGCTGACCTGGTTCTGTGGCTTTGAAACAGCTCTGCTGACCTGGTTCTCTGGCTCTAAAGCAGATCTGCTGACCTGGTTCTCTCCCTCTAAAGCAGCTCTGCTGACCTGGTTCTCTGGCTCTACGGCAGCTCTGCTGACCTGGTTCTCTGCCTCTAGAGCAGCTCTGCTGTCCTGAATCTTAGGCTCTAGAGCAGCTCTGCTGACCTAGTTCTCTGGCTCTACGGCAGCTCTGCTGACATGGTTCTCTGCCTCTAGAGCAGCTCTGCTAACCTGTTTTTTAGGCTCTAGAGCAGCTCTGCTGACCTGGTGTCTATGGCTCTACAGCAGCTCTGCTGACCTGGTTCTCTGACTCTAGAGCAGCTCTGTTGACCTGGGTCTTAGGCTCTAGAGCAGCTCTGCTGACCTGCTTCTCTGGCTCTAAAGCAGCTCTGCTGCCCTGGTTCTCTGGCTCTAAAGCAGATCTGCTGACCTGGTTCTATGGCTCTAAAGCAGCTCTGCTGACCTGGTTCTCTGGCTTTGAAGCTGCTCTGCTGACCTGGTTCTCTGGCTCTAGAGCAGCTCTGCTGACCTGGTTCTCTCCCTCTAATGCAGCTCTGCTGACCTGGTTCTCTGACTCTAAAGCAGCTCTGCTGACTTGGTTTCTCTGGCTCTAAAGCAGCTCTGCAGACCAAGTTTCTCTGGCTCTAGAGCAGCTCTGCTGACCTGTTTCTCTGGCTCTACAATGGCTCTGCTGACCTGGTTCTGTTGCTCTAAAGCAGCTCTGCTGACCTGGTCTATGGCTCTAAAGCAGCTCTGCTGACCTGGTTCTCTGGCTCTACAATGGCTCTGCTGACCTGGTTATGTTGCTCTAAAGCAGCTCTGCAGACCTGGTTCTCTGGCTCTAGAGCAGCGCTGCTAACCTGGTTCTCTGGCTCTAAAGCAGATCTTCTGGCCTGGTTCTCTGGCTCTAAAGCAGCTCTGCTGACCTGGTTCTCTGGCTCTAGAGCAGCTCTGCTGTCCTGAATCTTAGGCTCTAGAGCAGCTCTGCTGACCTGGTTCTCTGGCTCTACAATGGCTCTGCTGACCTGGTTCTCTGGCTCTAAAGCAGCTCTGCTGACCTGATGTTTCTCTGGCTCTAAAACAGCTCTGCTGACCTGGTTCTCTGGCATTAAAGCAGCTCTACTGAACTGGTGTCTCTGGCGCTAAAGCAGCTCTGCTGACCTGGTTCTCTCCCTGTAAAGCAGCTCTGCTGACCTGGTTCTCTGGGTCTACGGCAGCTATGCTGACCTAGTTCTCTCCCTTTAAAGCAGCTCTGCTGACCTGGTTCTCTGGCTCTAAAACAGATCTGCTGACCTGGTTCTCTCCCTCTAAAGCAGTTCTGCAGACCTGGTTCTCTGGCTCTACGGCAGCTCTGCTGACCTGGTTCTCTGCCTCTAGAGCAGCTCTGCTGACCTGGTTCTTAGGCTCTAGAGCAGCTCTGCTGACCTGGTATCTATGGCTCTACAGCAGCTCTGCTGACCTGGTTCTTTGACTCTAGAGCAGCTCTGTTGACCTGGGTCTTAGGCTCTAGAGCAGCTCTGCTGACCTGGTTCTCTGACTCTAAAGCAGCTCTGATGACCTGGTTCTCTGGCTCTAAAGTAGCTCTGCTGACCTGGTTCTATGGCTCTAAAGCAGCTCTGCTGACCTGGTTCTCTGGCTTTGAAGCTGCTCTGCTGACCTGATTCACTGGCTCTAGAGCAGCTCTGCTGACCTGGTGCTCTCCCTCTAAAGCAGCTCTGCTGACCTGGTTCTCTGGCTCTAAAGCAGCTCTGCTGACTTGGTTTCTCTGTCTCTAAAGCAGCTCTGCAGACCTAGTTTCTCTGGCTCTATAGCACCTCTGCTGTCCTGTTTCTCTGGTTCAAAAGCAGGTCTTCTGACCTGGTTCTATGGCTCTAAAGCAGCTCTGCTGACCTGGTTCTCTGGCTCTACAATGGCTCTGCTGACCTGGTTCTGTTGCTCTAAAGCAGCTCTGCAGACCTGGTTCTCTGGCTCTAGAGCAGCTCTGCTAACCTGGTTCTCTGGCTCTAAAGCAAATATTCTGGCCTGGTTCTCTGGCTCTAAAGCAGCTCTGCTGACCTGGTTCTCTGGCTCTAGAGCAGCTCTGCTGTCCTGGATCTTAGGCTCTAGAGCAGCTCTGCTCACCTGGTTCTCTGGCTCTACAACGGCTCTGCTGACCTGGTTCTCTGGCTCTAAAGCAGCTCTGCTGACCTGATGTTTCTCTGGCTCTAAAACAGCTCTGCTGACCTGGTTCTGTGGCTCTAAAGAAGCTCTGCTGACCTAGTTCTCTGGCTCTACAGCAGCTCTGCTGAGCTGGTTCTCTGGCTCTAAAGAGGCTCTGCTGACCTGGTTCTCTGGCTCTAGAGCAGCTCCGCTGACCTGGTTCTATGGCTGTAAAGAACCTCCTCTGACCTGGTTCTCTGGCTCTACAGCAGCTCTGTAGAACTGGTTCTCTGCCTCTAGAGCAGCTCTGCTGACCTGTTCTTAGGCTCGAGAGCAGCTCTGCTGACCTGGTTCTCTGGCTCTAAAGCAGCTCTGCTGACCTGGTTCTCAAGCAGTTCTGCTGACCTGGTTATCTGGCTCTAAAGCAGCTCTGCTGACCTGGTTCTCTGGCTCTAAAGCAGATCTGCTGACCTGGTTCTCTGGCTCTAGAGCAGCTCTGCTGTCCTGGTTATTAGGCTCTAGAGCAGCTCTGTTGACCTGGTTCTCTGGCTTTGAAGCAGCTCTGCTGACCTTGTTCTCTGCCTCTAGAGCATCTCTGCTGACCTGGTTCTCTCCCTCTAAAGCAGCTCTGCTGACCTGGTTCTCTGGCTCTAAAGCAGCTCTGCTGACCTGGTTCTCTGGCTCTAGAGCAGCTCTGTTGACCTGGTTCTCTGGCTCTAAAGCAGCTCTGCTGACCTGGTTCTCTGGCTCTAAAGCAGCTCTGCTGACCTGGTTCTAAAGCAGCTCTGCTGACCTGGTTCTCTCCCTCTAAAGCCGCTCTGTTGACCTGCTTCTCTGGCTCTATGGACGCTCTTCTGACCTGGTTCTCTGCCTTTAGAGCAGCTCTGCTGACCTGGTTCTTAGGCTCTAGAGCAGCTCTGCTGACCTGGTTTCTATGGCTCTAAAGCAGCTCTGCTGACCTTGTTCTCTGACTCTAAAGCAGCTCTGCTGACCTGGTTCTCTGGCTCTAAAGCAGCTCTGCTGACCTAGTTCTATGGCTCTAAAGCAGCTCTGCTGACCTGGTTCTCTGGCTTTGGAGGAGCTCTGCTGACCTGGTTCTTAGGCTCTAGAGCAGCTCTGCTGACCTGGTTTCTGTGGCTCTAAAGCAGCTCTGCTGACCTGGTTCTCTGACTCTAAAGCAACTCTGCTGACCTGGTTCTCTCCCTCTAAAGCAGCTCTGCTGACCCGGTTCTCTGGCTCTAAAGCAGCTCTGCTGACCTGGTTCTCCCCCTCTAAAGCAGCTCTGCTGACCTGGTTCTCTCCCTCTAAAGCAGCTCTACAGACCTGGTTCTCTGCCTCTAGAGCAGCTCTGCTGACCTGGTTCTTAGGCTCTAGAGCAGCTGTGCTGACCTGGTTTCTATGGCTCTACAGCAGCACTGCTGTCCTGGTTCTCTGACTCAAGACCAGCTCTGTTGACCTAGGTCTTAGGCTCTAGAGCAGCTCTGCTGACCTGGTTCTCTGGCTCTAAAGCAGCTCTGCTGACCTGGTTCTCTGGCTCTAAAGCAGCTCTGCTGACCTTGTTCTCTGGCTCTAGAGCAGCTCTGCTGACCTGGTTCTCTCCCTCTAAAGCAGCTCTGCTGACCTGGTTCTCTGGCTCTAAAGCAGCTCTGCTGACCTGGTTCTCTGGCTCTAGAGCAGCTCTGTTGACCTGGTTCTCTGGCTCTAAAGCAGCTCTGCTGACCTGGTTCTCTGGCTCTAAAGCAGCTCTGCTGACCTGGTTCTCTCCCTCTAAAGCAGCTCTGCTGACCTGGTTCTCTCCCTCTAAAGCCGCTCTGTTGACCTGCTTCTCTGGCTCTATGGACGCTCTTCTGACCTGGTTCTCTGCCTTTAGAGCAGCTCTGCTGACCTGGTTCTTAGGCTCTAGAGCAGCTCTGCTGACCTGGTTTCTATGGCTCTAAAGCAGCTCTGCTGACCTGGTTCTCTGACTCTAAAGCAGCTCTGCTGACCTGGTTCTCTGGCTCTAAAGCAGCTCTGCTGACCTGGTTCTATGGCTCTAAAGCAGCTCTGCTGACCTGGTTCTCTGGCTTTGGAGGAGCTCTGCTGACCTGGTTCTTAGACTCTAGAGCAGCTCTGCTGACCTGGTTTCTGTGGCTCTAAAGCAGCTCTGCTGACCTGGTTCTCTGACTCTAAAGCAACTCTGCTGACCTGGTTCTCTCCCTCTAAAGCAGCTCTGCTGACCCGGTTCTCTGGCTCTAAAGCAGCTCTGCTGACCTGGTTCTCCCCCTCTAAAGCAGCTCTGCTGACCTGGTTCTCTCCCTCTAAAGCAGCTCTACAGACCTGGTTCTCTGCCTCTAGAGCAGCTCTGCTGACCTGGTTCTTAGGCTCTAGAGCAGCTGTGCTGACCTGGTTTATATGGCTCTACAGCAGCACTGCTGACCTGGTTCTCTGACTCAAGACCAGCTCTGTTGACCTAGGTCTTAGGCTCTAGAGCAGCTCTGCTGACCTGGTTCTCTGGCTCTAAAGCAGCTCTGCTGACCCGGTTCTCTGGCTCTAAAGCAGCTCTGCTGACCTGGTTCTATGGCTCTAAAGTAGCTCTGCTGACCTAGTTCTCTGGCTTTGAAGCAGCTCTGCTGACCTGGTTCTCTGGCTCTAGAGCAGCTCTGCTGACCTGGTTCTCTCCCTCTAAAGCATCTCTGCTGACCTGGTTCTCTGGCTCTAAAGCAGCTCTGCTGACCTGGTTTCTCTGGCTCTAAAGCAGCTCTGCTGACCTGGTTCTCTCCCTCTAAAGCAGCTCTGCTGACCTGGTTCTCTGACTCTAAAGCAGCTCTGCTGACTTGGTTTCTCTGGCTCTAAAGCAGCTCTGCAGACCAAGTTTCTCTGGCTCTAGAGCAGCTCTGCTGACCTGTTTCTCTGGCTCTACAATGGCTCTGCTGACCTGGTTCTGTTGCTCTAAAGCAGCTCTGCTGACCTGGTCTATGGCTCTAAAGCAGCTCTGCTGACCTGGTTCTCTGGCTCTACAATGGCTCTGCTGACCTGGTTCTGTTGCTCTAAAGCAGCTCTGCTGACCTGGTTCTCTGGCTCTAGAGCAGCGCTGCTAACCTGGTTCTCTGGCTCTAAAGCAGATCTTCTGGCCTGGTTCTCTGGCTCTAAAGCAGCTCTGCTGACCTGGTTCTCTGGCTCTAGAGCCGCTCTGCTGTCCTGAATCTTAGGCTCTAGAGCAGCTCTGCTGACCTGGTTCTCTGGCTCTACAATGGCTCTGCTGACCTGGTTCTCTGGCTCTAAAGCAGCTCTGCTGACCTGATGTTTCTCTGGCTCTAAAACAGCTCTGCTGACCTGGTTCTCTGGCACTAAAGCAGCTCTACTGACCTGGTGTCTCTGGCGCTAAAGCAGCTCTGCTGACCTGGTTCTCTCCCTCTAAAGCAGCTCTGCTGATCTGGTTCTCTGGGTCTACGGCAGCTCTGCTGACCTAGTTCTCTCCCTTTAAAGCAGCTCTGCTGACCTGGTTCTCTGGCTCTAAAGCAGATCTGCTGACCTGGTTCTCTGGCTCTACGGAAGCTCTGCTGACCTGGTTCTCTGCCTCTAGAGCAGCTCTGCTGACCTGGTTCTTAGGCTCTAGAGCAGCTCTGCTGACCTGGTATATATGGCTCTACAGCAGCTCTGCTGACCTGGTTCTTTGACTCTAGAGCAGCTCTGTTGACCTGGGTCTTAGGCTCTAGAGCAACTCTGCTGACCTGGTTCTCTGGCTCTAAAGCAGCTCTGATGACCTGGTTCTCTGGCTCTAAAGCAGCTCTGCTGACCTGGTTTTATGGCTCTAAAGCAGCTCTGCTGACCTGGTTCTCTGGCTTTGAAGCTGCTCTGCTGACCTGATTCTCTGGCTCTAGAGCAGCTCTGCTGACCTGGTGCTCTCCCTCTAAAGCAGCTCTGCTGACCTGGTTCTCTGGCTCTAAAGCAGCTCTGCAGACTTGGTTTCTCTGTCTCTAAAGCAGCTCTGCAGACCTAGTTTCTCGGGCTCTATAGCACCTCTGCTGTCCTGTTTCTCTGGTTCAAAAGCAGGTCTTCTGACCTGGTTCTATGGCTCTAAAGCAGCTCTGCTGACCTGGTTTTCTGGCTCTACAATGGCTCTGCTGACCTGGTTCTGTTGCTCTAAAGCAGCTCTGCAGACCTGGTTCTCTGGCTCTAGAGCAGCTCTGCTAACCTGGTTCTCTGGCTCTAAAGCAAATCTTCTGGCCTGGTTCTCTGGCTCTAAAGCAGCTCTGCTGACCTGGTTCTCTGGCTCTAGAGCAGCTCTGCTGTCCTGGATCTTAGGCTCTAGAGCAGCTCTGCTCACCTGGTTCTCTGGCTCTACAACGGCTCTGCTGACCTGGTTCTCTGGCTCTAAAACAGATCTGCTGACCTGATGTTTCTCTGTCTCTAAAACAGCTCTGCTGACCTGGTTCTGTGGCTCTAAAGAAGCTCTGCTGACCTAGTTCACTGGCTCTACAGCAGCTCTGCTGAGCTGGTTCTCTGGCTCTAAAGAGGCTCTGCTGACCTGGTTCTCTGGCTCTAGAGCAGCTCCGCTGACCTGGTTCTATGGCTGTAAAGAACCTCCTCTGACCTGGTTCTCTGGCTCTACAGCAGCTCTGCGGAACTGGTTCTCTGCCTCTAGAGCAGCTCTGCTGACCTTGTTCTTAGGCTGGAGAGCAGCTTGCTGACCTGGTTCTCTGGCTCTAAAGCAGCTCTTCTGACCTGGTTCTATGGCTCTAAAGCAGCTCTGCTGACCTGGTTCTCTGGCTCTACAATGGCTCTGCTGACCTGGTTTTGTTGCTCTAAAGCAGCTCTGCAGACCTGGTTCTCTGGCTCTAGAGCAGCTCTGCTAACCTGGTTCTTTTGCTCTAAAGCAGATCTTCTGGCCTGGTTCTCTGGCTCTAAAGCAGGTCTGCTGACCTGCTTCTCTGGCTCTATAGCAGCTCTGCTGTGCTGGATCTTAGGCTCTAAAGCAGCTCTGCTGACCTGGTTCTCTGGCTCTACAACATCTCTGCTGAGCTGGTTCTCTGGCTCTAAAGCAGCTCTGCTGACCTGATGTTTCTCTTGCTCTAAAACAGCTCTGCTGACCTGGTTCTGTGGCTCTAAAGAAGCTCTGCTGACCTAGTTCTCTGGCTCTACAGCAGCTCTGCTGAGCTGGTTCTCTGGCTCTAAAGCAGCTCTGCTGACCTGATGTTTCTCTGGCTCTAAAACAGCTCTGCTGACCTGGTTCTGTGGCTCTAAAGATGCTCTCCTGGCCTAATTTTCTGGCTCTACAGCAGCTCTGATGACCTGGTTCTCTGGCTCTAAAGAGGCTCTGCTGACCTGGTTCTCAGGCTCTAGAGCAGCTCCGCTGACCTGGTTCTCTGGCTCTAAAGCAGCTCTGCTGACCTGGTTCTCAAGCAGTTCTGCTGACCTGGTTATCTGGCTCTAAAGCAGCTCTGCTGACCTGGTTCTCTGCCTTTAAAGATGCTCTCCTGACCTGGTTTTCTGGCTCTACAGCAGCTCTGATGACCTGGTTCTATGGCTGTAAAGAAACTCCTCTGCCCTGGTTCTCTGGCTCTACAGCAGCTCTGCTGAACTGGTTCTCTGCCTCTAGAGCAGCTCTGCTGACATGCTTCTTAGGCTCGAGAGCAGCTCTGCTGACCTGGTTCTCTGGCTTTAAAGCAGCTCTGCTGACCTGGTTCTCAAGCAGTTCTGCTGACCTGGTTATCTGGCTCTAAAGCAGCTCTGCTGACCTGGTTCTCTGGCTCTAAAGCAGATCTGCTGACCTGGTTCTCTGGCTCTAGAGCAGCTCTGCTGTCCTGGTTATTAGGCTCTAGAGCAGCTCTGTTGACCTGGTTCTCTGGCTTTGAAGCAGCTCTGCTGACCTTGTTCTCTGGCTCTAGAGCAGCTCTGCTGACCTGGTTCTCTCCCTCTAAAGCAGCTCTGCTGACATGGTTCTCTGGCTCTAAAGCAGCTCTGCTGACCTGGTTCTCTGGCTCTAGAGCAGCTCTGCTGACCTGGTTCTCTGGCTCTAGAGCAGCGCTGCTAACCTGGTTCTCTGGCTCTAAAGCAGATCTTCTGGCCTGGTTCTCTGGCTCTAAAGCAGCTCTGCTGACCTGGTTCTCTGACTCTAAAGCAGCTCTGCTGACCTGGTTCTCTGGCTCTAAAGCAGCTCTGCTGACCTTGTTCTCTCCCTCTAAAGCAGCTCTGCTGACCAGGTTCTCTCCCTCTAAAGCCGCTCTGTTGACCTGCTTCTCTGGCTCTATGGACGCTCTTCTGACCTGGTTCTCTGCCTTTAGAGCAGCTCTGCTGACCTGGTTCTTAGGCTCTAGAGCAGCTCTGCTGACCTGGTATCTATGGCTCTAAAGCAGCTCTGCTGACCTGGTTCTCTGACTCTAAAGCAGCTCTGCTGACCTGGTTCTCTGGCTCTAAAGCAGATCTGCTGACCTGGTTCTGTGGCTCTAAAGCAGCTCTGCTGACCTGGTTCTCTGGCTTTGGAGGAGCTCTGCTGACCTGGTTCTTAGGCTCTAGAGCAGCTCTGCTGACCTGGTTTCTGTGGCTCTAAAGCAGCTCTGCTGACCTGGTTCTCTGACTCTAAAGCAACTCTGCTGACCTGGTTCTCTCCCTCTAAAGCAGCTCTGCTGACCCGGTTCTCAGGCTCTAAAGCAGCTCTGCTGACCTGGTTCTCCCCTTCTAAAGCAGCTCTGCTGACCTGGTTCTCTCCCTCTAAAGCAGCTCTACAGACCTGGTTCTCTGCCTCTAGAGCAGCTCTGCTGACCTGGTTCTTAGGCTCTAGAGCAGCTGTGCTGACCTGGTTTCTATTTATTTATTTAGTTATTTATTAGCTTATATAGCGCTGGAATCGACTCCAATGGAGTATCTCTGCGCTTTTCGGTAGTCGGTAAAACAAGGATAAGATGATGGAGAGGCTAGATCTCATTCTTAAACAGCACTGTTTTAAGGAGTTTCCTGTAGGTAAGATGTTCCTTGCATTGTCTTAATGATAAAGGAAGTTTATTCCACAATGTGGGGCCTGTAGTAGATAAAGCTTTATTCCCATGTCTGGCTTTTTTTGCACGAGGGATCACCAAGAGGAGATTATTACTAGATCTTAGTGATCGGAGCGGAATGTAGGGAACAAATTTGTTTTGTAGATAAACAGGCCCTTGACCATTTATGCATTTGTGGATAAGGCAACATATCTTAAATTTTATCCTCTGACGGATCGACAGCCAGTGTAGCTGATCCAGGAGGGGTTTGGAGGCAGTTCTGGGGGGGACATTAAGGACAAGGCGAGCTGCCGTGTTCTGAATGACCTGCAGTTTATTCAAAACACTTTCGTTAGCAGAAAGAAGCAGGCCATTACAGTAGTCAATCCTACTTAAAATCAAGGTCTGGACCAAGGATCTCTTACAGGAATCTGGCAGGAGGGGAAAGATTTTCCGTAGCAAACTAATAGTGTGAAAACAGATTCCTGAAGTGTAATTGACATGTTGTTTGAAAAGCAAGTCCTGATCCAGACGAATCCCAAGGTTCTTCACAACCTGTTTCGGTTCAGGAACAATTCCCAGATCAGGCGGCCACCAGTCAGGGGTCCACAACATTTTTGCCTCACCAAACAACATTACTTCCGTTTTACTGACATTACACTGGAGAAAGTTGGAAGACATCCAGCGAGCCACTGCCTTCATGCCAGCAGAAAAGGAATTCTTCACCTCAGCGGAGAGGGTTTTGAAGGGAAAGAGAAGCTGGGTGTCATCAGCGTACGACACTGGAATGAAACCATATCTTCTCATCAATCTAGCCAATGGTGCCACATATATATTAAAAAGGGTTGGGCTCAAACAGGAGCCCTGGGGCACCCCCTTAGAAATCTCAATCTCCGCTGAGTGGTAGGAGTCCATAATAACCCTCTGGGAACGATTATGGAGAAAGCTTTCCAGCCATTCGATGGCCCTATCCTTGATGCCAGCGTTCGATAACCGTTCAATAAGGATGGTATGTGAAACGGTATCGAACGCTGCTGAAAGATCCAAGAGCACAAGGATTACTGAAAAGCCCCTGTCCTGATACATCTGTAGGTCATCTGTGACAGACAGAAGAGTAGACTCCGTACTGTGTTTGGGCCTAAACCCTGACTGAGAATAGTCCAAGGCCCCCACAAGTTCGATGTACTTGGACAAGTGGTGATTGACATGTTTCTCAGCCAGTTTCCCTAAGAATGGTAATAGGGATATAGGCCTAAGGTTGGTTAGGTCAGTCCATGGAATAGAGGTGTTTTTCCTAATGGGTCTGACCAAAGCTCGTTTCCAGTCTCTTGGCACAGTACCTGAGCTAAGTGAAAGATTGACCAATCCTTCAAATATAGGACAAAGTTGTTCGCTCAGGCCAGGTATGATCCTGGCTGGAATGTTATCATCAGGACTGCCACTTTTAATCTGAGAAGTGAGTAAAAGGGTTTCTTGTAGAGAAATAGATGGAAAGCATGTTAACATATGCTTTTCCTGCTTAGGTTCATCATCCATTTCAGATAACGCTCTATCCATGGAGACAGTTTTATTGGCGCGTATTATTTTATCATAAATAAGATCAATTTTTTTCGCAAAAAAGCATGAAATTTCCTCGCATAGCTGTTTGGAACCTAGCTCAACAGATTCACATGCTGCAGGTTTGGTAAAGGTTTGTAGGATTTGATATAAAACCCTAGAAGAGTTTCCTGCAGCTGTGATTTGGGCTGTGATATGGTTTTTGCGAGCAGTGCGAATAGCTTTATGATATGTGCGTAGTGAGTCCCAGTATTTTGTTTTATCTTCCGCCAAGTGAGAAAGTCTCCACTTTTTTTCTAGTTTTCTAGCATTGAGTTTTAGTATCCTAAGGTTATCCGAAAACCAGATTTCCTGATTCTTGGTCGGTCTGGATTTAAATCGCTTCAGAGGAGCAATTTTATCTATAGTTTGTGTAACGGCTCTATTAAATTTTTTAAGGGCAGAATCAATACATGTATGTGTGGAATAGGAAGAAAAAATAAAGTTTTTCTTAAAAGTGCCGTCATTAACTTTATGCCATTGTCTATATATCCTGGGTAATGGGGCTGGGCGGAAGGAAATATCCCTCAAATGCTGAGTACAAAATTCAACCAGGAAGTGGTCTGTCCAACTAACCTGTTTAGCAGGTGAACAGGAAATCAATGAAAAATTAGATAAAATCAAGTCCAGGGTGTGACCTGCCTGGTGTGTAGGGCCACAATTACGTTTCAGCAGTCCTAAGGTGGCCATGTCAAGTAACACTGATTGAGCTTCATTACAGTCTAACTTGTCACTATGGACATTAAAATCCCCGACCAATATAAAATCACTGTTGTTGTCAACATAAGGGGCAAGTAGCTCCATCAGTGTGCTTGAGAAATTGTTACAGGGTCCCGGGGGACGATATACTAAGGCACCCTTTATATTTTCTTTAGAAGACAGTTTTATTTGAAAAATTAATAGTTCGAGTTCAGGGGTACTTAGTTCTTCTAAGACCCGAATATCAATTTCTTGTTTGTACACTATGGCAATTCCACCACCTATTTTCGTAGGACGATCAAGTCTGGTAATTTTATAATTGTTTGGAATTCCTAAAGTTATGGCAGGAGTAGAATGTGGTTTTAACCACGTTTCAGTAAAATAACATATGTCAGGTTGTTGGGAGGAAATTAAATCCCACACCTCAGCAGTATGTTTGGGCAGCGATCTAATATTGCACAGGAAGTTTTTTAGCTCAACAGATGGCTCTACAGCAGCACTGCTGACCTGGTTCTCTGACTCAAGACCAGCTCTGTTGACCTAGGTCTTAGGCTCTAGAGCAGCTCTGCTGACCTGGTTCTCTGGCTCTAAAGCAGCTCTGCTGACCTGGTTCTCTGGCTCTAAAGCAGCTCTGCTGACCTGGTTCTATGGCTCTAAAGCAGCTCTGCTGACCTGGTTCTCTGGCTTTGAAGCAGCTCTGCTGACCTGGTTCTCTGGCTCTAGAGCAGCTCTGCTGACCTGGTTCTCTCCCTCTAAAGCATCTCTGCTGACCTGGTTCTCTGGCTCTAAAGCAGCTCTGCTGACCTGGTTTCTCTGGCTCTAAAGC
This sequence comes from Triturus cristatus, assembly GCF_964204655.1. Classification (NCBI taxonomy): domain Eukaryota; kingdom Metazoa; phylum Chordata; class Amphibia; order Caudata; family Salamandridae; genus Triturus; species Triturus cristatus. The sequence goes on from NC_140579.1 coordinate 1,164,095,205, forward strand.
AGCTCTGCTGACCTGGTTCTCTGGCTCTAAAGCAGCTCTTCTGACCTGGTTCGGTGGCTCTAAAGCAGCTCTGCTGACCTGGTTCTCTGGCTCTACGGTGGCTCTGCTGACCTGGTTCTCTGGCTCTAGAGCTGCTCTGCTGACCTGGTTCTCTCCCTCTAAAGCACCTCTGCTGACCTGTTTCTTAGGCTCTATAGCAGCTCTGCTGACCTGGTTTCTCTGGCTCTACAGCAGCTCTGCTGACCTGGTTCTCTGGCTCTAGAGCAGATCTGCTGACCTGGTTCTCTGGCTCTAGAGCAGCTCTGCTGTCCTGGATCTTAGGCTCTAGAGCATTCTGCTGACCTGGTTCTCTGGCTCTACAATGGCTCTGCTGACCTGGTTCTCTGGCTCTAAAGCAGCTCTGCTGACCTGGTTTCTCTGGCTCTACAGCAGCTCTGCTGACCTGGTTCTCTGGCTCCAAAGCAGCTCTGCTGAACTGGTTCTCTGTCTCTAGAGCAGCTCTGATGATCTGGTTCTTAGGCTCTAGAGCAGCTCTGCTGACCTGGTTCACTGGCTCTAGAGCAGCTCTGTTGACCTGGTTCTCTGGCTCTAAAGCAGCTCTGCTGACCTGGTTCTCTGGCTCTAAAGCAGCTCTGCTGACTTGGTTCTCTCTGTCTAAAGCAGCAATGCTGACCTGGTTTCTCTGGCTCTACAGCAGCTCTGCTGTCATGGTTCTCTGCCTCAAGAGCAGTTCTGCTGACCTGGTTCTTAGGCTCTATAGCAGCTCTGCTGACCTGGTTTCTCTGGCTCTACAGCAGCTCTGCTGACCTGGTTCTCTGGCTCTAGAGCAGCTCTGCTGACCTGGTTCTCTGGCTCTGGAGCAGCTCTGCTGACCTGGTTCTCTAGCTCTAGAGCAGCTCTTCTGATGTGGTTCTCTGGTTGTAGAGGAGCCCTGCTGGCCTGGTTCTTAGGCTCTAGAGCAGCTCTGTTGACCTGGTTCTCTGGCTCTACAACGACTCTGCTGACCTGGTTCTCTGGCTCTAGAGCTGCTCTGCTGACCTGGTTCTATGGCTCTAAAGCAGCTCTGCTGACCTGGTTCTCTGACTCTAAAGCAACTCTGCTGACCTGGTTCTCTCACTCTAAAGCAGCTCTGCTGACATGGTTCTCTGGCTCTAAAGCAGCTCTGCTGACCTGGTTCTCTCCCTCTAAAGCAGCTCTGCTGACGTGGTTCTCTGGCTCTACGGCAGCTCTGTTGACATGGTTCTCTGCCTCTAGAGCAGCTCTGCTAACCTGGTTTTTAGGCTCTAGAGCAGCTCTGCTGACCTGGTGTCTATGGCTCTACAGCAGCTCTGCTGACCTGGTTCTCTGACTCTAGAGCAGCTCTGTTGACCTGGGTCTTAGGCACTAGAGCAGCTCTGCTGACCTGCTTCTCTGGCTCTAAAGCAGCTCTGCTGCCCTGGTTCTCTGGCTCTAAAGCAGATCTGCTGGCCTGGATCTATGGCTCTAAAGCAGCTCTGCTGACCTGGTTCTCTGGCTTTGAAGCTGCTCTGCTTACCTGGTTCTCTGGCTCTAGAGCAGCTCTGCTGACCTAGTTCTCTCCCTCTAAAGCAGCTCTGCTGACCTGGTTCTCTGACTCTAAAGCAGCTCTGATGACTTGGTTTCTCTGGCTCTAAAGCAGCTCTGCAGACCAAGTTTCTCTGGCTCTAGAGCAGCTCTGCTGACCTGTTTCTCTGGCTCTAAAGCAGATCTTCTGACCTGGTCTATGGCTCTAAAGCAGCTCTGCTGACCTGGTTCTCTGGCTCTAGAGCAGCGCTGCTAACCTGGTTCTCTGGCTCTAAAGCAGATCTTCTGGCCTGGTTCTCTGGCTCTAAAGCAGCTCTGCTGACCCGGTTCTCAGGCTCTAAAGCAGCTCTGCTGACCTGGTTCTCCCCTTCTAAAGCGGCTATGCTGACCTGGTACTCTCCCTCTAAAGCAGCTCTACAGACCTGGTTCTCTGCCTCTAGAGCAGCTCTGCTGACCTGGTTCTTAGGCTCTAGAGCAGCTGTGCTGACCTGGTTTCTATGGCTCTACAGCAGCACTGCTGACCTGGTTCTCTGACTCAAGACCAGCTCTGTTGACCTAGGTCTTAGGCTCTAGAGCAGCTCTGCTGACCTGGTTCTCTGGCTCTAAAGCAGCTCTGCTGACCTGGTTCTCTGGCTCTAAAGCAGCTCTGCTGACCTGGTTCTATGGCTCTAAAGCAGCTCTGCTGACCTGGTTCTCTGGGTTTGAAGCAGCTCTGCTGACCTGGTTCTCTGGCTCTAGAGCAGCTCTGCTGACCTGGTTCTCTGGCTCTAAAGCATCTCTGCTGACCTGGTTCTCTGGCTCTAAAGCAGCTCTGCTGACCTGGTTTCTCTGGCTCTAAAGCAGCTCTGCTGACCTGGTTCTCTGGCTCTAAAGCAGCTCTTCTGACCTGGTTCGGTGGCTCTAAAGCAGCTCTGCTGACCTGGTTCTCTGGCTCTACGGTGGCTCTGCTGACCTGGTTCTCTGGCTCTAGAGCTGCTCTGCTGACCTGGTTCTCTCCCTCTAAAGCACCTCTGCTGACCTGTTTCTTAGGCTCTATAGCAGCTCTGCTGACCTGGTTTCTCTGGCTCTACAGCAGCTCTGCTGACCTGGTTCTCTGGCTCTAGAGCAGATCTGCTGACCTGGTTCTCTGGCTCTAGAGCAGCTCTGCTGTCCTGGATCTTAGGCTCTAGAGCATTCTGCTGACCTGGTTCTCTGGCTCTACAACGGCTCTGCTGACCTGGTTCTCTGGCTCTAAAGCAGCTCTGCTGACCTGGTTTCTCTGGCTCTACAGCAGCTCTGCTGACCTGGTTCTCTGGCTCCAAAGCAGCTCTGCTGAACTGGTTCTCTGTCTCTTGAGCAGCTCTGATGATCTGGTTCTTAGGCTCTAGAGCAGCTCTGCTGACCTGGTTCACTGGCTCTAGAGCAGCTCTGTTGACCTGGTTCTCTGGCTCTAAAGCAGCTCTGCTGACCTGGTTCTCTGGCTCTAAAGCAGCTCTGCTGACTTGGTTCTCTCTGTCTAAAGCAGCAATGCTGACCTGGTTTCTCTGGCTCTACAGCAGCTCTGCTGTCATGGTTCTCTGCCTCAAGAGCAGTTCTGCTGACCTGGTTCTTAGGCTCTATAGCAGCTCTGCTGACCTGGTTTCTCTGGCTCTACAGCAGCTCTGCTGACCTGGTTCTCTGGCTCTAGAGCAGCTCTGCTGACCTGGTTCTCTGGCTCTGGAGCAGCTCTGCTGACCTCGTTCTCTAGCTCTAGAGCAGCTCTTCTGATGTGGTTCTCTGGTTGTAGAGGAGCCCTGCTGGCCTGGTTCTTAGGCTCTAGAGCAGCTCTGTTGACCTGGTTCTCTGGCTCTACAACGACTCTGCTGACCTGGTTCTCTGGCTCTAGAGCTGCTCTGCTGACCTGGTTCTATGGCTCTAAAGCAGCTCTGCTGACCTGGTTCTCTGACTCTAAAGCAACTCTGCTGACCTGGTTCTCTCACTCTAAAGCAGCTCTGCTGACATGGTTCTCTGGCTCTAAAGCAGCTCTGCTGACCTGGTTCTCTCCCTCTAAAGCAGCTCTGCTGACGTGGTTCTCTAACTCTACGGCAGCTCTGTTGACATGGTTCTCTGCCTCTAGAGCAGCTCTGCTAACCTGGTTTTTAGGCTCTAGAGCAGCTCTGCTGACCTGGTGTCTATGGCTCTACAGCAGCTCTGCTGACCTGGTTCTCTGACTCTAGAGCTGCTCTGTTGACCTGGGTCTTAGGCACTAGAGCAGCTCTGCTGACCTGCTTCTCTGGCTCTAAAGCAGCTCTGCTGCCCTGGTTCTCTGGCTCTAAAGCAGATCTGCTGGCCTGGATCTATGGCTCTAAAGCAGCTCTGCTGACCTGGTTCTCTGGCTTTGAAGCTGCTCTGCTTACCTGGTTCTCTGGCTCTAGAGCAGCTCTGCTGACCTAGTTCTCTCCCTCTAAAGCAGCTCTGCTGACCTGGTTCTCTGACTCTAAAGCAGCTCTGCTGACTTGGTTTCTCTGGCTCGAAAGCAGCTCTGCAGACCAAGTTTCTCTGGCTCTAGAGCAGCTCTGCTGACCTGTTTCTCTGGCTCTAAAGCAGATCTTCTGACCTGGTCTATGGCTCTAAAGCAGCTCTGCTGACCTGGTTCTCTGGCTCTAGAGCAGCGCTGCTAACCTGGTTCTCTGGCTCTAAAGCAGATCTTCTGGCCTGGTTCTCTGGCTCTAAAGCAGCTCTGCTGACCTGGTTCTCTGGCTCTAGAGCAGCTCTGCTGTCCTGAATCTTAGGCTCTAGAGCAGCTCTGCTGACCTGGTTCTCTGGCTCTACAATGGCTCTGCTGACCTGGTTCTCTGGCTCTAAAGCAGCTCTGCTGACCTGATGTTTCTCTGGCTCTAAAACAGCTCTGCTGACCTGGTTCTTTGGCTCTAAAGAAGCTCTGCTGACCTAGTTCTCTGGCGTTACAGCAGCTCTGCTGACCTGGTTCTCTGGCTCTGAAGCAGCTCTGCTGACCTGATGTTTCTCTGGCTCTAAAACATCGCTCTGCGGACCTGGTTCTGTGGCTCTAAAGAAGCTCTGCTGACCTAGTCCTCTGGCTCTACAGCAGCTCTGATGACCTGGTTCTCTGGTTCTAAAGAGGCTCTGCTGACCTGGTTCTCTGGCTCTAGAGCAGCTCTGCTGACCTGGTTCTATGGCTGTAAAGAATCTCCTCTGACCCGGTTCTCTGGCTCTACAGCAGCTCTGCTGAACTGGTTCTCTGCCTCTAGAGCGGCTCTGCTGACCTGGTTCTTAGGCTCGAGAGCAGCTCTGCTGACCTGGTTCTCTGGCTCTAAAGCAGCTCTGCTGACCTGGTTCTCAAGCTGTTCTGCTGACCTGGTTCTCTGGCTCTAAAGCAGCTCTGCTGACCTGGTTCTATGGCTGTAAAGCGGCTCTGCTGACATGGTTCTCTGGCTCTAAAGCAGCTCTGCTGACCTTGTTCTCTGGCTGTAGAGCAGCCCTGCTGGCCTGGTTCTTAGGCTCTAGAGCAGCTCTGCTGACTTGGTTCTCTGGCTCTATAACGACTCTGATGACCTGGTTCTCTGCCTTTAGAGCAGCTCTGCTGACCTGGTTTCTATGGCTTTAAAGCAGCTCTGCTGACCTGTTTCTCTAAATCTAAAGCAACTCTGCTGACCTGGTTCTCTCCCTCTAAAGCAGCTCTGCTGACCTGGTTCTCTGGCTCTAAAGCAGCTCTGCTGACCTGGTTCTCCCCCTCTAAAGCAGCTCTGCTGACCTGGTTATCTCCCTCTAAAGCAGCTCTGCTGACCTGGTTCTCTGGCTCTACGGCAGCTCTGCTGACCTGGTTCTCTGCCTCTAGAGCAGCTCTGCTGACCTGGTTCTTAGGCTCTAGAGCAGCTGTGCTGACCTGGTTTCTATGGCTCTACTGCAGCACTGCTGACCAGGTTCACTGACTCTAGAGCTGCTCTGTTGACCTGGGTCTTAGGCTCTAGAGCAGCTCTGCTGACCTGGTTCTCTGGCTCTAAAGCAGCTCTGCTGCCATGGTTCTCTGGCTCTAAAGCAGCTCTGCTTACCTGGTTCTATGGCTCTAAAGCAGCTCTGCTGACCTGGTTCTCTGGCTTTGAAGAATCTCTGCTGACCGGGTTCTCTGGCTCTAGAGCAGCTCTGCTGACCTGGTTCTCTCACTCTAAAGCAGCTCTGCTGACCTGGTTCTTTGGCTCTAAAGCAGCTTTGTTGACCTGGTTCTGTGGCTCTAAAGCAGCTCTGCTGACCTGGTTCTCTGGCTCTAAAGCAGCTCTGCTTACCTGGTTCTTTGGCTCTAAAGCAGCTCTGCTGACCTGGTTCTCTGGCTTTGAAGAATCTCTGCTGACCGGGTTCTCTGGCTCTAGAGCAGCTCTGCTGACCTGGTTCTCTCACTCTAAAGCAGCTCTGCTGTCCTGGTTCTTAGGCTCTAGAGCAGCTCTGCTGACCTGGTTCTGTGGCTCTAAAGAAGCTCTGCTGAGCTAGTTCTCTGGCTCTAGAGCAGCTCTGCTGACCTGGTTCTGTGGCTCTAAAGAAGCTCTGCTGAGCTAGTTCTCTGGCTCTACAGCAGCTCTGCTGACCTGTTTCTCTGAATCTACAGCTGTTCTGATGACCTGGTTCTCTGGCTCTAAAGAGGCTCTGCTGACCTGGTTCTCTGGCTCTAGAGCAGCTCTGCTGACCTGGTTCTATGGCTGTAAAGAATCTACTCTGAACTGGTTCTCCGGCTCTACAGCAGCTCTGCTGAACTGGTTCTCTGGCTCTACAGCAGCTCTGTCGACCTGGGTCTTAGCCTCTAGAGCAGCTCTGCTGACCTTGTTGTAAGGCTGTGAGGCAGCTCTGCTGACCTGGTTCTCTGGCTCTAAAGCAGTTCTGCTGACCTGGTTCTATGGCTCTAAACAGCTCTGCTGACCTGGTTCTATGGCTCTAAAGCTGCTCTGCTGACCTGGTTCTGTGGCTTTGAAACAGCTCTGCTGACCTGGTTCTCTGGCTCTAGAGCAGGTCAGCTGACCTGGTTCTCTCCCTCTAAAGTAGCTCTGCTGACCTGGTTCTCTGGCACTAAAGCAGCTCTGCTGACCTGGTGTCTCTCGCGCTAAAGCAGCACTGCTGACCTGGTTCTCTCCCTCTAAAGCAGGTCTGCTGACCTGGTTCTCTGGCTCTACGGCAGCTCTGCTGACCTGGTTCTCTCCCTTTAAAGAAGCTCTGCTGACCTGGTTCTCTGGCTCTAAAGCAGATCTGCTGACCTGGTTCTCTCCCTCTAAAGCAGCTCTGCTGACCTGGTTCTCTGGCTCTACGGCAGCTCTGCTGACCTGGTTCTCTGCCTCTAGAGAAGCTCTGCTGACCTGGTTCTTAGGCTCCAGAGCAGCTCTGCTGACCTGGTGTCTATGGCTCTACAGCAGCTCTGCTGACCTGGTTCTCTGACTCTAGAGCAGGTCTGTTGACCTGGGTCTTAGGCTCTAGAGCAGCTCTGCTGGCCTGGTTCTCTGGCTCTAAAGCAGCTCTGCTGACCTGGTTCTATGTCTCTAAAGCAGCTCTGCTGACCTGGTTCGCTGGCTTTGAAGCTGCTCTGCTGACCTGGCTCTCTGGCTCTAGAGCAGCTCTGCTGACCTGGTTCTCTCCCTCTAAAGTAGCTCTGCTGACCTGGTTCTCTGGCTCTAAAGCAGCTCTGCAAACCTAGTTTCTCTGGCTCTAGAGGAGCTCTGCTGACCTGTTTCTCTGGCTCTAAAGCAGCTCTACTGACCTGGTTCTATGGTTCTAAAGCAGCTCTGCTGACCTGGTTCTCTGGCTCTACAATGGCTCTGCTGAGCTGGTTCTGTTGCTCTAAAGCAGCTCTGCAGACCTGGTTCTCTGGCTCTAGAGCAGCTCTGCTAACCTGGTTCTCTGGCTCTAAAGCAAATCTTCTTGCCTGGTTCTCTGGCTCTAAAGCAGCTCTGCTGACCTCATTCTCTGGCTCTAGAGCAGCTCTGCTGTCCTGGATCTTAGGCTCTAGAGCAGCTCTGCTGACCTGGTGTCTATGGCTCTACAGCAGCTCTGCTGACCTGGTTCTCTGACTCTAGAGCAGGTCTGTTGACCTGGGTCTTAGGCTCTAGAGCAGCTCTGCTGGCCTGGTTCTCTGGCTCTAAAGCAGCTCTGCTGACCTGGTTCTATGTCTCTAAAGCAGCTCTGCTGACCTGGTTCGCTGGCTTTGAAGCTGCTCTGCTGACCTGGCTCTCTGGCTCTAGAGCAGCTCTGCTGACCTGGTTCTCTCCCTCTAAAGTAGCTCTGCTGACCTGGTTCTCTGGCTCTAAAGCAGCTCTGCAAACCTAGTTTCTCTGGCTCTAGAGGAGCTCTGCTGACCTGTTTCTCTGGCTCTAAAGCAGCTCTACTGACCTGGTTCTATGGTTCTAAAGCAGCTCTGCTGACCTGGTTCTCTGGCTCTACAATGGCTCTGCTGAGCTGGTTCTGTTGCTCTAAAGCAGCTCTGCAGACCTGGTTCTCTGGCTCTAGAGCAGCTCTGCTAACCTGGTTCTCTGGCTCTAAAGCAAATCTTCTTGCCTGGTTCTCTGGCTCTAAAGCAGCTCTGCTGACCTCATTCTCTGGCTCTAGAGCAGCTCTGCTGTCCTGGATCTTAGGCTCTAGAGCAGCTCTGCTGACCTGGTTCTCTGGCTCTACAATGGCTCTGCTGACCTGGTTCTCTGGCTCTAAAGCAGCTCTGCTGACCTGATGTTTCTCTGGCTCTAAAACAGCTCTGCTGACCTGGTCCTGTGGCTCTAAAGAAGCTCTGCTGACCTAGTTCTCTGGCTCTACAGCAGCTCTGCTGAGCTGGTTCTCTGGCTCTAAAGAGGCTCTGCTGACCTGGTTCTCTGGCTCTAGAGCAGCTCTGCTGACCTGGTGTCTATGGCTCTACAGCAGCTCTTCTGACCTGGTTCTCTGACTCTAGAGCATCTCTGTTGACCTGGGTCTTAGGCTCTAGAGAAGCTCTGCTGACCTGCTTCTCTGGCTCTAAAGCAGCTCTGCTGACCTGGTTCTCTGGATCTAAAGCAGCTCTGCTGACCTGGTTCTATGGCTCTAAAGCAGCTATGCTGACCTGGTTCTCTGGTTTTGAAGCTGCTCTGCTGACCTGGTTCTCTGGCTCTAGAGCAGCTCTGCTGACCTGGTTCTCTCCCTCTAAAGCAGCTCTGCTGACCTGGTTCTCTGACTCTAAAGCAGCTCTGCTGACTTGGTTTCTCTGGCTCTAAAGCAGCTCTGCAGACCTAGTTTCTCTGGCTCTAGAGCAGCTCTGCTGACCTATTTCTCTGGCTCTAAAGCAGATCCTCTGACCTGGTCTATGGCTCTAAAGCAGCTCTGCTGACCTGGTTCTCTGGCTCTAAAGCAGATCTGCTGACCTGGTTCTCTCCCTCTAAAGCAGCTCTGCTGACCTGGTTCTCTGGCTCTACGGCAGCTCTGCTGACCTGGTTCTCTGCCTCTAGAGCAGCTCTGCTGACCTGGTTCTTAGGCTCTAGAGCAGCTCTGCTGACCTGGTGTCTATGGCTCTACAGCAGCTCTGCTGACCTGGTTCTCTGACTCTAGAGCAGGTCTGTTGACCTGGGTCTTAGGCTCTAGAGCAGCTCTGCTGGCCTGGTTCTATGGCTCTAAAGTAGCTCTGCTGACCTGGTTCTATGGCTCTAAAGCAGCTCTGCTGACCTGGTTCGCTGGCTTTGAAGCTGCTCTGCTGACCTGGCTTTCTGGCTCTAGAGCAGCTCTGCTGACCTGGTTCTCTCCCTCTAAAGCAGCTCTGCTGACCTGGTTCTCTGGCTCTAAAGCAGCTCTGCAAACCTAGTTTCTCTGGCTCTAGAGCAGCTCTGCTGACCTGTTTCTCTGGCTCTAAAGCAGCTCTACTGACCTGGTTCTATGGCTCTAAAGCAGCTCTGCTGACCTGGTTCTCTGGCTCTACAATGGCTCTGCTGACCTGGTTCTGTTGCTCTAAAGCAGCTCTGCAGACCTGGTTCTCTGGCTCTAGAGCAGCTCTGCTAACCTGGTTCTCTGGCTCTAAAGCAAATCTTCTTGCCTGGTTCTCTGGCTCTAAAGCAGCTCTGCTGACCTCATTCTCTGGCTCTAGAGCAGCTCTGCTGTCCTGGATCTTAGGCTCTAGAGCAGCTCTGCTGACCTGGTTCTCTGGCTATACAATGGCTCTGCTGACCTGGTTCTCTGGCCCTAAAGCAGCTCTGCTGACCTGATGTTTCGCTGGCTCTAAAACAGCTCTGCTGACCTGGTCCTGTGGCTCTAAAAAAGCTCTGCTGACCTAGTTCTCTGGCTCTACAGCAGCTCTGCCGAGCTGGTTCTCTGGCTCTAAAGAGGCTCTGCTGACCTGGTTCTCTGGCTCTAGAGCAGCTCTGCTGACCTGGTGTCTATGGCTCTACAGCAGCTCTGCTGACCTGGTTCTCTGACTCTAGAGCAGATCTGTTGACCTGGGTCTTAGGCTCTAGAGCAGCTCTGCTGACCTGCTTCTCTGGATCTAAAGCAGCTCTGCTGACCTGGTTCTATGGCTCTAAAGCAGCTATGCTGACCTGGTTCTCTGGTTTTGAAGCTGCTCTGCTGACCTGGTTCTCTGGCTCTAGAGCAGCTCTGCTGACCTGGTTCTCTCCCTCTAAAGCAGCTCTACTGACCTGGTTCTCTGACTCTAAAGCAGCTCTGCTGACTTGGTTTCTCTGGCTCTAAAGCAGCTCTGCAGACCTAGTTTCTCTGGCTCTAGAGCAGCTCTGCTGACCTATTTCTCTGGCTCTAAAACAGATCCTCTGACCTGGTCTATGGCTCTAAAGCAGCTCTGCTGACCTGGTTCTCTGACTCTACAATGGCTCTGCTGACCTGGTTCTGTTGCTCTAAAGCAGCTCTGCTGACCTAGTTCTCTGGCTCTAGAGCAGAGCTGCTAACCCGGTTCTCTGGCTCTAAAGCAGATCTTCTGGCCTGGTTCTCTGGCTCTAAAGCAGCTCTGCTGACCTGGTTCACTGGCTCTAGAGCAGCTCTGCTGTCCTGAATCTTAAGCTGTAGAGCAGCTCTGCTGACCTGGTTCTCAGGCTCTACAATGGCTCTGCTGACCTGGTTCTCTGGCTCTTAAGCAGTTCTGCTGACCTGATGTTTCTCTGGCTCTAAAACAGCTCTGCTGACCTGGTTCTGTGGCTCTAAAGAAGCTCTGCTGACCTAGTTCTCTGGCGTTACAGCAGCTCTGCTGACCTAGTTCTCTGGCTCTGAAGCAGCTCTGCTGACCTGATGTTTCTCTGGCTCTAAAACATCGCTCTGCTGACCTGGTTCTGTGGCTCTAAAAAAGCTCTGCTGACCTAGTTCTCTGGCTCTACAGCAGCTCTGATGACCTGGTTCTCTGGCTCTAAAGAGGCTCTGCTGACCTGGTTCTCTGGCTCTAGAGCAGCTCTGCTGACCTGGTTCTATGGCTGTAAAGAATCTCCTCTGACCTGGTTCTCTGGCTCTACAGCAGCTCTGCTGAACTGGTTCTCTGCCTCTAGAGCGGCTCTGCTGACCTGGTTCTTAGGCTAGAGAGCAGCTCTGCTGACCTGGTTCTCTGGCTCTAAAGCAGCTCTGCTGACCTGGTTCTCAAGCAGTTCTGCTGACCTGGTCCTCTGGCTCTAAAGCAGCTCTGCTGACCTTGTTCTATGGCTGTAGAGCAGCCCTGCTGGCCTGGTTCTTAGGCTCTAGAGCAGCTCTGCTGACCTGGGTCTTAGGCTCTAGAGAAGCTCTGCTGACCTGCTTCTCTGGCTCTAAAGCAGCTCTGCTGACCTGGTTCTCTGGATCTAAAGCAGCTCTGCTGACCTGGTTCTATGGCTCTAAAGCAGCTATGCTGACCTGGTTCTCTGGTTTTGAAGCTGCTCTGCTGACCTGGTTCTCTGGCTCTAGAGCAGCTCTGCTGACCTGGTTCTCTCCCTCTAAAGCAGCTCTGCTGTCCTGGTTCTCTGACTCTAAAGCAGCTCTGCTGACTTGGTTTCTCTGGCTCTAAAGCAGCTCTGCAGACCTAGTTTCTCTGGCTCTAGAGCAGCTCTGCTGACCTATTTCTCTGGCTCTAAAGCAGATCCTCTGACCTGGTCTATGGCTCTAAAGCAGCTCTGCTGACCTGGTTCTCTGGCTCTAAAGCAGATCTGCTGACCTGGTTCTCTCCCTCTAAAGCAGCTCTGCTGACCTGGTTCTCTGGCTCTACGGCAGCTCTGCTGACCTGGTTCTCTGCCTCTAGAGCAGCTCTGCTGACCTGGTTCTTAGGCTCTAGAGCAGCTCTGCTGACCTGGTGTCTATGGCTCTACAGCAGCTCTGCTGACCTGGTTCTCTGACTCTAGAGCAGGTCTGTTGACCTGGGTCTTAGGCTCTAGAGCAGCTCTGCTGGCCTGGTTCTATGGCTCTAAAGCAGCTCTGCTGACCTGGTTCTATGGCTCTAAAGCAGCTCTGCTGACCTGGTTCGCTGGCTTTGAAGCTGCTCTGCTGACCTGGCTCTCTGGCTCTAGAGCAGCTCTGCTGACCTGGTTCTCTCCCTCTAAAGCAGCTCTGCTGACCTGGTTCTCTGGCTCTAAAGCAGCTCTGCAAACCTAGTTTCTCTGGCTCTAGAGCAGCTCTGCTGACCTGTTTCTCTGGCTCTAAAGCAGCTCTACTGACCTGGTTCTATGGCTCTAAAGCAGCTCTGCTGACCTGGTTCTCTGGCTCTACAATGGCTCTGCTGACCTGGTTCTGTTGCTCTAAAGCAGCTCTGCAGACCTGGTTCTCTGGCTCTAGAGCAGCTCTGCTAACCTGGTTCTCTGGCTCTAAAGCAAATCTTCTTGCCTTGTTCTCTGGCTCTAATGCAGCTCTGCTGACCTCATTCTCTGGCTCTAGAGCAGCTCTGCTGTCCTGGATCTTAGGCTCTAGAGCAGCTCTGCTGACCTGGTTCTCTGGCTCTACAATGGCTCTGCTGACCTGGTTCTCTGGCCCTAAAGCAGCTCTGCTGACCTGATGTTTCGCTGGCTCTAAAACAGCTCTGCTGACCTGGTCCTGTGGCTCTAAAAAAGCTCTGCTGACCTAGTTCTCTGGCTCTACAGCAGCTCTGCCGAGCTGGTTCTCTGGCTCTAAAGAGGCTCTGCTGACCTGGTTCTCTGGCTCTAGAGCAGCTCTGCTGACCTGGTGTCTATGGCTCTACAGCAGCTCTGCTGACCTGGTTCTCTGACTCTAGAGCAGATCTGTTGACCTGGGTCTTAGGCTCTAGAGCAGCTCTGCTGACCTGCTTCTCTGGATCTAAAGCAGCTCTGCTGACCTGGTTCTATGGCTCTAAAGCAGCTATGCTGACCTGGTTCTCTGGTTTTGAAGCTGCTCTGCTGACCTGGTTCTCTGGCTCTAGAGCAGCTCTGCTGACCTGGTTCTCTCCCTCTAAAGCAGCTCTACTGACCTGGTTCTCTGACTCTAAAGCAGCTCTGCTGACTTGGTTTCTCTGGCTCTAAAGCAGCTCTGCAGACCTAGTTTCTCTGGCTCTAGAGCAGCTCTGCTGACCTATTTCTCTGGCTCTAAAACAGATCCTCTGACCTGGTCTATGGCTCTAAAGCAGCTCTGCTGACCTGGTTCTCTGACTCTACAATGGCTCTGCTGACCTGGTTCTGTTGCTCTAAAGCAGCTCTGCTGACCTGGTTCTCTGGCTCTAGAGCAGCGCTGCTAACCCGGTTCTCTGGCTCTAAAGCAGATCTTCTGGCCTGGTTCTCTGGCTCTAAAGCAGCTCTGCTGACCTGGTTCACTGGCTCTAGAGCAGCTCTGCTGTCCTGAATCTTAAGCTGTAGAGCAGCTCTGCTGACCTGGTTCTCAGGCTCTACAATGGCTCTGCTGACCTGGTTCTCTGGCTCTTAAGCAGCTCTGCTGACCTGATGTTTCTCTGGCTCTAAAACAGCTCTGCTGACCTGGTTATGTGGCTCTAAAGAAGCTCTGCTGACCTAGTTCTCTGGCGTTACAGCAGCTCTGCTGACCTAGTTCTCTGGCTCTGAAGCAGCTCTGCTGACCTGATGTTTCTCTGGCTCTAAAACATCGCTCTGCTGACCTGGTTCTGTGGCTCTAAAAAAGCTCTGCTGACCTAGTTCTCTGGCTCTACAGCAGCTCTGATGACCTGGTTCTCTGGCTCTAAAGAGGCTCTGCTGACCTGGTTCTCTGGCTCTAGAGCAGCTCTGCTGACCTGGTTCTATGGCTGTAAAGAATCTCCTCTGACCTGGTTCTCTGGCTCTACAGCAGCTCTGCTGAACTGGTTCTCTGCCTCTAGAGCGGCTCTGCTGACCTGGTTCTTAGGCTAGAGAGCAGCTCTGCTGACCTGGTTCTCTGGCTCTGAAGCAGCTCTGCTGACCTGGTTCTCAAGCAGTTCTGCTGACCTGGTCCTCTGGCTCTAAAGCAGCTCTGCTGACCTTGTTCTATGGCTGTAGAGCAGCCCTGCTGGCCTGGTTCTTAGGCTCTAGAGCAGCTCTGCTGACTTGGTTCTCTGGCTCTATAACGACTCTGCTGACCTGGTTCTCTGCCTTTAGAGCAGCTCTGCTGACCTAGTTTCTATGGCTTTAAAGCAGCTCTGCTGACCTATTTCTCTGACTCTAAAGCAGCTCTGCTGACCTGGTTCTCCCCCTCTAAAGCAGCTCTGCTGACCCGGTTCTCCGGCTCTAAAGCAGCTCTGTTGACCTGGTTCTCTGGCTCTACAACGACTCTGCTGACCTGGTTCTCTGGCTCTAGAGCTGCTCTGCTGACCTGGTTCTATGGCTCTAAAGCAGCACTGCTGACCTGGTTCTCTCACTCTAAAGCAGCTCTGCTGACATGGTTCTCAGGCTCTAAAGCAGCTCTGCTGACCTTGTTCTCTCCCTCTAAAGCAGCTCTGCTGACGTGGTTCTCTGGCTCTACGGCAGCTCTGCTGACATGGTTCTCTGCCTCTAGAGCAGCTCTGCTAACCTGGTTTTTAGGTTCTAGAGCAGCTCTGCTGACCTGGTGTCTATGGCTCTACAGCAGCTCTGCTGACCTGGTTCTCTGACTCTAGAGCAGCTCTGTTGACCTGGGTCTTAGGCTCTAGAGCAGCTCTGCTGACCTGCTTCTCTGGCTCTAAAGCAGCTCTGCTGCCCTGGTTCTCTGGCTCTAAAGCAGATCTGCTGACCTGGTTCTATGGCTCTAAAGCAGCTCTGCTGACCTGGTTCTCTGGCTTTGAAGCTGCTCTGCTGACCTGGTTCTCTGGCTCTAGAGCAGCTCTGCTGACCTGGTTCTCTCCCTCTAAAGCAGCTCTGCTGACCTGGTTCTCTGACTCTAAAGCAGCTCTGCTGACTTGGTTTCTCTGGCTCTAAAGCAGCTCTGCAGACCAAGTTTCTCTGGCTCTAGAGCAGCTCTGCTGACCTGTTTCTCTGGCTCTAAAGCAGATCTTCTGACCTGGTCTATGGCTCTAAAGCAGCTCTGCTGACCTGATTCTCTGGCTCTACAATGGCTCTGCTGACCTGGTTCTGTTGCTCTAAAGCAGCTCTGCTCACCTGGTTCTCTGGCTCTAGAGCAGCGCTGCTAACCTGGTTCTCTGGCTCTAAAGCAGATCTTCTGGCCTGGTTCTCTGGCTCTAAAGCAGCTCTGCTGACCTGGTTCTCTGGCTCTAGAGCAGCTCTGCTGTCCTGAATCTTAGGCTCTAGAGCAGCTCTGCTGACCTGGTTCTCTGGCTCTACAATGGCTCTGCTGACCTGGTTCTATGGCTCTAAAGCAGCTCTGCTGACCTGATGTTTCTCTGGCTCTAAAACAGCTCTGCTGACCTGGTTCTCTGGCACTAAAGCAACTCAACTGACCTGGTGTCTCTGGCGCTAAAGCAGCTCTGCTGACCTGGTTCTCTCCCTCTAAAGCAGCTCTGCTGACCTGGTTCTCTGGGTCTACGGCAGCTCTGCTGACCTAGTTCTCTCCCTTTAAAGCAGCTCTGCTGACCTGGTTCTCTGGCTCTAAAGCAGATCTGCTGACCTGGTTCTCTCCCTCTAAAGCAGCTCTGCTGACCTGGTTCTCTGGCTCTACGGCAGCTCTGCTGACCTGGTTCTCTGCCTCTAGAGCAGCTCTGCTGACCTGGTTCTTAGGCTCTAGAGCAGCTCTGCTGACCTGGTATCTATGGCTCTACAGCAGCTCTGCTGACCTGGTTCTCTGACTCTAGAGCAGCTCTGTTGACCTGGGTCTTAGGCTCTAGAGCAGCTCTGCTGACCTGATTCTCTGGCTCTAGAGCAGCTCTGCTGACCTGGTTCTCTCCCTCTAAAGCAGCTCTGCTGACCTGGTTCTCTGGCTCTAAAGCAGCTCTGCTGACTTGGTTTCTCTGTCTCTAAAGCAGCTCTGCAGACCTAGTTTCTCTGGCGCTATAGCACCTCTTCTGTCCTGTTTCTCTGGTTCAAAAGCAGGACTTCTGACCTGGTTCTATGGCTCTAAAGCAGCTCTGCTGACCTGGTTCTCTGGCTCTACAATGGCTCTGCTGACCTGGTTCTGTTGCTCTAAAGCAGCTCTGCAGACCTGGTTCTCTGGCTCTAGAGCAGCTCTGCTAACCTGGTTCTCTGGCTCTAAAGCAAATCTTCTGGCCTGGTTCTCTGGCTCTAAAGTAGCTCTGCTGACCTGGTTCTCTGGCTCTAGAGCAGGTCTGCTAACCTGGTTCTCTGGCTCTAGAGCAGCTCTGCTGACCTGTTTCTCTGGCTCTAAAGCAGATCTTCTGACCTGGTCTATGGCTCTAAAGCAGCTCTGCTGACCTGATTCTCTGGCTCTACAATGGCTCTGCTGACCTGGTTCTGTTGCTCTAAAGCAGCTCTGCTGACCTGGTTCTCTGGCTCTAGAGCAGCGCTGCTAACCTGGTTCTCTGGCTCTAAAGCAGATCTTCTGGCCTGGTTCTCTGGCTCTAAAGCAGCTCTGCTGACCTGGTTCTCTGGCTCTAGAGCAGCTCTGCTGTCCTGAATCTTAGGCTCTAGAGCAGCTCTGCTGACCTGGTTCTCTGGCTCTACAATGGCTCTGCTGACCTGGTTCTATGGCTCTAAAGCAGCTCTGCTGACCTGATGTTTCTCTGGCTCTAAAACAGCTCTGCTGACCTGGTTCTCTGGCACTAAAGCAACTCAACTGACCTGGTGTCTCTGGCGCTAAAGCAGCTCTGCTGACCTGGTTCTCTCCCTCTAAAGCAGCTCTGCTGACCTGGTTCTCTGGGTCTACGGCAGCTCTGCTGACCTAGTTCTCTCCCTTTAAAGCAGCTCTGCTGACCTGGTTCTCTGGCTCTAAAGCAGATCTGCTGACCAGGTTCTCTCCCTCTAAAGCAGCTCTGCTGACCTGGTTCTCTGGCTCTACGGCAGCTCTGCTGACCTTGTTCTCTGCCTCTAGAGCAGCTCTGCTGACCTGGTTCTTAGGCTCTAGAGCAGCTCTGCTGACCTGGTATCTATGGCTCTACAGCAGCTCTGCTGACCTGGTTCTCTGACTCTAGAGCAGCTCTGTTGACCTGGGTCTTAGGCTCTAGAGCAGCTCTGCTGACCTTATTCTTTGGCTCCAGAGCAGCTCTGCTGACCTGGTTCTCTCCCTCTAAAGCAGCTCTGCTGACCTGGTTCTCTGGCTCTAAAGCAGCTCTGCTGACTTGGTTTCTCTGTCTCTAAAGCAGCTCTGCAGACCTAGTTTCTCTGGCGCTATAGCACCTCTTCTGTCCTGTTTCTCTGGTTCAAAAGCAGGTCTTCTGACCTGGTTCTATGGCTCTAAAGCAGCTCTGCTGACCTGGTTCTCTGGCTCTACAATGGCTCTGCTGACCTGGTTCTGTTGCTCTAAAGCAGCTCTGCAGACCTGGTTCTCTGGCTCTAGAGCAGCTCTGCTAACCTGGTTCTCTGGCTCTAAAGCAAATCTTCTGGCCTGGTTCTCTGGCTCTAAAGTAGCTCTGCTGACCTGGTTCTCTGGCTCTAGAGCAGCTCTGCTGTCCTGGATCTTAGGCTCTAGAGCAAGTCTGCTGACCTGGTTCTCTGGCTCTACAACGGCTCTGCTGACCTGGTTCTCTGGCTCTAAAGCAGCTCTGCTGACCTGATGTTTCTCTGGCTCTAAAACAGCTCTGCTGACCTGGTTCTGTGGCTCTAAAGAAGCTCTGCTGACCTAGTTCTCTGGCTCTACAGCAACTCTGCTGAGCTGGTTCTCTGGCTCTAAAGAGGCTCTGCTGACCTGGTTCTCTGGCTCTAGAGCAGCTCCGCTGACCTGGTTCTATGGCTGTGAAGAACCTCCTCTGACCTGGTTCTCTGGCTCTACAGCAGCTCTGCGGAACTGGTTCTCTGCCTCTAGAGCAGCTCTGCTGGCCTTGTTCTTAGGCTCAAGAGCAGCTCTGCTGACCTGGTTCTCTGGCTCTCAAGCAGCTCTTCTGACCTGGTTCTATGGCTCTAAAGCAGCTCTGCTGACCTGGTTCTCTGGCTCTACAATGGCTCTGCTGACCTGGTTCTGTTGCTCTAAAGCAGCTCTGCAGACCTGGTTCTCTAGCTCTAGAGCAGCTCTGCTAACCTGGTTCTTTTGCTCTAAAGCAGATCTTCTGGCCTGGTTCTCTGGCTCTAAAGCCCGTCTGCTGACCTGCTTCTCTGGCTCTATAGCAGCTCTGCTGTGCTGGATCTTAGGCTCTAGAGCAGCTCTGCTGACCTGGTTCTCTGGCTCTACAACAGCTCTGCTGAGCTGGTTCTCTGGCTCTAAAGCAGCTCTGCTGACCTGATGTTTCTCTGGCTCTAAAAAAGCTCTGCTGACCTGGTTCTGTGGCTCTAAAGAAGCTCTGCTGACCTAGTTCTCTGGCTCTACAGCAGCTCTGCTGAGCTGGTTCTCTGGCTCTAAAGCAGCTCTGCTGACCTGATGTTTCTCTGGCTCTAAAACAGCTCTGCTGACCTGGGTCTGTGGCTCTAAAGATGCTCTGCTGACCTGGTTTTCTGGCTCTACAGCAGCTCTGATGACCTGGTTCTCTGGCTCTAAAGAGGCTCTGCTGACCTGGTTCTCTGGCTCTAGAGCAGCTCCGCTGACCTGGTTCTATGGCTGTAAAGAAACTCCTCTGCCCTGGTTCTCTGGCTCTACAGCAGCTCTGCTGAACTGGTTCTCTGCCTCTAGAGCAGCTCTGCTGACATGCTTCTTAGGCTCGAGAGCAGCTCTGCTGACCTGGTTCTCTGGCTCTAAAGCAGCTCTGCTGACCTGGTTCTCAAGCAGGTCTGCTGACCTGGTTATCTGGCTCTAAAGCAGCTCTGCTGACCTGGTTCTCTGGCTCTAAAGCAGATCTGCTGACCTGGTTCTCTGGCTCTAGAGCAGCTCTGCTGTCCTGGTTATTAGGCTCTAGAGCAGCTCTGTTGACCTGGTTCTCTGGCTTTGAAGCAGCTCTGCTGACCTTGTTCTCTGGCTCTAGAGCAGCTCTGCTGACCTGGTTCTCTCCCTCTAAAGCAGCTCTGCTGACCTGGTTCTCTGGCTCTAAAGCAGCTCTGCTGAACTGGTTCTCTGGCTCTAGAGCAGCTCTGTTGACCTGGTTCTCTGGCTCTAAAGCAGCTCTGCTGACCTGGTTCTCTGGCTCTAAAGCAGCTCTGCTGACCCGGTTCTCTCCCTCTAAAGCAGCTCTGCTGACCTGGTTCTCTCCCTCTAAAGCTGCTCTGTTGACCTGCTTCTCTGGCTCTATGGACGCTCTTCTGACCTGGTTCTTTGCCTTTAGAGCAGCTCTGCTGACCTGGTTCTTAGGCTCTAGAGCAGCTCTGCTGACCTGGTTTTTATGGCTCTAAAGCAGCTCTGCTGACCTGGTTCTCTGACTCTAAAGCAGCTCTGCTGACCTGGTCCTCTGGCTCTAAAGCAGCTCTGCTGACCTGGTTCTATGGCTCTAAAGCAGCTCTGCTGACCTGGTTCTCTGGCTTTGGAGGAGCTCTGCTGACCTGGTTCTTAGGTTTTAGAGCAGCTCTGCTGACCTGGTTTCTGTGGCTCTAAAGCAGCTCTGCTGACCTGGTTCTCTGACTCTAAAGCAACTCTGCTGACCTGGTTCTCTCCCTCTAAAGCAGCTCTGCTGACCCGGTTCTCTGGCTCTAAAGCAGCTCTGATGACCTGGTTCTCCCCCTCTAAAGCAGCTCTGCTGACCTGGTTCTCTCCCTCTAAAGCAGCTCTACAGACCTGGTTCTCTGCCTCTAGAGCAGCTCTGCTGACCTGGTTCTTAGGCTCTAGAGCAGCTGTTCTGACCTGGTTTCTATGGCTCTACAGCAGCACTGCTGACCTGGTTCTCTGACTCAAGACCAGCTCTGTTGACCTAGGTCTTAGGCTCTAGAGCAGCTCTGCTGACCTGGTTCTCTGGCTTTGAAGCAGCTCTGCTGACCTGGTTCTCTGGCTCTAGAGCAGCTCTGCTAACCTGGTTCTCTCCCTCTAAAGCATCTCTGCTGACCTGGTTCTCTGGCTCTAAAGCAGCTCTGCTGACCTGGTTTCTCTGGCTCTAAAGCAGCTCTGCTGACCTGGTTCTCTGGTTCTAAAGCAGCTCTTCTGACCTGGTTCGGTGGCTCTAAAGCAGCTCTGCTGACCTGGTTCTCTGGCTCTACGATGGCTCTGCTGACCTGGTTCTCTGGCTCTAGAGCAGCTCTGCTGACCTGGTTCTCTCCCTCTAAAGCAGCTCTGCTGACCTGTTTCTTAGGCTCTATAGCAGCTCTGCTGACCTGGTTTCTCTGGCTCTACAGCAGCTCTGCTGACCTGGTTCTCTGGCTCTAGAGCAGATCTGCTGACCTGGTTCTCTGGCTCTAGAGCAGCTCTGCTGCCCTGAATCTTAGGCTCTAGAGCATTCTGCTGACCTGGTTCTCTGGCTCTACAAAGGCTCTGCTGACCTGGTTCTCTGGCTCTAAAGCAGCTCTGCTGACCTGGTTTCTCTGGCTCTACAGCAGCTCTGCTGACCTGGTTCTCTGGCTCCAAAGCAGCTCTGCTGAACTGGTTCTCTGTCTCTAGAGCAGCTCTGATGACCTGGTTCTTAGGATCTAGAGCAGCTCTGCTGACCTGGTTCACTGGCTCTAGAGCAGCTCTGTTGACCTGGTTCTTTAGCTCTAAAGCAGCTCTGCTGACCTGGTTCTCTGGCTCTAAAGCAGCTCTGCTGACTTGGTTCTCTCTGTCTAAAGCAGCATTGCTGACCTGGTTTCTCTGGCTCTACAGCAGCTCTGCTGTCCTGGTTCTCTGCCTCAAGAGCAGTTCTGCTGACCTGATTCTTAGGCTCTATAGCAGCTCTGCTGACCTGGTTTCTCTGGCTCTACAGCAGCTCTGCAGACCTGGTTCTCTGGCTCTAGAGCAGCTCTGCTGACCTGGTTCTCTGGCTCTAGATCAGCTCTGCTGACCTGGTTCTCTAGCTCTAGAGCAGCTCTTCTGATGTGGTTCTCTGGTTGTAGAGGAGCCCTGCTGGCCTGGTTCTTAGGCTCTAGAGCAGCTCTGTTGACCTGGTTCTCTGGCTCTACAACGACTCTGCTGACCTGGTTCTCTGGCTCTAGAGCTGCTCTGCTGACCTGGTTCTATGGCTCTAAAGCAGCTCTGCTGAACTGGTTCTCTGACTCTAAAGCAACTCTGCTGACCTGGTTCTCTCACTCTAAAGCAGCTCTGCTGACATGGTTCTCTGGCTCTAAAGCAGCTCTGCTGACCTGGTTCTCTCCCTCTAAAGCAGCTCTGCTGACGTGGTTCTCTGGCTCTACGGCAGCTCTGCTGACATGGTTCTCTGCCTCTAGAGCAGCTCTGCTATCCTGGTTTTTAGGCTCTAGAGCAGCTCTGCTGACCTGGTGTCTATGGCTCTACAGCAGCTCTGCTGACCTGGTTCTCTGACTCTAGAGCAGCTCTGTTGACCTGGGTCTTAGGCTCTAGAGCAGCTCTGCTGACCTGCTTCTCTTGCTCTAAAGCAGCTCTGCTGCCCTGGTTCTCTGGCTCTAAAGCAGATCTGCTGACCTGGTTCTATGGCTCTAAAGCAGCTCTGCTGACCTGGTTCTCTGGCTTTGAATCTGCTCTGCTGACCTGGTTCTCTGGCTCTAGAGCAGCTCTGCTGACCTGGTTCTCTCCCTCTAAAGCAGCTCTGCTGACTTGGTTTCTCTGGCTCTAAAGCAGCTCTGCAGACCAAGTTTCTCTGGCTCTAGAGCAGCTCTGCTGACCTGTTTCTCTGGCTCTAAAGCAGATCTTCTGACCTGGTCTATGGCTCTAAAGCAGCTCTGCTGACCTGGTTCTCTGGCTCTACAATGGCTCTGCTGACCTGGTTCGGTTGCTCTAAAGCAGCTCTGCTGACCTGGTTCTCTGGCTCTAGAGCAGCGCTGCTAACCTGGTTCTCTGGCTCTAAAGCAGATCTTCTGGCCTGGTTCTCTGGCTCTAAAGCAGCTCTGCTGACCTGGTTCTCTGGCTCTAGAGCAGCTCTGCTGTCCTGAATCTTAGGCTCTAGAGCAGCCCTGCTGACCTGGTTCTCTGGCTCTACAATGGCTCTGCTGACTTGGTTCTCTGGCTCTAAAGCAGCTCTGCTGACCTGATGTTTCTCTGGCTCTAAAACAGCTCTGCTGACCTGGTTCTGTGGCTCTAAAGAAGCTCTGCTGACCTAGTTCTCTGGCGTTACAGCAGCTCTGCTGACCTGGTTCTCTGGCTCTGAAGCAGCTCTGCTGACCTGATGTTTCTCTGGCTCTAAAACATCGCTCTGCTGACCTGGTTCTGTGGCTCTAAAAAAGCTCTGCTGACCTAGTTCTCTGGCTCTACAGCAGCTCTGATGACCTGGTTCTCTGGTTCTAAAGAGGCTCTGCTGACCTGGTTCTCTGGCTCTAGAGCAGCTCTGCTGACCTGGTTCTATGGCTTTAAAGAATCTCCTCTGACCTGGTTCTCTGGCTCTACAGCAGCTCTGCTGAACTGGTTCTCTGCCTCTAGAGCGGCTCTGCTGACCTGGTTCTTAGGCTCGAGAGCAGCTCTGCTGACCTGGTTCTCTGGCTCTAAAGCAGCTCTGCTGACCTGGTTCTCAAGCTGTTCTGCTGACCTGGTTCTCTGGCTCTAAAGCAGCTCTGCTGACCTGGTTCTATGGCTGTAAAGCGGCTCTGCTGACATGGTTCTCTGGCTCTAAAGCAGCTCTGCTGACCTTGTTCTCTGGCTGTAGAGCAGCCCTGCTGGCCTGGTTCTTAGGCTTTAGAGCAGCTCTGCTGACTTGGTTCTCTGGCTCTATAACGACTCTGATGACCTGTTTCTCTGCCTTTAGAGCAGCTCTGCTGACCTGGTTTCTATGGCTTTAAAGCAGCTCTGCTGACCTGTTTCTCTGACTCTAAAGCTACTCTGCTGACCTGGTTCTCTCCCTCTAAAGCATCTCTGCTGACCTGGTTCTCTGGCTCTAAAGCAGCTCTGCTGACCTGGTTCTCCCCCTCTAAAGCAGCTCTGCTGACCTGGTTCTCTCCCTCTAAAGCAGCTCTGCTGACCTGGTTCTCTGGCTCTACGGCAGCTCTGCTGACCTGGTTCTCTGCCTCTAGAGCAGCTCTGCTGACCTGGTTCTTAGGCTCTAGAGCAGCTGTGCTGACCTGGTTTCTATGGCTCTACAGCAGCTCTGCTGACCAGGTTCACTGACTCTAGAGCAGCTCTGTTGACCTGGGTCTTAGGCTCTAGAGCAGCTCTGCTGACCTGGTTCTCTGGCTCTAAAGCAGCCCTGCTGACCTGGTTCTCTGGCTCTAAAGCAGCTCTGCTGACCTGGTTCTATGGCTCTAAAGCAGCTCTGCTGACCTGGTTCTCTGGCTTTGAAGAATCTCAGCTGACCGGGTTCTCTGGCTCTAGAGCAGCTCTGCTGACCTGGTTCTCTCACTCTAAAGCAGCTCTGCTGACCTGGTTCTTTGGCTCTAAAGCAGATTTGTTGACCTGGTTCTCTGCCTGTGGAGCAGCTCTGCTGTCCTGGTTCTTAGGCTCTAGAGCAGCTCTGCTGACCTGGTTCTGTGGCTCTAAAGAAGCTCTGCTGAGCTAGTTCTCTTGCTCTAGAGGAGCTCTGCTGACCTGGTTCTGTGGCTCTAAAGAAGCTCTGCTGAGGTAGTTCTCTGGCTCTACAGCAGCTCTGCTGACCTGTTTCTCTGGCTCTAAAGCAGCTCTGCTGACCTGGTTCTTAGGCTCTAGAGCAGCTCTGCTGACCTGGTATCTATGGCTCTACAGCAGCTCTGCTGACCTGGTTCTCTGACTCTAGAGCAGCTCTGTTGACCTGGGTCTTAGGCTCTAGAGCAGCTCTGCTGACCTGGTTCTCTGGCTCTAAAGCAGCTCTGATGACCTGGTTCTCTGGCTCTAAAGCAGCTCTGCTGACCTGGTTCTATGGCTCTAAAGCAGCTCTGCTGACCTGGTTCTCTGGCTTTGAAGCTGCTCTGCTGACCTGATTCTCTGGCTCTAGAGAAGCTCTGCTGACCTGGTTCTCTCCCTCTAAAGCAGCTCTGCTGACCTGGTTCTCTGGCTCTAAAGCAGCTCTGCTGACTTGGTTTCTCTGTCTCTAAAGCAGCTCTGCAGACCTAGTTTCTCTGGCTCTATAGCACCTCTGCTGTCCTGTTTCTCTGGTTCAAAAGCAGGTCTTCTGACCTGGTTCTATGGCTCTAAAGCAGCTCTGCTGACCTGGTTCTCTGGCTCTACAATGGCTCTGCTGACCTGGTTCTGTTGCTCTAAAGCAGCTCTGCAGACCTGGTTCTCTGGCTCTAGAGCAGCTCTGCTAACCTGGTTCTCTGGCTCTAAAGCAAATCTTCTGGCCTGGTTCTCTGGCTCTAAAGCAGCTCTGCTGACCTGGTTCTCTGGCTCTAGAGCAGCTCTGCTGTCCTGGATCTTAGGCTCTAGAGCAGCTCTGCTGACCAGGTTCTCTGGCTCTACAAAGGCTCTGCTGACCTGGTTCTCTGGCTCTAAAGCAGCTCTGCTGACCTGATGTTTCTCTGGCTCTAAAACAGCTCTGCTGACCTGGTTCTGTGGCTCTAAAGAAGCTCTGCTGACCTAGTTCTCTGGCTCTACAGCAGCTCTGCTGAGCTGGTTCTCTGGCTCTAAAGAGGCTCTGCTGACCTGGTTCTCTGGCTCTAGAGCAGCTCTGCTGACCTGGTTCTATGGCTCTACAGCAGCTCTGCGGAACTGGTTCTCTGCCTCTAGAGCAGCTCTGCTGGCCTTGTTCTTAGGCTCGAGAGAAGCTCTGCTGACCTGGTTCTCTGGCTCTAAAGCAGCTCTTCTGACCTGGTTCTATGGCTCTAAAGCAGCTCTGCTGACCTGGTTCTCTGGCTCTACAATGGCTCTGCTGACCTGGTTCTGTTGCTCTAAAGAAGCTCTGCAGACCTGGTTCTCTGGCTCTAGAGCAGCTCTGCTAACCTGGTTCTTTTGCTCTAAAGCAGATCTTCTGGCCTGGTTCTCTGGCTTTAAAGCAGGTCTGCTGACCTGCTTCTCTGGCTCTAAAGCAGCTCTGCTGTGCTGGATCTTAGGCTCTAGAGCAGCTCTGCTGACCTGGTTCTCTGGCTCTACAAAGGCTCTGCTGACCTGGTTCTCTGGCTCTAAAGCAGCTCTGCTGACCTGATGTTTCTCTGGCTCTAAAACAGCTCTGCTGACCTGGTTCTGTGGCTCTAAAGAAGCTCTGCTGACCTAGTTCTCTGGCTCTACAGCAGCTCTGCTGAGCTGGTTCTCTGGCTCTAAAGAGGCTCTGCTGACCTGGTTCTCTGGCTCTAGAGCAGCTCCGCTGACCTGGTTCTATGGCTCTACAGCAGCTCTGCGGAACTGGTTCTCTGCCTCTAGAGCAGCTCTGCTGGCCTTGTTCTTAGGCTCGAGAGAAGCTCTGCTGACCTGGTTCTCTGGCTCTAAAGCAGCTCTTCTGACCTGGTTCTATGGCTCTAAAGCAGCTCTGCTGACCTGGTTCTCTGGCTCTACAATGGCTCTGCTGACCTGGTTCTGTTGCTCTAAAGAAGCTCTGCAGACCTGGTTCTCTGGCTCTAGAGCAGCTCTGCTAACCTGGTTCTTTTGCTCTAAAGCAGATCTTCTGGCCTGGTTCTCTGGCTTTAAAGCAGGTCTGCTGACCTGCTTCTCTGGCTCTATAGCAGCTCTGCTGTGCTGGATCTTAGGCTCTAGAGCAGCTCTGCTGACCTGGTTCTCTGGCTCTACAACAGCTCTGCTGAGCTGGTTCTCTGGCTCTAAAGCAGCTCTGCTGACCTGATGTTTCTCTGGCTCTAAAAAAGCTCTGCTGACCTGGTTCTGTGGCTCTAAAGAAGCTCTGCTGACCTAGTTCTCTGGCTCTACAGCAGCTCTGCTGAGCTGGTTCTCTGGCTCTAAAGCAGCTCTGCTGACCTGGTGTTTCTCTGGCTCTAAAACAGCTCTGCTGACCTGGTTCTGTGGCTCTAAAGATGCTCTGCTGACCTGGTTTTCTGGCTCTACAGCAGCTCTGATGACCTGGTTCTCTGGCTCTAAAGAGGCTCTGCTGACCTGGTTCTCTGGCTCTAGAGCAGCTCCGCTGACCTGGTTCTATGGCTGTAAAGAAACTCCTCTGCCCTGGTTCTCTGGCTCTACAGCAGCTCTGCTGAACTGGTTCTCTGCCTCTAGAGCAGCTCTGCTGACATGCTTCTTGGGCTCGAGAGCAGCTCTGCTGACCTGGTTCTCTGGCTCTAAAGCAGCTCTGCTGACCTGGTTCTCAAGCAGTTCTACTGACCTGGTTATCTGGCTCTAAAGCAGCTCTGCTGACCTGGTTCTCTGGCTCTAAAGCAGATCTGCTGACCTGGTTCTCTGGCTCTAGAGCAGCTCTGCTGTCCTGGTTATTAGGCTCTAGAGCAGCTCTGTTGACCTGGTTCTCTGGCTTTGAAGCAGCTCTGCTGACCTTGTTCTCTGGCTCTAGAGCAGCTCTGCTGACCTGGTTCTCTCCCTCTAAAGCAGCTCTGATGACCTGGTTCTCT
Organism: Triturus cristatus; assembly: GCF_964204655.1. NCBI lineage: Eukaryota > Metazoa > Chordata > Amphibia > Caudata > Salamandridae > Triturus > Triturus cristatus. The sequence continues at coordinate 1,164,121,502 of NC_140579.1, forward strand.
GGCTCTAAAGCAGCTCTGCTGACCTGGTTCTCTGGCTCTAGAGCAGCTCTGTTGACCTGGTTCTCTGGCTCTAAAGCAGCTCTGCTGACCTGGTTCTCTGGCTCTAAAGCAGCTCTGCTGACCTGGTTCTCTCCCTCTAAAGCAGCTCTGCTGACCTGGTTCTCTCCCTCTAAAGCCGCTCTGTTGACCTGCTTCTCTGGCTCTATGGACGCTCTTCTGACCTGGTTCTCTGCCTTTAGAGCAGCTCTGCTGACCTGGTTCTCTGCCTCTAGAGCAGCTCTGCTGACCTGGTTCTTAGGCTCTAGAGCAGCTGTGCTGACCTGGTTTCTATGGCTCTACAGCAGCTCTGCTGACCAGGTTCACTGACTCTAGAGCAGCTCTGTTGACCTGGGTCTTAGGCTCTAGAGCAGCTCTGCTGACCTGGTTCTCTGGCTCTAAAGCAGCCCTGCTGACCTGGTTCTCTGGCTCTAAAGCAGCTCTGCTGACCTGGTTCTATGGCTCTAAAGCAGTTCTGCTGACCTGGTTCTCTGGCTTTGAAGAATCTCAGCTGACCGGGTTCTCTGGCTCTAGAGCAGCTCTGCTGACCTGGTTCTCTCACTCTAAAGCAGCTCTGCTGACCTGGTTCTTTGGCTCTAAAGCAGATTTGTTGACCTGGTTCTCTGCCTGTGGAGCAGCTCTGCTGTCCTGGTTCTTAGGCTCTAGAGCAGCTCTGCTGACCTGGTTCTGTGGCTCTAAAGAAGCTCTGCTGAGCTAGTTCTCTTGCTCTAGAGGAGCTCTGCTGACCTGGTTCTGTGGCTCTAAAGAAGCTCTGCTGAGGTAGTTCTCTGGCTCTACAGCAGCTCTGCTGACCTGTTTCTCTGGCTCTAAAGCAGCTCTGCTGACCTGGTTCTTAGGCTCTAGAGCAGCTCTGCTGACCTGGTATCTATGGCTCTACAGCAGCTCTGCTGACCTGGTTCTCTGACTCTAGAGCAGCTCTGTTGACCTGGGTCTTAGGCTCTAGAGCAGCTCTGCTGACCTGGTTCTCTGGCTCTAAAGCAGCTCTGATGACCTGGTTCTCTGGCTCTAAAGCAGCTCTGCTGACCTGGTTCTATGGCTCTAAAGCAGCTCTGCTGACCTGGTTCTCTGGCTTTGAAGCTGCTCTGCTGACCTGATTCTCTGGCTCTAGAGAAGCTCTGCTGACCTGGTTCTCTCCCTCTAAAGCAGCTCTGCTGACCTGGTTCTCTGGCTCTAAAGCAGCTCTGCTGACTTGGTTTCTCTGTCTCTAAAGCAGCTCTGCAGACCTAGTTTCTCTGGCTCTATAGCACCTCTGCTGTCCTGTTTCTCTGGTTCAAAAGCAGGTCTTCTGACCTGGTTCTATGGCTCTAAAGCAGCTCTGCTGACCTGGTTCTCTGGCTCTACAATGGCTCTGCTGACCTGGTTCTGTTGCTCTAAAGCAGCTCTGCAGACCTGGTTCTCTGGCTCTAGAGCAGCTCTGCTAACCTGGTTCTCTGGCTCTAAAGCAAATCTTCTGGCCTGGTTCTCTGGCTCTAAAGCAGCTCTGCTGACCTGGTTCTCTGGCTCTAGAGCAGCTCTGCTGTCCTGGATCTTAGGCTCTAGAGCAGCTCTGCTGACCAGGTTCTCTGGCTCTACAAAGGCTCTGCTGACCTGGTTCTCTGGCTCTAAAGCAGCTCTGCTGACCTGATGTTTCTCTGGCTCTAAAACAGCTCTGCTGACCTGGTTCTGTGGCTCTAAAGAAGCTCTGCTGACCTAGTTCTCTGGCTCTACAGCAGCTCTGCTGAGCTGGTTCTCTGGCTCTAAAGAGGCTCTGCTGACCTGGTTCTCTGGCTCTAGAGCAGCTCTGCTGACCTGGTTCTATGGCTCTACAGCAGCTCTGCGGAACTGGTTCTCTGCCTCTAGAGCAGCTCTGCTGGCCTTGTTCTTAGGCTCGAGAGAAGCTCTGCTGACCTGGTTCTCTGGCTCTAAAGCAGCTCTTCTGACCTGGTTCTATGGCTCTAAAGCAGCTCTGCTGACCTGGTTCTCTGGCTCTACAATGGCTCTGCTGACCTGGTTCTGTTGCTCTAAAGAAGCTCTGCAGACCTGGTTCTCTGGCTCTAGAGCAGCTCTGCTAACCTGGTTCTTTTGCTCTAAAGCAGATCTTCTGGCCTGGTTCTCTGGCTTTAAAGCAGGTCTGCTGACCTGCTTCTCTGGCTCTATAGCAGCTCTGCTGTGCTGGATCTTAGGCTCTAGAGCAGCTCTGCTGACCTGGTTCTCTGGCTCTACAAAGGCTCTGCTGACCTGGTTCTCTGGCTCTAAAGCAGCTCTGCTGACCTGATGTTTCTCTGGCTCTAAAACAGCTCTGCTGACCTGGTTCTGTGGCTCTAAAGAAGCTCTGCTGACCTAGTTCTCTGGCTCTACAGCAGCTCTGCTGAGCTGGTTCTCTGGCTCTAAAGAGGCTCTGCTGACCTGGTTCTCTGGCTCTAGAGCAGCTCCGCTGACCTGGTTCTATGGCTCTACAGCAGCTCTGCGGAACTGGTTCTCTGCCTCTAGAGCAGCTCTGCTGGCCTTGTTCTTAGGCTCGAGAGAAGCTCTGCTGACCTGGTTCTCTGGCTCTAAAGCAGCTCTTCTGACCTGGTTCTATGGCTCTAAAGCAGCTCTGCTGACCTGGTTCTCTGGCTCTACAATGGCTCTGCTGACCTGGTTCTGTTGCTCTAAAGAAGCTCTGCAGACCTGGTTCTCTGGCTCTAGAGCAGCTCTGCTAACCTGGTTCTTTTGCTCTAAAGCAGATCTTCTGGCCTGGTTCTCTGGCTTTAAAGCAGGTCTGCTGACCTGCTTCTCTGGCTCTATAGCAGCTCTGCTGTGCTGGATCTTAGGCTCTAGAGCAGCTCTGCTGACCTGGTTCTCTGGCTCTACAACAGCTCTGCTGAGCTGGTTCTCTGGCTCTAAAGCAGCTCTGCTGACCTGATGTTTCTCTGGCTCTAAAAAAGCTCTGCTGACCTGGTTCTGTGGCTCTAAAGAAGCTCTGCTGACCTAGTTCTCTGGCTCTACAGCAGCTCTGCTGAGCTGGTTCTCTGGCTCTAAAGCAGCTCTGCTGACCTGGTGTTTCTCTGGCTCTAAAACAGCTCTGCTGACCTGGTTCTGTGGCTCTAAAGATGCTCTGCTGACCTGGTTTTCTGGCTCTACAGCAGCTCTGATGACCTGGTTCTCTGGCTCTAAAGAGGCTCTGCTGACCTGGTTCTCTGGCTCTAGAGCAGCTCCGCTGACCTGGTTCTATGGCTGTAAAGAAACTCCTCTGCCCTGGTTCTCTGGCTCTACAGCAGCTCTGCTGAACTGGTTCTCTGCCTCTAGAGCAGCTCTGCTGACATGCTTCTTGGGCTCGAGAGCAGCTCTGCTGACCTGGTTCTCTGGCTCTAAAGCAGCTCTGCTGACCTGGTTCTCAAGCAGTTCTACTGACCTGGTTATCTGGCTCTAAAGCAGCTCTGCTGACCTGGTTCTCTGGCTCTAAAGCAGATCTGCTGACCTGGTTCTCTGGCTCTAGAGCAGCTCTGCTGTCCTGGTTATTAGGCTCTAGAGCAGCTCTGTTGACCTGGTTCTCTGGCTTTGAAGCAGCTCTGCTGACCTTGTTCTCTGGCTCTAGAGCAGCTCTGCTGACCTGGTTCTCTCCCTCTAAAGCAGCTCTGATGACCTGGTTCTCTGGCTCTAAAGCAGCTCTGCTGACCTGGTTCTCTGGCTCTAGAGCAGCTCTGTTGACCTGGTTCTCTGGCTCTAAAGCAGCTCTGCTGACCTGGTTCTCTGGCTCTAAAGCAGCTCTGCTGACCTGGTTCTCTCCCTCTAAAGCAGCTCTGCTGACCTGGTTCTCTCCCTCTAAAGCCGCTCTGTTGACCTGCTTCTCTGGCTCTATGGACGCTCTTCTGACCTGGTTCTCTGCCTTTAGAGCAGCTCTGCTGACCTGGTTCTTAGGCTCTAGAGCAGCTCTGCTGACCTGGTTTCAATGGCTCTAAAGCAGCTCTGCTGACCTGGTTCTCTGACTCTAAAGCAGCTCTGCTGACCTGGTTCTCTGGCTCTAAAGCAGCTCTGCTGACCTGGTTCTATGGCTCTAAAGCAGCTCTGCTGACCTGGTTCTCTGGCTTTGGAGGAGCTCTGCTGACCTGGTTCTTAGGCTCTAGAGCAGCTCTGCTGACCTGGTTTCTGTGGCTCTAAAGCAGCTCTGCTGACCTGGTTCTCTGACTCTAAAGCAACTCTGCTGACCTGGTTCTCTCCCTCTAAAGCAGCTCTGCTGACCAGGTTCTCTGGCTCTAAAGCAGCTCTGCTGACCTGGTTCTCTCCCTCTAAAGCAGCTCTACAGACCTGGTTCTCTGCCTCTAGAGCAGCTCTGCTGACCTGGTTCTTAGGCTCTAGAGCAGCTGTGCTGACCTGGTTTCTATGGCTCTACAGCAGCACTGCTGACCTTGTTCTCTGGCTCTAAAGCAGCTCTGCTGACCTGGTTCTATGGCTCTAAAGCAGCTCTGCTGACCTGGTTCTCTGGCTTTGAAGCAGCTCTGCTGACCTGGTTCTCTGGCTCTAAAGCAGCTCTGCTGACCTGGTTCTATGGCTCTAAAGCAGCTCTGCTGACCTGGTTCTCTGGCTTTGAAGCAGCTCTGCTGACCTGGTTCTCTGTCTCTAGAGCAGCTCTGCTGACCTGGTTCTCTCCCTATAAAGCATCTCTGCTGACCTGGTTCTCTGGCTCTAAAGCAGCTCTGCTGACCTGGTTTCTCTGGCTCTAAAGCAGCTCTGCTGACCTGGTTCTCTGGCTCTAAAGCAGCTCTTCTGACCTGGTTCGGTGACTCTAAAGCAGCTCTGCTGACCTGGTTCTCTGGCTCTACGATGGCTCTGCTGACCTGGTTCTCTGGCTCTAGAGCAGCTCTGCTGATCTGGTTCTCTCCCTCTAAAGCAGCTCTGCTGACCTGTTTCTTAGGCTCTATAGCAGCTCTGCTGACCTGGTTTCTCTGGCTCTACAGCAGCTCTGCTGACCTGGTTCTCTGGCTCTAGAGCAGATCTGCTGACCTGGTTCTCTGGCTCTACAGCAGCTCTGCTGTCCTGGATCTTAGGCTCTAGAGCATTCTGCTGACCTGGTTCTCTGGCACTACAACGGCTCTGCTGACCTGGTTCTCTGGCTCTAAAGCAGCTCTGCTGGCCTGGTTTCTCTGGCTCTACAGCAGCTCTGCTGACCTGGTTCTCTGGCTCCAAAGCAGCTCTGCTGAACTGGTTCTCTGTCTCTAGAGCAGCTCTGATGACCTGGTTCTTAGGCTCTAGAGCAGCTCTGCTGACCTGGTTCACTGGCTCTAGAGCAGCTCTGTTGACCTGGTTCTCTGGCTCTAAAGCAGCTCTGCTGACCTGGTTCTCTGGCTCTAAAGCAGCTCTGCTGACTTGGTTCTCTCTGTCTAAAGCAGCAATGCTGACCAGGTTTCTCTGGCTCTACAGCAGCTCTGCTGTCCTGGTTCTCTGCCTCAAGAGCAGTTCTGCTGACCTGGTTCTTAGGCTCTATAGCAGCTCTGCTGACCTGGTTTCTCTGGCTCTACAGCAGCTCTGCTGACCTGGTTCTCTGGCTCTAGAGCAGCTCTGCTGACCTGGTTCTCTGGCTCTAGAGCAGCTCTGCTGACCTGGTTCTCTAGCTCTAGAGCAGCTCTTCTGATGTGGTTCTCTGGTTGTAGAGGAGCCCTGCTGGCCTGGTTCTTAGGCTCTAGAGCAGCTCTGTTGACCTGGTTCTCTGGCTCTACAACGACTCTGCTGACCTGGTTCTCTGGCTCTAGAGCTGCTCTGCTGACCTGGTTCTATGGCTCTAAAGCAGCTCTGCTGACCTGGTTCTCTGACTCTAAAGCAACTCTGCTGACCTGGTTCTCTCACTCTAAAGCAGCTCTGCTGACATGGTTCTCTGGCTCTAAAGCAGCTCTGCTGACCTGGTTCTCTCCCTCTAAAGCAGCTCTGCTGACGTGGTTCTCTGGCTCTACGGCAGCTCTGCTGACATGGTTCTCTGCCTCTAGAGCAGCTCTGCTAACCTGGTTTTTAGGCTCTAGAGCAGCTCTGCTGACCTGGTGTCTATGGCTCTACAGCAGCTCTGCTGACCTGGTTCTCTGACTCTAGAGCAGCTCTGTTGACCTGGGTCTTAGGCTCTAGAGCAGCTCTGCTGACCTGCTTCTCTGGCTCTAAAGCAGCTCTGCAGCCCTGGTTCTCTGGCTCTAAAGCAGATCTGCTGACCTGGTTCTGTGGCTCTATAGCAGCTCTGCTGACTTGGTTTCTCTGGCTCTAAAGCAGCTCTGCAGACCAAGTTTCTCTGGCTCTAGAGCAGCTCTGCTGACCTGTTTCTCTGGCTCTAAAGCAGATCTTCTGACCTGGTCTATGGCTCTAATGCAGCTCTGCTGACCTGGTTCTCTGGCTCTACAATGGCTCTGCTGACCTGGTTCTGTTGCTCTAAAGCAGCTCTGCTGACCGGGTTCTCTGGCTCTAGAGCAGCGCTGCTAACCTGGTTCTCTGGCTCTAAAGCAGATCTTCTGGCCTGGTTCTCTGGCTCTAAAGTAGCTCTGCTGACCTGGTTCTCTGGCTCTAGAGCAGCTCTGCTGTCCTGAATCTTAGGCTCTAGAGCAGCTCTGCTGACCTGGTTTTCTGGCTCTACAATGGCTCTGCTGACCTGGTTCTCTGGCTCTAAAGCAGCTCTGCTGACCTGATGTTTCTCTGGCTCTAAAAAAGCTCTGCTGACCTGGTTCTGTGGCTCTAAAGAAGCTCTGCTGACCTAGTTCTCTGGCGTTACAGCAGCTCTGCTGACCTGGTTCTCTGGCTCTAAAGCAGCTCTGCTGACCTGATGTTTCTCTGGCTCGAAAACATCGCTCTGCTGACCTGGTTCTGTGGCTCTAAAGAAGCTCTGCTGACCTAGTTCTCTGGCTCTACAGCAGCTCTGATGACCTGGTTCTCTGGTTCTAAAGAGGCTCTGCTGACCTGGTTCTCTGGCTCTAGAGCAGCTCTGCTGACCTGGTTCTATGGCTGTAAAGAATCTCCTCTGACCTGCTTCTCTGGCTCTACAGCAGCTCTGCTGAACTGGTTCTCTGCCTCTAGAGCGGCTCTGCTGACCTGGTTCTTAGGCTCGAGAGCAGCTCTGCTGACCTGGTTCTCTGGCTCTAAAGCAGCTCTGCTGACCTGGTTCTCAAGCTGTTCTGCTGACCTGGTTCTCTGGCTCTAAAGCAGCTCTGCTGACCTGGTTCTATGGCTGTAAAGTGGCTCTGCTGACATGGTTCTCTGGCTCTAAAGCAGCTCTGCTGACCTTGTTCTCTGGCTGTAGAGCAGCCCTGCTGGCCTGGTTCTTAGGCTCTAGAGCAGCTCTGCTGACCTGGTTCTCTGCCTCTAGAGCAGCTCTGCTGACCTGGTTCTTAGGCTCTAGAGCAGCTGTGCTGACCTGGTTTCTATGGCTCTACAGCAGCTCTGCTGACCAGGTTCACTGACTCTAGAGCAGCTCTGTTGACCTGGGTCTTAGGCTCTAGAGCAGCTCTGCTGACCTGGTTCTCTGGCTCTAAAGCAGCCCTGCTGACCTGGTTCTCTGGCTCTAAAGCAGCTCTGCTGACCTGTTTCTATGGCTCTAAAGCAGCTCTGCTGACCTGGTTCTCTGGCTTTGAAGAATCTCAGCTGACCGGGTTCTCTGGCTCTAGAGCAGCTCTGCTGACCTGGTTCTCTCACTCCAAAGCAGCTCTGCTGACCTGGTTCTTTGGCTCTAAAGCAGCTCTGTTGACCTGGTTCTCTGCCTGTAGAGCAGCTCTGCTGTCCTGGTTCTTAGGCTCTAGAGCAGCTCTGCTGACCTGGTTCTGTGGCTCTAAAGAAGCTCTGCTGAGCTAGTTCTGTGGCTATAGAGCAGCTCTGCTGACCTGGTTCTGTGGCTCTAAAGAAGCTCTGCTGAGCTAGTTCTCTGGCTCTACAGCAGCTCTGCTGACCTGTTTCTCTGGCTCTAAAGCAGCTCTGCTGACCTGGTTCTTAGGCTCTAGAGCAGCTCTGATGACCTGGTATCTATGGCTCTACAGCAGCTCTTCTGACCTGGTTCTCTGACTCTAGAGCAGCTCTGTTGACCTGGGTCTGAGGCTCTAGAGCAGCTCTGCTGACCTGGTTCTCTGGCTCTAAAGCAGCTCTGATGACCTGGTTCTCTGGCTCTAAAGCAGCTCTGCTGACCTGGTTCTATGGCTCTAAAGCAGCTCTGCTGACCTGGTTCTCTTGCTTTGAAGCTGCTCTGCTGACCTGATTCTCTGGCTCTAGAGAAGCTCTGCTGACCTGGTTCTCTCCCTCTAAAGCAGCTCTGCTGACCTGGTTCTCTGGCTCTAAAGCAGCTCTGCTGACTTGGTTTCTCTGTCTCTAAAGCAGCTCTGCAGACCTAGTTTCTCTGGCTCTATAGCACCTCTGCTGTCCTGTTTCTCTGGTTCAAAAGCAGGTCTTCTGACCTGGTTCTATGGCTCTAAAGCAGCTCTGCTGACCTGGTTCTCTGGCTCTACAATGGCTCTGCTGACCTGGTTCTGTTGCTCTAAAGCAGCTCTGCTGACCTGGTTCTCTGGCTCTAAAGCAACTCTGCTGACCTGATTCTCTCCCTCTAAAGCAGCTCTGCTGACCAGGTTCTCTGGCTCTAAAGCAGCTCTGCTGACCTGGTTCTCTGGATCTAGAGCAGCTCTGCTGTCCTGGATCTTAGGCTCTAGAGCAGCTCTGCTGACCTGGTTCTCTGGCTCTACAAAGGCTCTGCTGACCTGGTTCTCTGGCTCTAAAGCAGCTCTGCTGACCTGATGTTTCTCTGGCTCTAAAACAGCTCTGCTGACCTGGTTCTGTGGCTCTAAAGAAGCTCTGCTGACTTAGTTCTCTGGCTCTACAGCAGCTCTGCTGAGCTGGTTCTCTGGCTCTAAAGAGGCTCTGCTGACCTGGTTCTCTGGCTCTAGAGCAGCTCCGCTGACCTGGTTCTATGGCTGTAAAGAACCTCCTCTGACCTGGTTCTCTGGCTCTACAGCAGCTCTGCGGAACTGGTTCTCTGCCTCTAGAGCAGCTCTGCTGGCCTTGTTCTTAGGCTCGAGAGAAGCTCTGCTGACCTGGCTCTCTGGCTCTAAAGCAGCTCTTCTGACCTGGTTCTATGGCTCTAAAGCAGCTCTGCTGACCTGGTTCTCTGGCTCTACAATGGCTGTGCTGACCTGGTTCTGTTGCTCTAAAGCAGCTCTGCGGACCTGGTTCACTGGCTCTAGAGCAGCTCTGCTAACCTGGTTCTTTTGCTCTAGTCTAAAGCAGATCTTCTGGCCTGGTTCTCTGGCTCTAAAGCAGGTCTGCTGACCTGCTTCTCTGGCTCTATAGCAGCTCTGCTGTGCTGGATCTTAGGCTCTAGAGCAGCTCTGCTGACCTGGTTCTCTGGCTCTACAACAGCTCTGCTGAGCTGGTTCTCTGGCTCTAAAGCAGCTCTGCTGACCTGATGTTTCTCTGGCTCTAAAAAAGCTCTGCTGGCCTGGTTCTGTGGCTCTAAAGAAGCTCTGCTGACCTAGTTCTCTGGCTCTACAGCAGCTCTGCTGAGCTGGTTCTCTGGCTCTAAAGCAGCTCTGCTGACCTGGTGTTTCTCTGGCTCTAAAACAGCTCTGCTGACCTGGTTCTGTGGCTCTAAAGATGCTCTGCTGACCTGGTTTACTGGCTCTACAGCAGCTCTGATGGCCTGGTTCTCTGGCTCTAAAGAGGCTCTGCTGACCTGGTTCTCTGGCTCTAGAGCAGCTCCGCTGACCTGGTTCTATGGCTGTAAAGATACTCCTCTGCCCTGGTTCTCTGGCTCTACAGCAGCTCTGCTGAACTGGTTCTCTGCCTCTAGAGCAGCTCTGCTGACATGCTTCTTAGGCTCGAGAGCAGCTCTGCTGACCTGGTTCTCTGGCTCTAAAGCAGCTCTGCTGACCTGGTTCTCAAGCAGTTCTGCTGACCTGGTTATCTGGCTCTAAAGCAGCTCTGTTGACCTGGTTCTCTGGCTCCAAAGCAGCTCTGCTGACCTGGTTCTCTGGCTCTAAAGCAGCTCTGCTGACCTGGTTCTCTCCCTCTAAAGCAGCTCTGCTGACCTGGTTCTCTCCCTCTAAAGCCGCTCTGTTGACCTGCTTCTCTGGCTCTATGGACGCTCTTCTGACCTGGTTCTCTGCCTTTAGAGCAGTTTTGCTGACCTGGTTCTTAGGCTCTAGAGCAGCTCTGCTGACCTGGTTTCTATGGCTCTAAAGCAGCTCTGCTGACCTGGTTCTCTGACTCTAAAGCAGCTCTGCTGACCTGGTTCTCTGGCTCTAAAGCAGCTCTGCTGACCTGGTTCTATGGCTCTAAAGCAGCTCTGCTGACCTGGTTCACTGGCTTTGGAGGAGCTCTGCTGACCTGGTTCTTAGGCTCTAGAGCAGCTCTGCTGACCTGGTTTCTGTGGCTCTAAAGCAGCTCTGCTGACCTGGTTCTCTGACTCTAAAGCAACTCTGCTGACCTGATTCTCTCCCTCTAAAGCAGCTCTGCTGACCAGGTTCTCTGGCTCTAAAGCAGCTCTGTTGACCTGGTTCTCCCCCTCTAAAGCAGCTCTGCTGACCTGGTTCTCTCCCTCTAAAGCAGCTCTACAGACCTGGTTCTCTGCCTCTAGAGCAGCTCTGCTGACCTGGTTCTTAGGCTCTAGAGCAGCTGTGCTGACCTGGTTTCTATGGCTCTACAGCAGCACTGCTGACCTGGTTCTCTGACTCAGGACCAGCTCTGTTGACCTAGGTCTTAGGCTCTAGAGCAGCTCTGCTGACCTGGTTCTCTGGCTCTAAAGCAGCTCTGCTGACCTGGTTCTCTGGCTCTAAAGCAGCTCTGCTGACCTGGTTCTATGGCTCTAAAGCAGCTCTGCTGACCTGGTTCTCTGGCTTTGAAGCAGCTCTGCTGACCTGGTTCTCTGGCTCTAGAGCAGCTCTGCTGACCTGGTTCTTAGGCTCGAGAGCAGCTCTGCTGACCTTGTTCTCTGGCTCTAAAGCAGCTCTGCTGACCTGGTTCGCAAGCAGTTCTGCTGACCTGGTTCTCTGGCTCTAAAGTGGCTCTGCTTACCTGGTTCTCTGACTCTAAAGCAGCTCTGCTGACCTGGTTCTTAGGCTTTAGAGCAGCTCTGCTGACCTGGTTTCTATGGCTCTACAGCAGCTCTGCTGACCTGGTTCTCTGGCTCTAGAGCCGCTCTGTTGACCTGGGTCTTAGGCTCTAGAGCAGCTCTGCTGACCTGGTTGTATGGCTGTGAGTCAGCTCTGCTGACCTGGTTCTCTGGCTCTAAAGCAGCTCTGCTGACCTGGTTCTATGTCTCTAAAGCAGCTCTGCTGACCTGGTTCTATGGCTCTAAAGCTGCTCTGTAGACCTGGTTCTGTGGCTTTGAAACAGCTCTGCTGACATGGTTCTCTGGCTCTAGAGCAGGTCAGCTGACCTGGTTCTCTCCCTCTAAAGTAGCTCTGCTGACCTAGTTCTCTCTGGCGCTAAAGCAGCTCTGCTGACCTGGTTTTCTCCCTCTAAAGCAGCTCTGCTGACCTGGTTCTCTGGCTCTACGGCAGCTCTGCTGACCTGGTTCTCTGCCTCTAGAGCAGCTCTTCTGACCTGGTTCTTAGGCTCTAGAGCAGCTCTGCTGACCTGGTGTCTATGGCTCTACAGCAGCTCTGCTGACCTGGTTCTCTGACTCTAGAGCAGCTTTGTTGACCTTGGTCTTAGGCTCTAGAGCAGCTCTGCTGACCTTGTTCTCTGGCTCTAAAGCAGCTCTGCTGACCTGGTTCTCTGGCTCTAAAGCAGCTCTGCTGACCTGGTTTCTCTGGCTCTAAAGCAGCTCTGCTGACCTGGTTCTCTGGCTCTAAAGCAGCTCTTCTGACCTGGTTCGGTGGCTCTAAAGCAGCTCTGCTGACCTGGTTCTCTGGCTCTACGATGGCTCTGCTGGCCTGGTTCTCTGGCTCTAGAGCAGCTCTGCTGACCTGGTTCTCTCCCTCTAAAGCAGCTCTGCTGACCTGTTTCTTAGGCTCTATAGCAGCTCTGCTGACCTGGTTCTCTGGCTCTAGAGCAGATCTGCTGACCTGGTTCTCTGGCTCTAGAGCAGCTCTGCTGTCCTGGATCTTAGGCTCTAGAGCATTCTGCTGACCTGGTTCTCTGGCACTACAACGGCTCTGCTGACCTGGTTCTCTGGCTCTAAAGCAGCTCTGCTGACCTGGTTTCTCTGGCTCTACAGCAGCTCTGCTGACCTGGTTCTCTGGCTCCAAAGCAGCTCTGCTGAACTGGTTCTCTGTCTCTAGAGCAGCTCTGATGACCTGGTTCTTAGGCTCTAGAGCAGCTCTGCTGACCTGGTTCACTGGCTCTAGAGCAGCTCTGTTGACCTGGTTCTCTGGCTGTAAAGCAGCTCTGCTGACCTGGTTCTCTGGCTCTAAAGCAGCTCTGCTGACTTGGTTCTCTCTGTCTAAAGCAGCAATGCTGACCTGGTTTCTCTGGCTCTACAGCAGCTCTGCTGTCCTGGTTCTCTGCCTCAAGAGCAGTTCGGCTGACCTGGCTCTTAGGCTCTATAGCAGCTCTGCTGACCTGGTTTCTCTGGCTCTACAGCAGCTCTGCTGACCTGGTTCTCTGGCTCTAGAGCAGCTCTGCTGACCTGGTTCTCTGGCTCTAGAGCAGCTCTGCTGACCTGGTTCTCTAGCTCTAGAGCAGCTCTTCTGATGTGGTTCTCTGGTTGTAGAGGAGCCCTGCTGGTCTGGTTCTTAGGCTCTAGAGCAGCTCTGTTGACCTGGTTCTCTGGCTCTACAACGACTCTGCTGACCTGGTTCTCTGGCTCTAGAGCTGCTCTGCTGACCTGGTTCTATGGCTCTAAAGCAGCTCTGCTGACCTGGTTCTCTGACTCTAAAGCAACTCTGCTGACCTGGTTCTCTCACTCTAAAGCAGCTCTGCTGACATGGTTCTCTTGCTCTAAAGCAGCTCTGCTGACCTGGTTCTCTCCCTCTAAAGCAGCTCTGCTGACGTGGTTCTCTGGCTCTACGGCGGCTCTGCTGACATGGTTCTCTGCCTCTAGAGCAGCTCTGCTAACCTGGTTTTTAGGCTCTAGAGCAGCTCTGCTGACCTGGTGTCTATGGCTCTACAGCAGCTCTGCTGACCTGGTTCTCTGACTCTAGAGCAGCTCTGTTGACCTGGGTCTTAGGCTCTAGAGCAGCTCTGCTGACCTGCTTCTCTGGCTCTAAAGCAGCTCTGCTGCCCTGGTTCTCTGGCTCTAAAGCCGATCTGCTGACCTGGTTCTATGGCTCTAAAGCAGCTCTGCTGACCTGGTTCTCTGGCTTTGAAGCTGCTCTGCTGACCTGGTTCTCTGGCTCTAGAGCAGCTCTGCTGACCTGGTTCTCTCCCTCTAAAGCAGCTCTGCTGACCTGGTTCTCTGACTCTATAGCAGCTCTGCTGACTTGGTTTCTCTGGCTCTAAAGCAGCTCTGCAGACCAAGTTTCTCTGGCTCTAGAGCAGCTCTGCTGACCTGTTTCTCTGGCTCTAAAGCAGATCTTCTGACCTGGTCTATGGCTCTAAAGCAGCTCTGCTGACCTGGTTCTCTGGCTCTACAATGGCTCTGCTGACCTGGTTCTGTTGCTCTAAAGCAGCTCTGCTGACCGGGTTCTCTGGCTCTAGAGCAGAGCTGCTAACCTGGTTCTCTGGCTCTAAAGCAGATCTTCTGGCCTGGTTCTCTGGCTCTAAAGTAGCTCTGCTGACCTGGTTCTCTGGCTCTAGAGCAGCTCTGCTGTCCTGAATCTTAGGCTCTAGAGCAGCTCTGCTGACCTGGTTCTCTGGCTCTACAATGGCTCTGCTGACCTGGTTCTCTGGCTCTAAAGCAGCTCTGCTGACCTGATGTTTCTCTGGCTCTAAAACAGCTCTGCTGACCTGGTTCTGTGGTTCTAAAGAAGCTCTGCTGACCTAGTTCTCTGGCGTTACAGCAGCTCTGCTGACCTGGTTTTCTGGCTCTGAAGCAGCTCTGCTGACCTGATGTTTCTCTGGCTCTAAAACATCGCTCTGCTGACCTGGTTCTGTGGCTCTAAAGAAGCTCTGATGACCTAGTTCTCTGGCTCTACAGCAGCTCTGATGACCTGGTTCTCTGGTTCTAAAGAGGCTCTGCTGACCTGGTTCTCTGGCTCTAGAGCAGCTCTGCTGACCTGGTTCTATGGCTGTAAAGAATCTCCTCTGACCTGGTTCTCTGGCTCTACAGCAGCTCTGCTGAACTGGTTCTCTGCCTCTAGAGCGGCTCTGCTGACCTGGTTCTTAGGCTCGAGAGCAGCTCTGCTGACCTGGTTCTCTGGCTCTAAAGCAGCTCTGCTGACCTGGTTCTCAAGCTGTTCTGCTGACCTGGTTCTCTGGCTCTAAAGCAGCTCTGCTGACCTGGTTCTATGGCTGTAAAGCGGCTCTGCTGACATGGTTCTCTGGCTCTAAAGCAGCTCTGCTGACCTTGTTCTCTGGCTGTAGAGCAGCCCTGCTGGCCTGGTTCTTAGGCTCTAGAGCAGCTCTGCAGACTTGGTTCTCTGGCTCTATAACGACTCTGATGACCTGGTTCTCTGCCTTTAGAGCAGCTCTGCTGACCTGGTTTCTATGGCTTTAAAGCAGCTCTGCTGACCTGTTTCTCTGACTCTAAAGCTACTCTGCTGACCTGGTTCTCTCCCTCTAAAGCAGCTCTGCTGACCTGGTTCTCTGGCTCTAAAGCAGCTCTGCTGACCTGGTTCTCCCCCTCTAAAGCAGCTCTGCTGACCTGGTTCTCTCCCTCTAAAGCAGCTCTGCTGACCTGGTTCTCTGGCTCTACGGCAGCTCTGCTGACCTGGTTCTCTGCCTCTAGAGCAGCTCTGCTGACCTGGTTCTTAGGCTCTAGAGCAGCTGTGCTGACCTGGTTTCTATGGCTCTACAGCAGCTCTGCTGACCAGGTTCACTGACTCTAGAGCAGCTCTGTTGACCTGGGTCTTAGGCTCTAGAGCAGCTCTGCTGACCTGGTTCTCTGGCTCTAAAGCAGCTCTGCTGACCTGGTTCTCTGGCTCTAAAGCAGCTCTCCTGACCTGGTTCTATGGCTCTAAAGCAGCTCTGCTGACCTGGTTCTCTGGCTTTGAAGAATCTCTGCTGACCGGGATCTCTGGCTCTAGAGCAGCTCTGCTGACCTGGTTCTCTCACTCTAAAGCAGCTCTGCTGACCTGGTTCTCTCCCTCTAAAGTAGCTCTGCTAACCTGGTTCTCTGACACTAAAGCAGCTCTGCTGACCTAGTGTCTCTGGCGCTAAAGCAGCACTGCTGACCTGGTTCTCTCCCTCTAAAGCAGGTCTGCTGACCTGGTTCTCTGGCTCTACGGCAGCTCTGCTGACCTGGTTCTCTCCCTTTAAAGCAGCTCTGCTGACCTGGTTCTCTGGCTCTAAAGCAGATCTGCTGACCTGGTTCTCTCCCTCTAAAGCAGCTCTGCTTACCTGGTTTTCTGGCTCTACGGCAGCTCTGCTGACCTGGTTCTCTGCCTCTAGAGCAGCTCTGCTGACCTGGTTCTCTGACTCTAGAGCAGGTCTGTTGACCTGGGTCTTAGGCTCTAGAGCAGCTCTGCTGGCCTGGTTCTCTGGCTCTAAAGTAGCTCTGCTGACCTGGTTCTATGACTCTAAAGCAGCTCTGCTGACCTGGTTCGCTGGCTTTGAAGCTGCTCTGCTGACCTGGCTCTCTGGCTCTAGAGCAGCTCTGCTGACCTGGTTCTCTCCCTCTAAAGCAGCTCTGCTGACCTGGTTCTCTGGCTCTAAAGCAGCTCTGCAAACCTAGTTTCTCTGGCTCTAGAGCAGCTCTGCTGACCTGTTTCTCTGGCTCTAAAGCAGCTCTACTGACCTGGTTCTATGGTTCTAAAGCAGCTCTGCTGACCTGGTTCTCTGGCTCTACAATAGCTCTGCTGAGCTGGTTCTGTTGCTCTAAAGCAGCTCTGCAGACCTGGTTCTCTGGCTCTAGAGCAGCTCTGCTAACCTGGTTCTCTGGCTCTAAAGCAAATCTTCTTGCCTGGTTCTCTGGCTCTAAAGCAGCTCTTCTGACCTCATTCTCTGGCTCTGGAGCAGCTCTGCTGTCCTGGATCTTAGGCTCTAGAGCAGCTCTGCTGACCTGGTTCTCTGGCTCTACAATGGCTCTGCTGACCTGGTTCTCTGGCTCTAAAGCAGCTCTGCTGACCTGATGTTTCTCTGGCTCTAAAACAGCTCTGCTGACCTGGTCCTGTGGCTCTAAAGAATCTCTGCTGACCTAGTTCTCTGGCTCTACAGCAGCTCTGCTGAGCTGGTTCTCTGGCTCTAAAGAGGCTCTGCTGACCTGGTTCTCTGGCTCTAGAGCAGCTCTGCTGACCTGGTGTCTATGGCTCTACAGCAGCTCTGCTGACCTGGTTCTCTGACTCTAGCGCATCTCTCTTGACCTGGGTCTTAGGCTCTAGAGCAGCTCTGCTGACCTGCTTCTCTGGCTCTAAAGCAGCTCTGCTGACCTGGTTCTCTGGATCTAAAGCAGCTCTGCTGACCTGGTTCTATGGCTCTAAAGCAGCTATGCTGACCTGGTTCTCTGGTTTTGAAGCTGCTCTGCTGACCTGGTTCTCTGGCTCTAGAGCAGCTCTGCTGACCTGGTTCTCTCCCTCTAAAGCGGCTCTGCTGACCTGGTTCTCTGACTCTAAAGCAGCTCTGCTGAGTTGGTTTCTCTGGCTCTAAAGCAGCTCTGCAGACCTAGTTTCTCTTGCTCTAGAGCAGCTCTGCTGACCTATTTCTCTGGCTCTAAAGCAGATCCTCTGACCTGGTCTATGGCTCTAAAGCAGCTCTGCTGACCTGGTTCTCTG
The DNA here is from genome assembly GCF_964204655.1 of Triturus cristatus. NCBI lineage: Eukaryota > Metazoa > Chordata > Amphibia > Caudata > Salamandridae > Triturus > Triturus cristatus. The sequence continues at coordinate 1,164,138,274 of NC_140579.1, forward strand.
GCTCTAAAGCAGATCTGCTGACCTGGTTCTCTCCCTCTAAAGCAGCTCTGCTCACCTAGTTCTCTGGCTCTACGGCAGCTCTGCTGACCTGGTTCTCTGCCTCTAGAGCAGCTCTGCTGACCTGGTTCTTAGGCTCTAGAGCAGCTCTGCTGACCTGGTGTCTATGGCTCTACAGCAGCTCTGCTGACCTGGTTCTCTGACTCTAGAACAGGTCTGTTGACCTGGGTCTTAGGCTCTAGAGCAGCTCTGCTGGCCTGGTTCTCTGGCTCTAAAGCAGCTCTGCTGACCTGGTTCTATGGCTCTAAAGCAGCTCTGCTGACCTGGTTCGCTGGCTTTGAAGCTGCTCTGCTGACCTGGCTCTCTGGCTCTAGAGCAGCTCTGCTGACCTGGTTCTCTCCCTCTAAAGCAGCTCTGCTGACCTGGTTCTCTGGCTCTAAAGCAGCTCTGCAAACCTAGTTTCTCAGGCTCTAGAGCAGCTCTGCTGACCTGTTTCTCTGGCTCTAAAGCAGCTCTACTGACCTGGTTCTATGGCTCTAAAGCAGCTCTGCTGACCTGGTTCTCTGGCTCTACAATGGCTCTGCTGACCTGGTTCTGTTGCTCTAAAGCAGCTCTGCAGACCTGGTTCTCTGGCTCTAGAGCAGCTCTGCTAACCTGGTTCTCTGGCTCTAAAGCAAATCTTCTTGCCTGGTTCTCTGGCTCTAAAGCAGCTCTGCTGACCTCATTCTCTGGCTCTAGAGCAGCTCTGCTGTCCTGGATCTTAGGCTTTAGAGCAGCTCTGCTGACCTGGTTCTCTGGCTCTACAATGGCTCTGCTGACCTGGTTCTCTGGCTCTAAAGCAGCTCTGCTGACCTGATGTTTCTCTGGCTCTAAAACAGCTCTGCTGACCTGGTCCTGTGGCTTTAAAGAAGCTCTGCTGACCTAGTTCTCTGGCTCTACAGCAGCTCTGCCGAGCTGGTTCTCTGGCTCTAAAGAGGCTCTGCTGACCTGGTTCTCTGGCTCTAGAGCAGCTCTGCTGACCTGGTGTCTATGGCTCTACAGCAGCTCTGCTGACCTGGTTCTCTGCCTTTAGAGCAGCTCTGCTGACCTGGTTCTTAGGCTCGAGAGCAGCTGTGCTGACCTGGTTTCTCTGGCTCTACAGCAGCTCTGCTGACCTGGTTCTCTGACTCTAGAGCAGCTCTGTTGACCTGGGTCTTAGGCTCTAGAGCAGCTCTGCTTACCTGCTTCTCTGGCTCTAAAGCAGCTCTGCTGACCTGGTTCTCTGGATCTAAAGCCGCTCTGCTGACCTGGTTCTATGGCTCTAAAGCAGCTATGCTGACCTGGTTCTCTGGTTTTGAAGCTGCTCTGCTGACCTGGTTCTCTGGCTCTAAAGCAGATCTGATGACCTGGTTCTCTGGTTTTGAAGCTGCTCTGCTGACCTGGTTCTCTGGCTCTAAAGCAGCTATGCTGACCTGGTTCTCTGGTTTTGAAGCTGCTCTGCTGACCTGGTTCTCTGGCTCTAAAGCAGATCTGATGACCTGGTTCTCTCCCTCTAAAGCAGCTCTGCTGACCTGGTTCTCTGGCTCTACGGCAGCTCTGCTGACCTGGTTCTCTGCCTCTAGAGCAGCTCTGCTGACCTGGTTCTTAGGCTCTAGAGCAGCTCTGCTGACCTGGTGTCTATGGCTCTACAGCAGCTCTGCTGACCTGGTTCTCTGACTCTAGAGCAGGTCTGTTGACCTGGGTCTTAGGCTCTAGAGCAGCTCTGCTGGCCTGGTTCTTGTGGTAAATTTTAATTACCTAGACTTAATTTATGCGGTAAAATACAATACGAATAACTCAGTAAAAATAAGAGGCAGAATCCGTGGTATTCGAGGGTATAATAGGGTATTTATTCCTTACAAAGGAATGATGATGGTTCGAACCAGGCAATCGGGTTCCGTCACCACGAAGGTTCAGGAAGGGATCAGCAATACATTATTGACAAGTTGTCATATTTATATTGAGGTGCATTACAGTAAAGACAGATACAGGAGGCGTAACAACTGATAAGAATACACATACGTAATAGAAAAGGCGTTACAATAAGCGTGCATAGAGGCGTATACTAAAAACGTCATTATGATGATGACACAAATGGGTGGATCCATAAGAGAATCCTGCAAAGTCAGCGAAAATACATGGCAGAGATGCGCGCGCAGCCGCATGACGTGTGATTGACGTGTAACTAGAGGGTGAAGGGAACTTGACATTTAGCCCTACATGAGGAGACAGAAGTCTGGGGTGTCAGGACAACCTAGTCCTAAATCATATCTAATATCTTGTGTTTAAGGAACTATATTATCTGGAAGGAAAGGTCTTCTCGGACAGATCCTATTCTATACTGACTGCTAGTGCGTGTACAAGCGTCTAAGTGTCTACATGAGATGCGAGGGGGGCATGGGCCTACCATGGTAACGAGAGTCATGAATTACTTGCACAGAGATAGTAAGGCCGGGCCCTTTGCTCTGCAGCTAGGGGTATGTTTACCTAAGCTACTTAGACAGGAATGCATTTCTTGAGGAGCGGAACAGATAACTTGAAGGCTGAATACAGTTTTTGGCAGGCAACAGGCCGGGCTTTAGGCACCGTTAGCCGCGCAGGAAGTAAGACAAAGTTCATGGATACATATGCAGGTCCAGGCTGGAGCATTCAGAGGCAGAAGCAGGAAAAGCTCGATGGCAGAATTCAGGGCCTACCTTGCCAGAGCTGGAAAACGTGAAAAGTATACCATATAAAGACGGTGGCAAGGCATACTTAGGAACGGAATATCTGGCCCATTCATGGCAGATAAGAAAGAGTACATATTAACGTTGGACACAATTGTATTTGCGTCTTCATAGCTTGAAGTGGAGGGAACATACATGTACTTGTAGCATGTACATGGAGCCGTTGGGGTCTAGATAGGGGACACAACTGACCATAAAAATTCATATTTCCTCATTCCCTCCTTGTCCCCTACGGACCCTCATGAAATATCGATCTTCAGAAATCCATCAATTTGTTCATGTAACATCATTTGCTCTTCTTTCTTCTTCCGGGATCTTGAATGAAAACTTGAACGTGGAATACACGATGTGGCACACAGGCCGCAAATCGCTGGTCCACATTGTAGACATAGGCAGCAACTGAATACTACGAGAAGGCCAATACCTAGGAAGGATAAGACTTTCCATCCCCAGGCTGACAACACGCTCCAGAACCAACCGGACCATGTCCAGGTGCCTGCATTCTGATGTATCTGATTTGCAATCTTGTGAAGACGAGTTATGGCTTTATATACGGATGGCGCGTTTTCTGGGATGAAAACACAGCAACTTGATCCGATGACCCTACAAGCTCCGCCCCTATCTGCTAGGATGACGTCAAGGACAAGACGATTTTGAAGAACAACAATCTGCATCGCAGACTGCTCCTCTGTTAAGTTGCCTAGGGCAGAGGTAGTTTCATTCACTACTGCTTCAAGGGTTCTAGTTAATCTGCGTATCAGTTTACTGTTTGAGACAACACCTATGTAAGGAAAGAGACCTTTATTGAAGTCTGTATATTGTTCCCATGCTGTTTCGGTGTAGTCAACAATCGGGATATCTCTCTGGGGCCTATGGTGTACTAGATTGGTATTTCTATGATAATCAGGAGGGGCTAGGAAAACAGGTGGCAAAAGGAATGCAATGTAACAGGTACCATCCCAGTCTTGAGGTAGACGTATATATGCGGTATGACCACATATGAAGTAGGAATGACGGGAAGCTCTAAATGTAGACTTGCCTTTATCACTGAATTCGATCACAGTAGTACATTTACTATGACCCAGGTGTACTGAACCATTCTTTCTTACACAGAATTCACCTTTGACTGGTAATACTGACATAGCAGGCAAGACTAGTGTAGCTTCAGATTCAACATTTAGAATCATGATGTTAAGTGTAAAATTACCTAATCCATATACTTCATTTTCTAGATCAGTTCCTGTTCTTTTGAGAAGTCCCTCCTTGTTAGGATAACAGGCTTTAAGCAAAACTAAGTTCAGGTTTCCCCATACCCAGTTGCTCTGGTATACTACAGTGTTTGAATCTAGAGAGTTAATCAAACTAAGCCATGCTCCACAGGAACCATTGTGTGTGAACGGATATGGAAAGAGAGGCAGAACTCCCTTGTATTTCTGATAGGGAGGGAGTCGGCCACATATCCAACAATTTGTAGCATTGCTGGTCTGATGGGAATGATGTAACATACTAATGAATGTGTTGTTGCGCAGCGCAAATCTATAGGACAACTCATGTGGAGGTAGTTCACTAAAAGAATGTTCGGCAGTAACATTGTAAGCACGCTTGAAAATAGGATAGTACATATGTAACAGTATACTTGCAACAATAATAAAAAGACTTAGGAAAAACATAATCAACAATGTCACTATACAGTGACTATGAAGTCATTTGCAGTATGCATGTTTCTTGAGCTGCTTCTGTCTATTTTTCTCTCTCATTCGGTCTAGAGGATACATGTCAAAGACTTAATTCAACCGATTCACCTTGGAGAGGACTTAAACAATCGAATTGTCTGACTTGCTAGACCTTAGTTTCAGTTTATAGTTCTCTTTTTCTGACTTTTCAACCAGGGGGAGTTTTGAGTCAGTCGGTGAGGGAATGCAGGGCTGAACGTTTAAATCCGATGGTAGTCCATGAAATTTCTTGATATGACTCGAGTGTAACCACCCCTTGCGACCCTCAATCTTCACGGCTGTCCTTGTGGTGAGAAGTGTGGTAAATAAAATATTACGCTCTCAGACTTTTAAGTATATAAATAAGATCATGCATAAAGCAAGAGGCTGAGTCTGTGGTATCAGATTCATAAAGGGATTTATTCCAATAACTCGAGTCAAAGGGAGAATATTTCCATCACCAAAATTGGATCTGGAAAGGGGCTCAAAAGTATTCTCAATATTCTCAAAACATTATTCACAGAGTACAGTATATATACATTTCTCAATTGTACGTAAGCAAAAGAGCAAGAGAGAATGAGATAAGAGCATGTGGGCGTGTAAGTAGGCGTGAAGGTGGGCGTCCATGTGGGCGTCCACTTGATGATAATGGGTAATTTGTCATGTGTGGGTGGATACCTGGAGAATCCTGCAATGTCAGCAGAAATATTTGGCAGAGATGCGTGCGCAGTCGCATGACGTGTGATAGACGTGCAACTAGAGGGAGAAAGGGACTTGACATTTAGCTCTACATGTGGAGACAAAAGTCTGGGGTTATGTCAACCTAATCCCAAATCATATCTAATATCCTATGTTTAAAGAACTGTGTTATCCAAAAAGAAAGGTCTCTCGAACAAAATCTATTCTATACTGACTGTGAGTGCGTGTACAAGCGTCTAAGTGTCTACACTAAATGCGAGGGGGTAGGAATATTCCATGGTAACAGGGCTATGAATTACTTGCATGAGGACAGAGAAGCCGGGCCTTTTGCTCGGTAGCTGGAAGAATGTTTACTTAAACTACTAGACAGGAATGCATTGGATAGGGACGGAGCAGATAATTTCCGAAGGTGAAATACAGTTCTTGGCAGGCAGCAAGCTGATGTCGGGCATCGTGAGCCGCGCAGAGGATGAGACAAAGTTCATGGTCACAGATGCAGGCTCGGACTGGAGCTTCAGAGACAGAAAGCAAGAAAAGCTTGATGACAGAATCAGGGCCTACTTGCCTGGACTGTAAAATGGCATAAGTGAACCATATAAAGCCGGTGGCCTTTCATACTTAGGAATGGAATATCCGGCCTATTCATGGCGGATCTGACAGAGGACATGTTGACGGTGGGCGCACATGTGTTTGCGTCTTCATAACTGGAACTGGAGGGAACATACATGTACTTGTGATTCATACATGAAACCGTTGGGGTCCAAGATAGGGGACATAACTGATCAGAAAAATCCATATTTCCACATTCCCTCCTTGTCCCCTACTTGCCCGTTAAGAGATATCAATCTTCATCAATCCATTGATCTGTTCATATAACATCATTTGTTCTTCTTTCTTCTTCCGTGACGAATGAAATCTTGGTGGTGGAATACACGATGTGGCACACAGACCACAGATCGCTGGTCCACATTGTAGACATAGACAGCAACTGAATAGTATGAGAAAGCCAATACCTAGGAAGGATAGGACCCTCCATCCAAAGGTAGATAATACACTCCAAAACCAACCGGACCAAGTCCAGGTGCCTGGATTCTGGTGTATCTGGCTTACAATCTTATGAAGGCGAGTTATGGCTTTATATACAGATGGCGAATTTTCTGGTATGAAAAATGCAACAGCTTGATTTGATGACCCTACAAGCTCCGCCCCTATCGGCCAGGATAACGTCAAGGACAAGACTATTTTGAAGCACAACAATCCGCATAGCAGACTGCTCTTCTGTTAAATTGCCTAAGGCGGAAATAGTTTCGTTCACTACTGCTTCAAGGGTTCTGGTTAATCTACGTATCAGCTTACTATTGGTAACTGTACCTATATAGGGAAAGAAACCTTTATTGAAATCTGTGTATTTTTCCCATGCTGTTTCAGTGTAATCGACAATTGGGAGATCTCTCTGCTGTCTATTGTGTACTAAATGAGTATTTCTATGATAATCAGGAGGAGCTAGGAAAACAGGTGGTAGGAGGAATGCTATGTAACAGGTACCATCCCAATCTAGAGGTAGGCGTATATATGCGGTCTGGCCACATATAAAGTAGGAATGACGAGAAGCTCTAAATGTAGACTTGCCTTGATCACTGAATTTTATTACAGTGGTGCATTTACTATGGCCCATGTGTATGGAGCCATTCTTTCTTATACATAATTCCCCTTTTACTGGGAATACGGACATGGCGGGCAAGATTGGTGTAGCTTCAGATTCAACGTTCAGGATCATGAGGTTAAGTGTAAAATTACCTAATCCATATACTTCATTTCTTAGATCAGTTCCTGTTCTTTTGGGAAGTCCCTCCTTGTTAGGGTAGCAGACTTTAAGCAAAAACTAAATTCAGGTTTCCCCATACCCAGTTGTCTTGATAAACTGCGGAATTCGAATCTAGGGAATTAATCAAACTAAACCATGCTCCACAGGAGCCATTGTGTGTGAACGGATAGAGAAAGAGGGGCAAAACTGCCTTATAGTTCTGATAGGGGGGGAGTCGGCCACAGACCCAGCAGTCTGTAGCATTGCTAGTCTGATGTGAATGGTGCAGCATCTGAATAAAGGTATTGTTGCGTAAGGCAAGTCGATATGATAGCTCATAGGATGGCAGATCACTAAATGTGTGCTTTATGGTATCATTAGTGGAGGAGTATAAGAGTGAGGCAATAGGAGGAAAAATAGCATGTAGTATTAAGCTGATACATATTATCGTGATGCACATCTTGCTCTTTGTTTTTAATATTATAGTCCAAGATCTTATGCAAGCCAGAATACATGTTCAACCGCTTCACCACCTAGTGGACTTAATTGATCAAACGGGTTCTGACTTTTTTTAGATCTAAGTTTAGCTTTGTGGAAACTGCTGGGGAGTCTCCTCTAGAAAATGGTGTTCAAAATCCAAAATTCAAGTTCAAAGTCTTTTTCCTTTGTAAAAGAGTGGTGAAGGTGCACTTTGACTTTAACGGCCGTCCCCGTGGTCCAGAGCACTGACTTTGGCGCCTTCCATCCAGGAGCGATGGAGTATTCTTTGACCTGGGTGTTGTCAGGGAAGGCGGCAGCAACCTGCGAACAACAAGAGAGTAGTGCAGACATCAAGGAAGCCAGGTAATCTGTCAGCATGTTATTATCTTTTAGGCATTGGAGTGCCCCACATATTTGGTGGTCTACCAAAGACCACTTCATAGGGAGATAAGCCTGTTCTAGAATGAGCTACAATTCGCATGTAAAAGAGGGCAACCGGCAGGGCTACCATCCAGTCTATACCTTTGTCTGCGCAAATTTTTAATGTCTGATTATGTCTTTCTACAAGGCCTGCTGCTTCAGGATGTCGCACACAATGGAATTTCCAGGTATACCCTAACAGAAGGGACACCTGCTTCATTAGTACCAGGACATATTTGTAACCTCTACATCTGTTTATTTGGATATAATCCATTTGGAGCACTTCAAAAGGGTGGTCAGGTGGATGGAATCCACCTTGTTCCATCGGAATGCCTTTACCTGCATTGAATTGGCAACAGATCATACATGTTCTGACCTTTTGTTTCGCTGCTGCACGCAGGTGCTTGTTGAACCATATATTCTGTAAGCTATCTATCATTGCTTTCTCTCCTAAGTGTGCAGGACTATGTGCGGTATTTATGATTATTTGTACCATTGAATCAGAAAGAAACCCTGATCAGTCAGTACCCCTCCTTGTTCCGACCATTTCTTTAATACGTCCATCGTAGCATGTGTCTGTATGTCTTGTACATCCTTGGAAGGATCCCTAACTGTCATGGCTTTGGACACTTATTGAACCTGTAACTTTGTCATGTCTAGTGGGGTCTGAGCTGTCTGTTTAGCTGTTCGGTCTGCCAGATCATTGCCTTGGGAAATGGTATCTGTGGCTCTAGTATGTGCTTTACATTTTAGGATAGCTATGGCTGTTGGTAAATGTATTGCTTCCAGTAGGGCTTGAATATGGGGCCATGCTGTATCTTGACCCCATGAGAGGTCAAGAAACCTCTTTCTCGCCAGAGAATCGGTGTAAATGTTTACTCTCAGGTGCTTAGCTCTTATGCACGCTTGTGTCAGGGCGATGAGCTCTGCTGCTTGTGCTGACAATATGTCTATTCTTTTAGTCTCTATTATTACAGTATCAGTAGTCACTGCATATGCTGCCACTAATTCTCCCGCCCCTGTCCTCATGCATGAGCTGTCAACTTATAGTGTTAGGTCGGGGTCTGGGAGTGCAACGTCTGTCAAGTCTTGTCTTGGTTTAGTCACGGTATGTATTACTTCAACACAGTCGTGTGGTGAAACGCTTTCTGTACTGGAGGGCAAAAGGGTAGCAGGATTCAGTATGTTGCATCGTCTGATCTCTATGTGTGGTTGAAATAACGTTGGCTCATAGCTTGTCAGTCTAGCTACAGTCAGGTGTTGTGTTTGTGTCCGGTTCAAGAGAACCTCTACTGCGTGTGGTACTTGTACTGTCAGAGGGTGGCCCAGCACTATCAAGTCACTTTGTCTTATGGCTAAGGCCGTTGCTGCAACTGATTTTAGGCACGCAGGCAAAGCCTGTGCTACTGGGTCTAATGTACTAGAAAAATAAGCACAGGGCTCGTGTTTTCCTGCATGATCTTGTGTTAGGACAGATAGTGCTGTTCCATCCCGCTCTGTCACAAAAACATAAACGATTTGTTGTAATCAGGGTTTGCTAAAACTGGTGCTTGACATAAAGCTCTCTTTAATTCTTCAAATGCCACAGTGTGTTCTTGTGTCCAAGGGAGGACTTTAGTAGAAGCTGTATTAGGGGCTTGGACTAATTCCCCTGAAAGATCACAATAAAACATGAGAAAAAGGGGAAAACACCATACCTATTTCCTTGGCTTAATTTCTAAGGGGGCTAATTTCTAAGGGGCTTAATTTCTTAAGGGGCTAGCGGGAAGCGAACCTCCTCAGGGGCCAGCAGAAAGCCAATATTCTCCTCCTTCCCCCCCTTTTTGACAGGAGGAAATCTGAAACAGATTTCACTGCTGTCAAACACTATCAAACCCTGTGTCTTGTCAACACTATTAATCCCTGTGTGTAGCTACTGGGCGTAAGCAAAATTATAGGAGATACACAGCGTATTTGAAACGGCGAGAAATCCTTCAAATTAATGTACAAACCTCATTGTGTTAGCTCATAAGCTGGCCAAATGACATCTCATATGCAAATGTCCCTATTACATGAACCTACACCAACCTGAAGTCAATATTAATGCTAGTAGGCCCTAATAGGAATGCTAAATTACCTAAATATTCGGAAAACCAAGTTTAAGAACAGTTGTTAATGTTGATAATTAATAATTTATCTGCTAAAGAAATCAGTCATTTTGCAATAATTTCCACCTATACAATAAATAGCCTAATTTAAAAAACAAGTCAACTTTTGGGGCCACCACTTACAAGAATGAGCTCACTAAAGCAAACTTTAAAAAGGAAATCCTGTCAGATATTTTCTCATTACCCTAAATACCGAGCCTTATTTGTCACTCTGTGGTGGCAGTCCTTATTTAAAACAGGCCTTTCAAGAGTTAAGATGCGAGTGCACAGATCATAATTGTTCCTTAATGTCCAATCTGGAAACATATGACCGAGGCTGCCTGTCTATAAGAGAAAGGCAGTCATGTGAAAAATATTTTAGTCTTGCATAATTTTTCCTTTTATTTCATTCATCTCCAACACCAATTAGACATACACTGATAACGTGTTGTCTGCTATTTTGACAGCATGATAAAGGTAATATCACGTCTGTGAAATTTAGTAATTGTGAACAAGTTCCAGCCAAGCGCTGTGCAAAGATCGCCGTCGTCACGACTATCTCTGTACTTGCACAGGAGAACTTGGTATTAAACGCTAAACAGACTGGTCAATACAACACAAAAACAAAACATATATAAAATACATATGCCAAGCCATCAGTATACCAAGCACAGAAAGCATAGACAGTTGCACTAACATATATAAATGAGCAGCGATGCGCAATTACAGTACCTACAGCTCAGAGGCGAACATTCTGGCCTGCTTAATTTGTCAGGCTTATAATCAATAATTCATTTACCTGCCCTATACACCCCCATTTAAAACCACCGTGTCAAGTCTGACACACAGGATCAGCAATAATAATCAAAAACGAAGAACACACGAACCTGTTTGTTTTCTTTTATAAAAACAGAATCAGCAATAATAATCAAAAACGAAGAACACACGAACCTGTTTGTTTTCTTTTATAAAAATGAGCTATGCATCTTCGTCAACACAATGTACCCTAATGTCCCAGACGAAGACGCACCTCTCATCTCTCCTCACAGACTTTTAACCACTGGATCATTTATCCAATGCAACTGGTGGCAGCTTGTGGCCACAATTCAAAAATGTCTGAATTTGAAAATCGTTTTTATATAGGCACATAGCCCTTAAAATTCCAAACAAGAGCAACATTTTACTTTCTGGCCAGATGCAATATAACATTTGCTAAAAAATAAAACAAATCTTCTCCATAGACATTTCCTCGGGGCACTTGTTTAGCACAGAATAGACCAAGGGAATCTTTCTCGACTTACATTTCTCAGCTGCCCTGTCTTATCAGAGAAGTTAAAAATAGCCCCTCAGCGCGGCCTGAGCCTGGGCTGCCAGCCAACTTTTTTTTCGTTGTTCCGGCTGCAGGCATTACACAGATGCGATGTCAGAGAAGCTGTCTAAGCAGTGCCTCTGTTCTGCTCCTCTCACCGGCCCCCACCTACACTGGCTACAAGGTCAGAATCTGTCTCCGATTTCTGTATCACATACTGCTCTACACAGCCCCCACCTTCTCCTCACTCTGAAGCTGTCAAAGACAAAAAGACTACTCAATTCCAGAAAAACTGCAATAATTCGCCCAATTGAAAAATTATTTTTATATACAATTTGCACTCAGGGGGTCATAATCTCACCGACTTGACCCAGCACATTGGCTCACTGGACCACCAAGAACACAAACCTGTATTCTTGAACAATTTGCAAATTCGAAATACCCACAATTCTTTTTTTTTTTTTTTTTTTTTTTTTTCAAGCTAAACTTTTCAACAATTACTTTTTCGTTAGCACTTTGTACATTAGGGGTGTCATCAAATCACAGGTGTTGCTCCTTCTCTAGCTACACCCCTCTCAATTTCCTATTGACAACGTAGTCAAATGTTGGACCATGTAAACACCAGCCATGCGCTGTTCATTTGGTGGGTGGCTCAAGAACCTTTGGGCTACTATATCATTATTATATGTTTCGGGTACTTGCGGTGGCACTCTAACTGGTCTTTCTACTGGGGCCACTCTTGCTAGGTCCTCTGAAAGGACGGGATAAATACCAGCAACGTCAGTATTTCTTTCTCTGTCAGCCTGCGCTCATTTTACCTACTCCAATTACTCCTGTAACATCTGTTCCTTGGCTTTTCCAGACTCCAGTCTACTCCTCTCTGCTTCGTGAAACACTTACTCTGACCTACTATGTGACTCCTTGCGCCAAAACTCAATGGCATCCTTCCAAGCTGGTCTACATTTTCTCTTTCATAAGAGTGTTTCGTTGTCCATCTACTTGTTCTGCTTTTACTCGTATACCTTCCTCAACTTACACGTATTCTCGGGCTTTGTCTGAATCCTCCCTACTTTTCTCTTCTTTTCTGAGCGCTTACTCTGTGCGTCTATGCTATTCTTTACGCCATAATTCAATGGCATCTGTCTGTTACTGTCTGGCTATCTTTTTCCATAATTCTTCTTCCACTCTCATGATGCAATCTGCATCCCATGTCCCAACTGTGGGCCACCTCTGACTTTCTGGTAAATCCTTGGTGTAGTTCACCCATAAATCAAGAAATAATACGGCATCTAGGCCATGCTTATGATACATAAAGTACCCTGGAGTGTCCCTAGGTGGAATGGGAACAGCTTCTTCGAGTACCCCTTTTCTAGTTGTGATCTGTCTTAATTTCGAAAAGAGCGGCATATTGAGAACTGATCTGATACTTGATCTTGAACAAACTTAATACAATAAACACGATAATGAACATTCATTCACACCACAATATGCAGGACGTATTTAAAACATTTAACATTTAACATTTAACTGAGCAACGATGATGATGACGATCTAAGGAAAACTTAATCACTTAAACATAATACTCGGCATTAACTGAATTATTCTGAATTTATATACTTGATATACTAGATATACTGCTAAACAGTACAGATACACTGCTGAAACAGTGCAGACCGGATTTGTGTACCCAAACCCGTCTTGACCGGCACAACCTATGTGCACGTCAGAACGCCTCCCCGGTAATGGTACTCACCGGGTAGCTCGGAAACGGAAGGCCTCGGAAACTGAACTGAACTTGAACCGAACTGGACTCGACTCGAAAACTTCGGACACTCTGGACACTTGGTGGGCCTCTGTATACCTCGGACACAGCTCTCTCGCAGGTGGGCTCTGGGTAGGACAATCTGCGTTCCTCACCGCCTCGTATGGATGCCTGGTCGCAGTCTGTCCCCTTCGTTGGCCTGAGGGAGTTGGCGGGAAGACCCGCGACGTGCGCGCTTGAAGTCCATCACGGCTGTGGAAGGGGGCAAAACTGGACCTTCATCTCCGGCGTGTGGGGAAAGAGATTAAACTGTTCGGGCGCCATTATGTGGTAAATAAAATATTACGCTCTCAGACTTTTAAGTATATAAATAAGATCATGCATAAAGCAAGAGGCTGAGTCTGTGGTATCAGATTCATAAAGGGATTTATTCCAATAACTCGAGTCAAAGGGAGAATATTTCCATCACCAAAATTGGATCTGGAAAGGGGCTCAAAAGTATTCTCAATATTCTCAAAACATTATTCACAGAGTACAGTATATATACATTTCTCAATTGTACGTAAGCAAAAGAGCAAGAGAGAATGAGATAAGAGCATGTGGGCGTGTAAGTAGGCGTGAAGGTGGGCGTCCATGTGGGCGTCCACTTGATGATAATGGGTAATTTGTCATGTGTGGGTGGATACCTGGAGAATCCTGCAATGTCAGCAGAAATATTTGGCAGAGATGCGTGCGCAGTCGCATGACGTGTGATAGACGTGCAACTAGAGGGAGAAAGGGACTTGACATTTAGCTCTACATGTGGAGACAAAAGTCTGGGGTTATGTCAACCTAATCCCAAATCATATCTAATATCCTATGTTTAAAGAACTGTGTTATCCAAAAAGAAAGGTCTCTCGAACAAAATCTATTCTATACTGACTGTGAGTGCGTGTACAAGCGTCTAAGTGTCTACACTAAATGCGAGGGGGTAGGAATATTCCATGGTAACAGGGCTATGAATTACTTGCATGAGGACAGAGAAGCCGGGCCTTTTGCTCGGTAGCTGGAAGAATGTTTACTTAAACTACTAGACAGGAATGCATTGGATAGGGACGGAGCAGATAATTTCCGAAGGTGAAATACAGTTCTTGGCAGGCAGCAAGCTGATGTCGGGCATCGTGAGCCGCGCAGAGGATGAGACAAAGTTCATGGTCACAGATGCAGGCTCGGACTGGAGCTTCAGAGACAGAAAGCAAGAAAAGCTTGATGACAGAATCAGGGCCTACTTGCCTGGACTGTAAAATGGCATAAGTGAACCATATAAAGCCGGTGGCCTTTCATACTTAGGAATGGAATATCCGGCCTATTCATGGCGGATCTGACAGAGGACATGTTGACGGTGGGCGCACATGTGTTTGCGTCTTCATAACTGGAACTGGAGGGAACATACATGTACTTGTGATTCATACATGAAACCGTTGGGGTCCAAGATAGGGGACATAACTGATCAGAAAAATCCATATTTCCACAGAAGAACGAGCTTGGGTGACTGCCAACGAGGCTCCAGTGGGCTCCTCCTGTCGAAGTTTCTTACAAGCACTAGGTCGCCTGGAACCACGTCATGGGGCTTCACCTCAGTGTTATCTGGAAAAGCTGCAGCTACCTGTGAAAGACAAGATTGTAGTGCAGACATCAAGGAAGCCAGGTAATCTGTCAGCATATTACAATCAACATCAGTTATTTTACGAGGTATAGGCGTCCCCCACATATTTGGTGGCCTACCGAAGACCACCTCGTACGGGGATAGCCCTGTGCGAGAATGTGCTACCATTCTCATGAAAAATAGTGCAACCGGTAAGGCTACTATCCAGTCGACACCTTTCTCTCTACAGATTTTGGAGAGTCGTATTTTCAGGGTCTGATTATGGCGTTCCACGAGACCTGCTGCCTCGGGATGTCGGACACAGTGGAATTTCCATTGATAGCCTAACAAGAGTGAAATGTGTTTCATTAGCTCGGATGAGAACGGCTGGCCATTATCTGAGTACACGATACGGGGCAAACCATACCGTGGGAAGAATTCACGAACTAATTGTTTGGCAGTAGTCGGGGCAGTGTAATCTGAAACGGGATACGCCTCTGTCCAACGGGAAAGAGCGCATACAACTACGAGGACATATTTGAATCCTCGACATCGTTCCATCTGGATATAATCCATCTGGAGGACTTCAAAAGGGTGATCGGGAGGTTGAAATCCACCCTGTTCTACAGGTACGCCTTTACCTGGATTGAACTGACAACATATCATACAAGTTCGGACTTTCTGTTTGGCTGCAGCTCGTAAGTTTTTGTTGAACCAAATGTGTTGAATACTGTCTAACATAGCTTTTTCTCCTAGATGTGCTGGACTGTGTATTGTGTTAATGATAACTTGAACCATTGAGTCGGGGAGAAACCATATAGATTTTCCCTTCGTCATCCATCCCTGATCGGTTTGGATCCCTCCTAATTCAGTCCATTTCTTTATTTCCTCTGGTGTAGCATGTGTCTGTATGTCAATTACATCAAGAGCGGGATCCTTAACTGTCATGCAGTGTGTCGGCGTCGGAACTATTGTCTTTGTCAAGTCAGTTGCATGAGTCTGATTCTGTGCTGTTTGTTTAGCTGTTCTGTCTGCTAGGTCGTTACCCTGGGAAATGATATCGGTGATTTTTGTATGAGCTTTACACTTCATGATAGATATTGAAATAGGTAGATGTATTGCATCTAATAGAGCTTGAATGAGGGGACCGTGTTGAATGTTGGCACCGTGAGAAGTCAAATAACCTCTCTCTCGCCAAAGGACTCCGAAGTCGTGTACAACTCCGAATGCATAACGTGAATCTGTGTATATGTTAACTTTTCTATTCTTGGCTTGAATACAGGCTTGTGTCAGAGCAATAAGTTCTGCTGCTTGAGCTGATAATGTGTCGATACAATTTGTTTCAATGACTTCGGTGTCTGTCGTGACTGCATAGGCGGCCACTAACTTTCCTGTACTTGTTCTCATACATGAACCATCTACATAAAGTGTCAGGTCTGGATCTGATAATGGGACATCTGTCAAATCTTGTCTGGGTTTCGTCGTAATAGTAATGACTTCAATACAATCATGTGCCAGTGGGTCTGTTCCACTTAATGGCAAAAGTGTGGCAGGATTTAATGTACTACAACATCTGATTTCTATGTGTGGCTGGAACAATGTGAGTTCGTAACCTGTCAGTCGTGCTATAGTCAAGTGTTGTGTCTGTGTCCGGTTCAAGAGAACCTCTACTGCGTGTGGTACTTGTACTGTCAATTGATGTCCTAATACTATGGAATCGCTTTGCCTAATCGCTAGAGCTGTCGCTGCGACTGATTTCAGGCACGCAGGAAGAGCTTGAGCTACGGGATCTAATGTGCTAGAAAAGTAAGCACATGGCTTGTGTGATCCTGCTTGTTCCTGCGTGAGTACTGACAAGGCAGTACCTTCACGTTCTGTAACAAAGAGTGTAAAAGGCTTACTGTAACATGGTGTCGCTAAGACAGGTGCTTGACATAACGCTTTCTTTAAGTCTTCAAAAGCTTGTGTATGTTCTGGAGTCCAAGGGAGGACAGTCGATGTCGCTGCCTCCTGTGTTGTCAACTGAATGAGTGGTTTTGCTAAAAATGCATATTGGGGGATCCACTGCCTGCAGTACGAAGTGAGGCCTATGAAGGCCCGTACCTCCTTTTGTGTCTTGGGTGGTGGCATGTTTACAATTAACTGGATGCGATCAGGTGTGAGCTGTCTCCCCCATTTGGACAGCAAGTGCCCTAGGTACACAACTTGCTGGGCACAAAATTGCAGCTTTGAAGGGGACACCTTGTGCCCCTTGTCGGCTAAGAAATGTAAAACCGTCAGTGATGCTTTTTCACATTCGGGTTCGCTTCGGGCGGTGATCAGCAGATCATCGACATACTGAAGCAGTGCAGTGTTAACAGGCATGTGTATACTGTCAAGTTGTCTTTTCAGTGCTTGGCTGTAGATGCTAGGACTTTCTGTAAATCCTTGAGGTGCGCGTGCGAATTTAAAACTTCGTCCATTTAAACTGAATCCGAACAAATATTGGCTTTCCGGATCGATTGGGACGCTGAAGAAGGCGTTCTTGAGGTCAATTACAGTAAAGAACGTTGCCTCTGAATCAATAGCTGTCAGCAATGACGAGATATCTGGGACCACGGGATATTGTGGTACAATGCATTTATTCAATTCTCGCAGATCAATAACTAATCGATATACTGGGGGTGCTTTTGGGTCGGTTCTTTTAAGAATCGGAATAATCGGAGAATTACATACATTGGAGTCGGTTTCTACAACCACTCCTTGTGCAATGAGCTCGTCAATTATTTGCAGTAAAGCCACTACAGCATCCGGAGGTAATTTGTATTGTCGCATTCGTGGTAATACCACTCCTGCTTTGAGTGTAACTCGATATGGTGTGATGTGCATACAACCTACATCAGTGGGGCCTTATGCCCATAAGTGTGCAGGTAGATTCTGTAACCGGTGATCCATGTCTCTAGATACGTAGTGACCTTTAAAGTCACGCAAAAATAGTCGTACTCCGTCCGGAGAACAGCATATTATAGCTCCTAGAGCTTTCAATGTTTTAATACCTAACAAGTTTTCTGGGCATGATTTCGTAAGCAATAGATCTGTAGTCCGTGTTAATGGACCGACTGTAAATGCAAGTGGTTGCGATACTTCGTTAATAGTGGGCTTTCCCGAAAAACCAAGGGAAATATTTTGTGAGCCTGAGAGGGGTGCCCCTGGAACTTCATCGTGACTTATAGTTGTTCTGCTTGCCCCTGTATCGAGTAGAAACTTTCTGTCTTTCCCTAATATTTGACTCTGTACATAAGGACCCTCTTGATCTACAGGAACCTCAATAAGGGGTAAGCCAACTTCCCTCTCTAGGCTATTTCATGTGTATCGCTGATACTCCGGATAGTCATTTTGTGCGTACTGGTACATCTGTTGTGTCGTGTTCTGTGTTGCGGCAATAGGTTGTGGCTGTTGTTGTGGTACGGTCTGTTGTGCAGCCTGCATAGGCTGTATATTCTGAGGTACTTGTTGTTGGATCTGATCCTGTCTAGGCGGACGTGGTCTCTCCTTGGTTTTACCCGTAGAGATATTATGTTTCAGAACTGCACAATCGTTTATATAATGACCTGGCTGTTTACAATAGTTGCATGTCCCTTTAACGGGAACCGCTGAATAACTGGACTGTGTTGCACCCTTTTTATGACCGTCAGCTGGAACTGACTGAGCGACAAGCATTTTCATTTTCGTGTCTTTCATACGTCTTTGTTCGTGTTCTTGTTCTTCTCTAATTCTATTCTGGTGATACTGTAACATTTGTAACATTTGTGAAGGAGTGTTAGCTTGCCAAGTGCTCTCAACTTTCAATACTCTGTTTTTAACCTGCGGCAGGGAATTCTCGACTAGTTTTGTTACAAAAAGGTGTGGATATGACTCACTATTTGCTTTCAAGCCGCTATTAATACCAAAACATTTTTCAAATCGGGAATAGAAATCACTGGTGTCTTCCTCGGGTTTCTGTTTACAAGCTGAGATTGCTCCCCAATCTTCCTTTTTCGTAGTTAACAAACGTGGCAATACTTGCACTAATAGACCGGGCAATGCTTTAGTTTTGTCCCCAAGCCCTACGCCTGCAGTTCGGTTATTTTCTTCATTTTCTAATGCGGTCCAATCAATCTTTTGGTCTCCCACCTCCCATTCTTTTTCCTTCAGTTTCTCATAAATACCGGCAGGCAATAATACTTTCAATATTTTCATAATGTCAGGATAGGTATAATCACCCATGAGTAACATGTCCTTTAGTTCACGGTGAAAACCTGCTGGATCTTTGTCATGGCTGGGCACTAATTTTTTCATTTCCAATAGTTCTATTTTGGTTATGGGCGTGTACACAAACACGCGTCTAAACGTATTGTCATCATTCCTGACTGGGTGTACTTCGCGTAAGGGATTCTGTCTGTCTATGTAATACGGGTTTCTCTCCATGGAAGGAGCTGGATCATGTTCTGGACACAAAAAGGCACTATATCTATGTCTATATTCTAGAATTACTTTAATTAGATCGGTACCTAGACCTCTCCATTTATTCGTGAGTAGTTCTATCAATATATCAGGTAGGGGACCAGGATCGGAGTGTTGGCCATTATATAATATAAGGAGATGTTGTACCATGTATATACTAGCTAAACGTTGTTCGTCTGGGGCAAGATTCAGAAACGTGTGTGCTAGCGCATCATCACTATATTTTTCAGAGCTATCAGCCCAATGTACTGCTGACCTGGCTAATTCTTGTTCATCCATAGAATCGAGCA
The DNA here is from genome assembly GCF_964204655.1 of Triturus cristatus. Lineage (NCBI taxonomy): Eukaryota > Metazoa > Chordata > Amphibia > Caudata > Salamandridae > Triturus > Triturus cristatus. The sequence goes on from NC_140579.1 coordinate 1,164,157,723, forward strand.
CATGGTACCTCCTTCGTTCTCGAAGTAATTTATCAGTAGCCTGGAATAAGTGTTCAGGGGTCCTTGGATTTGTAATAACTGTTTGAAAAATTCTGTTACATTCTGGATGTATCGGACGTATTGTCTTATTAAAAGATCTTCCTTTTCCTACATAGGCTATCATTTGTTTAGCTGGTAATTCGAATTGTCCTGTGTTCATTTCTGACTGTTCCTCCTCCTCTTCCTCTGATTCAGTTTTGTCTGCTTCTACTCTGTTTTCATGTATTCGTTCTACTTCTTTTCTGATCCTTCGGCACATGGCTTCTATACACTTCTGTTTATCATGTCTCCCGTCTGTTATATTCTGACCCCATTTGGTAAGTGCTTGCATTTCCTCCGAATCTACCTCAGGCCTGTCTCTATTTCTGATCAAACAATTTATAAAAAAGCGTAACAGTAATTTTTGTATGTCTACTTTCTGGTATTCCATGGCTTCGGCAATACTTTCAGGACCTTGCCCTGATTGGATAAAGCGATATATTTTGTCTAGATGTTCAACCATTCCTGGTAACGTCATTAAATAGTTTGCAGCTCGTCGCAAACGTACTGAAGACAGCAACATTCTGTCGTGTTTTCCTGGCACTGGATCATATCTACAATCGGAAAGAGGCTCGTTTAATATACTGTCTGATATTCTTTGGGGTGTGCGTCGATATGCTAAATCTCTATAAGTCAATCTAGTGTTTGGCGGTGGCGTGGAAAAACCTCCTGTCGCACCCCCTGAGGTGCCAAGTCCAAAAGGATTTGTTGGGTGCAGGGTAGAGAGTGTGGGTGCAGGAAGGACTGTGGAAACAGATGGAATGGTTAGGACTTGAGTAGGAGTTTGTTGCTGCAGAGGTGAGTGCAGCTGGTTTTGGGGTTGAGTGTCGTTAACGGGTGGTGTGCGTGGCTGCACACCATTAGCATATTCGGGGGCTGCATCGTCTAAATAGGAAGAAAGGAAAATGTCTTTTGCGGTCTTGGGATGTACTTTAATCGGGAGTAACGGAGGTGGCAGATCTTCTGGTACCTCCAAAGTGGCCTTAGGCAAACCCTCGGCCAGAAGAGGATACATACCATTCATAAGAGTGTTTCGTTGTCTGTCTACTTGTTCTGATTTTACTCGGGTACCTTCGTCAATTAATATGGTTTCTCGGGCTTTTTCTGAATCTTCCCTACTTTTCTCTTCCTTTCTGAGCGCTTTCTCTGCGCGCCTATGCGATTCTTTACGCCATAATTCAATGGCATCCTTCTGTGACTGTCTGGCTTTCTTTTTCCATAACGCTTCTTCTATTCTCATGATGCAATCTGCATCCCATGTTCCAGCAGCGGGCCATCTCTGACTCTCTGTCAAATCCTTGGTGTAGTCCACCCATAGATCAAGATATAATACGGGATCTAGGCCATGTTTATGGTGCATAAAGTACCCTGGAGTGTCCCTAGGTGGGATAGGAACAGCTTCCTCGAGTATCCCTTTTCTAGTTTTTATCTGTCTTAATTTTGAAAATAACGGCATCTTGAACCTTGTTACTTAATTCTTACTTTTACTCGGACCTGAACACAACTTATACAATAAACACAATAATGAAGATCGAACAATCACTCATACCACGACATTTAAAACATATCAAAACATTTTAGAACGAACAATAATAATTAGAATAAAACTAGTTAACTGCATAATACTAAATATACTATATGTACTGCTAAACAGTACAGATACACTGCTAAAACAGTGCAGACCAGGTCTGTGTACTCAGACCCGTCTTGACCAGCACACACTAATGTGCACGTCTAGATGCGTCCTCAGCAGCGGTACTCACCGGGAAGCACGGAACGGAAGGCCTCAGAAGTCTGGACTGGACTAGACCAAACTGGACTGGACTCGACTCATGACTTAGATACTTCGGAACTTCGGAATCTGGTGGGCCTCTGTATACCTCGGATCTTGCTCTCTCAGCTAGGCTCTGGTCGGGATTCTCCGCACTCCTCACCGCCTCGTCTGGGTGTTGATCGCAGCCTCAGTCGCCCCCCGTTAGCCTGAGGGAGATACAGGAAATCCTGCGGGTACGCGTAATTGTCCGTCCGGCTGTGGCAGGAGACCGGGTCTGCAACGCACCTCCGGCGCGTGGGGTGTGAGAGGTGTCCCTATTCGGGCGCCAATTATGTGGTAAATTTTAATTACCTAGACTTAATTTATGCGGTAAAATACAATACGAATAACTCAGTAAAAATAAGAGGCAGAATCCGTGGTATTCGAGGGTATAATAGGGTATTTATTCCTTACAAAGGAATGATGATGGTTCGAACCAGGCAATCGGGTTCCGTCACCACGAAGGTTCAGGAAGGGATCAGCAATACATTATTGACAAGTTGTCATATTTATATTGAGGTGCATTACAGTAAAGACAGATACAGGAGGCGTAACTACTGATAAGAATACACATACGTAATAGAAAAGGCGTTACAATAAGCGTGCATAGAGGCGTATACTAAAAACGTCATTATGATGATGACACAAATGGGTGGATCCATAAGAGAATCCTGCAAAGTCAGCAAAAATACATGGCAGAGATGCGCGCGCAGCCGCATGACGTGTGATTGACGTGTAACTAGAGGGTGAAGGGAACTTGACATTTAGCCCTACATGAGGAGACAGAAGTCTGGGGTGTCAGGACAACCTAGTCCTAAATCATATCTAATATCTTGTGTTTAAGGAACTATATTATCTGGAAGGAAAGGTCTTCTCAGACAGATCCTATTCTATACTGACTGCTAGTGCGTGTACAAGCGTCTAAGTGTCTACATGAGATGCGAGGGGGGCATGGGCCTACCATGGTAACGAGAGTCATGAATTACTTGCACAGAGATAGTAAGGCCGGGCCCTTTGCTCTGCAGCTAGGGGGATGTTTACCTAAGCTACTTAGACAGGAATGCATTTCTTGAGGAGCGGAACAGATAACTTGAAGGCTGAATACAGTTTTTGGCAGGCAACAGGCCGGGCTTTAGGCACCGTTAGCCGCGCAGGAAGTAAGACAAAGTTCATGGAAACATATGCAGGTCCAGGCTGGAGCATTCAGAGGCAGAAGCAGGAAAAGCTCGATGGCAGAATTCAGGGCCTACCTTGCCAGAGCTGGAAAACGTGAAAAGTATACCATATAAAGACGGTGGCAAGGCATACTTAGGAACGGAATATCTGGCCCATTCATGGCAGATAAGAAAGAGTACATATTAACGTTGGACACAATTGTATTTGCGTCTTCATAGCTTGAAGTGGAGGGAACATACATGTACTTGTAGCATGTACATGGAGCCGTTGGGGTCTAGATAGGGGACACAACTGACCATAAAAATTCATATTTCCTCATTCTCTGGCTCTAAAGCAGCTCTGCTGACCTGGTTCTATGGCTCTAAAGCAGCTCTGCTGACCTGGTTCGCTGGCTTTGAAGCTGCTCTGCTGACCTGGCTCTCTGGCTCTAGAGCAGCTCTGCTGACCTGGTTCTCTCCCTCTAAAGCAGCTCTGCTGACCTGGTTCTCTGGCTCTAAAGCAGCTCTGCAAACCTAGTTTCTCTGGCTCTAGAGCAGCTCTGCTGACCTGTTTCTCTGGCTCTAAAGCAGCTCTACTGACCTGGTTCTATGGCTCTAAAGCAGCTCTGCTGACCTGGTTCTCTGGCTCTACAATGGCTCTGCTGACCTGGTTCTGTTGCTCTAAAGCAGCTCTGCAGACCTGGTTCTCTGGCTCTAGAGCAGCTCTGCTAACCTGGTTCTCTGGCTCTAAAGCAAATCTTCTTGCCTGGTTCTCTGGCTCTAAAGCAGCTCTGCTGACCTCATTCTCTGGCTCTAGAGCAGCTCTGCTGTCCTGGATCTTAGGCTTTAGAGCAGCCCTGCTGACCTGGTTCTCTGGCTCTACAATGGCTCTGCTGACCTGGTTCTCTGGCTCTAAAGCAGCTCTGCTGACCTGATGTTTCTCTGGCTCTAAAACAGCTCTGCTGACCTGGTCCTGTGGCTTTAAAGAAGCTCTGCTGACCTAGTGCTCTGGCTCTACAGCAGCTCTGCCGAGCTGGTTCTCTGGCTCTAAAGAGGCTCTGCTGACCTGGTTCTCTGGCTCTAGAGCAGCTCTGCTGACCTGGTGTCTATGGCTCTACAGCAGCTCTGCTGACCTGGTTCTCTGACTCTAGAGCAGATTTGTTGACCTGGGTCTTAGGCTCTAGAGCAGCTCTGCTTACCTGCTTCTCTGGCTCTAAAGCAGCTCTGCTGACCTGGTTCTCTGGATCTAAAGCAGCTCTGCTGACCTGGTTCTATGGCTCTAAAGCAGCTATGCTGACCTGGTTCTCTGGTTTTGAAGCTGCTCTGCTGACCTGGTTCTCTGGCTCTAGAGCAGCTCTGCTGACCTGGTTCTCTCCCTCTAAAGCAGCTCTGCTGACCTGGTTCTCTGACTCTAAAGCAGCTCTGCTGACTTGGTTTCTCTGTCTCTAAAGCAGCTCTGCAGACCTAGTTTCTCTGGCTCTAGAGCAGCTCTGCTGACATATTTCTCTGGCTCTAAAGCAGATCCTCTGACCTGGTCTATGGCTCTAAAGCAGCTCTGCTGACCTGGTTCTCTGGCTCTACAATGGCTCTGCTGACCTGGTTCTGTTGCTCTAAAGCAGCTCTGCTGACCTGGTTCTCTGGCTCTAGAGCAGCGCTGCTAACCTGGTTCTCTGGCTCTAAAGCAGATCTTCTGGCCTGGTTCTCTGGCTCTAAAGCAGCTCTGCTGACCTGGTTCACTGGCTCTAGAGCAGCTCTGCTGTCCTGAATCTTAGGCTGTGTAGCAGCTCTGCTGACCTGGTTCTCTGGCTCTACAATGGCTCTGCTGACCTGGTTCTCTGGCTCTTAAGCAGCTCTGCTGACCTGATGTTTCTCTGGCTCTAAAACAGCTCTGCTGACCTGGTTCTGTGGCGCTAAAGAAGCTCTGCTGACCTAGTTCTCCGGCGTTACATCAGCTCTGCTGACCTGGTTCTCTGGCTCTGAAGCAGCTCTGCTGACCTGATGTTTCTCTGGCTCTAAAACATCGCTCTGCTGACCTGGTTCTGTGGCTCTAAAAAAGCTCTGCTGACCTAGTTCTCTGGCTCTACAGCAGCTCTGATGACCTGGTTCTCTGGCTCTAAAGAGGCTCTGCTGACCTGGTTCTCTGGCTCTAGAGCAGCTCTGCTGACCTGGTTCTATGGCTGTAAAGAATCTCCTCTGACCTGGTTCTCTGGCTCTACAGCAGCTCTGCTGAACTGGTTCTCTGCCTCTAGAGCGGCTCTGCTGACCTGGTTCTTAGGCTAGAGAGCAGCTCTGCTGACCTGGTTCTCTGGCTCTAAAGCAGCTCTGCTGACCTGGTTCTCAAGCAGTTCTGCTGACCTGGTCCTCTGGCTCTAAAGCAGCTCTGCTGACCTGGTTCTATGACTGTAAAGCGGCACTGCTGACATGGTTCTCTGGCTCTAAAGCAGCTCTGCTGACCTTGTTCTCTGGCTGTAGAGCAGCCCTGCTGGCCTGGTTCTTAGGCTCTAGAGCGGCTCTGCTGACTTGGTTCTCTGGCTCTATAACGACTCTGCTGACCTGGTTCTCTGCCTTTAGAGCAGCTCTGCTGACCTAGTTTCTATGGCTTTAAAGCAGCTCTGCTGATCTATTTCTCTGACTCTAAAGCAGCTCTGCTGACCTGGTTCTCCCCCTCTAAAGCAGCTCTGCTGACCCGGTTCTCTGGCTCTAAAGCAGCTCTGCTTTCCTGGTTCTCTGGCTCTAAAGCAGCTCTGCTGACCTGGTTCTCTGGCTCTAAAGCAGCTCTGCTGACCTGGTTCTCCCCCTCTAAAGCAGCTCTGTTGACCTGGTTCTCTGGCTCTACGGCAGCTCTGCTGACCTGGTTCTCTGCCTCTAGAGCAGCTTTGCTGACCTGGTTCTTAGGCTCTAGAGCAGCTGTGCTGACCTGGTTTCTATGGCTCTACAGCAGCTCTGCTGACCTGGTTCACTGACTCTAGAGCAGCTCTGTTGACCTGGGTCTTAGGCTCTAGAGCAGCTCTGCTGACCTGGTTCTCTGGATCTAAAGCAGCTCTGCTGACCTGGTTCTCTGGCTCTAAAGCAGCTCTGCTGACCTGGTTCTATGGCTCTAAAGCAGCTCTGCTGACCTGGTTCTCTGGCTTTGAAGAATCTCTGCTGACCGGGTTCTCTGGCTCTAGAGCAGCTCTGCTGACCTGGTTCTCTCATTCTAAAGCAGCTCTGCTCACCTGGTTCTTTGGCTCTAAAGCAGCTCTGTTGACCTGGTTTCTCTGGCTCTAAAGCAGCTCTGCTGAACTGGTTCTCTGGCTCTAAAGCAGCTCTTCTGACCTGGTTCGGTGGCTCTAAAGCAGCTCTGCTGACCTGGTTCTTTGGCTCTACAATGGCTCTGCTGACCTGGTTCTGTTGCTCTAAAGCAGCTCTGCTGACCTGGTTCTCTGGCTCTAGAGCAGCTCTGCTAACCTGGTTCTCTGGCTCTAAAGAAGATCTGCTGGCATGGTTCACTGGCTCTAAAGCAGCTCTGCTGACCTGGTTCTCTGCCTGTAGAGCAGCTCTGCTGTCCTGGTTCTTAGGCTCTAGAGCAGCTCTGCTGACCTGGTTCTCTGGCTCTACAACGGCTCTGCTGACCTGGTTCTCTGGCTCTAAAGCAGCTCTGCTGACCTGGTGGTTCTCTGGCTCTAAAACAGCTCTGCTGACCTTGTTCTATGGCTATAAACAGCTCTGCTGACCTGGTTCTATGGCTCTAAAGCTGCTCTGCTGACCTGGTTCTGTGGCTTTGAAACAGCTCTGCTGACCTGGTTCTCTGGCTCTAGAGCAGGTCAGCTGACCTGGTTCTCTCCCTCTAAAGTAGCTCTGCTGACCTGGTTCTCTGGCACTAAAGCAGCTCTGCTGACCTGGTGTCTCTGGCGCTAAAGCAGCTCTGCTGACCTGGTTCTCTCCCTCTAAAGCAGGTCTGCTGACCTGGTTCTCTGTCTCTACGGCAGCTCTGCTGACCTGGTTCTCGTCCTTTAAAGCAGCTCTGCTGACCTGGTTCTCTGGCTCTAAAGCAGGCCTGCTGACCTGGTTCTCTCCCTCTAAAGCAGCTCTGCTGACCTGGTTCTCTGGCTCTACGGCAGCTCTGCTGACCTGGTTCTCTGCCTCTAGAGCAGCTCTGCTGACCTGGTTCTTAGGCTCTAGAGCAGCTCTGTTGACCTGGTGTCTATGGCTCTACAGCAGCTCTGCTGACCTGGTTCTCTGACTCTAGAGCAGGTCTGTTGACCTGGGTCTTAGGCTCTAGAGCAGCTCTGCTGGCCTGGTTCTCTGGCTCTAAAGCAGCTCTGCTGACCTGGTTCTAGGGCTCTAAAGCAGCTCTGCTGACCTGGTTCTCTGGCTTTGAGTCTGCTCTGCTGACCTGGCTCTCTGGCTCTAGAGAAGTTCTGCTGACCTGGTTCTCTCCCTCTAAAGCAGCTCTGCTGACCTGGTTCTCTGGCTCTAAAGCAGCTCTGCAGACCTAGTTTCTCTGGCTCTAAAGCAGCTCTTCTGACCTGGTTCTATGGCTCTAAAGCAGCTCTGCTGACCTGGTTCTCTGGCTCTACAATGGCTCTGCTGACCTGGTTCTGTTGCTCTAAAGCAGCTCTGCAGACCTGGTTCTCTGGCTCTAGAGCAGCTCTGCTACCCTGGTTCTCTGGCTCTAAAGCAAATCTTCTTGCCTGGTTCTCTGGCTCTAAAGCAGCTCTGCTGACCTGGTTCTCTGGCTCTAGAGCAGCTCTGCTGTCCTGGATCTTAGGCTCTAGAGCAGCTCTGCTGACCTGGTTCTCTGGCTCTACAATGGCTCTGCTGACCTGGTTCTCTGGCTCTAAAGCAGCTCTGCTGACCTGATGTTTCTCTGGCTCTAAAACATCTCTGCTGACCTGGTCCTGTGGCTCTAAAGAAGCTCTGCTGACCTAGTTCTCTGGCTCTACAGCAGCTCTGCTGAGCTGGTTCTCTGGCTCTAAAGAGGCTCTGCTGACCTGGTTCTCTGGCTCTAGAGCAGCTCCGCTGACCTGGTGTCTATGGTTCTACAGCAGCTCTGCTGACCTGGTTCTCTGACTCTAGAGCAGCTCTGTTGACCTGGGTCTTAGGCTCTAGAGCAGCTCTGCTGACCTGCTTCTCTGGCTCTAAAGCAGCTCTGCTGACCTGGTTCTCTGGCTCTAAAGCAGCTCTGCTGACCTGGTTCTATGGCTCTAAAGCAGCTATGCTGACCTGGTTCTCTGGCTTTGAAGCTGCTCTGCTGGCCTGGTTCTCTGGCTCTAGAGCAGCTCTGCTGACCTGGTTTTCTCCCTCTAAAGCAGCTCTGCTGACCTGGTTCTATGACTCTAAAGCAGCTCTGCTGACTTGGTTTCTCTGGCTCTAAAGCAGCTCTGCAGACCTAGTTTCTCTGGCTCTAGAGCAGCTCTGCTGACCTATTTCTCTGGCTCTAAAGCAGATCTTCTGACCTGGTCTATGGCTCTAAAGCAGCTCTGCTGACCTGGTTCTCTGGCTCTACAATGGCTCTGCTGACCTGGTTCTGTTGCTCTAAAGCAGCTCTGCTGACCTTGTTCTCTGGCTCTAGAGCAGCGCTGCTAACCTGGTTCTCTGGCTCTAAAGCAGATCTTCTGGCCTGGTTCTCTGGCTCTAAAGCAGCTCTGCTGACCTGGTTCTCTGGCTCTAGAGCAGCTCTGCTGTCCTGAATCTCAGGCTCTAGAGCAGCTCTGCTGACCTGGTTCTCTGGCTCTACAATGGCTCTGCTGACCTGGTTCTCTGGCTCTTAAGCAGCTCTGCTGACCTGATGTTTCTCTGGCTCTAAAACAGCTCTGCTGACCTGGTTCTGTGGCTCTAAAGAAGCTCTGCTGACCTAGTTCTCTGGCGTTACAGCAGCTCTGCTTACCTGGTTCTCTGGCTCTAAAACATCGCTCTGCTCACCTGGTTGTGTGGCTCTAAAAAAGCTCTGCTGACCTAGTTCTCTGGCTTTACAGCAGCTCTGATGACCTGGTTCTCTGGCTCTAAAGAGGCTCTGCTGACCTGGTTCTCTGGCTCTAGAGCAGCTCTGCTGACCTGGTTCTATGGCTGTAAATAATATCCTCTGACCTGGTTCTCTGGCTCTACAGCAGCTCTGCTGAACTGGTTCTCTGCCTCTAGAGCGGCTCTGCTGACCTGGTTCTTAGGCTAGAGAGCAGTTCTGCTGACCTGGTTCTCTGGCTCTAAAGCAGCTCTGCTGACCTGGTTCTCAAGCAGTTCTGCTGACCTGGTTCTCTGGCTCTAAAGCAGCTCTGCTGACCTGGTTCTATGGCTGTAAAGCGGCCCTGCTGACATGGTTCTCGGGCTCTAAAGCAGCTCTGCTGACCTTGTTCTCTGGCTGTAGAGCAGCCCTGCTGGCCTGGTTCTTAGGCTCTAGAGCAGCTCTGCTGACTTGGTTCTCTGGCTCTATAACGACTCTGCTGACCTGGTTCTCTGACTGTAGAGCAGCTCTGCTGACCTGGTTTCTATGGCTTTAAAGCAGCTCTGCTGACCTGTTTCTCTGACTCTAAAGCAGCTCTGCTGACCTGGTTCTCCCCCTCTAAAGCAGCTCTGCTGACCCAGTTCTCTGGCTCTAAAGCAGCTCTACTGAGCTGGTTCTCTGGCTCTAAAGCAGCTCTGCTGACCTGGTTCTCCCCCTCTAAAGCAGCTCTGCTGACCTGGTTCTCTCCCTCTAAAGCAGCTCAGCTGATCTGGTTCTCTGGCTCTACGGCAACTCTGCTGACCTGGTTCTCTGTCTCTAGAGCAGCTCTGCTGACCTGGTTCTTAGGCTCTAGAGCAGCTGTGCTGACCTGGTTTCTATGGCTCTACAGCAGCTCTGCTGACCTGGTTCACTGACTCTAGAGCAGCTCTGTTGACCTGGGTCTTAGGCTCTAGAGCAGCTCTGCTGACCTGGTTCTCTGGCTCTAAAGCAGATCTGCTGACCTGGTTCTCTGGCTCTAAAGCAGCTCTGCTGACCAGGTTCTATGGCTCTAAAGCAGCTCTGCTGACCTGGTTCTCTGGCTTTGAAGAATCTCTGCTGACCGGGTTCTCTAGCTCTAGAGCAGCTCTGCTGACCTGGTTCTCTCACTCTAAAGCAGCTCTGCTGACCTGGTTCTTTGGCTCTAAAGCAGCTCGGTTGACCTGGTTTCTCTGGCTCTAAAGCAGCTCTGCTGACCTGGTTCTCTGGCTCTAAAGCAGCTCTTCTGACCTGGTTTGGTGGCTCTAAAGCAGCTCTGCTGACCTGGTTCTCTGGCTCTACAATGGCTCTGCTGACCTGGTTCTGTTGCTCTAAAGCAGCTCTGCTGACCTGGTTCTCTGGCTCTAGAGTAGCTCTGCTAACCTGGTTCTCTGGCTCTAAAGAAGATCTGCTGGCATGGTTCACTGGCTCTAAAGCAGATCTGCTGACCTGGTTCTCTGCCTGTAGAGCAGCTCTGCTGTCCTGGTTCTTAGGCTCTAGAGCAGCTCTGCTGACCTAGTTCTCTGGCTCTACAACGGCTCTGCTGACATGGTTCTCTGGCTCTAAAGCAGCTCTGCTGACCTGGTGCTTCTCTGGCTCTAAAACAGCTCTGCTGACCTGGTTCTGTGGCTCTAAAGAAGCTCTGCTAAGCTAGTTCTCTGGCTCTACAGCAGCTCTGCTGACCTGGTTCTCTGAATCTACAGCAGTTCTGATGGCCTGGTTCTCTGGCTCTAAAGAGGCTCTGCTGACCTGGTTCTCTGGCTCTAGAGCAGCTCTGCTGACCTGGTTCTATGGCTGTAAAGAATCTCCTCTGAACTGGTTCTCTGGCTCTACAGCAGCTCTGCTGAACTGGTTCTCTGCCTCTAGAGCAGCTCTGCCGACCTGGATCTTAGGCTAGAGAGCAGCTCTGCTGACCTTGTTCTCTTGCTCTAAAGCAGCTCTGCTGACCTGGTTCTTAGGCTTTAGAGCAGCTATGCTGACCTGGTTTCTATGGCTCTACAGCAGCTCTGCTGACCTGGTTCTCTGGCTCTAGAGCCGCTCTGTTGACCTGGGTCTTAGGCTCTAGAGCAGCTCTGCTGACCTGGTTGTATGGCTGTGAGGCTGCTCTGCTGACCTGGTTCTCTCGCTCTAAAGCAGCTCTGCTTACCTGGTTCTATGGCTCTAAAGCAGCTCTGCTGACCTGGTTCTATGGCTCTAAATCTGCTCTGCTGACCTGGTTCTGTGGCTTTGAAACAGCTCTGCTGACCTGGTTCTCTGGCTCTAGAGCAGGTCAGCTGACCTGGTTATCTCCCTCTAAAGTAGCTCTGCTTACCTGGTTCTCTGGCACTAAAGCAGCTCTGCTGACCTAGTGTCTCTGGCGCTAAAGCGGCTCTGCTGACCTGGTTCTCTCCCTCTAAAGCAGGTCTGCTGACCTGGTTCTCTGGCTCTACAACGGCTCTGCTGACCTGGTTCTCTGGCTCTACGGCAGCTCTGCTGACCTGGTTCTCTGCCTCTAGAGCAGCTCTGCTGACCTGGTTCGTAGGCTCTAGAGCAGCTCTGCTGACCTGGTGTCCATGGCTCTACAGCAGCTCTGCTGATCTGGTTCTCTGACTCTAGAGGAGGTCTGTTGACCTCGGTCTTAGGCTCTAGAGCAGCTCTGCTGGCCTGGTTCTCTGGCTCTAAAGCAGCTCTGCTGACCTGGTTCTATGGCTCTAAAGCAGCTCTGCTGACCTGGTTCTCTGGCTTTGAAGCTGCTCTGCTGACCTGGCTCTCTGGCTCTAGAGCAGCTCTGCTGACCTGGTTCTCTCACTCTAAAGCAGCTCTGCTGACCTGCTTCTCTGGCTCTAAAACAGCTCTGCTATCTTGGTTTCTCTGGCTCTAAAGCAGCTCTGCAGACCTAGTTTCTCTGGCTCTAGAGCAGCTCTGCTGACCTGTTTCTCTGTCTCTAAAGCAGCTCGTCTGACCTGGTTCTATGGCTCTAAAGCAGCTCTGCGGACCTGGTTCTCTGGCTCTACAATGGCTCTGCTGACCTGGTTCTGTTGCTCTAAAGCAGCTCTGCAGACCTGGTTCTCTGGCTCTAGAGCAGCTCTGCTAACCTGGTTCTCTGGCTATAAAGCAAATCTTCTTGCCTGGTTCTCTGGCTCTAAAGCAGCTCTGCTGACCTGGTTCTCTGGCTCTAGAGCAGCTCTGCTGTCCTGGATCTTAGGCTCTAGAGCAGCTCTGCTGACCTGGTTCTCTGGCTCTACAATGGCTCTGCTGACCTGGTTCTCTGGCTCTAAAGCAAATCTTCTTGCCTGGTTCTCTGGCTCTAAAGCAGCTCTGCTGACCTGGTTCTCTAGCTCTAGAGCAGCTCTGCTGTCCTGGATCTTAGGCTCTAGAGCAGCTCTGCTGACCTGGTTCTCTGGCTCTACAATGGCTCTGCTGACCTGGTTCTCTGGCTCTAAAGCAGCTCTGATGACCTGATGTTTCTCTGGCTCTAAAACAGCTCTGCTGACCTGGTCCTGTGGCTCTAAAGAAGCTCTGCTGAGCTAGTTCTCTGGCTCTAAAGAGGCTCTGCTGACCTGGTTCTCTGGCTCTAGAGCAGCTCCGCTGACCTGGTTCTATGGCTGTAAAGAACCTCCTCTGACCTGGTTCTCTGGCTCTACAGCAGCTCTGCTGAACTGGTTCTCTGCCTCTAGAGCAGCTCTGCTGACCTGGTTCTTAGGCTCGAGAGCAGCTCTACTGACCTGGTTCTCTGGCTCTAAAGCAGCTCTGCAGACCTGGTTCTCTGGCTCTAGAGCAGCTCTGCTAACCTGGTTCACTGGCTCTAAAGCACATCTTCTTGCCTGGTTCTCTGGCTCTAAAGCAGTTCTGCCGACCTGGTTCTCTGGCTCTAAAGCAGCTCTGCTGACCTGGTTCTCTGGCTCTAAAGCAGCTCTGCTGACCTGGTTCTATGGCTCTAAAGCAGCTCTGCTGACCTGGTTATCTGGCTTTAGAGCAGCTCTGCTGACCTGGTTTCTATGGCTCTACAGCAGCTCTGCTGACCTGGTTCTCTGGCTCTAGAGCAGCTCTGTTGACCTGGGTCTTAGGCTCTAGAGCAGCTCTGCTGACCTGGTTGTATGGCTGTGAGGCAGCTCTGCTGACCTGTGTGAGAAGTTGGCCTGGCATATGCTGGTCACTAGTTATAGTGGCCACCTTGCACCAGTCCAATTCGACTCTTGGTAGATAGGTTTAAAGACAACCTTTTAAAGAAAGCTATCCTAGTGGTAGCTGTGGAGAGCAGCCTTCAGGCTAAGTCTCTGAGGAATGTAAAGCAGCTTGTTTTACCTTATAAACTCTTGAATTACCAAATGAAAAGACATCACACAGGTATATATATCAAATATATATGTATTTATTTATAAATATACTCTACTAATCTCTTTATGAGATTAGAGCCAGGTAAACATTCAAAAGATCAACAGTTCTCAATAAATTAAGCACAAATATGGCTGTAGCCCTAGGGGCGTACCAGACCATATACTAAAATAGTGGTTTAACAAACTCGACTTGCAATATGAAGAGGCCTAGGGCCTTGGGAATCGCTGGGGCTTCACTTCTGCAGTGTTAGTAGGTAAGTACTCAGCCCACAGGAGACGCGTGCAGTGTCTAAACACACACGCGGGTTTCGATGCGTTTCAATGGCAAATGTCGCGGTTTGTATTTTACAGTTCTAGGGCACTTCGGAGTGGACAACAAGCAAACAACTTACAGGGTAAGTACTTCGAGAGCCAATGCACACTTGGGCACCGTAATGCAAGAGTTACCTCACCCAGGGAAGCCTGGTGCATACGTGTCCTTTGGTGTCGGGTCGCGATGCTGTTTTCAATGGAGATCGCTGAAGACTTGCTGCTTGTGTCGTCGAGAGAAGTGTCCGCTGGAATCCGACGATGGGTTGGAGTTGCAGAAGACCTAGAAATTGAGGAGACAGAGTTCAAAGTCACTTGCCAGTGACCGGTGGCCAGCAAGATGGATGACCACAGCTGTCGCGTCTCTTCAGGTCGCTGATGTTGTTTTGTCTCTTCGCTCACGAGGACCAGGAGGGATTGATGAAGACCAGCAGCTGGATTCGGAAGGTCCCACAATGTCTGCAGCTGTTGACGGTGTCGGCACTCGGTTTGGAGCCAACAAGCCTTGGCAACTGCAAGTCTCATGTGGATGGAAGATTGTCGATGGAGCAGACCAGCAAGGTCTGATGGACTTACCCAGCAAAGGTAAGTGAGGGCAGGCCCAGAGCAAACAGGCGAGCCCTTGAAGGTGATGTGGAAGTCTTCTGGAGAGTGGTTAGCCAATGGGCAAGCAACCGCAAAGACGCCTTTGCAGGAAAAGTTTACCAACAGCCCACGGTCACTCGGGACGCGGTAAGATGCTGATCTTCGGTACTAGACCTGCTCAGGACTTGGACAACAAGTGGTCCAAAGCACAACTTCGTTGGACGTAGTTTAGCACTTGCACTCAAAAATAGTGCATGGTTCCCTGGTATTGCTGTTCCTCGTTACTCGTGGGGTCCAGATGCCACAGCTTTGCTGGGGACTCAAAATGGCCATCGAGAGGTCAGGAAATCTGCTTCAGGGGACGTAGGGACTCTGGGCTCCGGCGGGAGCAGTAAAGTTTGCAACCGTAGTTCAGTAGTTTTGGTGCCTGCCAAGCAGGGGAGTAACTCCTTGACTCCAAGGGAGATCCTTTGGTCTTCTAGAGATAGTAGAAAGTTGAAGGGCCAGGATTCTTCTTCGTAGAGCGTCGTCCAGGTGTAATCTAAATTGCATTGGCAATGTGTGGTATCTTATAGTGAAAAGATGGGAGGGACTAGCTCTATGACCACTCCTCTAGGAGGGTCAGGGTAGTGGGTGGTTACACCCACTTCCCTTTGTCCAGTTTCACGCCAGAGCAGGAGCAGGTAGCCCCTGAACCGGTTTGAGCTGGCATATGCACAGAGGAGCCTACTGCTCCCCCAGTGCAGGACTTCAAAGCACTCTAAGAGTGCACCCACCCAGCTCCAATACACTAAATCCTGTCTGGGAGGTGGTGACACCTCCCTGTGACAGGAAACCCTTTGTTGAGCTCCCTCCACTGCGAGTTTCGGTCAGCAGCAGGAGGGCAGCCCGGTGTCTGTGCTGGTGGCATCCATTTTGTGATGCCAGGGCTCTAGATGATTTCTACCGTGTAGTACAGTGTGTACATGTCGTCCCCTCTAGAAGGGTGGGATCCTACTCCCACACCAGTTACTGGTGTGGGGTAGGATTCCAAGTTGTTTGACACCAAACACGACATGTTTTGATGCAGTCATTCCAAAGTTAGCATTTACCGCGAGGTTATAATGCACTTAAGAGTATATGGTTTAACCGCATCCACAAACAGCAGCAGAGAATAGACTCTGCCAGCTGCAGAGGGGTCCTGCTCAGGCAGAAGCACCCCCTCACATAGTAAACCACGGACCCTGCCCTTGGGATTGTTAGGGCCTACCATAGGGGTGGCTGATAGGTTTATATGTGTGTGTATGGTGAGATATAGGAACCTATACCTCAGTGAGGAGTGCTAACACTACCTCACACAGGCTGCAGTAGCAGGCCTGTGGTGTCAGATTGTGAGTGCTTCCCAGGGGTGGCATAATACATGCTGCAGCCCCTGGTAGGCCTGTGAAGTACCAATGCCCTAGGTACCTAAGGTACCACATACTAGGGTCTCATAAGGTACCACAGTATCCAATCACTAGTGCATCTAATATGCACACCAAGTTGTTTAGAGAGATCAGTTAGACTGGGGCCCTGATTAGCAGGGACCCAGCCAGACTATAGCCAGAAACCAGTGTATACATCAGAAAAAAGTGGGGGCAACACAAGTGCAGATCCTACTCTCCTACACAACCCCCCCCCAAACGCAGGGACATTAAACTAACCTTGACCAGTTGAGTCTTCATGTTCTAAGTGGAAATACCTCGAGAGTCCATCTGCATTGGCATGTTGGGTCCCAGGTCTATGTTCCACTCTATTGTCTATCCCCTGTAGGGAAATGGACCACCTGAGCAGTTTAGGATTTTCACCTTTCATCTGCTTGAGCCATAGGAGGGGCTTATGGTCAGTCTGAACTATGAAGTGAGTGCCAAACAAGTATGGCCTCAGCTTCTTCAGGGCCCAAACCACAGCAAAGGCCTCCCTCTCAATAGCTGACCAACGTTTCTCTCTAGGGGTCAGCCTACTACTGCTTATAAAAGCTACTGGCTGGTCTTGACCTTCATTATTAAGTTGAGACAGTACAGCTCCCACGCCCAGCTCTGAAGCATCTGTTCGGACAATGAACTTCTTTTTGTAATCTGGACTCTGTAAGATGGGGGCAGTGCACATTGCCTGCTTGAGGTCATCAAATGCCTTTTGACAGCTAGCTGTCCACTGAACCTTTTTTGGCATTTTCTTAGAGGTAAGATCATTTAAGGGGGTCACTATAGATCCATTTCCCTTAACAAACCTCCTGTAATACCCAGTCAGGCCCAAGAAGGCTCTCACCTGTGTCTGGGTGGTTGGAGCTACCCAGTCCATTATGGTCTGGATCTTGCTCTGTAATGGTTGAACCTGGCCTCCACCTACAAGGTGGCCCAGGTACACAACCTGACTCTGCCCAATCTGGCACTTAGTGGCCTTGATAGTGAGGCCTGCTTTCCGTAGGGCCTTCAGTACATTCCTGAGGTGGACCAGGTGATCCTGCCAGGTGGAACTATAGACAGCAATGTCATCAAGATATGCTGAGCAATAGGTTTCCATACCAGTCAGAACTTTATTCACCAACCTCTGAAATGTGGCAGGTGCATTCTTCAAACCAAAGGACATTACCACAAAGTCATAGTGCCCACCAGGGGTCGAAAATGCTGTTTTTGCCTTGGCATCATCAGCTAACTTGATTTGCCAATAGTCTGCTGTAGGGTCAAATGTACTGAGATACTTGGCTGAGGCCAAAGTGTCTATTAGTTCATCTGCCCTTGGGATTGGGTAGGCATCAGTCCTGGTGACTGCATTGAGGCCCCTGTAGTCAACAAAAAAGCTCATCTCTTTCTTACCGCCCTGGGTGTGAGGTTTTGGGACAAGTACTACTGGGCTAGCCCAAGGGCTATCTGAGGGCTCAATAACACCTAGCTCCAACATTTTCTGGACTTCAGTCCTGATACAGTCCCTGACATGGTCAGGTTGCCTGTAGATTTTACTCTTTACAGGCAGACTGTCTCCAGTGTCCACCTCATGGGTGCACCAGGAAGTCTGACTTGGGGTCAGGCTAAACATATGTCTAAACTGCTGTAGCACTTGTCTACATTCAGTTTGTTGATGTTCAGTGAGGCTGCTTGCCAAAGCAACACCATCAACTGACCCATCTTCAGGGTTCTGTGAGAGCAGGTCAGGGAGAGGGTCACTCTCCTCCTCCTGGTCCTCATCAGTTGCCATGAGCAGGCTCATGTCAGCCCTGTCCACATATGCTTTAAGTCTGTTGACATGGAGCACCCAAAGGGGGCTCCTGGGAGTGCCAAGATCTACCAAGTAGGTGACCTCTCCTTTCTTTTCAACAATTGTATGGGGCCCCTCCATTTGTCCTGGAGAGCTGCTGGGGCCACAGGCTCCAACACCCACACTTTCTGGCCTGGCTGGTAAACAGTCAAGGCAGCCTTTTGGTCATGCCAAGCTTTTTGAAGTTCTTGGCTTGCCTCAAGGTTTTTACTGGCCTTCTTCATGTACTCAGCCATCCTGGAGCGGAGACCAAGTACATAGTCCACTACATCTTGTTTGGGAGGTTTGAGAGGTAACTCCCATCCCTCTTTCACCAGACATAATGGTCCTCTAACAGGGTGCCCAAACAGAAGTTCAAAAGGGCTGTAGCCAACCCCCTTCTGAGGAACCTCCCTGTATGCAAACAGAAGGCAGGGAAGTAAAAGGTCCCATTTTTGCCTAAGCTTCTCTGGGAGTCCTTTAATCATTCCCTTTAGGGTTTTGTTGAATCTCTCAACTAACCCATTGCATTGTGGGTGATAGGGAGTAGTGAATTTGTAGTTTACACCACACTCCTTCCACATTGCAGTTAGATATCCTGACATAAAGTTAGAACCTCTGTCAGAGATGACCTCCTTTGGAAAACCCACCCTGGAGAAAACTCCAATGAGGGCTCTTGCTACCACAGGAGCTGTGGTAGTCCTTAGGGGTATAGCTTCTGGATACCTGGTGGCATGATCTACTACCACCAGGATAAATCTGTGCCCAGATGCTGTTGGTGGTCAAGGGGACCAACAATGTCAATCCCTGCCCTTTCAAAGGGAACCCCCACCACAGTTTGTGGAATCAGGGGGGCCTTTGTGGTGCCACCTGTCTTGCCACTGGCTTGACAAGTGACACAGGAGCGACAAAACTCCTTTGTGTCTTCAGACATGTGTGGCCAATGAAAATGTGGTACAAGCCTGTCCCAGGTCTTGTTTTGGCCCAAGTGACCTGCCAATGGGATATCATGTGCTAGGGTCAAGAGGAACCCCCTAAACTTCTGAGGAATTACCAGCCTCCTGGTGGCTCCAGGGGTAGGATCTCTAGCCTCAGAATATAGGAGCCCCTCATCCCAATAAACCTTATGGGACCCACTAGCACTCCCAGCAGCCTCAGCAGCAGCCAGCTGTCTGAGGGGCTCAAGAGTGGAGCAGCACTGTTGCTCTTTGCTCAGATCTTCCCTGGAAGGGCCCCCTGCCCCTAAGAACTCAACCTGACTAGGCTCAAGTTCCTCTAGGACAGTTCCTTCAACAGGCTCTGCTGCTCCTCCCTCAGGAGGGGAATCTGAGATCTGAGACAGAGGGGAAGGCCCAGCCTTAACCCTACTGCTCTTCCTCTTGGGTAGCACCTGGTCCATAGTTTCAGGATCCAGAGCTGGTTCAGCTTTATGCATTTTGGCTTGTGACCTGGTCACTGCAAATACCTCTGCAGGTATGCCCAACATCTCAGCATGAGTCCATAATTCTACTTCAGACCAGGCTGAAGTCTCTAGATCATTGCCCAACAAACATTAGACAGGGAGGTCTGCACTGACTACTACCTTTTTGAGGCCAGTTACCCCTCCCCAGGAGAAATTCACAACAGCCAGACTATGGTTGGTCCTGGTGTTGCTTGCATTGGTTACCTGGTACATTTCACCCAGGATGATCTGTGTAGGGTCCACTAGGTCCTCTGCCAACATGGTGACACTAGCACCTGTGTCCCTAAAAGCCAAAGCCTGTTTGCCATTTATGATAGGCTGCTGTTTGTATTTGCCCAGATTACTGGGGCTCACTAGGAAGGACATATCAAGGTCTCCCTCACAAACTAGCATTGCCTGTGTTGGTACTCTGACTAGGCCAGAGTCCACATCAGAACCCAGGGTCAACCCTACTACACCCTTATTCTGAGTATTACCTCCACCACTTGCTGTACTAGGGGGAACAGTTGCCTTAGGGGCTGGAGTGGTGGTGGTTTGGTCTTTGGACTTTGTACAGTCAGAAGTCCAGTGCCCTTTCTGTTTACAGAATTTGCACCAGGGCTTCTTTTGGCCTTTTCCCTTTGCAGATTGTGACTCCCCACCAGATGCAGATTTTTGGGGCCCTTGTGAAGACTTCTGATCTTTAGATTTATCCCCACCCTTATCTGAGCCTTTAGGATCTTGCTTCTTAGTGTCACCACCTTGGTTCTGGTTTTTCTGCCTCACCCTGGTTCTGACCCATTTGTCTGCCTTCTTTCCCATTTCTTGGGGAGAGGTCAGATCAGAGTCCACCAGGTACTGGTGCAACAACTGGTTCTGGCAATTATTAAGGATCTGTTCTCTCATTATAAGATTATACAATCCCTTAAAATCAATTACTCTACTACCTACCAGCCAACCTTCTAGAGCCTTGGTTGCACAATCAACAAAGTCAGTCCAATCCTGAGTCTGTGCTTTCTGGGTGTCTCTGAACTTCAACCTGTACTGTTCAGTGGTTAAGCCAAACCCATCTATCAAAGCACTCTTCAGGGCTTCATAATCATTAGCATCCTCTTCTCTAACAGTGGGGAGCTTGTCTCTCCCTTTGTCTGAAAAGGAGAGCCACAAGATTGCTGCCCACTGTTTCTGGGGGACCTGTTGAACTTTACAGGCCCTCTCCATAGCAGTTATCCATTTGTGGATATCATCCCCACTCTGGTAGGGAGGAACAACCTTGGACAGGTTCCTATGATCTGGCATGTAATCTCTGCCTCTAGGGACACTGTTGCTGCCACCAGGGGCATCTAACCCCTCCTTCTTTGAAGCTCTTTGGAGCTCGAAGGCCTTCCTATCTAAGGCCAATTGCTTGGTTCTGAGGTTAAGCCTAGCTTCCTCATACTGGAGCATCTTGAACCTTCTTTCAGAGGAGGACTCCCTGGGAAAGTTGGAGTTCCTCTGTGGAATAGATTCTCTTCCAGAGTGATATGACCTGTCAGAGTCTCTTGAGAGGGACCTAGGCCTGTCTCCCACTCTTTCAGCTCTCTTAGGGAGATTTCCTCTATTCTCTTCAGACCCTTCTGGGTCTGGCCCTTCACCCACATAGTCCAGGTCATCTTGATTGTCATCATCAGACCCAGAGACTATGTGTGACCCACCCCCTGATGCAGACCCACTAGCTCCTAGAGCTTGTCTCAGGTCATCTTCTACTAACAGATCTATCAGGTGTTGTGATGAGGGACTCCTGCCCACCCTCAGATTTCTTTCAAAGCATAAGGCCTTCAGTTCAGTGTAGGCTATATCTTTGTACTGAGATGGGGTGGACCCACTGGCTCCACCCTGGTGAGACATACTAGTATTGTGCAGTGTTGTACTACCTACACGAGTTGAGGCCTACTGGACCTAGCTTGAGCTGTAGCAAGGGTGTGCTTGTCCCTTCACAAACAGCTCTAAGTTCAGTAGAACTTATTGATACTAGCTTGACTTTATATGTACCTTGAGTACCTTAAGTGGTTTTCAGTTAGTAATTCAAATAGAGATTTTCTGGTAAAACAATGGCAAGCTGGAATCCCACACGCTGCCCACCAATGTGAGAAGTTGGCCTGGCATATGCTGGTCACTAGTTATAGTGGCCACCTTGCACCAGTCCAATTCGACTCTTGGTAGATAGGTTTAAAGACAACCTTTTAAAGAAAGCTATCCTAGTGGTAGCTGTGGAGAGCAGCCTTCAGGCTAAGTCTCTGAGGAATATAAAGCAGCTTGTTTTACCTTATAATCTCTTGAATTACCAAATGAAAATACATCACACAGGTATATATATCAAATATATATGTATTTCTTTCTAAATATACTCTACTAATCTCTTTATGAGATTAGAGCCAGGTAAACATTCAAAAGATCAACAGTTCTCAATAAATTAAGCACAAATATGGCTGTAGCCCTAGGGGCGTACCAGACCATATACTAAAATAGTAGTTTAACAAACTCGACTTGCAATATGAAGAGGCCTAGGGCCTTGGGAATCGCTGGGGCTTCACTTCTGCAGTGTTAGCAGGTAAGTACTCAGCCCACAGGAGACGCGTGCAGTGTCTAAACCCACACGCGGGTTTCAATGCGTTTCAATGGCAAATGTCGCGGTTTGTATTTTACAGTTCTAGGGCACTTCGGAGTGGACAACAAGCAAACAACTTACAGGGTAAGTACTTCGAGAGCCAATGCACACTTGGGCACTGTAATGCAGGAGTTACCTCACCCAGGGAAGCCGGGTGCATATGTGTCCTTTGGTGTCGGTTCGCGATGCTGTTTTCAATGGAGATCGCTGAAGACTTGCTGCTTGTGTCGTCGAGAGAAGTGTCCGCTGGAATCCGACGATGGATTGGAGTTGCAGAAGACCTAGAAATTGAGGGGACAGAGTTCAAAGTCACTTGCCAGTGACCGGTGGCCAGCAAGATGGATGACCACAGCTGTCGCGTCTATTCCGGTTGCTGATGTCGTTTTGTCTCTTCGCTCACGAGGTCCAGGAGGGATCAATGAAGACCAGCAGCTGGATTCGGAGGGTCCTACAATGTCTGCAGCTGTTGACGGTGTCGGCACTTGGTTTGGAGCCGACAAGCCTTGGCAACTGCAAGTCTTTTGTGGATAGAAGATTGTCGATGGAGCAGACCAGCAAGGTCTGATGGACTTACCCAGTGAAGGTAAGTGAGGGCAGGCACAGAGCAACCAGGTGAGCCCTTGAAGGTGATGTGGAAGTCTTCTGGAGAGTCGCTAGCCAATGGGCAAGCAACCGCAAAGACGCCTTTGCAGGAAAAGTTTACCAACAGCCCACGGTCACTCGGGATGAGGTAGGCCACTGATCTTCGGTACTAGACCTGCTCCGGACTTGGACAACAAGAGGCCCAAAGCACAACTTCGTTGGATGTAGTTTAGGGCTTGCACTCGAAATCAGTGCACGGTTCCCTGGTATTGCTGTTCCTCATCACTCGTGGGGTCCAGATGCCACAGCTTTGCTGGGGACTCAAATGGCCGTCGAGAGGTCAGGAAATCTGCTTCAGGGGACACAGGGACTTCAGGCTCCGGCAGGAGCGGTAAAGTTTGCAACCGTAGTTCAGTAGTTTTGGTGCCTGCCAAGTAGGGGAGTCACTCCTTGACTCCAAGGGAGATCCTTCGGTCTTCTAGAGATAGTAGAAAGTTGAAGAGCCAGGATTCTTCTTCGTAGAGCGTCGTCCAGGTGTAATCTAAATTGCAGTGGCAATGTGTGGTATCTTATAGTGAAAAGATGGGAGGGACTAGCTCTATGACCACTCCTCTAGGAGGGTCAGGGTAGTGGGTGGTTACACCCACTTCCCTTTGTCCAGTTTCGCGCCAGAGCAGGGCAGGTAGCCCCTGAACCGGTTTGAGCTGGCATATGCACAGAGGAGCCTACTGCTCCCCCAGTGCAGGACTTCAAAGCACTCTAAGAGTGCACCCACCCAGCTCCAATACACTAAATCCTGTCTGGTAGGTGGTGACACCTCCCTGTGACAGGAAACCCTTTGTTGAGCTCCCTCCACTGCGAGTTTCGGTCAGCAGCAGGAGGGCAGCCCGGTGTCTGTGCTGGTGGCATCCATTTTGTGATGCCAGGGCTCTAGATGATTTCTACCGTGTAGTACAGTGTGTATATGTCGTCCCCTCTAGAAGGGTGGGATCCTACTCCCACACCAGTTACTGGTGTGGGGGTAGGATTCCAAGTTGTTTGACACCAAACACGACATGTTTTGATGCAGTCATTCCAAAGTTAGCATTTACCGCGAGGTTATAATGCACTTAAGAGTATATGATTTAACCGCATCCACAAACAGCAGCAGAGAATAGACTCTGCCAGCTGCAGAGGGGTCCTGCTCAGGCAGAATCACCCCCTCACATAGTAAACCACGCACCCTGCCCTTGGGATTGTTAGGGCCTCCCATAGGGGTGGCTGATAGGTTTATATGTGTGTGTATGGTGAGATATAGGAACCTATACCTCAGTGAGGAGTGCTAACACTACCTCACACAGGCTGCAGAAGCAGGCCTGTGGTGTCAGATTGTGAGGGCTTCCCAGGGGTGGCATAATACATGCTGCAGCCCATGGTAGGCCTGTGAAGTATCAATGCCCTAGGTACCTAAGGTACCATATACTAGGGGCTCATAAGGTACCACAGTATCCAATCACTAGTGCATCTAATATGCACACCAAGTTGTTTAGAGAGATCAGTTAGACTGGGGCCCTGATTAGCAGGGACCCAGCCAGACTATAGCCAGAAACCAGTGTATACATCAGACAAAAATTGGGGGCAACACAAGTGCAGATCCTACTCTCCTACAACCTGGTTCTCTGGCTCTAAAGCAGCTCTGCTGACCTGGTTCTATGCCTCTAACGCAGCTCTGCTGACCTGGTTCTATGGCTCTAAAGCTGCTCTGCTGACCTGGTTCTGTGGCTTTGAAACAGCTCTGCTGACCTGGTCCTCTGGCTCTAGAGCAGGTCAGCTGACCTGGTTCTCTCCCTCTAAAGTAGCTCTGCTGACCTGGTTCTCTGGCACTAAAGCAGCTCTACTGACCTGGTGTCTCTGGCGCTAAAGCAGCTCTGCTGACCTGGTTCTCTCCCTCTAAAGCAGCTCTGCTGACCTGGTTCTCTGGCTCTAGGGCAGCTCTGCTGACCTAGTTCTCTCCCTTTAAAGCAGCTCTGCTGACCTGGTTCTCTGGCTCTTAAGCAGATCTGCTGACCTGGATCTCTCCCTCTAAAGCAGCTCTGCTGACCTGGTTCTCTGGCTCTACGGACACTCTGCTGAACTGGTTCTCTGCCTCTAGAGCAGCTCTGCTGACCTGGTTCTTAGGCTCGAGAGCAGCTCTGCTGACCTGGTTCTCTGGCTCTAAAGCAGCTCTGCTGACCTGCTTCTCAAGCAGTTCTGCTGACCTGGTTCGCTGGCTCTAAAGCAGCTCTGCTGACCTGGTTCTCTGGCTCTAAAGCAGCTCTGCTGACCTGGTTCTATGGCTCTAAAGCAGCTCTGCTGACCTGGTTCTCTGGCTTTGAAGCAGCTCTGCAGACCTGGTTCTCTGGCTCTAGAGCAGCTCTGCAGAGCTGGTTCTCTGGCTCTAGAGCAGCTCTGCTGTCCTGGTTATTAGGCTCTAGAGCAGCTCTGTTGACCTGGTTCTCTGGCTCTAGAGCAGCTCTGCTGACCTGGTTCTCTGGCTCTAGAGCAGCTCTGCTGACCTGGTTCTCTCCCTCTAAAGCAGCTCTGCTGACCTGGTTCTCTGGCTCTAAAGCAGCTCTGCTGACCTGGTTCTGTGGCTCTAGAGCAGCTCTGTTGACCTGGGTCTCTGGCTCTCAAGCAGCTCTGCTGACCTGGTTCTCTGGCTCTAAAGCAGCTCTACTGACCTGGTGCTCTCACTCTAAAGCAGCTCTGCTGACCTGGTTCTCTCCCTCTAAAGCTGCTCTGTTGACCTGCTTCTCTGGCTCTATGGCCGCTCTTCTGACCTGGTTCTCTGCCTTTAGAGCAGCTCTGCTGACCTGGTTCTTAGGCTCTAGAGCAGCTCTGCTGACCTAGTTTCTATGGCTCTAAAGCAGCTCTGCTGACCTGGTTCTCTGACTCTAAAGCAACTCTGCTGACCTGGTTCTCTCCCTCTAAAGCAGCTTTGCTGACCTGGTTCTCTGGCTCTAAAGCAGCTCTACTGACCTGGTTCTCCCCCTCTAAAGCAGCTCTGCTGACCTGGTTCTCTCCCTCTAAAGCAGCTCTGCTGACCTGCTTCTCTGGCTCTACGGCAGCTCTGCTGACCTGGTTCTCTGCCTCTAGAGCAGCTCTGCTGACCTGGTTCTTAGGCACTAGAGCAGCTGTGCTGACCTGGTTTCTATGGCTCTACAGCAGCTCTGCTGACCTGGTTCTCTGACTCTAGAGCAGCTCTGTTGATCTGGGTCTTAGGCTCTAGAGCAGCTCTGCTGACCTGGTTCTCTGACTCTAAAGCAGCTCTGCTGACCTGGTTCTCTCCCTCTAAAGCAGCTCTGCTGACCTGGTTCTCCCCCTCTAAAGCAGCTCTGCTGACCTTGTTCTCTCCCTCTAAAGCAGCTCTGCTGACCTGGTTCTCTGCCTCTAGAGCAGCTCTGCTGACCTAGTTCTTAGGCTCTAGAGCAGCTGTGCTGACCTGGTTTCTATGGCTCTACAGCAGCTCTGCTGACCTGTTTCTCTGACTCTAGAGCAGCTCTGTTGACCTGGATCTTAGGCTCTAGAGCAGCTCTGCTGACCTGGTTCTCTCCCTCTAAAGCAGCTCTGCTGACCTGGTTCTCTGGCTCTAAAGCAGCTCTGCTGACCTGGTTCCATGGCTCTAAAGCAGCTCTGCTGACCTGGTTCTCTGGCTTTGAAGCAGCTCTGCTGACCTGGTTCTCTGGCTCTAGAGCAGCTCTGTTGACCTGGTTCTCTCCCTCTAAAGCAGCTCTGCTGACCTGGTTCTCTGGCTCTAAAGCAGCTCTGCTGACCTGGTTCTATGGCTCTAAAGCAGCTCTGCGGACCTGGTTCTCTGGCTGTAAAGCAGCTCTGCTGACCTGGTTTCTCTGGCTCTAAAGAAGCTCTGCTGACCTGGTTCTCTGGCTCTAAAGCAGCTCTTCTGACCTGGTTCGGTGGCTCTAAAGCAGCTCTGCTGACCTGGTTCTCTGGCTCTACGATGGCTCTGCTGACCTGGTTCTGTTGCTCTAGAACAGCTCTGCTGACCTGGTTCTCTGGCTCTAGAGCAGCTCTGCTAACCTGGTTCTCTGGCTCTATAGCAGCTCTGCTGACCTGGTTCTCTGGCTCTAA
The DNA here is from genome assembly GCF_964204655.1 of Triturus cristatus. Classification (NCBI taxonomy): domain Eukaryota; kingdom Metazoa; phylum Chordata; class Amphibia; order Caudata; family Salamandridae; genus Triturus; species Triturus cristatus. Next base: position 1,164,183,942 of record NC_140579.1, read on the forward strand.
AGCAGCTCTGCTTGCCTGGTTCTCTGGCTCTAGAGCAGCTCTGCTGACCTGGTTCTCTCCCTCTAAAGCAGCTCTGCTGACCTGGTTCTCTGGCTCTAAAGCAGCTCTGCTGACTTGGTTCTCTGGCTCTAAAGCAGCTCTGATGTCCTGGTTCTCTGCCTCAAGAGCAGTTCTACTGACATGGTTCTTAGGCTCTGTAGCAGCTCTGCTGACCTGGTTTCTCTGTCTCTACAGCAGCTCTGCTGACCTGGTTCTCTGGCTCTTGAGCAGATCTGCTGACCTGGTTCTCTGGCTCTAGAGCAGCTCTGCTGACCTGGTTCTCTAGTTCTAGAGCAGCTTTTCTGACGTGGTTCTCTGGTTGTATAGCAGCCCTGCTGACCTGGTTCTCTGGCTTTGGAGCAGCTCTGCTGACCTGGTTCTCTCCCTCTAAAGCAGCTCTGCTGCCCTGATTCTCTGGCTCTAAAGCAGCTCTGCTGACCTGGTTTCTCTGGCTATAAAGCAGCTCTGCTGATCTGGTTCTCTGACTCTAATGCAGCTCTTCTGACCTGGTTCGGTGGCTCTAAAGCAGCTCTGCTGACCTGGTTCTCTGGCTCTACGATGGCTCTGCTGACCTGGTTCTGTTGCTCTAGAACAGCTCTGCTGACCTGGTTCTCTGGCTCTAGAGCAGCTCTGCTAACCTGGTTCTCTGGCTCTAAAGCAGCTCTGCTGACCTGGTTCTCTGGCTCTAAAGCAGCTCTGCTGACCTGGTTCTCTGGCTCTAGAGCAGCTCTGCTGAACTGGTTCTCTCCCTCTAAAGCAGCTCTGCTGACCTGGTTCTCTGGCTCTAAAGCAGCTCTGCTGACTTGGTTCTCTGGCTCTAAAGCAGCTCTGATGTCCTGGTTCTCTGCCTCAAGAGCAGTTCTGCTGACATGGTTCTTAGGCTCTATAGCAGCTCTGCTGACCTGGTTTCTCTGTCTCTACAGCAGCTCTGCTGACCTGGTTCTCTGGCTCTTGAGCAGATCTGCTGACCTGGTTCTCTGGCTCTAGAGCAGCTCTGCTGACCTGGTTCTCTAGTTCTAGAGCAGCTTTTCTGACGTGGTTCTCTGGTTGTATAACAGCCCTGCTGGCCTGGTTCTTAGGCTCTAGAGCAGCTCTGCTGACTTGGTTCTCTGGCTCTACAACGACTCTGCTGACCTGGTTCTCTGGCTCTAGAGCAGCTCTGCTGACCTGGTTCTATGGCTCTAAAGCAGGTCTGCTGACCTGGTTCTCTGACTCTAAAGCAACTCTGCTGACCTGGTTCTCTACCTCTAAAGCAGCTCTGCTGACATGGTTCTCTGGCTCTAAAGCAGCTCTGCTGATCTGGTTCTCTCCCTCTAAAGCAGCTCTGCTGACCTGGTTCTCTGGCTCTACGGCAGCTCTGCTGACCTGGTTCTGTTGCTTTAAAGCAGCTCTGCTGACCTGGTTCTCTGGCTCTAGAGCAGCTCTGCTGACCTGGTGTCTATGGCTCTACAGCAGCTCTGCTGACCTGGTTCGCTAACTCTAGAGCAGCTCTGCTGACCTGGTTCTATGGCTGTAAAGAATCTCCTGTGACCTGGTTCTCTGGCTCTACAGCAGCTCTGCTGAACTGGTTCTCTGGCTCTAAAGTAGCTCTGCTGACCTGGTTCTCAATCAGTTTTGCTGACCTGGTTCTCTGGCTCTAAAGCGGCTCTGCTTACCTGGTTTTCTGGCTCTAAAGCAACTCAGCTGACCTGGTTCTCTCCCTCTAAAGCAGCTCTGCTGACCTGGTTCTCTGGCTCGAAAGCAGCTCTGCTGACCTGGTTCTCTCCCTCTAAAGCCGCTCTGTTGACCTGCTTCTCTGGCTCTACGGACGCTCTTCTGACCTGGTTCTCTGCCTTTAGAGCAGCTCTGCTGACCTGGTTCTTAGGCTCTAGATCAGCTCTGCTGACCTGGTTTCTATGGCTCTAACGCAGCTGTGCTGACCTGGTTCTCTGACTCTAAAGCAACTCTGCTGACCTGGTTCTCTCCCTCTAAATCAGCTCTGCTGACCTGGTTCTCTGGCTTTAAAGCAGCTCCGCTGACCTGGTTCTCCCCCTCTAAAGCAGCTCTGCTGACCTGGTTCTTTCCCTCTAAAGCAGCTCTGCTGACCTGGTTCTCTGGCTCTACGGCAGCTCTGCTGACCTGGTTCTCTGCCTCTAGAGCAGCTCTGCTGACCTGGTTCTTAGACTCTAGAGCAGCTGTGCTGACCTGGTTTCTATGGCTCTACAGCAGCTCTGCTGACCTGGTTCTCTGACTTTAGAACAGCTCTGTTGACCTGGGTCTTAGGCTCTAGAGCAGCTCTGCTGACCTGCTTCTCTGGCTCTAAAGCAGCTCTGCTGACCTGGTTCTCTGGCAGTAAAGCAGCTCTGCTGACCTGGTTCTCTGGCAGTAAAGCAGCTCTGCTGACCTGGTTCTCTGGCTTTGGAGCAGCTCTGCTGACCTGGTTCTCTGGCTCTAGAGCAGCTCTGCTGACCTGGTTCTCTCTGTCTAAAGCAGTTCTGCTGACCTGGTTCTCTGGCTCTAAGCAGCTCTGCTGACCTGGTTTCTCTGGCTATAAAGCAGCTCTGCTGACCAGGTTTCTCTGGCTTTAAAGCAGCTGTGCTGAACTGGTTCTCTGGCTCTAAAGCAGCTCTTCTGACCTGGTTCGGTGGCTCTAAAGCAGCTCTGCTGACCTGGTTCTCTGGCTCTACAATGGCTCTGCTGACCTGGTTCTGTTGCTCTAAAGCAGCTCTGCTGACCTGGTTCTTAGGCTGTAGAGCAGCTCTGCTAACCTGGTCCTCTGGCTCTAAAGCAGATCTGCTGGCCTGGTTCACTGGCTCTAAAGCGGCTCTGCTTACCTGGTTCTCTGACTCTAAAGCAGCTCTGCTGACCTGGTTCTCTCCCTCTAAAGCCGCTCTGTTGACCTGCTTCTCTGGCTCTATGGCCGCTCTTCTGACCTGGTTCTCTGCCTTTAGAGCAGCTCTGCTGACCTGGTTCTTAGGCTCTAGAGCAGCTCTGCTGACCTGGTTCTCTGGCTCTAAAGCAGCTCTGCTGACCTGGTTCTCTGGCTCTAAAGCAGCTCTGCTGACCTGGTTCTCTGGCTCTAGAGCAGCTCTGCTGAACTGGTTCTCTCCCTCTAAAGCAGCTCTGCTGACCTGGTTCTCTGGCTCTAAAGCAGCTCTGCTGACTTGGTTCTCTGGCTCTAAAGCAGCTCTGATGTCCTGGTTCTCTGCCTCAAGAGCAGTTCTGCTGACATGGTTCTTAGGCTCTATAGCAGCTCTGCTGACCTGGTTTCTCTGTCTCTACAGCAGCTCTGCTGACCTGGTTCTCTGGCTCTTGAGCAGATCTGCTGACCTGGTTCTCTGGCTCTAGAGCAGCTCTGCTGACCTGGTTCTCTAGTTCTAGAGCAGCTTTTCTGACGTGGTTCTCTGGTTGTATAACAGCCCTGCTGGCCTGGTTCTTAGGCTCTAGAGCAGCTCTGCTGACTTGGTTCTCTGGCTCTACAACGACTCTGCTGACCTGGTTCTCTGGCTCTAGAGCAGCTCTGCTGACCTGGTTCTATGGCTCTAAAGCAGCTCTGCTGACCTGGTTCTCTGACTCTAAAGCAACTCTGCTGACCTGGTTCTCTACCTCTAAAGCAGCTCTGCTGACATGGTTCTCTGGCTCTAAAGCAGCTCTGCTGATCTGGTTCTCTCCCTCTAAAGCAGCTCTGCTGACCTGGTTCTCTGGCTCTACGGCAGCTCTGCTGACCTGGTTCTGTTGCTTTAAAGCAGCTCTGCTGACCTGGTTCTCTGGCTCTAGAGCAGCTCTGCTGACCTGGTGTCTATGGCTCTACAGCAGCTCTGCTGACCTGGTTCGCTAACTCTAGAGCAGCTCTGCTGACCTGGTTCTATGGCTGTAAAGAATCTCCTGTGACCTGGTTCTCTGGCTCTACAGCAGCTCTGCTGAACTGGTTCTCTGGCTCTAAAGTAGCTCTGCTGACCTGGTTCTCAATCAGTTTTGCTGACCTGGTTCTCTGGCTCTAAAGCGGCTCTGCTTACCTGGTTTTCTGGCTCTAAAGCAACTCAGCTGACCTGGTTCTCTCCCTCTAAAGCAGCTCTGCTGACCTGGTTCTCTGGCTCGAAAGCAGCTCTGCTGACCTGGTTCTCTCCCTCTAAAGCCGCTCTGTTGACCTGCTTCTCTGGCTCTACGGACGCTCTTCTGACCTGGTTCTCTGCCTTTAGAGCAGCTCTGCTGACCTGGTTCTTAGGCTCTAGATCAGCTCTGCTGACCTGGTTTCTATGGCTCTAAAGCAGCTGTGCTGACCTGGTTCTCTGACTCTAAAGCAACTCTGCTGACCTGGTTCTCTCCCTCTAAATCAGCTCTGCTGACCTGGTTCTCTGGCTTTAAAGCAGCTCCGCTGACCTGGTTCTCCCCCTCTAAAGCAGCTCTGCTGACCTGGTTCTTTCCCTCTAAAGCAGCTCTGCTGACCTGGTTCTCTGGCTCTACGGCAGCTCTGCTGACCTGGTTCTCTGCCTCTAGAGCAGCTCTGCTGACCTGGTTCTTAGACTCTAGAGCAGCTGTGCTGACCTGGTTTCTATGGCTCTACAGCAGCTCTGCTGACCTGGTTCTCTGACTTTAGAACAGCTCTGTTGACCTGGGTCTTAGGCTCTAGAGCAGCTCTGCTGACCTGCTTCTCTGGCTCTAAAGCAGCTCTGCTGACCTGGTTCTCTGGCAGTAAAGCAGCTCTGCTGACCTGGTTCTCTGGCAGTAAAGCAGATCTGCTGACCTGGTTCTCTGGCTTTGGAGCAGCTCTGCTGACCTGGTTCTCTGGCTCTAGAGCAGCTCTGCTGACCTGGTTCTCTCTGTCTAAAGCAGTTCTGCTGACCTGGTTCTCTGGCTCTAAGCTGCTCTGCTGACCTGGTTTCTCTGGCTATAAAGCAGCTCTGCTGACCAGGTTTCTCTGGCTTTAAAGCAGCTGTGCTGAACTGGTTCTCTGGCTCTAAAGCAGCTCTTCTGACCTGGTTCGGTGGCTCTAAAGCAGCTCTGCTGACCTGGTTCTCTGGCTCTACAATGGCTCTGCTGACCTGGTTCTGTTGCTCTAAAGCAGCTCTGCTGACCTGGTTCTTAGGCTGTAGAGCAGCTCTGCTAACCTGGTCCTCTGGCTCTAAAGCAGATCTGCTGGCCTGGTTCACTGGCTCTAAAGCGGCTCTGCTTACCTGGTTCTCTGACTCTAAAGCAGCTCTGCTGACCTGGTTCCATGGCTGTAAAGCGGCTCTGCTGACATGGTTCTCTGGCTCTAAAGCAGCTCTGCTGACCTTGTTCTCTGGCTGTAGAGCAGCCCTGCTGGCCTGGTTCTTAGGCTCTAGAGAAGCTCTGCTGACTTGGTTCTCTGGCTCTACAACGACTCTGCTGACCTGGTTCTCTCCCTCTAAAGTAGCTCTGCTGACCTGGTTATCTGGCTCGAAAGCAGCTCTGCTGACCTTGTTCTCTCCCTCTAAAGCCGCTCTGTTGACCTGCTTCTCTGGCTCTACGGCCGCTCTTCTGACCTGGTTCTCTGCCTTTAGAGCAGCTCTGCTGACCTGGTTCTTAGGCTCTAGATCAGCTCTGCTGACCTGGTTTCTATGGCTGTAAAGCAGATCTGCTGGCCTGGTTCACTGGCTATAAAGCGGCTCTGCTTACCTGGTTCTCTGACTCTAAAGCAGCTCTGCTGACCTGGTTCTATGGCTGTAAAGCGGCTCTGCTGACATGGTTCTCTGGCTCTAAAGCAGCTCTGCTGACCTTGTTCTCTGGCTGTAGAGCAGCCCTGCTGGCCTGGTTCTTAGGCTCTAGAGCAGCTCTGCTGACTTGGTTTTCTGGCTCTAAAGCAACTCTGCTGACCTGGTTCTCTTCCTCTAAAGCAGCTCTGCTGACCTGGTTATCTGGCTCAAAAGCAGCTCTGCTGACCTTGTTCTCTCCCTCTAAAGCCGCTCTGGTGACCTGCTTCTCTGGCTCTACGGCCGCTCTTCTGACCTGGTTCTCTGCCTTTAGAGCAGCTCTGCTGACCTGGTTCTTAGGCTCTAGATCAGCTCTGCTGACCTGGTTTCTATGGCTGTAAAGCAGCTCTGCTGACCTGGTTCTCTGACTCTAAAGCAACTCTGCTGACCTGGTTCTCTCCCTCTAAATCAGCTCTGCTGACCTTTTTCTCTGGCTCTAAAGCAGCTCTGCTGACCTGGTTCTCCCCCTCTAAGGCAGCTCTGCTGACCTGGTTCTTTCCCTCTAAAGGAGCTCTGCTGACCTGGTTCTCTGGCTCTACGGCAGCTCTGCTGACCTGGTTCTCTGCCTCTAGAGCAGCTCTGCTGACCTGGTTCTTAGGCTCTAGAGCAGCTGTGCTGACCTGGGTCTTAGGCTCTAGAACAGCTCTGCTGACCTTCTTCTCTGGCTCTAAAGGAGCTCTGCTGACCCGGTTCTCTGGCTGTAAAGCAGCTCTGCTGACCTGGCTCTCTGGCTTTGGAGCAGCTCTGCTGACCTGGTTCTCTGGCTCTAGAGCAGCTCTGCTGACCTGGTTCTCTCCCTCTAAAGCAGCTCTGCTGACCTGGTTCTCTGGCTCTAAGCAGCTCTGCTGACCTGGTTTCTCTGGCTATAAAGCAGCTCTGCTGACCTGGTTTCTCTGGCTTTGGACCAGCTCTGCTGACCTGGCTCTCTACCTCTAGAGAAGCTCTGCTGACCTGGTTCTTAGGCTCTAGAGCAGCTGTGCTGACCTGGTTTCTATGGCTCTACAGCAGCTCTGCTGACCTGATTCTCTGACTCTAGAGCAGCTCTGTTGACCTGGGTCTTAGGCTCTAGAGCAGCTCTGCTGACCTGCTTCTCTGGCTCTAAAGCAGCACTGCTGACCTGGTTCTCTGGCTCTAAAGCAGCTCCGCTGACCTGGTTCTCTGGCTTTGGAGCAGCTCTGCTGACCTGGTTCTCTGGCTCTAGAGCAGCTCTGCTGACCTGGTTCTCTCCCTCTAAAGCAGTTCTGCTGACCTTGTTCTCTGGCTCTAAGCAGCTCTGCTGACCTGGTTTCTCTGGCTATAAAGCAGCTCTGCTGACCTGGTTTCTCTGGCTATAAAGCAGCTCTGCTGACCTGGTTTCTCTGGCTATAAAGCAGCTCTGCTGACCTGGTTCTCTGGCTCTAAAGCAGCTCTTCTGACCTGGTTCGGTGTCTCTAAAGCAGCTCTGCTGACCTGGTTCTGTTGCTCTAAAGCAGCTCTGATGACCTGGTTCTTAGGCTCTAGAGCAGCTCTGCTAACCTGGTTCTCTGGCTCTAAAGCAGATCTGCTGGCCTGGTTCACTGGCTCTAAAGCAGCTCTGCTGACCTGGTTCTCTGGATGTAGAGCAGCTCTGCTGTCCTGGTTCTTAGGCTCTAGAGCAGCTGTGCTGACCTGGTTCTCTGGCTCTACAACGGCTCTGCTGACCTGGTTATCTGGCTCTAAAGCAGCTCTGCTGACTTGGTGGTTCTCTGGCTCTAAAAGAGCTCTGCTGACCTGGTTCTCTGGCACTAGAACAGCTCTGCTGACCTGTTTCTATGGCTGTAAAGAATCTCCTCTGACCTGGTTCTCTGGCTCTACAGCAGCTCTGCTGAACTGGTTCTCTGCCTCTAGAGCAGCTCTGCTGACCTGGATCTAAGGCTCGAGTGCACCTCTGCTGACCTGGTTCTCAAGCAGTTCTGCTGACCTGGTTCTCTGGCAATAAAGCGGCTCTGCTTACCTGGTTCTCTGACTCTAAAGCAGCTCTGCTGACCTGGTTCTTAGGCTTTAGAGCAGCTCTGCTGACCTGGTTTCTATGGCTCTACAGCAGCTCTGCTGACCTGGTTCTCTGGCTCTAGAGCAGCTCTGTTGACCTGGGTCTTAGGCATTAGAGCAGCTCTGCTGACCTGGTTGTATGGCTGTGAGGCAGCTCTGCTGACCTGGTTCTCTGGCTCTAAAGCAGCTCTGCTGACCTGGTTCTATGGCTCTAGAGCAGGTCAGCTGACCTGGTTCTCTCCCTCTAAAGTAGCTCGGCTGACCTGGTTCTCTGGCAGTAAAGCAGCTCTGCTGACCTGGTGTCTCTGGCGCTAAAGCAGCTCTGCTGACCTGGTTCTCTCCCTCTAAAGCAGCTCTGCTGACCTGGTTCTCTGGCTCTACGGCAGCTCTGCTGACCTGCTTCTCTCCCTCTAAAGCAGCTCTGCTGACCTGGTTCTCTGGCTCTAAAGCAGCTTTGCTGACCTGGTTCTCTCCCTATAAAGCAGCTCTGCTGACCTGGATCTCTGGCTCTACGGCAGCTCTGCTGACCTAGTTCTCTGCCTCTAGAGCAGCTCTGCTGACCTGGTTCTTAGGCTCTAGAGCAGCTCTGCTGTCCTGGTGTCTATGGCTCTACAGCAACTCTGCTGACCTGGTTCTCTGACTCTAGAGCAGCTCTGTTGACCTGGGTCTTAGGCTCTAGAGCAGCTCTGCTGACCTGGTTCTCTGGCTCTAAAGCAGCTCTGCTGACCTGGTTCTCTGGCTCTAAAGCAGCTCTGCTGACCTGGTTCTGTGGCTCTAAAGCAGCTCTGCTGACCTGTGTAGGAAGGTGGAATCTGACTATATGGTTGCCCCCACTTTTTTCCTGGTGTTTGAATGGTTTTTGACTAGTCTGGCTGGGATCCTGCTATCCAGGACCCCAGCCTATCTGCTTACTCCCTTAAATGATTGGTGTGCATATTAGATGCACTAGTGATTGGATACTGTGGTACCTTATGAGCCACTAGTATATGGCACCTTAGGTACCTAGGGCATTGGTACTTCACAGGCCTACCAGGGGCTGCAGCATGTATTATGCCACCCCTGGGAAGCACTCACAATCTGACACCACAGGCCTGCTACTGCAGCCTGTGTAAGGTAGTGTTAGCACTCCTCACTGAGGTATAGGTTCCTATATCTCACCATACCACACATATACACCTATCAGTCACCCCTATGGTAGGCCCTATCAATTCCAAGGGCAGGGTGCATGGCTTACTATGTGAGGGGGTGCTTCTGCCTGAGCAGGACCCCTCTGCAGCTGGCAGAGTCTATTCTCTGCTGCTGTTTGTGGATGCGGTTAAACCATATACTCTTAAGTGCATTATAACCTCGCGGTAAATGCTAACTTTGGAATGACTGCATCAAAACATGTCGTGTTTGGTGTCAAACAACTTGGAATCCTACCCCCACACCAGTAACTGGTATGGGAGTAGGATCCCACCCTTCTAGAGGGGACGACATGTACCCACTGTACTACACGGTAGAAATCTTTCAGTGCCCTGGCATCACAAAATGGATGCCACCAGCACAGACACCGGGCTGCCCTCCTGCTGCTGACCGAAACTCACAGTGGAGGGAGCCCAACAAAGGGTTTCCTGTCACAGGGAGGTGTCACCACCTCCCAGACAGGATTTAGTGTATTGGAGCTGGGTGGGTGCACTCTTAGAGGGCTTTGAAGTCCTGCACTGGGGGAGCAGTAGGCTCCTCTGTGCATATGCCAGCTCAAACCGGTTCAGGGGCTACCTGCCCCTGCTCTGGCGCGAAACTGGACAAAGGGAAGTGGGTGTAACCACCCCCTACCCTGACCCTCCTAGAGGAGTGGTCATTGAGCTAGTCCCTCCCATCTTTTTACTATAAGATACCACACATTGCCAATGCAATTTAGATCACACCTGGACGACGCTCAACTAAGAAGAATCCTGGCCCTTTGACGTTCCACTATCTCTGGAAGACTGAAGAATCTCCCTTGGAGTCAAGGAGTGACTCCCCTGCTTGGCAGGCACCAAAACTCTCGACAATGGTTGCAAGCTTTACCGCTCCCGCCGGAGCCCGAAGTCCCTGCGTCCCCTGAAGCAGATTTCCTGACCTCTCGACGGCCATTTTGAGTCCCCAGCAAAGCTGTGGCATCGGGACCCCACGAGTGACGAGGAACAGCAATACCAGGGAAACGTGCACTGATTTCGAGTGCAAGTCCTAAACTACGTCCAACGAAGTTGTGCTTTGGACCACTTGTTGTTCTAGTCCCTGGCAGGTCTAGTACCGACTTTCAGCGGCCTACCCCGTCCCGAGTGACCGTGGGCTGTTGTTAAACTTTTCCTGCAAAGGAGTCTTCGCGGTTGCTTGCCCGTTGGCTAGTAACTCACCTGAAGACTTCCACATCAATTCCAAGGGCTCGCCTGTTGCTCTGGGCCTGCCCTCACTTACCTTTGCTGGGTAAGTCCATCAGACCTTGCTGGTCTTCCCCATTGCCAATCTTCACTCCACACAAGACTTGCGGCTGCCAAGGCTTGTTGGCTCCAATCCGGATGCTGACACCGTCGTCAGCTGCAGACGTTGTGGGCCCTCCCGAATCCAGCTGCTGGTCATCGTCGAGCCTTCCTGGACCTCGTGAGCGAAGAGACAAAACATCATCACCGACCTGAAAAGACGCGATAGCTGTGGTCATCCATCTTGCTAGCCACCGGTCACTGGGAAGTGACTCTGAACTCTGTCCCCTCAATTTCTAGGTCTTATGCAACTTCAATCCATCGTTGGATTCGAACGGACACCTCTCCAGTCGTCACAAGCAGCAAGTATCCAGTGATCTCCATTGGAAACAGCATCGCGACCCGACACCAAAGGACACCTATGCACCGGCTTCCCTGGGTGAGGTAACTCGTGCACTCCGGTGCCCAAGTGTGTGTTGGCTCTCGAAATACTTACCCTGTAAGTTGCTTGCCTGTTGACTTTTGCGAAGTGCCCTAGAACTGTAAAATACAAACCGCGACATTTGCCATTGAAACGCATTGAAAACCCGCGTGTGTGTTTAGACACTGCACGCGTCTCCTGTGGGCTGATTACTTACCTGCTAACACTGCAGAAGTGAAGCCCCAGCGATTCCCAAGGCCCTAGGCCTCTTACTTTTGCAAGTCGAGTTTGTTAAACCACTATTTTAGTATATGGTCTGGTACGCCCCGAGGGCTACAGCCATATTTGTGCTTAATTTATTGAGAACTGTTGATCTTTTGAATGTTTACCTGGCTCTAATCTCATAAAGAGATTAGTAGAGTATATTTAGAAATAAATACATATATATTTGATATATATACCTGTGTGGTGTCTTTTCATTTGGTAATTCAAGAGATTATAAGGTAAAACAAGCTGCTTTCTATTCCTCAGAGACTTAGCCTGAAGGCTGCTCTCCACAGCTACCACTAGGATAGCTTTCTTTAAAAGGTTGTCTTTAAACCTATCTACCAAGAGTCAAATTAGACTTGTGCAAGGTGGCCACTATAACTAGTGACCAGCATATGCCAGGCCAACTTCTCACAACCTGGCTCTATGGCTCTACAATGGCTCTGCTGACCTGGTTACTGTTGCTCTAAAGCAGCTCTGCTGACCTGGTTCTCTGGCTCTAGAGCAGCTCTGCTAACCTGGTTCTCTGGCTCTAAAGCAGATCTTCTGGCCTGGTTCTCTGGCTCTAAAGCAGCTCTGCTGACCTGGTTCTCTGGCTCTAGAGCAGCTCTGCTGTCCTGGATCTTAGGCTCTAGAGCAGCTCTGCTGACCTGGTTCTCTGGCTCTACAACGGCTCTGCTGACCTGGTTCTCTGGCTCTAGAGCAGCTCTGCTGACCTGATGTTTCTCTGGCTCTAAAACAGCTCTGCTGACCTGGTTCTGTGGCTCTAAAGAAGCTCTACTGACCTAGTTCTCTGGCTCTACAGCAGCTCTGCTGACCTGGTTCTCTGGTTCTAAAGCAGCTCTGCTGACCTAATGATTCTCTGGCTCTAAAACAGCTCTGCTGACCTGGTTCTGTGGCTCTAAAGAAGCTCTGCTGACCTAGTTCTCTGGCTCTACAGCAGCTCTGATGACCTGGTTCTCTGGCTCTAAAGATGCTCTGCTGACCTGGCTCTCTGGCTCTAGAGCAGATCTTCTGGCCTGGTTCTCTGGCTCTAAAGCAGCTCTGCTGACCTGGTTCTCTGGCTCTAGAGCAGCTCTGGTGTCCTGGATCTTAGGCTCTAGAGCAGCTCTGCTGACCTGGTTCTCTGGCTCTACAACGGCTCTGCTGACTTGGTTCTCTGGCTCTAGAGCAGCTCTGCTGACCTGATGTTTCTCTGGCTCTAAAACAGCTCTGCTGACCTGGTTCTGTGGCTCTAAAGAAGCTCTGCTGACCTAGTTCTCTGGCTCCACAGCAGCTCTGCTGACCTGGTTCTCTGGTTTTAAAGCAGCTCTGCAGACCTAATGTTTCTCTGGCTCTAAAACAGCTCTGCTGACCTGGTTCTGTGGCTCTAAAGAAGCTCTGCTGACCTAGTTCTCTGGCTCTACAGCAGCTCTGATGACCTGGTTCTCTGGCTCTAAAGATGCTCTGCTGACCTGGCTCTCTGGCTCTAGAGCAGCTCTGCTGACCTGGTTCTATGGCTGTAAAGAATCTCCTCTGACCTGGTTCTCTGGCTCTACAGCAGTTCTGCTGAACTGGTTCTCTGCCTCTAGAGCAGCTCTGCTGACCTGGTTCTTAGGCTCGAGAGCAGCTCTGCTGACCTCGTTCTCTGGCTCTAAAGCAGCTCTGCTGACCTGGTTCTCAAGCAGTTCTGCTGACCTGGTTCTCTGGCTCTAAAGCAGCTCTGCTGACCTGGTTCTCTGGCTCTAAAGCAGCTCTGCTGACCTGGCTTTATGTCTCTAAAGCAGCTCTACTGACCTGGTTCTCTGGCTCTAAAGCAGCTCTGCTGACCTGGTTCTCTGGCTCTAAAGGAGCTCTTCTGACCTGGTTCTCTAGCTCTAGAGCAGCTCTGCTGACCTGGTTCCATGGCTCTAAAGCAGCTCCGCTGACCTGGTTTTCTGGCTCTAAAGCAACTCAGCTGACCTGGTTCTCTCCCTCTAAAGCAGCTCTGCTGACCTGGTTCTCTGGCTCGAAAGCAGCTCTGCTGACCTGGTTCTCTCCCTCTAAAGCCGCTCTGTTGACCTGCTTCTCTGGCTCTACGGCCGCTCTTCTGACCTGGTTCTCTGCCTTTAGAGCAGCTCTGCTGACCTGGTTCTTAGGCTCTAGATCAGCTCTGCTGACCTGGTTTCTATGGCTCTAAAGCAGCTGTGCTGACCTGGTTCTCTGACTCTAAAGCAACTCTGCTGACCTGGTTCTCTCCCTCTAAATCAGCTCTGCTGACCTGGTTCTCTGGCTTTAAAGCAGCTCCGCTGACCTGGTTCTCCCCCTCTAAAGCAGCTCTGCTGACCTGGTTCTCTCCCTCTAAAGCAGCTCTGCTGACCTGGTTCTCTGGCTCTACGGCAGCTCTGCTGACCTGGTTCTCTGCCTCTAGAGCAGCTCTGCTAACCTGGTTCTTAGACTCTAGAGCAGCTGTGCTGACCTGGTTTCTATGGCTCTACAGCAGCTCTGCTGACCTGGTTCTCTGACTTTAGAACAGCTCTGTTGACCTGGGTCTTAGGCTCTAGAGCAGCTCTGCTGACCTGCTTCTCTGGCTCTAAAGCAGCTCTGCTGACCTGGTTCTCTGGCAGTAAAGCAGCTCTGCTGACCTGGTTCTCTGGCTTTGGAGCAGCTCTGCTGACCTAGTTCTCTGGCTCTAGAGCAGCTCTGCTGACCTGGTTCTCTCTGTCTAAAGCAGCTCTGCTGACCTGGTTCTCTGGCTCTAAGCAGCTCTGCTGACCTGGTTTCTCTGGCTATAAAGCAGCTCTGCTGACCAGGTTTCTCTGGCTTTAAAGCAGCTGTTCTGACCTGGTTCTCTGGCTCTAAAGCAGCTCTTCTGACCTGGTTCGGTGGCTCTAAAGCAGCTCTGCTGACCTGGTTCTCTGGCTCTACAATGGCTCTGCTGACCTGGTTCTGTTGCTCTAAAGCAGCTCTGCTGACCTGGTTCTTAGGCTCTAGAGCAGCTCTGCTAACCTGGTCCTCTGGCTCTAAAGCAGATCTGCTGGCCTGGTTCACTGGCTCTAAAGCGGCTCTGCTTACCTGGTTCTCTGACTCTAAAGCAGCTCTGCTGACCTGGTTCTATGGCTGTAAAGTGGCTCTGCTGACATGGTTCTCTGGCTCTAAAGCAGCTCTGCTGACCTTGTTCTCTGGCTGTAGAGCAGCCCTGCTGGCCTGGTTCTTAGGATCTAGAGCAGCTCTGCTGACTTGGATCTCTGGCTCTACAACGACTCTGCTGACCTGGTTCTCTCCCTCTAAAGCAGCTCTGCTGACCTGGTTATCTGGCTCGAAAGCAGCTCTGCTGACCTTGTTCTCTCCCTCTAAAGCCGCTCTGTTGACCTGCTTCTCTGGCTCTACGGCCGCTCTTCTGACCTGGTTCTCTGCCTTTAGAGCAGCTCTGCTGACCTGGTTCTTAGGCTCTAGATCAGCTCTGCTGACCTGGTTTCTATGGCTGTAAAGCAGATCTGCTGGCCTGGTTCACTGGCTCTAAAGCGGCTCTGCTTACCTGGTTCTCTGACTCTAAAGCAGCTCTGCTGACCTGGTTCTATGGCTGTAAAGCGGCTCTGCTGACATGGTTCTCTGGCTCTAAAGCAGCTCTGCTGACCTTGTTCTCTGGCTGTAGAGTAGCCCTGCTGGCCTGGTTCTTAGGCTCTAGAGCAGCTCTGCTGACTTGGTTTTCTGGCTCTAAAGCAACTCTGCTGACCTGGTTCTCTTCCTCTAAAGCAGCTCTGCTGACCTGGTTATCTGGCTCGAAAGCAGCTCTGCTGACCTTGTTCTCTCCCTCTAAAGCCGCTCTGTTGACCTGCTTCTCTGGCTCTACGGCCGCTCTTCTGACCTGGTTCTCTGCCTTTAGAGCAGCTCTGCTGACCTGGTTCTTAGGCTCTAGATCAGCTCTGCTGACCTGGTTTCTATGGCTGTAAAGCAGCTCTGCTGACCTGGTTCTCTGACTCTAAAGCAACTCTGCTGACCTGGTTCTCTCCCTCTAAATCAGCTCTGCTGACCTTTTTCTCTGGCTCTAAAGCAGCTCTGCTGACCTGGTTCTCCCCCTCTAAGGCAGCTCTGCTGACCTGGTTCTTTCCCTCTAAAGCAGCTCTGCTGACCTGGTTCTCTGGCTCTACGGCAGCTCTGCTGACCTGGTTCTCTGCCTCTAGAGCAGCTCTGCTGACCTGGTTCTTAGGCTCTAGAGCAGCTGTGCTGACCTGGGTCTTAGGCTCTAGAGCAGCTCTGCTGACCTTCTTCTCTGGCTCTAAAGGAGCTCTGCTGACCCGGTTCTCTGGCTGTAAAGCAGCTCTGCTGACCTGGTTCTCTGGCTTTGGAGCAGCTCTGCTGACCTGGTTTCTCTGGCTTTGGACCAGCTCTGCTGACCTGGCTCTCTACCTCTAGAGAAGCTCTGCTGACCTGGTTCTTAGGCTCTAGAGAAGCTGTGCTGACCTGGTTTCTATGGCTCTACAGCAGCTCTGCTGACCTGGTTCTCTGACTCTAGAGCAGCTCTGTTGACCTGGGTCTTAGGCTCTAGAGCAGCTCTGCTGACCTGCTTCTCTGGCTCTAAAGCAGCACTGCTGACCTGGTTCTCTGGCTCTAAAGCAGCTCCGCTGACCTGGTTCTCTGGCTTTGGAGCAGCTCTGCTGACCTGGTTCTCTGGCTCTAGAGCAGCTCTGCTGACCTGGTTCTCTCCCTCTAAAGCAGCTCTGCTGACCTTGTTCTCTGGCTCTAAGCAGCTCTGCTGACCTGGTTTCTCTGGCTATAAAGCAGCTCTGCTGACCTGGTTTCTTTGGCCATAAAGCAGCTCTGCTGACCTGGTTCTCTGGCTCTAAAGCAGCTCTTCTGACCTGGTTCGGTGTCTCTAAAGCAGCTCTGCTGACCTGGTTCTCTGGCTCTACAATGGCTCTGCTGACCTGGTTCTGTTGCTCTAAAGCAGCTCTGATGACCTGGTTCTTAGGCTCTAGAGCAGCTCTGCTAACCTGGTTCTCTGGCTCTAAAGCAGATCTGCTGGCCTGGTTCACTGGCTCTAAAGCAGCTCTGCTGACCTGGTTCTCTGGATGTAGAGCAGCTCTGCTGTCCTGGTTCTTAGGCTCTAGAGCAGCTCTGCTGACCGGGTTCTCTGGCTCTACAATGGCTCTGCTGACCTGGTTCTCTGGCTCTAAAGCAGCTCTGCTGACTTGGTGGTTCTCTGGCTCTAAAAGAGCTCTGCTGACCTGGTTCTCTGGCACTAGAGCAGCTCTGCTGACCTGTTTCTATAGCTGTAAAGAATCTCCTCTGACCTGGTTCTCTGGCTCTACAGCAGCTCTGCTGAACTGGTTCTCTGCCTCTAGAGCAGCTCTGCTGACCTGGATCTAAGGCTCGAGTGCACCTCTGCTGACCTGGTTCTCTGGCTCTAAAGCAGCTCTGCTGACCTGGTTCTCAAGCAGTTCTGCTGACCTGGTTCTCTGACTCTAAAGCAGCTCTGCTGACCTGGTTCTATGGCTGTAAAGCGGCTCTGCTGACATGGTTCTCTGGCTCTAAAGCAGCTCTGCTGACCTTGTTCTCTGGCTGTAGAGCAGCCCTGCTGGCCTGGTTCTTAGGCTCTAGAGCAGCTCTGCTGACTTGGTTCTCTGGCTCTACAACGACTCTGCTGACCTGGTTCTCTCCCTCTAAAGCAGCTCTGCTGACCTGGTTATCTGGCTGGAAAGCAGCTCTGCTGACCTTGTTCTCTCCCTCTAAAGCCGCTCTGTTGACCTGCTTCTCTGGCTCTACGGCCGCTCTTCTGACCTGGTTCTCTGCCTTTAGAGCAGCTCTGCTGACCTGGTTCTTAGGCTCTAGATCAGCTCTGCTGACCTGGTTTCTATGGCTGTAAAGCAGATCTGCTGGCCTGGTTCACTGGCTCTAAAGCGGCTCTGCTTACCTGGTTCTCTGACTCTAAAGCAGCTCTGCTGACCTGGTTCTATGGCTGTAAAGCGGCTCTGCTGACATGGTTCTCTGGCTCTAAAGCAGCTCTGCTGACCTTGTTCTCTGGCTGTAGAGCAGCCCTGCTGGCCTGGTTCTTAGGCTCTAGAGCAGCTCTGCTGACTTGGTTTTCTGGCTCTAAAGCAACTCTGCTGACCTGGTTCTCTTCCTCTAAAGCAGCTCTGCTGACCTGGTTATCTGGCTCGAAAGCAGCTCTGCTGACCTTGTTCTCTCCCTCTAAAGCCGCTCTGTTGACCTGCTTCTCTGGCTCTACGGCCGCTCTTCTGACCTGGTTCTCTGCCTTTAGAGCAGCTCTGCTGACCTGGTTCTTAGGCTCTAGATCAGCTCTGCTGACCTGGTTTCTATGGCTGTAAAGCAGCTCTACTGACCTGGTTCTCTGACTCTAAAGCAACTCTGCTGACCTGGTTCTCTCCCTCTAAATCAGCTCTGCTGACCTTTTTCTCTGGCTCTAAAGCAGCTCTGCTGACCTGGTTCTCCCCCTCTAAGGCAGCTCTGCTGACCTGGTTCTTTCCCTCTAAAGCAGCTCTGCTGACCTGGTTCTCTGGCTCTACGGCAGCTCTGCTGACCTGGTTCTCTGCCTCAAGAGCAGCTCTGCTGACCTGGTTCTTAGGCTCTAGAGCAGCTGTGCTGACCTGGGTCTTAGGCTCTAGAGCAGCTCTGCTGACCTTCTTCTCTGGCTCTAAAGGAGCTCTGCTGACCCGGTTCTCTGGCTGTAAAGCAGCTCTGCTGACCTGGTTCTCTGGCTTTGGAGCAGCTCTGCTGACCTGGTTCTCTGGCTCTAGAGCAGCTCTGCTGACCTGGTTCTCTCCCTCTAAAGCAGCTCTGCTGACCTGGTTCTCTGGCTCTAAGCAGCTCTGCTGACCTGGTTTCTCTGGCTATAAAGCAGCTCTGCTGACCTGGTTTCTCTGGCTTTGGACCAGCTCTGCTGACCTGGCTCTCTACCTCTAGAGAAGCTCTGCTGACCTGGTTCTTAGGCTCTAGAGAAGCTGTGCTGACCTGGTTTCTATGGCTCTACAGCAGCTCTGCTGACCTGGTTCTCTGACTCTAGAGCAGCTCTGTTGACCTGGGTCTTAGGCTCTAGAGCAGCTCTGGTGACCTGCTTCTCTGGCTCTAAAGCAGCACTGCTGACCTGGTTCTCTGGCTCGAAAGCAGCTCCGCTGACCTGGTTCTCTGGCTTTGGAGCAGCTCTGCTGACCTGGTTCTCTGGCTCTAGAGCAGCTCTGCTGACCTGGTTCTCTCCCTCTAAAGCAGCTCTGCTGACCTTGTTCTCTGGCTCTAAGCAGCTCTGCTGACCTGGTTTCTCTGGCTATAAAGCAGCTCTGCTGACCTGGTTTCTCTGGCCATAAAGCAGCTCTGCTGACCTGGTTCTCTGGCTCTAAAGCAGCTCTTCTGACCTGGTTCGGTGTCTCTAAAGCAGCTCTGCTGACCTGGTTCTCTGGCTCTACAATGGCTCTGCTGACCTGGTTCTGTTGCTCTAAAGCAGCTCTGATGACCTGGTTCTTAGGCTCTAGAGCAGCTCTGCTAACCTGGTTCTCTGGCTCTAAAGCAGATCTGCTGGCCTGGTTCACTGGCTCTAAAGCAGCTCTGCTGACCTGGTTCTCTGGATGTAGAGCAGCTCTGCTGTCCTGGTTCTTAGGCTCTAGAGCAGCTCTGCTGACCGGGTTCTCTGGCTCTACAACGGCTCTGCTGACCTGGTTCTCTGGCTCTAAAGCAGCTCTGCTGACTTGGTGGTTCTCTGGCTCTAAAAGAGCTCTGCTGACCTGGTTCTCTGGCACTAGAGCAGCTCTGCTGACCTGTTTCTATGGCTGTAAAGAATCTCCTCTGACCTGGTTCTCTGGCTCTACAGCAGCTCTGCTGAACTGGTTCTCTGCCTCTAGAGCAGCTCTGCTGACCTGGATCTAAGGCTCGAGTGCACCTCTGCTGACCTGGTTCTCTGGCTCTAAAGCAGCTCTGCTGACCTGGTTCTCAAGCAGTTCTGCTGACCTGGTTCTCTGGCAATAAAGCGGCTCTGCTTACCTGGTTCTCTGACTCTAAAGCAGCTCTGCTGACCTGGTTCTTAGGCTTTAGAGCAGCTCTGCTGACCTGGTTTCTATGGCTCTACAGCAGCTCTGCTGACCTGGTTCTCTGGCTCTAGAGCAGCTCTGTTGACCTGGGTCCTAGGCATTCGAGCAGCTCTGCTGACCTGGTTGTATGGCTGTGAGGCAGCTCTGCTGACCTGGTTCTCTGGCTCTAAAGCAGCTCTGCTGACCTGGTTCTATGGCTCTAGAGCAGGTCAGCTGACCTGGTTCTCTCCCTCTAAAGTAGCTCTGCTGACCTGGTTCTCTGGCAGTAAAGCAGCTCTGCTGACCTGGTGTCTCTGGCGCTAAAGCAGCTCTGCTGACCTGGTTCTCTCCCTCTAAAGCAGCTCTGCTGACCTGGTTCTCTGGCTCTACGGCAGCTCTGCTGACCTGGTTCTCTCCCTCTAAAGCAGCTCTGCTGACCTGGTTCTCTGGCTCTAAAGCAGCTTTGCTGACCTGGTTCTCTCCCTCTAAAGCAGCTCTGCTGACCTGGATCTCTGGCTCTACGGCAGCTCTGCTGACCTAGTTCTCTGCCTCTAGAGCAGGTCTGCTGACCTGGTTCTTAGGCTCTAGAGCAGCTCTGCTGTCCTGGTGTCTACGGCTCTACAGCAACTCTGCTGACCTGGTTCTCTGACTCTAGAGCAGCTCTGTTGACCTGGGTCTTAGGCTCTAGAGCAGCTCTGCTGACCTGGTTCTTTGGCTCTAAAGCAGCTCTGCTGACCTGGTTCTCTGGCTCTAAAGCAGCTCTGCTGACCTGGTTCTGTGGCTCTAGAGCAGCTCTGCTGACCTGTGTAGGAAGGTGGAATCTGACTATATGGTTGCCCCCATTTTTTTCCTGGTGTTTGAATGGTTTTTGACTAGTCTGGCTGGGATCCTGCTATCCAGGACCCCAGCCTATCTGCTTACTCCCTTAAATGATTGGTGTGCATATTAGATGCACTAGTGATTGGATACTGTGGTACCTTATGAGCCCCTAGTATATGGCACCTTAGGTACCTAGGGCATTGGTACTTCACAGGCCTACCAGGGGCTGCAGCATGTATTATGCCACCCCTGAGAAGCACTCACAATCTGACACCACAGGCCTGCTACTGCAGCCTGTGTAAGGTAGTGTTAGCACTCCTCACTGAGGTATAGGTTCCTATATCTCACCATACCACACATATACACCTATCAGTCACCCCTATGGTAGGCCCTATCAATTCCAAGGGCAGGGTGCATGGCTTACTATGTGAGGGGGTGCTTCTGCCTGAGCAGGACCCCTCTGCAGCTGGCAGAGTCTATTCTCTGCTGCTGTTTGTGGATGCGGTTAAACCATATACTCTTAAGTGCATTATAACCTCGCGGTAAATGCTAACTTTGGAATGACTGCATCAAAACATGTTGTGTTTGGTGTCAAACAACTTGGAATCCTACCCCCACACCAGTAACTGGTATGGGAGTAGGATCCCACCCTTCTAGAGGGGACGACATGTACCCACTGTACTACACGGTAGAAATCTTTCAGTGCCCTGGCATCACAAAATGGATGCCACCAGCACAGACACCGGGCTGCCCTCCTGCTGCTGACCGAAACTCACAGTGGAGGGAGCCCAACAAAGGGTTTCCTGTCACAGGGAGGTGTCACCACCTCCCAGACAGAATTTAGTGTATTGGAGCTGGGTGGGTGCACTCTTAGAGTGCTTTGAAGTCCTGCACTGGGGGAGCAGTAGGCTCCTCTGTGCATATGCCAGCTCAAACCGGTTCAGGGGCTACCTGCCCCTGCTCTGGCGTGAAACTGGACAAAGGGAAGTGGGTTTAACCACCCCCTACCCTGACCCTCCTAGAGGAGTGGTCATTGAGCTAGTCCCTCCCATCTTTTCACTATAAGATACCACACATTGCCAATGCAATTTAGATTACACCTGGACGACGCTCAACTAAGAAGAATCCTGGCCCTTCGACGTTCCACTATCTCTGGAAGACTGAAGAATCTCCCTTGGAGTCAAGGAGTGACTCCCCTGCTTGGCAGGCACCAAAACTCTCGACAATGGTTGCAAGCTTTACCGCTCCCGCCGGAGCCCGAAGTCCCTGCGTCCCCTGAAGCAGATTTCCTGACCTCTCGACGGCCATTTTGAGTCCCCAGCAAAGCTGTGGCATCGGGACCCCACGAGTGACGAGGAACAGCAAATACCAGGGAAACGTGCACTGATTTCGAGTGCAAGCCCTAAACTACGTCCAACGAAGTTGTGCTTTGGACCACTTGTTGTTCTAGTCCCTGGCAGGTCTAGTACCAACTTTCAGCGGCCTACCCCGTCCCGAGTGACCGTGGGCTGTTGTTAAACTTTTCCTGCAAAGGAGTCTTTGCGGTTGCTTGCCCGTTGGCTAGTAACTCACCTGAAGACTTCCACATCAATTCCAAGGGCTCGCCTGTTGCTCTGGGCCTGCCCTCACTTACCCTCGCTGGGTAAGTCCATCAGACCTTGCTGGTCTGCCTCATTGCCAATCTTCACTCCACACAAGACTTGCGGCTGCCAAGGCTTGTTGGCTCCAATCCGGATGCCGACACCGTCGTCAGCTGCAGACGTTGTAGGACCTCCGGAATCCAGCTGCTGGTCATCGTCGAGCCTTCCTGGACCTCGTGAGCGAAGAGACAAAACACCATCACCGACATGAAGAGACGCGACAGCTGTGGTCATCCATCTTGCTAGCCACCGGTCACTGGGAAGTGACTCTGAACTCTGTCCCCTCAATTTCTAGGTCTTCTGCAACTTCAATCCATCGTTGGATTCGAACGGACACCTCTCCAGTCGTCACAAGCACCAAGTATCCAGTGATCTCCATTGGAAACAGCATCGCGACCCGACACCAAAGGACACCTATGCACCCGGCTTCCCTGGGTGAGGTAACTCATGCACTCCGGTGCCCAAGTGTGTGTTGGCTCTCGAAATACTTACCCTGTAAGTAGCTTGCCTGTTGACTTTTTGCGAAGTGCCCTAGAACTGTAAAATACAAACCGCGACATTTGCCATTGAAACGCATTGAAAACCCGCGTGTGTGTTTAGACACTGCACGCGTCTCCTGTGGGCTGATTACTTACCTGCTAACACTGCAGAAGTGAAGCCCCAGCAATTCCCAAGGCCCTAGGCCTCTTACTTTTGCAAGTCGAGTTTGTTAAACCACTATTTTAGTATATGGTCTGGTACGCCCCTAGGGCTACAGCCATATTTGTGCTTAATTTATTGAGAACTGTTGATCTTTTGAATGTTTACCTGGCTCTAATCTCATAAAGAGATTAGTAGAGTATATTTAGAAATAAATACATATATATTTGATATATATACCTGTGTGGTGTCTTTTAATTTGGTAATTCAAGAGGTTATAAGGTAAAACAAGCTGCTTTACATTCCTCAGAGACTTAGCCTGAAGGTTGCTCTCCACAGCTACCACTAGGATAGCTTTCTTTAAAAGGTTGTCTTTAAACCTATCTACCAAGAGTCGAATTAGACTGGTGCAAGGTGGCCACTATAACTAGTGACCAGCATATGCCAGGCCAACTTCTCACAACCTGGCTCTATGGCTCTACAATGGCTCTGCTGACCTGGTTACTGTTGCTCTAAAGCAGCTCTGCTGACCTGGTTCTCTGGCTCTAGAGCAGCTCTGCTAACCTGGTTCTCTGGCTCTAAAGCAGATCTTCTGGCCTGGTTCTCTGGATCTAAAGCAGCTCTGCTGACCTGGTTCTCTGGGTCTAGAGCAGCTCTGCTGTCCTGGATCTTAGGCTCTAGAGCAGCTCTGCTGACCTGGTTCTCTGGCTCTACAACGGCTCTGCTGACCTGGTTCTCTGGCTCTAAAGCAGCTCTGCTGACCTGATGTTTCTCTGGCTCTAAAACAGCTCTGCTGACCTGGTTCTGTGGCTCTAAAGAAGCTCTGCTGACCTAGTTCTCTGGCTCTACAGCAGCTCTGCTGACCTGGTTCTCTGGTTCTAAAGCAGCTCTGCTGACCTAATGTTTCTCTGGCTCTAAAACAGCTCTGCTGACCTGGTTCTGTGGCTCTAAAGAAGCTCTGCTGACCTAGTTCTCTGGCTCTACAGCAGCTCTGCTGACCTGGTTCTCTGGCTCTAAAGATGCTCTGCTGACCTGGCTCTCTGGCTCTAGAGCAGCTCTGCTGACCTGGTTCTATGGCTGTAAAGAATCTCCTCTGACCTGGTTCTCTGGCTCTACAGCAGTTCTGCTGAACTGGTTCTCTGCCTCTAGAGCAGCTCTGCTGACCTGGTTCTTAGGCTCGAGAGCAGCTCTGCTGACCTGGTTCTCTGGCTCTAAAGCAGCTCTGCTGACCTGGTTCTCAAGCAGTTCTGCTGACCTGGTTCTCTGGCTCTAAAGCAGCTCTGCTGACCTGGTTTTATGGCTCTAAAGCAGCTCTACTGACCTGGTTCTCTGGCTCTGAAGCAGCTCTGCTTACCTGGTTCTCTGGCTCTAAAGGAGCTCTGCTGACCTGCTGACCTGGTTCTCTGGCTCTAGAGCAGCTCTGCTGTCCTGGTTCTCTGGCCTTGAAGCAGCTATGCTGACCTGGTCATCTGGCTCTAGAGCAGCTCTGCTGACCTGGTTCTCTCCCTCTAAAGCAGCTCTGCTGACCTGGTTCTCTGGCTCTAAAGCAGCTCTGCTGACCTGGTTTCTCTGGCTCTAAAGCAGCTCTGCTGACCTGGTTCTGTGGCTCTAGAGCAGCTCTGCTAACCTGTGTAGGAAGGTGGAATCTGACTATATGGTTGCCCCCATTTTTTTCCTGGTGTTTGAATGGTTTTTGACTAGTCTGGCTGGGATCCTGCTATCCAGGACCCCAGCCTATCTGCTTACTCCCTTAAATGATTGGTGTGCATATTAGATGCACTAGTGATTGGATACTGTGGTACCTTATGAGCCCCTAGTATATAGCACCTTAGGTACCTAGGGCATTGGTACTTCACAGGCCTACCAGGGGCTGCAGCATGTATTATGCCACCCCTGAGAAGCACTCACAATCTGACACCACAGGCCTGCTACTGCAGCCTGTGTAAGGAAGTGTTAGCACTCCTCACTGAGGTATAGGTTCCTATATCTCACCATACCACACATATACACCTATCAGTCACCCCTATGGTAGGCCCTATCAATTCCAAGGGCAGGGTGCATGGCTTACTATGTGAGGGGGTGCTTCTGCCTGAGCAGGACCCCTCTGCAGCTGGCAGAGTCTATTCTCTGCTGCTGTTTGTGGATGCGGTTAAACCATATACTCTTAAGTGCATTATAACCTTGCGGTAAATGCTAACTTTGGAATGACTGCATCAAAACATGTTGTGTTTGGTGTCAAACAACTTGGAATCCTACCCCCACACCAGTAACTGGTATGGGAGTAGGATCCCACCCTTCTAGAGGGGACGACATGTACCCACTGTACTACACGGTAGAAATCTTTCAGTGCCCTGGCATCACAAAATGGATGCCACCAGCACAGACACCGGGCTGCCCTCCTGCTGCTGACCGAAACTCACAGTGGAGGGAGCCCAACAAAGGGTTTCCTGTCACAGGGAGGTGTCACCACCTCCCAGACAGAATTTAGTGTATTGGAGCTGGGTGGGTGCACTCTTAGAGTGCTTTGAAGTCCTGCACTGGGGGAGCAGTAGGCTCCTCTGTGCATATGCCAGCTCAAATCGGTTCAGGGGCTACCTGCCCCTGCTCTGGCGTGAAACTGGACAAAGGGAAGTGGGTTTAACCACCCCCTACCCTGACCCTCCTAGAGGAGTGGTCATTGAGCTAGTCCCTCCCATCTTTTCACTATAAGATACCACACATTGCCAATGCAATTTAGATTACACCTGGACGACGCTCAACTAAGAAGAATCCTGGCCCTTCGACGTTCCACTATCTCTGGAAGACTGAAGAATCTCCCTTGGAGTCAAGGAGTGACTCCCCTGCTTGGCAGGCACCAAAACTCTCGACAATGGTTGCAAGCTTTACCGCTCCCGCCGGAGCCCGAAGTCCCTGCGTCCCCTGAAGCAGATTTCCTGACCTCTCGACGGCCATTTTGAGTCCCCAGCAAAGCTGTGGCATCGGGACCCCACGAGTGACGAGGAACAGCAATACCAGGGAAACGTGCACTGATTTCGAGTGCAAGCCCTAAACTACGTCCAACGAAGTTGTGCTTTGGACCACTTGTTGTTCTAGTCCCTGGCAGGTCTAGTACCGACTTTCAGCGGCCTACCCCGTCCCGAGTGACCGTGGGCTGTTGTTAAACTTTTCCTGCAAAGGAGTCTTTGCGGTTGCTTGCCTGTTGGCTAGTAACTCACCTGAAGACTTCCACATCAATTTCAAGGGCTCGCCTGTTGCTCTGGGCCTGCCCTCACTTACCCTCGCTGGGTAAGTCCATCAGACCTTGCTGGTCTGCCCCATTGCCAATCTTCACTCCACACAAAACTTGCGGCTGCCAAGGCTTGTTGGCTCCAATCCGGATTCCGACACCGTCGTCAGCTGCAGACGTTGTAGGACCTCCGGAATCCAGCTGCTGGTCATCGTCGAGCCTTCCTGGACCTCGTGAGCGAAGAGACAAAACACCATCACCGACCTGAAGAGACGCGACAGCTGTGGTCATCCATCTTGCTAGCCACCGGTCACTGGGAAGTGACTCTGAACTCTGTCCCCTCAATTTCTAGGTCTTCTGCAACTTCAATCCATCGTTGGATTCGAACGGACACCTCTCCAGTCGTCACAAGCACCAAGTATCCAGTGATCTCCATTGGAAACAGCATCGCGACCCGACACCAAAGGACACCTATGCACCCGGCTTCCCTGGGTGAGGTAACTCATGCACTCCGGTGCCCAAGTGTGTGTTGGCTCTCGAAATACTTACCCTGTAAGTTGCTTGCCTGTTGACTTTTGCGAAGTGCCCTAGAACTGTAAAATACAAACCGCGACATTTGCCATTGAAACGCATTGAAAACCAGCGTGTGTGTTTAGACACTGCACGCGTCTCCTGTGGGCTGATTACTTACCTGCTAACACTGCAGAAGTGAAGCCCCAGCGATTCCCAAGGCCCTAGGCCTCTTACTTTTGCAAGTCGAGTTTGTTAAACCACTATTTTAGTATATGGTCTGGTACGCCCCTAGGGCTACAGCCATATTTGTGCTTAATTTATTGAGAACTGTTGATCTTTTGAATGTTTACCTGGCTCTAATCTCATAAAGAGATTAGTAGAGTATATTTAGAAATAAATACATATATATTTGATATATATACCTGTGTGGTGTCTTTTAATTTGGTAATTCAAGAGGTTATAAGGTAAAACAAGCTGCTTTACATTCCTCAGAGACTTAGCCTGAAGGTTGCTCTCCACAGCTACCACTAGGATAGCTTTCTTTAAAAGGTTGTCTTTAAACCTATCTACCAAGAGTCGAATTAGACTGGTGCAAGGTGGCCACTATAACTAGTGACCAGCATATGCCAGGCCAACTTCTCACAACCTGGCTCTATGGCTCTACAATGGCTCTGCTGACCTGGTTACTGTTGCTCTAAAGCAGCTCTGCTGACCTGGTTCTCTGGCTCTAGAGCAGCTCTGCTAACCTGGTTCTCTGGCTCTAAAGCAGATCTTCTGGCCTGGTTCTCTGGATCTAAAGCAGCTCTGCTGACCTGGTTCTCTGGCTCTAGAGCAGCTCTGCTGTCCTGGATCTTAGGCTCTAGAGCAGCTCTGCTGACCTGGTTCTCTGGCTCTACAACGGCTCTGCTGACCTGGTTCTCTGGCTCTAAAGCAGCTCTGCTGACCTGATGTTTCTCTGGCTCTAAAACAGCTCTGCTGACCTGGTTCTGTGGCTCTAAAGAAGCTCTGCTGACCTAGTTCTCTGGCTCTACAGCAGCTCTGCTGACCTGGTTCTCTGGTTCTAAAGCAGCTCTGCTGACCTAATGTTTCTCTGGCTCTAAAACAGCTCTGCTGACCTGGTTCTGTGGCTCTAAAGAAGCTCTGCTGACCTAGTTCTCTGGCTCTACAGCAGCTCTGCTGACCTGGTTCTCTGGCTCTAAAGATGCTCTGCTGACCTGGCTCTCTGGCTCTAGAGCAGCTCTGCTGACCTGGTTCTATGGCTGTAAAGAATCTCCTCTGACCTGGTTCTCTGGCTCTACAGCAGTTCTGCTGAACTGGTTCTCTGCCTCTAGAGCAGCTCTGCTGACCTGGTTCTTAGGCTCGAGAGCAGCTCTGCTGACCTGGTTCTCTGGCTCTAAAGCAGCTCTGCTGACCTGGTTCTCAAGCAGTTCTGCTGACCTGGTTCTCTGGCTCTAAAGCAGCTCTGCTGAGCTGGTTTTATGGCTCTAAAGAAGCTCTACTGACCTGGTTCTCTGGCTCTGAAGCAGCTCTGCTTACCTGGTTCTCTGGCTCTAAAGGAGCTCTGCTGACCTGCTGACCTGGTTCTCTGGCTCTAGAGCAGCTCTGCTGTCCTGGTTCTCTGGCCTTGAAGCAGCTATGCTGACCTGGTCATCTGGCTCTAGAGCAGCTCTGCTGACCTGGTTCTCTCCCTCTAAAGCAGCTCTGCTGACCTGGTTCTCTGGCTCTAAAGCAGCTCTGCTGACCTGGTTTCTCTGGCTCTAAAGCATCTCTGCTGAGCTGGTTCTCTGGCTCTAAAGCAGCTCAGCTGACCTGGTTCTCTGGCTCTACAATGGCTCTGCTGATCTGGGCCTGTTGCTCTAAAGCAGCTCTGCTGACCTAGTTCACTGGCTCTAGAGCAGCTCTGCTAACCTGGTTCTCTGGCTCTAAAGCAGATCTTCTGGCCTGCTTCACTGGCTCTAAAGCAGCTCTGCTGACCTGATGGTTCTCTGGCTCTACAACGGCTCTGCTGACCTGGTTCTCTGGCTCTAAAGCAGCTCTGCTGACCTGGTGGTTCTCTGGCTCTAAAACATCTCTGCTGACCTTGTTCTGTGGCTCTAAAGAAGCTCTGCTGACCTAGTTCTCTGGCTCAACAGCAGCTCTGCTGACCTGGTTCTCTGGTTCTAGAGCAGCTCTGATGACCTGGCTCTCTGGCTCTAAAGAGGCTCTGCTGACCTGGTTCTCTGGCTCTAGAGCAGCTCTGCTGACCTGGTTCTATGGCTGTAAAGAATCTCCTCTGACCTGGTTCTCTGGCTCTACTGCAGCTCTGCTGAACTGGTTCTCTGCCTCTAGAGCAGCTCTGCTGACCTGGATCTTAGGCTCGAGAGCAGCTCTGCTGACCTGTTTCTGTGGCTCTAAAGCAGCTCTGCTAAAATGGTTCTCAAGCAGTTCTGCTCACCTGGTTCTGAGAAAATTCTGTTTTCGATCGAATCGACCCGCCATTTTCTGCTCCGCTGCCATTTTGTGTTGCCCTCACTCAGGCAGCACGGTGAACAAAGTCTATTCTGCTTTTCCTGCAGCTTCGTGTCGAAATAAGCCTTCTGCCTTTACAAAGCTGGTGTTAGGACTGGCCGAGTACACTAATCCCTGTCTGGTTTTCCTAATCCCCGTCTCAACTATCTGTTGGTTCACACTATTCTCTTCTGACTTAATCTTATCGTCTGGCCTTCGCTGTCCTCTGGTAGCATTCTCTCGTTTCACAACTGTCCTCCAAAACACACAAACGTATCTCGCCACCTGCAAGTTGGTTGCAGATCTATTAATGAATTAGTTCGTGGGAGGGGTGACAAACACAGTCGGAGGAGAGGCTTCTTCGAGTTATCTTATACTTTATTTTCAAACCTTTTCTATTGGTTCTGTTCTGTTTTCCAACTTTTCTTATTGGCTCTTTCTTATATGTTTTGGGTGTGTATTTGGTTAATGTTTCACATATGTACTATATAAGATTGTGCGCCACGGAGTGAAGTGGCAGTCTCCTGAGAACCTACCTTGTGTACTTCTGGGATAACTGTACTAGCTGCAGCTAATAAATCTGATCTTCTAACGCCTAACAGAGTGTCCCGTGTCTCTGTGTAGCTGAGCAGGAGAACCCCGGAGATTAAGGCGTACCCTGCGCTTGCAGGCCCAAAAGGTTCTGGTTCTTCAACTGGCGCCCAATGTGGGGCGGCTTCAGTGGTACCGGTTCTGCCTGAAGGTCGTGAGGAACCCGGCAAGAAAATTCTGGAGGATTCGCGAGCCACGTCAAGCGACCCCTGTATGTCGAAATTGGTCCGAAGGTCTTTTTCAACGTGGTTACTCCTTCCTGACGGCTACTGACGACTGCTGCCCTGACTGCCGCCCTGCCTTGACCCTTCCTTTGGTGATGTATGGTAAGGCGAGACGATAGACGGGCCTCTGTTGGCGTGAGAAGACATCCTTAGTTAAGTATTTGTTGGGTCGCTCCCACAATTTTGTTCCTTTGTTCCTTTGTTTCTTTGGTCCTTAGATTCGACTATTGCAATAGCCGAAGCCGAGGGGTATGTGCATTTGTGCTGCGTAAACTGAGTTTTACCCCCTTGAAGTTTGTGAACAGTCTGGTGAAATCACGAGATGCCTGGTCTGACTAAGTTGGGAAAACTTTGTTGCTTTGGTTGTAATAGGGATTCCCGGCTTGAGGACTCTTGTCCGATTCCTTCGGTTGGAACTCCCACATATGAGCTCTATTCAAAACATGGTATTGGCCCCATTGCCTTAAACGAGGCATGGACCCGATACACGAAGAAAGATGGTGTTTTAAAATGGCCAGAAAATGGTAGTTTTGAGCCTGATGTGCTAGATAATTTAGAAGCAATTTTACTCAAAAGAAAAGCCCGGCCGGCAATGTTTGACTCTTTCCGCCTTTGGCGTAAGGAAGCCAAACAGAGAGAAATTAAGCAAACAAAACAAGATAGGAAAGCACAGGGTATGACAATTATACAGGCTGCCCAACTATTTAAAGATGATAAAATTGATAATGCGACGGAAATCTCAGAGAGACAGCATCGTATGGCGATAGATAAATGCTATCCGGTGTTGCCTGTTTCCCCTTCCGATAACAAGAAAGATTTAGAAGAAGATCCCCTAATGTCTCATTTATTGAGATTGCCTCCGCCCTATGCACAAGGTGCCAATGCACCCCAGTTGTTACAGCCTGTTCAGCCGCCAGCAGTACCTCCGCCTGTTCCGGCTCTTCCGCATTTGCCTCCTCCAGTATTACCGCCTCTACCAGTTTTGCCTTTAACTTCGACTTCTTTGCCCTCATCTCCTGATCTTCGATCTCCTTTGCCTTCTGCACCTCCTGCAATTACCGGTTCTCCTTCTGTTAGTTCGCCTAATACCTTGTCCCCTATCCTCATGTCCAATTCTCCGTCTGTGCGTAGGCGACTCACGGACACTGTCTCTGGTATTCTATCTCCTTTCTTTGAAGCTTTTAATGTATCTCCGGCTTTTTCTCGAAGACAATCTCGTAGTCAATTCCCAGCTGCCGAAGAACGAGAACATTTGGAATCTCTCGCACGAAAATGGATCAAAAAGGGTCCCCAGTACAGTGTGCCCGATATTATGCCTACCTTCTCACAATGGAATGCACCCACGCAAAGATATGTTTTCAATGCAATGTGTGATAGTCTCATTAAAGAATGGGAGGATGTGAATTTGAATTCGGTTCCACAGGGTCTGTTAGATGTTCAGGCTGACTTTGATAAAGGACTTATTGTGGGTTCCAAAGTTGAAAACGCTGTAAGGACACTTATTTCTTTTAGAAACTTATTGTCCTCTCAGACTTTCCTTGATTCCGATCCGTCGGTTAGACTGACACTGAAAAATTATCCCATGAGAGAGGTTCCTCCAGTATGGAAGGAAGAGGTTGCAGCTCAAGGTAATAATCCAGTTATTCCCGCTCATTTTCAACGTATATGGGTACATGTCCCCTGGAAGAGATCTGAAGTTTTAGCCCTTAAACAGACTCTACCGGATCCTCGTAAAAACCCTGCGGGTTATTATAAAGAATTATCACAGACAGTTGACGCTTGCATCATGAATCTAGCTGATATCGATATGTTGATGGGAAATGTAGTCCCACAAACATTATGGGCTAGGATTCGTAAGGAGAATCATGCACAGGAATTAGGTGCTGATTGGAATACTATAATTGCCGCAGATAGAGACCAAGTGGCTGGTGCGAAGCCTGATGCTTTGATTTCAGAACTCCCTGGTAGGATTATTACATTAATGAAAACGATGATGCCTGCATTGAGAGTTAATTGGGATAAATTAGCGGCATGCAAACAAAAGAAAGATGAAAGTGTCTCTGATTTCTTTACTCGTTTCGAGGAGACATTTATTGATCACAGTGGTCAAGATATGGCTACAGAGGGTGGACAGCGATTATTTGTGGACAAATTTGTATTTAATTTGCTTCCCGAGCTGTCACACAAATTGAAAGATTCTGAAAGTTCATGGGCTGTTTCTTCTTCTGCCCAGATATTGGCTACTGCACAATATTATGAAAACAGAGATAAAGAAGAAAAAGAAAAGCAAGAGAAAAAGACGAAAGAATTAAAAACAAAGGTTCTCTTGCAACAAGCTTATCCTCCTCGCTATGCTCAGCCTCAGTTTCAACAGCCTCCGCAGTTTCAGAGGTTGTATCAAAAACCTGAGCCATACATTCCGCGACCTTTGTTAGGACCTAATCAATGTGCCTATTGTAGAGAGGAAGGTCATTTTAAGAATAGTTGTCCGGTTTTATTGCAGCGCAATGGGACACTATCTGCTCCACGAGGTCATGCTGGCCTCCAGTCAACAAATAGAGGTAGAGGTCGAGGTGTGTTGACTCAAGAACAGCGAGCCCTTCCTCCTCCTAATTCCATGAATTACATTGATCAGCAAAACGCTTGATCTACACAGTACTACAATGAGGATTATTATATTGAAAGCGAGAATGAAAGTCTTCATGCTAACTAGGACAGCCATGGACAAAGTAAGGGAGTTGTGTCGGTTCCAGTAGATCAGAATGGACCTTATGTTAATGTCACTACAATGGGTGTTTTAGAGCCATTTCTTCTAGATACTGGGGCGATGAGAAGTTCTATCATTCATTCTACAGTCCCTGGGGCACCTTTGTCTGGCTTAAGGAATGTATCTGTAGGATTTTCTGGCACCCCTATTCGTAATCCGGTTTCTTGCACTTTGCCTATTTCAATTGGCCCTTATGATTTGGAAGCTCCACTTCTTTTGGCGAATGGTTGCGGTGAGAATCTGTTGGGTTTGGACTTATTGAAAAGAATGCATGCTACGATATATTGTTCTCCTTCTGGTGTACATCTTACTTTAGGACAGAAACTGATTTCTCCAATGTATTTGTCCAAAGATCAGTTTCCACCTGAATTGCTTTCTCTTCCGGCAACGCTTTGGGCCACGGGTCCGAATTGTGTGGGTTGTCTTGAGATTCCACCTTATGTTGTCACTCTCAAACCTAATGTCGAATTGCCGCGTATTCCGCAGTACAGAATTTCCACTGAAGGTGAAAAAGCGCTTTTAGAAATCATTCATGATTTAATTCAGAAGGGTGTGGTTGAAGAAACGAGAGGAAACATATGCAATAGTCCTATTCTTCCTGTTCTTAAACGCACTGATCCTTCTCAGCCTCCTGTATATCGTTTTGTAATTGATCTTCGGGCGGTAAACAAAATTGTTGTACCACAATTTCCTGTTGTCCCAGATATCACTGCTCTGTTGACAATGATACCTTCCACAGCGACTTGGTTTTCTGTTATCCATCTAAAGAATGCCTTCTTTAGTATTCCCATTGCAGAAGAGAGTAGGGATATTTTTGGCTTCTCTCTTGGAGGCCGAAGCTTCCGGTTCAAGCGCGCACCCCAAGGCTATTGTGAAAGTCCCTCTATTTACAGCCAAGCTTTAAAATGTCATCTTGATGCTTTTCATTTGCCGTCTGGTGCTGCTCTTATTCAGTATATGGACGACTTGTTAGTTGCTGCTGATTCAGAAGATATTTGCAAAAATGTGCTGTTGCATTGTTACGCCATTTGTTTAATCTGAATCATAAGGTTTCACCTTCCAAACTACAATATGTCCGTCGAGAGGTTACCTATTTGGGTCATCTCCTATCAAAGGAGGGACGACGATTAACCCCAGATCGAATTCAGCCAATTGCGCAAATGTCTGTGCCATCCACACAAAGGGAGGTACGTGCCTTTCTAGGTATTACTTCCTATTGTAGGCAGTGGATCCCTAACTTCTCTCTGTTGGCCAAGCCTTTGTTGGCACTCACTTTGAAAGATACACCTCAGCCCCTTCCTTGGACTGACGAGTGCCAAAGGAGTTTTACTGATTTATGTACTGCTCTGTGTACCGCTCCTGTACTAGGTACTCCTGATTACAATAAACCTTTTACGCTCTATGTCCATGAGAGAGAGGGTTGTGCGTTGTTAGTTTTAACACAGCGATTTGGAGACAAACAGCGGCCATGTGCCTATTTTTCGGCTACGCTAGATCCAGTAGCTAAAGCATTGCCTAGTTGTCTTAAAGCGACAGCAGCATCAGCAATTTCTATTCAACAGTCTGCTGGAGTGGTGCTAGATAATACTCTCATTGTTATGGTACCACATGCAGTGGATACTTTGCTAAACAGAACGAAAACGCAGCATCTTACGAGTGCTCGTTTAACTGGGTACGAGCTGACGCTTTTGGCTAGTCACGTACACATCAAACGATGTAATACCCTAAATCCAGCTACTCTGTTGCCCCTTCCAGAGGAGAAAGGTGTTGAGGAGCAACATGATTGTTTCCTCCGTACTGAGGAAGAGACAAAAGGAAGAATTGACTTGAAAGATACGCCGCTAGAGAATCCGGATGGAATTCTATGGGTGGATGGTTCTTGTTTTAAAATGCCTAATGGAGATACAGTTTCAGCCTATGCTGTTACTACTTTACATACAGTTGTGGAAACAGCACGCATCAGACACAATTCAGCTCAAGAAGCGGAACTGATAGCTTTAACGAGAGCATGTGTGTTGTCAAAAGGAAAAAGAGTGAAAGTGTACACCGACAGTCAATACGCGTTTGGGGTAGCGTTCAATTTTGGCTGTCTTTGGAAAGAGAGGGGATTCCTTACTTCACATGGCACTAAAATACAACATGGTCAGTTGGTGACTGATCTTCTTGAGTCACTTGCTTTGCCCACCCACATAGCAATTGTGAAGTGTAGTGCACACAAAAAGATTACGGATGATGTTGGTCGAGGAAATGCATTTGCAGATGAAGTAGCGAAAAAGACAGCGAGAGACGCTACAAGTCGAATGTATGTGGCGGGTCCTGCAAATTGGGTCTGAGAAAGAGGAATGTATGAGGATACAGTAGAAAGTGTAAAGTCGATTCAGAAAGAGGCTACAGAGAAAGAATTGAGTAAGTGGAAAGAAAGTACAGGAATGTTAGATGAGATGGGTTGTTGGGTGGAATTATCTGAACACCAACGTTGGCTGTTACCAGATGCCTATGTACTCCCAGTGCTTACTATGGCGCATGGTCCAGCCCACTTAAGTGCGAAAGGTATATGCAAGCTTCTGGCTCGAGTGTGGCAAAATGAAGGAATCCCAAAATGTGCAGACAATGTAGTGAAATATTGTATTGTTTGTTTGATGTACAATCCGGGAAAGGGAACCCCAACTCCAGCGGGTCACTTTGCTCCTCCGACATATCCATTTGAGGTGTTGCAGATCGATTACATCCACATGGAACGATGCAAAGATCTCAAATATGTTCTGGTGGTAATATGCGCCTTTTCTAGGTGGATAGAAGCATACCCTCTAAAAGACAATACAGCCTTATCTACAGCCAAAATTCTACTAAAATAATTTTTCCCCAGGTTTGGTTTGCCGCGCATTGTCTGGAGTGACAATGGGAGCGAATTTGTGGGCCAAGTCATGCAATAAGTTTGTGCGGGTCTTGGGATCAAGCAAAAGTTCCATGCGGCAAACCATCCACAGGCAGCGTGTTTAGTGGAATGCTACAACAGTACTTTGAAACTCAAACTAGCGAAAGTACAGGCTAGTACAGGACTTAATTGGCCCGATGCTTTACCACTGGGTCTCCTGTCCACCAGAACTGCTGTGCACTCTCGTTTGGGACTTAGCCCTTACGAGGTGGTCTTTGGGCGCCCATCTAATATATGGGGAGTCCCTCGCCCTAAGAAATACTCAGACTTGCCATATCCAATGTTGATTGACTACTTGCATGAACTTACAACTAAATTGCGTGTTCTCCATCAACAGGTTCAGAGTGCTTTGCCGGAGGCTTCCACAGACCCAGGTCATTCCATCCGACCAGGTGACTGGGTTTGTATAAAGAATTTCCAAAGGACAAAAAATTTGGAGCCCAGGTGGAGGAGGACTCGTTTGGTACTTTTGGTCACGAGAACAGCAGTCAAAGTCAAAGGAAAGAAAAATTGGATTCACGGCGTGCATTGTAAGAAAATGCCTTTGCCTCTACCCTTCGATCAATGGGTGCGTAGGGGCATTGGTGACTCTGAGAATGAGAAGGTTCCACGATTCGTACCTTTTAGCGATGCACGCCTGAATGGAATATTGTCTGAGAAAGAGGACGACGACATTCTTCAGGAAGCGATAACAACACATCGTCGCTTGAATACGACAAATCCGCGAACATTGTTCCGAGACCAAACTATACCTGATAAAGAACATTAGAATCTGAGACCTAGACCAAAGAACACTTAAGATTTTTCTCTCTCCTATGTAGTATTCTATCCCGGTTGCAGGGTCACGGTAGGAGTCTTGATTGTGACCTGAGTAGTGGCAATAGGCCTGCAGGACTTGCAGTTTCATAGGACGGCAGATAATCATAATTAAGTGATCGTGGAAGATTGCCGTGAGCATCCATTTAGAAAGATGGAAACTACATTAAGCAAAAGAGAGAGAAAGGATGAAATGAAAAAAGAATCCTGTAGATTAATGTACAGTCGTTTTAGTATAACCTTATGTATTATTATATTATTGTGTATCCTTCTGGCGTTTATAAGTTGGATTATTTATGCTCTGCAGCAAAAAGTTGTCTCTCCCTCTACCTCTTCGTCTTCTTCTACTGTTTCTCCACATCTATTTCATACCCTTCCTCAACATGAACTCATTAGAAGAACTGAATATTACAACAATTCCTTTGTCCAGTTATTACATCAACACCAATTAGTGATCAACACAACTGACTGTTGGGTGTGTGGACTTATGCCACATACCACAGAAAAAGGAATGCCATATTTAGTTCTTCCGTTTTCTTATGAGGATTCTGCTTGGGCTTATTTTGTTATCTTTTCCAATACCTATCAAAGCAAATTCAGACGATCCGTTAGTTCATATATTGGTGGTCTGGATTATAGTCATTGTTCATTGATAAAGGGAATGGTAGCTATGGCTAAAATCATGGAAAATAGTAGGGGTGGGCGGAATTTGCGTAATCGCGTTACGCAAATCTCCGCGAAACGGTAAAAAATCTCCGCGAACACGCAGAAATTCCGCGAACACGCGGAATTGCTTGTTCGCAATACTTTTTTCCTGTTCGCGATCGCTGTTTGCGTGCTCGGGGTGAAATATCTCGCGAACACGCATATTGAGAACGCGAACAAGCAAAAAATTTCGCGAAGTTGCGGAACGCAGATTTTTGGGCAATTTCGCGTTCTCCGCGGAACGCGAAATTACCCAAATTCCGCAAATTCCGCGAACGGAACGGAATTTACCGCCCAGGCCTAGAAAATAGTAAGAATTCCGTTGACGAAAGGAAAGCGTACACAAACTGGAACGTCACCCATTATGTCACTAGCCTTAGTGATAAGGTTAAATAAGGAAAATCTCCACCGATTTGGACTATTCCTCATCAGGGAAATTTCTGTCTGCAAATAAATAGTCAGTCTTCTGACATCGTACAAAGAAACAGCTGTTCCCACACATACGTCTACTTCTCTCAGAACTCGCCGCCTCTAGTGCCATCTCAAGGCACGTATTTTATCTGCCACGATAGGGCCTACACGTGGTTGCCAACTGTTTTTTCTGGTACCTGTTATATAGCTTTCCTTCTTCCCCCTACATACGCCGCTTCTGCAGACTATCATCGAAACAGATATGGCAGAGGGATTATTAATTCTAAAGACACAGCAGGACAAGAGGGAGGAGATTTCCTCAAAGGATTTCTTCCTTTTTGGGGTCCAATGGCCAACAGCAGAAATATAAGGCAACTGGTTTGTGTCGTAGAAACCACTATAGACATCACTGTAGGAGCCTTAAGTAATATCACGGCAGAACTACAGGCGGATCGTCTTATGACCTTACAAAACCGAGTTGCCTTAGATTTTGTTCTTGCGGATCGTGGTGGAGTGTGCAAATTGATCGAGTCAAGTTGCTGTATTTTCATACCAGATGACGCTCCGACAGTATACCAAGCTATCTCTAAGTTACATATAATCTCTGAGTCGATTCATCAGGACGAAGGAGATTGGTCATTATTGGAGTGGTTTTGGGGACTACTATCCAAATGGGTTTGGAAGGCATTGACATTCCTTGGAGTAGTTTTGACCATCATTTTCTCTTGTTGCCTTTGTATGCACTGTGGTCCCGCCATCTGCGACCTTTGTGCTACTATGTGCATCCCTAAACCCAAATCACAAAGAACAGAGAATATAAGAAAGATGCTACAGCAACAGCTCGATAACCTCATGGCCATCGACATTGACTCAGATTAACGTGAGTCTATGTATCTTGCCTGAGTTCTGGCAAAAGGAGGGTCTGAGAAAATTCAGTTTTCGATCGTGATCGAATCGACCCGCCATTTTGTGCTCCGCCGCCATTTTGTGTTGCCCTCACTCAGGCAGCACGGCGAACAAAGTCTATTTTGCTTTTCCTGCAGCTTTGTGTCGAAATAAGCCTTCTGCCTCTATTTACAAAGCTGGTGTTAGGACTGGCCGAGTACACTAATCCCTGTCTGGTTTTCCTAATCTCTGTCTCAACTATCTGTTGGTTCACACTATTCTCTTCTGACTTAATCTTATCGTCTAGCCTTCGCTGTCCTCTGCTAGCATTCTCTCGTTTCACAACTGTCCTCCAAAACACACAAACGTATCTCGCCACCTGCAAGTTGGTTGCAGATCTATTAATGAATTAGTTTGTGGGAGGGGTGACAAACACAGTCGGAGGAGAGGCTTCTTCGAGTTATCTGATACTTTATTTTCAAACCTTTTCTATTGGTTCTGTTCTGTTTTCCAACTTTTCTTATTGGCTCTGTCTTATATGTTTTGGGTGTGTATTTGGTTAATGTATATTTCACATATGTACTATATAAGATTGTGCACCACGGATTTAAGTGGCAGTCTCCTGAGAACCTACCTCGTGTACTTCTGGGATAACTGTACTAGCTGCAGCTAATAAATCCGATCTTCTAACGCCTAACAGAGTGTCCCATGTCTCTGTGTAGCTGAGCAGGGGAACCCCGGAGATTAAGGCGTACCCTGCGCCGCCAGGCCCAAAAGGTTCTGGTTCTTCAGTTCTCTGGCTCTAAAGCGGCTCTGCTTACCTGGTTCTCTGACTCTAAAGCAGCTCTGCTGACCTGGTTCTTAGGCTTTAGAGCAGCTCTGCTGACCTGGTTTCTATGGCTCTACAGCAGCTCTGTTGACCTGGTTCTCTGGCTCTAGAGCAGCTCTGCTGACCTTGATCTTAGGCTCGAGAGCAGCTCTGCTGACCTGGTTCTCTGGCTCTAAAGCAGCTCTGCTGACCTGGTTCTCAAGCAGTTTAGCTGACCTGGTTCTCTGGCTCTAAAGCGGCTCTCCTTACCTGGTTCTCTGACTCTAAAGCAGCTCTGCTGACCTGGTTCTTAGGCTTTAGAGCAGCACTGCTGTCCTGGTTCTTAGGCTCTAGAGCAGCTCTGCTGACCTGGTTCTCTGGCTCTACAAAAGCTCTGCTGACATGGTTCTCTGGCTCTAAAGCAGCTCTGCTGACTTGGTGGTTCTCTGGCTCTAAAACAGCTCTGCTGAACTGGTTCTCTGGCTCTAGAGCAGCTCCGCTGACGTGTTTCTATGGCTGTAAAGAATCTCCTCTGACCTGGTTCTCTGGCTCTACAGCAGTTCTGCTGAACTGGTTCTCTGCCTCTAGAGCAGCTCTGCTGACCTGGATCTTAGGCTCGAGAGCAGCTCTGCTGACCTGGTTCTCTGGCTCTAAAGCAGCTCTGCTGAGCTGGTTCTCAAGCAGTTCTGCTGACCTGGTTCTCTGGCTCTAAAGCGGCTCTGCTTACCTGATTCTCTGACTCTAAAGCAGCTCTGCTGACCTGGTTCTTAGGCTTTAGAGCAGCTCGGCTGACCTGGTTTCTATGGCTCTACAGCAGCTCTGCTGACCTGGTTCTCTGACTCTAGAGCAGCTCTGTTGACCTGGGTTTTAGGCTCTAGAGCAGCTCTGCTGACCTGGTTGTATGGCTGTGAGGCAGCTCTGCTGACCTGGTTCTCTGGCTCTAAAGCAGCTCTGCTGACCTGGTTCTATGGCTCTAAAGCAGCTCTTCTGACCTGGTTCTATGGCTCTAAAGCTGCTCTGCTGACCTGGCTCTGTGGCTTTGAAACAGCTCTGCTGACCTGGTTCTCTCCCTCTAAAGCAGCTCTGCTGACCTGGTTCTCTGGCTCTACGGCAGCTCTGCTGACCTGGTTCTCTCCCTCTAAAGCAGCTCTGCTGACCTGGTTCTCTGGCTCTAAAGCAGCTTTGCTGACCTGGTTCTCTCCCTCTAAAGCAGCTCTGCTGACCTGGTTCTCTGGCTCTACGGCAGCTCTGCTGACCTGGTTCTCTGCCTCTAGAGAAGCTCAGCTGACCTGGTTCTTAGGCTCTAGAGCAGCTCTGCTGACCTGGTGACTATGGCTCTACAGCAGCTCTGCTGACCTGGTTCTTTGACTCTAGAGCAGCTCTGTTGACCTGGGTCTTAGGCTCTAAAGCAGCTCTGCTGACCTGGATCTATGGCTCTAAAGCAGCTCTGCTGACCTGGTTCTCTGGCTCTAGAGCAGCTCTGCTGTCCTGGTTCTTAGGCTCTAGAGCAGCTCAGCTGACCTGGTTCTCTGGCTTTGAAGCAGCTCTGCTGACCTGGTTCTCTGGCTCTAGAGCAGCTCCGCTGACCAGGTTCTCTCCCTCTAAAGCAGCTCTGCTGACCTGGTTCTATGGCTCTAAAGCAGCTCTGCTAACATGGTTCTCTGGCTCTAAAGCAGATCTACTGACCTGGTTCTCTGGCTCTAAAGCAGCTCTGCTGACCTGGTTCTTTGGCTCTAGAGCAGCTCTGCTGTCCTGGTTCTTAGGCTCTAGAGCAGTTCTGCTGACCTGGTTCTCTGGCTTTGAAGCAGCTCTGCTGACCTGGTTCTCTGGCTCTAGAGCAGCTCCGCTGACCAGGTTCTCTCCCTCTAAAGCAGCTCTGCTGACCTGGTTCGCTGGCTCTAAAGCAGCTCTGCTGACCTGGTTTCTCTGGCTCTAAAGCATCTCTGCTGAGCTGGTTCTCTGGCTCTAAAGCAGCTCTTCTGGCCTGGTTCTCTGGCTCTAAAGCAGCTCTGCTGACCTGGTTCTCTGGCTCTACAATGGCTCTGCTGATCTGGTTCTGTTGCTCTAAAGCAGCTCTGCTGACCTAGTTCTCTGGCTCTAGAGCAGCTCTGCTAACCTGGCTCTCTGGCTCTAAAGCAGATCTTTTGGCCTGCTTTACTGGCTCTAAAGCAGCTCTGCTGATCTGGTGGTTCTCTGGCTCTACAACGGCTCTGCTGACCTGGTTCTCTGGCTCTAAAGCAGCTCTACTGACCTGGTGGTTCTCTGGCTCTAAATCTTCTCTGCTGACCTTGTTCTGTGGCTCTAAAGAAGCTCTGCTGACCTAGTTCTCTGGCTCTACAGCAGCTCTGCTGACCTGGTTCTCTAGTTCTAGAGCAACTCTGATGACCTGGTTCTCTGGCCCTAAAGATGCTCTGCTGACCTGGTTCTCTGGCTCTAGAGAAGCTCTGCTGACCTGGTTCTATGGCTGTAAAGAATCTCCTCTGACCTGGTTCCCTGGCTCTACAGCAGCTCTGCTGAACTGGTTCTCTGCCTCTAGAACAGCTCTGCTGACCTGGATCTTAGGCTAGAGACCAGCTCTGCTGACCTGTTTCTCTGGCTCTAAAGCAGCTCTGCTGACCTGGTTCTCAAGCAGTTCTGCTGACCTGGTTCTCTGGCTCAAAAGCGGCTCTGCTTACCTGGTTCTCTGACTCAAAAGCAGCTCCGCTTACCTGGTTCTTAGGCTTTAGAGCAGCTCTGCTGACCTGTTTTCTATGGCTCTACAGCAGCTCTGCTGACCTGGTTCTCTGGCTCTAGAGCAGCTCTGTTGACCTGGGTCTTAGGCTCAAGAGCAGCTCTGCTGACCTGGTTGTATGGCTCTGAGGCAGCTCTGCTGACGTGATTCTCTGGCTATAAAGCAGCTCTGCTCACCTGGTTCTATGGCTCTAAAGCAGCTCTGCTGACCTGGTTCTCTGGCTTTGAAGCAGCTCTGCTGACCTAGTTTCTCTGGCTCTAGAGCAGCTCTGCTCACCTGGTTCTCTGGCTCTAGAGCAGCTCTGCTGATCTGGTTCTCTGGCTCTAGAGCAGCTCTGCTCACCTGGTTCTCTGGCTCTAGAACAGCTCTGCTGATCTGGTTCTCTGGCTCTAAAGCAGCTCTTCTTACCTGGTTTTTTGGCTCTAAAGCAGTTCTGATGACCTGGTTCTCTGGCTCTGCAGCAGCTCTGCTGACCTGGTTCTCTGGCTGTAGAGCAGCTCTGCTGACCTGGTTCTCTGCCTCTAGAGCAGCTTTGCTGACCTGGTTCTTAAGCTTTAGAGCAGCTCTGCTGACCTGGTTCTCTGCCTCTAAAGCAGCTCTGCTGACTTGGTTCTCTGGCTCCAAAAAGGCTCTGTTGATCTGGTTCCCTAGCTCTAAAAAAGATCTGCTGACCTGGTTCTCTGGCTCTAGAGCAGCTCTGCTGACCTGGTTCTCAAGCAGTTCTGCTGACCTGGTTCTCTGGCTCAAAAGCGTCTCTGCTTACCTGGTTCTCTGACTCTAAAGCAGCTCTGCTTACCTGGTTCTTAGTCTTTAGAGCAGCTCTGCTGACCTGGTTTCTATGGCTCTACAGCAGCTCTGCTGACCTGGTTCTCTGGCTCTAAAGCAGCTCTGTTGACCTGGGTCTTAGGCTCAAGAGCAGCTCTGCTGACCTGGTTGTATGGCTCTGAGGCAGCTCTGCTGACGTGGTTCTCTGGCTATAAAGCAGCTCTGCTCACCTGGTTCTATGGCTCTAAAGCAGCTCTGCTGACCTGGTTCTCTGGCTTTGAAGCAGCTCTGCTGACCTGGTTCTCTGGCTCTAGAGCAGCTCTGCTGAGCTGGTTCTCTGGCTCTAGAGCAGCTTCGCTAACCTGGTTCTCTGGTTCTAAAGCAGATCTGCTGACCTGGTTCTCTGGCTCTAAAGCAACTCTGCTGACCTGGTTCTCTGGCTGTAGAGCAGCTCTGCTGTCCTGGTTCTTAGGCCCTAGAGCAGCTCTGCTGACCTGGTTCTCTGGCTTTGAAGCAGCTCTGCTGACCTGGTCGTCTGGCTTTAGAGCAGCACTGCTGACCTGGTTCTCTCCCTCTAAAGCAGCTCTGCTGACCTGGTTCTCTGGCTCTAAAGCAGCTCTGCTGACCTGGTTTCTCTGGCTCTAAAGCATATCTGCTGAGCTGGTTCTCAGGCTCTAAAGCAGCTCTTCTGGCCTGGTTCTCTGGCTCTAAAGCAGCTCTGCTGACCTGGTTCTCTGGCTCTACATTGGCTCTGCTGATCTGCTTCTGTTGCTCTAAAGCAGCTCTGCTGACCTAGTTCTCTGGCTCTAGAGCAGCTCTGCTAACCTGGTTCTCTGGATCTAAAGCAGATCTTCTGGCCTGCTTCACTGGCTCTAAAGCAGCTCTGCTAACCTGGTGGTTCTCTGGCTCTACAACGGCTCTGCTGAACTGATTCTCTGGCTCTAAAGCAGCTCTGCTGACCTGGTGGTTCTCTGGCTCTAAAACATCTCTGCTGACCTTGTTCTGTGGCTCTAAAGAAGCTCTGCTGACCTAGTTCTCTGGCTCTAAAGCAGCTCTGCTGACCTCGTTCTCTGGTTCTAAAGCAGCTCTGCTAACATGGTTCTCTGGCTCTAAAGCAGATCTGCTGACCTGGATCTCTGGATCTAAAGCAGCTCTGCTGATCTGGTTCTCTGGCTCTAGAGCAGCTCTGCTGTCCTGGTTCTTAGGCTCTAGAGCAGCTCTGCTGACCTGGTTCTCTGGCTTTGAATCAGCTCTGCTGACCTAGTACTCTGGCTCTAGAGTATCTCTGCTGACCTGGTTCTCTCCCTCTAAAGCAGCTCTGCTGACCTGGTTCTCTGGCTCTAAAGCAGCTCTGCTGATCTGGTTTCTCTGGCTCTAAAGCATCTCTGCTGAGCTGGTTCTCTGGCTCTAAAGCAGCTCTTCTGGCCTGGTTCTCTGGCTCTAAAGCAGCTCTGCTGACCTGGTTCTCTGGCTCTACAATGGCTCTGCTGATCTGGTTCTGTTGCTCTAAAGCAGCTCTGCTGACCTAGTTCTCTGGCTCTAGAGCAGCTCTGCTAACCTGGTTCTCTGGCTCTAAAGCAGATCTTATGGCCTGCTTCACTGGCTCTAAAGCAGCTCTGCTAACCTGGTGGTTCTCTGGCTCTACAACGGCTCTGCTGACCTGGTTCTATGGCTCTAAAGCAGCTCTGCTGACCTGGTGGTTCTCTGGCTCTAAAACATCTCTGCTGACCTTGTTCTGTGGCTCTAAAGAAGCTCTGCTGACCTAGTTCTCTGGCTCTACAGCAGCTCTGCTGACCTGGTTCTCTGGTTCTAAAGCAGCTCTGCTAACATGGTTCTCTGGCTCTAAAGCAGATCTGCTGACCTGGTTCTCTGGCTCTAAAGCAGCTCTGCTGACCTGGTTCTCTGGCTCTAGAGCAGCTCTGCTGTCCTGGTTCTCTGGCTTTGAAGCAGCTCTGCTGACATGGTACTCTGGCTCTAGAGCAGCCCTGCTGACCTAGTTCTCTCCCTCTAAAGCAGCTCTGCTGACCTGGTTTCTCTGGCTCTAAAGCATCTCTGCTGAGCTGGTTCTCTGGCTCTAAAGCAGCTCTTCTGGCCTGGTTCTCTAGCTCTAAAGCAGCTCTGCTAACCTGGTTCTCTTGCTCTACAATGGCTCTGCTAACCTGGTTCTGTTGCTCTAAAGCAGCTCTGCTGACCTAGTTCTCTGGCTCTACAGCAGCTCTGCTGACCTGGTTGTCTGGTTCTAGAGCAACTCTGATGACCTGGTTCTCTGGCCCTAAAGAGGCTCTGCTGACCTGGTTCTCTGGCTTTAGAGCAGCTCTGCTGACCTGGTTCTATGGCTGTAAAGAATCTCCTCTGACCTGGTTCTCTGGCTCTACAGCAGCTCTGCTGAACTGGTTCTCTGCCTCTAGAGCAGCTCTGCTGACCTGGTTCTCTGGCTCTAGAGCAGCTCTGCTGACCTGGTTCTCTGCCTCTAGAGCAGCTCTTCTGACCTGGTTCTTAAGCTTTAGAGCAGCTCTGCTGACCTGGTTCTCTGCCTCTAAAGCAGCTCTGCTGACTTGGTTCTCTGGCTCCAAAAAGGCTCTGCTGACCTGGTTCTCTAGCTCTAAAAAA
Organism: Triturus cristatus; assembly: GCF_964204655.1. Lineage (NCBI taxonomy): Eukaryota > Metazoa > Chordata > Amphibia > Caudata > Salamandridae > Triturus > Triturus cristatus. The sequence goes on from NC_140579.1 coordinate 1,164,228,358, forward strand.
GCTCTGCTGACCTGGTTCTCTGGCTCTAAAGCGGCTCTGCTGACCTGGTTTTCAGGCTCTAAAGCAGCTCTGCTGACCTGGTTCTCTGCCTCTAGAGCAGCTCTGCTGACCTGGTTCTATGGCTCTAAAGCAGCTCTGCTGACCTGGTTCTCAGGCTTTGAAGCAGCTCTGCTGACCTGGTTCTCTGGCTCTAGAGCAGCTCTGCTGAGCTGGTTCTCTGGCTCTAGAGCAGCTCTGCTAACCTGGTTCTCTGGTTCTAAAGCAGATCTGCTGACCTGGTTCTCTGGCTCTAAAGCAGCTCTGTTGACCTGGTTCTCTGGCTCTAGAGCAGCTCTGCTGTCCTGGTTCTTAGGCTCTAGAGTGTAGGAAGGTGGAATCTGACTATATGGTTGCCCCCACTTTTTTCCTGGTGTTTGAATGGTTTTTGACTAGTCTGGCTGGGATCCTGCTATCCAGGACCCCAGCCTATCTGCTTACTCCCTTAAATGATTGGTGTGTATATTAGATGCACTAGTGATTGGATACTGTGGTGGGTGGGTGCACTCTTAGAGTGCTTTGAAGTCCTGCACTGGGGAAGCAGTAGGCTCCTCTGTGCATATGCCAGCTCAAACCGGTTCAGGGGCTACCTGCCCCTGCTCTGGCGCGAAACTGGACAAAGGGAAGTGGGTGTAACCACCCACTACCCTGACCCTCCTAGAGGAGTGGTCATAGAGCTAGTCCCTCCCATCTTATCACTATAAGATACCACACATTGCCAATGCAATTTAGATTACACCTGGACGACGCTCAACTAAGAAGAATCCTGGCCCTTCGACGTTCCACTATCTCTGGAAGACTGAAGAATCTCCCTTGGAGTCAAGGAGTGACTCCCCTGCTTGGCAGGCACCAAAACTCCCTACAACAGTTGCAAAATGTACCACTCCCGCCGGAGCTCAAAGTCCCTGCGTCCCCTGAAGTGGATTTCCTGACCTCTCGACGGCCATTTTGAGTCCCCAGCGAAGCTGTGGTATCTGGACCCCACGAGTGACGAGGAACAGCAATACCAGGGAACTTTGCACTGATTTCGAGTGCAAGCCCTAAACTACGTTCAACTAAGTTGTGCTTTGGAAAACTTGTTGTCCAAGTCCCTAACAGGTGTAGTACCAAATGTCAGCAGCCTACCACGTTCCGAGTGACCGTGGGCTGTTGTTAAACTTTTCCTGCAAAGGCGTCTTCATGGTTGCTTGTCCATTGGCTAGTAACTCACCTGAAGACTTCCACATCGATTCCAATGGCTCGCCTGGTTGCTCTGGGACTGCCCTCACTTACCCTTGCTGGGTAAGTCCATCAGACTTTGCTGGTCTGCACCATTGCCAATCTTCACTCCACACAAGTCTTGCGGCTGCCAAGGCTTGTTGGCTCCAATCCGGATGCTGACACAGTCGACAGCTGCAGACGTCATAAGACCCCCCGAATCCAGCTGCTAGTCATCGTTGAGCCTTCCTGGACCTCGTGAGCGAAGAGACAAAACACCATCATCGACCTGAAGAGACGCAACAGCTGTGGTCATCCATCTTGCTGGCCACCGGTCACTGGCAAGTGACTCTGAACTCTGTCCCCTCAATTTCTAGGTCTTCTGCAACTCCAATCCCTCATCGGATTCGAACGGACACCTCTCCAGTCGTCACAAGCAGCAAGTATCCAGTGATCTCCATTGGAAACAGCACCGCGACCCGACACCAAAGGACACCTATGCACCCGGCTTCCCTGGGTGAGGTAACTCGTGCACTCCAGTGCCCAAGTGTGTGTTGGCTCTCGAAATACTTACCCTGTAAGTTGCTTGCCTGTTGGCTTTTGCGAAGTGCCCTAGAACTGTAAAATACAAACCGCGACATTTGCCATTGAAACGCATTGAAAACCCGCGTGTGTGTTTAGACACTGCACGCGTCTCCTGTGGGCTGATTACTTACTTGCTAACACTGCAGAAGTGAAGCCCCAGCAATTTCCAAGGCCCTAGGCCTCTTACTTTTGCAAGTCGAGTTTGTTAACCTATTATTTTAGTATATGGTCTGGTACGCCCCTAGGGCTACAGCCATATTTGTGCTTAATTTATTGAGAACTGTTTATCTTTTGAATGTTTACCTGGCTCTAATCTCATAAAGAGATTAGTAGAGTATATTTAGAAATAAATACATATATATTTGATATATATATACCTGTGTGGTGTCTTTTCATTTGGTAATTCAAGAGATTATAAGGTAAAACAAGCTGCTTTACATTCCTCTGAGACTTAGCCTGAAGGCTGCTCTCCACAGCTACCACTAGGATAGCTTTCTTTAAAAGGTTGTCTTTAAACCTATCTACCAAGAGTCGAATTGGACTGGTGCAAGGTGGCCACTATAACTAGTGACCAGCATATGCCAGGCCAACTTCTCACATTGGTGGGCAGCGTGTGGGATTCCAGCTTGCCTTTGTTTTACCAGAAAATCTCTATTTGAATTACTAACTGAAAACCACTTAAGGTACTCAAGGTACATATAAAGTCAAGCTAGTATCAATAAGTTCTTCTGAACTTAGAGCTGTTTGTGAAGGGACAAGCACACCCTTGCTACAACTCAAGCTAGGTCCAGTAGGCCTCAACTAGTGTAGGTAGTACAACACTGCACAACACTAGTATGTCTCACCATGGTGGAGCCAGTGGGTCCACCCCATCTCAGTACAAAGATATAGCCTACACTGAACTGAAGGCCTTATGCTTTGAAAGAAATTTGAGGGTGGGCACGAGTCCCTCATCACAACACCTGATAGATCTGTTAGTAGCAGATGACCTGAGACAAGCTCTAGGAGAAAGTGGGTCTGCATCAGGGGGTGGTTCAAACATAGTCTCTGGGTCTGATGATGAAAATCAAGATGGCCTGGAGTCTTTGGTTAAAGGGCCAGACCCAGAAGGGTCTGAAGAGAATAGAGGAAATCTCCCTAAGAGAGCTGACAGAGTGGTAGACAGGCCTAGGTCCCTCTCAAGGGACTCTGACAGGTCATATCACTCTGGAAGAGAATCTATTCCACAGAGGAACTCCAACCTTCCCAGGGAGACCTCCTCTGAAAGAAGGTTCAAGATGCTCCAGTATGATGAAGCTAGGCTTGCCCTCAGAACCAAGCAATTGGCCTTAGATAGGGAAGCCTTCGAGCTCCAAAGAGCTTCAAAGAAGGAGGGGTTAGATACCCCTGGTGGCAGCAACAGTGTTCCTAGAGGCAGAGATTACATGCCAGATCATAGGAACCTGTCCAAGGTTGTTCCTCCCTACCAGAGTGGGGATGATATCCACAAATGGATAACTGCTATGGAGAGGGCCTGTAAAGTTCAACAGGTCCCCCAGAAACAGTGGGCAGCAATCTTGTGGTTCTCCTTTTCAGACAAAGGGAGAGACACGCTCCTCACTGTTAGAGAAGAGGATGCTAATGATTATGAAGCCCTGAAGAGTGCTTTGATAGATGGGTTTGGCTTAACCACTGAACAGTACAGGTTGAAGTTCAGAGACACCCAGAAAGCACAGACTCAGGATTGGACTGACTTTGTTGATTGTGCAACCAAGGCTCTAGAAGGTTGGCTGGTGGGTAGTAGAGTAACTGACTTTAAGGGATTGTATAATCTTATAATGAGAGAACAGATCCTTAATAATTGCCAGAACCAGTTTTTGCATCTGTATCTGGTGGACTCTGATCTGACCTCTCCCCAAGAATTGGGAAAGAAGGCAGACAAATGGGTCAGAACCAGGGTGAGGCAGAAAAACCAGAACCAAGGTGGTGACACTAAGAAGCAAGATCCTAAAGGCTCAGATAAGGGTGGGGATAAATCTAAAGATCAGAAGTCTTCACAAGGGCCCCACAAATCTGCATCTGGTGGGGAGTCACAATCTGCAAAGGGAAAAGGCCAAAAGAAGCCCTGGTGCAAATTCTGTAAACAGAAAGGGCACTGGACTTATGACTGTACAAAGTCCAAAGACCAAACCACCACCACTCCAGCCCCTAAGGCAACTGTTCCCCCTAGTGCAGCAAGTGGTGGAGGTAATACTCAGAATAAGGGTGTAGTAGGGTTGACCCTGGGGTCTGATGTGGACTCTGGCCTAGTCAGAGTACCAACACAGGCAATGCTAGTTTGTGAGGGAGACCTTGATATGTCCTTCCTAGTGAGCCCCTGTAATCTGGGCAAATACAAACAGCAGCCTATCATAAATGGCAAACAGGCTTTGGCATTTAGGGACACAGGTGCTAGTGTCACCATGGTGGCAGAGGACCTAGTGGACCCTACACAGATCATCCTGGGTGAAATGTACCAGGTAACCAATGCAAGCAACACCAGGACCAACCATAGTCTGGCTGTTGTGAATTTCTCCTGGGGAGGGGTAACTGGCCTCAAAAAGGTAGTAGTCAGTGCAGACCTCCCTGTCGAATGTTTGTTGGGCAATGATCTAGAGACTTCAGCCTGGTCTGAAGTAGAATTATGGACTCATGCTGAGATGTTGGGCATACCTGCAGAGGTATTTGCTGTGACCAGGTCACAAGCAAAAATGCATAAAGCTGAACCAGCTCTGGATCCTGAAACTATGGACCAGGTGCTACCCAAGAGGAAGAGCAGTAGGGTTAAGGCTGGGCCTTCCCCTCTGTCTCAGATCTCAGATTCCCCTCCTGAGGGAGGAGAAGCAGAGCCTGTAGAAGGAACTGCCCCAGAGGAACTTGACCCTGGTCAGGTTGAGTTCTTGGGGGCAGGGGGCCCTTCCAGGGAAGATCTGAGCACAGAGCAACAGTGCTGCTCCACTCTTGAACCCCTCAGACAGCTGGCTGCTGCTGAGGCTGCTGGGAGTGCTAGTGGGTCCCATAAGGTTTATTGGGATGAGGGGCTCCTATATTCTGAGGCTAGAGATCCTACCCCTGGAGCCACCAGGAGGCTGGTAATTCCTCAGAAGTTTAGGGGGTTCCTCATGACCCTAGCACATGATATCCCATTGGCAGGACACTTGGGCCAAAACAAGACCTGGGACAGGCTTGTACCACATTTTCATTGGCCACACATGTCTGAAGACACAAAGGAGTTTTGTAGCTCCTGTGTCACTTGTCAAGCCAGTGGCAAGACAGGTGGCACCACAAAGGCCCCCCTGATACCACTACCTGTGGTGGGGGTTCCCTTTGAAAGGGTAGGGATTGACATTGTTGGTCCCCTTGACCCACCAACAGCATCTGGGCACAGATTTATACTGGTGGTAGTGGATCATGCCACCAGGTATCCAGAAGCTATACCCCTAAGGACTACCACAGCTCCTGTGGTAGCAAGAGCCCTCATTGGAGTTTTCTCCAGAGTGGGTTTCCCAAAGGAGGTCATCTCTCACAGAGGTTCTAACTTTATGTCAGGATATCTAACTGCAATGTGGAAGGAGTGTGGTGTAAACTACAAATTCACTACTCCCTATCACCCACAATGCAATGGGTTAGTTGAGAGATTCAACAAAACCCTAAAGGGAATGATTAAAGGACTCCCAGAGAAGCTTAGGCGAAAATGGGACCTTTTACTTCAGTGCCTTCTGTTTGCATACAGGGAGGTTCCTCAGAAGGGGGTTGGCTACAGCCCTTTTGAACTTCTGTTTGGGCACCCTGTTAGAGGACCATTATGTCTGGTGAAGGAGGGATGGGAGTTACCTCTCAAACCTCCCAAACAAGATGTAGTGGACTATGTACTTGGTCTCCGCTCCAGGATGGCAGAGTACATGAAGAAGGCCAGTAAAAACCTTGAGGCAAGCCAATAACTCCAAAAAGCTTGGCATGACCAAAAGGCTGTCTTGACTGTTTACCAGCCAAGTGTGGGTGTTGGAGCCTGTGGCCCCAGCAGCTCTCCAGGACAAATGGAGTGGCCCCCATACAATTGTTGAGAAGAAGAGAGAGGTCACCTACTTGGTAGATCTTGGCACTCCCAGGAGCCCCCTTAGGGTGCTCCATGTCAACAGACTTAAAGCATATGTGGACAGGGCTGACATGAGCTTGCTCATGGCAACTGATGAGGACCAGGAGGAGGAGAGTGACCCTCTCCCTGACCTGCTCTCACAGAACCCTGAAGATGGGTCAGTTGATGGTGTTGCTTTGGCAAGCAGCCTCACTGAACATCAACAAACTGAATGTAGACAAGTGCTACAGCAGTTTAGACACATGTTTAGCCTGACCCCAAGTCAGACTTCCTGGTGCACCCATGAGGTGGACATTGGAGACAGTCTGCCTGTAAAGAGTAAAATCTACAGGCAACCTGACCATGTCAGGGACTGTATCAGGACCGAAGTCCATAAAATGTTGGAGCTAGGTGTTATTGAGCCCTCAGATAGCCCTTGGGCTAGCCCAGTAGTACTTGTCCCAAAACCTCACACTCAGGGCGGTAAGAAAGAGATGAGGTTTTGTGTTGACTACAGGGGCCTCAACGCAGTCACCAGGACTGATCCCTACCCCATACCAAGGGCAGATGAACTAATAGACACTTTGGCCTCAGCCAAGTATCTCAGTACATTTGACCTTCCAACAGGCTATTGGCAAATCAAGTTAGCTGATGATGCCAAGGCTAAAACAGCATTTTCGACCCCTGGTGGGCACTATCACTTTGTGGTAATGCCCTTTGGTTTGAAGAATGCACCTGCCACATTTCAGAGGTTGGTGAATAAAGTTCTGACTGGTATGGAAACCTATTGCTCAGCATATCTTGATGATATTGCTGTCTATAGTTCCACCTGGCAGGATCACCTGGTCCACCTCAGGAATGTACTGGAGGCCCAGCAGAAAGCAGGCCTTACTATCAAGGCCACTAAGTGCCAGATAGGGCAGAGTCAGGTTGTGTACCTGGGCCACCTTGTAGGTGGAGGCCAGGTTCAACCATTGCAGAGCAAGATCCAGACCATAATGGACTGGGTAGCTCCAACCACCCAGACACAGGTGAGAGCCTTCTTGGGCCTGACTGGGTATTACAGGAGGTTTGTTAAGGGATATGGATCTATAGTGACCCCCTTAAATGATCTTACCTCCAAGAAATTGCCAAAAAAGGTTCAGTGGACAGCTAGCTGTCAAAAGGCATTTGATGGCCTCAAGCAGGCAATGTGCACTGCCCCATCTTACAGAGTCCAGATTACAAAAATAAGTTCATTGTCCAAACAGATGCTTCAGAGCTGGGTGTGGGAGCTGTACTGTCTCAACTTAATAATGAAGGTCAAGACCAGCCAGTAGCTTTTATAAGCAGAAGGCTGACCCCTAGAGAGAAACGTTGGTCAGCTATTGAGAGGGAGGCCTTTGCTGTGGTTTGGGCCCTGAAGAAGCTGAGGCCATACTTGTTTGGCACTCACTTCATAGTTCAGACTGACCATAAGCCCCTCCTATGGCTCAAACAGATGAAAGGTGAAAATCCTAAACTGCTCAGGTGGTCCATTTCCCTACAGGGGATGGACTATACAGTGGAACATAGACCTGGGACCCAACATGCCAATGCAGATGGACTCTCAAGGTATTTCCACTTAGAACATGAAGACTCAACTGGTCAAGGTTAGTTTAATGTCCCTGCGTTTGGGGGGGGGGGTTGTGTAGGAGAGTAGGATCTGCACTTGTGTTGCCCCCACTTTTTTCCTGATGTATACACTGGTTTCTGGCTATAGTCTGGCTGGGTCCCTGCTAATCAGGGCCCCAGTCTAACTGATCTCTCTAAACAACTTGGTGTGCATATTAGATGCACTAGTGATTGGATACTGTGGTACCTTATGAGCCCCTAGTATATGGCACCTTAGGTACCTGGGGCATTGGTACTTCGCAGGCCTACCAGGGACTGCAGCATGTCTTATGCCACCCCTGGGAAGCACTCACAATCTGACACCACAGGCCTGCTACTGCAGCCTGTGTGAGGTAGTGTTAGCACTCCTCACTGAGGTATAGGTTCCTATATCTCACCAGACACACACATATAAACCTATCAGTCACCCCCATGGTAGGCCCTATCAATCCCAAGGGCAGGGTGCGTGGTTTACTATGTGAGGGGGTGCTTCTGCCTGAGCAGGACCCCTCTGCAACTGGCAGAGTCTAGTCTCTGCTACTGTTTGTGGATGCGGTTAAACCATATACTCTTAAGTGCATTATAACCTCGCTGTAAATGCTAACTTTGGAATGACTGCATCAAAACCTGTCGTGTTTGGTGTCAAACAACTTGGAATCCTACCCCCACACCAGTAACTGGTGTGGGAGTAGGATCCCACCCTTCTAGAGGGGACGACATGTACCCACTGTACTACACGGTAGAAATCTTTCAGAGCCCTGGCATCACAAAATGGATGCCACCAGCACAGACACCGGGCAGCCCTCCTGCTGCTGACCGAAACTCACAGTGGAGGGAGCCCAACAAAGGGTTTCCTGTCACAGGGAGGTGTCACCACCTCCCAGACAGGATTTAGTGTATTGGAGCTGGGTGGGTGCACTCTTAGAGTTCTTTGAAGTCCTGCACTGGGGGAGCAGTAGGCTCCTCTGTGCATATGCCAGCTCCTGCCCCTGCTCTGGCGAAAAACTGGACAAAGGGAAGTGGGTGTAACCACCCACTACCCTGACCCTCCTAGAGGAGTGGTCATAGAGCTAGTCCCTCCCATCTTTTCACTATAAGATACCACACATTGCCAATGCAATTTAGATTACACCTGGACGACGCTCAACTAAGAAGAATCCTGGCCCTTCGACATTCCACTACCTCTGGAAGACTGAAGAATCTCCCTTGGAGTCAAGGAGTGACTCCCCTGCTTGGCAGGCACCAAAACTCTCAACAACGGTTGCAAACTTTAACACTCCCGCCGGAGCCCGAAGTCCCTGCGTCCCCTGAAGTAGATTTCCTGACCTCTCAACGGCTATTTTGAGTCCCCAGCGAAGCTGTGGCATCTGTACCCCACGAGTGACGAGGAACAGCAATACCAGGGAACGGTGCACTGATTTCGAGTGCAAGCCCTAAACTACGTCCAACGAAGTTGTGCTTTGGACCACTTGTTGTCCAATTCCCTAGCAGGTCTAGTACTAAATTTCAGTGGCCTACCCCGTCCCAAGTGACCGTGGGCTGTTGTTAAACTTTTCCTGCAAAGGCGTCTTTGCGGTTGCTTGCCCGTTGGCTAGTAACTCACTTGAAGACTTCCACATCAATTCCAAGGGCTCGCCTGGTTGCTCTGGGCCTGCCCTCACTTACCCTTGCTGGGTAAGTCCATCAGACCTTGCTGGTCTGCACCATTGCCAATCATCACTCCACAAGAGACTTGCAGCTGCCAAGGCATGTTTGCTCCAATCCAGGTGCCGACACCGTTGACAGCTGCATACTTTGTGGCCACTCCCGAATCCAGCTGCTGGTCATCGTCGATCCTTCCTGGACCTCGTGAGTGAAGAGACAAAACACCATCACCGACCTGAAGAGACGCGACAGCTGTGGTCATCCATCTTGCTGGCCACCGGTCACTGGCAAGTGACTCTGAACTCTGTCCCCTCAATTTCTAGGTCTTCTGCAACTCCAATCCCTCGTCGTATTCGAACGGACACCTCTCCAGTCGTCACAAGCAGCAAGTATCCAGTGATCTCCATTGGAAACAGCATCGCGACCCGACACCAAAGGACACCTATGCACCCGGCTTCCCTGGGTGAGGTAACCCGTGCACTCCGGTGCCCAAGTGTGTGTTGGCTCTCGAAATACTTACCCTGTAAGTTGCTTGCCTGTTGACTTTTGCGAAGTGCCCTAGAACTGTAAAATACAAACCGCGACATTTGCCATTTAAATGCATTGAAAACCCGCATGTGTGTTTAGACACTGCACGCGTCTCCTGTGGGCTGATTACTTACCTGCTAACACTGCAGAAGTGAAGCCCCAGCGATTCCCAAGGCCCTAGGCCTCTTACTTTTGCAAGTCGAGTTTGTTAACCCATTATTTTAGTATATGGTCTGGTACGCCCCTAGGGCTACAGCCATATTTGTGCTTAATTTATTGAGAACTGTTGATCTTTTGAATGTTTACCTGGCTCTAATCTCATAAACAGATTAGTAGAGTATATTTAGAAATAAATACATATATATTTGATATATATACCTGTGTGGTGTCTTTTCATTTGGTAATTCAAGCGATTATAAGGTAAAACAAGCTGCTTTACATTCCTCAGAGGCTTAGCCTGAAGGCTGCTCTCCACAGCTACCACTAGGATAGCTTTCTTTAAAAGGTTGTCTTTTTAACCTATCTACCAAGAGTCGAATTGAACTGGTGCAAGGTGGCCACTATAACTAGTGAGCATATGCCAGGCCAACTTCTCACACTGGTCGTCTGGCTTTAGAGCAGCTCTGCTGAGCTGGTTCTCTCCCTCTAAAGCAGCTCTGCTGACCTGGTTTCTCTGGCTCTAAAGCATCTCTGCTGAGCTGGTTCTCTGGCTCTAAAGCAGCTCTTCTGGCCTGGTTCTCTGGCTCTAAAGCAGCTCTGCTGACCTGGTTCTCTGGCTCTACAATGGCTCTGCTGATCTAGTTCTGTTGCTCTAAAGCAGCTCTGCTGACCTAGTTCTCTGGCTCTAGAGCAGCTCTGCTAACCTGGTTCTCTGGCTCTAAAGCAGATCTTCTGGCCTGCTTCACTGGCTCTAAAGCAGCTCTGCTGACCTGGTGGTTCTCTGGCTCTACAACAGCTCTGCTGACCTGGTTCTCTGGCTCTAAAGCAGCTCTGCTGACCTGGTGGTTCTCTGACTCTAAAACATCTCTGCTGACCTTGTTCTGTGGCTCTAAAGAAGCTCTGCTGACCTAGTTCTCTGGCTCTACAGCAGCTCTGCTGACCTAGTTCTCTGGTTCTAGAGCAGCTCTGATGACCTGGTTCTCTGGCTCTAAAGAGGATCTACTGACCTGGTTCTCTGGCTCTAGAGCAGCACTGCTGACCTGGTTCTATGGCTGTAAAGAATCTCCTCTGACCTGGTTCTCTGGCTCTACAGCAGCTCTGCTGACCTGGTTCTCTGGTTCTAGAGCAGCTCTGATGACCTGGTTCTCTGGCTCTAAAGAGGATCTGCTGACCTGGTTCTCTGGCTCTACAGCAGCTCTGCTGAACTGGTTCTCTGCCTCTAGAGCAGCTCTGCTGACCTGGATCTTAGGCTCGAGAGCAGCTCTGCTGACCTGTTTCTCTGCCTCTAAAGCAGCTCTGCTGAAATAGTTCTCAAGCAGTTCTGCTGACCTGGTTCTCTGGCTCTAAAGCGGCTCTGCTTACCTGGTTCTCTGACTCTAAAGCAGCTCTGCTGACATGGTTCTTAGGCTTTAGAACAGCTCTGCTGACCTGATTTCTATGGTTCTACAGCAGCTGTGCTGACCTGGTTCTCTGGCTATAGAGCAGCTCTGCTGACCTGGATCTTAGGCTCGAGAGCAGCTCTGCTGACCTGGTTCTCTGGCTCTAAAGCAGCTCTGCTGACCTGGTTCTCAAGCAGTTCTGCTGACCTGGTTCTCTGGCTCTAAAGCGGCTCTCCTTACCTGATTCTCTGACTCTAAAGCAGCTCTGCTGACCTGGTTCTTAGGCTTTAGAGCAGCTCTGCTGTCCTGGTTCTTAGGCTCTAGAGCAGATCTGCTGACCTGGTTCTCTGGCTCTACAACGGCTCTGCTGACCTGGTTCTCTGGCTCTAAAGCAGCTCTGCTGACTTGGTGGTTCTCTGGCTCTAAAACAGCTCTGCTGACCTGGTTCTCTGGTTCTAGAGCAGCTCTGATGACCTGGTTCTCTGGCTCTAAAGAGGATCTGCTGACCTGGTTCTCTGGCTCTAGAGCAGCACTGCTGACCTGGTTCTATGGCTGTAAAGAATCTCCTCTGACCTGGTTCTCTGGCTCTACAGCAGCTCTGCTGACCTGGTTCTCTGGTTCTAGAGCAGCTCTGATGACCTGGTTCTCTGGCTCTAAAGAGGATCTGCTGACCTGGTTCTCTGGCTCTACAGCAGCTCTGCTGAACTGGTTCTCTGCCTCTAGAGCAGCTCTGCTGACCTGGATCTTAGGCTCGAGAGCAGCTCTGCTGACCTGTTTCTCTGCCTCTAAAGCAGCTCTGCTGAAATAGTTCTCAAGCAGTTCTGCTGACCTGGTTCTCTGGCTCTAAAGCGGCTCTGCTTACCTGGTTCTCTGACTCTAAAGCAGCTCTGCTGACATGGTTCTTAGGCTTTAGAACAGCTCTGCTAACCTGATTTCTATGGTTCTACAGCAGCTCTGCTGACCTGGTTCTCTGGCTCTAGAGCAGCTCTGCTGACCTGGATCTTAGGCTCGAGAGCAGCTCTGCTGACCTGGTTCTCTGGCTCTAAAGCAGCTCTGCTGACCTGGTTCTCAAGCAGTTCTGCTGACCTGGTTCTCTGGCTCTAAAGCAGCTCTCCTTACCTGGTTCTCTGACTCTAAAGCAGCTCTGCTGACCTGGTTCTTAGGCTTTAGAGCAGCTCTGCTGTCCTGGTTCTTAGGCTCTAGAGCAGATCTGCTGACCTGGTTCTCTGGCTCTACAACGGCTCTGCTGACCTGGTTCTCTGGCTCTAAAGCAGCTCTGCTGACCTGGTTCTCTGGCTCTAGAGAAGCTCTGCTGACCTGTTTCTATGGCTGTAAAGAATGTCCTCTGACATGGTTCTCTGGCTCAACAGCAGCTCTGCTGAACTGGTTCTCTGCCTCTAGAGCAGCTCTGCTGACCTGGATGTTAGGCTCGAGAGCAGCTCTGCTGACCTGGTTCCCTGGCTCTAAAGCAGCTCTGCTGAGCCGGTTCTCAAGAAGTTCTGCTGACCTGGTTCTCTGTCTCTAAAGCGGCTCTGCTGACCTGGTTCTCTGCCTCTAGAGCAGCTCTGCTGACCTGGTTCTTAGGCTCTAGAGCAACTCTGCTGACCTGGTGTCTATGGCTTTACAGCAGCTCTGCTGACCTGGATCTATGGCTCTAAAGCAGCTCTGCTGACCTGGTTCTATGGCTCTAAAGCAGCTCTGCTAACATGGTTCTATGGCTCTAAAGCGGCTCTGCTGACCTGGTTCTATGGCTCTAAAGCAGCTCTGCTAACATGGTTCTCTGGCTCTAAAGCAGATCTGGTGACCTGGTTCTCTGGCTCTAAAGCAGCTCTGCTGACCTGGTTCTCTGGCTCTAGAGCAGCTCTGCTGTCCTGGTTCTTAGGCTCTAGAGCAGCTCTGCTGACCTGGTTCTCTGGCTTTGAAGCAGCTCTGCTGACCTGGTTCTCTGGCTCTAGAGCAGCTATGCTGACCTGGTTCTCTCCCTCTAAAGCAGCTCTGCTGACCTGGTTCTCTAGCTCTAAAGCAGCTCTGCTGACCTGGTTTCTCTGGCTCTAAAGCATCTCTGCTGAGCTGGTTCTCTGGCTCTAAAGCAGCTCTTCTGGCCTTGTTCTCTGGCTCTAAAGCAGCTCTGCTGACCTGGTTCTCTTGCTCTACAATGGCTCTGCTGACCTGGTTCTCTGGCTCTAAAGCAGTTCTTCTGACCTGGATCTATGGCTCTAAAGCAGCTTTGATGACCTGGTTCTATGGCTCTAAAGCAGCTCTGCTAACATGGTTCTATGGCTCTAAAGCGGCTCTGCTGACCTGGTTCTATGGCTCTAAAGCAGCTCTGCTGACATGGTTCTCTGGCTCTAAAGCAGATCTGCTGACCTGGTTCTCTGGCTCTAAAGCAGCTCTGCTGACCTGGTTCTCTGTCTCTAAAGCAGCTCTGCTGACCTGGTTCTATGGCTCTAAAGCAGCTCTGCTGACCTGGTTCTCTGGCTTTAGAGCAGCTCTGCTGACCTGGTTCTTAGGCTCTAGAGCAGCTCTGCTGACCTGGTTTCTATGGCTCTAAAGCAGCTCTGGTGACCTGGTTCTCTGACTCTAAAGCAACTCTGCTGACCTGGTTCTCTGGCTTTGAAGCAGCTCTGCTGACCTGGTTCTCTGGCTCTAGAGCAGCTGTGCTTACCTGGTTCTCTCCCTCTAAAGCAGCTCTGCTGACCTGGTTCTCTGGCTCTAAAGCAGCTCTGCTGACCTGGTTTCTCTGGCTCTAAAGCATCTCTGCTGAGCTGGTTCTCTGGCTCTAAAGCAGCTCTTCTGGCCTTGTTCTATGGCTCTAAAGCAGCTCTGCTGACCTGGTTCTCTTGCTCTACAATGGCTCTGCTGACCTGGTTCTGTTGCTCTAAAGCAGCTCTGCTGACCTAGTTCTCTGGCTCTAGAGCAGCTCTGCTAACCTGGTTCTCTGGCTCTAAAGCAGCTCTTCTGGCCTGCTTCACTGGCTCTAAAGCAGCTCTGCTGACCTGGTGGTTCTCTGGCTCTAGAGCAGCTCTGCTGACCTGGGTCTTAGGCTCTAGAGCAGCTCTGCTGACCTGGTTGTATGGCTGCGAGGCAGCTCTGCTGACCTGGTTCTCTGGCTCTAAAGCAGCTCTGCTGACCTGGTTCTATGGCTCTAAAGCAGCTCTGCTGACCTGGTTCTATGGCTCTAAAGCTGCTCTGCTGACCTGGTTCTTTGGCTTTGAAACAGCTCTGCTGCCCTGGTTTCTCTGGCTCTAAAGCATCTCTGCTGAGCTGGTTCTCTTGCTCTAAAGCAGCTCTGCTGACCTGGTTCTCTTGCTCTACAATGGCTCTGCTGACCTGGTTCTGTTGCTCTAAAGCAGCTCTGCTGACATAGTTCTCTGGCTCTAGAGCAGCTCTGCTAACCTGGTTCTCTGGCTCTAAAACAGATCTTCTGGCCTGCTTCACTGGCTCTAAAGCAGCTCTGCTGACCTGGTGGTTCTCTGGCTCTACAACGGCTCTGCTGACCTGTTTCTCTGGCTCTAAAGCAGGTCTGCTGACCTGGTGGTTCTCAGGCTCTAAAACATCTCTGCTAACCTTGTTCTGTGGCTCTAAAGAAGCTCTGCTGACCTAGTTCTCTTGCTCTACAGCAGTTCTGCTGACCTGGCTCTCTGGTTCTAGAGCAGCTCTGATGACCTGGTTCTCTGGCTCTACAGCAGCTCTGCTGACCTGGTTCTCTCCCTCTAAAGCCGCTCTGCTGACCTGCTTCTCTGGCTCTACAGCAGATCTTCTGGCCTGCTTCACTGGCTATAAAGCAGCTCTGCTGACCTGGTGGTTCTCTGCCTCTAGAGCAGCTCTGTTGACCTGGGTCTTAGGCTCTAGAGCAGCTCTGCTGACCTGGTTGTATGGCTGTGAGGCAGCTCTGCTGACCTGGTTCTCTGGCTCTAAAGCAGCTCTGCTGACCTGGTTCTATGGCTCTAAAGCAGCTCTGCTGACCTAGTTCTCTGGCTCTAAAGCTGCTCCGCTGACCTGGTTCTGTGGCTTTGAAACAGCGCTGCTGACCTGGTTCTCTGGCTCTAGAGCAGGTCAGCTGACCTGGTTCTCTGCCTCTAAAGTAGCTCTGCTGACCTGGGTCTCTGGCACTAAAGCAGCTCTGCTGACCTGGTGTCTCTGGCGCTAAAACAGCTCTGCTGACCTGGTTCTCTCCCTCTAAAGCAGCTCTACTGACCTGGTTCTCTGGCTCTACGGCTGCTCTGCTGACCTGGTTCTCTCCCTCTAAAGCAGCTCTGCTGACCTGGTTCTCTGGCTCTAAAGCAGCTTTGCTGACCTGGTTCTCTCCCCCTGAAGCAGCTCTGCTGACCTGGTTCTTTGGCTCTACGGCAGCTCTGCTGACCTGGTTCTCTGCCTCTAGAGCAGCTCTGCTGACCTGGTTCTTAGGCTCTAGAGCAACTCTGCTGACCTGGTGTCTATGGCTTTACAGCAGCTCTGCTGACCTGGTTCTCTGACTCTGGAGCAGCTCTGTTGACCTGGGTTTAAGGCTCTAGAGCAGCTCTGCTGACCTGGTTCTCTGGCTCTAAAGCAGCTCTGCTGACCTGGATCTATGGCTCTAAAGCAGCTCTGCTGACCTGGTTCTATGGCTCTAAAGCAGCTCTGCTAACATGGTTCTATGGCTCTAAAGCAGCTCTGCTGACCTGGTTCTATGGCGCTAAAGCAGCTCTGCTGACATGGTTCTCTGGTTCTAAAGCAGATCTGCTGACCTGGTTCTCTGGCTCTAAAGCAGCTCTGCTGACCTGGTTCTCTGGCTCTAGAGCAGCTCTGCTGTCCTGGTTCTGAGGCTCTAGAGCAGCTCTGCTGACCTGGTTCTCTGGCTTTGAAGCATCTCTGCTGACCTGGTTCTCTGGCTCTAGAGCAGCTATGCTGACCTGGTTCTCTTGCTCTACAATGGATCTGCTTACCTGGTTCTGTTGCTCTAAAGGAGCTCTGCTGACCTAGTTCTCTGGCTCTAGGGCAGCTCTGCTGGCCTGGTTCTCTGGCTCTAAAGCAGATCTTCTGGCCTGCTTCACTGGCTCTAAAGCAGCTCTGCTGACCTGGTGGTTCTCTGGCTCTACAACGGCTCTGCTGACCTGTTTCTCTGGCTCTAAAGCAGCTCTGCTGACCTGGTGGTTCTCTGGCTCTAAAACATATCTGCCGACCTTGTTCTGTGGCTCTAAAGAAGCTCTGTTGACCTAGTTTTCTGGCTGTACAGCAGCTCTGCTGACCTGGCTCTCTGGTTCTAGTGCAGCTCTGATGACCTGGTTCTCTGGCTCTACAGCAGCTCTGCTGACCTGGTTCTCTCCCTCTAATGCCGCTCTGCTGACCTGGTTCTCTGGCTCTACGGCAGCTCTTCTGACCTGGTTCTCTGCCTTATGAGCAGCTCTGCTGACCTGGTTCTTAGGCTCTAGAGCAGCTCTGCTGACCTGGTTTCTATGGCTCTACAGCAGCTCTGCTGACCTGGTTCTCTGGCTCTAGAGCAGCTCTTTTGACCTGGGTCCTAGGCTCTAGAGCAGCTCTGCTGACCTGGTTGTATGGCTCTGAGTCAGCTCTGCTGACACTGTTCTCTGGCTCTAAAACAGCTCTCCTGACCTGGTTCTATGGCTTTAAAGCAGCTCTGCTTACCTGGTTCTCTGGCTTTGAAGCAGCTCTGCTGACCTGGTTCTCTGGCTCTGGAGCAGCTGTGCTGACCTGGTTCTCTCCCTCTAAAGCAGCTCTGCTGACCTGGTTCTCTGGCACTAAAGCAGCTCTGCTGAGCTGGTTCTCTGGCTCTAAAGCAGATCTTCTGGCCTTGTTCTCTGGCTCTAAAGCAGCTCTGCTGACCTGGTTCTCTTGCTCTACAATGGCTCTGCTGACCTGGTTCTGTTGCTCTAAAGCAGCTCTGCTGACCTAGTTCTCTGGCTCTAGAGCAGCTCTGCTAACCTGGTTCTCTGGCTCTAAAGCAGATCTTCTGGCCTGCTTCACTGGCTCTCAAGCAGCTCTGCTGACTTGGTGGTTCTCTGGCTCTAGAGCAGCTCTGCTGACCTGGGTCTTAGGCTCTAGAGCAGCTCTGCTGACCTGGTTGTATGGCTGTGAGGCAGCTCTGCTGACCTGGTTCTGTGGCTTTGAAACAGCTCTGCTGACCTGGTTCTCTGGCTCTAGAGCAGGTCAGCTGACCTGGTTCTCTCCCTCTAAGGTAGCTCTGCTGACCTGGGTCTCTGGCACTGAAGCAGCTCTGCTGACCTGGTGTCTCTGGCGCTAAAACAGCTCTGCTGACCTGGTTCTCTCCCTCTAAAGCAGCTCTGCTGACCTGGTTCTCTTGCTCTACGGCAGCTCTGCTGACCTGGTTCTCTCCCTCTAAAGCAGCTCTGCTGACCTGGTTCTCTGGCTCTAAAGCAGCTTTGCTGACCTGGTTCTCTCCCCCTAAAGCAGCTCTGCTGACCTGGTTCTCTGGCTCCACGGCAGCTCTGCTGACCTGGTTCTCTCCATCTAAAGCAGCTCTGCTGACCTGGTTCTCTGGCTCTAAAGCAGCTTTGCTGACCTGGTTCTCTCCCCCTAAAGCAGCTCTGCTGACCTGGTTCTCTGGCTCTACGTCAGCTCTGCTGACCTGGTTCTCTGCCTCTAGAGCAGCTCTGCTGACCTGGTTCTTAGGCTCTAGAGCAACTCTGCTGACCTGGTGTCTATGGCTTTACAGCAGCTCTGCTGACCTGGTTCTCTGACTCTAAAGCAGCTGTGCTGACCTGGATCTATGGCTCTAAAGCAGCTCTGCTAACCTGGTTCTATGGCTCTACAGCAGCTCTGCTGACCTGGTTCTCTGGCTCTAGAGCAGCTCTGCTGACCTGGTTGTATGGCTCTGAGTCAGCTCTGCTGACACTGTTCTCTGGCTCTAAAAAAACTCTCCTGACCTGGTTCTATAGCTTTAAAGCAGCTCTGCTGACCTGGTTCTCTGGCTTTGAAGCAGCTCTGCTGACCTGGTTCTCTGGCTCTAGAGCAGCTGTGCTGACCTGGTTCTCTCCCTCTAAAGCAGCTCTGCTGACCTGGTTGTCTGGCTCTAAAGCAGCTCTACTGACCTGGTTTCTCTGGCTCTAAAGCATCTCTGCTGAGCTGGTTCTCTGGCTCTAAAGCAGCTCTTCTGGCCTTGTTCTCTGGCTCTAAAGCAGCTCTGCTGACCTGGTTCTCTTGCTCTACAATGGCTCTACTGACCTGGTTCTGTTGCTCTAAAGCAGCTCTGCTGACCTAGTTCTCTGGCTCTAGAGCAGCTCTGCTAACCTGGTTCTCTGGCTCTAAAGCAGATCTTCTGGCCTGCTTCACTGGCTCTAAAGCAGCTCTGCTGACCTGGTGGTTCTCTGGCTCTAGAGCAGCTCTGCTGACCTGGGTCTTAGGCTCTAGAGCAGCTCTGCTGACCTGGTTGTATGGCTGTGAGGCAGCTCTGCTGACCTGGTTCTCTGGCTCTAAAGCAGCTCTGCTGACCTGGTTCTATGGCTCTAAAGCAGCTCCGCTGACCTGGTTCTATGGCTCTAAAGCTGCTCTGCTGACCTGGTTCTGTGGCTTTCAAACAGCTCTGCTGACCTGGTTCTCTGGCTCTAGAGCAGGTCAGCTGACCTGGTTCTCTCCCTCTAAGGTAGCTCTGCTGACCTGGGTCTCTGGCACTAAAGCAGCTCTGCTGACCTGGTGTCTCTGGCGCTAAAACAGCTCTGCTGACCTGGTTCTCTCCCTCTAAAGCAGCTCTGCTGACCTGGTTCTCTGGCTCTACGGCAGCTCTGCTGACCTGGTTCTCTCCCTCTAAAGCAGCTCTGCTGACCTGGTTCTCTGGCTCTAAAGCAGCTTTGCTGACCTGGTTCTCTCCCCCTAAAGCAGCTCTGCTGACCTGGTTCTCTGGCTCTACAGCAGCTCTGCTGACCTGGTTCTCTGCCTCTAGAGCAGCTCGGCTGACCTGGGTCTTAGGCTCTAGAGAAGCTCTGCTGACCTGGTTGTATGGCTGTGAGGCAGCTCTGCTGACCTGGTTCTCTGGCTCTAAAACAGCTCTGCTGACCTAGTTCTATGGCTCTAAAGCAGCTCTGCTGACCTGGTTCTACGGCTCTAAAGCTGCTCTGCTGACCTGGTTCTCTGGCTCTAGAGCAGGTCAGCTGACCTGGTTCTCTCTCTCTAAAGTAGCTCTGCTGACCTGGGTCTCTGGCACTAAAGCAGCTCTGCTGACCTGGTGTCTCTGGCGCTAAAACAGCTCTGCTGACCTGGTTCTCTCCCTCTAAAGCAGCTCTGCTGACCTGGTTCTCTGGCTCTACGGCAGCTCTGCTGACCTGGTTCTCTCCCTCTAAAGCAGCTCTGCTGACCTGGTTCTCTGACTCTAAAGCAGCTTTGCTGACCTGGTTCTCTCCCCCTAAAGCAGCTCTGCTAACCTGGTTCTCTGGCTCTGCGGCAGCTCTGCTGACCTGGTTCTCTGCCTCTAGAGCAGCTCTGTTGACCTGGGTTTTAGGCTCTAGAGCAGCTCTGCTGACCTGGTTCTCTGGCTCTAAAGCAGCTGTGCTGACCTGGATCTATGGCTCTAAAGCAGCTCTGCTGACCTGGTTCTATGGCTCTAAAGCAGCTCTGCTAACATGGTTCTATGGCTCTAAAGCAGCTCTGCTGACCTGGTTCTATGGCTCTAAAGCAGCTCTGCTAACATGGTTCTCTGGCTCTAAAGCAGACCTGCTGACCTGGTTCTCTGGCACTAAAGCAGCTCTGCTGACCTGGTTCTCTGGCTCTAGAGCAGCTCTGCTGTCCTGGTTCTTAGGCTCTAGAGCAGCTCTGCTGACCTGGTTCTCTGGCTTTGAAGCAGCTCTGCTGACCTGGTTCTCTGGGTCTAGAGCAGCTGTGCTGACCTGGTTCTCTCCCTCTAAAGCAGCTCTGCTGACCTGGTGTCTCTGGCGCTAAAACAGCTCTGTTCACCTGGTTCTCTCCCTCTAAAGCAGCTCTGCTGACCTGGTTCTCTGACTCTACGGCAGCTCTGCTGACCTGGTTCTCTCCCTCTAAAGCAGCTCTGCTGACCTGGTTCTCTGACTCTAAAGCAGCTTTGCTGACCTGGTTGTCTCCCCCTAAAGCAGCTCTGCTGACCTGGTTCTCTGGCTCTGCGGCAGCTCTGCTGACCTGGTTCTCTGCCTCTAGAGCAGCTCTGCTGACCTGGTTCTTAGGCTCTAGAGCAGCTCTGCTGACCTGGTGTCTATGGCTTTACAGCAGCTCTACTGGCCTGGTTCTCTGACTCTAGAGCAGCTCTGTTGACCTGGGTTTTAGGCTCTAGAGCAGCTCTGCTGACCTGGTTCTCTGGCTCTAAAGCAGCTGTGCTGACCTGGATCTATGGCTCTAAAGCAGCTCTGCTGACCTGGTTCTATGGCTCTAAAGCAGCTCTGCTAACATGGTTCTATGGCTCTAAAGCAGCTCTGCTGACCTGGTTCTATGGCTCTAAAGCAGCTCTGCTAACATGGTTCTCTGGCTCTAAAGCAGATCTGCTGACCTGGTTCTCTGGCTCTAAAGCAGCTCTGCTGACCTGGTTCTCTGGCTCTAGAGCGGCTCTGCTGTCCTGGTTCTTAGGCTCTAGAGCAGCCTGCTGAATTGGTTCTCTGGCTTTGAAGCAGCTCTGCTGACCTGGTTCTCTGGGTCTAGAGCAGCTGTGCTGACCTGGTTCTCTCCCTCTAAAGCAGCTCTGCTGACCTGGCTCTCTGGCTCTAAAGCAGCTCTGCTGACCTGGTTCTCTGGCTCTACAGCAGCTCTGCTGAACTGGTTCTCTGCCTCTAGAGCAGCTCTGCTGACCTGGATCTTAGGCTCTACGGCAGCTCTGCTGACCTGGTTCTCTGCCTCTAGAGCATCTCTGCTGACCTGGTTCTTAGGCTCTAGAGGAACTCTGCTGACCTGGTGTCTATGGCTTTACAGCAGCTCTGCTGACCTGGTTCTCTGACTCTAGAGCAGCTCTGTTGACCTGGGTTTTAGGCTCTAGAGCAGCTCTGCTGACCTGGTTCTCTGGCTCTAACGCAGCTCTGCTGACCTGGATCTATGGCTCTAAAGCAGCTCTGCTGACCTGGCTCTGTGGCTTTGAAACAGCTCTGCTGACCTGGTTCTCTCCCTCTAAAGCAGCTCTGCTGACCTGGTTCTCTGGCTCTACGGCAGCTCTGCTGACCTGGTTCTCTCCCTCTAAAGCAGCTCTGCTGACCTGGTTCTCTTGCTCTACAATGGCTCTGCTGACCTGGTTCTGTTGCTCTAAAGCAGCTCTGCTGACCTAGTTCTCTGGCTCTAGAGCAGCTCTGCTAACCTGGTTCTCTGGCTCTAAAGCAGATCTTCTGGCCTGCTTCACTGGCTCTAAAGCAGCTCTGCTGACTTGGTGGTTCTCTGGCTCTAGAGCAGCTCTGCTGACCTGGGTCTTAGGCTCTAGAGCAGCTCTGCTGACCTGGTTGTATGGCTGTGAGGCAGCTCTGATGACCTGGTTCTGTGGCTTTCAAACAGCTCTGCTGACCTGGTTCTCTGGCTCTAGAGCAGGTCAGCTGACCTGGTTCTCTCCCTCTAAGGTAGCTCTGCTGACCTGGGTCTCTGGCACTAAAGCAGCTCTGCTGACCTGGTGTCTCTGGCGCTAAAACAGCTCTGCTGACCTGGTTCTCTCCCTCTAAAGCAGCTCTGCTGACCTGGTTCTCTTGCTCTATGGCAGCTCTGCTGACCTGGTTCTCTCCCTCTAAAGCAGCTCTGCTGACCTGGTTCTCTGGCTCTAAAGCAGCTTTGCTGACCTGGTTCTCTCCCCCTAAAGCAGCTCTGCTGACCTGGTTCTCTGGCTCCACGGCAGCTCTGCTGACCTGGTTCTCTCCATCTAAAGCAGCTCTGCTGACCTGGTTCTCTGGCTCTAAAGCAGCTTTGCTGACCTGGTTCTCTCCCCCTAAAGCAGCTCTGCTGACCTGGTTCTCTGGCTCTACGTCAGCTCTGCTGACCTGGTTCTCTGCCTCTAGAGCAGCTCTGCTGACCTGGTTCTTAGGCTCTAGAGCAACTCTGCTGACCTGGTGTCTATGGCTTTACAGCAGCTCTGCTGACCTGGTTCTCTGACTCTAAAGCAGCTGTGCTGACCTGGATCTATGGCTCTAAAGCAGCTCTGCTAACCTGGTTCTATGGCTCTACAGCAGCTCTGCTGACCTGGTTCTCTGGCTCTAGAGCAGCTCTGCTGACCTGGTTGTATGGCTCTGAGTCAGCTCTGCTGACACTGTTCTCTGGCTCTAAAAAAAACTCTCCTGACCTGGTTCTATAGCTTTAAAGCAGCTCTGCTGACCTGGTTCTCTGGCTTTGAAGCAGCTCTGCTGACCTGGTTCTCTGGCTCTAGAGCAGCTGTGCTGACCTGGTTCTCTCCCTCTAAAGCAGCTCTGCTGACCTGGTTGTCTGGCTCTAAAGCAGCTCTACTGACCTGGTTTCTCTGGCTCTAAAGCATCTCTGCTGAGCTGGTTCTCTGGCTCTAAAGCAGCTCTTCTGGCCTTGTTCTCTGGCTCTAAAGTAGCTCTGCTGACCTGGTTCTCTTGCTCTACAATGGCTCTACTGACCTGGTTCTGTTGCTCTAAAGCAGCTCTGCTGACCTAGTTCTCTGGCTCTAGAGCAGCTCTGCTAACCTGGTTCTCTGGCTCTAAAGCAGCTGTGCTGACCTGGATCTATGGCTCTAAAGCAGCTCTGCTGACCTGGTTCTATGGCTCTAAAGCAGCTCTGCTAACATGGTTCTATGGCTCTAAAGCAGCTCTGCTGACCTGGTTCTATGGCTCTAAAGCAGCTCTGCTAACATGGTTCTCTGGCTCTAAAGCAGACCTGCTGACCTGGTTCTCTGGCACTAAAGCAGCTCTGCTGACCTGGTTCTCTGGCTCTAGAGCAGCTCTGCTGTCCTGGTTCTTAGGCTCTAGAGCAGCTCTGCTGACCTGGTTCTCTGGCTTTGAAGCAGCTCTGCTGACCTGGTTCTCTGGGTCTAGAGCAGCTGTGCTGACCTGGTTCTCTCCCTCTAAAGCAGCTCTGCTGACCTGGTGTCTCTGGCGCTAAAACAGCTCTGTTCACCTGGTTCTCTCCCTCTAAAGCAGCTCTGCTGACCTGGTTCTCTGACTCTACGGCAGCTCTGCTGACCTGGTTCTCTCCCTCTAAAGCAGCTCTGCTGACCTGGTTCTCTGACTCTAAAGCAGCTTTGCTGACCTGGTTGTCTCCCCCTAAAGCAGCTCTGCTGACCTGGTTCTCTGGCTCTGCGGCAGCTCTGCTGACCTGGTTCTCTGCCTCTAGAGCAGCTCTGCTGACCTGGTTCTTAGGCTCTAGAGCAGCTCTGCTGACCTGGTGTCTATGGCTTTACAGCAGCTCTACTGGCCTGGTTCTCTGACTCTAGAGCAGCTCTGTTGACCTGGGTTTTAGGCTCTAGAGCAGCTCTGCTGACCTGGTTCTCTGGCTCTAAAGCAGCTGTGCTGACCTGGATCTATGGCTCTAAAGCAGCTCTGCTGACCTGGTTCTATGGCTCTAAAGCAGCTCTGCTAACATGGTTCTATGGCTCTAAAGCAGCTCTGCTGACCTGGTTCTATGGCTCTAAAGCAGCTCTGCTAACATGGTTCTCTGGCTCTAAAGCAGATCTGCTGACCTGGTTCTCTGGCTCTAAAGCAGCTCTGCTGACCTGGTTCTCTGGCTCTAGAGCGGCTCTGCTGTCCTGGTTCTTAGGCTCTAGAGCAGCCTGCTGAATTGGTTCTCTGGCTTTGAAGCAGCTCTGCTGACCTGGTTCTCTGGGTCTAGAGCAGCTGTGCTGACCTGGTTCTCTCCCTCTAAAGCAGCTCTGCTGACCTGGCTCTCTGGCTCTAAAGCAGCTCTGCTGACCTGGTTCTCTGGCTCTACAGCAGCTCTGCTGAACTGGTTCTCTGCCTCTAGAGCAGCTCTGCTGACCTGGATCTTAGGCTCTACGGCAGCTCTGCTGACCTGGTTCTCTGCCTCTAGAGCATCTCTGCTGACCTGGTTCTTAGGCTCTAGAGGAACTCTGCTGACCTGGTGTCTATGGCTTTACAGCAGCTCTGCTGACCTGGTTCTCTGACTCTAGAGCAGCTCTGTTGACCTGGGTTTTAGGCTCTAGAGCAGCTCTGCTGACCTGGTTCTCTGGCTCTAACGCAGCTCTGCTGACCTGGATCTATGGCTCTAAAGCAGCTCTGCTGACCTGGCTCTGTGGCTTTGAAACAGCTCTGCTGACCTGGTTCTCTCCCTCTAAAGCAGCTCTGCTGACCTGGTTCTCTGGCTCTACGGCAGCTCTGCTGACCTGGTTCTCTCCCTCTAAAGCAGCTCTGCTGACCTGGTTCTCTTGCTCTACAATGGCTCTGCTGACCTGGTTCTGTTGCTCTAAAGCAGCTCTGCTGACCTAGTTCTCTGGCTCTAGAGCAGCTCTGCTAACCTGGTTCTCTGGCTCTAAAGCAGATCTTCTGGCCTGCTTCACTGGCTCTAAAGCAGCTCTGCTGACTTGGTGGTTCTCTGGCTCTAGAGCAGCTCTGCTGACCTGGGTCTTAGGCTCTAGAGCAGCTCTGCTGACCTGGTTGTATGGCTGTGAGGCAGCTCTGATGACCTGGTTCTGTGGCTTTCAAACAGCTCTGCTGACCTGGTTCTCTGGCTCTAGAGCAGGTCAGCTGACCTGGTTCTCTCCCTCTAAGGTAGCTCTACTGACCTGGGTCTCTGGCACTAAAGCAGCTCTGCTGACCTGGTGTCTCTGGCGCTAAAACAGCTCTGCTGACCTGGTTCTCTCCCTCTAAAGCAGCTCTGCTGACCTGGTTCTCTTGCTCTACGGCAGCTCTGCTGACCTGGTTCTCTCCCTCTAAAGCAGCTCTGCTGACCTGGTTCTCTGGCTCTAAAGCAGCTTTGCTGACCTGGTTCTCTCCCCCTAAAGCAGCTCTGCTGACCTGGTTCTCTGGCTCCACGGCAGCTCTGCTGACCTGGTTCTCTCCATCTAAAGCAGCTCTGCTGACCTGGTTCTCTGGCTCTAAAGCAGCTTTGCTGACCTGGTTCTCTCCCCCTAAAGCAGCTCTGCTGACCTGGTTCTCTGGCTCTACGTCAGCTCTGCTGACCTGGTTCTCTGCCTCTAGAGCAGCTCTGCTGACCTGGTTCTTAGGCTCTAGAGCAACTCTGCTGACCTGGTGTCTATGGCTTTACAGCAGCTCTGCTGACCTGGTTCTCTGACTCTAAAGCAGCTGTGCTGACCTGGATCTATGGCTCTAAAGCAGCTCTGCTAACCTGGTTCTATGGCTCTACAGCAGCTCTGCTGACCTGGTTCTCTGGCTCTAGAGCAGCTCTTTTGACCTGGGTCTTAGGCTCTAGAGCAGCTCTGCTGACCTGGTTGTATGGCTCTGAGTCAGCTCTGCTGACACTGTTCTCTGGCTCTAAAAAAAACTCTCCTGACCTGGTTATATAGCTTTAAAGCAGCTCTGCTGACCTGGTTCTCTGGCTTTGAAGCAGCTCTGCTGACCTGGTTCTCTGGCTCTAGAGCAGCTGTGCTGACCTGGTTCTCTCCCTCTAAAGCAGCTCTGCTGACCTGGTTGTCTGGCTCTAAAGCAGCTCTACTGACCTGGTTTCTCTGGCTCTAAAGCATCTCTGCTGAGCTGGTTCTCTGGCTCTAAAGCAGCTCTTCTGGCCTTGTTCTCTGGCTCTAAAGCAGCTCTGCTGACCTGGTTCTCTTGCTCTACAATGGCTCTGCTGACCTGGTTCTGTTGCTCTAAAGCAGCTCTGCTGACCTAGTTCTCTGGCTCTAGAGCAGCTCTGCTAACCTGGTTCTCTGGCTCTAAAGCAGATCTTCTGGCCTGCTTCACTGGCTCTAAAGCAGCTCTGCTGACCTGGTGGTTCTCTGGCTCTAGAGCAGCTCTGCTGACCTGGGTCTTAGGCTCTAGAGCAGCTCTGCTGACCTGGTTGTATGGCTGTGAGGCAGCTCTGCTGACCTGGTTCTCTAGCTCTAAAGCAGCTCTGCTGACCTGGTTCTATGGCTCTAAAACAGCTCCGCTGACCTGGTTCTATGGCTCTGAAGCTGCTCTGCTGACCTGGTTCTGTGGCTTTCAAACAGCTCTGCTGACCTGGTTCTCTGGCTCTAGAGCAGGTCAGCTGACCTGGTTCTCTCCCTCTAAGGTAGCTCTGCTGACCTGGGTCTCTGGCACTAAAGCAGCTCTGCTGACCTGGTGTCTCTGGCGCTAAAACAGCTCTGCTGACCTGGTTCTCTCCCTCTAAAGCAGCTCTGCTGACCTGGTTCTCTGGCTCTACGGCAGCTCTGCTGACCTGGTTATCTCCCTCTAAAGCAGCTCTGCTGACCTGGTTCTCTGGCTCTAAAGCAGCTTTGCTGACCTGGTTCTCTCCCCCTAAAGCAGCTCTGCTGACCTGGTTCTCTGGCTCTACAGCAGCTCTGCTGACCTGGTTCTCTGCCTCTAGAGCAGCTCGGCTGACCTGGGTCTTAGGCTCTAGAGCAGCTCTGCTGACCTGGTTGTATGGCTGTGAGGCAGCTCTGCTGACCTGGTTCTCTGGCTCTAAAACAGCTCTGCTGACCTGGTTCTATGGCTCTAAAGCAGCTCTGCTGACCTGGTTCTATGGCTCTAAAGCTGCTCTGCTGACCTGGTTCTCTGGCTCTAGAGCAGGTCAGCTGACCTGGTTTTCTCCCTCTAAAGTAGCTCTGCTGACCTGGGTCTCTGGCACTAAAGCAGCTCTGCTGACCTGGTGTCTCTGGCGCTAAAACAGCTCTGCTGACCTGGTTCTCTCCCTCTAAAGCAGCTCTGCTGACCTGGTTCTCTGGCTCTACGGCAGCTCTGCTGACCTGGTTCTCTCCCTCTAAAGCAGCTCTGCTGAACTGGTTCTCTGACTCTAAAGCAGCTTTGCTGACCTGGTTCTCTCCCCCTAAAGCAGCTCTGCTGACCTGGTTCTCTGGCTCTGCGGCAGCTCTGCTGACCTGGTTCTCTGCCTCTAGAGCAGCTCTGCTGACCTGGTTCTTAGGCTCTAGAGCAGCTCTGCTGACCTGGTGTCTATGGCTTTACAGCAGCTCTGCTGACCTGGTTCTCTGACTCTAGAGCAGCTCTGTTGACCTGGGTTTTAGGCTCTAGAGCAGCTCTGCTGACCTGGTTCTCTGGCTCTAAAGCAGCTGTGCTGACCTGGATCTATGGCTCTAAAGCAGCTCTGCTGACCTGGTTCTATGGCTCTAAAGCAGCTCTGCTAACATGGTTCTATGGCTCTAAAGCAGCTCTGCTGACCTGGTTCTATGGCTCTAAAGCAGCTCTGCTAACATGGTTCTCTGGCTCTAAAGCAGACCTGCTGACCTGGTTCTCTGGCACTAAAGCAGCTCTGCTGATCTGGTTCTCTGGCTCTAGAGCAGCTCTGCTGTCCTGGTTCTTAGGCTCTAGAGCAGCTCTGCTGACCTGGTTCTCTGGCTTTGAAGCAGCTCTGCTGACCTGGTTCTCTGGGTCTAGAGCAGCTGTGCTGACCTGGTTCTCTCCCTCTAAAGCAGCTCTGCTGACCTGGTGTCTCTGGCGC
Source organism: Triturus cristatus (assembly GCF_964204655.1). Classification (NCBI taxonomy): domain Eukaryota; kingdom Metazoa; phylum Chordata; class Amphibia; order Caudata; family Salamandridae; genus Triturus; species Triturus cristatus. The sequence continues at coordinate 1,164,256,078 of NC_140579.1, forward strand.
TAAAACAGCTCTGCTGACCTGGTTCTCTCCCTCTAAAGCAGCTCTGCTGACCTGGTTCTCTGACTCTACGGCAGCTCTGCTGACCTGGTTCTCTCCCTCTAAAGCAGCTCTGCTGACCTGGTTCTCTGACTCTAAAGCAGCTTTGCTGACCTGGTTGTCTCCCCCTAAAGCAGCTCTGCTGACCTGGTTCTCTGGCTCTGCGGCAGCTCTGCTGACCTGGTTCTCTGCCTCTAGAGCAGCTCTGCTGACCTGGTTCTTAGGCTCTAGAGCAGCTCTGCTGACCTGGTGTCTATGGCTTTACAGCAGCTCTGCTGGCCTGGTTCTCTGACTCTAGAGCAGCTCTGTTGACCTGGGTTTTAGGCTCTAGAGCAGCTCTGCTGACCTGGTTCTCTGGCTCTAAAGCAGCTGTGCTGACCTGGATCTATGGCTCTAAAGCAGCTCTGCTGACCTGGTTCTATGGCTCTAAAGCAGCTCTGCTAACATGGTTCTATGGCTCTAAAGCAGCTCTGCTGACCTGGTTCTATGGCTCTAAAGCAGCTCTGCTAACATGGTTCTCTGGCTCTAAAGCAGATCTGCTGACCTGGTTCTCTGGCTCTAAAGCAGCTCTGCTGACCTGGTTCTCTGGCTCTAGAGCAGCTCTGCTGTCCTGGTTCTTAGGCTCTAGAGCAGCTCTGCTGAATTGGTTCTCTGGCTTTGAAGCAGCTCTGCTGACCTGGTTCTCTGGGTCTAGAGCAGCTGTGCTGACCTGGTTCTCTCCCTCTAAAGCAGCTCTGCTGACCTGGCTCTCTGGCTCTAAAGCAGCTCTGCTGACCTGGTTCTCTGGCTCTACAGCAGCTCTGCTGAACTGGTTCTCTGCCTCTAGAGCAGCTCTGCTGACCTGGATCTTAGGCTCTACGGCAGCTCTGCTGACCTGGTTCTCTGCCTCTAGAGCATCTCTGCTGACCTGGTTCTTAGGCTCTAGAGGAACTCTGCTGACCTGGTGTCTATGGCTTTACAGCAGCTCTGCTGACCTGGTTCTCTGACTCTAGAGCAGCTCTGTTGACCTGGGTTTTAGGCTCTAGAGCAGCTCTGCTGACCTGGTTCTCTGGCTCTAAAGCAGCTCTGCTGACCTGGATCTATGGCTCTAAAGCAGCTCTGCTAACATGGTTCTATGGCTCTAAAGCAGCTCTGTTGACCTGGTTCTATGGCGCTAAAGCAGCTCTGCTGACATGGTTCTCTGGTTCTAAAGCAGATCTGCTGACCTGGTTCTCTGGCTCTAAAGCAGCTCTGCTGACCTGGTTCTCTGGCTCCAGAGCAGCTCTGCTGTCCTGGTTCTTAGGCTCTAGAGCAGCTCTGCTGACCTGGTTCTCTGGCTTTGAAGCATCTCTGCTGACCTGGTTCTCTGGCTCTAGAGCAGCTATGCTGACCTGGTTCTCTCCCTCTAAAGCAGCTCTGCTGACCTGGTTCTATGGCTCTAAAGCAGCTCTGTTGACCTGGTTCTCTGGCTCTAAAGCAGCTCTGCTGACCTGGTTCTCTTGCTCTACAATGGATCTGCTGACCTGGTTCTGTTGCTCTAAAGCAGCTCTGCTGACCTAGATCTATGGCTCTAGAGCAGCTCTGCTGTTCTGGTTCTCTGGCTCTAAAGCAGATCTTCTGGCCTGCTTCACTGGCTCTAAAGCAGCTCTGCTGACCTGGTGGTTCTCTGGCTCTACAACGGCTCTGCTGACCTGTTTCTCTGGCTCTAAAGCAGCTCTGCTGACCTGGTGGTTCTCTGGCTCTAAAACATCTCTGCTGACCTTGTTCTGTGGCTCTAAAGAAGCTCTGTTGACCTAGTTTTCTGGCTCTACAGCAGCTCTGCTGACCTGGCTCTCTGGTTCTAGAGCAGCTCTGATGACCTGGTTCTCTGGCCCTAAAGATGCTCTGCTGACCTGGTTCTCTGGCTCTAGAGAAGCTCTGCTGACCTGGTTCTATGGCTCTAAAGCAGCTCTGCTGACCTGGTTCTCTGGCTCTAGAGCAGCTCTGCTGTCCTGGTTCTTAGGCTCTAGAGCAGCTCTGCTGACCTGGTTCTCTGGCTTTGAAGCATCTCTGCTGACCTGGTTCTCTGGCTCTAGAGCAGCTATGCTGACCTGGTTCTCTCCCTCTAAAGCAGCTCTGCTGACCTGGTTCTATGGCTCTAAAGCAGCTCTGTTGACCTGGTTCTCTGGCTCTAAAGCAGCTCTGCTGACCTGGTTCTCTTGCTCTACAATGGATCTGCTGACCTGGTTCTGTTGCTCTAAAGCAGCTCTGCTGACCTAGATCTATGGCTCTAGAGCAGCTCTGCTGTTCTGGTTCTCTGGCTCTAAAGCAGATCTTCTGGCCTGCTTCACTGGCTCTAAAGCAGCTCTGCTGACCTGGTGGTTCTCTGGCTCTACAACGGCTCTGCTGACCTGTTTCTCTGGCTCTAAAGCAGCTCTGCTGACCTGGTGGTTCTTTGGCTCTAAAACATCTCTGCTGACCTTGTTCTGTGGCTCTAAAGAAGCTCTGTTGACCTAGTTTTCTGGCTCTACAGCAGCTCTGCTGACCTGGCTCTCTGGTTCTAGAGCAGCTCTGATGACCTGGTTCTCTGGCTCTACAGCAGCTCTGCTGACCTGGTTCTCTCCCTCTAATGCCGCTCTGCTGACCTGCTTCTCTGGCTCTACGGCAGCTCTTCTGACCTGGTTCTCTGCCTTATGAGCAGCTCTGCTGACCTGGTTCTTAGGCTCTAGAGCAGCTCTGCTGACCTGGTTTCTATGGCTCTACAGCAGCTCTGCTGACCTGGTTCTCTGGCTCTAGAGCAGCTCTTTTGACCTGGGTCTTAGGCTCTAGAGCAGCTCTGCTGACCTGGTTGTATGGCTCTGAGTCAGCTCTGCTGACACTGTTCTCTGGCTCTAAAATAACTCTCCTGACCTGGTTCTATGGCTTTAAAGCAGCTCTGCTGACCTGGTTCTCTGGCTTTGAAGCAGCTCTGCTGACCTGGTTCTCTGGCTCTAGAGCAGCTGTGCTGATCTGGTTCTCTCCCTCTAAAGCAGCTCTGCTGACCTGGTTCTCTGGCTCTAAAGCAGCTCTACTGACCTGGTTTCTCTGGCTCTAAAGCATCTCTGCTGAGCTGGTTCTCTGGCTCTAAAGCAGCTCTTCTGGCCTTGTTCTCTGGCTCTAAAGCAGCTCTGCTGACCTAGTTCTCTTGCTCTACAATGGCTCTGCTGACCTGGTTCTGTTGCTCTAAAGCAGCTCTGCTGACCTAGTTCTCTGGCTCTAGAGCAGCTCTGCTAACCTGGTTCTCTGGCTCTAAAGCAGATCTTCTGGCCTGCTTCACTGGCTCTAAAGCAGCTCTGCTGACCTGGTGGTTCTCTGGCTCTAGAGCAGCTTTGCTGACCTGGGTCTTAGGCTCTAGAGCAGCTCTGCTGACCTGGTTGTATGGCTGTGAGGCAGCTCTGCTGACCTGGTCCTCTGGCTCTAAAGCAGCTCTGCTGACCTGGTTCTATGGCTCTAAAGCAGCTCCGCTGACCTGGTTCTATGGCTCTAAAGCTGCTCTGCTGACCTGGTTCTGTGGCTTTCAAACAGCTCTGCTGACCTGGTTCTCTGGCTCTAGAGCAGGTCAGCTGACCTGGTTCTCTCCCTCTAAGGTAGCTCTGCTGACCTGGGTCTCTGGCACTAAAGCAGCTCTGCTGACCTGGTGTCTCTGGCGCTAAAACAGCTCTGCTGACCTGGTTCTCTCCCTCTAAAGCAGCTCTGCTGACCTGGTTCTCTGGCTCTACGGCAGCTCTGCTGACCTGGTTCTCTCCCTCTAAAGCAGCTCTGCTGACCTGGGTCTCTGGCTCTAAAGCAGCTTTGCTGACCTGGTTCTCTCCCCCTAAAGCAGCTCTGCTGACCTGGTTCTCTGGCTCTACAGCAGCTCTGCTGACCTGGTTCTCTGCCTCTAGAGCAGCTCGGCTGACCTGGGTCTTAGGCTCTAGAGCAGCTCTGCTGACCTGGTTGTATGGCTGTGAGGCAGCTCTGCTGACCTGGTTCTCTGGCTCTAAAACAGCTCTGCTGACCTGGTTCTATGGCTCTAAAGCAGCTCTGCTGACCTGGTTCTATGGCTATAAAGCTGCTCTGCTGACCTGGTTCTCTGGCTCTAGAGCAGGTCAGCTGACCTGGTTCTCTCCCTCTAAAGTAGCTCTGCTGACCTGGGTCTCTGGCACTAAAGCAGCTCTGCTGACCTGGTGTCTCTGGCGCTAAAACAGCTCTGCTGACCTGGTTCTCTCCCTCTAAAGCAGCTCTGCTGACCTGGTTCTCTGGCTCTACGGCAGCTCTGCTGACCTGGTTCTCTCCCTCTAAAGCAGCTCTGCTGACCTGGTTCTCTGACTCTAAAGCAGCTTTGCTGACCTGGTTCTCTCCCCCTAAAGCAGCTCTGCTGACCTGGTTCTCTGGCTCTGCGGCAGCTCTGCTGACCTGGTTCTCTGCCTCTAGAGCAGCTCTGCTGACCTGGTTCTTAGGCTCTAGAGCAGCTCTGCTGACCTGGTGTCTATGGCTTTACAGCAGCTCTGCTGACCTGGTTCTCTGACTCTAGAGCAGCTCTGTAGACCTGGGTTTTAGGCTCTAGAGCAGCTCTGCTGACCTGGTTCTCTGGCTCTAAAGCAGCTGTGCTGACCTGGATCTATGGCTCTAAAGCAGCTCTGCTGACCTGGTTCTATGGCTCTAAAGCAGCTCTGCTAACATGGTTCTATGGCTCTAAAGCAGCTCTGCTGACCTGGTTCTATGGCTCTAAAGCAGCTCTGCTAACATGGTTCTCTGGCTCTAAAGCAGACCTGCTGACCTGGTTCTCTGGCACTAAAGCAGCTCTGCTGACCTGGTTCTCTGGCTCTAGAGCAGCTCTGCTGTCCTGGTTCTTAGGCTCTAGAGCAGCTCTACTGACCTGGTTCTCTGGCTTTGAAGCAGCTCTGCTGACCTGGTTCTCTGGGTCTAGAGCAGCTGTGCTGACCTGGTTCTCTTCCTCTAAAGCAGCTCTGCTGACCTGGTGTCTCTGGCGCTAAAACAGCTCTGCTGACCTGGTTCTCTCCCTCTAAAGCAGCTCTGCTGACCTGGTTCTCTGGCTCTACGGCAGCTCTGCTGACCTGGTTGTCTCCCTCTAAAGCAGCTCTGCTGACCTGGTTCTCTGACTCTAAAGCAGCTTTGCTGACCTGGTTGTCTCCCCCTAAAGCAGCTCTGCTGACCTGGTTCTCTGGCTCTGCGGCAGCTCTGCTGACCTGGTTCTCTGCCTCTAGAGCAGCTCTGCTGACCTGGTTCTTAGGCTCTAGAGCAGCTCTGCTGACCTGGTGTCTATGGCTTTACAGCAGCTCTGCTGACCTGGTTCTCTGACTCTAGAGCAGCTCTGTTGACCTGGGTTTTAGGCTCTAGAGCAGCTCTGCTGACCTGGTTCTCTGGCTCTAAAGCAGCTGTGCTGACCTGGATCTATGGCTCTAAAGCAGCTCTGCTGACCTAGTTCATTGGCTCTAAAGCAGCTCTGCTAACATGGTTCTATGGCTCTAAAGTATCTCTGCTGACCTGGTTCTATGGCTCTAAAGCAGCTCTGCTAACATGGTTCTCTGGCTCTAAAGCAGATCTGCTGACCTGGTTCTCTGGCTCTAAAGCAGCTCTGCTGACCTGGTTCTCTAGCTCTAGAGCAGCTCTGCTGTCCTGGTTCTTAGGCTCTAGAGCAGCTCTGCTGAATTGGTTCTCTGGCTTTGAAGCAGCTCTGCTGACCTGGTTCTCTGGGTCTAGAGCAGCTGTGCTGACCTGGTTCTCTCCCTCTAAAGCAGCTCTGCTGACCTGGCTCTCTGGCTCTAAAGCAGCTCTGCTGACCTGGTTCTCTGGCTCTGCAGCAGCTCTGCTGAACTGGTTCTCTGCCTCTAGAGCAGCTCTGCTGACCTGGATCTTAGGCTCTACGGCAGCTCTGCTGACCTGGTTCTCTGCCTCTAGAGCATCTCTGCTGACCTGGTTCTTAGGCTCTAGAGGAACTCTGCTGACCTGGTGTCTATGGCTTTACAGCAGCTCTGCTGACCTGGTTCTCTGACTCTAGAGCAGCTCTGTTGACCTGGGTTTTAGGCTCTAGAGCAGCTCTGCTGACCTGGTTCTCTGGCTCTAAAGCAGCTCTGCTGACCTGGATCTATGGCTCTAAAGCAGCTCTGCTAACATGGTTCTATGGCTCTAAAGCAGCTCTGTTGACCTGGTTCTATGGCGCTAAAGCAGCTCTGCTGACATGGTTCTCTGGTTCTAAAGCAGATCTGCTGACCTGGTTGTCTGGCTCTAAAGCAGCTCTGCTGACCTGGTTCTCTGGCTCTAGAGCAGCTCTGCTGTCCTGGTTCTTAGGCTCTAGAGCAGCTCTGCTGACCTGGTTCTCTGGCTTTGAAGCATCTCTGCTGACCTGGTTCTCTGGCTCTAGAGCAGCTATGCTGACCTGGTTCTCTCCCTCTAAAGCAGCTCTGCTGACCTGGTTCTCTGGCTCTAAATCAGCTCTGCTGACCTGGTTTCTCTGGCTCTAAAGCATCCCTGCTGAGCTAGATCTCTGGCTCTAAAGCAGCTCTTCTGGCCTTGTTCTCTGGCTCTAAAGCAGCTCTGCTGACCTGGTTCTCTTGCTCTACAATGGATCTGCTGACCTGGTTCTGTTGCTCTAAAGCAGCTCTGCTGACCTACATCTCTGGCTCTAGAGCAGCTCTGCTGATCTGGTTCTCTGGCTCTAAAGCAGATCTTCTGGCCTGCTTCACTGGCTCTAAAGCAGCTCTGCTGACCTGGTGGTTCTCTGGCTCTACAACGGCTCTGCTGACCTGTTTCTCTGGCTCTAAAGCAGCTCTGCTGACCTGGTGGTTCTCTGGCTCTAAAACATCTCTGCTGACCTTGTTCTGTGGCTCTAAAGAAGCTCTGTTGACCTAGTTTTCTGGCTCTACAGCAGCTCTGCTGACCTGGCTCTCTGGTTCTAGAGCAGCTCTGATGACCTGGTTCTCTGGCTCTACAGCAGCTCTGCTGACCTGGTTCTCTCCCTCTAATGCCGCTCTGCTGACCTGCTTCTCTGGCTCTACGGCAGCTCTTCTGACCTGGTTCTCTGCCTTATGAGCAGCTCTGCTGACCTGGCTCTTAGGCTCTAGAGCAGCTCTGCTGACCTGGTTTCTATGGCTCTACAGCAGCTCTGCTGACCTGGTTCTCTGGCTCTAGAGCAGCTCTTTTGACCTGGGTCTTAGGCTCTAGAGCAGCTCTGCTGACCTGGTTGTATGGCTTTGAGTCAGCTCTGCTGACACTGTTCTCTGGCTCTAAAATAACTCTCCTGACCTGGTTCTATGGCTTTAAAGCAGCTCTGCTGACCTGGTTCTCTGGCTTTGAAGCAGCTCTGCTGACCTGGTTCTCTGGCTTTGAAGCAGCTCTGCTGACCTGGCTCTCTGGCTCTAGAGCAGCTGTGCTGATCTGGTTCTCTCCCTCTAAAGCAGCTCTACTGACCTGGTTTCTCTGGCTCTAAAGCATCTCTGCTGAGCTGGTTCTCTGGCTCTAAAGCAGCTCTTCTGGCCTTGTTCTCTGGCTCTAAAGCAGCTCTGCTGACCTAGTTCTCTTGCTCTACAATGGCTCTGCTGACCTGGTTCTGTTGCTCTAAAGCAGCTCTGCTGACCTAGTTCTCTGGCTCTAGAGCAGCTCTGCTAACCTGGTTCTCTGGCTCTAAAGCAGATCTTCTGGCCTGCTTCACTGGCTCTAAAGCAGCTCTGCTGACCTGGTGGTTCTCTGGCTCTAGAGCAGCTCTGCTGACCTGGGTCTTAGGCTCTAGAGCAGCTCTGCTGACCTGGTTGTATGGCTCTGCGGCAGCTCTGCTGACCTGGTTCTCTGCCTCTAGAGCAGCTCTGCTGACCTGGTTCTTAGGCTCTAGAGCAGCTCTGCTGACCTGGTGTCTATGGCTTTACAGCAGCTCTGCTGACCTGGTTCTCTGACTCTAGAGCAGCTCTGCTAACATGGTTCTCTGGCTCTAAAGCAGATCTGCTGACCTGGATCTATGGCTCTAAAGCAGCTCTGCTGACCTAGTTCATTGGCTCTAAAGCAGCTCTGCTAACATGGTTCTATGGCTCTAAAGTATCTCTGCTGACCTGGTTCTATGGCTCTAAAGCAGCTCTGCTAACATGGTTCTCTGGCTCTAAAGCAGATCTGCTGACCTGGTTCTCTGGCTCTAAAGCAGCTCTGCTGACCTGGTTCTCTAGCTCTAGAGCAGCTCTGCTGTCCTGGTTCTTAGGCTCTAGAGCAGCTCTGCTGAATTGGTTCTCTGGCTTTGAAGCAGCTCTGCTGACCTGGTTCTCTGGGTCTAGAGCAGCTGTGCTGACCTGGTTCTCTCCCTCTAAAGCAGCTCTGCTGACCTGGCTCTCTGGCTCTAAAGCAGCTCTGCTGACCTGGTTCTCTGGCTCTGCAGCAGCTCTGCTGAACTGGTTCTCTGCCTCTAGAGCAGCTCTGCTGACCTGGATCTTAGGCTCTACGGCAGCTCTGCTGACCTGGTTCTCTGCCTCTAGAGCATCTCTGCTGACCTGGTTCTTAGGCTCTAGAGGAACTCTGCTGACCTGGTGTCTATGGCTTTACAGCAGCTCTGCTGACCTGGTTCTCTGACTCTAGAGCAGCTCTGTTGACCTGGGTTTTAGGCTCTAGAGCAGCTCTGCTGACCTGGTTCTCTGGCTCTAAAGCAGCTCTGCTGACCTGGATCTATGGCTCTAAAGCAGCTCTGCTAACATGGTTCTATGGCTCTAAAGCAGCTCTGTTGACCTGGTTCTATGGCGCTAAAGCAGCTCTGCTGACATGGTTCTCTGGTTCTAAAGCAGATCTGCTGACCTGGTTGTCTGGCTCTAAAGCAGCTCTGCTGACCTGGTTCTCTGGCTCTAGAGCAGCTCTGCTGTCCTGGTTCTTAGGCTCTAGAGCAGCTCTGCTGACCTGGTTCTCTGGCTTTGAAGCATCTCTGCTGACCTGGTTCTCTGGCTCTAGAGCAGCTATGCTGACCTGGTTCTCTCCCTCTAAAGCAGCTCTGCTGACCTGGTTCTCTGGCTCTAAATCAGCTCTGCTGACCTGGTTTCTCTGGCTCTAAAGCATCCCTGCTGAGCTAGATCTCTGGCTCTAAAGCAGCTCTTCTGGCCTTGTTCTCTGGCTCTAAAGCAGCTCTGCTGACCTGGTTCTCTTGCTCTACAATGGATCTGCTGACCTGGTTCTGTTGCTCTAAAGCAGCTCTGCTGACCTACATCTCTGGCTCTAGAGCAGCTCTGCTGATCTGGTTCTCTGGCTCTAAAGCAGATCTTCTGGCCTGCTTCACTGGCTCTAAAGCAGCTCTGCTGACCTGGTGGTTCTCTGGCTCTACAACGGCTCTGCTGACCTGTTTCTCTGGCTCTAAAGCAGCTCTGCTGACCTGGTGGTTCTCTGGCTCTAAAACATCTCTGCTGACCTTGTTCTGTGGCTCTAAAGAAGCTCTGTTGACCTAGTTTTCTGGCTCTACAGCAGCTCTGCTGACCTGGCTCTCTGGTTCTAGAGCAGCTCTGATGACCTGGTTCTCTGGCTCTACAGCAGCTCTGCTGACCTGGTTCTCTCCCTCTAATGCCGCTCTGCTGACCTGCTTCTCTGGCTCTACGGCAGCTCTTCTGACCTGGTTCTCTGCCTTATGAGCAGCTCTGCTGACCTGGCTCTTAGGCTCTAGAGCAGCTCTGCTGACCTGGTTTCTATGGCTCTACAGCAGCTCTGCTGACCTGGTTCTCTGGCTCTAGAGCAGCTCTTTTGACCTGGGTCTTAGGCTCTAGAGCAGCTCTGCTGACCTGGTTGTATGGCTTTGAGTCAGCTCTGCTGACACTGTTCTCTGGCTCTAAAATAACTCTCCTGACCTGGTTCTATGGCTTTAAAGCAGCTCTGCTGACCTGGTTCTCTGGCTTTGAAGCAGCTCTGCTGACCTGGTTCTCTGGCTTTGAAGCAGCTCTGCTGACCTGGCTCTCTGGCTCTAGAGCAGCTGTGCTGATCTGGTTCTCTCCCTCTAAAGCAGCTCTACTGACCTGGTTTCTCTGGCTCTAAAGCATCTCTGCTGAGCTGGTTCTCTGGCTCTAAAGCAGCTCTTCTGGCCTTGTTCTCTGGCTCTAAAGCAGCTCTGCTGACCTAGTTCTCTTGCTCTACAATGGCTCTGCTGACCTGGTTCTGTTGCTCTAAAGCAGCTCTGCTGACCTAGTTCTCTGGCTCTAGAGCAGCTCTGCTAACCTGGTTCTCTGGCTCTAAAGCAGATCTTCTGGCCTGCTTCACTGGCTCTAAAGCAGCTCTGCTGACCTGGTGGTTCTCTGGCTCTAGAGCAGCTCTGCTGACCTGGGTCTTAGGCTCTAGAGCAGCTCTGCTGACCTGGTTGTATGGCTGTGAGGCAGCTCTGCTGACCTGGTTCTCTGGCTCTAAAGCAGCTCTGCTGACCTGATTCTATGGCTCTAAAGCAGCTCTGCTGACCTGGTTCTCTGGCTCTAAAGCAGCTGTGCTGACCTGGATCTATGGCTCTAAAGCAGCTCTGCTGACCTGGTTCTATGGCTCTAAAGCAGCTCTGCTAACATGGTTCTATGGTTCTAAAGCAGCTCTGCTGACCTGGTTCTATGGCTCTAAAGCAGCTCTGCTAACATGGTTCTCTGGCTCTAAAGCAGACCTGCTGACCTGGTTCTCTGGCACTAAAGCAGCTCTGCTGACCTGGTTCTCTGGCTCTAGAGCAGCTCTGCTGTCCTGGTTCTTAGGCTCTAGAGCAGCTCTGCTGACCTGGTTCTCTGGCTTTGAAGCAGCTCTGCTGACCTGGTTCTCTGGGTCTAGAGCAGCTGTGCTGACCTGGTTCTCTCCCTCTAAAGCAGCTCTGCTGACCTGGTGTCTCTGGCGCTAAAACAGCTCTGCTGACCTGGTTCTCTCCCTCTAAAGCAGCTCTGCTGACCTGGTTCTCTGACTCTACGGCAGCTCTGCTGACCTGGTTCTCTCCCTCTAAAGCAGCTCTGCTGACCTGGTTCTCTGACTCTAAAGCAGCTTTGCTGACCTGGTTGTCTCCCCCTAAAGCAGCTCTGCTGACCTGGTTCTCTGGCTCTGCGGCAGCTCTGCTGACCTGGTTCTCTGCCTCTAGAGCAGCTCTGCTGACCTGGTTCTTAGGCTCTAGAGCAGCTCTGCTGACCTGGTGTCTATGGCTTTACAGCAGCTCTGCTGGCCTGGTTCTCTGACTCTAGAGCAGCTCTGTTGACCTGGGTTTTAGGCTCTAGAGCAGCTCTGCTGACCTGGTTTCTATGGCTCTACAGCAGCTCTGCTGACCTGGTTCTCTGGCTCTAGAGCAGCTCTTTTGACCTGGGTCTTAGGCTCTAGAGCAGCTCTGCTGACCTGGTTGTATGGCTTTGAGTCAGCTCTGCTGACACTGTTCTCTGGCTCTAAAATAACTCTCCTGACCTGGTTCTATGGCTTTAAAGCAGCTCTGCTGACCTGGTTCTCTGGCTTTGAAGCAGCTCTGCTGACCTGGTTCTCTGGCTTTGAAGCAGCTCTGCTGACCTGGTTCTCTGGCTCTAGAGCAGCTGTGCTGATCTGGTTCTCTCCCTCTAAAGCAGCTCTACTGACCTGGTTTCTCTGGCTCTAAAGCATCTCTGCTGAGCTGGTTCTCTGGCTCTAAAGCAGCTCTTCTGGCCTTGTTCTCTGGCTCTAAAGCAGCTCTGCTGACCTAGTTCTCTTGCTCTACAATGGCTCTGCTGACCTGGTTCTGTTGCTCTAAAGCAGCTCTGCTGACCTAGTTCTCTGGCTCTAGAGCAGCTCTGCTAACCTGGTTCTCTGGCTCTAAAGCAGATCTTCTGGCCTGCTTCACTGGCTCTAAAGCAGCTCTGCTGACCTGGTGGTTCTCTGGCTCTAGAGCAGCTCTGCTGACCTGGGTCTTAGGCTCTAGAGCAGCTCTGCTGACCTGGTTGTATGGCTGTGAGGCAGCTCTGCTGATCTGGTTCTCTGGCTCTAAAGCAGCTCTGCTGACCTGGTTCTCTGGCTCTAAAGCAGCTGTGCTGACCTGGATCTATGGCTCTAAAGCAGCTCTGCTGACCCGGTTCTATGGCTCTAAAGCAGCTCTGCTAACATGGTTCTATGGCTCTAAAGCAGCTCTGCTGACCTTGTTCTATGGCTCTAAAGCAGCTCTGCTAACATGGTTCTCTGGCTCTAAAGCAGACCTGCTGACCTGGTTCTCTGGCACTAAAGCAGCTCTGCTGACCTGGTTCTCTGGCTCTAGAGCAGCTCTGCTGTCCTGGTTCTTAGGCTCTAGAGCAGCTCTGCTGACCTGGTTCTCTGGCTTTGAAGCAGCTCTGCTGACCTGGTTCTCTGGGTCTAGAGCAGCTGTGCTGACCTGGTTCTCTCCCTCTAAAGCAGCTCTGCTGACCTGGTGTCTCTGGCGCTAAAACAGCTCTGCTGACCTGGTTCTCTCCCTCTAAAGCAGCTCTGCTGACCTGGTTCTCTGACTCTACGGCAGCTCTGCTGACCTGGTTCTCTCCCTCTAAAGCAGCTCTGCTGACCTGGTTCTCTGACTCTAAAGCAGCTTTGCTGACCTGGTTGTCTCCCCCTAAAGCAGCTCTGCTGACCTGGTTCTCTGGCTCTGCGGCAGCTCTGCTGACCTGGTTCTCTGCCTCTAGAGCAGCTCTGCTGACCTGGTTCTTAGGCTCTAGAGCAGCTCTGCTGACCTGGTGTCTATGGCTTTACAGCAGCTCTGCTGGCCTTGTTCTCTGGCTCTAAAGCAGCTCTGCTGACCTGGTTCTCTTGCTCTACAATGGATCTGCTGACCTGGTTCTGTTGCTCTAAAGCAGCTCTGCTGACCTACATCTCTGGCTCTAGAGCAGCTCTGCTGATCTGGTTCTCTGGCTCTAAAGCAGATCTTCTGGCCTGCTTCACTGGCTCTAAAGCAGCTCTGCTGACCTGGTGGTTCTCTGGCTCTACAACGGCTCTGCTGACCTGTTTCTCTGGCTCTAAAGCAGCTCTGCTGACCTGGTGGTTCTCTGGCTCTAAAACATCTCTGCTGACCTTGTTCTGTGGCTCTAAAGAAGCTCTGTTGACCTAGTTTTCTGGCTCTACAGCAGCTCTGCTGACCTGGCTCTCTGGTTCTAGAGCAGCTCTGATGACCTGGTTCTCTGGCTCTACAGCAGCTCTGCTGACCTGGTTCTCTCCCTCTAATGCCGCTCTGCTGACCTGCTTCTCTGGCTCTACGGCAGCTCTTCTGACCTGGTTCTCTGCCTTATGAGCAGCTCTGCTGACCTGGCTCTTAGGCTCTAGAGCAGCTCTGCTGACCTGGTTTCTATGGCTCTACAGCAGCTCTGCTGACCTGGTTCTCTGGCTCTAGAGCAGCTCTTTTGACCTGGGTCTTAGGCTCTAGAGCAGCTCTGCTGACCTGGTTGTATGGCTTTGAGTCAGCTCTGCTGACACTGTTCTCTGGCTCTAAAATAACTCTCCTGACCTGGTTCTATGGCTTTAAAGCAGCTCTGCTGACCTGGTTCTCTGGCTTTGAAGCAGCTCTGCTGACCTGGTTCTCTGGCTTTGAAGCAGCTCTGCTGACCTGGTTCTCTGGCTCTAGAGCAGCTGTGCTGATCTGGTTCTCTCCCTCTAAAGCAGCTCTACTGACCTGGTTTCTCTGGCTCTAAAGCATCTCTGCTGAGCTGGTTCTCTGGCTCTAAAGCAGCTCTTCTGGCCTTGTTCTCTGGCTCTAAAGCAGCTCTGCTGACCTAGTTCTCTTGCTCTACAATGGCTCTGCTGACCTGGTTCTGTTGCTCTAAAGCAGCTCTGCTGACCTAGTTCTCTGGCTCTAGAGCAGCTCTGCTAACCTGGTTCTCTGGCTCTAAAGCAGATCTTCTGGCCTGCTTCACTGGCTCTAAAGCAGCTCTGCTGACCTGGTGGTTCTCTGGCTCTAGAGCAGCTCTGCTGACCTGGGTCTTAGGCTCTAGAGCAGCTCTGCTGACCTGGTTGTATGGCTGTGAGGCAGCTCTGCTGACCTGGTTCTCTGGCTCTAAAGCAGCTCTGCTGACCTGATTCTATGGCTCTAAAGCAGCTCTGCTGACCTGGTTCTCTGGCTCTAAAGCAGCTGTGCTGACCTGGATCTATGGCTCTAAAGCAGCTCTGCTGACCTGGTTCTATGGCTCTAAAGCAGCTCTGCTAACATGGTTCTATGGCTCTAAAGCAGCTCTGCTGACCTGGTTCTATGGCTCTAAAGCAGCTCTGCTAACATGGTTCTCTGGCTCTAAAGCAGACCTGCTGACCTGGTTCTCTGGCACTAAAGCAGCTCTGCTGACCTGGTTCTCTGGCTCTAGAGCAGCTCTGCTGTCCTGGTTCTTAGGCTCTAGAGCAGCTCTGCTGACCTGGTTCTCTGGCTTTGAAGCAGCTCTGCTGACCTGGTTCTCTGGGTCTAGAGCAGCTGTGCTGACCTGGTTCTCTCCCTCTAAAGCAGCTCTGCTGACCTGGTGTCTCTGGCGCTAAAACAGCTCTGCTGACCTGGTTCTCTCCCTCTAAAGCAGCTCTGCTGACCTGGTTCTCTGACTCTACGGCAGCTCTGCTGACCTGGTTCTCTCCCTCTAAAGCAGCTCTGCTGACCTGGTTCTCTGACTCTAAAGCAGCTTTGCTGACCTGGTTGTCTCCCCCTAAAGCAGCTCTGCTGACCTGGTTCTCTGGCTCTGCGGCAGCTCTGCTGACCTGGTTCTCTGCCTCTAGAGCAGCTCTGCTGACCTGGTTCTTAGGCTCTAGAGCAGCTCTGCTGACCTGGTGTCTATGGCTTTACAGCAGCTCTGCTGGCCTGGTTCTCTGACTCTAGAGCAGCTCTGTTGACCTGGGTTTTAGGCTCTAGAGCAGCTCTGCTGACCTGGTTCTGTGGCTCTAAAGCAGCTGTGCTGACCTGGATCTATGGCTCTAAAGCAGCTCTGCTGACCTGGTTCTATGGCTCTAAAGCAGCTCTGCTAACATGGTTCTATGGCTCTAAAGCAGCTCTGCTGACCTGGTTCTATGGCTCTAAAGCAGCTCTGCTAACATGGTTCTCTGGCTCTAAAGCAGATCTGCTGACCTGGTTCTCTGGCTCTAAAGCAGCTCTGCTGACCTGGTTCTCTGGCTCTAGAGCAGCTCTGCTGTCCTGGTTCTTAGGCTCTAGAGCAGCTCTGCTGAATTGGTTCTCTGGCTTTGAAGCAGCTCTGCTGACCTGGTTCTCTGGGTCTAGAGCAGCTGTGCTGACCTGGTTCTCTCCCTCTAAAGCAGCTCTGCTGACCTGGCTCTCTGGCTCTAAAGCAGCTCTGCTGACCTGGTTCTCTGGCTCTACAGCAGCTCTGCTGAACTGGTTCTCTGCCTCTAGAGCAGCTCTGCTGACCTGGATCTTAGGCTCTACGGCAGCTCTGCTGACCTGGTTCTCTGCCTCTAGAGCATCTCTGCTGACCTGGTTCTTAGGCTCTAGAGGAACTCTGCTGACCTGGTGTCTATGGCTTTACAGCAGCTCTGCTGACCTGGTTCTCTGACTCTAGAGCAGCTCTGTTGACCTGGGTTTTAGGCTCTAGAGCAGCTCTGCTGACCTGGTTCTCTGGCTCTAAAGCAGCTCTGCTGACCTGGATCTATGGCTCTAAAGCAGCTCTGCTAACATGGTTCTATGGCTCTAAAGCAGCTCTGTTGACCTGGTTCTATGGCGCTAAAGCAGCTCTGCTGACATGGTTCTCTGGTTCTAAAGCAGATCTGCTGACCTGGCTCTCTGGCTCTAAAGCAGCTCTGCCGACCTGGTTCTCTGGCTCTAGAGCAGCTCTGCTGTCCTGGTTCTTAGGCTCTAGAGCAGCTCTGCTGACCTGGTTCTCTGGCTTTGAAGCATCTCTGCTGACCTGGTTCTCTGGCTCTAGAGCAGCTATGCTGACCTGGTTCTCTCCCTCTAAAGCAGCTCTGCTGACCTGGTTCTATGGCTCTAAAGCAGCTCTGTTGACCTGGTTCTCTGGCTCTAAAGCAGCTCTGCTGACCTGGTTCTCTTGCTCTACAATGGATCTGCTGACCTGGTTCTGTTGCTCTAAAGCAGCTCTGCTGACCTAGATCTCTGGCTCTAGAGCAGCTCTGCTGATCTGGTTCTCTGGCTCTAAAGCAGATCTTCTGGCCTGCTTCACTGGCTCTAAAGCAGCTCTGCTGACCTGGTGGTTCTCTGGCTCTACAACGGCTCTGCTGACCTGTTTCTCTGGCTCTAAAGCAGCTCTGCTGACCTGGTGGTTCTCTGGCTCTAAAACATCTCTGCTGACCTTGTTCTGTGGCTCTAAAGAAGCTCTGTAGACCTAGTTTTCTGGCTCTACAGCAGCTCTGCTGACCTGGCTCTCTGGTTCTAGAGCAGCTCTGATGACCTGGTTCTCTGGCTCTACAGCAGCTCTGCTTACCTGGTTCTCTCCCTCTAATGCCGCTCTGCTGACCTGCTTCTCTGGCTCTACGGCAGCTCTTCTGACCTGGTTCTCTGCCTTATGAGCAGCTCTGCTGACCTGGTTCTTATGCTCTAGAGCAGCTCTTTTGACCTGGGTCTTAGGCTCTAGAGCAGCTCTGCTGACCTGGTTGTATGGCTCTGAGTCAGCTCTGCTGACACTGTTCTCTGGCTCTAAAATAACTCTCCTGACCTGGTTCTATGGCTCTACAGCAGCTCTGCTGACCTGGTTCTCTGGCTCTAGAGCAGCTCTTTTGACCTGGGTCTTAGGCTCTAGAGCAGCTCTGCTGACCTGGTTGTATGGCTCTGAGTCAGCTCTGCTGACACTGTTCTCTGGCTCTAAAATAACTCTCCTGACCTGGTTCTATGGCTTTAAAGCAGCTCTGCTGACCTGGTTCTCTGGCTTTGAAGCAGCTCTGCTGACCTGGTTCTCTGGCTCTAGAGCAGCTGTGCTGATCTGGTTCTCTCCCTCTAAAGCAGCTCTGCTGACCTGGTTCTCTGGCTCTACAGCAGCTCTACTGACCTGGTTTCTCTGGCTCTAAAGCATCTCTGCTGAGCTGGTTCTCTGGCTCTAAAGCAGCTCTTCTGGCCTTGTTCTCTGGCTCTAAAGCAGCTCTGCTGACCTAGTTCTCTTGCTCTACAATGGCTCTGCTGACCTGGTTCTGTTGCTCTAAAGCAGCTCTGCTGACCTAGTTCTCTGGCTCTAGAGCAGCTCTGCTAACCTGGTTCTCTGGCTCTAAAGCAGATCTTCTGGCCTGCTTTACTGGCTCTAAAGCAGCTCTGCTGACCTGGTGGTTCTCTGGCTCTAGAGCAGCTCTGCTGACCTGGGTCTTAGGCTCTAGAGCAGCTCTGCTGACCTGGTTGAATGGCTGTGAGGCAGCTCTGCTGACCTGGTTCTCTGGCTCTAAAGCAGCTCTGCTGACCTGGTTCTATGGCTCTAAAGCAGCTCCGCTGACCTGGTTCTATGGCTCTAAAGCTGCTCTGCTGACCTGGTTCTGTGGCTTTCAAACAGCTCTGCTGACCTGGTTCTCTGGCTCTAGAGCAGGTCAGCTGACCTGGTTCTCTCCCTCTAAGGTAGCTCTGCTGACCTGGGTCTCTGGCACTAAAGCAGCTCTGCTGACCTGGTGTCTCTGGCGCTAAAACAGCTCTGCTGACCTGGTTCTCTCCCTCTAAAGCAGCTCTGCTGACCTGGTTCTCTGGCTCTACGGCAGCTCTGCTGACCTGGTTCTCTCCCTCTAAAGCAGCTCTGCTGACCTGGTTCTCTGGCTCTAAAGCAGCTTTGCTGAACTGGTTCTCTCCCCCTAAAGCAGCTCTGCTGACCTGGTTCTCTGGCCCTACAGCAGCTCTGCTGACCTGGTTCTTTGCCTCTAGAGCAGCTCGGCTGACCTGGGTCTTAGGCTTTAGAGCAGCTCTGCTGACCTGGTTGTATGGCTGTGAGGCAGCTCTGCTGACCTGGTTCTCTGGCTCTAAAACAGCTCTGCTGACCTGGTTCTATGGCTCTAAAGCAGCTCTGCTGACCTGGTTCTATGGCTCTAAAGCTGCTCTGCTGACCTGGTTCTCTGGCTCTAGAGCAGGTCAGCTGACCTGGTTCTCTCCCTCTAAAGTAGCTCTGCTGACCTGGGTCTCTGGCACTAAAGCAGCTCTGCTGACCTGGTGTCTCTGGCGCTAAAACAGCTCTGCTGACCTGGTTCTCTCCCTCTAAAGCAGCTCTGCTGACCTGGTTCTCTGGCTCTACGGCAGCTCTGCTGACCTGGTTCTCTCACTCTAAAACAGCTCTGCTGACCTGGTTCTCTGACTCTAAAGCAGCTTTGCTGACCTGGTTCTCTCCCCCTAAAGCAGCTCTGCTGACCTGGTTCTCTGGCTCTGCGGCAGCTCTGCTGACCTGGTTCTCTGCCTCTAGAGCAGCTCTGCTGACCTGGTTCTTAGGCTCTAGAGCAGCTCTGCTGACCTGGTGTCTATGGCTTTACAGCAGCTCTGCTGACCTGGTTCTCTGACTCTAGAGCAGCTCTGTTGACCTGGGTTTTAGGCTCTAGAGCAGCTCTGCTGACCTGGTTCTCTGGCTCTAAAGCAGCTGTGCTGACCTGGATCTATGGCTCTAAAGCAGCTCTGCTGACCTGGTTCTATGGCTCTAAAGCAGCTCTGCTAACATGGTTCTATGGCTCTAAAGCAGCTCTGCTGACCTGGTTCTATGGCTCTAAAGCAGCTCTGCTAACATGGTTCTCTGGCTCTAAAGCAGACCTGCTGACCTGGTTCTCTGGCACTAAAGCAGCTCTGCTGACCTGGTTCTCTGGCTCTAGAGCAGCTCTGCTGTACTGGTTCTTAGGCTCTAGAGCAGCTCTACTGACCTGGTTCTCTGGCTTTGAAGCAGCTCTGCTGACCTGGTTCTCTGGGTCTAGAGCAGCTGTGCTGACCTGGTTCTCTCCCTCTAAAGCAGCTCTGCTGACCTGGTGTCTCTGGCGCTAAAACAGCTCTGCTGACCTGGTTCTCTCCCTCTAAAGCAGCTCTGCTGACCTGGTTCTCTGGCTCTACGGCAGCTCTGCTGACCTGATTCTCTCCCTCTAAAGCAGCTCTGCTGACCTGGTTCTCTGACTCTAAAGCAGCTTTGCTGACCTGGTTGTCTCCCCCTAAAGCAGCTCTGCTGACCTGGTTCTCTGGCTCTGCGGCAGCTCTGCTGACCTGGTTCTCTGCCTCTAGAGCAGCTCTGCTGACCTGGTTCTTAGGCTCTAGAGCAGCTCTGCTGACCTGGTGTCTATGGCTTTACAGCAGCTCTGCTGACCTGGTTCTCTGACTCTAGAGCAGCTCTGTTGACCTGGGTTTTAGGCTCTAGAGCAGCTCTGCTGACCTGGTTCTCTGGCTCTAAAGCAGCTGTGCTGACCTGGATCTATGGCTCTAAAGCAGCTCTGCTGACCTGGTTCTATGGCTCTAAAGCAGCTCTGCTAACATGGTTCTATGGCTCTAAAGCATCTCTGCTGACCTGGTTCTATGGCTCTAAAGCAGCTCTGCTAACATGGTTCTCTGGCTCTAAAGCAGATCTGCTGACCTGGTTCTCTGGCTCTAAAGCAGCTCTGCTGACCTGGTTCTCTAGCTCTAGAGCAGCTCTGCTGTCCTGGTTCTTAGGCTCCAGAGCAGCTCTGCTGAATTGGTTCTCTGGCTTTGAAGCAGCTCTGCTGACCTGGTTCTCTGGGTCTAGAGCAGCTGTGCTGACCTGGTTCTCTCCCTCTAAAGCAGCTCTGCTGACCTGGCTCTCTGGCTCTAAAGCAGCTCTGCTGACCTGGTTCTCTGGCTCTACAGCAGCTCTGCTGAACTGGTTATCTGCCTCTAGAGCAGCTCTGCTGACCTGGATCTTAGGCTCTACGGCAGCTCTGCTGACCTGGTTCTCTGCCTCTAGAGCATCTCTGCTGACCTGGTTCTTAGGCTCTAGAGGAACTCTGCTGACCTGGTGTCTATGGCTTTACAGCAGCTCTGCTGACCTGGTTCTCTGACTCTAGAGCAGCTCTGTTGACCTGGGTTTTAGGCTCTAGAGCACCTCTGCTGACCTGGTTCTCTGGCTCTAAAGCAGCTCTGCTGACCTGGATCTATGGCTCTAAAGCAGCTCTGCTAACATGGTTCTATGGCTCTAAAGCAGCTCTGTTGACCTGGTTCTATGGCGCTAAAGCAGCTCTGCTGACATGGTTCTCTGGTTCTAAAGCAGATCTGCTGACCTGGTTCTCTGGCTCTAAAGCAGCTCTGCTGACCTGGTTCTCTGGCTCTAGAGCAGCTCTGCTGTCCTGGTTCTTAGGCTCTAGAGCAGCTCTGCTGACCTGGTTCTCTGGCTTTGAAGCATCTCTGCTGACCTGGTTCTCTGGCTCTAGAGCAGCTATGCTGACCTGGTTCTCTCCCTCTAAAGCAGCTCTGCTGACCTGGTTCTCTGGCTCTAAAGCAGCTCTGCTGACCTGGTTCTCTTGCTCTACAATGGATCTGCTGACCTGGTTCTGTTGCTCTAAAGCAGCTCTGCTGACCTAGATCTCTGGCTCTAGAGCAGCTCTGCTGATCTGGTTCTCTGGCTCTAAAGCAGATCTTCTGGCCTGCTTCACTGGCTCTAAAGCAGCTCTGCTGACCTGGTGGTTCTCTGGCTCTACAACGGCTCTGCTGACCTGTTTCTCTGGCTCTAAAGCAGCTCTGCTGACCTGGTGGTTCTCTGGCTCTAAAATATCTCTGCTGACCTTGTTCTGTGGCTCTAAAGAAGCTCTGTTGACCTAGTTTTCTGGCTCTACAGCAGCTCTGCTGACCTGGCTCTCTGGTTCTAGAGCAGCTCTGATGACCTGGTTCTCTGGCTCTACAGCAGCTCTGCTGACCTGGTTCTCTCCCTCTAATGCCGCTCTGCTGACCTGCTTCTCTGGCTCTACGGCAGCTCTTCTGACCTGGTTCTCTGCCTTATGAGCAGCTCTGCTGACCTGGCTCTTAGGCTCTAGAGCAGCTCTGCTGACCTGGTTTCTATGGCTCTACAGCAGCTCTGCTGACCTGGTTCTCTGGCTCTAGAGCAGCTCTTTTGACCTGGGTCTTAGGCTCTAGAGCAGCTCTGCTGACCTGGTTGTATGGCTCTGAGTCAGCTCTGCTGACACTGTTCTCTGGCTCTAAAATAACTCTCCTGACCTGGTTCTATGGCTTTAAAGCAGCTCTGCTGACCTGGTTCTCTGGCTTTGAAGCAGCTCTGCTGACCTGGTTCTCTGGCTCTAGAGCAGCTGTGCTGATCTGGTTCTCTCCCTCTAAAGGAGCTCTGCTGACCTGGTTCTCTGGCTCTAAAGCAGCTCTACTGACCTGGTTTCTCTGGCTCTAAAGCATCTCTGCTGAGCTGGTTCTCTGGCTCTAAAGCAGCTCTTCTGGCCTTGTTCTCTGGCTCTAAAGCAGCTCTGCTGACCTAGTTCTCTTGCTCTACAATGGCTCTGCTGACCTGGTTCTGTTGCTCTAAAGCAGCTCTGCTGACCTATTTCTCTGGCTCTAGAGCAGCTCTGCTAACCTGGTTCTCTGGCTCTAAAGCAGATCTTCTGGCCTGCTTCACTGGCTCTAAAGCAGCTCTGCTGACCTGGTGGTTCTCTGGCTCTAGAGCAGCTCTGCTGACCTGGGTCTTAGGCTCTAGAGCAGCTCTGCTGACCTGGTTGTATGGCTGTGAGGCAGCTCTGCTGACCTGGTTCTCTGGCTCTAAAGCAGCTCTGCTGACCTGGTTCTATGGCTCTAAAGCAGCTCTGCTGACCTGGTTCTATGGCTCTAAAGCTGCTCTGCTGACCTGGTTCTGTGGCTTTGAAACAGCTCTGTTGACCTGGTTCTCTGGCTCTAGAGCAGGTCAGCTGACCTGGTTCTCTCCCTCTAAGGTAGCTCTGCTGACCTGGGTCTCTGGCACTAAAGCAGCTCTGCTGACCTGGTGTCTCTGGCGCTAAAACAGCTCTGCTGACCTGGTTCTCTCCCTCTAAAGCAGCTCTGCTGACCTGGTTCTCTGGCTCTACGGCAGCTCTGCTGACCTGGTTCTCTCCCTCTAAAGCAGCTCTGCTGACCTGGTTCTCTGGCTCTAAAGCAGCTTTGCTGACCTGGTTCTCTCCCCCTAAAGCAGCTCTGCTGCCTGGTTCTCTGGCTCTACGGCAGCTCTGCTGACCTGGTTCTCTGCCTCTAGAGCAGCTCGGCTGACCTGGGTCTTAGGCTCTAGAGCAGCTCTGCTGACCTGGTTGAATGGCTGTGAGGCAGCTCTGCTGACCTGGTTCTCTGGCTCTAAAGCAGCTCTGCTGACCTGGTTCTATGGCTCTAAAGCAGCTCTGCTGACCTAGTTCTATGGCTCTAAAGCTGCTCTGCTGACCTGGTTCTGTGGCTTTGAAACAGCTCTGCTGACCTGGTTCTCTGGCTCTAGAGCAGGTCAGCTGACCTGGTTCTCTCCCTCTAAAGTAGCTCTGCTGACCTGGGTCTCTGGCACTAAAGCAGCTCTGCTGACCTGGTGTCTCTGGCGCTCAAACAGCTCTGCTGACCTGGTTCTCTCCCTCTAAAGAAGCTCTGCTGACCTGGTTCTCTGGCTCTAGAGCAGCTCTGCTGACCTGGGTCTTAGGCTCTAGAGCAGCTCTGCTGACCTGGTTGTATGGCTGTGAGGCAGCTCTGCTGACCTGGTTCTCTGGCTCTAAAGCAGCTCTGCTGACCTGGTTCTATGGCTCTAAAGCAGCTCTGCTGACCTGGTTCTATGGCTCTAAAGCTGCTCTGCTGACCTGGTTCTGTGGCTTTGAAACAGCTCTGTTGACCTGGTTCTCTGGCTCTAGAGCAGGTCAGCTGACCTGGTTCTCTCCCTCTAAGGTAGCTCTGCTGACCTGGGTCTCTGGCACTAAAGCAGCTCTGCTGACCTGGTGTCTCTGGCGCTAAAACAGCTCTGCTGACCTGGTTCTCTCCCTCTAAAGCAGCTCTGCTGACCTGGTTCTCTGGCTCTACGGCAGCTCTGCTGACCTGGTTCTCTCCCTCTAAAGCAGCTCTGCTGACCTGGTTCTCTGGCTCTAAAGCAGCTTTGCTGACCTGGTTCTCTCCCCCTAAAGCAGCTCTGCTGCCTGGTTCTCTGGCTCTACGGCAGCTCTGCTGACCTGGTTCTCTGCCTCTAGAGCAGCTCGGCTGACCTGGGTCTTAGGCTCTAGAGCAGCTCTGCTGACCTGGTTGAATGGCTGTGAGGCAGCTCTGCTGACCTGGTTCTCTGGCTCTAAAGCAGCTCTGCTGACCTGGTTCTATGGCTCTAAAGCAGCTCTGCTGACCTGGTTCTATGGGTCTAAAGCTGCTCTGCTGACCTGGTCTGTGGCTTTGAAACAGCTCTGCTGACCTGGTTCTCTGGCTCTAGAGCAGGTCAGCTGACCTGGTTCTCTCCCTCTAAAGTAGCTCTGCTGACCTGGGTCTCTGGCACTAAAGCAGCTCTGCTGACCTGGTGTCTCTGGCGCTCAAACAGCTCTGCTGACCTGGTTCTCTCCCTCTAAAGTAGCTCTGCTGACCTGGTTCTCTGGCTCTACGGCAGCTCTGCTGACCTGGTTCTCTCCCTCTAAAGCAGCTCTGCTGACCTGGTTCTCTGACTCTAAAGCAGCTTTGCTGACCTGGTTCTCTCCCCCTAAAGCAGCTCTGCTGACCTGGTTCTCTGGCTCTGCGGCAGCTCTGCTGACCTGGTTCTCTGCCTCTAGAGCAGCTCTGCTGACCAGGTTCTTAGGCTCTAGAGCAGCTCTGCTGACCTGGTGTCTATGGCTTTACAGCAGCTCTGCTGACCTGGTTCTCTGACTCTAGAGCAGCTCTGTTGACCTGGGTTTTAGGCTCTAGAGCAGCTCTGCTGACCTGGTTCTCTGGCTCTAAAGCAGCTGTGCTGACCTGGATCTATGGCTCTAAAGCAGCTCTGCTGACCTGGTTCTATGGCTCTAAAGCAGCTCTGCTAACATGGTTCTATGGCTCTAAAGCAGCTCTGCTGACCTGGTTCTATGGCTCTAAAGCAGCTCTGCTAACATGGTTCTCTGGCTCTAAAGCAGACCTGCTGACCTGGTTCTCTGGCTCTAAAGCAGCTCTGCTGACCTGGTTCTATGGCTCTAAAGCAGCTCTGCTGACCTGGTTCTATGGCTCTAAAGCTGCTCTGCTGACCTGGTTCTGTGGCTTTGAAACAGCTCTGTTGACCTGGTTCTCTGGCTCTAGAGCAGGTCAGCTGACCTGGTTCTCTCCCTCTAAGGTAGCTCTGCTGACCTGGGTCTCTGGCACTAAAGCAGCTCTGCTGACCTGGTGTCTCTGGCGCTAAAACAGCTCTGCTGACCTGGTTCTCTCCCTCTAAAGCAGCTCTGCTGACCTGGTTCTCTGGCTCTACGGCAGCTCTGCTGACCTGGTTCTCTCCCTCTAAAGCAGCTCTGCTGACCTGGTTCTCTGGCTCTAAAGCAGCTTTGCTGACCTGGTTCTCTCCCCCTAAAGCAGCTCTGCTGCCTGGTTCTCTGGCTCTACGGCAGCTCTGCTGACCTGGTTCTCTGCCTCTAGAGCAGCTCGGCTGACCTGGGTCTTAGGCTCTAGAGCAGCTCTGCTGACCTGGTTGAATGGCTGTGAGGCAGCTCTGCTGACCTGGTTCTCTGGCTCTAAAGCAGCTCTGCTGACCTGGTTCTATGGCTCTAAAGCAGCTCTGCTGACCTGGTTCTATGGCTCTAAAGCTGCTCTGCTGACCTGGTTCTGTGGCTTTGAAACAGCTCTGCTGACCTGGTTCTCTGGCTCTAGAGCAGGTCAGCTGACCTGGTTCTCTCCCTCTAAAGTAGCTCTGCTGACCTGGGTCTCTGGCACTAAAGCAGCTCTGCTGACCTGGTGTCTCTGGCGCTCAAACAGCTCTACTGACCTGGTTCTCTCCCTCTAAAGTAGCTCTGCTGACCTGGTTCTCTGGCTCTACGGCAGCTCTGCTGACCTGGTTCTCTCCCTCTAAAGCAGCTCTGCTGACCTGGTTCTCTGACTCTAAAGCAGCTTTGCTGACCTGGTTCTCTCCCCCTAAAGCAGCTCTGCTGACCTGGTTCTCTGGCTCTGCGGCAGCTCTGCTGACCTGGTTCTCTGCCTCTAGAGCAGCTCTGCTGACCTGGTTCTTAGGCTCTAGAGCAGCTCTGCTGACCTGGTGTCTATGGCTTTACAGCAGCTCTGCTGACCTGGTTCTCTGACTCTAGAGCAGCTCTGTTCACCTGGGTTTTAGGCTCTAGAGCAGCTCTGCTGACCTGGTTCTCTGGCTCTAAAGCAGCTGTGCTGACCTGGATCTATGGCTCTAAAGCAGCTCTGCTGACCTGGTTCTATGGCTCTAAAGCAGCTCTGCTAACATGGTTCTATGGCTCTAAAGCAGCTCTGCTGACCTGGTTCTATGGCTCTAAAGCAGCTCTGCTAACATGGTTCTCTGGCTCTAAAGCAGACATGCTGACCTGGTTCTCTGGCTCTAAAGCAGCTCTGCTGACCTGGTTCTCTGGCTCTAGAGAAGCTCTGCTGTCCTGGTTCTTAGGCTCTAAAGCAGCTCTGCTGACCTGGTTCTATGGCTCTAAAGCAGCTCTGCTGACCTGGTTCTCTGGCTCTACGGCAGCTCTGCTGACTTGGTTCTCTCCCTCTAAAGCAGCTCTGCTGACCTGGTTCTCTGACTCTAAAGCAGCTTTGCTGACCTGGTTGTCTCCCCCTAAAGCAGCTCTGCTGACCTGGTTCTCTGGCTCTGCGGCAGCTCTGCTGACCTGGTTCTCTGCCTCTAGAGCAGCTCTGCTGACCTGGTTCTTAGGCTCTAGAGCAGCTCTGCTGACCTGGTGTCTATGGCTTTACAGCAGCTCTGCTGACCTGGTTCTCTGACTCTAGAGCAGCTCTGTTGACCTGGGTTTTAGGCTCTAGAGCAGCTCTGCTGACCTGGTTCTCTGGCTCTAAAGCAGCTGTGCTGACCTGGATCTATGGCTCTAAAGCAACTCTGCTGACCTGGTTCTATGGCTCTAAAGCAGCTCTGCTAACATGGTTCTATGGCTCTAAAGCAGCTCTGCTGATCTGGTTCTATGGCTCTAAAGCAGCTCTGCTAACATGGTTCTCTGGCTCTAAAGCAGATCTACTGACCTGGTTCTCTGGCTCTAAAGAAGCTCTGATGACCTGGTTCTCTGGCTCTAGAGCAGCTCTGTTGTCCTGGTTCTTAGGCTCTAGAGCAGCTCTGCTGACCTGGTTCTCTGGCTTTGAAGCAGCTCTGCTGACCTGGTTCTCTGGGTCTAGAGCAGCTGTGCTGACCTGGTTCTCTCCCTCTAAAGCAGCTCTGCTGACCTGGCTCTCTGGCTCTAAAGCAGCTCTGCTGACCTGGTTTCTCTGGCTCTAAAGCATCTCTGCTGAGCTGGTTCCCTGGCTCTAAAGAAGCTCTTCTGAGCTGGTTCTCAAGCAGTTCTGCTGACCTGGTTCTCTGTCTCTAAAGCGGTTCTGCTTACCTGGTTCTCTGACTCTAAAGCAGCTCTGCTGACCTGGTTCTTAGGCTTTAGAGCAGCTCTGCTGACCTGGTTTCTATGGCTCTACAGCAGCTCTGCTGACCTGGTTCTCTGGCTCTAGAGCAGCTCTGTTGCCCTGGGTCTTAGGCTCTAGAGCAGCTCTGCTGACCTGGTTGTATGGCTGTGAGGCAGCTCTGCTGACCTGGTTCTCTGGCTCTAAAGCAGCTCTGCTGACCTTGTTCTATGGCTCTAAAGCAGCTCTGCTGACCTGGTTCTATGGCTCTAAAGCTGCTCTGCTGACCTGGTTCTGTGGCTTTGAAACAGCTCTGCTGACCTGGTTCTCTGGCTCTAGAGCAGGTCAGCTGACCTGGTTCTCTCCCTCTAAAGTAGCTCTGCTGACCTGGGTCTCTGGCACTAAAGCAGCTCTGCTGACCTGGTGTCTCTGGTGCTAAAACAGCTCTGCTGACCTGGTTCTCTCCCTCTAAAGCAGCTCTGCTGACCTGGTTCTCTGGCTCTACGGCAGCTCTGCTGACCTGGTTCTCTCCCTCTAAAGCAGCTCTGCTGACCTGGTTCTCTGGCTCTAATGCAGCTTTGCTGACCTGGTTCTCTCCCCCTAAAGCAGCTCTGCTGACCTGGTTCTCTGGCTCTGCGGCAGCTCTGCTGACCTGGTTCTCTGCCTCTAGAGCAGCTCTGCTGACCTGGTTCTTAGGCTCTAGAGCAGCTCTGCTGACCTGGTGTCTATGGCTTTACAGCAGCTCTGCTGACCTGGTTCTCTGACTCTAGAGTAGCTCTGTTGACCTGGGTTTTAGGCTCTAGAGCAGCTCTGCTGACCTGGTTCTCTGGCTCTAAAGCAGCTCTGCTGACCTGGATCTATGGCTCTAAAGCAGCTCTGCTGACCTGGTTCTATGGCTCTAAAGCAGCTCTGCTAACATGGTTCTCTGGCTCTAAAGCAGATCTGCTGACCTGGTTCTCTGGCTTTGAAGCATCTCTGCTGACCTGGTTCTCTGGCTCTAGAGCAGCTATGCTGACCTGGTTCTCTCCCTCTAAAGCAGCTCTGCTGACCTGATTCTCTGGCTCTAAATCAGCTCTGCTGACCTGGTTCTCTCCCTCTAAAGCAGCTCTGCTGACCTGGTACTCTGGCTCTAAAGCAGCTCTTCTGGCCTTGTTCTCTGGCTCTAAAGCAGCTCTGCTGACCTGGTTCTCTTGCTCTACAATGGATCTGCTGACCTGGTTCTGTTGCTCTAAAGCAGCTCTGCTGACCTAGTTCTCTGGCTCTAGAGCAGCTCTGCTAACCTGGTTCTCTGGCTCTAAAGCAGATCTTCTGGCCTGCTTCACTGGCTCTAAAGCAGCTCTGCTGACCTGGTGATTCTCTGGCTCTAGAGCAGCTCTGTTGACCTGGGTCTTAGGCTCTAGAGCAGCTCTGCTGACCCATTTGTATGGCTGTGAGGCAGCTCTGCTGACCTGGTTCTCTGGCTCTAAAGCAGCTCTGCTGACCTGATTCTATGGCTCTAAAGCAGCTCTGCTGATCTGGTTCTATGGCTCTAAAGCTGCTCTGCTGACCTGGTTCTGTGGCTTTGAAACAGCTCTGCTGACCTGGTTCTCTGGCTCTAGAGCTGGTCAGCTGACCTGGTTCTCTCCCTCTAAAGTAGCTCTGCTGACCTGATTCTCTGGCACTGAAGCAGCTCTGCTGACCTGGTGTCTCTGGCGCTAAAACAGCTCTGCTGACCTGGTTCTCTCCCTCTAAAGCAGCTCTGCTGACCTGGTTCTCTGGCTCTACGGCAGCTCTCCTGACCTGGTTCTCTCCCTCTAAAGCAGCTCCGCTGACCTGGTTCTCTGGTTTTAAAGCAGCTTTGCTGACCTGGTTCTCTCCCCCTAAAGCAGCTCTGCTGACCTGGTTCTCTGGCTCTACGGCAGCTCTGCTGACCTGGTTCTCTGCCTCTAGAGCAGCTCTGCTGACCTGGATCTATGGCTCTAAAGCAGCTCTGCTGACCTGGGTTTTAGGCTCTAGAGCAGCTCTGCTGACCTGGATCTATGGCTTTACAGCAGCTCTGCTGACCTGGTTCTCTGACTCTAGAGCAGCTCTGTTGACCTGGGTTTTAGGCTCTAGAGCAGCTCTGATGACCTGGTTCTCTGGCTCTAAAGCAGCTCTGCTGACCTGGATCTATGGCTCTAAAGCAGCTCTGCTGACCTGGTTCTATGGCTCTAAAGCAGCTCTGCTAACATGGTTCTATGGCTCTAAAGCGGCTCTGCTGACCTGGTTCTATGGCTCTAAAGCAGCTCTGCTGACATGGTTCTCTGGCTCTAAAGCAGATCTGCTGACCTGGTTCTCTGGCTCTAAAGCAGCTCTGCTGACCTGGTTCTCTGGCTCTAGAGCAGCTCTGCTGTCCTGGTTCTTAGGCTCTAGAGCAGCTCTCCTGACCTGGTTCTCTGGCTTTGAAGCAGCTCTGCTGACCTGGTTCTCTGGCTCTAGAGCAGCTATGCTGACCTGGTTCTCTCCCTCTAAAGCAGCTCTGCTGACCTGGTTCTCTAGCTCTAAAGCAGCTCTTCTGACCTGGATCTATGGCTCTAAAGCAGCTCTGATGACCTGGTTCTATGGCTCTAAAGCAGCTCTGCTAACATGGTTCTATGGCTCTAAAGCGGCTCTGCTGACCTGGTTCTATGGTTTTAAAGCAGCTCTGCTGACATAGTTCTCTGGCTCTAAAGCAGATCTGCTGACCTGGTTCTCTGGCTTTGAAGCAGCTCTGCTGACCTGGTTCTCTGGCTCTAGAGCAGCTATGCTGACCTGGTTCTCTCCCTCTAAAGCAGCTCTGCTGACCTGGTTCTCTGGCTCTAAAGCAGCTCTGCTGACCTGGTTTCTCAGGCTCTAAAGCATCTCTGCTGAGCTGGTTCTCTGGCTCTAAAGCAGCTCTTCTGGCGTTGTTCTCTGGCTCTAAAGCAGCTCTGCTGACCTGGTTCTCTTGCTCTACAATGGCTCTGCTGACCTGGTTCTGTTGCTCTAAAGCAGCTCTGCTGACCTAGTTCTCTGGCTCTAGAGCAGCTCTGCTAACCTGGTTCTCTGGCTCTAAAGCAGACCTTCTGGCCTGCTTCACTGGCTCTAAAGCAGCTCTGCTGACCTGGTGGTTCTCTGGCTCTACAACGGCTCTGCTGACCTGTTTCTCTGGCTCTAAAGCAGGTCTGCTGACCTGGTGGTTCTCTGGCTCTAAAACATCTCTGCTGACCTTGTTCTGTGGCTCTAAAGAAGCTCTGCTGACCTAGTTCTCTGGCTCTACAGCAGCTCTGCTGACCTGGCTCTCTGGTTCTAGAGCAGCTCTGATTACCTGGTTCTCTGGCTCTACAGCAGCTCTGCTGACCTGGTTCTCTCCCTCTAAAGCCGCTCTGCTGACCTGCTTCTCTGGCTCTACGGCAGATCTTCTGGCCTGCTTCACTGGCTTTAAAGCAGCTCTGCGAACCTGGTTCTCTGGCTCTAGAGCAGCTGTGCTGACCTGGTTCTCTCCCTCTAAAGCAGCTCTGCTGACCTGCTTCTCTGGCTCTAAAGCAGCTCTGGTGACCTGGTTTCTCTGGCTCTAAAGCATCTCTGCTGAGCTGGTTCTCTGGCTCTAAAGCAGCTCTTCTGGCCTTGTTCTCTGGCTCTAAAGCAGCTCTGCTGACCTGGTTCTCTTGCTCTACAATGGCTCTGCTGACCTGGTTCTTTTGCTCTAAAGCAGCTCTGCTGACCTAGTTCTCTGGCTCTAGAGCAGCTCTGCTAACCTGGTTCTCTGGCTCTAAAGCAGATCTTCTGGCCTGCTTCACTGGCTCTAAAGCAGCTCTGCTGACCTGGTGGTTCTCTGGCTCTAGAGCTGCTCTGCTGACCTGGTTTCTATGGCTCTACAGCAGCTCTGCTTACCTGGTTCTTTGGCTCTAGAGCAGCTCTGTTGACCTGGGTTTTAGGCTCTAGAGCAGCTCTGCTGACCTGGTTCTCTGGCTCTAAAGCAGCTCTGCTGACCTGGATCTATGGCTCTAAAGCGGCTATGCTGACCTGGTTCTATGGCTCTAAAGCAGATCTGCTGACCTGGTTCTCTGGCTCTAAAGCAGCTCTGCTGACCTGGTTCTCTGGCTCTAGAGCAGCTCTGCTGTCCTGGTTCTTAGGCTCTAGAGCAGCTCTGCTGACCTGGTTCTCTGGCTTTGAAGCAGCTCTGCTGACCTGGTTCTCTGGTTTTAGAGCAGCTGTGCTGACCTGGTTCTCTCCCTCTAAAGCAGCTCTGCTGACCTGGTTCTCTGGCTCTAAAGCAGCTCTTCTGGCCTTGTTCTCTGGCTCTAAAGCAGCTCTGCTGACCTGGTTCTCTTGCTCTACAATGGCTCTGCTGACCTGGTTCTGTTGCTTTAAAGCAGCTCTGCTGACCTAGTTCTCTGGCTCTGGAGCAGCTCTGCTAACCTGGTTCTCTGGCTCTAAAGCAGATCTTCTGGCCTGCTTCACTGGCTCTAAAGCAGCTCTGCTGACCTGGTGGTTCTCTGGCTCTAGAGCAGCTCTGCTAACCTGGTTCTCTGGCTCTAAAGCAGATCTTCTGGCCTGCTTCACTGGCTCTAGAGCAGCTCTGTTGACCTGGGTCTTAGGCTCTAGAGCAGCTCTGCTGACCCATTTGTATGGCTGTGAGGCAGCTCTGCTGACCTGGTTCTCTGGCTCTAAAGCAGCTCTGCTGAACTGGTTCTATGGCTCTAAAGCTGCTCTGCTGACCTGGTTTCTCTGGCTCTAAAGCATCTCTGCTGACCTGGTTCTCTTGCTCTACAATGGCTCTGCTGACCTGGTTCTGTGGCTTTGAAACAGCTCTGCTGACCTGGTTCTCTGGCTCTAGAGCAGGACAGCTGACCTGGTTCTCTCCCTCTAAAGTAGCTCTGCTGACCTGGTTCTCCGGCACTGATGCAGCTCTGCTGACCTGGTGTCTCTGGCGCTAAAACAGCTCTGCTGACCTGGTTCTCTCCCTCTAAAGCAGCTCTGCTGACCTGGTTCTCTAGCTCTACGGCAGCTCTCCTGACCTGGTTCTCTCCCTCTAAAGCAGCTCCGCTGACCTGGTTCTCTGGCTCTAAAGCAGCTTTGCTGACCTGGTTCTCTCCCCCTAAAGCAGCTCTGCTGACCTGGTTCTCTGGCTCTACGGCAGCTCTGCTGACCTGGTTCGCTGCTTCTAGAGCAGCTCTGCTGACCTGGTTCTTAGGCTCTAGAGCAACTCTGCTGACCTGGTGTCTATGGCTTTACAGCAGCTCTGCTGACCTGGTTCTCTGACTCTAGAGCAGCTCTGTTGACCTGGGTTTTAGGCTCTAGAGCAGCTCTGATGACCTGGTTCTCTGGCTCTAAAGCAGCTCTGCTGACCTGGATCTATGGCTCTAAAGCAGCTCTGCTGACCTGGTTCTATGGCTCTAAAGCAGCTCTGCTAACATGGTTCTATGGCTCTAAAGCGGCTCTGCTGACCTGGTTCTCTGGCTCTAGAGCAGCTCTGCTGTCCTGGTTCTTAGGCTCTAGAGCAGCTCTGCTGACCTGGTTCTCTGGCTTTGAAGCAGCTCTGCTGACCTGGTTCTCTGGCTCTAGAGCAGCTATGCTTACCTGGTTCTCTCCCTCTAAAGCAGCTCTGCTGACCTGGTTCTCTAGCTCTAAAGCAGCTCTTCTGACCTGGATCTATGGCTCTAAAGCAGCTCTGATGACCTGGTTCTATGGCTCTAAAACAGCTCTGCTAACATGGTTCTATGGCTCTAAAGCGGCTCTGCTGACCTGGTTCTATGGCTCTAAAGCAGCTCTGCTGACATGGTTCTCTGGCTCTAAAGCAGATCTGAAGACCTGGTTCTCTGGCTTTGAAGCAGCTCTGCTGACCTGGTTCTCTGGCTCTAGAGCAGCTATGCTGACCTGGTTCTCTCCCTCTAAAGCAGCTCTGCTGACCTGGTTCTCTGGCTCTAAAGCAGCTCTGCTGACCTGGTTTCTCTGGCTCTAAAGCATCTCTGCTGACCTGGTTCTCTTGCTCTACAATGGCTCTGCTGACCTGGTTCTGTTGCTCTAAAGCAGCTCTGCTGACCTAGTTCTCTGGCTCTAGAGCAGCTCTGCTAACCTGGTTCTCTGGCTCTAAAGCAGACCTTCTGGCCTGCTTCACTGGCTCTAAAGCAGCTCTGCTGACCTGGTGTTTCTCTGGCTCTACAACGGCTCTGCTGACCTGTTTCTCTGGCTCTAAAGCAGGTCTGCTGACCTGGTGGTTCTCTGGCTCTAAAACATCTCTGCTGACCTTGTTCTGTGGCTCTAAAGAAGCTCTGCTGACCTAGTTCTCTGGCTCTACAGCAGCTCTGCTGACCTGGCTCTCTGGTTCTAGAGCAGCTCTGATTACCTGGTTCTCTGGCTCTACAGCAGCTCTGCTGACCTAGTTCTCTCCCTCTAAAGCCTCTCTGCTGACCTGCTTCTCTGGCTCTACGGCAGATCTTCTGGCCTGCTTCACTGGCTTTAAAGCAGCTCTGCTGACCTGGTGGTTCTCTGGCTCTAGAGCAGCTCTGTTGACCTGGGTCTTAGGCTCTAGAGCAGCTCTGCTGACCTGGTTTGTATGGCTGTGAGGCAGCTCTGCTGACCTGGTTCTCTGGCTCTAAAGCAGCTCTGCTGACCTGGTTCTATGGCTCTAAAGCAGCTCTGCTGACCTAGTTCTCTGGCTCTAAAGCTGCTCTGCTGACCTAGTTCTGTGGCTTTGAAACAGCTCTGCTGACCTGGTTCTCTGGCTCTAGAGCAGGTCAGCTGACCTGGTTCTCTGCCTCTAAAGTAGGTCTGCTGACCTGGGTCTCTGGCACTAAAGCAGCTCTTCTGACCTTGTGTCTCTGGCACTAAAACAGCTCTGCTGACCTGGTTCTCTCCCTCTAAAGCAGCTCTGCTGACCTGGTTCTCTGGCTCTACGGCAGCTCTGCTGACCTGGTTCTCTCCCTCTAAAGCAGCTCTGCTGACCTGGTTCTCTGGCTCTAAAGCAGCTTTGCTGACCTGGTTCTCTCCCCCTGAAGCAGCTCTGCTGACCTGGTTCTCTGGCTCTACGGCAGCTCTGCTGACCTGGTTCTCTGCCTCTAGAGCAGCTCTGCTGACCTGGTTCTTAGGCTCTAGAGCAACTCTGCTGACCTGGTGTCTTTGGCTTTACAGCAGCTCTGCTGACCTGGTTCTCTGACTCTAGAGCAGCTCTGTTGACCTGGGTTTTAGGCTCTAGAGCAGCTCTGCTGACCTGGTTCTCTGGCTCTAAAGCAGCTCTGCTGACCTGGTTCTATGGCTCTAAAGCAGCTCTGCTAACATGGTTCTGTGGCTCTAAAGCAGCTCTGCTGACCTGGTTCTATGTCGCTAAAGCAGCTCTGGTGACATGGTTCTCTGGTTCTAAAGCAGATATGCTGACCTGGTTCTCTGGCTCTAAAGCAGCTCTGCTGACCTGGTTCTCTGGCTCTAGAGCAGCTCTGCTGTCCTGGTTCTTAGGCTCTAGAGCAGCTCTGCTGACCTGGTTCTCTGGCTTTAAAGCATCTCTGCTGACCTGGTTCTCTGGCTCTAGAGCAGCTATGCTGACCTGGTTCTCTCCCTCTAAAGCAACTCTGCTGACCTGGTTCTCTGGCTCTAAATCAGCTCTGCTGAGCTGGATCTCTGGCTCTAAAGCAGCTCTTCTGGCCTTGTTCTCTGGCTCTAAAGCAGCTCTGCTGACCTGGTTCTCTTGCTCTACAATGGATCTGCTGACCTGGTTCTGTTGCTCTAAAGCAGCTCTGCTGACCTAGTTCTCTGGCTCTAGAGCAGCTCTGCTGACCTGGTTCTTTGGCTCTAAAGCAGCTCTGTTAACATGGTTCTCTGGCTCTAAAGCAGACCTGCTGACCTGGTTCTCTGGCTCTAAAGCAGCTCTGCTGACCTGGTTCTCTGGCTTTGAAGCAGCTCTGCTGACCTGGTTCTCTGGGTCTAGAGCAGCTGTGCTGACCTGGTTCTCTCCCTCTAAAGCAGCTCTGCTGACCTGGTTGTATGGCTGTGAGGCAGCTCTGCTGACCTGGTTCTCTGGCTCTAAAGCAGCTCTGCTGACCTGGTTCTATGGCTCTAAAGCAGCTCTGCTGACCTAGTTCTCTGGCTCTAAAGCTGCTCTGCTGACCTAGTTCTGTGGCTTTGAAACAGCTCTGCTGACCTGGTTCTCTGGCTCTAGAGCAGGTCAGCTGACCTGGTTCTCTGCCTCTAAAGTAGCTCTGCTGACCTGGGTCTCTGGCACTAAAGCAGCTCTGCTGACCTGGTGTCTCTGGCACTAAAACAGCTCTGCTGACCTGGTTCTCTCCCTCTAAAGCAGCTCTGCTGACCTGGTTCTCTGGCTCTACGGCAGCTCTGCTGACCTGGTTCTCTCCCTCTAAAGCAGCTCTGCTGACCTGGTTCTCTGGCTCTAAAGCAGCTTTGCTGACCTGGTTCTCTCCCCCTGAAGCAGCTCTGCTGACCTGGTTCTCTGGCTGTACGGCAGCTCTGCTGACCTGGTTCTCTGCCTCTAGAGCAGCTCTGCTGACCTGGTTCTTAGGCTCTAAAGCAACTCTGCTGACCTGGTGTCTTTGGCTTTACAGCAGCTCTGCTGACCTGGTTCTCTGACTCTAGAGCAGCTCTGTTGACCTGGGTTTTAGGCTCTAGAGCAGCTCTGCTGACCTGGTTCTCTGGCTCTAAAGCAGCTCTGCTGACCTGGATCTATGGCTCTAAAGCAGCTCTGCTGACCTGGTTCTATGGCTCTAAAGCAGCTCTGCTAACATGGTTCTATGGCTCTAAAGCAGCTCTGCTGATCTGGTTCTATGGCGCTAAAGCAGCTCTGGTGACATGGTTCTCTGGTTCTAAAGCAGATATGCTGACCTGGTTCTCTGGCTCTAAAGCAGCTCTGCTGACCTGGTTCTATGGCTCTAGAGCAGCTCTGCTGTCCTGGTTCTTAGGCTCTAGAGCAGCTCTGCTAACCTGGTTCTCTGGCTTTAAAGCATCTCTGCTGACCTGGTTCTCTGGATCTAGAGCAGCTATGCTGACCTGGTTCTCTCCCTCTAAAGCAGCTCTGCTGACCTGGTTCTCTGGCTCTAAATCAGCTCTG
Organism: Triturus cristatus; assembly: GCF_964204655.1. Lineage (NCBI taxonomy): Eukaryota > Metazoa > Chordata > Amphibia > Caudata > Salamandridae > Triturus > Triturus cristatus. Next base: position 1,164,291,408 of record NC_140579.1, read on the forward strand.
CTGAGCTGGATCTCTGGCTCTAAAGCAGCTCTTCTGGCCTTGTTCTCTGGCTCTAAAGCAGCTCTGCTGACCTGGTTCTCTTGCTCTACAATGGATCTGCTGACCTGGTTCTGTTGCTCTAAAGCAGCTCTGCTGACCTAGTTCTCTGGCTCTAGAGCAGCTCTGCTGACCTGGTTCTATGGCTCTAAAGCAGCTCTGCTAACATGGTTCTCTGGCTCTAAAGCAGACCTGCTGACCTGGTTCTCTGGCTCTAAAGCAGCTCTGCTGACCTGGTTCTCTGGCTTTGAAGCAGCTCTGCTGACCTGGTTCTCTGGGTCTAGAGCAGCTGTGCTGACCTGGTTCTCTCCCTCTAAAGCAGCTCTGCTGACCTGGTGTCTCTGGCGCTAAAACAGATCTGCTGACCTGGTTCTCTCCCTCTAAAGCAGCTCTGCTGACCTGGTTCTCTGGCTCTACGGCAGCTCTGCTGACCTGGTTCTCTCCCTCTAAAGCAGCTCTGCTGACCTGGTTCTCTGACTCTAAAGCAGCTTTGCTGACCTGGTTCTCTCCCCCTAAAGCAGCTCTGCTGACCTAGTTCTCTGGCTCTGCGGCAGCTCTGCTGACCTGGTTCTCTGTCTCTAGAGCAGCTCTGCTGACCTGGTTCTTAGGCTCTAGAGCAGCTCTGCTGACCTGGTGTCTATGGCTTTACAGCAGCTCTGCTGACCTGGTTCTCTGACTCTAGAGCAGCTCTGTTGACCTGGGTTTTAGGCTCTAGAGCAGCTCTGCTGACCTGGTTCTCTGGCTCTAAAGCATCTCTGCTGAGCTGGATCTCTGGCTCTAAAGCAGCTATTCTGGCCTTGTTCTCTGGCTCTAAAGCAGCTCTGCTGACCTGGTTCTCTTGCTCTACAATGGATCTGCTGACCTGGTTCTGTTGCTCTAAAGCAGCTCTGCTGACCTAGTTCTCTGGCTCTAGAGCAGCTCTGCTGACCTGGGTTTTAGGCTCTAGAGCAGCTCTGATGACCTGTTTCTCTGGCTCTAAAGCAGCTCTGCTGACCTGGATCTATGGCTCTAAAGCAGCTCTGCTGACCTGGTTCTATGGCTCTAAAGCAGCTCTGCTAACATGGTTCTATGGCTCTAAAGCGGCTCTGCTGACCTGGTTCTATGGCTCTAAAGCAGCTCTGCTGACATGGTTCTCTGGCTCTAAAGCAGATCTGCTGACCTGGTTCTCTGGCTCTACGGCAGCTCTCCTGACCTGGTTCTCTCCCTCTAAAGCAGCTCCGCTGACCTGGTTCTCTGGTTTTAAAGCAGCTTTGCTGACCTGGTTCTCTCCCCCTAAAGCAGCTCTGCTGACCTGGTTCTCTGGCTCTACGGCAGCTCTGCTGACCTGGTTCTCTGCCTCTAGAGCAGCTCTGCTGACCTGGATCTATGGCTCTAAAGCAGCTCTGCTGACCTGGGTTTTAGGCTCTAGAGCAGCTCTGCTGACCTGGATCTATGGCTTTACAGCAGCTCTGCTGACCTGGTTCTCTGGCTCTAAAGCAGCTCTGCTGACCTGGATCTATGGCTCTAAAGCAGCTCTGCTGACCTGGTTCTATGGCTCTAAAGCAGCTCTGCTAACATGGTTCTATGGCTCTAAAGCGGCTCTGCTGACCTGGTTCTATGGCTCTAAAGCAGCTCTGCTGACATGGTTCTCTGGCTCTAAAGCAGATCTGCTGACCTGGTTCTCTGGCTCTAAAGCAGCTCTGCTGACCTGGTTCTCTGGCTCTAGAGCAGCTCTGCTGTCCTGGTTCTTAGGCTCTAGAGCAGCTCTGCTGACCTGGTTCTCTGGCTTTGAAGCAGCTCTGCTGACCTGGTTCTCTGGCTCTAGAGCAGCTATGCTGACCTGGTTCTCTCCCTCTAAAGCAGCTCTGCTGACCTGGTTCTCTAGCTCTAAAGCAGCTCTTCTGACCTGGATCTATGGCTCTAAAGCAGCTCTGATGACCTGGTTCTATGGCTCTAAAGCAGCTCTGCTAACATGGTTCTATGGCTCTAAAGCGGCTCTGCTGACCTGGTTCTATGGTTTTAAAGCAGCTCTGCTGACATAGTTCTCTGGCTCTAAAGCAGATCTGCTGACCTGGTTCTCTGGCTTTGAAGCAGCTCTGCTGACCTGGTTCTCTGGCTCTAGAGCAGCTATGCTGACCTGGTTCTCTCCCTCTAAAGCAGCTCTGCTGACCTGGTTCTCTGGCTCTAAAGCAGCTCTGCTGACCTGGTTTCTCAGGCTCTAAAGCATCTCTGCTGAGCTGGTTCTCTGGCTCTAAAGCAGCTCTTCTGGCGTTGTTCTCTGGCTCTAAAGCAGCTCTGCTGACCTGGTTCTCTTGCTCTACAATGGCTCTGCTGACCTGGTTCTGTTGCTCTAAAGCAGCTCTGCTGACCTAGTTCTCTGGCTCTAGAGCAGCTCTGCTAACCTGGTTCTCTGGCTCTAAAGCAGACCTTCTGGCCTGCTTCACTGGCTCTAAAGCAGCTCTGCTGACCTGGTGGTTCTCTGGCTCTACAACGGCTCTGCTGACCTGTTTCTCTGGCTCTAAAGCAGGTCTGCTGACCTGGTGGTTCTCTGGCTCTAAAACATCTCTGCTGACCTTGTTCTGTGGCTCTAAAGAAGCTCTGCTGACCTAGTTCTCTGGCTCTACAGCAGCTCTGCTGACCTGGCTCTCTGGTTCTAGAGCAGCTCTGATTACCTGGTTCTCTGGCTCTACAGCAGCTCTGCTGACCTGGTTCTCTCCCTCTAAAGCCGCTCTGCTGACCTGCTTCTCTGGCTCTACGGCAGATCTTCTGGCCTGCTTCACTGGCTTTAAAGCAGCTCTGCGAACCTGGTTCTCTGGCTCTAGAGCAGCTGTGCTGACCTGGTTCTCTCCCTCTAAAGCAGCTCTGCTGACCTGCTTCTCTGGCTCTAAAGCAGCTCTGGTGACCTGGTTTCTCTGGCTCTAAAGCATCTCTGCTGAGCTGGTTCTCTGGCTCTAAAGCAGCTCTTCTGGCCTTGTTCTCTGGCTCTAAAGCAGCTCTGCTGACCTGGTTCTCTTGCTCTACAATGGCTCTGCTGACCTGGTTCTGTTGCTCTAAAGCAGCTCTGCTGACCTAGTTCTCTGGCTCTAGAGCAGCTCTGCTAACCTGGTTCTCTGGCTCTAAAGCAGATCTTCTGGCCTGCTTCACTGGCTCTAAAGCAGCTCTGCTGACCTGGTGGTTCTCTGGCTCTAGAGCTGCTCTGCTGACCTGGTTTCTATGGCTCTACAGCAGCTCTGCTTACCTGGTTCTTTGGCTCTAGAGCAGCTCTGTTGACCTGGGTTTTAGGCTCTAGAGCAGCTCTGCTGACCTGGTTCTCTGGCTCTAAAGCAGCTCTGCTGACCTGGATCTATGGCTCTAAAGCAGCTATGCTGACCTGGTTCTATGGCTCTAAAGCAGCTCTGCTAACATGGTTCTATGGCTCTAAAGCAGCTCTGCTGACCTGGTTCTCTGGCTCTAAAGCAGCTCTGCTGACCTGGTTCTCTGGCTCTAGAGCAGCTCTGCTGTCCTGGTTCTTAGGCTCTAGAGCAGCTCTGCTGACCTGGTTCTCTGGCTTTGAAGCAGCTCTGCTGACCTGGTTCTCTGGTTTTAGAGCAGCTGTGCTGACCTGGTTCTCTCCCTCTAAAGCAGCTCTGCTGACCTGGTTCTCTGGCTCTAAAGCAGCTCTTCTGGCCTTGTTCTCTGGCTCTAAAGCAGCTCTGCTGACCTGGTTCTCTTGCTCTACAATGGCTCTGCTGACCTGGTTCTGTTGCTTTAAAGCAGCTCTGCTGACCTAGTTCTCTGGCTCTGGAGCAGCTCTGCTAACCTGGTTCTCTGGCTCTAAAGCAGATCTTCTGGCCTGCTTCACTGGCTCTAAAGCAGCTCTGCTGACCTGGTGGTTCTCTGGCTCTAGAGCAGCTCTGCTAACCTGGTTCTCTGGCTCTAAAGCAGATCTTCTGGCCTGCTTCACTGGCTCTAGAGCAGCTCTGTTGACCTGGGTCTTAGGCTCTAGAGCAGCTCTGCTGACCCATTTGTATGGCTGTGAGGCAGCTCTGCTGACCTGGTTCTCTGGCTCTAAAGCAGCTCTGCTGAACTGGTTCTATGGCTCTAAAGCTGCTCTGCTGACCTGGTTTCTCTGGCTCTAAAGCATCTCTGCTGACCTGGTTCTCTTGCTCTACAATGGCTCTGCTGACCTGGTTCTGTGGCTTTGAAACAGCTCTGCTGACCTGGTTCTCTGGCTCTAGAGCAGGACAGCTGACCTGGTTCTCTCCCTCTAAAGTAGCTCTGCTGACCTGGTTCTCTGGCACTGATGCAGCTCTGCTGACCTGGTGTCTCTGGCGCTAAAACAGCTCTGCTGACCTGGTTCTCTCCCTCTAAAGCAGCTCTGCTGACCTGGTTCTCTAGCTCTACGGCAGCTCTCCTGACCTGGTTCTCTCCCTCTAAAGCAGCTCCGCTGACCTGGTTCTCTGGCTCTAAAGCAGCTTTGCTGACCTGGTTCTCTCCCCCTAAAGCAGCTCTGCTGACCTGGTTCTCTGGCTCTACGGCAGCTCTGCTGACCTGGTTCGCTGCTTCTAGAGCAGCTCTGCTGACCTGGTTCTTAGGCTCTAGAGCAACTCTGCTGACCTGGTGTCTATGGCTTTACAGCAGCTCTGCTGACCTGGTTCTCTGACTCTAGAGCAGCTCTGTTGACCTGGGTTTTAGGCTCTAGAGCAGCTCTGATGACCTGGTTCTCTGGCTCTAAAGCAGCTCTGCTGACCTGGATCTATGGCTCTAAAGCAGCTCTGCTGACCTGGTTCTATGGCTCTAAAGCAGCTCTGCTAACATGGTTCTATGGCTCTAAAGCGGCTCTGCTGACCTGGTTCTCTGGCTCTAGAGCAGCTCTGCTGTCCTGGTTCTTAGGCTCTAGAGCAGCTCTGCTGACCTGGTTCTCTGGCTTTGAAGCAGCTCTGCTGACCTGGTTCTCTGGCTCTAGAGCAGCTATGCTTACCTGGTTCTCTCCCTCTAAAGCAGCTCTGCTGACCTGGTTCTCTAGCTCTAAAGCAGCTCTTCTGACCTGGATCTATGGCTCTAAAGCAGCTCTGATGACCTGGTTCTATGGCTCTAAAACAGCTCTGCTAACATGGTTCTATGGCTCTAAAGCGGCTCTGCTGACCTGGTTCTATGGCTCTAAAGCAGCTCTGCTGACATGGTTCTCTGGCTCTAAAGCAGATCTGAAGACCTGGTTCTCTGGCTTTGAAGCAGCTCTGCTGACCTGGTTCTCTGGCTCTAGAGCAGCTATGCTGACCTGGTTCTCTCCCTCTAAAGCAGCTCTGCTGACCTGGTTCTCTGGCTCTAAAGCAGCTCTGCTGACCTGGTTTCTCTGGCTCTAAAGCATCTCTGCTGACCTGGTTCTCTTGCTCTACAATGGCTCTGCTGACCTGGTTCTGTTGCTCTAAAGCAGCTCTGCTGACCTAGTTCTCTGGCTCTAGAGCAGCTCTGCTAACCTGGTTCTCTGGCTCTAAAGCAGACCTTCTGGCCTGCTTCACTGGCTCTAAAGCAGCTCTGCTGACCTGGTGTTTCTCTGGCTCTACAACGGCTCTGCTGACCTGTTTCTCTGGCTCTAAAGCAGGTCTGCTGACCTGGTGGTTCTCTGGCTCTAAAACATCTCTGCTGACCTTGTTCTGTGGCTCTAAAGAAGCTCTGCTGACCTAGTTCTCTGGCTCTACAGCAGCTCTGCTGACCTGGCTCTCTGGTTCTAGAGCAGCTCTGATTACCTGGTTCTCTGGCTCTACAGCAGCTCTGCTGACCTGGTTCTCTCCCTCTAAAGCCTCTCTGCTGACCTGCTTCTCTGGCTCTACGGCAGATCTTCTGGCCTGCTTCACTGGCTTTAAAGCAGCTCTGCTGACCTGGTGGTTCTCTGGCTCTAGAGCAGCTCTGTTGACCTGGGTCTTAGGCTCTAGAGCAGCTCTGCTGACCTGGTTTGTATGGCTGTGAGGCAGCTCTGCTGACCTGGTTCTCTGGCTCTAAAGCAGCTCTGCTGACCTGGTTCTATGGCTCTAAAGCAGCTCTGCTGACCTAGTTCTCTGGCTCTAAAGCTGCTCTGCTGACCTAGTTCTGTGGCTTTGAAACAGCTCTGCTGACCTGGTTCTCTGGCTCTAGAGCAGGTCAGCTGACCTGGTTCTCTGCCTCTAAAGTAGCTCTGCTGACCTGGGTCTCTGGCACTAAAGCAGCTCTTCTGACCTGGTGTCTCTGGCACTAAAACAGCTCTGCTGACCTGGTTCTCTCCCTCTAAAGCAGCTCTGCTGACCTGGTTCTCTGGCTCTACGGCAGCTCTGCTGACCTGGTTCTCTCCCTCTAAAGCAGCTCTGCTGACCTGGTTCTCTGGCTCTAAAGCAGCTTTGCTGACCTGGTTCTCTCCCCCTGATGCAGCTCTGCTGACCTGGTTCTCTGGCTCTACGGCAGCTCTGCTGACCTGGTTCTCTGCCTCTAGAGCAGCTCTGCTGACCTGGTTCTTAGGCTCTATAGCAACTCTGCTGACCTGGTGTCTTTGGCTTTACAGCAGCTCTGCTGACCTGGTTCTCTGACTCTAGAGCAGCTCTGTTGACCTGGGTTTTAGGCTCTAGAGCAGCTCTGCTGACCTGGTTCTCTGGCTCTAAAGCAGATCTGCTGACCTGGTTCTATGGCTCTAAAGCAGCTCTGCTAACATGGTTCTATGGCTCTAAAGCAGCTCTGCTGACCTGGTTCTATGTCGCTAAAGCAGCTCTGGTGACATGGTTCTCTGGTTCTAAAGCAGATATGCTGACCTGGTTCTCTGGCTCTAAAGCAGCTCTGCTGACCTGGTTCTCTGGCTCTAGAGCAGCTCTGCTGTCCTGGTTCTTAGGCTCTAGAGCAGCTCTGCTGACCTGGTTCTCTGGCTTTAAAGCATCTCTGCTGACCTGGTTCTCTGGCTCTAGAGCAGCTATGCTGACCTGGTTCTCTCCCTCTAAAGCAACTCTGCTGACCTGGTTCTCTGGCTCTAAATCAGCTCTGCTGAGCTGGATCTCTGGCTCTAAAGCAGCTCTTCTGGCCTTGTTCTCTGGCTCTAAAGCAGCTCTGCTGACCTGGTTCTCTTGCTCTACAATGGATCTGCTGACCTGGTTCTGTTGCTCTAAAGCAGCTCTGCTGACCTAGTTCTCTGGCTCTAGAGCAGCTTTGCTGACCTGGTTCTTTGGCTCTAAAGCAGCTCTGTTAACATGGTTCTCTGGCTCTAAAGCAGACCTGCTGACCTGGTTCTCTGGCTCTAAAGCAGCTCTGCTGACCTGGTTCTCTGGCTTTGAAGCAGCTCTGCTGACCTGGTTCTCTGGGTCTAGAGCAGCTGTGCTGACCTGGTTCTCTCCCTCTAAAGCAGCTCTGCTGACCTGGTTGTATGGCTGTGAGGCAGCTCTGCTGACCTGGTTCTCTGGCTCTAAAGCAGCTCTGCTGACCTGGTTCTATGGCTCTAAAGCAGCTCTGCTGACCTAGTTCTCTGGCTCTAAAGCTGCTCTGCTGACCTAGTTCTGTGGCTTTGAAACAGCTCTGCTGACCTGGTTCTCTGGCTCTAGAGCAGGTCAGCTGACCTGGTTCTCTGCCTCTAAAGTAGCTCTGCTGACCTGGGTCTCTGGCACTAAAGCAGCTCTGCTGACCTGGTGTCTCTGGCACTAAAACAGCTCTGCTGACCTGGTTCTCTCCCTCTAAAGCAGCTCTGCTGACCTGGTTCTCTGGCTCTACGGCAGCTCTGCTGACCTGGTTCTCTCCCTCTAAAGCAGCTCTGCTGACCTGGTTCTCTGGCTCTAAAGCAGCTTTGCTGACCTGGTTCTCTCCCCCTGAAGCAGCTCTGCTGACCTGGTTCTCTGGCTGTACGGCAGCTCTGCTGACCTGGTTCTCTGCCTCTAGAGCAGCTCTGCTGACCTGGTTCTTAGGCTCTAAAGCAACTCTGCTGACCTGGTGTCTTTGGCTTTACAGCAGCTCTGCTGACCTGGTTCTCTGACTCTAGAGCAGCTCTGTTGACCTGGGTTTTAGGCTCTAGAGCAGCTCTGCTGACCTGGTTCTCTTGCTCTAAAGCAGCTCTGCTGACCTGGATCTATGGCTCCAAAGCAGCTCTGCTGACCTGGTTCTATGGCTCTAAAGCAGCTCTGCTAACATGGTTCTATGGCTCTAAAGCAGCTCTGCTGATCTGGTTCTATGGCGCTAAAGCAGCTCTGGTGACATGGTTCTCTGGTTCTAAAGCAGATATGCTGACCTGGTGCTCTGGCTCTAAAGCAGCTCTGCTGACCTGGTTCTATGGCTCTAGAGCAGCTCTGCTGTCCTGGTTCTTAGGCTCTAGAGCAGCTCTGCTAACCTGGTTCTCTGGCTTTAAAGCATCTCTGCTGACCTGGTTCTCTGGATCTAGAGCAGCTATGCTGACCTGGTTCTCTCCCTCTAAAGCAGCTCTGCTGACCTGGTTCTCTGGCTCTAAATCAGCTCTGCTGAGCTGGATCTCTGGCTCTAAAGCAGCTCTTCTGGCCTTGTTCTCTGGCTCTAAAGCAGCTCTGCTGACCTGGTTCTCTTGCTCTACAATGGATCTGCTGACCTGGTTCTGTTGCTCTAAAGCAGCTCTGCTGACCTAGTTCTCTGGCTCTAGAGCAGCTCTGCTGACCTGGTTCTATGGCTCTAAAGCAGCTCTGCTAACATGGTTCTCTGGCTCTAAAGCAGACCTGCTGACCTGGTTCTCTGGCTCTAAAGCAGCTCTGCTGACCTGGTTCTCTGGCTTTGAAGCAGCTCTGCTGACCTGGTTCTCTGGGTCTAGAGCAGCTGTGCTGACCTGGTTCTCTCCCTCTAAAGCAGCTCTGCTGACCTGGTGTCTCTGGCGCTAAAACAGATCTGCTGACCTGGTTCTCTCCCTCTAAAGCAGCTCTGCTGACCTGGTTCTCTGGCTCTACGGCAGCTCTGCTGACCTGGTTCTCTCCCTCTAAAGCAGCTCTGCTGACCTGGTTCTCTGACTCTAAAGCAGCTTTGCTGACCTGGTTCTCTCCCCCTAAAGCAGCTCTGCTGACCTAGTTCTCTGGCTCTGCGGCAGCTCTGCTGACCTGGTTCTCTGTCTCTAGAGCAGCTCTGCTGACCTGGTTCTTAGGCTCTAGAGCAGCTCTGCTGACCTGGTGTCTATGGCTTTACAGCAGCTCTGCTGACCTGGTTCTCTGACTCTAGAGCAGCTCTGTTGACCTGGGTTTTAGGCTCTAGAGCAGCTCTGCTGACCTGGTTCTCTGGCTCTAAAGCATCTCTGCTGAGCTGGATCTCTGGCTCTAAAGCAGCTCTTCTGGCCTTGTTCTCTGGCTCTAAAGCAGCTCTGCTGACCTGGTTCTCTTGCTCTACAATGGATCTGCTGACCTGGTTCTGTTGCTCTAAAGCAGCTCTGCTGACCTAGTTCTCTGGCTCTAGAGCAGCTCTGCTGACCTGGGTTTTAGGCTCTAGAGCAGCTCTGATGACCTGGTTCTCTGGCTCTAAAGCAGCTCTGCTGACCTGGATCTATGGCTCTAAAGCAGCTCTGCTGACCTGGTTCTATGGCTCTAAAGCAGCTCTGCTAACATGGTTCTATGGCTCTAAAGCGGCTCTGCTGACCTGGTTCTATGGCTCTAAAGCAGCTCTGCTGACATGGTTCTCTGGCTCTAAAGCAGATCTGCTGACCTGGTTCTCTGGCTCTAAAGCAGCTCTGCTGACCTGGTTCTCTGGCTCTAGAGCAGCTCTGCTGTCCTGGTTCTTAGGCTCTAGAGCAGCTCTGCTGACCTGGTTCTCTGGCTTTGAAGCAGCTCTGCTGACCTGGTTCTCTGGCTCTAGAGCAGCTATGCTGACCTGGTTCTCTCCCTCTAAAGCAGCTCTGCTGACCTGGTTCTCTAGCTCTAAATCAGCTCTTCTGACCTGGATCTATGGCTCTAAAGCAGCTCTGATGACCTGGTTCTATGGCTCTAAAGCAGCTCTGCTAACATGGTTCTATGGCTCTAAAGCGGCTCTGCTGACCTGGTTCTATGGTTTTAAAGCAGCTCTGCTGACATGGTTCTCTGGCTCTAAAGCAGATCTGCTGACCTGGTTCTCTGGCTTTGAAGCAGCTCTGCTGACCTGGTTCTCTGGCTCTAGAGCAGCTATGCTGACCTGGTTCTCTCCCTCTAAAGCAGCTCTGCTGACCTGGTTCTCTCCCTCTAAAGCCTCTCTGCTGACCTGCTTCTCTGGCTCTACTGCAGATCTTCTGGCCTGCTTCACTGGCTTTAAAGCAGCTCTGCGAACCTGGTTCTCTGGCTCTAGAGCAGCTGTGCTGACCTGGTTCTCTCCCTCTAAAGCAGCTCTGCTGACCTGCTTCTCTGGCTCTAAAGCAGCTCTGCTGACCTGGTTTCTCTGGCTCTAAAGCATCTCTGCTGAGCTGGTTCTCTGGCTCTAAAGCAGCTCTTCTGGCCTTGTTCTCTGGCTCTAAAGCAGCTCTGCTGACCTGGTTCTCTTGCTCTACAATGGCTCTGCTGACCTGGTTCTGTTGCTCTAAAGCAGCTCTGCTGACCTAGTTCTCTGGCTCTAGAGCAGCTCTGCTAACCTGGTTCTCTGGCTCTAAAGCAGATCTTCTGGCCTGCTTCACTGGCTCTAAAGCAGCTCTGCTGACCTGGTGGTTCTCTGGCTCTAGAGCAGCTCTGCTGACCTGGGTCTTAGTCTCTAGAGCAGCTCTGCTGACCTGGTTGTATGGCTGTGAGGCAGCTCTGCTGACCTGGTTCTCTGGCTCTAAAGCAGCTCTGCTGACCTGGTTCTATGGCTCTAAAGCAGCTCTGCTGACCTGGTTCTATTGCTCTAAAGCTGCTCTGCTGACCTGGTTTCTATGGCTCTACAGCAGCTCTGCTTACCTGGTTCTTTGGCTCTAGAGCAGCTCTGTTGACCTGGGTTTTAGGCTCTAGAGCAGCTCTGCTGACCTGGTTCTCTGGCTCTAAAGCAGCTCTGCTGACCTGGATCTATGGCTCTAAAGCAGCTCTGCTGACCTGGTTCTATGGCTCTAAAGCAGCTCTGCTAACATGGTTCTATGGCTCTAAAGCAGCTCTGCTGACCTGGTTCTATGGCTCTAAAGCAGCTCTGCTAACATGGTTCTCTGGCTCTAAAGCAGATCAGCTGACCTGGTTCTCTGGCTCTAAAGCAGCTCTGCTGTCCTGGTTCTTAGGCTCTAGAGCAGCTCTGCTGACCTGGTTCTCTGGCTTTGAAGCAGCTCTGCTGACCTGGTTCTCTGGCTCTAGAGCAGCTGTGCTGACCTGGTTCTCTCCCTCTAAAGCAGCTCTGCTGACCTGGTTCTCTGGCTCTAAAGCAGCTCTTCTGGCCTTGTTCTCTGGCTCTAAAGCAGCTCTGCTGACCTGGTTCTCTTGCTCTACAATGGCTCTGCTGACCTGGTTCTGTTGCTCTAAAGCAGCTCTGCTGACCTAGTTCTCTGGCTCTAGAGAAGCTCTGCTAACCTGGTTCTCTGGCTCTAAAGCAGATCTTCTGGCCTGCTTCACTGGCTCTAAAGCAGCTCTGCTGACCTGGTGGTTCTCTGGCTCTAGAGCAGCTCTGCTAACCTGGTTCTCTGGCTCTAAAGCAGATCTTCTGGCCTGCTTCACTGGCTCTAGAGCAGCTCTGTTGACCTGGGTCTTAGGCTCTAGAGCAGCTCTGCTGACCCATTTGTATGGCTGTGAGGCAGCTCTGCTGACCTGGTTCTCTGGCTCTAAAGCAGCTCTGCTGACCTGGTTCTATGGCTCTAAAGCAGCTCTGCTGACCTGGTTCTATGGCTCTAAAGCTGCTCTGCTGACCTGGTTCTGTGGCTTTGAAACAGCTCTGCTGACCTGGTTCTCTGGCTCTAGAGCAGGTCAGCTGACCTGGTTCTCTCCCTCTAAAGTAGCTCTGCTGACCTGGTTCTCTGGCACTGAAGCAGCTCTGCTGACCTGGTGTCCTAGGCGCTAAAACAGCTCTGCTGACCTGGTTCTCTCCCTCTAAAGCAGCTCTGCTGACCTGGTTCTCTAGCTCTACGGCAGCTCTCCTGACCTGGTTCTCTCCCTCTAAAGCAGCTCCGCTGACCTGGTTCTCTGGCTCTAAGGCAGCTTTGCTGACCTGGTTCTCTCCCCCTAAAGCAGATCTGCTGACCTGGTTCTCTGGCTCTACGGCAGCTCTGCTGACCTGGTTCTCTGCCTCTAGAGCAGCTCTGCTGACCTGGTTCTTAGGCTCTAGAGCAACTCTGCTGACCTGGTGTCTATGGCTTTACAGCAGCTCTGCTGACCTGGTTCTCTGACTCTAGAGCAGCTCTGTTGACCTGGGTTTTAGGCTCTAGAGCAGCTCTGATGACCTGGTTCTCTGGCTCTAAAGCAGCTCTGCTGACCTGGATCTATGGCTCTAAAGCAGCTCTGCTGACCTGGTTCTATGGCTCTAAAGCAGCTCTGCTAACATGGTTCTATGGCTCTAAAGCGGCTCTGCTGACCTGGTTCTATGGCTCTAAAGCAGCTCTGCTGACATGGTTCTCTCCCTCTAAAGCAGCTCTGCTGACCTGGTTCTCTAGCTCTAAAGCAGCTCTTCTGACCTGGATCTATGGCTCTAAAGCAGCTCTGATGACCTGGTTCTATGGCTCTAAAACAGCTCTGCTAACATGGTTCTATGGCTCTAAAGCGGCTCTGCTGACCTGGTTCTATGGCTCTAAAGCAGCTCTGCTGACATGGTTCTCTGGCTCTAAAGCAGATCTGAAGACCTGGTTCTCTGGCTTTGAAGCAGCTCTGCTGACCTGGTTCTCTGGCTCTAGAGCAGCTATGCTGACCTGGTTCTCTCCCTCTAAAGCAGCTCTGCTGACCTGGTTCTATGGCTCTAAAGCAGCTCTGTTGACCTGGTTCTCTGGCTCTAAAGCAGCTCTGCTGACCTGGTTCTCTTGCTCTACAATGGATCTGCTGACCTGGTTCTGTTGCTCTAAAGCAGCTCTGCTGACCTAGATCTCTGGCTCTAGAGCAGCTCTGCTGATCTGGTTCTCTGGCTCTAAAGCAGACCTTCTGGCCTGCTTCACTGGCTCTAAAGCAGCTCTGCTGACCTGGTGTTTCTCTGGCTCTACAACGGCTCTGCTGACCTGTTTCTCTGGCTCTAAAGCAGGTCTGCTGACCTGGTGGTTCTCTGGCTCTAAAACATCTCTGCTGACCTTGTTCTGTGGCTCTAAAGAAGCTCTGCTGACCTAGTTCTCTGGCTCTACAGCAGCTCTGCTGACCTGGCTCTCTGGTTCTAGAGCAGCTCTGATTACCTGGTTCTCTGGCTCTACAGCAGCTCTGCTGACCTGGTTCTCTCCCTCTAAAGCCTCTCTGCTGACCTGCTTCTCTGGCTCTACGGCAGATCTTCTGGCCTGCTTCACTGGCTTTAAAGCAGCTCTGCTGACCTGGTGGTTCTCTGGCTCTAGAGCAGCTCTGTTGACCTGGGTCTTAGGCTCTAGAGCAGCTCTGCTGACCTGGTTGTATGGCTGTGAGGCAGCTCTGCTGACCTGGTTCTCTGGCTCTAAAGCAGCTCTGCTGACCTAGTTCTCTGGCTCTAAAGCTGCTCTGCTGACCTAGTTCTGTGGCTTTGAAACAGCTCTGCTGACCTGGTCCTCTGGCTCTAGAGCAGGTCAGCTGACCTGGTTCTCTGGCTCTAGAGCAGCTCTGCTGTCCTGGTTCTTAGGCTCTAGAGCAGCTCTGCTGACCTGGTTCTCTGGCTTTAAAGCATCTCTGCTGACCTGGTTCTCTGGCTCTAGAGCAGCTATGCTGACCTGGTTCTCTCCCTCTAAAGCAGCTCTGCTGACCTGGTTCTCTGGCTCTAAATCAGCTCTGCTGAGCTGGATCTCTGGCTCTAAAGCAGCTCTTCTGGCCTTGTTCTGTTGCTCTAAAGCAGCTCTGCTGACCTAGTTCTCTGGCTCTAGAGCAGCTCTGCTGACCTGGTTCTATGGCTCTAAAGCAGCTCTGCTAACATGGTTCTCTGGCTCTAAAGCAGACCTGCTGACCTGGTTCTCTGGCTCTAAAGCAGCTCTGCTGACCTGGTTCTCTGGCTTTGAAGCAGCTCTGCTGACCTGGTTCTCTGGGTCTAGAGCAGCTGTGCTGACCTGGTTCTCTCCCTCTAAAGCAGCTCTGCTGACCTGGTTGTATGGCTGTGAGGCAGCTCTGCTGACCTGGTTCTCTGGCTCTAAAGCAGCTCTGCTGACCTGGTTCTATGGCTCTAAAGCAGCTCTGCTGACCTAATTCTCTGGCTCTAAAGCTGCTCTGCTGACCTAGTTCTGTGGCTTTGAAACAGCTCTGCTGACCTGGTTCTCTGGCTCTAGAGCAGGTCAGCTGACCTGGTTCTCTGCCTCTAAAGTAGCTCTGCTGACCTGGGTCTCTGGCACTAAAGCAGCTCTGCTGACCTGGAGTCTCTGGCACTAAAACAGCTCTGCTGACCTGGTTCTCTCCCTCTAAAGCAGCTCTGCTGACCTGGTTCTCTGGCTCTACGGCAGCTCTGCTGACCTGGTTCTCTCCCTCTAAAGCAGCTCTGCTGACCTGGTTCTCTGGCTCTAAAGCAGCTTTGCTGACCTGGTTCTCTCCCCCTGAAGCAGCTCTGCTGACCTGGTTCTCTGGCTCTACGGCAGCTCTGCTGACCTGGTTCTCTGCCTCTAGAGTAGCTCTGCTGACCTGGTTCTTAGGCTCTAGAGCAACTCTGCTGACCTGGTGTCTTTGGCTTTACAGCAGCTCTGCTGACCTGGTTCTCTGACTCTAGAGCAGCTCTGTTGACCTGGGTTTTAGGCTCTAGAGCAGCTCTGCTGACCTGGTTCTCTGGCTCTAAAGCAGCTCTGCTGACCTGGATCTATGGCTCTAAAGCACCTCTGCTGACCTGGTTCTATGGCTCTAAAGCAGCTCTGCTAACATGGTTCTATGGCTCTAAAGCAGCTCTGCTGACCTGGTTCTATGGCGCTAAAGCAGCTCTGGTGACATGGTTCTCTGGTTCTAAAGCAGATATGCTGACCTGGTTCTCTGGCTCTAAAGCAGCTCTGCTGACCTGGTTCTCTGGCTCTAGAGCAGCTCTGCTGTCCTGGTTCTTAGGCTCTAGAGCAGCTCTGCTGACCTGGTTCTCTGGCTTTAAAGCATCTCTGCTGACCTGGTTCTCTGGCTCTAGAGCAGCTATGCTGACCTGGTTCTCTCCCTCTAAAGCAGCTCTGCTGACCTGGTTCTCTGGCTCTAAATCAGCTCTGCTGAGCTGGATCTCTGGCTCTAAAGCAGCTCTTCTGGCCTTGTTCTCTGGCTCTAAAGCAGCTCTGCTGACCTGGTTCTCTTGCTCTACAATGGATCTGCTGACCTGGTTCTGTTGCTCTAAAGCAGCTCTGCTGACCTAGTTCTCTGGCTCTAGAGCAGCTCTGCTGACCTGGTTCTATGGCTCTAAAGCAGCTCTGCTAACATGGTTCTCTGGCTCTAAAGCAGACCTGCTGACCTGGTTCTCTGGCTCTAAAGCAGCTCTGCTGACCTGGTTCTCTGGCTTTGAAGCAGCTCTGCTGACCTGGTTCTCTGGGTCTAGAGCAGCTGTGCTGACCTGGTTCTCTCCCTCTAAAGCAGCTCTGCTGACCTGGTTGTATGGCTGTGAGGCAGCTCTGCTGACCTGGTTCTCTGGCTCTAAAGCAGCTCTGCTGACCTGGTTCTATGGCTCTAAAGCAGCTCTGCTGACCTAGTTCTCTGGCTCTAAAGCTGCTCTGCTGACCTAGTTCTGTGGCTTTGAAACAGCTCTGCTGACCTGGTTCTCTGGCTCTAGAGCAGGTCAGCTGACCTGGTTCTCTGCCTCTAAAGTAGCTCTGCTGACCTGGGTCTCTGGCACTAAAGCAGCTCTGCTGACCTGGTGTCTCTGGCACTAAAACAGCTCTGCTGACCTGGTTCTCTCCCTCTAAAGCAGCTCTGCTGACCTGGTTCTCTGGCTCTACGGCAGCTCTGCTGACCTGGTTCTCTCCCTCTAAAGCAGCTCTGCTGACCTGGTTCTCTGGCTCTAAAGCAGCTTTGCTGACCTGGTTCTCTCCCCCTGAAGCAGCTCTGCTGACCTGGTTCTCTGGCTCTACGGCAGCTCTGCTGACCTGGTTCTCTGCCTCTAGAGCAGCTCTGCTGACCTGGTTCTTAGGCTCTAGAGCAACTCTGCTGACCTGGTGTCTTTGGCTTTACAGCAGCTCTGCTGACCTGGTTCTCTGACTCTAGAGCAGCTCTGTTGACCTGGGTTTTAGGCTCTAGAGCAGCTCTGCTGACCTGGTTCTCTGGCTCTAAAGCAGCTCTGCTGACCTGGATCTATGGCTCTAAAGCATCTCTGCTGACCTGGTTCTATGGCTCTAAAGCAGCTCTGCTAACATGGTTCTATGGCTCTAAAGCAGCTCTGCTGACCTGGTTCTATGGCGCTAAAGCAGCTCTGGTGACATGGTTCTCTGGTTCTAAAGCAGATATGCTGACCTGGTTCTCTGGCTCTAAAGCAGCTCTGCTGACCTGGTTCTCTGGCTCTAGAGCAGCTCTGCTGTCCTGGTTCTTAGGCTCTAGAGCAGCTCTGCTGACCTGGTTCTCTGGCTTTAAAACATCTCTGCTGACCTGGTTCTCTGGATCTAGAGCAGCTATGCTGACCTGGTTCTCTCCCTCTAAAGCAGCTCTGCTGACCTGGTTCTCTGGCTCTAAATCAGCTCTGCTGAGCTGGATCTCTGGCTCTAAAGCAGCTCTTCTGGCCTTGTTCTCTGGCTCTAAAGCAGCTCTGCTGACCTGGTTCTCTTGCTCTACAATGGATCTGCTGACCTGGTTCTGTTGCTCTAAAGCAGCTCTGCTGACCTAGTTCTCTGGCTCTAGAGCAGCTCTGCTGACCTGGTTCTATGGCTCTAAAGCAGCTCTGCTAACATGGTTCTCTGGCTCTAAAGCAGACTTGCTGACCTGGTTCTATGGCTCTAAAGCAGCTCTGCTGACCTGGTTCTCTGGCTTTGAAGCAGCTCTGCTGACCTGGTTCTCTGGGTCTAGAGCAGCTGTGCTGACCTGGTTCTCTCCCTCTAAAGCAGCTCTGCTGACCTGGTGTCTCTGGCGCTAAAACAGATCTGCTGACCTGGTTCTCTCCCTCTAAAGCAGCTCTGCTGACCTGGTTCTCTGGCTCTACGGCAGCTCTGCTGACCTGGTTCTCTCCCTCTAAAGCAGCTCTGCTGACCTGGTTCTCTGACTCTAAAGCAACTTTGCTGACCTGGTTCTCTCCCCCTAAAGCAGCTCTGCTCACCTGGTTCTCTGGCTCTGCGGCAGCTCTGCTGACCTGGTTCTCTGCCTCTAGAGCAGCTCTGCTGACCTGGTTCTTAGGCTCTAGAGCAGCTCTGCTGACCTGGTGTCTATGGCTTTACAGCAGCTCTGCTGACCTGGTTCTCTGACTCTAGAGCAGCTCTGTTGACCTGGGTTTTAGGCTCTAGAGCAGCTCTGCTGACCTGGTTCTCTGGCTCTAAAGCATCTCTGCTGAGCTGGATCTCTGGCTCTAAAGCCGCTCTTCTGGCCTTGTTCTCTGGCTCTAAAGCATCTCTGCTGACCTGGTTCTCTTGCTCTACAATGGATCTGCTGACCTGGTTCTGTTGCTCTAAAGCAGCTCTGCTGACCTAGTTCTCTGGCTCTAGAGCAGCTCTGCTGACCTGGTTCTATGGCTCTAAAGCAGCTCTGCTAACATGGTTCTCTGGCTCTAAAGCAGACCTGCTGACCTGGTTCTCTGGCTCTAAAGCAGCTCTGCTGACCTGGTTCTCTGGCTCTAGAGCAGCTCTGCTGTCCTGGTTCTTAGGCTCTAGAGCAGCTCTGCTGACCTGGTTCTCTGGCTTTGAAGCAGGTCTGCTGACCTGGTTCTCTGGGTCTAGAGCAGCTGTGCTGACCTGGTTCTCTCCCTCTAAAGCAGCTCTGCTGACCTGGTTGTATGGCTGTGAGGCAGCTCTGCTGACCTGGTTCTCTGGCTCTAAAGCAGCTCTGCTGACCTGGTTCTATGGCTCTAAAGCAGCTCTGCTGACCTAATTCTCTGGCTCTAAAGCTGCTCTGCTGACCTAGTTCTGTGGCTTTGAAACAGCTCTGCTGACCTGGTTCTCTGGCTCTAGAGCAGGTCAGCTGACCTGGTTCTCTGCCTCTAAAGTAGCTCTGCTGACCTGGGTCTCTGGCACTAAAGCAGCTCTGCTGACCTGGAGTCTCTGGCACTAAAACAGCTCTGCTGACCTGGTTCTCTCCCTCTAAAGCAGCTCTGCTGACCTGGTTCTCTGGCTCTACGGCAGCTCTGCTGACCTGGTTCTCTCCCTCTAAAGCAGCTCTGCTGACCTGGTTCTCTGGCTCTAAAGCAGCTTTGCTGACCTGGTTCTCTCCCCCTGAAGCAGCTCTGCTGACCTGGTTCTCTGGCTCTACGGCAGCTCTGCTGACCTGGTTCTCTGCCTCTAGAGTAGCTCTGCTGATCTGGTTCTTAGGCTCTAGAGCAACTCTGCTGACCTGGTGTCTTTGGCTTTACAGCAGCTCTGCTGACCTGGTTCTCTGACTCTAGAGCAGCTCTGTTGACCTGGGTTTTAGGCTCTAGAGCAGCTCTGCTGACCTGGTTCTCTGGCTCTAAAGCAGCTCTGCTGACCTGGATCTATGGCTCTAAAGCACCTCTGCTGACCTGGTTCTATGGCTCTAAAGCAGCTCTGCTAACATGGTTCTATGGCTCTAAAGCAGCTCTGCTGACCTGGTTCTATGGCGCTAAAGCAGCTCTGGTGACATGGTTCTCTGGTTCTAAAGCAGATATGCTGACCTGGTTCTCTGGCTCTAAAGCAGCTCTGCTGACCTGGTTCTCTGGCTCTAGAGCAGCTCTGCTGTCCTGGTTCTTAGGCTCTAGAGCAGCTCTGCTGACCTGGTTCTCTGGCTTTAAAGCATCTCTGCTGACCTGGTTCTCTGGCTCTAGAGCAGCTATGCTGACCTGGTTCTCTCCCTCTAAAGCAGCTCTGCTGACCTGGTTCTCTGGCTCTAAATCAGCTCTGCTGAGCTGGATCTCTGGCTCTAAAGCAGCTCTTCTGGCCTTGTTCTCTGGCTCTAAAGCAGCTCTGCTGACCTGGTTCTCTTGCTCTACAATGGATCTGCTGACCTGGTTCTGTTGCTCTAAAGCAGCTCTGCTGACCTAGTTCTCTGGCTCTAGAGCAGCTCTGCTGACCTGGTTCTATGGCTCTAAAGCAGCTCTGCTAACATGGTTCTCTGGCTCTAAAGCAGACCTGCTGACCTGGTTCTCTGGCTCTAAAGCAGCTCTGCTGACCTGGTTCTCTGGCTTTGAAGCAGCTCTGCTGACCTGGTTCTCTGGGTCTAGAGCAGCTGTGCTGACCTGGTTCTCTCCCTCTAAAGCAGCTCTGCTGACCTGGTTGTATGGCTGTGAGGCAGCTCTGCTGACCTGGTTCTCTGGCTCTAAAGCAGCTCTGCTGACCTGGTTCTATGGCTCTAAAGCAGCTCTGCTGACCTAGTTCTCTGGCTCTAAAGCTGCTCTGCTGACCTAGTTCTGTGGCTTTGAAACAGCTCTGCTGACCTGGTTCTCTGGCTCTAGAGCAGGTCAGCTGACCTGGTTCTCTGCCTCTAAAGTAGCTCTGCTGACCTGGGTCTCTGGCACTAAAGCAGCTCTGCTGACCTGGTGTCTCTGGCACTAAAACAGCTCTGCTGACCTGGTTCTCTCCCTCTAAAGCAGCTCTGCTGACCTGGTTCTCTGGCTCTACGGCAGCTCTGCTGACCTGGTTCTCTCCCTCTAAAGCAGCTCTGCTGACCTGGTTCTCTGGCTCTAAAGCAGCTTTGCTGACCTGGTTCTCTCCCCCTGAAGCAGCTCTGCTGACCTGGTTCTCTGGCTCTACGGCAGCTCTGCTGACCTGGTTCTCTGCCTCTAGAGCAGCTCTGCTGACCTGGTTCTTAGGCTCTAGAGCAACTCTGCTGACCTGGTGTCTTTGGCTTTACAGCAGCTCTGCTGACCTGGTTCTCTGACTCTAGAGCAGCTCTGTTGACCTGGGTTTTAGGCTCTAGAGCAGCTCTGCTGACCTGGTTCTCTGGCTCTAAAGCAGCTCTGCTGACCTGGATCTATGGCTCTAAAGCATCTCTGCTGACCTGGTTCTATGGCTCTAAAGCAGCTCTGCTAACATGGTTCTATGGCTCTAAAGCAGCTCTGCTGACCTGGTTCTATGGCGCTAAAGCAGCTCTGGTGACATGGTTCTCTGGTTCTAAAGCAGATATGCTGACCTGGTTCTCTGGCTCTAAAGCAGCTCTGCTGACCTGGTTCTCTGGCTCTAGAGCAGCTCTGCTGTCCTGGTTCTTAGGCTCTAGAGCAGCTCTGCTGACCTGGTTCTCTGGCTTTAAAACATCTCTGCTGACCTGGTTCTCTGGATCTAGAGCAGCTATGCTGACCTGGTTCTCTCCCTCTAAAGCAGCTCTGCTGACCTGGTTCTCTGGCTCTAAATCAGCTCTGCTGAGCTGGATCTCTGGCTCTAAAGCAGCTCTTCTGGCCTTGTTCTCTGGCTCTAAAGCAGCTCTGCTGACCTGGTTCTCTTGCTCTACAATGGATCTGCTGACCTGGTTCTGTTGCTCTAAAGCAGCTCTGCTGACCTAGTTCTCTGGCTCTAGAGCAGCTCTGCTGACCTGGTTCTATGGCTCTAAAGCAGCTCTGCTAACATGGTTCTCTGGCTCTAAAGCAGACCTGCTGACCTGGTTCTCTGGCTCTAAAGCAGCTCTGCTGACCTGGTTCTCTGGCTTTGAAGCAGCTCTGCTGACCTGGTTCTCTGGGTCTAGAGCAGCTGTGCTGACCTGGTTCTCTCCCTCTAAAGCAGCTCTGCTGACCTGGTGTCTCTGGCGCTAAAACAGATCTGCTGACCTGGTTCTCTCCCTCTAAAGCAGCTCTGCTGACCTGGTTCTCTGGCTCTACGGCAGCTCTGCTGACCTGGTTCTCTCCCTCTAAAGCAGCTCTGCTGACCTGGTTCTCTGACTCTAAAGCAACTTTGCTGACCTGGTTCTCTCCCCCTAAAGCAGCTCTGCTCACCTGGTTCTCTGGCTCTGCGGCAGCTCTGCTGACCTGGTTCTCTGCCTCTAGAGCAGCTCTGCTGACCTGGTTCTTAGGCTCTAGAGCAGCTCTGCTGACCTGGTGTCTATGGCTTTACAGCAGCTCTGCTGACCTGGTTCTCTGACTCTAGAGCAGCTCTGTTGACCTGGGTTTTAGGCTCTAGAGCAGCTCTGCTGACCTGGTTCTCTGGCTCTAAAGCATCTCTGCTGAGCTGGATCTCTGGCTCTAAAGCAGCTCTTCTGGCCTTGTTCTCTGGCTCTAAAGCATCTCTGCTGACCTGGTTCTCTTGCTCTACAATGGATCTGCTGACCTGGTTCTGTTGCTCTAAAGCAGCTCTGCTGACCTAGTTCTCTGGCTCTAGAGCAGCTCTGCTGACCTGGTTCTATGGCTCTAAAGCAGCTCTGCTAACATGGTTCTCTGGCTCTAAAGCAGACCTGCTGACCTGGTTCTCTGGCTCTAAAGCAGCTCTGCTGACCTGGTTCTCTGGCTCTAGAGCAGCTCTGCTGTCCTGGTTCTTAGGCTCTAGAGCAGCTCTGCTGACCTGGTTCTCTGGCTTTGAAGCAGGTCTGCTGACCTGGTTCTCTGGGTCTAGAGCAGCAGTGCTGACCTGGTTCTCTCCCTCTAAAGCAGCTCTGCTGACCTGGTGTCTCTGGCGCTAAAACAGCTCTGCTGACCTGGTTCTCTCCCTCTAAAGCAGCTCTGCTGACCTGGTTCTCTGGCTCTACGGCAGCTCTGCTGACCTGGTTCTCTCCCTCTAAAGCAGCTCTGCTGTCCTGGTTCTCTGACTCTAAAGCAGCTTTGCTGACCTGGTTCTCTCCCCCTAAAGCAGCTCTGCTGACCTGGTTCCCTGGCTCTGCGTCAGCTCTGCTGACCTGGTTCTCTGCCTCTAGAGCAGCTCTGCTGACCTGGTTCTTAGGCTCTAGAGCAGCTCTGCTGACCTGGTGTCTATGGCTTTAGAGCAGCTCTGCTGACCTGGTTCTCTGACTCTAGAGCAGCTCTGTTGACCTGGGTTTTAGGCTCTAGAGCAGCTCTGCTGACCTGGTTCTCTGGCTCTAAAGCAGCTGTGCTGACCTGGATCTATGGCTCTAAAGCAGCTCTGCTAACATGGTTCTATGGCTCTAAAGCAGCTCTGCTGACCTGGTTCTATGGCTCTAAAGCAGCTCTGCTAACATGGTTCTCTGGCTCTAAAGCAGCTCTTCTGACCTGGTTCTCTGGCTCTAGAGCAGCTCTGCTGTCCTGGTTCTTAGGCTCTAGAGAAGCTCTGCTGACCTGGTTCTCTGGCTTTGAAGCAGCTCTGCTGACCTGGTTCTCTGGGTCTAGAGCAGCTGTGCTGACCTGGTTCTCTCCCTCTAAAGCAGCTCTGCTGACCTGGCTCTCTGGCTCTAAAGCAGCTCTGCTGACCTGGTTTCTCTGGCTCTAAAGCATCTCTGCTGAGCTGGTTCTCTGGCTCTAAAGCAGCTCTTCTGAGCTGGTTCTCAAGCAGTTCTGCTGACCTGGTTCTCTGTCTCTAAAGCGGCTCTGCTTACCTGGTTCTCTGACTCTAAAGCAGCTCTGCTGACCTGGTTCTTAGGCTTTAGAGCAGCTCTGCTGACCTGGTTTCTATGGCTCTACAGCAGCTCTGCTGACCTGGTTCTTTGGCTCTAGAGCAGCTCTGTTGCCCTGGGTCTTAGGCTCTAGAGCAGCTCTGCTGACCTGGTTTTATGGCTGTGAGGCAGCTCTGCTGACCTGGTTCTCTGGCTCTAAAGCAGCTCTGCTGACCTTGTTCTATGGCTCTAAAGCAGCTCTGCTGACCTGGTTCTATGGCTCTAAAGCTGCTCTGCTGACCTGGTTCTGTGGATTTGAAACAGCTCTGCTGACCTGGTTCTCTGGCTCTAGAGCAGGTCAGCTGACCTGGTTCTCTCCCTCTAAAGTAGCTCTGCTGACCTGGGTCTCTGGCACTAAAGCAGCTCTGCTGACCTGGTGTCTCTGGCGCTAAAACAGCTCTGCGAACCTGGTTCTCTCCCTCTAAAGCAGCTCTGCTGACCTGGTTCTCTAGCTCTATGGCAGCTCTGCTGACCTGGTTCTCTCCCTCTAAAGCAGCTCTGCTGACCTGGTTCTCTGGCTCTAATGCAGCTTTGCTGACCTGGTTCTCTCCCCCTAAAGCAGCTTTGCTGACCTGGTTCTCTGGCTCTGCGGCAGCTCTGCTGACCTGGTTCTCTGCCTCTAGAGCAGCTCTGCTGACCTGGTTCTTAGGCTCTAGAGCAGCTCTGCTGACCTGGTGTCTATGGCTTTACAGCAGCTCTGCTGACCTGGTTCTCTGACTCTAGAGCAGCTCTGTTGACCTGAGTTTTAGGCTCTAGAGCAGCTCTGCTGACCTTGTTCTCTGGCTCTAAAGCAGCTCTGCTGACCTGGATCTATGGCTTTTAAAGCAGCTCTGCTGACCTGGTTCTATGGCTCTAAAGCAGCTCTGCTAACATGGTTCTATGGCTCTAAAGCAGCTCTGCTGACCTGATTCTATGGCTCTAAAGCAGCTCTGCTAACATGGTTCTCTGGCTCTAAAGCAGATCTGCTGACCTGGTTCTCTGGCTCTAAAGCAGCTCTGCTGAGCTGGATCTCTGGCTCTAAAGCAGCTCTTCTGGCCTTGTTCTCTGGCTCTAAAGCAGCTCTGCTGACCTGGTTCTCTTGCTCTACAATGGATCTGCTGACCTGGTTCTGTTGCTCTAAAGCAGCTCTGCTGACCTAGTTCTCTGGCTCTAGAGCAGCTCTGCTGACCTGGTTCTCTGGCTCTAAAGCAGATCTTCTGGCCTGCTTCACTGGCTCTAAAGCAGCTCTGCTGACCTGGTGGTTCTCTGGCTCTACAACGGCTCTGCTGACCTGTTTCTCTGGCTCTAAAGCAGCTCTGCTGACCTGGTGGTTCTCTGGCTCTAAAACATCTCCTGACCTTGTTCTGTGGCTCTAAAGAAGCTCTGCTGGCCTAGTTCTCTGGCTCTACAGCAGCTCTGCTGACATGGCTCTCTGGTTCTAGAGCAGCTCTGATGAGCTGGTTCTCTGGCTCTACAGCAGCTCTTCTGACCTGGTTCTCTCCCTCTAATGCCGCTCTGCTGACCTGCTTCTCTGGCTCTACGGCAGCTCTTCTGACCTGGTTCTCTGCCTTATGAGCAGCTCTGTTGACCTGGTTCTTAGGCTCTAGAGCAGCTCTGCTGACCTGGTTTCTATGGCTCTACAGCAGCTCTGCTGACCTGGTTCTCTGGCTCTAGAGCAGCTCTTTTGACCTGGGTCTTAGGCTCTAGAGCAGCTCTGCTGACCTGGTTGTATGGCTCTGAGTCAGCTCTGTTGACACTGTTCTCTGGCTCTAAAACAGCTCTCCTGACCTGGTTCTATGGCTTTAAAGCAGCTCTGCTGACCTGGTTCTCTGGCTTTGAAGCAGCCCTGCTGACCTGGTTCTCTGGCTCTAGAGCAGCTGTGCTGACCTGGTTCTCTCCCTCTAAAGCAGCTCTGCTGACCTGCTTCTCTGGCTCTAAAGCAGCTCTGCTGACCTGGTTTCTCTGGCTCTAAAGCATCTCTGCTGAGCTGGTTCTCTGGCTCTAAAGCAGCTCTTCTGGCCTTGTTCTCTGGCTCTAAAGCAGCTCTGCTGACCTGGTTCTCTTGCTCTACAATGGCTCTGCTGACCTGGTTCTGTTGCTCTAAAGCAGCTCTGCTGACCTAGTTCTCTGGCTCTAGAGCAGCTCTGCTAACCTGGTTCTCTGGCTCTAAAGCAGATCTTCTGGCCTGCTTCACTGGCTCTAAAGCAGCTCTGCTGACCTGGTGGTTCTCTGGCTCTAGAGCAGCTCTGCTGACGTGGGTCTTAGTCTTTAGAGCAGCTCTGCTGACCTGGTTGTTTGGCTGTGAGGCAGCTCTGCTGCCCTGGTTCTCTGGCTCTAAAGCAGCTCTGCTGACCTGGTTCTATGGCTCTAAAGCAGCTCTGCAGACCTGGTTCTATGGCTCTAAAGCTGCTCTGCTGACCTGGTTTCTATGGCTCTACAGCAGCTCTGCTTACCTGGTTCTTTGGCTCTAGACAGCTCTGTTGACCTGGGTCTTAGGCTCTAGAGCAACTCTGCTGACCTGGTGTCCATGGCTTTACAGCAGCTCTCCTGACCTGGTTCTCTGACTCTAGAGCAGCTCTGTTGACCTGGGTTTTAGGCTCTAGAGCAGCTCTGCTGACCTGGTTCTCTGGCTCTAAAGCAGCTCTGCTGACCTGGATCTATGGCTCTAAAGCAGCTCTGCTGACCTGGTTCTATGGCTCTAAAGCAGCTCTGCTAACATGGTTCTATGGCTCTAAAGCAGCTCTGCTGACCTGGTTCTATGGCTCTAAAGAAGCTCTGCTAACATGGTTCTCTGGCTCTAAAGCAGATCTGCTGACCTGGTTCTCTGGCTCTAAAGCAGCTCTGCTGACCTGGTTCTCTGGCTCTAGAGCAGCACTGCTGTCCTGGTTCTTAGGCTCTAGAGCAGCTCTGCTGATCTGGTTCTCTGGCTTTGAAGCAGCTCTGCTGACCTGGTTCTCTGGCTCTAGAGCAGCTATGCTGACCTGGTTCTCTCCCTCTAAAGCAGCTCTGCTGACCTGGTTCTCTAGCTCTAAAGCAGCTCTGTTGACCTGGTTTCTCTGGCTCTAAAGCATCTCTGCTGAGCTGGTTCTCTGGCTGTAAAGCAGCTCTTCTGGCCTTGTTCTCTGGCTCTAAAGCAGCTCTGCTGACCTGGTTCTCTTGCTCTACAATGGCTCTGCTGACCTGGTTCTCTGGCTCTAAAGCAGCTCTTCTGACCTGGATCTATGGCTCTAAAGCAGCTCTGATGACCTGGTTCTATGGCTCTAAAGCAGCTCTGCTAACATGGTTCTATGGCTCTAAAGCAGCTCTGCTGACCTGGTTCTATGGCTCTAAAGCAGATCTGCTGACCTGGTTCTCTGGCTTTGAAGCAGCTCTGCTGACCTGGTTCTCTGGCTCTAGAGCAGCTATGCTGACCTGGTTCTCTCCCTCTAAAGCAGCTCTGCTGACCTGGTTCTCTGGCTCTAAAGCAGCTCTGCTCACCTGGTTTCTCTGGCTCTAAAGCATCTCTGCTGAGCTGGTTCTCTGGCTCTAAAGCAGCTCCTCTGGCCTTGTTCTCTGGCTCTAAAGCAGCTCTGCTGACCTGGTTCTCTTGCTCTACAATGGCTCTGCTGACCTGGTTCTGTTGCTCTAAAGCAGCTCTGCTGACCTAGTTCTCTGGCTCTAGAGCAGCTCTGCTAACCTGGTTCTCTGGCTCTAAAGCAGACCTTCTGGCCTGCTTCACTGGCTCTAAAGCAGCTCTGCTGACCTGGTGGTTCTCTGGCTCTACAACGGCTCTGCTGACCTGTTTCTCTGGCTCTAAAGCAGGTCTGATGACCTGGTGGTTCTCTGGCTCTAAAACATCCCTGCTGACCTTGTTCTGTAGCTCTAAAGAAGCTCTGCTGACCTAGTTCTCTGGCTCTACAGCAGCTCTGCTGACCTGGCTCTCTGGTTCTAGAGCAGCTCTGATTGCCTGGTTCTCTGGCTCTACAGCAGCTCCGCTGACCTGGTTCTCTCCCTCTAAAGCCGCTCTGCTGACCTGCTTCTCTGGCTCTACGGCAGAGCTTCTGGCCTGCTTCACTGGCTCTAAAGCAGCTCTGCTGACCTGGTGGTTCTCTGGCTCTAGAGCAGCTCTGTTGACCTGGGTCTTAGGCTCTAGAGCAGCTCTGCTGACCTGGTTGTATGGCTGTGAGGCAGCTCTGCTGACCTGGTTCTCTGGCTCTAAAGCAGCTCTGCTGACCTGGTTCTATGGCTCTAAAGCAGCTCTGCTGACCTAGTTCTCTGGCTCGAAAGCTGCTCTGCTGACCTAGTTCTGTGGCTTTGAAATAGCTCTGCTGACCTGGTTCTCTGGCTCTAGAGCAGGTCAGCTGACCTGGTTCTCTGGCTCTACGGCAGCTCTGCTGACCTGGTTCTCTCTCTCTAAAGCAGCTCTGCTGACCTGGTTCTCTGGCTCTAAAGCAGCTTTGCTGACCTGGTTCTCTCCCCCTGAAGCAGCTCTGCTGAACTGGTTCTCTGGCTCCACGGCAGCTCTGCTGACCTGCTTCTCTGCCTCTAGAGCAGCTCTGCTGACCTGGTTCGTAGGCTCTAGAGCAACTCTGCTGACCTGGTGTCTATGGCTTTACAGCAGCTCTGCTGACCTGGTTCTCTGACTCTAGAGCAGCTCTGTTGACCTGGGTTTTAGGCTCTAGAGCAGCTCTGCTGACCTGGTTCTCTGGCTCTAAAGCAGCTCTGCTGACCTGGATCTATGGCTCTAAAGCAGCTCTGCTGACCTGGTTCTATGGCTCGAAAGCAGCTCTGCTAACATGGTTCTATGGCTCTAAAGCAGCTCTGCTGACCTGGTTCTATGGTGCTAAAGCAGCTCTGCTGACATGGTTCTCTGGTTCTAAAGCAGATCTGCTGACCTGGTTCTCTGCCTCTAAAGCAGCTCTGCTGACCTGGTTCTCTGGCTCTAGAGCACCTCTGCTGTCCTGGTTCTTAGGCTCTAGAGCAGCTCTGCTGACCTGGTTCTCTGGCTTTGAAGCATCTCTGCTGACCTGGTTCTCTGGCTCTAGAGCAGCTGTGCTGACCTGGTTCTCTCCCTCTAAAGCAGCTCTGCTGACCTGGTTCTCTGGCTCTACGGCAGCTCTTCTGACCCGGTTCTCTGCCTTATGAGCAGCTCTGCTGACCTGGTTCTCTGCCTTTGAAGCAGCTCTGCTGACCTGGTTCTCTGGCTCTAGAGCAGCTATGCTGACCTGGTTCTCTCCCTCTAAAGCAGCTCTGCTGACCTCGTTTCTCTGGCTCTAAAGCATCTCTTCTGAGCCGGATCTCTGGCTCTAAAGCAGCTCTTCTGGCCTTGTTCTCTGGCTCTAAAGCAGCTCTGCTGACCTGGTTCTCTTGCTCTACAATGGATCTGCTGACCTGGTTCTGTTGCTCTAAAGCAGCTCTGCTGACCTAGTTCTCTTGCTCTAGAGCAGCTCTGCTGACCTGGTTATCTGGCTCTAAAGCAGATCTTCTGGCCTGCTTCACTGGCTCTAAAGCTGCTCTGCTGACCTGGTGGTTCTCTTGCTCTACAACGGCTCTGCTGACCTGTTTCTCTGGCTCTAAAGCACTTCTGCTGATCTGGTGGTTCTCTGGCTCTAAAACATCTCTGCTGACCTTGTTCTGTGGCTCTAAAGAAGCTCTGCTGACCTAGTTCTCTGGCTCTACAGCAGCTCTGCTGACCTGGCTCTCTGGTTCTAGAGCAGCTCTGATGACCTGGTTCTCTGGCTCTACAGCAGCTCTGCTGACCTGGTTCTCTCCCTCTAATGCCGCTATGCTGACCTGCTTCTCTGGCTCTACGGCAGCTCTTCTGACCTGGTTCTCTGCCTTATGAGCAGCTCTGCTGACCTGGTTCTTAGGTTCTAGAGCAGCTCTGCTGACCTGGTTTCTATGGCTCTACAGCAGCTCTGCTGACCTGGTTCTCTGGCTCTAGAGCAGCTCTTTTGACCTGGGTCTTAGACTCTAGAACAGCTCTGCTGACCTGGTTGTATGGCTCTGAGTCAGCTCTGCTGACACTGTTCTCTGGCTCTAAAACAGCTCTCCTGACCTGGTTCTATGGCTTTAAAGCAGCTCTGCTGACCTGGTTCTCTGGATTTGAAGCAGCTCTGCTGACCTGGTTCTCTGGCTCTAGAGCAGCTGTGCTGACTTGGTTCTCTCCCCCCAAAGCAGCTCTGCTGACCTGGTTCTCTGGCTCTAAAGCAGCTCTGCTGACCTGGTTTCTCTGGCTCTAAAGCATCTCTGCTGAGCTGTTTCTCTGGCTCTAAAGCGGCTCTTCTGGCCTTGTTCTCTGGCTCTAAAGCAGCTCTGCTGACCTGGTTCTCTTGCTCTACAATGGCTCTGCTGACCTGGTTCTGTTGCTCTAACGCAGCTCTGCTGACCTAGTTCTCTGGCTCTAGAGCAGCTCTGCTAACCTGGTTCTCTGGCTCTAAAGCAGATCTTCTGGCCTGCTTCACTGGCTCTAAAGCAGCTCTGCTGACCTGGTGGTTCTCTGGCTCTAGAGCAGCTCTGCTGACCTGGTTGTATGGCTGTGAGGCAGCTCTGCTGACCTGGTTCTCTGGCTCTAAAGCAGCTCTGCTGACCTGGTTTCTCTGGCTCTAGAGCAGCTCTGCTGACCTGGTTGTATGGCTGTGAGGCAGCTCTGCTGACCTGGTTCTCTGGCTCTAAAGCATCTCTGCTGACCTGGTTTCTCTGGCTCTAAAGCATCTCTGCTGAGCTGGTTCTCTTGCTCTAAAGCAGCTCTTCTGGCCTTGTTCTCTGGCTCTAAAGCAGCTCTGCTGACCTCGTTCTCTTGCTCTACAATGGCTCTGCTGACCTGGTTCTGTTGCTCTAAAGCAGCTCTGCTGACCTAGTTCTCTGGCTCTAGAGCAGCTCTGCTAACCTGGTTCTCTGGCTCTAAAGCAGATCTTCTGGCCTGCTTCACTGGCTCTAAAGCAGCTCTGGTGACCTGGTGGTTCTCTGGCTCTACAACGGCTCTGCTGACCCGTTTCTCTGGCTCTAAAGCAGGTCTGCTGACCTGGTGGTTCTCTGGCTCTAAAACATCTCTGCTGACCTTGTTCTGTGGCTCTAAAGAAGCTCTGCTGACCTAGTTCTCTGGCTCTACAGCAGCTCTGCTGACCTGGCTCTCTGGTTCTAGAGCAGCTCTGATGACCTGGTTCTCTGGCTCTACAGCAGCTCTGTTGACCTGGTTCTCTCCCTCTAAAGCCGCTCTGCTGACCTGCTTCTCTGGCTCTACGGCAGATCTTCTGGCCTGCTTCACTGGCTCTACAGCAGCTCTGCTGACCTGGTGGTTCTCTGCCTCTAGAGCAGCTCTGTTGACCTGGGTCTTAGGCTCTAGACCAGCTCTGCTGACCTGGTTGTATGGCTGTGAGGCAGCTCTGCTGACCTGGTTCTCTGGCTCTAAAGCAGCTCTGCTGACCTGGTTCTATGGCTCTAAAGCAGCTCTGCTGACCTAGTTCTCTGGCTCTAAAGCTGCTCTGCTGACCTGGTTCTGTGGCTTTGAAACAGTTCTGCTGACCTGGTTCTCTGGCTCTAGAGCAGGTCAGCTGACCTGGTTCTCTGCCTCTAAAGTAGCTCTGCTGACCTGGGTCTCTGGCACTAAAGCAGCTCTGCTGACCTGGTGTCTCTGGCGCTAAAACAACTCTGCTGACCTGGTTCTCTCCCTCTAAAGCAGCTCTGCTGACCTGGTTCTCTGGCTCTACGGCAGCTCTGCTGACCTGGTTCTCTCCCTCTAAAGCAGCTCTGCTGACCTGGTTCTCTGGCTCTAAAGCAGCTTTGCTGACCTGGTTCTCTCCCCCTGAAGCAGCTCTGCTGACCTGGTTCTCTGGCTCTACGGCAGCTCTGCTGACCTGGTTCTCTGCCTCTAGAGCAGCTCTGCTGACCTGGTTCTTAGGCTCTAGAGCAACTCTGCTGACCTGGTGTCTATGGCTTTACAGCAGCTCTGCTGACCTGGTTCTCTGACTCTAGAGCAGCTCTGTTGACCTGGGTTTTAGGCTCTAGAGCAGCTCTGCTGACCTGGTTATCTGGCTCTAAAGCAGCTCTGCTGACCTGGATCTATGGCTCTAAAGCAGCTCTGCTGACCTGGTTCCATGGCTCAAAAGCAGCTCTGCTAACATGGTTCTATGGCTCTAAAGCAGCTCCGCTGACCTGGTTCTATGGCGCTAAAGCAGCTCTGCTGACATGGTTCTCTGGTTCTAAAGCAGATCTGCTGACCTGGTTCTCTGGCTCTAAAGCAGCTCTGCTGACCTGGATCTCTGGCTCTAGAGCAGCTCTGCTGTCCTGGTTCTTAGGCTCTAGAGCAGCTCGGCTGACCTGGTTCTCTGGCTTTGAAGCATCTCTGCTGACCTGTTTCTCTGGCTCTAGAGCAGCTATGCTGACCTGGTTCTCTCCCTCTAAAGCAGTTCTGCTGACCTGGTTCTCTGGCTCTAAATCAGCTCTGCTGACCTGGTTTCTCTGGCTCTAAAGCATCTCTGCTGAGCTGGATCTCTGGCTCTAAAGCAGCTCTTCTGGCCTTGTTCTCTGGCTCTAAAGCAGCTCTGCTGACCTGGTTCTCTTGCTCTACAATGGATCTGCTGACCTGGTTCTGTTGCTCTAAAGCAGCTCTGCTGACCTAGTTCTCTGGCTCTAGAGCAGCTCTGCTGACCTGGTTCTCTGGCTCTAAATCAGATCTTCTGGCCTGCTTCACTGGCTCTAAAGCAGCTCTGCTGACCTGGTGGTTCTCTGGCTCTAAAACATCTCTGCTGACCTTGTTCTGTGGCTCTAAAGAAGCTCTGTTGACCTAGTTTTCTGGCTCTACAGCAGCTCTGCTGACCTGGCTCTCTGGTTCTAGAGCAGCTCTGATGACCTGGTTCTCTGGCTCCACAGCAGCTCTGCTGACCTGGTTCTCTCCCTCTAATGCCGCTCTGCTGACCTGCTTCTCTGGCTCTACGGCAGCTCTTCTGACCTGGTTCTCTGCCTTATGAGCAGCTCTGCTGAACTGGTTCTTAGGCTCTAGAGCAGCTCTGCTGACCTGGTTTCTATGGCTCTACAGCAGCTCTGCTGACCTGGTTCTCTGGCTCTAGAGCAGCTCTTTTGACCTGGGTCCTAGGCTCTAGAGCAGCTCTGCTGACCTGGTTGTATGGCTCTGAGTCAGCTCTGCTGACACTGTTCTCTGGCTCTAAAACAGCTCTCCAGACCTGGTTCTATGGCTTTAAAGCAGCTCTGCTGACCTGGTTCTCTGGCTTTGAAGCAGCTCTGCTGACCTGGTTCTCTGGCTCTAGAGCAGCTGTGCTGACCTGGTTCTCTCCCTCTAAAGCAGCTCTGCTGACCTGGTTCTCTGGCTCTAAAGCAGCTCTGCTGAGCTGGTTCTCTGGCTCTAAGGCAGCTCTTCTGGCCTTGTTCTCTGGCTCTAAAGCAGCTCTGCTGACATGGTTCTCTTGCTCTACAATGGCTCTGCTGACCTGGTTCTGTTGCTCTAAAGCAGCTCTGCTGACCTAGTTCTCTGGCTCTAGAGCAGCTCTGCTAACCTGGTTCTCTGGCTCTAAAGCAGATCTTCTGGCCTGCTTCACTGGCTCTAAAGCAGCTCTACTGACCTGGTGGTTTTCTGGCTCTAGAGCAGCTCTGCTGACCTGGGTCTTAGGCTCTAGAGCAGCTCTGCTGACGTGGTTGTATGGCTGTGAGGCAGCTCTGCTGAGCTGGTTCTCTGGCTCTAAGGCAGCTCTTCTGGCCTTGTTCTCTGGCTCTAAAGCAGCTCTGCTGACATGGTTCTCTTGCTCTACAATGGCTCTGCTGACCTGGTTCTGTGGCTTTGAAACAGCTCTGCTGACCTGGTTCTCTGGCTCTAGAGCAGGTCAGCTGACCTGGTTCTCTCCCTCTAAGGTAGCTCTGCAGACCTGGGTCTCTGGCACTAAAGCAGCTCTGCTGACCTGGTGTCTCTGGCGCTAAAACAGTTCTGCTGACCTGGTTCTCTCCCTCTAAAGCAGCTCTGCTGACCTGGTTCTCTGGCTCTACGGCAGCTCTGCTGACCTGGTTCTCTCCCTCTAAAGCAGCTCTACTGACCTGGTTCTCTGGCTCTAAAGCAGCTTTGCTGACCTGGTTCTCTCCCCCTAAAGCAGCTCTGCTGACCTGGTTCTCTGGCTCTACGGCAGCTCTGCTGACCTGGTTCTCTGCCTCTAGAGCAGCTCTGCTGACCTGGTTCTTAGGCTCTAGAGCAACTCTGCTGACCTGGTGTCTATGGCTTTACAGCAGCTCTGCTGACCTGGTTCTCTGACTCTAGAGCAGCTCTGTTGACCTGGGTTTTAGGCTCTAGAGCAGCTCTGCTGACCTGGTTCTCTGGTACTAAAGCAGCTCTGCTGACCTGGATCTATGGCTCTAGAGCAGCTATGCTGACCTGGTTCTCTCCCTCTAAAGCAGCTCTGCTGACCTGGTTCTCTGGCTCTAAATCAGCTCTGCTGACCTCGTTTCTCTGGCTCTAAAGCATCTCTTCTGAGCCGGATCTCTGGCTCTAAAGCAGCTCTTCTGGCCTTGTTCTCTGGCTCTAAAGCAGCTCTGCTGACCTGGTTCTCTTGCTCTACAATGGATCTGCTGACCTGGTTCTGTTGCTCTAAAGCAGCTCTGCTGACCTAGTTCTCTTGCTCTAGAGCAGCTCTGCTGACCTGGTTCTCTGGCTCTAAAGCAGATCTTCTGGCCTGCTTCACTGGCTCTAAAGCTGCTCTGCTGACCTGGTGGTTCTCTTGCTCTACAACGGCTCTGCTGACTTGTTTCTCTGGCTCTAAAGCACTTCTGCTGATCTGGTGGTTCTCTGGCTCTAAAACATCTCTGCTGACCTTGTTCTGTGGCTCTAAAGAAGCTCTGCTGACCTAGTTCTCTGGCTCTACAGCAGCTCTGCTGACCTGGCTCTCTGGTTCTAGAGCAGCTCTGATGACCTGGTTCTCTGGCTCTACAGCAGCTCTGTTGACCTGGTTCTCTCCCTCTAAAGCCGCTCTGCTGACCTGCTTCTCTGGCTCTACGGCAGATCTTCTGGCCTGCTTCACTGGCTCTACAGCAGCTCTGCTGACCTGGTGGTTCTCTGCCTCTAGAGCAGCTCTGTTGACCTGGGTCTTAGGCTCTAGACCAGCTCTGCTGACCTGGTTGTATGGCTGTGAGGCAGCTCTGCTGACCTGGTTCTCTGGCTCTAAAGCAGCTCTGCTGACCTGGTTCTATGGCTCTAAAGCAGCTCTGCTGACCTAGTTCTCTGGCTCTAAAGCTGCTCTGCTGACCTGGTTCTGTGGCTTTGAAACAGTTCTGCTGACCTGGTTCTCTGGCTCTAGAGCAGGTCAGCTGACCTGGTTCTCTGCCTCTAAAGTAGCTCTGCTGACCTGGGTCTCTGGCACTAAAGCAGCTCTGCTGACCTGGTGTCTCTGGCGCTAAAACAACTCTGCTGACCTGGTTCTCTCCCTCTAAAGCAGCTCTGCTGACCTGGTTCTCTGGCTCTACGGCAGCTCTGCTGACCTGGTTCTCTCCCTCTAAAGCAGCTCTGCTGACCTGGTTCTCTGGCTCTAAAGCAGCTTTGCTGACCTGGTTCTCTCCCCCTGAAGCAGCTCTGCTGACCTGGTTCTCTGGCTCTACGGCAGCTCTGCTGACCTGGTTCTCTGCCTCTAGAGCAGCTCTGCTGACCTGGTTCTTAGGCTCTAGAGCAACTCTGCTGACCTGGTGTCTATGGCTTTACAGCAGCTCTGCTGACCTGGTTCTCTGACTCTAGAGCAGCTCTGTTGACCTGGGTTTTAGGCTCTAGAGCAGCTCTGCTGACCTGGTTATCTGGCTCTAAAGCAGCTCTGCTGACCTGGATCTATGGCTCTAAAGCAGCTCTGCTGACCTGGTTCCATGGCTCAAAAGCAGCTCTGCTAACATGGTTCTATGGCTCTAAAGCAGCTCCGCTGACCTGGTTCTATGGCGCTAAAGCAGCTCTGCTGACATGGTTCTCTGGTTCTAAAGCAGATCTGCTGACCTGGTTCTCTGGCTCTAAAGCAGCTCTGCTGACCTGGATCTCTGGCTCTAGAGCAGCTCTGCTGTCCTGGTTCTTAGGCTCTAGAGCAGCTCGGCTGACCTGGTTCTCTGGCTTTGAAGCATCTCTGCTGACCTGTTTCTCTGGCTCTAGAGCAGCTATGCTGACCTGGTTCTCTCCCTCTAAAGCAGTTCTGCTGACCTGGTTCTCTGGCTCTAAATCAGCTCTGCTGACCTGGTTTCTCTGGCTCTAAAGCATCTCTGCTGAGCTGGATCTCTGGCTCTAAAGCAGCTCTTCTGGCCTTGTTCTCTGGCTCTAAAGCAGCTCTGCTGACCTGGTTCTCTTGCTCTACAATGGATCTGCTGACCTGGTTCTGTTGCTCTAAAGCAGCTCTGCTGACCTAGTTCTCTGGCTCTAGAGCAGCTCTGCTGACCTGGTTCTCTGGCTCTAAATCAGATCTTCTGGCCTGCTTCACTGGCTCTAAAGCAGCTCTGCTGACCTGGTGGTTCTCTGGCTCTAAAACATCTCTGCTGACCTTGTTCTGTGGCTCTAAAGAAGCTCTGTTGACCTAGTTTTCTGGCTCTACAGCAGCTCTGCTGACCTGGCTCTCTGGTTCTAGAGCAGCTCTGATGACCTGGTTCTCTGGCTCCACAGCAGCTCTGCTGACCTGGTTCTCTCCCTCTAATGCCGCTCTGCTGACCTGCTTCTCTGGCTCTACGGCAGCTCTTCTGACCTGGTTCTCTGCCTTATGAGCAGCTCTGCTGAACTGGTTCTTAGGCTCTAGAGCAGCTCTGCTGACCTGGTTTCTATGGCTCTACAGCAGCTCTGCTGACCTGGTTCTCTGGCTCTAGAGCAGCTCTTTTGACCTGGGTCCTAGGCTCTAGAGCAGCTCTGCTGACCTGGTTGTATGGCTCTGAGTCAGCTCTGCTGACACTGTTCTCTGGCTCTAAAACAGCTCTCCAGACCTGGTTCTATGGCTTTAAAGCAGCTCTGCTGACCTGGTTCTCTGGCTTTGAAGCAGCTCTGCTGACCTGGTTCTCTGGCTCTAGAGCAGCTGTGCTGACCTGGTTCTCTCCCTCTAAAGCAGCTCTGCTGACCTGGTTCTCTGGCTCTAAAGCAGCTCTGCTGAGCTGGTTCTCTGGCTCTAAGGCAGCTCTTCTGGCCTTGTTCTCTGGCTCTAAAGCAGCTCTGCTGACATGGTTCTCTTGCTCTACAATGGCTCTGCTGACCTGGTTCTGTTGCTCTAAAGCAGCTCTGCTGACCTAGTTCTCTGGCTCTAGAGCAGCTCTGCTAACCTGGTTCTCTGGCTCTAAAGCAGATCTTCTGGCCTGCTTCACTGGCTCTAAAGCAGCTCTACTGACCTGGTGGTTTTCTGGCTCTAGAGCAGCTCTGCTGACCTGGGTCTTAGGCTCTAGAGCAGCTCTGCTGACGTGGTTGTATGGCTGTGAGGCAGCTCTGCTGAGCTGGTTCTCTGGCTCTAAGGCAGCTCTTCTGGCCTTGTTCTCTGGCTCTAAAGCAGCTCTGCTGACATGGTTCTCTTGCTCTACAATGGCTCTGCTGACCTGGTTCTGTGGCTTTGAAACAGCTCTGCTGACCTGGTTCTCTGGCTCTAGAGCAGGTCAGCTGACCTGGTTCTCTCCCTCTAAGGTAGCTCTGCAGACCTGGGTCTCTGGCACTAAAGCAGCTCTGCTGACCTGGTGTCTCTGGCGCTAAAACAGTTCTGCTGACCTGGTTCTCTCCCTCTAAAGCAGCTCTGCTGACCTGGTTCTCTGGCTCTACGGCAGCTCTGCTGACCTGGTTCTCTCCCTCTAAAGCAGCTCTACTGACCTGGTTCTCTGGCTCTAAAGCAGCTTTGCTGACCTGGTTCTCTCCCCCTAAAGCAGCTCTGCTGACCTGGTTCTCTGGCTCTACGGCAGCTCTGCTGACCTGGTTCTCTGCCTCTAGAGCAGCTCTGCTGACCTGGTTC
This sequence comes from Triturus cristatus, assembly GCF_964204655.1. Classification (NCBI taxonomy): domain Eukaryota; kingdom Metazoa; phylum Chordata; class Amphibia; order Caudata; family Salamandridae; genus Triturus; species Triturus cristatus. Next base: position 1,164,327,865 of record NC_140579.1, read on the forward strand.
TTAGGCTCTAGAGCAACTCTGCTGACCTGGTGTCTATGGCTTTACAGCAGCTCTGCTGACCTGGTTCTCTGACTCTAGAGCAGCTCTGTTGACCTGGGTTTTAGGCTCTAGAGCAGCTCTGCTGACCTGGTTCTCTGGTACTAAAGCAGCTCTGCTGACCTGGATCTATGGCTCTAGAGCAGCTATGCTGACCTGGTTCTCTCCCTCTAAAGCAGCTCTGCTGACCTGGTTCTCTGGCTCTAAATCAGCTCTGCTGACCTCGTTTCTCTGGCTCTAAAGCATCTCTTCTGAGCCGGATCTCTGGCTCTAAAGCAGCTCTTCTGGCCTTGTTCTCTGGCTCTAAAGCAGCTCTGCTGACCTGGTTCTCTTGCTCTACAATGGATCTGCTGACCTGGTTCTGTTGCTCTAAAGCAGCTCTGCTGACCTAGTTCTCTTGCTCTAGAGCAGCTCTGCTGACCTGGTTCTCTGGCTCTAAAGCAGATCTTCTGGCCTGCTTCACTGGCTCTAAAGCTGCTCTGCTGACCTGGTGGTTCTCTTGCTCTACAACGGCTCTGCTGACTTGTTTCTCTGGCTCTAAAGCACTTCTGCTGATCTGGTGGTTCTCTGGCTCTAAAACATCTCTGCTGACCTTGTTCTGTGGCTCTAAAGAAGCTCTGCTGACCTAGTTCTCTGGCTCTACAGCAGCTCTGCTGACCTGGCTCTCTGGTTCTAGAGCAGCTCTGATGACCTGGTTCTCTGGCTCTACAGCAGCTCTGCTGACCTGGTTCTCTCCCTCTAATGCCGCTCTGCTGACCTGCTTCTCTGGCTCTACGGCAGCTCTTCTGACCTGGTTCTCTGCCTTATGAGCAGCTCTGCTGACCTGGTTCTTAGGCTCTAGAGCAGCTCTGCTGACCTGGTTTCTATGGCTCTACAGCAGCTCTGCTGACCTGGTTCTCTGGCTCTAGAGCAGCTCTTTTGACCTGGGTCTTAGACTCTAGAACAGCTCTGCTGACCTGGTTGTATGGCTCTGAGTCAGCTCTGCTGACACTGTTCTCTGGCTCTAAAACAGCTCTCCTGACCTGGTTCTATGGCTTTAAAGCAGCTCTGCTGACCTGGTTCTCTGGATTTGAAGCAGCTCTGCTGACCTGGTTCTCTGGCTCTAGAGCAGCTGTGCTGACTTGGTTCTCTCCCCCCAAAGCAGCTCTGCTGACCTGGTTCTCTGGCTCTAAAGCAGCTCTGCTGACCTGGTTTCTCTGGCTCTAAAGCATCTCTGCTGAGCTGTTTCTCTGGCTCTAAAGCGGCTCTTCTGGCCTTGTTCTCTGGCTCTAAAGCAGCTCTGCTGACCTGGTTCTCTTGCTCTACAATGGCTCTGCTGACCTGGTTCTGTTGCTCTAACGCAGCTCTGCTGACCTAGTTCTCTGGCTCTAGAGCAGCTCTGCTAACCTGGTTCTCTGGCTCTAAAGCAGATCTTCTGGCCTGCTTCACTGGCTCTAAAGCAGCTCTGCTGACCTGGTGGTTCTCTGGCTCTAGAGCAGCTCTGCTGACCTGGTTGTATGGCTGTGAGGCAGCTCTGCTGACCTGGTTCTCTGGCTCTAAAGCAGCTCTGCTGACCTGGTTTCTCTGGCTCTAGAGCAGCTCTGCTGACCTGGTTGTATGGCTGTGAGGCAGCTCTGCTGACCTGGTTCTCTGGCTCTAAAGCAGCTCTGCTGACCTGGTTTCTCTGGCTCTAAAGCATCTCTGCTGAGCTGGTTCTCTTGCTCTAAAGCAGCTCTTCTGGCCTTGTTCTCTGGCTCTAAAGCAGCTCTGCTGACCTCGTTCTCTTGCTCTACAATGGCTCTGCTGACCTGGTTCTGTTGCTCTAAAGCAGCTCTGCTGACCTAGTTCTCTGGCTCTAGAGCAGCTCTGCTAACCTGGTTCTCTGGCTCTAAAGCAGATCTTCTGGCCTGCTTCACTGGCTCTAAAGCAGCTCTGGTGACCTGGTGGTTCTCTGGCTCTACAACGGCTCTGCTGACCTGTTTCTCTGGCTCTAAAGCAGGTCTGCTGACCTGGTGGTTCTCTGGCTCTAAAACATCTCTGCTGACCTTGTTCTGTGGCTCTAAAGAAGCTCTGCTGACCTAGTTCTCTGGCTCTACAGCAGCTCTGCTGACCTGGCTCTCTGGTTCTAGAGCAGCTCTGATGACCTGGTTCTCTGGCTCTACAGCAGCTCTGTTGACCTGGTTCTCTCCCTCTAAAGCCGCTCTGCTGACCTGCTTCTCTGGCTCTACGGCAGATCTTCTGGCCTGCTTCACTGGCTCTACAGCAGCTCTGCTGACCTGGTGGTTCTCTGCCTCTAGAGCAGCTCTGTTGACCTGGGTCTTAGGCTCTAGACCAGCTCTGCTGACCTGGTTGTATGGCTGTGAGGCAGCTCTGCTGACCTGGTTCTCTGGCTCTAAAGCAGCTCTGCTGACCTGGTTCTATGGCTCTAAAGCAGCTCTGCTGACCTAGTTCTCTGGCTCTAAAGCTGCTCTGCTGACCTGGTTCTGTGGCTTTGAAACAGTTCTGCTGACCTGGTTCTCTGGCTCTAGAGCAGGTCAGCTGACCTGGTTCTCTGCCTCTATAGTAGCTCTGCTGACCTGGGTCTCTGGCACTAAAGCAGCTCTGCTGACCTGGTGTCTCTGGCGCTAAAACAACTCTGCTGACCTGGTTCTCTCCCTCTAAAGCAGCTCTGCTGACCTGGTTCTCTGGCTCTACGGCAGCTCTGCTGACCTGGTTCTCTCCCTCTAAAGCAGCTCTGCTGACCTGGTTCTCTGGCTCTAAAGCAGCTTTGCTGACCTGGTTCTCTCCCCCTGAAGCAGCTCTGCTGACCTGGTTCTCTGGCTCTACGGCAGCTCTGCTGACCTGGTTCTCTGCCTCTAGAGCAGCTCTGCTGACCTGGTTCTTAGGCTCTAGAGTAACTCTGCTGACCTGGTGTCTATGGCTTTACAGCAGCTCTGCTGACCTGGTTCTCTGACTCTAGAGCAGCTCTGTTGACCTGGGTTTTAGGCTCTAGAGCAGCTCTGCTGACCTGGTTATCTGGCTCTAAAGCAGCTCTGCTGACCTGGATCTATGGCTCTAAAGCAGCTCTGCTGACCTGGTTCCATGGCTCAAAAGCAGCTCTGCTAACATGGTTCTATGGCTCTAAAGCAGCTCTGCTGACCTGGTTCTATGGCGCTAAAGCAGCTCTGCTGACATGGTTCTCTGGTTCTAAAGCAGATCTGCTGACCTGGTTCTCTGGCTCTAAAGCAGCTCTGCTGACCTGGATCTCTGGCTCTAGAGCAGCTCTGCTGTCCTGGTTCTTAGGCTCTAGAGCAGCTCGGCTGACCTGGTTCTCTGGCTTTGAAGCATCTCTGCTGACCTGTTTCTCTGGCTCTAGAGCAGCTATGCTGACCTGGTTCTCTCCCTCTAAAGCAGTTCTGCTGACCTGGTTCTCTGGCTCTAAATCAGCTCTGCTGACCTGGTTTCTCTGGCTCTAAAGCATCTCTGCTGAGCTGGATCTCTGGCTCTAAAGCAGCTCTTCTGGCCTTGTTCTCTGGCTCTAAAGCAGCTCTGCTGACATGGTTCTCTTGCTCTACAATGGATCTGCTGACCTGGTTCTGTTGCTCTAAAGCAGCTCTGCTGACCTAGTTCTCTGGCTCTAGAGCAGCTCTGCTGACCTGGTTCTCTGGCTCTAAATCAGATCTTCTGGCCTGCTTCACTGGCTCTAAAGCAGCTCTGCTGACCTGGTGGTTCTCTGGCTCTACAACGGCTCTGCTGACCTGTTTCTCTGGCTCTAAAGCAGCTCTGCTGACCTGGTGGTTCTCTGGCTCTAAAGCAGCTCTGCTGACCTGGTTCTATGGCTCTAAAGCAGCTCTGCTGACCTGGTTCTATGGCTCTAAAGCAGCTCTGCTAACATGGTTCTATGGCTCTAAAGTATCTCTGCTGACCTGGTTCTATGGCTCTAAAGCAGCTCTGCTAACATGGTTCTCTGGCTCTAAAGCATCTCTGCTGAGCTGGTTCTCTGGCTCTAAAGCAGCTCTTCTGGCCTTGTTCTCTGGCTCCAAAGCAGCTCTACGGACCTGGTTCTATTGCTCTACAATGGCTCTGCTGACTTGGTTCTGTTGCTCTAAAGCAGCTCTGCTGACCTAGTTCTCTGGCTCTAGAGCAGCTCTGCTAACCTGATTCTCTGGCTCTAAAGCAGATCTTCTGGCCTGCTTCACTGGCTCTAAAGCAGCTCTGCTGACTTGGTGGTTCTCTGGCTCTGCAACGGCTCTGCTGACCTGGGTCTCTGGCTCTAAAGCAGCTCTGCTGACCTGGTGGTTCTCTGGCTCTAAAACATCTCTGCTGACCTTGTTCTGTGGCTCTAAAGAAGCTCTGTTGACCTAGTTTTCTGGCTCTACAGCAGCTCTGCTGACCTGGCTCTCTGGTTCTAGAGCAGCTCTGATGACCTGGTTCTCTGGCTCCACAGCAGCTCTGCTGACCTGGTTCTCTCCCTCTAATGCCGCTCTGCTGACCTGCTTCTCTGGCTCTACGGCAGCTCTTCTGACCTGGTTCTCTGCCTTATGAGCAGCTCTGCTGAACTGGTTCTTAGGCTCTAGAGCAGCTCTGCTGACCTGGTTTCTATGGCTCTACAGCAGCTCTGCTGACCTGGTTCTCTGGCTCTAGAGCAGCTCTTTTGACCTGGGTCCTAGGCTCTAGAGCAGCTCTGCTGACCTGGTTGTATGGCTCTGAGTCAGCTCTGCTGACACTGTTCTCTGGCTCTAAAACAGCTCTCCAGACCTGGTTCTATGGCTTTAAAGCAGCTCTGCTGACCTGGTTCTCTGGCTTTGAAGCAGCTCTGCTGACCTGGTTCTCTGGCTCTAGAGCAGCTGTGCTGACCTGGTTCTCTCCCTCTAAAGCAGCTCTGCTGACCTGGTTCTCTGGCTCTAAAGCAGCTCTGCTGAGCTGGTTCTCTGGCTCTAAAGCAGCTCTTCTGGCCATGTTCTCTGGCTCTAAAGCAGCTCTGCTGACATGGTTCTCTTGCTCTACAATGGCTCTGCTGACCTGGTTCTGTTGCTCTAAAGCAGCTCTGCTGACCTAGTTCTCTGGCTCTAGAGCAGCTCTGCTAACCTGGTTCTCTGGCTCTAAAGCAGATCTTCTGGCCTGCTTCACTGGCTCTAAAGCAGCTCTACTGACCTGGTGGTTTTCTGGCTCTAGAGCAGCTCTGCTGACCTGGGTCTTAGGCTCTAGAGCAGCTCTGCTGACCTGGTTGTATGGCTGTGAGGCAGCTCTGCTGACCTGGTTCTCTGGCTCTAAAGCAGCTCTGCTGACCTGGTTCTATGGCTCTAAAGCAGCTCTGCTGACCTGGTTATATGGCTCTAAAGCTGCTCTGCTGACCTGGTTCTGTGGCTTTGAAACAGCTCTGCAGACCTGGGTCTCTGGCACTAAAGCAGCTCTGCTGACCTGGTGTCTCTGGCGCTAAAACAGTTCTGCTGACCTGGTTCTCTCCCTCTAAAGCAGCTCTGCTGACCTGGTTCTCTGGCTCTACGGCAGCTCTGCTGACCTGGTTCTCTCCCTCTAAAGCAGCTCTACTGACCTGGTTCTCTGGCTCTAAAGCAGCTTTGCTGACCTGGTTCTCTCCCCCTAAAGCAGCTCTGCTGACCTGGTTCTCTGGCTCTACGGCAGCTCTGCTGACCTGGTTCTCTGCCTCTAGAGCAGCTCTGCTGACCTCGTTCTTAGGCTCTAGAGCAACTCTGCTGACCTGGTGTCTATGGCTTTACAGCAGCTCTGCTGACCTGGTTCTCTGACTCTAGAGCAGCTCTGTTGACCTGGGTTTTAGGCTCTAGAGCAGCTCTGCTGACCTGGTTCTCTGGTACTAAAGCAGCTCTGCTGACCTGGATCTATGGCTCTAAAGCAGCTCTGCTGACCTGGTTCTATGGCTCTAAAGCAGCTCTGCTAACATGGTTTCTATGGCTCTAAAGCAGCTCTGCTGACCTGGTTCTATGGCTCTAAAGCAGCTCTGCTGACATGGTTCTCTGGCTCTAAAGCAGATCTGCTGACCTAGTTCTCTGGCTCTAAAGCAGCTCTGCTGACCTGGTTCTCTGGCTCTAGAGCAGCTCTGCTGTCCTTTTTCTTACGCTCTAGAGCAGCTCTGCTGACCTGGTTCTCTGCCTTTGAAGCAGCTCTGCTGACCTGGTTCTCTGGCTCTAGAGCAGCTATGCTGACCTGGTTCTCTCACTCTAAAGCAGCTCTGCTGACCTGGTTCTCTGGCTCTAAAGCAGCTCTGCTGACCTGGTTTCTCTGGCTCTAAAGCATCTCTGCTGAGCTGGTTCTCTGGCTCTAAAGCAGCTCTTCTGGCCTTGTTCTCTGTCTCTAAAGCAGCTCTGCTGACCTGGTTCTCTTGCTCTACAATGGCTCTGCTGACCTGGTTCTGTTGCTCTAAAGCAGCTCTGCTGACCTGGTTCTCTGGCTCTAAAGCAGATATGCTAACCTGGTTCTCTGGCTCTAAAGCAGATCTTCTGGCCTGCTTCACTGGCTCTAAAGCAGCTCTGCTAACCTGGTGGTTCTCTGGCTCTGCAACGGCTCTGCTGACCTGGCTCTCTGGTTCTAGAGCAGCTCTGATGACCTGGTTCTCTGGCTCTAAAGAGGCTCTGCTGACCTGGTTCTCTGGCTCTAGAGCAGCTCTGCTTACCTGGTTCTATGGCTGTAAAGAATCTCGTCTGACCTGGTTCTCTGGTTCTACAGCAGCTCTGCTGAACTGGTTCTCTGCCTCTAGAGCAGCTCTGCTGAACTGGATCTTAGGCTCGAGAGCAGCTCTGCTGACCTGTTTCTCTGGCTCTAAAGCAGCTCTGCTGACCTGGCTCACAAGCAGTTCTGCTGACCTGGTTCTCTGGCTCTAAAGAGGCTCTGCTTACCTGGTTCTCTGACTCTAAAGCAGCTCTGCTGACCTGGTTCTTAGGCTTTAGAGCAGCTCTGCTGACCTGGTTTCTGTGGCTCTACAGCAGCTCTGCTGACCTGGTTCTCTGGCTCTAGAGCAGATCTGTTGACCCGGGTCTTAGGCTCTAGAGCAGCTCTGCTGACCTGGTTGTATGGCTCTGAGGCAGCTCTGCTGACGTGGTTCTCTGGCTATAAAGCAGCTCTGCTGACCTGGTTCTATGGCTCTAAAGCAGCTCTGCTGACCTGGTTCTCTGGCTTTGAAGCAGCTCTTCTGACCTGGTTATCTGGCTCTAGAGCAGCTCTGCTGACCTGGTTCTCTCCCTTTAAAGCAGCTCTGCTGACCAGGTTCTCTGCCTCTAGAGCAGCTCTGCTGACCTGGTTCTTAAGCTTTAGAGCAGCTCTGCTGACCTAGTTTCTCTGGCTCTAGAGCAGCTCTGCTGACCTGGTTCTCTGGCTCTAGAGCAGCTCTGCTGACCTGGTTCTCTGGCTCTAAAGCAGCTCTTCTGACCTGGTTCTATGGCTCTAAAGCAGCTCTGCTGACCTGGTTCTCTCGCTCTGCAGCAGTTCTGCTGACCTGGTTCTCTGGCTCTAGAGCAGCTCTGCTAACCTGGTTCTCTGGCTCTAAAGCAGATCTCCTGGCCTGCTTCACTGGCTCTAAAGCAGCTCTGCCGACTTGGTGGTTCTCTGGCTCTACAACGGCTCTGCTGACCTGGTTCTCTGGCTCTAAAGCAGCTCTGCTGACCTGGTGGTTCTCTGGCTCTAAAACATCTCTGCTGACCTTGTTCTGTGGCTCTAAAGAAGCTCTGCTGACCTTGTTCTCTGGCTCTACAGCAGCTCTGCTGACCTGGCTCTCTGGTTCTAGAGCAGCTCTGATGACCTGGTTCTCTGGCTCTAAAGAGGCTCTGCTGACCTGGTTCTCTGGCTCAGGAGCAGCTCTGCTGACCTGGTTCTATGGCTGTAAAGAATCTCCTCTGACCTGGTTCTCTGGTTCTACAGCAGCTCTGCTGAACTGGTTCTCTGCCTCTAGAGCAGCTCTGCTGACCTGGATCTTAGGCTCGAGAGCAGCTCTGCTGACCTGTTTCTCTGGCTCTAAAGCAGCTCTGCTGACCTGGTTCACAAGCAGTTCTGCTGACCTGGTTCTCTGGCTCTAAAGAGGCTCTGCTTACCTGGTTCTCTGACTCTAAAGCAGCTCTGCTGACCTGGTTCTTAGGCTTTAGAGCAGCTCTGCTGACCTGGTTTCTATGGCTCTACAGCAGCTCTGCTGACCTGGTTCTCTGGCTCTAGAGCAGATCTGTTGACCTGGGTCTTAGGCTATAGAGCAGCTCTGCTGACCTGGTTGTATGGCTCTGAGGCAGCTCTGCTGACGTGGTTCTCTGGCTATAAAGCAGCTCTGCTGACCTGGTTCTATGGCTCTAAAGCAGCTCTGCTGACCTGGTTCTCTGGCTTTGAAGCAGCTCTTCTGACCTGGTTATCTGGCTCTAGAGCAGCTCTGCTGACCTGGTTCTCTCCCTCTAAAGCAGCTCTGCTGACCAGGTTCTCTGCCTCTAGAGCAGCTCTGCTGACCTGGTTCTTAAGCTTTAGAGCAGCTCTGCTGACCTAGTTTCTCTGGCTCTAGAGCAGCTCTGCTGACCTGGTTCTCTAGCTCTAGAGCAGCTCTGCTGACCTGGTTCTCTGGCTCTAAAGCAGCTCTTCTGACCTGGTTCTATGGCTCTAAAGCAGCTCTGCTGACCTGGTTCTCTCGCTCTGCAGCAGTTCTGCTGACCTGGTTCTCTGGCTCTAGAGCAGCTCTGCTAACCTGGTTCTCTGGCTCTAAAGCAGATCGTCTGGCCTGCTTCACTGGCTCTAAAGCAGCTCTGCTGACTTGGTGGTTCTCTGGCTCTACAACGGCTCTGCTGACCTGGTTCTCTGGCTCTAAAGCAGCTCTGCTGACCTGGTGGTTCTTTGGCTCTAAAACATCTCTGCTGACCTTGTTCTTTGGCTCTAAAGAAGCTCTGCTGACCTTGTTCTCTGGCTCTACAGCAGCTCTGCTGACCTGGCTCTCTGGTTCTATAGCAGCTCTGATGACCTGGTTCTCTGGCTCTAAAGAGGCTCTGCTGACCTGGTTCTCTGGCTCTAGAGCAGCTCTGCTGACCTGGTTCTATGGCTGTAAAGAATCTCCTCTGACCTGGTTCTCTGGTTCTACAGCAGCTCTGCTGAACTGGTTCTCTGCCTCTAGAGCAGCTCTGCTGACCTGGATCTTAGGCTCGAGAGCAGCTCTGCTGACCTGTTTCTCTGCCTCTAGAGCAGCTCTGCTGACCTGGTTCTTAAGCTTTAGAGCAGCTCTGCTGACCTAGTTTCTCTGGCTCTAGAGCAGCTCTGCTGACCTGGTTCTCTGGCTCTAGAGCAGCTCTTCTGACCTGGTTCTCTGGCTCTAAAGCAGCTCTTCTGACCTGGTTCTATGGCTCTAAAGCAGCTCTGCTGACCTGGTTCTCTCGCTCTGCAGCAGTTCTGCTGACCTGGTTCTCTGGCTCTAGAGCAGCTCTGCTGACCTGGTTCACAAGCAGTTCTGCTGACCTGGTTCTCTGGCTCTAAAGAGGCTCTGCTTACCTGGTTCTCTGACTCTAAAGCAGCTCTGCTGACCTGGTTCTTAGTCTTTAGAGCAGCTCTGCTGACCTGTTTCTCTGGCTCTAAAGCAGCTCTGCTGACCTGGTTCACAAGCAGTTCTGCTGACCTGGTTCTCTGGCTCTAAAGAGGCTCTGCTTACCTGGTTCTCTGACTCTAAAGCAGCTCTGCTGACCTGGTTCTTAGGCTCTAGAGCAGCTCTGCTGACCTGGTTGTATGGCTCTGAGGCAGCTCTGCTGACGTGGTTTTCTGGCTATAAAGCAGCTCTGCTGACCTGGTTCTATGGCTGTAAAGCAGCTCTGCTGACCTGGTTCTCTGGCTTTGAAGCAGCTCTTCTGACATGGTTATCTGGCTCTAGAGCAGCTCTGCTGACCTGGTTCTCTCCCTCTAAAGCAGCTCTGCTGACCAGGTTCTCTGCCTCTAGAGCAGCTCTGCTGACCTGCTTCTTAAGCTTTAGAGCAGCTCTGCTGACCTAGTTTCTCTGGCTCTAGAGCAGCTCTGCTGACCTGGTTCTCTAGCTCTAGAGCAGCTCTGCTGACCTGGTTCTCTGGCTCTAAAGCAGCTCTTCTGACCTGGTTCTATGGCTCTAAAGCAGCTCTGCTGACCTGGTTCTCTCGCTCTGCAGCAGTTCTGCTAACCTGGTTCTCTGGCTCTAGAGCAGCTCTGCTAACCTGGTTCTCTGGCTCTAAAGCAGATCTTCTGGCCTGCTTCACTGGCTCTAAAGCAGCTCTGCTGACTTGGTGGTTCTCTGGCTCTACAACGGCTCTGCTGACCTGGTTCTCTGGCTCTAAAGCAGCTCTGCTGACCTGGTGGTTCTCTGGCTCTAAAACATCTCTGCTGACCTTGTTCTGTGGCTCTAAAGAAGCTCTGCTGACCTTGTTCTCTGGCTCTACAGCAGCTCTGCTGACCTGGCTCTCTGGTTCTAGAGCAGATCTGACGACCTGGTTCTTAGGCTCTAGAGCAACTCTGCTGACCTGGTGTCTATGGCTTTACAGCAGCTCTGCTGACCTGGTTCTCTGACTCTAGAGCAGCTCTGTTGACCTGGGTTTTAGGCTCTAGAGCAGCTCTGCTGACCTGGTTCTCTGTCTCTAAAGCAGCTCTGCTGACCTGGATCTATGGCTCTAAAGCAGCTCTGCTGACCTGGTTCTATGGCTCTAAAGCAGCTCTGCTAACATGGTTCTATGGCTCTAAAGCAGCTCTGCTGACCTGGTTCTATGGCGCTAAAGCAGCTCTGCTGACATGGTTCTCTGGTTCTAAAGCAGATCTGCTGACCTGGTTCTCTGGCTCTAAAGCAGCTCTGCTGACCTGGTTCTCTGGCTCTAGAGCAGCTCTGCTGTCCTGGTTCTTAGGCTCTAGAGCAGCTCTGCTGACCTGGTTCTCTGGCTTTGGAGCATCTCTGCTGACCTGGTTCTCTGGCTCTAGAGCAGCTATGCTGACCTGGTTCTCTCCCTCTAAAGCAGCTCTGCTGACCTGGTTCTCTGGCTCTAAATCAGCTCTGCTGACCTGGTTTCTCTGGCTCTAAAGCATCTCTGCTGTGCTGGATCTCTGGCTCTAAAGCAGCTCTTCTGGCCTTGTTCTCTGGCTCTAGAGCAGCTCTGCTGATCTGGTTCTCTGGCTCTAAAGCAGATCTTCTGGCCTGCTTCACTGGCTCTAAAGCAGATCTGCTAACCTGGTGGTTCTCTGGCTCTACAACGGCTCTGCTGACCTGTTTCTCTGGCTCTAAAGCAGCTCTGCTGACCTGGTGGTTCTCTGGCTCTACAACGGCTCTGCTGACCTGTTTCTCTGGCTCTAAAGCAGCTCTGCTGACCTGGTGGTTCTCTGGCTCTAAAACATCTCTGCTGACCTTGTTCTGTGGCTCTAAAGAAGCTCTGTTGACCTAGTTTTCTGGCTCTACAGCAGCTCTGCTGACCTGGCTCTCTGGTTCTAGAGCAGCTCTGATGACCTGTTTCTCTGGCTCTACAGCAGCTCTGCTGACCTGGTTCTCTCCCTCTAATGCCGCTCTGCTGACCTGCTTCTCTGGCTCTACGGCAGCTCTTCTGACCCGGTTCTCTGCCTTATGAGCAGCTCTGCTGACCTGGTTCTTAGGCTCTAGAGCAGCTCTGCTGACCTGGTTTCTATGGCTCTACAGCAGCACTGCTGACCTGGTTCTCTGGCTCTAGAGCAGCTCTTTTGACCTAGGTCTTAGGCTCTAGAGCAGCTCTGCTGACACTGTTCTCTGGCTCTAAAACAACTCTCCTGACCTGGTCTATGGCTTTAAAGCAGCTCTGCTGACCTGGTTCTCTGGCTTTGAAGCAGCTCTGCTGACCTGGTTCTCTGGCTCTACAGCAGCTGTGCTGACCTGGTTCTCTCCCTCTAAAGCAGCTCTGCTGACCTGGTTCTCTGGCTCTAAAGCAGCTCTACTGACATGGTTTCTCTGGCTCTAAAGCATCTCTGCTGAGCTGGTTCTCTGGCTCTAAAGCAGCTCTTCTGGCCTTGTTCTCTGGTTCTAAAGCAGCTCTGCTGACCTGGTTCTCTTGCTCTACAATGGCTCTGCTGACCTGGTTCTGTTGCTCTAAAGCAGCTCTGCTGACCTAGTTCTCTGGCTCTAGAGCAGCTCTGCTAACCTGGTTCTCTGGCTCTAAAGCAGATCTTCTGACCTGCTTCACTGGCTCTAAAGCAGCTCTGCTGACCTGGTGGTTCTCTGGCTCTAGAGCAGCTCTGCTGACCTGGTTCTCTGACTCTAGAGCAGCTCTGCTGACCTGGTTGTATGGCTGTGAGGCAGCTTTGCTGACCTGGTTCTCTGGCTCTAAAGCAGCTCTGCTGACCTGGTTCTATGGCTCTAAAGCAGCTCTGCTGGCCTGGTTCTATGGCTCTAAAGCTGCTCTGCTGACCTGGTTCTGTGGCTTTGAAACAGCTATGCTGACCTGGTTCTCTGGCTCTAGAGCAGGTCAGCTGACCTGGTTCTCTCCCTCTAAGGTAGCTCTGCTGACCTGGGTCTCTGGCACTAAAGCAGCTCTGCTGACCTGGTGTCTCTGGCGCTAAAACAGCTCTGCTGACCTGGTTCTCTCCCTCTAAAGCAGCTCTGCTGACCTGGTTCTCTGGCTCTACGGCAGCTCTGCTGACCTGGTTCTCTCCCTCTAAAGCAGCTCTGCTGACCTGGTACTCTGGCTCTAAAGCAGCTTTGCTGACCTGGTTCTCTCCCCCTAAAGCAGCTCTGCTGACCTGGTTCTCTGGCTCTACGGCAGCTCTGCTGACCTGGTTCTCTGCCTCTAGAGCAGCTCGGCTGACCTGGGTCTTAGGCTCTAGAGCAGCTCTGCTGACCTGGTTGTATGGCTGTGAGGCAGCTCTGCTGACCTGGTTCTCTGGCTCTAAAGCAGCTCTGCTGACCTGGTTCTATGGCTCTAAAGCAGCTCTGCTGACCTGGTTCTATGGCTCTAAAGCTGCTCTGCTGACCTGGTTCTGTGGCTTTGAAACAGCTCTGCTGACCTGGTTCTCTGGCTCTAGAGCAGGTCAGCTGACCTGGTTCTCTCCCTCTAAAGTAGCTCTGCTGACCTGGGTCTCTGGCACTAAAGCAGCTCTGCTGACCTGGTTCTTCCCCTCTAAAGCAGCTCTGCTGACCTGGTTCTCTGGCTCTACGGCAGCTCTGCTGACCTGGTTCTCTCCCTCTAAAGCAGCTCTGCTGACCTGGTTCTCTGACTCTAAAGCAGCTTTGCTGACCTGGTTCTCTCCCCCTAAAGCAGCTCTGCTGACCTGGTTCTCTGGCTCTGCGGCAGCTCTGCTGACCTGGTTCTCTGCCTCTAGAGCAGCTCTGCTGACCTGGTTCTTAGGCTCTAGAGCAGCTCTGCTGACCTGGTGTCTATGGCTTTACAGCAGCTCTGCTGACCTGGTTCTCTGACTCTAGAGTAGCTCTGTTGACCTGGGTTTTAGGCTCTAGAGCAGCTCTGCTGACCTGGTTCTCTGGCTCTAAAGCAGCTGTGCTGACCTGGATCTATGGCTCTAAAGCAGCTCTGCTGACCTGGTTCTATGGCTCTAAAGCAGCTCTGCTAACATGGTTCTATGTAGGCCTGGGCGAAGCACTACGCTACGCTCGCGTAGTTTGCGAAGTTCGCGCTACTTCGCACTACGCGAACTGCACGTAGCACAGTGCGAACACGCGTAGCGTAGTGTTGCGTAGTGCTGCGGTCATTTTTTGCTTGCTCGCGGTCCTCAACGTCAAGTTGGCGACCGCGAGCAAGCAAAATGACATCCTGGCGAGACTTTTTCCTTGTTCGCGATCGCGAGCATGGAAAATAAACCTCCCGGCGAGATTCACAACGCGAGAAGGTCAGGTTTCTCATTGCGAGGGGTCGCGTATGCTCGCGACCGCTCGCGATGAGAAACTACCAGTTCGCGTTGAGAAAGCTGCAGCTCGAGGAAAAATCTACTCGAGCAGCAGAAAACTACAGCTCGCACTGTGCAAGATGCCATTTTCAATGATTGCACAGTGCCGGTTGCTTGTCCGCACTGTGCAATCATTGAAAACAACATCTTGCACAGTGCGAACATGTTACTTCGCAGTTCGCGAAGTGCTACGCGTAGCTCGCGTAGTGCGAACTTCACTTTGCGTAGCTTCGCGAAGTGCTACTTCGCGAACTACGCCCACCCTTAGTTCTATGGGTCTAAAGCAGCTCTGCTGACCTGGTTCTATGGCTCTAAAGCAGCTCTGCTAACATGGTTCTCTGGCTCTAAAGCAGACCTGCTGACCTGGTTCTCTGGCTCTAAAGCAGCTCTGCTGACCTGGTTCTCTGGCTCTAGAGCAGCTCTGCTGTCCTGGTTCTTAGGCTCTAGAGCAGCTCTGCTGACCTGGTTCTCTGGCTTTGAAGCAGCTCTGCTGACCTGGTTCTCTGGGTCTAGAGCAGCTGTGCTGACCTGGTTCTCTCCCTCTAAAGCAGCTCTGTTGACCTGGTGTCTATGGCGCTAAAACAGCTCTGCTGACCTGGTTCTCTCCCTCTAAAGCAGCTCTGCTGACATGGTTCTCTGGCTCTACGGCAGCTCTGCTGACCTGGTTCTCTCCCTCTAAAGCAGCTCTGCTGACCTGGTTCTCTGGCTCTAAAGCAGCTTTGCTGACCTGGTTCTCTCCCCCTAAAGCAGCTCTGCTGACCTGGTTCTCTGGCTCTGTGGCAGCTCTGCTGACCTGGTTCTCTGCCTCTAGAGCAGCTCTGCTGACCTGGTTCTTAGGCTCTAGAGCAGCTCTGCTGACCTGGTGTCTATGGCTTTACAGCAGCTCTGCTGACCTGGTTCTCTGACTCTAGAGCAGCTCTGTTGACCTGGGTTTTAGGCTCTAGAGCAGCTCTGCAGACCTGGTTCTCTGGCTCTAAAGCAGCTGTGCTGACCTGGATCTATGGCTCTAAAGCAGCTCTGCTGACCTGGTTCTATGGCTCTAAAGCAGCTCTGCTAACATGGTTCTATGGCTCTAAAGCAGCTCTGCTGACCTGGTTCTATGGCTCTAAAGCAGCTCTGCTAACATGGTTCTCTGGCTCTAAAGCAGATCTGCTGACCTGGTTCTCTGGCTCTAAAGCAGCTCTGCTGACCTGGTTCTCTGGCTTTGAAGCATCTCTGCTGACCTGGTTCTCTGGCTCTAGAGCAGCTATGCTGACCTGGTTCTCTCCCTCTAAAGCAGCTCTGCTGACCTGGTTCTCTGGCTCTAAATCAGCTCTGCTGACCTGGTTTCTCTGGCTCTAAAGCATCTCTGCTGAGCTGGATCTCTGGCTCTAAAGCAGCTCTTCTGGCCTTGTTCTCTGGCTCTAAAGCAGCTCTGCTGACCTGGTTCTCTTGCTCTACAATGGATCTGCTGACCTGGTTCTGTTGCTCTAAAGCAGCTCTGCTGACCTAGTTCTCTGGCTCTAGAGCAGCTCTGCTGACCTGGTTCTCTGGCTCTAAAGCCGATCTTCTGGCCTGCTTCACTGGCTCTAAAGCAGCTCTGCTGACCTGGTGGTTCTATGGCTCTACAACGGCTCTGCTGACCTGTTACTCTGGCTCTAAAACATCTCTGCTGACCTTTATCTGTGGCTCTAAAGAAGCTCTGCTGACCTAGTTCTCTGGCTCTACAGCAGCTCTGCTGACCTGGATCTCTGGTTCTAGAGCAGCTCTGATGACCTGGTTCTCTAGCTCTACAGCAGCTCTTCTGACCTGGTTCTCTCCCTCTAATGCCGCTCTGCTGACCTGCTTCTCTGGCTTTACGGCAGCTCTTCTGACCTGGTTCTCTGCCTTATGAGCAGCTCTGCTGACCTGGTTCTTAGGCTCTAGAGCAGCTCTGCTGACCTGGTTTCTATGGCTCTACAGCAGCTCTGCTGACCTGGTTCTCTGGCTCTAGAGCAGCTCTTTTGACCTGGGTCTTAGGCTCTAGAGCAGCTCTGCTGACCTGGTTGTATGGCTCTGAGTCAGCTCTGCTGACACTGTTCTCCGGCTCTAAAACAGCTCTCCTGACCTGGTTCTATGGCTTTAAAGCAGCTCTGCTGACCTGGTTCTCTGGCTTTGAAGCAGCCCTGCTGACCTGGTTCTCTGGCTCTAGAGCAGCTGTGCTGACCTGGTTCTCTCCCCCTGAAGCAGCTCTGCTGACCTGGTTCTCTGGCTGTACGGCAGCTCTGCTGACCTGGTTCTCTGCCTCTAGAGCAGCTCTGCTGACCTGGTTCTTAGGCTCTAAAGCAACTCTGCTGACCTGGTGTCTTTGGCTTTACAGCAGCTCTGCTGACCTGGTTCTCTGACTCTAGAGCAGCTCTGTTGACCTGGGTTTTAGGCTCTAGAGCAGCTCTGCTGACCTGGTTTTCTGGCTCTAAAGCAGCTCTGCTGACCTGGATCTATGGCTCTAAAGCAGCTCTGCTGACCTGGTTCTATGGCTCTAAAGCAGCTCTGCTAACATGGTTCTATGGCTCTAAAGCAGCTCTGCTGATCTGGTTCTATGGCGCTAAAGCAGCTCTGGTGACATGGTTCTCTGGTTCTAAAGCAGATATGCTGACCTGGTTCTCTGGCTCTAAAGCAGCTCTGCTGACCTGGTTCTATGGCTCTAGAGCAGCTCTGCTGTCCTGGTTCTTAGGCTCTAGAGCAGCTCTGCTAACCTGGTTCTCTGGCTTTAAAGCATCTCTGCTGACCTGGTTCTCTGGATCTAGAGCAGCTATGCTGACCTGGTTCTCTCCCTCTAAAGCAGCTCTGCTGACCTGGTTCTCTGGCTCTAAATCAGCTCTGCTGAGCTGGATCTCTGGCTCTAAAGCAGCTCTTCTGGCCTTGTTCTCTGGCTCTAAAGCAGCTCTTCTGGCCTTGTTCTCTGGCTCTAAAGCAGCTCTTCTGACCTGGTTCTCTTGCTCTACAATGGATCTGCTGACCTGGTTTTGTTGCTCTAAAGCAGCTCTGCTGACCTAGTTCTCTGGCTCTAGAGCAGCTCTGCTGACCTGGTTCTCTGGCTCTAAAGCAGATCTTCTGGCCTGCTTCACTGGCTCTAAAGCAGCTCTGCTGACCTGGTGGTTCTCTGGCTCTACAACGGCTCTGCTGACCTGTTTCTCTGGCTCTAAAGCAGCTCTGCTGACCTGGTGGTTCTCTGGCTCTAAAACATCTCTGCTGACCTTATTCTGTGGCTCTAAAGAAGCTCTGTTGACCTAGTTTTCTGGCTCTACAGCAGCTCTGCTGACCTGGCTCTCTGGTTCTAGAGCAGCTCTGATGACCTGGTTCTCTGGCTCTTCGGCAGCTCTTCTGACCTGGTTCTCTGCCTTATGAGCAGCTCTGCTGACCTGCTTCTTAGGCTCTAGAGAAGCTCTGCTGACCTGGTTTCTATGGCTCTACAGCAGCTCTGCTGACCTGGTTCTCTGGCTCTAGAGCAGCTCTTTTGACCTGGGTCCTAGGCTCTAGAGCAGCTCTGCTGACCTGGTTGTATGGCTCTGAGTCAGCTCTGCTGACACTGTTCTCTGGCTCTAAAACAGCTCTCCTGACCTGGTTCTATGGCTTTAAAGCAGCTCTGCTGACCTGGTTCTCTGGCTTTGAAGCAGCTCTGCTGACCTGGTTCTCTCCCTCTAGAGCAGCTCTGCTGACCTGGTTCTCTGGCTCTAAAGCAGCTCTGCTGACCTGGTTTCTCTGGCTCTAAAGCATCTCTGCTGAGCTGGTTCTCTGGCTCTACAATGGCTCTGCTGACCTGGTTCTGTTGCTCTAAAGCAGCTCTGCTGACCTAGTTCTCTGGCTCTAGAGCAGCTCTGCTGACCTGGTTGTATGGCTGTGAGGCAGCTCTGCTTACCTGGTTCTCTGGCTCTAAAGCAGCTCTTCTGGCCTTGTTCTCTGGCTCTAAAGCAGCTCTGCTGACCTGGTTCTCTTGCTCTACAATGGCTCTGCTGACCTGGTTCTGTTGCTCAAAAGCAGCTCTGCTGACCTAGTTCTCTGGCTCTAGAGCAGCTCTGCTGACCTGGTTGTATGGCTGTGAGGCAGCTCTGCTTACCTGGTTCTCTGGCTCTAAAGCAGCTCTGCTGACCTGGTTCTATGGCTCTAAAGCAGCTCTGCTGACCTAGTTCTCTGGCTCTAAAGCTGCTCTGCTGACCTGGTTCTGTGGCTTTGAAACAGCTCTGCTGACCTGGTTCTCTGGCTCTAGAGCAGGTCAGCTGACCTGGTTCTCTGCCTCTAAAGTAGCTCTGCTGACCTGGGTCTCTGGCACTAAAGCAGCTCTGCTGACCTGGTGTCTCTGGCGCTAAAACAGCTCTGCTGACCTGGTTCTCTCCCTCTAAAGCAGCTCTGCTGACCTGGTTCTCTAGCTCTACGGCAGCTCTGCTGACCTGGTTCTCTCCCTCTAAAGCAGCTCTGCTGAGCTGGTTCTCTGGCTCTAAAGCAGCTTTGCTGACCTGGTTCTCTCCCCCTGAAGCAGCTCTGCTGACCTGGTTCTCTGGCTCTACGGCAGCTCTGCTGACCTGGTTCTCTGCCTCTAGAGCAGCTCTGCTGACCTGGTTCTTAGGCTCTAGAGCAACTCTGCTGACCTGGTGTCTATGGCTTTACAGCAGCTCTGCTGACCTGGTTCTCTGACTCTAGAGCAGCTCTGTTGACCTGGGTTTTAGGCTCTAGAGCAGCTCTGCTGACCTGGTTCTCTGGCTCTAAAGCAGGTCTGCTGACCTGGATCTATGGCTCTAAAGCAGCTCTGCTGACCTGGTTCTATGGCTCTAAAGCAGCTCTGCTAACATGGTTCTATGGCTCTAAAGCAGCTCTGCTGACCTGGTTCTATGGCGCTAAAGCAGCTCTGCTGACATGGTTCTCTGGTTCTAAAGCAGATCTGCTGACCTGGTTCTCTGGCTCTAAAGCAGCTCTGCTGACCTGGTTCTCTGGCTCTAGAGCAGTTCTGCTGTCCTGGTTCTTAGGCTCTAGAGCAGCTCTGCTGACCTGGTTCTCTGGCTTTGAAGCATCTCTGCTGACCTGGTTCTCTGGCTCTAGAGCAGCTATGCTGACCTGGTTCTCTCCCTCTAAAGCAGCTCTGCTGACCTGGTTCTCTGGCTCTAAATCAGCTCTGCTGACCTGGTTTCTCTGGCTCTAAAGCATCTCTGCTGAGCTGGATCTCTGGCTCTAAAGCAGCTCTTCTGGCCTTGTTCTCTGGCTCTAAAGCAGCTCTGCTGACCTGGTTCTCTTGCTCTACAATGGATCTGCTGACCTGGTTTTGTTGCTCTAAAGCAGCTCTGCTGACCTAGTTCTCTGGCTCTAGAGCAGCTCTGCTGACCTGGTTCTCTGGCTCTAAAGCAGATCTTCTGGCCTGCTTCACTGGCTCTAAAGCAGCTCTGCTGACCTGGTGGTTCTCTGGCTCTACAACGGCTCTGCTGACCTGTTTCTCTGGCTCTAAAGCAGCTCTGCTGACCTGGTGGTTCTCTGGCTCTAAAACATCTCTGCTGACCTTGTTCTGTGGCTCTAAAGAAGCTCTGTTGACCTAGTTTTCTGGCTCTACAGCAGCTCTGCTGACCTGGCTCTCTGGTTCTAGAGCAGCTCTGATGACCTGGTTCTCTGGCTCTACAGCAGCTCTGCTGACCTGGTTCTCTCCCTCTAATGCCGCTCTGCTGACCTGCTTCTCTGGCTCTACGACAGCTCTTCTGACCTGGTTCTCTGCCTTATGAGCAGCTCTGCTGACCTGGTTCTTAGGCTCTAGAGCAGCTCTGCTGACCTGGTTTCTATGGCTCTACAGCAGCTCTGCTGACCTGGTTCTCTGGCTCTAGAGAAGCTCTTTTGACCTGGGTCCTAGGCTCTAGAGCAGCTCTGCTGACCTGGTTGTATGGCTCTGAGTCAGCTCTGCTGACACTGTTCTCTGGCTCTAAAACAGCTCTCCTGACCTGGTTCTATGGCTTTAAAGCAGCTCTGCTGACCTGGTTCTCTGGCTTTGAAGCAGCTCTGCTGACCTGGTTCTCTGGTTCTAGATCAGCTGTGCTGACCTGGTTCTCTCCCTCTAGAGCAGCTCTGCTGACCTGGTTCTCTGGCTCTAAAGCAGCTCTGCTGACCTGGTTTCTCTGGCTCTAAAGCATCTCTGCTCAGCTGGTTCTCTGGCTCTAAAGCAGCTCTTCTGGCCTTGTTCTCTGGCTCTAAAGCAGCTCTGCTGACCTGGTTCTCTTGCTCTACAATGGCTCTGCGGACCTGGTTCTGTTGCTCTAAAGCAGCTCTGCTGACCTAGTTCTCTGGCTCTAGAGCCGCTCTGCTGACCTGCTTCTCTGGCTCTACGACAGCTCTTCTGACCTGGTTCTCTGCCTTATGAGCAGCTCTGTTGACCTGGTTCTCTGGCTCTAAAGCAGCTCTGCTGACCTGGTTTCTCTGGCTCTAAAGCAGCTCTGCTAACATGGTTCTATGGCTCTAAAGCAGCTCTGCTGACCTGGTTCTATGGCGCTAAAGCAGCTCTGCTGACCTGGTTCTCTGGCTCTAGAGCAGCTCTGCTGACCTGGTTCTTAGGCTCTAGAGCAGCTCTGCTGACCTGGTTCTCTGGCTTTAAAGCATCTCTGCTGACCTGGTTCTCTGGCTCTAGAGCAGCTATGCTGACCTGGTTCTCTCCCTCTAAAGCAGCTCTGCTGACCTGGTTCTCTGGCTCTAAATCAGCTCTGCTGACCTGGTTTCTCTGGCTCTAAAGCATCTCTGCTGATCTGGATCTCTGGCTCTAAAGCAGCTCTTCTGGCCTTGTTCTCTGGCTCTAAAGCAGCTCTGCTGACCTGGTTCTCTTGCTCTACAATGGATCTGCAGACCTGGTTTTGTTGCTCTAAAGCAGCTCTGCTGACCTAGTTCTCTGGCTCTAGAGCAGCTCTGCTGACCTGGTTCTCTGGCTCTAAAGCAGATCTTCTGGCCTGCTTCACTGGCTCTAAAGCAGCTCTGCTGACCTGGTGGTTCTCTGGCTCTACAACGGCTCTGCTGACCTGTTTCTCTGGCGCTAAAGCAGCTCTGCTGACCTGGTGGTTCTCTGGCTCTAAAACATCTCTGCTGACCTTGTTCTGTGGCTCTAAAGAAGCTCTGCTGACCTGGTTTTGTTGCTCTAAAGCAGCTCTGCTGACCTAGTTCTCTGGCTCTAGAGCAGCTCTGCTGACCTGGTTCTCTGGCTCTAAAGCAAATCTTCTGGCCTGCTTCACTGGCTCTAAAGCAGCTCTGCTGACCTGGTGGTTCTCTGGCTCTACAACGGCTCTGCTGACCTGTTTCTCTGGCTCTAAAGCAGCTCTGCTGACCTGGTGGTTCTCTGGCTCTAAAACATCTCTGCTGACCTTGTTCTATGGCTCTAAAGAAGCTCTGTTGACCTAGTTTTCTGGCTCTACAGCAGCTCTGCTGACCTGGCTCTCTGGTTCTAGAGCAGCTCTGATGACCTGGTTCTCTGGCTCTACAGCAGCTCTGCTGACCTGGTTCTCTCCCTCTAATGCCGCTCTGCTGACCTGCTTCTCTGGCTCTACGACAGCTCTTCTGACCTGGTTCTCTGCCTTATGAGCAGCTCTGCTGACCTGGTTCTTAGGCTCTAGAGCAGCTCTGCTGACCTGGTTTCTATGGCTCTACAGCAGCTCTGCTGACCTGGTTCTCTGGCTCTAGAGAAGCTCTTTTGACCTGGGTCCTAGGCTCTAGAGCAGCTCTGCTGACCTGGTTGTATGGCTCTGAGTCAGCTCTGCTGACACTGTTCTCTGGCTCTAAAACAGCTCTCCTGACCTGGTTCTATGGCTTTAAAGCAGCTCTGCTGACCTGGTTCTCTGGCTTTGAAGCAGCTCTGCTGACCTGGTTCTCTGGTTCTAGATCAGCTGTGCTGACCTGGTTCTCTCCCTCTAGAGCAGCTCTGCTGACCTGGTTCTCTGGCTCTAAAGCAGCTCTGCAAACCTGGTTTCTCTGGCTCTAAACATCTCTGCTGAGCTGGTTCTCTGGCTCTAAAGCAGCTCTTCTGGCCTTGTTCTCTGGCTCTAAAGCAGCTCTGCTGACCTGGTTCTCTTGCTCTACAATGGCTCTGCGGACCTGGTTCTGCTGCTCTAAAGCAGCTCTGCTGACCTAGTTCTCTGGCTCTAGAGCCGCTCTGCTGACCTGCTTCTCTGGCTCTACGACAGCTCTTCTGACCTGGTTCTCTGCCTTATGAGCAGCTCTGTTGACCTGGTTCTCTGGCTCTAAAGCAGCTCTGCTGACCTGGTTTCTCTGGCTCTAAAGCAGCTCTGCTAACATGGTTCTATGGCTCTAAAGCAGCTCTGCTGACCTGGTTCTATGGCGCTAAAGCAGCTCTGCTGACCTGGTTCTCTGGCTCTAGAGCAGCTCTGCTGACCTGGTTCTTAGGCTCTAGAGCAGCTCTGCTGACCTGGTTCTCTGGCTTTAAAGCATCTCTGCTGACCTGGTTCTCTGGCTCTAGAGCAGCTATGCTGACCTGGTTCTCTCCCTCTAAAGCAGCTCTGCTGACCTGGTTCTCTGGCTCTAAATCAGCTCTGCTGACCTGGTTTCTCTGGCTCTAAAGCATCTCTGCTGAGCTGGATCTCTGGCTCTAAAGCAGCTCTTCTGGCCTTGTTCTCTGGCTCTAAAGCAGCTCTGCTGACCTGGTTCTCTTGCTCTACAATGGATCTGCAGACCTGGTTTTGTTGCTCTAAAGCAGCTCTGCTGACCTAGTTCTCTGGCTCTAGAGCAGCTCTGCTGACCTGGTTCTCTGGCTCTAAAGCAGATCTTCTGGCCTGCTTCACTGGCTCTAAAGCAGCTCTGCTGACCTGGTGGTTCTCTGGCTCTAGAGCAGCTCTGATGACCTGGGTCTTAGGCTCTAGAGCAGCTCTGCTGACCTGGTTGTATGGCTGTGAGGCAGCTCTGCTGACCTGGTTCTCTGGCTCTAAAGCAGCTCTGCTGACCTGGTTCTATGGCTCTAAAGCAGCTCTGCTGACCTGGTTATATGGCTCTAAAGCAGCTCTGATGACCTGGTTCAGTGGCTTTGAAACAGCTCTGCTGACCTGGTTCTCTGGCACTAAAGAGGCTCTGCTGACCTGGTGTCTCTGGCGCTAAAACAGCTCTGCTGACCTGGTTCTCTCCCTCTAAAGCAGCTCTGCTGACCTGGTTCTCTGGCTCTACGGCAGCTCTGCTGACCTGGTTCTCTCCCTCTAAAGCAGCTCTGCTGACCTGGTTCTCTGGCTCTAAAGCAGCTTTGCTGACCTGGTTCTCTCCCCCTAAAGCAGCTCTGCTGACCTGGTTCTCTGGCTCTACGGCAGCTCTGCTGACCTGGTTCTCTGCCTCTAGAGCAGCTCTGCTGACCTGGGTTTTAGGCTCTAGAGCAGCTCTGCTGACCTGGTTCTCTGGTACTAAAGCAGCTCTGCTGACCTGGATCTATGGCTCTAAAGCAGCTCTGCTGACCTGGTTCTATGGCTCTAAAGCAGCTCTGCTAACATGGTTCTATGGCTCTAAAGCAGCTCTGCTGACCTGGTTCTATGGCTCTAAAGCAGCTCTGCTGACATGGTTCTCTGGCTCTAAAGCAGATCTGCTGACCTGGTTCTCTGGCTCTAAAGCAGCTCTGCTGACCTGGTTCTCTGGCTCTAGAGCAGCTCTGCTGTCCTGGTTCTTAGGCTCTAGAGCAGCTCTGCTGACCTGGTTCTCTGCCTTTGAAGCAGCTCTGCTGACCTGGTTCTCTGGCTCTAGAGCAGCTATGCTGACCTGGTTCTCTCCCTCTAAAGCAGCTCTTCTGGCCTTTTTCTCTGGCTCTAAAGCAGCTCTGCTGACCTGATTCTCTTGCTCTACAATGGCTCTGCTGACCTGGTTCTGTTGCTCTAAAGCAGCTCTGCTGACCTAGTTCTCTGGCTCTAGAGCAGCTCTGCTAACCTGGTTCTCTGGCTCTAAAGCAGATCTTCTGGCCTGCTTCACTGGCTCTAAAGCAGCTCTGCTGACTTGGTGGTTCTCTGGCTCTGCAACGGCTCTGCTGACCTGGTTCTCTTGCTCTACAATGGATCTGCAGACCTGGTTTTGTTGCTCTAAAGCAGCTCTGCTGACCTAGTTCTCTGGCTCTAGAGCAGCTCTGCTGACCTGGTTCTCTGTCTCTAAAGCAGATCTTCTGGCCTGCTTCACTGGCTCTAAAGCAGCTCTGCTGACCTGGTGGTTCTCTGGCTCTACAACGGCTCTGCTGACCTGGTTCTATGGCTCTAAAGCAGCTCTGCTGACATGGTTCTCTGGCTCTAAAGCAGATCTGCTGACCTAGTTCTCTGGCTCTAAAGCAGCTCTGCTGACCTGGTTCTCTGGCTCTAGAGCAGCTCTGCTGTCCTGGTTCTTAGGCTCTAAAGCAGCTCTGCTGAC
Organism: Triturus cristatus; assembly: GCF_964204655.1. NCBI lineage: Eukaryota > Metazoa > Chordata > Amphibia > Caudata > Salamandridae > Triturus > Triturus cristatus. The sequence goes on from NC_140579.1 coordinate 1,164,352,063, forward strand.
CTGGTTCTCTGCCTTTGAAGCAGCTCTGCTGACCTGGTTATCTGGCTCTAGAGCAGCTATGCTGACCTGGTTCTCTGCCTTTGAAGCAGCTCTGCTGACCTGGAACTCTGGCTCTAAAGCAGCTCTGCTGACCTGGTTTCTCTGGCTCTAAAGCATCTCTGCTGAGCTGGTTGTCTGGCTCTAAAGCAGCTATTCTGGCCTTGTTCTCTGGCTCTAAAGCAGCTCTGCTGACCTGATTCTCTTGCTCTACAATGGCTCTGCTGACCTGGTTCTGTTGCTCTAAAGCAGCTCTGCTGAACTAGTTCTCTGGCTCTAGAGCAGCTCTGCTAACCTGGTTCTCTGGCTCTAAAGCAGATCTTCTGGCCTGCTTCACTGGCTCTAAAGCAGCTCTGCTGACCTGGTTCTCTTGCTCTACAATGGATCTGCAGACCTGGTTTTGTTGCTCTAAAGCAGCTCTGCTGACCTAGTTCTCTGGCTCTAGAGCAGCTCTGCTGACCTGGTTCTCTGGCTCTAAAGCAGATCTTCTGGCCTGCTTCACTGGCTCTAAAGCAGCTCTGCTGACCTGGTGGTTCTCTGGCTCTACAACGGCTCTGCTGACCTGTTTCTCTGGTGCTAAAGCAGCTCTGATGACCTGGTGGTTCTCTGGCTCTAAAACATCTCTGCTGACCTTGTTCTGTGGCTCTAAAGAAGCTCTGTTGACCTAGTTTTCTGGCTCTACAGCAGCTCTGCTGACCTAGCTCTCTGGTTCTAGAGCAGCTCTGATGACCTGGTTCTCTGGCTCTACAGCAGCTCTGCTGACCTGGTTCTCTCCCTCTAATGCCGCTCTGCTGACCTGCTTCTCTGGCTCTACGACAGCTCTTCTGACCTGGTTCTCTGCCTTATGAGAAGCTCTGCTGACCTGGTTCTTAGGCTCTAGAGCAGCTCTGCTGACCTGGTTTCTATGGCTCTACAGCAGCTCTGCTGACCTGGTTCTCTGGCTCTAGAGCAGCTCTTTTGACCTGGGTCCTAGGCTCTAGAGCAGCTCTGCTGACCTGGTTGTATGGCTCTGAGTCAGCTCTGCTGACACTGTTCTCTGGCTCTAAAACAGCTCTCCTGACCTGGTTCTATGGCTTTAAAGCAGCTCTGCTGACATGGTTCTCTGGCTTTGAAGCAGCTCTGCTGACCTGGTTCTCTGGCTCTAGAGCAGCTGTGCTGACCTGGTTCTCTCCCTCTAGAGCAGCTCTGCTGACCTGGTTCTCTGGCTCTAAAGCAGCTCTGCTGACCTGGTTTCTCTGGCTCTAAAGCATCTCTGCTGAGCTGGTTCTCTGGCTCTAAAGCAGCTCTTCTGGCCTTGTTCTCTGGCTCTAAAGCAGCTCTGCTGACCTGGTTCTCTTGCTCTACAATGGCTCTGCTGACCTGGTTCTGTTGCTCTAAAGCAGCTCTGCTGACCTAGTTCTCTGGCTCTAGAGCAGCTCTGCTAACCTGGTTCTCTGGCTCTAAAGCAGATCTTCTGGCCTGCTTCACTGGCTCTAAAGCAGCTCTGCTGACCCGGTGGTTCTCTGGCTCTAGAGCAGCTCTGATGACCTGGGTCTTAGGCTCTTGAGCAGCTCTGCTGACCTGGTTGTATGGCTGTGAAGCAGCTCTGCTGACCTGGTTCTCTGGCTCTAAAGCAGCTCTGCTGACCTGGTTCTATGGCTCTAAAGCAGCTTTGCTGACCTGGTTATATGGCTCTAAAGCAGCTCTGCTGACCTGGTTCTGTGGCTTTGAAACAGCTCTGCTGACCTGGTTCTCTGGCTCTAGAGCAGGTCAGCTGACCTGGTTCTCTCCCTCTAAGGTAGCTCTGCTGACCTGGGTCTCTGGCACTAAAGCAGCTCTGCTGACCTGGTGTCTCTGGCGCTAAAACAGCTCTGCTGACCTGGTTCTCTCCCTCTAAAGCAGCTCTGCTGACCTGGTTCTCTGGCTCTACGGCAGCTCTGCTGACCTGGTTCTCTCCCTCTAAAGCAGCTCTGCTGACCTGGTTCTCTGGCTCTAAAGCAGCTTTGCTGACCTGGTTCTCTCCCCCTAAAGCAGCTCTGCTGACCTGGTTCTCTGGCTCTACGGCAGCTCTGCTGACCTGGTTCTCTGCCTCTAGAGCAGCTCTGCTGACCTGGGTTTTAGGCTCTAGAGCAGCTCTGCTGACCTGGTTCTCTGGTACTAAAGCAGCTCTGCTGACCTGGATCTATGGCTCTAAAGCAGCTCTGCTGACCTGGTTCTATGGCTCTAAAGCAGCTCTGCTAACATGGTTCTATGGCTCTAAAGCAGCTCTGCTGACCTGGTTCTATGGCTCTAAAGCAGCTCTGCTGACATGGTTCTCTGGCTCTAAAGCAGATCTGCTGACCTGGTTCTCTGGCTCTAAAGCAGCTCTGCTGACCTGGTTCTCTGGCTCTAGAGCAGCTCTGCTGTCCTGGTTCTTAGGCTCTAGAGCAGCTCTGCTGACCTGGTTCTCTGCCTTTGAAGCAGCTCTGCTGACCAGGTTCTCTGGCTCTAGAGCAGCTATGCTGACCTGGTTCTCTCCCTCTAAAGCAGCTCTGCTGACCTGGAACTCTGGCTCTAAAGCAGCTCTGCTGACCTGGTTTCTCTGGCTCTAAAGCATCTCTGCTGAGCTGGTTGTCTGGCTCTAAAGCAGCTCTTCTGGCCTTGTTCTCTGGCTCTAAAGCAGTTCTGCTGACCTGATTCTCTTGCTCTACAATGGCTCTGCTGACCTGGTTCTGTTGCTCTAAAGCAGCTCTGCTGACCTAGTTCTCTGGCTCTAGAGCAGCTCTGCTAACCTGGTTCTCTGGCTCTAAAGCAGATCTTCTGGCCTGCTTCACTGGCTCTAAAGCAGCTCTGCTGACTTGGTGGTTCTCTGGCTCTGCAACGGCTCTGCTGACCTGGTTCTCTGGCTCTAAAGAAGCTCTGCTGACCTGGTGGTTCTCTGGCTCTAAAACATCTCTGCTGACCTTGTTCTGTGGCTCTAAAGAAGCTCTGCTGACCTTGGTCTCTGGCTCTACTGCAGCTCTGCTGACCTGGCTCTCTGGTTCTAGAGCAGCTCTGATGACCTGGTTCTCTGGCTCTACAGCAGCTCTGCTGACCTGGTTCTCTCCCTCTAATGCCGCTCTGCTGACCTGCTTCTCTGGCTCTACGACAGCTCTTCTGACCTGGTTCTCTGCCTTATGAGCAGCTCTGCTGACCTGGTTCTTAGGCTCTAGAGCAGCTCTGCTGACCTGGTTTCTATGGCTCTACAGCAGCTCTGCTGACCTGGTTCTCTGGCTCTAGAGCAGCTCTTTTGACCTGGGTCCTAGGCTCTAGAGCAGCTCTGCTGACCTGGTTGTATGGCTCTGAGTCAGCTCTGCTGACACTGTTCTCTGGCTCTAAAACAGCTCCCCTGACCTGGTTCTATGGCTTTAAAGCAGCTCTGCTGACCTGGTTCTCTGGCTTTGAAGCAGCTCTGCTGACCTGGTTCTCTGGCTCTAGAGCAGCTGTGCTGACCTGGTTCTCTCCCTCTAGAGCAGCTCTGCTGACCTGGTTCTCTGGCTCTAAAGCAGCTCTGCTGACCTGGTTTCTCTGGCTCTAAAGCATCTCTGCTGAGCTGGTTCTCTGGCTCTAAAGCAGCTCTTCTGGCCTTGTTCTCTGGCTCTAAAGCAGCTCTGCTGACCTGGTTCTCTTGCTCTACAATGGCTCTGCTGACCTGGTTCTGTTGCTCTAAAGCAGCTCTGCTGACCTAGTTCTCTGGCTCTAGAGCAGCTCTGCTAACCTGGTTCTCTGGCTCTAAAGCAGATCTTCTGGCCTGCTTCACTGGCTCTAAAGCAGCTCTGCTGACCTGGTGGTTCTCTGGCTCTAGAGCAGCTCTGCTGACCTGGTGGTTCTCTGGCTCTAGAGCAGCTCTGCTGACCTGGGTGTTAGGCTCTAGAGCAGCTCTGCTGACCTGGTTGTATGGCTGTGAGGCAGCTCTTCTGACCTGGTTCTCTGGCTCTAAAGCAGCTCTGCTGACCTGGTTCTATGGCTCTAAAGCAGCTCTGCTGACCTGGTTATATGGCTCTAAAGCAGCTCTGCTGACCTGGTTCTGTGGCTTTGAAACAGCTCTGCTGACCTGGTTCTCTGGCTCTAGAGCAGGTCAGCTGACCTGGTTCTCTCCCTCTAAGGTAGCTCTGCTGACCTGGGTCGCTGGCACTAAAGCAGCTCTGCTGACCTGGTGTCTCTGGCGCTAAAACAGCTCTGCTGACCTGGTTCTCTCCCTCTAAAGCAGCTCTGCTGACCTGGTTCTCTGGCTCTACGGCAGCTCTGCTGACCTGGTTCTCTCCCTCTAAAGCGGCTCTGCTGACCTGGTTCTCTGGCTCTAAAGCAGCTTTGCTGACCTGGTTCTCTCCCCCTAAAGCAGCTCTGCTGACCTGGTTCTCTGGCTCTACGGCAGCTCTGCTGACCTGGTTCTCTGCCTCTAGAGCAGCTCTGCTGACCTGGGTTTTAGGCTCTAGAGCAGCTCTGCTGACCTGGTTCTCTGGTACTAAAGCAGCTCTGCTGACCTGGTTCTATGGCTCTAAAGCAGCTCTGCTGACCTGGTTCTATGGCTCTAAAGCAGCTCTGCTAACATGGTTCTATGGCTCTAAAGCAGCTCTGCTGACCTGGTTCTATGGCTCTAAAGCAGCTCTGCTGACATGGTTCTCTGGCTCTAAAGCAGATCTGCTGACCTGGTTCTCTGGCTCTAAAGCAGCTCTGCTGACCTGGTTCTCTGGCTCTAGAGTGGCTCTGCTGTCCTGGTTCTTAGGCTCTAGAGCAGCTCTGCTGACCTGGTTCTCTGCCTTTGAAGCAGCTCTGCTGACCTGGTTCTCTGGCTCTAGAGCAGCTATGCTGACCTGGTTCTCTCCCTCTAAAGCAGCTCTGCTGACCTGGTTCTCTGGCTCTAAAGCAGCTCTGCTGACCTGGTTTCTCTGGCTCTACAATGGCTCTGCTGACCTGGTTCTGTTGCTCTAAAGCAGCTCTGCTGACCTAGTTCTCTGGCTCTAGAGCAGCTCTGCTAACCTGGTTCTCTGGCTCTAAAGCAGCTCTGCTGACCTGGTTGTATGGCTGTGAGGCAGCTCTGCTGACCTGGTTCTCTGGCTCTAAAGCAGCTCTGCTGACCTGGTTCTATGGCTCTAAAGCAGCTCTGCTGACCTGGTTATATGGCTCTAAAGCTGCTCTGCTGACCTGGTTCTGTGGCTTTGAAACAGCTCTGCTGACCTGGTTCTCTGGCTCTAGAGCAGGTCAGCTGACCTGGTTCTCTCCCTCTAAGGTAGCTCTGCTGACCTGGGTCTCTGGCACTAAAGCAGCTCTGCTGACCTGGTGTCTCTGGCGCTAAAACAGTTCTGCTGACCTGGTTCTCTCCCTCTAAAGCAGCTCTGCTGACCTGGTTCTCTGGCTCTACGGCAGCTCTGCTGACCTGGTTCTCTCCCTCTAAAGCAGCTCTGCTGACCTGGTTCTCTGGCTCTAAAGCAGCTTTGCTGACCTGGTTCTCTCCCCCTAAAGCAGCTCTGCTGACCTGGTTCTCTGGCTCTACGGCAGCTCTGCTGACCTGGTTCTCTGCCTCTAGAGCAGGTCTGCTGACCTGGTTGTTAGGCTCTAGAGCAACTCTGCTGACCTGGTGTCTATGGCTTTACAGCAGCTCTGCTGACCTGGTTCTCTGACTCTAGAGCAGCTCTGTTGACCTGGGTTTTAGGCTCTAGAGCAGCTCTGCTGACCTGGTTCTCTGGTACTAAAGCAGCTCTGCTGACCTGGATCTATGGCTCTAAAGCAGCTCTGCGACCTGGTTCTATGGCTCTAAAGCAGCTCTGCTAACATGGTTTCTATGGCTCTAAAGCAGCTCTGCTGACCTGGTTCTATGGCTCTAAAGCAGCTCTGCTGACATGGTTCTCTGGCTATAAAACAGATCTGCTGACCTAGTTCTCTGGCTCTAAAGCAGCTCTGCTGACCTGGTTCTCTGGCTTTGGAGGAGCTCTGCTGTCCTGGTTCTTACGCTCTAGAGCAGCTCTGCTGACCTGGTTCTCTGCCTTTGAAGCAGCTCTGCTGACCTGGTTCTCTGGCTCTAGAGCAGCTATGCTGACCTGGTTCTCTCACTCTAAAGCAGCTCTGCTGACCTGGTTCTCTGGCTCTAAAGCAGCTCTGCTGACCTGGTTTCTCTGGCTCTAAAGCATCTCTGCTGAGCTGGTTCTCTGGCTCTAAAGCAGCTCTTCTGGCCTTGTTCTCTGTCTCTAAAGCAGCTCTGCTGACCTGGTTCTCTTGCTCTACAATGGCTCTGCTGACCTGGTTCTGTTGCTCTAAAGCAGCTCTGCTGACCTGGTTCTCTGGCTCTAAAGCAGCTTTGCTGACCTGGTTCTCTCCCCCTAAAGCAGCTCTGCTGACCTGGTTCTCTGGCTGTACGGCAGCTCTGCTGACCTGGTTCTCTGCCTCTAGAGCAGGTCTGCTGACCTGGTTGTTAGGCTCTAGAGCAACTCTGCTGACCTGGTGTCTATGGCTTTACAGCAGCTCTGCTGACCTGGTTCTCTGACTCTAGAGCAGCTCTGTTGACCTGGGTTTTAGGCTCTAGAGCAGCTCTGCTGACCTGGTTCTCTGGTACTAAAGCAGCTCTGCTGACCTGGATCTATGGCTCTAAAGCAGCTCTGCGACCTGGTTCTATGGCTCTAAAGCAGCTCTGCTAACATGGTTTCTATGGCTCTAAAGCAGCTCTGCTGACCTGGTTCTATGGCTCTAAAGCAGCTCTGCTGACATGGTTCTCTGGCTATAAAACAGATCTGCTGACCTAGTTCTCTGGCTCTAAAGCAGCTCTGCTGACCTGGTTCTCTGGCTTTGGAGGAGCTCTGCTGTCCTGGTTCTTACGCTCTAGAGCAGCTCTGCTGACCTGGTTCTCTGCCTTTGAAGCAGCTCTGCTGACCTGGTTCTCTGGCTCTAGAGCAGCTATGCTGACCTGGTTCTCTCACTCTAAAGCAGCTCTGCTGACCTGGTTCTCTGGCTCTAAAGCAGCTCTGCTGACCTGGTTTCTCTGGCTCTAAAGCATCTCTGCTGAGCTGGTTCTCTGGCTCTAAAGCAGCTCTTCTGGCCTTGTTCTCTGTCTCTAAAGCAGCTCTGCTGACCTGGTTCTCTTGCTCTACAATGGCTCTGCTGACCTGGTTCTGTTGCTCTAAAGCAGCTCTGCTGACCTAGTTCTCTGGCTCTAGAGCAGCTCTGCTAACCTGGTTCTCTGGCTCTAAAGCAGATCTTCTGGCCTGCTTCACTGGCTCTAAAGCAGCTCTGCTAACCTGGTGGTTCTCTGGCTCTGCAACGGCTCTGCTGACCTGGTTCTCTGGCTCTAAAGCAGCTCTGCTGACCTGGTGGTTCTCTGGCTCTAAAACATCTCTGCTGACCTTGTTCTGTGGCTCTAAAGAAGCTCTGCTGACCTTGTTCTCTGGCTCTACAGCAGCTCTGCTGACCTAGCTCTCTGGTTCTAGAGCAGCTCTGATGACCTGGTTCTCTGGCTCTAAAGCAGCTCTGCTGACCTGGTTGTATGGCTGTGAGGCAGCTCTGCTGACCTGGTTCTCTGGCTCTAAAGCAGCTCTGCTGACCTGGTTCTATGGCTCTAAAGCATCTCTGCTGACCTGGTTATATGGCTCTAAAGCTGCTCTGCTGACCTGGTTCTGTGGCTTTGAAACAGCTCTGCTGACCTGGTTCTCTGGCTCTAGAGCAGGTCAGCTGACCTGGTTCTCTCCCTCTAAGGTAGCTCTGCTGACCTGGGTCTCTGGCACTAAAGCAGCTCTGCTGACCTGGTGTCTCTGGCGCTAAAACAGTTCTGCTGACCTGGTTCTCTCCCTCTAAAGCAGCTCTGCTGACCTGGTTCTCTGGCTCTACGGCAGCTCTGCTGACCTGGTTCTCTCCCTCTAAAGCAGCTCTGCTGACCTGGTTCTCTGGCTCTAAAGCAGCTTTGCTGACCTGGTTCTCTCCCCCTAAAGCAGCTCTGCTGACCTGGTTCTCTGGCTCTACGGCAGCTCTGCTGACCTGGTTCTCTGCCTCTAGAGCAGGTCTGCTGACCTGGTTCTTAGGCTCTAGAGCAACTCTGCTGACCTGGTGTCTATGGCTTTACAGCAGCTCTGCTGACCTGGTTCTCTGACTCTAGAGCAGCTCTGTTGACCTGGGTTTTAGGCTCTAGAGCAGCTCTGCTGACCTGGTTCTCTGGTACTAAAGCAGCTCTGCTGACCTGGATCTATGGCTCTAAAGCAGCTCTGCGACCTGGTTCTATGGCTCTAAAGCAGCTCTGCTAACATGGTTTCTATGGCTCTAAAGCAGCTCTGCTGACCTGGTTCTATGGCTCTAAAGCAGCTCTGCTGACAAGGTTCTCTGGCTATAAAGCAGATCTGCTGACCTAGTTCTCTGGCTCTAAAGCAGCTCTGCTGACCTGGTTCTCTGGCTCTAGAGCAGCTCTGCTGTCCTGGTTCTTACGCTCTAGAGCAGCTCTGCTGACCTGGTTCTCTGCCTTTGAAGCAGCTCTGCTGACCTGGTTCTCTGGCTCTAGAGCAGCTATGCTGACCTGGTTCTCTCACCCTAAAGCAGCTCTGCTGACCTGGTTCTCTGGCTCTAAAGCAGCTCTGCTGACCTGGTTTCTCTGGCTCTAAAGCATCTCTGCTGAGCTGGTTCTCTGGCTCTAAAGCAGCTCTTCTGGCCTTGTTCTCTGTCTCTAAAGCAGCTCTGCTGACCTGGTTCTCTTGCTCTACAATGGCTCTGCTGACCTGGTTCTGTTGCTCTAAAGCAGCTCTGCTGACCTAGTTCTCTGGCTCTAGAGCAGCTCTGCTAACCTGGTTCTCTGGCTCTAAAGAGGCTCTGCTGACCTGGTTCTCTGGCTCTAGAGCAGCTCTGCTGACCTGGTTCTATGGCTGTAAAGAATCTCCTCTGACCTGGTTCTCTGGCTCTACAGCAGCTCTGCTGAACTGGTTCTCTGCCTCTAGAGCAGCTCTGCTGACCTGGATCTTAGGCTCGAGAGCAGCTCTGCTGACCTGTTTCTCTGGATCTAAAGCAGCTCTGCGGACCTGGTTCACAAGCAGTTCTGCTGACCTGGTTCTCTGGCTCTAAAGAGGCTCTGCTTACCTGGTTCTCTGACTCTAAAGCAGCTCTGCTGACCTGGTTCTTAGGCTTTAGAGCAGCTCTGCTGACCTGGTTTCTATGGCTCTACAGCAGCTCTGCTGACCTGGTTCTCTGGCTCTAGAGCAGATCTGTTGACCTGGGTCTTAGGCTCTACAGCAGCTCTGCTGACCTGGTTGTATGGCTCTGAGGCAGCTCTGCTTACGTGGTTCTCTGGCTATAAAGCAGCTCTGCTGACATGGCTCTCTGGTTCTAGAGCAGCTCTTATGACCTGGTTCTCTGGCTCTAAAGAGTCTCTGCTGACCTGGTTCTCTGGCTCTAGAGCAGCTCTGCTGACCTGATTCTATGGCTGTAAAGAATCTCCTCTGACCTGGTTCTCTGGCTCTACAGCAGCTCTGCTGAACTGGTTCTCTGCCTCTAGAGCAGCTCTGCTGACCTGGATCTTAGGCTCGAGAGCAGCTCTGCTGACCTGTTTCTCTGGCTCTAAAGCAGCTCTGCTGACCTGGTTCACAAGCAGTTCTGCTGACCTGGTTCTCTGGCTCTAAAGAGGCTCTGCTTACCTGGTTCTCTGACTCTAAAGCAGCTCTGCTGACCTGGTTCTTAGGCTTTAGAGCAGCTCTGCTGACCTGGTTTCTATGGCTCTACAGCAGCTCTGCTGACCTGGTTCTCTGGCTCTAGAGCAGATCTGTTGACCTGGGTCTTAGGCTCTACAGCAGCTCTGCTGACCTGGTTGTATGGCTCTGAGGCAGCTCTGCTGACGTGGTTCTCTGGCTATAAAGCAGCTCTGCTGACCTGGTTCTATGGCTCTAAAGAAGCTCTGCTGACCTGGTTCTCTGGCTTTGAAGCAGCTCTGCTGACCTGGTTATCTGGCTCTAGAGCAGCTCTGCTGACCTGGTTCTCTGCCTCTAGAGCAGCTCTGCTGACCTGGTTCTTAAGCTTTAGAGCAGCTCTGCTGACCTAGTTTCTCTGGCTCTAGAGCAGCTCTGCTGACCTGGTTCTCTGGCTCTAGAGCAGCTCTGCTGACCTGGTTCTCTGGCTCTAAAGCAGCTCTTCTGACCTGGTTCTATGGCTCTAAAGCAGCTCTGCTGACCTGGTTCTCTCGCTCTGCAGCAGTTCTGCAGACCTGGTTCTCTGGCTCTAGAGCAGCTCTGCTAACCTGGTTCTCTGGCTCTAAAGCATATCTTCTGGCCTGCTTCACTGGCTCTAAAGCAGCTCTGCTGACTTGGTGGTTCTCTGGCTCTACAAGGGCTCTGCTGACCTGGTTCTCTGGCTCTAAAGCAGCTCTGCTGACCTGGTGGTTCTCTGGCTCTAAAACATCTCTGCTGACCTTGTTCTGTGGCTCTAAAGAAGCTCTGCTGACCTAGTTCTCTGGCTCTCCAGCAGCTCTGCTGACCTGGTTCTTAGGCTCTAGAGCAACTCTGCTGACCTGGTGTCTATGGCTTTACAGCAGCTCTGCTGACCTGGTTCTCTGACTCTAGAGAAGCTCTGTTGACCTGGGTTTTAGGCTCTAGAGCAGCTCTGCTGACCTGGTTCTCTGGTACTAAAGCAGCTCTGCTGACCTGGATCTATGGCTCTAAAGCAGCTCTGCTGACCTGGTTCTATGGCTCTAAAGCAGCTCTGCTAACATGGTTCTATGGCTCTAAAGCAGCTCTGCTGACCTGGTTCTATGGCTCTAAGGCAGCTCTGCTGACATGGTTCTCTGGTTCTAAAGCAGATCTGCTGACCTGGTTCTCTGGCTCTAAAGCAGCTCTGCTGACCTGGTTCTCTGGCTCTAGAGCAGCTCTGCTGTCTTGGTTCTTAGGCTCTAGAGCAGCTCTGCTGACCTGGTTCTCTGGCTTTGAAGCATCTCTGCTGACCTGGTTCTCTGGCTCTAGAGCAGCTATGCTGACCTGGTTCTCTCCCTCTAAATCAGCTCTGCTGACCTGGTTCTCTGGCTCTAAATCAGCTCTGCTGACCTGGTTTCTCTGGCTCTAAAGCATCTCTGCTGAACTGGATCTCTGGCTCTAAAGCAGCTCTTCTGGCCTTGTTCTATGGCTCTAAAGCAGCTCTGCTGACATGATTCTCTTGCTCTACAAAGGATCTGCTGACCTGGTTCTGTTGCTCTAAAGCAGCTCTGCTGACCTAGTTCTCTGGCTCTAGAGCAGCTCTGCTGATCTGGTTCTCTGGCTCTAAAGCAGATCTTCTGGCCTGCTTCACTGGCTCTAAAGCAGCTCTGCTGACTTGGTGGTTCTCTGGCTCTGCAACGGCTCTGCTGACCTGGTTCTCTGGCTCTAGAGCAGCTATGCTGACCTGGTTCTCTCCTTCTAAAGCAGCTCTGCTGACCTGGTTCTCTGGCTCTAAATCAGCTCTGCTGACCTGGTTTCTCTGGCTCTAAAGCATCTCTGCTCAACTGGATCTCTGGCTCTAAAGCAGCTCTTCTGGCCTTGTTCTATGGCTCTAAAGCAGCTCTGCTGACCTTATTCTCTTGCTCTACAATGGATCTGCTGACCTGGTTCTGTTGCTCTAAAGCAGCTCTGCTGACCTAGTTCTCTGGCTCTAGAGCAGCTCTGCTGATCGGGTTCTCTGGCTCTAAAGCAGATCTTCTGGCCTGCTTCACTGGCTCTAAAGCAGCTCTGCTGACCTGGTGGTTCTCTGGCTCTACAACGGCTCTGCTGACCTGTTTCTCTGGCTCTAAAGCAGCTCTGCTGACCTGGTGGTTCTCTGGCTCTAAAACATCTCTGCTGACCTTGTTCTGTGGCTCTAAAGAAGCTCTGTTGACCTAGTTTTCTGGCTCTACAGCAGCTCTGCTGACCTGGCTCTCTGGTTCTAGAGCAGCTCTGATGACCTGGTTCTCTGGCTCTACAGCAGCTCTGCTGACCTGGTTCTCTCCCTCTAATGCCGCTCTGCTGACATGCTTCTCTGGCTCTACGGCAGCTCTTCTGACCTGGTTCTCTGCCTTATGAGCAGCCCTGCTGACCTGGTTCTTAGGCTCTAGAGCAGCTCTGCTGACCTGGTTTCTATGGCTCTACAGCAGCTCTGCTGACCTGGTTCTCTGGCTCTAGAGCAGCTCTTTTGACCTGGGTCTTAGGCTCTAGAGCAGCTCTGCTGACCTGGTTGTATGGCTCTGAGTCAGCTCTGCTGACACTGTTCTCTGGCTCTAAAACAACTCTCCTGACCTGGTTCTATGGCTTTAAAGCAGCTCTGCTGACCTGGTTCTCTGGCTTTGAAGCAGCTGTGCTGACCTGGTTCTCTGGCTCTAGAGCAGCATTGCTGACCTGGTTCTCTCCCTCTAAAGCAGCTCTGCTGACCTGGTTCTCTGGCTCTAAAGCAGCTATGCTGACCTGGTTTCTCTGGCTCTAAAGCATCTCTGCTGAGCTGGTTCTCTGGCTCTAAAGCAGCTCTTCTGGCCTTGTTCTCTGGCTCTAAAGCAGCTCTGCTGACCTGGTTCTCTTGTTCTACAATGGCTCTGCTGACCTGGTTCTGTTGCTCTAAAGCAGCTCTGCTGACCTAGTTCTCTGGCTCTAGAGCAGCTCTGCTAACCTGGTTCTATGGCTCTAAAGCCGATCTTCTGGCCTGCTTCACTGGCTCTAAAGCAGCTCTGCTGACCTGGTGGTTCTCTGGCTCTAGAGCAGCTCTGCTGACCTGGGTCTTAGGCTCTAGAGCAGCTCTGCTGACCTGGTTGTATGGCTGTGAGGCAGCTCTGCTGACCTGGTTCTCTGGCTCTAAAGCAGCTCTGCTGACCTGGTTCTATGGCTCTAAAGCAGCTCTGCTGACCTGGTTCTATGGCTCTAAAGCTGCTCTGCTGACCTAGTTTCTCTGGCTCTAGAGCAGCTCTGCTGACCTGGTTCTCTGGCTCTAGAGCAGGTCAGCTGACCTGGTTCTCTCCCTCTAAGGTAGCTCTGCTGACCTGGGTCTCTGGCACTAAAGCAGCTCTGCTGACCTGGTGTCTCTGGCGCTAAAACAGCTCTGCTGACCTGGTTCTCTCCCTCTAAAGCAGCTCTGCTGACCTGGTTCTCTGGCTCTACGACAGCTCTGCTGACCTGGTTCTCTCCCTCTAAAGCAGCTCTGCTGACCTGGTTCTCTGGCTCTAAAGCAGCTTTGCTGACCTGGTTCTCTCCCCCTAAAGCAGCTCTGCTGACCTGGTTCTCTGGCTCTACGGCAGCTCTGCTGACCTGGTTCTCTGCCGCTAGAGCAGCTCTGCTGACCTGGTTCTTAGGCTCTAGAGCAACTCTGCTGACCTGGTGTCTATGGCTTTACAGCAGCTCTGCTGACCTGGTTCTCTGACTCTAGAGCAGCTCTGCTGACCTGGTTCTCTGGTACTAAAGCAGCTCTGCTGACCTGGATCTATGGCTCTAAAGCAGCTCTGCTGACCTGGTTCTATGGCTCTAAAGCAGCTCTGCTAACATGGTTCTATGGCTCTAAAGCAGCTCTGCTGACCTGGTTCTATGGCTCTAAGGCAGCTCTGCTGACATGGTTCTCTGGCTCTAAAGCAGATCTGCTGACCTGGTTCTCTGGCTCTAAAGCAGCTCTGCTGACCTGGTTCTCTGGCTCTAGAGCAGCTCTGCTGTCCTGGTTCTTAGGCTCTAGAGCAGCTCTGCTGACCTGGTTCTCTGCCTTTGAAGCAGCTCTGCTGACCTGGTTCTCTGGCTCTAGAGCAGCTATGCTGACCTGGTTCTCTCCCTCTAAAGCAGCTCTGCTGACCTGGTTCTCTGGCTCTAAAGCAGCTCTGCTGACCTGGTTTCTCTGGCTCTAAAGCATCTCTGCTATGCTGGTTCTCTGGCTCTAAAGCAGCTCTTCTGGCCTTGTTCTCTGGCTCTAGAGCAGATCTGTTGACCTGGGTCTTAGGCTCTACAGCAGCTCTGCTGACCTGGTTGTATGGCTCTGAGGCAGCTCTGCTGACGTGGTTCTCTGGCTATAAAGCAGCTCTGCTGACCTGGTTCTATGGCTCTAAAGAAGCTCTGCTGACCTGGTTCTCTGGCTCTAGAGCAGATCTGTTGACCTGGGTCTTAGGCTCTACAGCAGCTCTGCTGACCTGGTTCTATGGCTCTAAAGCAGCTCTGCTAACATGGTTCTATGGCTCTAAAGCAGCTCTGCTGACCTGGTTCTATGGCTCTAAGGCAGCTCTGCTGACATGGTTCTCTGGCTCTAAAGCAGATCTGCTGACCTGGTTCTCTGGCTCTAAAGCAGCTCTGCTGACCTGGTTCTCTGGCTCTAGAGCAGCTCTGCTGTCCTGGTTCTTAGGCTCTAGAGCAGCTCTGCTGACCTGGTTCTCTGCCTTTGAAGCAGCTCTGCTGACCTGGTTCTCTGGCTCTAGAGCAGCTATGCTGACCTGGTTCTCTCCCTCTAAAGCAGCTCTGCTGACCTGGTTCTCTGGCTCTAAAGCAGCTCTGCTGACCTGGTTTCTCTGGCTCTAAAGCATCTCTGCTATGCTGGTTCTCTGGCTCTAAAGCAGCTCTTCTGGCCTTGTTCTCTGGCTCTAGAGCAGATCTGTTGACCTGGGTCTTAGGCTCTACAGCAGCTCTGCTGACCTGGTTGTATGGCTCTGAGGCAGCTCTGCTGACGTGGTTCTTAGGCTTTAGAGCAGCTCTGCTGACCTGGTTTCTATGGCTCTACAGCAGCTCTGCTGACCTGGTTCTCTGGCTCTAGAGCAGATCTGTTGACCTGGGTCTTAGGCTCTACAGCAGCTCTGCTGACCTGGTTGTATGGCTCTGAGGCAGCTCTGCTGACGTGGTTCTCTGGCTATAAAGCAGCTCTGCTGACCTGGTTCTATGGCTCTAAAGAAGCTCTGCTGACCTGGTTCTCTGGCTTTGAAGCAGCTCTGCTGACCTGGTTATCTGGCTCTAGAGCAGCTCTGCTGACCTGGTTCTCTCCCTCTAAAGCAGCTCTGCTGACCAGGTTCTCTGCCTCTAGAGCAGCTCTGCTGACCTGGTTCTTAAGCTTTAGAGCAGCTCTGCTGACCTAGTTTCTCTGGCTCTAGAGCAGCTCTGCTGACCTGGTTCTCTGGCTCTAGAGCAGCTCTGCTGACCTGGTTCTCTGGCTCTAAAGCAGCTCTTCTGACCTGGTTCTATGGCTCTAAAGCAGCTCTGCTGACCTGGTTCTCTCGCTCTGCAGCAGTTCTGCTGACCTGGTTCTCTGGCTCTAGAGCAGCTCTGCTAACCTGGTTCTCTGGCTCTAAAGCATATCTTCTGGCCTGCTTCACTGGCTCTAAAGCAGCTCTGCTGACTTGGTGGTTCTCTGGCTCTACAAGGGCTCTGCTGACCTGGTTCTCTGGCTCTAAAGCAGCTCTGCTGACCTGGTGGTTCTCTGGCTCTAAAACATCTCTGCTGACCTTGTTCTGTGGCTCTAAAGAAGCTCTGCTGACCTAGTTCTCTGGCTCTCCAGCAGCTCTGCTGACCTGGTTCTTAGGCTCTAGAGCAACTCTGCTGACTTGGTGTCTATGGCTTTACAGCAGCTCTGCTGACCTGGTTCTCTGACTCTAGAGAAGCTCTGTTGACCTGGGTTTTAGGCTCTAGAGCAGCTCTGCTGACCTGGTTCTCTGGTACTAAAGCAGATCTGCTGACCTGGATCTATGGCTCTAAAGCAGCTCTGCTGACCTGGTTCTATGGCTCTAAAGCAGCTCTGCTAACATGGTTCTATGGCTCTAAAGCAGCTCTGCTGACCTGGTTCTATGGCTCTAAGGCAGCTCTGCTGACATGGTTCTCTGGTTCTAAAGCAGATCTGCTGACCTGGTTCTCTGGCTCTAAAGCAGCTCTGCTGACCTGGTTCTCTGGCTCTAGAGCAGCTCTGCTGTCTTGGTTCTTAGGCTCTAGAGCAGCTCTGCTGACCTGGTTCTCTGGCTTTGAAGCATCTCTGCTGACCTGGTTCTCTGGCTCTAGAGCAGCTATGCTGACCTGGTTCTCTCCCTCTAAATCAGCTCTGCTGACCTGGTTCTCTGGCTCTAAATCAGCTCTGCTGACCTGGTTTCTCTGGCTCTAAAGCATCTCTGCTGAGCTGGATCTCTGGCTCTAAAGCAGCTCTGCTGACCTTATTCTCTTGCTCTACAATGGATCTGCTGACCTGGTTCTGTTGCTCTAAAGCAGCTCTGCTGACCTAGTTCTCTGGCTCTAGAGCAGCTCTGCTGATCGGGTTCTCTGGCTCTAAAGCAGATCTTCTGGCCTGCTTCACTGGCTCTAAAGCAGCTCTGCTGACCTGGTGGTTCTCTGGCTCTACAACGGCTCTGCTGACCTGTTTCTCTGGCTCTAAAGCAGCTCTGCTGACCTGGTGGTTCTCTGGCTCTAAAACATCTCTGCTGACCTTGTTCTGTGGCTCTAAAGAAGCTCTGTTGACCTAGTTTTCTGGCTCTACAGCAGCTCTGCTGACCTGGCTCTCTGGTTCTAGAGCAGCTCTGATGACCTGGTTCTCTGGCTCTACAGCAGCTCTGCTGACCTGGTTCTCTCCCTCTAATGCCGCTCTGCTGACATGCTTCTCTGGCTCTACGGCAGCTCTTCTGACCTGGTTCTCTGCCTTATGAGCAGCCCTGCTGACCTGGTTCTTAGGCTCTAGAGCAGCTCTGCTGACCTGGTTTCTATGGCTCTACAGCAGCTCTGCTGACCTGGTTCTCTGGCTCTAGAGCAGCTCTTTTGACCTGGGTCTTAGGCTCTAGAGCAGCTCTGCTGACCTGGTTGTATGGCTCTGAGTCAGCTCTGCTGACACTGTTCTCTGGCTCTAAAACAACTCTCCTGACCTGGTTCTATGGCTTTAAAGCAGCTCTGCTGACCTGGTTCTCTGGCTTTGAAGCAGCTGTGCTGACCTGGTTCTCTGGCTCTAGAGCAGCTGTGCTGACCTGGTTCTCTCCCTCTAAAGCAGCTCTGCTGACCTGGTTCTCTGGCTCTAAAGCAGCTATGCTGACCTGGTTTCTCTGGCTCTAAAGCATCTCTGCTGAGCTGGTTCTCTGGCTCTAAAGCAGCTCTTCTGGCCTTGTTCTCTGGCTCTAAAGCAGCTCTGCTGACCTGGTTCTCTTGTTCTACAATGGCTCTGCTGACCTGGTTCTGTTGCTCTAAAGCAGCTCTGCTGACCTAGTTCTCTGGCTCTAGAGCAGCTCTGCTAACCTGGTTCTATGGCTCTAAAGCCGATCTTCTGGCCTGCTTCACTGGCTCTAAAGCAGCTCTGCTGACCTGGTGGTTCTCTGGCTCTAGAGCAGCTCTGCTGACCTGGGTCTTAGGCTCTAGAGCAGCTCTGCTGACCTGGTTGTATGGCTGTGAGGCAGCTCTGCTGACCTGGTTCTCTGGCTCTAAAGCAGCTCTGCTGACCTGGTTCTATGGCTCTAAAGCAGCTCTGCTGACCTGGTTCTATGGCTCTAAAGCTGCTCTGCTGACCTGGTTCTGTGGCTTTGAAACAGCTCTGCTGACCTGGTTCTCTGGCTCTAGAGCAGGTCAGCTGACCTGGTTCTCTCCCTCTAAGGTAGCTCTGCTTACCTGGGTCTCTGGCACTAAAGCAGCTCTGCTGACCTGGTGTCTCTGGCGCTAAAACAGCTCTGCTGACCTGGTTCTCTCCCTCTAAAGCAGCTCTGCTGACCTGGTTCTCTGGCTCTACGGCAGCTCTGCTGACCTGGTTCTCTCCCTCTAAAGCAGCTCTGCTGACCTGGTTCTCTGGCTCTAAAGCAGCTTTGCTGACCTGGTTCTCTCCCCCTAAAGCAGCTCTGCTGACCTGGTTCTCTGGCTCTAAAGCCGATCTTCTGGCCTGCTTCACTGGCTCTAAAGCAGCTCTGCTGACCTGGTGGTTCTCTGGCTCTAGAGCAGCTCTGCTGACCTGGGTCTTAGGCTCTAGAGCAGCTCTGCTGACCTGGTTGTATGGCTGTGAGGCAGCTCTGCTGACCTGGTTCTCTGGCTCTAAAGCAGCTCTGCTGACCTGGTTCTATGGCTCTAAAGCAGCTCTGCTGACCTGGTTCTATGGCTCTAAAGCTGCTCTGCTGACCTGGTTCTGTGGCTTTGAAACAGCTCTGCTGACCTGGTTCTCTGGCTCTAGAGCAGGTCAGCTGACCTGGTTCTCTCCCTCTAAGGTAGCTCTGCTGACCTGGGTCTCTGGCACTAAAGCAGCTCTGCTGACCTGGTGTCTCTAGCGCTAAAACAGCTCTGCTGACCTGGTTCTCTCCCTCTAAAGCAGCTCTGCTGACCTGGTTCTCTGGCTCTACGGCAGCTCTGCTGACCTGGTTATCTCCCTCTAAAGCAGCTCTGCTGACCTGGTTCTCTGGCTCTAAAGCAGCTTTGCTGACCTGGTTCTCTCCCCCTAAAGCAGCTCTGCTGACCTGGTTCTCTGGCTCTACGGCAGCTCTGCTGACCTGGTTCTCTGCCTCTAGAGCAGCTCTGCTGACCTGGTTCTTAGGCTCTAGAGCAACTCTGCTGACCTGGTGTCTATGGCTTTACAGCAGCTCTGCTGACCTGGTTCTCTGACTCTAGAGCAGCTCTGTTGACCTGGGTTTTAGGCTCTAGAGCAGCTCTGCTGACCTGGTTCTCTGGTACTAAAGCAGCTCTGCTGACCTGGATCTATGGCTCTAAAGCAGCTCTGCTGACCTGGTTCTATGGCTCTAAAGCAGCTCTGCTAACATGGTTCTATGGCTCTAAAGCAGCTCTGCTGACCTGGTTCTATGGCTCTAAGGCAGCTCTGCTGACATGGTTCTCTGGCTCTAAAGCATATCTGTTGACCTGGTTCTCTGGCTCTAAAGCAGCTCTGCTGACCTGGTTCTCTGGCTCTAGAGCAGCTCTGCTGTCCTGGTTCTTAGGCTCTAGAGCAGCTCTGCTGACCTGGTTCTCTGCCTTTGAAGCAGCTCTGCTGACCTGGTTCTCTGGCTCTAGAGCAGCTATGCTGACCTGGTTCTCTCCCTCTAAAGCAGCTCTGCTGACCTGGTTCTCTGGCTCTAAAGCAGCTCTGCTGACCTGGTTTCTCTGGCTCTAAAGCATCTCTGCTATGCTGGTTCTCTGGCTCTAAAGCAGCTCTTCTGGCCTTGTTCTCTGGCTCTATAGCAGCTCTGCGGACCTGGTTCTATTGATCTACAATGGCTCTGATGACCTGGTTCTGTTGCTCTAAAGCAGCTCTGCTGACCTGGTTCTTAGGATTTAGAGCAGCTCTGCTGACCTGGTTTCTATGGCTCTACAGCAGCTCTGCTGACCTGGTTCTCTGGCTCTAGAGCAGATCTGTTGACCTGGGTCTTAGGCTTTACAGCAGCTCTGCTGACCTGGTTGTATGGCTCTGTGGCAGCTCTGCTGACGTGGTTCTCTGGCTATAAAGCAGCTCTGCTGACCTGGTTCTATGGCTCTAAAGAAGCTCTGCTGACCTGGTTCTCTGGCTTTGAAGCAGCTCTGCTGACCTGGTTATCTGGCTCTAGAGCAGCTCTGCTGACCTGGTTCTCTCCCTCTAAAGCAGCTCTGCTGACCAGGTTCTCTGCCTCTAGAGCAGCTCTGCTGACCTGGTTCTTAAGCTTTAGAGCAGCTCTGCTGCCCTAGTTTCTCTGGCTCTAGAGCAGCTCTGCTGACCTGGTTCTCTGGCTCTAGAGCAGCTCTGCTGACCTGGTTCTCTTGCTCTAAAGCAGCTCTTCTGACCTGGTTCTATGGCTCTAAAGCAGCTCTGCTGACCTGGTTTTCTCGCTCTGCAGCAGTTCTGCTGACCTGGTTCTCTCGCTCTGCAGCAGTTCTGCTGACCTGGTTCTCTGGCTCTAGAGCAGCTCTGCTAACCTGGTTCTCTCCCTCTAAAGCATATCTTCTGGCCTGCTTCACTGGCTCTAAAGCAGCTCTGCTGACTTGGTGGTTCTCTGGCTCTACAACGGCTCTGCTGACCTGGTTCTCTGGCTCTAAAGCAGCTCTGCTGACCTGGTGGTTCTCTGGCTCTAAAACATCTCTGCTGACCTTGTTCTGTGGCTCTAAAGAAGCTCTGCTGACCTAGTTCTCTGGCTCTACAGCATCTCTGCTGACCTGGTTCTTAGGCTCTAGAGCAACTCTGCTGACCTGGTGTCTATGGCTTTACAGCAGCTCTGCTGACCTGGTTCTCTGACTCTAGAGAAGCTCTGTTGACCTGGGTTTTAGGCTCTAGAGCAGCTCTGCTGACCTGGTTCTCTGGTACTAAAGCAGCTCTGCTGACCTGGATCTATGGCTCTAAAGCAGCTCTGCTGACCTGGTTCTATGGCTCTAAAGCAGCTCTGCTAACATGGTTCTATGGCTCTAAAGCAGCTCTGCTGACCTGGTTCTATGGCTCTAAGGCAGCTCTGCTGACATGGTTCTCTGGCTCTAAAGCAGATCTGCTGACCTGGTTCTCTGGCTCTAAAGCAGCTCTGCTGACCTGGTTCTCTGGCTCTAGAGCAGCTCTGCTGTCCTGGTTATTAGGCTCTAGAGCAGCTCTGCTGACCTGGTTCTCTGCCTTTGAAGCAGCTCTGCTGACCTGGTTCTCTGGCTCTAGAGCAGCTATGCTGACCTGGTTCTCTCCCTCTAAAGCAGCTCTGCTGACCTGGTTCTCTGGCTCTAAAGCAGCTCTGCTGACCTGGTTTCTCGGGCTCTAAAGCATCTCTGCTGAGCTGGTTCTCTGGCTCTAAAGCAGCTCTTCTGGCCTTGTTCTCTGGCTCTAAAGCAGCTCTGCGGACCTGGTTCTATTGCTCTACAATGGCTCTGCTGACTTGGTTCTGTTGCTCTAAAGCAGCTCTGCTGACCTAGTTCTCTGGCTCTAGAGCAGCTCTGCTAACCTGATTCTCTGGCTCTAAAGCAGATCTTCTGGCCTGCTTCACTGGCTCTAAAGCAGCTCTGCTGACTTGGTGGTTCTCTGGCTCTGCAACGGCTCTGCTGACCTGGTTCTCTGGCTCTAAAGCAGCTCTGCTGACCTGGTGGTTCTCTGGCTCTAAAACATCTCTGCTGACCTTGTTCTGTGGCTCTAAAGAAGCTCTGCTGACCTTGTTCTCTGGCTCTACAGCAGCTCTGCTGACCTGGCTCTCCGGTTCTAGAGCAGCTCTGATGACCTGGTTCTCTGGCTCTAAAGAGGCTCTGCTGACCTGGTTCTCTGGCTCTAGAGCAGCTCTGCTGACCTGGTTCTATGGCTGTAAAGAATATCCTCTGACCTGGTTCTCTGGCTCTACAGCAGCTCTGCTGAACTGGTTCTCTGCCTCTAGAGCAGCTCTGCTGACCTGGATCTTAGGCTCGAGAGCAGCTCTGCTGACCTGTTTCTCTGGATCTAAAGCAGCTCTGCTGACCTGGTTCACAAGCAGTTCTGCTGACCTGGTTCTCTGGCTCTAAAGAGGCTCTGCTTACCTGGTTCTCTGACTCTAAAGCAGCTCTGCTGACCTGGTTCTTAGGCTTTAGAGCAGCTCTGCTGACCTTATTTCTATGGCTCTACAGCAGCTCTGCTGACCTGGTTCTCTGGCTCTAGAGCAGATCTGTTGACCTGGGTCTTAGGCTCTAAAGCAGCTCTGCTGACCTGGTTCTTAGGCTTTAGAGCAGCTCTGCTGACCTGGTTTCTATGGCTCCACAGCAGCTCTGCTGACCTGGTTGTATGGCTCTGAGACAGCTCTGCTGACGTGGTTCTCTGGCTATAAAGCAGCTCTGCTGACCTGGTTCTATGGCTCTAAAGAAGCTCTGCTGACCTGGTTCTCTGGCTTTGAAGCAGCTCTGCTGACCTGGTTATCTGGCTCTAGAGCAGCTCTGCTGCCCTGGTTCTCTCCCTCTGAAGCAGCTCTGCTGACCAGGTTCTCTGCCTCTAGAGCAGCTCTGCTGACCTGGTTCTTAAGCTTTAGAGCAGCTCTGCTGACCTAGTTTCTCTGGCTCTAGAGCAGCTCTGCTGACCTGGTTCTCTGGCTCTAGAGCAGCTCTGCTGACCTGGTTCTCTGGCTCTAAAGCAGCTCTTATGACCTGGTTCTATGGCTCTAAAGCAGCTCTGCTGACCTGGTTTTCTCGCTCTGCAGCAGTTCTGCTGACCTGGTTCTCTGGCTCTAGAGCAGCTCTGCTAACCTGGTTCTCTGGCTCTAAAGCAGATCTTCTGACCTGCTTCACTGGCTCTAAAGCAGCTCTGCTGACTTGGTGGTTCTCTGGCTCTACAACGGCTCTGCTGACCTGTTTCTCTGGCTCTAAAGCAGCTCTGCTGACCTGGTGGTTCTCTGGCTCTAAAACATCTCTGCTGACCTTGTTCTGTGACTCTAAAGAAGCTCTGCTGACCTTGTTCTCTGGCTCTAAAGCAGCTCTGCTGACCTGGTTCTCTGGCTCTAAAGCAGCTCTGCTGACCTGGTTCTCAAGCAGTTCTGCTGACCTGGTTCTCTGGCTCTAAAGAGGCTCTGCTGACCTGGTTCTCTGGCTCTAGAGCAGCTCTGCTGACCTGGTTCTATGGCTGTAAAGAATCTCCTTTGACATGGTTCTCTGGCTCTACAGCAGCTCTGCTGAATTGGTTCTCTTCCTCTAGAGCAGCTCGGCTGACCTGGATCTTAGGCTCGAAAGCAGCTCTGCTGACCTGGTTCTCTGGCTCTAAAGCAGCTCTGCTGACCTGGATCTCAAGCAGTTCTGCTGACCTGGTTCTCTATCTCTAAAGCGGCTCTGCTTACCTGGTTCTCTGACTCTAAAGCAGCTCTGCTGACCTGGTTCTTAGGCTTTAGAGCAGCTCTGCTGACCTGGTTTCTTTGGCTCTACAGCAGCTCTGCTGACCTGGTTCTCTGGCTCTAGAGCAGCTCTGTTGCCCTGGGTCTTAGGCTCTAGAGCAGCTCTGCTGACCTGGTTGTATGGCTGTGAGGCAGCTCTGCCGACCTGGTTCTCTGGCTCTAAAGCAGCTCTGCTGACCTGGTTCTCTTGCTCTAAAGCAGCTCTTCTGACCTGGTTCTATGGCTCTAAAGCTGCTCTGCTGACCTGGTTCTGTGGCTTTGAAACAGCTCTGCTGACCTGGTTCTCTGGCTCTAGAGCAGGTCAGCTGACCTGGTTCTCTCCCTCTAAAGTAGCTCTGTTGACCTGGGTCTCTGGCACTAAAGCAGCTCTGCTGACCTGGTGTCTCTGGCGCAAAAACAGCTCTGCTGACCTGGTTCTCTCCCTCTAAAGCAGCTCTGCTGACCTGGTTCTCTGGCTCTACGGCAGCTCTGCTGACCTGGTTCTCTCCCTCTAAAGCAGCTCTGCTGACCTGGTTCTCTGGCTCTAAAGCAGCTTTGCTGACCTGGTTCTCTCCCCCTAAAGCAGCTCTGCTGACCTGGTTCTCTGCCTCTAGAGCAGCTCTGCTGACCTGGTTCTTAGGCTCTAGAGCAGCTCTGCTGACCTGGTGTCTATTGCTTTACAGCAGCTCTGCTGACCTGGTTCTCTGACTCTAGAGCAGCTCTGTTGACCTGGGTTTTAGGCTCTAGAGCAGCTCTGCTGACCTGCTTCTCTGGCTCTAAAGCAGCTGTGCTGACCTGGATCTATAGCTCTAAAGCAGCTCTGCTGACCTGGTTCTATGGCTCTAAAGCAGCTCTGCTAACATGGTTCTATGGCTCTAAAGCAGCTCTGCTGACCTGGTTCTATGGCTCTAAAGCAGCTCTGCTGACCTGGTTCTTAGGCTCTAGAGCAGCTCTGCTGACCTGGTGTCTATGGCTTTACAGCAGCTCTGCTGACCTGGTTCTCTGACTCTAGAGCAGCTCTGTTGACCTGGGTTTTAGGCTCTAGAGCAGCTCTGCTGACCTGGTTCTCTGGCTCTAAAGCAGCTGTGCTGACCTGGATCTATGGCTCTACAACGGCTCTGCTGACCTGGTTCTCTGGCTCTAAAGCAGCTCTGCTGACCTGGTGGTTCTCTGGCTCTAAAACATCTCTGCTGACCTTGTTCTGTGGCTCTAAAGAAGCTCTGCTGACCTAGTTCTCTGGCTCTACAGCAGCTCTGCTGACCTGGTTCTTAGGCTCTAGAGCAACTCTGCTGACCTGGTGTCTATGGCTTTACAGCAGCTCTGCTGACCTGGTTCTCTGACTCTAGAGAAGCTCTGTTGACCTGGGTTTTAGGCTCTAGAGCAGCTCTGCTGACCTGGTTCTCTGGTACTAAAGCAGCTCTGCTGACCTGGATCTATGGCTCTAAAGCAGCTCTGCTGACCTGGTTCTATGGCTCTAAGGCAGCTCTGCTGACATGGTTCTCTGGCTCTAAAGCAGATCTGCTGACCTGGTTCTCTGGCTCTAAAGCAGCTCTGCTGACCTGGTTCTCTGGCTCTAGAGCAGCTCTGCTGTCCTGGTTATTAGGCTCTAGAGCAGCTCTGCTGACCTGGTTCTCTGCCTTTGAAGCAGCTCTGCTGACCTGGTTCTCTGGCTCTAGAGCAGCTATGCTGACCTGGTTCTCTCCCTCTAAAGCAGCTCTGCTGACCTGGTTCTCTGGCTCTAAAGCAGCTCTGCTGACCTGGTTTCTCTGGCTCTAAAGCATCTCTGCTGAGCTGGTTCTCTGGCTCTAAAGCAGCTCTTCTGGCCTTGTTCTCTGGCTCTAAAGCAGCTCTACGGACCTGGTTCTATTGCTCTACAATGGCTCTGCTGACTTGGTTCTGTTGCTCTAAAGCAGCTCTGCTGACCTAGTTCTCTGGCTCTAGAGCAGCTCTGCTAACCTGATTCTCTGGCTCTAAAGCAGATCTTCTGGCCTGCTTCACTGGCTCTAAAGCAGCTCTGCTGACTTGGTGGTTCTCTGGCTCTGCAACGGCTCTGCTGACCTGGGTCTCTGGCTCTAAAGCAGCTCTGCTGACCTGGTGGTTCTCTGGCTCTAAAACATCTCTGCTGACCTTGTTCTGTGGCTCTAAAGAAGCTCTGCTGACCTTGTTCTCTGGCTCTACAGCAGCTCTGCTGACCTGGCTCTCCGGTTCTAGAGCAGCTCTGATGACCTGGTTCTCTGGCTCTAATGAGGCTCTGCTGACCTGGTTCTCTGGCTCTAGAGCAGCTCTGCTGACCTGGTTCTATGGCTGTAAAGAATCTCCTCTGACCTGGTTCTCTGGCTCTACAGCAGCTCTGCTGAACTGGTTCTCTGCCTCTAGAGCAGCTCTGCTGACCTGGATCTTAGGCTCGAGAGCAGCTCTGCTGACCTGTTTCTCTGGATCTAAAGCAGCTCTGCTGACCTGGTTCACAAGCAGTTCTGCTGACCTGGTTCTCTGGCTCTAAAGAGGCTCTGCTTACCTGGTTCTCTGACTCTAAAGCAGCTCTGCTGACCTGGTTCTTAGGCTTTAGAGCAGCTCTGCTGACCTTATTTCTATGGTTCTACAGCAGCTCTGCTGACCTGGTTCTCTGGCTCTAGAGCAGATCTGTTGACCTGGGTCTTAGGCTCTAAAGCAGCTCTGCTGACCTGGTTCTTAGGCTTTAGAGCAGCTCTGCTGACCTGGTTTCTATGGCTCCACAGCAGCTCTGCTGACCTGGTTGTATGGCTCTGAGGCAGCTCTGCTGACGTGGTTCTCTGGCTATAAAGCAGCTCTGCTGACCTGGTTCTATGGCTCTAAAGAAGCTCTGCTGACCTGGTTCTCTGGCTTTGAAGCAGCTCTGCTGACCTGGTTTATCTGGCTCTAGAGCGGCTCTGCTGACCTGGTTCTCTCCCTCTGAAGCAGCTCTGCTGACCAGGTTCTCTGCCTCTAGAGCAGCTCTGCTGACCTGGTTCTTAAGCTTTAGAGCAGCTCTGCTGACCTAGTTTCTCTGGCTCTAGAGCAGCTCTGCTGACCTGGTTCTCTGGCTCTAGAGCAGCTCTGCTGACCTGGTTCTCTGGCTCTAAAGCAGCTCTTATGACCTGGTTCTATGGCTCTAAAGCAGCTCTGCTGACCTGGTTTTCTCGCTCTGCAGCAGTTCTGCTGACCTGGTTCTCTGGCTCTAGAGCAGCTCTGCTAACCTGGTTCTCTGGCTCTAAAGCAGATCTTCTGAACTGCTTCACTGGCTCTAAAGCAGCTCTGCTGACTTGGTGGTTCTCTGGCTCTACAACGGCTCTGCTGACCTGTTTCTCTGGCTCTAAAGCAGCTCTGCTGACCTGGTGGTTCTCTGGCTCTAAAACATCTCTGCTGACCTTGTTCTGTGACTCTAAAGCAGCTCTGAAAACATGGTTCTCTGGCTCTAAAGAGGCTCTGCTGACCTGGTTCTCTGGCTCTAGAGCAGCTCTGCTGACCTGGTTCTATGGCTGTAAAGAATCTTCTTTGACATGGTTCTCTGGCTCTACAGCAGCTCTGCTGAATTGGTTCTCTTCCTCTAGAGCAGCTCGGCTGACCTGGATCTTAGGCTCGAAAGCAGCTCTGCTGACCTGGTTCTCTGGCTCTAAAGCAGCTCTGCTGACCTGGTTCTCAAGCAGTTCTGCTGACCTGGTTCTCTATCTCTAAAGCGGCTCTGCTTACCTGGTTCTCTGACTCTAAAGCAGCTCTGCTGACCTGGTTCTTAGGCTTTAGAGCAGCTCTGCTGACCTGGTTTCTTTGGCTCTACAGCAGCTCTGCTGACCTGGTTCTCTGGCTCTAGAGCAGCTCTGTTGCCCTGGGTCTTAGGCTCTAGAGCAGCTCTGCTGACCTGGTTGTATGGCTGTGAGGCAGCTCTGCCGACCTGGTTCTCTGGCTTTAAAGCAGCTCTGCTGACCTGGTTCTATGGCTCTAAAGCAGCTCTGCTGACCTGGTTCTATGGCTCTAAAGCTGCTCAGCTGACCTGGTTCTGTGGCTTTGAAACAGCTCTGCTGACCTGGTTCTCTGGCTTTAGAGCAGGTCAGCTGACCTGGTTCTCTCCCTCTAAAGTAGCTCTGCTGACCTGGGTCTCTGGCACTAAAGCAGCTCTGCTGACCTGGTGTCTCTGGCGCAAAAACAGCTCTGCTGACCTGGTTCTCTCCCTCTAAAGCAGCTCTGCTGACCTGGTTCTCTGGCTCTACGGCAGCTCTGCTGACCTGGTTCTCTCCCTTTAAAGCAGCTCTGCTGACCTGGTTCTCTGGCTCTAAAGCAGCTTTGCTGACCTGGTTCTCTCCCCCTAAAGCAGCTCTGCTGACCTGGTTCTCTGGCTCTGCGGCAGCTTTGCTGACCTGGTTCTCTGCCTCTAGAGCAGCTCTGCTGACCTGGTTCTTAGGCTCTAGAGCAGCTCTGCTGACCTGGTGTCTATTGCTTTACAGCAGCTCTGCTGACCTGGTTCTCTGACTCTAGAGCAGCTCTGTTGACCTGGGTTTTAGGCTCTAAAGCAGCTGTGCTGACCTGGATCTATAGCTCTAAAGCAGCTCTGCTGACCTGGTTCTATGGCTCTAAAGCAGCTCTGCTAACATGGTTCTCTGGCTCTAAAGTAGGGGTGGGCGGAATTTGCGTAATCGCGTTACGCAAATCTCCGCGAAACGGCAAAAAATCTCCGCGAACACGCAGAAATTCCGCGAACACGCGGAATTGCTTGTTCGCGATACTTTTTGCCTGTTCGCGATCGCTGTTTGCGTGCTCGGGGTGAAATATCTCGCGAACACGCATATTGAGAACGCGAACAAGCAAAAAATTTCGCGAAGTCTCGGAACGCAGATTTTTGGGCAATTTCGCGTTCTCCGCGGAACGCAAAATTACCCAAATTCCGCAAATTCCGCGAACGGAACGAAATTTACCGCCCAGGCCTACTCTAAAGCAGCTTTGCTGACCTGGTTCTCTCCCCCTGAAACAGCTCTGCTGACCTGGTTCTCTGCCTCTAGAGCAGCTCTGCTGACCTGGTTCTTAGGCTCTAGAGCAGCTCTGCTGACCTGGTGTCTATGGCTTTACAGCAGCTCTGCTGACCTGGTTCTCTGACTCTAGAGCAGCTCTGTTGACCTGGGTTTTAGGCTCTAGAGCAGCTCTGCTGACCTGGTTCTCTGGCTCTAAAGCAGCTGTGCTGACCTGGATCTATGGCTCTAAAGCAGCTCTGCTGACCTGGTTCTATGGCTCTAAAGCAGCTCTGCTAACATGGTTCTCTGGCTCTAAAGCAGATCTGCTGACCTGGTTCTCTGGCTCTAAAGCAGCTCTGCTGACCTGGTTCTCTGGCTCTAGAGCAGCTCTGCTGTCCTGGTTCTTAGGCTCTAGAGCAGCTATGCTGACCTGGTTCTCTGGCTTTGAAGCAGCTCTGTTGACCTGGTTCTCTGGGTCTAGAGCAGCTGTGCTATCCTGGTTCTCTCCCTCTAAAGCAGCTCTGCTGACCTGGTTCTCTGGCTCTAAAGCAGCTCTGCTGACCTGGTTTCTCTGGCTCTAAAGCATCTCTGCTGAGCTGGTTCTCTGGCTCTAAAGCAGCTCTTCTGGCCTTGTTCTCTGGCTCTAAAGCAGCTCGGCCAACCTGGTTCTCTTGCTCTACAATGGCTCTGCTGACCTGGTTCTGTTGCTCTAAAGCAGCTCTGCTGACCTAGTTGTCTGGCTCTAGAGCAGCTCTGCTAACCTGGTTCTCTGGCTCTAAAGCAGATCTTCTGGCCTGCTTCACTGGCTCTAAAGCAGCTCTGCTGACCTCGTGGTTCTCTGGCTCTACAACGGCTCTGCTGACCTGGTTCTCTGGCTCTAAAGCAGCTCTGCTGACCTGGTGGTTCTCTGGCTCTAAAACATCTCTGCTGACCTTGTTCTGTGGCTCTAAAGAAGCTCTGCTGACCTAGTTCTCTGGCTCTACAGCAGCTCTGCTGACCTGGCTCTCTGGTTCTAGAGCAGCTCTGATGACCTGGTTCTCTGGCTCTAAAGAGGCTCTGCTGACCTGGTTCTCTGGCTCTAGAGCAGCTCTGCTGACCTGGTTCTATGGCTGTAAAGAATCTCCTCTGACCTGGTTCTCTGGCTCTACAGCAGCTCTGCTGAACTGGTTCTCTGCCTCTAGAGCAGCTCTCCTGACCTGGATCTTAGGCTCGAGAGCAGCTCTGCTGACCTGTTTCTCTGGCTCTAAAGCAGCTCTGCTGACCTGGTTCTCAACCAGTTCTGCTGACCTGGTTCTCTGGCTCTAAAGCGGCTCTGCTTACCTGGTTCTCTGACTCTAAAGCAGCTCTGCTGACCTGGTTCTCTGGCTCTAAAGCAGCTGTGCTGACCTGGATCTATGGCTCTAAAGCAGCTCTGCTGACCTGGTTCTATGGCTCTAAAGCAGCTCTGCTAACATGGTTCTATGGCTCTAAAGCAGCTCTGCTGACCTGGTTCTATGGCTCTGAGGCAGCTCTGCTAACATGGTTCTCTGGCTCTAAAGCAGATCTGCTGACCTGGTTCTCTGGCTCTAAAGCAGCTCTGCTGACCTGGTTCTCTGGCTCTAGAGCAGCTCTGCTGTCCTGAATCTTAGGCTCTAGAGCAGCTCTGCTGACCTGGTTCTCTGGCTTTGAAGCAGCTCTGCTGACCTGGTTCTCTGGGTCTAGAGCAGCTGTGCTGACCTGGTTCTCTCCCTCTAAAGCAGCTCTGCTGACCTGGTTCTCTGGCTCTAAAGCAGCTCTGCTGACCTGGTTTCTCTGCCTCTAAAGCATCTCTGCTGAGCTGGTTCTCTGGCTCTAAAGCAGCTCTTCTGGCCTTGTTCTCTGGCTCTAAAGCAGCTCTGCCGACCTGGTTCTCTTGCTCTACAATGGCTCTGCTGACCTGGTTCTGCTGCTCTAAAGCAGCTCTGCTGACCTAGTTCTCTGGCTCTAGAGCAGCTCTGCTAACCTGGTTCTCTGGCTCTAAAGTAGATCTTCTGGCCTGCTTCACTGGCTCTAAAGCAGCTCTGCTGACCTGGTGGTTCTCTGGCTCTACAACGGCTCTGCTGACCTGGTTCTCTGGCTCTAAAGCAGCTCTGCTGACCTGGTGGTTCTCTGGCTCTAAAACATCTCTGCTGATCTTGTTCTGTGGCTCTAAAGAAGCTCTGCTGACCTAGTTCTCTGGCTCTACGGCAGCTCTCCTGACCTGGTTCTCTGGCTCTAAAGCAGTTCTGCTGACTTGGCGGTCCTCTGGCTCTAAAACAGCTCTGCGGACCTGGTTCTCTGGCTCTAGAGCAGCTCTGCTGACCTGTTTCTATGGCTGTAAAGAATCTCCTCTGACATGGTTCTCTGGCTCTACAGCAGCTCTGCTGAACTGGTTCTCTGCCTCTAGAGCAGCTCGGCTGACCTGGGTCTTAGGCTCTAGAGCAGCTCTGCTGACCTGGTTGTATGGCTGTGAGGCAGCTCTGCCGACCTGGTTCTCTGGCTCTAAAGCAGCTCTGCTGACCTGGTTCTATGGCTCTAAAGCAGCTCTGCTGACCTGGTTCTATGGCTCTAAAGCTGCTCTGCTGACCTGGTTCTGTGGCTTTGAAACAGCTCTGATGACCTGGTTCTCTGGCTCCAGAGCAGGTCAGCTGACCTGGTTCTCTCCCTCTAAAGTAGCTCTGCTGACCTGGGTCTCTGGCACTAAAGCAGCTCTGCTGACCTGGTGTCTCTGGCGCTAAAACAGCTCTGCTGACCTGGTTCTCTCCCTCTAAAGCAGCTCTGCTGACCTGGTTCTCTGTCTCTGGCTCTACGGCAGCTCTGCTGACCTGGTTCTCTCCCTCTAAAGCATTTCTGCTGACCTGGTTCTCTGACTCTAAAGCAGCTTTGCTGACCTGGTTCTCTCCCCCTAAAGCAGCTCTGCTGAACTGGTTCTCTGGCTCTAAAGCGGCTCTGCTTACCTGGTTCTCTGACTCTAAAGCAGCTCTGCTGACCTGGTTCTTAGGCTTTAGAGCAGCTCTGCTGACCTGGTTTCTATGGCTCTACAGCAGCTCTGCTGACCTTGTTCTCTGGCTCTAGAGCAGCTCTGTTGACCTGGGTCTTAGGCTCTAGAGCAGCTCTGCTGACCTGGTTGTATGGCTCTGAAGCAGCTCTGCTGACGTGGTTCTCTGGCTATAAAGCAGCTCTGCTGACCTGGTTCTATGGCTCTAAAGCAGCTCTGCTGACCTGGTTCTCTGGCTTTGGAGCAGCTCTGCTGACCGGGTTCTCTGGCTCTAAATCAGCTCTTCTGACCTGGTTTCTCTGGCTCTAAAGCAGCTCTGCTGACCTGGTTCTCTGGCTCTAAAGCAGCTCTTCTGACCTGGTTCGGTGGCTCTAAAGCAGCTCTGCTGACCTGGTTCTCTGGCTCTACAATGGCTCTGCTGACCTGGGTCTGTTGCTCTAAAGCAGCTCTGCTGACCTGGATCTCTGGCTCTAGAGCACCTCTGCTAACCTGGTTCTCTGGCTCTAAAGCAGATCTGCTGGCCTGGTTGTCTGGCTCTAGAGCACCTCTGCTGTCCTGGTTCTTAGGCTCTAGAGCAGCTCTGCTGACCTGGTTCTCTGGCTCTATGTAGGAGAGTAGGATCTGCACTTATGTTGCCCCCACTTTTTTTCTGATGTATACACTGGTTTCTGGCTATAATCTGGCTGGGTCCCTGCTAATCAGGGCCCCAGTCTCTCTTTTCTCTCTAAACGACTTGGTGTGCATATTAGATGTACTGTGGTTCCTTATGATCCCCTAGTATATTGTACCTTAGGTACCTAGGGCATTGGTACTTCACAGGCCTACCAGGGGCTGAAGCATGTATAATGCCACCTCAAGAGCAGCTCTGCTGACCTGGTTCTCTGGCTCTAAAGCAGCTCTGCTGGCCTGGTTCTCAAGCAATTCTGCTGACCTGGTTCTCTCCCTCTAAAGCAGCTCTGCTGACCTGGTTTTCTGGCTCGAAAGCAGCTCTGCTGACCTAGTTCTCTCCCTCTAAAGCAGCTCTGCTGACCTGGTTCTCTCCCATTAAAGCCACTCTGTTGACCTGCTTCTCTGGCTCTACGGCCGCTCTTCTGACCTGGTTCTCTGCATTTAGAGCAGCTCTGCTGACCTGGTTCTTAGGCTCTAAAGCAGCTCTCCTGACCTGGTTCTCTGACTCTAAAGCAACTCTGCTGACCTGGTTCCCTCCCTCTAAAGCAGCTCTGCTGACCTGGTTCTCTGCCTCTAAAGCAGCTCTGCTGACCTGGTTCTCCCCGTCTAAAGCAGCTCTGCTGACCTGGTTCTCTCCCTCTAAAGCAACTCTGCTGACCTGGTTCTCTGGATCTACGGCAGTTTTGCTGACCTGGTTCTATGCCTCTAGAGCAGCTCTGCTGACCTGGTTCTCAGGCTCTAGAGCAGCTGTGCTGACCTGGTTTCTATGGCTCTACAGCAGCTCTGCTGACCTGGTTCTCTGACTCTAAAGCAGCTCTGTTGGCCTGAGTCTTAGGCTATAGAGCATCTCTGCTGACCTGGTTCTCTGGCTCTAAATCAGCTCTGCTGACCTGGTTCTCTGGCTCTAAAGCAGCTCTGCTGACCTGGTTCTATGGCTCTAAAGCAGCTCTGCTGACCTGGTTCTCTGGCTATGGAGCAGCTCTGCTGACCTGGTTCTCTGGCTCTAGAGAAGCTCTGCTGACCTGGTTTTCTCCCTGTAAAGCAGCTCTGCTGACCTGGTTCCCTGGCTCTAAAGCAGCTCTGCTGACCTGGTTTCTCTGGCTATAAAGCAGCTCTGCTGACCTAGTTCTCTGGTTCTAAAGCAGCTCTTCTGACCTGGTTCGGTGGCTCTAAAGCAGCTCTGCTGACCTGGTTTTCTGGCTCTACAATGGCTCTGCTTATCTGGTTCTGTTGCTCTAAAGCAGCTCTGCTGACCTGGTTCTCTGGCTCTAGAGCAGCTCTTCTGACCTGGTTTCTCTGGCTATAAAGCAGCTCTGCTGAGCTAGTTCTCTGGCTCTAAAGCAGCTCTTCTGACCTGGTTCGGTGGCTCTAAAGCAGCTCTGCTGACCTGGTTCTCTGGCTCTACAATGGCTTTGCTGATCTGGTTCTGTTGCTCTAAAGCAGCTCTGCTAACATGGTTCTATGGCTCTAAAGCAGCTCTGCTGACTTGGTTCTCTGGCTCCAAAGCGGCTCTTCTGACCTGGTTCTCTGGCTCTAAAGCAGATCTGCTGACCTGGTTCTCTGGCTCTAAAGCAGCTCTGCTGAGCTGGTTCTCTGGCTCTAGAGCACCTCTGCTGTCCTGGTTCTTAGGCTCTAGAGCAGCTCTGCTGACCTGGTTCTCTGGCTCTATGTAAGAGAGTAGGATCTGCACTTATGTTGCCCCCAATTTTTTTCTGATGTATACACTGGTTTCTGGCTATAATCTGGCTGGGTCCCTGCCAATCTGGGCCCCACTCTCTCTGTTCTCTCTAAACGACTTGGTGAGCATATTAGATGCACTGGTGATTGGATACTGTGGTACCTTATGAGCCCCTAGTATATGGTACCTTAGGTACCTAGGGCATTGGTACTTCACAGGCCTACCAGGGGCTGAAGCATGTATAATGCCACCCCTGGGAAGCAGACTCAATCTGACACCACAGGCCTGCTACTGCAGCCTGTGTGAGGTAGTGTTAGCACTCCTCACAGAGGTATAGGTTCCTATATCTCACCATACACACACATATATCAGCCACCCCTATGACAGGCCCTATCAATCCTGAGGACAGGGTGCTTTGTTTACTATGTGAGGGGGTGCCTCTGCCTGAGCAGGGCCCCTCTGCAGCTGGCAGGGTCTACTCCCTGTTTGTGGATGTGGTTAAACCATATACTCGTAAGTGCATTATAACCTTGCGGTAAATGCTGACCTGTTTCTCTGGCTCTAAAGCAACTCTGCTGACCTGGTTCTCACCCTCTAAAGCAGCTCTGCTGACATGGTTTTCTGGCTCGAAAGCAGCTCTGCTGACCTGGTTCTTTGGCTCTACAACGGCTCTGCTGACCTGGTTCTCTGGCTCTAAAGCAGTTCTGCTGACTTGGTGGTTCTCTAACTCTAAAACAGCTCTGCTGACCTGGTTCTCTGGCTCTAGAGCAGCTCTGCTGGCCTGTTTCTATGGCTGTAAAGAATCTCCTCTGACATGGTTCTCTGGCTCTACAGCAGCTCTGCTGAACTGGTTCTCTGCCTCTAGAGCAGCTCTACTGAGCTGGTTCTCAAGCAGTTCTGCTGACCTGGTTCTCTGTCTCTAAAGCGGCTCTGCTTACCTGGTTCTCTGACTCTAAAGCAGCTCTGCTGACCTGGTTCTTAGGCTTTAGAGCAGCTCTGCTGACCTGGTTTCTATGGCTCTACAGCAGCTCTGCTGACCTGGTTCTCTGGCTCCAGAGCAGCTCTGTTGCCCTGGGTCTTAGGCTCTAGAGCAGCTCTGCTGACCTGGTTGTATAGCTGTGAGTCAGCTCTGCTGACCTGGCTCTCTGGCTCTAAAGCAGCTCTGCTGAGCTGGTTCTCAAGCAGTTCTGCTGACCTGGTTCTCTGTCTCTAAAGCGGCTCTGCTTACCTGGTTCTCTGACTCTAAAGCAGCTCTGCTGACCTGGTTCTTAGGCTTTAGAGCAGCTCTGCTGACCTGGTTTCTATGGCTCTACAGCAGCTCTGCTGACCTGGTTCTCTGGCTCTAGAGCAGCTCTGTTGCCCTGGGTCTTAGGCTCTAGAGCAGCTCTGCTGACCTGGTTGTATGGCTGTGAGGCAGCTCTGCTGACCTGGCTCTCTGGCTCTAAAGCAGCTATGCTGACCTGGTTCTATGGCTCTAAAGCAGCTCTGCTGACCTGGTTCTATGGCTCTAAAGCTGCTCTGCTGACCTGGTTCTGTGGCTTTGAAACAGATCTGCTGACCTGGTCTGGCTCTAGAGCAGGTCAGCTAACCTGGTTCTCTCCCTCTAAAGTAGCTCTGCTGACCTGGGTCTCTGGCACTAAAGCAGCTCTGCTGACCTGGTGTCTCTGGCGCTAAAACAGCTCTGCTGACCTGGTTCTCTCCCTCTAAAGCAGCTCTTCTGACCTGGTTCTCTGGCTCTACGGCAGCTCTGCTGACCTGGTTCTCTGCCTCTAGAGCAGCTCTGCCGACCTGGTTCTTAGGCTCTAGAGCAGCTCTGCTGACCTGGTGTCTATGGCTTTACAGCAGCTCTGCTGACCTGGTTCTCTGACTCTAGAGCAGCTCTGTTGACCTGGGTTTTAGGCTCTAGAGCAGCTCTGCTGACCTAGTTCTCTGGCTCTAAAGAGGCTGTGCTGACCTGGATCTATGGCTCTAAAGCAGCTCTGCTGACCTGGTTCTGTGGCTCTAAAGCAGCTCGGCTAACATGGTTCTATGGCTCTAAAGCAGCTCTGCTGACCTGGTTCTATGGCTCTAAAGCAGCTCTGCTAACATGGTTCTCTGGCTCTAAAGCAGATCTGCTGACCTGGTTCTCTGGCTCTAAAGCAGCTCTGCTGACCTGGTTCTCTGGCTCTAGAGCAGCTCTGCTGTCCTGGTTCTTAGGCTCTAGAGCAGCTCTGCTGACCTGGTTCTCTGGCTTTGAAGCAGCTCTGCTGACCTGGTTCTCTGGGTCTAGAGCAGCTGTGCTGACCTGGTTCTCTCCCTCTGAAGCAGCTCGGCTGACCTGGTTCTCTGGCTCTAAAGCAGCTCTGCTGACCTGGTTTCTCTGGCTCTAAAGCATCTCTGCTGAGCTGGTTCTCTGGCTCTCAAGCAGCTCTTCTGGCCTTGTTCTCTGGCTCTAAAGCAGCTCTGCTGACCTGGTTCTCTTGCTCTAAAGCAGCTCTGCTGACCTAGTTCTCTGGCTCTAGAGCAGCTCTGCTAAACTGGTTCTCTGGCTCTAAAGCAAATCTTCTGGCCTGCTTCACTGGCTCTAAAGCAGCTCTGCTGACCTGGTGGTTCTCTGGCTCTACAACGGCTCTGCTGACCTGGTTCTCTGGCTCTAAAGCAGCTCTGCTGACCTGGTGGTTCTCTGGCTCTACAACGGCTCTGCTGACCTTGTTCTGTTTCTCTAAAGAAGCTCTGCTGACCTAGTTCTCTGGCTCTACAGCAGCTCTGCTGACCTGGCTCTCTGGTTCTAGAGCATCTCTGATGACCTGGTTCTCTGGCTCTAAAGAGGCTCTGCTGACCTGGTTCTCTGGCTCTAGAGCAGCTCTGCTGACCTGGTTCTATGGCTGTAAAGAATCTCCTCTGACCTGGTTCTCTGGCTCTACAGCAGCTCTGCTGAACTGGTTATCTGCCTCTAGAGC
Source organism: Triturus cristatus (assembly GCF_964204655.1). Lineage (NCBI taxonomy): Eukaryota > Metazoa > Chordata > Amphibia > Caudata > Salamandridae > Triturus > Triturus cristatus. Next base: position 1,164,387,926 of record NC_140579.1, read on the forward strand.
AGCTCTGCTGACCTGGATCTTAGGCTCCAGAGCAGCTCTGCTGACCTGTTTCTCTGGCTCTAAAGCAGCTCTGCTGACCTGGTTCTCAAGCAGTTCTGCTGACCTGGTTCTCTGGCTCTAAAGCGGCTCTGCTTACCTGGTTCTCTGACTCTAAAGCAGCTCTGCTGACCTGGTTCTCTGGCTCTAGAGCAGCTCTGTTGATCTGGGTCTTAGGCTCTAGAGCAGCTCTGCTGACCTGGTTGTATGGCTCTAAAGCAGCTCTGCTGAGCTGGTTCTCTGGCTCTAGAGCACCTCTGCTGTCCTGGTTCTTAGGCTCTAGAGCAGCTCTGCTGACCTGGTTCTCTGGCTCTATGTAAGAGAGTAGGATCTGCACTTATGTTGCCCCCAATTTTTTTCTGATGTATACACTGGTTTCTGGCTATAATCTGGCTGGGTCCCTGCCAATCTGGGCCCCACTCTCTCTGTTCTCTCTAAACGACTTGGTGAGCATATTAGATGCACTGGTGATTGGATACTGTGGTACCTTATGAGCCCCTAGTATATGGTACCTTAGGTACCTAGGGCATTGGTACTTCACAGGCCTACCAGGGGCTGAAGCATGTATAATGCCACCCCTGGGAAGCAGACTCAATCTGACACCACAGGCCTGCTACTGCAGCCTGTGTGAGGTAGTGTTAGCACTCCTCACAGAGGTATAGGTTCCTATATCTCACCATACACACACATATATCAGCCACCCCTATGACAGGCCCTATCAATCCTGAGGACAGGGTGCTTTGTTTACTATGTGAGGGGGTGCCTCTGCCTGAGCAGGGCCCCTCTGCAGCTGGCAGGGTCTACTCCCTGTTTGTGGATGTGGTTAAACCATATACTCGTAAGTGCATTATAACCTTGCGGTAAATGCTGACCTGTTTCTCTGGCTCTAAAGCAACTCTGCTGACCTGGTTCTCACCCTCTAAAGCAGCTCTGCTGACATGGTTTTCTGGCTCGAAAGCAGCTCTGCTGACCTGGTTCTTTGGCTCTACAACGGCTCTGCTGACCTGGTTCTCTGGCTCTAAAGCAGTTCTGCTGACTTGGTGGTTCTCTAACTCTAAAACAGCTCTGCTGACCTGGTTCTCTGGCTCTAGAGCAGCTCTGCTGGCCTGTTTCTATGGCTGTAAAGAATCTCCTCTGACATGGTTCTCTGGCTCTACAGCAGCTCTGCTGAACTGGTTCTCTGCCTCTAGAGCAGCTCTACTGAGCTGGTTCTCAAGCAGTTCTGCTGACCTGGTTCTCTGTCTCTAAAGCGGCTCTGCTTACCTGGTTCTCTGACTCTAAAGCAGCTCTGCTGACCTGGTTCTTAGGCTTTAGAGCAGCTCTGCTGACCTGGTTTCTATGGCTCTACAGCAGCTCTGCTGACCTGGTTCTCTGGCTCCAGAGCAGCTCTGTTGCCCTGGGTCTTAGGCTCTAGAGCAGCTCTGCTGACCTGGTTGTATAGCTGTGAGTCAGCTCTGCTGACCTGGCTCTCTGGCTCTAAAGCAGCTCTGCTGAGCTGGTTCTCAAGCAGTTCTGCTGACCTGGTTCTCTGTCTCTAAAGCGGCTCTGCTTACCTGGTTCTCTGACTCTAAAGCAGCTCTGCTGACCTGGTTCTTAGGCTTTAGAGCAGCTCTGCTGACCTGGTTTCTATGGCTCTACAGCAGCTCTGCTGACCTGGTTCTCTGGCTCTAGAGCAGCTCTGTTGCCCTGGGTCTTAGGCTCTAGAGCAGCTCTGCTGACCTGGTTGTATGGCTGTGAGGCAGCTCTGCTGACCTGGCTCTCTGGCTCTAAAGCAGCTATGCTGACCTGGTTCTATGGCTCTAAAGCAGCTCTGCTGACCTGGTTCTATGGCTCTAAAGCTGCTCTGCTGACCTGGTTCTGTGGCTTTGAAACAGATCTGCTGACCTGGTCTGGCTCTAGAGCAGGTCAGCTAACCTGGTTCTCTCCCTCTAAAGTAGCTCTGCTGACCTGGGTCTCTGGCACTAAAGCAGCTCTGCTGACCTGGTGTCTCTGGCGCTAAAACAGCTCTGCTGACCTGGTTCTCTCCCTCTAAAGCAGCTCTTCTGACCTGGTTCTCTGGCTCTACGGCAGCTCTGCTGACCTGGTTCTCTGCCTCTAGAGCAGCTCTGCCGACCTGGTTCTTAGGCTCTAGAGCAGCTCTGCTGACCTGGTGTCTATGGCTTTACAGCAGCTCTGCTGACCTGGTTCTCTGACTCTAGAGCAGCTCTGTTGACCTGGGTTTTAGGCTCTAGAGCAGCTCTGCTGACCTAGTTCTCTGGCTCTAAAGAGGCTGTGCTGACCTGGATCTATGGCTCTAAAGCAGCTCTGCTGACCTGGTTCTGTGGCTCTAAAGCAGCTCGGCTAACATGGTTCTATGGCTCTAAAGCAGCTCTGCTGACCTGGTTCTATGGCTCTAAAGCAGCTCTGCTAACATGGTTCTCTGGCTCTAAAGCAGATCTGCTGACCTGGTTCTCTGGCTCTAAAGCAGCTCTGCTGACCTGGTTCTCTGGCTCTAGAGCAGCTCTGCTGTCCTGGTTCTTAGGCTCTAGAGCAGCTCTGCTGACCTGGTTCTCTGGCTTTGAAGCAGCTCTGCTGACCTGGTTCTCTGGGTCTAGAGCAGCTGTGCTGACCTGGTTCTCTCCCTCTGAAGCAGCTCGGCTGACCTGGTTCTCTGGCTCTAAAGCAGCTCTGCTGACCTGGTTTCTCTGGCTCTAAAGCATCTCTGCTGAGCTGGTTCTCTGGCTCTCAAGCAGCTCTTCTGGCCTTGTTCTCTGGCTCTAAAGCAGCTCTGCTGACCTGGTTCTCTTGCTCTAAAGCAGCTCTGCTGACCTAGTTCTCTGGCTCTAGAGCAGCTCTGCTAAACTGGTTCTCTGGCTCTAAAGCAAATCTTCTGGCCTGCTTCACTGGCTCTAAAGCAGCTCTGCTGACCTGGTGGTTCTCTGGCTCTACAACGGCTCTGCTGACCTGGTTCTCTGGCTCTAAAGCAGCTCTGCTGACCTGGTGGTTCTCTGGCTCTACAACGGCTCTGCTGACCTTGTTCTGTTTCTCTAAAGAAGCTCTGCTGACCTAGTTCTCTGGCTCTACAGCAGCTCTGCTGACCTGGCTCTCTGGTTCTAGAGCATCTCTGATGACCTGGTTCTCTGGCTCTAAAGAGGCTCTGCTGACCTGGTTCTCTGGCTCTAGAGCAGCTCTGCTGACCTGGTTCTATGGCTGTAAAGAATCTCCTCTGACCTGGTTCTCTGGCTCTACAGCAGCTCTGCTGAACTGGTTATCTGCCTCTAGAGCAGCTCTGCTGACCTGGATCTTAGGCTCCAGAGCAGCTCTGCTGACCTGTTTCTCTGGCTCTAAAGCAGCTCTGCTGACCTGGTTCTCAAGCAGTTCTGCTGACCTGGTTCTCTGGCTCTAAAGCGGCTCTGCTTACCTGGTTCTCTGACTCTAAAGCAGCTCTGCTGACCTGGTTCTCTGGCTCTAGAGCAGCTCTGTTGATCTGGGTCTTAGGCTCTAGAGCAGCTCTGCTGACCTGGTTGTATGGCTCTGAAGCAGCTCTGCTGATGTGGTTCTCTGGCTATAAAGCAGCTCTGCTGACCTGGTTCTATGGCTCTAAAGCAGCTCTGCTGACCTGGTTCTCTGGCTTTGGAGCAGCTCTGCTGACCTGGTTCTCTGGCTCTAGAGCAGCTCTGCTGACCTGGTTCTCTCCCTCTAAAGCAGCTCTGCTGACCTGGTTCTCTGGCTCTAAAGCAGCTCTCCTGACCTGGTTCTCTGGTGCTAAAGCAGCTCTTCTGACCTGGTTCTCTGGCTCTAAAGCAGCTCTGCTGACCTAGTTCTCTACCTCTAAAGCAGCTCTGCTGACCTGGTTCTCTCCCTCTAAAGCCGCTCTGTTGACCTGCTTCTCTGGCTCTACGGCCGCTCTTCTGACCTGGTTCTCTGCATTTAGAGCAGCTCTGCTGACCTGGTTCTCTGCCACTAGAGCAGCTCTGCTGACCTGGTGTCTATGGCTCTACAGCAGTTCTGCTGACCTGGTTCTCTGACTCTAGAGCAGCTCTCTTGACCTGGGTCTTAGGCTCTAGAGCAGCTCTGCTGACCTGGTTCTCTGGCTCTAAAGCAGCTTTGCTGACCTGGTTCTCTGGCTCTAAAGCAGCTCTGCTGACCTGGTTCTATGGCTCTAAAACAACTCTACTGACCTGTTTCTCTGGCTCTAAAGCAACTCTGCTGACCTGGTTCTCACCCTCTAAAGCAGCTCTGCTGACATGGTTTTCTGGCTCGAAAGCAGCTCTGCTGACCTGGTTCTTTGGCTCTACAACGGCTCTGCTGACCTGGTTCTCTGGCTCTAAAGCAGTTCTGCTGACTTGGTGGTTCTCTAACTCTAAAACAGCTCTGCTGACCTGGTTCTCTGGCTCTAGAGCAGCTCTGCTGGCCTGTTTCTATGGCTGTAAAGAATCTCCTCTGACATGGTTCTCTGGCTCTACAGCAGCTCTGCTGAACTGGTTCTCTGCCTCTAGAGCAGCTCTACTGAGCTGGTTCTCAAGCAGTTCTGCTGACCTGGTTCTCTGTCTCTAAAGCGGCTCTGCTTACCTGGTTCTCTGACTCTAAAGCAGCTCTGCTGACCTGGTTCTTAGGCTTTAGAGCAGCTCTGCTGACCTGGTTTCTATGGCTCTACAGCAGCTCTGCTGACCTGGTTCTCTGGCTCCAGAGCAGCTCTGTTGCCCTGGGTCTTAGGCTCTAGAGCAGCTCTGCTGACCTGGTTGTATAGCTGTGAGGCAGCTCTGCTGACCTGGCTCTCTGGCTCTAAAGCAGCTCTGCTGAGCTGGTTCTCAAGCAGTTCTGCTGACCTGGTTCTCTGTCTCTAAAGCGGCTCTGCTTACCTGGTTCTCTGACTCTAAAGCAGCTCTGCTGACCTGGTTCTTAGGCTTTAGAGCAGCTCTGCTGACCTGGTTTCTATGGCTCTACAGCAGCTCTGCTGACCTGGTTCTCTGGCTCTAGAGCAGCTCTGTTGCCCTGGGTCTTAGGCTCTAGAGCAGCTCTGCTGACCTGGTTGTATGGCTGTGAGGCAGCTCTGCTGACCTGGCTCTCTGGCTCTAAAGCAGCTATGCTGACCTGGTTCTATGGCTCTAAAGCAGCTCTGCTGACCTGGTTCTATGGCTCTAAAGCTGCTCTGCTGACCTGGTTCTGTGGCTTTGAAACAGATCTGCTGACCTGGTCTGGCTCTAGAGCAGGTCAGCTAACCTGGTTCTCTCCCTCTAAAGTAGCTCTGCTGACCTGGGTCTCTGGCACTAAAGCAGCTCTGCTGACCTGGTGTCTCTGGCGCTAAAACAGCTCTGCTGACCTGGTTCTCTCCCTCTAAAGCAGCTCTGCTGACCTGGTTCTCTGGCTCTACGGCAGCTCTGCTGACCTGGTTCTCTGCCTCTAGAGCAGCTCTGCCGACCTGGTTCTTAGGCTCTAGAGCAGCTCTGCTGACCTGGTGTCTATGGCTTTACAGCAGCTCTGCTGACCTGGTTCTCTGACTCTAGAGCAGCTCTGTTGACCTGGGTTTTAGGCTCTAGAGCAGCTCTGCTGACCTAGTTCTCTGGCTCTAAAGCGGCTGTGCTGACCTGGATCTATGGCTCTAAAGCAGCTCTGCTGACCTGGTTCTGTGGCTCTAAAGCAGCTCGGCTAACATGGTTCTATGGCTCTAAAGCAGCTCTGCTGACCTGGTTCTATGGCTCTAAAGCAGCTCTGCTAACATGGTTCTCTGGCTCTAAAGCAGATCTGCTGACCTGGTTCTCTGGCTCTAAAGCAGCTCTGCTGACCTGGTTCTCTGGCTCTAGAGCAGCTCTGCTGTCCTGGTTCTTAGGCTCTAGAGCAGCTCTGCTGACCTGGTTCTCTGGCTTTGAAGCAGCTCTGCTGACCTGGTTCTCTGGGTCTAGAGCAGCTGTGCTGACCTGGTTCTCTCCCTCTGAAGCAGCTCGGCTGACCTGGTTCTCTGGCTCTAAAGCAGCTCTGCTGACCTGGTTTCTCTGGCTCTAAAGCATCTCTGCTGAGCTGGTTCTCTGGCTCTCAAGCAGCTCTTCTGGCATTGTTCTCTGGCTCTAAAGCAGCTCTGCTGACCTGGTTCTCTTGCTCTAAAGCAGCTCTGCTGACCTAGTTCTCTGGCTCTAGAGCAGCTCTGCTAAACTGGTTCTCTGGCTCTAAAGCAAATCTTCTGGCCTGCTTCACTGGCTCTAAAGCAGCTCTGCTGACCTGGTGGTTCTCTGGCTCTACAACGGCTCTGCTGACCTGGTTCTCTGGCTCTAAAGCAGCTCTGCTGACCTGGTGGTTCTCTGGCTCTACAACGGCTCTGCTGACCTTGTTCTGTTTCTCTAAAGAAGCTCTGCTGACCTAGTTCTCTGGCTCTACAGCAGCTCTGCTGACCTGGCTCTCTGGTTCTAGAGCATCTCTGATGACCTGGTTCTCTGGCTCTAAAGAGGCTCTGCTGACCTGGTTCTCTGGCTCTAGAGCAGCTCTGCTGACCTGGTTCTATGGCTGTAAAGAATCTCCTCTGACCTGGTTCTCTGGCTCTACAGCAGCTCTGCTGAACTGGTTATCTGCCTCTAGAGCAGCTCTGCTGACCTGGATCTTAGGCTCGAGAGCAGCTCTGCTGACCTGTTTCTCTGGCTCTAAAGCAGCTCTGCTGACCTGGTTCTCAAGCAGTTCTGCTGACCTGGTTCTCTGGCTCTAAAGCGGCTCTGCTTACCTGGTTCTCTGACTCTAAAGCAGCTCTGCTGACCTGGTTCTCTGGCTCTAGAGCAGCTCTGTTGATCTGGGTCTTAGGCTCTAGAGCAGCTCTGCTGACCTGGTTGTATGGCTCTGAAGCAGCTCTGCTGATGTGGTTCTCTGGCTATAAAGCAGCTCTGCTGACCTGGTTCTATGGCTCTAAAGCAGCTCTGCTGACCTGGTTCTCTGGCTTTGGAGCAGCTCTGCTGACCTGGTTCTCTGGCTCTAGAGCAGCTCTGCTGACCTGGTTCTCACCCTCTAAAGCAGCTCTGCTGACCTGGTTCTCTGGCTCTAAAGCAGCTCTCCTGACCTGGTTCTCTGTTGCTAAAGCAGCTCTTCTGACCTGGTTCTCTGGCTCTAAAGCAGCTCTGCTGACCTAGTTCTCTACCTCTAAAGCAGCTCTGCTGACCTGGTTCTCTCCCTCTAAAGCCGCTCTGTTGACCTGCTTCTCTGGCTCTACGGCCGCTCTTCTGACCTGGTTCTCTGCATTTAGAGCAGCTCTGCTGACCTGGTTCTCTGCCACTAGAGCAGCTCTGCTGACCTGGTGTCTATGGCTCTACAGCAGTTCTGCTGACCTGGTTCTCTGACTCTAGAGCAGCTCTCTTGACCTGGGTCTTAGGCTCTAGAGCAGCTCTGCTGACCTGGTTCTCTGGCTCTAAAGCAGCTTTGCTGACCTGGTTCTCTGGCTCTAAAGCAGCTCTGCTGACCTGGTTCTATGGCTCTAAAACAACTCTACTGACCTGTTTCTCTGGCTCTAAAGCAACTCTGCTGACCTGGTTCTCACCCTCTAAAGCAGCTCTGCTGACATGGTTTTCTGGCTCGAAAGCAGCTCTGCTGACCTGGTTCTTTGGCTCTACAACGGCTCTGCTGACCTGGTTCTCTGGCTCTAAAGCAGTTCTGCTGACTTGGTGGTTCTCTAACTCTAAAACAGCTCTGCTGACCTGGTTCTCTGGCTCTAGAGCAGCTCTGCTGGCCTGTTTCTATGGCTGTAAAGAATCTCCTCTGACATGGTTCTCTGGCTCTACAGCAGCTCTGCTGAACTGGTTCTCTGCCTCTAGAGCAGCTCTACTGAGCTGGTTCTCAAGCAGTTCTGCTGACCTGGTTCTCTGTCTCTAAAGCGGCTCTGCTTACCTGGTTCTCTGACTCTAAAGCAGCTCTGCTGACCTGGTTCTTAGGCTTTAGAGCAGCTCTGCTGGCCTGGTTTCTATGGCTCTACAGCAGCTCTGCTGACCTGGTTCTCTGGCTCTAGAGCAGCTCTGTTGCCCTGGGTCTTAGGCTCTAGAGCAGCTCTGCTGACCTGGTTGTATGGCTGTGAGGCAGCTCTGCTGACCTGGCTCTCTGGCTCTAAAGCAGCTATGCTGACCTGGTTCTATGGCTCTAAAGCAGCTCTGCTGACCTGGTTCTATGGCTCTAAAGCTGCTCTGCTGACCTGGTTCTGTGGCTTTGAAACAGATCTGCTGACCTGGTCTGGCTCTAGAGCAGGTCAGCTAACCTGGTTCTCTCCCTCTAAAGTAGCTCTGCTGACCTGGGTCTCTGGCACTAAAGCAGCTCTGCTGACCTGGTGTCTCTGGCGCTAAAACAGCTCTGCTGACCTGGTTCTCTCCCTCTAAAGCAGCTCTGCTGACCTGGTTCTCTGGCTCTACGGCAGCTCTGCTGACCTGGTTCTCTGCCTCTAGAGCAGCTCTGCCGACCTGGTTCTTAGGCTCTAGAGCAGCTCTGCTGACCTGGCGTCTATGGCTTTACAGCAGCTCTGCTGACCTGGTTCTCTGACTCTAGAGCAGCTCTGTTGACCTGGGTTTTAGGCTCTAGAGCAGCTCTGCTGACCTAGTTCTCTGGCTCTAAAGCGGCTGTGCTGACCTGGATCTATGGCTCTAAAGCAGCTCTGCTGACCTGGTTCTGTGGCTCTAAAGCAGCTCGGCTAACATGGTTCTATGGCTCTAAAGCAGCTCTGCTGACCTGGTTCTATGGCTCTAAAGCAGCTCTGCTAACATGGTTCTCTGGCTCTAAAGCAGATCTGCTGACCTGGTTCTCTGGCTCTAAAGCAGCTCTGCTGACCTGGTTCTCTGGCTCTAGAGCAGCTCTGCTGTCCTGGTTCTTAGGCTCTAGAGCAGCTCTGCTGACCTGGTTCTCTGGCTTTGAAGCAGCTCTGCTGACCTGGTTCTCTGGGTCTAGAGCAGCTGTGCTGACCTGGTTCTCTCCCTCTGAAGCAGCTCGGCTGACCTGGTTCTCTGGCTCTAAAGCAGCTCTGCTGACCTGGTTTCTCTGGCTCTAAAGCATCTCTGCTGAGCTGGTTCTCTGGCTCTCAAGCAGCTCTTCTGGCCTTGTTCTCTGGCTCTAAAGCAGCTCTGCTGACCTGGTTCTCTTGCTCTAAAGCAGCTCTGCTGACCTAGTTCTCTGGCTCTAGAGCAGCTATGCTAAACTGGTTCTCTGGCTCTAAAGCAAATCTTCTGGCCTGCTTCACTGGCTCTAAAGCAGCTCTGCTGACCTGGTGGTTCTCTGGTTCTACAACGGCTCTGCTGACCTGGTTCTCTGGCTCTAAAGCAGCTCTGCTGACCTGGTGGTTCTCTGGCTCTACAACGGCTCTGCTGACCTTGTTCTGTTTCTCTAAAGAAGCTCTGCTGACCTAGTTCTCTGGCTCTACAGCAGCTCTGCTGACCTGGCTCTCTGGTTCTAGAGCATCTCTGATGACCTGGTTCTCTGGCTCTAAAGAGGCTCTGCTGACCTGGTTCTCTGGCTCTAGAGCAGCTCTGCTGACCTGGTTCTATGGCTGTAAAGAATCTCCTCTGACCTGGTTCTCTGGCTCTACAGCAGCTCTGCTGAACTGGTTATCTGCCTCTAGAGCAGCTCTGCTGACCTGGATCTTAGGCTCGAGAGCAGCTCTGCTGACCTGTTTCTCTGGCTCTAAAGCAGCTCTGCTGACCTGGTTCTCAAGCAGTTCTGCTGACCTGGTTCTCTGGCTCTAAAGCGGCTCTGCTTACCTGGTTCTCTGACTCTAAAGCAGCTCTGCTGACCTGGTTCTCTGGCTCTAGAGCAGCTCTGTTGATCTGGGTCTTAGGCTCTAGAGCAGCTCTGCTGACCTGGTTGTATGGCTCTGAAGCAGCTCTGCTGATGTGGTTCTCTGGCTATAAAGCAGCTCTGCTGACCTGGTTCTATGGCTCTAAAGCAGCTCTGCTGACCTGGTTCTCTGGCTTTGGAGCAGCTCTGCTGACCTGGTTCTCTGGCTCTAGAGCAGCTCTGCTGACCTGGTTCTCTCCCTCTAAAGCAGCTCTGCTGACCTGGTTCTCTGGCTCTAAAGCAGCTCTCCTGACCTGGTTCTCTGGTGCTAAAGCAGCTCTTCTGACCTGGTTCTCTGGCTCTAAAGCAGCTCTGCTGACCTAGTTCTCTACCTCTAAAGCAGCTCTGCTGACCTGGTTCTCTCCCTCTAAAGCCGCTCTGTTGACCTGCTTCTCTGGCTCTACGGCCGCTCTTCTGACCTGGTTCTCTGCATTTAGAGCAGCTCTGCTGACCTGGTTCTCTGCCACTAGAGCAGCTCTGCTGACCTGGTGTCTATGGCTCTACAGCAGTTCTGCTGACCTGGTTCTCTGACTCTAGAGCAGCTCTCTTGACCTGGGTCTTAGGCTCTAGAGCAGCTCTGCTGACCTGGTTCTCTGGCTCTAAAGCAGCTTTGCTGACCTGGTTCTCTGGCTCTAAAGCAGCTCTGCTGACCTGGTTCTATGGCTCTAAAACAACTCTACTGACCTGGTTCTCTGGCTCTAGAGCAGCTCTGCTGACCTGGTTCTATGGCTGTAAAGAATCTCCTCTGACCTGGTTCTCTGGCTCTACAGCAGCTCTGCTGAACTGGTTCTCTGCCTCTAGAGCAGCTCTGCTGACCTGGATCTTAGGCTCGAGAGCAGCTCTGCTGGCCTGTTTCTCTGGCTCTAAAGCAGCTCTTCTGACCTGGTTCTCTGGTGCTAAAGCAGCTCTTCTGACCTGGTTCTCTGGCTCTAAAGCAGCTCTGCTGACCTAGTTCTCTACCTCTAAAGCAGCTCTGCTGACCTGGTTCTCTCCCTCTAAAGCCGCTCTGTTGACCTGCTTCTCTGGCTCTACGGCCGCTCTTCTGACCTGGTTCTCTGCATTTAGAGCAGCTCTGCTGACCTGGTTCTCTGCCACTAGAGCAGCTCTGCTGACCTGGTGTCTATGGCTCTACAGCAGTTCTGCTGACCTGGTTCTCTGACTCTAGAGCAGCTCTCTTGACCTGGGTCTTAGGCTCTAGAGCAGCTCTGCTGACCTGGTTCTCTGGCTCTAAAGCAGCTTTGCTGACCTGGTTCTCTGGCTCTAAAGCAGCTCTGCTGACCTGGTTCTATGGCTCTAAAACAACTCTACTGACCTGGTTCTCTGGCTCTAGAGCAGCTCTGCTGACCTGGTTCTATGGCTGTAAAGAATCTCCTCTGACCTGGTTCTCTGGCTCTACAGCAGCTCTGCTGAACTGGTTCTCTGCCTCTAGAGCAGCTCTGCTGACCTGGATCTTAGGCTCGAGAGCAGCTCTGCTGGCCTGTTTCTCTGGCTCTAAAGCAGCTCTTCTGACCTGGTTCTCAAGCAGTTCTGCTGACCTGGTTCTCTGGCTCTAAAGCGGCTCTGCTTACGTGGTTCTCTGACTCTAAAGCAGCTCTGCTGACTGGTTCTTAGGCTTTAGAGCAGCTCTGTTGACCTGGGTCTTAGGCTCTAGAGCAGCTCTGCTGACCTGGTTGTATGGCTCTGAGGCAGCTCTGCTGACGTGGTTCTCTGGCTCTAAAGCAGCTCTGCTTACCTGGTTCTCTGACTCTAAAGCAGCTCTGCTGACCTGGTTCTTAGGCTTTAGAACAGCTCTGCTGACCTGGTTTCTATGGCTCTACAGCAGCTCTGCTGACCTGGTTCTCTGGCTCTAGAGCAGCTCTGTTGACCTGGAATTTAGGCTCTAGAGTAGCTTTGCTGAACTGGTTGTATGGCTGTGATGCAGCTCTGCTGACCTGGTTCTCTGGCTCCAAAGCAGCTCTGCTGACCTGGTTCTATGGCTCTAAAGCAGCTCTGCTGACCTGGTTCTATGGCTCTAAAGCTGCTCTGCTGCCCTGGTTCTGTGGCTTTGAAACAGCTCTGCTGACCTGGTTCTCTGGCTCTAGAGCAGGTCAGCTGACCTGGTTCTCTCTCTCTAACATAGCTCTGCTGACCTGGTTCTCTGGCACTAAATCAGCTCTGCTGACCTGGTGTCTCTGGCGCTAAGGCAGCTCTGCTGACCCGGTTCTCTCCCTCTGAAGCAGCTCTGCTGACCTGGTTCTCTGGCTCTACGGCAGCTCTGCTGATCTGGTTCTCTGCAACTAGAGCAGCTCTGCTGACCTGGTGTCTATGGCTCTACAGCAGCTCTGCTGACCTGGTTCTCTGACTCTAGAGCAGCTCTCTTGACCTGGGTCTTAGGCTCTAGAGCAGCTCTGCTGACCTGGTTCTCTGGCTCTAAAGCAGCTCTGCTGACCTGGTTCTCTGGCTCTAAAGCAGCTCTGCTGACCTGGTTCTATGGCTCTAAAGCAACTCTGCTGACCTGGTTCTCTGGCTCTAGAGCAGCTCTGCTGACCTGGTTCTATGGCTGTAAAGAATCTCCTCTGACCTGGTTCTCTGGCTCTACAGCAGCTCTGCTGACCTGGTTCTCAAGCAGTTCTGCTGACCTGGTTCTCTGGCTCTAAAGCGGCTCTGTTTACCTGGTTCTCTGACTCTAAAGCAGCTCTGCTGACCTGGTTCTTAGGCTTTAGAGCAGATCTGTTGAACTGGGTCTTAGGCTCTAGAGCAGCTCTGCTGACCTGGTTGTATGGCTCTGAGGCAGCTCTGCTGACGTGGTTCTCTGGCTCTAAAGCAGCTCTGCTGACTTGGTTCTATGGCTCTAAAGCAGCTCTGCTGACCTGGTTCTCTGGCTTTGAAGCAGCTCTGCTGACCTGGTTCTCTGTCTCTAGAGCAGCTCTGCTGACCTGGTTCTCTCCCTCTAAAGCAGCTCTGCTGACCTGGTTCTCTGGCTCTAAAGCAGCTCTGCTGAACTGGTTTCTCTGGCTCTAAAGCAGATCTGCTGACCTAGTTTCTCTGGCTCTAGAGCAGCTCTGCTGACCTGGTTCTCTGGCTCTAGAGCAGCTCTCCTGACCTGGTTCTCTGGCGCTAAAGCAGCTCTTCTGACCTTGGTTCTATGGCTCTAATGCAGCTCTGCTGACCTGGTTCTCTTGCTCTGCAGCAGCTCTGCTGACCTGGTTCTCTGGCTCTAGAACAGCTCTGCTGACCTTGTTCTATGGCTCTAAGGCTGCTCTGCTGACCTGGTTCTGTGGCTTTGAAACAGCTCTGCTGACCTGGTTCTCTTGCTCTGCAGCAGCTCTGCTGAACTGGTTCTCTGCCTCTAGAACAGCTCTGCTGACCTGGATCTTAGGCTCGAGAGCAGCTCTGCTGACCTGGTTCTCTGGCTCTAAAGCAGCTCTGCTGACCTGGTTCTCAAGCAGTTCTGCTGACCTGGTTCTCTGGCTCTAAAGCGGCTCTGCTTACCTGGTTCTCTGACTCTAAAGCAGCTCTGCTGACCTGGTTCTTAGGCTTTAGAGCAGCTCTGTTGACCTGGGTCTTAAGCTCTAGAGCAGCTCTGCTGACCTGGTTGAATGGCTCTGAGGCAGCTCTGCTGACGTGGTTCTCTGTCTCTAAAGCAGCTCTGCTGACCTGGTTCTATGGATCTAAAGCAGCTCTGCTGACCTGGTTCTCTGGCTTTGAAGCAGCTCTGCTGACCTGGTTCTCTGGCTCTAGAGCAGCTCTGCTGACCTGGTTCTCTCCCTCTAAAGCAGCTCTGCTGACCTGGTTCTCTGGCTCTAAAGCAGCTCTGCTGAACTGGTTTCTCTGGCTCTAAAGCAGATCTGCTGACCTAGTTTCTCTGGCTCTAGAGCAGCTCTGCTGACCTGGTTCTCTGGCTCTAGAGCAGCTCTCCTGACCTGGTTCTCTGGCGCTAAAGCAGCTCTTCTGACCTGGTTCTATGGCTCTAATGCAGCTCTGCTGACCTGGTTCTCTTGCTCTGCAGAAGCTCTGCTGACCTGATTCTCTGGCTCTAGAGCAGCTCTGCTGACCTGGTTCTATGGCTCTAAAGCTGATCTGCTGACCTGGTTCTGTGGCTTTGAAATAGCTCTGCTGACCTGGTTCTCTGGCTCTAGAGCAGGTCAGCTGACCTGGTTCTCTCCCTCTAACGTAGCTCTGCTGACCTGGTTCTCTGGCACTAAAGCAGCTCTGCTGACCTGGTGTCTCTGGCGCTAAAGCAGCTCTGCTGACCTGGGTCTCTCCCTCTAAAGCAGCTCTGCTGACCTGGTTCTCTGGCTCTACGGCAGCTCTGCTGACCTGGTTCTCTGCCTCTAGAGCAGCTCTGCTGACCTGGTTCTTAGGCTCTAGAGCAGCTCTGCTGACCTGGTGTCTATGGCTCTACAGCAACTCTGCTGACCTGGTTCTCTGACTCTAGAGCAGCTCTGTTGACCTGGGTCTTAGGCTCTAGAGCAGCTCTGCTGACCTGGTTCTCTGGCTCTAAATCAGCTCTGCTGACCTGGTTCTCTGGCTCTAAAGCAGCTCTGCTGACCTGGTTCTATGGCTCTAAAGCAACTCTGCTGCCCTGGTTCTCTGGCTCTAGAGCAGCTCTGCTGACCTGGTTCAATGGCTGTAAAGAATCTCCTCTGACCTGGTTCTCTGGCTCTACAGCAGCTCTGCTGAACTGATTCTCTGCCTCTAGAGCAGCTCTGCTGACCTGGATCTTAGGCTCGAGAGCAGCTCTGCTGGCCTGTTTCTCTGGCTCTAAAGCAGCTCTTCTGACCTGGTTCTCAAGCAGTTCTGCTGACCTGGTTCTCTGGCTCTAAAGCGGCTCTGCTTACGTGGTTCTCTGACTCTAAAGCAGCTCTGCTGACTGGTTCTTAGGCTTTAGAGCAGCTCTGTTGACCTGGGTCTTAAGCTCTAGAGCAGCTCTGCTGACCTGGTTGAATGGCTCTGAGGCAGCTCTGCTGACGTGGTTCTCTGTCTCTAAAGCAGCTCTGCTGACGTGGTTCTATGGCTCTAAAGCAGCTCTGCTGACCTGGTTCTCTGGCTTTGAAGCAGCTCTGCTGACCTGGTTCTCTGGCTCTAGAGCAGCTCTGCTGACCTGGTTCTCTCCCTCTAAAGCAGCTCTGCTGACCTGGTTCTCTGGCTCTAAAGCAGCTCTGCTGAACTGGTTTCTCTGGCTCTAAAGCAGCTCTGCTGATCTGGTTCTCTGGCTCTAGAGCAGCTCTTCTGACCTGGTTCTATGGCTCTAAAGCAGCTCTGCTGACCTGGTTCTCTGGCTCTGCAGCAGCTCTGCTGAACTGGTTCTCTGGCTCTAGAGCAGCTCTGCTGACCTGGTTCTCTGCCTGTAGAGCAGCTCTGCTGACCTGGTTCTTAAGCTTTAGAGCAGCTCTGCTGACCTGGTTCTCTGACTCTAAAGCAGCCCTGCTGACTTGGTTCTCTGGCTCCAAAGAGGCTCTGCTGACCTGGTTCTCTAGCTCTAAAACAGATCTGCTGACCTGGTTCTCTGGCTCTAAAGCGACTCTGCTGACCTGGTTCTCTGGCTCTAAAGCGGCTCTGCTGACCTGGTTCTCTGGCTCTAAAGCAGCTCTGCTGATCTGGTTCTCTGGCTCTAGAGCAGCTCTGCTGAGCTGGTTCTTTAACTCTAAAGCAGCTCTGCTGACCTGGTTCTCTGGTTCTCAAGCAGTTCTGCTGACCTGGTTCTCTGGCTCTAAATCGGCTCTGCTTACCTGGTTCTCTGACTCTAAAGCAGCTCTGCTGGCCTGGTTCTTAGGCTTTATAGCAGCTCTGCTGACCTGGTTGTATGGCTCTGAGGCAGCTCTGCTGACGTGGTTCTCTGGCACTAAAGCAGCTCTGCTTACCTGGTTCTCTGACTCTAAAGCAGCTCTGCTGACCTGGTTCTTAGGCTTTAGAACAGCTCTGCTGACCTGGTTCTCTGGCTCTAGAGCAGCTCTGTTGACCTGGGACTTAGGCTCTAGAGCAGCTCTGCTGAACCGGTTGTATGGCTGTGAGGCAGCTCTGCTGACCTGGTTCTCTGGCTCTAAAGCAGCTCTGCTGACCTGGTTCTATGGCTCTAAAGCAGCTCTGCTGACCTGGTTCTATGGCTCTAAAGCTGCTCTGCTGACCTGGTTCTGTGGCTTTGAAACAGCTCTGCTGACCTGGTTCTCTGGCTCTAGAGCAGGTCAGCTAACCTGGTTCTCTCCCTCTAACATAGCTCTGCTGACCTGGTTCTCTGGCACTAAATTAGCTCTGCTGACCTGGTGTCTCTGGCGCTAAAGCAGCTCTGCTGACCCGGTTCTCTCCCTCTGAAGCAGCTCTGCCGACCTGGTTCTCTGGCTCTACGGCAGCTCTGCTGATCTGGTTCTCTGCTAATAGAGCAGCTATGCTGACCTGGTGTCTATGGCTCTACAGCAGCTCTGCTGACCTGGTTCTCTGACTCTAGAGCAGCTCTGCTGACCTGGTTCTATGGCTCTAAAGCAGCTCTGCTGACCCGGTTCTCTCCCTCTGAAGCAGCTCTGCTGATCTGGTTCTCTGGCTCTACGGCAGCTCTGCTGATCTGGTTCTCTGCCACTAGAGCAGCTCTGCTGACCTGGTGTCTATGGCTCTAAAGCAGCTCTGCTGACCTGGTTCTCTGGCTCTAAAGCAGCTCTGCTGACCTGGTTCTATGGCTCTAAAGCAACTCTGCTGACCTGGTTCTCTGGCTCTACAGCAGCTCTGCTGAACTGGTTCTCAAGCAGTTCTGCTGACCTGGTTCTCTGGCTCTAAAGCGGCTCTGCTTACCTGGTTCTCTGACTCTAAAGCAGCTCTGCTGACCTGGTTCTTAGGCTTTAGAGCAGCTCTGTTGACCTGGGTCTTGGGCTCTAGAGCAGCTCTGCTGACCTGGTTGTATGGCTCTGAGGCAGCTCTGCTGACGTGGTTCTCTGGCTCTAAAGCAGCTCTGCTGACCTGGTTCTATGGCTCTAAAGCAGCTCTGCTGTCCTGGTTCTCTGGCTTTGAAGCAGCTCTGCTGACCTGGTTCTCTGGCTCTAGAGCAGCTCTGCTGACCTGGTTCTATGGCTCTAAAGCTGCTCTGCTGACCTGGTTCTGTGGCTTTGAAACAGCTCTGCTGACCTGGTTCTCTGGCTCTGCAGCAGCTCTGCTGACCTGGTTCTCTGGCTCTAGAGCAGCTCTGCTGACCTGGTTCTCTGGCTCTAGAGCACCTCTGCTGACCTGGTTCTATGGCTCTAAAGCTGCTCTGCTGACCTGGTTCTGTGGCTTTGAAACAGCTCTGCTGACCTGGTTCTCTGCCTCTAGAGCAGCTCTGCTGACCTGGTTCTTAGGCTCAAGAGCAGCTCTGCTGACCTGGTTCTCTGGCTCTAAAGCAGCTCTGCTGACCTGGTTCTCAAGCAGTTCTGCTGACCTGGTTCTCTGGCTCTAAAGCGGCTCTGCTTACCTGGTTCTCTGACTCTAAAGCAGCTCTGCTGACCCGGTTCTATGGCTTTAAAGCGGCTCTGCTGACATGGTTCTTTGGTTCTAAAGCAGCTCTGCTGACCTTGTTCTCTGGCTGTAGAGCAGCCCTGCTGGCCTGGTTCTTAGGCTCTAGAGCAGCTCTGCTGACTTGGTTCTCTAGCTCTACAACGACTCTGCTGACCTGGTTCTCTAGCTCTTGATCAGCTCTGCTGATCTGGTTCTATGGCTCTAAAGCAGCTCTGCTGACCTGGTTCTCTGGCTCTAAAGCAGCGCTGCTGACCTGGTTCTCCCCCTCTAAAGCAGCTCTGCTGACCTGGTTCTCTCCCTCTAAAGCAGCTCTGATGACCTGGTTCTCTGGCTCTAAAGCAGCTCTGCTGACCTGGTTCTCCCCCTCTAAAGCAGCTCTCCTAACCTGGTTCTCTCCCTCTAAAGCAGCTCTGCTGACCTGGTTCTCTGCCTCTACGGCAGCTCTGCTGACCTGGTTCTCTGCATCTAGAGCAGCTCTGCTGACCTGGTTCTTAGGCCCTAGAGCAGCTGTGCTGACCTGGTTTCTATGGCTCTACAGCAGCTCTGCTGACCTGGTTCTCTGACTCTAGAGCAGCTCTGTTGACCTGGGTCTTAGGCTCTAGAGTAGCTCTGCTGACCTGGTTCTCTGGCTCTAAAGCAGCTCTGCTGACCTGGTTCTCTGGCTCTAAAGCAGCTCTGCTGATCTTGTTCTATGGCTCTAAAGCAGCTCTGCTGACCTGGTTCTCTGGCTTTGGAGCAGCTCTGCTGACCTGGTTCTCTGGCTCTAGAGCAGCTCTGCTGACCTGGTTCTCTCCCTCTAAAGCAGCTCTGCTGTCCTGGTTCTCTGGCTCTAAAGCAGCTCTGCTGACCTGGTTTCTCTGGCTATAAAGTAGCTCTGCTGACCTGGTTCTCTGGCTCTAAAGCAGCTCTTCTGACCTGGTTCGGTGGCTCTAAAGCAGCTCTGCTGACCTGGTTCTCTGGCTCTACAATGGCTCTGCTGACCTGGTTCCGTTGCTCTAAAGAAGCTCTGCTGACCTGGTTCTCTGGCTCTAGAGCAGCTCTGGTAGCCTGGTTCTCTTGCTCTAAAGCAGATCTGCTGGCCTGGTTCACTGGCTCTAAAGCAGCTCTGCTGACCTGGTTATCTGCCTGTAGAGCAGCTCTGCTGACCTGGTTCTCTGCCTGTAGAGCAGCTCTGCTGACCTGGTTCTCTGACTCTACAACGGCTCTGCTGACCTGGTTCTCTGGCTCTAAAGCAGCTCTACTGGCTTGGTGGTTCTCTGGCTCTAAAGCAGCTCTGCTGACCTGGTTCTGTGGCTCTAAAGAAGCTCTGCTGACCTAGTTCTTCGGCTCTACAGCAGCTCTGCTGACCTGGTTCTCTGGCTCTACAGCAGTTCTGATGACCTGGTTCTCTGGCTCTAAAGAGGCTCTGCTGACCTGGTTCTCTGGCTCTACAGCAGCTCTGCTGAACTGGTTCTCTGCCTCTAGATCAGCTCTGCTGACCTGGATCTTAGGCTCGAGAGCAGCTCTGCTGACCTGGTTCTCTGACTCTAAAGCAGCTCTGCTGACCTGGATCTTAGGCTTTAGAGCATCTCTGCTGACCTGGTTTCTATGGGTCTACAGCACCTCTGCTGACTTGGTTCTCTGGCTCTAGAGCAGCTCTGTTGACCTGGGACTTAGGCTCTAAAGCAGCTCTGCTGAACTGGTTGTATGGCTCTAAAGCAGCTCTGCTGACCTGGTGTCTATGGCTCTACAGCAGCTCTGCTGACCTGGTTCTCTGACTCTAGAGCAGCTCTGCTGACCTGGTTCTATGGCTCTAAAGCAGCTCTGCTGACCCGGTTCTCTCCCTCTGAAGCAGCTCTGCTGATCTGGTTCTCTGCCACTAGAGCAGCTCTGCTGACCTGGTGTCTATGTCTCTAAAGCAGCTCTGCTGACCTGGTTCTCTGGCTCTAAAGCAGCTCTGCTGATCTGGTTCTATGGCTCTAAAGCAACTCTGCTGACCTGGTTCTCCGGCTCTAGAGCAGCTCTGCTGACCTGGTTCTATGGCTTTAAAGAATCTCCTCTGACCTGGTTCTTAGGCTCTACAGCAGCTCTGCTGAACTGGTTCTCTGCCTCTAGAGCAGCTCTGCTGACCTGGATCTTAGGCTCGAGAGCAGCTCTGCTGGCCTGTTTCTCTGGCTCTAAAGCAGCTCTGCTGACCTGGTTCTCAAGCAGTTCTGCTGACCTGGTTCTCTGGCTCTAAAGCGGCTCTGCTTACCTGGTTCTCTGACTCTAAAGCAGCTCTGCTGACCTGGTTCTTAGGCTTTAGAGCAGCTCTGTTGACCTGGGTCTTAGGCTCTAGAGCAGCTCTGCTGACCTGGTTGTATGGCTCTGAGGCAGCTCTGCTGACGTGGTTCTCTGGCTCTAAAGCAGCTCTGCTGACCTGGTTCTATGGCTCTAAAGCAGCTCTGCTGACCTGGTTCTCTGGCTTTGAAGCAGCTCTGCTGACCTGGTTCTCTGGCTCTAGAGCAGCTCTGCTGACCTGGTTCTCTCCCTCTAAATCAGCTCTGCTGACCTGGTTCTCTGGCTCTAAAGCAGCTCTGCTGAACTGGTTTCTCTGGCTCTAAAGCATATCTGCTGACCTAGTTTCTCTGGCTCTAGAGCAGCTCTGCTGACCTGGTTCTCTGGCTCTTGAGCAGTTCTCCTGACCTGGTTCTCTGGCGCTAAAGCAGCTCTTCTGACCTGGTTCTATGGCTCTAATGCAGCTCTGCTGACCTGGTTCTCTGGCTCTGCAGCAGCTCTGCTGACCTGGTTCTCTGGCTCTAGAGCAGCTCTGCTGACCTGGTTCTATGGCTCTAAAGCTGCTCTGCTGACCTGGTTCTGTGGCTTTGAAACAGCTCTGCTGACCTGGTTCTCTGGCTCTGCAGCAGCTCTGCTGACCTGGTTCTCTGGCTCTAGAGCAGCTCTGCTGACCTGGTTCTCTGGCTCTAGATCACCTCTGCTGACCTGGTTCTATGGCTCTAAAGCTGCTCTGCTGACCTGGTTCTGTGGCTTTGAAACAGCTCTGCTGACCTAGTTCTCTGCCTCTAGAGCAGCTCTGCTGACCTGGTTCTTAGGCTCAAGAGCAGCTCTGCTGACCTGGTTCTCTGGCTCTAAAGAAGCTCTGCTGACCTGGTTCTCAAGCAGTTCTGCTGACCTGGTTCTCTGGCTCTAAAGTGGCTCTGCTTACCTGGTTCTCTGACTCTAAAGCAGCTCTGCTGACCTGGTTCTATGGCTTTAAAGCGGCTCTGCTGACATGGTTCTCTGGCTCTAAAGCAGCTCTGCTGACCTTGTTCTCTGGCTGTAGAGCAGCCCTGCTGGCCTGGTTCTTAGGCTCTAGAGCAGCTCTGCTGACTTGGTTCTCTAGCTCTACAACGACTCTGCTGACCTGGTTCTCTAGCTCTTGATCAGCTCTGCTGATCTGGTTCTATGGCTCTAAAGCAGCTCTGCTGACCTGGTTCTCTGGCTCTAAAGCAGCCCTGCTGACCTGGTTCTCCCCCTCTAAAGCAGCTCTGCTGACCTGGTTCTCTCCCTCTAAAGCAGCTCTGCTGACCTGGTTCTCTGGCTCTAAAGCAGCTCTGCTGACCTGGTTCTCCCCCCGCTAAAGCAGCTCTGCTGACCTGGTTCTCCCCCTCTAAAGCAGCTCTGCTGACCTGGTTCTCTGCATCTAGAGCAGCTCTGCTGACCTGGTTCTTAGGCCCTGGAGCAGCTGTGCTGACCTGGTTTCTATGGCTCTACAGCAGCTCTGCTGACCTGGTTCTCTGACTCTAGAGCAGCTCTGTTGACCTGGGTCTTAGGCTCTAGAGTAGCTCTGCTGACCTGGTTCTCTGGCTCTAAAGTAGCTCTGCTGACCTGGTTCTCTGGCTCTAAAGCAGCTCTGCTGATCTTGTTCTATGGCTCTAAAGCAGCTCTGCTGACCTGGTTCTCTGGCTTTGGAGCAGCTCTGCTGACCTGGTTCTCTGGCTCTAGAGCAGCTCTGCTGACCTGGTTCTCTCCCTCTAAAGCAGCTCTGCTGTCCTGGTTCTCTGGCTCTAAAGCAGCTCTGCTGACCTGGTTTCTCTGGCTATAAAGTAGCTCTGCTGACCTGGTTCTCTGGCTCTAAAGCAGCTCTTCTGACCTGGTTCGGTGGCTCTAAAGCAGCTCTGCTGACCTGGTTCTCTGGCTCTACAATGGCTCTGCTGACCTGGTTCTGTTGCTCTAAAGAAGCTCTGCTGACCTGGTTCTCTGGCTCTAGAGCAGCTCTGGTAGCCTGGTTCTCTGGCTCTAAAGCAGATCTGCTGGCCTGGTTCACTGGCTCTAAAGCAGCTCTGCTGACCTGGTTATCTGCCTGTAGAGCAGCTCTGCTGACCTGGTTCTCTGCCTGTAGAGCAGCTCTGCTGACCTGGTTCTCTGACTCTACAACGGCTCTGCTGACCTGGTTCTCTGGCTCTAAAGCAGCTCTACTGGCTTGGTGGTTCTCTGGCTCTAAAGCAGCTCTGCTGACCTGGTTCTGTGGCTCTAAAGAAGCTCTGCTGACCTAGTTCTTCGGCTCTACAGCAGCTCTGCTGACCTGGTTCTCTGGCTCTACAGCAGTTCTGATGACCTGGTTCTCTGGCTCTAAAGAGGCTCTGCTGACCTGGTTCTCTCGCTCTACAGCAACTGTGCGGAACTGGTTCTCTGCCTCTAGATCAGCTCTGCTGACCTGGATCTTAGGCTTTAGAGCATCTCTGCTGACCTGGTTTCTATGGCTCTACAGCAGCTCTGCTGACTTGGTTCTCTGGCTCTAGAGCAGCTCTGTTGACCTGGGACTTAGGCTCTAAAGCAGCTCTGCTGAACTGGTTGTATGGCTCTAAAGCAGCTCTGCTGACCTGGTGTCTATGGCTCTACAGCAGCTCTGCTGACCTGGTTCTCAGACTCTAGAGCAGCTCTGCTGACCTGGTTCTATGGCTCTAAAGCAGCTCTGCTGACCCTGTTCTCTCCCTCTGAAGCAGCTCTGCTGATCTGGTTCTCTGGCTCTACGGCAGCTCTGCTGATCTGGTTCTCTGCCACTAGAGCAGCTCTGCTGACCTGGTGTCTATGGCTCTAAAGCAGCTCTGCTGACCTGGTTCTCTGGCTCTAAAGCAGCTCTGCTGACCTGGTTCTATGGCTCTAAAGCAACTCTGCTGACCTGGTTCTCTGGCTCTAGAGCAGCTCTGCTGACCTGGTTCTATGGCTTTAAAGAATCTCCTCTGACCTGGTTCTCTGGCTCTACAGCAGCTCTGCTGAACTGGTTCTCTGCCTCTAGAGCAGCTCTGCTGACCTGGATCTTAGGCTCGAGAGCAGCTCTGCTGACCTGGTTCTCTGGCTCTAAAGCAGCTCTGCTGACCTGGTTCTCAAGCAGTTCTGTTGACCTGGTTCACTGGCTCTAAAGCGGCTCTGCTTACCTGGTTCTCTGGCTCTAGAGCAGCTCTGTTGACCTGGGTCTTAGGCTCTAGAGCAGCTCTGCTGACCTGGTTGTATGGCTCTGAGGCAGCTCTGCTGACGTGGTTCTCTGGCTCTAAAGCAGCTCTGCTGACCTGGTTCTATGGCTCTAAAGCAGCTCTGCTGACCTGGTTCTCTGGCTTTGATGCAGCTCTGCTGACCTGGTTCTCTGGCTCTAGAGCAGCTCTGCTGACCTGGTTCTCTCCCTCTAAAGCAGCTCTGCTGACCTGGTTCTCTGGCTCTAAAGCAGCTCTGCTGAACTGGTTTCTCTGGCTCTAAAGCAGATCTGCTGACCTAGTTTCTCTGGCTCTAGAGCAGCTCTGCTGACCTGGTTCTCTGGCTCTTGAGCAGTTCTCCTGACCTGGTTCTCAGGTGCTAAAGCAGCTCTTCTGACCTGGTTCTATGGCTCTGATGCAGCTCTGCTGACCTGGTTCTCTGGCTCTGCAGCAGCTCTGCTGACCTGGTTCTCTGGCTCTAGAGCAGCTCTGCTGACCTGGTTCTATGGCTCTAAAGCTGCTCTGCTGACCTGGTTCTGTGGCTTTGAAACAGCTCTGCTGACCTGGTTCTCTGGCTCTGCAGCAGCTCTGCTGACCTGGTTCTCTGGCTCTAGAGCAGCTCTGCTGACCTGGTTCTCTGGCTCTAGAGCACCTCTGCTGACCTGGTTCTATGGCTCTAAAGCTGCTCTGCTGACCTGGTTCTGTGGCTTTGAAACAGCTCTGCTGACCTGGTTCTCTGCCTCTAGAGCAGCTCTGCTGACCTGGTTCTTAGGCTCAAGAGCAGCTCTGCTGACCTGGTTCTCTGGCTCTAAAGCAGCTCGGCTGACCTGGTTCTCAAGCAGTTCTGCTGACCTGGTTCTCTGGCTCTAAAGCGGCTCTGCTTACCTGGTTCTCTGACTCTAAAGCAGCTCTGCTGACCTGGTTCTATGGCTTTAAAGCGGCTCTGCTGACATGGTTCTCCCCCTCTAAAGCAGCTCTGCTGACCTGGTTCTCTCCCTCTAAAGCAGCTCTGCTGACCTGGTTCTCTGGCTCTAAAGCAGCTCTGCTGACCTGGTTCTCCCCCTCTAAAGCAGCTCTGCTGACCTGGTTCTCTCCCTCTAAAGCAGCTCTGCTGACCTGGTTCTATGGCTCTAAAGCAGCTCTGCTGACCCGGTTCTCTCCCTCTGAAGCAGCTCTGCTGATCTGGTTCTCTGCCACTAGAGCAGCTCTGCTGACCTGGTGTCTATGGCTCTAAAGCAGCTCTGCTGACCTGGTTCTCTGGCTCTAAAGCAGCTCTGCTGATCTGGTTCTATGGCTCTAAAGCAACTCTGCTGACCTGGTTCTCCGGCTCTAGAGCAGCTCTGCTGACCTGGTTCTATGGCTTTAAAGAATCTCCTCTGACCTGGTTCTTAGGCTCTACAGCAGCTCTGCTGAACTGGTTCTCTGCCTCTAGAGCAGCTCTGCTGACCTGGATCTTAGGCTCGAGAGCAGCTCTGCTGGCCTGTTTCTCTGGCTCTAAAGCAGCTCTGCTGACCTGGTTCTCAAGCAGTTCTGCTGACCTGGTTCTCTGGCTCTAAAGCGGCTCTGCTTACCTGGTTCTCTGACTCTAAAGCAGCTCTGCTGACCTGGTTCTTAGGCTTTAGAGCAGCTCTGTTGACCTGGGTCTTAGGCTCTAGAGCAGCTCTGCTGACCTGGTTGTATGGCTCTGAGGCAGCTCTGCTGACGTGGTTCTCTGGCTCTAAAGCAGCTCTGCTGACCTGGTTCTATGGCTCTAAAGCAGCTCTGCTGACCTGGTTCTCTGGCTTTGAAGCAGCTCTGCTGACCTGGTTCTCTGGCTCTAGAGCAGCTCTGCTGACCTGGTTCTCTCCCTCTAAAGCAGCTCTGCTGACCTGGTTCTCTGGCTCTAAAGCAGCTCTGCTGAACTGGTTTCTCTGGCTCTAAAGCATATCTGCTGACCTAGTTTCTCTGGCTCTAGAGCAGCTCTGCTGACCTGGTTCTCTGGCTCTTGAGCAGTTCTCCTGACCTGGTTCCCTGGCGCTAAAGCAGCTCTTCTGACCTGGTTCTATGGCTCTAATGCAGCTCTGCTGACCTGGTTCTCTGGCTCTGCAGCAGCTCTGCTGACCTGGTTCTCTGGCTCTAGAGCAGCTCTGCTGACCTGGTTCTATGGCTCTAAAGCTGCTCTGCTGACCTGGTTCTGTGGCTTTGAAACAGCTCTGCTGACCTGGTTCTCTGGCTCTGCAGCAGCTCTGCTGACCTGGTTCTCTGGCTCTAGAGCAGCTCTGCTGACCTGGTTCTCTGGCTCTAGAGCACCTCTGCTGACCTGGTTCTATGGCTCTAAAGCTGCTCTGCTGACCTGGTTCTGTGGCTTTGAAACAGCTCTGCTGACCTAGTTCTCTGCCTCTAGAGCAGCTCTGCTGACCTGGTTCTTAGGCTCAAGAGCAGCTCTGCTGACCTGGTTCTCTGGCTCTAAAGAAGCACTGCTGACCTGGTTCTCAAGCAGTTCTGCTGACCTGGTTCTCTGGCTCTAAAGTGGCTCTGCTTACCTGGTTCTCTGACTCTAAAGCAGCTCTGCTGACCTGGTTCTATGGCTTTAAAGCGGCTCTGCTGACATGGTTCTCTGGCTCTAAAGCAGCTCTGCTGACCTTGTTCTCTGGCTGTAGAGCAGCCCTGCTGGCCTGGTTCTTAGGCTCTAGAGCAGCTCTGCTGACTTGGTTCTCTAGCTCTACAACGACTCTGCTGACCTGGTTCTCTAGCTCTTGATCAGCTCTGCTGATCTGGTTCTATGGCTCTAAAGCAGCTCTGCTGACCTGGTTCTCTGGCTCTAAAGCAGCCCTGCTGACCTGGTTCTCCCCCTCTAAAGCAGCTCTGCTGACCTGGTTCTCTCCCTCTAAAGCAGCTCTGCTGACCTGGTTCTCTGGCTCTAAAGCAGCTCTGCTGACCTGGTTCTCCCCCCGCTAAAGCAGCTCTGCTGACCTGGTTCTCCCCCTCTAAAGCAGCTCTGCTGACCTGGTTCTCTGCATCTAGAGCAGCTCTGCTGACCTGGTTCTTAGGCCATGGAGCAGCTGTGCTGACCTGGTTTCTATGGCTCTACAGCAGCTCTGCTGACCTGGTTCTCTGACTCTAGAGCAGCTCTGTTGACCTGGGTCTTAGGCTCTAGAGTAGCTCTGCTGACCTGGTTCTCTGGCTCTAAAGTAGCTCTGCTGACCTGGTTCTCTGGCTCTAAAGCAGCTCTGCTGATCTTGTTCTATGGCTCTAAAGCAGCTCTGCTGACCTGGTTCTCTGGCTTTGGAGCAGCTCTGCTGACCTGGTTCTCTGGCTCTAGAGCAGCTCTGCTGACCTGGTTCTCTCCCTCTAAAGCAGCTCTGCTGTCCTGGTTCTCTGGCTCTAAAGCAGCTCTGCTGATCTGGTTTCTCTGGCTATAAAGTAGCTCTGCTGACCTGGTTCTCTGGCTCTAAAGCAGCTCTTCTGACCTGGTTCGGTGGCTCTAAAGCAGCTCTGCTGACCTGGTTCTCTGGCTCTACAATGGCTCTGCTGACCTGGTTCTGTTGCTCTAAAGAAGCTCTGCTGACCTGGTTCTCTGGCTCTAGAGCAGCTCTGGTAGCCTGGTTCTCTGGCTCTAAAGCAGATCTGCTGGCCTGGTTCACTGGCTCTAAAGCAGCTCTGCTGACCTGGTTATCTGCCTGTAGAGCAGCTCTGCTGACCTGGTTCTCTGCCTGTAGAGCAGCTCTGCTGACCTGGTTCTCTGACTCTACAACGGCTCTGCTGACCTGGTTCTCTGGCTCTAAAGCAGCTCTACTGGCTTGGTGGTTCTCTGGCTCTAAAGCAGCTCTGCTGACCTGGTTCTGTGGCTCTAAAGAAGCTCTGCTGACCTAGTTCTTCGGCTCTACAGCAGCTCTGCTGACCTGGTTCTCTGGCTCTACAGCAGTTCTGATTACCTGGTTCTCTGGCTCTAAAGAGGCTCTGCTGACCTGGTTCTCTCGCTCTACAGCAGCTGTGCGGAACTGGTTCTCTGCCTCTAGATCAGCTCTGCTGACCTGGATCTTAGGCTTTAGAGCATCTCTGCTGACCTGGTTTCTATGGCTCTACAGCAGCTCTGCTGACTTGGTTCTCTGGCTCTAGAGCAGCTCTGTTGACCTGGGACTTAGGCTCTAAAGCAGCTCTGCTGAACTGGTTGTATGGCTCTAAAGCAGCTCTGCTGACCTGGTGTCTATGGCTCTACAGCAGCTCTGCTGACCTGGTTCTCAGACTCTAGAGCAGCTCTGCTGACCTGGTTCTATGGCTCTAAAGCAGCTCTGCTGACCCTGTTCTCTCCCTCTGAAGCAGCTCTGCTGATCTGGTTCTCTGGCTCTACGGCAGCTCTGCTGATCTGGTTCTCTGCCACTAGAGCAGCTCTGCTGACCTGGTGTCTATGGCTCTAAAGCAGCTCTGCTGACCTGGTTCTCTGGCTCTAAAGCAGCTCTGCTGACCTGGTTCTATGGCTCTAAAGCAACTCTGCTGACCTGGTTCTCTGGCTCTAGAGCAGCTCTGCTGACCTGGTTCTATGGCTTTAAAGAATCTCCTCTGACCTGGTTCTCTGGCTCTACAGCAGCTCTGCTGAACTGGTTCTCTGCCTCTAGAGCAGCTCTGCTGACCTGGATCTTAGGCTCGAGAGCAGCTCTGCTGACCTGGTTCTCTGGCTCTAAAGCAGCTCTGCTGACCTGGTTCTCAAGCAGTTCTGTTGACCTGGTTCACTGGCTCTAAAGCGGCTCTGCTTACCTGGTTCTCTGGCTCTAGAGCAGCTCTGTTGACCTGGGTCTTAGGCTCTAGAGCAGCTCTGCTGACCTGGTTGTATGGCTCTGAGGCAGCTCTGCTGACGTGGTTCTCTGGCTCTAAAGCAGCTCTGCTGACCTGGTTCTATGGCTCTAAAGCAGCTCTGCTGACCTGGTTCTCTGGCTTTGATGCAGCTCTGCTGACCTGGTTCTCTGGCTCTAGAGCAGCTCTGCTGACCTGGTTCTCTCCCTCTAAAGCAGCTCTGCTGACCTGGTTCTCTGGCTCTAAAGCAGCTCTGCTGAACTGGTTTCTCTGGCTCTAAAGCAGATCTGCTGACCTAGTTTCTCTGGCTCTAGAGCAGCTCTGCTGACCTGGTTCTCTGGCTCTTGAGCAGTTCTCCTGACCTGGTTCTCAGGTGCTAAAGCAGCTCTTCTGACCTGGTTCTATGGCTCTGATGCAGCTCTGCTGACCTGGTTCTCTGGCTCTGCAGCAGCTCTGCTGACCTGGTTCTCTGGCTCTAGAGCAGCTCTGCTGACCTGGTTCTATGGCTCTAAAGCTGCTCTGCTGACCTGGTTCTGTGGCTTTGAAACAGCTCTGCTGACCTGGTTCTCTGGCTCTGCAGCAGCTCTGCTGACCTGGTTCTCTGGCTCTAGAGCAGCTCTGCTGACCTGGTTCTCTGGCTCTAGAGCACCTCTGCTGACCTGGTTCTATGGCTCTAAAGCTGCTCTGCTGACCTGGTTCTGTGGCTTTGAAACAGCTCTGCTGACCTGGTTCTCTGCCTCTAGAGCAGCTCTGCTGACCTGGTTCTTAGGCTCAAGAGCAGCTCTGCTGACCTGGTTCTCTGGCTCTAAAGCAGCTCGGCTGACCTGGTTCTCAAGCAGTTCTGCTGACCTGGTTCTCTGGCTCTAAAGCGGCTCTGCTTACCTGGTTCTCTGACTCTAAAGCAGCTCTGCTGACCTGGTTCTATGGCTTTAAAGCGGCTCTGCTGACATGGTTCTCCCCCTCTAAAGCAGCTCTGCTGACCTGGTTCTCTCCCTCTAAAGCAGCTCTGCTGACCTGGTTCTCTGGCTCTAAAGCAGCTCTGCTGACCTGGTTCTCCCCCTCTAAAGCAGCTCTGCTGACCTGGTTCTCTCCTTCTAATGCAGCTCTGCTGACCTGGTTCTCTGCCTCTACGGCAGCTCTGCTGACCTGGTTCTCTGCATCTAGAGCAGCTCTGCTGACCTGGTTCTTAGGCCCTAGAGCAGCTGTGCTGACCTGGTTTCTATGGCTCTACAGCAGCTCTGCTGACCTGGTTCTCTGGCTCTAAAGCAGCTCTGCTGATCTTGTTCTATGGCTCTAAAGCAGCTCTGCTGACCTGGTTCTCTGGCTTTGGAGCAGCTCTGCTGACCTGGTTCTCTGGCTCTAGAGCAGCTCTGCTGACCTGGTTCTCTCCCTCTAAAGCAGCTCTGCTGTCCTGGTTCTCTGGCTCTAAAGCAGCCCTGCTGACCTGGTTTCTCTGGCTATAAAGTAGCTCTGCTGACCTGGTTCTCTGGCTCTAAAGCAGCTCTTCTGACCTGGTTCGGTGGCTCTAAAGCAGCTCTGCTGACCTGGTTCTCTGGCTCTACAATGGCTCTGCTGACCTGGTTCTGTTGCTCTAAAGAAGCTCTGCTGACCTGGTTCTCTGGCTCTAGAGCAGCTCAGGTATCCTGGTTCTCTGGCTCTAAAGCAGATCTGCTGGCCTGGTTCACTGGCTCTAAAGCAGCTCTGCTGACCTGGTTATCTGCCTGTAGAGCAGCTCTGCTGACCTGGTTCTCTGCCTGTAGAGCAGCTCTGCTGACCTTGTTCTCTGACTCTACAACGGCTCTGCTGACCTAGTTCTCTGGCTCTAAAGCAGCTCTACTGGCTTGGTGGTTCTCTGGCTCTAAAGCAGCTCTGCTGACCTGGTTCTGTGGCTCTAAAGAAGCTCTGCTGACCTAGTTCTTCGGCTCTACAGCAGCTCTGCTGACCTGGTTCTCTGGCTCTACAGCAGTTCTGATGACCTGGTTCTCTGGCTCTAAAGAGGCTCTGCTGACCTGGTTCTCTGGCTCTACAGCAGCTCTGCTGAACTGGTTCTCTGCCTCTAGATCAGCTCTGCTGACCTGGATCTTAGGCTCGAGAGCAGCTCTGCTGACCTGGTTCTCTGACTCTAAAGCAGCTCTGCTGACCTGGATCTTAGGCTTTAGAGCATCTCTGCTGACCTGGTTTCTATGGCTCTACAGCAGCTCTGCTGACTTGGTTCTCTGGCTCTAGAGCAGCTCTGTTGACCTGGGACTTAGGCTCTAAAGCAGCTCTGCTGAACTGGTTGTATGGCTCTAAAGCAACTCTGCTGACCTGGTTCTCTGGCTCTAGAGCAGCTCTGCTGACCTGGTTCTATGGCTGTAAAGAATCTCCTCTGACCTCGTTCTCTGGCTCTACAGCAGCTCTGCTGAACTGGTTCTCTGCCGCTAGAGCAGCTCTGCTGACCTGGTTCTTAGGCTCGAGAGCAGCTCTGCTGACCTAGTTCTCTGGCTCTAAAGCAGCTCTGCTGACCTGGTTCTCAAGCAGTTTTGCTGACCTGGTTCTCTGGCTCTAAAGCAGCTCTGCTGACCTGGTTCTCTGGCTCTAAAGCAGCTCTGCTGACCTGGTTCTATGGCTCTAAAGCAGCTCTGCTGACCTGGTTCTCTGGCTTTGAAGCAGCTCTGCTGACCTGGTTCTCTGACTCTAGAGCAGCTCTGCTGAGCTGGTTCTCTGGCTCTAGAGCAGCTCTGCTAACCTGGTTCTCTGGCTCTAAAGCAGATCTGCTGACCTGGTTCTCTGGCTCTAAAGCAGCTCTGCTGACCTGGTTCTCTGGCTCTAGAGCAGCTCTGCTGTCCTGGTTCTTAGGCTCTAGAGCAGCTCTGATGACCTGGTTCTCAAGCAGTTCTGCTGACCTGGTTCTCTGGCTCTAAAGCAGCTCTGCTTACCTGGTTCTCTGACTCTAAAGCAGCTCTGCTGACCTGGTTCTTAGGCTTTAGAACAGCTCTGCTGACCTGGTTTCTTTGGCTCTACAGCAGCTCTGCTGACCTGGTTCTCTGCCTCTAGAGCAGCTCTGTTGACCTGGGACTTAGGCTCTAGAGCAGCTCTGCTGAACTGGTTGTATGGCTGTGAGGCAGCTCTGCTGACCTGGTTCTCTGGCTCTAAAGCAGCTCTGCTGACCTGGTTCTATGGCTCTAAAGCAGCTCTGCTGACCTGGTTCTATGGCTCTAAAGCTGCTCTGCTGACCTGGTTCTGTGGCTTTGAAACAGCTCTGCTGACCTGGTTCTCTGGCTCTAGAGCAGGTCAGCTGACCTGGTTCTCTCCCTCTAACATAGCTCTGCTGACCTGGTACTCTGGCACTAAATCAGCTCTGCTGACCTGGTGTCTCTGTCGCTAAAGCAGCTCTGCTGACCAGGTTCTCTCCTTCTGAAGCAGCTCTGCTGACCTGGTTCTCTGGCTCTACGGCAGCTCTGCTGATCTGGTTCTCTGCCTCTAGAGCAGCTCTGCTGACCTGGTGTCTATGGCTCTACAGCAGTTCTGCTGACCTGGTTCTCTGACTCTAGAGCAGCTCTCTTGACCTGGGTCTTAGGCTCTAGAGCAGCTCTGCTGACCTGGTTCTCTGGCTCTAAAGCAGCTCTGCTGACCTGGTTCTCTGGCTCTAAAGCAGCTTTGCTGACCTGGTTCTTTGGCTCTAAAGCAACTCTGCTGACCTGGTTCTCTGGCTCTAGAGCAGCTCTGCTGACCTGGTTCTATGGCTGTAAAGAATCTCCTCTGACCTGGTTCTCTGGCTCTACAGAAGCTCTGCTGAACTGGTTCTCTGCCTCTAGAGCAGCTCTGCTGACCTGGATCTTAGGCTCGAGAGGAGCTCTGCTGGCCTGTTTCTCTGGCTCTAAAGCAGCTCTTCTGACCTGGTTCTCAAGCAGATCTGCTGACCTGGTTCTCTGTCTCTAAAGCGGCTCTGCTTACGTGGTTCTCTGACTCTAAACCAGCTCTGCTGACCTGGTTCTTAGGCTTTAGAGCAGCTCTGTTGACCTGGGTCTTAGGCTCTAGAGCAGCTCTGCTGACCTAGTTGTATGGCTCTGAGGCAGCTCTGCTGACGTGGTTCTCTGGCTCTAAAGCAGCTCTGCTTACCTGGTTCTCTGACTCTAAAGCAGCTCTGCTGACCTGGTTCTTAGGCTTTAGAACAGCTCTGCTGACCTGGTTTCTGAGGCTCTACAGCAGCTCTGCTGACCTGGTTCTCTGGCTCTAGAGCAGCTCTGTTGACCTGGGACTTAGGCTCTAGAGCAGCTCTGCTGAACTGGTTGTATGGCTGTGAGGCAGCTCTGCTGACCTGGTTCTCTGGCTCTAAAGCAGCTCTGCTGACCTGGTTCTATGGCTCTAAAGCAGCTCTGCTGACCTGGTTCTATGGCTCTAAAGCTGCTCTGCTGACCTGGTTCTGTGGCTGTGAAACAGCTCTGCTGATCTGGTTCTCTTGCTCTAGAGCAGGTCAGCTGACCTGGTTCTCTCCCTCTAACATAGCTCTGCTGACCTGGTTCTCTGGCACTAAATCAGCTCTGCTGACCTGGTGTCTCTGGCACTAAAGCAGCTCTGCTGACCCGGTTCTCTCCCTCTGAAGCAGCTCTGCTGACCTGGTTCTCTGGCTCTACGGCAGCTCTGCTAATCTGGTTCTCTGCCACTAGAGCAGCTCTGCTGACCTGGTGTCTATGGTTCTACAGCAGCTCTGCTGACCTGGTTCTCTTGCTCTAGAGCAGCTCTGTTGACCTGGGACTTAGGCTCTAGAGCAGCTCTGCTGAACTGGTTGTATGGCTGTGAGGCAGCTCTGCTGACCTGGTTCTCTGGCTCTAAAGCAGCTCTGCTGACCTGGTTCTATGGCTCTAAAGCAGCTCTGCTGACCTGGTTCTATGGCTCTAAAGCTGCTCTGCTGACCTGGTTCTGTGGCTTTGAAACAGCTCTGCTGACCTGGTTCTCTTGCTCTAGAGCAGGTCAGCTGACCTGGTTCTCTCCCTCTAACATAGCTCTGCTGACCTGGTTCTCTGGCACTAAATCAGCTCTGCTGACCTGGTGTCTCTGGCGCTAAAGCAGCTCTGCTGACCCGGTTCTCTCCCTCTGAAGCAGCTCTGCTGACCTGGTTCTCTGGCTCTACAGCAGCTCTGCTAATCTGGTTCTCTGCCACTAGAGCAGCTCTGCTGACCTGGTGTCTATGGCTCTACAGCAGCTCTGCTGACCTGGTTCTCTGACTCTAGAGCAGCTCTCTTAACCTGGGTCTTAGGCTCTAGAGCAGATCTGCTGACCTGGTTCTCTGGCTCTAAAGCAGCTCTGCTGACCTGGTTCTCTGGCTCTAAAGCAGCTCTGCTGACCTGGTTCTATGGCTCTAAAGCAACTCTGCTGACCTGGTTCTCTGGCTCTAGAGCAGCTCTGCTGACCTGGTTCTATGGCTGTAAAGAATCTCCTCTGACCTGGTTCTCTGGCTCTACAGGAGCTCTGCTGAACTGGTTCTCTGCCTCTAGAGCAGCTCTGCTGACCTGGATCTTAGGCTCGAGAGCAGCTCTGCTGGCCTGTTTCTCTGGCTCTAAAGCAGCTCTGCTGACCTGGTTCTCAAGCAGTTCTGCTGACCTGGTTCTCTGGCTCTAAAGCGGCTCTGCTTACCTGGTTCTCTGACTCTAAAGCAGCTCTGCTGACCTGGTTCTTAGGCTTTAGAGCAGCTCTGTTGAACTGGGTCTTAGGCTCTAGAGCAGCTCTGCTGACCTAGTTATCTGGCTCTACAGCAGCTCTGCTGACCTGGATCTCTGGCTCTAAAGCAGCTCTGCTGACCTGTTGTTTCTCTGGCTCTAAAACAGCTCTGCTGACCTGGTTCTGTGGCTCTAAAGAAGCTCTGCTGACCTAGTTATCGGGCTCTACAGCAGCTCTGCTGACCTGGTTCTCTGGCTCTAAAGCAGCTCTGCTGACCTGATGTTTCTCTGGCTTTAAAACAGCTCTGCTGACCTGGTTCTGTGGCTCTAAAGAAGCTCTGCTGACCTAGTTCTCTGGCTCTACAGCAGCTGTGATGACCTGGTTCTCTGGCTCTAAAGAGGCTCTGCTGACCTGGTTCTCTGGCTCTAGAGCAGCTCTGCTGACCTGGTTCTATGGCTGTAAAGAATCTCCTCTGACCTCGTTCTCTGGCTCTACAGCAGCTCTGCTGAACTGGTTCTCTGCCTCTAGAGCAGCTCTGCTGACCTGGTTCTTAGGCTCGAGAGCAGCTCTGCTGACCTAGTTCTCTGGCTCTAAAGCAGCTCTGCTGACCTGGTTCTCAAGCAGTTCTGCTGACCTGGTTCTCTGGCTCTAAAGCAGCTCTGCTGACCTGGTTCTCTGGCTCTAAAGCAGCTCTGCTGACCTGGTTCTATGGCTCTAAAGCAGCTCTGCTGACCTGGTTCTCTGGCTTTGAAGCAGCTCTGCTGACCTGGTTCTCTGGCTCTAGAGCAGCTCTGCTGACCTGGTTCTCTCCCTCTAAAGCAGCTCTGCTGACCTGGTTCTCTGGCTCTAAAGCAGCTCTGCTGAACTGGTTTCTCTGGCTCTAAAGCATATCTGCTGACCTAGTTTCTCTGGCTCTAGAGCAGCTCTGCTGACCTGGTTCTCTGGCTCTTGAGCAGTTCTCCTGACCTGGTTCTCTGGCGCTAAAGCAGCTCTTCTGACCTGGTTCTATGGCTCTAATGCAGCTCTGCTGACCTGGTTCTCTGGCTCTGCAGCAGCTCTGCTGACCTGGTTCTCTGGCTCTAGAGCAGCTCTGCTGACCTGGTTCTATGGCTCTAAAGCTGCTCTGCTGACCTGGTTCTGTGGCTTTGAAACAGCTCTGCTGACCTGGTTCTCTGGCTCTGCAGCAGCTCTGCTGACCTGGTTCTCTGGCTCTAGAGCAGCTCTGCTGACCTGGTTCTCTGGCTCTAGAGCACCTCTGCTGACCTGGTTCTATGGCTCTAAAGCTGCTCTGCTGACCTGGTTCTGTGGCTTTGAAACAGCTCTGCTGACCTAGTTCTCTGCCTCTAGAGCAGCTCTGCTGACCTGGTTCTTTTTCAAGAGCAGCTCTGCTGACCTGGTTCTCTGGCTCTAAAGAAGCTCTGCTGACCTGGTTCTCAAGCAGTTCTGCTGACCTGGTTCTCTGGCTCTAAAGTGGCTCTGCTTACCTGGTTCTCTGACTCTAAAGCAGCTCTGCTGACCTGGTTCTATGGCTTTAAAGCGGCTCTGCTGACATGGTTCTCTGGCTCTAAAGCAGCTCTGCTGACCTTGTTCTCTGGCTGTAGAGCAGCCCTGCTGGCCTGGTTCTTAGGCTCTAGAGCAGCTCTGCTGACTTGGTTCTCTAGCTCTACAACGACTCTGCTGACCTGGTTCTCTAGCTCTTGATCAGCTCTGCTGATCTGGTTCTATGGCTCTAAAGCAGCTCTGCTGACCTGGTTCTCTGGCTCTAAAGCAGCCCTGCTGACCTGGTTCTCCCCCTCTAAAGCAGCTCTGCTGACCTGGTTCTCTCCCTCTAAAGCAGCTCTGCTGACCTGGTTCTCTGGCTCTAAAGCAGCTCTGCTGACCTGGTTCTCCCCCTCTAAAGCAGCTCTGCTGACCTGGTTCTCCCCCTCTAAAGCAGCTCTGCTGACCTGGTTCTCTGCATCTAGAGCAGCTCTGCTGACCTGGTTCTTAGGCCCTGGAGCAGCTGTGCTGACCTGGTTTCTATGGCTCTACAGCAGCTCTGCTGACCTGGTTCTCTGACTCTAGAGCAGCTCTGTTGACCTGGGTCTTAGGCTCTAGAGTAGCTCTGCTGACCTGGTTCTCTGGCTCTAAAGTAGCTCTGCTGACCTGGTTCTCTGGCTCTAAAGCAGCTCTGCTGATCTTGTTCTATGGCTCTAAAGCAGCTCTGCTGACCTGGTTCTCTGGCTTTGGAGCAGCTCTGCTGACCTGGTTCTCTGGCTCTAGAGCAGCTCTGCTGACCTGGTTCTCTCCCTCTAAAGCAGCTCTGCTGTCCTGGTTCTCTGGCTCTAAAGCAGCTCTGCTGACCTGGTTTCTCTGGCTATAAAGTAGCTCTGCTGACCTGGTTCTCTGGCTCTAAAGCAGCTCTTCTGACCTGGTTCGGTGGCTTTAAAGCAGCTCTGCTGACCTGGTTCTCTGGCTCTACAATGGCTCTGCTGACCTGGTTCTGTTGCTCTAAAGAAGCTCTGCTGACCTGGTTCTCTGGCTCTAGAGCAGCTCTGGTAGCCTGGTTCTCTGGCTCTAAAGCAGATCTGCTGGCCTGGTTCACTGGCTCTAAAGCAGCTCTGCTGACCTGGTTATCTGCCTGTAGAGCAGCTCTGCTGACCTGGTTCTCTGCCTGTAGAGCAGCTCTGCTGACCTGGTTCTCTGACTCTACAACGGCTCTGCTGACCTGGTTCTCTGGCTCTAAAGCAGCTCTACTGGCTTGGTGGTTCTCTGGCTCTAAAGCAGCTCTGCTGACCTGGTTCTGTGGCTCTAAAGAAGCTCTGCTGACCTAGTTCTTCGGCTCTACAGCAGCTCTGCTGACCTGGTTCTCTGGCTCTACAGCAGTTCTGATGACCTGGTTCTCTGGCTCTAAAGAGGCTCTGCTGACCTGGTTCTCTCGCTCTACAGCAGCTGTGCGGAACTGGTTCTCTGCCTCTAGATCAGCTCTGCTGACCTGGATCTTAGGCTTTAGAGCATCTCTGCTGACCTGGTTTCTATGGCTCTACAGCAGCTCTGCTGACTTGGTTCTCTGGCTCTAGAGCAGCTCTGTTGACCTGGGACTTAGGCTCTAAAGCAGCTCTGCTGAACTGGTTGTATGGCTCTAAAGCAGCTCTGCTGACCTGGTGTCTATGGCTCTACAGCAGCTCTGCTGACCTGGTTCTCAGACTCTAGAGCAGCTCTGCTGACCTGGTTCTATGGCTCTAAAGCAGCTCTGCTGACTCTGTTCTCTCCCTCTGAAGCAGCTCTGCTGATCTGGTTCTCTGGCTCTACGGCAGCTCTGCTGATCTGGTTCTCTGCCACTAGAGCAGCTCTGCTGACCTGGTGTCTATGGCTCTAAAGCAGCTCTGCTGACCTGGTTCTCTGGCTCTAAAGCAGCTCTGCTGACCTGGTTCTATGGCTCTAAAGCAACTCTGCTGACCTGGTTCTCTGGCTCTAGAGCAGCTCTGCTGACCTGGTTCTATGGCTTTAAAGAATCTCCTCTGACCTGGTTCTCTGGCTCTACAGCAGCTCTGCTGAACTGGTTCTCTGCCTCTAGAGCAGCTCTGCTGACCTGGATCTTAGGCTCGAGAGCAGCTCTGCTGACCTGGTTCTCTGGCTCTAAAGCAGCTCTGCTGACCTGGTTCTCAAGCAGTTCTGTTGACCTGGTTCACTGGCTCTAAAGCGGCTCTGCTTACCTGGTTCTCTGTCTCTAGAGCAGCTCTGTTGACCTGGGTCTTAGGCTCTAGAGCAGCTCTGCTGACCTGGTTGTATGGCTCTGAGGCAGCTCTGCTGACGTGGTTCTCTGGCTCTAAAGCAGCTCTGCTGACCTGGTTCTATGGCTCTAAAGCAGCTCTGCTGACCTGGTTCTCTGGCTTTGATGCAGCTCTGCTGACCTGGTTCTCTGGCTCTAGAGCAGCTCTGCTGACCTGGTTCTCTCCCTCTAAAGCAGCTCTGCTGACCTGGTTCTCTGGCTCTAAAGCAGCTCTGCTGAACTGGTTTCTCTGGCTCTAAAGCAGATCTGCTGACCTAGTTTCTCTGGCTCTAGAGCAGCTCTGCTGACCTGGTTCTCTGGCTCTTGAGCAGTTCTCCTGACCTGGTTCTCAGGTGCTAAAGCAGCTCTTCTGACCTGGTTCTATGGCTCTGATGCAGCTCTGCTGACCTGGTTCTCTGGCTCTGCAGCAGCTCTGCTGACCTGGTTCTCTGGCTCTAGAGCAGCTCTGCTGACCTGGTTCTATGGCTCTAAAGCTGCTCTGCTGACCTGGTTCTGTGGCTTTGAAACAGCTCTGCTGACCTGGTTCTCTGGCTCTGCAGCAGCTCTGCTGACCTGGTTCTCTGGCTCTAGAGCAGCTCTGCTGACCTGGTTCTCTGGCTCTAGAGCACCTCTGCTGAACTGGTTCTATGGCTCTAAAGCTGCTCTGCTGACCTGGTTCTGTGGCTTTGAAACAGCTCTGCTGACCTGGTTCTCTGCCTCTAGAGCAGCTCTGCTGACCTGGTTCTTAGGCTCAAGAGCAGCTCTGCTGACCTGGTTCTCTGGCTCTAAAGCAGCTCGGCTGACCTGGTTCTCAAGCAGTTCTGCTGACCTGGTTCTCTGGCTCTAAAGCGGCTCTGCTTACCTGGTTCTCTGACTCTAAAGCAGCTCTGCTGACCTGGTTCTATGGCTTTAAAGCGGCTCTGCTGACATGGTTCTCCCCCTCTAAAGCAGCTCTGCTGACCTGGTTCTCTCCCTCTAAAGCAGCTCTGCTGACCTGGTTCTCTGGCTCTAAAGCAGCTCTGCTGACCTGGTTCTCCCCCTCTAAAGCAGCTCTGCTGACCTGGTTCTCTCCTTCTAATGCAGCTCTGCTGACCTGGTTCTCTGCCTCTACGGCAGCTCTGCTGACCTGGTTCTCTGCATCTAGAGCAGCTCTGCTGACCTGGTTCTTAGGCCCTAGAGCAGCTGTGCTGACCTGGTTTCTATGGCTCTACAGCAGCTCTGCTGACCTGGTTCTCTGACTCTAGAGCAGCTCTGTTGACCTGGGTCTTAGGCTCTAGAGTAGCTCTGCTGACCTGGTTCTCTGGCTCTAAAGCAGCTCTGCTGACCTGGTTCTCTGGCTCTAAAGCAGCTCTGCTGATCTTGTTCTATGGCTCTAAA
This sequence comes from Triturus cristatus, assembly GCF_964204655.1. NCBI lineage: Eukaryota > Metazoa > Chordata > Amphibia > Caudata > Salamandridae > Triturus > Triturus cristatus. Next base: position 1,164,426,149 of record NC_140579.1, read on the forward strand.
GCAGCTCTGCTGACCTGGTTCTCTGGCTTTGGAGCAGCTCTGCTGACCTGGTTCTCTGGCTCTAGAGCAGCTCTGCTGACCTGGTTCTCTCCCTCTAAAGCAGCTCTGCTGTCCTGGTTCTCTGGCTCTAAAGCAGCCCTGCTGACCTGGTTTCTCTGGCTATAAAGTAGCTCTGCTGACCTGGTTCTCTGGCTCTAAAGCAGCTCTTCTGACCTGGTTCGGTGGCTCTAAAGCAGCTCTGCTGACCTGGTTCTCTGGCTCTACAATGGCTCTGCTGACCTGGTTCTGTTGCTCTAAAGAAGCTCTGCTGACCTGGTTCTCTGGCTCTAGAGCAGCTCAGGTATCCTGGTTCTCTGGCTCTAAAGCAGATCTGCTGGCCTGGTTCACTGGCTCTAAAGCAGCTCTGCTGACCTGGTTATCTGCCTGTAGAGCAGCTCTGCTGACCTGGTTCTCTGCCTGTAGAGCAGCTCTGCTGACCTTGTTCTCTGACTCTACAACGGCTCTGCTGACCTAGTTCTCTGGCTCTAAAGCAGCTCTACTGGCTTGGTGGTTCTCTGGCTCTAAAGCAGCTCTGCTGACCTGGTTCTGTGGCTCTAAAGAAGCTCTGCTGACCTAGTTCTTCGGCTCTACAGCAGCTCTGCTGACCTGGTTCTCTGGCTCTACAGCAGTTCTGATGACCTGGTTCTCTGGCTCTAAAGAGGCTCTGCTGACCTGGTTCTCTGGCTCTACAGCAGCTCTGCTGAACTGGTTCTCTGCCTCTAGATCAGCTCTGCTGACCTGGATCTTAGGCTCGAGAGCAGCTCTGCTGACCTGGTTCTCTGACTCTAAAGCAGCTCTGCTGACCTGGATCTTAGGCTTTAGAGCATCTCTGCTGACCTGGTTTCTATGGCTCTACAGCAGCTCTGCTGACTTGGTTCTCTGGCTCTAGAGCAGCTCTGTTGACCTGGGACTTAGGCTCTAAAGCAGCTCTGCTGAACTGGTTGTATGGCTCTAAAGCAACTCTGCTGACCTGGTTCTCTGGCTCTAGAGCAGCTCTGCTGACCTGGTTCTATGGCTGTAAAGAATCTCCTCTGACCTCGTTCTCTGGCTCTACAGCAGCTCTGCTGAACTGGTTCTCTGCCGCTAGAGCAGCTCTGCTGACCTGGTTCTTAGGCTCGAGAGCAGCTCTGCTGACCTAGTTCTCTGGCTCTAAAGCAGCTCTGCTGACCTGGTTCTCAAGCAGTTTTGCTGACCTGGTTCTCTGGCTCTAAAGCAGCTCTGCTGACCTGGTTCTCTGGCTCTAAAGCAGCTATGCTGACCTGGTTCTATGGCTCTAAAGCAGCTCTGCTGACCTGGTTCTCTGGCTTTGAAGCAGCTCTGCTGACCTGGTTCTCTGACTCTAGAGCAGCTCTGCTGAGCTGGTTCTCTGGCTCTAGAGCAGCTCTGCTAACCTGGTTCTCTGGCTCTAAAGCAGATCTGCTGACCTGGTTCTCTGGCTCTAAAGCAGCTCTGCTGACCTGGTTCTCTGGCTCTAGAGCAGCTCTGCTGTCCTGGTTCTTAGGCTCTAGAGCAGCTCTGATGACCTGGTTCTCAAGCAGTTCTGCTGACCTGGTTCTCTGGCTCTAAAGCAGCTCTGCTTACCTGGTTCTCTGACTCTAAAGCAGCTCTGCTGACCTGGTTCTTAGGCTTTAGAACAGCTCTGCTGACCTGGTTTCTTTGGCTCTACAGCAGCTCTGCTGACCTGGTTCTCTGCCTCTAGAGCAGCTCTGTTGACCTGGGACTTAGGCTCTAGAGCAGCTCTGCTGAACTGGTTGTATGGCTGTGAGGCAGCTCTGCTGACCTGGTTCTCTGGCTCTAAAGCAGCTCTGCTGACCTGGTTCTATGGCTCTAAAGCAGCTCTGCTGACCTGGTTCTATGGCTCTAAAGCTGCTCTGCTGACCTGGTTCTGTGGCTTTGAAACAGCTCTGCTGACCTGGTTCTCTGGCTCTAGAGCAGGTCAGCTGACCTGGTTCTCTCCCTCTAACATAGCTCTGCTGACCTGGTACTCTGGCACTAAATCAGCTCTGCTGACCTGGTGTCTCTGTCGCTAAAGCAGCTCTGCTGACCAGGTTCTCTCCTTCTGAAGCAGCTCTGCTGACCTGGTTCTCTGGCTCTACGGCAGCTCTGCTGATCTGGTTCTCTGCCTCTAGAGCAGCTCTGCTGACCTGGTGTCTATGGCTCTACAGCAGTTCTGCTGACCTGGTTCTCTGACTCTAGAGCAGCTCTCTTGACCTGGGTCTTAGGCTCTAGAGCAGCTCTGCTGACCTGGTTCTCTGGCTCTAAAGCAGCTCTGCTGACCTGGTTCTCTGGCTCTAAAGCAGCTCTGCTGACCTGGTTCTTTGGCTCTAAAGCAACTCTGCTGACCTGGTTCTCTGGCTCTAGAGCAGCTCTGCTGACCTGGTTCTATGGCTGTAAAGAATCTCCTCTGACCTGGTTCTCTGGCTCTACAGAAGCTCTGCTGAACTGGTTCTCTGCCTCTAGAGCAGCTCTGCTGACCTGGATCTTAGGCTCGAGAGGAGCTCTGCTGGCCTGTTTCTCTGGCTCTAAAGCAGCTCTTCTGACCTGGTTCTCAAGCAGATCTGCTGACCTGGTTCTCTGTCTCTAAAGCGGCTCTGCTTACGTGGTTCTCTGACTCTAAACCAGCTCTGCTGACCTGGTTCTTAGGCTTTAGAGCAGCTCTGTTGACCTGGGTCTTAGGCTCTAGAGCAGCTCTGCTGACCTGGTTGTATGGCTCTGAGGCAGCTCTGCTGACGTGGTTCTCTGGCTCTAAAGCAGCTCTGCTTACCTGGTTCTCTGACTCTAAAGCAGCTCTGCTGACCTGGTTCTTAGGCTTTAGAACAGCTCTGCTGACCTGGTTTCTATGGCTCTACAGCAGCTCTGCTGACCTGGTTCTCTGGCTCTAGAGCAGCTCTGTTGACCTGGGACTTAGGCTCTAGAGCAGCTCTGCTGAACTGGTTGTATGGCTGTGAGGCAGCTCTGCTGACCTGGTTCTCTGGCTCTAAAGCAGCTCTGCTGACCTGGTTCTATGGCTCTAAAGCAGCTCTGCTGACCTGGTTCTATGGCTCTAAAGCTGCTCTGCTGACCTGGTTCTGTGGCTGTGAAACAGCTCTGCTGATCTGGTTCTCTTGCTCTAGAGCAGGTCAGCTGACCTGGTTCTCTCCCTCTAACATAGCTCTGCTGACCTGGTTCTCTGGCACTAAATCAGCTCTGCTGACCTGGTGTCTCTGGCACTAAAGCAGCTCTGCTGACCCGGTTCTCTCCCTCTGAAGCAGCTCTGCTGACCTGGTTCTCTGGCTCTACGGCAGCTCTGCTAATCTGGTTCTCTGCCACTAGAGCAGCTCTGCTGACCTGGTGTCTATGGTTCTACAGCAGCTCTGCTGACCTGGTTCTCTTGCTCTAGAGCAGCTCTGTTGACCTGGGACTTAGGCTCTAGAGCAGCTCTGCTGAACTGGTTGTATGGCTGTGAGGCAGCTCTGCTGACCTGGTTCTCTGGCTCTAAAGCAGCTCTGCTGACCTGGTTCTATGGCTCTAAAGCAGCTCTGCTGACCTGGTTCTATGGCTCTAAAGCTGCTCTGCTGACCTGGTTCTGTGGCTTTGAAACAGCTCTGCTGACCTGGTTCTCTTGCTCTAGAGCAGGTCAGCTGACCTGGTTCTCTCCCTCTAACATAGCTCTGCTGACCTGGTTCTCTGGCACTAAATCAGCTCTGCTGACCTGGTGTCTCTGGCGCTAAAGCAGCTCTGCTGACCCGGTTCTCTCCCTCTGAAGCAGCTCTGCTGACCTGGTTCTCTGGCTCTACAGCAGCTCTGCTAATCTGGTTCTCTGCCACTAGAGCAGCTCTGCTGACCTGGTGTCTATGGCTCTACAGCAGCTCTGCTGACCTGGTTCTCTGACTCTAGAGCAGCTCTCTTAACCTGGGTCTTAGGCTCTAGAGCAGATCTGCTGACCTGGTTCTCTGGCTCTAAAGCAGCTCTGCTGACCTGGTTCTCTGGCTCTAAAGCAGCTCTGCTGACCTGGTTCTATGGCTCTAAAGCAACTCTGCTGACCTGGTTCTCTGGCTCTAGAGCAGCTCTGCTGACCTGGTTCTATGGCTGTAAAGAATCTCCTCTGACCTGGTTCTCTGGCTCTACAGCAGCTCTGCTGAACTGGTTCTCTGCCTCTAGAGCAGCTCTGCTGACCTGGATCTTAGGCTCGAGAGCAGCTCTGCTGGCCTGTTTCTCTGGCTCTAAAGCAGCTCTGCTGACCTGGTTCTCAAGCAGTTCTGCTGACCTGGTTCTCTGGCTCTAAAGCGGCTCTGCTTACCTGGTTCTCTGACTCTAAAGCAGCTCTGCTGACCTGGTTCTTAGGCTTTAGAGCAGCTCTGTTGAACTGGGTCTTAGGCTCTAGAGCAGCTCTGCTGACCTAGTTATCTGGCTCTACAGCAGCTCTGCTGACCTGGATCTCTGGCTCTAAAGCAGCTCTGCTGACCTGTTGTTTCTCTGGCTCTAAAACAGCTCTGCTGACCTGGTTCTGTGGCTCTAAAGAAGCTCTGCTGACCTAGTTATCGGGCTCTACAGCAGCTCTGCTGACCTGGTTCTCTGGCTCTAAAGCAGCTCTGCTGACCTGATGTTTCTCTGGCTTTAAAACAGCTCTGCTGACCTGGTTCTGTGGCTCTAAAGAAGCTCTGCTGACCTAGTTCTCTGGCTCTACAGCAGCTGTGATGACCTGGTTCTCTGGCTCTAAAGAGGCTCTGCTGACCTGGTTCTCTGGCTCTAGAGCAGCTCTGCTGACCTGGTTCTATGGCTGTAAAGAATCTCCTCTGACCTCGTTCTCTGGCTCTACAGCAGCTCTGCTGAACTGGTTCTCTGCCTCTAGAGCAGCTCTGCTGACCTGGTTCTTAGGCTCGAGAGCAGCTCTGCTGACCTAGTTCTCTGGCTCTAAAGCAGCTCTGCTGACCTGGTTCTCAAGCAGTTCTGCTGACCTGGTTCTCTGGCTCTAAAGCAGCTCTGCTGACCTGGTTCTCTGGCTCTAAAGCAGCTCTGCTGACCTGGTTCTATGGCTCTAAAGCAGCTCTGCTGACCTGGTTCTCTGGCTTTGAAGCAGCTCTGCTGACCTGGTTCTCTGGCTCTAGAGCAGCTCTGCTGAGCTGGTTCCCTGGCTCTAGAGCAGCTCTGCTAACCTGGTTCTCTGGCTCTAAAGCAGATCTGCTGACCTGGTTCTCTGGCTCTAAAGCAGCTCTGCTGACCTGGTTCTCTGGCTCTAAAGCAGCTCTGCTGACCTGATGTTTCTCTGGCTCTAAAACAGCTCTGCTGACCTGGTTCTGTGGCTCTAAAGAAGCTCTGCTGACCTAGTTCTCTGGCTCTCTAGCAGCTGTGATGACCTGGTTCTCTGGCTCTAAAGAGGCTCTGCTGACCTGGTTCTCTGGCTCTAGAGCAGCTCTGCTGACCTGGTTCTATGGCTGTAAAGAATCTCCTCTGACCTCGTTCTCTGGCTCTACAGCAGCTCTGCTGACCTGGTTCTCTCCCTCTAAAGCAGCTCTGCTGACCTGGTTCTCTGGCTCTAAAGCAGCTCTGCTGACCTGGTTCTCCCCCTCTAAAGCAGCTCTGCTAACCTGGTTCTCTCCCTCTAAAGCAGCTCTGCTGACCTGGTTCTCTGCCTCTACGACAGCTCTGCTGACCTGGTTCTCTGCATCTAGAGCAGCTCTGCTGACCTGGTTCTTAGGCCCTAGAGCAGCTGTGCTGACCTGGTTTCTATGGCTCTACAGCAGCTCTGCTGACCTGGTTCTCTGACTCTAGAGCAGCTCTGTTGACCTGGGTCTTAGGCTCTAGAGTAGCTCTGCTGACCTGGTTCTCTGGCTCTAAAGCAGCTCTGCTGACCTGGTTCTCTGGCTCTAAAGCAGCTCTGCTGATCTTGTTCTATGGCTCTAAAGCAGCTCTGCTGACCTGGTTCTCTGGCTTTGGAGCAGCTCTGCTGACCTGGTTCTCTGGCTCTAGAGCAGCTCTGCTGACCTGGTTCTCTCCCTCTAAAGCAGCTCTGCTGTCCTGGTTCTCTGGCTCTAAAGCAGCTCTGCTGACCTGGTTTCTCTGGCTATAAAGTAGCTCTGCTGACCTGGTTCTCTGGCTCTAAAGCAGCTCTTCTGACCTGGTTCGGTGGCTCTAAAGCAGCTCTGCTGACCTGGTTCTCTGGCTCTACAATGGCTCTGCTGACCTGGTTCTGTTGCTCTAAAGAAGCTCTGCTGACCTGGTTCTCTGGCTCTAGAGCAGCTCTGGTAGCCTGGTTCTCTTGCTCTAAAGCAGATCTGCTGGCCTGGTTCACTGGCTCTAAAGCAGCTCTGCTGACCTGGTTATCTGCCTGTAGAGCAGCTCTGCTGACCTGGTTCTCTGCCTGTAGAGCAGCTCTGCTGACCTGGTTCTCTGACTCTACAACGGCTCTGCTGACCTGGTTCTCTGGCTCTAAAGCAGCTCTACTGGCTTGGTGGTTCTCTGGCTCTAAAGCAGCTCTGCTGACCTGGTTCTGTGGCTCTAAAGAAGCTCTGCTGACCTAGTTCTTCGGCTCTACAGCAGCTCTGCTGACCTGGTTCTCTGGCTCTACAGCAGTTCTGATGACCTGGTTCTCTGGCTCTAAAGAGGCTCTGCTGACCTGGTTCTCTGGCTCTACAGCAGCTCTGCTGAACTGGTTCTCTGCCTCTAGATCAGCTCTGCTGACCTGGATCTTAGGCTCGAGAGCAGCTCTGCTGACCTGGTTCTCTGACTCTAAAGCAGCTCTGCTGACCTGGATCTTAGGCTTTAGAGCATCTCTGCTGACCTGGTTTCTATGGGTCTACAGCAGCTCTGCTGACTTGGTTCTCTGGCTCTAGAGCAGCTCTGTTGACCTGGGACTTAGGCTCTAAAGCAGCTCTGCTGAACTGGTTGTATGGCTCTAAAGCAGCTCTGCTGACCTGGTGTCTATGGCTCTACAGCAGCTCTGCTGACCTGGTTCTCTGACTCTAGAGCAGCTCTGCTGACCTGGTTCTATGGCTCTAAAGCAGCTCTGCTGACCCGGTTTTCTCCCTCTGAAGCAGCTCTGCTGATCTGGTTCTCTGGCTCTACGGCAGCTCTGCTGATCTGGTTCTCTGCCACTAGAGCAGCTCTGCTGACCTGGTGTCTATGGCTCTAAAGCAGCTCTGCTGACCTGGTTCTCTGGCTCTAAAGCAGCTCTGCTGACCTGGTTCTATGGCTCTAAAGCAACTCTGCTGACCTGGTTCTCTGGCTCTAGAGCAGCTCTGCTGACCTTGTTCTATGGCTTTAAAGAATCTCCTCTGACCTGGTTCTCTGCCTCTAGAGCAGCTCTGCTGACCTGGATCTTAGGCTCGAGAGCAGCTCTGCTGGCCTGTTTCTCTGGCTCTAAAGCAGCTCTGCTGACCTGGTTCTCAAGCAGTTCTGCTGACCTGGTTCTCTGGCTCTAAAGCGGCTCTGCTTACCTGGTTCTCTGACTCTAAAGCAGCTCTGCTGACCTGGTTCTTTGGCTTTAGAGCAGCTCTGTTGACCTGGGTCTTAGGCTCTAGAGCAGCTCTGCTGACCTGGTTGTATGGCTCTGAGGCAGCTCTGCTGACGTGGTTCTCTGGCTCTAAAGCAGCTCTGCTGACCTGGTTCTATGACTCTAAAGCAGCTCTGCTGACCTGGTTCTCTGGCTTTGAAGCAGCTCTGCTGACCTGGTTCTCTGGCTCTAGAGCAGCTCTGCTGACCTGGTTCTCTCCCTCTAAAGCAGCTCTGCTGACCTGGTTCTCTGGCTCTAAAGCAGCTCTGCTGAACTGGTTTCTCTGGCTCTAAAGCACATCTGCTGACCTAGTTTCTCTGGCTCTAGAGCAGCTCTGCTGACCTGGTTCTCTGGCTCTTGAGCAGTTCTCCTGACCTGGTTCTCTGGCGCTAAAGCAGCTCTTCTGACCTGGTTCTATGGCTCTAATGCAGCTCTGCTGACCTGGTTCTCTGGCTCTGCAGCAGCTCTGCTGACCTGGTTCTCTGGCTCTAGAGCAGCTCTGCTGACCTGGTTCTATGGCTCTAAAGCTGCTCTGCTGACCTGGTTCTGTGGCTTTGAAACAGCTCTGCTGACCTGGTTCTCTGGCTCTGCAGCAGCTCCGCTGACCTGGTTCTCTGGCTCTAAAGCAGCTCTGCTGACCTGGTTCTCTGGCTCTAGAGCACCTCTGCTGACCTGGTTCTATGGCTCTAAAGCTGCTCTGCTGAATTGGTTCTGTGGCTTTGAAACAGCTCTGCTTACCTGGTTCTCTGCCTCTAGAGCAGCTCTGCTGACCTGGTTCTTAGGCTCAAAAGCAGCTCTGCTGACCTGGTTCTCAAGCAGTTCTGCTGACATGGTTCTCTGGCTCTAAAGCGGCTCTGCTTACCTGGTTCTCTGACTCTAAAGCAGCTCTGCTGACCTGGTTCTATGGCTTTAAAGCGGCTCTGCTGACATGGTTCTCTGGCTCTAAAGCAGCTCTGCTGACCTTGTTCTCTGGCTGTAGAGCAGCCCTGCTGGCCTGGTTCTTAGGCTCTAGAGCAGCTCTGCTGACCTGGTGTCTATTGCTTTACAGCAGATCTGCTGACCTGGTTCTCTGTCTCTAAAGCGGCTCTGCTTACGTGGTTCTCTGACTCTAAACCAGCTCTGCTGACCTGGTTCTTAGGCTTTAGAGCAGCTCTGTTGACCTGGGTCTTAGGCTCTAGAGCAGCTCTGCTGACCTGGTTGTATGGCTCTGAGGCAGCTCTGCTGACGTGGTTCTCTGGCTCTAAAGCAGCTCTGCTTACCTGGTTCTCTGACTCTAAAGCAGCTCTGCTGACCTGGTTCTTAGGCTTTAGAACAGCTCTGCTGACCTGGTTTCTATGGCTCTACAGCAGCTCTGCTGACCTGGTTCTCTGGCTCTAGAGCAGCTCTGTTGACCTGGGACTTAGGCTCTAGAGCAGCTCTGCTGAACTGGTTGTATGGCTGTGAGGCAGCTCTGCTGACCTGGTTCTCTGGCTCTAAAGCAGCTCTGCTGACCTGGTTCTATGGCTCTAAAGCAGCTCTGCTGACCTGGTTCTATGGCTCTAAAGCTGCTCTGCTGACCTGGTTCTGTGGCTGTGAAACAGCTCTGCTGATCTGGTTCTCTTGCTCTAGAGCAGGTCAGCTGACCTGGTTCTCTCCCTCTAACATAGCTCTGCTGACCTGGTTCTCTGGCACTAAATCAGCTCTGCTGACCTGGTGTCTCTGGCACTAAAGCAGCTCTGCTGACCCGGTTCTCTCCCTCTGAAGCAGCTCTGCTGACCTGGTTCTCTGGCTCTACGGCAGCTCTGCTAATCTGGTTCTCTGCCACAAGAGCAGCTCTGCTGACCTGGTGTCTATGGTTCTACAGCAGCTCTGCTGACCTGGTTCTCTTGCTCTAGAGCAGCTCTGTTGACCTGGGACTTAGGCTCTAGAGCAGCTCTGCTGAACTGGTTGTATGGCTGTGAGGCAGCTCTGCTGACCTGGTTCTCTGGCTCTAAAGCAGCTCTGCTGACCTGGTTCTATGGCTCTAAAGCAGCTCTGCTGACCTGGTTCTATGGCTCTAAAGCTGCTCTGCTGACCTGGTTCTGTGGCTTTGAAACAGCTCTGCTGACCTGGTTCTCTTGCTCTAGAGCAGGTCAGCTGACCTGGTTCTCTCCCTCTAACATAGCTCTGCTGACCTGGTTCTCTGGCACTAAATCAGCTCTGCTGACCTGGTGTCTCTGGCGCTAAAGCAGCTCTGCTGACCCGGTTCTCTCCCTCTGAAGCAGCTCTGCTGACCTGGTTCTCTGGCTCTACAGCAGCTCTGCTAATCTGGTTCTCTGCCACTAGAGCAGCTCTGCTGACCTGGTGTCTATGGCTCTACAGCAGGTCTGCTGACCTGGTTCTCTGACTCTAGAGCAGCTCTCTTAACCTGGGTCTTAGGCTCTAGAGCAGATCTGCTGACCTGGTTCTCTGGCTCTAAAGCAGCTCTGCTGACCTGGTTCTCTGGCTCTAAAGCAGCTCTGCTGACCTGGTTCTATGGCTCTAAAGCAACTCTGCTGACCTGGTTCTCTGGCTCTAGAGCAGCTCTGCTGACCTGGTTCTATGGCTGTAAAGAATCTCCTCTGACCTGGTTCTCTGGCTCTACAGCAGCTCTGCTGAACTGGTTCTCTGCCTCTAGAGCAGCTCTGCTGACCTGGATTTTAGGCTCGAGAGCAGCTCTGCTGGCCTGTTTCTCTGGCTCTAAAGCAGCTCTGCTGACCTGGTTCTCAAGCAGTTCTGCTGACCTGGTTCTCTGGCTCTAAAGCGGCTCTGCTTACCTGGTTCTCTGACTCTAAAGCAGCTCTGCTGACCTGGTTCTTAGGCTTTAGAGCAGCTCTGTTGAACTGGGTCTTAGGCTCTAGAGCAGCTCTGCTGACCTAGTTATCTGGCTCTACAGCAGCTCTGCTGACCTGGATCTCTGGCTCTAAAGCAGCTCTGCTGACCTGTTGTTTCTCTGGCTCTAAAACAGCTCTGCTGACCTGGTTCTGTGGCTCTAAAGAAGCTCTGCTGACCTAGTTATCGGGCTCTACAGCAGCTGTGCTGACCTGGTTCTCTGGCTCTAAAGCAGCTCTGCTGACCTGATGTTTCTCTTGCTTTAAAACAGCTCTGCTGACCTGGTTCTGTGGCTCTAAAGAAGCTCTGCTGACCTAGTTCTCTGGCTCTACAGCAGCTGTGATGACCTGGTTCTCTGGCTCTAAAGAGGCTCTGCTGACCTGGTTCTCTGGCTCTAGAGCAGCTCTGCTGACCTGGTTCTATGGCTGTAAAGAATCTCCTCTGACTTCGTTCTCTGGCTCTACAGCAGCTCTGCTGAACTGGTTCTCTGCCTCTAGAGCAGCTCTGCTGACCTGGTTCTTAGGCTCGAGAGCAGCTCTGCTGACCTAGTTCTCTGGCTCTAAAGCAGCTCTGCTGACCTGGTTCTCAAGCAGTTCTGCTGAGCTGGTTCTCTGGCTCTAAAGCAGCTCTGCTGACCTGGTTCTCTGGCTCTAAAGCAGCTCTGCTGACCTGGTTCTATGGCTCTAAAGCAGCTCTGCTGACCTGGTTCTCTGGCTTTGAAGCAGCTCTGCTGACCTGGTTCTCTGGCTCTAGAGCAGCTCTGCTGAGCTGGTTCCCTGGCTCTAGAGCAGCTCTGCTAACCTGGTTCTCTGGCTCTAAAGCAGATCTGCTGACCTGGTTCTCTGGCTCTAAAGCAGCTCTGCTGACCTGGTTCTCTGGCTCTAAAGCAGCTCTGCTGACCTGATGTTTCTCTGGCTCTAAAACAGCTCTGCTGACCTGGTTCTGTGGCTCTAAAGAAGCTCTGCTGACCTAGTTCTCTGGCTCTCTAGCAGCTGTGATGACCTGGTTCTCTGGCTCTAAAGAGGCTCTGCTGACCTGGTTCTCTGGCTCTAGAGCAGCTCTGCTGACCTGGTTCTATGGCTGTAAAGAATCTCCTCTGACCTCGTTCTCTGGCTCTACAGCATCTCTGCTGACCTGGTTCTCTCCCTCTAAAGCAGCTCTGCTGACCTGGTTCTCTGGCTCTAAAGCAGCTCTGCTGACCTGGTTCTCCCCCTCTAAAGCAGCTCTGCTAACCTGGTTCTCTCCCTCTAAAGCAGCTCTGCTGACCTGGTTCTCTGCCTCTACGGCAGCTCTGCTGACCTGGTTCTCTGCATCTAGAGCAGCTCTGCTGACCTGGTTCTAAGGCCCTAGAGCAGCTGTGCTGACCTGGTTTCTATGGCTCTACAGCAGCTCTGCTGACCTGGTTCTCTGACTCTAGAGCAGCTCTGTTGACCTGGGTCTTAGGCTCTAGAGTAGCTCTGCTGACCTGGTTCTCTGGCTCTAAAGCAGCTCTGCTGACCTGGTTCTCTGGCTCTAAAGCAGCTCTGCTGATCTTGTTCTATGGCTCTAAAGCAGCTCTGCTGACCTGGTTCTCTGGCTTTGGAGCAGCTCTGCTGACCTGGTTCTCTGGCTCTAGAGCAGCTCTGCTGACCTGGTTCTCTCCCTCTAAAGCAGCTCTGCTGTCCTGGTTCTCTGGCTCTAAAGCAGCTCTGCTGACCTGGTTTCTCTGGCTATAAAGTAGCTCTGCTGACCTGGTTCTCTGGCTCTAAAGCAGCTCTTCTGACCTGGTTCGGTGGCTCTAAAGCAGCTCTGCTGACCTGGTTCTCTGGCTCTACAATGGCTCTGCTGACCTGGTTCTGTTGCTCTAAAGAAGCTCTGCTGACCTGGTTCTCTGGCTCTAGAGCAGCTCTGGTAGCCTGGTTCTCTTGCTCTAAAGCAGATCTGCTGGCCTGGTTCACTGGCTCTAAAGCAGCTCTGCTGACCTGGTTATCTGCCTGTAGAGCAGCTCTGCTGACCTGGTTCTCTGCCTGTAGAGCAGCTCTGCTGACCTGGTTCTCTGACTCTACAACGGCTCTGCTGACCTGGTTCTCTGGCTCTAAAGCAGCTCTACTTGCTTGGTGGTTCTCTGGCTCTAAAGCAGCTCTGCTGACCTGGTTCTGTGGCTCTAAAGAAGCTCTGCTGACCTAGTTCTTCGGCTCTACAGCAGCTCTGCTGACCTGGTTCTCTGGCTCTACAGCAGTTCTGATGACCTGGTTCTCTGGCTCTAAAGAGGCTCTGCTGACCTGGTTCTCTGGCTCTACAGCAGCTCTGCTGAACTGGTTCTCTGCCTCTAGATCAGCTCTGCTGACCTGGATCTTAGGCTCGAGAGCAGCTCTGCTGACCTGGTTCTCTGACTCTAAAGCAGCTCTGCTGACCTGGATCTTAGGCTTTAGAGCATCTCTGCTGACCTGGTTTCTATGGGTCTACAGCAGCTCTGCTGACTTGGTTCTCTGGCTCTAGAGCAGCTCTGTTGACCTGGGACTTAGTCTCTAAAGCAGCTCTGCTGAACTGGTTGTATGGCTCTAAAGCAGCTCTGCTGACCTGGTGTCTATGGCTCTACAGCAGCTCTGCTGACCTGGTTCTCTGACTCTAGAGCAGCTCTGCTGACCTGGTTCTATGGCTCTAAAGCAGCTCTGCTGACCCGGTTTTCTCCCTCTGAAGCAGCTCTGCTGATCTGGTTCTCTGGCTCTACGGCAGCTCTGCTGATCTGGTTCTCTGCCACTAGAGCAGCTCTGCTGACCTGGTGTCTATGGCTCTAAAGCAGCTCTGCTGACCTGGTTCTCTGGCTCTAAAGCAGCTCTGCTGACCTGGTTCTATGGCTCTAAAGCAACTCTGCTGACCTGGTTCTCTGGCTCTAGAGCAGCTCTGCTGACCTTGTTCTATGGCTTTAAAGAATCTCCTCTGACCTGGTTCTTAGGCTCTACAGCAGCTCTGCTGAACTGGTTCTCTGCCTCTAGAGCAGCTCTGCTGACCTGGATCTTAGGCTCGAGAGCAGCTCTGCTGGCCTGTTTCTCTGGCTCTAAAGCAGCTCTGCTGACCTGGTTCTCAAGCGGTTCTGCTGACCTGGTTCTCTGGCTCTAAAGCGGCTCTGCTTACCTGGTTCTCTGACTCTAGAGCAGCTCTGCTGACCTGGTTCTTTGGCTTTAGAGCAGCTCTGTTGACCTGGGTCTTAGGCTCTAGAGCAGCTCTGCTGACCTGGTTGTATGGCTCTGAGGCAGCTCTGCTGACGTGGTTCTCTGGCTCTAAAGCAGCTCTGCTGACCTGGTTCTATGACTCTAAAGCAGCTCTGCTGACCTGGTTATCTGGCTTTGAAGCAGCTCTGCTGACCTGGTTCTCTGGCTCTAGAGCAGCTCTGCTGACCTGGTTCTCTCCCTCCAAAGCAGCTCTGCTGACCTGGTTCTCTGGCTCTAAAGCAGCTCTGCTGAACTAGTTTCTCTGGCTCTAAAGCACATCTGCTGACCTAGTTTCTCTGGCTCTAGAGCAGCTCTGCTGACCTGGTTCTCTGGCTCTTGAGCAGTTCTCCTGACCTGGTTCTCTGGCGCTAAAGCAGCTCTTCTGACCTGGTTCTATGGCTCTAATGCAGCTCTGCTGACCTGGTTCTCTGGCTCTGCAGCAGCTCTGCTGACCTGGTTCTCTGGCTCTAGAGCAGCTCTGCTGACCTGGTTCTATGGCTCTAAAGCTGCTCTGCTGACCTGGTTCTGTGGCTTTGAAACAGCTCTGCTGACCTGGTTCTCTGGCTCTGCAGCAGCTCCGCTGACCTGGTTCTCTGGCTCTAAAGCAGCTCTGCTGACCTGGTTCTCTGGCTCTAGAGCACCTCTGCTGACCTGGTTCTATGGCTCTAAAGCTGCTCTGCTGAATTGGTTCTGTGGCTTTGAAACAGCTCTGCTTACCTGGTTCTCTGCCTCTAGAGCAGCTCTGCTGACCTGGTTCTTAGGCTCAAAAGCAGCTCTGCTGACCTGGTTCTCAAGCAGTTCTGCTGACATGGTTCTCTGGCTCTAAAGCGGCTCTGCTTACCTGGTTCTCTGACTCTAAAGCAGCTCTGCTGACCTGGTTCTATGGCTTTAAAGCTGCTCTGCTGACATGGTTCTCTGGCTCTAAAGCAGCTCTGCTGACCTTGTTCTCTGGCTGTAGAGCAGCCCTGCTGGCCTGGTTCTTAGGCTCTAGAGCAGCTCTGCTGACTTGGTTCTCTAGCTCTACAACGACTCTGCTGACCTGGTTCTCTAGCTCTTGATCAGCTCTGCTGATCTGGTTCTATGGCTCTAAAGCAGCTCTGCTGACCTGGTTCTCTGGCTCTAAAGCAGCCCTGCTGACCTGGTTCTCCCCCTCTAAAGCAGCTCTGCTGACCTGGTTCTCTCCCTCTAAAGCAGCTCTGCTGACCTGGTTCTCTGGCTCTAAAGCAGCTCTGCTGACCTGGTTCTCCCCCTCTAAAGCAGCTCTGCTGACCTGGTTCTCTCCCTCTAAAGCAGCTCTGCTGACCTGGTTCTCTGCCTCTACGGCAGCTCTGCTGACCTGGTTCTCTGCATCTAGAGCAGCTCTGCTGACCTGGTTCTTAGGCCCTGGAGCAGCTGTGCTGACCTGGTTTCTATGGCTCTACAGCAGCTCTGCTGACCTGGTTCTCTGACTCTAGAGCAGCTCTGTTGACCTGGGTCTTAGGCTCTAGAGTAGCTCTGCTGACCTGGTTCTCTGGCTCTAAAGTAGCTCTGCTGACCTGGTTCTCTGGCTCTAAAGCAGCTCTGCTGATCTTGTTCTATGGCTCTAAAGCAGCTCTGCTGACCTGGTTCTCTGGCTTTGGAGCAGCTCTGCTGACCTGGTTCTCTGGCTCTAGAGCAGCTCTGCTGACCTGGTTCTCTCCCTCTAAAGCAGCTCTGCTGTCCTGGTTCTCTGGCTCTAAAGCAGCTCTGCTGACCTGGTTTCTCTGGCTATAAAGTATCTCTGCTGACCTGGTTCTCTGGCTCTAAAGCAGCTCTTCTGAGCTGGTTCGGTGGCTCTAAAGCAGCTCTGCTGACCTGGTTCTCTGGCTCTACAATGGCTCTGCTGACCTTGTTCTGTTGCTCTAAAGAAGCTCTGCCGACCTGGTTCTCTGGCTCTAGAGCAGCTCTGGTAGCCTGGTTCTCTGGCTCTAAAGCAGATCTGCTGGCCTGGTTCACTGGCTCTAAAGCAGCTCTGCTGACCTGGTTATCTGCCTGTAGAGCAGCTCTGCTGACCTGGTTCTCTGCCTGTAGAGCAGCTCTGCTGACCTGGTTCTCTGACTCTACAACGGCTCTGCTGACCTGGTTCTCTGGCTCTAAAGCAGCTCTTCTGGCTTGGTGGTTCTCTGGCTCTAAAGCAGCTCTGCTGACCTGGTTCTGTGGCTCTAAAGAAGCTCTGCTGACCTAGTTCTTCGGCTCTACAGCAGCTCTGCTGACCTGGTTCTCTGGCTCTACAGCAGTTCTGATGACCTGGTTCTCTGGCTCTAAAGAGGCTCTGCTGACCTGGTTCTCTGGCTCTAGAGCAGCTCTGCTGAACTGGTTCTCTGCCTCTAGATCAGCTCTGCTGACCTGGATCTTAGGCTCGAGAGCAGCTCTGCTGACCTGGTTCTCTGACTCTAAAGCAGCTCTGCTGACCTGGATCTTAGGCTTTAGAGCATCTCTGCTGACCTGGTTTCTATGGCTCTACAGCAGCTCTGCTGACTTGGTTCTCTGGCTCTAGAGCAGCTCTGTTGACCTGGGACTTAGGCTCTAAAGCAGCTCTGCTGAACTGGTTGTATGGCTCTAAAGCAGCTCTGCTGACCTGGTGTCTATGGCTCTACAGCAGCTCTGCTGACCTGGTTCTCTGACTCTAGAGCAGCTCTGCTGACCTGGTTCTATGGCTCTAAAGCAGCTCTGCTGACCCTGTTCTCTCCCTCTGAGGCAGCTCTGCTGATCTGGTTCTCTGGCTCTACGGCAGCTCTGCTGATCTGGTTCTCTGCCACTAGAGCAGCTCTGCTGACCTGGTGTCTATGGCTCTAAAGCAGCTCTGCTGACCTGGTTCTCTGGCTCTAAAGCAGCTCTGCTGACCTGGTTCTATGGCTCTAAAGCAACTCTGCTGACCTGGTTCTCTGGCTCTAGAGCAGCTCTGCTGACCTGGTTCTATGGCTTTAAAGAATCTCCTCTGACCTGGTTCTCTGGCTCTACAGCAGCTCTGCTGAACTGGTTCTCTGCCTCTAGAGCAGCTCTGCTGACCTGGATCTTAGGCTCGAGAGCAGCTCTGCTGACCTGGTTCTCTGGCTCTAAAGCAGCTCTGCTGACCTGGTTCTCAAGCAGTTCTGTTGACCTGGTTCACTGGCTCTAAAGCGGCTCTGCTTACCTGGTTCTCTGGCTCTAAAGCAGCCCTGCTGACCTGGTTCTCCCCCTCTAAAGCAGCTCTGCTGACCTGGTTCTCTCCCTCTAAAGCAGCTCTGCTGACCTGGTTCTCTGGCTCTAAAGCAGCTCTGCTGACCTGGTTCTCCCCCTCTAAAGCAGCTCTGCTGACCTGGTTCTCTCCCTCTAAAGCAGCTCTGCTGACCTGGTTCTCTGCCTCTACGGCAGCTCTGCTGACCTGGTTCTCTGCATCTAGAGCAGCTCTGCTGACCTGGTTCTTAGGCCCTGGAGCAGCTGTGCTGACCTGGTTTCTATGGCTCTACAGCAGCTCTGCTGACCTGGTTCTCTGACTCTAGAGCAGCTCTGTTGACCTGGGTCTTAGGCTCTAGAGTAGCTCTGCTGACCTGGTTCTCTGGCTCTAAAGTAGCTCTGCTGACCTGGTTCTCTGGCTCTAAAGCAGCTCTGCTGATCTTGTTCTATGGCTCTAAAGCAGCTCTGCTGACCTGGTTCTCTGGCTTTGGAGCAGCTCTGCTGACCTGGTTCTCTGGCTCTAGAGCAGCTCTGCTGACCTGGTTCTCTCCCTCTAAAGCAGCTCTGCTGTCCTGGTTCTCTGGCTCTAAAGCAGCTCTGCTGACCTGGTTTCTCTGGCTATAAAGTAGCTCTGCTGACCTGGTTCTCTGGCTCTAAAGCAGCTCTTCTGAGCTGGTTCGGTGGCTCTAAAGCAGCTCTGCTGACCTGGTTCTCTGGCTCTACAATGGCTCTGCTGACCTGGTTCTGTTGCTCTAAAGAAGCTCTGCCGACCTGGTTCTCTGGCTCTAGAGCAGCTCTGGTAGCCTGGTTCTCTGGCTCTAAAGCAGATCTGCTGGCCTGGTTCACTGGCTCTAAAGCAGCTCTGCTGACCTGGTTATCTGCCTGTAGAGCAGCTCTGCTGACCTGGTTCTCTGCCTGTAGAGCAGCTCTGCTGACCTGGTTCTCTGACTCTACAACGGCTCTGCTGACCTGGTTCTCTGGCTCTACAATGGCTCTGCTGACCTGGTTCTGTTGCTCTAAAGAAGCTCTGCCGACCTGGTTCTCTGGCTCTAGAGCAGCTCTGGTAGCCTGGTTCTCTGGCTCTAAAGCAGATCTGCTGGCCTGGTTCACTGGCTCTAAAGCAGCTCTGCTGACCTGGTTATCTGCCTGTAGAGCAGCTCTGCTGACCTGGTTCTCTGCCTGTAGAGCAGCTCTGCTGACCTGGTTCTCTGACTCTACAACGGCTCTGCTGACCTGGTTCTCTGGCTCTAAAGCAGCTCTACTGGCTTGGTGGTTCTCTGGCTCTAAAGCAGCTCTGCTGACCTGGTTCTGTGGCTCTAAAGAAGCTCTGCTGACCTAGTTCTTCGGCTCTACAGCAGCTCTGCTGACCTGGTTCTCTGGCTCTACAGCAGTTCTGATGACCTGGTTCTCTGGCTCTAAAGAGGCTCTGCTGACCTGGTTCTCTGGCTCTAGAGCAGCTCTGCTGAACTGGTTCTCTGCCTCTAGATCAGCTCTGCTGACCTGGATCTTAGGCTCGAGAGCAGCTCTGCTGACCTGGTTCTCTGACTCTAAAGCAGCTCTGCTGACCTGGATCTTAGGCTTTAGAGCATCTCTGCTGACCTGGTTTCTATGGCTCTACAGCAGCTCTGCTGAATTGGTTCTCTGGCTCTAGAGCAGCTCTGTTGACCTGGGACTTAGGCTCTAAAGCAGCTCTGCTGAACTGGTTGTATGGCTCTAAAGCAGCTCTGCTGACCTGGTGTCTATGGCTCTACAGCAGCTCTGCTGACCTGGTTCTCTGACTCTAGAGCAGCTCTGCTGACCTGGTTCTATGGCTCTAAAGAAGCTCTGCTGACCCTGTTCTCTCCCTCTGAGGCAGCTCTGCTGATCTGGTTCTCTGGCTCTACGGCAGCTCTGCTGATCTGGTTCTCTGCCACTAGAGCAGCTCTGCTGACCTGGTGTCTATGGCTCTAAAGCAGCTCTGCTGACCTGGTTCTCTGGCTCTAAAGCAGCTCTGCTGACCTGGTTCTATGGCTCTAAAGCAACTCTGCTGACCTGGTTCTCTGGCTCTAGAGCAGCTCTGCTGACGTGGTTCTATGGCTTTAAAGAATCTCCTCTGACCTGGTTCTCTGGCTCTACAGCAGCTCTGCTGAACTGGTTCTCTGCCTCTAGAGCAGCTCTGCTGACCTGGATCTTAGGCTCGAGAGCAGCTCTGCTGACCTGGTTCTCTGGCTCTAAAGCAGCTCTGCTGACCTGGTTCTCAAGCAGTTCTGTTGACCTGGTTCACTGGCTCTAAAGCGGCTCTGCTTACCTGGTTCTCTGGCTCAAGAGCAGCTCTGTTGACCTGGGTCTTAGGCTCTAGAGCAGCTCTGCTGACCTGGTTGTATGGCTTTGAGGCAGCTCTGCTGACGTGGTTCTCTGGCTCTAAAGCAGCTCTGCTGACCTGGTTCTATGGCTCTAAAGCAGCTCTGCTGACCTGGTTCTCTGGCTTTGATGCAGCTCTGCTGACCTGGTTCTCTGGCTCTAGAACAGCTCTGCTGACCTGGTTCTCTCCCTCTAAAGCAGCTCTGCTTACCTGGTTCTCTGGCTCTAAAGCAGCTCTGCTGAACTGGTTTCTCTGGCTCTAAAGCAGATCTGCTGACCTAGTTTCTCTGGCTCTAGAGCAGCTCTGCTGACCTGGTTCTCTGGCTCTTGAGCAGTTATCCTGACCTGGTTCTCTGGCGCTAAAGCAGCTCTTCTGACCTGGTTCTATGGCTCTGATGCAGCTCTGCTGACCTGGTTCTCTGGCTCTGCGGCAGCTCTGCTGACCTGGTTCTCTGGCTCTAGAGCAGCTCTGCTGACCTGGTTCTATGGCTCTAAAGCTGCTCTGCTGACCTGGTTCTGTGGCTTTGAAACAGCTCTGCTGACCTCGTTCTCTGGCTCTGCAGCAGCTCTGCTGACCTGGTTCTCTGGCTCTAGAGCAGCTCTGCTGACCTGGTTCTCTGGCTCTAGAGCACCTCTGCTGACCTGGTTCTATGGCTCTAAAGCTGCTCTGCTGACCTGGTTCTGTGGCTTTGAAACAGCTCTGCTGACCTGGTTCTCTGCCTCTAGAGCAGCTCTGCTGACCTGGTTCTTAGGCTCAAGAGCAGCTCTGCTGACCTGGTTCTCTGGCTCTAAAGCAGCTCTGCTGACCTGGTTCTCAAGCAGTTCTGCTGACCTGGTTCTCTGGCTCTAAAGCGGCTCTGCTTACCTGGTTCTCTGACTCTAAAGCAGCTCTGCTGACCTGGTTCTATGGCTTTAAAGCGGCTCTGCTGACATGGTTCTCTGGCTCTAAAGCAGCTCTGCTGACCTTGTTCTCTGGCTGTAGAGCAGCCCTGCTGGCCTGGTTCTTAGGCTCTAGAGCAGCTCTGCTGACTTGGTTCTCTAGCTCTACAACGACTCTGCTGACCTGGTTCTCTAGCTCTTGATCAGCTCTGCTGATATGGTTCTATGGCTCTAAAGCAGCTCTGCTGACCTGGTTCTCTGGCTCTAAAGCAGCTCTGCTGACCTGGTTCTCCCCCTCTAAAGCAGCTCTGCTGACCTGGTTCTCTCCCTCTAAAGCAGCTCTGCTGACCTGGTTCTCTGGCACTAAAGCAGCTCTGCTGACCTGGTTCTCCCCCTCTAAAGCAGCTCTGCTGACCTGGTTCTCTCCTTCTAAAGCAGCTCTGCTGACCTGGTTCTCTGCCTCTACGGCAGCTCTGCTGACCTGGTTCTCTGCATCTAGAGCAGCTCTGCTGACCTGGTTCTTAGGCCCTAGAGCAGCTGTGCTGACCTGGTTTCTATGGCTCTACAGCAGCTCTGCTGACTTGGTTCTCTGACTCTAGAGCAGCTCTGTTGACCTGGGTCTTAGGCTGGTGTCTCTGTCGCTAAAGCAGCTCTGCTGACCAGGTTCTCTCCTTCTGAAGCAGCTCTGCTGACCTGGTTCTCTGGCTCTACGGCACCTCTGCTGATCTGGTTCTCTGCATCTAGAGCAGCTCTGCTGACCTGGTGTCTATGGCTCTACAGCAGTTCTGCTGACCTGGTACTCTGACTCTAGAGCAGCTCTCTTGACCTGGGTCTTAGGCTCTAGAGCAGCTCTGCTGACCTGGTTCTCTGGCTCTAAAGCAGCTCTGCTGACCTGGTTCTCTGGCTCTAAAGCAGCTCTGCTGACCTGGTTCTTTGGCTCTAAAGCAACTCTGCTGACCTGGTTCTCTGGCTCTAGAGCTGCTCTGCTGACCTGGTTCTATGGCTGTAAAGAATCTCCTCTGACCTGGATCTCTGGCTCTACAGCAGCTCTGCTGAACTGGTTCTCTGCCTCTAGAGCAGCTCTGCTGACCTGGATCTTAGGCTCGAGAGCAGCTCTGCTGGCCTGTTTCTCTGGCTCTAAAGCAGCTCTTCTGACCTGGTTCTCAAGCAGATCTGCTGACCTGGTTCTCTGGCTCTAAAGCAGCTCTGCTGACCTGGTTCTCTGGCTCTAAAGCAGCTCTGCTGATCTTGTTCTATGGCTCTAAAGCAGCTCTGCTGACCTGGTTCTCTGGCTTTGGAGCAGCTCTGCTGACCTGGTTCTCTGGCTCTAGAGCAGCTCTGCTGACCTGGTTCTCTCCCTCTAAAGCAGCTCTGCTGTCCTGGTTCTCTGGCTCTAAAGCAGCTCTGCTGACCTGGTTTCTCTGGCTATAAAGTAGCTCTGCTGACCTGGTTCTCTGGCTCTAAAGCAGCTCTTCTGACCTGGTTCGGTGGCTCTAAAGCAGCTCTGCTGACCTGGTTCTCTGGCTCTACAATGGCTCTGCTGACCTGGTTCTGTTGCTCTAAAGAAGCTCTGCTGACCTGGTTCTCTGGCTCTAGAGCAGCTCAGGTATCCTGGTTCTCTGGCTCTAAAGCAGATCTGCTGGCCTGGTTCACTGGCTCTAAAGCAGCTCTGCTGACCTGGTTATCTGCCTGTAGAGCAGCTCTGCTGACCTGGTTCTCTGCCTGTAGAGCAGCTCTGCTGACCTTGTTCTCTGACTCTACAACGGCTCTGCTGACCTAGTTCTCTGGTTTTAAAGCAGCTCTACTGGCTTGGTGGTTCTCTGGCTCTAAAGCAGCTCTGCTGACCTGGTTCTGTGGCTCTAAAGAAGCTCTGCTGACCTAGTTCTTCGGCTCTACAGCAGCTCTGCTGACCTGGTTCTCTGGCTCTACAGCAGTTCTGATGACCTGGTTCTCTGGCTCTAAAGAGGCTCTGCTGACCTGGTTCTCTGGCTCTACAGCAGCTCTGCTGAACTGGTTCTCTGCCTCTAGATCAGCTCTGCTGACCTGGATCTTAGGCTCGAGAGCAGCTCTGCTGACCTGGTTCTCTGACTCTAAAGCAGCTCTGCTGACCTGGATCTTAGGCTTTAGAGCATCTCTGCTGACCTGGTTTCTATGGCTCTACAGCAGCTCTGCTGACTTGGTTCTCTGGCTCTAGAGCAGCTCTGTTGACCTGGGACTTAGGCTCTAAAGCAGCTCTGCTGAACTGGTTGTATGGCTCTAAAGCAGCTCGGCTGACCTGGTTCTATGGCTCTAAAGCAGCTCTGATGACCTGGTTATCTGGCTCTAAAACAGCTCTGCTGACCTGGTTCTCTGGCTCTAGAGCAGCTCTGCTGTCCTGGATCTTAGGCTCTAGAGCAGCTCTGCTGACCTGGTTCTCTGGCTCTGCAACGGCTCTGCTGACCTGGTTCTCTGGCTCTAAAGCAGCTCTGCTGACCTGTTGTTTCTCTGGCTCTAAAACAGCTCTGCTGACCTGGTTCTGTGGCTCTAAAGAAGCTCTGCTGACCTAGTTATCTGGCTCTACAGCAGCTCTGCTGACCTGGATCTCTGGCTCTAAAGCAGCTCTGCTGACCTGTTGTTTCTCTGGCTCTAAAACAGCTCTGCTGACCTGGTTCTGTGGCTCTAAAGAAGCCCTGCTGACCTAGTTATCTGGCTCTACAGCAGCTCTGCTGACCTGGTTCTCTGGCTCTAAAGCAGCTCTGCTGACCTGCTGTTTCTCTGGCTCTAAAACAGCTCTGCTGACCTGGTTCTGTGGCTCTAAAGAAGCTCTGCTGACCTAGTTCTCTGGCTCTACAGCAGCTCTGATGACCTGGTTCTCTGGCTCTAAAGAGGCTCTGCTGACCTGGTTCTCTGGCTCTAGAGCAGCTCTGCTGACCTGGTTCTATGGCTGTAAAGAATCTCCTCTGACCTCGTTCTCTGGCTCTACAGCAGCTCTGCTGAACTGGTTCTCTGCCTCTAGAGCAGCTCTGCTGACCTGGTTCTTAGGCTCGAGAGCAGCTCTGCTGACCTAGTTCTCTGGCTCTAAAGCAGCTCTGCTGACCTGGTTCTCAAGCAGTTCTGCTGACCTGGTTCTCTGGCTCTAAAGCAGCTCTGCTGACCTGGTTCTCTGGCTCTAAAGCAGCTCTGCTGACCTGGTTCTATGGCTCTAAAGCAGCTCTGCTGACCTGGTTCTCTGGCTTTGAAGCAGCTCTGCTGATCTGGTTCTGTGGCTCTAGAGCAGCTCTGCTGAGCTGGTTCCCTGGCTCTAGAGCAGCTCTGCTAACCTGGTTCTCTGGCTCTAAAGCAGATCTGCTGTCCTGGTTCTCTGGCTCTAAAGCAGCTCTGCTGACATGGTTCTCTGGCTCTAAAGCAGCTCTGCTGACCTGATGTTTCTCTGGCTCTAAAACAGCTCTGCTGACCTGGTTCTGTGGCTCTAAAGAAGCTCTGCTGACCTAGTTCTCTGGCTCTACAGCAGCTGTGATGACCTGGTTCTCTGGCTCTAAAGAGGCTCTGCTGACCTGGTTCTCTGGCTCTAGAGCAGCTCTGCTGACCTGGTTCTATGGCTGTAAAGAATCTCCTCTGACCTCGTTCTCTGGCTCTACAGCAGCTCTGCTGAACTGGTTCTTTGCCTTTAGAGCAGCTCTGCTGACCTGGTTCTTAGGCTCGAGAGCAGCTCTGCTGACCTAGTTCTCTGGCTCTAAAGCAGCTCTGCTGACCTGGTTCTCAAGCAGTTTTGCTGACCTGGTTCTCTGGCTCTAAAGCAGCTCTGCTGACCTGGTTCTCTGGCTCTAAAGCAGCTCTGCTGACCTGGTTCTATGGCTCTAAAGCAGCTCTGCTGACCTGGTTCTCTGGCTTTGAAGCAGCTCTGCTGACCTGGTTCTCTGACTCTAGAGCAGCTCTGCTGAGCTGGTTCTCTGGCTCTAGAGCAGCTCTGCTAACCTGGTTCTCTGGCTCTAAAGCAGATCTGCTGACCTGGTTCTCTGGCTCTAAAGCAGCTCTGCTGACCTGGTTCTCTGGCTCTAGAGCAGCTCTGCTGTCCTGGCTCTTAGGCTCTAGAGCAGCTCTGATGACCTGGTTCTCAAGCACTTCTGCTGACCTGGTTCTCTGGCTCTAAAGCAGCTTTGCTTACCTGGTTCTCTGACTCTAAAGCAGCTCTGCTGACCTGGTTCTTAGGCTTTAGAACAGCTCTGCTGACCTGGTTTCTTTGGCTCTACGGCAGCTCTGCTGACCTGGTTCTCTGCCTCTAGAGCAGCTCTGTTGACCTGGGACTTAGGCTCTAGAGCAGCTCTGCTGAACTGGTTGTATGGCTGTGAGGCAGCTCTGCTGACCTGGTTCTCTGGCTCTAAAGCAGCTCTGCTGACCTGGTTCTATGGCTCTAAAGCAGCTCTGCTGACCTGGTTCTATGGCTCTAAAGCTGCTCTGCTGACCTGGTTCTGTGGCTTTGAAACAGCTCTGCTGACCTGGTTCTCTG
Organism: Triturus cristatus; assembly: GCF_964204655.1. NCBI lineage: Eukaryota > Metazoa > Chordata > Amphibia > Caudata > Salamandridae > Triturus > Triturus cristatus. Next base: position 1,164,450,558 of record NC_140579.1, read on the forward strand.
GCTCTAGAGCAGGTCAGCTGACCTGGTTCTCTCCCTCTATCATAGCTCTGCTGACCTGGTACTCTGGCACTAAATCAGCTCTGCTGACCTGGTGTCTCTGTCGCTAAAGCAGCTCTGCTGACCAGGTTCTCTCCTTCTGAAGCAGCTCTGCTGACCTGGTTCTCTGGCTCTACGGCACCTCTGCTGATCTGGTTCTCTGCCTCTAGAGCAGCTCTGCTGACCTGGTGTCTATGGCTCTACAGCAGTTCTGCTGACCTGGTACTCTGACTCTAGAGCAGCTCTCTTGACCTGGGTCTTAGGCTCTAGAGCAGCTCTGCTGACCTGGTTCTCTGGCTCTAAAGCAGCTCTGCTGACCTGGTTCTCTGGCTCTAAAGCAGCTCTGCTGACCTGGTTCTTTGGCTCTAAAGCAACTCTGCTGACCTGGTTCTCTGGCTCTAGAGCTGCTCTGCTGACCTGGTTCTATGGCTGTAAAGAATCTCCTCTGACCTGGATCTCTGGCTCTACAGCAGCTCTGCTGAACTGGTTCTCTGCCTCTAGAGCAGCTCTGCTGACCTGGATCTTAGGCTCGAGAGCAGCTCTGCTGGCCTGTTTCTCTGGCTCTAAAGCAGCTCTTCTGACCTGGTTCTCAAGCAGATCTGCTGACCTGGTTCTCTGGCTCTAAAGCGGCTCTGCTTACGTGGTTCTCTGACTCTAAACCAGATCTGCTGACCTGGTTCTTAGGCTTTAGAGCAGCTCTGTTGACCTGGGTCTTAGGCTCTAGAGCAGCTCTGCTGACCTGGTTGTATGGCTCTGAGGCAGCTCTGCTGACGTGGTTCTCTGGCTCTAAAGCAGCTCTGCTTACCTGGTTCTCTGACTCTAAAGCAGCTCTGCTGACCTGGTTCTTAGGCTTTAGAACAGCTCTGCTGACCTGGTTTCTATGGCTCTACAGCAGCTCTGCTGACCTGGTTCTCTGGCTCTAGAGCAGCTCTGTTGACCTGGGACTTAGGCTCTAGAGCAGCTCTGCTGAACTGGTTGTATGGCTGTGAGGCAGCTCTGCTGACCTGGTTCTCTGGCTCTACAGCAGCTCTGCTGACCTGGTTCTATGGCTCTAAAGCAGCTCTGCTGACCTGGTTCTATGGCTCTAAAGCTGCTCTGCTGACCTGGTTCTGTGGCTTTGAAACAGCTCTGCTGACCTGGTTCTCTTGCTCTAGAGCAGGTCAGCTGACCTGGTTCTCTCCCTCTAACATAGCTCTGCTGACCTGGTTCTCTGGCACTAAATCAGCTCTGCTGACCTGGTGTCTCTGGCGCTAAAGCAGCTCTGCTGACCCGGTTCTCTCCCTCTGAAGCAGCTCTGCTGACCTGGTTCTCTGGCTCTACGGCAGCTCTGCTAATCTGGTTCTCTGCCACTAGAGCAGCTCTGCTGACCTGGTGTCTATGGCTCTACAGCAGCTCTGCTGACCTGGTTCTCTGGCTCTAGAGCAGCTCTGTTGACCTGGGACTTAGGCTCTAGAGCAGCTCTGCTGAACTGGTTGTATGGCTGTGAGGCAGCTCTGCTGACCTGGTTCTCTGGCTCTAAAGCAGCTCTGCTGACCTGGTTCTATGGCTCTAAAGCAGCTCTGCTGACCTGGTTCTATGGCTCTAAAGCTGCTCTGCTGACCTGGTTCTGTGGCTTTGAAACAGCTCTGCTGACCTGGTTCTCTTGCTCTAGAGCAGGTCAGCTGACCTGGTTCTCTCCCTCTAACATAGCTCTGCTGACCTGGTTCTCTGGCACTAAATCAGCTCTGCTGACCTGGTGTCTCTGGCGCTAAAGCAGCTCTGCTGACCCGGTTCTCTCCCTCTGAAGCAGCTCTGCTGACCTGGTTCTCTGGCTCTACAGCAGCTCTGCTAATCTGGTTCTCTGCCACTAGAGCAGCTCTGCTGACCTGGTGTCTATGGCTCTACAGCAGCTCTGCTGACCTGGTTCTCTGACACTAGAGCAGCTCACTTGACCTGGGTCTTAGGCTCTAGAGCAGCTCTGCTGACCTGGTTCTCTGGCTCTAAAGCAGCTCTGCTGACCTGGTTCTCTGGCTCTAAAGCAGCTCTGCTGACCTGGTTCTATGGCTCTAAAGCAACTCTGCTGACCTGGTTCTCTGGCTCTAGAGCAGCTCTGCTAACCTGGTTCTATGGCTGTAAAGAATCTCCTCTGACCTGGTTCTCTGGCTCTACAGCAGCTCTGCTGAACTGGTTCTCTGCCTCTAGATCAGCTCTGCTGACCTGGATCTTAGGCTCGAGAGCAGCTCTGCTGGCCTGTTTCTCTGGCTCTAAAGCAGCTCTGCTGACCTGGTTCTCAAGCAGTTCTGCTGACCTGGTTCTCTGGCTCTAAAGCGGCTCTGCTTACCTGGTTCTCTGACTCTAAAGCAGCTCTGCTGACCTGGTTCTTAGGCTTTAGAGCAGCTCTGTTGAACTGGGTCTTAGGCTCTAGAGCAGCTCTGCAAACCTAGTTATCTGGCTCTACAGCAGCTCTGCTGACCTGGATCTCTGGCTCTAAAGCAGCTCTGCTGACCTGTTGTTTCTCTGGCTCTAAAACAGCTCTGCTGACCTGGTTCTGTGGCTCTAAAGAAGCTCTGCTGACCTAGTTATCTGGCTCTACAGCAGCTCTGCTGACCTGGTTCTCTGGCTCTAAAGCAGCTCTGCTGACCTGATGTTTCTCTGGCTCTAAAACAGCTCTGCTGACCTGGTTCTGTGGCTCTAAAGAAGCTCTGCTGACCTAGTTCTCTGGCTCTACAGCAGCTGTGATGACCTGGTTCTCTGGCTCTAAAGAGGCTCTGCTGACCTGGTTCTCTGGCTCTAGAGCAGCTCTGCTGACCTGGTTCTATGGCTGTAAAGAATCTCCTCTGACCTCGTTCTCTGGCTCTACAGCAGCTCTGCTGAACTGGTTCTCTGCCTCTAGAGCAGCTCTGCTGACCTGGTTCTTAGGCTCGAGAGCAGCTCTGCTGACCCAGTTCTCTGGCTCTAAAGCAGCTCTGCTGGCCTGGTTCTCAAGCAGTTCTGCTGACCTGGTTCTCTGGCTCTAAAGCAGCTCTGCTGACCTGGTTCTCTGGCTCTAAAGCAGCTCTGCTGACCTGGTTCTATGGCTCTAAAGCAGCTCTGCTGACCTGGTTCTCTGGCTTTGAAGCAGCTCTCCTGACCTGGTTCTCTGGCTCTAGAGCAGCTCTGCTGAGCTGGTTCCCTGGCTCTAGAGCAGCTCTGCTAACCTGGTTATCTGGCTCTAAAGCAGATCTGCTGACCTGGTTCTCTGGCTCTAAAGCAGCTCTGCTGACCTGGTTCTCTGGCTCTAAAGCAGCTCTGCTGACCTGATGTTTCTCTGGCTCTAAAACAGCTCTGCTGACCTGGTTCTGTGGCTCTAAAGAAGCTCTGCTGACCTAGTTCTCTGGCTCTACAGCAGCTGTGATGACCTGGTTCTCTGGCTCTAAAGAGGCTCTGCTGACCTGGTTCTCTGGCTCTAGAGCAGCTCTGCTGACCTGGTTCTATGGCTGTAAAGAATCTCCTCTGACCTCGTTCTCTGGCTCTACAGCAGCTCTGCTGAACTGGTTCTCTGCCTCTAGAGCAGCTCTGCTGACCTGGTTCTTAGGCTCGAGAGCAGCTCTGCTGACCTAGTTCTCTGGCTCTAAAGCAGCTCTGCTGACCTGGTTCTCAAGCAGTTCTGCTGACCTGGTTCTCTGGCTCTAAAGCAGCTCTGCTGACCTGGTTCTCTGGCTCTAAAGCAGCTCTGCTGACCTGGTTCTATGGCTCTAAAGCAGCTCTGCTGACCTGGTTCTCTGGCTTTGAAGCAGCTCTGCTGACCTGGTTCTCTGACTCTAGAGCAGCTCTGCTGAGCTGGTTCTCTGGCTCTAGAGCAGCTCTGCTAACCTGGTTCTCTGGCTCTAAAGCAGATCTGCTGACCTGGTTCTCTGGCTCTAAAGCAGCTCTGCTGACCTGGTTCTCTGGCTCTAGAGCAGCTCTGCTGTCCTGGTTCTTAGGCTCTAGAGCAGCTCTGATGACCTGGTTCTCAAGCAGTTCTGCTGACCTGGTTCTCTGGCTCTAAAGCAGCTCTGCTTACCTGGTTCTCTGACTCTAAAGCAGCTCTGCTGACCTGTATCTTAGGCTTTAGAACAGCTCTGCTGACCTGGTTTCTATGGCTCTACAGCAGCTCTGCTGACCTGGTTCTCTGCCTCTAGAGCAGCTCTGTTGACCTGGGACTTAGGCTCTAGAGCAGCTCTGCTGAACTGGTTGTATGGCTGTGAGGCAGCTCTGCTGACCTGGTTCTCTGGCTCTAAAGCAGCTCTGCTGACCTGGTTCTATGGCTCTAAAGCAGCTCTGCTGACCTGGTTCTATGGCTCTAAAGCTGCTCTGCTGACCTGGTACTGTGGCTTTGAAACAGCTCTGCTGACCTGGTTCTCTGCCTCTAGAGCAGGTCAGCTGACCTGGTTCTCTCCCTCTAACATAGCTCTGCTGACCTGGTACTCTGGCACTAAATCAGCTCTGCTGACCTGGTGTCTCTGTCGCTAAAGCAGCTCTGCTGACCAGGTTCTCTCCCTCTGAAGCAGCTCTGCTGACCTGGTTCTCTGGCTCTACGGCAGCTCTGCTGATCTGGTTCTCTGCCTCTAGAGCAGCTCTGCTGACCTGGTGTCTATGGCTCTACAGCAGTTCTGCTGACCTGGTTCCCTGACTCTAGAGCAGCTCTCTTGACCTGGGTCTTAGGCTCTAGAGCAGCTCTGCTGACCTGGTTCTCTGGCTCTAAAGCAGCTCTGCTGACCTGGTTCTCTGGCTCTAAAGCAGCTCTGCTGACCTGGTTCTTTGGCTCTAAAGCAACTCTGCTGACCTGGTTCTCTGGCTCTAGAGCAGCTCTGCTGACCTGGTTCTATGGCTGTAAAGAATCTCCTCTGACCTGGTTCTCTGGCTCTACAGCAGCTCTGCTGAACTGGTTCTCTGGCTCTACTGCAGCTCTGCTGAACTGGTTCTCTGCCTCTAGATCAGCTCTGCTGACCTGGATCTTAGGCTCGAGAGCAGCTCTGCTGACCTGGTTTTCTGACTCTAAAGCAGCTCTGCTGACCTGGATCTTAGGCTTTAGAGCATCTCTGCTGACCTGGTTTCTATGGCTCTACAGCAGCTCTGCTGACTTGGTTCTCTGGCTCTAGAGCAGCTCTGTTGACCTGGGACTTAGGCTCTAAAGCAGCTCTGCTGAACTGGTTGTATGGCTCTAAAGCAGCTCTGCTGACCTGGTGTCTATGGCTCTACAGCAGCTCTGCTGACCTGGTTCTCTGACTCTAGAGCAGCTCTGCTGACCTGGTTCTATGGCTCTAAAGCAGCTCTGCTGACCCTGTTCTCTCCCTCTGAAGCAGCTCTGCTGATCTGGTTCTCTGGCTCTACGGCAGCTCTGCTGATCTGGTTCTCTGCCACTAGAGCAGCTCTGCTGACCTGGTGTCTATGGCTCTAAAGCAGCTCTGCTGACCTGGTTCTCTGGCTCTAAAGCAGCTCTGCTGACCTGGTTCTATGGCTCTAAAGCAACTCTGCTGAACTGGTTCTCTGGCTCTAGAGCAGCTCTGCTGACCTGGTTCTATGGCTTTAAAGAATCTCCTCTGACCTGGTTCTCTGGCTCTACAGCAGCTCTGCTGAACTGGTTCTCTGCCTCTAGAGCAGCTCTGCTGACCTGGATCTTAGGCTCGAGAGCAGCTCTGCTGACCTGGTTCTCTGGCTCTAAAGCAGCTCTGCTGACCTGGTTCTCAAGCAGTTCTGTTGACCTGGTTCACTGGCTCTAAAGCGGCTCTGCTTACCTGGTTCTCTGGCTCTAGAGCAGCTCTGTTGACCTGAGTCTTAGGCTCTAGAGCAGCTCTGCTGACCTGGTTGTATGGCTCTGAGGCAGCTCTGCTGACGTGGTTCTCTGGCTCTAAAGCAGCTCTGCTGACCCGGTTCTATGGCTCTAAAGCAGCTCTGTTGACCTGGTTCTCTGGCTTTGATGCAGCTCTGCTGACCTGGTTCTCTGGCTCTAGAGCAGCTCTGCTGACCTGGTTCTCTCCCTCTAAAGCAGCTCTGCTGACCTGGTTCTCTGGCTCTAAAGCAGCTCTGCTGAACTGGTTTCTCTGGCTCTAAAGCAGATCTGCTGACCTAGTTTCTCTGGCTCTAGAGCAGCTCTGCTGACCTGGTTCTCTGGCTCTTGAGCAGTTCTCCTGACCTGGTTCTCTGGCGCTAAAGCAGCTCTTCTGACCTGGTTCTATGGCTCTGATGCAGCTCTGCTGACCTGGTTCTCTGGCTCTGCAGCAGCTCTGCTGACCTGGTTCTCTGGCTCTAGAGGAGCTCTGCTGACCTGGTTCTATGGCTCTAAAGCTGCTCTGCTGACCTGGTTCTGTGGCTTTGAAACAGCTCTGCTGACCTGGTTCTCTGGCTCTGCAGCAGCTCTGCTGACCTGGTTCTCTGGCTCTAGAGCAGCTCTGCTGACCTGGTTCTCTGGCTCTAGAGCACCTCTGCTGACCTGGTTCTATGGCTCTAAAGCTGCTCTGCTGACCTGGTTCTGTGGCTTTGAAACAGCTCTGCTGACCTGGTTCTCTGCCTCTAGAGCAGCTCTGCTGACCTGGTTCTTAGGCTCAAGAGCAGCTCTGCTGACCTGGTTCTCTGGCTCTAAAGCAGCTCTGCTGACCTGGTTCTCAAGCAGTTCTGCTGACCTGGTTTCTGGCTCGAAAGTGGCTCTGCTTACCTGGTTCTCTGACTCAAAAGCAGCTCTGCTGACCTGGTTCTATGGCTTTAAAGCGGCTCTGCTGACATGGTTCTCTGGCTCTAAAGCAGCTCTGCTGACCTTGTTCTCTGGCTGTAGAGCAGCCCTGCTTGCTTGGTTCTTAGGCTCTAGAGCAGCTCTGCTGACTTGGTTCTCTAGCTCTACAACGACTCTGCTGACCTGGTTCTCTAGCTCTTGATCAGCTCTGCTGATCTGGTTCTATGGCTCTAAAGCAGCTCTGCTGACCTGGTTCTCTGGCTCTAAAGCAGCTCTGCTGACCTGGTTCTCCCCCTCTAAAGCAGCTCTGCTGACCTGGTTCTCTCCCTCTAAAGCAGCTCTGCTGACCTGGTTCTCTGGCTCTAAAGCAGCTCTGCTGACCTGGTTCTCCCCCTCTAAAGCAGCTCTGCTGACCTGGTTCTCTCCTTCTAAAGCAGCTCTGCTGAGCTGGTTCTCTGCCTCTACGGCAGCTAAGCTGGCCTGGTTCTCTGCATCTAGAGCAGCTCTGCTGACCTGGTTCTTAGGCCCTAGAGCAGCTGTGCTGACCTGGTTTCTATGGCTCTACAGCAGCTCTGCTGACCTGGTTCTCTGACTCTAGAGCAGCTCTGCTGACCTGGGTCTTAGGCTCTAGAGTAGCTCTGCTGACCTGGTTCTCTGGCTCTAAAGCAGCTCTGCTGACCTGGTTCTCTGGCTCTAAAGCAGCTCTTCTGATCTTGTTCTATGGCTCTAAAGCAGCTCTGCTGACCTGGTTCTCTGGCTTTGGAGCAGCTCTGCTGACCTGGTTCTCTGGCTCTAGAGCAGCTCTGCTGACCTGGTTCTCTCCCTCTAAAGCAGCTCTGCTGTCCTGGTTCTCTGGCTCTAAAGCAGCTCTGCTGACCTGGTTTCTCTGGCTATAAAGTAGCTCTGCTGACCTGCTTCTCTGGCTCTAAAGCAGCTCTTCTGACCTGGTTCGGTGGCTCTAAAGCAGCTCTGCTGACCTGGTTCTCTGGCTCTACAATGGCTCTGCTGACCTGGTTCTGTTGCTCTAAAGAAGCTCTGCTGAACTGGTTTCTCTGGCTCTAAAGCAGATCTGCTGACCTAGTTTCTCTGGCTCTAGAGCAGCTCTGCTGACCTGGTTCTCTGGCTCTTGAGCAGTTCTCCTGACCTGGTTCTCTGGCGCTAAAGCAGCTCTTCTGACCTGGTTCCATGGCTCTGATGCAGCTCTGCTGACCTGGTTCTCTGGCTCTGCAGCAGCTCTGCTGACCTGGTTCTCTGGCTCTAGAGCAGCTCTGCTGACCTGGTTCTATGGCTCTAAAGCTGCTCTGCTGACCTGGTTCTGTGGCTTTGAAACAGCTCTGCTGACCTGGTTCTCTGGCTCTGCAGCAGCTCTGCTGACCTGGTTCTCTGGCTCTAGAGCAGCTCTGCTGACCTGGTTCTCTGGCTCTAGAGCACCTCTGCTGACCTGGTTCTATGGCTCTAAAGCTGCTCTGCTGACCTGGTTCTGTGGCTTTGAAACAGCTCTGCTGACCTGGTTCTCTGCCTCTAGAGCAGCTCTGCTGACCTGGTTCTTAGGCTCAAGAGCAGCTCTGCTGACCTGGTTCTCTGGCTCTAAAGCAGCTCTGCTGACCTGGTTCTCAAGCAGTTCTGCTGACCTGGTTCTCTGGCTCGAAAGTGGCTCTGCTTACCTGGTTCTCTGACTCTAAAGCAGCTCTGCTGACCTGGTTCTATGGCTTTAAAGCGGCTCTGCTGACATGGTTCTCTGGCTCTAAAGCAGCTCTGCTGACCTTGTTCTCTGGCTGTAGAGCAGCCCTGCTGGCTTGGTTCTTAGGCTCTAGAGCAGCTCTGCTGACTTGGTTCTCTAGCTCTACAACGACTCTGCTGACCTGGTTCTCTAGCTCTTGATCAGCTCTGCTGATCTGGTTCTATGGCTCTAAAGCAGCTCTGCTGACCTGGTTCTCTGGCTCTAAAGCAGCTCTGCTGACCTGGTTCTCCCCCTCTAAAGCAGCTCTGCTGACCTGGTTCTCTCCCTCTAAAGCAGCTCTGCTGACCTGGTTCTCTGGCTCTAAAGCAGCTCTGCTGACCTGGTTCTCCCCCTCTAAAGCAGCTCTGCTGACCTAGTTCTCTCCTTCTAAAGCAGCTCTGCTGACCTGGTTCTCTGCCTCTACGGCAGCTCTGCTGACCTGGTTCTCTGCATCTAGAGCAGCTCTGCTGACCTGGTTCTTAGGCCCTAGAGCAGCTGTGCTGACCTGGTTTCTATGGCTCTACAGCAGCTCTGCTGACCTGGTTCTCTGACTCTAGAGCAGCTCTGTTGACCTGGGTCTTAGGCTCTAGAGTAGCTCTGCTGACCTGGTTCTCTGGCTCTAAAGCAGCTCTGCTGACCTGGTTCTCTGGCTCTAAAGCAGCTCTGCTGATCTTGTTCTATGGCTCTAAAGCAGCTCTGCTGACCTGGTTCTCTGGCTTTGGAGCAGCTCTGCTGACCTGGTTCTCTGGCTCTAGAGCAGCTCTGCTGACCTGGTTCTCTCCCTCTAAAGCAGCTCTGCTGTCCTGGTTCTCTGGCTCTAAAGCAGCTCTGCTGACCTGGTTTCTCTGGCTATAAAGTAGCTCTGCTGACCTGGTTCTCTGGCTCTAAAGCAGCTCTTCTGACCTGGTTCGGTGGCTCTAAAGCAGCTCTGCTGACCTGGTTCTCTGGCTCTACAATGGCTCTGCTGACCTGGTTCTGTTGCTCTAAAGAAGCTCTGCTGACCTGGTTCTCTGGCTCTAGAGCAGCTCAGGTATCCTGGTTCTCTGGCTCTAAAGCAGATCTGCTGGCCTGGTTCACTGGCTCTAAAGCAGCTCTGCTGACCTGGTTATCTGCCTGTAGAGCAGCTCTGCTGACCTGGTTCTCTGCCTGTAGAGCAGCTCTGCTGACCTTGTTCTCTGACTCTACAACGGCTCTGCTGACCTAATTCTCTGGCTCTAAAGCAGCTCTACTGGCTTGGTGGTTCTCTGGCTCTAAAGCAGCTCTGCTGACCTGGTTCTGTGGCTCTAAAGAAGCTCTGCTGACCTAGTTCTTCGGCTCTACAGCAGCTCTGCTGACCTGGTTCTCTGGCTCTACAGCAGTTCTGATGACCTGGTTCTCTGGCTCTAAAGAGGCTCTGCTGACCTGGTTCTCTGGCTCTACAGCAGCTCTGCTGAACTGGTTCTCTGCCTCTAGAACAGCTCTGCTGACCTGGATCTTAGGCTCGAAAGCAGCTCTGCTGACCTGGATCTTAGGCTTTAGAGCATCTCTGCTGACCTGGTTTCTATGGCTCTACAGCAGCTCTGCTGACTTGGTTCTCTGGCTCTAGAGCAGCTCTGTTGACCTGGGACTTAGGCTCTAAAGCAGCTCTGCTGAACTGGTTGTATGGCTCTAAAGCAGCTCGGCTGACCTGGTTCTATGGCTCTAAAGCAGCTCTGATGACCTGGTTCTCTGGCTCTAAAACAGCTCTGCTGACCTGGTTCTCTGGCTCTAGAGCAGCTCTGCTGTCCTGGATCTTAGGCTCTAGAGCAGCTCTGCTGACCTGGTTCTCTGGCTCTGCAACGGCTCTGCTGACCTGGTTCTCTGGCTCTAAAGCAGCTCTGCTGACCTCATGTTTCTCTGGCTCTAAAACAGCTCTGCTGACCTGGTTCTGTGGCTCGAAAGAAGCTCTGCTGACCTAGTTCTCTGGCTCTACAGCAGCTGTGATGACCTGGTTCTCTGGCTCTAAAGAGGCTCTGCTGACCTGGTTCTCTGGCTCTAGAGCAGCTCTGCTGACCTGGTTCTATGGCTGTAAAGAATCTCCTCTGACCTCGTTCTCTGGCTCTACAGCAGCACTGCTGAACTGGTTCTCTGCCTCTAGAGCAGCTCTGCTGACCTGGTTCTTAGGCTCGAGAGCAGCTCTGCTGACCTAGTTCTCTGGCTCTAAAGCAGCTCTGCTGACCTGGTTCTCAAGCAGTTCTGCTGACCTGGTTCTCTGGCTCTAAAGCAGCTCTGCTGACCTGGTTCTCTGGCTCTAAAGCAGCTCTGCTGACCTGGTTCTATGGCTCTAAAGCAGCTCTGCTGACCTGGTTCTCTGGCTTTGAAGCAGCTCTGCTGACCCGGTTCTGTGGCTCTAGAGCAGCTCTGCTGAGCTGGTTCCCTGGCTCTAGAGCAGCTCTGCTAACCTGGTTCTCTGGCTCTAAAGCAGATCTGCTGTCCTGGTTCTCTGGCTCTAAAGCAGCTCTGCTGACCTGGTTCTCTGGCTCTAAAGCAGCTCTGCTGACCTGATGTTTCTCTGGCTCTAAAACAGCTCTGCTGACCTGGTTCTGTGGCTCTAAAGAAGCTCTGCTGACCTAGTTCTCTGGCTCTACAGCAGCTGTGATGACCTGGTTCTCTGGCTCTAAAGAGGCTCTGCTGACCTGGTTCTCTGGCTCTAGAGCAGCTCTGCTGACCTGGTTCTATGGCTGTAAAGAATCTCCTCTGACCTCGTTCTCTGGCTCTACAGCAGCTCTGCTGAACTGGTTCTCTGCCTCTAGAGCAGCTCTGCTGACCTGGTTCTTAGGCTCGAGAGCAGCTCTGCTGACATAGTTCTCTGGCTCTAAAGCAGCTCTGCTGACCTGGTTCTCAAGCAGTTTTGCTGACCTGGTTCTCTGGCTCTAAAGCAGCTCTGCTGACCTGGTTCTCTGGCTCTAAAGCAGCTCTGCTGACCTGGTTCTATGGCTCTAAAGCAGCTCTGCTGACCTGGTTCTCTGGCTTTGAAGCAGCTCTGCTGACCTGGTTCTCTGACTCTAGAGCAGCTCTGCTGAGCTGGTTCTCTGGCTCTAGAGCAGCTCTGCTAACCTGGTTCTCTGGCTCTAAAGCAGATCTGCTGACCTGGTTCTCTGGCTCTAAAGCAGCTCTGCTGACCTGGTTCTCTGGCTCTAGAGCAGCTCTGCTGTCCTGGTTCTTAGGCTCTAGAGCAGCTCTGATGACCTGGTTCTCAAGCAGTTCTGCTGACCTGGTTCTCTTGCTCTAAAGCAGCTCTGCTTACCTGGTTCTCTGACTCTAAAGCAGCTCTGCTGACCTGGTTCTTAGGCTTTAGAACAGCTCTGCTGACCTGGTTTCTTTGGCTCTACAGCAGCTCTGCTGACCTGGTTCTCTGCCTCTAGAGCAGCTCTGTTGACCTGGGACTTAGGCTCTAGAGCAGCTCTGCTGAACTGGTTGTATGGCTGTGAGGCAGCTCTGCTGACCTGGTTCTCTGGCTCTAAAGCAGCTCTGCTGACCTGGTTCTATGGCTCTAAAGCAGCTCTGCTGACCTGGTTCTATGGCTCTAAAGCTGCTCTGCTGACCTGGTTCTGTGGCTTTGAAACAGCTCTGCTGACCTGGTTCTCTGGCTCTAGAGCAGGTCAGCTGACCTGGTTCTCTCCCTCTAACATAGCTCTGCTGACCTGGTACTCTGGCACTAAATCAGCTCTGCTGACCTGGTGTCTCTGTCGCTAAAGCAGCTCTGCTGACCAGGTTCTCTCCTTCTGAAGCAGCTCTGCTGACCTGGTTCTCTGGCTCTACGGCAGCTCTGCTGATCTGGTTCTCTGCCTCTAGAGCAGCTCTGCTGACCTGGTGTCTATGGCTCTACAGCAGTTCTGCTGACCTGGTTCTCTGACTCTAGAGCAGCTCTCTTGACCTGGGTCTTAGGCTCTAGAGCAGCTCTGCTGACCTGGTTCTCTGGCTCTAAAGCAGCTCTGCTGACCTGGTTCTCTGGCTCTAGAGCAGCTCTGCTGACCTGGTTCTATGGCTGTAAAGAATCTCCTCTGACCTGGTTCTCTGGCTCTACAGCAGCTCTGCTGAACTGGTTCTCTGCCTCTAGAGCAGCTCTGCTGACCTGGATCTTAGGCTCGAGAGCAGCTCTGTTGGCCTGTTTCTCTGGCTCTAAAGCAGCTCTTCTGACCTCGTTCTCAAGCAGATATGCTGACCTGGTTCTCTGGCTCTAAAGCGGCTCTGCTTACGTGGTTCTCTGACTCTAAACCAGCTCTTCTGACCTGGTTCTTAGGCTTTAGAGCAGCTCTGTTGACCTGGGTCTTAGGCTCTAGAGCAGCTCTGCTGACCTGGTTGTATGGCTCTGAGGCAGCTCTGCTGACGTGGTTCTCTGGCTCTAAAGCAGCTCTGCTTACCTGGTTCTCTGACTCTAAAGCAGCTCTGCTGACCTGGTTCTTAGGCTTTAGAACAGCTCTGCTGACCTGGTTTCTATGGCTCTACAGCAGCTCTGCTGACCTGGTTCTCTGGCTCTAGAGCAGCTCTGTTGACCTGGGACTTAGGCTCTAGAGCAGCTCTGCTGAACTGGTTGTATGGCTGTGAGGCAGCTCTGCTGACCTGGTTCTCTGGCTCTAAAGCAGCTCTGCTGACCTGGTTCTATGGCTCTAAAGCAGCTCTGCTGACCTGGTTCTATGGCTATAAAGCTGCTCTGCTGACCTGGTTCTGTGGCTTTGAAACAGCTCTGCTGACCTGGTTCTCTTGCTCTAGAGCAGGTCAGCTGACCTGGTTCTCTCCCTCTAACATAGCTCTGCTGACCTGGTTCTCTGGCACTAAATCAGCTCTGCTCACCTGGTGTCTCTGGCGCTAAAGCAGCTCTGCTGACCCGGTTCTCTCCCTCTGAAGCAGCTCTGCTGACCTGGTTCTCTGGCTCTACGGCAGCTCTGCTAATCTGGTTCTCTGCCACTAGAGCAGCTTCCTGACCTGGTGTCTATGGCTCTACAGCAGCTCTGCTGACCTGGTTCTCTGGCTCTAGAGCAGCTCTGTTGACCTGGGACTTAGGCTCTAGAGCAGCTCTGCTGAACAGGTTGTATGGCTGTGAGGCAGCTCTGCTGACCTGGTTCTCTGGCTCTAAAGCAGCTCTGCTGACCTGGTTCTATGGCTCTAAAGCAGCTCTGCTGACCTGGTTCTATGGCTCTAAAGCAGCTCTGCTGACCTCGTTCTATGGCTATAAAGCTGCTCTGCTGACCTGGTTCTGTGGCTTTGAAACAGCTCTGCTGACCTGGTTCTCTTGCTCTAGAGCAGGTCAGCTAACCTGGTTCTCTCCCTCTAACATAGCTCTGCTGACCTGGTTCTCTGGCACTAAATCAGCTCTGCTGACTTGGTGTCTCTGGCGCTAAAGCAGCTCTGCTGACCCGGTTCTCTCCCTCTGAAGCAGCTCTGCTGACCTGGTTCTCTGGCTCTACAGCAGCTCTGCTAATCTGGTTCTCTGCCACTAGAGCAGCTCTGCTGACCTGGTGTCTATGGCTCTACAGCAGCTCTGCTGACCTGGTTCTCTGACTCTAGAGCAGCTCTCTTGACCTGGGTCTTAGGCTCTAGAGCAGCTCTGCTGACCTGGTTCTCTGGCTCTAAAGAAGCTCTGCTGACCTGGTTCTCTGGCTCTAAAGCAGCTCTGCTGACCTGGTTCTATGGCTCTAAAGCAACTCTGCTGACCTGGTTCTCTGGCTCTAGAGCAGCTCTGCTGACCTGGTTCTATGGCTGTAAAGAATCTCCTCTGACCTGGTTCTCTGGCTCTACAGCAGCTCTGCTGAACTGGTTCTCTGCCTCTAGAGCAGCTCTGCTGACCTGGATCTTAGGCTCGAGAGCAGCTCTGCTGGCCTGTTTCTCTGGCTCTAAAGCAGCTCTGCTGACCTGGTTCTCAAGCAGTTCTGCTGACCTGGTTCTCTGGCTCTAAAGCGGCTCTGCTTACCTGGTTCTCTGACTCTAAAGCAGCTCTGCTGACCTGGTTCTTAGGCTTTAGAGCAGCTCTGTTGAACTGGGTCTTAGGCTCTAGAGCAGCTCTGCTGACCGAGTTATCTGGCTCTACAGCAGCTCTGCTGACCTGGATCTCTGGCTCTAAAGCAGCTCTGCTGACCTGTTGTTTCTCTGGCTCTAAAACAGCTCTGCTGACCTGGTTCTGTGGCTCTAAAGAAGCTCTGCTGACCTAGGTATCTGGCTCTACAGCAGCTCTGCTGACCTGGTTCTCTGGTTTTAAAGCAGCTCTGCTGACCTGATGTTTCTCTGGCTCTAAAACAGCTCTGCTGACCTGGTTCTGTGGCTCTAAAGAAGCTCTGCTGACCTAGTTCTCTGGCTCTACAGCAGCTGTGATGACCTGGTTCTCTGGCTCTAAAGAGGCTCTGCTGACCTGGTTCTCTGGCTCTAGAGCAGCTCTGCTGACCTGGTTCTATGGCTGTAAAGAATCTCCTCTGACCTCGTTCTCTGGCTCTACAGCAGCTCTGCTGAACTGGTTCTCTGCCTCTAGAGCAGCTCTGCTGACCTGGTTCTTAGGCTCGAGAGCAGCTCTGCTGACCTAGTTCTGTGGCTCTAAAGCAGCTCTGCTGACCTGGTTCTCAAGCAGTTCTGCTGACCTGGTTCTCTGGCCCTAAAGCAGCTCTGCTGACCTGGTTTTCTGGCTCTAAAGCAGCTCTGCTGACCTGGTTCTATGGCTCTAAAGCAGCTCTGCTGACCTGGTTCTCTGGCTTTGAAGCAGCTCTGCTGACCTGGTTATCTGGCTCTAGAGCAGCTCTGCTGAGCTGGTTCTCTGGCTCTAGAGCAGCTCTGCTAACCTGGTTCTCTGGCTCTAAAGCAGATCTGCTGACCTGGTTCTCTGGCTCTAAAGCAGCTCTGCTGACCTGGTTCTCTGGCTCTAAAGCAGCTCTGCTGACCTGATGTTTCTCTGGCTGTAAAACAGCTCTGCTGACCTGGTTCTGTGGCTCTAAAGAAGCTCTGCTGACCTAGTTCTCTGGCTCTACAGCAGCTGTGATGACCTGGTTCTCTGGCTCTAAAGAGGCTTTGCTGACCTGGTTCTCTGGCTCTAGAGCAGGTCTGCTGACCTGGTTCTATGGCTGTAAAGAATCTCCTCTGACCTCGTTCTCTGGCTCTACAGCAGCTCTGCTGAACTGGTTCTCTGCCTCTAGAGCAGCTCTGCTGACCTGGTTCTTAGGCTCGAGAGCAGCTCTGCTGACCTAGTTCTCTGGCTCTAAAGCAGCTCTGCTGACCTGGTTCTCAAGCAGTTCTGCTGACCTGGTTCTCTGGCTCTAAAGCAGCTCTGCTGACCTGGTTCTCTGGCTCTAAAGCAGCTCTGCTGACCTGGTTCTATGGCTCTGGAGCAGCTCTGCTGACCTGGTTCTCTGGCTTTGAAGCAGCTCTGCTGACCTGGTTCTCTGGCTCTAAAGCAGATCTGCTGACCTGGTTCTCTGGCTCTAAAGCAGCTCTGCTGACCTGGTTCTCTGGCTCTAGAGCAGCTCTGCTGTCCTGGTTCTTAGGCTCTAGAGCAGCTCTGATGACCTGGTTCTCAAGCAGTTCTGCTGACCTGGTTCTCTGGCTCTAAAGCAGCTCTGCTTACCTGGTTCTCTGACTCTAAAGCAGCTCTGCTGACCTGTATCTTAGGCTTTAGAACAGCTCTGCTGACCTGGTTTCTATGGCTCTACAGCAGCTCTGCTGACCTGGTTCTCTGCCTCTAGAGCAGCTCTGTTGACCTGGGACTTAGGCTCTAGAGCAGCTCTGCTGAACTGGTTGTATGGCTGTGAGGCAGCTCTGCTGACCTGGTTCTCTGGCTCTAAAGCAGCTCTGCTGACCTGGTTCTATGGCTCTAAAGCAGCTCTGCTGACCTGGTTCTATGGCTCTAAAGCTGCTCTGCTGACCTGGTTCTGTGGCTTTGAAACAGCTCTGCTGACCTGGTTCTCTGGCTCTAGAGCAGGTCAGCTGACCTGGTTCTCTCCCTCTAACATAGCTCTGCTGACCTGGTACTCTGGCACTAAATCAGCTCTGCTGACCTGGTGTCTCTGTCGCTAAAGCAGCTCTGCTGACCAGGTTCTCTCCCTCTGAAGCAGCTCTGCTGACCTGGTTCTCTGGCTCTACGGCAGCTCTGCTGATCTGGTTCTCTGCCTCTAGAGCAGCTCTGCTGACCTGGTGTCTATGGCTCTACAGCAGTTCTGCTGACCTGGTTCTCTGACTCTAGAGCAGCTCTCTTGACCTGGGTCTTAGGCTCTAGAGCAGCTCTGCTGACCTGGTTCTCTGGCTCTAAAGCAGCTCTGCTGACCTGGTTCTCTGGCTCTAAAGCAGCTCTGCTGACCTGGTTCTTTGGCTCTAAAGCAACTCTGCTGACCTGGTTCTCTGGCTCTAGAGCAGCTCTGCTGACCTGGTTCTATGGCTGTAAAGAATCTCCTCTGACCTGGTTCTCTGGCTCTACAGCAGCTCTGCTGAACTGGTTCTCTGGCTCTAGAGCACCTCTGCTGACCTGGTTCTATGGCTCTAAAGCTGCTCTGCTGACCTGGTTCTGTGGCTTTGAAACAGCTCTGCTGACCTGGTTCTCTGCCTCTAGAGCAGCTCTGCTGACCTGGTTCTTAGGCTCAAGAGCAGCTCTGCTGACCTGGTTCTCTGGCTCTAAAGCAGCTCTGCTGACCTGGTTCTCAAGCAGTTCTGCTGACCTGGTTCTCTGGCTCTAAAGCAGCTCTGCTTACCTGGTTCTCTGACTCTAAAGCAGCTCTGCTGACCTGGTTCTATGGCTTTAAAGCGGCTCTGCTGACATGGTTCTCTGGCTCTAAAGCAGCTCTAGTGACCTTGTTCTCTGGCTGTAGAGCAGCCCTGCTGGCCTGGTTCTTAGGCTCTAGAGCAGCTCTGCTGACTTGGTTCTCTAGCTCTACAACGACTCTGCTGACCTGGTTCTCTAGCTCTTGATCAGCTCTGCTGATCTGGTTCTATGGCTCTAAAGCAGCTCTGCTGACCTGGTTCTCTGGCTCTAAAGCATCTCTGCTGACCTGGTTCTCCTCCTCTAAAGCAGCTCTGCTGACCTGGTTCTCTCCCTCTAAAGCAGCTCTGCTGACCTGGTTCTCTGCCTCTACGGCAGCTCTGCTGACCTGGTTCTCTGCATCTAGAGCAGCTCTGCTGACCTGGTTCTTAGGCTCTAGAGTAGCTCTGCTGACCTGGTTCTCTGGCTCTAAAGCAGCTCTGCTGACCTGGTTCTCTGGCTCTAAAGCAGCTCTGCTGATCTTGTTCTATGGCTCTAAAGCAGCTCTGCTGACATGGTTCTCTGGCTTTGGAGCAGCTCTGCTGACCTGGTTCTCTGGCTCTAGAGCAGCTCTGCTGACCTGGTTCTCTCCCTCTAAAGCAGCTCTGCTGTCCTGGTTCTCTGGCTCTAAAGCAGCTCTGCTGACCTGGTTTCTCTGGCTATAAAGTAGCTCTGCTGACCTGTATCTTAGGCTTTAGAACAGCTCTGCTGACCTGGTTTCTATGGCTCTACAGCAGCTCTGCTGACCTGGTTCTCTGCCTCTAGAGCAGCTCTGTTGACATGGGACTTAGGCTCTAGAGCAGCTCTGCTGAACTGGTTGTATGGCTGTGAGGCAGCTCTGCTGACCTGGTTCTCTGGCTCTAAAGCAGCTCTGCTGACCTGGTTCTATGGCTCTAAAGCAGCTCTGCTGACCTGGTTCTATGGCTCTAAAGCTGCTCTGCTGACCTGGTTCTGTGGCTTTGAAACAGCTCTGCTGACCTGGTTCTCTGGCTCTAGAGCAGGTCAGCTGACCTGATTCTCTCCCTCTAACATAGCTCTGCTGACCTGGTACTCTGGCACTAAATCAGCTCTGCTGACCTGGTGTCTCTGTCGCTAAAGCAGCTCTGCTGACCAGGTTCTCTCCCTCTGAAGCAGCTCTGCTGACCTGGTTCTCTGGCTCTACGGCAGCTCTGCTGATCTGGTTCTCTGCCTCTAGAGCAGCTCTGCTGACCTGGTGTCTATGGCTCTACAGCAGTTCTGCTGACCTGGTTCTCTGACTCTAGAGCAGCTCTCTTGACCTGGGTCTTAGGCTCTAGAGCAGCTCTGCTGACCTGGTTCTCTGGCTCTAAAGCAGCTCTGCTGACCTGGTTCTCTGGCTCTAAAGCAGCTCTGCTGACCTGGTTCTTTGGCTCTGAAGCAACTCTGCTGACCTGGTTCTCTGGCTCTAGAGCAGCTCTGCTGACCTGGTTCTATGGCTGTAAAGAATCTCCTCTGACCTGGTTCTCTGGCTCTACAGCAGCTCTGCTGAACTGGTTCTCTGGCTCTAGAGCACCTCTGCTGACCTGGTTCTATGGCTCTAAAGCTGCTCTGCTGACCTGGTTCTGTGGCTTTGAAACAGCTCTGCTGACCTGGTTCTCTGCCTCTAGAGCAGCTCTGCTGACCTGGTTCTTAGGCTCAAGAGCATCTCTGCTGACCTGGTTCTCTGGCTCTAAAGCAGCTCTGCTGACCTGGTTCTCAAGCAGTTCTGCTGACCTGGTTCTCTGGCTCTAAAGCGGCTCTGCTTACCTGGTTCTCTGACTCTAAAGCAGCTCTGCTGACCTGGTTCTATGGCTTTAAAGCGGCTCTGCTGACATGGTTCTCTGGCTCTAAAGCAGCTCTGCTGACCTTGTTCTCTGGCTGTAGAGCAGCCCTGCTGGCCTGGTTCTTAGGCTCTAGAGCAGCTCTGCTGACTTGGTTCTCTAGCTCTACAACGACTCTGCTGACCTGGTTCTCTAGCTCTTGATCAGCTCTGCTGATCTGGTTCTCTGGCTCTAAAGAGGCTCTGCTGACCTCGTTCTCTGGCTCTAGAGCAGCTCTGCTGACCTGGTTCTATGGCTGTAAAGAATCTCCTCTGACCTCGTTCTCTAGCTCTACAGCAGCTCTGCTGAACTGGTTCTCTGCCTCTAGAGCAGCTCTGCTGACCTGGTTCTTAGGCTCGAGAGCAGCTCTGCTGACCTAGTTCTCTGGCTCTAAAGCAGCTCTGCTGGCCTGGTTCTCAAGCAGTTCTGCTGACCTGGTTCTCTGGCTCTAAAGCAGCTCTGCTGACCTGGTTCTCTGGCTCTAAAGCAGCTCTGCTGACCTGGTTCTATGGCTCTGGAGCAGCTCTGCTGACCTGGTTCTCTGGCTTTGAAGCAGCTCTACTGACCTGGTTCTCTGACTCTAGAGCAGCTCTGCTAACCTGGTTCTCTGGCTCTAAAGCAGATCTGCTGACCTGGTTCTCTGGCTCTAAAGCAGCTCTGCTGACCTGGTTCTCTTGCTCTAGAGCAGCTCTGCTGTCCTGTTTCTTAGGCTCTAGAGCAGCTCTGATGACCTGGTTCTCAAGCAGTTCTGCTGACCTGGTTCTCTGGCTCTAAAGCAGCTCTGCTTACCTGGTTCTCTGGCTCTAAAGCAGCTCTGCTGACCTGGTTCTCCCCCTCTAAAGCAGCTCTGCTGATCTGGATCTCTCCCTCTAAAGCGGCTCTGCTGACATAGTTCTCTGGCTCTAAAGCAGCTCTGCTGACCTTGTTCTCTGGCTGTAGAACAGCCCTGCTGGCCTGGTTCTTAGGCTCTAGATCAGCTCTGCTGACTTGGTTCTCTAGCACTACAACGACTCTGCTGACCTGGTTCTCTAGCTCTTGATCAGCTCTGCTGATCTGGTTCTATGGCTCTAAAGCAGCTCTGCTGACCTGGTTCTCTGGCTCTAAAGCAGCTCTGCTGACCTGGTTCTCCCCCTCTAAAGCAGCTCTGCTGACCTGGTTCTCTCCCTCTAAAGCAGCTCTGCTGACCTGGTTCTCTGGCTCTAAAGCAGCTCTGCTGACCTGGTTCTCCCCCTCTCAAGCAGCTCTGCTGACCTGGTTCTCTCCTTCTAAAGCAGCTCTGCTGACCTGGTTCTCTGCCTCTACGGCAGCTCTGCTGACCTGGTTCTCTGCATCTAGAGCAGCTCTGCTGACCTGGTTCATAGGCCCTAGAGCAGCTGTGCTGTCCTGGTTTCTATGTCTCTACAGCAGCTCTGCTGATCTGGTTCTCTGACTCTAGACCAGCTCTGTTGACTTGGGTCTTAGGCTCTAGAGTAGCTCTGCTGACCTGGTTCTCTGGCTCTAAAGCAGCTCTGCTGACCTGGTTCTCTGGCGCTAAAGCAGCTCTGCTGACCAGGTTCTCTCCCTCTGAAGCAGCTCTGCTGACCTGGTTCTCTGGCTCTACGGCAGCTCTGCTGATCTGGTTCTCTGCCTCTAGAGCAGCTCTGCTGACCTGGTGTCTATGGCTCTACAGCAGTTCTGCTGACCTGGTTCTCTGACTCTAGAGCAGCTCTCTTGACCTGGGTCTTAGGCTCTAGAGCAGCTCTGCTGACCTGGTTCTCTGGCTCTAAAGCAGCTCTGCTGACCTGGTTCTTTGGCTCTAAAGCAACTCTGCTGACCTGGTTCTCTGGCTCTAGAGCAGCTCTGCTGACCTGGTTCTATGGCTGTAAAGAATCTCCTCTGACCTGGTTCTCTGGCTCTACAGCAGCTCTGCTGAACTGGTTCTCTGGCTCTAGAGCACCTCTGCTGACCTGGTTCTATGGCTCTAAAGCTGCTCTGCTGACCTGGTTCTGTGGCTTTGAAACAGCTCTGCTGACCTGGTTCTCTGCCTCTAGAGCAGCTCTGCTGACCTGGTTCTTAGGCTCAAGAGCAGCTCTGCTGACCTGGTTCTCTGGCTCTAAAGCAGCTCTGCTGACCTGGTTCTCAAGCAGTTCTGCTGACCTGGTTCTCTGGCTCTAAAGCGGCTCTGCTTACCTGGTTCTCTGACTCTAAAGCAGCTCTGCTGACCTGGTTCTATGGCTTTAAAGCGGCTCTGCTGACATGGTTCTCTGGCTCTAAAGCAGCTCTGCTGACCTTGTTCTCTGGCTGTGGAGCAGCCCTGCTGGCCTGGTTCTTAGGCTCTAGAGCAGCTCTGCTGACCTGGTTCTCTGGCTCTAAAGCAGCTCTGCTGACCTGGTTCTCAAGCAGTTCTGCTGACCTGGTTCTCTGGCTCTAAAGCAGCTCTGCTTACCTGGTTCTCTGACTCTAAAGCAGCTCTGCTGACCTGGTTCTATGGCTTTAAAGCGGCTCTGCTGACATGGTTCTCTGGCTCTAAAGCAGCTCTAGTGACCTTGTTCTCTGGCTGTAGAGCAGCCCTGCTGGCCTGGTTCTTAGGCTCTAGAGCAGCTC
This sequence comes from Triturus cristatus, assembly GCF_964204655.1. NCBI lineage: Eukaryota > Metazoa > Chordata > Amphibia > Caudata > Salamandridae > Triturus > Triturus cristatus. The sequence continues at coordinate 1,164,472,109 of NC_140579.1, forward strand.
TGCTGACTTGGTTCTCTAGCTCTACAACGACTCTGCTGACCTGGTTCTCTAGCTCTTGATCAGCTCTGCTGATCTGGTTCTATGGCTCTAAAGCAGCTCTGCTGACCTGGTTCTCTGGCTCTAAAGCATCTCTGCTGACCTGGTTCTCCTCCTCTAAAGCAGCTCTGCTGACCTGGTTCTCTCCCTCTAAAGCAGCTCTGCTGACCTGGTTCTCTGCCTCTACGGCAGCTCTGCTGACCTGGTTCTCTGCATCTAGAGCAGCTCTGCTGACCTGGTTCTTAGGCTCTAGAGTAGCTCTGCTGACCTGGTTCTCTGGCTCTAAAGCAGCTCTGCTGACCTGGTTCTCTGGCTCTAAAGCAGCTCTGCTGATCTTGTTCTATGGCTCTAAAGCAGCTCTGCTGACATGGTTCTCTGGCTTTGGAGCAGCTCTGCTGACCTGGTTCTCTGGCTCTAGAGCAGCTCTGCTGACCTGGTTCTCTCCCTCTAAAGCAGCTCTGCTGTCCTGGTTCTCTGGCTCTAAAGCAGCTCTGCTGACCTGGTTTCTCTGGCTATAAAGTAGCTCTGCTGACCTGTATCTTAGGCTTTAGAACAGCTCTGCTGACCTGGTTTCTATGGCTCTACAGCAGCTCTGCTGACCTGGTTCTCTGCCTCTAGAGCAGCTCTGTTGACATGGGACTTAGGCTCTAGAGCAGCTCTGCTGAACTGGTTGTATGGCTGTGAGGCAGCTCTGCTGACCTGGTTCTCTGGCTCTAAAGCAGCTCTGCTGACCTGGTTCTATGGCTCTAAAGCAGCTCTGCTGACCTGGTTCTATGGCTCTAAAGCTGCTCTGCTGACCTGGTTCTGTGGCTTTGAAACAGCTCTGCTGACCTGGTTCTCTGGCTCTAGAGCAGGTCAGCTGACCTGAGTCTCTCCCTCTAACATAGCTCTGCTGACCTGGTACTCTGGCACTAAATCAGCTCTGCTGACCTGGTGTCTCTGTCGCTAAAGCAGCTCTGCTGACCAGGTTCTCTCCCTCTGAAGCAGCTCTGCTGACCTGGTTCTCTGGCTCTACGGCAGCTCTGCTGATCTGGTTCTCTGCCTCTAGAGCAGCTCTGCTGACCTGGTGTCTATGGCTCTACAGCAGTTCTGCTGACCTGGTTCTCTGACTCTAGAGCAGCTCTCTTGACCTGGGTCTTAGGCTCTAGAGCAGCTCTGCTGACCTGGTTCTCTGGCTCTAAAGCAGCTCTGCTGACCTGGTTCTCTGGCTCTAAAGCAGCTCTGCTGACCTGGTTCTTTGGCTCTGAAGCAACTCTGCTGACCTGGTTCTCTGGCTCTAGAGCAGCTCTGCTGACCTGGTTCTATGGCTGTAAAGAATCTCCTCTGACCTGGTTCTCTGGCTCTACAGCAGCTCTGCTGAACTGGTTCTCTGGCTCTAGAGCACCTCTGCTGACCTGGTTCTATGGCTCTAAAGCTGCTCTGCTGACCTGGTTCTGTGGCTTTGAAACAGCTCTGCTGACCTGGTTCTCTGCCTCTAGAGCAGCTCTGCTGACCTGGTTCTTAGGCTCAAGAGCATCTCTGCTGACCTGGTTCTCTGGCTCTAAAGCAGCTCTGCTGACCTGGTTCTCAAGCAGTTCTGCTGACCTGGTTCTCTGGCTCTAAAGCGGCTCTGCTTACCTGGTTCTCTGACTCTAAAGCAGCTCTGCTGACCTGGTTCTATGGCTTTAAAGCGGCTCTGCTGACATGGTTCTCTGGCTCTAAAGCAGCTCTGCTGACCTTGTTCTCTGGCTGTAGAGCAGCCCTGCTGGCCTGGTTCTTAGGCTCTAGAGCAGCTCTGCTGACTTGGTTCTCTAGCTCTACAACGACTCTGCTGACCTGGTTCTCTAGCTCTTGATCAGCTCTGCTGATCTGGTTCTCTGGCTCTAAAGAGGCTCTGCTGACCTCGTTCTCTGGCTCTAGAGCAGCTCTGCTGACCTGGTTCTATGGCTGTAAAGAATCTCCTCTGACCTCGTTCTCTAGCTCTACAGCAGCTCTGCTGAACTGGTTCTCTGCCTCTAGAGCAGCTCTGCTGACCTGGTTCTTAGGCTCGAGAGCAGCTCTGCTGACCTAGTTCTCTGGCTCTAAAGCAGCTCTGCTGGCCTGGTTCTCAAGCATTTCTGCTGACCTGGTTCTCTGGCTCTAAAGCAGCTCTGCTGACCTGGTTCTCTGGCTCTAAAGCAGCTCTGCTGACCTGGTTCTATGGCTCTGGAGCAGCTCTGCTGACCTGGTTCTCTGGCTTTGAAGCAGCTCTACTGACCTGGTTCTCTGACTCTAGAGCAGCTCTGCTAACCTGGTTCTCTGGCTCTAAAGCAGATCTGCTGACCTGGTTCTCTGGCTCTAAAGCAGCTCTGCTGACCTGGTTCTCTTGCTCTAGAGCAGCTCTGCTGTCCTGTTTCTTAGGCTCTAGAGCAGCTCTGATGACCTGGTTCTCAAGCAGTTCTGCTGACCTGGTTCTCTGGCTCTAAAGCAGCTCTGCTTACCTGGTTCTCTGGCTCTAAAGCAGCTCTGCTGACCTGGTTCTCCCCCTCTAAAGCAGCTCTGCTGATCTGGTTCTCTCCCTCTAAAGCGGCTCTGCTGACATAGTTCTCTGGCTCTAAAGCAGCTCTGCTGACCTTGTTCTCTGGCTGTAGAACAGCCCTGCTGGCCTGGTTCTTAGGCTCTAGATCAGCTCTGCTGACTTGGTTCTCTAGCACTACAACGACTCTGCTGACCTGGTTCTCTAGCTCTTGATCAGCTCTGCTGATCTGGTTCTATGGCTCTAAAGCAGCTCTGCTGACCTGGTTCTCTGGCTCTAAAGCAGCTCTGCTGACCTGGTTCTCCCCCTCTAAAGCAGCTCTGCTGACCTGGTTCTCTCCCTCTAAAGCAGCTCTGCTGACCTGGTTCTCTGGCTCTAAAGCAGCTCTGCTGACCTGGTTCTCCCCCTCTAAAGCAGCTCTGCTGACCTGGTTCTCTCCTTCTAAAGCAGCTCTGCTGACCTGGTTCTCTGCCTCTACGGCAGCTCTGCTGACCTGGTTCTCTGCATCTAGAGCAGCTCTGCTGACCTGGTTCATAGGCCCTAGAGCAGCTGTGCTGTCCTGGTTTCTATGTCTCTACAGCAGCTCTGCTGACCTGGTTCTCTGACTCTAGACCAGCTCTGTTGACTTGGGTCTTAGGCTCTAGAGTAGCTCTGCTGACCTGGTTCTCTGGCTCTAAAGCAGCTCTGCTGACCTGGTTCTCTGGCGCTAAAGCAGCTCTGCTGACCAGGTTCTCTCCCTCTGAAGCAGCTCTGCTGACCTGGTTCTCTGGCTCTACGGCAGCTCTGCTGATCTGGTTCTCTGCCTCTAGAGCAGCTCTGCTGACCTGGTGTCTATGGCTCTACAGCAGTTCTGCTGACCTGGTTCTCTGACTCTAGAGCAGCTCTCTTGACCTGGGTCTTAGGCTCTAGAGCAGCTCTGCTGACCTGGTTCTCTGGCTCTAAAGCAGCTCTGCTGACCTGGTTCTTTGGCTCTAAAGCAACTCTGCTGACCTGGTTCTCTGGCTCTAGAGCAGCTCTGCTGACCTGGTTCTATGGCTGTAAAGAATCTCCTCTGACCTGGTTCTCTGGCTCTACAGCAGCTCTGCTGAACTGGTTCTCTGGCTCTAGAGCACCTCTGCTGACCTGGTTCTATGGCTCTAAAGCTGCTCTGCTGACCTGGTTCTGTGGCTTTGAAACAGCTCTGCTGACCTGGTTCTCTGCCTCTAGAGCAGCTCTGCTGACCTGGTTCTTAGGCTCAAGAGCAGCTCTGCTGACCTGGTTCTCTGGCTCTAAAGCAGCTCTGCTGACCTGGTTCTCAAGCAGTTCTGCTGACCTGGTTCTCTGGCTCTAAAGCGGCTCTGCTTACCTGGTTCTCTGACTCTAAAGCAGCTCTGCTGACCTGGTTCTATGGCTTTAAAGCGGCTCTGCTGACATGGTTCTCTGGCTCTAAAGCAGCTCTGCTGACCTTGTTCTCTGGCTGTGGAGCAGCCCTGCTGGCCTGGTTCTTAGGCTCTAGAGCAGCTCTGCTGACTTGGTTCTCTAGCACTACAACAACTCTGCTGACCTGGTTCTCTAGCTCTTGATCAGCTCTGCTGATCTGGTTCTATGGCTCTAAAGCAGCTCTGCTGACCTGGTTCTCTGGCTCTAAAGCAGCTCTGCTGACCTGGTTCTCCCCCTCTAAAGCAGCTCTGCTGACCTGGTTCTCGTTCTCTAAAGCAGCTCTGCTGACCTGGTTCTCTGGCTCTAAAGCAGCTCTGCTGACCTGGTTCTCCCCCTCTAAAGCAGCTCTGCTGATCTGGTTCTCTCCCTCTAAAGCGGCTCTGCTGACATAGTTCTCTGGCTCTAAAGCAGCTCTGCTGACCTTGTTCTCTGGCTGTAGAGCAGCCCTGCTGGCCTGGTTCTTAGGCTCTAGAGCAGCTCTGCTGACTTGGTTCTCTAGCACTACAACGACTCTGCTGACCTGGTTCTCTAGCTCTTGATCAGCTCTGCTGATCTGGTTCTATGGCTCTAAAGCAGCTCTGCTGACCTGGTTCTCTGGCTCTAAAGCAGCTCTGCGGACCTGGTTCTCCCCCTCTAAAGCAGCTCTGCTGACCTGGTTCTCTCCCTCTAAAGCAGCTCTGCTGACCTGGTTCTCTGGCTCTAAAGCAGCTCTGCTGACCTGGTTCTCCCCCTCTAAAGCAGCTCTGCTGACCTGGTTCTCTCCTTCTAAAGCAGCTCTGCTGACCTGGTTCTCTGCCTCTACGGCAGCTCTGCTGACCTGGTTCTCTGCATCTAGAGCAGCTCTGCTGACCTGGTTCATAGGCCCTAGAGCAGCTGTGCTGTCCTGGTTTCTATGTCTCTACAGCAGCTCTGCTGACCTGGTTCTCTGACTCTAGAGCAGCTCTGTTGACTTGGGTCTTAGGCTCTAGAGTAGCTCTGCTGACCTGGTTCTCTGGCTCTAAAGCAGCTCTGCTGACCTGGTTCTCTGGCTCTAAAGCAGCTCTGCTGATCTTGTTCTATGGCTCTAAAGCAGCTCTGCTGACCTGGTTCTCTGGCTTTGGAGCAGCTCTGCTGACCTGGTTCTCTGGCTCTAGAGCAGCTCTGCTGACCTGGTTCTCTGGCTCTAAAGCAGCTCTGCTGACCTGGTTTCTCTGGCTATAAAGTAGCTCTGCTGACCTGTATCTTAGGCTTTAGAACAGCTCTGCTGACCTGGTTTCTATGGCTCTACAGCAGCTCTGCTGACCTGGTTCTCTGCCTCTAGAGCAGCTCTGTTGACATGGGACTTAGGCTCTAGAGCAGCTCTGCTGAACTGGTTGTATGGCTGTGAGGCAGCTCTGCTGACCTGGTTCTCTGGCTCTAAAGCAGCTCTGCTGACCTGGTTCTATGGCTCTAAAGCAGCTCTGCTGACCTGGTTCTATGGCTCTAAAGCTGCTCTGCTGACCTGGTTCTGTGGCTTTGAAACAGCTCTGCTGACCTGGTTCTCTGGCTCTAGAGCAGGTCACCTGACCTGGTTCTCTCCCTCTAACATAACTCTGCTGACCTGGTACTCTGGCACTAAATCAGCTCTGCTGACCTGGTGTCTCTGTCGCTAAAGCAGCTCTGCTGACCAGGTTCTCTCCCTCTGAAGCAGCTCTGCTGACCTGGTTCTCTGGCTCTACGGCAGCTCTGCTGATCTGGTTCTCTGCCTCTAGAGCAGCTCTGCTGACCTGGTGTCTATGGCTCTACAGCAGTTCTGCTGACCTGGTTCTCTGACTCTAGAGCAGCTCTCTTGACCTGGGTCTTAGGCTCTAGAGCAGCTCTGCTGACCTGGTTCTCTGGCTCTAAAGCAGCTCTGCTGACCTGGTTCTCTGGCTCTAAAGCAGCTCTGCTGACCTGGTTCTTTGGCTCTAAAGCAACTCTGCTGACCTGGTTCTCTGGCTCTAGAGCAGCTCTGCTGACCTGGTTCTATGGCTGTAAAGAATCTCCTCTGACCTGGTTCTATGGCTCTACAGCAGCTCTGCTGAACTGGTTCTCTGGCTCTAGAGCACCTCTGCTGACCTGGTTCTATGGCTCTAAAGCTGCTCTGCTGACCTGGTTCTGTGGCTTTGAAACAGCTCTGCTGACCTGGTTCTCTGCCTCTAGAGCAGCTCTGCTGACCTGGTTCTTAGGCTCAAGAGCAGCTCTGCTGACCTGGTTCTCTGGCTCTAAAGCAGCTCTGCTGACCTGGTTCTCAAGCAGTTCTGCTGACCTGGTTCTCTGGCTCTAAAGCGGCTCTGCTTACCTGGTTCTCTGACTCTAAAGCAGCTCTGCTGACCTGGTTCTATGGCTTTAAAGCGGCTCTGCTGACATGGTTCTCTGGCTCTAAAGCAGCTCTGCTGACCTTGTTCTCTGGCTGTAGAGCAGCCCTGCTGGCCTGGTTCTTAGGCTCTAGAGCAGCTCTGCTGACTTGGTTCTCTAGCTCTACAACGACTCTGCTGACCTGGTTCTCTAGCTCTTCATCAGCTCTGCTAATCTGGTTCTCTCCCTCTAAAGCAGCTCTGCTGACCTGGTTCTCTGGCTCTAAAGCAGCTCTGCTGACCTGGTTCTCCCCCTCTAAAGCAGCTCTGCTGATCTGGTTCTCTCCCTCTAAAGCGGCTCTGCTGACATAGTTCTCTGGCTCTAAAGCAGCTCTGCTGACCTTGTTCTCTGGCTGTAGAGCAGCCCTGCTGGCCTGGTTCTTAGGCTCTAGAGCAGCTCTGCTGACTTGGTTCTCTAGCACTACAACGACTCTGCTGACCTGGTTCTCTAGCTCTTGATCAGCTCTGCTGATCTGGTTCTATGGCTCTAAAGCAGCTCTGCTGACCTGGTTCTCTGGCTCTAAAGCAGCTCTGCTGACCTGGTTCTCCCCCTCTAAAGCAGCTCTGCTGACCTGGTTCTCTCCCTCTAAAGCAGCTCTGCTGACCTGGTTCTCTGGCTCTAAAGCAGCTCTGCTGACCTGGTTCTCCCCCTCTAAAGCAGCTCTGCTGACCTGGTTCTCTCCTTCTAAAGCAGCTCTGCTGACCTGGTTCTCTGCCTCTACGGCAGCTCTGCTGACCTGGTTCTCTGCATCTAGAGCAGCTCTGCTGACCTGGTTCATAGGCCCTAGAGCAGCTGTGCTGTCCTGGTTTCTATGTCTCTACAGCAGCTCTGCTGACCTGGTTCTCTGACTCTAGACCAGCTCTGTTGACTTGGGTCTTAGGCTCTAGAGTAGCTCTGCTGACCTGGTTCTCTGGCTCTAAAGCAGCTCTGCTGACCTGGTTCTCTGGCGCTAAAGCAGCTCTGCTGACCAGGTTCTGTCCCTCTGAAGCAGCTCTGCTGACCTGGTTCTCTGGCTCTATGGCAGCTCTGCTGATCTGGTTCTCTGCCTCTAGAGCAGCTCTGCTGACCTGGTGTCTATGGCTCTACAGCAGTTCTGCTGACCTGGTTCTCTGACTCTAGAGCAGCTCTCTTGACCTGGGTCTTAGGCTCTAGAGCAGCTCTGCTGACCTGGTTCTCTGGCTCTAAAGCAGCTCTGCTGACCTGGTTCTTTGGCTCTAAAGCAACTCTGCTGACCTGGTTCTCTGGCTCTAGAGCAGCTCTGCTGACCTGGTTCTATGGCTGTAAAGAATCTCCTCTGACCTGGTTCTCTGGCTCTACAGCAGCTCTGCTGAACTGGTTCTCTGGCTCTAGAGCACCTCTGCTGACCTGGTTCTATGGCTCTAAAGCTGCTCTGCTGACCTGGTTCTGTGGCTTTGAAACAGCTCTGCTGACCTGGTTCTCTGCCTCTAGAGCAGCTCTGCTGACCTGGTTCTTAGGCTCAAGAGCAGCTCTGCTGACCTGGTTCTCTGGCTCTAAAGCAGCTCTGCTGACCTGGTTCTCAAGCAGTTCTGCTGACCTGGTTCTCTGGCTCTAAAGCGGCTCTGCTGACCTGGTTCTATGGCTTTAAAGCGGCTCTGCTGACATGGTTCTCTGGCTCTAAAGCAGCTCTGCTGACCTTGTTCTCTGGCTGTGGAGCAGCCCTGCTGGCCTGGTTCTTAGGCTCTAGAGCAGCTCTGCTGACTTGGTTCTCTAGCACTACAACAACTCTGCTGACCTGGTTCTCTAGCTCTTGATCAGCTCTGCTGATCTGGTTCTATGGCTCTAAAGCAGCTCTGCTGACCTGGTTCTCTGGCTCTAAAGCAGCTCTGCTGACCTGGTTCTCCCCCTCTAAAGCAGCTCTGCTGACCTGGTTCTCTCCCTCTAAAGCAGCTCTGCTGACCTGGTTCTCTGGCTCTAAAGCAGCTCTGCTGACCTGGTTCTCCCCCTCTAAAGCAGCTCTGCTGATCTGGTTCTCTCCCTCTAAAGCGGCTCTGCTGACATAGTTCTCTGGCTCTAAAGCAGCTCTGCTGACCTTGTTCTCTGGCTGTAGAGCAGCCCTGCTGGCCTGGTTCTTAGGCTCTAGAGCAGCTCTGCTGACTTGGTTCTCTAGCACTACAACGACTCTGCTGACCTGGTTCTCTAGCTCTTGATCAGCTCTGCTGATCTGGTTCTATGGCTCTAAAGCAGCTCTGCTGACCTGGTTCTCTGGCTCTAAAGCAGCTCTGCGGACCTGGTTCTCCCCCTCTAAAGCAGCTCTGCTGACCTGGTTCTCTCCCTCTAAAGCAGCTCTGCTGACCTGGTTCTCTGGCTCTAAAGCAGCTCTGCTGACCTGGTTCTCCCCCTCTAAAGCAGCTCTGCTGACCTGGTTCTCTCCTTCTAAAGCAGCTCTGCTGACCTGGTTCTCTGCCTCTACGGCAGCTCTGCTGACCTGGTTCTCTGCATCTAGAGCAGCTCTGCTGACCTGGTTCATAGGCCCTAGAGCAGCTGTGCTGTCCTGGTTTCTATGTCTCTACAGCAGCTCTGCTGACCTGGTTCTCTGACTCTAGAGCAGCTCTGTTGACTTGGGTCTTAGGCTCTAGAGTAGCTCTGCTGACCTGGTTCTCTGGCTCTAAAGCAGCTCTGCTGACCTGGTTCTCTGGCTCTAAAGCATCTCTGCTGATCTTGTTCTATGGCTCTAAAGCAGCTCTGCTGACCTGGTTCTCTGGCTTTGGAGCAGCTCTGCTGACCTGGTTCTCTGGCTCTAGAGCAGCTCTGCTGACCTGGTTCTCTGGCTCTAAAGCAGCTCTGCTGACCTGGTTTCTCTGGCTATAAAGTAGCTCTGCTGACCTGGTTCTCTGCCTCTAGAGCAGCTCTGTTGACATGGGACTTAGGCTCTAGAGCAGCTCTGCTGAACTGGTTGTATGGCTGTGAGGCAGCTCTGCTGACCTGGTTCTCTGGCTCTAAAGCAGCTCTGCTGACCTGGTTCTATGGCTCTAAAGCAGCTCTGCTGACCTGGTTCTATGGCTCTAAAGCTGCTCTGCTGACCTGGTTCTGTGGCTTTGAAACAGCTCTGCTGACCTGGTTCTCTGGCTCTAGAGCAGGTCACCTGACCTGGTTCTCTCCCTCTAACATAACTCTGCTGACCTGGTACTCTGGCACTAAATCAGCTCTGCTGACCTGGTGTCTCTGTCGCTAAAGCAGCTCTGCTGACCAGGTTCTCTCCCTCTGAAGCAGCTCTGCTGACCTGGTTCTCTGGCTCTACGGCAGCTCTGCTGATCTGGTTCTCTGCCTCTAGAGCAGCTCTGCTGACCTGGTGTCTATGGCTCTACAGCAGTTCTGCTGACCTGGTTCTCTGACTCTAGAGCAGCTCTCTTGACCTGGGTCTTAGGCTCTAGAGCAGCTCTGCTGACCTGGTTCTCTGGCTCTAAAGCAGCTCTGCTGACCTGGTTCTCTGGCTCTAAAGCAGCTCTGCTGACCTGGTTCTTTGGCTCTAAAGCAACTCTGCTGACCTGGTTCTCTGGCTCTAGAGCAGCTCTGCTGACCTGGTTCTATGGCTGTAAAGAATCTCCTCTGACCTGGTTCTATGGCTCTACAGCAGCTCTGCTGAACTGGTTCTCTGGCTCTAGAGCACCTCTGCTGACCTGGTTCTATGGCTCTAAAGCTGCTCTGCTGACCTGGTTCTGTGGCTTTGAAACAGCTCTGCTGACCTGGTTCTCTGCCTCTAGAGCAGCTCTGCTGACCTGGTTCTTAGGCTCAAGAGCAGCTCTGCTGACCTGGTTCTCTGGCTCTAAAGCAGCTCTGCTGACCTGGTTCTCAAGCAGTTCTGCTGACCTGGTTCTCTGGCTCTAAAGCGGCTCTGCTGACCTGGTTCTTAGGCTCAAGAGCAGCTCTGCTGACCTGGTTCTCTGGCTCTAAAGCAGCTCTGCTGACCTGGTTCTCAAGCAGTTCTGCTGACCTGGTTCTCTGGCTCTAAAGCGGCTCTGCTTACCTGGTTCTCTGACTCTAAAGCAGCTCTGCGGACCTGGTTCTATGGCTTTAAAGCGGCTCTGCTGACATGGTTCTCTGGCTCTAAAGCAGCTCTGCTGACCTTGTTCTCTGGCTGTAGAGCAGCCCTGCTGGCCTGGTTCTTAGGCTCTAGAGCAGCTCTGCTGACTTGGTTCTCTAGCTCTACAACGACTCTGCTGACCTGGTTCTCTAGCTCTTGATCAGCTCTGCTAATCTGGTTCTCTGGCTCTAAAGAGGCTCTGCTGACCTGGTTCTCTGGCTCTAGAGCAGCTCTGCTGACCTGGTTCTATGGCTGTAAAGAATCTCCTCTGACCTCGTTCTCTGGCTCTACAGCAGCTCTGCTGAACTGGTTCTCTGCCTCTAGAGCAGCTCTGCTGACCTGGTTCTTAGGCTCGAGAGCAGCTCTGCTGACCTAGTTCTCTGGCTCTAAAGCAGCTCTGCTGACCTGGTTCTCAAGCAGTTCTGCTTACCTGGTTCTCTGGCTCTAAAGCAGCTCTGCTGACCTGGTTCTCTGGCTCTAAAGCAGCTCTGCTGACCTGGTGCTATGGCTCTGGAGCAGCTCTGCTGACCTGGTTCTCTGGCTTTGAAGCAGCTCTACTGACCTGGTTCTCTGACTCTAGAGCAGCTCTGCTGAGCTGGTTCTCTGGCTCTAGAGCAGCTCTGCTAACCTGGTTCTCTGGCTCTAAAGCAGATCTGCTGACCTGGTTCTCTGGCTCTAAAGCAGCTCTGCTGACCTGGTTCTCTGGCTCTAGAGCAGCTCTGCTGTCCTGGTTCTTAGGCTCTAGAGCAGCTCTGATGACCTGGTTCTCAAGCAGTTCTGCTGACCTGGTTCTCTGGCTCTAAAGCAGCTCTGCTTACCTGCTTCTCTGACTCTAAAGCAGCTCTGCTGACCTGTATCTTAGGCTTTAGAACAGCTCTGCTGACCTGGTTTCTATGGCTCTACAGCAGCTCTGCTGACCTGGTTCTCTGCCTCTAGAGCAGCTCTGTTGACCTGGTTCTTAGGCTCTAGAGCAGCTCTGCTGACCTGGTTCTATGGCTGTAAAGAATCTCCTCTGACCTGGTTCTCTGGCTCTACAGCAGCTCTGCTGAACTGGTTCTCTGGCTCTAGAGCACCTCTGCTGACCTGGTTCTATGGCTCTAAAGCTGCTCTGCTGACCTGGTTCTGTGGCTTTGAAACAGCTCTGCTGACCTGGTTCTCTGCCTCTAGAGCAGCTCTGCTGACCTGGTTCTTAGGCTCAAGAGCAGCTCTGCTGACCTGGTTCTCTGGCTCTAAAGCAGCTCTGCTGACCTGGTTCTCAAGCAGTTCTGCTGACCTGGTTCTCTGGCTCTAAAGCGGCTCTGCTTACCTGGTTCTCTGACTCTAAAGCAGCTCTGCTGACCTGGTTCTATGGCTTTAAAGCGGCTCTGCTGACATGGTTCTCTGGCTCTAAAGCAGCTCTGCTGACCTTGTTCTCTGGCTGTAGAGCAACCCTGCTGGCCTGGTTCTTAGGCTCTAGAGCAGCTCTGCTGACTTGGTTCTCTAGCACTACAACGACTCTGCTGACCTGGTTCTCTAGCTCTTGATCAGCTCTGCTGATCTGGTTCTATGGCTCTAAAGCAGCTCTGCTGACCTGGTTCTCTGGCTCTAAAGCAGCTCTGCTGACCTGGTTCTCCCCCTCTAAAGCAGCTCTGCTGACCTGGTTCTCTCCCTCTAAAGCAGCTCTGCTGACCTGGTTCTCTGGCTCTAAAGCAGCTCTGCTGACCTGGTTCTCCCCCTCTAAAGCAGCTCTGCTGACCTGGTTCTCTCCTTCTAAAGCAGCTCTGCTGACCTGGTTCTCTGCCTCTACGGCAGCTCTGCTGACCTGGTTCTCTGCATCTAGAGCAGCTCTGCTGACCTGGTTCTTAGGCCCTAGAGCAGCTGTGCTGACCTGGTTTCTATGGCTCTACAGCAGCTCTGTTGACCTGGTTCTCTGACTCTAGAGCAGCTCTGTTGACCTGGGTCTTAGGCTCTAGAGTAGCTCTGCTGACCTGGTTCTCTGGCTCTAAAGCAGCTCTGCTGACCTGGTTCTCTGGCTCTAAAGCAGCTCTGCTGATCTTGTTCTATGGCTCTAAAGCAGCTCTGCTGACCTGGTTCTCTGGCTTTGGAGCAGCTCTGCTGACATGGTTCTATGGCTCTAGAGCAGCTCTGCAGACCTGGTTCTCTCCCTCTAAAGCAGCTCTGCTGTCCTGGTTCTCTGGCTCTAAAGCAGCTCTGCTGACCTGGTTTCTCTGGCTATAAAGTAGCTCTGCTGACCTGGTTCTCTGGCTCTAAAGCAGCTCTTCTGACCTGGTTCGGTGGCTCTAAAGCAGCTCTGCTGACCTGGTTCTCTGGCTCTACAATGGCTCTGCTGACCTGTTGCTCTAAAGAAGCTCTGCTGACCTGGTTCTCTGGCTCTAGAGCAGCTCAGGTATCCTGGTTCTCTGGCTCTAAAGCAGATCTGCTGGCCTGGTTCACTGGCTCTAAAGCAGCTCTGCTGACCTGGTTATCTGCCTGTAGAGCAGCTCTGCTGACCTGGTTCTCTGCCTGTAGAGCAGCTCTGCTGACCTTGTTCTCTGACTCTACAACGGCTCTGCTGACCTAGTTCTCTGGCTCTAAAGCAGCTCTACTGGCTTGGTGGTTCTCTGGCTCTAAAGCAGCTCTGCTGACCTGGTTCTGTGGCTCTAAAGAAGCTCTGCTGACCTAGTTCTTCGGCTCTACAGCAGCTCTGCTGACCTGGTTCTCTGGCTCTACAGCAGTTCTGATGACCTGGTTCTCTGGCTCTAAAGAGGCTCTGCTGACCTGGTTCTCTGGCTCTACAGCAGCTCTGCTGAACTGGTTCTCTGCCTCTAGATCAGCTCTGCTGGCCTGGATCTTAGGCTCGAGAGCAGCTCTGCTGACCTGGTTCTCTGACTCTAAAGCAGCTCTGCTGACCTGGATCTTAGGCTTTAGAGCATCTCTGCTGACCTGGTTTCTATGGCTCTACAGCAGCTCTGCTGACTTGGTTCTCTGGCTCTAGAGCAGCTCTGTTGACCTGGGACTTAGGCTCTAAAGCAGCTCTGCTGAACTGGTTGTATGGCTCTAAAGCAGCTCGGCTGACCTGGTTCTATGGCTCTAAAGCAGCTCTGATGACCTGGTTCTCTGGCTCTAAAACAGCTCTGCTGACCTGGTTCTCTGGCTCTAGAGCAGCTCTGCTGTCCTGGATCTTAGGCTCTAGAGCAGCTCTGCTGACCTGGTTCTCTGGCTCTGCAACGGCTCTGCTGACCTGGTTCTCTGGCTCTAAAGCAGCTCTGCTGACATGTTGTTTCTCTGGCTCTAAAACAGCTCTGCTGACCTGGTTCTGTGGCTCTCAAGAAGCTCTGCTGACCTAGTTATCTGGCTCTACAGCAGCTCTGCTGACCTGGATCTCTGGCTCTAAAGCAGCTCTGCTGACCTGTTGTTTCTCTGGCTCTAAAACAGCTCTGCTGACCTGGTTCTGTGGCTCTAAAGAAGCTCTGCTGACCTAGTTATCTGGCTCTACAGCAGCTCTGCTGACCTGGTTCTCTGGCTCTAAAACAGCTCTGCTGACCTGGTTCTGTGGCTCTAAAGAAGCTCTGCTGACCTAGTTCTCTGGCTCTACAGCAGCTGTGATGACCTGGTTCTCTGGCTCTAAAGAGGCTTTGCTGACCTGGTTCTCTGGCTCTAGAGCAGCTCTGCTGACCTGGTTCTATGGCTGTAAAGAATCTCCTCTGACCTCGTTCTCTGGCTCTACAGCAGCTCTGCTGAACTGGTTCTCTGCCTCTAGAGCAGCTCTGCTGACCTGGTTCTTAGGCTCGAGAGCAGCTCTGCTGACCTAGTTCTCTGGCTCTAAAGCAGCTCTGCTGACCTGGTTCTCAAGCAGTTTTGCTGACCTGGTTCTCTGGCTCTAAAGCAGCTCTGCTGACCTGGTTCTCTGGCTCTAAAGCAGCTCTGCTGACCTGGTTCTATGGCTCTAAAGCAGCTCTGCTGACCTGGTTCTCTGGCTTTGAAGCAGCTCTGCTGACCTGGTTCTCTGACTCTAGAGCAGCTCTGCTGAGCTGGTTCTTTGGCTCTAGAGCAGCTCTGCTAACCTGGTTCTCTGGCTCTAAAGCAGATCTGCTGACCTGGTTCTCTGGCTCTAAAGCAGCTCTGCTGACCTGGTTCTCTGGCTCTAGAGCAGCTCTGCTGTCCTGGTTCTTAGGCTCTAGAGCAGCTCTGATGACCTGGTTCTCAAGCAGTTCTGCTTACCTGGTTCTCTGGCTCTAAAGCAGCTCTGCTTACCTGGTTCTCTGACTCTAAAGCAGCTCTGCTGACCTGGTTCTTAGGCTTTAGAACAGCTCTGCTGACCTGGTTTCTTTGGCTCTACAGCAGCTCTGCTGACCTGGTTCTCTGCCTCTAGAGCAGCTCTGTTGACCTGGGACTTAGGCTCTAGAGCAGCTCTGCTGAACTGGTTGTATGGCTGTGAGGCAGCTCTGCTGACCTGGTTTTCTGGCTTTAAAGCAGCTCTGCTGACCTGGTTCTATGGCTCTAAATCAGCTCTGCTGACCTGGTTCTATGGCTCTAAAACTGCTCTGCTGACCTGGTTCTGTGGCTTTGAAACAGCTCTGCTGACCTGGTTCTCTGGCTCTAGAGCAGGTCAGCTGACCTGGTTCTCTCCCTCTAACATAGCTCTGCTGACCTGGTACTCTGGCACTAAATCAGCTCTGCTGACCTGGTGTCTCTGTCGCTAAAGCAGCTCTGCTGACCAGGTTCTCTCCTTCTGAAGGCAGCTCTGCTGACCTGGTTCTCTGGCTCTACGGCAGCTCTGCTGATCTGGTTCTCTGCCTCTAGAGCAGCTCTGCTGACCTGGTGTCTATGGCTCTACAGCAGTTCTGCTGACCTGGTTCTCTGACTCTAGAGCAGCTCTCTTGACCTGGGTCTTAGGCTCTAGAGCAGCTCTGCTGACCTGGTTCTCTGGCTCTAAAGCAGCTCTGCTGACCTGGTTCTCTGGCTCTAAAGCAGCTCTGCTGACCTGGTTCTTTGGCTCTAAAGCAACTCTGCTGACCTGGTTCTCTGGCTCTAGAGCAGCTCTGCTGACCTGGTTCTATGGCTGTAAAGAATCTCCTCTGACCTGGTTCTCTGGCTCTACAGCAGCTCTGCTAAACTGGTTCTCTGCCTCTAGAGCAGCTCTGCTGACCTGGATCTTAGGCTCGAGAGCAGCTCTGCTGGCCTGGTTCTCTGGCTTTGAAGCAGCTCTGCTGACCTGGTTCTCTGACTCTAGAGCAGCTCTGCTGAGCTGGTTCTTTGGCTCTAGAGCAGCTCTGCTAACCTGGTTCTCTGGCTCTAAAGCAGATCTGCTGACCTGGTTCTCTGGCTCTAAAGCAGCTCTGCTGACCTGGTTCTCTGGCTCTAGAGCAGCTCTGCTGTCCTGGTTCTTAGGCTCTAGAGCAGCTCTGATGACCTGGTTCTCAAGCAGTTCTGCTTACCTGGTTCTCTGGCTCTAAAGCAGCTCTGCTTACCTGGTTCTCTGACTCTAAAGCAGCTCTGCTGACCTGGTTCTTAGGCTTTAGAACAGCTCTGCTGACCTGGTTTCTTTGGCTCTACAGCAGCTCTGCTGACCTGGTTCTCTGCCTCTAGAGCAGCTCTGTTGACCTGGGACTTAGGCTCTAGAGCAGCTCTGCTGAACTGGTTGTATGGCTGTGAGGCAGCTCTGCTGACCTGGTTTTCTGGCTTTAAAGCAGCTCTGCTGACCTGGTTCTATGGCTCTAAATCAGCTCTGCTGACCTGGTTCTATGGCTCTAAAACTGCTCTGCTGACCTGGTTCTGTGGCTTTGAAACAGCTCTGCTGACCTGGTTCTCTGGCTCTAGAGCAGGTCAGCTGACCTGGTTCTCTCCCTCTAACATAGCTCTGCTGACCTGGTACTCTGGCACTAAATCAGCTCTGCTGACCTGGTGTCTCTGTCGCTAAAGCAGCTCTGCTGACCAGGTTCTCTCCTTCTGAAGGCAGCTCTGCTGACCTGGTTCTCTGGCTCTACGGCAGCTCTGCTGATCTGGTTCTCTGCCTCTAGAGCAGCTCTGCTGACCTGGTGTCTATGGCTCTACAGCAGTTCTGCTGACCTGGTTCTCTGACTCTAGAGCAGCTCTCTTGACCTGGGTCTTAGGCTCTAGAGCAGCTCTGCTGACCTGGTTCTCTGGCTCTAAAGCAGCTCTGCTGACCTGGTTCTCTGGCTCTAAAGCAGCTCTGCTGACCTGGTTCTTTGGCTCTAAAGCAACTCTGCTGACCTGGTTCTCTGGCTCTAGAGCAGCTCTGCTGACCTGGTTCTATGGCTGTAAAGAATCTCCTCTGACCTGGTTCTCTGGCTCTACAGCAGCTCTGCTGAACTGGTTCTCTGCCTCTAGAGCAGCTCTGCTGACCTGGATCTTAGGCTCGAGAGCAGCTCTGCTGGCCTGTTTCTCTGGCTCTAAAGCAGCTCTTCTGACCTGGTTCTCAAGCAGATATGCTGACCTGGTTCTCTGGCTCTAAAGCGGCTCTGCTTACGTGGTTCTCTGACTCTAAACCAGCTCTGCTGACCTGGTTCTTAGGCTTTAGAGCAGCTCTGTTGACCTGGGTCTTAGGCTCTAGAGCAGCTCTGCTGACCTGGTTGTATGGCTCTGAGGCAGCTCTGCTGACGTGGTTCTCTGGCTCTAAAGCAGCTCTGCTTACCTGGTTCTCTGACTCTAAAGCAGCTCTGCTGACCTGGTTCTTAGGCTTTAGAACAGCTCTGCTGACCTGGTTTCTATGGCTCTACAGCAGCTCTGCTGACCTGGTTCTCTGGCTCTAGAGCAGCTCTGTTGACCTGGGACTTAGGCTCTAGAGCAGCTCTGCTGAACTGGTTGTATGGCTGTGAGGCAGCTCTGCTGACCTGGTTCTCTGGCTCTAAAGCAGCTCTGCTGACCTGGTTCTATGGCTCTAAAGCAGCTCTGCTGACCTGGTTCTATGGCTCTAAAGCTGCTCTGCTGACCTGGTTCTGTGGCTTTGAAACAGCTCTGCTGACCTGGTTCTCTTGCTCTAGAGCAGGTCAGCTGACCTGGTTCTCTCCCTCTAACATAGCTCTGCTGACCTGGTTCTCTGGCACTAAATCAGCTCTGCTGACCTGGTGTCTCTGGCGCTAAAGCAGCTCTGCTGACCCGGTTCTCTCCCGCTGAAGCAGCTCTGCTGACCTGGTTCTCTGGCTCTACGGCAGCTCTGCTAATCTGGTTCTCTGCCACTAGAGCAGCTCTGCTGACCTGGTGTCTATGGCTCTACAGCAGCTCTGCTGACCTGGTTCTCTGGCTCTAGAGCAGCTCTGTTGACCTGGGACTTAGGCTCTAGAGCAGCTCTGCTGAACTGGTTGTATGGCTGTGAGGCAGCTCTGCTGACCTGGTTCTCTGGCTCTAAAGCAGCTCTGCTGACCTGGTTCCATGGCTCTAAAGCAGCTCTGCTGACCTGGTTCTGTGGCTTTGAAACAGCTCTGCTGACCTGGTTCTCTTGCTCTAGAGCAGGTCAGCTGACCTGGTTCTCTCCCTCTAACATAGCTCTGCTGACCTGGTTCTCTGGCACTAAATCAGCTCTGCTGACCTGGTGTCTCTGGCGCTAAAGCAGCTCTGCTGACCCGGTTCTCTCCCTCTGAAGCAGCTCTGCTGACCTGGTTCTCTGGCTCTACAGCAGCTCTGCTAATCTGGTTCTCTGCCACTAGAGCAGCTCTGCTGACCTGGTGTCTATGGCTCTACAGCAGCTCTGCTGACCTGGTTCTCTGACTCTAGAGCAGCTCTCTTGACCTGGGTCTTAGGCTCTAGAGCAGCTCTGCTGACCTGGTTCTCTGGCTCTAAAGCAGCTCTGCTGACCTGGTTCTCTGGCTCTAAAGCAGCTCTGCTGACCTGGTTCTATGGCTCTAAAGCAACTCTGCTGACCTGGTTCTCTGGCTCTAGAGCAGCTCCGCTGACCTGGTTCTATGGCTGTAAAGAATCTCCTCTGACCTGGTTCTCTGGCTCTACAGCAGCTCTGCTGAACTGGTTCTCTGCCTCTAGAGCAGCTCTGCTGACCTGGATCTTAGGCTCGAGAGCAGCTCTGCTGGCCTGTTTCTCTGGCTCTAAAGCAGCTCTGCTGACCTGGTTCTCAAGCAGTTCTGCTGACCTGGTTCTCTGGCTCTAAAGCGGCTCTGCTTACCTGGTTCTCCGACTCTAAAGCAGCTCTGCTGACCTGGTTCTTAGGCTTTAGAGCAGCTCTGTTGAACTGGGTCTTAGGCTCTAGAGCAGCTCTGCTGACCTAGTTATCTGGCTCTACAGCAGCTCTGCTGACCTGGATCTCTGGCTCTAAAGCAGCTCTGCTGACCTGTTGTTTCTCTGGCTCTAAAACAGCTCTGCTGACCTGGTTCTGTGGCTCTAAAGAAGCTCTGCTGACCTAGTTATCTGGCTCTACAGCAGCTCTGCTTTCCTGGTTCTCTGGCTCTAAAGCAGCTCTGCTGACCTGATGTTTCTCTGGCTCTAAAACAGCTCTGCTTACCTGGTTCTGTGGCTCTAAAGAAGCTCTGCTGACCTAGTTCTCTGGCTCTACAGCAGCTGTGATGACCTGGTTCTCTGGCTCTAAAGAGGCTCTGCTGACCTGGTTCTCTGGCTCTAGAGCAGCTCTGCTGACCTGGTTCTATGGCTGTAAAGAATCTCCTCTGACCTCGTTCTCTGGCTCTACAGCATCTCTGCTGAACTGGTTCTCTGCCTCTAGAGCAGCTCTGCTGACCTGGTTCTTAGGCTCGAGAGCAGCTCTGCTGACCTAGTTCTCTGGCTCTAAAGCAGCTCTGCTGACCTGGTTCTCAAGCAGTTCTGCTGACCTGGTTCTCTGGCTCTAAAGCAGCTCTGCTGACCTGGTTCTCTGGCTCTAACGCAGCTCTGCTGACCTGGTTCTATGGCTCTAAAGCAGCTCTGCTGACCTGGTTCTCTGGCTTTGAAGCAGCTCTGCTGACCTGGTTCTCTGGCTCTAGAGCAGCTCTGCTGAGCTGGTTCCCTGTCTCTAGAGCAGCTCTGCTAACCTGGTTCTCTGGCTCTAAAGCAGATCTGCTGACCTGGTTCTCTGGCTCTAAAGCAGCTCTGCTGACCTGGTTCTCTGGCTCTAAAGCAGCTCTGCTGACCTGATGTTTCTCTGGCTCTAAAACAGCTCTGCTGACCTGGTTCTGTGGCTCTAAAGAAGCTCTGCTGACCTAGTTCTCTGGCTCTACAGCAGCTGTGATGACCTGGTTCTCTGGCTCTAAAGAGGCTCTGCTGACCTGGTTCTCTGGCTCTAGAGCAGCTCTGCTGACCTGGTTCTATGGCTGTAAAGAATCTCCTCTGACCTCGTTCTCTGGCTCTACAGCAGCTCTGCTGAACTGGTTCTCTGCCTCTAGAGCAGCTCTGCTGACCTGGTTCTTAGGCTCGAGAGCAGCTCTGCTGACCTAGTTCTCTGGCTCTAAAGCAGCTCTGCTGACCTGGTTCTCAAGCAGTTCTGCTGACCTGGTTCTCTGGCTCTAGAGCAGCTCTGCTGACCTGGTTCTTAGGCTCGAGAGCAGCTCTGCTGACCTGGTTCTATGGCTCTAAAGCAGCTCTGCTGACCTGGTTCTCTGGCTTGGAAGCAGCTCTGCTGACCTGGTTCTCTGACTCTAGAGCAGCTCTGCTAACCTGGTTCTCTGGCTCTAAAGCAGATCTGCTGACCTGGTTCTCTGGCTCTAAAGCAGCTCTGCTGACCTGGTTTTCTGGCTCTAGAGCAGCTCTGCTGTCCTGGTTCTTAGGCTCTAGAGCAGCTCTGATGACCTGGTTCTCAAGCAGTTCTGCTGACCTGGTTCTCTGGCTCTAAAGCAGCTCTGCTTACCTGGTTCTCTGACTCTAAAGCAGATCTGCTGACCTGGTTCTTAGGCTTTAGAACAGCTCTGCTGACCTGGTTTCTATGGCTCTACAGCAGCTCTGCTGACCTGGTTCTCTGCCTCTAGAGCAGCTCTGTTGACCTGGGACTTAGGCTCTAGAGCAGCTCTGCTGACCTGGTTCTATGGCTATAAAGCTGCTCTGCTGACCTGGTTCTATGGCTCTAAAGCTGCCCTGCTGACCTGGTTCTGTGGCTTTGAAACAGCTCTGCTGACCTGCTTCTCTGGCTCTAGAGCAGGTCAGCTGACCTGGTTCTCTCCCTCTAACATAGCTCTGCTGACCTGGTACTCTGGCACTAAATCAGCTCTGCTGACCTGGTGTCTCTGTCGCTAAAGCAGCTCTGCTGACCAGGTTCTCTCCCTCTGAAGCAGCTCTGCTGCCCTGATTCTCTGGCTCTAAAGCAGCTCTGCTGACCTGGTTTCTCTGGCTATAAAGCAGCTCTGCTGATCTGGTTCTCTGGCTCTAAAGCAGCTCTTCTGATCTTGTTCGGTGGCTCTAAAGCAGCTCTGCTGACTTGGTTCTTTGGCTCTACAATGGCTCTGCTGACCTGGTTCTTTTGCTCTAAAGCAGCTCTGCTGACCTGGTTCTCTGGCTCTAGAGCAGCTATGCTAACCTGGTTCTCTGGCTCTAAAGCAGATCTGCTGGCCTGGTTCACTGGCTCTAAAGCAGCTCTGCTGACCTGGTTCTCTGGCTGTAGAGCAGCTCTGCTGTCCTGGTTCTCTGGCTCTACAACAGCTCTGCTGACCTGGTTCTCTGGTTCTAAAGCAGCTCTGCTGACTTGGTGGTTCTCTGGCTCTAAATCAGCTCTGCTGACTGTAGGAGAGTAGGATCTGCACTTGTTTTGCCCCCACTTTTTTTCTGATGTATACACTGGTTTCTGGCTGTAGTCTGGCTGGGTCCCTGCTAATCAGGGCCCCAGTCTAACTGATCTCTCTAAACAACTTGGTGTGCATATTAGATGCACTAGTGATTGGATACTGTGGTACCTTATGAGCCCCTAGTATATGGTACCTTAGGTACCTAGGGCATTGGTACTTCACAGGCCTACCAGGGGCTGCAGCATGTATTATGCCACCCCTGGGAAGCACTCACGATCTGACACCACAGGCCTGCTACTGAAGCCTGTGTGAGGTAGTGTTAGCACTCCTCACTGATGCATAGGTTCCTATATATCACCATACACACACATATAAACCTATCAGTCACCCCTATGGTAGGCCCTATCAATCCCAAGGGCAGGGTGCATGGTTTACTATGTGAGGGGGTGCTTCTGCCTGAGCAGGACCCCACTGCAGCTGGCAGAGTCTATTCTCTGCTGCTGTTTGTGGATGCGGTTAAACCATATACTCTTAAGTGCATTATAACCTCGCGGTAAATGCTAACTTTGGAATGACTGCATCAAAACATGTCGTGTTTGGTGTCAAACAACTTGGAATCCTACCCCCACACCAGTAACTGGTGTGGGAGTAGGATCTCACCCTTCTAGAGGGGACGACATGTACACACTGTACTACACGGTAGAAATCATCTAGAGCCCTGGCATCACAAAATGGATGCCACCAGCACAGACACCGGGCTGCCCTCCTGCTGCTGACCGAAACTCGCAGTGGAGGGAGCTCAACAAAGGGTTTCCTGTCACAGGGAGGTGTCACCACCTCCCAGACAGGATTTAGTGTATTGGAGCTGGGTGGGTGCACTCTTAGAGGGCTTTGAAGTCCTGCACTGGTGGAGCAGTAGGCTCAAACCGGTTCAGGGGCTACCTGCCCCTGCTCTGGAATGAAACTGGACAAAGGGAAGTGGGTGTAACCACCCACACCCTGACCCTCCTAGAGGAGTGGTCATAGAGCTAGTCCCTCCCATCTTTTCACTATAAGATACCACACATTGCCAATTTAGATTACACCTGGACGATGCTCTACATAGAAGAATCCTGGCCCTTCGACGTTTCACTATCTCTGGAAGACTGAAGAACCTCCCTTGGAGTCAAGGAGTGACTCCCCTGCTTGGCAGGCACCAAAACTACTGAACTACGGTTGCAAAACTTTACCGCTCCCGCCGGAGCCCGAAGTCCCTGCATCCCCTGAAGCGGATTTCCTGACCTCTCGACGGCCATTTTGAGTCCCCAGCGAAGCTGTGGCATCTGAACCCCACGAGTGACGAGGAACGGCAATACCAGGGAACCGTGCACTGATTTCGAGTGCAAGCCCTAAACTACGTCCAACGAAGTTGTGCTTTGGACCATTTGTTGTCCAATTCCCGAGCACGTCTAGTACCGAAGATAAGCGGCATATCTCTGACTAATGTTACATCAGATAGTGGGAGGGTCAACCCTGGAACAATCCAAATACTTTCGTGGAACATCGCAGGCCTTAAGAAACATCTGGCAAACCCGGACTGGTTTGACTTTGTCAACCAATATGACATTTGCATGTTTCAGGAGACCTGGAGCTTAGACCCTCTTTATATGTCCGGCTACTCTACTTTTCATATTCCGGCAGTGCACCAGGGCGTGGGCCGACCTTCGGGAGGCCTACACATTTGGATCAAGGTCGCATTGAATTTGGACATTAAAGTCCACAATGCCAAGTCAGTAGATCTTCTTCATCTATCCTTCAAACGGCCCCGGAATGGTTCTAGAGTCGACCTTCTCAATATATATACTAGAGGAGGCCCGCCTACTCAAAACTCTACCACCATTTCCATTCTGGAAAACGTCTTGTCAGGTATCCCACCACTCTCCAATATTATTTTAGGTGGTGACCTAAATTGTACGTATGAACCACTAAGAGATGCATATCTTTTAGGGCTCACCGAGGAAGATAGCAAAAACTGTATCCCCCCTCTAAATCCGAGTTCTACTATGAGATGGTCAAAGAGGGCACTTCAGATGACCGGTCTCATTCTGGAATTCAACCTCCGAGCCCTAAATGGAAGAACCCTCTCTGATCCACATGGGGCTATGACCTTTAATAGACTAAATGGGCCATCGCGCATCGATTACATTATTATAGATGCAAAATCCTGGGAGCACGTGGTTGACATGAAGGTAGAACAGATGTCAGACAGTGACCATAATCCCCTCTGTGCAGTTTTTAAATGGAATACAAGGTTAAATTCTTTAAATTTGAATTTAGCCTCAAAAGTAGTAACCCCTACAAACTGCAATAGAAGGTTGAAATGACACAAAGTATCATGCCACGAGGACATCTTAGCCTCCATAAACCTCCAAGTGGCCTCTAAGGCTACATAATTTGCTCTCCTCAATGCCGTGTCGCTTGAGACAAATCATGCTGACCTTAATAATTCCTATAAAACACTTATTGAGGACATAGGCTCTTATTTTATAATAAAAAGACCAAAAGCTGGTATAAATCTTCCAGCCAAGAGAGGCAACCCATGGTTTACCAATGAATGCAGAATTCAGAGACAGGAGATTACACTTGCACTTCGCAAAAAAGATCTGGCAGCTGTTAGGTTGGCTAGACAAGCTTATAAAAAATCTATAGTAGCTGCTAAACAGGCATGGGAGGAGGAACATTGGCAAGCACTAAAGAGCGCAGCGTTTTTAAAAGATTCCAAAACCTTCTGGACTTTAATAACTCAATTAACCAGAAGAGACTCTGATCCAATCCCCAACAATATAACCAAACAGCAGTGGTCTGCGCACTTTTCAAAACTATATTGTAATGAAGTAGAGCCCGACTACCTCCCGTCTGATAGTCCAGACCCTGACCCAACCTTTTCACAGCCTGATCCATCAGATCTGTTTACATTTGCGGAGGTTCAGATTGCCATTAAAAGTATAGCTTCCGGGAAGGCAGCGGGCCCTGATGGCCTACCAGGCGATTTGATCCTCCATGACCCTCTAATATGGGCAGAACTTATCTTTAACGTGATGAACTTACTGCTAAGAGGCCATGCTATCCCTGACTCATGGAAGGGTGCCGAGGTGGTCACAATCTATAAGAAGGGGGCGAGAGAGGACCCTGCCAACTATAGGCCGATAAGTCTAATTAATGTCATCCAAAAGGTGGTTGGCAGGGTTCTCAACTCACGAATGTGAACCTGGCTTGAAGAGGAAAATGTTGTAACACATCTACAAGCAGGGTTTAGGAAGAAAGTGGGTACTATGGACCAGGTGTTTAGATTTCTAGCCACATATTGGAAGACCGTCCTTATTGGCGGGGGATCATTATACCTGGCCTTTATCGACCTCAAAACTGCATTCGATCTCGTTCCCCGGGCCAAACTTTGGCAGGTCCTACATGAAATGGGGTTACCACGATACCTTTTGGAGTTTATTAAAAGACTGCATGATGGTACATATGCAAGAATTAGATGGGGGAGTGAAGGCCGATTGACTGACCGTATTCCTGTTCAGAGGGGGGTTCGCCAGGGATGTGTGATGGCTCCGACATTGTTCTCCCTCTTTATTAATGGGGTGGTAGACCATTTGAGGGAGGACCCAGCGGATGCCCCTGCCCTGGCGGGGGAAAAAACACCTACCCTCCTCTTTGCAGACGATACACTCCTCATGTCCAAAACTCCTATGGGTCTTCAGAAACTGCTCGATAGGTTTTGTGCCTTTTGCGACAATCGCGAACTTACCATCAATACCGCTAAGACTAAATTGATGGTATTATCCAGAAATAAAAAACATAAGAAAATCACTGTCGCATTAAGTGGCACCCCATTAGAAGAAGTGGACGCCTTTGACTATCTGGGGGTTAGGATAAACTCTAAAATGAAATGGGATTCCCACATTGTCAAAATGTCTTTAAATTTAAAGAGAGTGACAGGAGCAATCCTCAGAGACCATCGTTTATCCTCTACCAAGCCTATTAGTCCTGCTTTATTGGTATATGAGGGTAAGGCACTCTCTGCTGCTACTTACGGGTCCGAATTGTGGGGATCGGAAAGAGTTGCCGACTTAGTCTCTGTTGAACACAAATTTATGAGAGAATTAGTGGGTCTTCCAGTCTCCACCCCTACTAAGCCGCTACTTTATGATTTGGGACGTCGTTCCATCAAAAACATTGTTGGTCTCCGCCCCGTTTTATTTTGGGTCCGGCTTAGGAGGACCCCAGAACTGAGCAATTATGCAGCAGTCCTTGACAAACTTATTGCTTTAAATGGTTCCAGGCTGATTCCATGGTTGAAAAATTTGAGGGATATGGTAATCAAGCTAGGGCTAAAAGAAGAATGGCTCCTGCAGCAGCCCCCGCCAAAAGATATTATTAAAAAATTATACTGGTCAAGCGTAGAGGGAATGGCTCTGACAAACCCAAAGTTGGGCACTTTGACTGACGCATTTTTGACCTGCAAGCCAGTACCGAAGCTGGAACCGTTTCTAGATTTCATCTCTTCACCAAGGGACAGAGCTTTGTTCCTCAAAATGAGGTTTGGTACGCTACCCCTTAATGTTTTTACAAACAGCTGGAACATTTTTAAACCTAATTGCACAGCTTGCCCGGGATGTTCCAATCCTACTGAGTCACTGGGGCATTTCCTGTTTGCCTGTAAGGCATACAGGGCACCTAGAAAACGCTGGTTATCCCCAGTTTGTAGTAATCTGGGAACCAGGCAATCATCAGTGGCCCTCCGCATCCTAACAACGGATACCACATCCATGATGGTAATTTGTGGGGTAGCTAAATACCTTGGGAAAGCATGGCAATTACGCTCTAAGCTGGTTGAAGCAAGCATCGCTTAGATTGCCATTTTTGTCTTTTTATGCCATCTATATGAAATTATTTTCTATTATTGGATTTGTATCTCTTGTCTACATCCTCTTACCACTCTGTTTTATTTAATCTCCCCCTTTTAAAAGTTTTGTATTTTTTTGAAATTTCTAAAGTATACTTCTATATGTTTTTTATTTCTTGTGGTTTTATCTATGTTGAATTGTAACTACTTTTATGATACTTTGTTATCGAAAAAAGTATAAATCAATCAATCGATAAGCGGCATACCACGTCCCGAGTGACCGTGGGCTGTTGGTGAACTTTTCCTGCAAAGGTGTCTTCACGGTTACTTGCCCATTGGCTAGTGACTCTCCAGAAGACTTCTACATCACCTTCAAGGGCTCGCCTGGTTGCACTGGGCCTGCCCTCATTTACCCTTGCTGGGTAATTCCATCAGACCTTGCTGGTCTGCTCCATCGATAATCTTCCATCCACACAAGACTTGCAGTTGCCAAGGCTTGTTGGCTCCAAACCGAATTCCGACACCGTCAGCAGCCGCAGACTTTGTGGTACCCTCCGAATCCAGCTGCTGGTCTTCATCGATCCCTCCTGGACCTTGTGAGCGAAGAGACAAAACGACATCAGCGACCTGAAGAGACGCGACAGCTGTGGTCATCCATCTTGCTGGCCACCGGTCACTGGCAAGTGACTTTGAACTCTGTCCCCTCAATTTCCAAGTCTTCTGCAACTCCAATCCATCTTCGGATTCCAGTGGACACTTCTCTCGACGACACAAGCAGCAAGTCTTCAGCGATCTCCATTGAAAACAGCATCGCGACCCGACACCAAAGGACACGTATGCACCCGGCTTCCCTGGGTGAGGTAACCCTTGCATTATGGTGCCCAAGTGTGCATTGGCTCTCGAAGTACTTACCCTGTAAGTTGTTTGCTTGTTGTCCACTCCGAAGTGCCCAAGAACTGTAAAATACAAACCGCGACATTTGCCATTGAAACGCATTGAAAACCAGCGTGTGTGTTTAGACACTGCACGCGTCTCCTGTGGGCTGATTACTTACCTGCTAACACTGCAGAAGTGAAGCCCCAGCGATTCTCAAGGCCCTAGGCCTCTTACTTTTGCAAGTTGAGTTTGTTAACCCATTATTTTAGTATATGGTCTGGTACGCCCCTAGGGCTACAGCCATATTTGTGCTTAATTTATTGAGAACTGTTGATCTTTTGAATGTTTACCTGGCTCTAATCTCATAAAGAGATTAGTAGAGTATAT
This sequence comes from Triturus cristatus, assembly GCF_964204655.1. Lineage (NCBI taxonomy): Eukaryota > Metazoa > Chordata > Amphibia > Caudata > Salamandridae > Triturus > Triturus cristatus. Next base: position 1,164,499,258 of record NC_140579.1, read on the forward strand.
TTAGAAATAAATACATATATATTTGATATATATACCTGTGTGGTGTCTTTTCATTTGGTAATTCAAGAGATTATAAGGTAAAACAAGCTGCTTTACATTCCTCAGAGACTTAGCCTGAAGGCTGCTCTCCACAGCTACTACTAGGATAGCTTTCTTTAAAAGGTTGTCTTTAAACCTATCTACCAAGAGTCGAATTGGACTGGTGCAAGGTGGCCACTATAACTAGTGACCAGCATATGCCAGGCCAACTTCTCACATTGGTGGGCAGCGTGTGGGATTCCAGCTTGCCATTGTTTTATCAGAAAATCTCTATTTGACTTACTAACTGAAAACCACTTAAGGGACTCAAGGTACATATAAAGTCAAGCTAGTATCAATAAGTTCTACTGAACTTAGAGCTGTTTGTGAAGGGACAAGCACACCCTTGCTGCAGCTCAAGCTAGGTCCAGTAGGCCTCAACTAGTGTAGGTAGTACAACACTGCACAACACTAGTATGTCTCACCATGGTGGAGCCAGTGGGTCCACCCCATCTCAGTACAAAGATATAGCCTACACTGAACTGAAGGCCTTATGCTTTGAAAGAAATCTGAGGGTGGGCAGGAGTCCCTCATCACAACACCTGATAGATCTGTTAGTAGCAGATGACCTGAGATAAGCTCTAGGAGCTAGTGGGTCTGCATCAGGGGGTGGGTCACACATAGTCTCTGGGTCTGATGATGACAATCAAGATGACCTGGACTCTGTGGGTGAAGGGCCAGACCCAGAAGGGTCTGAAGAGAATAGAGGAAATCTCCCTAAGAGAGCTGACAGAGTGGGAGACAGGCCTAGGTCCCTCTCAAGGGACTCTGACAGGTCATATCACTCTGGAAGAGAATCTATTCCACAGAGGAACTCCAACTTTCCCAGGGAGACCTCCTCTGAAAGAAGGTTCAAGATGCTCCAGTATGAGGAAGCTAGGCTTGCCCTCAGAACCAAGCAATTGGCCTTAGATAGGGAAGCCTTCGAGCTCCAAAGAGCTTCAAAGAAGGAGGGGTTAGATACCCCTGGTGGCAGCAACAGTGTCCCTAGAGGCAGAGATTACATGCCAGATCATAGGAACCTGTCCAAGGTTGTTCCTCCCTACCAGAGTGGGGATGATATCCACAAATGGATAACTGCTATGGAGAGGGCCTGTAAAGTTCAACAGGTCCCCCAGAAACAGTGGGCAGCAATCTTGTGGCTCTCCTTTTCAGACAAAGGGAGAGACAAGCTCCTCACTGTTAGAGAAGAGGATGCTAATGATTATGAAGCCCTGAAGAGTGCTTTGATAGATGGGTTTGGCTTACCCACTGAACAGTACAGGTTGAAGTTCAGAGACACCCAGAAAGCACAGACTCAGGATTGGACTGACTTTGTTGATTGTGCAACCAAGGCTCTAGAAGGTTGGCTGGTGGGTAGTAGAGTAACTGACTTTAAGGGATTGTATAATCTTATAATGAGAGAACAGATCCTTAATAATTGCCAGAACCAGTTGTTGCATCAGTACCTGGTGGACTCTGATCTGACCTCTCCCCAAGAATTGGGAAAGAAGGCAGACAAATGGGTCAGAACCAGGGTGAGGCAGAAAAACCAGAACCAAGGTGGTGACACTAAGAAGCAAGATCCTAAAGGCTCAGATAAGGGTGGGGATAAATCTAAAGATCAGAAGTCTTCACAAGGGCCCCAAAAATCTGCATCTGGTGGGGAGTCACAATCTGCAAAGGGAAAGGGCCAAAAGAAGCCCTGGTGCAAATTCTGTAAACAGAAAGGGCACCACTCCAGCCCCTAAGGCAACTGTTCCCCCTAGTGCCTCAAGTGGTGGAGGTAATACTCAGAATAAGGATGTAGTAGGGTTGACCCTGGGTTCTGATGTGGACTCTGGCCTAGTCAGAGTACTAACACAGGCAATGCTAGTTTGTGAGGGAGACCTTGATATGTCCTTCCTAGTGAGCCCCAGTAATCTGGGCAAATACAAACAGCAGCCTATCATAAATGGCAAACAGGCTTTGGCATTTAGGGACACAGGTGCTAGTGTCACCATGGTGGCAGAGGACCTAGTGGACCCTACACAGATCATCCTGGGTGAAATGTACCAGGTAACCAACGCAAGCAACACCAGGACCAACCATAGCCTGGCTGTTGTGAATTTCTCCTAGGGAGGGGTAACTGGCCTCAAAAAGGTAGTAGTCAGTGCAGACCTCCCTGTCGAATGTTTGTTGGGCAATGATCTAGAGACTTCAGCCTGGTCTGAAGTAGAATTATGGACTCATGCTGAGATGTTGGGCATACCTGCAGAGGTATTTGCTGTGACCAGGTCACAAGCCAAAATGCATAAAGCTGAACCAGCTCTGTATCCTGAAATTATGGACCAGGTGCTACCCAAGACGAAGAGCAGTAGGGTTAAGGCTGGGCCTTCCCCTCTGTCTCAGATCTCAGATTCCCCTCCTGAGGGAGGAGAAGCAGAGCCTGTTGAAGGAACTGCCCCAGAGGAACTTGAGCCTGGTCAGGTTGAGTTCTTGGGGGCAGGGGGCCCTTCCAGGGAAGATCTGAGCAAAGAGAAACAGTGCTGCTCCACTCTTGAACCCCTCAGACAGCTGGCTGCTGCTGAGGCTGCTGGGAGTGCTAGTGGGTCCCATAAGGTTTATTGGGATGAGGGGCTCCTATATTCTGAGGCTAGAGATGCTACCCCTGGAGCCACCAGGAGGCTGGTAATTCCTCAGAAGTTTAGGGGGTTCCTCTTGACCCTAGCACATGATATCCCATTGGCAGGTCACTTGGGCCAAAACAAGACCTGGGACAGGCTTGTACCACATTTTCATTGGCCACACATGTCTGAAGACACAAAGGAGTTTTGACGCTCCTGTGTCACTTGTCAAGCCAGTGGCAAGACAGGTGGCACCACAAAGGCCCCCCTGATACCACTACCTGTGGTGGGGGTTCCCTTTGAAAGGGTAGGGATTGACATTGTTGGTCCCCTTAACCCACCAACAGCATCTGGGCACAGATTTATACTGGTGGTAGTGGATCATGCCACCAGGTATCCAGAAGCTATACCCCTAAGGACTACCACAGCTCCTGTGGTAGCAAGAGCCCTCATTGGAGTCTTCTCCAGGGTGGGTTTTCCAAAGGAGGTCATCTCTGACAAAGGTTCTAACTTTATGTCAGGATATCTAACTGCAATGTGGAAGGAGTGCGGAGTAAACTACAAATTCACTACCCCCTATCACCCACAATGCAATGGGTTAGTTGAGAGATTCAACAAAACCCTAAAGGGAATGATTAAAGGACTCCCAGAGAAGCTTAGGCGAAAATGGGACCTTTTACTTCCCTGCCTTCTGTTTGCATACAGGGAGGTTCCTCAGAAGGAGGTTGGCTACAGCCCTTTTGAACTTCTGTTTGGGCACCCTGTTAGAGGCCCATTATGTCTGGTGAAAGAGGGATGGGAGTTACCTCTCAAACCTCCCAAACAAGATGTAGTGGACTATGTACTTGGTCTCCGCTCCAGGATGGCTGAGTACATGAAGAAGGCCAGTAAAAACCTTGAGGCAAGCCAAGAACTCCAAAAAGCTTGGCATGACCAAAAGGCTGTCTTGACTGTTTACCAGCCAGGCCAGAAAGTGTGGGTGTTGGAGCCTGTGGCCCCAGCAGCTCTCCAGGACAAATGGAGTGGCCCCCATACAATTGTTGAAAAGAAGGAAGAGGTCACCTACTTGGTAGATCTTGGCACTCCCAGGAGCCCCCTTAGGGTGCTCCATGTCAACAGACTTAAAGCATATGTGGACAGGGCTGACATGAGCTTGCTCATGGCAACTGATGAGGACCAGGAGGAGGAGAGTGACCCTCTCCCTGACCTGCTCTCACAGAACCCTGAAGATGGGTCAGTTGATGGTGTTGCTTTGGCAAGCAGCCTCACTGAACATCAACAAACTGAAGGTAGACAAGTGCTACAGCAGTTTAGACATATGTTTAGCCTGACCCCAAGTCAGACTTCCTGGTGCACCCATGAGGTGGACACTGGAGACAGTCTGCCTGTAAAGAGTAAAATCTACAGGCAACCTGACCATGTCAGGGACTGTATCAGGTCTGAAGTCCAGAAAATGTTGGAGCTAGGTGTTATTGAGTCCTCAGATAGCCCTTGGGCTAGCCCAGTAGTACTTGTCCCAAAACCTCACACCCAGGGCGGTAAGAAAGAGATGAGGTTTTGTGTTGACTACAGGGGCCTCAATGCAGTCACCAGGACTGATGCCGACCCCATCCCAAGGGCAGATGAACTAATAGACACTTTGGCCTCAGCCAAGTATCTCAGTACATTTGACCTTACAGCAGGCTATTGGCAAATCAAGTTAGCTGATGATGCCAAGGCTAAAACAGCATTTTCGACCCCTGGTGGGCACTATCACTTTGTGGTAATGCCCTTTGGTTTGAAGAATGCACCTGCCACATTTCAGAGGTTGGTGAATAAAGTTCTGACTGGTATGAAAACCTATTGCTCAGCATATCTTGATGATATTGCTGTCTATAGTTCCTCCTGGCAGGATCACCTGGTCCACCTCAGGAATGTACTGGAGGCCCTGCAGAAAGCAGGCTCACTATCAAGGCCACTAAGTGCCAGATAGGGCAGAGTCAGGTTGTGTACCTGGGCCACCTTGTAGGTGGAGGCCAGGTTCAACCATTGCAGAGCAAGATCCAGACCATAATGGACTGGGTAGCTCCAACCACCCAGACACAGGTGAGAGCCTTCTTGGGCCTGACTGGGTATTACAGGAGGTTTGTTAAGGGATATGGATCTATAGTGACCTCCTTAAATGATCTTACCTCCAAGAAAGTGCCAAAAAAGGTTCAGTGGACAGCTAGCTGTCAAAAGGCATTTGATGACCTCAAGCAGGCAATGTGCACTTCCCCCATCTTACAGAGTCCAGATTACAAAAAGAAGTTCATTGTCCAAACAGATGCTTCAGAGCTGGGTGTGAGAGCTGTACTGTCTCAACTTAATAATGAAGGTCAAGACCAGCCAGTAGCTTTAATAAGCAGAAGGCTGACTCCTAGAGAGAAACATTGGTCAGCTATTGAGAGGGAGGCCTTTGCTGTGGTTTGGGCCCTGAAGAAGCTGAGGCCATACTTGTTTGGCACTCACTTCATAGTTCAGACTGACCATAAGCCCCTCCTATGGCTCAAACAGATGAAAGGTGAAAATCCTAAACTGCTCAGGTGGTCCATTTCCCTACAGGGGATGGACTATACAGTGGAACATAGACCTGGGACTCAACATGCCAATGCAGATGGACTCTCAAGGTATTTCCACTTAGAACATGAAGACTCAACTAGTCAAGGTTAGTTTAATGTCCCTGCGTTTGGGGGGGGTTGTGTAGGAGAGTAGGATCTGCACTTGTGTTGCCCCCACTTTTTTTCTGATGTATACACTGGTTTCTGGCTGTAGTCTGGCTGGGTCCCTGCTAATAAGGGCCCCAGTCTAACTGATCTCTTTAAACAACTTGGTGTGCATATTAGATGCACTAGTGATTGGATACTGTGGTACCTTATGAGCCCCTAGTATATGGTACCTTAGGTACCTAGGGCATTGGCACTTCACAGGCCTACCAGGGGCTGCAGCATGTATTATGCCACCCCTGGGAAGCACTCACGATCTGACACCACAGGCCTGCTACTGCAGCCTGTGTGAGGTAGTGTTAGCACTCCTCACTGAGGTATAGGTTCCTATATATCACCATACACACACATATAAACCTATCAGTCACCCCTATGGTAGGCCCTATCAATCCCAAGGGCAGGGTGCATGGTTTACTATGTGAGGGGGTGCTTCTGCCTGAGCAGGACCCCTCTGCAGCTGGCAGAGTCTATTCTCTGCTGCTGTTTGTGGATGCGGTTAAACCATATACTCTTAAGTGCATTATAACCTCGCGGTAAATGCTAACTTTGGAATGACTGCATCAAAACATGTCGTGTTTGGTGTCAAACAACTTGGAATCCTACCCCCACACCAGTAACTGATGTGGGAGTAGGATCCCACCCTTCTAGAGGGGACGACATGTACACACTGTACTACACGGTAGAAATCATCTAGAGCCCTGGCATCACAAAATAGATGCCACCAGCACAGACACTGGGCTGCCCTCCTGCTGTTGACCGAAACTCGCAGTGGAGGGAGCTCAACAAAGGGTTTCCTGTCACAGGGAGGTGTCACCACCTCCCAGACAGGATTTAGTGTATTGGAGCTGGGTGGGTGCACTCTTAGAGTGCTTTGAAGTCCTGCACTGGGGGAGCAGTAGGCTCCTCTGTGCATATGCCAGCTCAAACCGGTTCAGGGGCTACCTGCCCCTGCTCTGGCGCGAAACTGGACAAAGGGAAGTGGGTGTAACCACCAACTACCCTGACCCTCCTAGAGGAGTGGTCATAGAGCTAGTCCCTCCCATCTTTTCACTATAAGATACCACACATTGCCAATGCAATTTAGATTACACCTGGACGACGCTCTACATAGAAGAATCCTGCCCCTTCGATGTTTCACTATCTCTGGAAGACTGAAGAATATCCCTTGGAGTCAAGGAGTGACTCCCCTGCTTGGCAGGCACCAACACTACTGAACTACTGTTGCAAACTTTACCGCTCCCGCCGGAGCCCGAAGTCCCTGCATCCCCTGAAGTGGATTTCCTGACTTTCCGACGGCCATTTTGAGTCCCCTGCGAAGCTGTGGCATCTGGACCCCACGAGTGACGAGGAACGGCAATACCAGGGAACCGTGCACTGATTTCGAGTGCAAGCCCTAAACTATGTCCAACAAAGTTGTGCTTCGGATCACTTATTGTCCAACTCCTGAGCAGGTGTAGTACCGAAGATCAGCGGCCTACCTTGTCTCGAGTGACCGTGGACTGTTGGTGAACTTTTCCTGCAAAGGTGTCTTCGCGGTTACTTGCCCATTGGCTAGTGACTCTCCAAAAGACTTCTACATCACCTTCAAGGGCTCGCCTGGTTGCTCTGGGCCTGTCCTCACATACCCTCACTGGGTAAGTCATTCAGACCTTGCTGATCTGCTCCATCGACAATAATCCACCCACACGAGACTTGCAGTTGCCAAGGCTTGTTGGCTCCAAACCGAGTGCCGACACCGTCAACAGCTGCAGACTTTATGGTACCTTCTGAATATAGCTGCTGGTCTTCATCGATCCCTCCTGGATCTCGTGGGCGAAGAGACAAAACAACATCAGCGACCTGAAGAGACGCGACAGCTGTGGTCATCCATCTTGCTGGCCACCGGTCACTGGCAAGTGACTTTGAACTCTGTCCCCTCAATTTCCAGGTCTTCTGCAACTCCATCCATCTTCGGATTCCAGCGGACACTTCTCTCGACGACACAAGCAGCAAGTCTTCAGCGATCTCCATTGAAAACAGCATCGCTACCCGACACCAAAGGACACGTATGCACCCGGCTTCCCTGGGTGAGGTAACTCTTGCATTACGGTGCCCAAGTGTGCATTGGCTCTCGAAGTACTTACCCTGTAAGTTGTTTGCTTGTTGTCCACTCCGAAGTTCCCTTGAACTGTAAAATACAAACCGCAACATTTGCCTTTGAAACGCATTGAAAACCCGCGTGTGTGTTTAGACACTGCACGCGTCTCCTGTGGGCTGATTACTTACCTGCTAACACTGCAGAAGTGAAGCCCCAGCGATTCCCAAGGCCCTAGGCCTCTTACTTTTGCAAGTCGAGTTTGTTAACCCATTATTTTAGTATATGGTCTGGTACGCCCCTAGGGCTACAGCCATATTTGTGCTTAATTTATTGAGAACTGTTGATCTTTTGAATGTTTACCTGGCTCTAATCTCATAAAGAGATTAGTAGAGTATATTTAGAAATAAATACATATATATTTAATATATATACCTGTGTGGTGTCTTTTCATTTGGTAATTCAAGAGATTATAAGGTAAAACAAGCTGCTTTACATTCCTCAGAGACTTAGCCTGAAGGCTGCTCTCCACAGCTACCACTAGGATAGCTTTCTTTAAAAGGTTGTCTTTAAACCTATCTACCAAGAGTCGAATTGGACTGGTGCAAGGTGGCCACTATAACTAGTGACCAGCATATGCCAGGCCAACTTCTCACATTGGTGGGCAGCGTGTGGGATTCCAGCTTGCCATTGTTTTATCAGAAAATCTCTATTTGAATTACTAACTGAAAACCACTTAAGGTACTCAAGGTACATATAAAGTCAAGCTAGTATCAATAAGTTCTACTGAACTTAGAGCTGTTTGTGAAGGGACAAGCACACCCTTGCTACAGCTCAAGCTAGGTTCCTGTAGGCCTCAACTAGTGTAGGTAGTACAACACTGCACAACACTAGTATGTATCACCATGGTGGAGCCAGTGGGTCCACCCCATCTCAGTACAAAGATATAGCCTACACTGAACTGAAGGCCTTATGCTTTGAAAGAAATCTGAGGGTGGGCAGGAGTCCCTCATCACAACACCTGATAGATCTGTTAGTAGCAGATGACCTGAGATAAGCTCTAGGAGCTAGTGGGTCTGCATCAGGGGGTGGGTCACACATAGTCTCTGGGTCTGATGATGACAATCAAGATGACCTGGACTCTGTGGGTGAAGGGCCAGAACCAGAAGGGTCTGAAGAGAATAGAGGAAATCTCCCTAAGAGAGCTGACAGAGTGGGAGACAGGCCTAGGTCCCTCTCAAGGGACTCTGACAGGTCATATCACTCTGGAAGAGAATCTATTCCACAGAGGAACTCCAACTTTCCCAGGGAGACCTCCTCTGAAAGAAGGTTCAAGATGCTCCAGTATGAGGAAGCTAGGCTTGCCCTCAGAACCAAGCAATTGGCCTTAGAAAGGGAAGCCTTCGAGCTCCAAAGAGCTTCAAAGAAGGAGGGGTTAGATACCCCTGGTGGCAGCAACAGTGTCCCTAGAGGCAGAGATTACATGCCAGATCATAGGAACCTGTCCAAGGTTGTTCCTCCCTACCAGAGTGGGGATGATATCCACAAATGGATAACTGCTATGGAGAGGGCCTGTAAAGTTCAACAGGTCCCCCAGAAACAGTGGGCAGCAATCTTGTGGCTCTCCTTTTCAGACAAAGGGAGAGACAAGCTCCTCACTGTTAGAGAAGAGGATGCTAATGATTATGAAGCCCTGAAGAGTGCTTTGATAGATGGGTTTGGCTTACCCACTGAACAGTACAGGTTGTAGTTCAGAGACACCCAGAAAGCACAGACTCAGGATTGGACTGACTTTGTTGATTGTGCAACCAAGGCTCTAGAAGGTTGGCTGGTGGGTAGTAGAGTAACTGACTTTAAGGGATTGTATAATCTTACAATGAGAGAACAGATCCTTAATAATTGCCAGAACCAGTTGTTGCATCAGTGCCTGGTGGACTCTGATCTGACCTCTCCCCAAGAATTGGGAAAGAAGGCAGACAAATGGGTCAGAACCAGGGTGAGGCAGAAAAACCAGAACCAAGGTGGTGACACTAAGAAGCAAGATCCTAAAGGCTCAGATAAGGGTGGGGATAAATCTAAAGATCAGAAGTCTTCACAAGGGCCCCAAAAATCTGCATCTGGTGGGGAGTCACAATCTGCAAAGGGAAAGGGCCAAAAGAAGCCCTGGTGCAAATTCTGTAAACAGAAAGGGCACTGGACTTCTGACTGTACAAAGTCCAAAGACCAGACCACCACCACTCCAGCCCCTAAGGCAACTGTTCCCCCTAGTGCAGCAAGTGGTGGAGGTAATACTCAGAATAAGGATGTAGTAGGGTTGACCCTGGGTTCTGATGTGGACTCTGGCCTAGTCAGAGTACTAACACAGGCAATGCTAGTTTGTGAGGGAGACCTTGATATGTCCTTCCTAGTGAGCCCCAGTAATCTGGGCAAATACAAACAGCAGCCTATCATAAATGGCAAACAGGCTTTGGCATTTAGGGACACAGGTGCTAGTGTCACCATGGTGGCAGAGGACCTAGTGGACCCTACACAGATCATCCTGGGTGAAATGTACCAGGTAACCAACACAAGCAACACCAGGACCAACCATAGCCTGGCTGTTGTGAATTTCTCCTAGGGAGGGGTAACTGGCCTCAAAAAGGTAGTAGTCAGTGCAGACCTCCCTGTCGAATGTTTGTTGGGCAATGATCTAGAGACTTCAGCCTGGTCTGAAGTAGAATTATGGACTCATGCTGAGATGTTGGGCATACCTGCAGAGGTATTTGCTGTGACCAGGTCACAAGCCAAAATGCATAAAGCTGAACCAGCTCTGTATCCTGAAACTATGGACCAGGTGCTACCCAAGACGAAGAGCAGTAGGGTTAAGGCTGGGCCTTCCCCTCTGTCTCAGATCTCAGATTCCCCTCCTGAGGGAGGAGAAGCAGAGCCTGTAGAAGGAACTGCCCAAGAGGAACTTGAGCCTGGTCAGGTTGAGTTCTTGGGGGCAGGGGGCCCTTCCAGGGAAGATCTGAGCAAAGAGAAACAGTGCTGCTCCACTCTTGAACCCCTCAGACAGCTGGCTGCTGCTGAGGCTGCTGGGAGTGCTAGTGGGTCCCATAAGGTTTATTGGGATGAGGGGCTCCTATATTCTGAGGCTAGAGATGCTACCCCTGGAGCCACCAGGAGGCTGGTAATTCCTCAGAAGTTTAGGGGGTTCCTCTTGACCCTAGCACATGATATCCCATTGGCAGGTCACTTGGGCCAAAACAAGACCTGGGACAGGCTTGTACCACATTTTCATTGGCCACACATGTCTGAAGACACAAAGGAGTTTTGACGCTCCTGTGTCACTTGTCAAGCCAGTGGCAAGACAGGTGGCACCACAAAGGCCCCCCTGATACCACTACCTGTGGTGGGGGTTCCCTTTGAAAGGGTAGGGATTGACATTGTTGGTCCCCTTGACCCACCAACAGCATCTGGGCACAGATTTATACTGGTGGTAGTGGATCATGCCACCAGGTATCCAGAAGCTATACCCCTAAGGACTACCACAGCTCCTGTGGTAGCAAGAGCCCTCATTGGAGTCTTCTCCAGGGTGGGTTTTCCAAAGGAGGTCATCTCTGACAGAGGTTCTAACTTTATGTCAGGATATCTAACTGCAATGTGGAAGGAGTGCGGAGTAAACTACAAATTCACTACCCCCTATCACCCACAATGCAATGGGTTAGTTGAGAGATTCAACAAAACCCTAAAGGGAATGATTAAAGGACTCCCAGAGAAGCTTAGGCGAAAATGGGACCTTTTACTTCCCTGCCTTCTGTTTGCATACAGGGAGGTTCCTCAGAAGGAGGTTGGCTACAGCCCTTTTGAACTTCTGTTTGGGCACCCTGTTAGAGGCCCATTATGTCTGGTGAAAGAGGGATGGGAGTTACCTCTCAACCCTCCCAAACAAGATGTAGTGGACTATGTACTTGGTCTCCGCTCCAGGATGGCTGAGTACATGAAGAAGGCCAGTAAAAACCTTGAGGCAAGCCAAGAACTCCAAAAAGCTTGGCATGACCAAAAGGCTGTCTTGACTGTTTACCTGCCAGGCCAGAAAGTGTGGGTGTTGGAGCCTGTGGCCTCAGCAGCTCTCCAGGACAAATGGAGTGGCCCCCATACAATTGTTGAAAAGAAGGAAGAGGTCACCTACTAGGTAGATCTTGGCACTCCCAGGAGCCCCCTTAGGGTGCTCCATGTCAACAGACGTAAAGCATATGTGGACAGGGCTGACATGAGCTTGCTCATGGCAACTGATGAGGACCAGGAGGAGGAGAGTGACCCTCTCCCTGACCTGCTCTCACAGAACCCTGAAGATGGGTCAGTTGATGGTGTTGCTTTGGCAAGCAGCCTCACTGAACATCAACAAACTGAAGGTAGACAAGTGCTACAGCAGTTTAGACATATGTTTAGCCTGACCCCAAGTCAGACTTCCTGGTGCACCCATGAGGTGGACACTGGAGACAGTCTGCCTGTAAAGAGTAAAATCTACAGGCAACCTGACCATGTCAGGGACTGTATCAGGACTGAAGTCCAGAAAATGTTGGAGCTAGGTGTTATTGAGCCCTCAGATAGCCCTTGGGCTAGCCCAGTAGTACTTGTCCCAAAACCTCACACCCAAGGCAGTAAGAAAGAGATGAGGTTTTGTGTTGACTACAGGGGCCTCAATGCAGTCACCAGGACTGATGCCGACCCCATCCCAAGGGCAGATGAACTAATAGACACTTTGGCCTCAGCCAAGTATCTCAGTACATTTGACCTTACAGCAGGCTATTGGCAAATCAAGTTAGCTGATGATGCCAAGGCTAAAACAGCATTTTCGACCCCTGGTGGGCACTATCACTTTGTGGTAATGCCCTTTGGTTTGAAGAATGCACCTGCCACATTTCAGAGGTTAGTGAATAAAGTTCTGACTGGTATGAAAACCTATTGCTCAGCATATCTTGATGATATTGCTGTATATAGTTCCTCCTGGCAGGATCACCTGGTCCACCTCAGGAATGTACTGGAGGCCCCGCAGAAAGCAGGCTCTCTATCAAGGCCACTAAGTGCCAGATAGGGCAGAGTCAGGTTGTGTACCTGGGCCACCTTGTAGGTGGAGGCCAGGTTCAACCATTGCAGAGCAAGATCCAGACCATAATGGACTGGGTAGCTCCAACCACCCAGACACAGGTGAGAGCCTTCTTGGGCCTGACTGGGTATTACAGGAGGTTTGTTAAGGGATATGGATCTATAGTGACCTCCTTAAATGATCTTACCTCCAAGAAAATGCCAAAAAAGGTTCAGTGGACAGCTAGCTGTCAAAAGGCATTTGATGACCTCAAGCAGGCATTGTGCACTGCCCCCATCTTACAGAGTCCAGATTACAAAAAGAAGTTCATTGTCCAAACAGATGCTTCAGAGCTGGGTGTGGGAGCTGTACTGTCTCAAATTAATAATGAAGGTCAAGACCAGCCAGTAGCTTTTATAAGCAGAAGGCTGACTCCTAGAGAGAAACGTTGGTCAGCTATTGAGAGGGAGGCCTTTGCTGTGGTTTGGGCCCTTGAGGAAATATGAATTTTTATGGTCAATTGTGTCCCCTATCTAGACCCCAACGGCTCCATGTACATGCTACAAATACATGTATGTTCCCTCCACTTCAAGCTATGAAGACGCAAATACAATTGTGTCCAACGTTAATATGTACTCTTTCATATCTGCCATGAATGGGTCAGATATTCCGTTCCTAAGTATGCCTTGCCACCGTCTTTATATGGTATACTTTTCACGTTTTCCAGCTCTGGCAAGGTAGGCCCTGAATTCTGCCATCGAGCCTTTTCCTGCTTCTGCCTCTGAATGCTCCAGCCTGGACCTGCATCTGTATCCATGAACTTTGTCTTACTTCCTGCGCGGCTAACGGTGTTTAGCCCGGCCTGTTGCCTGCCAAAAACTGTATTCAGCCTTCAAGTTATCTGTTCCGCTCCTCAAGAAATGCATTCCTGTCTAAATAGCTTAGGTAAACATCCCTCTAGCTGCAGAGCAAAGGGCCCGGCCTTACTGTCTCCGTGCAAGTAATTCATGACTCTCGTTACCATGGTAGGCCCATGCCCCCTCGCATCTCATATAGACACTTAGACGCCTGTACACGCACTAGCAGTCAGTATAGAATAGGATCTGTCCGAGAAGACCTTTCCTTCTAGATAATATAGTTCTTTAAACACAAGATATTAGATATGATTTAGGACTAGGTTGTCCTGACACCCCAGACTTCTGTCTCCACATGTAGGGCAAAATGTCAAGTTCCCTTCACCCTCTAGTTACACGTCAATCACACGTCATGCGGCTGCGCGCGCATCTCTGCCATGTATTTCCGCTGACTTTGCAGGATTCTCTTATGGATCCACCCACTTGTGTCATCATCATAATGACGTTTTTAGTATACGCCTCTATGCACGCCTATTGTAAACGCCTTTTCTATTACGTATGTGTATTCTTATCAGCTGTTACGCCTCCTGCATCTGTCTTTACTGTAATGCACTTCAATATAAATATGACAACTTGTCAATAATGTTTTGCTGATCCCTTCCTGAACCTTCGTGGTGACGGAACTCGATTGCCTGGTTCGAACCATCATCATTCCTTTGTAAGGAATAAATACCCTATTATACCCTCGAATACCACGGATTCTGCCTCTTATTTTTACTGAGTTATTCGTATTGTATTTTACCGCATAAATTAAGTCTAGGTAATTAAAATTTACCACATAATTGGCGCCCGAATAGGGACACCTCTCACACCCCACGCGCCGGAGGTGCGTTGCAGACCCGGTCTCCTGCCACAGCCGGACGGACAATTACGCGTGCCCGCAGGATTTCCTGTATCTCCCTCAGGCCAACGGGGGCGACTGAGGCTGCGATCAACACCCAGACGAGGCGGTGAGGAGTGCGGAGAATCCCGACCAGAGCCTAGCTGAGAGAGCAAGATCCGAGGTATACAGAGGCCCACCAGATTCCGAAGTTCCGAAGTATCCAAGTCACGAGTCGAGTCCAGTCCAGTTTGGTCTAGTCCAGTCCAGACTTCCGAGGCCTTCCGTTCCGTGCTTCCCGGTGAGTACCGTTGCTGAGGACGCATCTAGACGTGCACATTAGTTTGTGCCGGTCAAGACAGGTCTGGGTACACAGACCTGGTCTGCACTATTTTAGCAGTGTATCTGTACTGTTTAGCAGTACATACAGTATATTTAGTATTATGCAGTTAACTAGTTTTATTCTAATTATTATTGTTCGTTCTAAACTGTTTTGATATATTTTAAATGTCGTGGTATGAGTGAGTGTTCGATCTTCATTATTGTGTTTATTGTATAAATTGTGTTCAGGTCCGAGTAAGAATAAGAATCAAGTAGCAAGGTTCAAAATGCCGTTATTTTCAAAATTAAGACAGATAAAAACTAGAAAAGGGATACTAGAGGAGGCTGTTCCTATCCCACCTAGGGACACTCCAGGGTACTTTATGTACCATAAACATGGCCTAGATGCCGTATTATATCTTGATCTATGGGTGGACTACACCAAGGATTTGGCAGAGAGTCAGAGATGGCCCGCTGCTGGAACATGGGATGCAGATTGCATCATGAGAATAGAAGAAGCGTTATGGAAAAAGAAAGCCAGACAGTCACAGAAAGATGCCATTGAACTATGGCGTAAAGAATCGCATAGGCGCACAGAGAAAGCGCTCAGAAAGGAAGAGAAAAGTAGGGAAGATTCAGAAAAGGCCCGAGAAAACATATTAATTGACGAAGGTACCCGAATAAAAACAGAACAAGTAGACAGACAACGAAACACTCTTATGAATGGTATGTATCCTCTTCTGGCCGAGGGTTTGCCTAAAGCCACTTTGGAGGTACCAGAAGATCTGCCACCTCCGTTACTCCCGATTAAAGTACATCCCAAGACCGCAAAAGACATTTTCCTTTCTTCCTATTTAGACGATGCAGCCCCCGAATATGCTAATGGTGTGCAGCCACGCACACCACCCGTTAACGACACTCAACCCCAAAACCAGCTGCACTCACCTCTGCAGCAACAAACTCCTACTCAAGTTCTAACAATTCCATCTGTTTCTACAGTCCTTCCTGCACCAACACTCTCTACCCTGCACCCAACAAATCCTTTTGGACTTGGCACCTCAGGGGGTGCGACAGGAGGTTTTTCCACGCCACCGCCAAACACTAGATTGACTTATAGGGATTTAGCATATCGACGCACACCCCAAAGAATATCAGACAGTATATTAAACGAGCCTCTTTCCGATTGTAGATATGATCCAGTGCCAGGAAAACACGACAGAATGTTGCTGTCTTCAGTACGTTTGCGACGAGCTGCAAACTATTTAATGACGTTACCAGGAATGGTTGAACATCTAGACAAAATATATCGCTTTATCCAATCAGGGCAAGGTCCTGAAAGTATTGCCGAAGCCATGGAATACCAGAAAGTAGACATACAAAAATTACTGTTACGCTTTTTTATAAACTGTTTGATCAGAAATAGAGACAGGCCTGAGGTAGATTTAGAGGAAATGCAAGCACTTACCAAATGGGGTCAGAATATAACAGACGGGAGACATGATAAACAGAAGTGTATAGAAGCCATGTGCCGAAGGATCAGAAAAGAAGTAGAACGAATACATGAAAGCAGAGTAGAAGCAGATAAAACTGAATCAGAGGAAGAGGAGGAAGAACAGTCAGAAATGAGCACAGGACAATTTGAGTTACCAGCTAAACAAATGATAGCTTATGTAGGAAAAGGAAGATCCTTTAATAAAACAATACGTCCGATACGTCCAGAATGTAACATAATTTTTCAAACAGTTATTACAAATCCAAGGACCCCTGAACACTTATTCCAGGCTACTGATAAATTACTTCGAGAACGAAGGGGGTACCATGTACTCGATTCTATGGATGAACAAGAATTAGCCAGGTCAGCAGTACAATGGGCTGACAGCTCCGAAAAATACAGTGATGATGCGCTAGCACACACGTTTCTGAATCTCGCCCCAGACGAACAACGTTTAGCTAGTATATACATGATACAATATCTCCTTATATTATATAAAGGCCAACACTCCGATCCTGGTCCCCTACCTGATATATTGATAGAACTACTCACGAATAAATGGAGAGGTTTAGGTACCGATCTAATTAAAGTAATTCTAGAATACCGACATAGATGTAGTGCCTTTTTGTGTCCAGAACATGATCCAGCTCCTTCCATGGAGAGAAACCCGTATTACATAGACAGACAGAATCCCTTACGCGAAGTACACCCAGTCAGGAATGAGGACAATACGTTTAGACGCGTGTTTGTGTACACGCCCATAACCAAAATAGAACTATTGGAAATGAAAAAATTAGTGCCCAGCCATGACAAAGATCCAGCAGGTTTCCACCGTGAACTAAAGGACATGTTACTCATGGGTGATTATACCTATCCTGACATTATGAAAATATTGAAAGTATTATTGCCTGCCGGTATTTATGAGAAACTCAAGGAAAAAGAATGGGAGGTGGGAGACCAAAAGATTGATTGGACCGCATTAGAAAATGAAGAAAATACCCTATTATACCCTCGAATACCACGATTCTGCCTCTTATTTTTACTGAGTTATTCGTATTGTATTTTACCGCATAAATTAAGTCTAGGTAATTAAAATTTACCACATAATTGGCGCCCGAATAGGGAATTACAGTAAAGACAGATGCAGGAGGCGTAACAGCTGATAAGAATACACATACGTAATAGAAAAGGCGTTTACAATAGGCGTGCATAGAGGCGTATACTAAAAACGTCATTATGATGATGACACAAGTGGGTGGATCCATAAGAGAATCCTGCAAAGTCAGCGGAAATACATGGCAGAGATGCGCGCGCAGCCGCATGACGTGTGATTGACGTGTAACTAGAGGGTGAAGGGAACTTGACATTTTGCCCTACATGTGGAGACAGAAGTCTGGGGTGTCAGGACAACCTAGTCCTAAATCATATCTAATATCTTGTGTTTAAAGAACTATATTATCTAGAAGGAAAGGTCTTCTCGGACAGATCCTATTCTATACTGACTGCTAGTGCGTGTACAGGCGTCTAAGTGTCTATATGAGATGCGAGGGGGCATGGGCCTACCATGGTAACGAGAGTCATGAATTACTTGCACGGAGACAGTAAGGCCGGGCCCTTTGCTCTGCAGCTAGAGGGATGTTTACCTAAGCTATTTAGACAGGAATGCATTTCTTGAGGAGCGGAACAGATAACTTGAAGGCTGAATACAGTTTTTGGCAGGCAACAGGCCGGGCTAAACACCGTTAGCCGCGCAGGAAGTAAGACAAAGTTCATGGATACAGATGCAGGTCCAGGCTGGAGCATTCAGAGGCAGAAGCAGGAAAAGGCTCGATGGCAGAATTCAGGGCCTACCTTGCCAGAGCTGGAAAACGTGAAAAGTATACCATATAAAGACGGTGGCAAGGCATACTTAGGAACGGAATATCTGACCCATTCATGGCAGATATGAAAGAGTACATATTAACGTTGGACACAATTGTATTTGCGTCTTCATAGCTTGAAGTGGAGGGAACATACATGTATTTGTAGCATGTACATGGAGCCGTTGGGGTCTAGATAGGGGACACAATTGACCATAAAAATTCATATTTCCTCATTCCCTCCTTGTCCCCTACGGACCCTCATGAAATATCGATCCTCAGGAATCCATCAATCTGTTCATGTAACATCATTTGCTCTTCTTTCTTCTTCCGGGATCTTGAATGAAAACTTGAACGTGGAATACACGATGTGGCACACAGGCCGCAAATCGCTGGTCCACATTGTAGACATAGGCAACAACTGAATACTATGAGAAGGCCAATACCTAGGAAGGATAGGACTTTCCATCCCCAGGCTGACAACACGCTCCAGAACCAACTGGACCATGTCCAGATGCCTGCATTCTGATGTATCTGATTTGCAATCTTGTGAAGACGAGTTATGGCTTTATATACGGATGGCGCGTTTTCTGGGATGAAAACACAGCAACTTGATCCGATGACCCTACAAGCTCCGCCCCTATCTGCTAGGATGACGTCAAGGACAAGACGATTTTGGAGAACAACAATCCGCATCGCAGACTGCTCCTCTGTTAAGTTGCCTAGGGCAGAGGTAGTTTCATTCACTACTGCTTCAAGGGTTCTGGTTAATCTACGTATCAGTTTACTGTTTGAGACAACACCTATGTAAGGAAAGAGACCTTTATTGAAGTCTGTATATTGTTCCCATGCTGTTTCGGTGTAGTCAACAATCGGGATATCTCTCTGGGGTCTATGGTGTACTAGATTGGTATTTCTATGATAATCAGGAGGGGCTAGGAAAACCGGTGGCAGAAGGAATGCAATGTAACAGGTACCATCCCAATCTAGGGGTAGGCGTATATATGCGGTGTGACCACAGATGAAGTAGGAGTGACGGGAAGCTCTAAATGTAGACTTGCCTTTATCACTGAATTCGATCACAGTAGTACATTTACTATGACCCAGGTGTACTGAACCATTCTTTCTTACACATAATTCACCTTTGACTGGTAATACGGACATAGCAGGCAAGACTAGTGTAGCTTCAGATTCAACATTTAGAATCATGAGGTTAAGTGTAAAATTACCTAATCCATACACTTCATTTTCTAGGTCCGTTCCTGTTCTTTTGGGAAGTCCCTCCTTGTTAGGATGACAGGCTTTAAGCAAAACTAAGTTCAGGTTTCCCCATACCCAGTTGCTCTGGTATACTACAGTGTTTGAATCTAAGGAGTTAATCAAACTAAACCATGCTCCACAGGAACCATTGTGTGTAAATGGGTACGGAAAGAGAGGCAGAACTCCTTTGTATTTCTGATAGGGAGGGAGGCGGCCAAATATCCAACAATTGGTAGCATTGCTGGTCTGATGGGAATGATGTAACATACTAATAAATGTGTTGTTGCGCAGCGCAAATCTATAGGACAACTCATGTGGAGGTAATTCACTAAAAGAATGTTCGGCAGTAACATTGTAAGCACGCTTGAAAATAGGATAGTACATATGTAACAGTATGCTTGCAGCAATAATAAAAAGACTTAGAAAAAACATAATCAACAGTGTCACTATACAGTGACTATGAAGTGATTTACAGTATGTATGTTTCTTGAGCTGTTTCTGTCTATTTTTCTCTCTAATTCGGTCTAGAGGATACATGTCAAAGACTTAATTCAACCGATTCACCTTGGAGAGGACTTAAACAATCGAATTGTCTGACTTGCTAGACCTTAGTTTCAGTTTGTATTCCTGTGTTTCAGTCTGTTCAACCAGGGGGAGTTTTGAATCAGTCTCTGGAAGGGGGCAGGGCTGAGAGTTCAGTTCGGATGGTAGTCCATGAAATTTCTTGATATGACTCGAGTGTAACCAACCCTTGCGACCTTCGACCTTTACTGCTGTCCTCGTCGTTAGGAGAACCAGCTTTGGTTGTAGCCAGCGAGGCTCCAACGGACTCCTCCTGTCGAAATTTCTGACGAAAACGAGATTTCCCGGAACCACTTCATGGGGTTTTACCTCGGTGTTGTCGGGAAAGGCTGCAGCTACCTGTGAACGGCAAGATTGTAGTGCAGACATCAAGGAAGCAAGGTAATCTGTCAGCATATTACAATCAACATCAGTTATTTTACGAGGTATAGGCGTCCCCCACATATTTGGTGGCCTACCGAAGACCACCTCGTACGGGGATAGCCCTGTGCGAGAATGTGCTACCATTCTCATGTAAAATAGTGCAACCGGTAAGGCTACTATCCAGTCGACACCTTTCTCTCTACAGATTTTAGAGAGCCGTATTTTCAGGGTCTGATTATGACGTTCCACGAGACCTGCTGCCTCGGGATGTCGGACACAGTGGAATTTCCATTGATAGCCTAACAAGAGTGAAATGTGTTTCATTAGCTCGGATGAGAACGGCTGGCCATTATCTGAGTACACGATACGGGGCAAACCATACCGTGGGAAGAATTCACGAACTAATTGTTTGGCAGTAGTCGGGGCAGTGTAATCTGAAACGGGATACGCCTCTGTCCAACGGGAAAGAGCGCATACAACTACGAGGACATATTTGAATCCTCGACATCGTTCCATCTGGATATAATCCATCTGGAGGACTTCAAAAGGGTGATCGGGAGGTTGAAAACCACCCTGTTCTACAGGTACGCCTTTACCTGGGTTGAACTGACAACATATCATACAAGTTCGGACTTTCTGTTTGGCTGCAGCTCGTAAGTTTTTGTTGAACCAAATGTGTTGAATACTGTCTAACATAGCTTTTTCTCCTAGATGTGCTGGACTATGTATTGTGTTAATGATAACTTGGACCATTGAGTCGGGGAGAAACCATATAGATTTTCCCTTCGTCATCCATCCCTGATCGGTTTGGATCCCTCCTAATTCAGTCCATTTCTTTATTTCCTCTGGTGTAGCATGTGTCTGTATGTCAATTACATCAAGAGCGGGATCCTTAACTGTCATGCAGTGTGTCGGCGTCGGAACTATTGTCTTTGTCAAGTCAGTTGCATAAGTCTGATTCTGTGCTGTTTGCTTAGCTGTTCGGTCTGCTAGGTCGTTACCCTGGGAAATGATATCGGTGACTTTTGTATGAGCTTTGCACTTCATGATAGATATTGAAGTAGGTAGATGTATTGCATCTAATAGAGCTTGAATGAGGGGACCGTGTTGAATGTTGGCACCGTGAGAAGTCAGATAACCTCTCTCTCGCCAAAGGACTCCGAAGTCGTGTACAACTCCGAAAGCATAACGTGAATCTGTGTATATGTTAACTTTTCTATTCTTGGCTTGAATACAGGCTTGTGTCAGAGCAATAAGCTCTGCTGCTTGAGCTGATAATGTGTCGATACAATTTGTTTCAATGACTTCGGTGTCTGTCGTGACTGCATAAGCGGCCACTAACTTTCCTGTACTTGTTCTCATACATGAACCATCTACATAAAGTGTCAGGTCTGAATCTGGTAATGGGACATCGTTCAAATCTTGTCTGGGTTTCGTCGTAATAGTAATGACTTCAATACAATCATGCGCCAGTGGGTCTGTTCCACTTAATGGCAAAAGTGTGGCAGGATTTAATGTACTACAACGTCTGATTTCTATGTGTGGCTGAAACAATGTGAGTTCGTAACCTGTCAGTCGTGCTATAGTCAAGTGTTGTGTCTGTGTCCGGTTCAAGAGAACCTCTACTGCGTGTGGTACTTGTACTGTCAATTGATGTCCTAATACTATGGAATCGCTTTGTCTGATCGCTAGAGCTGTCGCTGCAACTGATTTCAGACACGCAGGAAGAGCTTGAGCTACGGGATCTAATGTGCTAGAAAAGTAAGCACATGGCTTGTGTGATCCTGCTTGTTCCTGAGTGAGTACTGACAAGGCAGTACCTTCACGTTCTGTAACAAAGAGTGTAAAAGGCTTACTGTAACATGGTGTCGCTAAAACAGGTGCTTGGCATAAAGCTTTCTTTAAGTCTTCAAAAGCTTGTGTATGTTCTGGAGTCCAAGGGAGGACAGTCGATGTCGCTGCCTCCTGGGTTGTCAACTGAATGAGTGGTTTAGCTAAAAATGCATATTGGGGAATCCACTGCCTACAGTACGAAGTGAGGCCTATGAAGGCCCGTACCTCCTTTTGGGTCTTGGGTGGTGGCATGTTTACAATTAACTGGATGCGATCAGGTGTGAGCTGTCTCCCCCATTTGGACAACAAGTGCCCTAAGTACACAACTTGCTGGGCACAAAATTGCAGCTTTGAAGGGGACACCTTGTGCCCCTTGTCGGCCAGAAAATGTAAAACCGTCAGTGATGCTTTTTCACATTCGGGTTCGCTTCGGGCGGTGATCAGCAGATCATCGACATACTGAAGCAGTGCAGTGTTAACTGGCATGTGGATACTGTCAAGTTGTCTTTTCAGTGCTTGGCTGTAGATGCTAGGACTTTCTGTAAATCCTTGAGGTGCGCGTGCGAATTTAAAACTTCGTCCATTTAAACTGAATCCGAACAAATATTGGCTTTCCGGATCGATTGGGACGCTGAAGAAGGCGTTCTTGAGGTCGATTACAGTAAAGAACGTTGCCTCTGAATCAATAGCTGTCAGTAATGAAGAAATATCCGGGACCACGGGATATTGTGGTACAATGCATTTATTCAATTCGCGCAGATCAATAACTAATCGATATACTGGAGGTGCTTTTGGATCGGTACGTTTAAGAATCGGAATAATCGGAGAATTACATACATTGGAGTCGGTTTCTACAACCACTCCTTGTGCAATGAGTTCGTCAATGATTTGCAGTAAAGCCACTACAGCATCTGGCGGTAACTTGTATTGTCGCATTCGTGGTAATACCACTCCTGTTTTTAGTGTAACTCGATATGGTGTAATGTGCATACAACCTACATCAGTGGGGCCTTGTGCCCATAAGTGTGCAGGTAGATTCTGTAACCGGTGATCCATGTCTCTAGACACGTAGTGACCTTTAAAGTCACGCAAGAATAGTCGTACTCCGTCCGGAGAACAGCATATTATAGCTCCTAGAGCTTTCAATGTTTTAATACCTAACAAGTTTTCTGGACATGATTTCGTAAGCAATAGATCTGTAGTCCGTGTTAATGGACCGACTGTGAATGCAAGTGGTTGCGATACTTCGTTAATAGTGGGCTTTCCTGAAAAACCAAGGGAAATATTTTGTGAGCCTGAGAGGGGTGCCCCTGGAACTTCATCGTGACTTATAGTTGTTCTGCTTGCCCCTGTATCAAGTAGAAACTTTCTGTCTTTCCCTAATACTTGACTCTGTACATAAGGACCCTCTTGATCTACAGGAACCTCAATAAGGGGTAAGCCAACTTCCCTCTCTAGGCTATTTCATGTGTATCGCTGATACTCTGGATAGTCATTTTGTGCGTACTGGTACATCTGTTGTGTCATGTTCTGTGTTGCGGCAATAGGCTGTGGCTGTGGTACCGCTATGGTCTGTTGTGCAGCTTGCATAGGCTGTACATTCTGAGGTACTTGTTGTTGGATCTGATCCTGTCTAGGGGGACGCGGTCTCTCCTTTGTTTTACCCGTGGAGATATTATGTTTTAGAACTGCACAATCGTTTATATAATGACCTGGCTGTTTACAATAGTTGCATGTCCCTTTAACGGGAACCGCTGAATTACTGGACTGTGTCGCGCCCTTTTTATGACCGTCAGCTGGAACTGACTGAGCGACAAGCATTTTCATTTTCGTGTCTTTCATACGTCTTTGTTCGTGTTCTTGTTCTTCTCTAATTCTATTTTGGTGATACTGTAACATTTGTAACATTTGTGACGGGGTATTAGCTTGCCAAGTGCTCTCAACTTTCAATACTCTGTTTTTAACCTGCGGCAGGGAATTCTCGACTAGTTTTGTTACAAAAAGGTGTGGATATGACTCACTATTTGCTTTCAAGCCGCTATTAATACCAAAACATTTTTCAAATCGGGAATAGAAATCACTGGTGTCTTCCTCGGGTTTCTGTTTACAAGCTGAGATTGCTCCCCAATCTTCCTTTTTCGTAGTTAACAAACGTGGCAATACTTGTACTAGTAGACCTGGCAATGCTTTTGTTTTGTCCCCAAGCCCTACGCCTGCAGTTCGGTTATTATTATCACCCCTATGGTAGGCCCTATCAATCCCAAGGGCAGGGTGCATGGTTTACTATGTGAGGGGGTGCTTCTGCCTGAGCAGGACCCCTCTGCAGCTGGCAGAGTCTATTCTCTGCTGCTGTTTGTGGATGCGGTTAAACCATATACTCTTAAGTGCATTATAACCTCGCGGTAAATGCTAACTTTGGAATGACTGCATCAAAACATGTCGTGTTTGGTGTCAAACAACTTGGAATCATACCCCCACACCAGTAACTGGTGTGGGAGTAGGATCCCACCCTTCTAGAGGGGACGACATGTACACACTGTACTACACGGTAGAAATCATCTAGAGCCCTGGCATCACAAAATGGATGCCACCTGCACAGACACCGGGCTGCCCTCCTGCTGCTGACCGAAACTCGCAGTGGAGGGAGCTCAATAAAGGGTTTCCTGTCACAGGGAGGTGTCACCACCTCCCAGACAGGATTTAGTGTATTGGAGCTGGGTGGGTGCACTCTTAGAGTGCTTTGAAGTCCTGCACTGGGGGAGCAGTAGGCTCCTCTGTGCATATGCCAGCTCAAACCATTTCAGGGGCTACCTGCCCCTGCTCTGGCGCGAAACTGAACAAAGGGAAGTGGGTGTAACCACCAACTACCCTGACCCTCCTAGAGGAGTGGTCATAGAGCTAATCCCTCCCATCTTTTCACTATAAGATACCACACATTGCCAATGCAATTTAGATTACACCTGGACGACGCTCTACATAGAAGAATCCTGCCCCTTCAACGTTTCACTATCTCTGGAAGACTGAAGAATCTCCCTTGGAGTCAAGGAGTGACTCCCCTGCTTGGCAGGCACCAAAACTACTGAACTACGGTTGCAAACTTTACCGCTCCCGCCGGAGCCCGAAGTCCCTGCGTCCCCTGAAGTGGAATTCCTGACCTCTCGACGGCCATTTTGAGTCCCCTGTGAAGCTGTGGCATCTGGACCCCACGAGTGACGAGGAACGGCAATACAAGGGAACCGTGCACTGATTTCGAGTGCAAGCCCTAAACTACATCCAACAAAGTTGTGCTTCGGACCACTTGTTGTCAAAGTCCTGAGCAGGTCTAGTTCCGAAGATCAGCAGCCTACCTTGTCTTGAGTGACCGTGGGCTGTTGGTGAACTTTTCCTGCAAAGGCGTCTTTGCGGTTACTTGCCCATTGGCTAGTGACTCCACAGAAGACTTCTACATCACCTTCAAGGGCTCGTCTGGTTGCTCTGGGCCTGCCCTCACATACCCTCACGGGGTAAGTCCATCAGACCTTGCTGATCTGCTCCATCGACAATATTCCATCCACACAAGACTTGCTGTTGCCAAGGCTTGTTGGCTCCAAACCAAGTGCTGACACCGTCAACAGCCGCAGACGTCATGGTACCCTCCGAATCCAGCTGCTGGTCTTCATCGATCCCTCCTGGACCTCGTGAGCAAAGAGACAAAACAACATCAGCGACCTGAATAGACGCGACAGCTGTGGTCATCCATCTTGCTGGCCACCGGTCACTGGCAAGTGACTTTGAACTCTGTCCCCTCAATTTCCAGGTCTTCTGCAACTCCATCCATCTTCGGATTCCAGCGGACACTTCTCTCGACGACACAAGCAGCAAGTCTTCAGCGATCTCCATTGAAAACAGCATCGCTACCCGACACCAAAGGACACGTATGCACCCGGCTTCCCTGGGTGAGGTAACTCTTGCATTACGGTGCCCAAGTGTGCATTGGCTCTCGAAGTACTTACCCTGTAAGTTGTTTGCTTGTTGTCCACTCCGAAGTTCCCTTGAACTGTAAAATACAAACCGCGACATTTGCCATTGAAACGCATTGAAAACCCGCGTGTGTGTTTAGACACTGCACGCGTCTCCTGTGGGCTGATTACTTACCTGCTAACACTGCAGAAGTGAAGCCCCAGCGATTCCCAAGGCCCTAGGCCTCTTACTTTTGCAAGTCGAGTTTGTTAACCCATTATTTTAGTATATGGTCTGGTACGCCCCTAGGGCTACAGCCATATTTGTGCTTAATTTATTGAGAACTGTTGATCTTTTGAATGTTTACCTGGCTCTAATCTCATAAAGAGATTAGTAGAGTATATTTAGAAATACATACATATATATTTGATATATATACCTGTGTGGTGTCTTTTCATTTGGTAATTCAAGAGATTATAAGGTAAAACAAGCTGCTTTACATTCCTCAGAGACTTAGCCTGAAGGCTGCTCTCCACAGCTACCACTAGGATAGCTTTCTTTAGAAGGTTGTCTTTAAACCTATCTACCAAGAGTCAAATTGGACTGGTGCAAGGTGGCCACTATAACTAGTGACCAGCATATGCCGGGCCAACTTCTCACACTGACCTGGTTCTGTGGCTCTAAAGAAGCTCTGCTGATCTGGTTCTCTGGCTCTACAGCAGTTCTGATGACCTGGTTCTCTGGCTCTAAAGAGGCTCTGCTGACCTGGTTCTCTGGCTCTAGAGCAGCTCTGCTGACCTGGTTCTATGGCTGTAAAGAATCTCCTCTGACCTGGTTCTCTGGCTCTACAGTAGCTCTGCTGAACTGGTTCTCTGCCTCTAGAGCAGCTCTGCTGACCTGGATCTTAGGCTCAAGAGCAGCTCTGCTGACCTGGTTCTCTGGCTCTAAAGCAGCTCTGCTGACCTGGATCTCAAGCAGTTCTGATGACCTGCTTCTCTGGCTCTAAAGCGGCTCTGCTTACCTGGTTCTCTGACTCTAAAGCAGCTCTGCTGACCTGGTTCTTAGGCTTTAGAGCAGCTCTGCTGACCTGGTTTCTATGGCTCTACAGCAGCTCTGCTGACCTGGTTCTCTGGCTCTAGAGCAGCTCTGCTGACCTGGTTGTATGGCTGTGAGGCAGCTCTGCTGACCTGGTTCTCTGGCTCTAAAGCAGCTCTGCTGACCTGGTTCTATGGCTCTAAAGCAGCTCTGCTGACCTGGTTCCATGGCTCTAAAGCTGCTCTGCTGACCTGGTTCTGTGGCTTTGAAACAGCTCTGCTGACCTGGTTCTCTCCCTCTAAAGCAGCTCTGCTGACCTGGTTCTCTCCCTATAAAGCAGCTCTGCTGACCTGGTTCTCTGGCTCTACGGCAGCTCTGCTGACCTGGTTCTCTCCCTCTAAAGCAGCTCTGCTGACCTGGTTCTCTGGCTCTAAAGAAGCTTTGCTGACCTGGTTCTCTCCCTCTAAAGCAGCTCTGCTGACATGGTTCTCTGGCTCTACGGCAGCTCTGCTGACCTGGTTTTCTGCCTCTAGAGCAGCTCTGCTGACCTGGTTCTTAGGCTCTAGAGCAGCTCTGCTGATCTGGTGTCTATGGCTCCACAGCAGCTCTGCTGACCTGGTTCTCTGACTCTAGAGCAGCTCTGTTGACCTGGGTCTTAGGCTCTAGAGAAGCTCTGTTGACCTGGTTCCCTGGCTCTAAAGCTGCTCTGCTGACCTTGTTCTCTGGCTCTAAAGCAGCTCTGCTGACCTGGTTCTATTGCTCTAAAGCAGCTCTGCTGACCTGGTTCTATGGCTCTAAAGCAGCTCTGCTGACCAGGTTCTCTGGCTCTACAATGGCTCTGCTGACCTGGTTCTGTTGCTCTAAAGCAGCTCTGCTGACCTGGTTCTCTGGCTCTAGAGCAGCTCTGCTGACCTGGTTCTCTGGCTCTAAAGCAGATCTTCTGGCCTGGTTCTCTGGCTCTAAAGCAGCTCTGCTGACCTGGTTCTCTGGCTCTAGAGCAGCTCTGCTGTCCTGGATCTTAGGCTCTAGAGCAGCTCTGCTGACCTGGTTCTCTGGCTCTACAAGGGCTCTGCTGACCTGGTTCTCTGGCTCTAAAGCAGCTCTGCTGACTTGGTGGTTCTCTGGCTCTAAAACAACTCTGCTGACCTGGTTCTGTTGCTCTAAAGAAGCTCTGCTCACCTAGTTCTCTGGCTCAACAGCAGCTCTGCTGACCTGGTTCTCTGGCTATACAGCAGTTCTGATGATCTGGTTCTCTGGCTCTAAAGAGGCTCTGCTGACCTGGTTCTCTGGCTCTAGAGCAGTTCTGTTGACCTGGTTCTATGGCTGTAAAGAATCTCCTCTGACCTGGTTCTCTGGCTCTACAGCAGCTCTGCTGAACTGGTTCTCTGCCTCTAGAGCAGCTCTGCTGACCTGGATCTTAGGCTCGAGAGCAGCTCTGCTGACCTGGTTCTCAAGCAGTTCTGCTGACCTGGTTCTCTGGCTCTAACGCGGCTCTGCTTACCTGGTTCTCTGACTCTAAAGCAGCTCTGCTGACCTGGTTCTTAGGCTTTAGAGCAGCTCTGCTGACCTGGTTTCTATGGCTCTGCAGCTGCTCTGCTGAATTGGTTCTCTGGCTCTAGAGCAGCCCTGCTGACCTGGTTCTATGGCTGTAAAGAATCTCCTCTGACCTGGTTCTCTGGCTCTACAGCAGCTCTGCTGAACTGGTTCTCTGCCACTAGAGCAGCTCTGCTGACCTGGTTCTTAGGCTCAAGAGCAGCTCTGCTGACCTGGTTCTCTGGCTCTAAAGCAGCTCTGCTGACCTGGTTCTCAAGCAGTTCTGCTGACCTGGTTCTCTGGCTCTAAAGCGGCTCTGCTTACCTGGTTCTCTGACTCTAAAGCAGCTCTGCTGACCTGGTTCTATGGCTGTAAAGCGGCTCTGCTGACATGGTTCTCTGGCTCTAAAGCAGCTCTGCTGACCTTGTTCTCTGACGGTAGAGCAGCCCTGCTGGCCTGGTTCTTAGGCTCTAGAGCAGCTCTGCTGACTTGGTTCTCTGGCTCTACACCGACTCTGCTGACCTGGTTCTCTAGCTCTAGAGCAGTTCTGCTGACCTGGTTCTATGGCTATAAAGCAGGTCCGCTGACCTGGTTTTCTGGCTCAAAAGCAACTCTGCTGACCTGGTTCTCTCCCTCTAAATGAGCTCTGTTGACCTGGTTCTCTGGCTCGAAAGCAGCTCTGCTGACCTGGTTCTCTCCCTCTAAAGCAGCTCTGCTGACCTGGTTCTCTCCCTCTAAAGCCGCTCTGTTGACCTGCTTCTCTGGCTCTACGGCCGCTCTTCTGACCTGGTGCTCTACCTTTAGAGCAGCTCTACTGACCTGGTTCTTAGGCTCTATAGCAGCTCTGCTGACCTGGTTTCTATGGCTCTAAAGCAGCTCTGCTGACCTGATTCTCTGACTCTAAAGCAACTCTGCTGGCCTGGTTCTCTCCCTCTAAAGCAGGTCTGCTGACCTCCTCTAAAGCAGCTCTGTTGACCTGGTTCTCTCCCTGTAAAGCGGTTCTGCTGACCTGGTTCTCTGGCTCTACGGCAGCTCTGCTGAACTGGTTCTCTGCCTCTAGAGCAGCTCTGCTGACCTGGTTCTTGGGCTCTAGAGCAGCTGTGCTGACCTGGTTTTTATGACTCTACAGCAGCTCTGCTGACCTGGTTCTCTGACTCTAGAGCAGCTCGGTTGACCTGGGTCTTAGGCTCTAGAGCAGCTCTGCTGACCTGGTTCTCTGGCTCTTAAGCAGCTCTGATGACCTGGTTCTCTGGCTCTAAAGCAGCTCTGCTGACCTGGTTCTCTGGCTTTGGAGCAGCTCTGCTGACCTGGTTCTCTCCCTCTAAAGCAGCTCTGCTGCCCTGATTCTCTGGCTCTAATGCAGCTCTGTTGACCTGGTTTCTCTGGCTATAAAGCAGCTCTGCTGATCTGGTTCTCTGACTCTAAAGCAGCTCTTCTCACCTGGTACGGTGGCTCTAAAGCAGCTCTGCTGACCTGGTTCTCTGGCTCTACAATGGCTCTGCTGACATGGTTCTGTTGCACTAAAGCAGCTCTGCTGACCTGGTTCTCTGGCTCTAGAGCAGCTCTGCTAACCTTGTTCTCTGGCTCTAAAGCAGATCTGCTGGCCAGGTTCACTGGCTCTAAAGCAATTCTGCTGACCTGGTTCTCTGGCTGTAGAGCAGCTCTGCTGTCCTGGTTCTTCGGCTCTGGAGCAGCTCTGCTGACCTGGTTCTCTTGCTCTACAACGGCTCTGCTGACCTGGTTCTCTGGCTCTAAAGCAGCTCTGCTGAATTGGTGGTTCTCTGGCTCTAAACAGCTCTGCTGACCTGGTTCTGTGGCTCTAAAGAAGCTCTGCTGACCTAGTTCTCTGGCACTACAGCAGCTCTGCTGACCTGGTTCTCGGGCTCTACAGCAGTTCTGATGACCTGGTTCTCTGGCTCTAAAGAGGCTCTGCTGACCTGGTTTTCTGGCTCTAGAGCAGCTCTGCTGACCTGGTTCTATATCTGTAAACAATCTCCTCTGACCTGGTTCTCTGGCTCTACAGCAGCTCTGCTGAACTGGTTCTCTGCCTCTAGAGCAGATCTCCTGACCTGGATCTTAGGCTCGAGAGCAGCTCTGCTGACCTGGTTCTCTGGCTCTAAAGCAGCTCTGCTGACCTGGTTCTCAAGCAGTTCTGCTGACCTGCTTCTCTGGCTCTAAAGTGGCTCTGCTTACCTGGTTCTCTGACTCTAAAGCAGCTCTGCTGACCTGATTCTCTGACTCTAAAGCAACTCTGCTGGCCTGGTTCTCTCCCTCTAAAGCAGCTCTGCTGACCTGGTTCTCTGGCTCTAAAGCAGCTCTGCTGACCTGGTTCTCCCCCTCTAAAGCAGCTCTGTTGACCTGGTTCTCTCCCTGTAAAGCGGCTCTGCTGACCTGGTTCTCTGGCTCTACGGCAGCTCTGCTGACCTGGTTCTCTGACTCTAGAGCAGCTCGGTTGACCTGGGTCTTAGGCTCTAGAGCAGCTCTGCTGACCTGGTTCTCTGGCTCTTAAGCAGCTCTGATGACCTGGTTCTCTGGCTCTAAAGCAGCTCTGCTGACCTGGTTCTCTGCCTCTAGAGCAGCTCTGCTGACCTGGTTCTTGGGCTCTAGAGCAGCTGTGCTGACCTGGTTTTTATGACTCTACAGCAGCTCTGCTGACCTGGTTCTCTGACTCTAGAGCAGCTCGGTTGACCTGGGTCTTAGGCTCTAGAGCAGCTCTGCTGACCTGGTTCTCTGGCTCTTAAGCAGCTCTGATGACCTGGTTCTCTGGCTCTAAAGCAGCTCTGCTGACCTGGTTCTCTGGCTTTGGAGCAGCTCTGCTGACCTGGTTCTCTCCATCTAAAGCAGCTCTGCTGCCCTGATTCTCTGGCTCTAAAGCAGCTCTGTTGACCTGGTTTCTCTGGCTATAAAGCAGCTCTGCTGATCTGGTTCTCTGACTCTAAAGCAGCTCTTCTCACCTGGTTCGGTGGCTCTAAAGCAGCTCTGCTGACCTGGTTCTCTGGCTCTACAATTGCTCTGCTGACATGGTTCTGTTGCTCTAAAGCAGCTCTGCTGACCTGGTTCTCTGGCTCTAGAGCAGCTCTGCTAACCTTGTTCTCTGGCTCTAAAGCAGATCTGCTGGCCAGGTTCACTGGCTCTAAAGCAATTCTGCTGACCTGGTTCTCTGGCTGTAGAGCAGCTCTGCTGTCCTGGTTCTTAGGCTCTGGAGCAGCTCTGCTGACCTGGTTCTCTGGCTCTACAACGGCTCTGCTGACCTGGTTCTCTGGCTCTAAAGCAGCTCTGCTGAATTGGTGGTTCTCTGGCTCTAAAACAGCTCTGCTGACCTGGTTCTGTGGCTCTAAAGAAGCTCTGCTGACCTAGTTCTCTGGCACTACAGCAGCTCTGCTGACCTGGTTCTCTGGCTCTACAGCAGTTCTGATGACCTGGTTCTCTGGCTCTAAAGAGGCTCTGCTGACCTGGTTCTCTGGCTCTAGAGCAGCTCTGCTGACCTGGTTCTATGGGTGTAAAGAATCTCCTCTGACCTGGTTCTCTGGCTCTACAGCAGCTCTGCTGAACTGGTTCTCTGCCTCTAGAGCAGCTCTGCTGACCTGGATCTTAGGCTTGAGAGCAGCTCTGCTGACCTGATTCTCAAGCAGTTCTGCTGACCTGCTTCTCTGGCTCTAAAGCGGTTCTGCTTACCTGGTTCTCTGACTCTAAAGCAGCTCTGCTGACCTGGTTCTTAGGCTTTAGAGCAGCTCTGCTGACCTAGTTCTCCGGCTCTAAAGCAGCTCTGATGACCTTGTTCTCTGGCTCTAAAGCAGCTCTGCTGACCTGGTTCTATGGCTC
Source organism: Triturus cristatus (assembly GCF_964204655.1). Lineage (NCBI taxonomy): Eukaryota > Metazoa > Chordata > Amphibia > Caudata > Salamandridae > Triturus > Triturus cristatus. The sequence goes on from NC_140579.1 coordinate 1,164,531,580, forward strand.
TAAAGCAGCTCTGCTGACCTGGTTCTCTGGCTTTAGAGCAGCTCTGCTGACCTGGTTCTCTCCCTCTAAAGCAGCTCTGCTGACCTGGTTCTCTCCCTCTAAAGAAGCTCTGCTGCCCTGATTCTCTGGCTCTAAAGCAGATCTGCTGACCGGGTTCTATGGCTCTAAAGCAGCTCTGCTGATCTGGTTCTCTGGCTTTGGAGCAGCTCTGCTGACCTGGTTCTCTCCCTCTAAAGCAGCTCTGCTGCCCTGATTCTCTGGCTCTAAAGCAGCTCTGCTGACCTGGTTTCTCTGGCTATAAAGCAGCTCTGCTGATCTGGTTCTCTGACTCTAATGCAGCTCTTCTGACCTGGTTTGGTGGCTCTAAAGCAGGTCTGCTAACCTGGTTCTCTGGCTCTACAATGGCTCTGCTGACCTGGTTCTGTTGCTCTAAAGCAGCTCTGCCGACCTGGTTCTCTGGCTCTAAAGCAGCTCTGCTAACCTGGTTCTCTGGCTCTAAAGCAGATCTGCTGGCCTGGTTCACTGGCTCTAAAGCAGCTCTGCTGACCTGCTTCTCTGGCTGTAGGGCAGCTCTGCTGTCCTGGTTCTTAGGCTCTGGAGCAGCTCTGCTGACCTTGTTCTCTGGCTCTACAACAGCTCTGCTGACCTGGTTCTCTGGCTCTAAAGCAGCTCTGCTGAATTGGTGGTTCTCTGGCTCTAAAACAGCTCTGCTGACCTGGTTCTGTGGCTCTAAAGAAGCTCTGCTGACCTAGTTCTCTGGCTCTACTGTAGCTCTGCTGACCTGGTTCTCTGGCTCTACAGCAGTTCTGATGACCTGGTTCTCTGTCTCTAAAGAGGCTCTGCTGACCTGGTTCTCTGGCTCTAGAGTAGCTCTGCTGACCTGGTTCTATGGCTGTAAAGAATCTCCTCTGACCTGGTTCTCTGGCTCTAGAGCAGCTCTGCTGACCTGTATCTTAGGCTCGAGAGCAGCTCTGCTGACCTGGTTCTCTGGCTCTAAAGCAGCTCTGCTGACCTGGTTCTCAAGCAGTTCTGCTGACCTGCTTCTCTGGCTCTAAAGCGGCTCTGCTTACCTGGTTCTCTGACTCTAAAGCAGCTCTGCTGACCTGGTTCTTAGGCTTTAGAGCAGCTCTGCTGACCTGGTTTCTATGGCTCTACAGCAGCTCTGCTGACCTGGTTCTCTGGCTCTAGAGCAGCTCTGCTGACCTGGTTGTATGGCTGTGAGGCAGCTCTGCTGACCTGGTTTTCTGGCTCTAAAGCAGCTCTGCTGACCTGGTTCTATGGCTCTAAAGCAGCTCTGCTGACATGGTTCTATGGCTCTAAAGCTGCTCTGCTGACCTGGTTCAGTGGCTTTGAAACAGCTCTGCTGACCTGGTTCTCTGGCTCCAGAGCAGGTCAGCTTACCTGGTTCTCTCCCTCTAAAGTAGCTCTGCTGACCTGGTTCTCTGGCACTAAAGCAGCTCTGCTGACCTGATGTCTCTGGCGCTAAAGCAGCTCTGCTGACCTGGTTCTCTCCCTCTAAAGCAGCTCTGCTGACCTGGTTCTCTGGCTCTACGGCAGCTCTGCTGACCTGGTTCTCTCCGTCTAAAGCAGCTCTGCTGACCTGGTTCTCTGGCTCTAAAGCAGCTCTGCTGACCTGGTTCTCTCCCTCTAAAGCAGCTCTGCGGACCTGGTTCTCTGGCACTACGGCAGCTCTGCTGACCTGGTTCTCTGCCTCTAGAGCAGCTCTGCTGACCTGGTTCTTAGGTTCTAGAGCAGCTCTGCTGACCTGGTGTCTATGGCTCTACAGCAGCTCTGCTGACCTGGTTCTCTGACTCTAGAGCAGCTCTGTTGACCTGGGTCTTAGGTTCTAGAGCAGCTCCGCTGACCTGGTTCTCTGGCTCTAAAGCAGCTCTGCTGACTTGGTGGTTCTCTGGCTGTAAAACAGCTCTGCTGACATGGTTCTGTGGCTCTAAAGAAGCTCTGCTGACCTAGTTCTCTGGCTCTACAGCAGCTCTGCTGACCTGGTTCTTTGGCTCTACAGCAGTTCGGATGACCTGGTTCTCTGGCTCTAAAGAGGCTCTGCTGACCTGGTTCTCTGGCTCTAGAGCAGCTCTGCTGACCTGGTTCTATGGCTGTAAAGAATCTCCTCTGACCTGGTTCTCTGGCTCTACAGCAGCTCTGCTGAACTGGTTCTCTCCCTCTAGAGCAGCTCTGCTGACCTGGATCTTAGGCTCGAGAGCAGCTCTGCTGACCTGGTTCTCTGGCTCTAAAGCAGCTCTGCTGACCTGGTTCTCAAGCAGTTCTGCTGACCTGCTTCTCTGACTCTAAAGCGGCTCTGCTTACCTGGTTCTCTGACTCTAAAGCAGCTCTGCTGACCTGGTTCTTAGGCTTCAGAGCAGCTATGCTGACCTGGTTTCTATGGCTCTACAGCAGCTCTGCTGACCTGGTTCTCTGGCTCTAGAGCAGCTCTGCTGACCTGGTTGTATGGCTGTGAGGCAGCTCTGCTGACCTGGTTCTCTGGCTCTAAAGCAGCTCTGCTGACCTGGTTCTATGGCTCTAAAGCAGCTCTGCTTACATGGTTCTATGGCTCTAAAGCTGCTCTGCTGACCTGGTTGTGTGGCTTTGAAACAGCTCTGCTGACCTGGTTCTCTGGCTCCAGAGCAGGTCAGCTGACCTGGTTTTCTCCCTCTAAAGTAGCTCTGCTGACCTGGTTCTCTGGCACTAAAGCAGCTCTGCTGACCTGGTGTCTCTGGCACTAAAGCAGCTCTGCTGACCTGGTTTTCTCCCTCTAAAGCAGCTCTGCTGACCTGGTTCTCTGGCTCTACGGCAGCTCTGCTGACCTGATTCTCTCCCTCTAAAGCAGCTCTGCTGACCTGGTTCTCTGGCTCTAAAGCAGCTCTGCTGACCTGGTTCTCTCCCTCTAAAGCAGCTCTGCGGACCTGGTTCTCTGGCTCTACGGCAGCTCTGCTGACCTGGTTCTCTGCCTCTAGAGCAGCTCTGCTGACCTGGTTCATAGGCTAGAGCAGCTCTGCTGACTTGGTGTCTATGGCTCTACAGCAGCTCTGCTGACCTGGTTCTCTGACTCTAGAGCAGCTCTGTTGACCTGGGTCTTAGGCTCTAGAGCAGCTCTGCTGACCTGGTTCTCTGGCTCTAAAGCAGCTATGCTGACCTGGTTCTATGGCTCTAAAGCAGCTCTGCTGACCTGGTTCTCTGGCTCTACAATGGCTCTGCTGACCTGGTTCTCTGGCTCTAGAGCAGCTCTGCTAACCTGGTTCTCTGGCTCTAAAGCAGATCTTCTGGCCTGGTCCTCTGGCTCCAAAGCAGCTCTGCTGACCTGGTTCTCTGGCTCTAGAGCAGCTCTGCTGTCCTGGATCTTAGGCTCTAGAGCAGCTCTGCTGACCTGGTTCTCTGGCTCTACAACGGCTCTGCTGACATGGTTCTCTGACTCTAAAGCAGCTCTGCTGACCTGATGTTTCTCTGGCTCTAAAACAGCTCTGCTGACCTGGTTCTGTGGCTCTAAAGAAGCTCTGCTGACCTAGTTCTCTGGCTCTACAGCAGCTCTGCTGACCTGGTTCTCTGGCTCTAAAGTAGCTCTGCTGACCTGATGTTTCTCTGGCTCTAAAACAGCTCTGCTGACCTGGTTCTGTGGCTCTAAAGAAGCTCTGCTGACCTAGTTCTCTGGCTCTACAGCAGATCTGATGCCCTGGTTCTCTGGCTCTAAAGAGGCTCTGCTGACCTAGTTCTCTGGCTCTAGTGCGGCTCTGCTGACCTGGTTCTATGGCTGTAAAGAATCTCCTCTGACCTGGTTCTCTGGCTCTACAGCAGCTCTGCTGAACTGGTTCTCTGCCTCTAGAGCAGCTCTGCTGACCTGGTTCTTATGCTCGAGAGCAGCTCTGCTGACCTGGTTCTCTGGCTATAAAGCAGCTCTGCTGGCCTGGTTCTCTGGCTCTAAAGCATCTCTTCTAGCCTGGTTCTATGGCTCTAAAGCAGCTCTGCTGACCTGGTTCTCAAGCAGTTCTGCTGACCTGGTTCTCTGGCTCTAAAGCATCTCTTCTGGCCTGGTTCTATGGCTCTAAAGCAGCTCTGCTGACCTGGTTCTCTGGCTTTGAAGCAGCTCTGCTGACCTGGTTCTCTGGCTCTAGAGCAGCTCTGCTGAGCTGGTTCTCTGGCTCTAGAGCAGCTCTGCTAACCTGGTTCTCTGGCTCTAAAGCAGATCTGCTGACCTGGTTCTCTGGCTCTAGAGCAGCTCTGCTGTCCTGGTTCTCTGGCTTTGAATCAGCTCTGCTGACCTGGTTCTCTGGCTCTAGAGCAGCACTGCTGACTTGGTTCTCTCCCTCTAAAACAGCTCTCCTGACCTGGTTCTCTGGCTCTAAAGCAGCTCTGCTGACCTGGTTTCTCTGGCTCTAAAGCATCTCTGCTGAGCTGGTTCTCTGACTCTAAAGCAGCTCTTCTGGCCTGGTTCTCTGGCTCTAAAGCAGCTCTGCTGACCTGGTTCTCTGGCTCTACAATGGCTCTGCTGACCAGGTTCTGTTGCTCTAAAGCAACTCTGCTGACCTGGTTCTCTGGCTCTAGAGCAGCTCTGCTAACCTGGTTCTCTGGCTCTAAAGCAGATCTTTTGCCTGGTTCACTGGCTCTAAAGCAGCTCTGCTGACCTGGTTCTCTGGCTCTAGAGCAGCTCTGCTGTCCTGGTTCTTAGACTCTAGAGCAGCTCTGCTGACCTGGTTCTCTGGCTCTAAAGCAGCTCTGCTGACCTGGTGGTTCTCTGGCTCTAAAACATCTCTGCTGACCTTGTTCTGTGGCTCGAAAGAAGCTCTGCTGACCTAGTTCTCTGGCTCTACAACAGCTCTGCTGACCTGGTTCTCTGGTTCTACAGCAGCTCTGCTGACCTGGTTCTCTGGCTCTAGAGAAGCTCTGCTGTCCTGGATCTTAGGCTCTAGAGCAGCTCTGCTGACCTGGTTCTCTGGCTCTACAACGGCTCTGCTGACATGGTTCTCTGACTCTAAAGCAGCTCTGCTGACCTGATGTTTCTCTGGCTCTAAAACAGCTCTGCTGACCTGGTTCTGTGGCTCTAAAGAAGCTCTGCTGACCTAGTTCTCTGGCTCTACAGCAGCTCTGCTGACCTGGTTCTCTGGCTCTAAAGTAGCTCTGCTGACCTGATGTTTCTCTGGCTCTAAAACAGCTCTGCTGACCTGGTTCTGTGGCTCTAAAGAAGCTCTGCTGACCTAGTTCTCTGGCTCTACAGCAGATCTGATGCCCTGGTTCTCTGGCTCTAAAGAGGCTCTGCTGACCTAGTTCTCTGGCTCTAGTGCGGCTCTGCTGACCTGGTTCTATGGCTGTAAAGAATCTCCTCTGACCTGGTTCTCTGGCTCTACAGCAGCTCTGCTGAACTGGTTCTCTGCCTCTAGAGCAGCTCTGCTGACCTGGTTCTTATGCTCGAGAGCAGCTCTGCTGACCTGGTTCTCTGGCTATAAAGCAGCTCTGCTGGCCTGGTTCTCTGGCTCTAAAGCATCTCTTCTAGCCTGGTTCTATGGCTCTAAAGCAGCTCTGCTGACCTGGTTCTCAAGCAGTTCTGCTGACCTGGTTCTCTGGCTCTAAAGCAGCTCTGCTGGCCTGGTTCTCTGGCTCTAAAGCATCTCTTCTGGCCTGGTTCTATGGCTCTAAAGCAGCTCTGCTGACCTGGTTCTCTGGCTTTGAAGCAGCTCTGCTGACCTGGTTCTCTGGCTCTAGAGCAGCTCTGCTGAGCTGGTTCTCTGGCTCTAGAGCAGCTCTGCTAACCTGGTTCTCTGGCTCTAAAGCAGATCTGCTGACCTGGTTCTCTGGCTCTAGAGCAGCTCTGCTGTCCTGGTTCTCTGGCTTTGAATCAGCTCTGCTGACCTGGTTCTCTGGCTCTAGAGCAGCACTGCTGACTTGGTTCTCTCCCTCTAAAACAGCTCTCCTGACCTGGTTCTCTGGCTCTAAAGCAGCTCTGCTGACCTGGTTTCTCTGGCTCTAAAGCATCTCTGCTGAGCTGGTTCTCTGACTCTAAAGCAGCTCTTCTGGCCTGGTTCTCTGGCTCTAAAGCAGCTCTGCTGACCTGGTTCTCTGGCTCTACAATGGCTCTGCTGACCAGGTTCTGTTGCTCTAAAGCAACTCTGCTGACCTGGTTCTCTGGCTCTAGAGCAGCTCTGCTAACCTGGTTCTCTGGCTCTAAAGCAGATCTTTTGCCTGGTTCACTGGCTCTAAAGCAGCTCTGCTGACCTGGTTCTCTGGCTCTAGAGCAGCTCTGCTGTCCTGGTTCTTAGACTCTAGAGCAGCTCTGCTGACCTGGTTCTCTGGCTCTAAAGCAGCTCTGCTGACCTGGTGGTTCTCTGGCTCTAAAACATCTCTGCTGACCTTGTTCTGTGGCTCGAAAGAAGCTCTGCTGACCTAGTTCTCTGGCTCTACAACAGCTCTGCTGACCTGGTTCTCTGGTTCTACAGCAGCTCTGATGACCTGGTTCTCTGGCTCTAAAGAGGCTCTGCTGACCTTGAAGAACCTGGGCCTTATGGGCCTGGTGGCGCAGGGCACGCCTTAATCTCCTGAGTTCGCCTGCTTTGTTGAACAGAGACACAGAACATTCTGTTGAGCGTAGAAGATCAGGTTTATTAGCTGCAGCTAAGTACAGTTGTCCCAGAAGTACACTCAGTATGTTCTTAGGTGACTGCCACTTTACTCCGTGGCGCACAATCTTTTATAGCACATAGATTCACCAAGAACACTCCCAATGCATACATGGTTATCCAATGAGAAGAGTTTGAAAACAAGATATAACCAATGAGAAAAGTTTGAAAACAAGATCTCAAGTAACCCAAATAAACCTCTCTTCCAACTGTTTTGTCACCCCTCCCCACAAGTTAATCAGTGGTAGTGTCTACAGCTCAACTTGCAGGTGGCAGGACATATTTCTATGCTTTGGAAGACAGTTGTGAAATGAGAGAATACAAGTAGAGAATAGCGAAGGCCAGAAGATAAGATAAAGTCAGGAAAGAATGGTGTGAACCGACAGACAGTTGAGACAGGGTTTAGTCAAACCAGACGAGGATTAGTGGACTCAGCCAGTCCCTGACATCAGTCTCGTAAACAGAGGCAGAAGGTTATTTGACATGTTGCAGTAAGATCAGCAGAAACACTTTGTTCATTGTGCTGCCTGAGTGAGGGCAACACAAAATGGCGGTGGAACACAAAATGGTGGCTGAATACAAGCGAGATCGAAACTCGAATTTCCTCAGACCCTCCTTTTGCCATAACTCAGGCAAAACACACAGATTCACGTTAATCTGAATCAATGTCAATAGCCATGAGGTCGTCAAACTGTTGCTGCAACATCATTTTAATTTACTCTGTTTTCTGTGACTCAGGTCTTGGGACACACAGAGTGGCACAAAGACCGCAGATGGCGGGGCCACACTGCATACAGAGACAACAGGAAAAAATGATGGCCAAAACCACTCCAAGGAAGGTTAGTACCTTCCATCCCCATTTAGATAGTAATCCCCAAAACCATCCTGATAAAGACCAATCTCCTTCGTCTTGATTAATCAATTCGGAGATCATGTGTAATTTGGAGATGGCTTGGTATACCGTAGGGGCATCGTCAGGTATATAAATACAACAGCTAGATCCGATCAATTTACAGACTCCACCACGATCTGCAAGAATAACATCTAGTGCAATCCAGTTCTGCAAAGTCATGAGACGATCCGCCTGAAGTTCAGCTGTGAGATTACTCAAGGCTCCCACAGTGACATCTATGGTAGTCTCAACAACACGAACCAGCTGTCTCATGTTTCTGCTGTTGGCCATTGGGTCCCAAAAAGGAAGAAATCCTTTGAGGAGATCACTTCCCTCTTGTCCTGCCGTGTCTTTAGAATCAATAATCCCTCTGCCATATCTGTTTCTATGATTGCCCGAAGGAGCAGTGTATGTAGGAGGGAGAAGAAAAGCTATATAGCATGTTCCTGATAAATCCGTTGGTAGCCACGTGTAAGCTCTATCGTGGCAGACAAAATATGTGCCCTGGGATGGCACTAACGGCGGTGAATTCTGAGACGTGTAGATGTATGTATGGGAACAAAAGCTTTTTCTTTGTCCAGTGTCAGTATTCTGGCCATTCATTTGTAAACAGAAATTACCTTGATGAGGGACAGTCCAAATTGGTGGAGATTTTCCCTGTTTAGTTTTATCTGTAAGGCTAGTAATGTAACGAGTCACGTTCCAATTAGTATATGTTTGTCTCTCGTTAACAGGAACCTTATTATTCTCCACAATTTTAGTCATAGCCACCATTCCCTTTATCAGAGAATTATGACTAAAATCTGGCTTACTACCATAGGAACCAACTAGACGTCTAAATCGGCTCTGATATGCATTTGAAAATGTTACAAAATAGGCCCAAGCGGAACCTTCATAAGAAAATGGAAGGACTAAATATGGCATCCCTTTATCTGTGGTATGAGGCATAAGTCCACACACCCAACAGTCGGTTGTGTTGACTACCAATTCGTGTTGGTGCAACAATTGGATAAATGAATTATTAAAATATTCTGTTCTCCTGATTAGTTCATGTTGGGGAAGTGTATATAATTGATGTGGGGAGATAGTGGAATGAAGAGGCAAGGAGATAGAATTAGGGACAACTTTTTGCTGCATAGCATGAATAACCCAACCTACACAAGCCAATAAGATACACAAAAATATAGAAACACACAATGTTACGCCACATCGACTGTACAATATTTTACAATATTTCTTTCTCATCTCTTCCTTATTATCCTTCTATCCTAATTTAACATCCATCCTCTAAAATTGTTGCTCACGGCAATCTTCCTTACTCACTTGGCTGTGATTATTAGTCGTCCTATGACACTGCAAGTCCTGGGGGCCTAGCCACTATACAGGTTTCAAACCAAGACTCCTACCGTGACCCTGCAACCTGGACAGATGATAAATGTAGCAGAAGAGATGGAAATCTCAGGTGTCCTTTACCAATCTAGGTCTTAAATTGTATCTAGTCCTTGTTGGTACAGTTTGGTATTGAAATAGGGTCTGTGGCTCTGTAGTGTTTAATCGGAGATGGGAAGGTACGGCTTCTTGTAGAATGTCGTCATCTTCTTTCTCCGATCGAGTTCCATCCAGGTGTGCACTACTGAAAGGTATGAATCGGGGGACTTTTTCTCCTTCAGAATCACCTATACCCTTACGAACCCACTGATCAAAAGGCAAGGGCAAGGGCACTTTCTTGCAGTGCATGCCGTGGATCCAGTTCTTTTTCCCTTTGACTTTTACTGCTGTGCGAGTTGTCAGGAGAACCTGTCGAGGCGCCCTCCAGTGAGGTTCCAAATTCTTTGTCCTCTGAAAATTTTTCACACAGACCCAGTCTCCAGGTTGGATAGAATGACCTGGGTCTGTGGAGGCTTCTGGTAAAGCGTTTTGAACCTGTTGGTGAAGAACACGTAATTTAGTGGTGAGGTCATGTAAATAGTCAATCAGCATTGGATACTGTATATCAGAATACTTTCTAGGGCGAGGGACTCCCCATACATTAGCTGGGCGCCCGAAAACAATCTCGTATGGGCTGAGTCCCAAACGAGAATGTACAGCTGTTCTAGCGGACAGGAGAGCCAAAGATAAAGCATCGGGCCAATTAAGAATGTGCTGGCTTATACTTTTGCAAGCTTAAGTTTGAGAGTGCCGTTATAGCACTCCACCAAACCCGCGGACTGAGGATGATTTGCCGCATGAAACTTCTGCCTTATACCAAGACCGGTACACACCTTTTGCATAATTTGGCCTACAAATTCACTTCCATTGTCACTCCAGACAATGCGCGGCAAACCAAACCTAGGGAAGAACTCTTTTAGAAGAACCTTGGCAGTGGACAAAGCATTGTTGTCTTTCAGGGGGTAAGCCTCTATCCATCTGGAAAAGGCACATACCACTACCAAAACATATTTAAGATTGTTACATCGATCCATGTGAATGTAGTCGATTTGCAACACCTCAAAAGGATATGTTGGGGGAGCAAAATGACCTGCCGGAGTTGGGGTTCCCTTTCCCGGATTGTACATCAAGCAAATGATACAATGCTTCACCACATTATCTGCACATTTTGGAATCCATTCGTTCAGCCACACTGGAGCCAGAAGTTTACTTATTCCTTTTGCACTGATGTGGGCTGGACCATGCGCTATAGTAACTACAGGCAGTACGTAGGCGTCTGGTAACAGCCAACGCTGGTGTTCTGACAATTCTATCCAACATCCTGTTGTGTCTAACATTCCTGTACTCTCTTTCCACTTTCTCAACTCTTTCTCTGTAGCATCTACCTGAATCGATCTCTCACTTTCTATTGTGTCCTCACACATCCCTCTTTCCCTGACCCAATTTGCAGGGCCCGCAACATACATGCGACTTGTAGCATCTCTGGCTGTCCTTTTTGCTACCTCATCCGCAAAAGCATTTCCGCGACCAACATCATCAGTAATCTTCTTATGCGCACTACATTTCACAATTGCTATCTGGGTAGGCAAAACAAGTGACTCAAGAAGATCAGTTACCAATTGACCATGCTGTATTTTAGTACCGTGGGAGGTAAGGAATCCTCTTTCCTTCCACAAACGACCGAAGCTATGCGCCACACCGAACGCATACAGGCTGTCGGTATACACATTCACTCTCTTTCCTTTAGATAACACACACGCTCTGGTCAAAGCTATCAGTTCAGCTGCCTGAGCTAAATTATGTCTGATGCGTGCTGTCTCCACGATTGTATACAAGGTGGTAACAGCATAAGCTGAAGTTGTCTCACCATTTGGGAGTTTGAAACAAGACCCATCCACCCATAGGATCCCATCTGGATCCACTAACGGCGTATCTTTCAAATCAATCCTGCCTTTTGTCTCCTCCTCAGTATGGAGAAAACAATCATGTTGTTTCCGGATATCTTTCTCTTCTGGAAGAGGTAACAGTGTGGCTGGATTTAAAATATTACATCGTTTCATGTGCACATGACTAGCCAAGAGCGTCAGCTCATATCCAGACAATCGAGCACTTGTAAGATGTTGTGTTTTCGTCCTATTTAGCAAGGTATCCACTGCATGTGGTACCATAACAATGAGAGTATTATCTAGCACCGCTCCAGCAGACTGACGAATAGAAATCGCTGCTGCTGCTGTAGCTTTAAGACAACTAGGCAATGCCTTGGCTACTGGGTCTAACGTAGCTGAAAAATAGGCACATGGCCGCTGTTTGTCTCCAAATCGTCGTGTTAAGACTGACAACGCACAACCCTCTCTTTCATGGACATAGAGCGTGAAGGGCTTACTGTAATCTGGACTACCCAACACAGGAGCAGAACACAGAGCAGTACGTACATCAGAAAAACTCTTCTGACATTCGTCAGTCCAAGGAAGGGGTTGGGGTGTGTCTTTCAAAGTGAGTGCTAACAAAGGTTTGGCCAACAAAGAAAGATTCGGTATCCACTGTCTACAATAAGAAGTGATGCCCAGAAAGGCGCGCACCTCTCTTTGTGTAGATGGCACAGACATTTGCGCAATTGCTTGAATTCGTTCTGGGGTTAATCGCCTTCCCTCCTTTGATAAGAGATGACCCAAATAGGTAACCTCTCGAAGGACATATTGTAGTTTGGAAGGCGAAACCTTATGATTAAGATCAGACAAGTGACGTAACAGTGCAACAGTCACATTCTTGCAGACATCCTCTGAATCAGCAGTAATCAACAAATCACCCATATATTGAATAAGAGTAGCACCTGGGGGCAAAGGAAAAACATCGAGCTGACATTTCAGAGCTTGACTATAAATGGAGGGGCTTTCACAATAGCCTTGGGGTGCGCGCTTGAACCGGAAACTTCGGCCTCCTAGAGAGAAACCAAAAATATCCCTACTCTCTTTGGCAATGGGAATGCTGAAGAAAGCATTTTTCAGATCAATAACAGAAAACCAAGCCGCTGAGGCAGGTATCATAGTTAACAGGGCAGTGATATCTGGAACAACAGGAAACTGTTTATTGACCTCCCGAAGATCAATCACAAAACGATGAACAGGAGACTTAGAAGGATCAGTGCGTTTAAGAACAGGAAGAATAGGACTATTACATACATTTCCTCTCGTTTCCTCAATCACACCCTTCTGAACCAAATAATAAATGATATCCAAAAGCGCTCTTTCACCTTCACTGGAAATTCTGTATTGAGGAATGCGTGGCAATTTAGCATTGGGCTTGAGAGTAACAACATAAGGCGGGATCTCAAGACAACCAACATCATTTGGACCCATTGCCCAGAGCGTTGCAGGAAGAGAGAGCAATTCAGGTGGGAATTGATCTTTAGACAAATACATTGAAGAAGTCAATTTCTGCCCTAAAGTAAGATGCACACCAGAAGGAGAACAATATATCGTTGCATGCATTCTTTTCAATAGATCCAAACCCAACAGATTCTCACCGCAACCAGTCGTTAAAAGAAGAGGAGCTTCCATATCATAAGGGCCAATTGAAATAGGAAAGGAGAGGAGACCGGGTTACGAACTGGGGCGCCAGAAAATCCTACCGATACATTTGTTAAGCCAGACAAAGGTGCCCCAGGGAATTTAGAGTGAATAATAGAACTTCTCATCGCACCAGTATCTAAAAGAAATGGCTCTGAAACACCCATTGTAGTGACATTGACATAAGGCCCATCCTGAATTACTGGAATCGATACAACTCCCTCACTTTGTCAATGGCTGTCCTAGTTAGCGTGAAGGCTTTCATTTTCACCTTCAACATGATAATCATCATTGTAATACTGCGTAGACTGAGTATTCTGCTGATCGAAGTAGTTCGTAGAATTTGGAGGGGGTAAGGAACGCTGTTCTTGAGGCATCACACCTCGACCCCTACCCCTGTATATTATCTGGAAACCACCACGGCCTCGTGGAGCAGATAGTTCTCCCTTACGTTGCAATAAAACCGGGCAGCTATTCTTAAAATGACCTTCCTCTCTACAATAGGCACATTGGTTAGGACCTAATAAAGGTCGCGGAATAAAGGGCTCAGGATTTTGATACACCCTCTGAAACCGTGGAGGCTGTTGAAACTAGGCGCTGAGTATAACGAGGAGGATAAGCTTGTTGCAGAAGAACCTTCGTTTTTAATTCTTTCGTCTTCTTCTCTTGCTTATCTTTCTCCTCTTTATCCCTGTTCTCATAATATTGAGCAGTAAAAGAAACTGCCCATGAACTCTCGGAGTCTTTCAACTTATGTGACAGTTCGGGAAGCAAATTAAATACAAATTTATCTACAAATAATCGCTGTCCACCCTCCTTAGTCATATCCTGACTACTGTAATCAATAAACGTCTCCTCAAAACGAGTAAAAAAATCAGAGACACTCTCATCTTTCTTCTGCTTACACGCAGCTAATTTATCCCAATTAACTTGCAAGGCGGGCATCATCGTTTTCATTAAAGTAATAATCCTACCAGGGAGTTCTGAAATCAAAACATCAAGCTTAGCACCACCCACTTGGGCTGCATCCGCGGCAGTTATAGCAGCCCAATCGCCACCCAATGCTTGGGCGTGATCCTCTCTACGAATCCGAGCCCATAATGCTTGTGGGACTACATTTCCCATCAACATATCAATATCGGCTAAATTCATAATACAGGCATCAACAGTCTGGGACAACTCCTTATAATAGCCAGCAGGGTTTTTACGGGGATCAGGTAGAGACTGTTTAAGAGCCAAAACTTCAGATCTCTTCCAGGGGACATGTACCCATATACGCTGGAAGTGCGCGGGAACAGCTGGATTAGCACCTGCTTGTGCAACCGCTTCTCTCCACACTGGAGGAACCTCTCTCATGGGATAATGTTTGGATGTTAGCCTAACAGCAGGATCGGAACCAAAAAAAGTCTGTGAGGAAAATAAGGACCTAAAAGTGACAAGTGTCCTTACGGCATCCTCAACCTTAGAACCCACAATGAGTCCCTTATCGAAATTAGCCTGAACATCTAACAAACCCTGAGGAAGTAAACCCAAATCTATATCCTCCCATTCTTTAGCGAGAGTGTCACACATAACATTAAATACATATCTCTGCGTGGGCGCCTCCCACTGATGAAAGGTGGTCATGATATCTTTCACACTATACTGGGGACCCTTCTCAATCCATTTGCGAGTGAGGGAGTCCAATACCACCCGTTCGTCGGAACCTGGGAGTTGACTACGAGACTGTCTTCGAGAAAAAGCCGGAGACATATTCAAAGTCTCAAAGAAAGGAGACAGAAACCCAGAGACAGTATCTGTGATTCGTTTGCGCACAGTAGGAGAATTAGACATAAGAACAGGGAACAAGGTATTAGGTGAACTAACAGAAGAATTAACAGTTATAAGGGGAGCCGAAGGCAAAGGAGATTGATGTTCAGGAAACGGAGGCAAAGAAGTCGGTGGCGGAAGAGGTGGGGGTGGCATTACCGGAAGGGGCAAATGCGGAAGAGCTGGAGCAGGCGGAGGCGCAACTAATGGCGGAACTGGTTGTAAGAATGGGGATGCATTAGCACCTTGTACATAGGGAGGAGGCAATCTCAATAAGTGAGACATCAAAGGGTCTTCCTCCGGATCCTTACTTTTATCAGAAGGGGAAATAGGCAACACCGGATAGCATTTATCTATCGCCATACGATGCTGTCTCTCTGAAATTTCCATTTCATGATTAATCTCATTATCTTTAAACTGCTGGGCAGCCTGTATAATCGTCCTACTTTGTGTTTTCTTATCTCGTTTTGCCTGTTTAATTTCTCTCTGTTTGGCTTCCTTACGCCAGAGGCGGAAAGAGTCAAACATTGCCGGCCGGGCTTTTCTTTTAAACAAAATTGCTTCCAAATTATCTAATATGTCAGGCTCAAAGCTACCATTCTGTGGCCACTGTAGAACACCATCGTTCTTTGTGTATCGGATCCATGCCTCATTAAAGGCAATGGGGCCAACACCATGTTTAGAATAAAGCTCATAAGTGGGAGTTCCAACCGGAGGAATTGGACAAGAGTCCTCCAGCCGGGAATCCCTATCACAACCAAAACAACAAAACTTTCTAAACTTACTCAGACCAGGCATCGTTATTTCACTGGACTGTTCACAAACATCAAGGGGTTAAATCAAATAATATAGCACAAACGTACTCACCCCTCGGCTTCGGCTTTTGCAATAGCCGAATCAAAGACCCAAATCAAAACAAAAATAGTGGGAGCTACCCACCAATACTTAACTAAGTGTCTTCTTACGCCAACAGATGCCCGTCTAGCGTCTCGCCAAAGCAAGGCGGCAGTCAGGGCAGCAGTCGTCAGCAGCCATCAGGAAGGAGAAACCACGCTGAAAAAGACCTTCGGACCACTTCGACATACAGGGGTCGCTTGACGTGGTTCGCGATTCCTCCAGAATTTTCTTGCGGGGTTCCTCACCACCCTCAGGCAAAATTGATACCTCTGAAGCCACCTCACAGAGGGCACCAATTGAAGAACCAGGGCCTTATGGGCCTGGCGGCGCAGGGCACGCCTTAATCTCCTGAGTTCACCTGCTTTGTTAAACAGAGACACAGAACATTCTGTTGAGCGTAGAAGATCAGGTTTATTAGCTGCAGCTAAGTACAGTTGTCCCAGAAGTACACTCAGCATGTTCTTAGGAGACTGCCACTTAACTCCGTGGTGCACAATCTTTTATAGCACATAGATTCACTAAGAACACTCCCAATGCATACATGGTTATCCAATGAGAAGAGTATGAAAACAAGATATAACCAATGAGAAAAGTTTGAAAACAAGATATCAAGTAACCCAAAAAAATCTCTCTTCCAACTGTTTTGTCACCCCTCCCCACAAGTTAATCAGTGGTAGTGTCTACAACTCAACTTGCAGGTGGCAGGACATATTTGTATGCTTTGGAAGACAGTTGTGAAATGAGAGAATACAAGTAGAGAATAGCGAAGGCCAGAAGATAAGATAAAGTCAGGAAAGAATGGTGTGAACCGACAGACAGTTGAGACAGGGTTTAGTCAAACCAGACGAGGATTAGTGGACTCAGCCAGTCCCTGACATCAGTCTCGTAAACAGAGGTAGAAGGTTATTTGACACGTTGCAGTAATATCAGCAGAAAAACTTTGTTCATTGTGCTGCCTGAGTGAGGGCAACACAAAATGGCGGTGGAACACAAAATGGTGGCTGAATACAAGCGAGATCAAAAATCGAATTTCCTCAACCTGGTTCTCTGGCTCTAGAGCAGTTCTGCTGACCTGGTTCTATGGCTGTAAAGAATCTCCTCTGACCTGGTTCTCTGGCTCTACAGCAGCTCTGCTGAACTGGTTCTCTGCCTCTAGAGCAGCTCTGCTGACCTGGATCATAGGCTCGAGAGCAGCTCCGCTGACCTGTTTCTCTGGCACTAAAGCAGCTCTGCTGACCTGGTTCTCAAGCAGTTCTGCTGACCTGGTTCTCTGGCTCTAAAGCGGCTCTGCTTACCTGGTTCTCTGACTCTAAAGCAGCACTGCTGACCTGATTCTTAGGCTTTAGAGCAGCTCTGCTGACCTGGTTTCTATGGCTCCACAGCAGTTCTGCTGACCTGGTTCTCTGGCTCTAGAGCAGTTCTGTTGACCTGGGTCTTAGGCTCTAGAGCAGCTCTGCTGACCTGGTTGTATCGCTCTGAGGCATGCTCTGCTGACGTGGTTCTCTGGCTTTAAAGCAGCTCTGCTGACCTGGTTCTATGGCTCTAAAGCAGCTCTGCTGACCTGGTTCTCTAGCTTTGAAGCCGCTCTGCTGACCTGGTTCTCTGGCTCTAGAGCAGCTCTGCTGACCTGGTTCTCTCCCTCTAAAGCAGCTCTGCTGACCTGGTTCTCTGGCTCTAAAGCAGCTCTGCTGACCTGGTTTCTCTGGCTCTAAAGCAGCTCTGCTGACCTAGTTTCTCTGGCTCTACAGCAGCTCTGCTAACCTGGTTCTCTGGCTCTAAAGCAGCTCTTCTGACCTGGTTCTATGGCTCTAAAGCAGCTCTGCTGACCTGGTTCTCTGGCTCTGCAGCAGCTCTGCTGTCATGGTTCTCTGGCTCTAGAGCAGCTCTGCTGACCTTGTTCTCTGCCTCTAGAGCAGCTCTGCTGACCTGGTTCTTAAGCTTTAGAGCAGCTCTGCTGACTTGGTTCTCTGCCTCTAAAGCAGCTCTGCTGACTTGGTTCTCTGGCTCCAAAGAGGCTCTGCTGACCTGGTTCTGTGGCTATAAAGAAGCTCTGCTGACCTAGTTCTATGGCTCTCCTGCAGCTCTGCTGACCTGGTTCTCTGGCTCTAAAGCAGCTCTGCTGACCTGATGTTTCTCTGGCTCTAAAACAGCTCTGCTGACCGGGATCTGTGGCTCTAAAGAAGCTCTGCTGACTTAGTTCTCTGGCTCTACAGCAGCTCTGATGACCTGGTTCTCTGGCTCTAGAGAGGCTCTGCTGACCTGGTTCTCTGGCTCTAGAGCAGCTCTGCTGACCTGGTTCTATGGCTGTAAAGAATCACCTCTGACCTGGTTCTCTGGCTCTACAGAAGCTCTGCTGAACTGGTTCTCTGCCTCTAGAGCAGCTCTGCTGACTTGGTTCTTAGGCTCGAGAGCAGGTCTGCTGACCTGGTTCTCTGGCTCTCAAGCAGCTCTGCTGACCTGGTTCTCAAGCAGCTCTGCTGACCTGGTTCTCTGGCTCTAAAGCAGCTCTGCTGACCTGGTTCTATGGCTCTAAAGTAGCTCTGCTGACCTGGTTCTCTGGCTTTGGAGCAGCTCTGCTGACCTGGTTCTCTGGCTCTAGAGCAGCTCTGCTGAGCTGGTTCTCTGGCTCTAGAGCAGCTCTGAAAACCTGGTTCTCTGGCTCTAAAGCAGATCTGCTGACCTGGTTCTCTGGCTCTAAAGCAGCTCTGCTGACCTGGTTCTCTGGCTCTAGAGCAGCTCTGCTGTCCTGGTTCTTAGGCTCTAGAGCAGCTCTGCTGACCTGGTTCTCTGGCTTTGAAGCACCTCTGCTGACCTGGTTCTCTGGCTCTAGAGCAGCTCTGCTGACCTGGTTCTCTCCCTCTAAAGCAGCTCTGCTGACCTGGTTCTCTGGCTCTAAAGCAGCTCTGCTGACCTGGTTTCTCTGGCTCTAAAGCATCTCTGCTGAGTTGGCTCTCTGGCTCTAAAGCAGCTCTTCTGGCCTGGTTCTCTGGCTCTAAAGCAGCTCTGATGACCTGGTTCTCTTGGTCTACAATGGCTCTGCTGACCTGGTTCTGTTGCTCTAAAGCAGCTCTGCTGACCTGGTTCTCTGGCTCTACAGCAGCTCTGCTGACCTGGTTCTCTGGCTCTAGAGCAGCTCTGCTGTCCTGGTTCTTAGGCTCTAGAGCAGCTCCGCTGACCTGGTTCTCTGGCTTTGAAGCACCTCTGCTGACCTGGTTCTCTGGCTCTAGAGCAGCTCTGCTGACCTGGTTCTCTCCCTCTAAAGCAGCTCTGCTGACCTGGTTCTCTCCCTCTAAAGCAGCTCTGCTAACCTGGTTCTCTGGCTCTAAAGCAGCTCTGCTGACCTGGTTCTCTGGCTCTAGAGCAGCTCTGCTGACCTGGTTCTCTCCCTCTAAAGCAGCTCTGCTGACCTGGTTCTCTGGCTCTAAAGCAGCTCTGCTGACCTGGTTTCTCTGGCTCTAAAGCATCTCTGCTGAGTTGGCTCTCTGGCTCTAAAGCAGCTCTTCTGGCCTGGTTCTCTGGCTCTAAAGCAGCTCTGATGACCTGGTTCTCTTGGTCTACAATGGCTCTGCTGACCTGGTTCTGTTGCTCTAAAGCAGCTCTGCTGACCTGGTTCTTTGGCTCTACAGAAGCTCTGCTGAACTGGTTCTCTGCCTCTAGAGCAGCTCTGCTGACTTGGTTCTTAGGCTCGAGAGCAGGTCTGCTGACCTGGTTCTCTGGCTCTCAAGCAGCTCTGCTGACCTGGTTCTCAAGCAGTTCTGCTGACCTGGTTCTCTGGCTCTAAAGCAGCTCTGCTGACCTGGTTCTCTGGCTCTAAAGCAGCTCTGCTGACCTAGTTCTATGGCTCTAAAGTAGCTCTGCTGACCTGGTTCTCTGGCTTTGGAGCAGCTCTGCTGACCTGGTTCTCTGGCTCTAGAGCAGCTCTGCTGAGCTGGTTCTCTGGCTCTAGACCAGCTCTGAAAACCTGGTTCACTGCCTCTAAAGCAGATCTGCTGACCTGGTTCTCTGGCTCTAAAGCAGCTCTGCTGACCTGGTTCTCTGGCTGTAGAGCAGCTCTGCTGTCCTGGTTCTTAGGCTCTAGAGCAGCTCTGCTGACCTGGTTCTCTGGCTTTGAAGCAGCTCTGCTGACCTGGTTCTCTGGCTCTAAAGCAGCTCTGCTGACCTGGTTTCTCTGGCTCTAAAGCATCTCTGCTGAGTTGGCTCTCTGGCTCTAAAGCAGCTCTTCTGGCCTGGTTCTCTGGCTCTAAAGCAGCTCTGATGACCTGGTTCTCTTGGTCTACAATGGCTCTGCTGACCTGGTTCTCTGGCTCTAGACCAGCTCTGCTAACCTGGTTCTCTGGCTCTAAAGCATATCTTCTGGCCTGGTTCTCTGGCTCTAGAGCAACTCTGCTGTCCTGGTTCTTAGGCTCTAGAGCAGCTCTGCTGACCTGGTTCTCTGGCTCTACAACGGCTCTGCTGACCTGGTTCTCTGGCTCTAAAGCAGATCTGCTGACCTGGTGGTTCTCTGGCTCTAAAACATCTCTGCTGACCTTGTTCTGTGGCTCTAAGGAAGCTCTGCTGACCTAGTTCTCTGGCTCTACAGCAGCTCTGCTGACCTGGATCTCTGGTTCTACAGCAGCTCTGATGACCTGGTTCTCTGGCTCTAAAGAGGCTCTGCTGACCTGGTTCTCTGGCTGTAGAGCATTTCTGCTGATCTGGTTCTATGGCGGTAAAGAATCTCCTCTTACCTGGTTCTCTGGCTCTACAGCAGCTCTGCTGAACTGGTTCTCTGCCTCTAGAGCAGCTCTGCTGACCTGGATCTTAGGCTCGAGAGCAGCTCTGCTGACCTGTTTCTCTGGCTCTAAAGCAGCTCTGCTGACCTGGTTCTCAAGCAGTTCTGCTGACCTGGTTCTCTGGCTCTAAAGCAGCTCTGCTTACCTGGTTCTCTGACTCTAAAGCAACTCTGCTGACCTGGTTCTATGGCTCTGGAGTAGCTCTGTTGACCTGGGTCTTAGGCTCCAGAGCAGCTCTGCTGACCTGGTTGTATGGCTCTGAGGCAGCTCTGCTGACGTGGTTCTCTGGCTCTAAAGCAGCTCTGCTGACCTGGTTCTATAGCTCTAAAGCAGATCTGCTGACCTGGTTCTCTGGCTTTGACGCAGCTCGGCTGACCTGGTTCTCTGGCTCTAGAGCAGCTCTACTGACCTGGTTCTCTCCCTCTAAAGCAGCTCTGATGACCTGGTTCTCTGGCTCTATAGCAGCTCTGCTGACCTGGTTTCTCTGGCTCTAAAGCAACTCTGCTGACCTGGTTTCTCTGGCTCTAGAGCAGCTCTGCTGACCTGGTTCTCTGGCTCTAGAGCATCTCTGCCGACCTGGTTATCTGCCTCTAGAGCAGCTCTGCTGACCTGGTTCTTAAGCTTTAGAGCAGCTCTGCTGACCTGGTTCTCTGCCTCTAAAGCAGCTCTGCTAACTTGGTTCTCTGGCTCCAAAGAGGTTCTGCTGACCTGGTTATCTAGCTCTAAAGCAGCTCTGCTGACCTGGTTCTCTGGCTCTAAAGCGGCTCTGCTGACCTGGTTCTCTGACTCTAAAGCGGCTCTGCTGACCTGGTTCTCTGGCTCTAAAGCAGCTCTGCTGACCTGGTTCTCTGCCTCTAGAGCAGCTCTGCTGTCCTGGATCTTAGGCTCTAGAGCAGCTCTGCTGACCTGGTTCTCTGGCTCTACAACGGCTCTGCTGACCTGGTTCTCTGGCTCTAAAGCAGCTCTGCTGACCTGATGTTTCTCTGGCTCTAAAACAGCTCTGCTGACCTGGTTCTGTGGCTATAAAGAAGCTCTGCTGACCTAGTTCTCTGGCTCTAAAGAGGATCTGCTGACCTGGTTCTCTGGCTGTAGAGCAGCTCTGCTGACCTGGTTCTATGGCTGTAAAGAATCTCCTCTTAACTGGTTCTCTGGCTCTACAGCAGCTCTACTGAACTGGTTACCTGCCTCTAGAGCAGCTCTGCTGACCTGGATCTTAGGCTCGAGAGCAGCTCTGCTGACCTGTTTCTCTGGCTCTAAAGCAGCTCTGCTGACCTGGTTCTCAAGCAGTTTTGCTGACCTGGTTCTCTGGCTCTAAAGCGTCTCTGCTTACCTGGTTCTCTGACTCTAAAGCAGCTCTGCTGACCTGGTTCTTAGGCTTTAGAGCAGCTCTGCTGACCTGGTTCTCTGGCTCTAGAGCAGCTCTGTTGACCTGGGTCTTAGGCTCTAGAGCAGCTCTGCTGACCTGGTTGTATGGCTCTGAGGCAGCTCTGCTGATGTGGTTCTCAGGCTCTAAAGCAGCTCTGCTGACCTGGTTCTAAGGCTCTAAAGCAGATCTGCTGACCTGGTTCTCTGGCTTTGACGCAGCTCTGCTGACCTTGTTCTCTGGCTCTAGAGCAGCTCTGCTGACCTGGTTCTCTCCCTCTAAAGCAGCTCTGCTGACCTGGTTCTTTGGCTCTAAAGCAGCTCTGCTGACCTGGTTTCTCTGG
The DNA here is from genome assembly GCF_964204655.1 of Triturus cristatus. Lineage (NCBI taxonomy): Eukaryota > Metazoa > Chordata > Amphibia > Caudata > Salamandridae > Triturus > Triturus cristatus. The sequence continues at coordinate 1,164,553,264 of NC_140579.1, forward strand.
CTCTAAAGCATCTCTGCTGAGCTGGCTCTCTGGTTTTAAAGGATATCTTCTGGCCTGGTTCTCTGGCTCTAAAGTGGCTCTGCTGACCTGGTTCTCTTGGTCTACAATGGCTCTGCTGACCTGGTTCTGTTGCTCTAAAGCAGCTCTGCTGACCTGGTTCTCTGGCTCTAGAGCAGCTCTGCTGTCCTGGTTCTTAGGCTCTAGAGCAGCTCTGCTGACCTGCTTCTCTGGCTCTACAACGGCTCTGCTGACCTGGTTCTCTGGCTCTAAAGCAGATCCGCTGACCTGGTGGTTCTCTTGCTCTAAAACATCTCTGCTGACCTTGTTCTGTGGCTCTAAAGAAGCTCTGCTGACCTAGTTCTCTGGCTCTACAGCAGCTCTGCTGACCTGGTTCTCTGGTTCTACAGCAGCTCTGATGACCTGTTTCTCTGGCTCTAAAGAGGCTCTGCTGACCTGGTTCTCTGGCTCCAGAGCAGCTCTGCTGACCTGGTTCTATGCTGTAAAGAATCTCCTCTTACCTGGTTCTCTGGCTCTACAGCAGCTCTGCTGAACTGGTTCTCTGCCTCTAGAGCAGCTCTGCTGACCTGGATCTTAGGCTCGAGAGCAGATCTGCTGACCTGTTTCTCTGGCTCTAAAGCAGCTCTGCTGACCTGGTTCTCAAGCAGTTCTGCTGATCTGGTTCTCTGGCTCTAAAGCGTCTCTGCTTACCTGGTTCTCTGACTCTAAAGCAGCTCTGCTGACCTGGTTCTTAGGCTTTAGAGCAGCTCTGCTGACCTGGTTTCTATGGCTCTACAGCAGCTCTGCTGACCTGGTTCTCTGGCTCTAGAGCAGCTCTGTTTACCTGGGTCTGAGGCTTTTGAGCAGCTCTGCTGACCTGGTTGTATGGCTCTGAGGCAGCTCTGCTGACGTGGTTCTCTGGCTCTAAAGCAGCTCTGCTGACCTGGTTCTACGGCTCTAAGCAGCTCTGCTGACCTGGTTCTCTCCCTCTAAAGCAGCTCTGCTGACCTGGTTCTCTGGCTCTAAAGCAGCTCTGCTGACCTGGTTCTCTGGCTCTAAAGCAGCTCTGCTGACCTGGTTTATCTGGCTCTAAAGCCTCTCTGCTGAGCTGGTTCTCTGGCTCTAAAGCAGCTCTTCTGGCCTGGTTCTCTGGCTCTAAAGCAGCTCTGCTGACCAGGTTCTCTGGGTCTACACTGGCTCTGCTGACCTTGTTCTCAAGCAGTTCTGCTGACCTGGTTCTCTGGCTCTAAAGCGTCTCTGCTTACGAGGTTCTCTGGCTCTAGAGCAGCTCTGCTGTCCTGGTTCTTAGGCTCAAGAGCAGCTCTGCTTACCTGGTTCTCTGGCTCTACAACGGCTCTGCTGACCTGGTTCTCTGGCTCTAAAGCAGATCTGCTGACCTGGTGGTTCTCTGGCTCTAAAACATCTCTGCTGCTGACCTGGTTCTCTGGCTCTAGAGCAGCTCTGCTGACCTGGTTCTCTCCCTCTAAAGCAGCTCTGCTGACCTGGTTCTCTGGCTCTAAAGCAGCTCTGCTGACCTGGTTTCTCTGGCTCTAAAGCATCTCTGCTGAGTTGGCTCTCTGGCTCTAAAGCAGCTCTTCTGGCCTGGTTCTCTGGCTCTAAAGCAGCTCTGATGACCTGGTTCTCTTGGTCTACAATGGCTCTGCTGACCTGGTTCTGTTGCTCTAAAGCAGCTCTGCTGACCTGGTTCTCTGGCTCTAGACCAGCTCTGCTAACCTGGTTCTCTGGCTCTAAAGCATATCTTCTGGCCTGGTTCACTGGCTCTAAAGCAGCTCTGCTGACCTGGTTCTCTGGCTCTAGAGCAGCTCTGCTGTCCTGGTTCTTAGGCTCTAGAGCAGCTCTGCTGACCTGGTTCTCTGGCTCTACAACGGCTCTGCTGACCTGGTTCTCTGGCTCTAAAGCAGATTTGCTGACCTGGTGGTTCTCTGGCTCTAAAACATCTCTGCTGACCTTGTTCTGTGGCTCTAAAGAAGCTCTGCTGACCTAGTTCTCTGGCTCTACAGCAGCTCTGCTGACCTGGATCTCTGGTTCTACAGCAGCTCTGATGACCTGGTTCTCTGGCTATAAAGAGGCTCTGCTGACCTGGTTCTCTGGCTGTAGAGCATCTCTGCTGACCTGGTTCTATGGCTGTAAAGAATCTCCTCTTACCAGGTTCTCTGGCTATACAGCAGCTCTGCTGAACTCGTTCTCTGCCTCTAGAGCAGCTCTGCTGACATGGATCTTAGGTTCGAGAGCAGCTCTGCTGACCTGTTTCTCTGGCTCTAAAGCAGCTCTGCTGACCTGGTTCTCAAGCAGTTCTGTTGACCTGGTTCACTGGCTCTAAAGCGGCTCTGCTTACCTGGTTCTCTGGCTCTAGAGCAGCTCTGTTGACCAGGTTCTTAGGCTCTAGAGCAGCTCTGCTGACCTGGTTGTATGGATCTGAGGCAGCTCTGCTGACATGGTTCTCTGGCTCTAAAGCAGCTCTGCTGACCTGGTTCTATGGCTCTAAAGCAGATCTGCTGACCTGGTTCTCTGGCTTTGGCGCAGCTCTGCTGACCTGGTTCTCTGGCTCTAGAGCAGCTCTGCTGACCTGGTTCTCTCCCTCTAAAGCAGCTCTGCTGACCTGGTTCTCTGGCTCTATAGCAGCTCTGCTGACCTGGTTTCTCTGGCTCTAAAGCAACTCTGCTGACCTGGTTTCTCTGGCTCTAGAGCAGCTCTGCTGACCTGGTTCTCTGGCTCTATAGCATCTCTGCCGACCTGGTTATCTGCCTCTAGAGCAGCTCTGCTGACCTGGTTCTTAAGCTTTAGAGCAGCTCTGCTGACCTGGTTCTCTGCCTCTATAGCAGCTCTGCTAACTTGGTTCTCTGGCTCCAAAGAGGTTCTGCTGACCTGGTTCTCTAGCTCTAAAGCAGCTCTGCTGACCTGGTTCTCTGGCTCTAAAGCGGCTTTGCTGACCTGGTTCTCTGGCTCTAAAGTGGCTCTGCTGACCTGGTTCTCTGGCTCTAAAGCGGCTCTGCTGACCTGGTTCTCTGGCTCTAAAGCAGCTCTGCTGACCTGGTTCTCTGGCTCTAGAGCAGCTCTGCTGTCCTGGATCTTAGGCTCTAGAGCAGCTCTGCTGACCTGGTTCTCTGGCTCTACAATGGATCTGCTGACCTGGTTCTCTGGCTCTAAAGCAGCTCTGCTGACCTGGTTCTTAGGCTTTAGAGCAGCTCTGCTGACCTGGTTTCTATGGCTCTACAGCAGCTCTGCTGACCTGGTTCTCTGGCTCTAGAGCAGCCCTGCTGACCTGGTTCTATGGCTGTAAAGAATCTCCTCTGACCTGGTTCTCTGGCTCTACAGCAGCTCTGCTGAACTGGTGCTCTGCCTCTAGAGCAGCTCTGCTGACCTGGTTCTTAGGCTCTGGAGCAGCTCTGCTGACCTGGTTCTCTGGCTCTACAACGGCTCTGCTGACCTGGTTCTCTGGCTCTAAAGCAGCTCTGCTGAATTGGTGGTTCTCTGGCTCTAAAACAGCTCTGTTAACCTGGTTCTGTGGCTATAAAGAAGCTCTGCTGACCTAGTTCTCTGGCTCTACAGCAGCTCTGCTGACCTGGTTCTTTGGCTCTAAAGAGGATCTGCTGACCTGGTTCTCTGCCTCTAGAGCAGCTCTGCTGACCTGGTTCTATGGCTGTAAAGAATCTCCTCTTACCTGGTTCTCTGGCTCTACAGCAGCTCTGCTGAAGTGGTTACCTGCCTCTAGAGCAGCTCTGCTGACCTGGATCTTAGGCTCGAGAGCAGCTCTGCTGACCTGTTTCTCTGGCTCTAAAGCAGCTCTGCTGACCTGGTTCTCAAGAAGTTCTGCTGACCTGGTTCTCTGGCTCTAAAGCGTCTCTGCTTACCTGGTTCTCTGACTCTAAAGCAGCTCTGCTGACCTGGTTCTTAGGCTTTAGAGCAGCTCTGCTGACCTGGTTCTCTGGCTCTAGAGCAGCTCTGTTGACCTGGGTCTTAGGCTCTAGAGCAGCTCTGCTGACCTGGTTGTATGGCTCTGAGGCAGCTCTGCTGATGTGGTTCTCAGGCTCTAAAGCAGCTCTGCTGACCTGGCTCTAAGGCTCTAAAGCAGATCTGCTGACCTGGTTCTCTGGCTTTGACGCAGCTCTGCTGACCTTGTTCTCTGGCTCTAGAGCAGCTCTGCTGACCTGGTTCTCACCTTCAAAAGCAGCTCTGCTGACCTGGTTCTTTGGCTCTAAAGCAGCTCTGCTGACCTGGTTTCTCTGGCTCTAAAGCATCTCTGCTGAGCTGGCTCTCTGGCTCTAAAGGAGCTCTTCTGGCCTGGTTCTCTGGCTCTAAAGTAGCTCTGCTGACCTGGTTCTCTTGGTCTACAATGGCTCTGCTGACCTGGTTCTGTTGCTCTAAAGCAGCTCTGCTGACCTGGTTCTCTGGCTCTAGAGCAGCTCTGCTGTCCTGGTTCTTAGGCTCTAGAGCAGCTCTGCTGACCTGCTTCTCTGGCTCTACAACGGCTCTGCTGAGCTGGTTCTCTGGCTCTAAAGCAGATCTGCTGACCTGGTGGTTCTCTTGCTCTAAAACATCTCTGCTGACCTTGTTCTGTGGCTCTAAAGAAGCTCTGCTGACCTAGTTCTCTGGCTCTACAGCAGCTCTGCTGACCTGGTTCTCTGGTTCTACAGCAGCTCTGATGACCTGGTTCTCTGGCTCTAAAGAGGCTCTGCTGACCTGGTTCTCTGGCTCCAGAGCAGCTCTGCTGACCTGGTTCTATGCTGTAAAGAATCTCCTCTTACCTGGTTCTCTGGCTCTACAGCAGCTCTGCTGAACTGGTTCTCTGCCTCTAGAGCAGCTCTGCTGACCTGGATCTTAGGCTCGAGAGCAGCTCTGCTGACCTGTTTCTCTGGCTCTAAAGCAGCTCTGCTGACCTGGTTCTCAAGCAGTTCTGCTGACCTGGTTCTCTGGCTCTAAAGCGTCTCTGCTTACCTGGTTCTCTGACTCTAAAGCAGCTCTGCTGACCTGGTTCCTAGGCTTTAGAGCAGCTCTGCTGACCTGGTTTCTATGGCTCTACAGCAGCTCTGCTGACCTAGTTCTCTGGCTCTAGAGCAGCTCTGTTTACCTGGGTCTGAGGCTCTAGAGCAGCTCTGCTGACCTGGTTGTATGGCTCTGAGGCAGCTCTGCTGACGTGGTTCTCTGGCTCTAAAGCAGCTCTGCTGACCTGGTTCTATGGCTCTAAAGCAGCTCTGCTGACCTGGTTCTCTCCCTCTAAAGCAGCTCTGCTGACCTGGTTCTCTGGCTCTAAAGCAGCTCTGCTGACCTGGTTCTCTGGCTCTAAAGCAGCTCTGCTGACCTGGTTTCTCTGGCTCTAAAGCCTCTCTGCTGAGCTGGTTCTCTGGGTCTACACTGGCTCTGCTGACCTTGTTCTCAAGCAGTTCTGCTGACCTGGTTCTCTGGCTCTAAAGCGTCTCTGCTTACCTGGTTCTCTGACTCTAGAGCAGCTCTGCTGTCCTGGTTCTTAGGCTCAAGAGCAGCTCTGCTTACCTGGTTCTCTGGCTCTACAACGGCTCTGCTGACCTGGTTCTCTGGCTCTAAAGCAGATCTGCTGACCTGGTGGTTCTCTGGCTCTAAAACATCTCTGCTGCTGACCTGGTTCTCTGGCTCTAGAGCAGCTCTGCTGACCTGGTTCTCTCCCTCTAAAGCAGCTCTGCTGACCTGGTTCTCTGGCTCTAAAGCAGCTCTGCTGACCTGGTTTCTCTGGCTCTAAAGCATCTCTGCTGAGTTGGCTCTCTGGCTCTAAAGCAGCTATTCTGGCCTGGTTCTCTGGCTCTAAAGCAGCTCTGATGACCTGGTTCTCTGGGTCTACAATGGCTCTGCTGACCTGGTTCTGTTGCTCTAAAGCAGCTCTGCTGACCTGGTTCTCTGGCTCTAGACCAGCTCTGCTAACCTGGTTCTCTGGCTCTAAAGCATATCTTCTGGCCCGGTTCACTGGCTCTAAAGCAGCTCTGCTGACCTGGTTCTCTGGCTCTAGAGCAGCTCTGCTGTCCTGGTTCTTAGGCTCTAGAGCAGCTCTGCTGACCTGGTTCTCTGGCTCTACAACGGCTCTGCTGACCTGGTTCTCTGGCTCTATAGCAGATCTGCTGACCTGGTGGTTCTCTGGCTCTAAAACATCTCTGCTGACCTTGTTCTGTGGCTCTAAAGAAGCTCTGCTGACCTAGTTCTCTGGCTCTACAGCAGCTCTGCTGACCTGGATCTCTGGTTCTACAGCAGCTCTGATGACCTTGTTCTCTGGCTATAAAGAGGCTCTGCTGACCTGGTTCTCTGGCTGTAGAGCATCTCTGCTGACCTGGTTCTATGGCTGTAAAGAATCTCCTCTTACCAGGTTCTCTGGCTCTACAGCAGCTCTGCTGAACTCGTTCTCTGCCTCTAGAGCAGCTCTGCTGACCTGGATCTTAGGCTCGAGAGCAGCTCTGCTGACCTGGTTCTCTGGCTCTAAAGCAGCTCTGCTGACCTGGTTCTCAAGCAGTTCTGTTGACCTGGTTCACTGGCTCTAAAGCGGCTCTGCTTACCTGGTTCTCTGGCTCTAGAGCAGCTCTGCTGTCCTGGTTCTTAGGCTCAAGAGCAGCTCTGCTTACCTGGTTCTCTGGCTCTACAACGGCTCTGCTGACCTGGTTCTCTGGCTCTAAAGCAGATCTGCTGACCTGGTGGTTCTCTGGCTCTAAAACATCTCTGCTGCTGACCTGGTTCTCTGGCTCTAGAGCAGCTCTGCTGACCTGGTTCTCTCCCTCTAAAGCAGCTCTGCTGACCTGGTTCTCTGGCTCTAAAGCAGCTCTGCTGACCTGGTTTCTCTGGCTCTAAAGCATCTCTGCTGAGTTGGCTCTCTGGCTCTAAAGCAGCTCTTCTGGCCTGGTTCTCTGGCTCTAAATCAGCTCTGATGACCTGGTTCTCTGGGTCTACAATGGCTCTGCTGACCTGGTTCTGTTGCTCTAAAGCAGCTCTGCTGACCTGGTTCTCTGGCTCTAGACCAGCTCTGCTAACCTGGTTCTCTGGCTCTAAAGCATATCTTCTGGCCTGGTTCACTGGCTCTAAAGCAGCTCTGCTGACCTGGTTCTCTGGCTCTAGAGCAGCTCTGCTGTCCTGGTTCTTAGGCTCTAGAGCAGCTCTGCTGACCTGGTTCTCTGGCTCTACAACGGCTCTGCTGACCTGGTTCTCTGGCTCTATAGCAGATCTGCTGACCTGGTGGTTCTCTGGCTCTAAAACATCTCTGCTGACCTTGTTCTGTGGCTCTAAAGAAGCTCTGCTGACCTAGTTCTCTGGCTCTACAGCAGCTCTGCTGACCTGGATCTCTGGTTCTACAGCAGCTCTGATGACCTGGTTCAATGGCTATAAAGAGGCTCTGCTGACCTGGTTCTCTGGCTGTAGAGCATCTCTGCTGACCTGGTTCTATGGCTGTAAAGAATCTCCTCTTACCAGGTTCTCTGGCTCTACAGCAGCTCTGCTGAACTCGTTCTCTGCCTCTAGAGCAGCTCTGCTGACCTGGATCTTAGGCTCGAGAGCAGCTCTGCTGACCTGGTTCTCTGGCTCTAAAGCAGCTCTGCTGACCTGGTTCTCAAGCAGTTCTGTTGACCTGGTTCACTGGCTCTAAAGCGGCTCTGCTTACCTGGTTCTCTGGCTCTAGAGCAGCTCTTTTGACCTGGGTCTTAGGCTCTAGAGCAGCTCTGCTGACCTGGTTGTATGGCTCTGAGGCAGCTCTGCTGACGTGGTTCTCTGGCTCTAAAGCAGCTCTGCTGACCTGGTTCTATGGCTCTAAAGCAGATCTGCTGACCTGGTTCTCTGGCTTTGACGCAGCTCTGCTGACCTGGTTCTCTGGCTCTAGAGCAGCTCTGCTGACCTGGTTCTCTCCCTCTAAAGCAGCTCTGCTGACCTGGTTCTCTCCCTCTAAAGCAGCTCTGCTGACCTGGTTCTCTGGCTCTATAGCAGCTCTGCTGACCTGGTTTCTCTGGCTCTAAAGCAGCTCTGCTGATCTAGTTTCTCTGGCTCTAGAGCAGCTCTGCTGACTTGGTTCTCTGGCTCTAGAGCATCTCTGCGGACCTGGTTATCTGCCTCTAGAGCAGCTCTGCTGACCTGGTTCTCTGCCTCTAAAGCAGCTCTGCTAACTTGGTTCTCTGGCTCTAAAGAGGTTCTGCTGACCTGGTTCTCTAGCTCTAAAGCAGCTCTGCTGACCTGGTTCTCTGGCTCTAAAGCGGCTTTGCTGACCTGGTTCTCTGGCTTTAAAGCGGCTCTGCTGACCTGGTTCTCTGGCTCTAAAGCGGCTCTGCTGACCTGGTTCTCTGGCTCTAAACAGCTCTGCTGACCTGGTTCTCTGGCTCTAGAGCAGCTCTGCTGTCCTGGATCTTAGGCTTCAGAGCAGCTCTGCTGACCTGGTTCTCTGGCTCTACAACGGCTCTGCTGACCTAGTTCTCTGTCTCTAGAGCAGCTCTGCTGACCTGGTTCTTAGGCTCTGGATCAGCTCTGCTGACCTGGTTTTCTGGCTCTACAACGGCTCTGCTGACCTGGTTCTCTGGCTCTAAAGCAGCTCTGCTGAATTGGTGGTTCTCTGGCTCTAAAACAGCTCTGCTGACCTGGTTCTGTGGCTATAAAGAAGCTCTGCTGACCTAGTTCTCTGGCTCTACAGCAGCTCTGCTGACCTGGTTCTTTGGCTCAAAAGAGGATCTGCTGACCTGGTTCTCTGCCTCTAGAGCAGCTCTGCTGACCTGGTTCTATGGCTGTAAAGAATCTCCTCTTACCTGGTTCTCTGGTTCTACAGCAGCTCTGCTGAACTGGTTACCTGCCTCTAGAGCAGCTCTGCTGACCTGGATCTTAGGCTCGAGAGCAGCTCTGCTGACCTGTTTCTCTGGCTCTAAAGCAGCTCTGCTGACCTGGTTCTCAAGCAGTTCTGCTGACCTGGTTCTCTGGCTCTAAAGCGTCTATGCTTACCTGGTTCTCTGACTCTAAAGCAGCTCTGCTGACCTGGTTCTTAGGCTTTAGAGCAGCTCTGCTGACCTGGTTCTCTGGCTCTAGAGCAGCTCTGTTGACCTGGGTCTTAGGCTCTAGAGCAGCTCTGCTGACCTGGTTGTATGGCTCTGAGGCAGCTCTGCTGATGTGGTTCTCAGGCTCTAAAGCAGCTCTGCTGACCTGGTTCTAAGGCTCTAAAGCAGATCTGCTGACCTGGTTCTCTGGCTTTGACGCAGCTCTGCTGACCTTGTTCTCTGGCTCTAGAGCAGCTCTGCTGACCTGGTTCTCTCCTTCAAAAGCAGCTCTGCTGACCTGGTTCTTTGGCTCTAAAGCAGCTCTGCTGACCTGGTTTCTCTGGCTCTAAAGCATCTCTGCTGAGCTGGCTCTCTGGCTCTAAAGGAGCTCTTCTGGCCTGGTTCTCTGGCTCTAAAGTAGCTCTGCTGACCTGGTTCTCTTGGTCTACAATGGCTCTGCTGACCTGGTTCTGTTGCTCTAAAGCAGCTCTGCTGACCTGGTTCTCTGGCTCTAGAGCAGCTCTGCTGTCCTGGTTCTTAGGCTCTAGAGCAGCTCTGCTGACCTGCTTCTCTGGCTCTACAACGGCTCTGCTGACCTGGTTCTCTGGCTCTAAAGCAGATCTGCTGACCTGGTGGTTCTCTTGCTCTAAAACATCTCTGCTGACCTTGTTCTGTGGCTCTAACGAAGCTCTGCTGACCTAGTTCTCTGGCTCTACAGCAGCTCTGCTGACCTGGTTCTCTGGTTCTACAGCAGCTCTGATGACCTGGTTCTCTGGCTCTAAAGAGGCTCTGCTGACCTGGTTCTCTGGCTCCAGAGCAGCTCTGCTGACCTGGTTCTATGCTGTAAAGAATCTCCTCTTACCTGGTTCTCTGGCTCTACAGCAGCTCTGCTGAACTGGTTCTCTGCCTCTAGAGCAGCTCTGCTGACCTGGATCTTAGGCTCGAGAGCAGCTCTGCTGACCTGTTTCTCTGGCTCTAAAGCAGCTCTGCTGACCTGGTTCTGAAGCAGTTCTGCTGACCTGGTTCTCTGGCTCTAAAGCGTCTCTGCTTACCTGGTTCTCTGACTCTAAAGCAGCTCTGCTGACCTGGTTCCTAGGCTTTAGAGCAGCTCTGCTGACCTGGTTTCTATGGCTCTACAGCAGCTCTGCTACCTAGTTCTCTGGCTCTAGAGCAGCTCTGTTTACCTGGGTCTGAGGCTCTAGAGCAGCTCTGCTGACCTGGTTGTATGGCTCTGAGGCAGCTCTGCTGACGTGGTTCTCTGGCTCTAAAGCAGCTCTGCTGACCTGGTTCTATGGCTCTAAAGCAGCTCTGCTGACCTGGTTCTCTCCCTCTAAAGCAGCTCTGCTGACCTGGTTCTCTGGCTCTAAAGCAGCTCTGCTGACCTGGTTCTCTGGCTCTAAAGCAGCTCTGCTGACCTGGTTTCTCTGGCTCTAAAGCCTCTCTGCTGAGCTGGTTCTCTGGGTCTACACTGGCTCTGCTGACCTTGTTCTCAAGCAGTTCTGCTGACCTGGTTCTCTGGCTCTAAAGCGTCTCTGCTTACCTGGTTCTCTGACTCTAGAGCAGCTCTGCTGTCCTTGTTCTTAGGTTCAAGAGCAGCTCTGCTTACCTGGTTCTCTGGCTCTACAACGGCTCTGCTGACCTGGTTCTCTGGCTCTAAAGCAGATCTGCTGACCTGGTGGTTCTCTGGCTCTAAAACATCTCTGCTGCTGACCTGGTTCTCTGGCTCTAGAGCAGCTCTGCTGACCTGGTTCTCTCCCTCTAAAGCAGCTCTGCTGACCTGGTTCTCTGGCTCTAAAGCGGCTCTGCTGACCTGGTTCTCTGGCTCTAAAGCGGCTCTGCTGACCTGGTTCTCTGGCTCTAAAGCAGCTCTTCTGGCCTGGTTCTCTGGCTTTAAAGCAGCTCTGATGACCTGGTTCTCTGGGTCTACAATGGCTCTGCTGACCTGGTTCTGTTGCTCTAAAGCAGCTCTGCTGACCTGGTTCTCTGGCTCTAGACCAGCTCTGCTAACCTGGTTCTCTGGCTCTAAAGCATATCTTCTGGCCTGGTTCACTGGCTCTAAAGCAGCTCTGCTGACCTGGTTCTCTGGCTCTAGAGCAGCTCTGCTGTCCTGGTTCTTAGGCTCTAGAGCAGCTCTGCTGACCTGGTTCTCTGGCTCTACAACGGCTCTGCTGACCTGGTTCTCTGGCTCTATAGCAGATCTGCTGACCTGGTGGTTCTCTGGCTCTAAAACATCTCTGCTGACCTTGTTCTGTGGCTCTAAAGAAGCTCTTCTGACCTAGTTCTCTGGCTCTACAGCAGTTCTGCTGACCTGGATCTCTGGTTCTACAGCAGCTCTGCTACCTAGTTCTCTGGCTCTAGAGCAGCTCTGTTTACCTGGGTCTGAGGCTCTAGAGCAGCTCTGCTGACCTGGTTGTATGGCTCTGAGGCAGCTCTGCTGACGTGGTTCTCTGGCTCTAAAGCAGCTCTGCTGACATGGTTCTATGGCTCTAAAGCAGCTCTGCTGACCTGGTTCTCTCCCTCTAAAGCAGCTCTGCTGACCTGGTTCTCTGGCTCTAAAGCAGCTCTGCTGACCTGGTTCTCTGGCTCTAAAGCAGCTCTGCTGACCTGGTTTCTCTGGCTCTAAAGCCTCTCTGCTGAGCTGGTTCTCTGGGTCTACACTGGCTCTGCTGACCTTGTTCTCAAGCAGTTCTGCTGACCTGTGTCTCTGGCTCTAAAGCGTCTCTGCTTACCTGGTTCTCTGACTCTAGAGCAGCTCTGCTGTCCTGGTTCTTAGGCTCAAGAGCAGCTCTGCTTACCTGGTTCTCTGGCTCTACAACGGCTCTGCTGACCTGGTTCTCTGGCTCTAAAGCAGATCTGCTGACCTGGTGGTTCTCTGGCTCTAAAACATCTCTGCTGCTGACCTGGTTCTCTGGCTCTAGAGCAGCTCTGCTGACCTGGTTCTCTCCCTTTAAAGCAGCTCTGCTGACCTGGTTCTCTGGCTCTAAAGCAGCTCTGCTGACCTGGTTTCTCTGGCTCTAAAGCATCTCTGCTGAGTTGGCTCTCTGGCTCGAAAGCAGCTCTTCTGGCCTGGTTCTCTGGCTCTAAAGCAGCTCTGATGACCTGGTTCTCTGGGTCTACAATGGCTCTGCTGACCTGGTTCTGTTGCTCTAAAGCAGCTCTGCTGACCTGGTTCTCTGGCTCTAGAGCAGCTCTGCTAACCTGGTTCTCTGGCTCTAAAGCATATCTTCTGGCCTGGTTCACTGGCTCTAAAGCATCTCTGCTGACCTGGTTCTCTGGCTCTAGAGCAGCTCTGCTGTCCTGGTTCTTAGGCTCTAGAGCAGCTCTGCTGACCTGGTTCTCTGGCTCTACAACGGCTCTGCTGACCTGGTTCTCTGGCTCTATAGCAGATCTGCTGACCTGGTGGTTCTCTGGCTCTAAAACATCTCTGCTGACCTTGTTCTGTGGCTCTAAAGAAGCTCTGCTGACCTAGTTCTCTGGCTCTACAGCAGTTCTGCTGACCTGGATCTCTGGTTCTACAGCAGCTCTGATGACCTGGTTCTCTGGCTATAAAGAGGCTCTGCTGACCTGGTTCTCTGGCTGTAGAGCATCTCTGCTGACCTGGTTCTATGGCTGTAAAGAATCTCCTCTTAGCAGGTTCTCTGGCTCTACAGCAGCTCTGCTGAACTCGTTCTCTGCCTCTAGAGCAGCTCTGCTGACCTGGATCTTAGGCTCGAGAGCAGCTCTGCTGACCTGGTTCTCTGGCTCTAAAGCAGCTCTGCTGACCTGGTTCTCAAGCAGTTCTGTTGACCTGGTTCACTGGCTCTAAAGCAGCTCTGCTTACCTGGTTCTCTGGCTCTAGAGCAGCTCTGTTGACCTGGGTCTTAGGCTCTAGAGCAGCTCTGCTGACCTGGTTGTATGGCTCTGAGGCAGCTCTGCTGACGTGGTTCTCTGGCTCTAAAGCAGCTCTGCTGACCTGGTTCTATGGCTCTAAAGCAGATCTGCTGACCTGGTTCTCTGGCCTTGACGCAGCTCTGCTGACCTGGTTCTCTGGCTCTAGAGCAGCTCTGCTGACCTGGTTCTCTCCCTCTAAAGCAGCTCTGCTGGCCTGGTTCTCTCCCTCTAAAGCAGCTCTGCTGACCTGGTTCTCTGTCTCTATAGCAGCTCTGCTGACCTGGTTTCTCTGGCTCTAAAGCAGCTCTGCTGACCTGGTTTCTCTGGCTCTAGAGCAGCTCTGCTGACCTGGTTCTCTGGCTCTAGAGAATCTCTGCGGACCTGGTTATCTGCCTCTAGAGCAGCTCTGCTGACCTGGTTCTTAAGCTTTAGAGCAGCTCTGCTGACCTGGTTCTCTGCCTCTAAAGCAGCTCTGCTAACTTGGTTCTCTGGCTCTAAAGAGGTTCTGCTGACCTGGTTCTGTAGCTCTAAAGCAGCTCTGCTGACCTGGTTCCCTGGCTCTAAAGCGGCTTTGCTGACCTGGTTCTCTGGCTTTAAAGCGGCTCTGCTGACCTGGTTCTCTGTCTCTAAAGCGGCTCTGATGACCTGGTTCGCTGGCTCTAAACAGCTCTGCTGACCTGGTTCTCTGGCTCTAGAGCAGCTCTGCTGTCCTGGATCTTAGGCTCTAGAGCAGCTCTGCTGACCTGGTTCTCTGGCTCTACAACGGATCTGCTGACCTGGTTCTCTGGCTCTAAAGCAGCTCTGCTGACCTGGTTCTTAGGCTTTAGAGCAGCTCTGCTGACCTGGTTTCTATGGCTCTACAGCAGCTCTGCTGACCTGGTTCTCTAGCTCTAGAGCAGCCCTGCTGACCTGGTTCTATGGCTGTAAAGAATCTCCTCTGACCTGGTTCTCTGGCTCTACAGCAGCTCTGCTGAACTGGTTCTCTGCCTCTAGAGCAGCTCTGCTGACCTGGTTCTTAGGCTCAAGAGCAGCTCTGCTGACCTGGTTCTCTGGCTCTAAAGCAGCTCTGCTGACCTGGTTCTCAAGCAGTTCTGCTGACCTGGTTCTCTGGCTCTAAAGCGGCTCTGCTTACCTGGTTCTCTGACTCTAAAGCAGCTCTGCTGACCTGGTTCTATGGCTGTAAAGCGGCTCTGCTGACATGGTTCTCTGGCTCTAAAGCAGCTCTGCTGACCTTGTTCTCTGGCTGTAGAGCAGCCCTGCTGGCCTGGTTCTTAGGCTCCAGAGCAGCTCTGCTGACTTGGTTCTCTGGCTCTACACCGACTCTGCTGACCTGGTTCTCTAGCTCTAGAGCAGTTCTGCTGACCTGGTTCTATGGCTATAAAGCAGGTCCGCTGACCTGGTTTTCTGGCTCAAAAGCAACTCTGCTGACCTGGTTCTCTGGCTCTAAAGGAGCTCTGTTGACCTGGTTCTCTGGCTCGAAAGCAGCTCTGCTGACCTGGTTCTCTCCCTCTAAAGCAGCTCTGCTGACCTGGTTCTCTCCCTCTAAAGCCGCTCTGTTGACCTGCTTCTCTGGCTCTACGGCCGCTCTTCTGACCTGGTTCTCTACCTTTAGAGCAGCTCTGCTGACCTGGTTCTTAGGCTCTATAGCAGCTCTGCTGACCTGGTTTCTATGGCTCTAAAGCAGCTCTGCTGACCTGATTCTCTGACTCTAAAGCAACTCTGCTACCCTGGTTCTCTCCCTCTAAAGCAGCTCTGCTGACCTGGTTCTCTGGCTCTAAAGCAACTCTGCTACCCTGGTTCTCTCCCTCTAAAGCAGCTCTGCTGACCTGGTTCTCTGCCTCTAGAGCAGCTCTGCTGATCTGGTTCTTGGGCTCTAGAGCACCTGTGCTGACCTGGTTTTTATGACTCTACAGCAGCTCTGCTGACCTTGTTCTCTGACTCTAGAGCAGCTCGGTTGACTTGGGTCTTAGGCTCTAGAGCAGCTCTGCTGACCTGGTTCTCTGGCTCTTAAGCAGCTCTGATGACCTGGTTCTCTGGCTCTAAAGCAGCTCTGCTGACCTGGTTCTCTGGCTTTGGAGCAGCTCTGCTGACCTGGTTCTCTCCCTCTAAAGCAGCTCTGCTGCCCTGATTCTCTGGCTCTAAAGCAGCTCTGTTGACCTGGTTTCTCTGGCTATAAAGCAGCTCTGCTGATCTGGTTCTCTGACTCTAAAGCAGCTCTTCTCACCTGGTTCTGTGGCTCTAAAGCAGCTCTGCTGACCTGGTTCTCTGGCTCTACAATGGCTTTGCTGACATGGTTCTGTTGCTCTAAAGCAGCTCTGCTGACCTGGTTCTCTGGCTCTAGAGCAGCTCTGCTAACCTGGTTCTCTGGCTCTAAAGCAAATCTGCTGGCCAGGTTCACTGGCTCTAAAGCAATTCTGATGACCTGGTTCTCTGGCTCTATAGCAGATCTGCTGACCTGGTGGTTCTCTGGCTCTAAAACATCTCTGCTGACCTTGTTCTGTGGCTCTAAAGAAGCTCTGCTGACCTAGTTCTCTGGCTCTACAGCAGCTCTGCTGACCTGGATCTCTGGTTCTACAGCAGCTCTGATGACCTGGTTCTCTGGCTATAAAGAGGCTCTGCTGACCTGGTTCTCTGGCTATAGAGCATCTCTGCTGACCTGGTTCTATGGCTGTAAAGAATCTCCTCTTACCAGGTTCTCTGGCTCTACAGCAGCTCTGCTGAACTCGTTCTCTGCCTCTAGAGCAGCTCTGCTGACCTGGATCTTAGGCTCGAGAGCAGCTCTGCTGACCTGGTTCTCTGGCTCTAAAGCAGCTCTGCTGACCTGGTTCTCAAGCAGTTCTGTTGACCTGGTTCACTGGCTCTAAAGCGGCTCTGCTTACCTGGTTCTCTGGCTCTAGAGCAGCTCTTTTGACCTGGGTCTTAGGCTCTAGAGCAGCTCTGCTGACCTGGTTGTATGGCTCTGAGGCAGCTCTGCTGACGTGGTTCTCTGGCTCTAAAGCAGCTCTGCTGACCTGGTTCTATGGCTCTAAAGCAGATCTGCTGACCTGGTTCTCTGGCTTTGACGCAGCTCTGCTGACCTGGTTCTCTGGCTCTAGAGCAGCTCTGCTGACCTGGTTCTCTCCCTCTAAAGCAGCTCTGCTGACCTGGTTCTCTCCCTCTAAAGCAGCTCTGCTGACCTGGTTCTCTGGCTCTATAGCAGCTCTGCTGACCTGGTTTCTCTGGCTCTAAAGCAGCTCTGCTGACCTAGTTTCTCTGGCTCTAGAGCAGCTCTGCTGACTTGGTTCTCTGGCTCTAGAGCATCTCTGCGGACCTGGTTATCTGCCTCTAGAGCAGCTCTGCTGACCTGGTTCTTAAGCTTTAGAGCAGCTCTGCTGACCTGGTTCTCTGCCTCTAAAGCAGCTCTGCTAACTTGGTTCTCTGGCTCTAAAGAGGTTCTGCTGACCTGGTTCTCTAGCTCTAAAGCAGCTCTGCTGACCTGGTTCTCTGGCTCTAAAGCGGCTTTGCTGACCTGGTTCTCTGGCTTTAAAGCGGCTCTGCTGACCTGGTTCTCTGGCTCTAAAGCGGCTCTGCTGACCTGGTTCTCTGGCTCTAAACAGCTCTGCTGACCTGGTTCTCTGGCTCTAGAGCAGCTCTGCTGTCCTGGATCTTAGGCTTCAGAGCAGCTCTGCTGACCTGGTTCTCTGGCTCTACAACGGCTCTGCTGACCTAGTTCTCTGTCTCTAGAGCAGCTCTGCTGACCTGGTTCTTAGGCTCTGGAGCAGCTCTGCTGACCTGGTTTTCTGGCTCTACAACGGCTCTGCTGACCTGGTTCTCTGGCTCTAAAGCAGCTCTGCTGAATTGGTGGTTCTCTGGCTCTAAAACAGCTCTGCTGACCTGGTTCTGTGGCTATAAAGAAGCTCTGCTGACCTAGTTCTCTGGCTCTACAGCAGGTCTGCTGACCTGGTTCTTTGGCTCAAAAGAGGATCTGCTGACCTGGTTCTCTGCCTCTAGAGCAGCTCTGCTGACCTGGTTCTATGGCTGTAAAGAATCTCCTCTTACCTGGTTCTCTGGCTCTACAGCAGCTCTGCTGAACTGGTTACCTGCCTCTAGAGCAGCTCTGCTGACCTGGATCTTAGGCTCGAGAGCAGCTCTGCTGACCTGTTTCTCTGGCTCTAAAGCAGCTCTGCTGACCTGGTTCTCAAGCAGTTCTGCTGACCTGGTTCTCTGGCTCTAAAGCGTCTATGCTTACCTGGTTCTCTGACTCTAAAGCAGCTCTGCTGACCTGGTTCTTAGGCTTTAGAGCAGCTCTGCTGACCTGGTTCTCTGGCTCTAGAGCAGCTCTGTTGACCTGGGTCTTAGGCTCTAGAGCAGCTCTGCTGACCTGGTTGTATGGCTCTGAGGCAGCTCTGCTGATGTGGTTCTCAGGCTCTAAAGCAGCTCTGCTGACCTGGTTCTAAGGCTCTAAAGCAGATCTGCTGACCTGGTTCTCTGGCTTTGACGCAGCTCTGCTGACCTTGTTCTCTGGCTCTAGAGCAGCTCTGCTGACCTGGTTCTCTCCTTCAAAAGCAGCTCTGCTGACCTGGTTCTTTGGCTCTAAAGCAGCTCTGCTGACCTGGTTTCTCTGGCTCTAAAGCATCTCTGCTGAGCTGGCTCTCTGGCTCTAAAGGAGCTCTTCTGGCCTGGTTCTCTGGCTCTAAAGTAGCTCTGCTGACCTGGTTCTCTTGGTCTACAATGGCTCTGCTGACCTGGTTCTGTTGCTCTAAAGCAGCTCTGCTGACCTGGTTCTCTGGCTCTAGAGCAGCTCTGCTGTCCTGGTTCTTAGGATCTAGAGCAGCTCTGCTGACCTGCTTCTCTGGCTCTACAACGGCTCTGCTGACCTGGTTCTCTGGCTCTAAAGCAGATCTGCTGACCTGGTGGTTCTCTTGCTCTAAAACATCTCTGCTGACCTTGTTCTGTGGCTCTAAAGAAGCTCTGCTGACCTAGTTCTCTGGCTCTACAGCAGCTCTGCTGACCTGGTTCTCTGGTTCTACAGCAGCTCTGATGACCTGGTTCTCTGGCTCTAAAGAGGCTCTGCTGACCTGGTTCTCTGGCTCCAGAGCAGCTCTGCTGACCTGGTTCTATGCTGTAAAGAATCTCCTCTTACCTGGTTCTCTGGCTCTACAGCAGCTCTGCTGAACTGGTTCTCTGCCTCTAGAGCAGCTCTGCTGACCTGGATCTTAGGCTCGAGAGCAGCTCTGCTGACCTGTTTCTCTGGCTCTAAAGCAGCTCTGCTGACCTGGTTCTGAAGCAGTTCTGCTGACCTGGTTCTCTGGCTCTAAAGCGTCTCTGCTTACCTGGTTCTCTGACTCTAAAGCAGCTCTGCTGACCTGGTTCCTAGGCTTTAGAGCAGCTCTGCTGACCTGGTTTCTATGGCTCTACAGCAGCTCTGCTACCTAGTTCTCTGGCTCTAGAGCAGCTCTGTTTACCTGGGTCTGAGGCTCTAGAGCAGCTCTGCTGACCTGGTTGTATGGCTCTGAGGCAGCTCTGCTGACGTGGTTCTCTGGCTCTAAAGCAGCTCTGCTGACCTGGTTCTATGGCTCTAAAGCAGCTCTGCTGACCTGGTTCTCTCCCTCTAAAGAAGCTCTGCTGACCTGGTTCTCTGGCTCTAAAGCAGCTCTGCTGACCTGATTCTCTGGCTCTAAAGCAGCTCTGCTGACCTGGTTTCTCTGGCTCTAAAGCCTCTCTGCTGAGCTGGTTCTCTGGGTCTACACTGGCTCTGCTGACCTTGTTCTCAAGCAGTTCTGCTGACCTGGTTCTCTGGCTCTAAAGCGTCTCTGCTTACCTGGTTCTCTGACTCTAGAGCAGCTCTGCTGTCCTGGTTCTTAGGCTCAAGAGCAGCTCTGCTTACCTGGTTCTCTGGCTCTACAACGGCTCTGCTGACCTGGTTCTCTGGCTCTAAAGCAGATCTGCTGACCTGGTGGTTCTCTGGCTCTAAAACATCTCTGCTGCTGACCTGGTTCTCTGGCTCTAGAGCAGCTCTGCTGACCTGGTTCTCTCCCTCTAAAGCAGCTCTGCTGACCTGGTTCTCTGGCTCTAAAGCAGCTCTGCTGACCTGGTTTCTCTGGCTCTAAAGCATCTCTGCTGAGTTGGCTCTCTGGCTCTAAAGCAGCTCTTCTGGCCTGGTTCTCTGGCTTTAAAGCAGCTCTGATGACCTGGTTCTCTGGGTCTACAATGGCTCTGCTGACCTGGTTCTGTTGCTCTAAAGCAGCTCTGCTGACCTGGTTCTCTGGCTCTAGACCAGCTCTGCTAACCTGGTTCTCTGGCTCTAAAGCATATCTTCTGGCCTGGTTCACTGGCTCTAAAGCAGCTCTGCTGACCTGGTTCTCTGGCTCTAGAGCAGCTCTGCTGTCCTGGTTCTTAGGCTCTAGAGCAGCTCTGCTGACCTGGTTCTCTGGCTCTACAACGGCTCTGCTGACCTGGTTCTCTGGCTCTATAGCAGATCTTCTGACCTGGTGGTTCTCTGGCTCTAAAACATCTCTGCTGACCTTGTTCTGTGGCTCTAAAGAAGCTCTGCTGACCTAGTTCTCTGGCTCTACAGCAGTTCTGCTGACCTGGATCTCTGGTTCTACAGCAGCTCTGCTACCTAGTTCTCTGGCTCTAGAGCAGCTCTGTTTACCTGGGTCTGAGGCTCTAGAGCAGCTCTGCTGACCTGGTTGTATGGCTCTGAGGCAGCTCTGCTGATGTGGTTCTCTGGCTCTAAAGCAGCTCTGCTGACCTGGTTCTATGGCTCTAAAGCAGCTCTGCTGACCTGGTTCTCTCCCTCTAAAGCAGCTCTGCTGACCTGGTTCTCTGGCTCTAAAGCAGCTCTGCTGACCTGGTCCTCTGGCCCTAAAGCAGCTCTGCTGACCTGGTTTCTCTGGCTCTAAAGCCTCTCTGCTGAGCTGGTTCTCTGGGTCTACACTGGCTCTGCTGACCTTGTTCTCAAGCAGTTCTGCTGACCTGTGTCTCTGGCTCTAAAGCGTCTCTGCTTACCTGGTTCTCTGACTCTAGAGCAGCTCTGCTGTCCTGGTTCTTAGGCTCAAGAGCAGCTCTGCTTACCTGGTTCTCTGGCTCTACAACGGCTCTGCTGACCTGGTTCTCTGGCTCTAAAGCAGATCTGCTGACCTGGTGGTTCTCTGGCTCTAAAACATCTCTGCTGCTGACCTGGTTCTCTGGCTCTAGAGCAGATCTGCTGACCTGGTTCTCTCCCTTTAAAGCAGCTCTGCTGACCTGGTTCTCTGGCTCTAAAGCAGCTCTGCTGACCTGGTTTCTCTGGCTCTAAATCATCTCTGCTGAGTTGGCTCTCTGGCTCTAAAGCAGCTCTTCTGGCCTGGTTCTCTGGCTCTAAAGCAGCTCTGATGACCTGGTTCTCTGGGTCTACAATGGCTCTGCTGACCTGGTTCTGTTGCTCTAAAGCAGCTCTGCTGACCTGGTTCTCTGGCTCTAGAGCAGCTCTGCTAACCTGGTTCTCTGGCTCTAAAGCATATCTTCTGGCCTGGTTCACTGGCTCTAAAGCATCTCTGCTGACCTGGTTCTCTGGCTCTAGAGCAGCTCTGCTGTCCTGGTTCTTAGGCTCTAGAGCAGCTCTGCTGACCTGGTTCTCTGGCTCTACAACGGCTCTGCTGACCTGGTTCTCTGGCTCTATAGCAGATCTGCTGACCTGGTGGTTCTCTGGCTCTAAAACATCTCTGCTGACCTTGTTCTGTGGCTCTAAAGAAGCTCTGCTGACCTAGTTCTCTGGCTCTACAGCAGTTCTGCTGACCTGGATCTCTGGTTCTACAGCAGCTCTGATGACCTGGTTCTCTGGCTATAAAGAGGCTCTGCTGACCTGGTTCTCTGGCTGTAGAGCATCTCTGCTGACCTGGTTCTATGGCTGTAAAGAATCTCCTCTTAGCAGGTTCTCTGGCTCTACAGCAGCTCTGCTGAACTCGTTCTCTGCCTCTAGAGCAGCTCTGCTGACCTGGATCTTAGGCTCGAGAGCAGCTCTGCTGACCTGGTTCTCTGCCTCTAAAGCAGCTCTGCTGACCTGGTTCTCAAGCAGTTCTGTTGACCTGGTTCACTGGCTCTAAAGCAGCTCTGCTTACCTGGTTCTCTGGCTCTAGAGCAGCTCTGTTGACCTGGGTCTTAGGCTCTAGAGCAGCTCTGCTGACCTGGTTGTATGGCTCTGAGGCAGCTCTGCTGACGTGGTTCTCTGGCTCTAAAGCAGCTCTGCTGACCTGGTTCTATGGCTCTAAAGCAGATCTGCTGACCTGGTTCTCTGGCTTTGACGCAGCTCTGCTGACCTGGTTCTCTGGCTCTAGAGCAGCTCTGCTGACCTGGTTCTCTCCCTCTAAAGCAGCTCTGCTGGCCTGGTTCTCTCCCTCTAAAGCAGCTCTGCTGACCTGGTTCTCTGTCTCTATAGCAGCTCTGCTGACCTGGTTTCTCTGGCTCTAAAGCAGCTCTGCTGACCTGGATTCTCTGGCTCTAGAGCAGCTCTGCTGACCTGGTTCTCTGGCTCTAGAGAATCTCTGCGGACCTGGTTATCTGCCTCTAGAGCAGCTCTGCTGACCTGGTTCTTAAGCTTTAGAGCAGCTCTGCTGACCTGGTTCTCTGCCTCTAAAGCAGCTCTGCTAACTTGGTTCTCTGGCTCTAAAGAGGTTCTGCTGACCTGGTTCTCTAGCTCTAAAGCAGCTCTGCAGACCTGGTTCCCTGGCTCTAAAGCGGCTTTGCTGACCTGGTTCTCTGGCTTTAAAGCGGCTCTGCTGACCTGGTTCTCTGTCTCTAAAGCGGCTCTGATGACCTGGTTCTATGGCTCTAAACAGCTCTGCTGACCTGGTTCTCTGGCTCTAGAGCAGCTCTGCTGTCCTGGATCTTAGGCTCTAGAGCAGCTCTGCTGACCTGGTTCTCTGGCTCTACAACGGCTCTGCTGACATGGTTCTCTGGCTCTAAAGCAGCTCTGCTGACCTTGTTCTCTGGCTGTAGAGCAGCCCTGCTGGCCTGGTTCTTAGGCTCCAGAGCAGCTCTGCTGACTTGGTTCTCTGGCTCTACACCGACTCTGCTGACCTGGTTCTCTAGCTCTAGAGCAGTTCTGCTGACCTGGTTCTATGGCTATAAAATAATAGAGTTGGGGTTTTAGGTTTAGGTAACGGCGCCACAGGGAAATTAAGCATAAATTATCTATTTGTCTGAAGTATTTTGATGGTGCTAGAAGGTGGGAAGTACCGCCTAACTCCCCAGAAAAAAGAGCCAAAGCTCTACAAAATATGGCATTCAGTCCTTAGCACACATCCTTTTTGTATCACAAACAAATTGTTAGGTGTTCTCACAAATAACAGTACAGAACTTAAGTTGAACAGAATAAAATGGTCTTCTTTTGAAAGTAGTTCTTTATTCTTAGGTGTCTTCCGTGCGATACACAACATCCAGCCGACACGTGTTTCGTCGCTACATGGGAATGTATGTCCCGCGACTTTTTCAAGGCTATCTTTCGTTCGTTTAGGTAATTTTCAAAAGTGGTGATAATTCCAAACCACCTGGGGTTTCAGTAGTGGTAACGTCAGTATTCCTCTGAGGTTGTTGACCTTTTCAGGTACTATTAAAACCTATTTCCAGTGCGTATCTGTCTGAAAATCGGGCCGGAAAACCTCCTGTGTCTGGTTTCCCTTTCGGAAGTGTAACACTTCCGAAAGGGAAACCAGACACAGGAGGTTTTCCGGCCCGGTGGTTTGGAATTATCACCACTTTTGAAAATTACCTAAACGAACGAAAGATAGCCTTGAAAAAGTCGCGGGACATACATTCCCATGTAGCGACGAAACACGTGTCGGCTGGATGTTGTGTATCGCACGGAAGACACCTAAGAATAAAGAACTACTTTCAAAAGAAGACCATTTTATTCTGTTCAACTTAAGTTCTGTACTGTTATTTGTGAGAACACCTAACAATTTGTTTGTGATACAAAAAGGATGTGTGCTAAGGACTGAATGCTCTATGGCTATAAAGCAGGTCCGCTGACCTGGTTTTCTGGCTCAAAAGCAACTCTGCTGACCTGGTTCTCTGGCTCTAAAGGAGCTCTGTTGACCTGGTTCTCTGGCTCGAAAGCAGCTCTGCTGACCTGGTTCTCTCCCTCTAAAGCAGCTCTGCTGACCTGGTTCTCTCCCTCTAAAGCCGCTCTGTTGACCTGCTTCTCTGGCTCTACGGCCGCTCTTCTGACCTGGTTCTCTACCTTTAGAGCAGCTCTGCTGACCTGGTTCTTAGGCTCTATAGCAGCTCTGCTGACCTGGTTTCTATGGCTCTAAAGCAGCTCTGCTGACCTGATTCTCTGACTCTAAAGCAACTCTGCTACCCTGGTTCTCTCCCTCTAAAGCAGCTCTGCTGACCTGGTTCTCTGGCTCTAAAGCAACTCTGCTACCCTGGTTCTCTCCCTCTAAAGCAGCTCTGCTGACCTGGTTCTCTGCCTCTAGAGCAGCTCTGCTGACCTGGTTCTTGGGCTCTAGAGCACCTGTGCTGACCTGGTTTTTATGACTCTACAGCAGCTCTGCTGACCTTGTTCTCTGACTCTAGAGCAGCTCGGTTGACTTGGGTCTTAGGCTCTAGAGCAGCTCTGCTGACCTGGTTCTCTGGCTCTTAAGCAGCTCTGATGACCTGGTTCTCTGGCTCTAAAGCAGCTCTGCTGACCTGGTTCTCTGGCTTTGGAGCAGCTCTGCTGACCTGGTTCTCTCCCTCTAAAGCAGCTCTGCTGCCCTGATTCTCTGGCTCTAAAGCAGCTCTGTTGACCTGGTTTCTCTGGCTATAAAGCAGCTCTGCTGATCTGGTTCTCTGACTCTAAAGCAGCTCTTCTCACCTGGTTCGGTGGCTCTAAAGCAGCTCTGCTGACCTGGTTCTCTGGCTCTACAATGGCTCTGCTGACATGGTTCTGTTGCTCTAAAGCAGCTCTGCTGACCTGGTTCTCTGGCTCTAGAGCAGCTCTGCTAACCTGGTTCTCTGGCTCTAAAGCAAATCTGCTGGCCAGGTTCACTGGCTCTAAAGCAATTCTGATGACCTGGTTCTCTGGCTGTAGAGCAGCTCTGCTGTCCTGGTTCTTAGGCTCTGGAGCAGCTCTGCTGACCTGGTTCTTTGGCTCTACAACAGCTCTGCTGACCTGGTTCTCTGGCTCTAAAGCAGCTCTGCTGAATTGGTGGTTCTCTGGCTCTAAAACAGCTCTGCTGACCTGGTTCTGTGGCTCTAAAGAAGCTCTGCTGACCTAGTTCTCTGGCACTACAGCAGCTCTGCTGACCTGGTTCCCTGGCTCTACAGCAGTTCTGATGACCTGGTTCTCTGGCTCTAAAGAGGCTCTGCTGACCTGGTTCTCTGGCTCTAGAGCAGCTCTGCTGACCTGGTTCTATGGCTGTAAAGAATCTCCTCTGACCTGGTTCTCTGGCTCTACAGCAGCTCTGCTGAACTGGTTCTCTGCCTCTAGAGCAGCTCTGCTGACCTGGATCTTAGGCTTGAGAGCAGCTCTGCTGACCTGGTTCTCTGGCTCTAAAGCAGCTCTGCTGACCTGGTTCTCAAGCAGTTCTGCTGACCTGCTTCTCTGGCTCTAAAGCGGCTCTGCTTACCTGGTTCTCTGACTCTAAAGCAGCTCTGCTGACCTGGTTCTTAGGCTTTAGAGCAGCTCTGCTGACCTGGTTCTCTGGCTCTAAAGCAGCTCTGATGACCTGGTTCTCTGGCTCTAAAGCAGCTCTGCTGACCTGGTTCTATGGCTCTAAAGCAGCTCTGCTGACCTGGTTCTCTGGCTTTAGAGCAGCTCTGCTGACCTGGTTCTCTCCCTCTAAAGCAGCTCTGCTGCCCTGATTCTCTGGCTCTAAAGCAGATCTGCTGACCTGGTTCTATGGCTCTAAAGCAGCTCTGCTGACCTGGTTCTCTGGCTTTGGAGCAGCTCTGCTGACCTGGTTCTCTCCCTCTACAGCAGCTCTGCTGCCCTGATTCTCTGGCTCTAAAGCAGCTCTGCTGACCTGGTTTCTCTGGCTATAAAGCAGCTCTGCTGATCCGGTTCTCTGACTCTAAAACAGCTCTTCTGACCTGGTTCGGTGGCTCTAAAGCAGCTCTGCTGACCTGGTTCTCTGGCTCTACAATGGCTCTGCTGACCTGGTTCTGTTGCTCTAAAGCAGTTCTGCTGACCTGGTTCTCTGGCTCTAAAGCAGATCTGCTAACCTGGTTCTCCGGCTCTAAAGCAGATCTGCTGGCCTTGTTCACTGGCTCTAAAGCAGCTCTGCTGACCTGGTTCTCTGGCTGTAGAGCAGCTCTGCTGTCCTGGTTCTTAGGCTCTGGAGCAGCTCTGCTGACCTGGTTCTCTGGCTCTAGACCAGCTCTGCAAACCTGGTTCTCTGGCTCTAAAGCATATCTTCTGGCATGGTTCACTGGCTCTAAAGCAGCTCTGCTGACCTGGTTCTCTGGCTCTAGAGCAGCTCTGCTGTCCTGGTTCTTAGGCTCTAGAGCAGCTCTGCTGACCTGGTTCTCTGGCTCTACAACGGCTCTGCTGACCTGGTTCTCTGGCTCTAAAGCAGTTCTGCTGACCTGGTTCTCTGGCTCTAAAGCAGCTCTGCTAACCTGGTTCTCTGGCTCTAAAGCAGATCTGCTGGCCTGGTTCACTGGCTCTAAAGCAGCTCTGCTGACCTGGTTCTCTGGCTGTAGAGCAGCTCTGCTGTCCTGGTTCTTAGGCTCTGGAGCAGCTCTGCTGTCCTGGTTCTCTGGCTCTAGACCAGCTCTGCTAACCTGGTTCTCTGGCTCTAAAGCATATCTTCTGGCCTGGTTCACTGGCTCTAAAGCAGCTTTGCTGACCTGGTTCTCTGGCTCTAGAGCAGCTCTGCTGTCCTGGTTCTTAGGCTCAAGAGCAGCTCTGCTTACCTGGTTCTCTGGCTCTACAACGGCTCTGCTGACCTGGTTCTCTGGCTCTAAAGCAGATCTGCTGACCTGGTGGTTCTCTGGCTCTAAAACATCTCTGCTGCTGACCTGGTTCTCTGGCTCTAGAGCAGCTCTGCTGACCTGGTTCTCTCCCTCTAAAGCAGCTCTGCTGACCTGGTTCTCTGGCTCTAAAGCAGCTCTGCTGACCTGGTTTCTCTGGCTCTAAAGCATCTCTGCTGAGTTGGCTCTCTGGCTCTAAAGCAGCTCTTCTGGCCTGGTTCTCTGGCTCTAAAGCAGCTCTGATGACCTGGTTCTCTGGCTCTAAAGCAGCTCTGCTGACCTGGTTCTATGGCTCTAAAGCAGCTCTGCTGACCTGGTTCTCTGGCTTTAGAGCAGCTCTGCTGACCTGGTTCTCTCCCTCTAAAGCAGCTCTGCTGCCCTGATTCTCTGGCTCTAAAGCAGATCTGCTGACCTGGTTCTATGGCTCTAAAGCAGCTCTGCTGACCTGGTTCTCTGGCTTTGGAGCAGCTCTGCTGACCTGGTTCTCTCCCTCTACAGCAGCTCTGCTGCCCTGATTCTCTGGCTCTAAAGCAGCTCTGCTGACCTGGTTTCTCTGGCTATAAAGCAGCTCTGCTGATCCGGTTCTCTGACTCTAAAACAGCTCTTCTGACCTGGTTCGGTGGCTCTAAAGCAGCTCTGCTGACCTGGTTCTCTGGCTCTACAATGGCTCTGCTGACCTGGTTCTGTTGCTCTAAAGCAGTTCTGCTGACCTGGTTCTCTGGCTCTAAAGCAGATCTGCTAACCTGGTTCTCCGGCTCTAAAGCAGATCTGCTGGCCTTGTTCACTGGCTCTAAAGCAGCTCTGCTGACCTGGTTCTCTGGCTGTAGAGCAGCTCTGCTGTCCTGGTTCTTAGGCTCTGGAGCAGCTCTGCTGACCTGGTTCTCTGGCTCTAGACCAGCTCTGCAAACCTGGTTCTCTGGCTCTAAAGCATATCTTCTGGCATGGTTCACTGGCTCTAAAGCAGCTCTGCTGACCTGGTTCTCTGGCTCTAGAGCAGCTCTGCTGTCCTGGTTCTTAGGCTCTAGAGCAGCTCTGCTGACCTGGTTCTCTGGCTCTACAACGGCTCTGCTGACCTGGTTCTCTGGCTCTAAAGCAGTTCTGCTGACCTGGTTCTCTGGCTCTAAAGCAGCTCTGCTAACCTGGTTCTCTGGCTCTAAAGCAGATCTGCTGGCCTGGTTCACTGGCTCTAAAGCAGCTCTGCTGACCTGGTTCTCTGGCTGTAGAGCAGCTCTGCTGTCCTGGTTCTTAGGCTCTGGAGCAGCTCTGCTGTCCTGGTTCTCTGGCTCTAGACCAGCTCTGCTAACCTGGTTCTCTGGCTCTAAAGCATATCTTCTGGCCTGGTTCACTGGCTCTAAAGCAGCTTTGCTGACCTGGTTCTCTGGCTCTAGAGCAGCTCTGCTGTCCTGGTTCTTAGGCTCAAGAGCAGCTCTGCTTACCTGGTTCTCTGGCTCTACAACGGCTCTGCTGACCTGGTTCTCTGGCTCTAAAGCAGATCTGCTGACCTGGTGGTTCTCTGGCTCTAAAACATCTCTGCTGCTGACCTGGTTCTCTGGCTCTAGAGCAGCTCTGCTGACCTGGTTCTCTCCCTCTAAAGCAGCTCTGCTGACCTGGTTCTCTGGCTCTAAAGCAGCTCTGCTGACCTGGTTTCTCTGGCTCTAAAGCATCTCTGCTGAGTTGGCTCTCTGGCTCTAAAGCAGCTCTTCTGGCCTGGTTCTCTGGCTCTAAAGCAGCTCTGATGACCTGGTTCTCTTGGTCTACAATGGCTCTGCTGACCTGGTTCTGTTGCTCTAAAGCAGCTCTGCTGACCTGGTTCTCTGGCTCTAGACCAGCTCTGCTAACCTGGTTCTCTGGCTCTAAAGCATATCTTCTGGCCTGGTTCACTGGCTCTAAAGCAGCTCTGCTGACCTGGTTCTCTGGCTCTAGAGCAGCTCTGCTGTCCTAGTTCTTAGGCTCTAGAGCAGCTCTGCTGACCTGGTTCTCTGGCTCTACAACGGCTCTGCTGACCTGGTTCTCTGGCTCTAAAGCAGATCTGCTGACCTGGTGGTTCTCTGGCTCCAAAACATCTCTGCTGACCTTGTTCTGTAGCTCTAAAGAAGCTCTGCTGACCTGGTTCTCTGGCTCTAAAGCAGCTCTGCTAACCTGGTTCTCTGGCTCTAAAGCAGATCTGCTGGCCTGGTTCACTGTCTCTAAAGCAGCTCTGCTGACCTGGTTCTCTGGCTGTAGAGCAGCTCTGCTGTCCTGGTTCTTAGGCTCTGGAGCAGCTCTGCTGACCTGGTTCTCTGGCTCTAGACCAGCTCTGCTAACCTGGTTCTCTGGCTCTAAAGCATATCTTCTGGCCTGGTTCACTGGCTCTAAAGCAGCTCTGCTGACCTGGTTCTCTGGCTCTAGAGCAGCTCTGCTGTCCTGGTTCTTAGGCTCTAGAGCAGCTCTGCTGACCTGGTTCTCTGGCTCTACAACGGCTCTGCTGACCTGGTTCTCTGGCTCTAAAGCAGATCTGCTGACCTGGTGGTTCTCTGGCTCTAAAACATCTCTGCTGACCTTGTTCTGTGGCTCTAAAGAAGCTCTGCTGACCTGGTTCTCTGGCTCTAAAGCAGCTCTGCTGACCTGGTTTCTCTGGCTCTAA
The DNA here is from genome assembly GCF_964204655.1 of Triturus cristatus. Classification (NCBI taxonomy): domain Eukaryota; kingdom Metazoa; phylum Chordata; class Amphibia; order Caudata; family Salamandridae; genus Triturus; species Triturus cristatus. The sequence goes on from NC_140579.1 coordinate 1,164,581,647, forward strand.
AGCCTCTCTGCTGAGCTGGTTCTCTGGCTCTAAAGCAGCTCTTCTGGCCTGGTTCTCTGGCTCTAAAGCAGCTCTGATGACCTGGTTCTCTTGGTCTACAATGGCTCTGCTGACCTGGTTCTGTTGCTCTAAAGCAGCTCTGCTGACCTGGTTCTCTGGCTCTAGACCAGCTCTGCTAACCTGGTTCTCTGGCTCTAAAGCATATCTTATTGCCTGGTTCACTGGCTCTAAAGCAGCTCTGCTGACCTGGTTCTCTGGCTCTAGAGCAGCTCTGCTGTCCTGGTTCTTAGGCTCTAGAGCAGCTCTGCTGACCTGGTTCTCTGGCTCTACAACGGCTCTGCTGACCTGGTTCTCTGGCTCTAAAGCAGATCTGCTGACCTGGTGGTTCTCTGGCTCTAAAACATCTCTGCTGACCTTGTTCTGTGGCTCTAAAGAAGCTCTGCTGACCTAGTTCTCTGGCTCTACAGCAGCTCTGCTGACCTGGATCTCTGGTTCTACAGCAGCTCTGATGACCTGGTTCTCTGGCCATAAAGAGGCTCTGCTGACCTGGTTCTATGGCTGTAGAGCATCTCTGCTGACCTGGTTCTATGGCTGTAAAGAATATCCTCTTACCAGGTTCTCTGGCTCTACAGCAGCTCTGCTGAACTCGTTCTCTGCCTCTAGAGCAGCTCTGCTGACCTGGATCTTAGGCTCGAGAGCAGCTCTGCTGACCTGGTTCTCTGGCTCTAAAGCAGCTCTGCTGACCTGGTTCTCAAGCAGTTCTGTTGACCTGGTTCACTGGCTCTAAAGCGGCTCTGCTTACCTGGTTCTCTGGCTCTAGAGCAGCTCTGTTGACCTGGGTCTTAGGCTCTAGAGCAGCTCTGCTGACCTGGTTGTATGGCTCTGAGGCAGCTCTGCTGACGTGGTTCTCTGGCTCTAAAGCAGCTCTGCTGACCTGGTTCTATGGCTCTAAAGCAGATCTGCTGACCTGTTTCTCTGGCTTTGACGCAGCTCTGCTGACCTGGTTCTCTGGCTCTAGAGCAGCTCTGCTGACCTGGTTCTCTCCCTCTAAAGCAGCTCTGCTGACCTGGTTCTCTGGCTCTATAGCAGCTCTGCTGACCTGGTTTCTCTGGCTCTAAAGCAGCTCTGCTGACCTGGTTTCTCTGGCTCTAGAGCAGCTCTGCTGACCTGGTTCTTTGGCTCTAGAGCATCTCTGCGGACCTGGTTATCTGCCTCTAGAGCAGCTCTGCTGACCTGGTTCTTAAGCTTTAGAGCAGATCTGCTGACCTGGTTCTCTGCCTCTAAAGCAGCTCTGCTAACTTGGTTCTCTGGCTCCAAAGAGGTTCTGCTGACCTGGTTCTCTAGCTCTAAAGCAGCTCTGCTGACCTGGTTCTCTGGCTCTAAAGCGGCTTTGCTGACCTGGTTCTCTGGCTCTAAAGCGGCTCTGCTGACCTGGTTCTCTGGCTCTAAAGCGGCTCTGCTGACCTGGTTCTCTGGCTCTAAAGCAGCTCTGCTGACCTGGTTCTCTGGCTCTAGAGCAGCTCTGCTGTCCTGGATCTTAGGCTCTAGAGCAGCTCTGCTGACCTGGTTCTCTGGCTCTACAACGGCTCTGCTGACCTGGTTCTCTGGCTCTAAAGCAGCTCAGCTGACCTGGTTCTTAGGCTTTAGAGCAGCTCTGCTGACCTGGTTTCCATGGCTCTACAGCAGCTCTGCTGACCTGGTTCTCTGGCTCTAGAGCAGCCCTGCTGACCTGGTTCTATGGCTGTAAAGAATCTCCTCTGACCTGGTTCTCTGGCTCTACAGCAGCTCTGCTGAACTGGTTCTCTGCCTCCAGAGCAGCTCTGCTGACCTGGTTCTTAGGCTCAAGAGCAGCTCTGCTGACCTGGTTCTCTGGCTCTAAAGCAGCTCTGCTGACCTGGTTCTCAAGCAGTTCTGCTGACCTGGTTCTCTGGCTCTAAAGCGGCTCTGCTTACCTGGTTCTCTGACTCTAAAGCAGCTCTGCTGACCTGGTTCTATGGCTGTAAAGCGGCTCTGCTGACATGGTTCTCTGGCTCTAAAGCAGCTCTGCTGAACTTGTTCTCTGGCTGTAGAGTAGCCCTGCTGGCCTGGTTCTTAGGCTCCAGAGCAGCTCTGCTGACTTGGTTCTCTGGCTCTACACCGACTCTGCTGACCTGGTTCTCTAGCTCTAGAGCAGTTCTGCTGACCTGGTTCTATGGCTATAAAGCAGGTCCGCTGACCTGGTTTTCTGGCTCAAAAGCAACTCTGCTGACCTGGTTCTCTGGCTCTAAAGGAGCTCTGTTGACCTGGTTCTCTGGCTCTAAAGCAGCTCTGCTGACCTGGTTCTCTCCCTCTAAAGCAGCTCTGCTGACCTGGTTCTCTCCCTCTAAAGCCGCTCTGTTGACCTGCTTCTCTGGCTCTACGGCCGCTTCTGACCTGGTTCTCTACCTTTAGAGCAGCTCTGCTGACCTGGTTCTTAGGCTCTATAGCAGCTCTGCTGACCTGGTTTCTATGGCTCTAAAGCAGCTCTGCTGACCTGATTCTCTGACTCTAAAGCAACTCTGCTACCCTGGTTCTCTGCCTCTAGAGCAGCTCTGCTGACCTGGTTCTTGGGCTCTAGAGCAGCTGTGCTGACCTGGTTTTTATGACTCTACAGCAGCTCTGCTGACCTGGTTCTCTGACTCTAGAGCAGCTCGGTTGAACAGGGTCTTAGGCTCTAGAGCAGCTCTGCTGACCTGGTTCTCTGGCTCTTAAGCAGCTCTGATGACCTGGTTCTCTGGCTCTAAAGCAGCTCTGCTGACCTGGTTCTCTGGCTTTGGAGCAGCTCTGCTGACCTGGTTCTCTCCCTCTAAAGCAGCTCTGCTGCCCTGATTCTCTGGCTCTAAAGCAGCTCTGTTGACCTGGTTTCTCTAGCTATAAAGCAGCTCTGCTGATCTGGTTCTCTGACTCTAAAGCAGCTCTTCTCACCTGGTTTGGTGGCTCTAAAGCAGCTCTGCTGACCTGGTTCTCTGGCTCTACAATGGCTCTGCTGACATGGTTCTGTTGCTCTAAAGCAGCTCTGTTGACCTGGTTCTCTGGCTCTAGAGCAGCTCTGCTAACCTGGTTCTCTGGCTCTAAAGCAGATCTGCTGGCCAGGTTCACTGGCTCTAAAGCAATTCTGCTGACCTGGTTCTCTGGCTGTAGAGCAGCTCTGCTGTCCTGGTTCTTAGGCTCTGGAGCAGCTCTGCTGACCTGGTTCTCTGGCTCTACAACGGCTCTGCTGACATGGTTCTGTTGCTCTAAAGCAGCTCTGCTGACCTGGTTCTCTGGCTCTAGAGCAGCTCTGCTAACCTGGTTCTCTGGCTCTAAAGCAAATCTGCTGGCCAGGTTCACTGGCTCTAAAGCAATTCTGATGACCTGGTTCTCTGGCTGTAGAGCAGCTCTGCTGTCCTGGTTCTTAGGCTCTGGAGCAGCTCTGCTGACCTGGTTCTCTGGCTCTACAACAGCTCTGCTGACCTGGTTCTCTGGCTCTAAAGCAGCTCTGCTGAATTGGTGGTTCTCTGGCTCTAAAACAGCTCTGCTGACCTGGTTCTGTGGCTCTAAAGAAGCTCTGCTGACCTAGTTCTCTGGCACTACAGCAGCTCTGCTGACCTGGTTCTCTGGCTCTACAGCAGTTCTGATGACCTGGTTCTCTGGCTCTAAAGAGGCTCTGCTGACCTGGTTCTCTGGCTCTAGAGCAGCTCTGCTGACCTGGTTCTATGGCTGTAAAGAATCTCCTCTGACCTGGTTCTCTGGCTCTACAGCAGCTCTGCTGAACTGGTTCTCTGCCTCTAGAGCAGCTCTGCTGACCTGGATCTTAGGCTCGAGAGCAGCTCTGCTGACCTGGTTCTCTGGCTCTAAAGCAGCTCTGCTGACCTGGTTCTCAAGCAGTTCTGCTGACCTGCTTCTCTGGCTCTAAAGCGGCTCTGCTTACCTGGTTCTCTGACTCTAAAGCAGCTCTGCTGACCTGGTTCTTAGGCTTTAGAGCAGCTCTGCTGACCTGGTTCTCTGGCTCTAAAGCAGCTCTGATGACCTGGTTCTCTGGCTCTAAAGCAGCTCTGCTGACCTGGTTCTATGGCTCTAAAGCAGCTCTGCTGACCTGGTTCTCTGGCTTTAGAGCAGCTCTGCTGACCTGGTTCTCTCCCTCTAAAGCAGCTCTGCTGCCCTGATTCTCTGGCTCTAAAGCAGATCTGCTGACCTGGTTCTATGGCTCTAAAGCAGCTCTGCTGACCTGGTTCTCTGGCTTTGGAGCAGCTCTGCTGACCTGGTTCTCTCCCTCTACAGCAGCTCTGCTGCCCTGATTCTCTGGCTCTAAAGCAGCTCTGCTGACCTGGTTTCTCTGGCTATAAAGCAGCTCTGCTGATCCGGTTCTCTGACTCTAAAACAGCTCTTCTGACCTGGTTCGGTGGCTCTAAAGCAGCTCTGCTGACCTGGTTCTCTGGCTCTACAATGGCTCTGCTGACCTGGTTCTGTTGCTCTAAAGCAGTTCTGCTGACCTGGTTCTCTGGCTCTAAAGCAGATCTGCTAACCTGGTTCTCCGGCTCTAAAGCAGATCTGCTGGCCTTGTTCACTGGCTCTAAAGCAGCTCTGCTGACCTGGTTCTCTGGCTGTAGAGCAGCTCTGCTGTCCTGGTTCTTAGGCTCTGGAGCAGCTCTGCTGACCTGGTTCTCTGGCTCTAGACCAGCTCTGCTAACCTGGTTCTCTGGCTCTAAAGCATATCTTCTGGCATGGTTCACTGGCTCTAAAGCAGCTCTGCTGACCTGGTTCTCTGGCTCTAGAGCAGCTCTGCTGTCCTGGTTCTTAGGCTCTAGAGCAGCTCTGCTGACCTGGTTCTCTGGCTCTACAACGGCTCTGCTGACCTGGTTCTCTGGCTCTAAAGCAGTTCTGCTGACCTGGTTCTCTGGCTCTAAAGCAGCTCTGCTAACCTGGTTCTCTGGCTCTAAAGCAGATCTGCTGGCCTGGTTCACTGGCTCTAAAGCAGCTCTGCTGACCTGGTTCTCTGGCTGTAGAGCAGCTCTGCTGTCCTGGTTCTTAGGCTCTGGAGCAGCTCTGCTGTCCTGGTTCTCTGGCTCTAGACCAGCTCTGCTAACCTGGTTCTCTGGCTCTAAAGCATATCTTCTGGCCTGGTTCACTGGCTCTAAAGCAGCTTTGCTGACCTGGTTCTCTGGCTCTAGAGCAGCTCTGCTGTCCTGGTTCTTAGGCTCAAGAGCAGCTCTGCTTACCTGGTTCTCTGGCTCTACAACGGCTCTGCTGACCTGGTTCTCTGGCTCTAAAGCAGATCTGCTGACCTGGTGGTTCTCTGGCTCTAAAACATCTCTGCTGCTGACCTGGTTCTCTGGCTCTAGAGCAGCTCTGCTGACCTGGTTCTCTCCCTCTAAAGCAGCTCTGCTGACCTGGTTCTCTGGCTCTAAAGCAGCTCTGCTGACCTGGTTTCTCTGGCTCTAAAGCATCTCTGCTGAGTTGGCTCTCTGGCTCTAAAGCAGCTCTTCTGGCCTGGTTCTCTGGCTCTAAAGCAGCTCTGATGACCTGGTTCTCTTGGTCTACAATGGCTCTGCTGACCTGGTTCTGTTGCTCTAAAGCAGCTCTGCTGACCTGCTTCTCTGGCTCTAGACCAGCTCTGCTAACCTGGTTCTCTGGCTCTAAAGCATATCTTCTGGCCTGGTTCACTGGCTCTAAAGCAGCTCTGCTGACCTGGTTCTCTGGCTCTAGAGCAGCTCTGCTGTCCTAGTTCTTAGGCTCTAGAGCAGCTCTGCTGACCTGGTTCTCTGGCTCTACAACGGCTCTGCTGACCTGGTTCTCTGGCTCTAAAGCAGATCTGCTGACCTGGTGGTTCTCTGGCTCCAAAACATCTCTGCTGACCTTGTTCTGTAGCTCTAAAGAAGCTCTGCTGACCTGGTTCTCTGGCTCTAAAGCAGCTCTGCTAACCTGGTTCTCTGGCTCTAAAGCAGATCTGCTGGCCTGGTTCACTGTCTCTAAAGCAGCTCTGCTGACCTGGTTCTCTGGCTGTAGAGCAGCTCTGCTGTCCTGGTTCTTAGGCTCTGGAGCAGCTCTGCTGACCTGGTTCTCTGGCTCTAGACCAGCTCTGCTAACCTGGTTCTCTGGCTCTAAAGCATATCTTCTGGCCTGGTTCACTGGCTCTAAAGCAGCTCTGCTGACCTGGTTCTCTGGCTCTAGAGCAGCTCTGCTGTCCTGGTTCTTAGGCTCTAGAGCAGCTCTGCTGACCTGGTTCTCTGGCTCTACAACGGCTCTGCTGACCTGGTTCTCTGGCTCTAAAGCAGATCTGCTGACCTGGTGGTTCTCTGGCTCTAAAACATCTCTGCTGACCTTGTTCTGTGGCTCTAAAGAAGCTCTGCTGACCTGGTTCTCTGGCTCTAAAGCAGCTCTGCTGACCTGGTTTCTCTGGCTCTAAAGCCTCTCTGCTGAGCTGGTTCTCTGGCTCTAAAGCAGCTCTTCTGGCCTGGTTCTCTGGCTCTAAAGCAGCTCTGATGACCTGGTTCTCTTGGTCTACAATGGCTCTGCTGACCTGGTTCTGTTGCTCTAAAGCAGCTCTGCTGACCTGGTTCTCTGGCTCTAGACCAGCTCTGCTAACCTGGTTCTCTGGCTCTAAAGCATATCTTATGGCCTGGTTCACTGGTTCTAAAGCAGCTCTGCTGACCTGGTTCTCTGGCTCTAGAGCAGCTCTGCTGTCCTGGTTCTTAGGCTCTAGAGCAGCTCTGCTGACCTGGTTCTCTGGCTCTACAACGGCTCTGCTGACCTGGTTCTCTGGCTCTAAAGCAGATCTGCTGACCTGGTGGTTCTCTGGCTCTAAAACATCTCTGCTGACCTTGTTCTGTGGCTCTAAAGAAGCTCTGCTGACCTAGTTCTCTGGCTCTACAGCAGCTCTGCTGACCTGGATCTCTGGTTCTACAGCAGCTCTGATGACCTGGTTCTCTGGCCATAAAGAGGCTCTGCTGACCTGGTTCTATGGCTGTAGAGCATCTCTGCTGACCTGGTTCTATGGCTGTAAAGAATCTCCTCTTACCAGGTTCTCTGGCTCTACAGCAGCTCTGCTGAACTCGTTCTCTGCCTCTAGAGCAGCTCTGCTGACCTGGATCTTAGGCTCGAGAGCAGCTCTGCTGACCTGGTTCTCTGGCTCTAAAGCAGCTCTGCTGACCTGGTTCTCAAGCAGTTCTGTTGACCTGGTTCACTGGCTCTAAAGCGGCTCTGCTTACCTGGTTCTCTGGCTCTAGAGCAGCTCTGTTGACCTGGGTCTTAGGCTCTAGAGCAGCTCTGCTGACCTGGTTGTATGGCTCTGAGGCAGCTCTGCTGACGTGGTTCTCTGGCTCTAAAGCAGCTCTGCTGACCTGGTTCTATGGCTCTAAAGCAGATCTTCTGACCTGTTTCTCTGGCTTTGACGCAGCTCTGCTGACCTGGTTCTCTGGCTCTAGAGCAGCTCTGCTGACCTGGTTCTCTCCCTCTAAAGCAGCTCTGCTGACCTGGTTCTCTGGCTCTATAGCAGCTCTGCTGACCTGGTTTCTCTGGCTCTAAAGCAGCTCTGCTGACCTGGTTTCTCTGGCTCTAGAGCAGCTCTGCTGACCTGGTTCTTTGGCTCTAGAGCATCTCTGCGGACCTGGTTATCTGCCTCTAGAGCAGCTCTGCTGACCTGGTTCTTAAGCTTTAGAGCAGATCTGCTGACCTGGTTCTCTGCCTCTAAAGCAGCTCTGCTAACTTGGTTCTCTGGCTCCAAAGAGGTTCTGCTGACCTGGTTCTCTAGCTCTAAAGCAGCTCTGCTGACCTGGTTCTCTGGCTCTAAAGCGGCTTTGCTGACCTGGTTCTCTGGCTCTAAAGCGGCTCTGCTGACCTGGTTCTCTGGCTCTAAAGCGGCTCTGCTGACCTGGTTCTCTGGCTCTAAAGCAGCTCTGCTGACCTGGTTCTCTGGCTCTAGAGCAGCTCTGCTGTCCTGGATCTTAGGCTCTAGAGCAGCTCTGCTGACCTGGTTCTCTGGCTCTACAACGGCTCTGCTGACCTGGTTCTCTGGCTCTAAAGCAGCTCAGCTGACCTGGTTCTTAGGCTTTAGAGCAGCTCTGCTGACCTGGTTTCCATGGCTCTACAGCAGCTCTGCTGACCTGGTTCTCTGGCTCTAGAGCAGCCCTGCTGACCTGGTTCTATGGCTGTAAAGAATCTCCTCTGACCTGGTTCTCTGGCTCTACAGCAGCTCTGCTGAACTGGTTCTCTGCCTCTAGAGCAGATCTGCTGACCTGGTTCTTAGGCTCAAGAGCAGCTCTGCTGACCTGGTTCTCTGGCTCTAAAGCAGCTCTGCTGACCTGGTTCTCAAGCAGTTCTGCTGACCTGGTTCTCTGGCTCTAAAGCGGCTCTGCTTACCTGGTTCTCTGACTCTAAAGCAGCTCTGCTGACCTGGTTCTATGGCTGTAAAGCGGCTCTGCTGACATGGTTCTCTGGCTCTAAAGCAGCTCTGCTGAACTTGTTCTCTGGCTGTAGAGTAGCCCTGCTGGCCTGGTTCTTAGGCTCCAGAGCAGCTCTGCTGACTTGGTTCTCTGGCTCTACACCGACTCTGCTGACCTGGTTCTCTAGCTCTAGAGCAGTTCTGCTGACCTGGTTCTATGGCTATAAAGCAGGTCCGCTGACCTGGTTTTCTGGCTCAAAAGCAACTCTGCTGACCTGGTTCTCTGGCTCTAAAGGAGCTCTGTTGACCTGGTTCTCTGGCTCTAAAGCAGCTCTGCTGACCTGGTTCTCTCCCTCTAAAGCAGCTCTGCTGACCTGGTTCTCTCCCTCTAAAGCCGCTCTGTTGACCTGCTTCTCTGGCTCTACGGCCGCTCTTCTGACCTGGTTCTCTACCTTTAGAGCAGCTCTGCTGACCTGGTTCTTAGGCTCTATAGCAGCTCTGCTGACCTGGTTTCTATGGCTCTAAAGCAGCTCTGCTGACCTGATTCTCTGACTCTAAAGCAACTCTGCTACCCTGGTTCTCTCTCTCTAAAGCAGCTCTGCTGACCTGGTTCTCTGGCTCTAAAGCAACTCTGCTACCCTGGTTCTCTCCCTCTAAAGCAGCTCTGCTGGCCTGGTTCTCTGCCTCTAGAGCAGCTCTGCTGACCTGGTTCTTGGGCTCTAGAGCAGCTGTGCTGACCTGGTTTTTATGACTCTACAGCAGCTCTGCTGACCTGGTTCTCTGACTCTAGAGCAGCTCGGTTGACCTGGGTCTTAGGCTCTAGAGCAGCTCTGCTGACCTGGTTCTCTGGCTCTTAAGCAGCTCTGATGACCTGGTTCTCTGGCTCTAAAGCAGCTCTGCTGACCTGGTTCTCTGGCTTTGGAGCAGCTCTGCTGACCTGGTTCTCTCCCTCTAAAGCAGCTCTGCTGCCCTGATTCTCTGGCTCTAAAGCAGCTCTGTTGACCTGGTTTCTCTAGCTATAAAGCAGCTCTGCTGATCTGGTTCTCTGACTCTAAAGCAGCTCTTCTCACCTGGTTCGGTGGCTCTAAAGCAGCTCTGCTGACCTGGTTCTCTGGCTCTACAATGGCTCTGCTGACATGGTTCTGTTGCTCTAAAGCAGCTCTGTTGACCTGGTTCTCTGGCTCTAGAGCAGCTCTGCTAACCTGGTTCTCTGGCTCTAAAGCAGATCTGCTGGCCAGGTTCACTGGCTCTAAAGCAATTCTGCTGACCTGGTTCTCTGGCTGTAGAGCAGCTCTGCTGTCCTGGTTCTTAGGCTCTGGAGCAGCTCTGCTGACCTGGTTCTCTGGCTCTACAACGGCTCTGCTGACCTGGTTCTCTGGCTCTAAAGCAGCTCTGCTGAATTGGTGGTTCTCTGGCTCTAAAACAGCTCTGCTGACCTGGTTCTGTGGCTCTAAAGAAGCTCTGCTGACCTAGTTCTCTGGCACTACAGCAGCTCTGCTGACCTGGTTCTCTGGCTCTACAGCAGTTCTGATGACCTGGTTCTCTGGCTCTAAAGAGGCTCTGCTGACCTGGTTCTCTGGCTCTAGAGCAGCTCTGCTGACCTGGTTCTATGGCTGTAAAGAATCTCCTCTGACCTGGTTCTCTGGCTCTACAGCAGCTCTGCTGAACTGGTTCTCTGCCTCTAGAGCAGCTCTGCTGACCTGGATCTTAGGCTCGAGAGCAGCTCTGCTGACCTGGTTCTCTGGCTCTAAAGCAGCTCTGCTGACCTGGTTCTCAAGCAGTTCTGCTGACCTGCTTCTCTGGCTCTAAAGCGGCTCTGCTTACCTGGTTCTCTGACTCTAAAGCAGCTCTGCTGACCTGGTTCTTAGGCTTTAGAGCAGCTCTGCTGACCTGGTTCTCTGGCTCTAAAGCAGCTCTGATGACCTGGTTCTCTGGCTCTAAAGCAGCTCTGCTGACCTGGTTCTATGGCTCTAAAGCAGCTCTGCTGACCTGGTTCTCTGGCTTTAGAGCAGCTCTGCTGACCTGGTTCTCTCCCTCTAAAGCAGCTCTGCTGCCCTGATTCTCTGGCTCTAAAGCAGATCTGCTGACCTGGTTCTATGGCTCTAAAGCAGCCCTGCTGACCTGGTTCTCTGGCTCTAAAGGAGCTCTGTTGACCTGGTTCTCTGGCTCTAAAGCAGCTCTGCTGACCTGGTTCTCTCCCTCTAAAGCAGCTCTGCTGACCTGGTTCTCTCCCTCTAAAGCCGCTCTGTTGACCTGCTTCTCTGGCTCTACGGCCGCTCTTCTGACCTGGTTCTCTACCTTTAGAGCAGCTCTGCTGACCTGGTTCTTAGGCTCTATAGCAGCTCTGCTGACCTGGTTTCTATGGCTCTAAAGCAGCTCTGCTGACCTGATTCTCTGACTCTAAAGCAACTCTGCTACCCTGGTTCTCTCTCTCTAAAGCAGCTCTGCTGACCTGGTTCTCTGGCTCTAAAGCAACTCTGCTACCCTGGTTCTCTCCCTCTAAAGCAGCTCTGCTGGCCTGGTTCTCTGCCTCTAGAGCAGCTCTGCGGACCTGGTTCTTGGGCTCTAGAGCAGCTGTGCTGACCTGGTTTTTATGACTCTACAGCAGCTCTGCTGACCTGGTTCTCTGACTCTAGAGCAGCTCGGTTGACCTGGGTCTTAGGCTCTAGAGCAGCTCTGCTGACCTGGTTCTCTGGCTCTTAAGCAGCTCTGATGACCTGGTTCTCTGGCTCTAAAGCAGCTCTGCTGACCTGGTTCTCTGGCTTTGGAGCAGCTCTGCTGACCTGGTTCTCTCCCTCTAAAGCAGCTCTGCTGCCCTGATTCTCTGGCTCTAAAGCAGCTCTGTTGACCTGGTTTCTCTAGCTATAAAGCAGCTCTGCTGATCTGGTTCTCTGACTCTAAAGCAGCTCTTCTCACCTGGTTCGGTGGCTCTAAAGCAGCTCTGCTGACCTGGTTCTCTGGCTCTACAATGGCTCTGCTGACATGGTTCTGTTGCTCTAAAGCAGCTCTGTTGACCTGGTTCTCTGGCTCTAGACCAGCTCTGCTAACCTGGTTCTCTGGCTCTAAAGCAGATCTGCTGGCCAGGTTCACTGGCTCTAAAGCAATTCTGCTGACCTGGTTCTCTGGCTGTAGAGCAGCTCTGCTGTCCTGGTTCTTAGGCTCTGGAGCAGCTCTGCTGACCTGGTTCTCTGGCTCTACAACGGCTCTGCTGACCTGGTTCTCTGGCTCTAAAGCAGCTCTGCTGAATTGGTGGTTCTCTGGCTCTAAAACAGCTCTGCTGACCTGGTTCTGTGGCTCTAAAGAAGCTCTGCTGACCTAGTTCTCTGGCACTACAGCAGCTCTGCTGACCTGGTTCTCTGGCTCTACAGCAGTTCTGATGACCTGGTTCTCTGGCTCTAAAGAGGCTCTGCTGACCTGGTTCTCTGGCTCTAGAGCAGCTCTGCTGACCTGGTTCTATGGCTGTAAAGAATCTCCTCTGACCCGGTTCTCTGGCTCTACAGCAGCTCTGCTGAACTGGTTCTCTGCCTCTAGAGCAGCTCTGCTGACCTGGATCTTAGGCTCGAGAGCAGCTCTGCTGACCTGGTTCTCTGGCTCTAAAGCAGCTCTGCTGACCTGGTTCTCAAGCAGTTCTGCTGACCTGCTTCTCTGGCTCTAAAGCGGCTCTGCTTACCTGGTTCTCTGACTCTAAAGCAGCTCTGCTGACCTGGTTCTTAGGCTTTAGAGCAGCTCTGCTGACCTGGTTCTCTGGCTCTAAAGCAGCTCTGATGACCTGGTTCTCTGGCTCTAAAGCAGCTCTGCTGACCTGGTTCTATGGCTCTAAAGCAGCTCTGCTGACCTGGTTCTCTGGCTTTAGAGCAGCTCTGCTGACCTGGTTCTCTCCCTCTAAAGCAGCTCTGCTGCCCTGATTCTCTGGCTCTAAAGCAGATCTGCTGACCTGGTTCTATGGCTCTAAAGCAGCCCTGCTGACCTGGTTCTCTGGCTTTGGAGCAGCTCTGCTGACCTGGTTCTCTCCCTCTACAGCAGCTCTGCTGCCCTGATTCTCTGGCTCTAAAGCAGCTCTGCTGACCTGGTTTCTCTGGCTATAAAGCAGCTCTGCTGATCTGGTTCTCTGACTCTAAAGCAGCTCTTCTGACCTGGTTCGGTGGCTCTAAAGCAGCTCTGCTGACCTGGTTCTCTGGCTCTACATGGCTCTGCTGACCTGGTTCTGTTGCTCTAAAGCAGTTCTGCTGACCTGGTTCTTTGGCTCTAAAGCAGCTCTGCTAACCTGGTTCTCTGGCTCTAAAGCAGATCTGCTGGCCTGGTTCACTGGCTCTAAAGCAGCTCTGCTGACCTGGTTCTCTGGCTGTAGAGCAGCCCTGCTGTCCTGGTTCTTAGGCTCTGGAGCAGCTCTGCTGACCTGTTTCTCTGGCTCTACAACAGCTCTGCTGACCTGGTTCTCTGGCTTTGAAGCAGCTCTGCTGACCTGGTTATCTGGCTCTAGAGCAGCTCTGCTGACCTGGTTCTCTCCCTCTAAAGCAGCTCTGCTGACCAGGTTCTCTGCCTCTAGAGCAGCTCTGCTGACCTGGTTCTTAAGCTTTAGAGCAGCTCTGCTGACCTAGTTTCTCTGGCTCTAGAGCAGCTCTGCTGACCTGGTTCTATGGCTCCAAAGCAGCTCTGCTGAATTGGTGGTTCTCTGGCTCTAAAGCAGCTCTGCTGACCTGGTTCTATGGCTCTAAAGCAGCTCTGCTGACATGGTTCTATGGCTCTAAAGCAGCTCTGCTGACCTGGTTCTATGGCTCTAAAGCAGCTCTGCTGACCTGGTTCTATGGCTCTAAAGCTGCTCTGCTGATCTGGTTCTATGGCTTTGAAACAGCTCTGCTGACCTGGTTCTCAGGCTCTACGGCAGCTCTGCTGACCTGGTTCTCTCCGTCTAAAGCAGGTCAGCTTACCTGGTTCTCTCCCTCTAAAGTAGCTCTGCTGACCTGGTTCTCTGGCACTAAAGCAGCTCTGCTGACCTGGTGTCTCTGGCGCTAAAGCAGCTCTGCTGACCTGGTTCTCTCCCTCTAAAGCAGCTCTGCTGACCTGGTTCTCTGGCTCTACGGCAGCTCTGCTGACCTGGTTCTCTCCGTCTAAAGCAGCTCTGCTGACCTGGTTCTCTGGCTCTAAAGCAGCTCTGCTGACCTGGTTCTCTCCCTCTAAAGCAGCTCTGCGGACCTGGTTCTCTGGCACTACGGCAGCTCTGCTGACCTGGTTCTCTGCCTCTAGAGCAGCTCTGCTGACCTGGTTCTTAGGTTCTAGAGCAGCTCTGCTGACCTAGTGTCTATGGCTCTACAGCATTTCTGCTGACCTGGTTCTCTGACTCTAGAGCAGTTCTGATGACCTGGTTCTCTGGCTCTAAAGAGGCTCTGCTGACCTGGTTCTCTGGCTCTAGAGCAGCTCTGCTGACCTGGTTCTATGGCTGTAAAGAATCTCCTCTGACCTGGTTCTCTGGCTTTACAGCAGCTCTGCTGAACTGGTTCTCTGCCTCTAGACCAGCTCTGCTGACCTGGATCTTAGGCTCGAGAGCAGCTCTGCTGACCTGGTTCTCTGGCTCTAAAGCAGCTCTGCTGACCTGGTTCTCTCCCTCTAAAGCAGCTCTGCTGACCTGGTTCTCTGGCTCTACGGCAGTTCTGATGACCTGGTTCTCTGGCTCTAAAGAGGCTCTGCTGACCTGGTTCTCTGGCTCTAGAGCAGCTCTGCTGACCTGGTTCTATGGCTGTAAAGAATCTCCTCTGACCTGGTTCTCTGGCTCTACAGCAGCTCTGCTGAACTGGTTCTCTGCCTCTAGAGCAGCTCTGCTGACCTGGATCTTAGGCTCGAGAGCAGCTCTGCTGACCTGGTTCTCTGGCTCTAAAGCAGCTCTGCTGACCTGGTTCTCAAGCAGTTCTGCTGACCTGCTTCTCTGGCTCTAAAGCGGCTCTGCTTACCTGGTTCTCTGACTCTAAAGCAGATCTGCTGACCTGGTTCTTAGGCTTCAGAGCAGCTCTGCTGACCTGGTTTCTATGGCTCTACAGCAGCTCTGCTGACCTGGTTCTCTGGCTCTAGAGCAGCTCTGCTGACCTGGTTGTATGGCTGTGAGGCAGCTCTGCTGACCTGGTTCTCTGGCTCTAAAGCAGCTCTGCTGACCTGGTTCTCTCCCTCTAAAGCAGCTCTGCTGACCTGGTTCTCTGGCTCTACAGCAGTTCTGATGACCTGGTTCTCTGGCTCTAAAGAGGCTCTGCTGACCTGGTTCTCTGGCTCTAGAGCAGCTCTGCTGACCTGGTTCTATGGCTGTAAAGAATCTCCTCTGACCTGGTTCTCTGGCTCTACAGCAGCTCTGCTGAACTGGTTCTCTGCCTCTAGAGCAGCTCTGCTGACCTGGATCTTAGGCTCGAGAGCAGCTCTGCTGACCTTGTTCTCTGGCTCTAAAGCAGCTCTGCTGACCTGGTTCTCAAGAAGTTCTGCTGACCTGCTTCTCTGGCTCTAAAGCGGCTCTGCTTACCTGGTTCTCTGACTCTAAAGCAGCTCTGCTGACCTGGTTCTTAGGCTTCAGAGCAGCTCTGATGACCTGGTTTCTATGGCTCTACAGCAGCTCTGCTGACCTGGTTCTCTGGCTCTAGAGCAGCTCTGCTGACCTGGTTGTATGGCTGTGAGGCAGCTCTGCTGACCTGGTTCTCTGGCTCTAAAGCAGCTCTGCTGGCCTGGTTCTATGGCTCTAAAGCAGCTCTGCTGACATGGTTCTATGGCTCTAAAGCTGCTCTGCTGACCTGGTTCTGTGGCTTTGAAACAGCTCTGCTGACCTGGTTCTCTGGCTCCAGAGCAGGTCAGCTGACCTGGTTCTCTCCCTCTAAAGTAGCTCTGCTGACCTGGTTCTCTGGCACTAAAGCAGCTCTGCTGACCTGGTTCTCTGGCTCTACGGCAGCTCTGCTGACCTGATTCTCTCCCTCTAAAGCAGCTCTGCTGACCTGGTTCTCTGGCTCTAAAGCAGCTCTGCTGACCTGGTTCTCTCCCTCTTAAGCAGCTCTGCGGACCTGGTTCTTTGGCTCTACGGCAGCTCTGCTGACCTGGTTCTCTGCCTCTAGAGCAGCTCTGCTGACCTGGTTCATAGGCTCTAGAGCAGCTCTGCTGACCTGGTGTCTATGGCCCTACAGCAGCTCTGCTGACCTGGTTCTCTGACTCTAGAGCTGCTCTGTTAACCTGGGTCTTAGGCTCTAGAGCAGCTCTGCTGACCTGGTTCTCTGGCTCTAAAGCAGCTCTGCTGACCTGGTTCTCTGGCTCTAAAGCAGCTATGCTGACCTGGTTCTATGGCTCTAAAGCAGCTCTGCTGACCTGGTTCTCTGGCTCTACAATGGCTCTGCTGACCTGGTTCTGTTGCTCTAAAGCAGCTCTGCTGACCTGGTTCTTTGGCTCTAGAGCAGCTCTGCTAACCTGGTTCTCTGGCTCTAAAGCAGATCTTCTGGCCTGGTTCACTGGCTCTAAAGCAGCTCTGCTGACCTGGTTCTCTGGCTCTAGAGCAGCTCTGCTGTCCTGGATCTTAGGCTCTAGAGCAGCTCTGCTGACCTGGTTCTCTGGCTCTACAATGGCTCTGCTGACATGGTTCTCTGACTCTAAAGCAGCTCTGCTGACCTGATGTTTCTCTGGCTCTAAAACAGCTCTGCTGACCTGGTTCTGTGGCTCTAAAGAAGCTCTGCTGACCTAGTTCTCTGGCTCTACAGCAGCTCTGATGACCTGGTTCTCTGGCTCTAAAGAGGCTCTGCTGACCTGGTTCTCTGGCTCTAGTGCAGCTCTGCTGACCTGGTTCTATGGCTGTAAAGAATCTTCTCTGACCTGGTTCTCTGGCTCTACAGCAGCTCTGCTGAACTGGTTCTCTGCCTCTAGAGCAGCTCTGCTGACCTGGTTCTTAGGCTCGAGAGCAGCTCTGTTGACCTGGTTCTCTGGCTATAAAGCAGCTCTGCTGACCTGGTTCTCAAGCAGTTCTGCTGACCTGGTTCTCTGGCTCTAAAGCAGCTCTGCTGGCCTGGTTCTCTGGCTCTAAAGCATCTCTTCTGGCCTGGTTCTATGGCTCTAAAGCAGCTCTGCTGACCTGGTTCTCTGGCTTTGAAGCAGCTCTGCTGACCTGGTTCTCTGGCTCGAGAGCAGCTCCGCTGAGCTGGTTCTCTGGCTCTAGAGCAGCTCTGCTAACCTGGTTCTCTGGCTCTAAAGCAGATCTGCTGACCTGGTTCTCTGGCTCTAGAGCAGCTCTGCTGTCCTGGTTCTTAGACTCTAGAGCAGCTCTGCTGACCTGGTTCTCTGGCTTTGAATCAGCTCTGCTGACCTGGTTCTCTGGCTCTAGAGCAGCTCTGCTGACTTGGTTCTCTCCCTCTAAAACAGCTCTCCTGACCTGGTTCTCTGGCTCTAAAGCAGCTCTGCTGACATGGTTTCTCTGGCTCTAAAGCATCTCTGCTGAGCTAGTTCTCTGACTCTAAAGCAGCTCTTCTGGCCTGGTTCTCTGGCTCTAAAGCAGCTCTGCTGACCTGGTTCTCTGGCTCTAAAATGGCTCTGCTGACCAGGTTCTGTTGCTCTAAAGCAACTCTGCTGACCTGGTTCTCTGGCTCTAGAGCAGCTCTGCTAACCTGGTTCTCTGGCTCTAAAGCAGATCTTCTGGCCTGGTTCACTGGCTCTAAAGCAGCTCTGCTGACCTGGTTCTCTGGCTCTAGAGCAGCTCTGCTGTCCTGGTTCTTAGACTCTAGAGCAGCTCTGCTGACCTGGTTCTCTGGCTCTAAAGCAGCTCTGCTGACCTGGTGGTTCTCTGGCTCTAAAACATCTCTGCTGACCTTGTTCTGTGGCTCGAAAGAAGCTCTGCTGACCTAGTTCTCTGGCTCTACAGCAGCTCTGCTGACCTGGTTCTCTGGTTATACAGCAGCTCTGATGACCTGGTTCTCTGGCTCTAAAGAGGCTCTGCTGACCTTGAAGAACCTGGGCCTTATGGGCCTGGCGGCGCAGGGCACGCCTTGATCTCCTGAGTTCACCTGCTTTGTTGAACAGAGACACAGGACATTCTGTTGAGCGTAGAAGATCAGGTTTATTAGCTGCAGTTAAGTACAGTTGTCCCAGAAGTACACTCAGTATGTTCTTAGGAGACTGCCACTTTACTCCGTGGCGCACAATCTTTTACAGCACATAGATTCACCAAGAACACTCCCAATGCATACATGGTTATCCAATGAGAAGAGTTTGAAAACAAGATATAACCAATGAGAAAAGTTTGAAAACAAGATCTCAAGTAACCCAAATAAACCTCTCTTCCAACTGTTTTGTCACCCCTCCCCACAAGTTAATCAGTGGTAGTGTCTACAGCTCAACTTGCAGGTGGCAGGACATATTTGTATGCTTTGGAAGACAGTTGTGAAATGAGAGAATACAAGTAGAGAATAGCGAAGGCCAGAAGATAAGATAAAGTCAGGAAAGAATGGTGTGAACCGACAGACAGTTAAGACAGGGTTTAGTCAAACCAGACGAGGATTAGTGGACTCAGCCAGTCCCTGATATCAGTCTCGTAAACAGAGGCAGAAGGTTATTTGACACGTTGCAGTAAGATCAGCAGAAAAACTTTGTTCATTGTTCTGCCTGAGTGAGGGCAACACAAAATGGCAGTGGAACACAAAATGGTGGCTGAATACAAGCGAGATCGAAACTCGAATTTCCTCAGACCCTCCTTTTGCCATAACTCAGGCAAAACACACAGATTCACGTTAATCTGAATCAATGTCAATAACCATGAGGTCGTCAAACTGTTGCTGCAACATCATTTTAATGTACTCTGTTTTCTGTGACTCAGGTCTTGGGACACACAGAGTGGCACAAAGACCGCAGAAGGCGGGCCACACTGCATACAGAGACAACAGGAACAAATGATGGCCAAAACCACTCCAAGGAAGTTTAGTACCTTCCATCCCCATTTAGATAGTAATCCCCAAAACCATCCTGATAAAGACCAATCTCCTTCGTCTTGATGAATCAATTCGGAGATCATGTGTAATTTGGAGATGGCTTGGTATACCGTAGGGGCATCGTCAGGTATATTAATACAACAGCTAGATCCGATCAATTTACAGACTCCACCACGATCTGCAAGAATAACATCTAGTGCAATCCGGTTCTGCAAAGTCATGAGACGATCCGCCTGAAGTTCAGCTGTGAGATTACTCAAGGCTCCCACAGTGACATCTATGGTAGTCTCAACAACACGAACCAGCTGTCTCATGTTTCTGCTGTTGGCCATTGGGTCCCAAAAAGGAAGAAATCCTTTGAGGAAATCACTTCCCTCTTGTCCTGCCGTGTCTTTAGAATCAATAATCCCTCTGCCATATCTGTTTCTATGATGGCCCGAAGGAGCAGTGTATGTAGGAGGGAGGAGAAAAGCTATATAGCATGTTCCTGATAAATCCGTTGGTAGCCACGTGTAAGCTCTATCGTGGCAGACAAAATATGTGCCCTGGGATGGCACTAACGGCGGTGAATTCTGAGACGTGTAGATGTATGTATGGGAACAAAAGCTTTTTCTTTGTCCAGTGTCAGTATTCTGGCCATTCATTTGTAAACAGAAATTACCTTGATGAGGGACAGTCCAAATTGGTGGAGATTTTCCCTGTTTAGTTTTATCTGTAAGGCTAGTAATGTAACGAGTCACGTTCCAATTAGTATATGTTTGTCTCTCGTTAACAGGAACCTTAATATTCTCCACAATTTTAGTCATAGCCACCATTCCCTTTATCAGAGAATTATGACTAAAATCTGGCTCACTACCATAGGAACCAACTGGACGTCTAAATCGGCTCTGATATGCATTTGAAAATATTACAAAATAGGCCCAAGCGGAACCTTCATAAGAAAATGGAAGGACTAAATATGGCATCCCTTTATCTGTGGTATGAGGCATAAATCCACACACCCAACAGTCGGTTGTGTTGACTACCAATTTGTGTTGGTGCAACAATTGGATAAATGAATTATTAAAATATTCTGTTCTCCTGATTAGTTCATGTTGGGGAAGTGTATATAATTGATGTGGGGAGATAGTAGAATGAAGAGGCAAGGAGATAGAATTAGGGACAACTTTTTGCTGCATAGCATGAATAACCCAACCTACACAAGCCAATAAGATACACAAAAATATAGAAACACACAAAGTTACGCCACATTGACTGTACAATATTTTACAATATTTCTTTCTCATCTCTTCCTTATTATCCTTCTTTCCTAATTTAACATCTATCCTCTAAAATTGTTGCTCACGGCAATCTTCCTTACTCACTTGGCTGTGATTAATTGCCGTCCTATGACACTGCAAGTCCTGGGGGCCTAGCCACTATACAGGTCACAAACCAAGACTCCTACCGTGACCCTGCAACCTGGACAGATGATAAATGTAGCAGAAGAGATGGAAATCTCAGGTGTCCTTGACCAATCTAGGTCTTAAATTGTATCTAGTCCTTGTTGGTACAGTTTGGTATTGAAATAGGGTCTGTGGCTCTGTAGTGTTTAATCGGATATGGGAAGGTACGGCTTCTTGTAGAATGTCGTCATCTTCTTTCTCCGATCGAGTTCCATCCAGGTGTGCACTACTGAAAGGTATGAATCGGGGGACTTTTTCTCCTTCAGAATCACCTATACCCTTACGAACCCACTGATCAAAAGGCAAGGGCAAGGGCACTTTCTTGCAGTGCACGCCGTGGATCCAGTTCTTTTTCCCTTCGACTTTTACTGCTGTGCGAGTTGTCAGGAGAACCTGTCGAGGCGCCCTCCAGCGAGGTTCCAAATTCTTTGGCCTCTGAAAATTTTTCACACAGACCCAGTCTCCAGGTTGGATAGAATGACCTGGGTCTGTGGAGGCTTCTGGTAAAGCGTTTTGAGCCTGTTGGTGAAGAACACGTAATTTAGTGGTGAGGTCATGTAAATAGTCAATCAGCATTGGATACTGTATATCAGAATACTTTCTAGGGCGAGGGCCTCCCCATACATTAGCTGGGCGCCCGAAAACAATCTCGTATGGGCTGAGTCCCAAACGAGAATGTACAGCTGTTCTAGTGGACAGGAGAGCCAAAGGTAAAGCATCGGGCCAATTAAGACTGTGCTGGCTTATACTTTTGCAAGCTTAAGTTTGAGAGTGCCGTTATAGCACTCTACCAAACCCGCGGACTGAGGATGATTTGCCGCATGAAACTTCTGCCTTATACCAAGACCGGTACACACCTTTTGCATAATTTGGCCTACAAATTCACTTCCATTGTCACTCCAGACAATGCGCGGCAAACCAAACCTAGGGAAGAACTCTTTTAGAAGAACCTTGGCAGTGGACAAAGCATTGTTGTCTTTCAGGGGGTAAGCCTCTATCCATCTGGAAAAGGCACAAACCACTACCAAAACATATTTAAGATTGTTACATTGATCCATGTGAATGTAGTCGATTTGCAACACCTCAAAAGGATATGTTGGGGGAGCAAAATGACCTGCCAGAGTTGGGGTTCCCTTTCCCGGATTGTACATCAAGCAAATGATACAATGCTTCACCACATTATCTGCACATTTTGGAATCCATTCGTTCAGCCACACTGGAGCCAGAAGTTTACTTATTCCTTTTGCACTGATGTGGGCTGGACCATGCGCTATAGTAACTACAGGCAGTACGTAGGCGTCTGGTAACAGCCAACGCTGGTGTTCTGACAATTCTATCCAACATCCTGTTGTGTCTAACATTCCTGTACTCTCTTTCCACTTTCTCAACTCTTTCTCTGTAGCATCTTCCTGAATCGATCTCTCACTTTCTATTGTGTCCTCACACATCCCTCTTTCCCTGACCCAATTTGCTGGGCCCGCAACATACATGCGACTTGTAGCATCTCTGGCTGTCCTTTTTGCTACCTCATCCGCAAAAGCATTTCCACGACCAACATCATCAGTAATCTTCTTATGCGCACTACATTTCACAATTGCTATCTGGGTAGGCAAAACAAGTGACTCAAGAAGATCAGTTACCAATTGACCATGCTGTATTTTAGTACCGTGGGAGGTAAGAAATCCTCTTTCCTTACACAAACGACCGAAGCTATGTGCCACACCGAACGCATACTGGCTGTCGGTATACACATTCACTCTCTTTCCTTTAGATAACACACACGCTCTGGTCAAAGCTATCAGTTCAGCTGCCTGAGCTAAATTATGTCTGATGCGTGCTGTCTCCACGATTGTATACAAGGTGGTAACAGCATAAGCTGAAGTTGTCTCACCATTTGGGAGTTTGAAACAAGACCCATCCACCCATAGGATCCCATCTGGATCCACTAACGGCGTATCTTTCAAATCAATCCTGCCTTTTGTCTCCTCCTCAGTATGGAGAAAACAATCATGTTGTTTCCGAATATCTTATCTTCTGGAAGAGGTAACAGTGTGGCTGGATTTAAAATATTACATCGTTTGATGTGCACATAACTAGCCAAGAGCGTCAGCTCATATCCAGACAATCGAGCACTTGTAAGATGTTGTGTTTTCGTCCTATTTAGCAAGGTATCCACTGCATGTGGTACCATAACAATGAGAGTATTATCTAGCACCACTCCAGCAGACTGACGAATAGAAATCGCTGCTGCTGCTGTAGCTTTAAGACAACTAGGCAATGCCTTGGCTACTGGGTCTAACGTAGCTGAAAAATAGGCACGTGGCCGCTGTTTGTCTCCAAATCGTCGTGTTAAGACTGACAACGCACAACCCTCTCTTTCATGGACATAGAGCGTGAAGGGCTTACTGTAATCTGGACTACCCAACACAGGAGCAGAACACAGAGCAGTACGTACATCAGAAAAACTCTTCTGACATTCGTCAGTCCAAGGAAGGGGTTGGGGTGTGTCTTTCAAAGTGAGTGCTAACAAAGGTTTGGCCAACAAAGAAAGATTCGGTATCCACTGTCTACAATAAGAAGCGATGCCCAGAAAGGCGCGCACCTCTCTTTGTGTAGATGGCACAGACATTTGCGCAATTGCTTGAATTCGTTCTGGGGTTAATCGCCTTCCCTCCTTTGATAAGAGATGACCCAAATAGGTAACCTCTCGAAGGACATATTGTAGTTTGGAAGGCGAAACCTTATGATTAAGATCAGACAAGTGACGTAACAGTGCAACAGTCACATTCTTGCAGACATCCTCTGAATCAGCAGTAATCAACAAATCACCCAGATATTGAATAAGAGTAGCACCTGGGGGCAAAGGAAAAACATCGAGCTGACATTTCAGAGCTTGACTATAAATGGAGGGGCTTTCACAATAGCCTTGGGGTGCGCGATTGAACCGGAAACTTCGGCCTCCTAGAGAGAAACCAAAAATATCCCTACTCTCTTTGGCAATGGGAATGCTGAAGAAAGCATTTTTCAGATCAATAACAGAAAACCAAGCCGCTGAGGCAGGTATCATAGTTAACAGGGCAGTGATATCTGGAACAACAGGAAACTGTTTATTGACCTCCCGAAGATCAATCACAAAACGATAAACAGGAGGCTTAGAAGGATCAGTGCGTTTAAGAACAGGAAGAATAGGACTGTTACATACATTTCCTCTCGTTTCCTCAATCACACCCTTCTGAACCAAATCATAAATGATATCCAAAAGCGCTCTTTCACCTTCACTGGAAATTCTGTATTGAGGAATGCGTGGCAATTTAGCATTGGGCTTGAGAGTAACAACATAAGGCGGGATCTCAAGACAACCAACATCATTTGGACCCGTAGCCCAGAGCGTTGCAGGAAGAGAGAGCAATTCAGGTGGGAATTGATCTTTAGACAAATACATTGAAGAAGTCAATTTCTGCCCTAAAGTAAGATGCACACCAGAAGGAGAACAATATATCGTTGCATGCATTCTTTTCAATAGATCCAAACCCAACAGATTCTCACCGCAACCAGTCGTTAAAAGAAGAGGAGCTTCCATATCATAAGGGCCAATTGAAATAGGAAAGGACAGGAGACCGGGTTACGAACTGGGGCGCCAGAAAATCCTACCGATACATTTGTTAAGCCAGACAAAGGTGCCCCAGGGAATTTAGAGTGAAAAATAGAACTTCTCATCGCACCAGTATCTAAAAGAAATGGCTCTGAAACACCCATTGTAGTGACATTGACGTAAGGCCCATCCCGAATTACTGGAATCGATACAACTCCCTCACTTTGTCAATGGCTGTCCTAGTTAGCGTGAATTTCACCTTCAACATGATAATCATCATTGTAATACTGCGTAGACTGAGTATTCTGCTGATCGAAGTAGTTCGTAGAATTTGGAGGGGGTAAGGAACGCTGTTCTTGAGGCATCACACCTCGACCCCTACCCCTGTATATTATCTGGAAACCACCACGGCCTCGTGGAGCAGATAGTTCTCCCTTACGTTGCAATAAAACCGGGAAGCTATTCTTAAAATGACCTTCCTCTCTACAATAGGCACATTGGTTAGGACCTAATAAAGGTCGCGGAATAAAGGGCTCAGGATTTTGATACACCCTCTGAAACTGTGGAGGCTGTTGAAACTGGCACTGAGTATAACGAGGAGGATAAGCTTGTTGCAGAAGAACCTTTGTTTTTAATTCTTTCGTCTTCTTCTCTTGCTTATCTTTCTCCTCTTTATCCCTGTTCTCATAATATTGAGCAGTAACAGAAACTGCCCATGAACTCTCGGAGTCTTTCAACTTATGTGACAGTTCGGGAAGCAAATTAAATACGAATTTATCTACAAATAATCGCTGTCCACCCTCCGTAGTCATATCCTGACTACTGTAATCAATAAACGTCTCCTCAAAACGAGTGAAGAAATCAGAGACACTCTCATCTGTCTTCTGCTTACACGCAGCTAATTTATCACAATTAACTTGCAAGGCGGGCATCATCGTTTTCATTAAAGTAATAATCCTACCAGGGAGTTCTGAAATCAAAACATCAGGCTTAGCACCACCCACTTGGGCTGCATCTGCGGCAGGTATAGCAGCCCAATCGCCACCCAATGCTTGGGCGTGATCCTCTCTACGAATCCGAGCCCATAATGCTTGTGGGACTACATTTCCCATCAACATATCAATATCGGCTAAATTCATAATACAGGCATCAACAGTCTGGGACAACTCCTTATAATAGCCAGCAGGGTTTTTACGGGGATCCGGTAGAGACTGTTTAAGAGCCAAAACTTCAGATCTCTTCCAGGGGACATGTACCCATATACGCTGGAAGTGCACGGGAACAGCTGAATTAGCACCTGCTTGTGCAACCGCTTCTCTCCACACTGGATGAACCTCTCTCATGGGATAATGTTTGGATGTCAGCCTAACAACAGGATCGGAATCAAAAAAAGTCTGTGAGGAAAATAAGGACCTAAAAGTGACAAGTGTCCTTACGGCATCCTCAACCTTAGAACCCACAATGAGTCCCTTATCGAAATTAGCCTGAACATCTAACAAACCCTGAGGAAGAAAA
Organism: Triturus cristatus; assembly: GCF_964204655.1. NCBI lineage: Eukaryota > Metazoa > Chordata > Amphibia > Caudata > Salamandridae > Triturus > Triturus cristatus. Next base: position 1,164,606,502 of record NC_140579.1, read on the forward strand.
CCCAAATCTATATCCTCCCATTCTTTAGTGAGAGTGTCACACATAACATTAAATACATATCTCTGCGTGGGCGCCTCCCACTGATGAAAGGTGGTCATGATATCTTTCACACTATACTGGGGACCCTTCTCAATCCATTTGCGAGCGAGGGAGTCCAATACCACCCGTTCGTCGGAACCTGGGAGTTGACTACGAGACTGTCTTCGAGAAAAAGCCGGAGACATATTCAAAGTCTCAAAGAAAGGAGACAGAAACCCAGAGACAGTATCTGTGATTCGTTTCCGCACAGTAGGAGAATTAGACATAAGAACAGGGAACAAGGTATTAGGTGAACTAACAGAAGAATTAACAGTTATAAGGGGAGCCGAAGGCAAAGGAGATTGATGTTCAGGAAACGGAGGCAAAGAAGTCGGTGGCGGAAGAGGTGGGGGTGGCATTACCGGAAGGGGCAAATGCGGAAGAGCTGGAGCAGGCGGAGGCGCAACTAATGGCGGAACTGGTTGTAAGAATGGGGGTGCATTAGCACCTTGTACATAGGGAGGAGGCAATCTCAATAAGTGAGACATCAAAGGGTCTTCCTCCGGATCCTTACTTTTATCAGAAGGGGAAATAGGCAACACCGGATAGCATTTATCTATCGCCATACGATGCTGTCTCTCTGAAATTTCCATTTCATGATTAATCTCATTATCTTTAAACTGCTGGGCAGCCTGTATAATCATCCTACTTTGTGTTTTCTTATCTCGTTTTGCCTGTTTAATTTCTCTCTGTTTGGCTTCCTTACGCCAGAGGCGGAAAGAGTCAAACATTGCCGGCCGGGCTTTTCTATTAAACAAAATTGCTTCCAAATTATCTAATATGTCAGGCTCAAAGCTACCATTCTGTGGCCACTGTAGAACACCATCGTTCTTTGTGTATCGGATCCATGCCTCATTAAAGGCAATGGGGCCAACACCATGTTTAGAATAAAGCTCATAAGTGGGAGTTCCAACCGGAGGAATTGGACAAGAGTCCTCCAGCCGGGAATCCCTATCACAACCAAAACAACAAAACTTTCTAAACTTACTCAGACCAGGCATCGTTATTTCACTGGACTGTTCACAAACATCAAGGGGTTAAATCAAATAATATAGCACAAACGTACTCACCCCTCGGCTTCGGCTTTTGCAATAGCCGAATCAAAGACCCAAATCAAAACAAAAATAGTGGGAGCTACCCACCAATACTTAACTAAGTGTCTTCTTACGCCAACAGATGCCCGTCTAACGTCTCGCCAAAGCAAGGCGGCAGTCAGGGCAGCAGTCGTCAGCAGCCATCAGGAAGGAGAAACCACGCTGAAAAAGACCTTCGGACCACTTCGACATACAGGGGTCGCTTGACGTGGTTCGCGATTCCTCCAGAATTTTCTTGCGGGGTTCCTCACGACCCTCAGGCAAAATTGATACCTCTGAAGCCGCCTCACAGAGGGCACCAATTGAAGAACCAGGGCCTTATGGGCCTGGCGGCGCAGGGCACGCCTTAATCTCCTGAGTTCACCTGCTTTGTTAAACAGAGACACAGAACATTCTGTTGAGCGTAGAAGATCAGGTTTATTAGCTGCAGCTAAGTACAGTTGTCCCAGAAGAACACTCAGCATGTTCTTAGGAGACTGCCACTTAACTCTGTGGCGCACAATCTTTTATAGCACATAGATTCACTAAGAACACTCCCAATGTATACATGGTTATCCAATGAGAAGAGTTTGAAAACAAGATATAACCAATGAGAAAAGTTTGAAAACAAGATATCAAGTAACCCAAATAAATCTCTCTTCCAACTGTTTTGTCACCCCTCCCCACAAGTTAATCAGTGGTAGTGTCTACAACTCAACTTGCAGGTGGCAGGACATATTTGTATGCTTTGGAAGACAGTTGTGAAATGAGAGAATACAAGTAGAGAATAGCGAAGGCCAGAAGATAAGATAAAGTCAGGAAAGAATGGTGTGAACCGACAGACAGTTGAGACAGGGTTTAGTCAAACCAGACGAGGATTAGTGGACTCAGCCAGTCCCTGACATCAGTCTCGTAAACAGAGGTAGAAGGTTATTTGACACGTTGCAGTAAGATCAGCAGAAAAACTTTGTCCATTGTGCTGTCTGAGTGAGGGCAACACAAAATGGCGGTGGAACACAAAATGGTGGCTGAATACAAGCGAGATCAAAAATCGAATTTCCTCAACCTGGTTCTCTGGCTCTAGAGCAGCTCTGCTGAACTGCTTCTCTGCCTCTAGAGCAGCTCTGCTGACCTGGATCTTAGGCTCGAGAGCAGCTCCGCTGACCTGTTTCTCTGGCACTAAAGCAGCTCTGCTGACCTGGTTCTCAAGCAGTTCTGCTGACCTGGTTCTCTGGCTCTTAAGCGGCACTGCTTACCTGGTTCTCTGACTCTAAAGCAGCACTGCTGACCTGATTCTTAGGCTTTAGAGCAGCTCTGCTGACCTGGTTTCTATGGCTCCACAGCAGTTCTGCTGACCTGGTTCTCTGGCTCTAGAGCAGCTCTGTTGACCTGGGTCTTAGGCTCTAGAGCAGCTCTGCTGACCTGGTTGTATCGCTCTGAGGCATGCTCTGCTGACGTGGTTCTCTGGCTTTAAGGCAGCTCTGCTGACCTGGTTCTATGGCTCTAAAGCAGCTCTGCTGACCTGGTTCTCTGGCTTTGAAGCAGCTCTGCTGACCTGGTTCTCTGGCTCTAGAGCAGCTCTGCTGACCTGGTTCTCTCCCTCTAAAGCAGCTCTGCTGACCTGGTTCTCTGGCTCTAAAGCAGCTCTGCTGACCTGGTTTCTCTGGCTCTAAAGCAGCTCTTCTGACCTGGTTCTATGGCTCTAAAGCAGCTCTGCTGACCTGGTTCTCTGGCTCTGCAGCAGCTCTGCTGACATGGTTCTCTGGCTCTAGAGCAGCTCTGCTGACATTGTTCTCTGCCTCTAGAGCAGCTCTGCTGACCTGTTTCTTAAGCTTTAGAGCAGCTCTGCAGACCTGGTTCTCTGCCTCTAAAGCAGCTCTGTTGACTTGGTTCTCTGGCTCCAAAGATGCTTTGCTGACCTGGTTCTCTGGCTATAAAGAAGCTCTGCTGACCTAGTTCTCTGGCTCTACTGCAGCTCTGCTGACCTGGTTCTCTGGCTCTAAAACAGCTCTGCTGACCGGGTTCTGCGGCTCTAAAGAAGCTCTGCTGACCTAGTTCTCTGGCTCTACAGCAGCTCAGATGACCTGGTTCTCTGGCTTTAGAGAGGCTCTGCTGACCTGGTTCTCTGTCTCTAGAGCAGCTCTGCTGACCTGGTTCTATGGCTGTAAAGAATCACCTCTGACCTGGTTCTCTGGCTCTACAGAAGTTCTGCTGAACTGGTTCTCTGTCTCTAGAGCAGCTCTGCTGACTTGGTTCTTAGGCTCGAGAGAAGGTCTGCTGACCTGGTTCTCTGGCTCTCAAGCAGCTCTGCTGATCTGGTTCTCAAGCAGTTCTGCTGACCTGGTTCTCTGGCTCTAAAGCAGCTCTGCTGACCTGGTTCTCTGGCTCTAAAGCAGCTCTGCTGACATGGTTCTATGGCTCTAAAGTAGCTCTGCTGACCTGGTTCTCTGGCTTTGGAGCAGCTCTGCTGACCTGGTTCTCTGGCTCTAGAGCAGCTCTGCTGAGCTGGTTCTCTGGCTCTAGAGCAGCTCTGCTGTCCTGGTTCTTAGGCTCTAGAGCAGCTCTGCTGACCTGGTTCTCTGGCTTTGAAGCAGCTCTGCTGACCTTGTTCTCTGGCTCTAGAGCAGCGCTGCTGACCTGGTTCTCTCCCTCTAAAGCAGCTCTGCTGACCTGGTTCTCTGGCTCTAAAGCAGCTCTGCTGACCTGGTTTCTCTGGCTCTAAAGCATCTCTGCTGAGTTGGCTCTCTGGCTCTAAAGCAGCTCTTCTGGCCTGGTTCTCTGGCTCTAAAGCAGCTCTGATGACCTGATTCTCTTGGTCTACAATGGCTCTGCTGACCTGGTTCTGTTGCTCTAAAGCAGCTCTGCTGACCTGGTTCTCTGGCTCTAGACCAGCTCTGCTAACCTGGTTCTCTGGCTCTAAAGCATATTTTCTGGCCTGGTTCACTGGCTCTAAAGTAAAGCAGCTCTGCTGACCTGGTTCTCTGGCTCTAGAGCAGCTCTGCTGTCCTGGTTCTTAGGCTCTAGAGCAGCTCTGCTGAGCTGGTTCTCTGGCTCTACAACGGCTCTGCTGACCTGGTTCTCTGGCTCTAAAGCAGATCTGCTGACCTGGTGGTTCTCTGGCTCTAAAACATCTCTGCTGACCTTGTTCTGTGGCTCTAAAGAAGCTCTGCTGACCTAGTTCTCTGGCTCTACAGCAGCTCTGCTGACCTGGATCTCTGGTTCTACAGCACCTCTGATGACCTGATTCTCTGGCTCTAAAGAGGCTCTGCTGACCTGGTTCTCTGGCTGTAGAGCATCTCTGCTGACCTGGTTCTATGGCTGTAAAGAATCTCCTCTTACCTGGTTCTCTGGCTCTACAGCAGCTCTGCTGAACTGGTTCTCTGCCTCTAGAGCAGCTCTGCTGACCTGGATCTTAGGCTCGAGAGCAGCTCTGCTGACCTGTTTCTCCGGCTCTAAAGCGGCTCTGCTGACCTGGTTCTCAAGCAGTTCTGCTGACCTGGTTCTCTGGCTCTAAAGCGTCTCTGCTTACCTGGTTCTCAAACTCTAAAGCAGCTCTGCTGACCTGGTTCTTAGGCTTTAGAGCAGCTCTGCTGAACTGGTTGTCTGCCTCTAGAGCAGCTCTGCTGACCTGGATCTTAGGCTCGAGAGTAGCTCTGCTGACCTGTTTCTCTGGCTCTAAAGCAGCTCTGCTGACCTGGTTCTCAAGCAGTTCTGCTGACCTGGTTCTCTGGCTCTAAAGCGGCTCTGCTTACCTGGTTCTCTGACTCTAAAGCAGCTCTTCTGACCTGGTTCTTAGGCTTTAGAGCAGCTCTGCTGACCTGGTTTCTATGGCTCTACAGCAGCTCTGCTGACCTGGTTCTCTGGCTGTAGAGCAGCTCTGTTGACCTGGGTCTTAGGCTCTAGAGCAGCTCTGCTGACCTGGTTGTATGGCTCTGAGGCAGCTCTGCTGACGTGGTTCTCTGGCTCTAAAGCAGCTCTGCTGACCTGGTTCTATGGCTCTAAAGCAGATCTGCTGACCTGGTTCTCTGGCTTTGACGCAGCCCTGCTGACCTGGTTCTCTGGCTCTAGAGCAGCTCTGCTGACCTGGTTCTCTCCCTCTAAAGCAGCTCTGATGACCTGGTTCTCTGGCTCTATAGCAGCTTTGCTGACCTGGTTTCTCTGGCTCTAAAGCAACTCTGCTGACCTGGTTTCTCTGGCTTTAGAGCAGCTCTGCTGACCTGGTTCTCTGGCTCTAGAACATCTCTGCCGACCTGGTTATCTGCCTCTAGAGCAGCTCTGCTGACCTGGTTCTTAAGCTTTAGAGCAGCTCTGCTGACCTGGTTCTCTGCCTCTAAAGCAGCTCTGCTAACTTGGTTCTCTGGCTCCAAAGAGGTTCTGCTGACCTGGTTCTCTAGCTCTAAAGCAGCTCTGCTGACCTGGTTCTCTGGCTCTAAAGCGGCTCTGCTGACCTGGTTCTCTGGCTCTAAAGCGGCTCTGCTGACCTGGTTCTCTGGCTCTAAAGCGGCTCTGCTGACCTGGTTCTCTGGCTCTAAAGCAGCTCTGCTGACCTGGTTCTCTGGCTCTAGAGCAGCTCTGCTGTCCTGGATCTTAGGCTCTAGAGCAGCTCTGCTGACCTGGTTCTCTGGCTCTACGACGGCTCTGCTGACCTGGTTCTCTGGCTCTAAAGCAGCTCTGCTGACCTGATGTTTCTCTGGCTCTAAAACAGCTCTGCTGACCTGGTTCTGTGGCTATAAAGAAGCTCTGCTGACCTAGTTCTCTGGCTCTACAGCAGCTCTGCTGACCTGGTTCTCTGGTTCTAAAGAGGATCTGCTGACCTGGTTCTCTGGCTCTAGAGCAGCTCTGCTGACCTGGTTCTATGGCTGTAAAGAATCTCCTCTTACCTGGTTCTCTGGCTCTACAGCAGCTCTGCTGAACTGGTTACCTGCTTCTAGAGCAGCTCTGCTGACCTGGATCTTAGGCTCGAGAGCAGCTCTGCTGACCTGTTTCTCTGGCTCTAAAGCAGCTCTGCTGACCTGGTTCTCAAGCAGTTCTGCTGACCTGGTTCTCTGGCTCTAAAGCGTCTCTGCTTACCTGGTTCTCTGACTCTAAAGCAGCTCTGCTGACCTGGTTCTTAGGCTTTAGAGCAGCTCTGCTGACCTGGTTCTCTGGCTCTAGAGCAGCTCTGTTGACCTGGGTCTTAGGCTCTAGAGCAGCTCTGCTGACCTGGTTGTATGGCTCTGAGGCAGCTCTGCTGATGTGGTTCTCTGGCTCTAAAGCAGCTCTGCTGACCTGGTTCTAAGGCTCTAAAGCAGATCTGCTGACCTGGTTCTCTGGCTTTGACGCAGCTCTGCTGACCTTGTTCTCTGGCTCTAGAGCAGCTCTGCTGACCTGGTTCTCTCCCTCTAAAGCAGCTCTGCTGACCTGGTTCTCTGGCTCTATAGCAGCTCTGCTGACCTGGTTTCCCTGGCTCTAAAGCAGCACTGCTGACCTGGTTCTCTGGCTCTAGAGCATCTCTGCCGACCTGGTTATCTGCCTCTAGATCAGCTCTGCTGACCTGGTTCTTAAGCTTTAGAGCAGCTCTACTGACCTGGTTCTCTGCCTCTAAAGCAGCTCTGCTGAATTGGTTCTCTGGCTCCAAAGAGGCTCTGCTGACCTGGTTCTCTAGCTCTAAAGCAGCTCTGCTGACCTGGTTCTCTGGCTCTAAAGCGGCTCTGCTGACCTGGTTCTCTGGCTCTAAAGCTGCTCTGCTGACCTGGTTCTCTGGCTCTAAAGCGACACTGCTGACCTGGTTCTCTGGCTCTAAAGCATCTCTGCTGACCTGGTTCTCTGGCTCTAGAGCAGCTCTGCTGTCCTGGATCTTAGGCTCTAGAGCAGCTCTGCTGACCTGGTTCTCTGGCTCTACAATGGCTCTGCTGACCTGGTTCTCTGGCTCTAAAGCAGCTCTGCAGACCTGATGTTTCTCTGGCTCTAAAACAGCTCTGCTGACCTGGTTCTGTGGCTATAAAGAAGCTCTGCTGACCTAGTTCTCTGGCTCTACAGCAGCTCTGCTGACCTGGTTCTCTGGCTCTAAAGCAGCTCTGCTGACCTGATGTTTCTCTGGCTCTAAAACAGCTCTGCTGACCTGGTTCTGTGGCTCTAAAGAAGCTCTGCTGACCTAGTTCTCTGGCTCTACAGCAGCTCTGATGGCCTGGTTCTCTGGCTCTAAAGAGGCTCTGCTGACCTGGTTCTCTGGCTTTAGAGCAGCTCTGCTGACCTGGTTCTATGGCTGTAAAGAATCACCTCTGACCTGGTTCTCTGGCTCTACAGAAGCTCTGCTGAACTGGTTTTCAGCCTCTAGAGCAGCTCTGCTGACTTGCTTCTTAGGCTCGAGAGCAGGTCTGCTGACCTGGTTCTCTGGCTCTAAAGCAGCTCTGCTGACCTGGTTCTCAAGCAGTTCTGCTGACCTGGTTCTCTGGCTCTAAAGCAGCTCTGCTGACCTGGTTCTGTGGCTCTAAAGCAGCTCTGCTGACCTGGTTCTCTGGCTTTGAAGCAGCTCTGCTGACCTGGTTCTCTGGCTCTAGAGAAGCTCTGAAAACATGGTTCTCTGGCTCTAAAGCAGATCCTCTGACCTGGTTCTCTGGCTCTAAAGCAGCTCTGCTGACCTGGTTCTCTGGCTCTAGAGCAGCTCTGCTGTCCTGGTTCTTAGGCTCTAGAGCAGCTGTGCTGACCTTGTTCTCTGGCTTTGAAGCAGCTCTGCTGACCTGGTTCTCTGGCTCTAGAGAAGCTTTGCTGACCTGGTTCTCTCCCTCTAAAGCAGCTCTGCTGACCTGGTTCTCTGGCTCTAAAGCAGCTCTGCTGACCTGGTTTCTCTGGCTCTAAAGCATCTCTGCTGAGCTGGCTCTCTGGCTCTAAAGCAGCTCTTCTGGCCTGGTTCTCTTGCTCTAAAGTAGCTCTGCTGGCCTGGTTCTCTTTGTCTACAATGGCTCTGCTGACCTGGTTCTGTTGCTCTAAAGCAGCTCTGCTGACCTGGTTTTCTGGCTCTAGAGCAGCTCTGCTAACCTGGTTCTCTGGCTCTAAAGCATATTTCTGGCCTGGTTCACTGGCTCTAAAGCAGCTCTGCTGACCTGGTTCTCTGGCTCTAGAGCAGCTCTGCTGTCCTGGTTCTTAGGCTCTAGAGCAGCTCTGCTGACCTGGTTCTCTGGCTCTACAACGGCTCTGCTGACCTGGTTCTCTGGCTCTAAAGCAGATCTGCTGACCTGGTGGTTCTCTTGCTCTAAAACATCTCTGCTGACCTTGTTCTGTGGCTCTAAAGAAGCTCTGCTGACCTAGTTCTCTGGCTCTACAGCAGCTCTGCTGACCTGGTTCTCTGGTTCTACAGCAGCTCTGATGACCTGGTTCTCTGGCTCTAAAGAGGCTCTGCTGACCTGGTTCTCTGGCTCCAGAGCAGCTCTGCTGACCTGGTTCTATGGCTGTAAAGAATCTCCTCTTACCTGGTTCTCCGGCTCTACAGCAGCTCTGCTGAACTGGTTCTCTGCCTCTAGAGAAGCTCCGCTGACCTGGATCTTAGGCTCGAGAGCAGCTGTGCTGACCTGTTTCTCTGGCTCTAAAGCAGCTCTGCTGACCTGGTTCTCAAGCAGTTCTGCTGACCTGGTTCTCTGGCTCTAAAGCGTCTCTGCTTACCTGGTTCTCTGACTCTAAAGCAGCTCTGCTGACCTGGTTCTTAGGCTTTAGAGCAGCTCTGCTGACCTGGTTTCTATGGCTCTACAGCAGCTCTGCTGACCTGGTTCTCTGGCTCTAGAGCAGCTCTGTTTACCTGGGTCTGAGGCTCTAGAGCAGCTCTTTTGACCTGGTCGTACGGCTCTGAGGCTACTCTGCTGACGTGGTGCTCTGGCTCTAAAGCAGCTTTGCTGACCTGGTTCTATGGCTCTAAAGCAGCTCTGCTGACCTGGTTCTTTCCCTTTAAAGCAGCTCTGCTGACCTGGTTCTCTGGCTCTAAAGCAGCTCTGCTGACCTGGTTCTCTGGCTCTAAAGCAGCTCTGCTGACCTGGTTTCTCTGGCTCTAAAGCCTCTCTGCTGAGCTGGTTCTCTGGCTCTAAAGCAGCTCTTCTGGCCTGGTTCTCTGGCTCTAAAGCAGCTCTGCTGACCAGGTTCACTTGGTCTACACTGGCTCTGCTGACCTGGCTCTCAAGCAGTTCTGCTGACCTGGTTCTCTGGCTCTAAAGCGTCTCTGCTTACCTGGTTCTCTGACTCTAGAGCAGCTCTGCTGTCCTGGTTCTTAGGCTCTAGAGCAGCTCTGCTTACCTGGTTCTCTGGCTCTACAACGGCTCTGCTGACCTGGTTCTCTGGCTCTAAAGCAGATCTGCTGACCTGGTGGTTCTCTGGCTCTAAAACATCTCTGCTGCTGACCTGGTTCTCTGGCTCTAGAGCAGCTCTGCTGATCTGGTTCTCTCCCTCTAAAGCAGCTCTGCTAACCTGGTTCTCTGGCTCTAAAGCAGCTCTGGTGACCTGGTTTCTCTGGCTCTAAAGCATTTCTGCTGAGTTGGCTCTCTGGCTCTAAAGCAGCTCTTCTGGCCTGGTTCTCTGGCTCTAAAGCAGCTCTGATGACCTGGTTCTCTTGGTCTACAATGGCTCTGCTGACCTGGTTCTGTTGCTCTAAAGCAGCTCTGCTGACCTGGTTCTCTGGCTCTAGACCAGCTCTGCTAACCTGGTTCTCTGGCTCTAAAGCATATCTTATGGCCTGGTTCACTGGCTCTAAAGCAGCTCTGCTGACCTGGTTCTCTGGCTCTAGAGCAGCTCTGCTGTCCTGGTTCTTAGGCTCTAGAGCAGCTCTGCTGACCTGGTTCTCTGGCTCTACAACGGCTCTGCTGACCTGGCTCTCTGGCTCTAAAGCAGATCTGCTGACCTGGTGGTTCTCTGGCTCTAAAACATCTCTGCTGACCTTGTTCTGTGGCTCTAAAGAAGCTCTGCTGACCTAGTTCTCTGGCTCTACAGCAGCTCTGCTGACCTGGATCTCTGGTTCTACAGCAGCTCTGATGACCTGGTTCTCTGGCTATAAAGAGGCTCTGCTGACCTGGTTCTCTGGCTGTAGAGCATCTCTGCTGACCTGGTTCTATGGCTGTAAATAATCTCCTCTTACCAGGTTCTCTGGCTCTACAGCAGCTCTGCTGAACTGGTTCTCTGCCTCTAGAGCCAGCTCTGCTGACCTGGATCTTAGGCTCGAGAGCAGCTCTGCTGACCTGTTTCTCTGGCTCTAAAGCAGCTCTGCTGACCTGGTTCTCAAGCAGTTCGGCTGACCTGGTTCACTGGCTCTAAAGCGGCTCTGCTTACCTGGTTCTCTGACTCTAAAGCAGCTCTGCTGACCTGGTTCTTAGGCTTTAGAGCAGCTCTGCTGACCTGGTTTCTATTGCTCTACAGCAGCTCTGCTGACCTGGTTCTCTGGCTCTAGAGCAGCTCTGTTGACCTGAGTCTTAGGCTCTAGAGCAGCTCTGCTGACCTGGTTGTATGGCTCTGAGGCAGCTCTGCTGACGTGGTTCTTTGGCTCTAAAGCAGCTCTGCTGACCTGGTTCTATGGCTCTAAAGCAGATCTGCTGACCTGGTTCTCTGGCTTTGACGCAGCTCTGCTGACCTGGTTCTCTGGCTCTAGAGCAGCTCTGCTGACCTGGTTCTCTCCCTCTAAAGCAGCTCTGCTGACCTGGTTCTCTGGCTCTATAGCAGCTCTGCTGACCTGGTTTCTCTGGCTCTAAAGCAGCTCTGCTGACCTGGTTTCTCTGGCTCTAGAGCAGCTCTGCTGACCTGGTTCTCTTGCTCTAGAGCATCTCTGCCGACCTGGTTATCTGCCTCTAGAGCAGCTCTGCTGACCTGGTTCTTAAGCTTTAGAGCAGCTCTGCTGACCTGGTTCTCTGCCTCTAAAGCAGCTCTGCTAACTTGGTTCTCTGGCTCCAAAGAGGTTCTGCTGACCTGGTTCTCTGGCTCTAAAGCATATTTCTGGCCTGGTTCACTGGCTCTAAAGCAGCTCTGCTGTCCTGGTTCTTAGGCTCTAGAGCAGCTCTGCTGACCTGGTTCTCTGGCTCTACAACGGCTCTGCTGACCTGGTTCTCTGGCTCTAAAGCAGATCTGCTGACCTGGTGGTTCTCTTGCTCTAAAACATCTCTGCTGACCTTGTTCTGTGGCTCTAAAGAAGCTCTGCTGACCTAGTTCTCTGGCTCTACAGCAGCTCTGCTGACCTGGTTCTCTGGTTCTACAGCAGCTCTGATGACCTGGTTCTCTGGCTCTAAAGAGGCTCTGCTGACCTGGTTCTCTGGCTCCAGAGCAGCTCTGCTGACCTGGTTCTATGGCTGTAAAGAATCTCCTCTTACCTGGTTCTCCGGCTCTACAGCAGCTCTGCTGAACTGGTTCTCTGCCTCTAGAGAAGCTCCGCTGACCTGGATCTTAGGCTCGAGAGCAGCTGTGCTGACCTGTTTCTCTGGCTCTAAAGCAGCTCTGCTGACCTGGTTCTCAAGCAGTTCTGCTGACCTGGTTCTCTGGCTCTAAAGCGTCTCTGCTTACCTGGTTCTCTGACTCTAAAGCAGCTCTGCTGACCTGGTTCTTAGGCTTTAGAGCAGCTCTGCTGACCTGGTTTCTATGGCTTTACAGCAGCTCTGCTGACCTGGTTCTCTGGCTCTAGAGCAGCTCTGTTTACCTGGGTCTGAGGCTCTAGAGCAGCTCTTTTGACCTGGTCGTACGGCTCTGAGGCTACTCTGCTGACGTGGTGCTCTGGCTCTAAAGCAGCTTTGCTGACCTGGTTCTATGGCTCTAAAGCAGCTCTGCTGACCTGGTTCTTTCCCTTTAAAGCAGCTCTGCTGACCTGGTTCTCTGGCTCTAAAGCAGCTCTGCTGACCTGGTTCTCTGGCTCTAAAGCAGCTCTGCTGACCTGGTTTCTCTGGCTCTAAAGCCTCTCTGCTGAGCTGGTTCTCTGGCTCTAAAGCAGCTCTTCTGGCCTGGTTCTCTGGCTCTAAAGCAGCTCTGCTGACCAGGTTCACTTGGTCTACACTGGCTCTGCTGACCTGGCTCTCAAGCAGTTCTGCTGACCTGGTTCTCTGGCTCTAAAGCGTCTCTGCTTACCTGGTTCTCTGACTCTAGAGCAGCTCTGCTGTCCTGGTTCTTAGGCTCTAGAGCAGCTCTGCTTACCTGGTTCTCTGGCTCTACAACGGCTCTGCTGACCTGGTTCTCTGGCTCTAAAGCAGATCTGCTGACCTGGTGGTTCTCTGGCTCTAAAACATCTCTGCTGCTGACCTGGTTCTCTGGCTCTAGAGCAGCTCTGCTGATCTGGTTCTCTCCCTCTAAAGCAGCTCTGCTAACCTGGTTCTCTGGCTCTAAAGCAGCTCTGGTGACCTGGTTTCTCTGGCTCTAAAGCATTTCTGCTGAGTTGGCTCTCTGGCTCTAAAGCAGCTCTTCTGGCCTGGTTCTCTGGCTCTAAAGCAGCTCTGATGACCTGGTTCTCTTGGTCTACAATGGCTCTGCTGACCTGGTTCTGTTGCTCTAAAGCAGCTCTGCTGACCTGGTTCTCTGGCTCTAGACCAGCTCTGCTAACCTGGTTCTCTGGCTCTAAAGCATATCTTATGGCCTGGTTCACTGGCTCTAAAGCAGCTCTGCTGACCTGGTTCTCTGGCTCTAGAGCAGCTCTGCTGTCCTGGTTCTTAGGCTCTAGAGCAGCTCTGCTGACCTGGTTCTCTGGCTCTACAACGGCTCTGCTGACCTGGTTCTCTGGCTCTAAAGCAGATCTGCTGACCTGGTGGTTCTCTGGCTCTAAAACATCTCTGCTGACCTTGTTCTGTGGCTCTAAAGAAGCTCTGCTGACCTAGTTCTCTGGCTCTACAGCAGCTCTGCTGACCTGGATCTCTGGTTCTACAGCAGCTCTGATGACCTGGTTCTCTGGCTATAAAGAGGCTCTGCTGACCTGGTTCTCTGGCTGTAGAGCATCTCTGCTGACCTGGTTCTATGGCTGTAAATAATCTCCTCTTACCAGGTTCTCTGGCTCTACAGCAGCTCTGCTGAACTGGTTCTCTGCCTCTAGAGCCAGCTCTGCTGACCTGGATCTTAGGCTCGAGAGCAGCTCTGCTGACCTGTTTCTCTGGCTCTAAAGCAGCTCTGCTGACCTGGTTCTCAAGCAGTTCGGCTGACCTGGTTCACTGGCTCTAAAGCGGCTCTGCTTACCTGGTTCTCTGACTCTAAAGCAGCTCTGCTGACCTGGTTCTTAGGCTTTAGAGCAGCTCTGCTGACCTGGTTTCTATTGCTCTACAGCAGCTCTGCTGACCTGGTTCTCTGGCTCTAGAGCAGCTCTGTTGACCTGAGTCTTAGGCTCTAGAGCAGCTCTGCTGACCTGGTTGTATGGCTCTGAGGCAGCTCTGCTGACGTGGTTCTTTGGCTCTAAAGCAGCTCTGCTGACCTGGTTCTATGGCTCTAAAGCAGATCTGCTGACCTGGTTCTCTGGCTTTGACGCAGCTCTGCTGACCTGGTTCTCTGGCTCTAGAGCAGCTCTGCTGACCTGGTTCTCTCCCTCTAAAGCAGCTCTGCTGACCTGGTTCTCTGGCTCTATAGCAGCTCTGCTGACCTGGTTTCTCTGGCTCTAAAGCAGCTCTGCTGACCTGGTTTCTCTGGCTCTAGAGCAGCTCTGCTGACCTGGTTCTCTTGCTCTAGAGCATCTCTGCCGACCTGGTTATCTGCCTCTAGAGCAGCTCTGCTGACCTGGTTCTTAAGCTTTAGAGCAGCTCTGCTGACCTGGTTCTCTGCCTCTAAAGCAGCTCTGCTAACTTGGTTCTCTGGCTCCAAAGAGGTTCTGCTGACCTGGTTTTCTAGCTCTAAAGCAGCTCTGCTGACCTGGTTCTCTGGCTCTAAAGCGGCTTTGCTGACCTGGTTCTCTGGCTCTATAGCAGCTCTGCTGACCTGGTTTCTCTGGCTCTAAAGCAGCTCTGCTGACCTGGTTTCTCTGGCTCTAGAGCAGCTCTGCTGACCTGGTTCTCTTGCTCTAGAGCATCTCTGCCGACCTGGTTATCTGCCTCTAGAGCAGCTCTGCTGACCTGGTTCTTAAGCTTTAGAGCAGCTCTGCTGACCTGGTTCTCTGGCTCTAAAGCGGCTTTGCTGACCTGGTTCTCTGGCTCTAAAGCGGCTCTGCTGACCTGGTTCTCTGGCTCTAAAGCGGCTCTGCTGACCTGGTTCTCTGGCTCTAAAGCAGCTCTGCTGACCTGGTTCTCTGGCTCTAGAGCAGCTCTGCTGTCCTGGATCTTAGGCTCTAGAGCAGCTCTGCTGACCTGGTTCTCTGGCTCTACAACGGCTCTGCTGACCTGGTTCTCTTGCTCTAAAACATCTCTGCTGACCTTGTTCTGTGGCTCTAAAGAAGCTCTGCTGACCTAGTTCTCTGGCTCTACAGCAGCTCTGCTGACCTGGTTCTCTGGTTCTACAGCAGCTCTGATGACCTGGTTCTCTGGCTCTAAAGAGGCTCTGCTGACCTGGTTCTCTGGCTCCAGAGCAGCTCTGCTGACCTGGTTCTATGGCTATAAAGAATCTCCTCTTACCTGGTTCTCCGGCTCTACAGCAGCTCTGCTGAACTGGTTCTCTGCCTCTAGAGCAGCTCTGCTGACCTGGATCTTAGGCTCAAGAGCAGCTCTGCTGACCTGGTTCTCTGGCTCTAAAGCAGCTCTGCTGACCTGATTCTCAAGCAGTTCTGCTGACCTGGTTCTCTGGCTCTAAAGCGGCTCTGCTTACCTGGTTCTCTGACTCTAATGCAGCTCTGCTGACCTGGTTCTATGGCTGTAAAGCGGCTCTGCTGACATAGTTCTCTGGCTCTAAAGCAGCCCTGCTGACCTGGTTCTCTGGCTGTAGAGCAGCCCTGCTGGCCTGGTTCTTAGGCTCTAGAGCAGCTCTGCTGACTTGGTTCTCTGGCTCTACACCGACTCTGCTGACCTGGTTCTCTAGCTCTAGAGCAGTTCTGCTGACCTGGTTCTATGGCTATAAAGCAGGTCCGCTGACCTGGTTTTCTGGCTCAAAAGCAACTCTGCTGACCTGGTTCTCTCCCTCTAAAGGAGCTCTGTTGACCTGGTTCTCTGGCTCGAAAGCAGTTCTGCTGACCTGGTTCTCTCCCTCTAAAGCAGCTCTGCTGATCTGGTTCTCTCCCTCTAAAGCCGCTCTGTTGACCTGCTTCTCTGGCTCTACGGCCGCTCTTCTGACCTGGTTCTCTACCTTTAGAGCAGCTCTGCTGACCTGGTTCTTAGGCTCTATAGCAGCTCTGCTGACCTGGTTTCTATGGCTCTAAAGCAGCTCTGCTGACCTGATTCTCTGACTCTAAAGCAACACTGCTGGCCTTGTTCTCTCCCTCTAAAGCAGCTCTGCTGACCTGGTTCTCTGGCTCTATAGCAGCTCTGCTGACCTGGTTTCTCTGGCTCTAAAGCAGCTCTGCTGACCTGGTTCTCTTGCTCTAGAGCATCTCTGCCGACCTGGTTATCTGCCTCTAGAGCAGCTCTGCTGACCTGGTTCTTAAGCTTTAGAGCAGCTCTGCTGACCTGGTTCTCTGCCTCTAAAGCAGCTCTGCTAACTTGGTTCTCTGGCTCCAAAGAGGTTCTGCTGACCTGGTTCTCTAGCTCTAAAGCAGCTCTGCTGACCTGGTTCTCTGGCTCTAAAGCGGCTTTGCTGACCTGGTTCTCTGGCTCTAAAGCAGCTCTGCTGACCTGGTTCTCTGGCTCTAAAGCGGCTCTGCTGACCTGGTTCTCTGGCTCTAAAGCAGCTCTGCTGACCTTGTTCTCTGGCTCTAGAGCAGCTCTGCTGTCCTGGATCTTAGGCTCTAGAGCAGCTCTGCTGACCTGGTTCTCTGGCTCTACAACGGCTCTGCTGACCTGGTTCTCTGGCTCTAAAGCAGCTCTGCCGACCTGGTGCTTAGGCTTTAGAGCGGCTCTGCTGACCTGGTTTCTATGGCTCTACAGCAGCTCTGCTGACCTGGTTCTCTGGCTCTAGAGCAGCCCTGCTGACCTGGTTCTCTGGCTCTAAAGAGGCTCTGCTGACCTGGTTCTCTGGCTCCAGAGCAGCTCTGCTGACCTGGTTCTATGGCTGTAAAAAATCTCCTCTTACCTGGTTCTCCGGCTCTACAGCAGCTCTGCTGAACTGGTTCTCTGCCTCTAGAGCAGCTCTGCTGACCTGGTTCTCTGGCTCTACGGCAGCTCTGCTGACCTGGTTCTCTGGCTCTATAGCAGCTCTGCTGACCTGGTTTCTCTGGCTCTAAAGCAGCTCTGCTGACCTGGTTTCTCTGGCTCTAGAGCAGCTCTGCTGACCTTCTTCTCTTGCTCTAGAGCATCTCTGCCGACCTGGTTATCTGCCTCTAGAGCAGCTCTGCTGACCTGGTTCTTAAGCTTTAGAGCAGCTCTGCTGACCTGGTTCTCTGGCTCTAAAGCGGCTTTGCTGACCTGGTTCTCTGGCTCTAAAGTGGCTCTGCTGACCTGGTTCTCTGGCTCTAAATCGGCTCTGCTGACCTGGTTCTCTGGCTCTAAAGCAGCTCTGCTGACCTGGTTCTCTGGCTCTAGAGCAGCTCTGCTGTCCTGGATCTTAGGCTCTAGAGCAGCTCTGCTGACCTGGTTCTCTGGCTCTACAACGGCTCTGCTGACCTGGTTCTCTTGCTCTAAAACATCTCTGCTGACCTTGTTCTGTGGCTCTAAAGAAGCTCTGCTGACCTAGTTCTTTGGCTCTACAGCAGCTCTGCTGACCTGGTTCTCTGGTTCTACAGCAGCTCTGATGACCTGGTTCTCTGGCTCTAAAGAGGCTCTGCTGACCTGGTTCTCTGGCTCCAGAGCAGCTCTGCTGACCTGGTTCTATGGCTATAAAGAATCTCCTCTTACCTGGTTCTCCGGCTCTACAGCAGCTCTGCTGAACTGGTTCTCTGTCTCTAGAGCAGCTCTGCTGACCTGGATCTTAGGCTCAAGAGCAGCTCTGCTGACCTGGTTCTCTGGCTCTAAAGCAGCTCTGCTGACCTGGTTCTCAAGCAGTTCTGCTGACCTGGCTCTCTGGCTCTAAAGCGGCTCTGCTTACCTGGTTCTCTGACTCTAAAGCAGCTCTGCTGACCTGGTTCTATGGTTGTAAAGCGGCTCTGCTGACATGGTTCTCTGGCTCTAAAGCAGCTCTGCTGACCTTGTTCTCTGGCTGTAGAGCAGCCCTGCTGGCCTGGTTCTTAGGCTCTAGAGCAGCTCTGCTGACTTGGTTCTCTGGCTCTACACCGACTCTGCTGACCTGGTTCTCTAGCTCTAGAGCAGTTCTGCTGACCTGGTTCTATGGCTATAAAGCAGGTCCGCTGACCTGGTTTTCTGGCTCAAAAGCAACTCTGCTGACCTGGTTCTCTCCCTCTAAAGGAGCTCTCTTGACCTGGTTCTCTGGCTCAAAAGCAGCTCTGCTGACCTGGTTCTCTCCCTCTAAAGCCGCTCTGTTGACCTGCTTCTCTGGCTCTACGGCCGCTCTTCTGACCTGGTTCTCTACCTTTAGAGCAGCTCTGCTGACCTGGTTCTTAGGCTCTATAGCAGCTCTGCTGACCTGGTTTCTATGGTTCTAAAGCAGCTCTGCTGACCTGATTCTCTGACTCTAAAGCAACTCTGCTGGCCTGGTTCTCTCCCTCTAAAGCAGCTCTGCTGACCTGGTTCTCTGGCTCTAAAGCAGCTCTGCTGACCTGGTTCTCCTCCTCTAAAGCAGCTCTGTTGACCTGGTTCTCTCCCTGTAAAGCGGCTCTGCTGACCTAGTTCTCTGGCTCTACGGCAGCTCTGCTGAACTGGTTTTCTGCCTCTAGAACAGCTCTGCTGACTTGGTTCTTAGGCTCGAGAGCAGCTCTGCTGACCTGTTTCTCTGGCTCTAAAGCAGCTCTGCTGACCTGGTTCTCAAGCAGTTCTGATGACCTGGTTCTCTGGCTCTAAAGCGTCTCGGCTTACCTGGTTCTCTGACTCTACAGCTCTGCTGACCTGGTTCTTAGGCTTTAGAGCAGCTCTGCTGACCTGGTTCTCTGGCTCTAGAGTAGCTCTGTTGACCTGGGTCTTAGGCTCTAGAGCAGCTATGCTGACCTGGTTGTATGGCTCTGAGGCAGCTCTGCTGATGTGGTTCTCTGGCTCTAAAGCAGCTCTGCTGACCTGGTTCTAAGGCTCTAAAGCAGATCTGCTGACCTGGTTCTCTGGCTTTGACGCAGCTCTGCTGACCTTGTTCTCTGGCTCTAGAGCAGCTCTGCTGACCTGGTTCTCTCCCTCTAAAGCAGCTCTGCTGACCTGGTTCTCTGGCTCTATAGCAGCTCTGCTGACCTGGTTTCTCTGGCTGTAAAGCAGCTCTGCTGACCTAGTTCTCTGGCTCTACGGCAGCTCTGCTGAACTGGTTTTCTGCCTCTAGAACAGCTCTGCTGACTTGGTTCTTAGGCTCGAGAGCAGCTCTGCTGACCTGTTTCTCTGGCTCTAAAGCAGCTCTGCTGACCTGGTTCTCAAGCAGTTCTGATGACCTGGTTCTCTGGCTCTAAAGCGTCTCGGCTTACCTGGTTCTCTGACTCTACAGCTCTGCTGACCTGGTTCTTAGGCTTTAGAGCAGCTCTGCTGACCTGGTTCTCTGGCTCTAGAGTAGCTCTGTTGACCTGGGTCTTAGGCTCTAGAGCAGCTCTGCTGACCTGGTTGTATGGCTCTGAGGCAGCTCTGCTGATGTGGTTCTCTGGCTCTAAAGCAGCTCTGCTGACCTGGTTCTAAGGCTCTAAAGCAGATCTGCTGACCTGGTTCTCTGGCTTTGACGCAGCTCTGCTGACCTTGTTCTCTGGCTCTAGAGCAGCTCTGCTGACCTGGTTCTCTCCCTCTAAAGCAGCTCTGCTGACCTGGTTCTCTGGCTCTATAGCAGCTCTGCTGACCTGGTTTCTCTGGCTGTAAAGCAGCTCTGCTGACCTGGTTCTCTGGCTCTAGAGCATCTCTGCCGACCTGGTTATCTGCCTCTAGATCAGCTCTGCTGACCTGGTTCTCTGCCTCTAAAGCAGCTCTGCTGACTTGGTTCTCTGGCTCCAAAGAGGCTCTGCTGACCTGATTCTCTAGCTCTAAAGCAGCTCTGCTGACCTGGTTCTCTGGCTCTAAAGTGGCTCTGCTGACCTGGTTCTCTGGCTCTAAAGCGGCTCTGCTGACCTGGTTCTCTGGCTCTAAAGCCGCTCTGCTGACCTGGTTCTCTGGCTCTAAAGCAGCTCTGCTGACTTGGTTCTCTGGCTCTAGAGCAGCTCTGCTGTCCTGGATCTTAGGCTCTAGAGCAGCTCTGCTGACCTGGTTCTCTGGCTCTACAACGGCTCTGCTGACCTGGTTCTCTGGCTCTAAAGCAGCTCTGCTGACCTGATGTTTCTCTGGCTCTAAAACAGCTCTGCTGACCTGGTTCTGTGGCTATAAAGAAGCTCTGCTGACCTAGTTCTCCGGCTCTACAGCAGCTCTGCTGACCTGGTTCTCTGGCTCTAAAGCAGCTCTGCTGACCTGATGTTTCTCTGGCTCTAAAACAGCTCTGCTGACCTGGTTCTGTGGCTCTAAAGAAGCTCTGCTGACCTAGTTCTCTGGCTCTACAGCAGCTCTGATGACCTGGTTCTCTGGCTCTAAAGAGGCTCTGCTGACCTGGTTCTCTGGCTTTAGAGCAGCTCTGCTGACCTGGTTCTATGGCTGTAAAGAATCACCTCTGACATGGTTCTCTGGCTCTACAGAAGCTCTGCTGAACTGGTTTTCAGCCTCTAGAGCAGCTCTGCTGACTTGGTTCTTAGGCTCGAGAGCAGGTCTGCTGACCTGGTTCTCTGGCTCTAAAGCAGCTCTGCTGACCTGGTTCCCAAGCAGTTCTGCTGACCTGGTTCTCTGGCTCTAAAGCAGCTCTGCTGACCTGGTTCTCTGGCTCTAAATCAGCTCTACTGACCTGGTTCTATGGCTCTAAAGTAGCTCTGCTGACCTGGTTCTCTGGCTTTGAAGCAGCTCTGCTGACCTGGTTCTCTGGCTCTAGAGCAGCTCTGAAAACATGGTTCTCTGGTTCTAAAGCAGATCTGCTGACCTGGTTCTCTGGCTCTAAAGCAGCTCTGCTGACCTGGTTCTCTGGCTCTAGAGCAGCTCTGCTGTCCTGGTTCTTAGGCTCTAGAGCAGCTCTGCTGACCTGGTTCTCTGGCTTTGAAGTAGCTCTGCTGACCTGGTTCTCTGGCTTTAGAGCAGCTCTGCTGACCTGGTTCTATGGCTGTAAAGAATCACCTCTGACCTGGTTCTCTGGCTCTACAAAAGCTCTGCTGAACTGGTTTTCAGCCTCTAGAGCAGCTCTGCTGACTTGGTTGTTAGGCTCGAGAGCAGGTCTGCTGACCTGGTTCTCTGGCTCTAAAGCAGCTCTGCTGACCTGGTTCCCAAGCAGTTCTGCTGACCTGGTTCTCTGGCTCTAAAGCAGCTGTGCTGACCTGGTTCTCTCCCTCTAAAGCAGCTCTGCTGACCTGGTTCTCTGGCTCTAAAGCAGCTCTGCTGGCCTGGTTTCTCTGGCTCTAAAGCATCTCTGCTGAGCTGGCTCTCTGGCTCTAAAGCAGCTCTTCTGGCCTGGTTCTCTGGCTCTAAAGTAGCTCTGCTGACCTGGTTCTCTTGGTCTACAATGGCTCTGCTGACCTGGTTCTGTTGCTCTAAAGCAGCTCTGCTGACCTGGTTCTCTGGCTCTAGAGCAGCTCTGCTAACCTGGTTCTCTGTCTCTAAAGCATATCTTCTGGCCTGGTTCACTGGCTCTAAAGCAGCTCTGCTGACCTGGTTCTCTGGCTCTAGAGCAGCTCTGCTGTCCTGGTTCTTAGGCTCTAGAGCAGCTCTGCTGACCTGGTTCTCTGGCTCTACAACGGCTCTGCTGACCTGGTTCTATGGCTGTAAAGAATCTCCTTTTACCTGGTTCTCTGGCTCTACAGCAGCTCTGCTGAACTGGTTCTCTGCCTCTAAAGCAGCTCTGCTAACTTGGTTCTCTGGCTCCAAAGAGGTTCTGCTGACCTGGTTCTCTAGCTCTAAAGCAGCTCTGCTGACCTGGTTCTCTGGCTCTAAAGCGGCTCTGCTGACCTGGTTCTCTGGCACTAAAGTGGCTCTGCTGACCTGGTTCTCTGGCTCTAAAGCAGCTCTGCTGACCTGGTTCTCTGGCTCTAGAGCAGCTCTGCTGTCCTGGATCTTAGGCTCTAGAGCAGCTCTGCTGACCTGGTTCTCTGGCTCTACAATGGCTCTGCTGACCTGGTTCTCTGGCTCTAAAGCAGCTCTGCTGACCTGATGTTTCTCTGGCTCTAAAACAGCTCTGCTGACCTGGTTCTGTGGCTATAAAGAAGCTCTGCAGACCTAGTTCTCCGTCTCTACAGCAGCTCTGCTGACCTGGTTCTCTGGCTCTAAAGAGGATCTGCTGACCTGGTTCTCTGGCTCTAGAGCAGCTCTGCTGACCTGGTTCTATGGCTGTAAAGAATCTCCTCTTACCTGGTTCTCTGGCTCTACAGCAGCTCTGCTGAACTGGTTACCTGCCTCTAGAGCAGCTCTGCTGACCTGGATCTTAGGCTCGAGAACAGCTCTGCTAACCTGTTTCTCTGGCTCTAAAGCAGCTCTGCTGACCTGGTTCTTAGGCTTTAGAGCAGCTCTGCTGACCTGGTTCTCTGGCTCTAGAGCAGCTCTGTTGACCTGGGTCTTAGGCTCTAGAGCAGCTCTGCTGACCTGGTTGTATGGCTCTGAGGCAGCTCTGCTGATTTGGTTCTCTGGCTCTAAAGCAGCTCTGCTGACCTGGTTCTAAGGCTCTAAAGCAGATCTGCTGACCTGGTTCTCTGGCTTTGACGCAGCTCTGCTGACCTTGTTCTCTGGCTCTAGAGCAGCTCTGCTGACCTGGTTCTCTCCCTCTAAAGCAGCTCTGCTGGCCTGGTTCTCTGGCTCTATAGCAGCTCTGCTGACCTGGTTTCTCTGGCTCTAAAGCAGCTCTGCTGACCTGGTTCTCTGGCTCTAGAGCATCTCTGCCGACCTGGTTATCTGCCTCTAGATCAGCTCTGCTGACCTGGTTCTTAAGCTTTAGAGCAGCTCTGCTGACCTGGTTCTCTGCCTCTAAAGCAGCTCTGCTGACTTGGTTCTCTGGCTCCAAAGAGGCTCTGTTGACCTGGTTCTCTGGCTCTAAAGCAGCTCTGCTGACCTGGTTCTCTGGCTCTAGAGCAGCTCTGCTGTCCTGGATCTTAGGCTCTAGAGCAGCTCTGCTGACCTGGTTCTCTGGCTGTACAACGGCTCTGCTGACCTGGTTCTCTGGCTCTAAAGCAGCTCTGCTGACCTGGTTCTTAGGCTTTAGAGCAGCTCTGCTGACCTGGTTTCTATGGCTCTACAGCAGCTCTGCTGACCTGGTTCTCTGGCTCTAGAGCAGCCCTGCTGACCTGGTTCTCTGGCTCTAAAGAGGCTCTGCTGACCTGGTTCTCTGGCTCCAGAGCAGCTCTGCTGAACTGGTTCTATGGCTGTAAAAAATATCCTCTTACCTGGTTCTCCGGCTCTACAGCAGCTCTGCTGAACTGGTTCTCTGCCTCTAGAGCAGCTCTGCTGACCTGGTTCTCTGGCTCTATGGCATCTCTGCTGACCTGGTTCTCTGGCTCTATAGCAGCTCTGCTGACCTGGTTTCTCTGGCTCTAAAGCAGCTCTGCTGACCTGGTTTCTCTGGCTCTATAGCAGCTCTGCTGACCTTGTTCTCTTGCTCTAGAGCATCTCTGCCGACCTGGTTATCTGCCTCTAGAGCAGCTCTGCTGACCTGGTTCTTAAGCTTTAGAGCAGCTCTGCTGACCTGGTTCTCTGGCTCTAAAGCGGCTCTGCTGACCTGGTTTTCTGGCTCTAAATCGGCTCTGCTGACCTGGTTCTCTGGCTCTAAAGCAGCTCTGTTGACCTGGTTCTCTGGCTCTAGAGCAGCTCTGCTGTCCTGGATCTTAGGCTCTAGAGCAGCTCTGCTGACCTGGTTCTCTGGCTCTACAACGGCTCTGCTGACCTGGTTCTCTTGCTCTAAAACATCTCTGCTGACCTTGTTCTGTGGCTCTAAAGAAGCTCTGCTGACCTAGTTCTCTGGCTCTACAGCAGCTCTGCTGACCTGGTTCTCTGGTTCTACAGCAGCTCTGATGACCTGGTTCTCTGGCTCTAAAGAGGCTCTGCTGACCTGGTTCTCTGGCTCCAGAGCAGCTCTGCTGACCTGGTTCTATGGCTATAAAGAATCTCCTCTTACCTGGTTCTCCGGCTATACAGCAGCTCTGCTGAACTGGTTCTCTGCCTCTAGAGCAGCTCTGCTGACCTGGATCTTAGGCTCAAGAGCAGCTCTGCTGACCTGGTTCTCTGGCTCTAAAGCAGCTCTGCTGACCTGGTTCTCAAGCAGTTCTGCTGACCTGGCTCTCTGGCTCTAAAGCGGCTCTGCTTACCTGGTTCTCTGACTCTAAAGCAGCTCTGCTGACCTGGTTCTATGGTTGTAAAGCGGCTCTGCTGACATGGTTCTCTGGCTCTAAAGCAGCTCTGCTGACCTTGTTCTCTGGCTGTAGAGCAGCCCTGCTGGCCTGGTTCTTAGGCTCTAGAGCAGCTCTGCTGACTTGGTTCTCTGGCTCTACACCGACTCTGCTGACCTGGTTCTCTAGCTCTAGAGCAGTTCTGCTGACCTGGTTCTATGGCTATAAAGCAGGTCCGCTGACCTGGTTTTCTGGCTAAAAAGCAACTCTGCTGACCTGGTTCTCTCCCTCTAAAGGAGCTCTGTTGACCTGGTTCTCTGGCTCGAAAGCAGCTCTGCTGACCTGGTTCTCTCCCTCTAAAGCCGCTCTGTTGACCTGCTTCTCTGGCTCTACGGCCGCTCTTCTGACCTGGTTCTCTACCTTTAGAGCAGCTCTGCTGACCTGGTTCTTAGGCTCTATAGCAGCTCTGGTGACCTGGTTTCTATGGCTATAAAGCAGCTCTGCTGACCTGGTTCTCCCCCTCCAAAGCAGCTCTGTTGACCTGGTTCTCTCCCTGTAAAGCGGCTCTGCTGACCTGGTTCTCTGGCTCTACGGCAGCTCTGCTGAACTGGTTTTCTACCTCTAGAACAGCTCTGCTGACTTGGTTCTTAGGCTCGAGAGCAGCTCTGCCGACCTGTTTCTCTGGCTCTAAAGCAGCTCTGCTGACCTGGTTCTCAAGCAGTTCTGATGACCTGGTTCTCTGGCTCTAAAGCGTCTCGGCTTACCTGGTTCTCTGACTCTAATGCAGCTCTGCTGACCTGGTTCTTAGGCTTTAGAGCAGCTCTGCTGACCTGGTTCTCTGGCTCTAGAGTAGCTCTGTTGACCTGGGTCTTAGGCTCTAGAGCAGCTCTGCTGACCTGGTTGTATGGCTCTGAGGCAGCTCTGCTGATGTGGTTCTCTGGCTCTAAAGCAGCTCTGCTGACCTGGTTGTAAGGCTCTAAAGCAGATCTGCTGACCTGGTTCTCTGGCTTTGACGCAGCTCTGCTGACCTTGTTCTCTGGCTCTGGAGCAGCTCTGCTGACCTGGTTCTCTCCCTCTAAAGCAGCTCTGCTGACCTGGTTCTCTGGCTCTATAGCAGCTCTGCTGACCTGGTTTCTCTGGCTCTAAAGCAGCTCTGCTGACCTGGTTCTCTGGCTCTAGAGCATCTCTGCCGACCTGGTTATCTGCCTCTAGATCAGCTCTGCTGACCTGGTTCTTAGGCTTTAGAGCAGCTCTGCTGACCTGGTTCTCTGCCTCTAAAGCAGCTCTGCTGACTTGGTTCTCTGGCTCCAAAGAGGCTCTGCTGACCTGGTTCTCTGGCTCTAAAGCGGCTCTGCTGACCTGGTTCTCTGGCTCTAAAGCGGCTCTGCTGACCTGGTTCTCTGGCTCTAAAGCAGCTCTGCTGACTTGGTTCTCTGGCTCTAGAGCAGCTCTGCTGTCCTGGATCTTAGGCTCTAGAGCAGCTCTGCTGACCTGGTTCTCTGGCTCTACAACGGCTCTGCTGACCTGGTTCTCTGGCTCTAAAGCAGCTCTGCTGACCTGATGTTTCTCTGGCTCTAAAACAGCTCTGCTGACCTGGTTCTGTGGCTATAAAGAAGCTCTGCTGACCTAGTTCTCCGGCTCTACAGCAGCTCTGCTGACCTGGTTCTCTGGCTCTAAAGTAGCTCTGCTGACCTGATGTTTCTCTGGCTCTAAAACAGCTCTGCTGACCTGGTTCTGTGGCTCTAAAGAAGCTCTGCTGACCTAGTTCTCTGGCTCTACAGCAGCTCTGATGACCTGGTTCTCTGGCTCTAAAGAGGCTCTGCTGACCTGGTTCTCTGGCTTTAGAGCAGCTCTGCTGACCTGGTTCTATGGCTGTAAAGAATCACCTCTGACCTGGTTCTCTGGCTCTACAGAAGCTCTGCTGAACTGGTTTTCAGCCTCTAGAGCAGCTCTGCTGACTTGGTTCTTAGGCTCGAGAGCAGGTCTGCTGACCTGGTTCTCTGGCTCTAAAGCAGCTCTGCTGACCTGGTTCCCAAGCAGTTCTGCTGACCTGGTTCTCTGGCTCTAAAGCAGCTCTGCTGACCTGGTTCTCTGGCTCTAAAGCAGCTCTACTGACCTGGTTCTATGGCTCTAAAGTAGCTCTGCTGACCTGGTTCTCTGGCTTTGAAGCAGCTCTGCTGACCTGGTTCTCTGGCTCTAGAGCAGCTCTGAAAACATGGTTCTCTGGTTCTAAAGCAGATCTGCTGACCTGGTTCTCTGGCTCTAAAGCAGCTCTGCTGACCTGGTTCTCTGGCTCTAGAGCAGCTCTACTGTCCTGGTTCTTAGGCTCTAGAGCAGCTCTGCTGACCTGGTTCTCTGGCTTTGAAGTAGCTCTGCTGACCTGGTTCTCTGGCTTTAGAGCAGCTCTGCTGACCTGGTTCTATGGCTGTAAAGAATCACCTCTGACCTGGTTCTCTGGCTCTACAGAAGCTCTGCTGAACTGGTTTTCAGCCTCTAGAGCAGCTCTGCTGACTTGGTTCTTAGGCTCGAGAGCAGGTCTGCTGAACTGGTTCTCTGGCTCTAAAGCAGCTCTGCTGACCTGGTTCCCAAGCAGTTCTGCTGACCTGGTTCTCTGGCTCTAAAGCAGCTCTGCTGACCTGGTTCTCTCCCTCTAAAGCAGCTCTGCTGACCTGGTTCTCTGGCTCTAAAGCAGCTCTGCTGACCTGGTTTCTCTGGCTCTAAAGCATCTCTGCTGAGCTGGCTCTCTGGCTCTAAAGCAGCTCTTCTGGCCTGGTTCTCTGGCTCTAAAGTAGCTCTGCTGACCTGGTTCTCTTGGTCTACAATGGCTCTGTTGACCTGGTTCTGTTGCTCTAAAGCAGCTCTGCTGACCTGGTTCTCTGGCTCTAGAGCAGCTCTGCTAACCTGGTTCTCTGTCTCTAAAGCATTTCTTCTGGCCTGGTTCACTGGCTCTAAAGCAGCTCTGCTGACCTGGTTCTCTGGCTCTAGAGCAGCTCTGCTGTCCTGGTTCTTAGGCTCTAGAGCAGCTCTGCTGACCTGGTTCTCTGGCTCTACAACGGCTCTGCTGACCTGGTTCTATGGCTGTAAAGAATCTCCTTTTACCTGGTTCTCTGGCTCTACAGCAGCTCTGCTGAACTGGTTCTCTGCCTCTAAAGCAGCTCTGCTAACTTGGTTCTCTGGCTCCAAAGAGGTTCTGCTGACCTGGTTCTCTAGCTCTAAAGCAGCTCTGCTGACCTGGATCTCTGGCTCTAAAGCAGCTCTACTGACCTGGTTCTATGGCTCTAAAGTAGCTGTGCTGACCTGGTTCTCTGGCTTTGAAGCAGCTCTGCTGACCTGGTTCTCTGGCTCTAGAGCAGCTCTGAAAACATGGTTCTCTGGTTCTAAAGCAGATCTGCTGACCTGGTTCTCTGGCTCTAAAGCAGCTCTGCTGACCTGGTTCTCTGGCTCTAGAGCAGCTCTACTGTCCTGGTTCTTAGGCTCTAGAGCAGCTCTGCTGACCTGGTTCTCTGGCTTTGAAGTAGCTCTGCTGACCTGGTTCTCTGGCTTTAGAGCAGCTCTGCTGACCTGGTTCTATGGCTGTAAAGAATCACCTCTGACCTGGTTCTCTGGCTCTACAGAAGCTCTGCTGAACTGGTTTTCAGCCTCTAGAGCAGCTCTGCTGACTTGGTTCTTAGGCTCGAGAGCAGGTCTGCTGACCTGGTTCTCTGGCTCTAAAGCAGCTCTGCTGACCTGGTTCCCAAGCAGTTCTGCTGACCTGGTTCTCTGGCTCTAAAGCAGCTGTGCTGACCTGGTTCTCTCCCTCTAAAGCAGCTCTGCTGACCTGGTTCTCTGGCTCTAAAGCAGCTCTGCTGGCCTGGTTTCTCTGGCTCTAAAGCATCTCTGCTGAGCTGGCTCTCTGGCTCTAAAGCAGCTCTTCTGGCCTGGTTCTCTGGCTCTAAAGTAGCTCTGCTGACCTGGTTCTCTTGGTCTACAATGGCTCTGCTGACCTGGTTCTGTTGCTCTAAAGCAGCTCTGCTGACCTGGTTCTCTGGCTCTAGAGCAGCTCTGCTAACCTGGTTCTCTGTCTCTAAAGCATATCTTCTGGCCTGGTTCACTGGCTCTAAAGCAGCTCTGCTGACCTGGTTCTCTGGCTCTAGAGCAGCTCTGCTGTCCTGGTTCTTAGGCTCTAGAGCAGCTCTGCTGACCTGGTTCTCTGGCTCTACAACGGCTCTGCTGACCTGGTTCTATGGCTGTAAAGAATCTCCTTTTACCTGGTTCTCTGGCTCTACAGCAGCTCTGCTGAACTGGTTCTCTGCCTCTAAAGCAGCTCTGCTAACTTGGTTCTCTGGCTCCAAAGAGGTTCTGCTGACCTGGTTCTCTAGCTCTAAAGCAGCTCTGCTGACCTGGTTCTCTGGCTCTAAAGCGGCTCTGCTGACCTGGTTCTCTGGCACTAAAGTGGCTCTGCTGACCTGGTTCTCTGGCTCTAAAGCAGCTCTGCTGACCTGGTTCTCTGGCTCTAGAGCAGCTCTGCTGTCCTGGATCTTAGGCTCTAGAGCAGCTCTGCTGACCTGGTTCTCTGGCTCTACAATGGCTCTGCTGACCTGGTTCTCTGGCTCTAAAGCAGCTCTGCTGACCTGATGTTTCTCTGGCTCTAAAACAGCTCTGCTGACCTGGTTCTGTGGCTATAAAGAAGCTCTGCAGACCTAGTTCTCCGTCTCTACAGCAGCTCTGCTGACCTGGTTCTCTGGCTCTAAAGAGGATCTGCTGACCTGGTTCTCTGGCTCTAGAGCAGCTCTGCTGACCTGGTTCTATGGCTGTAAAGAATCTCCTCTTACCTGGTTCTCTGGCTCTACAGCAGCTCTGCTGAACTGGTTACCTGCCTCTAGAGCAGCTCTGCTGACCTGGATCTTAGGCTCGAGAACAGCTCTGCTAACCTGTTTCTCTGGCTCTAAAGCAGCTCTGCTGACCTGGTTCTTAGGCTTTAGAGCAGCTCTGCTGACCTGGTTCTCTGGCTCTAGAGCAGCTCTGTTGACCTGGGTCTTAGGCTCTAGAGCAGCTCTGCTGACCTGGTTGTATGGCTCTGAGGCAGCTCTGCTGATTTGGTTCTCTGGCTCTAAAGCAGCTCTGCTGACCTGGTTCTAAGGCTCTAAAGCAGATCTGCTGACCTGGTTCTCTGGCTTTGACGCAGCTCTGCTGACCTTGTTCTCTGGCTCTAGAGCAGCTCTGCTGACCTGGTTCTCTCCCTCTAAAGCAGCTCTGCTGGCCTGGTTCTCTGGCTCTATAGCAGCTCTGCTGACCTGGTTTCTCTGGCTCTAAAGCAGCTCTGCTGACCTGGTTCTCTGGCTCTAGAGCATCTCTGCCGACCTGGTTATCTGCCTCTAGATCAGCTCTGCTGACCTGGTTCTTAAGCTTTAGAGCAGCTCTGCTGACCTGGTTCTCTGCCTCTAAAGCAGCTCTGCTGACTTGGTTCTCTGGCTCCAAAGAGGCTCTGTTGACCTGGTTCTCTGGCTCTAAAGCAGCTCTGCTGACCTGGTTCTCTGGCTCTAGAGCAGCTCTGCTGTCCTGGATCTTAGGCTCTAGAGCAGCTCTGCTGACCTGGTTCTCTGGCTGTACAACGGCTCTGCTGACCTGGTTCTCTGGCTCTAAAGCAGCTCTGCTGACCTGGTTCTTAGGCTTTAGAGCAGCTCTGCTGACCTGGTTTCTATGGCTCTACAGCAGCTCTGCTGACCTGGTTCTCTGGCTCTAGAGCAGCCCTGCTGACCTGGTTCTCTGGCTCTAAAGAGGCTCTGCTGACCTGGTTCTCTGGCTCCAGAGCAGCTCTGCTGAACTGGTTCTATGGCTGTAAAAAATATCCTCTTACCTGGTTCTCCGGCTCTACAGCAGCTCTGCTGAACTGGTTCTCTGCCTCTAGAGCAGCTCTGCTGACCTGGTTCTCTGGCTCTATGGCATCTCTGCTGACCTGGTTCTCTGGCTCTATAGCAGCTCTGCTGACCTGGTTTCTCTGGCTCTAAAGCAGCTCTGCTGACCTGGTTTCTCTGGCTCTATAGCAGCTCTGCTGACCTTGTTCTCTTGCTCTAGAGCATCTCTGCCGACCTGGTTATCTGCCTCTAGAGCAGCTCTGCTGACCTGGTTCTTAAGCTTTAGAGCAGCTCTGCTGACCTGGTTCTCTGGCTCTAAAGCGGCTCTGCTGACCTGGTTTTCTGGCTCTAAATCGGCTCTGCTGACCTGGTTCTCTGGCTCTAAAGCAGCTCTGTTGACCTGGTTCTCTGGCTCTAGAGCAGCTCTGCTGTCCTGGATCTTAGGCTCTAGAGCAGCTCTGCTGACCTGGTTCTCTGGCTCTACAACGGCTCTGCTGACCTGGTTCTCTTGCTCTAAAACATCTCTGCTGACCTTGTTCTGTGGCTCTAAAGAAGCTCTGCTGACCTAGTTCTCTGGCTCTACAGCAGCTCTGCTGACCTGGTTCTCTGGTTCTACAGCAGCTCTGATGACCTGGTTCTCTGGCTCTAAAGAGGCTCTGCTGACCTGGTTCTCTGGCTCCAGAGCAGCTCTGCTGACCTGGTTCTATGGCTATAAAGAATCTCCTCTTACCTGGTTCTCCGGCTATACAGCAGCTCTGCTGAACTGGTTCTCTGCCTCTAGAGCAGCTCTGCTGACCTGGATCTTAGGCTCAAGAGCAGCTCTGCTGACCTGGTTCTCTGGCTCTAAAGCAGCTCTGCTGACCTGGTTCTCAAGCAGTTCTGCTGACCTGGCTCTCTGGCTCTAAAGCGGCTCTGCTTACCTGGTTCTCTGACTCTAAAGCAGCTCTGCTGACCTGGTTCTATGGTTGTAAAGCGGCTCTGCTGACATGGTTCTCTGGCTCTAAAGCAGCTCTGCTGACCTTGTTCTCTGGCTGTAGAGCAGCCCTGCTGGCCTGGTTCTTAGGCTCTAGAGCAGCTCTGCTGACTTGGTTCTCTGGCTCTACACCGACTCTGCTGACCTGGTTCTCTAGCTCTAGAGCAGTTCTGCTGACCTGGTTCTATGGCTATAAAGCAGGTCCGCTGACCTGGTTTTCTGGCTAAAAAGCAACTCTGCTGACCTGGTTCTCTCCCTCTAAAGGAGCTCTGTTGACCTGGTTCTCTGGCTCGAAAGCAGCTCTGCTGACCTGGTTCTCTCCCTCTAAAGCCGCTCTGTTGACCTGCTTCTCTGGCTCTACGGCCGCTCTTCTGACCTGGTTCTCTACCTTTAGAGCAGCTCTGCTGACCTGGTTCTTAGGCTCTATAGCAGCTCTGGTGACCTGGTTTCTATGGCTATAAAGCAGCTCTGCTGACCTGGTTCTCCCCCTCTAAAGCAGCTCTGTTGACCTGGTTCTCTCCCTGTAAAGCGGCTCTGCTGACCTGGTTCTCTGGCTCTACGGCAGCTCTGCTGAACTGGTTTTCTACCTCTAGAACAGCTCTGCTGACTTGGTTCTTAGGCTCGAGAGCAGCTCTGCCGACCTGTTTCTCTGGCTCTAAAGCAGCTCTGCTGACCTGGTTCTCAAGCAGTTCTGATGACCTGGTTCTCTGGCTCTAAAGCGTCTCGGCTTACCTGGTTCTCTGACTCTAATGCAGCTCTGCTGACCTGGTTCTTAGGCTTTAGAGCAGCTCTGCTGACCTGGTTCTCTGGCTCTAGAGTAGCTCTGTTGACCTGGGTCTTAGGCTCTAGAGCAGCTCTGCTGACCTGGTTGTATGGCTCTGAGGCAGCTCTGCTGATGTGGTTCTCTGGCTCTAAAGCAGCTCTGCTGACCTGGTTCTAAGGCTCTAAAGCAGATCTGCTGACCTGGTTCTCTGGCTTTGACGCAGCTCTGCTGACCTTGTTCTCTGGCTCTGGAGCAGCTCTGCTGACCTGGTTCTCTCCCTCTAAAGCAGCTCTGCTGACCTGGTTCTCTGGCTCTATAGCAGCTCTGCTGACCTGGTTTCTCTGGCTCTAAAGCAGCTCTGCTGACCTGGTTCTCTGGCTCTAGAGCATCTCTGCCGACCTGGTTATCTGCCTCTAGATCAGCTCTGCTGACCTGGTTCTTAGGCTTTAGAGCAGCTCTGCTGACCTGGTTCTCTGCCTCTAAAGCAGCTCTGCTGACTTGGTTCTCTGGCTCCAAAGAGGCTCTGCTGACCTGGTTCTCTGGCTCTAAAGCGGCTCTGCTGACCTGGTTCTCTGGCTTTAAAGCGGCTCTGCTGACCTGGTTCTCTGGCTCTAAAGCAGCTCTGCTGACTTGGTTCTCTGGCTCTAGAGCAGCTCTGCTGTCCTGGATCTTAGGCTCTAGAGCAGCTCTGCTGACCTGGTTCTCTGGCTCTACAACGGCTCTGCTGACCTGGTTCTCTGGCTCTAAAGCAGCTCTGCTGACCTGATGTTTCTCTGGCTCTAAAACAGCTCTGCTGACCTGGTTCTGTGGCTATAAAGAAGCTCTGCTGACCTAGTTCTCCGGCTCTACAGCAGCTCTGCTGACCTGGTTCTCTGGCTCTAAAGTAGCTCTGCTGACCTGATGTTTCTCTGGCTCTAAAACAGCTCTGCTGACCTGGTTCTGTGGCTCTAAAGAAGCTCTGCTGACCTAGTTCTCTGGCTCTACAGCAGCTCTGATGACCTGGTTCTCTGGCTCTAAAGAGGCTCTGCTGACCTGGTTCTCTGGCTTTAGAGCAGCTCTGCTGACCTGGTTCTATGGCTGTAAAGAATCACCTCTGACCTGGTTCTCTGGCTCTACAGAAGCTCTGCTGAACTGGTTTTCAGCCTCTAGAGCAGCTCTGCTGACTTGGTTCTTAGGCTCGAGAGCAGGTCTGCTGACCTGGTTCTCTGGCTCTAAAGCAGCTCTGCTGACCTGGTTCCCAAGCAGTTCTGCTGACCTGGTTCTCTGGCTCTAAAGCAGCTCTGCTGACCTGGTTCTCTGGCTCTAAAGCAGCTCTACTGACCTGGTTCTATGGCTCTAAAGTAGCTCTGCTGACCTGGTTCTCTGGCTTTGAAGCAGCTCTGCTGACCTGGTTCTCTGGCTCTAGAGCAGCTCTGAAAACATGGTTCTCTGGTTCTAAAGCAGATCTGCTGACCTGGTTCTCTGGCTCTAAAGCAGCTCTGCTGACCTGGTTCTCTGGCTCTAGAGCAGCTCTACTGTCCTGGTTCTTAGGCTCTAGAGCAGCTCTGCTGACCTGGTTCTCTGGCTTTGAAGTAGCTCTGCTGACCTGGTTCTCTGGCTTTAGAGCAGCTCTGCTGACCTGGTTCTATGGCTGTAAAGAATCACCTCTGACCTGGTTCTCTGGCTCTACAGAAGCTCTGCTGAACTGGTTTTCAGCCTCTAGAGCAGCTCTGCTGACTTGGTTCTTAGGCTCGAGAGCAGGTCTGCTGACCTGGTTCTCTGGCTCTAAAGCAGCTCTGCTGACCTGGTTCCCAAGCAGTTCTGCTGACCTGGTTCTCTGGCTCTAAAGCAGCTCTGCTGACCTGGTTCTCTCCCTCTAAAGCAGCTCTGCTGACCTGGTTCTCTGGCTCTAAAGCAGCTCTGCTGACCTGGTTTCTCTGGCTCTAAAGCATCTCTGCTGAGCTGGCTCTCTGGCTCTAAAGCAGCTCTTCTGGCCTGGTTCTCTGGCTCTAAAGTAGCTCTGCTGACCTGGTTCTCTTGGTCTACAATGGCTCTGTTGACCTGGTTCTGTTGCTCTAAAGCAGCTCTGCTGACCTGGTTCTCTGGCTCTAGAGCAGCTCTGCTAACCTGGTTCTCTGTCTCTAAAGCATTTCTTCTGGCCTGGTTCACTGGCTCTAAAGCAGCTCTGCTGACCTGGTTCTCTGGCTCTAGAGCAGCTCTGCTGTCCTGGTTCTTAGGCTCTAGAGCAGCTCTGCTGACCTGGTTCTCTGGCTCTACAACGGCTCTGCTGACCTGGTTCTATGGCTGTAAAGAATCTCCTTTTACCTGGTTCTCTGGCTCTACAGCAGCTCTGCTGAACTGGTTCTCTGCCTCTAAAGCAGCTCTGCTAACTTGGTTCTCTGGATCCAAAGAGGTTCTGCTGACCTGGTTCTCTAGCTCTAAAGCAGCTCTGCTGACCTGGATCTCTGGCTCTAAAGCAGCTCTACTGACCTGGTTCTATGGCTCTAAAGTAGCTGTGCTGACCTGGTTCTCTGGCTTTGAAGCAGCTCTGCTGACCTGGTTCTCTGGCTCTAGAGCAGCTCTGAAAACATGGTTCTCTGGTTCTAAAGCAGATCTGCTGACCTGGTTCTCTGGCTCTAAAGCAGCTCTGCTGACCTGGTTCTCTGGCTCTAGAGCAGCTCTACTGTCCTGGTTCTTAGGCTCTAGAGCAGCTCTGCTGACCTGGTTCTCTGGCTTTGAAGTAGCTCTGCTGACCTGGTTCTCTGGCTTTAGAGCAGCTCTGCTGACCTGGTTCTATGGCTGTAAAGAATCACCTCTGACCTGGTTCTCTGGCTCTACAGAAGCTCTGCTGAACTGGTTTTCAGCCTCTAGAGCAGCTCTGCTGACTTGGTTCTTAGGCTCGAGAGCAGGTCTGCTGACCTGGTTCTCTGGCTCTAAAGCAGCTCTGCTGACCTGGTTCCCAAGCAGTTCTGCTGACCTGGTTCTCTGGCTCTAAAGCAGCTCTGCTGACCTGGTTCTCTCCCTCTAAAGCAGCTCTGTTGACCTGGTTCTCTGGCTCTAAAGCAGCTCTGCTGACCTGGTTTCTCTGGCTCTAAAGCATCTCTGCTGAGCTGGCTCTCTGGCTCTAAAGCAGCTCTTCTGGCCTGGTTCTCTGGCTCTAAGGTAGCTCTGCTGACCTGGTTCTCTTGGTCTACAATGGCTCTGCTGACCTGGTTCTGTTGCTCTAAAGCAGCTCTGCTGACCTGGTTCTCTGGCTCTAGAGCAGCTCTGCTAACCTGGTTCTCTGTCTCTAAAGCATTTCTTCTGGCCTGGTTCACTGGCTCTAAAGCAGCTCTGCTGACCTGGTTCTCTGGCTCTAGAGCAGCTCTGCTGTCCTGGTTCTTAGGCTCTAGAGCAGCTCTGCTGACCTGGTTCTCTGGCTCTACAACGGCTCTGCTGACCTGGTTCTATGGCTGTAAAGAATCTCCTTTTACCTGGTTCTCTGGCTCTACAGCAGCTCTGCTGAACTGGTTCTCTGCCTCTAAAGCAGCTCTGCTAACTTGGTTCTCTGGCTCCAAAGAGGTTCTGCTGACCTGGTTCTCTAGCTCTAAAGCAGCTCTGCTGACCTGGTTCTCTGGCTCTAAAGCGGCTTTGCTGACCTGGTTCTCTGGCTCTAAAGCGGCTCTGCTGACCTGGTTCTCTGGCTCTAAAGTGGCTCTGCTGACCTGGTTCTCTGGCTCTAAAGCAGCTCTGCTGACCTGGTTCTCTGGCTCTAGAGCAGCTCTGCTGTCCTGGATCTTAGGCTCTAGAGCAGCTCTGCTGACCTGGTTCTCTGGCTCTACAACGGCTCTGCTGACCTGGTTCTCTGGCTCTAAAGCAGCTCTGCTGACCTGATGTTTCTCTGGCTCTAAAACAGCTATGCTGACCTGGTTCTGTGGCTATAAAGAAGCTCTGCTGACCTAGTTCTCTGGCTCTACAGCAGCTCTGCTGACCT
Organism: Triturus cristatus; assembly: GCF_964204655.1. Classification (NCBI taxonomy): domain Eukaryota; kingdom Metazoa; phylum Chordata; class Amphibia; order Caudata; family Salamandridae; genus Triturus; species Triturus cristatus. The sequence continues at coordinate 1,164,641,541 of NC_140579.1, forward strand.
GGTTCTCTGGCTCTAAAGAGGATCTGCTGACCTGGTTCTCTGGCTCTAGAGCAGCTCTGCTGACCTGGTTCTATGGCTGTAAAGAATCTCCTCTTACCTGGTTCTCTGGCTCTACAGCAGCTCTGCTGAACTGGTTACCTGCCTCTAGAGCAGCTCTGCTGACCTGGATCTTAGGCTCGAGAGCAGCTCTGCTGACCTGTTTCTCTGGCTCTAAAGCAGCTCTGCTGACCTGGGTCTTAGGCTTTAGAGCAGCTCTGCTGACCTGGTTCTCTGGCTCTAGAGCAGCTCTGTTGACCTGGGTCTTAGGCTCTAGAGCAGCTCTGCTGACCTGGTTGTATGGCTCTAAAGCAGCTCTGCTGACCTGGTTCTAAGGCTCTAAAGCAGATCTGCTGACCTGGTTCTCTGGCTTTGACGCAGCTCTGCTGACCTTGTTCTCTGGCTCTAGAGCAGCTCTGCTGACCTGGTTCTCTCCCTCTAAAGCAGCTCTGCCGACCTGGTTCTCTGGCTCTATAGCAGCTCTGCTGACCTGGTTTCTCTGGCTCTAAAGCAGCTCTGCGGACCTGGTTCTCTGGCTCTAGAGCATCTCTGCCGACCTGGTTATCTGCCCCTATATCAGCTCTGCTGACCTGGTTCTTAAGCTTTAGAGCAGCTCTGCTGACCTGGTTCTCTGCCTCTAAAGCAGCTCTGCTGACTTGGTTCTCTGGCTCCAAAGACGCTCTGCTGACCTGGTTCTCTAGCTCTAAAGCAGCTCTGCTGACCTGGTTCTCTGGCTCTAAAGCGGCTCTGCTGACCTGGTTCTCTGGCTCTAAAGCGGCTCTGCTGACCTGGTTCTCTGGCTCTAAAGCAGCTCTGCTGACCTGGTTCTCTGGCTCTAGAGCAGCTCTGCTGTCCTGGATCTTAGGCTCTAGAGCAGCTCTGCTGACCTGGTTCTCTGGCTCTACAACGGCTCTGCTGACCTGGTTCTCTGGCTCTAAAGCAGCTCTGCTGACCTGATGTTTCTCTGGCTCTAAAACAGCTCTGCTGACCTGGTTCTGTGGCTATAAAGAAGCTCTGCTGACCTAGTTCTCTGGCTCTACAGCAGCTCTGCTGACCTGGTTCTCTGGCTCTAAAGCAGCTCTGCTGACCCGATGTTTCTCTGACTCTAAAACAGCTCTGCTGACCTGGTTCTGTGGCTCTAAAGAAGCTCTGCTGACCTCGTTCTCTGGCTCTACAGCAGCTCTGATGACCTGGTTCTCTGGCTCTAAAGAGGCTCTGCTGACCTGGTTCTCTGGCTTTAGAGCAGCTCTGCTGACCTGGTTCTATGGCTGTAAAGAATCACCTCTGACCTGGTTCTCTGGCTCTACAGAAGCTCTGCTGAACTGGTTTTCAGCCTCTAGAGCAGCTCTGCTGACTTGGTTCTTAGGCTCGAGAGCAGGTCTGCTGGCCTGGTTCTCTGGCTCTAAAGCAGCTCTGCTGACCTGGTTCTCAAGCAGTTCTGCTGACCTGGTTCTCTGGCTCTAAAGCAGCTCTCCTGACCTGGTTCTCTGTCTCTAAAGCAGCTCTGCTGACCTGGTTCTATGTCTCTAAAGTAGCTCTGCTGACCTGGTTCTCTGGCTTTGAATTAGCTCTGCTGACCTGGTTATCTGGCTCTAGAGCAGCCCAGAAAACATGGTTCTCTGGCTCTAAAGCAGATCTGCTGACCTGGTTCTCTGGCTCTAAAGCAGCTCTGCTGACCTGGTTCTCTGGCTCCAGAGCAGCTCTGCTGTCCTTGTTCTTAGGCTCTAGAGCAGCTCTGCTGACCTGGTTCTCTGGCTTTGAAGCAGCTCTGCGGACCTGGTTTTCTGGCTCTAGAGCAGCTCTGCTGACCTGGTTCTCTCCCTCTAAAGCAGCTCTGCTGACCTGGTTCTCTGGCTCTAAAGCAGCTCTGCTGACCTGGTTTCTCTGGCTCTAAAGCATCTCTGCTGAGCTGGCTCTCTGGCTCTAAAGCAGCTCTTCTGGCCTGGTTCTCTGGCTCTAAAGTAGCTCTGCTGACCTGGTTCTCTGGCTCTACAACGGCTCTGCTGCCCTGGTTCTCTGGCTCTAAAGCAGCTCTGCTGACCTTATGTTTCTCTGGCTCTAAAACAGCTCTGCTGACCTGGTTCTGTGGCTATAAAGAAGCTCTGCTGACCTAGTTCTCTGGCTCTACAGCAGCTCTGCTGACCTGGTTCTCTGGCTCTAAAGCAGCTCTGCTGACCTGATGTTTCTCTGACTCTAAAACAGCTCTGCTGACCTGGTTCTGTGGCTCTAAAGAAGCTCTGCTGACCTCGTTCTCTGGCTCTACAGCAGCTCTGATGACCTGGTTCTCTGGCTCTAAAGAAGCTCTGCTGACCTGGTTCTCTGGCTTTAGAGCAGCTCTGCTGACCTGGTTCTATGGCTGTAAAGAATCACCTCTGACCTGGTTCTCTGGCTCTACAGAAGCTCTGCTGAACTGGTTTTCAGCCTCTAGAGCAGCTCTGCTGACTTGGTTCTTAGGCTCGAGAGCAGGTCTGCTGGCCTGGTTCTCTGGCTCTAAAGCAGCTCTGCTGACCTGGTTCTCAAGCAGTTCTGCTGACCTGGTTCTCTGGCTCTAAAGCAGCTCTGCTGACCTGGTTCTCTGGCTCTAAAGCAGCTCTGCTGACCTGGTTCTATGGCTCTAAAGTAGCTCTGCTGACCTGGTTCTCTGGCTTTGAATTAGCTCTGCTGACCTGGTTATCTGGCTCTAGAGCAGCCCAGAAAACATGGTTCTCTGGCTCTAAAGCAGATCTGCTGACCTGGTTCTCTGGCTCTAAAGCAGCTCTGCTGACCTGGTTCTCTGGCTCTAGAGCAGCTCTGCTTACCTGGTTCTCTGGCTCTACAACGGCTCTGCTGACCTGGTTCTCTGGCTCTAAAGCAGATCTGCTGACCTGGTGGTTCTCTGGCTCTAAAACATCTCTGCTGCTGACCTGGTTCTCTGGCTCTAGAGCAGCTCTGCTGATCTGGTTCTCTCCCTCTAAAGCAGCTCTGCTAACCTGGTTCTCTGGCTCTAAAGCAGCTCTGGTGACCTGGTTTCTCTGGCTCTAAAGCATTTCTGCTGAGTTGGCTCTCTGGCTCTAAAGCAGCTCTTCTGGCCTGGTTCTCTGGCTCTAAAGCAGCTCTGATGACCTGGTTCTCTTGGTCTACAATGGCTCTGCTGACCTGGTTCTGTTGCTCTAAAGCAGCTCTGCTGACCTGGTTCTCTGGCTCTAGACCAGCTCTGCTAACCTGGTTCTCTGGCTCTAAAGCATATCTTATGGCCTGGTTCACTGGCTCTAAAGCAGCTCTGCTGACCTGGTTCTCTGGCTCTAGAGCAGCTCTGCTGTCCTGGTTCTTAGGCTCTAGAGCAGCTCTGCTGACCTGGTTCTCTGGCTCTACAACGGCTCTGCTGACCTGGTTCTCTGGCTCTAAAGCAGATCTGCTGACCTGGTGGTTCTCTGGCTCTAAAACATCTCTGCTGACCTTGTTCTGTGGCTCTAAAGAAGCTCTGCTGACCTAGTTCTCTGGCTCTACAGCAGCTCTGCTGACCTGGATCTCTGGTTCTACAGCAGCTCTGATGACCTGGTTCTCTGGCTATAAAGAGGCACTGCTGACCTGGTTCTCTGGCTGTAGAGCATCTCTGCTGACCTAGTTCTATGGCTGTAAATAATCTCCTCTTACCAGGTTCTCTGGCTCTACAGCAGCTCTGCTGAACTGGTTCTCTGCCTCTAGAGCCAGCTCTGCTGACCTGGATCTTAGGCTCGAGAGCAGCTCTGCTGACCTGTTTCTCTGGCTCTAAAGCAGCTCTCCTGACCTGGTTCTCAAGCAGTTCGGCTGACCTGGTTCACTGGCTCTAAAGCGGCTCTGCTTACCTGGTTCTCTGACTCTAAAGCAGCTCTGCTGACCTGGTTCTTAGGCTTTAGAGCAGCTCTGCTGACCTGGTTTCTATTGCTCTACAGCAGCTCTGCTGACCTGGTTCTCTGGCTCTAGAGCAGCTCTGTTGACCTGAGTCTTAGGCTCTAGAGCAGCTCTGCTGACCTGGTTGTATGGCTCTGAGGCAGCTCTGCTGACGTGGTTCTTTGGCTCTAAAGCAGCTCTGCTGACCTGGTTCTATGGCTCTAAAGCAGATCTGCTGACCTGGTTCTCTGGCTTTGACGCAGCTCTGCTGACCTGGTTCTCTGGCTCTAGAGCAGCTCTGCTGACCTGGTTCTCTCCCTCTAAAGCAGCTCTGCTGACCTGGTTCTCTGGCTCTATAGCAGCTCTGCTGACCTGGTTTCTCTGGCTCTAAAGCAGCTCTGCTGACCTGGTTTCTCTGGCTCTAGAGCAGCTCTGCTGACCTGGTTCTCTTGCTCTAGAGCATCTCTGCCGACCTGGTTATCTGCCTCTAGAGCAGCTCTGCTGACCTGGTTCTTAAGCTTTAGAGCAGCTCTGCTGACCTGGTTCTCTGCCTCTAAAGCAGCTCTGCTAACTTGGTTCTCTGGCTCCAAAGAGGTTCTGCTGACCTGGTTCTCTAGCTCTAAAGCAGCTCTGCTGACCTGGTTCTCTGGCTCTAAAGCGGCTTTGCTGACCTGGTTCTCTGGCTCTAAAGCAGCTCTGCTGACCTGGTTCTCTGGCTCTAAAGCGGCTCTGCTGACCTGGTTCTCTGGCTCTAAAGCAGCTCTGCTGACCTGGTTCTCTGGCTCTAGAGCTGCTCTGCTGTCCTGGATCTTAGGCTCTAGAGCAGCTCTGCTGACATGGTTCTCTGGCTCTACAACGGCTCTGCTGACCTGGTTCTCTGGCTCTAAAACAGCTCTGCTGACCTGGTTCTTAGGCTTTACAGCAGCTCTGCTGACCTGGTTCTATGGCTGTAAAGAATCTCCTCTTACCTGGTTCTCCGGCTCTACAGCAGCTCTGCTGAACTGTTTCTCTGCCTCTAGAGCAGCTCTGCTGACCTGGTTCTCTGGCTCTATGGCAGCTCTGCTGACCTGGTTCTCTGGCTCTATAGCAGCTCTGCTGACCTGGTTTCTCTGGCTCTAAAGCAGCTCTGCTGACCTGGTTTCTCTGGCTCTAGAGCAGCTCTGCTGACCTGGTTCTCTTGCTCTAGAGCATCTCTGCCGACCTGGTTATCTGCCTCTAGAGCAGCTCTGCTGACCTGGTTCTTAAGCTTTAGAGCAGCTCTGCTGACCTGGTTCTCTGGCTCTAAAGCGGCTTTGCTGACCTGGTTCTCTGGCTCTAAAGCGGCTCTGCTGACCTGGTTCTCTGGCTCTAAAGCGGCTCTGCTGACCTGGTTCTCTGGCTCTAAAGCAGCTCTGCTGACCTGGTTCTCTGGCTCTAGAGCAGCTCTGCTGTCCTGGATCTTAGGCTCTAGAGCAGCTCTGCTGACCTGGTTCTCTGGCTCTACAACGGCTCTGCTGACCTGGTTCTCTTGCTCTAAAACATCTCTGCTGACCTTGTTCTGTGGCTCTAAAGAAGCTCTGCTGACCTAGTTCTCTGGCTCTACAGCAGCTCTGCTGACCTGGTTCTCTGGTTCTACAGCAGCTCTGATGACCTGGTTCTCTGGCTCTAAAGAGGCTCTGCTGACCTGGTTCTCTGGCTCCAGAGCAGCTCTGCTGACCTGGTTCTATGGCTATAAAGAATCTCCTCTTACCTGGTTCTCCGGCTCTACAGCAGCTCTGCTGAACTGGTTCTCTGCCTCTAGAGCAGCTCTGCTGACCTGGATCTTAGGCTCAAGAGCAGCTCTGCTGACCTGGTTCTCTGGCTCCAAAGCAGCTCTGCTGACCTGATTCTCAAGCAGTTCTGCTGACCTGGTTCTCTGGCTCTAAAGCGGCTCTGCTTACCTGGTTCTCTGACTCTAATGCAGCTCTGCTGACCTGGTTCTATGGCTGTAAAGCGGCTCTGCTGACATAGTTCTCTGGCTCTAAAGCAGCTCTGCTGACCTGGTTCTCTGGCTGTAGAGCAGCCCTGCTGGCCTGGTTCTTAGGCTCTAGAGCAGCTCTGCTGACTTGGTTCTCTGGCTCTACACCGACTCTGCTGACCTGGTTCTCTAGCTCTAGAGCAGTTCTGCTGACCTGGTTCTATGGCTATAAAGCAGGTCCGCTGACCTGGTTTTCTGGCTCAAAAGCAACTCTGCTGACCTGGTTCTCTCCCTCTAAAGGAGCTCTGTTGACCTGGTTCTCTGGCTCGAAAGCAGTTCTGCTGACCTGGTTCTCTCCCTCTAAAGCAGCTCTGCTGATCTGGTTCTCTCCCTCTAAAGCCGCTCTGTTGACCTGCTTCTCTGGCTCTACGGCCGCTCTTCTGACCTGGTTCTCTACCTTTAGAGCAGCTCTGCTGACCTGGTTCTTAGGCTCTATAGCAGCTCTGCTGACCTGGTTTCTATGGCTCTAAAGCAGCTCTGCTGACCTGATTCTCTGACTCTAAAGCAACACTGCTGGCCTTGTTCTCTCCCTCTAAAGCAGCTCTGCTGACCTGGTTCTCTGGCTCTATAGCAGCTCTGCTGACCTGGTTTCTCTGGCTCTAAAGCAGCTCTGCTGACCTGGTTCTCTTGCTCTAGAGCATCTCTGCTGACCTGGTTATCTGCCTCTAGAGCAGCTCTGCTGACCTGGTTCTTAAGCTTTAGAGCAGCTCTGCTGACCTGGTTCTCTGCCTCTAAAGCAGCTCTGCTAACTTGGTTCTCTGGCTCCAAAGAGGTTCTGCTGACCTGGTTCTCTAGCTCTAAAGCAGCTCTGCTGACCTGGTTCTCTGGCTCTAAAGCGGCTTTGCTGACCTGGTTCTCTGGCTCTAACGCGGCTCTGCTGACCTGGTTCTCTGGCTCTAAAGCGGCTCTGCTGACCTGGTTCTCTAGCTCTAAAGCAGCTCTGCTGACCTGGTTCTCTGGCTCTAGAGCAGCTCTGCTGTCCTGGATCTTAGGCTCTAGAGCAGCTCTGCTGACCTGGTTCTCTGGCTCTACAACGGCTCTGCTGACCTGGTTCTCTGGCTCTAAAGCAGCTCTGCCGACCTGGTGCTTAAGCTTTAGAGCGGCTCTGCTGACCTGGTTTCCATGGCTCTACAGCAGCTCTGCTGACCTGGTTCTCTGGCTCTAGAGCAGCCCTGCTGACCTGGTTCTCTGGCTCTAAAGAGGCTCTGCTGACCTGGTTCTCTGGCTCCAGAGCAGCTCTGCTGACCTGGTTCTATGGCTGTAAAAAATCTCCTCTTACCTGGTTCTCCGGCTCTACAGCAGCTCTGCTGAACTGGTTCTCTGCCTCTAGAGCAGCTCTGCTGACCTGGTTCTCTGGCTCTACGGCAGCTCTGCTGACCTGGTTCTCTGGCTCTATAGCAGCTCTGCTGACCTGGTTTCTCTGGCTCTAAAGCAGCTCTGCTGACCTGGTTTCTCTGGCTCTAGAGCAGCTCTGCTGACCTTCTCTTGCTCTAGAGCATCTCTGCCGACCTGGTTATCTGCCTCTAGCGCAGCTCTGCTGACCTGGTTCTTAAGCTTTAGAGCAGCTCTGCTGACCTGGTTCTCTGGCTCTAAAGCGGCTTTGCTGACCTGGTTCTCTGGCTCTAAAGTGGCTCTGCTGACCTGGTTCTCTGGCTCTAAATCGGCTCTGCTGACCTGGTTCTCTGGCTCTAAAGCAGCTCTGCTGACCTGGTTCTCTGGCTCTAGAGCAGCTCTGCTGTCCTGGATCTTAGGCTCTAGAGCAGCTCTGCTGACCTGGTTCTCTGGCTCTACAACGGCTCTGCTGACCTGGTTCTCTTGCTCTAAAACATCTCTGCTGACCTTGTTCTGTGGCTCTAAAGAAGCTCTGCTGACCTAGTTCTTTGGCTCTACAGCAGCTCTGCTGACCTGGTTCTCTGGTTCTACAGCAGCTCTGATGACCTGGTTCTCTGGCTCTAAAGAGGCTCTGCTGACCTGGTTCTCTGGCTCCAGAGCAGCTCTGCTGACCTGGTTCTATGGCTATAAAGAATCTCCTCTTACCTGGTTCTCCGGCTCTACAGCAGCTCTGCTGAACTGGTTCTCTGTCTCTAGAGCAGCTCTGCTGACCTGGATCTTAGGCTCAAGAGCAGCTCTGCTGACCTGGTTCTCTGGCTCTAAAGCAGCTCTGCTGACCTGGTTCTCAAGCAGTTCTGCTGACCTGGCTCTCTGGCTCTAAAGCGGCTCTGCTTACCTGGTTCTCTGACTCTAAAGCAGCTCTGCTGACCTGGTTCTATGGTTGTAAAGCGGCTCTGCTGACATGGTTCTCTGGCTCTAAAGCAGCTCTGCTGACCTTGTTCTCTGGCTGTAGAGCAGCCCTGCTGGCCTGGTTCTTAGGCTCTAGAGCAGCTCTGCTGACTTGGTTCTCTGGCTCTACACCGACTCTGCTGAACTGGTTCTCTAGCTCTAGAGCAGTTCTGCTGACCTGGTTCTATGGCTATAAAGCAGGTCCGCTGACCTGGTTTTCTGGCTCAAAAGCAACTCTGCTGACCTGGTTCTCTCCCTCTAAAGGAGCTCTCTTGACCTGGTTCTCTGGCTCAAAAGCAGCTCTGCTGACCTGGTTCTCTCCCTCTAAAGCCGCTCTGTTGACCTGCTTCTCTGGCTCTACGGCCGCTCTTCTGACCTGGTTCTCTACCTTTAGAGCAGCTCTGCTGACCTGGTTCTTAGGCTCTATAGCAGCTCTGCTGACCTGGTTTCAATGGTTCTAAAGCAGCTCTGCTGACCTGATTCTCTGACTCTAAAGCAACTCTGCTGGCCTGGTTCTCTCCCTCTAAAGCAGCTCTGCTGACCTGGTTCTCTGGCTCTAAAGCAGCTCTGCTGACCTGGTTCTCCTCCTCTAAAGCAGCTCTGTTGACCTGGTTCTCTCCCTGTAAAGCGGCTCTGCTGACCTAGTTCTCTGGCTCTACGGCAGCTCTGCTGAACTGGTTTTCTGCCTCTAGAACAGCTCTGCTGACTTGGTTCTTAGGCTCGAGAGCAGCTCTGCTGACCTGTTTCTCTGGCTCTAAAGCAGCTCTGCTGACCTGGTTCTCAAGCAGTTCTGATGACCTGGTTCTCTGGCTCTAAAGCGTCTCGGCTTACCTGGTTCTCTGACTCTACAGCTCTGCTGACCTGGTTCTTAGGCTTTAGAGCAGCTCTGCTGACCTGGTTCTCTGGCTCTAGAGTAGCTCTGTTGACCTGGGTCTTAGGCTCTAGAGCAGCTATGCTGACCTGGTTGTATGGCTCTGAGGCAGCTCTGCTGATGTGGTTCTCTGGCTCTAAAGCAGCTCTGCTGACCTGGTTCTAAGGCTCTAAAGCAGATCTGCTGACCTGGTTCTCTGGCTTTGACGCAGCTCTGCTGACCTTGTTCTCTGGCTCTAGAGCAGCTCTGCTGACCTGGTTCTCTCCCTCTAAAGCAGCTCTGCTGACCTGGTTCTCTGGCTCTATAGCAGCTCTGCTGACCTGGTTTCTCTGGCTGTAAAGCAGCTCTGCTGACCTAGTTCTCTGGCTCTACGGCAGCTCTGCTGAACTGGTTTTCTGCCTCTAGAACAGCTCTGCTGACTTGGTTCTTAGGCTCGAGAGCAGCTCTGTTTGACCTGTTTCTCTGGCTCTAAAGCAGCTCTGCTGACCTGGTTCTCAAGCAGTTCTGATGACCTGGTTCTCTGGCTCTAAAGCGTCTCGGCTTACCTGGTTCTCTGACTCTACAGCTCTGCTGACCTGGTTCTTAGGCTTTAGAGCAGCTCTGCTGACCTGGTTCTCTGGCTCTAGAGTAGCTCTGTTGACCTGGGTCTTAGGCTCTAGAGCAGCTCTGCTGACCTGGTTGTATGGCTCTGAGGCAGCTCTGCTGATGTGGTTCTCTGGCTCTAAAGCAGCTCTGCTGACCTGGTTCTAAGGCTCTAAAGCAGATCTGCTGACCTGGTTCTCTGGCTTTGACGCAGCTCTGCTGACCTTGTTCTCTGGCTCTAGAGCAGCTCTGCTGACCTGGTTCTCTCCCTCTAAAGCAGCTCTGCTGACCTGGTTCTCTGGCTCTATAGCAGCTCTGCTGACCTGGTTTCTCTGGCTGTAAAGCAGCTCTGCTGACCTGGTTCTCTGGCTCTAGAGCATCTCTGCCGACCTGGTTATCTGCCTCTAGATCAGCTCTGCTGACCTGGTTCTCTGCCTCTAAAGCAGCTCTGCTGACTTGGTTCTCTGGCTCCAAAGAGGCTCTGCTGACCTGATTCTCTAGCTCTAAAGCAGCTCTGCTGACCTGGTTCTCTGGCTCTAAAGTGGCTCTGCTGACCTGGTTCTCTGGCTCTAAAGCGGCTCTGCTGACCTGGTTCTCTGGCTCTAAAGCCGCTCTGCTGACCTGGTTCTCTGGCTCTAAAGCAGCTCTGCTGACTTGGTTCTCTGGCTCTAGAGCAGCTCTGCTGTCCTGGATCTTAGGCTCTAGAGCAGCTCTGCTGACCTGGTTCTCTGGCTCTACAACGGCTCTGCTGACCTGGTTCTCTGGCTCTAAAGCAGCTCTGCTGACCTGATGTTTCTCTGGCTCTAAAACAGCTCTGCTGACCTGGTTCTGTGGCTATAAAGAAGCTCTGCTGACCTAGTTCTCCGGCTCTACAGCAGCTCTGCTGACCTGGTTCTCTGGCTCTAAAGCAGCTCTGCTGACCTGATGTTTCTCTGGCTCTAAAACAGCTCTGCTGACCTGGTTCTGTGGCTCTAAAGAAGCTCTGCTGACCTAGTTCTCTGGCTCTACAGCAGCTCTGATGACCTGGTTCTCTGGCTCTAAAGAGGCTCTGCTGACCTGGTTCTCTGGCTTTAGAGCAGCTCTGCTGACCTGGTTCTATGGCTGTAAAGAATCACCTCTGACATGGTTCTCTGGCTCTACAGAAGCTCTGCTGAACTGGTTTTCAGCCTCTAGAGCAGCTCTGCTGACTTGGTTCTTAGGCTCGAGAGCAGGTCTGCTGACTTGGTTCTCTGGCTCTAAAGCAGCTCTGCTGACCTGGTTCCCAAGCAGTTCTGCTGACCTGGTTCTCTGGCTCTAAAGCAGCTCTGCTGACCTGGTTCTCTGGCTCTAAATCAGCTCTACTGACCTGGTTCTATGGCTCTAAAGTAGCTCTGCTGACCTGGTTCTCTGGCTTTGAAGCAGCTCTGCTGACCTGGTTCTCTGGCTCTAGAGCAGCTCTGAAAACATGGTTCTCTGGTTCTAAAGCAGATCTGCTGACCTGGTTCTCTGGCTCTAAAGCAGCTCTGCTGACCTGGTTCTCTGGCTCTAGAGCAGCTCTGCTGTCCTGGTTCTTAGGCTCTAGAGCAGCTCTGCTGACCTGGTTCTCTGGCTTTGAAGTAGCTCTGCTGACCTGGTTCTCTGGCTTTAGAGCAGCTCTGCTGACCTGGTTCTATGGCTGTAAAGAATCACCTCTGACCTGGTTCTCTGGCTCTACAAAAGCTCTGCTGAACTGGTTTTCAGCCTCTAGAGCAGCTCTGCTGACTTGGTTGTTAGGCTCGAGAGCAGGTCTGCTGACCTGGTTCTCTGGCTCTAAAGCAGCTCTGCTGACCTGGTTCCCAAGCAGTTCTGCTGACCTGGTTCTCTGGCTCTAAAGCAGCTGTGCTGACCTGGTTCTCTCCCTCTAAAGCAGCTCTGCTGACCTGGTTCTCTGGCTCTAAAGCAGCTCTGCTGGCCTGGTTTCTCTGGCTCTAAAGCATCTCTGCTGAGCTGGCTCTCTGGCTCTAAAGCAGCTCTTCTGGCCTGGTTCTCTGGCTCTAAAGTAGCTCTGCTGACCTGGTTCTCTTGGTCTACAATGGCTCTGCTGACCTGGTTCTGTTGCTCTAAAGCAGCTCTGCTGACCTGGTTCTCTGGCTCTAGAGCAGCTCTGCTAACCTGGTTCTCTGTCTCTAAAGCATATCTTCTGGCCTGGTTCACTGGCTCTAAAGCAGCTCTGCTGACCTGGTTCTCTGGCTCTAGAGCAGCTCTGCTGTCCTGGTTCTTAGGCTCTAGAGCAGCTCTGCTGACCTGGTTCTCTGGCTCTACAACGGCTCTGCTGACCTGGTTCTATGGCTGTAAAGAATCTCCTTTTACCTGGTTCTCTGGCTCTACAGCAGCTCTGCTGAACTGGTTCTCTGCCTCTAAAGCAGCTCTGCTAACTTGGTTCTCTGGCTCCAAAGAGGTTCTGCTGACCTGGTTCTCTAGCTCTAAAGCAGCTCTGCTGACCTGGTTCTCTGGCTCTAAAGCGGCTCTGCTGACCTGGTTCTCTGGCACTAAAGTGGCTCTGCTGACCTGGTTCTCTGGCTCTAAAGCAGCTCTGCTGACCTGGTTCTCTGGCTCTAGAGCAGCTCTGCTGTCCTGGATCTTAGGCTCTAGAGCAGCTCTGCTGACCTGGTTCTCTGGCTCTACAACGGCTCTGCTGACCTGGTTCTCTGGCTCTAAAGCAGCTCTGCTGACCTGATGTTTCTCTGGCTCTAAAACAGCTCTGCTGACCTGGTTCTGTGGCTTAAAGAAGCTCTGCAGACCTAGTTCTCCGTCTCTACAGCAGCTCTGCTGACCTGGTTCTCTGGCTCTAAAGAGGATCTGCTGACCTGGTTCTCTGGCTCTAGAGCAGCTCTGCTGACCTGGTTCTATAGCTGTAAAGAATCTCCTCTTACCTGGTTCTCTGGCTCTACAGCAGCTCTGCTGAACTGGTTACCTGCCTCTAGAGCAGCTCTGCTGACCTGGATCTTAGGCTCGAGAACAGCTCTGCTAACCTGTTTCTCTGGCTCTAAAGCAGCTCTGCTGACCTGGTTCTTAGGCTTTAGAGCAGCTCTGCTGACCTGGTTCTCTGGCTCTAGAGCAGCTCTGTTGACCTGGGTCTTAGGCTCTAGAGCAGCTCTGCTGACCTGGTTGTATGGCTCTGAGGCAGCTCTGCTGATTTGGTTCTCTGGCTCTAAAGCAGCTCTGCTGACCTGGTTCTAAGGCTCTAAAGCAGATCTGCTGACCTGGTTCTCTGGCTTTGACGCAGCTCTGCTGACCTTGTTCTCTGGCTCTAGAGCAGCTCTGCTGACCTGGTTCTCTCCCTCTAAAGCAGCTCTGCTGGCCTGGTTCTCTGGCTCTATAGCAGCTCTGCTGACCTGGTTTCTCTGGCTCTAAAGCAGCTCTGCTGACCTGGTTCTCTGGCTCTAGAGCATCTCTGCCGACCTGGTTATCTGCCTCTAGATCAGCTCTGCTGACCTGGTTCTTAAGCTTTAGAGCAGCTCTGCTGACCTGGTTCTCTGCCTCTAAAGCAGCTCTGCTGACTTGGTTCTCTGGCTCCAAAGAGGCTCTGTTGACCTGGTTCTCTGGCTCTAAAGCAGCTCTGCTGACCTGGTTCTCTGGCTCTAGAGCAGCTCTGCTGTCCTGGATCTTAGGCTCTAGAGCAGCTCTGCTGACCTGGTTCTCTGGCTGTACAACGGCTCTGCTGACCTGGTTCTCTGGCTCTAAAGCAGCTCTGCTGACCTGGTTCTTAGGCTTTAGAGCAGCTCTGCTGACCTGGTTTCTATGGCTCTACAGCAGCTCTGCTGACCTGGTTCTCTGGCTCTAGAGCAGCCCTGCTGACCTGGTTCTCTGGCTCTAAAGAGGCTCTGCTGACCTGGTTCTCTGGCTCCAGAGCAGCTCTGCTGAACTGGTTCTATGGCTGTAAAAAATATCCTCTTACCTGGTTCTCCGGCTCTACAGCAGCTCTGCTGAACTGGTTCTCTGCCTCTAGAGCAGCTCTGCTGACCTGGTTCTCTGGCTCTATGGCATCTCTGCTGACCTGGTTCTCTGGCTCTATAGCAGCTCTGCTGACCTGGTTTCTCTGGCTCTAAAGCAGCTCTGCTGACCTGGTTTCTCTGGCTCTATAGCAGCTCTGCTGACCTTGTTCTCTTGCTCTAGAGCATCTCTGCCGACCTGGTTATCTGCCTCTAGAGCAGCTCTGCTGACCTGGTTCTTAAGCTTTAGAGCAGCTCTGCTGACCTGGTTCTCTGGCTCTAAAGCGGCTCTGCTGACCTGGTTTTCTGGCTCTAAATCGGCTCTGCTGACCTGGTTCTCTGGCTCTAAAGCAGCTCTGTTGACCTGGTTCTCTGGCTCTAGAGCAGCTCTGCTGTCCTGGATCTTAGGCTCTAGAGCAGCTCTGCTGACCTGGTTCTCTGGCTCTACAACGGCTCTGCTGACCTGGTTCTCTTGCTCTAAAACATCTCTGCTGACCTTGTTCTGTGGCTCTAAAGAAGCTCTGCTGACCTAGTTCTCTGGCTCTACAGCAGCTCTGCTGACCTGGTTCTCTGGTTCTACAGCAGCTCTGATGACCTGGTTCTCTGGCTCTAAAGAGGCTCTGCTGACCTGGTTCTCTGGCTCCAGAGCAGCTCTGCTGACCTGGTTCTATGGCTATAAAGAATCTCCTCTTACCTGGTTCTCCGGCTCTACAGCAGCTCTGCTGAACTGGTTCTCTGCCTCTAGAGCAGCTCTGCTGACCTGGATCTTAGGCTCAAGAGCAGCTCTGCTGACCTGGTTCTCTGGCTCTAAAGCAGCTCTGCTGACCTGGTTCTCAAGCAGTTCTGCTGACCTGGCTCTCTGGCTCTAAAGCGGCTCTGCTTACCTGGTTCTCTGACTCTAAAGCAGCTCTGCTGACCTGGTTCTATGGTTGTAAAGCGGCTCTGCTGACATGGTTCTCTGGCTCTAAAGCAGCTCTGCTGACCTTGTTCTCTGGCTGTAGAGCAGCCCTGCTGGCCTGGTTCTTAGGCTCTAGAGCAGCTCTGCTGACTTGGTTCTCTGGCTCTACACCGACTCTGCTGACCTGGTTCTCTAGCTCTAGAGCAGTTCTGCTGACCTGGTTCTATGGCTATAAAGCAGGTCCGCTGACCTGGTTTTCTGGCTAAAAAGCAACTCTGCTGACCTGGTTCTCTCCCTCTAAAGGAGCTCTGTTGACCTGGTTCTCTGGCTCGAAAGCAGCTCTGCTGACCTGGTTCTCTCCCTCTAAAGCCGCTCTGTTGACCTGCTTCTCTGGCTCTACGGCCGCTCTTCTGACCTGGTTCTCTACCTTTAGAGCAGCTCTGCTGACCTGGTTCTTAGGCTCTATAGCAGCTCTGGTGACCTGGTTTCTATGGCTATAAAGCAGCTCTGCTGACCTGGTTCTCCCCCTCTAAAGCAGCTCTGTTGACCTGGTTCTCTCCCTGTAAAGCGGCTCTGCTGACCTGGTTCTCTGGCTCTACGGCAGCTCTGCTGAACTGGTTTTCTACCTCTAGAACAGCTCTGCTGACTTGGTTCTTAGGCTCGAGAGCAGCTCTGCCGACCTGTTTCTCTGGCTCTAAAGCAGCTCTGCTGACCTGGTTCTCAAGCAGTTCTGATGACCTGGTTCTCTGGCTCTAAAGCGTCTCGGCTTACCTGGTTCTCTGACTCTAAAGCAGCTCTGCTGACCTGGTTCTTAGGCTTTAGAGCAGCTCTGCTGACCTGGTTCTCTGGCTCTAGAGTAGCTCTGTTGACCTGGGTCTTAGGCTCTAGAGCAGCTCTGCTGACCTGGTTGTATGGCTCTGAGGCAGCTCTGCTGATGTGGTTCTCTGGCTCTAAAGCAGCTCTGCTGACCTGGTTCTAAGGCTCTAAAGCAGATCTGCTGACCTGGTTCTCTGGCTTTGACGCAGCTCTGCTGACCTTGTTCTCTGGCTCTGGAGCAGCTCTGCTGACCTGGTTCTCTCCCTCTAAAGCAGCTCTGCTGACCTGGTTCTCTGGCTCTATAGCAGCTCTGCTGACCTGGTTTCTCTGGCTCTAAAGCAGCTCTGCTGACCTGGTTCTCTGGCTCTAGAGCATCTCTGCCGACCTGGTTATCTGCCTCTAGATCAGCTCTGCTGACCTGGTTCTTAGGCTTTAGAGCAGCTCTGCTGACCTGGTTCTCTGCCTCTAAAGCAGCTCTGCTGACTTGGTTCTCTGGCTCCAAAGAGGCTCTGCTGACCTGATTCTCTAGCTCTAAAGCAGCTCTGCTGACCTGGTTCTCTGGCTCTAAAGCGGCTCTGCTGACCTGGTTCTCTGGCTCTAAAGCGGCTCTGCTGACCTGGTTCTCTGGCTCTAAAGCGGCTCTGCTGACCTGGTTCTCTGGCTCTAAAGCAGCTCTGCTGACTTGGTTCTCTGGCTCTAGAGCAGCTCTGCTGTCCTGGATCTTAGGCTCTAGAGCAGCTCTGCTGACCTGGTTCTCTGGCTCTACAACGGCTCTGCTGACCTGGTTCTCTGGCTCTAAAGCAGCTCTGCTGACCTGATGTTTCTCTGGCTCTAAAACAGCTCTGCTGACCTGGTTCTGTGGCTATAAAGAAGCTCTGCTGACCTAGTTCTCCGGCTCTACAGCAGCTCTGCTGACCTGGTTCTCTGGCTCTAAAGTAGCTCTGCTGACCTGATGTTTCTCTGGCTCTAAAACAGCTCTGCTGACCTGGTTCTGTGGCTCTAAAGAAGCTCTGCTGACCTAGTTCTCTGGCTCTACAGCAGCTCTGATGACCTGGTTCTCTGGCTCTAAAGAGGCTCTGCTGACCTGGTTCTCTGGCTTTAGAGCAGCTCTGCTGACCTGGTTCTATGGCTGTAAAGAATCACCTCTGACCTGGTTCTCTGGCTCTACAGAAGCTCTGCTGAACTGGTTTTCAGCCTCTAGAGCAGCTCTGCTGACTTGGTTCTTAGGCTCGAGAGCAGGTCTGCTGACCTGGTTCTCTGGCTCTAAAGCAGCTCTGCTGACCTGGTTCCCAAGCAGTTCTGCTGACCTGGTTCTCTGGCTCTAAAGCAGCTCTGCTGACCTGGTTCTCTGGCTCTAAAGCAGCTCTACTGACCTGGTTCTATGGCTCTAAAGTAGCTCTGCTGACCTGGTTCTCTGGCTTTGAAGCAGCTCTGCTGACCTGGTTCTCTGGCTCTAGAGCAGCTCTGAAAACATGGTTCTCTGGTTCTAAAGCAGATCTGCTGACCTGGTTCTCTGGCTCTAAAGCAGCTCTGCTGACCTGGTTCTCTGGCTCTAGAGCAGCTCTACTGTCCTGGTTCTTAGGCTCTAGAGCAGCTCTGCTGACCTGGTTCTCTGGCTTTGAAGTAGCTCTGCTGACCTGGTTCTCTGGCTTTAGAGCAGCTCTGCTGACCTGGTTCTATGGCTGTAAAGAATCACCTCTGACCTGGTTCTCTGGCTCTACAGAAGCTCTGCTGAACTGGTTTTCAGCCTCTAGAGCAGCTCTGCTGACTTGGTTCTTAGGCTCGAGAGCAGGTCTGCTGACCTGGTTCTCTGGCTCTAAAGCAGCTCTGCTGACCTGGTTCCCAAGCAGTTCTGCTGACCTGGTTCTCTGGCTCTAAAGCAGCTCTGCTGACCTGGTTCTCTCCCTCTAAAGCAGCTCTGCTGACCTGGTTCTCTGGCTCTAAAGCAGCTCTGCTGACCTGGTTTCTCTGGCTCTAAAGCATCTCTGCTGAGCTGGCTCTCTGGCTCTAAAGCAGCTCTTCTGGCCTGGTTCTCTGGCTCTAAAGTAGCTCTGCTGACCTGGTTCTCTTGGTCTACAATGGCTCTGTTGACCTGGTTCTGTTGCTCTAAAGCAGCTCTGCTGACCTGGTTCTCTGGCTCTAGAGCAGCTCTGCTAACCTGGTTCTCTGTCTCTAAAGCATTTCTTCTGGCCTGGTTCACTGGCTCTAAAGCAGCTCTGCTGACCTGGTTCTCTGGCTCTAGAGCAGCTCTGCTGTCCTGGTTCTTAGGCTCTAGAGCAGCTCTGCTGACCTGGTTCTCTGGCTCTACAACGGCTCTGCTGACCTGGTTCTATGGCTGTAAAGAATCTCCTTTTACCTGGTTCTCTGGCTCTACAGCAGCTCTGCTGAACTGGTTCTCTGCCTCTAAAGCAGCTCTGCTAACTTGGTTCTCTGGCTCCAAAGAGGTTCTGCTGACCTGGTTCTCTAGCTCTAAAGCAGCTCTGCTGACCTGGATCTCTGGCTCTAAAGCAGCTCTACTGACCTGGTTCTATGGCTCTAAAGTAGCTGTGCTGACCTGGTTCTCTGGCTTTGAAGCAGCTCTGCTGACCTGGTTCTCTGGCTCTAGAGCAGCTCTGAAAACATGGTTCTCTGGTTCTAAAGCAGATCTGCTGACCTGGTTCTCTGGCTCTAAAGCAGCTCTGCTGACCTGGTTCTCTGGCTCTAGAGCAGCTCTACTGTCCTGGTTCTTAGGCTCTAGAGCAGCTCTGCTGACCTGGTTCTCTGGCTTTGAAGTAGCTCTGCTGACCTGGTTCTCTGGCTTTAGAGCAGCTCTGCTGACCTGGTTCTATGGCTGTAAAGAATCACCTCTGACCTGGTTCTCTGGCTCTACAGAAGCTCTGCTGAACTGGTTTTCAGCCTCTAGAGCAGCTCTGCTGACTTGGTTCTTAGGCTCGAGAGCAGGTCTGCTGACCTGGTTCTCTGGCTCTAAAGCAGCTCTGCTGACCTGGTTCCCAAGCAGTTCTGCTGACCTGGTTCTCTGGCTCTAAAGCAGCTCTGCTGACCTGGTTCTCTCCCTCTAAAGCAGCTCTGTTGACCTGGTTCTCTGGCTCTAAAGCAGCTCTGCTGACCTGGTTTCTCTGGCTCTAAAGCATCTCTGCTGAGCTGGCTCTCTGGCTCTAAAGCAGCTCTTCTGGCCTGGTTCTCTGGCTCTAAAGTAGCTCTGCTGACCTGGTTCTCTTGGTCTACAATGGCTCTGCTGACCTGGTTCTGTTGCTCTAAAGCAGCTCTGCTGACCTGGTTCTCTGGCTCTAGAGCAGCTCTGCTAACCTGGTTCTCTGTCTCTAAAGCATTTCTTCTGGCCTGGTTCACTGGCTCTAAAGCAGCTCTGCTGACCTGGTTCTCTGGCTCTAGAGCAGCTCTGCTGTCCTGGTTCTTAGGCTCTAGAGCAGCTCTGCTGACCTGGTTCTCTGGCTCTACAACGGCTCTGCTGACCTGGTTCTATGGCTGTAAAGAATCTCCTTTTACCTGGTTCTCTGGCTCTACAGCAGCTCTGCTGAACTGGTTCTCTGCCTCTAAAGCAGCTCTGCTAACTTGGTTCTCTGGCTCCAAAGAGGTTCTGCTGACCTGGTTCTCTAGCTCTAAAGCAGCTCTGCTGACCTGGTTCTCTGGCTCTAAAGCGGCTTTGCTGACCTGGTTCTCTGGCTCTAAAGCGGCTCTGCTGACCTGGTTCTCTGGCTCTAAAGTGGCTCTGCTGACCTGGTTCTCTGGCTCTAAAGCAGCTCTGCTGACCTGGTTCTCTGGCTCTAGAGCAGCTCTGCTGTCCTGGATCTTAGGCTCTAGAGCAGCTCTGCTGACCTGGTTCTCTGGCTCTACAACGGCTCTGCTGACCTGGTTCTCTGGCTCTAAAGCAGCTCTGCTGACCTGATGTTTCTCTGGCTCTAAAACAGCTATGCTGACCTGGTTCTGTGGCTATAAAGAAGCTCTGCTGACCTAGTTCTCTGGCTCTACAGCAGCTCTGCTGACCTGGTTCTCTGGCTCTAAAGAGGATCTGCTGACCTGGTTCTCTGGCTCTAGAGCAGCTCTGCTGACCTGGTTCTATGGCTGTAAAGAATCTCCTCTTACCTGGTTCTCTGGCTCTACAGCAGCTCTGCTGACCTGGATCTTAGGCTCGAGAGCAGCTCTGCTGACCTGTTTCTCTGGCTCTAAAGCAGCTCTGCTGACCTGGTTCTTAGGCTTTAGAGCAGCTCTGCTGACCTGGTTCTCTGGCTCTAGAGCAGCTCTGTTGACCTGGGTCTTAGGCTCTAGAGCAGCTCTGCTGACCTGGTTGTATGGCTCTAAAGCAGCTCTGCTGACCTGGTTCTAAGGCTCTAAAGCAGATCTGCTGACCTGGTTCTCTGGCTTTGACGCAGCTCTGCTGACCTTGTTCTCTGGCTCTAGAGCAGCTCTGCTGACCTGGTTCTCTCCCTCTAAAGCAGCTCTGCCGACCTGGTTCTCTGGCTCTATAGCAGCTCTGCTGACCTGGTTTCTCTGGCTCTAAAGCAGCTCTGCGGACCTGGTTCTCTGGCTCTAGAGCATCTCTGCCGACCTGGTTATCTGCCCCTATATCAGCTCTGCTGACCTGGTTCTTAAGCTTTAGAGCAGCTCTGCTGACCTGGTTCTCTGCCTCTAAAGCAGCTCTGCTGACTTGGTTCTCTGGCTCCAAAGAGGCTCTGCTGACCTGGTTCTCTAGCTCTAAAGCAGCTCTGCTGACCTGGTTCTCTGGCTCTAAAGCGGCTCTGCTGACCTGCTTCTCTGGCTCTAAAGCGGCTCTGCTGACCTGGTTCTCTGGCTCTAAAGCAGCTCTGCTGACCTGGTTCTCTGGCTCTAGAGCAGCTCTGCTGTCCTGGATCTTAGGCTCTAGAGCAGCTCTGCTGACCTGGTTCTCTGGCTCTACAACGGCTCTGCTGACCTGGTTCTCTGGCTCTAAAGCAGCTCTGCTGACCTGATGTTTCTCTGGCTCTAAAACAGCTCTGCTGACCTGGTTCTGTGGCTATAAAGAAGCTCTGCTGACCTAGTTCTCTGGCTCTACAGCAGCTCTGCTGACCTGGTTCTCTGGCTCTAAAGCAGCTCTGCTGACCTGATGTTTCTCTGACTCTAAAACAGCTCTGCTGACCTGGTTCTGTGGCTCTAAAGAAGCTCTGCTGACCTCGTTCTCTGGCTCTACAGCAGCTCTGATGACCTGGTTCTCTGGCTCTAAAGAGGCTCTGCTGACCTGGTTCTCTGGCTTTAGAGCAGCTCTGCTGACCTGGTTCTATGGCTGTAAAGAATCACCTCTGACCTGGTTCTCTGGCTCTACAGAAGCTCTGCTGAACTGGTTTTCAGCCTCTAGAGCAGCTCTGCTGACTTGGTTCTTAGGCTCGAGAGCAGGTCTGCTGGCCTGGTTCTCTGGCTCTAAAGCAGCTCTGCTGACCTGGTTCTCAAGCAGTTCTGCTGACCTGGTTCTCTGGCTCTAAAGCAGCTCTCCTGACCTGGTTCTCTGTCTCTAAAGCAGCTCTGCTGACCTGGTTCTATGGCTCTAAAGTAGCTCTGCTGACCTGGTTCTCTGGCTTTGAATTAGCTCTGCTGACCTGGTTATCTGGCTCTAGAGCAGCCCAGAAAACATGGTTCTCTGGCTCTAAAGCAGATCTGCTGACCTGGTTCTCTTGCTCTAAAGCAGCTCTGCTGACCTGGTTCTCTGGCTCCAGAGCAGCTCTGCTGTCCTGGTTCTTAGGCTCTAGAGCAGCTCTGCTGACCTGGTTCTCTGGCTTTGAAGCAGCTCTGCGGACCTGGTTTTCTGGCTCTAGAGCAGCTCTGCTGACCTGGTTCTCTCCCTCTAAAGCAGCTCTGCTGACCTGGTTCTCTGGCTCTAAAGCAGCTCTGCTGACCTGGTTTCTCTGGCTCTAAAGCATCTCTGCTGAGCTGGCTCTCTGGCTCTAAAGCAGCTCTTCTGGCCTGGTTCTCTGGCTCTAAAGTAGCTCTGCTGACCTGGTTCTCTGGCTCTACAACGGCTCTGCTGCCCTGGTTCTCTGGCTCTAAAGCAGCTCTGCTGACCTTATGTTTCTCTGGCTCTAAAACAGCTCTGCTGACCTGGTTCTGTGGCTATAAAGAAGCTCTGCTGACCTAGTTCTCTGGCTCTACAGCAGCTCTGCTGACCTGGTTCTCTGGCTCTAAAGCAGCTCTGCTGACCTGATGTTTCTCTGACTCTAAAACAGCTCTGCTGACCTGGTTCTGTGGCTCTAAAGAAGCTCTGCTGACCTCGTTCTCTGGCTCTACAGCAGCTCTGATGACCTGGTTCTCTGGCTCTAAAGAAGCTCTGCTGACCTGGTTCTCTGGCTTTAGAGCAGCTCTGCTGACCTGGTTCTATGGCTGTAAAGAATCACCTCTGACCTGGTTCTCTGGCTCTACAGAAGCTCTGCTGAACTGGTTTTCAGCCTCTAGAGCAGCTCTGCTGACTTGGTTCTTAGGCTCGAGAGCAGGTCTGCTGGCCTGGTTCTCTGGCTCTAAAGCAGCTCTGCTGACCTGGTTCTCAAGCAGTTCTGCTGACCTGGTTCTCTGGCTCTAAAGCAGCTCTGCTGACCTGGTTCTCTGGCTCTAAAGCAGCTCTGCTGACCTGGTTCTATGGCTCTAAAGTAGCTCTGCTGACCTGGTTCTCTGGCTTTGAATTAGCTCTGCTGACCTGGTTATCTGGCTCTAGAGCAGCCCAGAAAACATGGTTCTCTGGCTCTAAAGCAGATCTGCTGACCTG
The DNA here is from genome assembly GCF_964204655.1 of Triturus cristatus. Taxonomy (NCBI): domain Eukaryota; kingdom Metazoa; phylum Chordata; class Amphibia; order Caudata; family Salamandridae; genus Triturus; species Triturus cristatus. The sequence goes on from NC_140579.1 coordinate 1,164,663,561, forward strand.
GTTCTCTGGCTCTAAAGCAGCTCTGCTGACCTGGTTCTCTGGCTCCAGAGCAGCTCTGCTGTCCTGGTTCTTAGGCTCTAGAGCAGCTCTGCTGACCTGGTTCTCTGGCTTTGAAGCAGCTCTGCGGACCTGGTTCTCTGGCTCTAGAGCAGCTCTGCTGACCTGGTTCTCTCCCTCTAAAGCAGCTCTGCTGACCTGGTTCTCTGGCTCTAAAGCAGCTCTGCTGACCTGGTTTCTCTGGCTCTAAAGCATCTCTGCTGAGCTGGCTCTCTGGCTCTAAAGCAGCTCTTCTGGCCTGGTTCTCTGGCTCTAAAGTAGCTCTGCTGACCTGGTTCTCTGGCTCTACAACGGCTCTTCTGACCTGGTTCTCTGGCTCTAAAGCAGCTCTGCTGACCTGATGTTTCTCTGGCTCTAAAACAGCTCTGCTGACCTGGTTCTGTGGCTATAAAGAAGCTCTGCTGACCTAGTTCTCTGGCTCTACAGCAGCTCTGCTGACCTGGTTCTCTGGCTCTAAAGCAGCTCTGCTGACCTGATGTTTCTCTGACTCTAAAACAGCTCTGCTGACCTGGTTCTGTGGCTCTAAAGAAGCTCTGCTGACCTCGTTCTCTGGCTCTACAGCAGCTCTGATGACCTGGTTCTCTGGCTCTAAAGAGGCTCTGCTGACCTGGTTCTCTGGCTTTAGAGCAGCTCTGCTGACCTGGTTCTATGGCTGTAAAGAATCACCTCTTACCTGGTTCTCTGGCTCTACAGAAGCTCTGCTGAACTGGTTTTCAGCCTCTAGAGCAGCTCTGCTGACTTCGTTCTTAGGCTCGAGAGCAGGTCTGCTGGCCTGGTTCTCTGGCTTTAAAGCAGCTCTGCTGACCTGGTTCTCAAGCAGTTCTGTTGACCTGGTTCTCTGGCTCTAAAGCAGCTCTGCTGACCTGGTTCTCTGGCTCTAAAGCAGCTCTGCTGACCTGGTTCTATGGCTCTAAAGTAGCTCTGCTGACCTGGTTCTCTGGCTTTGAAGCAGCTCTGCTGACCTGGTTATCTGGCTCTAGAGCAGCCCAGAAAACATGGTTCTCTGGCTCTAAAGCAGATCTGCTGACCTGGTTCTCTGGCTCTAAAGAAGCTCTGCTGACCTGGTTCTCTGGCTCCAGAGCAGCTCTGCTGTCCTGGTTCTTAGGCTCTAGAGCAGCTCTGCTGACCTGGTTCTCTGGCTTTGAAGCAGCTCTGCGGACCTGGTTCTCTGGCTCTAGAGCAGCTCTGCTGACCTGGTTCTCTCCCTCTAAAGCAGCTCTGCTGACCTGGTTCTCTGGCTCTAAAGCAGCTCTGCTGACCTGGTTTCTCTGGCTCTAAAGCATCTCTGCTGAGCTGGCTCTCTGGCTCTAAAGCAGCTCTTCTGGCCTGGTTCTCTGGCTCTAAAGTAGCTCTGCTGACCTGGTTCTCTTGGTCTACAATGGCTCTGCTGACCTGGTTCTGTTGCTCTAAAGCAGCTCTGCTGACCTGGTTCTCTGGCTCTAGAGCAGCTCTGCTAACCTGGTTCTCTGTCTCCAAAGCATATCTTCTGGCCTGGTTCACTGGCTCTAAAGCAGCTCTGCTGACCTGGTTCTCTGGCTCTAGAGCAGCTCTGCTGTCCTGGTTCTTAGGCTCTAGAGCAACTCTGCTGACCTGATTCTCTGGCTCTACAACGGCTCTGCTGACCTGGTTCTCTGGCTCTAAAGCAGATCTGCTGACCTGGTGGTTCTCTTGCTCTAAAACATCTCTGCTGACCTTGTTCTGTGGCTCTAAAGAAGCTCTGCTTACCTAGTTCTCTGGCTCTACAGCAGCTCTGCTGACCTGGTTCTCTGGTTCTACAGCAGCTCTGATGACCTGGTTCTCTGGCTCTAAAGAGGCTCTGCTGACCTGGTTCTCTGGCTCCAGAGCAGCTCTGCTGACCTGGTTCTATGGCTGTAAAGAATCTCCTCTTACCTGGTTCTCTAGCTCTACAGCAGCTCTGCTGAACTGGTTCTCTGCCTCTAGAGCCGCTCTGCTGACCTGGATCTTAGGCTCGAGAGCAGCTCTGCTGACCTGTTTCTCTGGCTCTAAAGCAGCTCTGCTGACCTGGTTCTCAAGCACTTCTGCTGACCTGGTTCTCTGGCTCTAAAGCGTCTCTGCTTACCTGGTTCTCTGCCTCTAAAGCAGCTCTGCTGACCTGGTTCTTTGGCTTTAGAGCATCTCTGCTGACCTGGTTTCTATGGCTCTACAGAAGCTCTGCTGACCTGGTTCTCTGGCTCTAGAGCAGCTCTCTTTACCTGGGTCTGAGGCTCTAAAGCAGCTCTGCTGACCTGGTTGTATGGCTCTGAGGCAGCTCTGCTGACGTGGTTCTCTGGCTCTAAAGCAGCTCTGCAGACCTGGTTCTATGGCTCTAAAGCAGCTCTGCTGACCTGGTTCTCTGGCTTTGAAGCAGCTCTGCTGACCTGGTTCTCTGGCTCTAGAGCAGCTCTGCTGACCTGGTTCTCTCCCTCTAAAGCAGCTCTGCTGACCTGGTTCTCTGGCCCTAAAGCAGCTCTGCTGACCTGGTTCTCTGGCTCTAAAGCAGCTCTGCTGACCTGGTTTCTCTGGCTCTAAAGCCTCTCTGCTGAGCTGGTTCTCTGGCTCTAAAGCAGCTCTTCTGGCCTGGTTCTCTGGCTTTAAAGCAGCGTTGCTGACCAGGTTCACTGGGTCTACACTGGCTCTGCTGACCTGGTTCTGTTGCTCTAAAGCAGCTCTGCTGACCTGGTTCTCTGGCTCTAGAGCAGCTCTGCTAACCTGGTTCTCTGGCTCTAAAGAAGATCTTCTGGCCTGGTTCACTGGCTCTAAAGCAGCTCTGCTGACCTGGTTCTCTGGCTCTAGAGCAGCTCTGCTGTCCTGGTTCTTAGGCTCTAGAGCAGCTCTGCTTACCTGGTTCTCTGGCTCTACAACGGCTCTGCTGACCTGGTTCTCTGGCTCTAAAGCAGATCTGCTGACCTGGTTCTATGGCTGTAAAGAATCTCCTCTTCCCTGGTTCTCTGGCTCTACAGCAGCTCTGCTGAACTGGTTCTCTTCCTCTAGAGCACCTCTGCTGACCTGGATCTTAGGCTCGAGAGCAGCTCTGCTGACCTGTTTCTCCGGCTCTAAAGCGGCTCTGCTGACCTGGTTCTCAAGCAGTTCTGCTGACCTGGTTCTCTGGCTCTAAAGCGTCTCTGCTTACCTGGTTCTCTGACTCTAAAGCAGCTCTGCTGACCTGGTTCTTAGGCTTTAGAGCAGCTCTGCTGACCTGGTTCTCTGGCTCTAGAGCAGCTCTGTTGACCTGGGTCTTAGGCTCTAGAGCAGCTCTGCTGACCTGGTTGTATGGCTCTGAGGCAGCTCTGATGACGTGGTTCTCTGGCTCTAAAGCAGCTCTGCTGACCTGGTTCTATGGCTCTAAAGCAGATCTGCTGACCTGGTTCTCTGGCTTTGAAGCAGCTCTGCTGTCCTGGTTCTCTGGCTCTAGAGCAGCTCTGCTGACCTGGTTCTCTCCCTCTAAAGCAGCTCTGCTGACCTGGTTCTCAGGCTCTATAGCAGCTCTACTGACCTGGTTTCTCTGGCTCTAAAGCAGCTCTGCTGACCTAGTTTCTCTGGCTCTAGAGCAGCTCTGCTGACCTGGTTCTCTGGCTCTAGAGCATCTCTGCCGACCTGGTTATCTGCCTCTAGAGCAGCTCTGCTGACCTGGTTCTTAAGCTTTAGAGCAGCTCTGCTGACCTGGTTCTCTGCCTCTAAAGCAGCTCTGCTGACTTGGTTCTCTGGCTCCAAAGAGGCTCTGCTGACCTGGTTCTCTAGCTCTAAAGCAGCTCTGCTGACCTGGTTCTCTGGCTCTAAAGCGGGTCTGCTGACCTGGTTCTCTGGCTCTAAAGCGGCTCTGCTGACCTGGTTCTCTGGCTCTAAAGCAGCTCTGCTGACCTGGTTCTCTGGCTCAAAAGCGGCTCTGCTGACCTGGTTCTCTGGCTCTAAAGCAGCTCTGCTGACCTGGTTCTCTGGCTCTAGAGCAGCTCTGCTGCCCTGGATCTTAGCCTCTAGAGCAGCTCTGCTGACCTGGTTCTCTGGCTCTACAACGGCTCTGCTGACCTAGTTCTCTGGCTCTAAAGCAGCTCTGCTGACCTGATGTTTCTCTGGCTCTAAAACAGCTCTGCTGACCTGGTTCTGTGGCTATAAAGAAGCTCTGCTGACCTAGTTCTCTGGCTCTACAGCAGCTCTGCTGACCTGGTTTTCTGGCTCTAAAGCAGCTCTGCTGACCTGATGTTTCTCTGGCTCTAAAACAGCTCTGCTGACCTGGTTCTGTGGCTCTAAAGAAGCTCTGCTGACCTAGTTCTCTGGCTCTACAGCAGCTCTGATGACCTGGTTCTCTGGCTCTAAAGAGGCTCTGCTGACCTGGTTCTCCGGCTCTAGAGCAGCTCTGCTGACCTGTTTCTATGGCTGTAAAGAATCACCTCTGACCTGGTTCTCTGGCTCTACAGAAGCTCTGCTGAACTGGTTTTCTGCCTCTAGAACAGCTCTGCTGACTTGGTTCTTATGCTCGAGAGCAGGTCTGCTGACCTGGTTCTCTGGCTCTAAAGCAGCTCTGCTGACCTGGTTCTCAAGCAGTTCTGCTGACCTGGTTCTCTGGCTCTAATGCAGCTCTGCTGACCTGGTTCTATGGCTCTAAAGTAGCTCTGCTGACCTGGTTCTCTGGCTTTGAAGCAGCTCTGCTGACCTGGTTCTCTGGCTCTAGAGCAGCTCTGCTGAGCTGGTTCTCTGGCTCTAGAGCAGCTCTGAAAACATGGTTCTCTGGCTCTAAAGCAGATCTGCTCACCTGGTTCTCTGGCTCTAAAGCAGCTCTGCTGACCTGGTTCTCTGGCTCTAGAGCAGCTCTGCTGACCTGGTTCTTTGGCTCTAAAGCAGCTCTGCTGACCTGGTTTCTCTGGCTCTAAAGCAGCTCTTCTAACCTGGTTCTCTGGCTCTAAAGCAGATCTTCTGGCCTGGTTCACTGGCTCTAAAGCAGCTCTGCTGACCTGGTTCTCTGGCTCTAGAGCAGCTCTGCTGTCCTGGTTCTTAGGCTCTAGAGCAGCTCTGCTTACCTGGTTCTCTGGCTCTACAACGGCTCTGCTGACCTGGTTCTCTGGCTCTAAAGCAGATCTGCTGACCTGGTGGTTCTCTGGCTCAAAAACATCTCTGCTGAACTTGTTCTGTGGCTCTAAAGAAGCTCTGCTGACCTAGTTCTCTGGCTCTACAGCAGCTCTGCTGACCTGGTTCTCTGGTTCTACAGCAGCTCTGATGACCTGGTTCTCTGGCTCTAAAGAGGATCTGCTGACCTGGTTCTCTGGCTCTACATCAGCTCTGCTGACCTGGTTCTATGGCTGTAAAGAATCTCCTCTTGCCTGGTTCTCTGGCTCTACAGCAGCTCTGCTGAACTGGTTCTCTGCCTCTAGAGCAGCTCTGCTGACCTGAATCTTAGGCTCGAGAGCAGCTCTGCTGACCTGTTTCTCCGGCTCTAAAGCGGCTCTGCTGACCTGGTTCTCAAGCAGTTCTGCTGACCTGGTTCTCTGGCTCTAAAGCGTCTCTGCTTACCTGGTTCTCAAACTCTAAAGCAGCTCTGCTGACCTGGTTCTTAGGCTTTAGAGCAGCTCTGCTGACCTGGTTCTCTGGCTCTAGAGCAGCTCTGTTGACCTGGGTCTTAGGCTCTAGAGGTGCTCTGCTGACCTGTTTGTATGGCTCTGAGGCAGCTCTGCTGACGTGGTTCTCTGGCTCTAAAGCAGTTCTGCTGACCTGGTTCTATGGCTCTAAAGCAGATCTGCTGACCTGGTTCTCTGACTTTGAAGCAGCTCTGCTGTCCTGGTTCTCTGGCTCTAGAGCAGCTCTGCTGACCTGGTTCTCTCCCTCTAAAGCACCTCTGCTGATCTGGTTCTCTGGCTCTATAGCAGCTCTGCTGACCTGGTTTCTCTGGCTCTAAAGCAGTTCTGCTGACCTAGTTTCTCGGGCTCTAGAGCAGCTCTGCTGACCTGGTTCTCTGGCTCTAGAGCATCTCTGCCGACCTGGTTATCTGCCTCTAGAGCAGCTCTGCTAACCTGGTTCTTAAGCTTTAGAGTAGCTCTGCTGACCTGGTTCTCTGCCTCTAAAGCAGCTCTGCTGACTTGGTTCTCTGGCTCCACAGAGGCTCTGCTGACCTGGTTCTCTGGCTCTAAAGCAGCTCTGCTGACCTGGTTCTCTGGCTCAAAAGCGGCTCTGCTGACCTGGTTCTCTGGCTCTAAAGCAGCTCTGCTGACCTGGTTCTCTGGCTCTAGAGCAGCTCTGCTGCCCTGGATCTTAGGCTCTAGAGCAGCTCTGCTGACCTGGTTCTCTGGCTCTAAAGCAGCTCTGCTGACCTGATGTTTCTCTGGCTCTAAAACAGCTCTGCTGACCTGGTTCAGTGGCTATAAAGAAGCTCTGCTGACCTAGTTCTCTGGCTCTACAGCAGTTCTGCTGACCTGGTTCTCTGGCTCTAAAGCAGCTCTGCTGACCTGATGTTTCTCTGGCTCTAAAACAGCTCTGCTGACCTGGTTCTGTGGCTCTAAAGAAGCTCTGCTGACCTAGTTCTCTGGCTCTACAGCAGCTCTGATGACCTGGTTCTCTGGCTCTAAAGAGGCTCTGCTGACCTGGTTCTCTGGCTCTAGAGCAGCTCTGCTGACCTGTTTCTATGGCTGTAAAGAATCACCTCTGACCTGGTTCTCTGGCTCTACAGAAGCTCTGCTGAACTGGTTTTCTGCCTCTAGAACAGCTCTGCTGACTTGGTTCTTATGCTCGAGAGCAGGTCTAATGACCTGGTTCTCTGGCTCTAAAGCAGCTCTGCTGACCTGGTTCTCAAGCAGTTCTGCTGACCTGGTTTCTCTGGCTCTAAAGCAGCTCTGCTGACCTAGTTTCTCTGGCTCTAGAGCAGCTCTGCTGACCTGGTTCTCTGGCTCTAGAGCATCTCTGCCGACCTGGTTATCTGCCTCTAGAGCAGCTCTGCTGACCTGGTTCTTAAGCTTTAGAGCAGCTCTGCTGACCTGGTTCTCTGCCTCTAAAGCAGCTCTGCTGACTTGGTTCTCTGGCTCCAAAGAGGCTCTGCTGACCTGGTTCTCTAGCTCTAAAGCAGCTCTGCTGACCTGGTTCTCTGGCTCTAAAGCGGGTCTGCTGACCTGGTTCTCTGGCTCTAAAGCGGCTCTGCTGACCTGGTTCTCTGGCTCTAAAGCAGCTCTGCTGACCTGGTTCTCTGGCTCAAAAGCGGCTCTGCTGACCTGGTTCTCTGGCTCTAAAGCAGCTCTGCTGACCTGGTTCTCTGGCTCTAGAGCAGCTCTGCTGCCCTGGATCTTAGGCTCTAGAGCAGCTCTGCTGACCTGGTTCTCTGGCTCTACAACGGCTCTGCTGACCTAGTTCTCTGGCTCTAAAGCAGCTCTGCTGACCTGATGTTTCTCTGGCTCTAAAACAGCTCTGCTGACCTGGTTCTGTGGCTATAAAGAAGCTCTGCTGACCTAGTTCTCTGGCTCTACAGCAGCTCTGCTGACCTGGTTTTCTGGCTATAAAGCAGCTCTGCTGACCTGATGTTTCTCTGGCTCTAAAACAGCTCTGCTGACCTGGTTCTGTGGCTCTAAAGAAGCTCTGCTGACCTAGTTCTCTGGCTCTACAGCAGCTCTGATGACCTGGTTCTCTGGCTCTAAAGAGGCTCTGCTGACCTGGTTCTCCGGCTCTAGAGCAGCTCTGCTGACCTGTTTCTATGGCTGTAAAGAATCACCTCTGACCTGGTTCTCTGGCTCTACAGAAGCTCTGCTGAACTGGTTTTCTGCCTCTAGAACAGCTCTGCTGACTTGGTTCTTATGCTCGAGAGCAGGTCTAATGACCTGGTTCTCTGGCTCTAAAGCAGCTCTGCTGACCTGGTTCTCAAGCAGTTCTGCTGACCTGGTTCTCTGGCTCTAATGCAGCTCTGCTGACCTGGTTCTATGGCTCTAAAGTAGCTCTGCTGACCTGGTTCTCTGGCTTTGAAGCAGCTCTGCTGACCTGGTTCTCTGGCTCTAGAGCAGCTCTGCTGAGCTGGTTCTCTGGCTCTAGAGCAGCTCTGAAAACATGGTTCTCTGGCTCTAAAGCAGATCTGCTCACCTGGTTCTCTGGCTCTAAAGCAGCTCTGCTGACCTGGTTCTCTGGCTCTGGAGCAGCTCTGCTGACCTGGTTCTTTGGCTCTAAAGCAGCTCTGCTGACCTGGTTTTTCTGGCTCTAAAGCAGCTCTTCTAACCTGGTTCTCTGGCTCTAAAGCAGATCTTCTGGCCTGGTTCACTGGCTCTAAAGCAGCTCTGCTGACCTGGTTCTCTGGCTCTAGAGCAGCTCTGCTGTCCTGGTTCTTAGGCTCTAGAGCAGCTCTGCTTACCTGGTTCTCTGGCTCTACAACGGCTCTGCTGACCTGGTTCTCTGGCTCTAAAGCAGATCTGCTGACCTGGTGGTTCTCTGGCTCAAAAACATCTCTGCTGAACTTGTTCTGTGGCTCTAAAGAAGCTCTGCTGACCTAGTTCTCTGGCTCTACAGCAGCTCTGCTGACCTGGTTCTCTGGTTCTACAGCAGCTCTGATGACCTGGTTCTCTGGCTCTAAAGAGGATCTGCTGACCTGGTTCTCTGGCTCTACATCAGCTCTGCTGACCTGGTTCTATGGCTGTAAAGAATCTCCTCTTGCCTGGTTCTCTGGCTCTACAGCAGCTCTGCTGAACTGGTTCTCTGCCTCTAGAGCAGCTCTGCTGACCTGAATCTTAGGCTCGAGAGCAGCTCTGCTGACCTGTTTCTCCGGCTCTAAAGCGGCTCTGCTGACCTGGTTCTCAAGCAGTTCTGCTGACCTGGTTCTCTGGCTCTAAAGCGTCTCTGCTTACCTGGTTCTCAAACTCTAAAGCAGCTCTGCTGACCTGGTTCTTAGGCTTTAGAGCAGCTCTGCTGACCTGGTTCTCTGGCTCTAGAGCAGCTCTGTTGACCTGGGTCTTAGGCTCTAGAGGTGCTCTGCTGACCTGTTTGTATGGCTCTGAGGCAGCTCTGCTGACGTGGTTCTCTGGCTCTAAAGCAGTTCTGCTGACCTGGTTCTATGGCTCTAAAGCAGATCTGCTGACCTGGTTCTCTGACTTTGAAGCAGCTCTGCTGTCCTGGTTCTCTGGCTCTAGAGCAGCTCTGCTGACCTGGTTCTCTCCCTCTAAAGCACCTCTGCTGACCTGGTTCTCTGGCTCTATAGCAGCTCTGCTGACCTGGTTTCTCTGGCTCTAAAGCAGTTCTGCTGACCTAGTTTCTCGGGCTCTAGAGCAGCTCTGCTGACCTGGTTCTCTGGCTCTAGAGCATCTCTGCCGACCTGGTTATCTGCCTCTAGAGCAGCTCTGCTGACCTGGTTCTTAAGCTTTAGAGTAGCTCTGCTGACCTGGTTCTCTGCCTCTAAAGCAGCTCTGCTGACTTGGTTCTCTGGCTCCACAGAGGCTCTGCTGACCTGGTTCTCTAGCTCTAAAGCAGCTCTGCTGACCTGGTTCTCTGGCTCTAAAGCTGCTCTGCTGACCTGGTTCTCTGGCTCTAAAGCGGCTCTGCTGACCTGGTTCTCTGGCTCTAAAGCAGCTCTGCTGACCTGGTTCTCTGGCTCAAAAGCGGCTCTGCTGACCTGGTTCTCTGGCTCTAAAGCAGCTCTGCTGACCTGGTTCTCTGGCTCTAGAGCAGCTCTGCTGCCCTGGATCTTAGGCTCTAGAGCAGCTCTGCTGACCTGGTTCTCTGGCTCTAAAGCAGCTCTGCTGACCTGATGTTTCTCTGGCTCTAAAACAGCTCTGCTGACCTGGTTCAGTGGCTATAAAGAAGCTCTGCTGACCTAGTTCTCTGGCTCTACAGCAGTTCTGCTGACCTGGTTCTCTGGCTCTAAAGCAGCTCTGCTGACCTGATGTTTCTCTGGCTCTAAAACAGCTCTGCTGACCTGGTTCTGTGGCTCTAAAGAAGCTCTGCTGACCTAGTTCTCTGGCTCTACAGCAGCTCTGATGACCTGGTTCTCTGGCTCTAAAGAGGCTCTGTTGACCTGGGTCTTAGGCTCTAGAGGTGCTCTGCTGACCTGTTTGTATGGCTCTGAGGCAGCTCTGCTGACGTGGTTCTCTGGCTCTAAAGCAGTTCTGCTGACCTGGTTCTATGGCTCTAAAGCAGATCTGCTGACCTGGTTCTCTGACTTTGAAGCAGCTCTGCTGTCCTGGTTCTCTGGCTCTAGAGCAGCTCTGCTGACCTGGTTCTCTCCCTCTAAAGCACCTCTGCTGACCTGGTTCTCTGGCTCTATAGCAGCTCTGCTGACCTGGTTTCTCTGGCTCTAAAGCAGTTCTGCTGACCTAGTTTCTCGGGCTCTAGAGCAGCTCTGCTGACCTGGTTCTCTGGCTCTAGAGCATCTCTGCCGACCTGGTTATCTGCCTCTAGAGCAGCTCTGCTAACCTGGTTCTTAAGCTTTAGAGTAGCTCTGCTGACCTGGTTCTCTGCCTCTAAAGCAGCTCTGCTGACTTGGTTCTCTGGCTCCACAGAGGCTCTGCTGACCTGGTTCTCTAGCTCTAAAGCAGCTCTGCTGACCTGGTTCTCTGGCTCTAAAGCGGCTCTGCTGACCTGGTTCTCTGGCTCTAAAGCGGCTCTGCTGACCTGGTTCTCTGGCTCTAAAGCAGCTCTGCTGACCTGGTTCTCTGGCTCAAAAGCGGCTCTGCTGACCTGGTTCTCTGGCTCTAAAGCAGCTCTGCTGACCTGGTTCTCTGGCTCTAGAGCAGCTCTGCTGCCCTGGATCTTAGGCTCTAGAGCAGCTCTGCTGACCTGGTTCTCTGGCTCTACAACGGCTCTGCTGACCTAGTTCTCTGGCTCTAAAGCAGCTCTGCTGACCTGATGTTTCTCTGGCTCTAAAACAGCTCTGCTGACCTGGTTCTGTGGCTATAAAGAAGCTCTGCTGACCTAGTTCTCTGGCTCTACAGCAGCTCTGCTGACCTGGTTTTCTGGCTATAAAGCAGCTCTGCTGACCTGATGTTTCTCTGGCTCTAAAACAGCTCTGCTGACCTGGTTCTGTGGCTCTAAAGAAGCTCTGCTGACCTAGTTCTCTGGCTCTACAGCAGCTCTGATGACCTGGTTCTCTGGCTCTAAAGAGGCTCTGCTGACCTGGTTCTCCGGCTCTAGAGCAGCTCTGCTGACCTGTTTCTATGGCTGTAAAGAATCACCTCTGACCTGGTTCTCTGGCTCTACAGAAGCTCTGCTGAACTGGTTTTCTGCCTCTAGAACAGCTCTGCTGACTTGGTTCTTATGCTCGAGAGCAGGTCTAATGACCTGGTTCTCTGGCTCTAAAGCAGCTCTGCTGACCTGGTTCTCAAGCAGTTCTGCTGACCTGGTTCTCTGGCTCTAATGCAGCTCTGCTGACCTGGTTCTATGGCTCTAAAGTAGCTCTGCTGACCTGGTTCTCTGGCTTTGAAGCAGCTCTGCTGACCTGGTTCTCTGGCTCTAGAGCAGCTCTGCTGAGCTGGTTCTCTGGCTCTAGAGCAGCTCTGAAAACATGGTTCTCTGGCTCTAAAGCAGATCTGCTCACCTGGTTCTCTGGCTCTAAAGCAGCTCTGCTGACCTGGTTCTCTGGCTCTGGAGCAGCTCTGCTGACCTGGTTCTTTGGCTCTAAAGCAGCTCTGCTGACCTGGTTTTTCTGGCTCTAAAGCAGCTCTTCTAACCTGGTTCTCTGGCTCTAAAGCAGATCTTCTGGCCTGGTTCACTGGCTCTAAAGCAGCTCTGCTGACCTGGTTCTCTGGCTCTAGAGCAGCTCTGCTGTCCTGGTTCTTAGGCTCTAGAGCAGCTCTGCTTACCTGGTTCTCTGGCTCTACAACGGCTCTGCTGACCTGGTTCTCTGGCTCTAAAGCAGATCTGCTGACCTGGTGGTTCTCTGGCTCAAAAACATCTCTGCTGAACTTGTTCTGTGGCTCTAAAGAAGCTCTGCTGACCTAGTTCTCTGGCTCTACAGCAGCTCTGCTGACCTGGTTCTCTGGTTCTACAGCAGCTCTGATGACCTGGTTCTCTGGCTCTAAAGAGGATCTGCTGACCTGGTTCTCTGGCTCTACATCAGCTCTGCTGACCTGGTTCTATGGCTGTAAAGAATCTCCTCTTGCCTGGTTCTCTGGCTCTACAGCAGCTCTGCTGAACTGGTTCTCTGCCTCTAGAGCAGCTCTGCTGACCTGAATCTTAGGCTCGAGAGCAGCTCTGCTGACCTGTTTCTCCGGCTCTAAAGCGGCTCTGCTGACCTGGTTCTCAAGCAGTTCTGCTGACCTGGTTATCTGGCTCTAAAGCGTCTCTGCTTACCTGGTTCTCAAACTCTAAAGCAGCTCTGCTGACCTGGTTCTTAGGCTTTAGAGCAGCTCTGCTGACCTGGTTCTCTGGCTCTAGAGCAGCTCTGTTGACCTGGGTCTTAGGCTCTAGAGGTGCTCTGCTGACCTGTTTGTATGGCTCTGAGGCAGCTCTGCTGACCTGTTTGTATGGCTCTGAGGCAGCTCTGCTGACGTGGTTCTCTGGCTCTAAAGCAGTTCTGCTGACCTGGTTCTATGGCTCTAAAGCAGATCTGCTGACCTGGTTCTCTGACTTTGAAGCAGCTCTGCTGTCCTGGTTCTCTGGCTCTAGAGCAGCTCTGCTGACCTGGTTCTCTCCCTCTAAAGCACCTCTGCTGACCTGGTTCTCTGGCTCTATAGCAGCTCTGCTGACCTGGTTTCTCTGGCTCTAAAGCAGTTCTGCTGACCTAGTTTCTCGGGCTCTAGAGCAGCTCTGCTGACCTGGTTCTCTGGCTCTAGAGCATCTCTGCCGACCTGGTTATCTGCCTCTAGAGCAGCTCTGCTGACCTGGTTCTTAAGCTTTAGAGTAGCTCTGCTGACCTGGTTCTCTGCCTCTAAAGCAGCTCTGCTGACTTGGTTCTCTGGCTCCACAGAGGCTCTGCTGACCTGGTTCTCTAGCTCTAAAGCAGCTCTGCTGACCTGGTTCTCTGGCTCTAAAGCTGCTCTGCTGACCTGGTTCTCTGGCTCTAAAGCGGCTCTGCTGACCTGGTTCTCTGGCTCTAAAGCAGCTCTGCTGACCTGGTTCTCTGGCTCAAAAGCGGCTCTGCTGACCTGGTTCTCTGGCTCTAAAGCAGCTCTGCTGACCTGGTTCTCTGGCTCTAGAGCAGCTCTGCTGCCCTGGATCTTAGGCTCTAGAGCAGCTCTGCTGACCTGGTTCTCTGGCTCTAAAGCAGCTCTGCTGACCCGATGTTTCTCTGGCTCTAAAACAGCTCTGCTGACCTGGTTCAGTGGCTATAAAGAAGCTCTGCTGACCTAGTTCTCTGGCTCTACAGCAGTTCTGCTGACCTGGTTCTCTGGCTCTAAAGCAGCTCTGCTGACCTGATGTTTCTCTGGCTCTAAAACAGCTCTGCTGACCTGGTTCTGTGGCTCTAAAGAAGCTCTGCTGACCTAGTTCTCTGGCTCTACAGCAGCTCTGATGACCTGGTTCTCTGGCTCTAAAGAGGCTCTGCTGACCTGGTTCTCTGGCTCTAGAGCAGCTCTGCTGAACTGGTTCTATGGCTGTAAAGAATCACCTCTGACCTGGTTCTCTGGCTTTACAGAAGCTCTGCTGAACTGGTTTTCTGCCTCTAGAACAGCTCTGCTGACTTGGTTCTTAGGCTCGAGAGCAGGTCTAATGACCTGGTTCTCTGGCTCTAAAGCAGCTCTGCTGACCTGGTTCTCAAGCAGTTCTGCTGACCTGGTTCTCTGGCTCTAAAGCAGCTCTGCTGACCTAGTTCTCTGGCTCTAAAGCAGCTCTGCTGACCTGGTTCTATGGCTCTAAAGTAGCTCTGCTGACCTGGTTCTCTGGCTTTGAAGCAGCTCTGCTGACCTGGTTCTCTGGCTCTAGAGCAGCTCTGCTGAGCTGGTTCTCTGGCTCTAGAGCAGCTCTGAAAACATGGTTCTCTGGCTCTAAAGCAGATCTGCTGACCTGGTTCTCTGGCTCTAAAGCAGCTCTGCTGACCTGGTTCTCTGGCTCTAGAGCAGCTCTGCTGTCCTGGTTTTTAGGCTCTAGAGCAGCTCTGCTGACCTGGTTCTCTGGCTATAAAGCAGCTCTGCTGACCTGGTTTCTCTGGCTCTAAAGCATCTCTGCTGAGCTGGCTCTCTGGCTCTAAAGCAGCTCTTCTGGCCTGGTTCTCTGGCTCTAAAGTAGCTCTGCTGACCTGGTTCTCTTGGTCTACAATGGCTCTGCTGACCTGGTTCTGTTGCTCTAATGCAGCTCTGCTGACCTGGTTCTCTGGCTCTAAAGCATATCTTCTGGCCTGGTTCATTGGCTCTAAAGCAGCTCTGCTGACCTGGTTCTCTGGCTCTAGAGCAGCTCTGCTGTCCTGGTTCTTAGGCTCTAGAGCAGCTCTGCTGACCTGGTTCTATGGCTGTAAAGAATCACCTCTGACCTGGTTCTCTGGCTCTACAGAAGCTCTGCTGAACTGGTTTTCTGCCTCTAGAACAGCTCTGCTGACTTGGTTCTTAGGCTCGAGAGCAGGTCTAATGACCTGGTTCTCTGGCTCTAGAGCAGCTCTGAAAACAAGGTTCTCTGGCTCTAAAGCAGATCTGCTGACCTGGTTCTCTGGCTCTAAAGCAGCTCTGCTGACCTGGTTCTCTGGCTCTAGAGCAGCTCTGCTGTCCTGGTTCTTAGGCTCTAGAGCAGCTCTGCTGACCTGGTTCTCTGGCTTTGAAGCAGCTCTGCTGACCTGGTTCTCTCCCTCTAAAGCAGCTCTGCTGACCTGGTTCTCTGGCTATAAAGCAGCTCTGCTGACCTGGTTTCTCTGGCTCTAAAGCATCTCTGCTGAGCTGGCTCTCTGGCTCGAAAGCAGCTCTTCTGGCCTGGTTCTCTGGCTCTAAAGTAGCTCTGCTGACCTGGTTCTCTTGGTCTACAATGGCTCTGCTGACCTGGTTCTGTTGCTCTAATGCAGCTCTGCTGACCTGGTTCTCTGGCTCTAGAGCAGCTCTGCTAACCTGGTTCTCTGTCTCTAAAGCATATCTTCTGGCCTGGTTCACTGGCTCTAAAGCAGGTCTGCTGACCTGGTTCTCTGGCTCTAGAGCAGCTCTGCTGTCCTGGTTCTTAGGCTCTAGAGCAGCTCTGCTGACCTGGTTCTCTGGCTCTACAACGGCTCTGCTGACCTGGTTCTCTGGCTCTAAAGCAGATCTGCTGACCTGGTGGTTCTCTTGCTCTAAAACATCTCTGCTGACCTTGTTCTGTGGCTCTAAAGAAGCTCTGCTGACCTAGTTCTCTGGCTCTACAGCAGCTCTGCTGACCTGGTTCTCTGGTTCTACAGCAGCTCTGATGACCTGTTTCTCTGGCTCTAAAGAGGCTCTGCTGACCTGGTTCTCTGGCTCTAGAGCAGCTCTGCTGACCTGGTTCTATGGCTCTAAAGCAGCTCTGCTGACCAGGTTCTCTGGGTCTACAATGGCTCTGCTGACCTGGTTCTGTTGCTCTAAAGCAGCTCTGCTGACCTGGTTCTCTGGCTCTAGAGCAGCTCTGCTAACCTGGTTCTCTGGCTCTAAAGCAGATCTTCTGGCCTGGTTCACTGGCTCTAAAGCAGCTCTGCTGACCTGGTTCTCTGGCTCTAGAGCAGCTCTGCTGTCCTGGTTCTTAGGCTCTAGAGCAGCTCTGCTTACCTGGTTCTCTGGCTCTACAACGGCTCTGCTGACCTGGTTCTCTGGCTCTAAAGCAGATCTGCTGACCTGGTGGTTCTCTGGCTCTAAAACATCTCTGCTGACCTTGTTCTTTGGCTCTAAAGAGGCTCTGCTGACCTGGTTCTCCGGCTCTAGAGCAGCTCTGCTGACCTGTTTCTATGGCTGTAAAGAATCACCTCTGACCTGGTTCTCCGGCTCTACAGAAGCTCTGCTGAACTGGTTTTCTGCCTCTAGAACAGCTCTGCTGACTTGGTTCTTATGCTCGAGAGCAGGTCTAATGACCTGGTTCTCTGGCTCTAAAGCAGCTCTGCTGACCTGGTTCTCAAGCAGTTCTGCTGACCTGGTTCTCTGGCTCTAATGCAGCTCTGCTGACCTGGTTCTATGGCTCTAAAGTAGCTCTGCTGACCTGGTTCTCTGGCTTTGAAGCAGCTCTGCTGACCTGGTTCTCTGGCTCTAGAGCAGCTCTGCTGAGCTGGTTCTCTGGCTCTAGAGAAGCTCTGAAAACATGGTTCTCTGGCTCTAAAGCAGATCTGCTCACCTGGTTCTCTGGCTCTAAAGCAGCTCTGCTGACCTGGTTCTCTGGCTCTAGAGCAGCTCTGCTGACCTGGTTCTTTGGCTCTAAAGCAGCTCTGCTGACCTGGTTTCTCTGGCTCTAAAGCAGCTCTTCTAACCTGGTTCTCTGGCTCTAAAGCAGATCTTCTGGCCTGGTTCACTGGCTCTAAAGCAGCTCTTCTGACCTGGTTCTCTGGCTCTAGAGCAGCTCTGCTGTCCTGGTTCTTAGGCTCTAGAGCAGCTCTGCTTACCTGGTTCTCTGGCTCTACAACGGCTCTGCTGACCTGGTTCTCTGGCTCTAAAGCAGATCTGCTGACCTGGTGGTTCTCTGGCTCAAAAACATCTCTGCTGAACTTGTTCTGTGGCTCTAAAGAAGCTCTGCTGACCTAGTTCTCTGGCTCTACAGCAGCTCTGCTGACCTGGTTCTCTGGTTCTACAGCAGCTCTGATGACCTGGTTCTCTGGCTCTAAAGAGGATCTGCTGACCTGGTTCTCTGGCTCTACATCAGCTCTGCTGACCTGGTTCTATGGCTGTAAAGAATCTCCTCTTGCCTGGTTCTCTGGCTCTACAGCAGCTCTGCTGAACTGGTTCTCTGCCTCTAGAGCAGCTCTTCTGACCTGAATCTTAGGCTCGAGAGCAGCTCTGCTGACCTGTTTCTCCGGCTCTAAAGCGGCTCTGCTGACCTGGTTCTCAAGCAGTTCTGCTGACCTGGTTCTCTGGCTCTAAAGCGTCTCTGCTTACCTGGTTCTCAAACTCTAAAGCAGCTCTGCTGACCTGGTTCTTAGGCTTTAGAGCAGCTCTGCTGACCTGGTTCTCTGGCTCTAGAGCAGCTCTGTTGACCTGGGTCTTAGGCTCTAGAGGTGCTCTGCTGACCTGTTTGTATGGCTCTGAGGCAGCTCTGCTGACGTGGTTCTCTGACTTTGAAGCAGCTCTGCTGTCCTGGTTCTCTGGCTCTAGAGCAGCTCTGCTGACCTGGTTCTCTCCCTCTAAAGCACCTCTGCTGACCTGGTTCTCTGGCTCTATAGCAGCTCTGCTGACCTGGTTTCTCTGGCTCTAAAGCAGTTCTGCTGACCTAGTTTCTCGGGCTCTAGAGCAGCTCTGCTGACCTGGTTCTCTGGCTCTAGAGCATCTCTGCCGACCTGGTTATCTGCCTCTAGAGCAGCTCTGCTGACCTGGTTCTTAAGCTTTAGAGTAGCTCTGCTGACCTGGTTCTCTGCCTCTAAAGCAGCTCTGCTGACTTGGTTCTCTGGCTCCACAGAGGCTCTGCTGACCTGGTTCTCTAGCTCTAAAGCAGCTCTGCTGACCTGGTTCTCTGACTCTAAAGCGGCTCTGCTGACCTGGTTCTCTGGCTCTAAAGCGGCTCTGCTGACCTGGTTCTCTGGCTCTAAAGCAGCTCTGCTGACCTGGTTCTCTGGCTCAAAAGCGGCTCTGCTGACCTGGTTCTCTGGCTCTAAAGCAGCTCTGCTGACCTGGTTCTCTGGCTCTAGAGCAGCTCTGCTGCCCTGGATCTTAGGCTCTAGAGCAGCTCTGCTGACCTGGTTCTCTGGCTCTAAAGCAGCTCTGCTGACCTGATGTTTCTCTGGCTCTAAAACAGCTCTGCTGACCTGGTTCAGTGGCTATAAAGAAGCTCTGCTGACCTAGTTCTCTGGCTCTACAGCAGTTCTGCTGACCTGGTTCTCTGGCTCTAAAGCAGCTCTGCTGACCTGATGTTTCTCTGGCTCTAAAACAGCTCTGCTGACCTGGTTCTGTGGCTCTAAAGAAGCTCTGCTGACCTAGTTCTCTGGCTCTACAGCAGCTCTGATGACCTGGTTCTCTGGCTCTAAAGAGGCTCTGCTGACCTGGTTCTCTGGCTCTAGAGCAGCTCTGCTGAACTGGTTCTATGGCTGTAAAGAATCACCTCTGACCTGGTTCTCTGGCTTTACAGAAGCTCTGCTGAACTGGTTTTCTGCCTCTAGAACAGCTCTGCTGACTTGGTTCTTAGGCTCGAGAGCAGGTCTAATGACCTGGTTCTCTGGCTCTAAAGCAGCTCTGCTGACCTGGTTCTCAAGCAGTTCTGCTGACCTGGTTCTCTGGCTCTAAAGCAGCTCTGCTGACCTGGTTCTCTGGCTCTAAAGCAGCTCTGCTGACCTGGTTCTATGGCTCTAAAGTAGCTCTGCTGACCTGGTTCTCTGGCTTTGAAGCAGCTCTGCTGACCTGGTTCTCTGGCTCTAGAGCAGCTCTGCTGAGCTGGTTCTCTGGCTCTAGAGCAGCTCTGAAAACATGGTTCTCTGGCTCTAAAGCAGATCTGCTGACCTGGTTCTCTGGCTCTAAAGCAGCTCTGCTGACCTGGTTCTCTGGCTCTAGAGCAGCTCTGCTGTCCTGGTTTTTAGGCTCTAGAGCAGCTCTGCTGACCTGGTTCTCTGGCTTTGAAGCAGCTCTGCTGACCTGGTTCTCTGGCTCTAGAGCAGCTCTGCTGACCTGGTTCTCTGGCTATAAAGCAGCTCTGCTGACCTGGTTTCTCTGGCTCTAAAGCATCTCTGCTGAGCTGGCTCTCTGGCTCTAAAGCAGCTCTTCTGGCCTGGTTCTCTGGCTCTAAAGTAGCTCTGCTGACCTGGTTCTCTTGGTCTACAATGGCTCTGCTGACCTGGTTCTGTTGCTCTAATGCAGCTCTGCTGACCTGGTTCTCTGGCTCTAAAGCATATCTTCTGGCCTGGTTCATTGGCTCTAAAGCAGCTCTGCTGACCTGGTTCTCTGGCTCTAGAGCAGCTCTGCTGTCCTGGTTCTTAGGCTCTAGAGCAGCTCTGCTGACCTGGTTCTATGGCTGTAAAGAATCACCTCTGACCTGGTTCTCTGGCTCTACAGAAGCTCTGCTGAACTGGTTTTCTGCCTCTAGAACAGCTCTGCTGACTTGGTTCTTAGGCTCGAGAGCAGGTCTAATGACCTGGTTCTCTGGCTCTAGAGCAGCTCTGAAAACATGGTTCTCTGGCTCTAAAGCAGATCTGCTGACCTGGTTCTCTGGCTCTAAAGCAGCTCTGCTGACCTGGTTCTCTGGCTCTAGAGCAGCTCTGCTGTCCTGGTTCTTAGGCTCTAGAGCAGCTCTGCTGACCTGGTTCTCTGGCTTTGAAGCAGCTCTGCTGACCTGGTTCTCTCCCTCTAAAGCAGCTCTGCTGACCTGGTTCTCTGGCTATAAAGCAGCTCTGCTGACCTGGTTTCTCTGGCTCTAAAGCATCTCTGCTGAGCTGGCTCTCTGGCTCGAAAGCAGCTCTTCTGGCCTGGTTCTCTGGCTCTAAAGTAGCTCTGCTGACCTGGTTCTCTTGGTCTACAATGGCTCTGCTGACCTGGTTCTGTTGCTCTAATGCAGCTCTGCTGACCTGGTTCTCTGGCTCTAGAGCAGCTCTGCTAACCTGGTTCTCTGTCTCTAAAGCATATCTTCTGGCCTGGTTCACTGGCTCTAAAGCAGGTCTGCTGACCTGGTTCTCTGGCTCTAGAGCAGCTCTGCTGTCCTGGTTCTCTGGCTCTACAACGGCTCTGCTGACCTGGTTCTCTGGCTCTAAAGCAGATCTGCTGACCTGGTGGTTCTCTTGCTCTAAAACATCTCTGCTGACCTTTTTCTGTGGCTCTAAAGAAGCTCTGCTGACCTAGTTCTCTGGCTCTACAGCAGCTCTGCTGACCTGGTTCTCTGGTTCTACAGCAGCTCTGATGACCTGTTTCTCTGGCTCTAAAGAGGCTCTGCTGACCTGGTTCTCTGGCTCTAGAGCAGCTCTGCTGACCTGGTTCTATGGCTCTAAAGCAGCTCTGCTGACCAGGTTCTCTGGGTCTACAATGGCTCTGCTGACCTGGTTCTGTTGCTCTAAAGCAGCTCTGCTGACCTGGTTCTCTGGCTCTAGAGCAGCTCTGCTAACCTGGTTCTCTGGCTCTAAAGCAGATCTTCTGGCCTGGTTCACTGGCTCTAAAGCAGCTCTGCTGACCTGGTTCTCTGGCTCTAGAGCAGCTCTGCTGTCCTGGTTCTTAGGCTCTAGAGCAGCTCTGCTTACCTGGTTCTCTGGCTCTACAACGGCTCTGCTGACCTGGTTCTCTGGCTCTAAAGCAGATCTGCTGACCTGGTGGTTCTCTGGCTCTAAAACATCTCTGCTGACCTTGTTCTTTGGCTCTAAAGAGGCTCTGCTGACCTGGTTCTCTGGCTCTAGAGCAGCTCTGCTGACCTGGTTCTATGGCTGTAAAAAATCTCCTCTTACCTGGTTCTCTGGCTCTACAGCAGCTCTGCTGAACTGGATCTCGGACTCTAGAGCAGCTCTGCTGACCTGGTTCTCAAGCAGTTCTGCTGACCTGGTTCTCTGGCTCTAAAGCGGCTCTGCTTACCTGGTTCTCTGACTCTAAAGCAGCTCTGCTGACCTGTTTCTTAGGCTTTAGAGAAGCTCTGCTGACCTGGTTTCTATGTCTCTACAGCAGCTCTGCTCACCTGGTTCTCTGGCTCTAGAGCAGCTCTGTTGACCTGGGTCTTAGGCTGTAGAGCAGCTCTGCTGACCTGGTTGTATGGCTCTGAGGCAGCTCTGCTGACGTGGTTCTCTGGCTCTAAAGCAGCTCTGCTGACCTGGTTCTATGGCTCTAAAGCAGCTCTGCTGACCTGGTTCTCTGGCTTTGAAGCAGCTCTGCTGACCTGGTTCTCTGGCTCTAGAGCAGCTCTGCTGACCTGGTTCTCTCCCTCTAAAGCAGCTCTGCTGACCTGGTTCTCTGGCTCTAAAGCAGCTCTGCTGACATGGTTCTCTGGCTCTAAAGCATCTCTGCTGAGCTGGTTCTCTGGCTCTAAAGCAGCTCTTCTGGCCTGGTTCTCTGGCTCTAAAGCAGCTCTGCTGGCCATGTTCTCTGGGTCTACAATGGCTCTGCTGACCTGGTTCTGTTGCTCCAAAGCAGCTCTGCTGACCTGGTTCTCTGGCTCTAGAGCAGCTCTGCTAACCTGGATCTCTGACTCTAAAGCAGATCTTCTGGCCTGGTTCACTGGCTCTAAAGCAGCTTTGCTGACCTGGTTCTCTGGCTCTAGAGCAGCTCTGCTGTCCTGGTTCTTAGGCTCTAGAGCAGCTCTGCTGACCTGGTGGTTCTCTGGCTCTAAAACATCTCTGCTGACCTTGTTCTTTGGCTCTAAAGAGGCTCTGCTGACCTGGTTCTCTGGCTCTAGAGCAGCTCTGCTGACCTGGTTGTATGGCTCTGAGGCAGCTCTGCTGACGTGGTTCTCTGGCTCTAAAGCAGCTCTGCTGACCTGGTTCTATGGCTCTAAAGCAGCTCTGCTGACCTGGTTCTCTGGCTTTGAAGCAGCTCTGCTGACCTGGTTCTCTGGCTCTAGAGCAGCTCTGCTGACCTGGTTCTCTCCCTCTAAAGCAGGTCTGCTGACCTGGATCTCTGGCTCTAAAGCATCTCTGCTGACCTTGTTCTTTGGCTCTAAAGAGGCTCTGCTGACCTGGTTCTCTGGCTCTAGAGCAGCTCTGCTGACCTGGTTGTATGGCTCTGAGGCAGCTCTGCTGACCATGTTCTCTGGGTCTACAATGGCTCTGCTGACCTGGTTCTGTTGCTCCAAAGCAGCTCTGCTGACCTGGTTCTCTGGCTCTAGAGCAGCTCTGCTAACCTGGTTCTCTGGCTCTAAAGCAGATCTTCTGGCCTGGTTCACTGGCTCTAAAGCAGCTCTGCTGACCTGGTTCTCTGGCTCTAGAGCAGCTCTGCTGTCCTGGTTCTTAGGCTCTAGAGCAGCTCTGCTTACCTGGTTCTCTGGCTCTACAACAACTCTGCTGACCTGGTTCTCTGGCTCTAAAGCAGATCTGCTGACCTGGTGGTTCTCTGGCTCTAAAACATCTCTGCTGACCTTGTTCTTTGGCTCTAAAGAGGCTCTGCTGACCTGGTTCTCTGGCTCTAGAGCAGCTCTGCTGACCTGGTTCTATGGCTGTAAAGAATCTCCTCTTACCTGGTTCTCTGGCTCTACAGCAGCTCTGCTGAACTGGATCTCTGCCTCTAGAGCAGCTCTGCTGACCTGGATCTTAGGCTCGAGAGCAGCTCTGCTGACCTGTTTCTCTGGCTCTAAAGCAGCTTTGCTGACCTGGTTCTCAAGCGGTTCTGCTGACCTGGGTCTCTGGCTCTAAAGCGTCTCTGCTTACCTGGTTCTCTGACTCTAAAGCAGCTCTGCTGACCTGGTTCTTAGGCTTTAGAGCAGCTCTGCTGACCTGGTTCTCTGGCTCTAGAGCAGCTCTGTTGACCTGGGTCTTAGGCTCTAGAGCAGCTCTGCTGACCTGGTTGTATGGCTCTGAGGCAGCTCTGCTGATGTGGTTCTCTGGCTCTAAAGCAGCTCTGCTGACCTTGTTCTATGGCTCTAAAGCAGATCTGCTGACCTGGTTCTCTGGCTTTGAAGCAGCTCTGCTGACCTGGTTCTCTGGCTCTAGAGCAGCTCTGCTGACCTGGTTCTCTCCCTCTAAAGCAGCTCTGCTGACCTGGTTCTCTGGCTCTATAGCAGCTCTGCTGGCCTGGTTTCTCTGGCTCTAAAGCAGCTCTGCTGACCTAGTTTCTCTGGCTCTAGAGCAGCTCTGCTGACCTGGTTCTCTGGCTCTAGAGCATCTCTGCTGACCTGGTTATCTGCCTCTAGAGCAGCTCTGCTGACCTGGTTCTTCAGCTTTAGGGCAGCTCTGCTGACCTGGTTCTCTGCCTCTAAAGCAGCTCTGCTGACTTGGTTCTCTGGCTCCAAAGAGGCTCTGCTGACCTGGTTCTCTGGCTCTAAAGCGGCTCTGCTGACCTGGTTCTCTGGCTCTAAAGCGGCTCTGCTGACCTGGTTCTCTGGTTCTAAAGTGGCTCTGCTGACCTGGTTCTCTGGCTCTAAAGCAGCTCTGCTGACCTGGTTCTCTGGCTCTAGAGCAGCTCTGCTGTCCTGGATCTTAGGCTCTAGAGCAGCTCTGCTGACCTGGTTCTCTGGCTCTACAACGGCTCTGCTGACCTAGTTCTCTGGCTCTAAAGCAGCTCTGCTGACCTGATGTTTCTCTGGCTCTAAAACAGCTCTGCCGACCTGGTTCTGTGGCTTTGAAGCAGATCTGCTGACCTGGTTCTCTGGCTCTAGAGCAGCTCTGCTGACCTGGTTCTTTTGCTCCAAAGCAGCTCTGCTGACCTGGTTTCTCTGGCTCTAAAGCAGCTCTGCTGAGCTGGTTCTCTGGCTCTAAAGCAGCTCTTCTGGTCTGGTTCTCTGGCTCTAAAGCAGCTCTGCTGACCAGGTTCTCTGGGTCTACACTGGCTCTGCTGACCTAGTTCTGTTGCTCTAAAGCAGCTCTGCTGACCTGGTTCTCTGGCTCTAGAGCAGCTCTTCTAACCTGGTTCTCTGGCTCTAAAGCAGATCTTCTGGCCTGGTTCACTGGCTCTAAAGCAGCTCTGCTGACCTGGTTCTCTGGCTCTAGAGCAGCTCTGCTGTCCTGGTTCTTAGGCTCTAGAGCAGCTCTGCTTACCTGGTTCTCTGGCTCTACAACGGCTCTGCTGACCTGGTTCTCTGGCTCTAAAGCAGATCTGCTGACCTGGTGGTTCTCTGGCTCAAAAACATCTCTGCTGAACTTGTTCTGTGGCTCTAAAGAAGCTCTGCTGACCTAGTTCTCTGGCTCTACAGCAGCTCTGCTGACCTGGTTCTCTGGTTCTACAGCAGCTCTGATGACCTGGTTCTCTGGCTCTAAAGAGGATCTGCTGACCTGGTTCTCTGGCTCTACATCAGCTCTGCTGACCTGGTTCTATGGCTGTAAAGAATCTCCTCTTACCTGGTTCTCTGGCTCTACAGCAGCTCTGCTGAACTGGTTCTCTGCCTCTAGAGCAGCTCTGCTGACCTGGATCTTAGGCTCGAGAGCAGCTCTGCTGACCTGTTTCTCCGGCTCTAAAGCGGCTCTGCTGACCTGGTTCTCAAGCAGTTCTGCTGACCTGGTTCTCTGGCTCTAAAGCGTCTCTGCTTACCTGGTTCTCAAACTCTAAAGCAGCTCTGCTGACCTGGTTCTAAGGCTTTAGAGCAGCTCTGCTGACCTGGTTCTCTGGCTCTAGAGCAGCTCTGTTGACCTGGGTCTTAGGCTCTAGAGGTGCTCTGCTGATCTGTTTGTATGGCTCTGAGGCAGCTCTGCTGACGTGGTTCTCTGGCTCTAAAGCAGTTCTGCTGACCTGGTTCTATGGCTCTAAAGCAGATCTGCTGACCTGGTTCTCTGACTTTGAAGCAGCTCTGCTGTCCTGGTTCTCTGGCTCTAGAGCAGCTCTGCTGACCTGGTTCTCTCCCTCTAAAGCACCTCTGCTGACCTGGTTCTCTGGCTCTATAGCAGCTCTGCTGACCTGGTTTCTCTGGCTCTAAAGCAGTTCTGCTGACCTAGTTTCTCGGGCTCTAGAGCAGCTCTGCTGACCTGGTTCTCTGGCTCTAGAGCATCTCTGCCGACCTGGTTATCTGCCTCTAGAGCAGCTCTGCTGACCTGGTTCTCAAGCTTTAGAGCAGCTCTGCTGACCTGGTTCTCTGCCTCTAAAGCAGCTCTGCTGACTTGGTTCTCTGGCTCCACAGAGGCTCTGCTGACCTGGTTCTCTAGCTCTAAAGCAGCTCTGCTGACCTGGTTCTCTGGCTCTAAAGCGGCTCTGCTGACCTGGTTCTCTGGCTCTAAAGCAGCTCTGCTGACCTGGTTCTCTGGCTCTAAAGCAGCTCTGCTGACCTGGTTCTCTGGCTCAAAAGCGGCTCTGCTGACCTGGTTCTCTGGCTCTAAAGCAGCTCTGCTGACCTGGTTCTCTGGCTCTAGAGCAGCTCTGCTGCCCTGGATCTTAGGCTCTAGAGCAGCTCTGCTGACCTGGTTCTCTGGCTCTACAACGGCTCTGCTGACCTAGTTCTCTGGCTCTAAAGCAGCTCTGCTGACCTGATGTTTCTCTGGCTCTAAAACAGCTCTGCTGAACTGGTTCAGTGGCTATAAAGAAGCTCTGCTGACCTAGTTCTCTGGCTCTACAGCAGTTCTGCTGACCTGGTTCTCTGGCTTTAAAGCAGCTCTGCTGACCTGATGTTTCTCTGGCTCTAAAACAGCTCTGCTGACCTGGTTCTGTGGCTCTAAAGAAGCTCTGCTGACCTAGTTCTCTGGCTCTACAGCAGCTCTGATGACCTGGTTCTCTGGCTCTAAAGAGGCTCTGCTGACCTGGTTCTCTGGCTCTAGAGCAGCTCTGCTGACCTGGTTCTATGGCTGTAAAGAATCACCTCTGACCTGGTTCTCTGGCTTTACAGAAGCTCTGCTGAACTGGTTTTCTGCCTCTAGAACAGCTCTGCTGACTTGGTTCTTAGGCTCGAGAGCAGGTCTAATGACCTGGTTCTCTGGCTCTAAAGCAGCTCTGCTGACCTGGTTCTCAAGCAGTTCTGCTGACCTGGTTCTCTGGCTCTAAAGCAGCTCTGCTGACCTGGTTCTCTGGCTCTAAAGCAGCTCTGCTGACCTGGTTCTATGGCTCTAAAGTAGCTCTGCTGACCTGGTTCTCTGGCTTTGAAGCAGCTCTGCTGACCTGGTTCTCTGGCTCTAGAGCAGCTCTGCTGAGCTGGTTCTCTGGCTCTAGAGCAGCTCTGAAAACATGGTTCTCTGGCTCTAAAGCAGATCTGCTGACCTGGTTCTCTGGCTCTAAAGCAGCTCTGCTGACCTGGTTCTCTGACTCTAGAGCAGCTCTGCTGTCCTGGTTCTTAGGCTCTAGAGCAGCTCTGCTGACCTGGTTCTCTGGCTTTGAAGCAGCTCTGCTGACCTGGTTCTCTGGCTCTAGAGTAGCTCTGCTGACCTGGTTCTCTGGCTATAAAGCAGCTCTGCTGACCTGGTTTCTCTGGCTCTAAAGCAGCTCTGCTAACCTGGTTCTCTGGCTCTAAAGCATATCTTCTGGCCTGGTTCACTGGCTCTAAAGCAGCTCTGCTGACCTGGTTCTCTGGCTCTAGAGCAGCTCTGCTGTCCTGGTTCTTAGGCTCTAGAGCAGCTATGCTGACCTGGTTCTATGGCTGTAAAGAATCACCTCTGACCTGGTTCTCTGGCTCTACAGAAGCTCTGCTGAACTGGTTTTCTGCCTCTAGAACAGCTCTGCTGACTTGGTTCTTAGGCTCGAGAGCAGGTCTAATGACCTGGTTCTCTGGCTCTAGAGCAGCTCTGAAAACATGGTTCTCTGGCTCTAAAGCAGATCTGCTGACCTGGTTCTCTGGCTCTAAAGCAGCTTTGCTGACCTGGTTCTCTGGCTCTAGAGCAGCTCTGCTGTCCTGGTTCTTAGACTCTAGAGCAGCTCTGCTGACCTGGTTCTCTGGCTTTGAAGCAGCTCTGCTGACCTGGTTCTCTCCCTCTAAAGCAGCTCTGCTGACCTGGTTCTCTGGCTATAAAGCAGCTCTGCTGACCTGGTTTCTCTGGCTCTAAAGCATCTCTGCTGAGCTGGCTCTCTGGCTCGAAAGCAGCTCTTCTGGCCTGGTTCTCTGGCTCTAAAGTAGCTCTGCTGACCTGGTTCTCTTGGTCTACAATGGCTCTGCTGACCTGGTTCTGTTGCTCTAATGCAGCTCTGCTGACCTGGTTCTCTGGCTCTAGAGCAGCTCTGCTAACCTGGTTCTCTGTCTCTAAAGCATATCTTCTGGCCTGGTTCACTGGCTCTAAAGCAGCTCTGCTGACCTGGTTCTCTGGCTCTAGAGCAGCTCTGCTGTCCTGGTTCTTAGGCTCTAGAGCAGCTCTGCTGACCTGGTTCTCTGGCTCTACAACGGCTCTGCTGACCTGGTTCTGTTGCTCTAATGCAGCTCTGCTGACCTGGTTCTCTGGCTCTAGAGCAGCTCTGCTAAGCTGGTTCTCTGGCTCTAAAGCATATCTTCTGGCCTGGTTCACTGGCTCTAAAGCAGCTCTGCTGACCTGGTTCTCTGCCTCTAGAGCAGCTCTGCTGTCCTGGTTCTTAGGCTCTAGAGCAGCTATGCTGACCTGGTTCTATGGCTGTAAAGAATCACCTCTGACCTGGTTCTCTGGCTCTACAGAAGCTCTGCTGAACTGGTTTTCTGCCTCTAGAACAGCTCTGCTGACTTGGTTCTTAGGCTCGAGGGCAGGTCTAATGACCTGGTTCTCTGGCTCTAGAGCAGCTCTGAAAACATGGTTCTCTGGCTCTAAAGCAGATCTGCTGACCTGGTTCTCTGGCTCTAAAGCAGCTCTGCTGACCTGGTTCTCTGGCTCTAGAGCAGCTCTGCTGTCCTGGTTCTTAGGCTCTAGAGCAGCTCTGCTGACCTGGTTCTCTGGCTTTGAAGCAGCTCTGCTGACCTGGTTCACTCCCTCTAAAGCAGCTCTGCTGACCTGGTTCTCTGGCTATAAAGCAGCTCTGCTGACCTGGTTTCTCTGGCTCTAAAGCATCTCTGCTGAGCTGGCTCTCTGGCTCGAAAGCAGCTCTTCTGGCCTGGTTCTCTGGCTCTAAAGTAGCTCTGCTGACCTGGTTCTCTTGGTCTACAATGGCTCTGCTGACCTGGTTCTGTTGCTCTAATGCAGCTCTGCTGACCTGGTTCTCTGGCTCTAGAGCAGCTCTGCTAACCTGGTTCTCTGTCTCTAAAGCATATCTTCTGGCCTGGTTCACTGGCTCTAAAGCAGCTCTGCTGACCTGGTTCTCTGGCTCTAGAGCAGCTCTGCTGTCCTGGTTCTTAGGCTCTAGAGCAGCTCTGCTGACCTGGTTCTCTGGCTCTACAACGGCTCTGCTGACCTTGTTCTGTGGCTCTAAAGAAGCTCTGCTGACCTAGTTCTCTGGCTCTACAGCAGCTCTGCTGACCTGGTTCTCTGTTTCTACAGCAGCTCTGATGACCTGTTTCTCTGGCTCTAAAGAGGCTCTGCTGACCTGGTTCTCTGGCTCTAGAGCAGCTCTGCTGACCTGGTTCTATGGCTCTAAAGCAGCTCTGCTGACCAGGTTCTCTGGGTCTACAATGGCTCTGCTGACCTGGTTCTGTTGCTCTAAAGCAGCTCTGCTGACCTGGTTCTCTGGCTCTAGAGCAGCTCTGCTAACCTGGTTCTCTGGCTCTAAAGCAGATCTTCTGGCCTGGTTCACTGGCTCTAAAGCAGCTCTGCTGACCTGGTTCTCTGGCTCTAGAGCAGCTCTGCTGTCCTGGTTCTTAGGCTCTAGAGCAGCTCTGCTTACCTGGTTCTCTGGCTCTACAACGGCTCTGCTGACCTGGTTCTCTGGCTCTAAAGCAGATCTGCTGACCTGGTGGTTCTCTGGCTCAAAAACATCTCTGCTGAACTTGTTCTGTGGCTCTAAAGAAGCTCTGCTGACCTAGTTCTCTGGCTCTACAGCAGCTCTGCTGACCTGGTTCTCTGGTTCTACAGCAGCTCTGATGACCTGGTTCTCTGGCTCTAAAGAGGATCTGCTGACCTGGTTCTCTGGCTCTACATCAGCTCTGCTGACCTGGTTCTATGGCTGTAAAGAATCTCCTCTTACCTGGTTCTCTGGCTCTACAGCAGCTCTGCTGAACTGGTTCTCTGCCTCTAGAGCAGCTCTGCTGACCTGGATCTTAGGCTCGAGAGCAGCTCTGCTGACCTGTTTCTCCGGCTCTAAAGCGGCTCTGCTGACCTGGTTCTCAAGCAGTTCTGCTGACCTGGTTCTCTGGCTCTAAAGCGTCTCTGCTTACCTGGTTCTCAAACTCTAAAGCAGCTCTGCTGACCTGGTTCTAAGGCTTTAGAGCAGCTCTGCTGACCTGGTTCTCTGGCTCTAGAGCAGCTCTGTTGACCTGGGTCTTAGGCTCTAGAGGTGCTCTGCTGATCTGTTTGTATGGCTCTGAGGCAGCTCTGCTGACGTGGTTCTCTGGCTCTAAAGCAGTTCTGCTGACCTGGTTCTATGGCTCTAAAGCAGATCTGCTGACCTGGTTCTCTGACTTTGAAGCAGCTCTGCTGTCCTGGTTCTCTGGCTCTAGAGCAGCTCTGCTGACCTGGTTCTCTCCCTCTAAAGCACCTCTGCTGACCTGGTTCTCTGGCTCTATAGCAGCTCTGCTGACCTGGTTTCTCTGGCTCTAAAGCAGTTCTGCTGACCTAGTTTCTCGGGCTCTAGAGCAGCTCTGCTGACCTGGTTCTCTGGCTCTAGAGCATCTCTGCCGACCTGGTTATCTGCCTCTAGAGCAGCTCTGCTGACCTGGTTCTCAAGCTTTAGAGCAGCTCTGCTGACCTGGTTCTCTGCCTCTAAAGCAGCTCTGCTGACTTGGTTCTCTGGCTCCACAGAGGCTCTGCTGACCTGGTTCTCTAGCTCTAAAGCAGCTCTGCTGACCTGGTTCTCTGGCTCTAAAGCGGCTCTGCTGACCTGGTTCTCTGGCTCTAAAGCAGCTCTGCTGACCTGGTTCTCTGGCTCTAAAGCAGCTCTGCTGACCTGGTTCTCTGGCTCAAAAGCGGCTCTGCTGACCTGGTTCTCTGGCTCTAAAGCAGCTCTGCTGACCTGGTTCTCTGGCTCTAGAGCAGCTCTGCTGCCCTGGATCTTAGGCTCTAGAGCAGCTCTGCTGACCTGGTTCTCTGGCTCTACAACGGCTCTGCTGACCTAGTTCTCTGGCTCTAAAGCAGCTCTGCTGACCTGATGTTTCTCTGGCTCTAAAACAGCTCTGCTGAACTGGTTCAGTGGCTATAAAGAAGCTCTGCTGACCTAGTTCTCTGGCTCTACAGCAGTTCTGCTGACCTGGTTCTCTGGCTTTAAAGCAGCTCTGCTGACCTGATGTTTCTCTGGCTCTAAAACAGCTCTGCTGACCTGGTTCTGTGGCTCTAAAGAAGCTCTGCTGACCTAGTTCTCTGGCTCTACAGCAGCTCTGATGACCTGGTTCTCTGGCTCTAAAGAGGCTCTGCTGACCTGGTTCTCTGGCTCTAGAGCAGCTCTGCTGACCTGGTTCTATGGCTGTAAAGAATCACCTCTGACCTGGTTCTCTGGCTTTACAGAAGCTCTGCTGAACTGGTTTTCTGCCTCTAGAACAGCTCTGCTGACTTGGTTCTTAGGCTCGAGAGCAGGTCTAATGACCTGGTTCTCTGGCTCTAAAGCAGCTCTGCTGACCTGGTTCTCAAGCAGTTCTGCTGACCTGGTTCTCTGGCTCTAAAGCAGCTCTGCTGACCTGGTTCTCTGGCTCTAAAGCAGCTCTGCTGACCTGGTTCTATGGCTCTAAAGTAGCTCTGCTGACCTGGTTCTCTGGCTTTGAAGCAGCTCTGCTGACCTGGTTCTCTGGCTCTAGAGCAGCTCTGCTGAGCTGGTTCTCTGGCTCTAGAGCAGCTCTGAAAACATGGTTCTCTGGCTCTAAAGCAGATCTGCTGACCTGGTTCTCTGGCTCTAAAGCAGCTCTGCTGACCTGGTTCTCTGACTCTAGAGCAGCTCTGCTGTCCTGGTTCTTAGGCTCTAGAGCAGCTCTGCTGACCTGGTTCTCTGGCTTTGAAGCAGCTCTGCTGACCTGGTTCTCTGGCTCTAGAGTAGCTCTGCTGACCTGGTTCTCTGGCTATAAAGCAGCTCTGCTGACCTGGTTTCTCTGGCTCTAAAGCAGCTCTGCTAACCTGGTTCTCTGGCTCTAAAGCATATCTTCTGGCCTGGTTCACTGGCTCTAAAGCAGCTCTGCTGACCTGGTTCTCTGGCTCTAGAGCAGCTCTGCTGTCCTGGTTCTTAGGCTCTAGAGCAGCTATGCTGACCTGGTTCTATGGCTGTAAAGAATCACCTCTGACCTGGTTCTCTGGCTCTACAGAAGCTCTGCTGAACTGGTTTTCTGCCTCTAGAACAGCTCTGCTGACTTGGTTCTTAGGCTCGAGAGCAGGTCTAATGACCTGGTTCTCTGGCTCTAGAGCAGCTCTGAAAACATGGTTCTCTGGCTCTAAAGCAGATCTGCTGACCTGGTTCTCTGGCTCTAAAGCAGCTTTGCTGACCTGGTTCTCTGGCTCTAGAGCAGCTCTGCTGTCCTGGTTCTTAGACTCTAGAGCAGCTCTGCTGACCTGGTTCTCTGGCTTTGAAGCAGCTCTGCTGACCTGGTTCTCTCCCTCTAAAGCAGCTCTGCTGACCTGGTTCTCTGGCTATAAAGCAGCTCTGCTGACCTGGTTTCTCTGGCTCTAAAGCATCTCTGCTGAGCTGGCTCTCTGGCTCGAAAGCAGCTCTTCTGGCCTGGTTCTCTGGCTCTAAAGTAGCTCTGCTGACCTGGTTCTCTTGGTCTACAATGGCTCTGCTGACCTGGTTCTGTTGCTCTAATGCAGCTCTGCTGACCTGGTTCTCTGGCTCTAGAGCAGCTCTGCTAACCTGGTTCTCTGTCTCTAAAGCATATCTTCTGGCCTGGTTCACTGGCTCTAAAGCAGCTCTGCTGACCTGGTTCTCTGGCTCTAGAGCAGCTCTGCTGTCCTGGTTCTTAGGCTCTAGAGCAGCTCTGCTGACCTGGTTCTCTGGCTCTACAACGGCTCTGCTGACCTGGTTCTGTTGCTCTAATGCAGCTCTGCTGACCTGGTTCTCTGGCTCTAGAGCAGCTCTGCTAAGCTGGTTCTCTGGCTCTAAAGCATATCTTCTGGCCTGGTTCACTGGCTCTAAAGCAGCTCTGCTGACCTGGTTCTCTGCCTCTAGAGCAGCTCTGCTGTCCTGGTTCTTAGGCTCTAGAGCAGCTATGCTGACCTGGTTCTATGGCTGTAAAGAATCACCTCTGACCTGGTTCTCTGGCTCTACAGAAGCTCTGCTGAACTGGTTTTCTGCCTCTAGAACAGCTCTGCTGACTTGGTTCTTAGGCTCGAGGGCAGGTCTAATGACCTGGTTCTCTGGCTCTAGAGCAGCTCTGAAAACATGGTTCTCTGGCTCTAAAGCAGATCTGCTGACCTGGTTCTCTGGCTCTAAAGCAGCTCTGCTGACCTGGTTCTCTGGCTCTAGAGCAGCTCTGCTGTCCTGGTTCTTAGGCTCTAGAGCAGCTCTGCTGACCTGGTTCTCTGGCTTTGAAGCAGCTCTGCTGACCTGGTTCACTCCCTCTAAAGCAGCTCTGCTGACCTGGTTCTCTGGCTATAAAGCAGCTCTGCTGACCTGGTTTCTCTGGCTCTAAAGCATCTCTGCTGAGCTGGCTCTCTGGCTCGAAAGCAGCTCTTCTGGCCTGGTTCTCTGGCTCTAAAGTAGCTCTGCTGACCTGGTTCTCTTGGTCTACAATGGCTCTGCTGACCTGGTTCTGTTGCTCTAATGCAGCTCTGCTGACCTGGTTCTCTGGCTCTAGAGCAGCTCTGCTAACCTGGTTCTCTGTCTCTAAAGCATATCTTCTGGCCTGGTTCACTGGCTCTAAAGCAGCTCTGCTGACCTGGTTCTCTGGCTCTAGAGCAGCTCTGCTGTCCTGGTTCTTAGGCTCTAGAGCAGCTCTGCTGACCTGGTTCTCTGGCTCTACAACGGCTCTGCTGACCTTGTTCTGTGGCTCTAAAGAAGCTCTGCTGACCTAGTTCTCTGGCTCTACAGCAGCTCTGCTGACCTGGTTCTCTGTTTCTACAGCAGCTCTGATGACCTGTTTCTCTGGCTCTAAAGAGGCTCTGCTGACCTGGTTCTCTGGCTCTAGAGCAGCTCTGCTGACCTGGTTCTATGGCTCTAAAGCAGCTCTGCTGACCAGGTTCTCTGGGTCTACAATGGCTCTGCTGACCTGGTTCTGTTGCTCTAAAGCAGCTCTGCTGACCTGGTTCTCTGGCTCTAGAGCAGCTCTGCTAACCTGGTTCTCTGGCTCTAAAGCAGATCTTCTGGCCTGGTTCACTGGCTCTAAAGCAGCTCTGCTGACCTGGTTCTCTGGCTCTAGAGCAGCTCTGCTGTCCTGGTTCTTAGGCTCTAGAGCAGCTCTGCTTACCTGGTTCTCTGGCTCTACAACGGCTCTGCTGACCTGGTTCTCTGGCTCTAAAGCAGATCTGCTGACCTGGTGGTTCTCTGGCTCTAAAACATCTCTGCTGACCTTGTTCTTTGGCTCTAAAGAGGCTCTGCTGACCTGGTTCTCTGGCTCTAGAGCAGCTCTGCTGACCTGGTTCTATGGCTGTAAAGAATCTCCTCTTACCTGGTTCTCTGGTTCTACAGCAGCTCTGCTGAACTGGATCTCGGACTCTAGAGCAGCTCTGCTGACCTGGTTCTCAAGCAGTTCTGCTGACCTGGTTCTCTGGCTCTAAAGCGGCTCTGCTTACCTGGTTCTCTGACTCTAAAGCAGCTCTGCTGACCTGTTTCTTAGGCTTTAGAGAAGCTCTGCTGACCTGGTTTCTATGGCTCTACAGCAGCTCTGCTGACCTGGTTCTCTGACTCTAGAGCAGCTCTGTTGACCTGGGTCTTAGGCTCTAGAGCAGCTCTGCTGACCTGGTTGTATGGCTCTGAGGCAGCTCTGCTGACGTGGTTCTCTGGCTCTAAAGCAGCTCTGCTGACCTGGTTCTATGGCTCTAAAGCAGCTCTGCTGACCTGGTTCTCTGGCTTTGAAGCAGCTCTGCTGACCTGGTTCTCTGGCTCTAGAGCAGCTCTGCTGACCTGGTTCTCTCCCTCTAAAGCAGCTCTGCTGACCTGGTTCTCTGGCTCTAAAGCAGCTCTGCTGACATGGTTCTCTGGCTCTAAAGCAGCTCTGCTGACCTGGTTTCTCTGGCTCTAAAGCATCTCTGCTGAGCTGGTTCTCTGGCTCTAAAGCAGCTCTTCTGATCTGGTTCTCTGGCTCTAAAGCAGCTCTGCTGACCATGTTCTCTGGGTCTACAATGGCTCTGCTGACCTGGTTCTGTTGCTCCAAAGCAGCTCTGCTGACCTGGTTCTCTGGCTCTAGAGCAGCTCTGCTAACCTGGTTCTCTGGCTCTAAAGCAGATCTTCTGGCCTGGTTCACTGGCTCTAAAGCAGCTCTGCTGACCTGGTTCTCTGGCTCTAGAGCAGCTCTGCTGTCCTGGTTCTTAGGCTCTAGAGCAGCTCTGCTTACCTGGTTCTCTGGCTCTACAACGGCTCTGCTGACCTGGTTCTCTGGCTCTAAAGCAGATCTGCTGACCTGGTGGTTCTCTGGCTCTAAAACATCTCTGCTGACCTTGTTCTTTGGCTCTAAAGAGGCTCTGCGGACCTGGTTCTCTGGCTCTAGAGCAGCTCTGCTGACCTGGTTGTATGGCTCTGAGGCAGCTCTGCTGACGTGGTTCTCTGGCTCTAAAGCAGCTCTGCTGACCTGGTTCTATGGCTCTAAAGCAGCTCTGCTGACCTGGTTCTCTGGCTTTGAAGCAGCTCTGCTGACCTGGTTCTCTGGCTCTAGAGCAGCTCTGCTGACCTGGTTCTCTCCCTCTAAAGCAGGTCTGCTGACCTGGTTCTCTGGCTCTAAAGCAGCTCTGCTGACATGGTTCTCTGGCTCTAAAGCAGCTCTGCTGACCTGGTTTCTCTGGCTCTAAAGCATCTCTGCTGACCTGGTTCTCTGGCTCTAGAGCAGCTCTGCTGTCCTGGTTCTTAGGCTCTAGAGCAGCTCTGCTTACCTGGTTCTCTGGCTCTACAACGGCTCTGCTGACCTGGTTCTCTGGCTCTAAAGCAGATCTGCTGACCTGGTGGTTCTCTGGCTCTAAACCATATCTGCTGACCTTGTTCTTTGGCTCTAAAGAGGCTCTGCTGACCTGGTTCTCTGGCTCTAGAGCAGCTCTGCTGACCTGGTTCTATGGCTGTAAAGAATCTCCTCTTACCTGTTTCTCTGGCTCTACAGCAGCTCTGCTGAACTGGATCTCGGACTCTAGAGCAGCTCTGCTGACCTGGTTCTCAAGCAGTTCTGCTGACCTGGTTCTCTGCCTCTAAAGCAGCTCTGCTGACTTGGTTCTCTGGCTCCACAGAGGCTCTGCTGACCTGGTTCTCTAGCTCTAAAGCAGCTCTGCTGACCTGGTTCTCTGGCTCTAAAGCGGCTCTGCTGACCTGGTTCTCTGGCTCTAAAGCAGCTCTGCTGACCTGGTTCTCTGGCTCTAAAGCAGCTCTGCTGACCTGGATCTTAGGCTCTAGAGCAGCTCTGCTGCCCTGGATCTTAGGCTCTAGAGCAGCTCTGCTGACCTGGTTCTCTGGCTCTACAACGGCTCTGCTGCCCTGGATCTTAGGCTCTAGAGCAGCTCTGCTGACCTGGTTCTCTGGCTCTACAACGGCTCTGCTGACCTAGTTCTCTGGCTCTAAAGCAGCTCTGCTGACCTGATGTTTCTCTGGCTCTAAAACAGCTCTGCTGAACTGGTTCAGTGGCTATAAAGAAGCTCTGCTGACCTAGTTCTCTGGCTCTACAGCAGTTCTGCTGACCTGGTTCTCTGGCTCTAAAGCAGCTCTGCTGACCTGATGTTTCTCTGGCTCTAAAACAGCTCTGCTGACCTGGTTCTGTGGCTCTAAAGAAGCTCTGCTGACCTAGTTCTCTGGCTCTACAGCAGCTCTGATGACCTGGTTCTCTGGCTCTAAAGAGGCTCTGCTGACCTGGTTCTCTGGCTCTAGAGCAGCTCTGCTGACCTGGTTCTATGGCTGTAAAGAATCACCTCTGACCTGGTTCTCTGGCTTTACAGAAGCTCTGCTGAACTGGTTTTCTGCCTCTAGAACAGCTCTGCTGACTTGGTTCTTAGGCTCGAGAGCAGGTCTAATGACCTGGTTCTCTGGCTCTAAAGCAGCTCTGGTGACCTGGTTCTCAAGCAGTTCTGCTGACCTGGTTCTCTGGCTCTAAAGCAGCTCTGCTGACCTGGTTCTCTGGCTCTAAAGCAGCTCTGCTGACCTGGTTCTATGGCTCTAAAGTAGCTCTGCTGACCTGGTTCTCTGGCTTTGAAGCAGCTCTGCTGACCTGGTTCTCTGGCTCTAGAGCAGCTCTGCTGAGCTGGTTCTCTGGCTCTAGAGCAGCTCTGAAAACATGGTTCTCTGGCTCTAAAGCAGATCTGCTGACCTGGTTCTCTGGCTCTAAAGCAGCTCTGCTGACCTGGTTCTCTGGCTTTGAAGCAGCTCTGCTGACCTGGTTCTCTGGCTCTAGAGCAGCTCTGCTGACCTGGTTCTCTGGCTATAAAGCAGCTCTGCTGACCTGGTTTCTCTGGCTCTAAAGCATCTCTGCTGAGCTGGCTCTCTGGCTCTAAAGCAGCTCTTCTGGCCTGGTTCTCTGGCTCTAAAGTAGCTCTGCTGACCTGGTTCTCTTGGTCTACAATGGCTCTGCTGACCTGGTTCTGTTGCTCTAATGCAGCTCTGCTGACCTGGTTCTCTGGCTCTAGAGCAGCTCTGCTAACCTGGTTCTCTGGCTCTAAAGCATATCTTCTGGCCTGGTTCACTGGCTCTAAAGCAGCTCTGCTGACCTGGTTCTCTGGCTCTAGAGCAGCTCTGCTGTCCTGGTTCTTAGGCTCTAGAGCAGCTATGCTGACCTGGTTCTATGGCTGTAAAGAATCACCTCTGACCTGGTTCTCTGGCTCTACAGAAGCTCTGCTGAACTGGTTTTCTGCCTCTAGAACAGCTCTGCTGACTTGGTTCTTAGGCTCGAGAGCAGGTCTAATGACCTGGTTCTCTGGCTCTAGAGCAGCTCTGAAAACATGGTTCTCTGGCTCTAAAGCAGATCTGCTGACCTGGTTCTCTGGCTCTAAAGCAGCTTTGCTGACCTGGTTCTCTGGCTCTAGAGCAGCTCTGCTGTCCTGGTTCTTAGACTCTAGAGCAGCTCTGCTGACCTGGTTCTCTGGCTTTGAAGCAGCTCTGCTGACCTGGTTCTCTCCCTCTAAAGCAGCTCTGCTGACCTGGTTCTCTGGCTATAAAGCAGCTCTGCTGACCTGGTTTCTCTGGCTCTAAAGCATCTCTGCTGAGCTGGCTCTCTGGCTCGAAAGCAGCTCTTCTGGCCTGGTTCTCTGGCTCTAAAGTAGCTCTGCTGACCTGGTTCGCTTGGTCTACAATGGCTCTGCTGACCTGGTTCTGTTGCTCTAATGCAGCTCTGCTGACCTGGTTCTCTGGCTCTAGAGCAGCTCTGCTAACCTGGTTCTCTGTCTCTAAAGCATATCTTCTGGCCTGGTTCACTGGCTCTAAAGCAGCTCTGCTGACCTGGTTCTCTGGCTCTAGAGCAGCTCTGCTGTCCTGGTTCTTAGGCTCTAGAGCAGCTCTGCTGACCTGGTTCTCTGGCTCTACAACGGCTCTGCTGACCTGGTTCTGTTGCTCTAATGCAGCTCTGCTGACCTGGTTCTCTGGCTCTAGAGCAGCTCTGCTAACCTGGTTCTCTGGCTCTAAAGCATATCTTCTGGCCTGGTTCGCTGGCTCTAAAGCAGCTCTGCTGACCTGGTTCTCTGGCTCTAGAGCAGCTCTGCTGTCCTGGTTCTTAGGCTCTAGAGCAGCTATGCTGACCTGGTTCTATGGCTGTAAAGAATCACCTCTGACCTGGTTCTCTGGCTCTACAGAAGCTCTGCTGAACTGGTTTTCTGCCTCTAGAACAGCTCTGCTGACTTGGTTCTTAGGCTCGAGAGCAGGTCTAATGACCTGGTTCTCTGGCTCTAGAGCAGCTCTGAAAACATGGTTCTCTGGCTCTAAAGCAGATCTGCTGACCTGGTTCTCTGGCTCTAAAGCAGCTCTGCTGACCTGGTTCTCTGGCTCTAGAGCAGCTCTGCTGTCCTGGTTCTTAGGCTCTAGAGCAGCTCTGCTGACCTGGTTCTCTGGCTTTGAAGCAGCTCTGCTGACCTGGTTCACTCCCTCTAAAGCAGCTCTGCTGACCTGGTTCTCTGGCTATAAAGCAGCTCTGCTGACCTGGTTTCTCTGGCTCTAAAGCATCTCTGCTGAGCTGGCTCTCTGGCTCGAAAGCAGCTCTTCTGGCCTGGTTCTCTGGCTCTAAAGTAGCTCTGCTGACCTGGTTCTCTTGGTCTACAATGGCTCTGCTGACCTAGTTCTGTTGCTCTAATGCAGCTCTGCTGACCTGGTTCTCTGGCTCTAGAGCAGCTCTGCTAACCTGGTTCTCTGTCTCTAAAGCATATCTTCTGGCCTGGTTCACTGGCTCTAAAGCAGCTCTGCTGACCTGGTTCTCTGGCTCTAGAGCAGCTCTGCTGTCCTGGTTCTTAGGCTCTAGAGCAGCTCTGCTGACCTGGTTCTCTGGCTCTACAACGGCTCTGCTGACCTGGTTCTCTGGCTCTAAAGCAGATCTGCTGACCTGGTGGTTCTCTTGCTCTAAAACATCTCTGCTGACCTTGTTCTGTGGCTCTAAAGAAGCTCTGCTGACCTAGTTCTCTGGCTCTACAGCAGCTCTGCTGACCTGGTTCTCTGTTTCTACAGCAGCTCTGATGACCTGTTTCTCTGGCTCTAAAGAGGCGCTGCTGACCTGGTTCTCTGGCTCTAGAGCAGCTCTGCTGACCTGGTTCTATGGCTCTAAAGCAGCTCTGCTGACCAGGTTCTCTGGGTCTACAATGGCTCTGCTGACCTGGTTCTGTTGCTCTAAAGCAGCTCTGCTGACCTGGTTCTCTGGCTCTAGAGCAGCTCTGCTAACCTGGTTCTCTGGCTCTAAAGCAGATCTTCTGGCCTGGTTCACTGGCTCTAAAGCAGCTCTGCTGACCTGGTTCTCTGGCTCTAGAGCAGCTCTGCTGTCCTGGTTCTTAGGCTCTAGAGCAGCTCTGCTTACCTGGTTCTCTGGCTCTACAACGGCTCTGCTGACCTGGTTCTCTGGCTCTAAAGCAGATCTGCTGACCTGGTGGTTCTCTGGCTCTAAAACATCTCTGCTGACCTTGTTCTTTGGCTCTAAAGAGGCTCTGCTGACCTGGTTCTCTGGCTCTAGAGCAGCTCTGCTGACCTGGTTCTATGGCTGTAAAGAATCTCCTCTTACCTGGTTCTCTGGTTCTACAGCAGCTCTGCTGAACTGGATCTCGGACTCTAGAGCAGCTCTGCTGACCTGGTTCTCAAGCAGTTCTGCTGACCTGGTTCTCTGGCTCTAAAGCGGCTCTGCTTACCTGGTTCTCTGACTCTAAAGCAGCTCTGCTGACCTGTTTCTTAGGCTTTAGAGAAGCTCTGCTGACCTGGTTTCTATGGCTCTACAGCAGCTCTGCTGACCTGGTTCTCTGTCTCTAGAGCAGCTCTGTTGACCTGGGTCTTAGGCTCTAGAGCAGCTCTGCTGACCTGGTTGTATGGCTCTGAGGCAGCTCTGCTGACGTGGTTCTCTGGCTCTAAAGCAGCTCTGCTGACCTGGTTCTATGGCTCTAAAGCAGCTCTGCTGACCTGGTTCTCTGGCTTTGAAGCAGCTCTGCTGACCTGGTTCTCTGGCTCTAGAGCAGCTCTGCTGACCTGGTTCTCTCCCTCTAAAGCAGGTCTGCTGACCTGGTTCTCTGGCTCTAAAGCAGCTCTGCTGACATGGTTCTCTGGCTCTAAAGCAGCTCTGCTGACCTGGTTTCTCTGGCTCTAAAGCATCTCTGCTGACCTGGTTCTCTGGCTCTAGAGCAGCTCTGCTGTCCTGGTTCTTAGGCTCTAGAGCAGCTCTGCTTACCTGGTTCTCTGGCTCTACAACGGCTCTGCTGACCTGGTTCTCTGGCTCTAAAGCAGATCTGCTGACCTGGTGGTTCTCTGGCTCTAAACCATCTCTGCTGACCTTGTTCTTTGGCTCTAAAGAGGCTCTGCTGACCTGGTTCTCTGGCTCTAGAGCAGCTCTGCTGACCTGGTTCTATGGCTGTAAAGAATCTCCTCTTACCTGGTTCTCTGGCTCTACAGCAGCTCTGCTGAACTGGATCTCGGACTCTAGAGCAGCTCTGCTGACCTGGTTCTCAAGCAGTTCTGCTGACCTGGTTCTCTGGCTCTAAAGCGGCTCTGCTTACCTGGTTCTCTGACTCTAAAGCAGCTCTGCTGACCTGTTTCTTAGGCTTTAGAGAAGCTCTGCTGACCTGGTTTCTATGGCTCTACAGCAGTTCTGCTGACCTGGTTCTCTGGCTCTAGAGCAGCTCTGTTGACCTTGGTCTTAGGCTCTAAAGCAGCTCTGCTGACCTGGTTGTATGGCTCTGAGGCAGCTATGCTGACGTGGTTCTCTGGCTCTAAAGCAGCTCTGCTGACCTGGTTCTATGGCTCTAAAGCAGCTCTGCTGACCTGGTTCTCTGGCTTTGAAGCAGCTCTGCTGACCTGGTTCTCTGGCTCTAGAGCAGCTCTGCTGACCTGGTTCTCTCCCTCTAAAGCAGCTCTGCTGACCTGGTTCTCTGGCTCTAAAGCAGCTCTGCTGACATGGTTCTCTGGCTCTAAAGCAGCTCTGATGACCTGGTTTCTCTGGCTCTAAAGCATCTCTGCTGAGCTGGTTCTCTGGCTCTAAAGCAGCTCTTCTGGCCTGGTTCTCTGGCTCTAAAGCAGCTCTGCTGACCATGTTCTCTGGGTCTACAATGGCTCTGCTGACCTGGTTCTGTTGCTCCAAAGCAGCTCTGCTGACCTGGTTCTCTGGCTCTAGAGCAGCTCTGCTAACCTGGTTCTCTGGCTCTAAAGCAGATCTTCTGGCCTGGTTCACTGGCTCTAAAGCAGCTCTGCTGACCTGGTTCTCTGGCTCTAGAGCAGCTCTGCTGTCCTGGTTCTTAGGCTCTAGAGCAGCTCTGCTTACCTGGTTCTCTAGCTCTACAACGGCTCTGCTGACCTGGTTCTCTGGCTCTAAAGCAGATCTGCTGACCTGGTGGTTCTCTGGCTCTAAAACATCTCTGCTGACCTTGTTCTTTGGCTCTAAAGAGGCTCTGCTGACCTGGTTCTCTGGCTCTAGAGCAGCTCTGCTGACCTGGTTGTATGGCTCTGAGGCAGCTCTGCTGACGTGGTTCTCTGGCTCTAAAGCAGCTCTGCTGACCTGGTTCTATGGCTCTAAAGCAGCTCTGCTGACCTGGTTCTCTGGCTTTGAAGCAGCTCTGCTGACCTGGTTCTCTGGTTCTAGAGCAGCTCTGCTGATCTGGTTCTCTCCCTCTAAAGCAGGTCTGCTGACCTGGTTCTCTGGCTCTAAAGCAGCTCTGCTGACATGGTTCTCTGGCTCTAAAGCAGCTCTGCTGACCTGGTTTCTCTGGCTCTAAAGCATCTCTGCTGAGCTGGTTCTCTGGCTCTAAAGCAGCTCTTCTGGCCTGGTTCTCTGGCTCTAAAGCAGCTCTGCTGACCATGTTCTCTGGGTCTACAATGGCTCTGCTGACCTGGTTCTGTTGCTCCAAAGCAGCTCTGCTGACCTGGTTCTCTGGCTCTAGAGCAGCTCTGCTAACCTGGTTCTCTGGCTCTAAAGCAGATCTTCTGGCCTGGTTCACTGGCTCTAAAGCAGCTCTGCTGACCTGGTTCTCTGGCTCTAGAGCAGCTCTGCTGTCCTGGTTCTTAGGCTCTAGAGCAGCTCTGCTTACCTGGTTCTCTGGCTCTACAACGGCTCTGCTGACCTGGTTCTCCGGCTCTAAAGCAGATCTGCTGACCTGGTGATTCTCTGGCTCTAAAACATCTCTGCTGACCTTGTTCTTTGGCTCTAAAGAGGCTCTGCTGACCTGGTTCTCTGGCTCTAGAGCAGCTCTGCTGACCTGGTTCTATGGCTGTAAAGAATCTCCTCTTACCTGGTTCTCTGGCTCTACAGCAGCTCTGCTGAACTGGATCTCTGCCTCTAGAGCAGCTCTGCTGACCTGGATCTTAGGCTCGAGAGCAGCTCTGCTGACCTGTTTCTCTGGCTCTAAAGCAGCTTTGCTGACCTGGTTCTCAAGCGGTTCTGCTGACCTGGGTCTCTGGCTCTAAAGCGTCTCTGCTTACCTGGTTCTCTGACTCTAAAGCAGCTCTGCTGACCTGGTTCTTAGGCTTTAGAGCAGCTCTGCTGACCTGGTTCTCTGGCTCTAGAGCAGCTCTGTTGACCTGGGTCTTAGGCTCTAGAGCAGCTCTGCTGACCTGGTTGTATGGCTCTGAGGCAGCTCTGCTGATGTGGTTCTCTGGCTCTAAAGCAGCTCTGCTGACATTGTTCTATGGCTCTAAAGCAGATCTGCTGACCTGGTTCTCTGGCTTTGAAGCAGCTCTGCTGACCTGGTTCTCTGGCTCTAGAGCAGCTCTGCTGACCTGGTTCTCTCCCTCTAAAGCAGCTCTGCTGACCTGGTTCTCTGGCTCTATAGCAGCTCTGCTGGCCTGGTTTCTCTGGCTCTAAAGCAGCTCTGCTGACCTAGTTTCTCTGGCTCTAGAGCAGCTCTGCTGACCTGGTTCTCTGGCTCTAGGGCATCTCTGCCGACCTGGTTATCTGCCTCTAGAGCAGCTCTGCTGACCTGGTTCTACAGCTTTAGGGCAGCTCTGCTGACCTGGTTCTCTGCCTCTAAAGCAGCTCTGCTGACCTTGTTCTATGGCTCTAAAGCAGATCTGCTGACCTGGTTCTCTGGCTTTGAAGCAGCTCTGCTGACCTGGTTCTCTGGCTCTAGAGCAGCTCTGCTGACCTGGTTCTCTCCCTCTAAAGCAGCTCTGCTGACCTGGTTCTCTGGCTCTATAGCAGCTCTGCTGGCCTGGTTTCTCTGGCTCTAAAGCAGCTCTGTTGACCTAGTTTCTCTGGCTCTAGAGCTGCACTGCTGACCTGGTTCTCTGGCTCTAGAGCATCTCTGCCGAGCAGGTTATCTGCCTCTAGAGCAGCTCTGCTGACCTGGTTCTTCAGCTTTAGGGCAGCTCTGCTGACCTGGTTCTCTGCCTCTAAAGCAGCTCTGCTGACTTGGTTCTCTGGCTCCAAAGAGGCTCTGCTGACCTGGTTCTCTGGCTCTAAAGCGGCTCTGCTGACCTGGTTCTCTGGCTCTAAAGCGGCTCTGCTGACCTGGTTCTCTGGTTCTAAAGCGGCTCTGCTGACCTGGTTCTCTGGCTCTAAAGCAGCTCTGCTGACCTGGTTCTCTGGCTCTAGAGCAGCTCTGCTGTCCTGGATCTTAGGCTCTAGAGCAGCTCTGCTGACCTGGTTCTCTGGCTCTACAACGGCTCTGCTGACCTGGTTCTCTGGCTCTAAAGCAGCTCTGCTGACCTGGTTCTATGGCTGTAAAGAATCGCCTCATACCTGGTTCTCTGGCTCTACAGAAGCTCTGCTGAACTGGTTTTCTGCCTCTAGAGCAGCTCTGCTGACTTGGTTCTTAGGCTCGAGAGCAGGTCTGCTGACCTGGTTCTCTGGCTCTAAAGCAGCTCTGCTGACCTGGTTCTCAAGCAGTTCTGCTGACCTGGTTCTCTGGCTCTAAAGCAGCTCTGCTGACCTGGTTCTCTGGCTCTAAAGCAGCTCTGCTGACCTGTTTCTATGGCTCTAAAGTAGCTCTGTTGACCTGGTTCTCTGGCTTTGAAGCAGCTCTGCTGACCTGGTTCTCTGGCTCTAGAGCAGCTCTGCTGAGCTGGTTCTCTGGCTCTAGAGCAGCTCTGAAAACCTGGTTCTCTGGCTCTAAAGCAGATCTGCTGACCTGTTTCTCTGGCTCTAGAGCAGCTCTGCTGTCCTGGTTCTTAGGCTCTAGAGCAGCTCTGCTGACCTGGTTCTCTGGCTTTGAAGCAGCTCTGCTGACCTGGTTCTCTGGCTCTAGAGCAGCTCTGCTGACCTGGTTCTCTCCCTCTAAAGCAGCTCTGCTGAGCTGGTTCTCTGGCTCTAAAGCAGCTCTGCTGACCTGGTTTCTCTGGCTCTAAAACATCTC
Organism: Triturus cristatus; assembly: GCF_964204655.1. Taxonomy (NCBI): domain Eukaryota; kingdom Metazoa; phylum Chordata; class Amphibia; order Caudata; family Salamandridae; genus Triturus; species Triturus cristatus. The sequence continues at coordinate 1,164,707,182 of NC_140579.1, forward strand.
TGCTGAGCTGGCTCTCTGGCTCTAAAGCAGCTATTCTGGTCTGGTTCTCTGGCTCTAAAGTAGCTCTGCTGACCTGGTTCTCTTGGTCTACAATGGCTCTGCTGACCTGGTTCTGTTGCTCTAAAGCAGCTCTGCTGACCTGGTTCTCTGGCTCTAGAGCAGCTCTGCTAACCTGGTTCTCTGGCTCTAAAGCATATCTTCTGGCCTGGTTCACTGGCTCTAAAGCAGCTCTGCTGACCTGGTTCTCTGGCTCTAGAGCAGCTCTGCTGTCCTGGTTCTTAGGCTCTAGAGCAGCTCTGCTGACCTGGTTCTCTGGCTCTACAATGGCTCTGCTGACCTGGTTCTCTGGCTCTAAAGCAGATCTGCTGACCTGGTGGTTCTCTGGCTCTAAAACATCTCTGCTGACCTTGTTCTGTGGCTCTAAAGAAGCTCTGCTGACCTAGTTCTCTGGCTCTACAGAAGCTCTGCTGACCTGGTTCTCTCGTTCTACAGCAGCTCTGATGACCTGGTTCTCTGGCTCTAAAGAGGCTCTGCTGACCTGGTTCTCTGGCTCTAGAGCAGCTCTGCTGACCTGGTTCTATGGCTGTAAAGAATCTCCTCTTACCTGGTTCTCTGGCTCTACAGCAGCTCTGCTGAACTGGTTCTCAAGCAGTTCTGCTGACCTGGTTCTCTGGCTCTAAAGTGTCTCTGCTTACCTGGTTCTCTGACTATAAAGCAGCTCTGCTGACCTGGTTCTTAGGCTTTAGAGCAGCTCTGCTGACCTGGTTCTCTGGCTCTAGAGCAGCTCTGTTGACCTGGGTCTTAGGCTCTAGAGTAGCTCTGCTGACCTGGTTGTATGGCTCTGAGGCAGCTCTGCTGACGTGGTTCTCTGGCTCTAAAGCAGCTCTGCTGACCTGGTTCATCTGGCTCTAAAGCAGCTCTGCTGACCTAGTTTCTCTGGCTCTAGAGCAGCTCTGCTGACCTGGTTCTCTGGCTCTAGAGCATCTCTGCCGACCTGGTTCTCTGCCTCTTGAGCAGCTCTGCTGACCTGGATCTTAGGCTCGAGAGCAGCTCTGCTGACCTGTTTCTCTGGCTCTAAAGTAGCTCTGCTGACCTGGTTCTCAAGCGGTTCTGCTGACCTGGTTCTCTGGCTCTAAAGTGTCTCTGCTTACCTGGTTCTCTGACTATAAAGCAGCTCTGCTGACATGGTTCTTAGGCTTTAGAGCAGCTCTGCTGACCTGGTTCTCTGGCTCTAGAGCAGCTCTGTTGACCTGGGTCTTAGGCTCTAGAGTAGCTCTGCTGACCTGGTTGTATGGCTCTGAGGCAGCTCTGCTGACGTGGTTCTCTGGCTCTAAAGCAGCTCTGCTGACCTGGTTCATCTGGCTCTAAAGCAGCTCTGCTGACCTAGTTTCTCTGGCTCTAGAGCAGCTCTGCTGACCTGGTTCTCTGGCTCTAGAGCATCTCTGCCGACCTGGTTCTCTGGCTCCAAAGAGGCTCTGCTGACCTGGTTCTCTAGCTCTAAAGCAGCTCTGCTGACCTGGTTCTCTGGCTCTAAAGCGGCTCTGCTGACCTGGTTCTCTGGCTCTAAAGCGGCTCTGCTGACCTGGTTCTCTGGCTCTAAAGTGGCTCTGCTGACTCGGTTCTCTGGCTCTAAAGCAGCTCTGCTGAGCTGGTTCTCTGGCTCTAGAGCAGCTCTGCTTAACTGGTTCTCTGGCTCTAAAGCAGCTCTGCTGACCTGGTTCTATTGCTCTAAAGAAGCTCTGCTGACCTGGTTCTCTGGCTCTACAGCAGCTCTGCTGACCTGGTTCTCTGGCTCTAGAGCAGCTCTGCTAACCTGGTTCTCTGACTCTAAAGCATATCTTCTGACCTGGTTCTCTGGCTCTAAAGCAGCTCTGCTGACCTGGTTCTCTGGCTCTAGAGCAGCTCTGCTGTCCTGGTTCTTAGGCTGTAGAGCAGCTCTGCTTACCTGGTTCTCTGGCTCTATGTAGGAGAGTAGGATCTGCACTTATGTTGCCCCCACTTTTTTTCTGATGTATACACTGGTTTCTGGCTATAATCTGGCTGGGTCCCTGCCAATCAGGGCCCCCAGTCTCTCTGTACTCTCTAAACGACTTGGTGTGCAGATGCACTGGTGATTGGATACTGTGGTACCTTATGAGCCCCTAGTATATGGTACCTTAGGTACCTAAGGCATTGGTACTTCACAGGCCTACCAGGGGCTAAAGCATGTATTATGCCACCCCTAGGAAGCAGACTCAATCTGACACCACAGGCCTGCTACTGCAGCCTGTGTGAGGTAGTGTTAGCAATCGTCACAGAGGTATAGGTTCCTATATCTCACCATACACACACATATATCAGCCACGGATCTCTGACATATTATCGACAGACACATTATCGAACTACACAAATATCGCATCAAATATATCGACATAAAAAATATCGACATTGTATACTTATTTAAAAAACTACACTAATATCGACACTACAATATCGTAATACAATTATATCGATCACACAAATATCGCACACATTAATATCGCAATACTAAATATCGACATGATTAAATAAATATGACACATGTCACAAATATCGATAACCAAAATATAGACATCAAGAATATCGTTTTTATAAAAAATATCGACTATTCTAACACTAATAAAACCAATATTTTAAACAACATAAAGACAATATTTTCCCAAAACATACATTTTTCAAATGAGATTCTACTTAAACATAAACATAACATTTATAGCGATCTCAATATTTAACAACATAATAAAAAAACACTGAAATAATTATCACATTGGCATTTCGAACACATTTAAAAAACATTCACTACACATTATAAAAAATCTTTTTATATATAATGATTTAAAACTCTCCTCCTTTAAAACTAAATATACTCTTACTTAGCATTTTCTATAAAAGGAAACCAATTAACAAAAAAAAAAAAAAACCATCCAATAGAAAGGCAACATACAGAAAACAACCAATAACATGGACATTACAAACGTTAAAGGCAGGGAAGGTCCCCTGGGACTATTTTAATACAACATCTTTATTGCTTCCCTTTAACCTTACTGAAAAACAGCAATTAATGTCCATGAAAGATGCTACATATTCATTGTTACATATTGAAAAATTTGAACCTTTACCTTTCTCTGTAGCGGAATTGGATACAGGCGTGTGATTATTACATGGGTTGATCACTCTCCCATTCGCGCTTTTCAAGTTTACGTCCTGTATAAAAAACTATGCTCTGGGTAGATATGAACAGCTGGGCACCGCTTTCATACATGATGTTTGGTCCCTCCCTTTTATGTATAGATGTACAAGGGACGGTACTGAGGTTTCTCTGACAGGTGAAGAATGTACAACGACACCTGATCATTCTGTAGTATATAGACACATTCAATTACACAGTGCATACAATGTACAAACTCCAAATTTGGCCTGCGTCATGAAAGGTATCCCAGTGCCAGTGATTACACCATCTTTCACGCTGCTTGCAAACGGTAGTTATTTAATTCTGAACAATGAAGCTTGCTGCGGGATGTTAGTGGGAATCCCTTACATAGTGACTGTATCGCAGAGACTTGTGTGCTGCAATAATGTTCTATTTCCACCCCCGCATGGGCTGCTGGATGTTTCCATCTGGCCTTAGATTCCAACCTTGAAAGCAGAGTTCAACAAAATGAGCAGAATAAAGGCGCTATTGTCCAAAAAGGAGGTGCCATTGACTTCCTCCGGTGAAACATTTGTCCTTCACGTTGCAAATACGCGTACTGAGGTACAGGCGCTTTTGAATACTGACCTCCCCCTACATTTTGGTGCTTTGATCCAAACAATTTTCAATTCCTCGTCCACGACTGGCCTAGCTCATTTTTTTAAGCTTGTGGGCTCGGGCCTCGTGACCTCTTTCCAAACTATTTGTGGTGTGATTGCGGCATTTTTTCACTCTATTTTCTCGAGCATCTTTGGAGGTGTCCCGCTGATTCTGGCGCTTGTGGCAGGAGTGCTGCTTTTACTTTTCATACTGCGAAATGGCTGCTCTTTCTGTGCCACACGACAACCTGTCCCGTCTGCATCTTCTCCGTGACAGGATGCTTGAATATTATGGTACGCTACCATTGGCGACTTTGAGCCTGGCGTATGGATTATCCTTCCGGTATTCCTACTTCACCTGCGTACAGCCAGTCTTTCACTGCCTAGATTGTCCCTTTGAGCTTAACCAACATGGTGTCTCCGGTGCCGGATTATGATCGACTGATGAGGCCCTTAGTGTCTCACGAGTTTGCCTGTTCTGGTGTTCGGATTATGGCTTGTGGTGCGGCGCATGGTATCCTGGGTAATTGGGACATCGCAAGAGCAGCCTATAATTTCTTGAATATGAGCTATCTGGAGGAACAATTGGATTGCCCTCTGATTGTGCTAGAGGCTCCGCTCATTGAAGAACATGTATGTTCCTTTTCTTTGATTAATTGGATGGCTGAAACTTTTCATGGCTCTGCAAACGATTTCTTGTTGGAAGCAGTGGCCACGTATGCTGCATATACGTTCATGGATTGAGTAAACTGTGGTCCTCTATGTTTTTTCTCCCGTGCCTTTGGACTGCTGTCCACATAAACAATTTTTAATTTTTCCCATCACATGTTTGTGGTTTTTTTCTCCCCTTTTCGATTTTCATGTTTTCTGCTTTTGCCTGAACTATAAATTGTTTATTAATTGAATACACCTTGTTCTGCTCTGTCGAAACTGAACTTTGCATTCTCTTTTTTCTTGCCTACTGTATAGTGCTTCCATCAAGGGGGCATGTAGTGAGGACTCCCTTAATACGTACATACATTGTGAAGTTAGCATAACCGCGTTAGATGTTAGAAATCCATCTTGCCGCTTTTGCGCACGACACTGCGTTTACATGTTATAGCTTAAACAAACTGCTGACTCGAGCTTTGCCTCACACGGAAGCAATCTGTTATTACCATCCCGAGCTCTGCGCATGGACCTTGGTCTGTACATGGCGTGACAAAACAGTCTGGGTCGTTAGACAAAGCATGTTTTCCACTCCAGGTTGATCGACCCACTATTTAGCCATAACACACAGGCAGCTGCAAATACCTGAAAGTTGGTGCTTTTAATAATGCACACATCATGTTTAATATTCAGACCGAAGACGAGCCTTCCTGCGAGAAGACTCCTGATGCTCCTGTGATGTGATTTCACTAAGCTGATCTTTGAGGTATGGGGTCCCCTATTGAAGCCTAAGAGACCTTCTATTAGCATAATAATAATATTAGCTTCTTAGTAAAGGGAAGGTGATATTATCCACTGTCATTATAATATGATCACCCCTTTTATATTCTATGGTATTGTAACGAAGCTGATGGTTTTGATTTTAATCATTTGTCTGCTTGTATTAGCCAACCTACTGCATTTTAGGACACGTGGTCTATAAAAATAAACTCTTTTTATTTTCCCCGTGTCTCTGTTGATTCTTCTTGTGGACTGATGTGAGAATAATATACGGACAGGTATTTCGGATTCCCACCATTCCTGAGAGGATACTGAGTCGCTAGTTCTGTGTTGTCTTTTCATTGTGATTTCTGAGCCTAATCTCGGATAACGAATGGGACACTAATACTAGACAGAGACTGGGTTCTGGGTTCTGAGGTGAGTTTCTGGTACACCACAATTGACTGAGTTGGCAGTATGTGCTGGACACTGAACTAAATTAATTTACTATTCCCACTCCAGTCTATATTAAATTAAAATAAGTGCTGGACACTGAACTTAATTAATTTACTATTCTCACTCCAACCTATATTTAATTAGAGTATGTGCTGGACACTGAACTGAAATAATTTACTATTCCCACTCCAATCTATATTTTAGTAAAATAAGTGCTGGACACTGAACTTAATTAATTTACTATTCTCACTCCCAACTATATTAAATTACAGTAGGTGCTGGACAATGAACGTAATTAATTTACTATTCCCACTCCACTCTATATTTAATTAAGATAAGTGCTGGACACTGAACTTAATTAATTTACTATTCTCACTCCAACCTATATTAAATTAGGGTAGGTGCTGGACACTGAACTAAATTAATTTACTATTCCCACTCCAGTCTATATTAAATTAAAATAAGTGCTGGACACTGAACTTAATTAATTTACTATTCTCACTCCAACCTATATTTAATTAGAGTATGTGCTGGACACTGAACTGAATTAATTTACTATTCCCACTCCAATCAATATTTTAGTAAGATAAGTGCTGGACACTGAACTTAATTAATTTACTATTCTCACTCCCAACTATATTAAATTACAGTAGGTGCTGGACAATGAACTTAATTAATTTACTATTCCCACTCCACTCTATATTTAATTAAGATAAGTGCAGGACACTGAACTTAATTAATTTACTATTCTCACTCCAACCTATATTAAATTAGGATAGGTGCTGGACACTGAACTAAATTAATTTACTATTCCCACTCCAGTCTATATTAAATTAAAATAAGTGCTGGACAGTGAACTTAATTAATTTACTATTCTCACTCCAACCTATATTAAATTAGGGTAGGTGCTGGTCACTGAACTAAATTAATTTACTATTCCCACTCCAGTCTATATTAAATTAAAATAAGTGCTGGACACTGAACTTAATTAATTTACTATTCTCACTCCAACCTATATTTAATTAGAGTATGTGCTGGACACTAAACTGAATTAATTTACTATTCCCACTCCAATCAATATTTTAGTAAGATAATTGCTGGACACTGAACTTAATTAATTTACTATTCTCACTCCCAACTATATTAAATTACAGTAGGTGCTGAACAATGAACTTAATTAATTTACTATTCCCACTCCACTCTATATTTAATTAAGATAAGTGCTGGACACTGAACTTAATTAATTTACTATTCTCACTCCAACCTATATTAAATTAGGGTAGGTGCTGGACACTGAACTAAATTAATTTACTATTCCCACTCCAGTCTATATTAAATTAAAATAAGTGCTGGACAGTGAACTTAATTAATTTACTATTCTCACTCCAACCTATATTAAATTAGGGTAGGTGCTGGACACTGAACTAAATTAATTTACTATTCCCACTCCAGTCTATATTAAATTAAAATAAGTGCTGGACACTGAACTTAATTAATTTACTATTCTCACTCCAACCTATATTTAATTAGAGTATGTGCTGGACACTGAACTGAATTAATTTACTATTCCCACTCCAATCTATATTTTAGTAAGATAATTGCTGGACACTGAACTTAATTAATTTACTATTCTCACTCCCAACTATATTAAATTACAGTAGGTGCTGGACAATGAACTTAATTAATTTACTATTCCCACTCCACTCTATATTTAATTAAGATAAGTGCTGGACACTGAACTAAATTAATTTACTATTGTCACTCCAACCTATATTAAATTAGGGTAGGTGCTGGACACTGAACTAAATTAATTTACTATTCCCACTCCAGTCTATATTAAATTAAAATAAGTGCTGGACAGTGAACTTAATTAATTTACTATTCTCACTCCAACCTATATTTAATTAGAGTATGTGCTGGACACTGAACTAAATTAATATAATATTCCCACTCCAATCTACATTTAATTAAGATAAGTGCTGGACACTGAACTTATTAATTTACTATTCTCAATAAAAACTATATTAAATTACAGTAGGTGCTGGACAATGAACTGAATACATTTACTATTCCCACTCCAATCTATATTTAATTAAGATAAGTGCTGCACACTGAACTTAATTAATTTACTATTCTCACTCCAACCTATATTAAATTAGGGTAGGTGCTGGACACTGAACTAAATTAATTTACTATTCCCACTCCAGTCTATATTAAATTCAAATAAGTGCTGGACACTTAACTTAATGAATTTCCTATTCTCACTCCAACCTATATTTAATTACAGTATGTGCTGGACACTGAACTAAATTAATTTACTATTCCCACTCCATTCTATATTAAATTAAAATAAGTGCTGGACAGTGAACTTAATTAATTTAATACTCTGACTGAAATCTATATTTAATTATGGGATTAGTTAAATTCAAAAATAAATTTAAAATTTCTAAATATTAATATTTTATAAATTAACAATATATAAACATGTTAAATTAACTTCCCACCCTTATCCCCTATAACCCAACATTCCGCTCCTACAATTATTTGTAACATTCTAAAAAAAAATTACAATTTCTAAATAATTTTTTTTTAAAATTAACAGATATATAAACATTTTTACAACACTTCCCACCCTTATCCCCTATCAACCAACATCCCACAGCGAAATATATTTGTAAAAATCGAAAATTTATTTCATATTTATAAATTTTTTAAAAAAATAATTAACAAATATATAAAAAAAAATTAAAAAAATCCCACCCTTATCCCCTATAAACCAACATCCCGCTCCTAAAATTTTATTTAAAATTCAAAATTTAATTTACAATTTCTAAATTAATGTTTTTTTTTTAAATTAAATAATATATAAACATTTGTAAAACACTTCCCACCCTTATCCCCTATAAACCAACATCCCGCTCCTAAATTTTTTTTTAAAATTCAAAATTTAATTTACAATTTCTAAATTAATGTTTTTTTTTTTAAATTTACAAATATATAAAATATTTTAAAACACTTCCCACCCTTATCCCCTATAAACCAACATCCCGCTCCTATTTTTTTTTTTTAAATTCTAAATTTAATTTACAATTTCTAAATAATTTTTAAAATAATTCTAACAATATATAAACATTTTTAATACACTTCCCACCCTTATCCCCTATAAACCAACATCCCGCTCCTAAAATTTTTTTTAAAATTCTAAATTTAATTGACAATTTTTAACTAATTTTTCAACAAATTCAAACAATATATAAACATTTTTAATACACTTCCCACCCTTATCCCCTATAAACCAACATCCCGCTCCTAAAATTAAATATACATTTCACATTTTAAATTAAATTTAATAATTAAATTTTACAATATATTACAAAAAAATATTAACTTTTTTAAAACACTCCCCACCCTTATCCCCTATAACCCAACATCCCGCCCCTAAAACAATATAAATATTTGTCATATTATATACATTTTAAATATTTATACAAACAACTTCGAAATATTTACTAAACACACAATAACGATATTTTCACATGTCGATATTATTACGAACGATATTACTTACATCGACATATAAGTAAAAAAAAAATAACGATATTTTTCACATCGATATTAGCTATTTCGATATTTTGGACATTCGATATTTTTGACTCGATATTTATGTCCCTCGATATTAAAAAGTCGATATATAGACTGCTCACCATCAGCCACCCCTATGACAGGCCCTATCAATCCTGAGGGCAGGGTGCTTTGTTTACTATGTGAGGGGGGTACCTCTGCCTGAGCAGGGCCCCTCTGCAGCTGGCAGGGTCTATTCCCTGTGGCTGTTTGTTTATGCGGTTAAACCATATACTCTTAAGTGCATTATAACCTTGCGGTAAATGCTAACTGTGGAATGACTGCATCAAAACATGTCGTGTTTGGTGTCAAACAACTTGGAATCATACCCCCACACCAGTAACTGGTGTGGGATAATGATCCCACCCTTTTAGAGGGGATGACATGTACCCACTGTACTAAACGACAGAAAGCCTATAGAGCCATGGCATCACAAAATGGATGCCACCAGCACAGACACTGGGCTGCCCTACTGCTGCTGACTGAAACTCGCAGTGGAGTAGGCCCAACAAAAGGCATCCTGTCACAGGGAGGTGTCACCACCTTCCAGACAGGATTTAGTGTATTGGAGCTGGGTGGGTGCTCTCCTAGAGTGCTTTGAAGTCCTGCACTGGGGAAGCAGTAGGCTCCTCTGTGCATATGCCAGCTCAAACCGGTTCAGGGGCTACCTGTCCCTGCTCTGGTGTGAAACTGGTCAAAGGAAAGTGAGTGTAACCACCCCCTCCCCTGACCCTCCTAGAGGAGTGGTCATAGAGCTAGTCCCTCCCCTACCGTCACTATAAGATAGCAAGCATTGCCTTTACAATTCAGATAACTCTGGACGATGCTCTACAAAGAAGAATCCTGGCCCTTCGATGTTCCATTACCTTTGGAAGACTGAAGAATCTCCCTTGGAGTCAAGGAGTGACTCCCCTGCTTGGCAGTCACCAAAAACCTTAATCAACGGTTGCAAACTTTCCCGCTCCCGCCGGAGTTCAAAGTCCCTGCTGCCTTGGAAGTGGATTTCCTGACTTCTCAACAACTATTGTGAGTCCCCCACGAAGCTGTGGTGAGTGGACCCCACGAGGGATGAGGAACAGCAATACCCCGGGACCGTGCACTATTGTCAAGTGCAAACCCTAAACAACATTGTACAAACTTGTGCATTGGACCATTTGTGTCCCAATCCTCCAGCAGGTTTTGCACCAAAAATCAGCAGCCTACCCCATCCCGAGTGACCGTGGGCTCCTGTAAAGCATTTCCTGAGGAGGCATCTTTGTGATCACTTGCCGTTGGCTAGTGGGTCCCCCGAAGACTTTCTCATCAACTCAAAGGGTTCCCCTCATTGCTCCCGGCCTGCCATCAGTTACCTTTGCTGGGTGAGTTCCTCAGACCTTGCTGGTCGGCACCATCGACGTTCTTCAGTCTACACAAGACTTGCAGTTGCCAAGGCTTGTTTGTTCCAATCCGGTTGCCGACACCGCAATCAGCTGCAGTCTTTGTGGGACACTCCAAATCCAGATGCTGGTTATCATCGATCTCTCCTTGACCTTGTGAGCGAAGAGTTAAAACACCATCGACGACCTGAAATCACCCAACATCCGTGGTCATCCATCTTCCTGGCCACCGGTCACTGGCAAGTGACTTTGCACACTGTCCCTTCAATTTTCAGGTCTTCTTCATCTTGAATCCAGGCTTGGACTCCACCGGACACTTCTTCAGTCGACGCAAGCAGCAAGTCTTCTTTGGTCTCCATAGAAAACAGCGACGCGACCTGACACCAAAAGACACCTATGCACCCGGCTTCCCTGGGTGAGGTAACTTGTGCACTCTGGTGCCCAAGTGTGTGTTGGCCCTCGAAGTACTTACCTTGTAAGTGGCTTGCTTGTAGTCTTCCTCGAAGTACCCTAGAACTTTAAAAATCTAACCGCGACTTGCACCATTATAATCAATAGGGAACCCGTGGCTGGGTTCACACACTGCACGGGTCTCCCGTGGGCCTGTTACTTACCTGCTAACACTGCAGTAGTGAGGCCCGAGCGATTCCCCAGGCCCTAGGCCTTGTTATTTTGCAAGTCGACATCCTTATACCACTTTCTTAGTATATGGTCTGGTACGCCCCTAGGGCTCCAGCCATATTTGTGCTTAATTTATTGTGAACCGTTGACATTTGAATGTGTACTTGGTTTCTAATCTCATAAAGACATTAGTAGAGTGTGTCTAGTAATAAATACATATATATTTGATATATATACCTGTGTGGTGACCTTTCATTTGGTAATTCAAGAGATTATAAGGTAAAACAAGCTGCTTTACATTCCTCTGAGACTTAGCCTGAAGGCTGCTCTCCACAGCTACCACTAGGATAGCTTTCTTAAAAAGGTTGTCTTAAACCTATCTACCATAAGAGTTGAATTGGACTGGTGCAAGGTGGCCACTATAACTAGTGACCAGCATATGCCAGGCCAACTTCTCACATTTGTGGCAGCGGTGGGATTCCAGCTTGCCATTGTTTTACCAGAAAATCTCAATTTGAATTACTTTTTTTTTTTAATTATTTTTATTTGCATTTCCAACACAAAACATAATAAGCATGTCACATTGAATCGTCCACCACCTTCTACCCCACCACCACCCGCCGCCCACCTCCCCCAGCATATCGTAAAACATATCAATGCATTGATATAGAAGAACCCACCATCCATGTAGGAAATTAGCTGCCTCCAAGTCCATCCCATATGCAATAAGGCTGCCAGAATAACCCTCTCTACCCCCTCAGAGCCCCCATCCAGGCCATAATAACGTCGCCATTTCCCCCACTCTCTGGAAAATTTCTTCGGGCAGCCCATTGCTTTGTAAGTGACTCTTTCAGCCGCCATACATATGTCCATCCCCCTCCACCATTCGTCAAGCTTCGGGGGTTCGGGGCACCCCATTCCCGTGCCACACCCCTCTTGGCCACCACTAATGCTAATGTCAGAAAGATGAGATGGGGTTGAGTCAGATCTATATCATTCGTTATCCCCAGTAAAACTAATTTGGGCTCCAGGGGTAGGGACACTTCAAGTATTTCCCCGAGTTCTCTCATTATCCTGGCCCAGTAACTTTGGAGGACCCCACACTCCCAGATGGTGTGGTAAAAGTTGCCCTCGGCATGTCCACACCGCAAACAGCTAGGGTCGGTGGCCTGCCACATCCGGTGTAGGCGGAGTCGATCATAGTAGACTCTGTGGAGGATCTTGAATTGGATGAGTCGGTGTCGAGATTTTATTGCCACTTCCCTAGGGTGCATCAGGGCAGTTTCCCAATCAAGTGTGTCCATCTCCCCTAGATTCGATTCCCACACACTCTTCAGTTTTACCAGTCCGTCCGGCATGTTGTTAAGTAGGGTTTTATAAGTCAAGGAAACTAGCCTGGCCTGAACCTGGTCCTGTAGTAGGCGGCCCTCCAGCGGAGCATATTCCGGCAAGGGGTCCGACAGCGCCTCTTCTGCCTGCCAAACGTGGCGTATTTGCGCATACTTTAGGAACTGAGAGAAGTGCAAGCCGTACTCTGCCCTTAATTCCTGGAAGGACTTCAAGGCTCCCCGGCGCTGGAGGTCGCCCAACACGGAAATGCCAATATCATCCCACCGTCGGAAACCTTTCAGCTTATGTAATTCCCGTAACCATGCACATTTCCAGATTTGGGTTTGTCTCGACGGTTTGTGCCGCCATCCAATTCGTCTTGTCGCCCTGTCTCAGAGCTCTACAGTCACCCTTGTTGCCGATAATAGTGCTGCCTTCCCCTTCCCTCTATACATATAGTGCAGGCATGTACGATGGTCTAATTTCACCCTTTCCAATCTATACGTGGGGTGATCCACCGGGGCATGTAACCAGTCATTTATTAGTGCGAGATGTTCCGCCCAGTAGTATGCCTCCACGTTGGGGAGCAAAATCCCTCCATTATACTGGTTTCTCTGTAGGGTCTCCAGCGCTATCCTAGGCTGTTTCCCCAACCAAAGCAACTGTCTTGGGCCCTCATTTATTTCTTGAAACACCTGACGCGGGAGGGGGAAATACTCGTTTTGTAGTGCATAGAGGAACCGCAGTAAAGTGATCATTTTATACATCGCCGCCCGTCCTAGCATTGTGAGTGGGAGGGTCTTCCATCTGCACGCATCCTCCTTAAAGTTCAGTAGAACCCGTTGGATGTTTTTCGTATATGAGACAGAACTACTACTTGTTATGTAAATTCCTAAATATACAAACCCTTCAGTTGTCACCCGTAATGCCTCGGGTATAGCCCTCCCCAGGTCTCCCTCCCCGGGATTGTACAGGACCGATTTATGCCAATTTATAGTATAGCCTGAGCGCGACCCATAGTGGTCCAGCAGAGAAAATAGGCGCGGTATCGAGACCTCTGGAGATGTAACATACAGCAGGATGTCATCCGCGTACAGCGAGATCTTCTCTTCATATCACTCACCTTGGTGAATTTTAAAACCAGCTATCTGACTATCCTGCCGTATTTCACATGCCAGCACTTCTATGGTGAGGGCGAATAGTAGCGGAGATAGGGACATCCCTGACGGGTCCCTCTTCGTATGGGGAAGTCCTTCGAAAGGAAACCATTAACTTTAACCCTCGCTCGTGGGTCCGTGTAAAGAAGCGTAATCTACTTCCTAAACTTCGGACCAAATCCAAACTTTATCAGCACTCTATCTAGGAAGGGCCAATGCACAGCGTCAAACGCTTTTTCAGCGTCTAGGCAGAGAAACACATGGGGCTCCTCACGCGCACACACCTCCATCAACCAGTTGTGTGTCCTCCGCAGATTGTGTCTAATCGCCCTATCTGGCTAGAAACCCATTTGATCTAAATGAATCAGGCCTGAAACCACCTTTCGAAGTCGGAGGGCCAGGATCGTCGCTAAGAGTTTCACCTCTACATTCAATAGCGATATAGGACGGTATGATGAGCACACCTCCGACGGTTTGCCCTGCTTATAGATAGGTACTATCGTAACCATGCGGAGATCTGGCGGGAGCATCCCTTCCTCCAACGCCCCGTTGAATAGCGCCAATATATGTGTGGTGAGTCGGTCCGCGGTTCTTTTAAAGAATTCCGCTGGGAACCCGTTAGGTCCAGGAGATTTCTCCGGGCGCAGCTTAGCAATCGCTTCCCGTACCTCTGCTGCAGTAATCTCTGCCTCCAGGCTCTTTCGCTCCTCCACGTCTAGACTGGGGGTCTCAACCTCCTCTAAATACTGACTGATCTCGGCCGTCGTGCCCCGGTTTCTAGCCCCATAAAATTCCTCGTAATAATCTGCAAATGTCAGCGCTATCTGAGCGTTGGTTCTACTAGGCCGGCCATCTGCACCCATCACCTGATCAACCCACCTCGCCTCCTGTTCTCTGCGACTCAGCCATGCCAGCAGTTTCCCCGATTTATCCCCCATGTCGTATAATCTATGCTGAGTTGCCAGTGCCTGCATCCTGGCCTCGTTACTCGTCATGTCCTTATACTGCTGCTGGGCGTCCAGCACTCGTCGGAGCACGGGTGCCCCCCCGCCCATGACATGTTGCTGTTCCAGTTCCAGAATACGCTTTTCAAGGTCCCTAATACCCCCCTGTTGACTTCTCCTGTCCTCAGCTTTCCTATTTTGTATTTTATCGCGGAGGACCGCCTTCATGGCCTCCTAGATCGTCACTCCCGACTCCACGGAGCCCAAATTGTCTGCCAGATAGACTTTCACATCCGTCCTGAATCCCCGTAAGAGGTCCTTATTCTGTAGATCCCATGCAGCCAGTCTCCACCTCCCGGCCTTCGCCCCGAGTCTCAGTCCCAACGTCACCAACAGCAGCAAGTGGTCTGAGATGCCACGCGCTAGGAATTCTGCTCGGCTCATCACGTCCAGCGCATGGCGGGGTAGGAAGACGTAATCCAATCTGGAGTACACCTTGTGCGCCCTTGAGAAATAAGAGTACACCCTAGTCTCTGGGTGAAGCCATCTCCAGGCGTCCGTCAGCCCTACCGTATCAATAAATCGTGCTTGATGGGAGTGCACCGAGGGGGCCAGTCGTTCCCCGGACCTGTACAATGTGGGGTGCATCACGTCGTTAAAATCTCCACCCACCACGTGCTGTGAGTCTGGTGTGCTCAGAATGATGTCAATCACCCGTGCAAGGGTTCTTGCCTGTAGCCTAGGGGGCGCATACACTGACACCACCGTCATCTTCTGGCGTCTCCATGTCCCCGTCACTCCGACATATGTACCTTGTGGGTCCGACCAGGTGTCTGTAACTATGAAAGGGGGGGATTTCCTAACTAGAATGGCCACCCCTCTGGATCCTGACGTGTACCCTGCATGTGCCAGTACCTTGTAAGCCCCTCTAGCCAAGAATCCGCATCGTGTCCCCTGTAGATGTGTTTCCTGCAGCAGTACTATATCAGGGGCCCTCCGTTTAACTAAGGACATGACCAGTCCCCTCTTTATCTTTGTACCCAGTCCATTTACATTCCAGGTGAGGATTTTGACCGATCTATCATCTCGTTCCCCTGTCCCGGGGTCGCCCATCCTTTCAGAAGACATCAAACTGGGTCAGGACATGTCCCGGCAGGTCCCCTGTGTAGGGCCTATAGGTGTCGTGGACCTTTCGATCTGCGGCATGCTAAGAAACAAGAACCAGAACCTCAAATCCCCCCCACCCTCCCACCCTCTGAACCATCCAGCCCTTCCCCAACCCCACAACTAGCGCACCCCAAGAATACCCCCAACCCCACCCCCCTCCCCGTCCAGACCCATCGCCATCCTAACGACAGAGATACCGCTGTTCAGGTGAAGGAGGTCTGTCGCCCACCCTCTATTAACCTCGTTACGAACTTGCCCGCTTCATCCCTCTGCAAACATTTTTTACCCCAAGCATAAACCACAACATAACACTGAAGAAACAATAGCACAATATAAAGCAGTCCAGCTACTGTTAAAATAAACCGTAATAAAAAGGGGGGAAAAAACGAGGGAGATGGGGCAGACAACAACTGGCGTGCTCTCAGCTACTGTGTCCGCGACTGGCTGACCCGTTGTGTCCCTTCATCACGAGTTGGAATCCTGCGGTTCTCCTCTCGAGGTCTCTGTGTCTTGCGTTTGTCCCTGCTCCATGTCTTTTATGGCGGCCACCAGGGGATGCATCGATCGTCCTTCCAGGCCCTTCCCCTCCGAGGCGATATCACCAGGTTCATCTCAATTTGAATTGCTAACTGAAAACCACTTAAGGTACTCAAGGTACATATAAAGTCAAGCTTAGTATCAATAAGTTCTACTGAACTTAGAGCTGTTTGTGAAGGGATAAGCACACCCTTGATACACCTCAAGTTAGGTTCAGTAGGCCACAAACTAGTGTAGGTAGTACAACACTGCACAACACTAGAATGTCCTTATAAGGTGCAGCCAGTGGGTCCACACAGCCTCAGTACAAGGACATGACCTACTATGACTTGAAGGCCATGTGTGTTGCAAGACACCTGAAGCAAGGACAGAGTCCCTCCACACAACACCTGATAGATCTGTTAGTAGCAGATGATCTTAGACTGGCTCTAGAAGCTGGTGGATCTGGATCAGGGGGTGGGTCAGCCATAGTCTCTGGGTCTGATGATGAAAATCAAGATGACCTGGAGTCTGTGATTGAAGGGCCAGACCCAGAAAGGTCTGAACAGGACAGAGGAATCCTCCCTAAGAGGGCTGATAGAGTGGAAGAGAGGCCTAGGTCCCCTTCAAGGGAATCTGACCATCATTCATATCACTCTAACAGAGAATCTGTCCATCAGAGGAACTCATACTCACATAGAGAGACCTCCTCTGAAAGAAGGTACAAGATGCTCCATTATGAGGAAGCTAGACTTGCCCTCAGAACCAAGCAATTGGCCTTAGATAGAGAAGCCTTTGAGCTCCAGAGAGCTTCTAGAAAAGAGGGGTTAGATAC
Organism: Triturus cristatus; assembly: GCF_964204655.1. Taxonomy (NCBI): domain Eukaryota; kingdom Metazoa; phylum Chordata; class Amphibia; order Caudata; family Salamandridae; genus Triturus; species Triturus cristatus. The sequence goes on from NC_140579.1 coordinate 1,164,724,418, forward strand.
CCTGGTGGCAGCAACATGGTCCCTAGAGGCAGAGATTACATTCCAGACCATAGGAACCTGTCCAAGGTTGTTCCTCCCTACCAGAGTGGGGATGATATCCACAAGTGGATAACTGCTATGGAGAGGGCCTGTAAAGTTCAACAGGTCCCCCAGAAACAGTGGGCAGCAATCTTGTGGCTCTCCTTTTCAGATAAAGGTAGAGATAAGCTCCTCACTGTTAGAGAAGAGGATGCTGATGACTATGAATCCCCGAAGAGTGTATTAATAGATGGGTTTGGCTTAACCACTGTGAGAAGTTGGCCGGGCATATGCTGGTCACTAGTTATAGTGGCCACCTTGCACCAGTCCAATTCGACTCTTGGTAGATAGGTTTAAAGACAACCTTTTAAAGAAAGCTATCCTAGTGGTAGCTGTGGAGAGCAGCCTTCAGGCTAAGTCTCTGAGGAATGTAAAGCAGCTTGTTTTACCTTATAATCTCTTGAATTACCAAATGAAAAGACACCACACAGGTATATATATCAAATATATATGTATTTGTTTCTAAATATACTCTACTAATCTCTTTATGAGATTAGAGCCAGGTAAACATTCAAAAGATCAACAGTTCTCAATAAATTAAGCACAAATATGGCTGTAGCCCTAGGGGCGCACCAGACCATATACTAAAACAATGGTGTAACAAACTCGACTTGCAAAATGAAGAGGCCTAGGGCCTTGGGAATCGCTGGGGCTTCACTTCTGCAGTGTTAGCAGGTAAGTAATCAGCCCACAGGAGACGCGTGCAGTGTCTAAACACACACGCGGGTTTTCTATACGTTTCAATGGCAAATGTCGCGGTTTGTAAATTACAGTTTTAGGGCACTTCGCAAAAGTCAGCAAGCAAGCAACTTACAGGGTAAGTATTTCGAGGGCCAACACACACTTGGGCACCGCAGTGCACGAGTTACCTCACCCAGGGAAGCCGGGTGCATAGGTGTCCTTTGGTGTCGGGTCGCGATGCTGTTTTCAATGGAGAACACTGAAGACTTGCTGCTGGTGATGACTGGAGAGGTGTCCGTTCGAATCTGAAGATGGATTGGAGTTGCAGAAGACCTAGAAATTGAGGGGACAGAGTTCAGAGTCACTTGCCAGTGACAGGTGGCCAGCAAGATGGATGACCACAGCTGTCGCGTCTCTTCAGGTCGATGATGGAGTTTTGTCTCTTCGCTCACGAGGTCCAGGAGTGTTCAACGATGACCAGCAGCTGGATTCGGAGGTTCACAAGACGTCTGCAGCTGATGATGGTGTCGGCATCCGGATTGGAGCCAACAAGCCTTGGCAACTGCAAGTCTTGTGTGGAGTGAAGATTGGCAATGGTGCAGACCAGCAAGGTCTGATGGACTTACCCAGCAAGAGTAAGTGAGGGCAGGCCCAGAGCAATCCGGCGAGCCCTTGAAGTTGATGTGGAAGTCTTCAGGTGAGTTACTAGCCAATGGGCAAGCAACTGCGAAGACGCCTTTGCAGGAAAAGTTTAACAACAGCCCACGGTCACTCGGGACGGGGTAGGCTGCTAATTTTTGGTAATAGATCTGCTAGGGACTTGGACAACAAATGGTCCAAAGCACAACTTCGTTGGATGTAGATTAGGGCTTTCACTCGAAATCAGTGCACGGTTCCCTGGTGTTGCTGTTCCTCGTCACTCGTGGGGTCCAGATGCCACAGCTTCGATTGGGACTCAAAATGGTTCTCGAGAGGTCAGGAAATCCACTTCAGGGGACGCAGGGACTTCGGGCTCCGGCGGGAGCGGTAAAGTTTGCAACCGTTGTCGAAGGGTTTTGGTGCCTGCCAAGCAGGGGAGTCACTCCTTGACTCCAAGGGAGATTCTTCAGTCTTCCAGAGATAGTGGAACATCGAAGGGCCAGGATTCTTCTATGTAGAGCATCGTCCAGGTGTAATCTAAGTTGCATTGGCAAGCTTTGGTATCTTATAGTGAAAAGATGGGAGGGACTAGCTCTATGACCACTCCTCTAGGAGGGTCAGGGTAGTGGGTGGTTACACCCACTTCCCTTTGTCCAGTTTCGCGCCTGATCAGGGGCAGGTATCCCCTGAACCCGTTTGAGCTGGCATATGCACAGAGGAGCTCCCCCAGTGCAGGACTTCAAAGCACTCTAAGAGTGCACCCACCCAGCTCCAATACACTACATCCTGTCTGGGAGGTGGTGACACCTCCCTGTGACAGGAAACCCTTTGTTGGGCTCCCTCCACTGCGAGTTTCGGTCAGCAGCAGGAGGGCAGCCCGGTGTCTGTGCTGGAGGCATCCATTTTGTGATGCCAGGGCTCTAGATGATTTCTACTGTGTAGTACAGTGGGTACATGTCGTCCCCTCTAGAAGGGTGGGATCCTACTCCCACACCAGTTACTGGTGTGGGGGTAGGATTCCAAGTTGTTTGACACCAAACACGACATGTTTTGATGCAGTCATTCCAAAGTTAGCATTTACCGTGAGGTTATAATGCACTTAAGAGTATATGGTTTAACCGCATCCACAAACAGCAACAGAGAATAGACTCTGCCAGCTGCAGAGGGGTCCTGCTCTGGCAGAAGCACCCCCTCACATAGTAATCCAAGCACCCTGCCCTCAGGATTGTTAGGGCCTGCTAGAGGGGTGGCTGATAGGTTTATATGTGTGTGTATGGTGAGATATAGGAACCTATACCTCTGTGAGGAGTGCTAACACTACCTCACACAGGCTGCAGTAGCAGGCCTGTGGTGTCAGATTGTGAATGCTTCCCAGGGGTGGCATAATACATGCTGTAGCCCCTGGTAGGCCTGTGAAGTACCAATGCCCTAGGTACCTAAGGTACCATATACTAGGGGCTCATAAGACACCACAGTATCCAATCACTAGTGCATCTAATATGCACACCAATCATTTAAGGGAGTAAGCAGATAGGCCGCCCCCTACTCTGCCCGAACACCATTGCACTGCCCTAAACCCTGAAAGACCACCCCCTGCACGAACCCCTATATTGCCCGAACACCACTGCACTGCCCTATACCCTGAAACACCACCCCCAACATAACCCCCTACTCTGCCCGAACACCACTGCACTGCCCTAAACCCTGAAACACCACCCCAGCATGACCCCCTACGCTGCCGGAACACCACTGCACTGCCCTAAACCCTGAAACACCACGCCGGATGACCCCTACACTGCCTGAACACCACTACACTGCCCTAAACCCTGAAACACCACCCCCAGCAAGATCCCCTACACTGCCCGAACACAACTGCCGTAAGCCCTGAAACACCACCCCCTGCACGATCCCCTACACTGCACGAACACCACTGCACCACTGCCATAAACCCTGAAACACCAGCCCCAGCACGATCCCCTACACTGCCCGAACACTTCAGCACTGCCCTAAACCCTGACACACCATACCCAGCACGACCACCTACACTGTCCAAACACCACTGCAGTGCCCTAAACCCTGAAACACCACCCCCAGCACGACCCCCTACAATGCCCGAACACCACTGCACTGCCCCGAACCCTGAAACACCAGCCCCAGCATGACCCCCTACACTCCCCGAACACCACTGAACTGCCCTAAACCCTGCAACACCAGACCCAGCACGATCCACTACCCTGCCCGAACACCACTGCACTGCTCTAAACCTTGAAACACAACCCCAGCAAGACCCCCTACACTTTCCGAACACCACTGCCCTAAACCCTGAAACACCACCCCCAGCAAGACCCCCTACACTGCCCGAACACCACTGCCGTAAGCCCTGAAACACCACCCCCTGCAAGACCCCCTACACTGCCTAAACACCACTGCACCACTGCCCTAAACCCTGAAACACCAGCCCCAGCACGATATCCTACACTGCCCGAACACTTCAGCACTGCCCTAAACCCTGAAACACCATACCCAGCACGACCACCAATACTGTCCAAACACTACTGCACTGCCCTAAACCCTGAAACACCACCCCCAGCACGACCCCCTACAATGCCCGAACACCACTGCACTGCCCCGAACCCTGAAACACCAGCCCCAGCACGACCCCCTACACTCCCAGAACACCACTGAACTGCCCTAAACCCTGCAACACCAGACCCAGCACGATCCACTACCCTGCCCGAACACCACTGCACTGCCCTAAACCCTGAAACACCACCCCCAGCAAGACCCCCTACACTTTCCGAACACCACTGCCCTAATACCTGAAACACCACCCCCAGCAACACCCCCTACACTGCCCGAACACCACTGCCGTAAGCCCTGAAACACCACCCCCAGCAAGACCCCCTACACTTTCCGAACACCACTGCCCTAAACCCAGAAACACCACGCCCGGCAAGACCCCCTACACTGCTCGAACACCACTGCCGTAAGCCCTGAAACACCACCCCCTGCAAGCCCCCTACACTGCCTGAACACCACTGCACCACTGCCCTAAACCCTGAAACACCAGCCTCAGCACGATCCCCTACACTGCCCAAACACCACTGCACTGCCCAAAACCCTAAAACCCCACCTCCAGCAGGACCCCCTATGCTACACGAACACCGATACACTACCCCAAACCCTAAAACACCACCCTAGCACGACCCCTTACACTGCCTGAACACCACTGCACTGCCCTAAACCATAAAACACCAGCCCCAGCACGATGCCCTACACTGCCTGAACTCCACTGCACCGCACTAAACCCTAAAACACCAACCCAGCACGACCCCCCACACTGCCCAAAAAAAACTGCACTGCCCTAAACCTTAAAACACCATCCCCAGCATGACCCCCTACACTGCCCATACACAACTGCACTGCACAAAACCCTAAAACACCAGCACCAGCACGACCCCCTACACTGCCCGGACACCACTTCTCTGCCCTAAACCCTGAAACACCACAACCAGCACGTCCCCCTACACTGCCCGGACACCACTTCTCTGCCCTAAACCCTGAAAGACCACCCCCTGCACGAACCCCTACACTGCCCGAACACCACTGCACTGCCCTATACCCTGAAACACCACCCCCAACATAACCCCCTACTCTGCCCAAACACCACTACACTGCCCTAAACCCTGAAACACCAGCCCCAGCACGACCCCCTACACTGCCCGAACACCACTGCACTGCCCTAAACCTGGAAACACCAGCCCCAGCATGACCCCCTACACTGCCCGAACACCACTGCCTTAAACCCTGAAACACCACCCCCAGCTAGACCCCCTACACTGTCCGAACACCACTGCCCTAAACCCTGAAACACCACCCCCAGCACGACCCCCTACACTGTCGGAACACCACTGCACTGCCCTAAACTCTGAAACACCACCCTCAGCAAGACCCCCAACACTGCCCGAACACCACTGCCCTAAACCCTGAAACACCACCCCCAGCACTACCCCCTACTCTGCCCGAACACCATTGCACTGCCCTAAACCCTGAAAGACCACCCTCTGCACGAACCCCTACACTGCCCGAACAACACTGCACTGCCCTAAACCCTGAAACACCACCCCCAACATAACCCCCTACACTGCCTGAACACCACTACACTGCCCTAAACCCTGAAACACCACCCCCAGCATGACCCGCTACACTGCCCGAACACAACTGCACTGCCCTAAACTCTGAAACACCACCCCCAGCAAGACCCCCAACACTGCCCGAACACCACTGCCCTAAACCCTGAAACACCACCCCCAGCACTACCCCCTACTCTGCCCGAACACCATTGCACTGCCCTAAACCCTGAAAGACCACCCTCTGCACGAACCCCTACACTGCCCGAACAACACTGCACTGCCCTAAACCCTGAAACACCACCCCCAACATAACCCCCTACACTGCCTGAACACCACTACACTGCCCTAAACCCTGAAACACCACCCCCAGCATGACCCTCTACACTGCCCGAACACAACTGCACTGCCCTAAACCCTGAAACACCACCCCCAGCAAGACCCCCTACACTGCCCGAACACCACTGCCGTAAACCCTGAAACACCACCCCCTGCAAGACCCCCTACACTGCACGAACACCACTGCACCACTGCCCTAAACCCTGAAACACCAGCCCCAGCACGATCCCCTACACTGCCCGAACACTTCAGCACTGCCCTAAACCCTGAAATACGCTACCCAGCACGACCACCAACACTGTCCAAACACCACTGCACTGCCCTAAACCCTGAAACACCACCCCCAGCACAACCCCCTAAAATGCCCGAACACCACTGCACTGCCCCGAACCCTGCAACACCAGCCCCAGCACGACCCCCTACACTCCCCGAACACCACTGAACTGCCCTAAACCCTGCAACACCAGACCCAGCACGATCCACTACCCTGCCCGAACACCACTGCACTGCCCTAAACCCTGAAACACCACCCCCCGCAAGACCCCCTACACTTTCCGAACACCACTGCCCTAATCCCTGAAACACAACCCCCAGCAAGACCCCCTACTCAGCCCGAACACCACTGCCGTAAGCCCTAAAACACCACCCCTGCAAGACCCCCTACACTGCCTGAACACAACTGCACCACTGCCCTAAACCCTGAAACACCAGCCCCAGCACGATCCCCTACACTGCCCGAACACTTCTGCACTGCCCTAAACCCTGAAACACCACCCCCAGCAAGACCCTCTACACTGCGCGAACACCACTGCCCTAAACCCCGAAACACCACGCCCAGCAAGACACCCTACACTGCCCGAACACCACTGCAAAACTGCCCGAAACCCTGAAACACCAGCCACAGCAAGATCCCCTACACTGCCCGAACACCACTGCACTGCCCTAAACCCTGAAACACCAGCCCCAGCACGTCCCCCTACACTGCCGGAACACCACTGCACTGCCCTAAACCCTGAAACACCAGCCCCAGCACGACCCCCTACACTGCAGGAACACCACTGCACTGCCCTAAACCCTGAATCACCAGCCCCAGCACGATCCCCTACACTCCCCGAACACCACTGCACTGCCCTAAACCCTGCAATACCAGCCCCAGCAAGATCCCCTACACTGCCCGAACACCACTGCACTGCCCTAAACCCTGAAACACAAGCTCCAGCACCACCACCCAAACTGCCTAAACACCACTGCACTGCGCTAAACCACGAAACACCACCCCCAGCATGACCCCCACAATACCCAAACACCCCTACACTGCCCTAAACCCTGAAACACCAGCCCCAGCACGACCCACTACACTGCCCGAACACCACTGCACTGCCCTAAACCTGCAAACACCAGGCCCAGCACTACCCCCTACTCTGCCCGAACACCATTGCACTGCCCTAAACCCTGAAAGACCACCCCCTGCACGAACCCCTACACTGCCCGAACACCACTGCACTGCCCTATACCCTGAAACACCACCCCCAACATAACCCCCTACTCTGCCCGAACACCACTGCACTGCCCTAAACCCTGAAACACCACCCCAGGATGACCCCCTATGCTGCCCGAACACCACTGCACTGCCCTAAACCCTGAAAGACCACCCTCTGCACGAACGCCTACACTGCCCGAACAACACTGCACTGCCCTAAACCCTGAAACACCACCCCCAACATAACCCCCTACACTGCCTGAACACCACTACACTGCCCTAAACCCTGAAACACCACCCCCAGCATGACCCTCTACACTGCCCGAACACAACTGCACTGCCCTAAACTCTGAAACACCACCCCCAGCAAGACCCCCAACACTGCCCAAACACCACTGCCCTAAACCCTGAAACACCACCCCCAGGCCTACCCCCTACTCTGCCCGAACACCATTGCACTGCCTTAAACCCTGAAAGACCACCCTCTGCACGAACCCCTACACTGCCCGAACAACACTGCACTGCCCTAAACCCTGAAACACCACCCCCAACATAACCCCCTACACTGCCTGAACACCACTACACTGCCCTAAACCCTGAAACACCACCCCCAGCATGACCCTATACACTGCCCGAACACAACTGCACTGCCCTAAACCCTGAAACACCACCCCCAGCAAGACCCCCTACACTGCCCGAACACCACTGCCGTAAACCCTGAAACACCACCCCCTGCAAGACCCCCTACACTGCACGAACACCACTGCACCACTGCCCTAAACCCTGAAACACCAGCCCCAGCACGATCCCCTACACTGCCCGAACACTTCAGCACTGCCCTAAACCCTGAAATACCCTACCCAGCACGACCACCAACACTGTCCAAACACCACTGCACTGCCCTAAACCCTGAAACACCACCCCCAGCACAACCCCCTAAAATGCCCGAACACCACTGCACTGCCCCGAACCCTGCAACACCAGCCCCAGCACGACCCCCTACACTCCCCGAACACCACTGAACTGCCCTAAACCCTGCAACACCAGACCCAGCACGATCCACTACCCTGCCCGAACACCACTACACTGCCCTAAACCCTGAAACACCACCCCCCGCAAGACCCCCTACACTTTCCGAACACCACTGCCCTAATCCCTGAAACACAACCCCCAGCAAGACCCCCTACACTGCCTGAACACAACTGCACCACTGCCCTAAACCCTGAAACACCAGCCCCAGCACGATCCCCTACACTGCCCGAACACTTCTGCACTGCCCTAAACCCTGAAACACCACCCCCAGCAAGACCCTCTACACTGCGCGAACACCACTGCCCTAAACCCCGAAACACCACGCCCAGCAAGACCCTCTACACTGCGCGAACACCACTGCCCTAAACCCCGAAACACCACGCCCAGCAAGACACCCTACACTGCCCGAACACCACTGCAAAACTGCCCGAAACCCTGAAACACCAGCCACAGCAAGATCCCCTACACTGCCCGAACACCACTGCACTGCCCTAAACCCTGAAACACCAGCCCCAGCACGTCCCCCTACACTGCCGGAACACCACTGCACTGCCCTAAACCCTGAAACACCAGCCCCAGCACGACCCCCTACACTGCAGGAACACCACTGCACTGCCCTAAACCCTGAATCACCAGCCCCAGCACGATCCCCTACACTCCCCAAACACCACTGCACTGCACTGCCCTAAACCCTGCAATACCAGCCCCAGCACGATCCCCTACACTGCCCGAACACCACTGCACTGCCCTAAACCCTGAAACACAAGCTCCAGCACCACCACCCAAACTGCCTGAACACCACTGCACTGCGCTAAACCATGAAACACCACCCCCGGCACGACCCCCACAATACCCAAACACCCCTACACTGCCCTAAACCCTGAAACACCAGCCCCAGCATGACCCACTACACTGCCCGAACACCACTGCACTGCCCTAAACCTGCAAACACCAGCCCCAGCACTACCCCCTACTCTGCCCGAACACCATTGCACTGCCCTAAACCCTGAAAGACCACCCCCTGCACGAACCCCTACACTGCCCGAACACCACTGCACTGCCCTATACCCTGAAACACCACCCCCAACATAACCCCCTACTCTGCCCGAACACCACTGCACTGCCCTAAACCCTGAAACACCACACCAGCATGACCCCCTACGCTGCCCGAACACCACTGCACTGCCCTAAACCCTGAAACACCACCCCCAGCAAGACCCCCTACACTTTCCGAACACCACTGCCCTAATACATGAAACACCACCCCCAGCAACACCCCCTACACTGCCCGAACACCACTGCCGTAAGCCCTGAAACACCACCCCCAGCAAGACCCCCTACACTTTCCGAACACCACTGCCCTAAACCCAGAAACACCACACCCAGCAAGACCCCCTACACTGCCCGAACACCACTGCCGTAAGCCCTGAAACACCACCCCCTGCAAGCCCCCTACACTGCCTGAACACTACTGCACCACTGCCCTAAACCCTGAAACACCAGCCTCAGCACGATCCCCTACACTGCCCAAACACCACTGCACTGCCCAAAACCCTAAAACCCCACCTCCAGCAGAACCCCCTATGCTACCCGAACACCAATACACTACCCTAAACCCTAAAACACCACCCCAGCACGACCCCTTACACTGCCTGAACACCACTGCACTGCCCTAAACCATAAAACACCAGCCCCAGCACGATGCCCTGCACTGCCTGAACTCCACTGCACCGCACTAAACCCTAAAACACCACCCCAGCACGACCCCCCACACTGCCCAAACAAAACTGCACTTCCCTAAACCTTAAAACACCATCCCCAGCATGACCCCCTACACTGCCCAAACACAACTGCACTGCACAAAACCCTAAAACACCAGCACCAGCACAACCCCCTACACTGCCCGGACACCACGGCTCTCCTCTAAACCCTGAAACACCAGCCCCAGCACGTCCCCCTACACTGCCCGGACACCACTTCTCTGCCCTAAACCCTGAAACACCACAACCAGCACGTCCCCCTACACTGCCCGGACACCACTTCTCTGCCCTAAACCCTGAAAGACCACCCCCTGCACAAACTACTACACTGCCCGAACACCACTGCACTGCCCTATACCCTGAAACACCCCCCCAACATAACCCCCTACTCTGCCCGAACACCACTACACTGCCCTAAACCCTGAAACACCAGCCCCAGCACGACCCCCTAAACTGCCCGAACACCACTGCACTGCCCTAAACCTGGAAACACCAGCCCCAGCATGACCCCCTACACTGCCCGAACACCACTGCCTTAAACCCTGAAACACCACCCCCAGCTAGACCCCCTACACTGTCCGAACACCACTGCCCTTAACCCTGAAACACCACCCCCAGCACAACCCCCTACTCTGCACAAACACCATTGCACTGCCCTAAACCCTGAAACACCATCCCCTGCACGACCCCCTACACTGCCCGAACACCACTGCCCTAAACCCTGAAACACCACCGCCAGCACTACCCCCTACTCTGCCCGAACACCATTGCACTGCCCTAAACCCTGAAAGACCACCCTCTGCACGAACCCCTACACTGCCCGAACAACACTGCACTGCCCTAAACCCTGAAACACCACCCCCAACATAACCCCCTACACTGCCTGAACACCACTACACTGCCCTAAACCCTGAAACACCACCCCCAGCATGACCCTCTACACTGCCCGAACACAACTGCACTGCCCTAAACCCTGAAACACCACCCCCAGCAAGACCCCCTACACTGCCCGAACACCACTGCCGTAAGCCCTGAAACACCACCCCCTGCAAGACCCCCTACACCGCACGAACACCACTGCACCATGCTCTAAACCCTGAAACACCAGCCCCAGCACGATCCCCTACACTGCCCGAACACTTCAGCACTGCCCTAAACCCTGAAACACCATACCCAGCACGACCACCAACACTGTCCAAACACCACTGCACTGCCCTAAACCCTGAAACACCACCCCCAGCACAACCCCCTACAATGCCCGAACACCACTGCACTGCCCCGAACCCTGAAACACCAGCCCCAGCACGACCCCCTACACTCCCCGAACACCACTGAACTGCCCTAAACCCTGCAACACCAGACCCAGCACGATCCACTACCCTGCCCGAACACCACTGCACTGCCCTAAACCCTGAAACACCACCCCCAGCAAGACCCCCTACACTTTCCGAACACCACTCTCCTAATCCCTGAAACACCACCCCCAGCAAGACCCCCTATTCAGCCTGAACACCACTGCCGTAAGCCCTGAAACACCACCCCCTGCAAAACCCCCTACACTGCCTGAACACAACTGCACCACTGCCCTAAACCCTGAAACACCAGCCCCAGCACGATCCCCTACACTGCCCGAACACTTCTGCACTGCCCTAAACCCTGAAACACCACCCCCAGCAAGACCCTCTACACTGCCCGAACACCACTGCCCTAAACCCACCCCCAGCAAGACACCCTACACTGCCCGAACACCACTGCAAAACTGCCCGAAACCCTGAAACACCAGCCACAGCAAGATCTCCTACACTGCCCGAACACCACTCCACTGCCCTAAACCCTGAAACACCAGCCCCAGCACATCCCCCTACACTGCCGGAACACCACTGCACTGCCCTAAACCCTGAAACACCAGCCCCAGCACGACCCCCTACACTGCAGGAACACCACTGCACTGCCCTAAACCCTGAATCACCAGCCCCAACACGATCCCCTACACTCCCCGAACACCACTGCACTGCCCTACACCCTGCAATACAGCCCCAGCACGATCCCCTACACTGCCCGAACACCACTGCACTTCCCTAAACCCTGAAACACCAGCTCCAGCACCACCACCCAAACTGCCCGAACACCACTGCACTGCGCTAAACCATGAAACACCACCCCCAGCACGACCCCCACAATACCCAAACACCACTGCACTGCCCTAAACCCTGAAACACCAGCCCCAGCACAACCCCCTACAATGCCCGAACACCACTGCACTGCCCCGAACCCTGAAACACCAGCCCCAGCACGACCCCCTACACTCACCGAACACCACTGAACTGCCCTAAACCTGCAAACACCAGCCCCAGCACTACCCCCTACTCTGCCCAAACACCATTGCACTGCCCTAAACCCTGAAAGACCACCCCCTGCACGAACCGCTACACTGCCCGAACACCACTGCACTGCCCTATACCCTGAAACACCACCCCCAACATAACCCCCTACTCTGCCTGAACACCACTGCACTGCCCTAAACCCTGAAACACCACCCCAGCATGACCCCCTACACTGCCTGAACACCACTGCACTGCCCTAACCCCTGAAACACCACGCCGGATTACCCCTACACTGCCTGAACACCACTACACTGCCCTAAACCCTGAAACACCACCACCAGCAAGACCCCCTACACTGCCCGAACACAACTGCCGTAAGCCCTGAAACACCACCCCCTGCAAGACCCCCTACACTGCACGAACACCACTGCACCATGCTCTAAACCCTGAAACACCAGCCCCAGCACGATCCCCTACACTGCCTGAACACTTCAGCACTGCCCTAAACCCTGAAACACCATACCCAGCATGACCACCTACACTGTCCAAACACCACTGCACTGCCCTAAACCCTGAAACACCACCCCAGCACGACCCCCTACAATGCCCGAACACCACTGCACTGCCCCGAACCCTGAAACACCAGCCCCAGCACGACCCCCTACACTCGCCAAACACCACTGAACTGCCCTAAACCCTGAAACACCAGCCCCAGCACGATCCACTACCCTGCCCAAACACCACTGCACTGCCCTAAACCCTGAAACACCACCCCCAGCAAGACCCCCTACACTTTCTGAACACAACTGCCCTAAACCCTGAAACATCACCCCAAGCAAGACCCCCTACACTGCCCGAACACCAATGCCGTAAGCCCTGAAACACCACCCCCTGGAAGACCCCCTACACTGCCTGAACACCACTGCACCACTGCTCTAAACCCTGAAACACCAGCCCCAGCACGATCCCCTACACTGCCCGAACACTTCTGCACTGCCCTAAACCCTGAAACACCACCCCAGCACGACCACCTACACTGCCAAAACACCACTGTACTGCCCTAAACTCTGAAACACCACCCCCAGCACATCCCCCTACAATGCCCAAACACCACTGCACAGCCCCAAACCCTGAAACACCAGCCCCAGCATGACCCCCTACACTCCCCGAACACCACTGCACTGCCCTAAACCCTAAAACACCACCCCAGCAAGACCCCCTACACTGCCCGAACACCACTGCCCTAAACCCAGAAACACCACGCCCAGCAATACACCCTACACTGCCCAAACACCACTGCAAAACTGCCCTAAACCCTGAAACACCAGCCACAGCATGATCCCCTACACTGCCCGAACACCACTGCACTGCCCTAAACCCTGAAACACCACCCCCAGCATGACCCCCTACACTGCCGGAACACCACTGCACTGCCCTAAACCCTGAAACACCATCCCCAGCACGACCCACTACACTGCAGGAACAGCACTGCAGTGCCCTAAACCCTGAATCACCAGCCCCATCACGACCCCCTACACTCCCCGAACACCACTGCACAGCCCTAAACCCTGCAACACCAGCCCCAGCACGATCCCCTACACTGCACAAACATGACTGCACTGCCCTAAACCCTGAAACACCATCTCCAGCACGACCCCCCCAAAGTGCCAGAACACCAATGCACTGCCCTAAACCATGAAACACCACCCCCAGCACGACCCCCCACACTGCCCGAACACCACTGAAATGCGCTAAACCCTGCAACACCAGCCCCAGCACGATCCCCTACACTACGCGAAAACCACTGCACTGCCCTAAACCCTGAAACACCAGCTCCAGCACGACCCCTCAAAGTGCCAGAACACCAATGCACTGCCCTAAACCATGAAACACCACCCCCAGCACGACCCCCCACACTGCCCGAACACCACTGCACTGCCCTAAACCCTGAAACACCACCCCCAGCACGATCCCCTACAATACCCAAACACCACTACTCTGCCCTAAACCTGGAAACACCAGCCCCAGCACGACCCTCTACACTTCCCGAACACCACTGCCCAAAACCCTGAAACACCACCCCCAGCTAGACCCCCTATACTGTCTGAACACCACTGCCCTAAACCCTGAAACACCACCCCCAGCACGACCCCCTACTCTGCACGAACACCACTGCACTGCCCTAAACCCTGAAACACCATCCCCTGCACGACCCCCTGCACTGCCCGAACACCACTGCACTGCCCTAAACCCTGAAACACCACCCCCAGAACAACCCCCTTAGTTGCCCAAACACCACAGCACTGCCCTAAACCTTAAAGCACCACCCCAGTATGACCCCCTACACTGCCCGAACACCACTGCACTGCCTAAAACCCTAAAACCCCACCCCCGGTAGGACCCCCTATGCTACCCGAACACCACTGCACTACCCTAAACCCTAAAACACCACCCCCAGCACGACGCCCTACACTGCCCGAACTCCACTGCACCGCACTAGACCCTAAAACACCACCCCAGCATGACCCCCCACACTGCCCAAACACCACTGCACTGCCCTAAACCTTAAAACACCATGCCCAGCATGACCCCCTACACTGCCCAAGCACAACTGCACTGCCCAAAACCCTAAAACACCAGCACCAGCATGACCCCCTACACAGCCTGGACACCACTGCTCTCCTCTAAACCCTGAAACACCAGCCCCAGCACATCCCCCTACACTGCCCGGACACCACTTCTCTGCCCTAAACCCTGAAACACTACAACCAGCACGTCCCCCTACACTGCCCGGACACCACTTCTCTGCCCTAAACCCTGAAACACCACCCCCAGCACGACCCCCTACAATAGCCAAACACCACTCCACTGCCCTAAACCCTGAAACACCAGCCCCAGCACGAACCACTACACTGCCCGAACACCACTGCACTGCCCTAAACCTGGAAACACCAGCATGACCCCCTACACTGCCCGAACACCACTGCCCTAATCCCTGAAACACCACCCCCAGCTAGACCCTCTACACTGTCCGAACACCACTGCCCTAATCCCTGAAACACCACCCCCAGCAAGACCCCCTACACTTTCCGAACACCACTGCCCTAATCCCTGAAACACCACCCCCAGCAAGACCCCCTACACAGCCCGAACACCACTGCCGTAAGCCCTGAAACACCACCCCCTGCAAGACCCCCTACACTGCCTGAACACAACTGCACCACTGCCCTAAACCCTGAAACACCAGCCCCAGCACGATCCCCTACACTGCCCGAACACTTCTGCACTGCCCTAAACCCTGAAACACCACCCCCAACAAGACCCCCTACACTGCCCGAACACCACTGCCCTCAACCCCGAAACACCACGCCCAGCAAGACACCCTACACTGCCCGAACACCACTGCAAAACTGCCTGAAACCCTGGAACACCAGCCACAGAAAGATCCCCTACACTGCCCGAACACCACTGCACTGCCAAAAACCCAGAAACACCAGCCCCAGCACGTCCCCCTACACTGCCGGAACACCACTGCACTGCCCTAAACCCTGAAACACCAGCCCCAGCACGACCCCCTACACAGCAGGAACACCACTGCACTGCCCTAAACCCTGAATCACCAGCCCCAGCACGATCCCCTACACTCCCCGAACACCACTGCACTGCCCTAAACCCTGCAACACCAGCCCCAGCACGATCCCCTACACTGCCCGAACACCACTGCACTGCCCTAAACCCTGAAACACCAGCTCCAGCACCACCACCCAAACTGCCCGAACACCACTGCACTGCGCTAAACAATGAAACACCACCCCCAGCACGACCCCCACAATACCCAAACACCACTACACTGCCCTAAACCCTGAAACACCAGCCCCAGCACGACCCACTACAGTGCCCGAACACCACTGCACTGCCCTAAACCTGTAAACACCAGCCCCAGCACTACCCCCTACTCTGACCGAACACCATTGCACTGCCCTAAACCCTGAAAGACCACCCCCTGCACGAACCCCTACACTGCCCGAACACCACTGCACTGCCCTATACCCTGAAACACCACCCCCAAAATAACCCCCTACTCTGCCTGAACACCACTGCACTGCCCTAAACCCTGAAACACCACCCCAGCATGACCCCCTACACTGCCCGAACACCACTGCACTGCCCTAACCCCTGAAACACCACACCGGATGACCCCTACACTGCCTGAACACCACTACACTGCCCTAAACCCTGAAACACCACCCCCAGCAAGACCCCCTACACTGCACGAACACCACTGCACCATGCTCTAAACCCTGAAACACCAGCCCCAGCACGATCCCCTACACTGCCCGAACACTTCAGCACTGCCCTAAACCCTGAAACACCATACCCAGCACAACCACCTACACTGCCAAAACACCACTGCACTGCCCTAAACTCTGAAACACCACCCCCAGCAAGACCCCCTACACTTTCCGAACACAACTGCCCTAAACCCTGAAACATCACCCCAAACAAGACCCCCTACACTGCCCGAACACCAATGCCGTAAGCCCTGAAACACCACCCCCTGCAAGACCCCCTACACTGCCTGAACACCACTGCACCACTGCCCTAAACCCTGAAACACCAGCCCCAGCACGATCCCCTACACTGCCCGAACACTTCTGCACTGCCCTAAACCCTGAAACACCACCCCAGCATGACCACCTACACTGCCAAAACACCACTGCACTGCCCTAAACTCTGAAACACCACCCCCAGCACATCCCCCTACAATGCCCAAACACCACTGCACAGCCCCAAACCCTGAAACACCAGCCCCAGCACGACCCCCTACACTCCCCGAACACCACTGAACTGCCCTAAACCCTGCAACACCAGCCCCAGCACGATCCACTACACTGCCCGAACACCACTGCACTGCCCTAAACCCTGAAACACCACCCCCAGCATGACCCCCTACACTGCCCGAACACCACTGCCCTAAACCCAGAAACACCACGCCCAGCAATACACCCTACACTGCCCAAACACCACTGCAAAACTGCCCTAAACCCTGAAACACCAGCCACAGCATGATCCCCTACACTGCCCGAACACCACTGCACTGCCCTAAACCCTGAAACACCACCCCCAGCATGACCCCCTACACTGCCGGAACACCACTGCACTGCCCTAAACCCTGAAACACCATCCCCAGCACGACCCCCTACACTGCAGGAACACCACTGCAGTGCCCTAAACCCTGAATCACCAGCCCCATCACGACCCCCTACACTCCCCGAACACCACTGCACAGCCCTAAACCCTGCAACACCAGCCCCAGCACGATCCCCTACACTGCACAAACATGACTGCACTGCCCTAAACCCTGAAACACCATCTCCAGCACGACCCCCCCAAAGTGCCAGAACACCAATGCACTGCCCTAAACCATGAAACACCACCCCCAGCACGACCCCCCACACTGCCCGAACACCACTGCACTGCCCTAAACCATGGAACACCAGCTCCAGCACGACCACCCAACTGCCCGAACACCACTGAAATGCGCTAAACTCTGCAACACCAGCCCCAGCACGATCCCCTACACTACGCGAAAACCACTGCACTGCCCTAAACCCTGAAACACCAGCTCCAGCACGACCCCTCAAAGTGCCAGAACACCAATGCACTGCCCTAAACCATGAAACACCACCCCCAGCACGACCCCCCACACTGCCCGAACACCACTGCACTGCCCTAAACCCTGAAACACCACCCCCAGCACGACCCCCTACAATACCCGAACACCACTACTCTGCCCTAAACCTGGAAACACCAGCCCCAGCACGACCCTCTACACTTCCCGAACACCACTGCCCAAAACCCTGAAACACCACCCCCAGCTAGACCCCCTATACTGTCCGAACACCACTGCCCTAAACCCTGAAACACCACCCCCAGCACGACCCCCTACTCTGCACGAACACCACTGCACTGCCCTAAACCCTGAAACACCATCCCCTGCACGACCCCCTGCACTGCCCGAACACCACTGCACTGCCCTAAACCCTGAAACACCACCCCCAGAACAACCCCCTTAGTTGCCCAAACACCACAGCACTGCCCTAAACCTTAAAGCACCACCCCAGCATGACCCCCTACACTCCCCGAACACCACTGCACTGCCCAAAACCCTAAAACCCCACCCCCAGCAGGACCCCCTATGCTACCCGAAAACCACTGCACTACCCTAAACCCTAAAACACCACCCCCAGCACGACGCCCTACACTGCCCGAACTCCACTGCACCGCACTAGACCCTAAAACACCACCCCAGCATGACCCCCCACACTGCCCAAACACCACTGCACTGCCCTAAACCTTAAAACACCATGCCCAGCATGACCCCCTACACTGCCCAAGCACAACTGCACTGCCCAAAACCCTAAAACACCAGCACCAGCATGACCCCCTACACAGCCTGGACACCACTGCTCTCCTCTAAACCCTGAAACACCAGCCCCAGCACATCACCCTACACTGCCCGGACACCACTTCTCTGCCCTAAACCCTGAAACACCACAACCAGCACGTCCCCCTAAACTGCCCGGACACCACTTCTCTGCCCTAAACCCTGAAACACCACCCCCAGCACGACCCCCTACAATAGCCAAACACCACTCCACTGCCCTAAACCCTGAAACACCAGCCCCAGCACGAACCACTACACTGCCCGAACACCACTGCACTGCCCTAAACCTGGAAACACCAGCCCCAGCATGACCCCCTACACTGCCCGAACACCAGTGCCCTAAACCCTGAAACACCACCCCCAGCTAGACCCTCTACACTGTCCGAACACCACTGCCCTAATCCCTGAAACACCACCCCCAGCAAGACCCCCTACACTTTCCGAACACCACTGCCCTAATCCCTGAAACACCATCCCCAGCAAGACCCCCTACACAGCCCGAACACCACTGCCGTAAGCCCTGAAACACCACCCCCTGCAAGACCCCCTACACTGCCTGAACACAACTGCACCACTGCCCTAAACCCTGAAACACCAGCCCCAGCACGATCCCCTACACTGCCCGAACACTTCTGCACTGCCCTAAACCCTGAAACACCACCCCCAACAAGACCCCCTACACTGCCCAAACACCACTGCCCTAAACCCCGAAACACCACGCCCAGCAAGACACCCTACACTGCCCGAACACCACTGCAAAACTGCCCGAAACCCTGGAACACCAGCCACAGCATGATCCCCTACACTGCCCGAACACCACTGCACTGCCAAAAACCCTGAAACACCAGCCCCAGCACGTCCCCCTACACTGCCGGAACACCACTGCACTGCCCTAAACCCTGAAACACCAGCCCCAGCACGACCCCCTACACAGCAGGAACACCACTGCACTGCCCTAAACCCTGAATCACCAGCCCCAGCACGATCCCCTACACTCCCCGAACACCACTGCACTGCCCTAAACCCTGCAACACCAGCCCCAGCACGATCCCCTACACTGCCCGAACACCACTGCACTGCCCTAAACCCTGAAACACCAGCTCCAGCACCACCACCCAAACTGCCCGAACACCACTGCACTGCGCTAAACAATGAAACACCACCCCCAGCACGACCCCCACAATACCCAAACACCACTACACTGCCCTAAACCCTGAAACACCAGCCCCAGCACGACCCACTACAGTGCCCGAACACCACTGCACTGCCCTAAACCTGTAAACACCAGCCCCAGCACTACCCCCTACTCTGACCGAACACCATTGCACTGCCCTAAACCCTGAAAGACCACCCCCTGCACGAACCCCTACACTGCCCGAACACCACTGCACTGCCCTATACCCTGAAACACCACCCCCAACATAACCCCCTACTCTGCCTGAACACCACTGCACTGCCCTAAACCCTGAAACACCACCCCAGCATGACCCCCTACACTGCCCGAACACCACTGCACTGCCCTAACCCCTGAAACACCACGCCGGATGACCCCTACACTGCCTGAACACCACTACACTGCCCTAAACCCTGAAACACCACCCCCAGCAAGACCCCCTACACTGCCCGAACACAACTGCCGTAAGCCCTGAAACACCACCCCCTGCAAGACCCACTACACTGCACGAACACCACTGCACCATGCTCTAAACCCTGAAACACCAGCCCCAGCACGATCCCCTACACTGCCCGAACACTTCAGCACTGCCCTAAACCCTGAAACACCATACCCAGCATGACCACCTACACTGTCCAATCACCACTGCACTGCCCTAAACCCTGAAACACCACCCCCAGCACGACCCCCTACAATGCCCGAACACCACTGCACTGCCCCGAACCCTGAAACACCAGCCCCGGCACGACCCCCTACACTCCCCGAACACCACTGAACTACCCTAAACCCTGCAACACCAGCCCCAGCACGATCCACTACCCTGCCCGATCACCACTGCACTGCCCTAAACCCTGAAACACCACCCCCAGCAAGACCCCCTTCACTTTCCGAACACAACTACCCTAAACCCTGAAACACCACCCCCAGCACGACTCCCTACTCTGCCCGAACACCACTGCACTGCCCTAAACCTGGAAACACCAGCCCCAGCATGACCCCCTACACTGCCCGAACACCACTGCCCTAAACCCTGAAACACCACCCCCGCAAGACCCCCAACACTGCCCGAACACCACTGCCCTAAACCCTGAAACACCACCCCCAGCACTACCCCCTACTCTGCCCGAACACCACTGCACTGCCCTAAACCCTGAAACACCATCCCCAACATAACCCCCTACACTGCCTGAATACCACTACACTGCCCTAAACCCTGAAACACCACCCCCAGGATGACCCTCTACACTGCCTGAACACCACTGCACTGCCCTAAACCCTGAAACACCACCCCCAGAGAGACCCCCTACACTGCCCGAACACCACTGCCGTAAGCCCTGAAACACCACCCCCTGAAAGACCCCCTACACTGCACGAACACCACTGCCGTAAGCCCTGAAACACCACCCCCTGCAAGACCCCCTACACTGCACGAACACCACTGCACCACTGCCCTAAACCCTGAAACACCATACCCAGCACGACCACCTACACTGTCCAAACACCACTGCACTGCTCTAAACCCTGAAACACCACCCCCAGCACGAACCCCTACAATGCCCGAACACCACTGCACTGCCCCGAACCCTGAAACACCAGCCCCAGAACGACCCCCTACACTCCCCGAACACCACTGAACTGTCCTAAACCCTGCAACACCAGACCCAGCACGATCCACTACCCTCCCGAACACCACTGCACTGCCCTAAACCCTGAAACACCACCTCCAGCAAGACACCCTATACTGCCCGAACACCACTGCAAAACTGCCCGAAACCCTGGAACACCAGCCACAGCAAGATCCCCTACACTGCCCGAACACCACTGCACTGCCAAAAACCCTGAAACACCAGCCCCAGCACGTCCCCCTACACTGCCGGAACACCACTGCACTGCCCTAAACCCTGAAACACCAGCCCCAGCACGACCCCCTACACAGCAGGAACACCACTGCACTACCCTAAACCCTGAATCACCAGCCCCAGCACGATCCCCTACACTCCCCGAACAGCACTGCACTGCCCTAAACCCTGCAACACCAGCCCCAGCACGATCCCCTACACTGCCCGAACACCACTGCACTGCCCTAAACCCTGAAACACCAGCTCCAGCACCACCACCCAAACTGCCCGAACACCACTGCACTGCGCTAAACAATGAAACACCAGCCCCAGCATGACCCCCTACACTGCCCGAACACCACTGCCCTAAACCCTGAAACACCACCCCCGCAAGACCCCCAACACTGCCCGAACACCACTGCCCTAAACCCTGAAACACCACCCCCAGCACTACCCCCTACTCTGCCCGAACACCACTGCACTGCCCTAAACCCTGAAACACCATCCCCAACATAACCCCCTACACTGCCTGAATACCACTACACTGCCCTAAACCCTGAAACACCACCCCCAGGATGACCCTCTACACTGCCTGAACACCACTGCACTGCCCTAAACCCTGAAACACCACCCCCAGAGAGACCCCCTACACTGCCCGAACACCACTGCCGTAAGCCCTGAAACACCACCCCCTGAAAGACCCCCTACACTGCACGAACACCACTGCCGTAAGCCCTGAAACACCACCCCCTGCAAGACCCCCTACACTGCACGAACACCACTGCACCACTGCCCTAAACCCTGAAACACCATACCCAGCACGACCACCTACACTGTCCAAACACCACTGCACTGCTCTAAACCCTGAAACACCACCCCAGCACGAACCCCTACAATGCCCGAACACCACTGCACTGCCCCGAACCCTGAAACACCAGCCCCAGAACGACCCCCTACACTCCCCGAACACCACTGAACTGTCCTAAACCCTGCAACACCAGACCCAGCACGATCCACTACCCTCCCGAACACCACTGCACTGCCCTAAACCCTGAAACACCACCTCCAGCAAGACACCCTATACTGCCCGAACACCACTGCAAAACTGCCCGAAACCCTGGAACACCAGCCACAGCAAGATCCCCTACACTGCCCGAACACCACTGCACTGCCAAAAACCCTGAAACACCAGCCCCAGCACGTCCCCCTACACTGCCGGAACACCACTGCACTGCCCTAAACCCTGAAACACCAGCCCCAGCACGACCCCCTACACAGCAGGAACACCACTGCACTACCCTAAACCCTGAATCACCAGCCCCAGCACGATCCCCTACACTCCCCGAACAGCACTGCACTGCCCTAAACCCTGCAACACCAGCCCCAGCACGATCCCCTACACTGCCCGAACACCACTGCACTGCCCTAAACCCTGAAACACCAGCTCCAGCACCACCACCCAAACTGCCCGAACACCACTGCACTGCGCTAAACAATGAAACACCACCCCCAGCACGACCCCCACAATACCCAAACACCACTACACTGCCCTAAACCCTGAAACACCAGCCCCAGCACGACCCACTACAGTGCCCGAACACCACTGCACTGCCCTAAACCTGTAAACACCAGCCCCAGCACTACCCCCTACTCTGACCGAACACCATTGCACTGCCCTAAACCCTGAAAGACCACCCCCTGCACGAACCCCTACACTGCCCGAACAACACTGCCCTATACCCTGAAACACCACCCCCAACATAACCCCCTACTCTGCCTGAACACCACTGCACTGCCCTAAACCCTGAAACACCACCCCAGCATGACCCCCTACACTGCCCGAACACCACTGCCATGCCCTAACCCCTGAAACACCACGCCGGATGACCCCTACACTGCCTGAACACCACTACACTGCCCTAAACCCTGAAACACCACCCCCAGCAAGACCCCCTACACTGCCCGAACACAACTGCCATAAGCCCTGAAACACCACCCCCTGCAAGACCCCCTACACTGCACGAACACCACTGCACCATGCTCTAAACCCTGAAACACCAGCCCCAGCGCGATCTCCTACACTGCCCGAACACTTCAGCACTGCCCTAAACCCTGAAACACCATACCCAGCACGACCACCTACACTGTCCAATCACCACTGCACTGCCCTAAACCCTGAAACACCACCCCCAGCACGACCCCCTACAATGCCCGAACACCACTGCACTGCCCCGAACCCTGAAACACCAGCCCCGGCACGACCCCCTACACTCCCCGAACACCACTGAACTGCCCTAAACCCTGCAACACCAGCCCAGGCACGATCCACTACCCTGCCCGAACACCACTGCACTGCCCTAAACCCTGAAACACCACCCCCAGCAAGACCCCCTTCACTTTCCGAACACAACTGCCCTAAACCCTGAAACACCACCCCCAGCACGACTCCCTACTCTGCCCGAACACCACTGCACTGCCCTAAACCTGGAAACACCAGCCCCAGCATGACCCCCTACACTGCCCGAACACCACTGCCCTAAACCCTGAAACACCACCCCCGCAAGACCCCCAACAGTGCCCGAACACCACTGCCCTAAACCCTGAAACACCACCCCCAGCACTACCCCCTACTCTGCCCGAACACCACTGCACTGCCCTAAACCCTGAAACACCACCCCCAACATAACCCCCTACACTGCCTGAATACCACTACACTGCCCTAAACCCTGAAACACCACCCCCAGCATGACCCTCTACACTGCCCGAACACCACTGCACTGCCCTAAACCCTGAAACACCACCCCCAGCAAGACCCCCTACACTGCCCGAACACCACTGCCGTAAGCCCTGAAACACCACCCCCTGCAAGACCCCCTACACTGCACGAACACCACTGCACCACTGCCCTAAACCCTGAAACACCAGCCCCAGCACGATCCCCTACACTGCCCGAACGCTTCAGCACTGCCCTAAACCCTGAAACACCATACCCAGCACGACCACCTACACTGTCCAAACACCACTGCACTGCTCTAAACCCTGAAACACCACCCCCAGCACGAACCCCTACACTGCCCGAACACCACTGCACTGCCCTATACCCTGAAACACCACCCCCAACATAACCCCCTACTCTGCCTGAACACCACTGCACTGCCCTAAACCCTGAAACACCACCCCAGCATGACCCCCTACACTGCCCGAACACCACTGCACTGCCCTAACCACTGAAACACCACGCCGGATGACCCCTACACTGCCTGAACACCACTACACTGCCCTAAACCCTGAAACACCACCCCCAGCAAGACCCCCTACACTGCTCGAACACAACTGCCGTAAGCCCTGAAACACCACCCCCTGCAAGACCCCCTACACTGCACGAACACCACTGCACCATGCTCTAAACCCTGAAACACCAGCACCAGCACGATCCCCTACACTGCCCGAACACTTCAGCACTGCCCTAAACCCTGAAACACCATACCCAGCACGACCACCAACACTGTCCAAACACCACTGCACTGCCCTAAACCCTGAAACACCACCCCCAGCACGAACCCCTACAATGCCCGAACACCACTGCACTGCCCCGAACCCTGAAACACCAGCCCCAGAACGACCCCCTACACTCCCCAAACACCACCGAACTGCCCTAAACCCTGCAACACCAGACCCAGCACGATCCACTACCCTGCCCGAACACCACTGCACTGCCCTAAACCCTGAAACACCACCTCCAGCAAGACACCCTACACTGCCCGAACACCACTGCACTGCCCTAACCACTGAAACACCACGCCGGATGACCCCTACACTGCCTGAACACCACTACACTGCCCTAAACCCTGAAACACCACCCCCAGCAAGACCCCCTACACTGCTCGAACACAACTGCCGTAAGCCCTGAAACACCACCCCCTGCAAGACCCCCTACACTGCACGAACACCACTGCACCATGCTCTAAACCCTGAAACACCAGCACCAGCACGATCCCCTACACTGCCCGAACACTTCAGCACTGCCCTAAACCCTGAAACACCATACCCAGCACGACCACCAACACTGTCCAAACACCACTGCACTGCCCTAAACCCTGAAACACCACCCCCAGCACGAACCCCTACAATGCCCGAACACCACTGCACTGCCCCGAACCCTGAAACACCAGCCCCAGAACGACCCCCTACACTCCCCGAACACCACCGAACTGCCCTAAACCCTGCAACACCAGACCCAGCACGATCCACTACCCTGCCCGAACACCACTGCACTGCCCTAAACCCTGAAACACCACCTCCAGCAAGACACCCTACACTGCCCGAACACCACTGCAAAACTGCCCGAAACCCTGGAGCACCAGCCACAGCAAGATCCCCTACACTGCCCGAACACCACTGCACTGCCAAAAACCCTGAAACACCAGCCCCAGCACGTCCCCCTACACTGCCGTAACACCACTGCACTGCCCTAAACCCTGAAACACCAGCCCCAGCACGACCCCCTACACAGCAGGAACACCACTGCACTGCCCTAAACCCTGAATCACCAGCCCCAGCACGATCCCCTACACTCCCCGAACACGACTGCACTGCCCTAAACCCTGCAACACCAGCCCAAGCACGATCCCCTACACTGCCCGAACACCACTGCACTGCCCTAAACCCTGAAACACCAGCTCCAGCACCACCACCCAAACTGCCCGAACACCACTGCACTGCGCTAAACAATGAAACACCACTCCCAGCACGACCCCCACAATACCCAAACACCACTACACTGCCCTAAACCCTGAAACACCAGCCCCAGCACGACCCACTACACTGCCCGAACACCACTGCACTGCCCTAAACCTGTAAACACCAGCCCCAGCACTACCCCCTACTCTGACTGAACACCATTGCACTGCCCTAAACCCTGAAAGACCACCCCCTGCACGAACCCCTACACTGCCCGAACACCACTGCACTGCCCTATACCCTGAAACACCACCCCCAACATAACCCCCTACTCTGCCTGAACACCACTGCACTGCCCTAAACCCTGAAACACCACCCCAGCATGACCCCCTACACTGCCCGAACACCACTGCACTGCCCTAACCACTGAAACACCACGCCGGATGACCCCTACACTGCCTGAACACCACTACACTGCCCTAAACCCTGAAACACCACCCCCAGCAAGACCCCCTACACTGCTCGAACACAACTGCCGTAAGCCCTGAAACACCACCCCCTGCAAGACCCCCTACACTGCACGAACACCACTGCACCATGCTCTAAACCCTGAAACACCAGCACCAGCACGATCCCCTACACTGCCCGAACACTTCAGCACTGCCCTAAACCCTGAAACACCATACCCAGCACGACCACCTACACTGTCCAATCACCACTGCACTGCCCTAAACCCTGAAACACCACCCCCAGCATGACCCCCTACAATGCCCGAACACCACTGCACTGCCCCGAACCCTGAAACACCAGCCCCGGCACGACCCCCTACACTCCCCGAACACCACTGAACTGCCCTAAACCTTGCAACACCAGCCCCAGCACGATCCACTACCCTGCCCGAACACCACTGCACTGCCCTAAACCCTGAAACACCACCCCTAGCAAGACCCCCTTCACTTTCCGAACACAACTGCCCTAAACCCTGAAACACCACCCCCAGCACGACTCCCTACTCTGCCCGAACACCACTGCACTGCCCTAAACCTGGAAACACCAGCCCCAGCATGACCCCCTACACTGCCCGAACACCACTGCCCTAAACCCTGAAACACCACCCCCGCAAGACCCCAACACTGCCCGAGCACCACTGCCCTAAACCCTGAAACACCACCCCCTGCACTACCCCCTACTCTACCCGAACACCACTGCACTGCCCTAAACCCTGAAACACCACCCCCAACATAACCCCCTACACTGCCTGAATACCACTACACTGCCCTAAACCCTGAAACACCACCCCCAGCATGACCCTCTACACTGCCCGAACACCACTGCACTGCCCTAAACCCTGAAACACCACCCCCAGCAAGACCCCCTACACTGCCCGAACACCACTGCCGTAAGCCCTGAAACACCACCCCCTGCAAGACCCCCTACACTGCACGAACACCACTGCACCACTGCCCTAAACCCTGAAACACCAGCCCCAGCACGATCCCCTACACTGCCCGAACGCTTCAGCACTGCCCTAAACCCTGAAACACCATACCCAGCACGACCACCTACACTGTCCAAACACCACTGCACTGCTCTAAACCCTGAAACACCACCCCCAGCACGAACCCCTACAATGCCCGAACACCACTGCACTGCCCCGAACCCTGAAACACCAGCCCCATAACGACCCCCTACACTCCCCGAACACCACTGAACTGCCCTAAACCCTGCAACACCAGACCCAGCACGATCCACTACCCTCCCGAACACCACTGCACTGCCCTAAACCCTGAAACACCACCTCAAGCAAAAGACCTCCCTACACTTTCAGATCACCACTGCCCTAAACCCTGAAACACCACCCCCAGCAAGACCCCCTACACTGCCTGAACACCACTGCCGTAAGCCCTGAAACACCACCCCCTGCAAGACCCCCTACACTGCCTGAACACCACTGCACCACTGCCCTAAACCCTGAAACACCAGCCACAGCACGACCCCCTACACTGCAGGAACACCACTGCACTGCCCTAAACCCTGAATCACCAGCCCCAGCACGATCCCCTACACTCCCCGAACACCACTGCACTGCCCTAAACCCTTCAACACCAGACCCAGCACGATCCCCTACACTGCCCGAACACCACTGCTTTGCCCTAAACCCTGAAACACCAGCTCCAGCACGACCCCCCAAACTGCCAGAACACCAATGCACTGCCCTAAACCATGAAACACCACCCCCAGCACGACCCCCCACACTGCCCAAACACCACTGCACTGTGCTAAACCCTGAAATACCACCCCCAGCACGACCCCCTACAATACCCAAACATCACTACACTGCCCTAAACCCTGAAACACCAGCCCCAGCACGACCCTCTACACTGCCCGAACACCACTGCCTTAAACCCTGAAACAACACCCCAACCTAGACCCCCTACACTGTCCGAACACCACTGCCCTAAACCCTGACACACCACCCCTAGCACAACCCCCTACTTTGCACGAACACCACTGCACTGCACTAAACCCTGAAACACCATCCCCTGCACGACCCCCTACACTGCCGGAACACCACTGCACTGCCCTAAACTCTGAAACACCACCCCCAGCAAGACCCCCAACACTGCCCGAACACCACTGCCCTAAACCCTGAAACACCACCCCCAGCACTACCCCCTACTCTGCCCGAACACCATTGCACTGCCCTAAACCCTGAAACACAACCCCCAACATAACCCCCTACACTGCCTGAACACCACTACACTGCCCTAAACCCTGAAACACCACCCCCAGCATGACCCTCTACACTGCCCGAACACAACTGCACTGCCCTAAACCCTGAAACACCACCCCCTGCAAGACCCCCTACACTGCACGAACACCACTGCACCACTGCCCTAAACCCTGAAACACCAGCCCCAGCAT
Source organism: Triturus cristatus (assembly GCF_964204655.1). Lineage (NCBI taxonomy): Eukaryota > Metazoa > Chordata > Amphibia > Caudata > Salamandridae > Triturus > Triturus cristatus. The sequence continues at coordinate 1,164,753,946 of NC_140579.1, forward strand.
GATCCCCTACACAGCCCGAACACTTCAGCACAGCCCTAAACCCCGAAACACCATACCCAGCACGACCAACTACACTGTCCAAACACCACTGCACTGCCCTAAACCCTGAAACATCACCCCCAGCACGACCCCCTACAATGCCCGAACACCACTGCACTGCCCCGAACCCTGAAACACCAGCCCCAGCACGACCCCCTACACTCCCCGAACACCACTGAACTGCCCTAAACCCTGCAACACCAGACCCAGCACGATCCCCTACCCTGCCCGAACACCACTGCACTGCCCTAAACCCTGAAACACCACCCCAATCAAGACCCCCTACACTTTCTGAACACCACTGCCCTAATCCCTAAAACACCACCCCCAGCAAGACCCCATACACTGCCCGAACACTTCAGCACTGCCCTAAACCCTGAAACACCATACCCAGCACGACCAACTACACTGTCCAAACACCACTGCACTGCCCTAAACCCTGAAACACCACCCCCAGCACGACCCCCTACAATGCCCGAACACCACTGCACTGCCCCGAACCCTGAAACACCAGCCCTAGCACGACCCCCTACACTCCCCGAACACCACTGAACTGCCCTAAACCCTGCAACACCAGACCCAGCATGATTCACTACCCTGCCCGAACACCACTGCACTGCCCTAAACCATGAAACACCACCCCCAGCAAGACCCCCTTCACTTTCCAAACACAACTGCCCTAATCCCTGAAACACCACCCCCAGCACGACTCCCTACTCTGCCCGAATAACACTGCACTGTCCTAAACCTGGGAACACCAGCCCCAGCATGACCCTCTACACTGCCCGAACACCACTGCCCTAAACCCTGAAACACCACCCCCGCAAGACCCCCAACACTGCCCGAACACCACTGCCCTAAACCCTGAAACACCACCCCCAGCACTACCCCCTACTCTGCCCGAACACCACTGCACTGCCCTAAACCCTGAAACACCACCCCCAACATAACCCCCTACACTGCCTGAATACCACTACACTGCCCTAAACTCTGAAACACCACCCCCAGCATGACCCTCTACACTGCCCGAACACCACTGCACTGCCCTAAACCCTGAAACCCCACCCCCAGCAAGACCCCCTACACTGCCCGAACACCACTGCTGTAAGCCCTGAAACACCACCCCCTGCAAGACCCCCTACACTGCACGAACACCACTGCACCACTGCCCTAAACCCTGAAACACCAGCCCCAGCACGATCCCCTACACTGCCCGAACGCTTCAGCACTGCCCTAAACCCTGAAACACCATACCCAGCACGACCACCTACACTGTCCAAACACCACTGCACTGCTCTAAACCCGGAAACACCACCCCCAGCACGAACACCTACAATGCCCGAACACCACTGCACTGCCCCGAACCCTGAAACACCAGCCCCAGAACGACCCCCTACACTCCCCAAACACCACTGAACTGCCCTAAACCCTGCAACACCAGACCCAGCACGATCCACTACCCTCCCGAACACCACTGCACTGCCCTAAACCCTGAAACACCGTCTCCAGCAAGACCTCCCTACACTTTCCGATCACCACTGCCCTCAACCCTGAAACACCACCCCCAGCAAGACCCCCTACACTGCCCGAACACCACTGCCGTAAGCCCTGACACACCACCCCCTGCAAGACCCCCTACACTGCCTGAACACCACTGCACCACTGCCCTAAACCCTGAAACACCAGCCACAGCACGACCCCCTACACTGCAGGAACACCACTGCACTGCCCTAAACCCTGAATCACCAGCCCCAGCACGATCCCCTACACTCCCCGAACACCACTGCACTGCCCTAAACCCTGCAACACCAGCACGATCCCCTACACTGCCCGAACACCACTGCTTTGCCCTAAACCCTGAAACACCAGCTCCAGCACGACCCCCCAAACTGCCAGAACACCAATGCACTGCCCTAAACCATGAAACACCACCCCCAGCACGACCCCCCACACTGCCCGAACACCACTGCACTGCGCTAAACTCTGAAATACCAACCCCAGCACGACCCCCTACAATACCCAAACATCACTACACTGCCCTAAACCCTGAAACACCAGCCCCAGCACGACCCTCTACACTGTCCGAACACCACTGCCTTAAACCCTGAAACACCACCCCAACCTAGACCCCCTACACTGTCCGAACACCACTGCCCTAAACCCTGACACACCACCCCTAGCACAACCCCCTACTTTGCATGAACACCACTACACTGCCCTAAACCCTGAAACACCATCCCCTGCACGACCCCCTACACTGCCGGAACACCACTGCACTGCCCTAAACTCTGAAACACCACCCCCAGCAAGAACCCCAACACTGCCCAAACACCACTGCCCTAAACCCTGAAACACCACCCCCCAGCACTACCCCCTACTCTGCCCGAACACCATTGCACTGCCTTAAACCCTGAAAGATCACCCCCTGCACAAACCCCTACACTGCCCGAACACCACTGCACTGCCCTAAACCCTGAAACACCACCCCCAACATAACCCCCTACACTGCCTGAACACCACTACACTGCCCTAAACCCTGAAACACCACCCCCAGCATGACCCTCTGCACTGCCCGAACACAACTGCACTGCCCTAAACCCTGAAACACCACCCCCTGCAAGACCCCCTACACTGCACGAACACCACTGCACCACTGCCCTAAACCCTGAAACACCAGCCCCAGCACGATCCCCTACACAGCCCGAACAACACTGCACTGCCCTAAACCCTGAAACACCATACCCAGCACGACCAACTACACTGTCCAAACACCACTGCACTACCCTAAACCCTGAAACATCACCCCCAGCACGACCCCCTACAATGCCCGAACACCACTGCACTGCCCCGAACCCTGAAACACCAGCCCCAGCACGACCCCCTACACTCCCCGAATACCACTGAATAGCCCTAAACCCTGCAACACCAGACCCAGCACGATCCACTACCCTGCCCGAACACCACTGCACTGCCCTAAACCCTGAAACACCACCCCAATCAAGACCCCCTACACTTTCTGAACACCACTGCCCTAATCCCTAAAACACCACCCCCAGCAAGACCCCCTACACTGCCCGAACACCACTGCCGTAAGCCCTGAAACACCACCCCCTGCAAGACCCCTACACTGCACAAACACCACTTCACCACTGCCCTAAACCCTGAAACACCATACCCAGCACGACCAACTACACTGTCCAAACACCACTGCACTACCCTAAACCCTGAAACATCACCCCCAGCACGACCCCCTACAATGCCCGAACACCACTGCACTGCCCCGAACCCTGAAACACCAGCCCCAGCACGACCCCCTACACTCCCCGAACACCACTGAACTGCCCTAAACCCTGCAACACCAGACCCAGCACGATCCCCTACCCTGCCCGAACACCACTGCACTGCCCTAAACCCTGAAACACCACCCCAATCAAGACCCCCTACACTTTCTGAACACCACTGCCCTAATCCCTAAAACACCACCCCCAGCAAGACCCCATACACTGCCCGAACACTTCAGCACTGCCCTAAACCCTGAAACACCATACCCAGCACGACCAACTACACTGTCCAAACACCACTGCACTGCCCTAAACCCTGAAACACCACCCCCAGCACGACCCCCTACAATGCCCGAACACCACTGCACTGCCCCGAACCCTGAAACACCAGCCCTAGCACGACCCCCTACACTCCCCGAACACCACTGAACTGCCCTAAACCCTGCAACACCAGACCCAGCATGATTCACTACCCTGCCCGAACACCACTGCACTGCCCTAAACCATGAAACACCACCCCCAGCAAGACCCCCTTCACTTTCCAAACACAACTGCCCTAATCCCTGAAACACCACCCCCAGCACGACTCCCTACTCTGCCCGAATAACACTGCACTGTCCTAAACCTGGGAACACCAGCCCCAGCATGACCCTCTACACTGCCCGAACACCACTGCCCTAAACCCTGAAACACCACCCCCGCAAGACCCCCAACACTGCCCGAACACCACTGCCCTAAACCCTGAAACACCACCCCCAGCACTACCCCCTACTCTGCCCGAACACCACTGCACTGCCCTAAACCCTGAAACACCACCCCCAACATAACCCCCTACACTGCCTGAATACCACTACACTGCCCTAAACTCTGAAACACCACCCCCAGCATGACCCTCTACACTGCCCGAACACCACTGCACTGCCCTAAACCCTGAAACCCCACCCCCAGCAAGACCCCCTACACTGCCCGAACACCACTGCTGTAAGCCCTGAAACACCACCCCCTGCAAGACCCCCTACACTGCACGAACACCACTGCACCACTGCCCTAAACCCTGAAACACCAGCCCCAGCACGATCCCCTACACTGCCCGAACGCTTCAGCACTGCCCTAAACCCTGAAACACCATACCCAGCACGACCACCTACACTGTCCAAACACCACTGCACTGCTCTAAACCCGGAAACACCACCCCCAGCACGAACACCTACAATGCCCGAACACCACTGCACTGCCCCGAACCCTGAAACACCAGCCCCAGAACGACCCCCTACACTCCCCAAACACCACTGAACTGCCCTAAACCCTGCAACACCAGACCCAGCACGATCCACTACCCTCCCGAACACCACTGCACTGCCCTAAACCCTGAAACACCGTCTCCAGCAAGACCTCCCTACACTTTCCGATCACCACTGCCCTCAACCCTGAAACACCACCCCCAGCAAGACCCCCTACACTGCCCGAACACCACTGCCGTAAGCCCTGACACACCACCCCCTGCAAGACCCCCTACACTGCCTGAACACCACTGCACCACTGCCCTAAACCCTGAAACACCAGCCACAGCACGACCCCCTACACTGCAGGAACACCACTGCACTGCCCTAAACCCTGAATCACCAGCCCCAGCACGATCCCCTACACTCCCCGAACACCACTGCACTGCCCTAAACCCTGCAACACCAGCACGATCCCCTACACTGCCCGAACACCACTGCTTTGCCCTAAACCCTGAAACACCAGCTCCAGCACGACCCCCCAAACTGCCAGAACACCAATGCACTGCCCTAAACCATGAAACACCACCCCCAGCACGACCCCCCACACTGCCCGAACACCACTGCACTGCGCTAAACTCTGAAATACCAACCCCAGCACGACCCCCTACAATACCCAAACATCACTACACTGCCCTAAACCCTGAAACACCAGCCCCAGCACGACCCTCTACACTGTCCGAACACCACTGCCTTAAACCCTGAAACACCACCCCAACCTAGACCCCCTACACTGTCCGAACACCACTGCCCTAAACCCTGACACACCACCCCTAGCACAACCCCCTACTTTGCATGAACACCACTACACTGCCCTAAACCCTGAAACACCATCCCCTGCACGACCCCCTACACTGCCGGAACACCACTGCACTGCCCTAAACTCTGAAACACCACCCCCAGCAAGAACCCCAACACTGCCCAAACACCACTGCCCTAAACCCTGAAACACCACCCCCCAGCACTACCCCCTACTCTGCCCGAACACCATTGCACTGCCTTAAACCCTGAAAGATCACCCCCTGCACAAACCCCTACACTGCCCGAACACCACTGCACTGCCCTAAACCCTGAAACACCACCCCCAACATAACCCCCTACACTGCCTGAACACCACTACACTGCCCTAAACCCTGAAACACCACCCCCAGCATGACCCTCTGCACTGCCCGAACACAACTGCACTGCCCTAAACCCTGAAACACCACCCCCTGCAAGACCCCCTACACTGCACGAACACCACTGCACCACTGCCCTAAACCCTGAAACACCAGCCCCAGCACGATCCCCTACACAGCCCGAACAACACTGCACTGCCCTAAACCCTGAAACACCATACCCAGCACGACCAACTACACTGTCCAAACACCACTGCACTACCCTAAACCCTGAAACATCACCCCCAGCACGACCCCCTACAATGCCCGAACACCACTGCACTGCCCCGAACCCTGAAACACCAGCCCCAGCACGACCCCCTACACTCCCCGAATACCACTGAATAGCCCTAAACCCTGCAACACCAGACCCAGCACGATCCACTACCCTGCCCGAACACCACTGCACTGCCCTAAACCCTGAAACACCACCCCAATCAAGACCCCCTACACTTTCTGAACACCACTGCCCTAATCCCTAAAACACCACCCCCAGCAAGACCCCCTACACTGCCCGAACACCACTGCCGTAAGCCCTGAAACACCACCCCCTGCAAGACCCCTACACTGCACAAACACCACTTCACCACTGCCCTAAACCCTGAAACACCATACCCAGCACGACCAACTACACTGTCCAAACACCACTGCACTGCCCTAAACCCTGAAACACCACCCCCAGCACGACCCCCTACAATGCCCGAACACCACTGCACTGCCCCGAACCCTGAAACACCAGCCCCAGCACGATCCCCTACACTGCCCGAACACTTCTGCACTGCCCTAAACCCTGAAACACCACCCCAGCACGACCACCTACACTGCCCAAACACCACTGCACTGCCCTAAACCCTGAAACACCACCCCAGCATGACCCCCTACAATGCCCGAACACCCTTCACTGCCCCAAACCTTGAAACACCAGCCCCAGCACGACCCCCTACACTCCCCGAACACCACTGAACTGCCCTAAACCCTGCAACACCAGCCCCAGCACGAATCACTACACTTTCGAACATCACTGCACTGCCCTAAACCCTGAAACACCACCCCCAGCAAGACCCCCTACACTGCCCGAACACCACTGCCCAAAACCCCGAAACACCACGCCCAGCACGACCCCCTACAATGCCCGAACACCACTGCACTGCCCTAAACCCTGAAACACCAGCCCCAGCACGACCCCCTAGACTGCAGGAACACCACTGCACTGCCCTAAACCCTGAATCACCAGCCCCAGCACGATCCCCTACACTCCCCGAACACCACTGCACTGCCCTAAACCCTGCAACACCAGCCCCAGCATGATCCCCTACACTGCCCAAACACCACTGCACTGCCCTAAACCCTGAAACACCAGCTCCAGCATGACCCCCCAAACTGCCCGAACACCACTGCACTGCGCTAAACCCTGAAACACCACCCCCAGCATGACCCTCTACAATACCAAACACCACTACCCTGCCCTAAACCCTGACACACCAGCCCCATCATGACCCCCTACACTGCCCGAACACCACTGCACTGCCCTAAACCTGGAAACACCAGCCCCAGCACTACCCTCTACTCTGCCCGAACACCATTGCACTGCCCTAAACCCTGAAAGACCACCCCCTCACGAACCCCTACACTGTCCGAACACCACTGCACTGCCCTATACCCTGAAACACCACCCCCAACATAACCCCCTTCTCTGCCCGAACTCCACTGCACTGCCCTAAACCCTGAAACACCACCCCAGCATGACCCCCTACACTGCCCAAACACCACTGCACTGCCCTAACCCCTGAAACACCACGCCGGATGACCCCTACACTGCCTGAACACCACTACACTGCCCTAAACCCTGAAACACCACCCCCAGCAAGATCCCCTACACTGCCCGAACACCACTGCCGTAAGCCCTGAAACACCACCCCCTGCAAGACCCCCTACACTGTACGAACACCACTGCACCACTGCCCTAATCCCTGAAACACCAGCCCCAGCACGATCCCCTACACTGTCCGAACACTTCAGCACTGCCCTAAACCCTGAAACACCATACCCAGCACGACCACCTACACTGTCCAAACACCACTGCACTGCCTTAAACCCTGAAACACCACCCCCAGCACGACCCCCTACAATTCCCGAACACCATTGCACTGCCCGAACCCTTAAACACCTGCCCCAGCACGACCCCCTACACTCCCCGAACACCACTGCCGTAAGCCCTGAAACACCACCCCCTGCAAGACCCCTACACTGCACGAACACCACTGCACCACTGCCCTAAACCCTGAAACACCAGCCCCAGCACGATCCCATACACTGCCCGAACACTTCAGCACTGCCCTAAACCCTGAAACACCATACCCAGCACGACCACCTACACTGTCCAAACACCACTGCACTGCTCTAAACCCGGAAACACCACCCACAGCACGAACCCCTACAATGCCCGAACACCACTGCTCTGCCCCGAACCCTGAAACACCAGCCCCAGAACGACCCCCTACACTCCCCGAACACCACTGAACTGCCCTAAACCCTGCAACACCAGACCCAGCACGATCCACTACCCTCCCGAACACCACTGCACTGCCCTATACCCTGAAACACCACCTCCAGCAAGACCTCCCTACACGTTCCGATCACCACTGCCCTCAACCCTGAAACACCACCCCCAGCAAGACCCCCTACACTGCCCGAACACCACTGCCGTAAGCCCTGACACACCACCCCCTGCAAGACCCCCTACACTGCCTGAACACCACTGCACCACTGCCCTAAACCCTAAAACACCAGCCACAGCACGACCCCCTACACTGCAGGAACACCACTGCACTGCCCTAAACCCTGAATCACCAGCCCCAGCACGATCCCCTACACTCCCCGAACACCACTGCACTGCCCTAAACCCTTCAACACCAGCCCCAGCACGATCCCCTACACTGCCCGAACACCACTGCTTTGCCCTAGACCCTGAAACACCAGCTCCAGCACGACCCCCTAAACTGCCAGAACACCAATGCACTGCCCTAAACCATGAAACACCACCCCCAGCACGACCCCCCACACTGCCCGAATACCACTGCACTGCGCTAAACTCTGAAATACCAACCCCAGCACGACCCCCTACAATACCCAAACATCACTACACTGCCCTAAACCCTGAAACACCAGCCCCAGCACGACCCTCTACACTGCCCGAACACCACTGCCTTAAACCCTGAAACACCACCCCAACCTAGACCCCCTACACTGTCCGAACACCACTGCCCTAAACCCTGACACACCGCCCCTAGCACAACCCCCTACTTTGCACGAACACCACTGCACTGCCCTAAACCCTGAAACACCATCCCCTGCACGACCCCCTACACTGCCGGAACACCACTGCACTGCCCTAAACTCTGAAACACCACCCCCAGCAAGAACCCAACACTGCCCAAACACCACTTCCCTAAACCCTGAAACACCAACCCCAGCACTACCCCCTACTCTGCCCGAACACCATTGCACTGCCCTAAACCCTGAAAGACCACCCCCTGCACAAACCCCTACACTGCCCGAACACCACTGCACTGCCCTAAACCCTGAAACACCACCCCCAACATAACCCCCTACACTGCCTGAACACCACTACACTGCCCTAAACCCTGAAACACCACCCCCAGCATGACCCTCTGCACTGCCCGAACACAACTGCACTGCCCTAAACCCTGAAACACCACCCCCTGCAAGACCCCCTACACTGCACGAACACCACTGCACCACTGCCCTAAACCCTGAAACACCAGCCCCAGCACGTTCCCCTACACAGCCCGAACAACACTGCACTGGCCTAAACCGTGAAACACCATACCCAGCACGACCAACTACACTGTCCAAACACCACTGCACTGCCCTAAACCCTGAAACATCACCCCCAGCACGACCCCCTACAATGCCCGAACACCACTGCACTGCCCCGAACCCTGAAACACCAGCCCCAGCACGACCCCCTACACTCCCCGAATACCACTGAACTGCCCTAAACCCTGCAACACCAGACCCAGCACGATCCACTACCCTGCCCGAACACCACTGCACTGCCCTAAACCCTGAAACACCACCCCAATCAAGACCCCCTACACTTTCTGAACACCACTGCCCTAATCCCTAAAACACCACCCCCAGCAAGACCCCCTACACTGCCCGAACACCACTGCCGTAAGCCCTGACACACCACCCCCTGCAAGACCCCTACACTGCACGAACACCACTTCACCACTGCCCTAAACCCTGAAACACCATACCCAGCACGACCAACTACACTGTCCAAACACCACTGCACTGCCCTAAACCCTGAAACACCACCCCCAGCATGACCCCCTACAATGCCCGAACACCACTGCACTGCCCCGAACCCTGAAACACCAGCCCCAGCATGACCCCCTACACTCCCCGAACACCACTGAACTGCCCTAAACCCTGCAACACCAGACCCAGCACGATTCACTACCCTGCCCGAACACCACTGCACTGCCCTAAACCCTGAAACACCACCCCCAGCAAGACCCCCTACACTGCCCGAACACCACTGCCGTAAGCCCTGAAACACCACCCCCTGCAAGACCCCCTACACTGCCTGAACACCACTGCACCACTGCCCTAAACCCTGAAACACCACCCCAGCACGACCACCTACACTGCCCAAACACCACTGCACTGCCCTAAACCCTGAAACACCACCCCAGCACGACCCCTTACAATGCCCGAACACCCTTCACTGCCCCAAACCTTGAAACACCAGCCCCAGCACGACCCCCTACACTCCCCGAACACCACTGAACTGCCCTAAACCCTGCAACACCAGCCCCAGCACGAATCACTACACTTTCGAACATCACTGCACTGCCCTACACCCTGAAACACCACCCCCAGCAAGACCCCCTACACTGCCCGAACACCACTGCCCAAAACCCCGAAACACCACGCCCAGCAAGACACCCTACACTGCCGGAACACCACTGCAAAACTGCCCTAAACCCTGAAACACCAGCCCCTGCACGTCCCCCCACAATGCCGGAACACCACTGCACTGCCCTAAACCCTGAAACACCAGCCCCAGCACGACCCCCTACACTGCAGGAACACCACTGCACTGCCCTAAACCCTGAATCACCAGCCCCAGCACGATCCCCTACACTCCCCGAACACCACTGCACTGCCCTAAACCCTGCAACACCAGCCCCAGCACGATCCCCTACACTGCCCAAACACCACTGCACTGCCCTAAACCCTGAAACACCAGCTCCAGCACGACCCCCCAAACTGCCCGAACACCACTGCACTGCGCTAAACCCTGAAACACCACCCCCAGCATGACCCTCTACAATACCAAACACCACTACCCTGCCCTAAACCCTGAAACACCAGCCCCATCACGACCCCCTACACTGCCCGAACACCACTGCACTGCCCTAAACCTGGAAACACCAGCCCCAGCACTACCCCCTACTCTGCCCGAACACCATTGCACTGCCCTAAACCCTGAAAGACCACCCCCTCACGAACCCCTACACTGCCCGAACACCACTGCACTGCCCTATACCCTGAAACACCACCCCCAACATAACCCCCTACTCTGCCCGAACTCCACTGCACTGCCCTAAACCCTGAAACACCACCCCAGCATGGCCCCCTACACTGCCCAAACACCACTGCACTGCCCTAACCCCTGAAACACCACGCCGGATGACCCCTACACTGCCTGAACACCACTACACTGCCCTAAACCCTGAAACACCACCCCCAGCAAGATCCCCTACACTGCCCGAACACCACTGCCGTAAGCCCTGAAACACCACCCCCTGCAAGACCCCCTACACTGTACGAACACCACTGCACCACTGCCCTAATCCCTGAAACACCAGCCCCAGCACGATCCCCTACACTGTCCGAACACTTCAGCACTGCCCTAAACCCTGAAACACCATACCCAGCACGACCACCTACACTGTCCAAACACCACTGCACTGCCTTAAACCCTGAAACACCACCCCCAGCACGACCCCCTACAATTCCCGAACACCATTGCACTGCCCGAACCCTTAAACACCTGCCCCAGCACGACCCCCTACACTCCCCGAACACCACTGCCGTAAGCCCTGAAACACCACCCCCTGCAAGACCCCTACACTGCACGAACACCACTGCACCACTGCCCTAAACCCTGAAACACCAGCCCCAGCACGATCCCATACACTGCCCGAACACTTCAGCACTGCCCTAAACCCTGAAACACCAAACCCAGCACGACCAACTACACTGTCCAAACACCACTTCTCTGCCCTAAACCCTGAAACACCACCCCCAGCACGACCCCCTACAATAGCCAAACACCACTCCACTGCCCTAAACCCTGAAACACCAGCCCCAGCACGAACCACTACACTGCCCGAACACCACTGCACTGCCCTAAACCTGGAAACACCAGCCCCAGCATGACCCCCTACACTGCCCGAACACCACTGCCCTAAACCCTGAAACACCACCCCCAGCTAGACCCTCTACACTGTCCGAACACCACTGCCCTAATCCCTGAAACACCACCCCCAGCAAGACCCCCTACACTTTCCGAACACCACTGCCCTAATCCCTGAAACACCACCCCCAGCAAGACCCCCTACACAGCCCGAACACCACTGCCGTAAGCCCTGAAACACCACCCCCTGCAAGACCCCCTACACTGCCTGAACACAACTGCACCACTGCCCTAAACCCTGAAACACCAGCCCCAGCATGATCCCCTACACTGCCCGAACACTTCTGCACTGCCCCAAACCCTGAAACACCACCCCCAACAAGACCCCCTACACTGCCCGAACACCACTGCCCTAAACCCCGAAACACCACGCCCAGCAAGATACCCTACACTGCCCGAACACCACTGCAAAACTGCCCGAAACCCTGGAACACCAGCCACAGCAAGATCCCCTACACTGCCCGAACACCACTGCACTGCCAAAAACCCTGAAACACCAGCCCCAGCACGTCCCCCTACACTGCCGGAACACCACTGCACTGCCCTAAACCCTGAAACACCAGCCCCAGCACGACCCCCTACACAGCAGGAACACCACTGCACTGCCCTAAACCCTGAATCACCAGCCCCAGCACGATCCCCTACACTCCCCGAACACCACTGAACTGCCCTAAACCCTGCAACACCAGACCCAGCACGATCCACTACACTGCCCGAACACCACTGCACTGCCCTAAACCCTGAAACACCAGCTCCAGCACCACCACCCAAACTGCCCGAATACAACTGCACTGCGCTAAACAATGAAACACCACCCCCAGCACGACCCCCACAATACCCAAACACCACTACACTGCCCTAAACCCTGAAACACCAGCCCCAGCACGACCCACTACAGTGCCCGAACACCACTGCACTGCCCTAAACCTGTAAACACCAGCCCCAGCACTACCCCCTACTCTGACCGAACACCATTGCACTGCCCTAAACCCTGAAAGACCACCCCCTGCACGAACCCCTACACTGCCCGAACACCACTGCACTGCCCTATACCCTGAAACACCACCCCCAACATAACCCCCTACTCTGCCTGAACACCACTGCACTGCCTTAAACCCTGAAACACCACCCCAGCATGACCCCCTACACTGCCCGAACACCACTGCACTGCCCTAACCCCTGAAACACCACGCCGGATTGTTGTAAATAATTTAATTACCGGGACTTAATTTGATACAGAAACATAATAAAAATAGCTCAATAAATAAGAGGCAGAATCCGTGGTATTAGAGGTTCGGAATGAGCTTTATTCCAATGGACGATTCGAATCGGTTGCTCCAAGTTCCATCACCACGAAGGTTCAGGAAGTGAAGTACATACATTATTGATAATTAATCACTTTTATACAATAGGCATTACAGTGAAGCAAATGCAAGAGGCGTAACAATTGATAGTGTAGATAAGACATACATACGTAGCAGAAGTAGGTGTAACTGGGTGTGACTAAAGAACGTCATCAGGTGTGATGTCATAATAGGGTGGTTCCATGAAAGAATTTCGCAATGTCAGCAGAAATACTTGGCAGAAATGCGCGCACAGCAGCATGACGTGTGATTGACGTGCAACTAGGGGGTGAAGGGGACTTGACATTTATCTCTACATGTGGCGACAGAAGTCTGGAGGGTCAAGTCAACCTAATCCCAAATCATATCTAACATCCTATGTTTAAAGAACTATGTTATCCAAAAGAGAGGTCTCTTAGAGTAGAATCTTATTCTATACTGACTATACTGACTGTTAGTGCGTGTACAAGCGTCTAAGTGTCTACACTAGATGCGAGGGCAGAAGTCTTCCATAATAATAAGGCTATGAATTACTTGCATAAAGACAGAGAAGCCGGGCCTTTGCTCGGTAGCTGGAAGAATGTTTACTTAAACTACTAGACAGGAATGCATTGGGCAGGGAGTGGAGCAGATAATTTCGAAGGTGAAATACAGTTTTTGGCAGGCAACAGGCTGATGTCAGGCTTCGTGAGCCGCGCAGGGAATGAGACAAAGTTCATGGTCACAGATGCAGGCTCAGACTGGAGCTTCAGAGGCAGAAAGAAAGAAAAGCTTGATGACAGAATCAGGGCCTACTTGCCTGGACTGTAAAATGGCATAAGTGAACCGTATAAAGCCGGTGGCCTTTTGTACTTAGGAATGGAATATCCGGCCCATTCATGGCTGATCTGAAAGAGGACATGTTGACGGTGGACGCACATGTGTTTGCGTCTTCATAACTGGAACTGGAGGGAACATACATGTACTTGTGATTCATACATGAAACCGTTGGGGTCCAAGATAGGGGACATAACTGATCAGAAAAATCCATATTTCCACATTCCCTCCTTGTCCCCTACTTGCCCGTCAAGAGATATCAATCTTCATCAATCCATTGATCTGTTCATATAGCATCATTTGTTCTTCTTTTTTCTTCTGGGACGAATGAAATCTTGGTGATTGAATACACGATGTGGCACACAGACCACAAATCGCTGGTCCACATTGTAGGCATAGACAGCAACTGAATAGTATGAGAAAGCCAATACCTAGGAAGGATAGGACCTTCCATCCAAAGGTAGATAATACACTCCAAAACCAACCGGACCAAGTCCAGGTGCCTGGATTCTGGTGTATCTGGCTTACAATCTTATGAAGGCGAGTTATGGCTTTATATACAGATGGCGAATTTTCTGGTATGAAAATGCAACAACTTGATCCGATGACCCTACAAGCTCCGCCCCTATCGGCCAGGATGACGTCAAGGACAAGACGATTTTGAAGCACAACAATCCGCATAGCAGACTGTTCTTCTGTTAAATTGCCTAAGGCGGAAATAGTTTCGTTCACTACTGCTTCAAGGGTTCTAGTTAATCTACGTATCAGCTTACTATTAGTAACGGTACCTATATAGGGAAAGAGACCTTTATTGAAATCTGTGTATTTTTCCCATGCTGTTTCAGTGTAATCGACAATTGGGAGATCTCTCCTTTCTCTATTGCGTACTAAATGAGTATTTCTGTGATAATCGGGAGGAGCTAGGAAAACAGGTGGCAAAAGGAATCCAATGTAGCAGGTACCATCCCAATCTAGAGGCAAACGTACGTATGCCGTCTGACCACATATAAAATAGGAATGGCGGGAAGCTCTAAATGTCGACTTGCCTTGATCACTGAATTCTATTACAGTGGTGCATCTACTATGGCCCATATGTATGGAACCATTCTTTCTTACACATAATTCACCTTTTACTGGAAATACTGACATGGCGGGCAAAATTGGAGTAGCTTCGGATTCGACATTTAGGATCATAAGATTAAGCGTAAAATTACCTAATCCATATACTTCATTTTCTAGATCAGTTCCTGTTCTCTTGGGAAGTCCCTCCTTGTTAGGGTAGCAGACTTTAAGTAAAACTAAGTTTAAATTTCCCCATACCCAGTTGTCTTGATAAACTGCAGAATTTGAATCTAGGGGATTAATTAAACTAAACCATGCTCCACAGGAGCCGTTGTGTGTGAATGGGTATGGAAAGAGAGGTAGAATTCCTTTATAATTCTGATAGGGAGGGAGTCGGCCACATATCCAACAATTTGTAGCATTGCTAACTTGATGGGAATGATGTAACATACTAATAAACGTGTTATTGCGCAGCGCAAATCTATAAGACAACTCATGCGGAGGTAATTCACTAAAAGAATGTTCAGCAGTAACATTATAAACATGTCTAGAAATAGGATAATATATGTGCAACAATATACTTGCAGTAATTATTAAAAGACTTAAGAAAAACAAAATTAATAACGTCACTGTGCAATGACTACGCAGTGATTTACAGTATGCATGTCGTTTCAACATTTTTCGGGTGTTTTCTCTATTCAGATCTAAGGGATACATGTCAGAGACAAATTCAACCGCTTCACCTTGGAGAGGACTTAAACAATCAAATTTCCCGACTGGTTAGATCTGAGTTTTAGTTTATATTGTTCGTGACTACTTGATTCAACAAAAGGAAGTTTTGAGTCAATGGGTGAAGACACACGAGGTGTGGTATTTACATCCGATGGTAGTCCATGAAATTTCTTGATATGACTTGAATGTATCCAGCCTTTCCTGCCTTCGATCTTCACGGCTGTCCTTGTGGTGAGCAAGACCAGTTGCGGTGACTTCCACCTAGGATCCAGCTGAGTCTTTCGATCAAAGTTCCTCACGAGGACCAGGTCCCCCGGAATTATATCATGGGGTTTCACCTCAGTGTTGTCGGGAAAGGCTGCAGCTACCTGTGAACGACAAGATTGCAGTGCAGACATTCAAGGAAGCCAAATAATCTGTCAGCATATTACAGTCAATATCAGTTATTTTTCGTGGTATAGGCGTCCCCCACATATTTGGTGGTCTGCCAAAGATCACCTCATACGGGGATAGCCCTGTTCGAGAGTGTGCTACCATTCTCATGTAAAAGAGTGCAACTGGTAACGCTACTACCCAGTCGACACCTTTCTCTCTGCATATTTTGGACAATCTGATTTTCAGGATCTGATTATGTCTTTCTACGAGACCTGCTGCCTCGGGGTGTCGGACACAGTGGAATTTCCACTGATAGCCTAACAAAAGTGAAACGTGTTTCATTAGTTCGGATGAGAACGGCTGGCCGTTATCTGAGTAGACAACACGTGGTAAACCGTATCGTGGGAAGAATTCTCGAACTAACTGTTTGGCAGTAGTCGGGGCAGTGTAATCTGAAACCGGGTATGCCTCTGTCCAACGGGAAAGAGCACAGACAACTACGAGAACATATTTGAATCCTCGACATCGTTCCATCTGGATATAATCCATCGGGAGCACTTCAAAAGGGTGATCAGGAGGCTGAAATCCACCCTGTTCTACGGGAACGCTTTTTCCTGGGTTGAACTGACAACAGATCATACAGGTACGAACTTTTTGCTTGGCTGCTGCTCGTAAATGTTTATTGAACCAAATGTGTTGGATGCTGTCTAGCATAGCTTTTTCTCCTAGATGCGCTGGACTATGTATAGTGTTAATAATAACTTGGACCATTGAATCAGGAAGGAACCACACAGATTTTTCCTTCGTCATCCATCCTTGATCCGTTTGGATCCCTCCTAATTCAGTCCATTTCTTTATTTCGTCTGGTGTAGCATGCGTCTGTATGTCAATTACGTCAAGAGCGGGATCTTTAATCGTCATACAATGTGTTGGCGTCGGGACTTTTGTCTTTGTCATGTCGGATGTTTGAGTTTGAGCAGTCTGTTTAGCTGTTCTGTCAGCTAGATCATTGCCTTGAGAAATGATATCAATAACTTTCGTATGAGCTTTACATTTCATAATTGATATTGCAGTGGGTAGATGTATTGCATCTAATAAGGCATGAATGAGGGGTCCGTGCTGAATGTGGGCACCGTGAGAAGTTAAATAACCTCTCTCTCGCCACAGCACGCCGAAGTCATGTACAACTCCGAATGCATAACGTGAATCAGTGTATATGTTGACTTTTTTATTTGTGCCTTGAATACAGGCTTGTGTCAGAGCGATGAGCTCTGCGGCTTGAGCTGACAAGGTATTTATGCAATTTGTTTCGATGACTTCAGTGTCTGTTGTGACTGCGTAAGCGGCCACTAACTCTCCTGTACTTGTTCTCATACATGAACCATCTACATACAACGTTAGGTCTGGGTCTGACAATGGGACATCTGTCAAGTCTTGTCTGGGTTTCGTCGTGATTGTAATAACATCAATACAATCATGAGCTAGTGGGTCTGTTCCGATTACGGGTAAAAGTGTGGCAGGATTCAATGTGTTACAACGTCTGATTTCTATATGTGGCTGAAACAATGTTAATTCATACCCTGTAAGTCGCGCTATAGTCAAGTGCTGTGTTTGCGTTCTATTCACAAGAACTTCTACTGCATGTGGTACTTGAACTGTCAATGGATGTCCTAACACTATGGCATCGCTTTGTCTTATTGCTAAAGCTGTTGCTGCCACCGATTTCAGGCATGCAGGCAAAGCCTGAGCTACGGGATCTAATGTACTAGAAAAATAAGCACATGGTTTGTGGGATCCTGCCTGTTCCTGTGTGAGTACTGACAAGGCAGTACCTTCGCGTTCTGTAACAAAGAGTGTAAACTGTTTTTTGTAACATGGTGTTGCTAAAACCGGTGCTTGGCATAAGGCTTTCTTTAGGTTTTCAAAAGCTTGTGTATGTTCCTGAGTCCAAGGGAGAACAGTCGATGTGGCTGCCTCCTGTGTTGTCAATTGAATGAGTGGTTTTGCTAGAAATGCATACTGAGGGATCCACTGCCTACAATATGAAGTGAGGCCTATAAAAGCCCGCACCTCCTTTTGTGTCTTGGGTATTGGCATGTTAGCTATTAACTGAATGCGGTCGGGTGTAAGCTGCCTTCCCTCCTTGGACAGCGAGTGTCCAAGATAAACAACTCGCTGGACACAGAATTGCAGCTTAGAAGGGGACAACTTGTGCCCTTTTTCGGCTAGAAATTGTAAAACTGTCAGTGATGCTTTCTCACATTCGTGTTCGCTTCTAGCGGTGATCAGCAGATCATCGACATATTGAAGCAGGGCAGTGTTTACTGGCATGTGGATACTGTCGAGTTCTCGTTTCAGTGCTTGGCTATAGATGCTGGGGCTTTCTGTAAATCCTTGAGGTGCGCGTGAGAATTTAAAGCTACGTCCATTTAAACTAAATCCGAACAAGTATTGGCTTTCCGGATCTATAGGGACGCTGAAAAAGGCATTCTTGAGATCAATTACAGTAAAGAATGTTGCTTCAGAATCAATAGCTGTCAGTAATGACGAGATATCTGGGACCACAGGGAATTGTGGCACAATGCACCTGTTTAATTCGCGCAGATCAATAACCAATCGATATACTGGCGGGGCCTTCGGATCTGTTCGTTTAAGAATCGGAATTATCGGTGAATTACATACATTGGAGTCTGTTTCCACAACCACTCCTTGGGCAATGAGCTCGTCAATGATTTGTAGTAAAGCCACTACAGCATCTGGTGGTAACTTGTATTGTCGCATTCGTGGTAGTACCACTCCTGCCTTTAGTGTAACTCGATATGGTGTAATATTCATGCAACCAACATCAGTAGGGCCTTGTGCCCATAGATGTGTAGGTAAAGTCTGCAGTCGGGGATCCCAAGGATCGCCAAGGAGGGAATCCATGTCTCGAGACACATAGTGACCTTTGAAATCACGTAAAAACAATCTTACTCCTTCCGGAGAACAACATATTATAGCTCCTAGAGCTTTCAGTGTTTTTATACCTAACAAGTTTTCTGGACATGATTTAGTAAGCAATAAATCTGTAGTTCTGGTCAAGGGTCCTATCGTAAGTGGAAGAGGCTGTGATACTTCATTAACAATAGGTTTTCCTGAAAAACCAAGGGAAATATTCTGTGAGCCTGAGAGGGGTGCCCCTGGAACTTCACTACGTTTTATGGTTGTTCGACTTGCCCCTGTATCAAGTAAAAATTTTCTATCTTGGCCTAATAATTCACTATGTACATAAGGTCCTTCTTGGTCTACTGGGACCTCGATAAGGGGTAAGTCAACTTCCCTCTCTAGGCTGGTTCATGCGTATCGTTGATAATCAGGATAGTCGTACTGTGCGGTCTGGTACAGCTGTCGTGTCGTGGTTTGTGTGGCAGCAACAGGCAGCGCTGGTGCAGCTGGCACAAACTGTATAGACTGTTGTGGAGCTGGCATGGACTGTGCATGCTGCGGGGCTCCTTGTTCATTCTGATCCTGTCTAAGTGGCCGTGGTCTTTCTTTTGTAATACCTGTGGCGATATTACGCTTCAGGACTGGGCAATCGTGTATATAATGACCTGGTTGTTTACAATAGTTGCATGTCCCTTTTACAGGTCCTGCTGAATCACCGGAATGTGTCGTACCCTTTTTATGTCCTTCAGCTGGAACTGTCTGGGAGACTAGCATTTTCATTTTCGTGTCTTTCATGCGTCTTTGTTCATGTTCTTGTTCCTCTCTAATTCTATTGTAATGGTACTGTAACATTTGTAACATTTGTGATGGGGTATTACCTTGCCAGGTACTCTCGAATTTTAATACTCTATTCTTCACTTGGGGCAAGGAATTTTCAACTAATTTTGTCACAAACAGATGTGGGTATGATTCGCTACTTGCTTTTATGCCACTATTTATACCAAAACATTTTTCAAATCGTGCATAGAAATCACTAGTGTCTTCATCTTGCTTTTGTTTACAGGCTGAAATTGCACCCCAGTCTTCCTTTTTCGTAGTTAATAAACGTGGCAGTACCTGTACTAGTAAACCTAGTAGTGCTTTAGTTTTGTCCCCAAGCCCCGAACCTGGACCTCGGGCCTTTTCTTCATTTTCTAATGCTGTCCAGTCTATCTTTTGGTCTCCCACCTCCCACTCTTTTTCCTTGAGTTTTTCATAAATGCCAGCAGGCATCAATACCTTTAATATTGTCATAATGTCGGGATAGGTATACTCTCCCATGAGTAACATGTCTTTAATTTCTCGGTGGAAACCCGCTGGGTCTTTGTCATGACTGGGTACCACTTTCTTCATTTCTAACAATTCTATTTTCGATATGGGCGTATATACAAATACACGTTTAAACTGATTGTCCTCGCCCTTTATTGGGTGTACTTCTCGTAAGGGATTCTGTCTGTCCATGTAATACATCGGTCTTTCCTTGATGGGCAGTGAGACATGTTCTGGGCATACAAAAAGAATGTACTGCTTTCTTGATTCTAGTATTTCTTTAATTAGCTTAGTACCTGAACCTCTCCATCTATTCGTGAGTAATTCAGTCAATATATCAGGTAAAGGACCAGGATCTGAATGTTGGCTTTTATATAGTATAAGAAGTTGTTGAATCATATAAATCCCAGCTAAACGCTGTTCATCTGGGGTGAGGTTCAAAATGTGTGTGCTACTGTATCATCACCATATTTTCCGGGACTGTCAACCCAATGAACGGCTGACCTGGCTAATTCTTGTTCATCCATAGAATCGAGTAAATGATAACCCCTTCGTTCTCGCAGTAATTTGTCAGCGGCTTGGAACGAATGCTCGGGGGACCTTATATTTATTATAGGTGTTTGGAAATTCCTGTTATTATCTGGACATATCGGACGTATCGGGTCAGTAAAACATCTAGTACTATTACAAGATCTTCCTCTACCTACATAGGCTATGGTGTCTGACTGTCCTGTGGACAGTCCTGATCCTTCCTCCTCCTCGTTTTGTTCAAACTGGTCTACCGCTAATCTCTCTTCGTGTAGGCGTTCTATTTCTTTACGGATCTTTCGGCACATGGCTATTATACAGTTTTGCTTATCATGTCTCCCTTCTGATATATTCTGGCTCCATCTGGTAAGAGTTTGCATTGCTTCCGGGTCTACCCCCGGTCGGTCTTGATTTCTGATCACACAATTTATAAGGAAACGTAACAGTTCCCCTTGTATCTCCACTTTCTGGTATTCCATAGCTCTGTTAATACATTCAGAATCTCGCCCTGTTTGGACAAAATGGTATATATTATCTAGATGCATAGTCATTCCTGGTAACTTCCCTAAATACACCGCGGCTCGTCTGATACGTAATGATGCCATGATCATTTCGTCCTCTTTGCCGGGCACAGGGTCATATCTACAATCTATAAGAAGTTCCTTAAGCGTACGGGCATTTATGAGTTTGGGGGTACGTGGATGTGCTAATTCTTGAAAGGTAAGTTTATTTACTCTGGGTGGCGTAGAAAAAATATTGGTAGCACCTCCGGTAGCCCCGTCTGGGGTATCGGGCGTGAAAGGATTCGTTGAACGCGATACAGCAACTATAGGTGTGGACACAGCTATAGAAGTAGCTGTAGGAACAGATGTGGAAACAGATGTGCTTGCCGGAACTTGTGTCAGGATTTGTTGTTGTAGAGATACAGATACAGGATCTTGGCGTTGAACCTCCCCGGCCGACGGTCTATGTGGGGCGGGGTTAGCATACTCGGGAGCTGCGTCATCTAAATATGAGGAAAGAAAAACATCTTCTGCGGTTCTAGGATGCCCCTTAGGATGTACTTTTATTGGAAATAATGGGGGTGGCAAGTCTTTTGGTATCCCCGGAGTAGCCTTAGGTAATCCCTCGGCCAGAAGGGGATACATACCCTTCATAAGGGCATTTCTTTGTCTGTCTACTTGTTCTGATTTCACTCGTGTACCTTCTTCAATTAATAGATTTTCTCGGACTCTATTTGAATTCTCCTTATTTTTCTCTTCCTGTCGGAGTGCTTTTTCTGTACGTCTATGAGATTCTTTACGCCATAACTCAACGGCGTCTTTCTGTGACTGTCTGACTTTCCTTTTCCATAACTCTTCCTCTACTTTCATGATGCACTCTGCATCCCAGGTCCCAGCTGCGGGCCACCTCTGACTTTCTGGTAATTCCTTGGTGTAGTCTACCCATAAATCAAGAAATAATATAGCGTCTAAGCCGTGTTTATGATACATGAAGTACCCTGGAGTGTCCCTAGGAGGAATAGGAACAGCTTCTTCGAGTACCCCTTTTCTAGTTGTGATCTGTCTTAATTTCGAAAAGAGCGGCATATTGAGAACTGATCTGATACTTGATCTTGAACAAACTTAATACAATAAACACGATAATGAACAGTCATTCATACCACAATATGCAGAACGTATTAACACATTTAACATTTAAATGAGCAAACAATGATGATGACGATCTAAGGAAAACTTAATCACTAAACATAATACTCGGCATTATCTGGATTATTCTGAATTTATATACTTGATATACTAGATATACTGCTAAACAGTACAGATACACTGCTGAAACAGTGCAGACCGGATTTGTGTACCCAAACCCGTCTTGACCGGCACAACCTATGTGCACGTCAGAACGCCTCCCCAGTAATGGTACTCACCGGGTAGCTCGGAACGGAAGGCCTCGGAACGGAACTGAACTGGACCGGACTGGACTCGACTCGAAAACTTCGGACACTTCTGAGCTTCGGAAACCTGGTGGGCCTCTGTATACCTCGGATCTTGCTCTCTCAGCTAGGCTCTGGTCGGGATACTTCGCACTTCTCACCGCCTCGTCTGGGTGTTGATCGCAGCCTCAGTCGCCCCCGCTTGACCGGAGGGAGATACAGGAAATCCTGCTGGTACGCGTTGTTGTCCGTCCAGCTGTGGCAGGAGACCGGGCCTGCAACGCACCGCCGGCGCGTGAGATGAGAAAGTGTCCCTGTTCGGGCGCCATTCATGTGGTAAATAATTTAATTACCGGGACTTAATTTGATACAGAAACATAATAAAAATAGCTCAATAAATAAGAGGCAGAATCCGTGGTATTAGAGGTTCGGAATGAGCTTTATTCCAATGGACGATTCGAATCGGTTGCTCCAAGTTCCATCACCACGAAGGTTCAGGAAGTGAAGTACATACATTATTGATAATTAATCACTTTTATACAATAGGCATTACAGTGAAGCAAATGCAAGAGGCGTAACAATTGATAGTGTAGATAAGACATACATACGTAGCAGAAGTAGGTGTAACTGGGTGTGACTAAAGAACGTCATCAGGTGTGATGTCATAATAGGGTGGTTCCATGAAAGAATTTCGCAATGTCAGCAGAAATACTTGGCAGAAATGCGCGCACAGCAGCATGACGTGTGATTGACGTGCAACTAGGGGGTGAAGGGGACTTGACATTTATCTCTACATGTGGCGACAGAAGTCTGGAGGGTCAAGTCAACCTAATCCCAAATCATATCTAACATCCTATGTTTAAAGAACTATGTTATCCAAAAGAGAGGTCTCTTAGAGTAGAATCTTATTCTATACTGACTATACTGACTGTTAGTGCGTGTACAAGCGTCTAAGTGTCTACACTAGATGCGAGGGCAGAAGTCTTCCATAATAATAAGGCTATGAATTACTTGCATAAAGACAGAGAAGCCGGGCCTTTGCTCGGTAGCTGGAAGAATGTTTACTTAAACTACTAGACAGGAATGCATTGGGCAGGGAGCGGAGCAGATAATTTCGAAGGTGAAATACAGTTTTTGGCAGGCAACAGGCTGATGTCAGGCTTCGTGAGCCGCGCAGGGAATGAGACAAAGTTCATGGTCACAGATGCAGGCTCAGACTGGAGCTTCAGAGGCAGAAAGAAAGAAAAGCTTGATGACAGAATCAGGGCCTACTTGCCTGGACTGTAAAATGGCATAAGTGAACCGTATAAAGCCGGTGGCCTTTCGTACTTAGGAATGGAATATCCGGCCCATTCATGGCTGATCTGAAAGAGGACATGTTGACGGTGGACGCACATGTGTTTGCGTCTTCATAACTGGAACTGGAGGGAACATACATGTACTTGTGATTCATACATGAAACCGTTGGGGTCCAAGATAGGGGACATAACTGATCAGAAAAATCCATATTTCCACAGGATGACCCCTACACTGCCTGAACACCACTACACTGCCCTAAACCCTGAAACACCACCCCCAGCAAGACCCCCTACACTGCCCGAACACAACTGCCGTAAGCCCTGAAACACCACCCCCTGCAAGACCCCCTACACTGCACGAACACCACTGCACCATGCTCTAAACCCTGAAACACCAGCCCCAGCACGATCCCCTACACTGCCCGAACACTTCAGCACTGCCCTAAACCCTGAAACACCATACCCAGCACGACCACCTACACTGTCCAATCACCACTGCACTGCCCTAAACCCTGAAACACCACCCCCAGCACGACCCCCTACAATGCTCGAACACCACTGCACTGCCCCGAACCCTGAAACACCAGCCCCGGCACGGCCCCCCACACTCCCCGAACACCACTGAACTACCCTAAACCCTGCAACACCAGCCCCAGCACGATCCACTACCCTTCCCAAACACCACTGCACTGCCCTAAACCCTGAAACACCACCCCCAGCAAGACCCCCTTCACTTTCCGAACACAACTACCCTAAACCCTGAAACACCACCCCCAGCACGACTCCCTACTCTGCCCGAACACCACTGCACTGCCCTAAACCTGGAAACACCAGCCACAGCATGACCCCCTACACTGCCCGAACACCACTGCCCTAAACCCTGAAACACCACCCCGCAAGACCCCCAACACTGCCCGAACACCACTGCCCTAAACCCTGAAACACCACCCCCAGCACTACCCCCTACTCTGCCCGAACACCAATGCACTGCCCTAAACCCTGAAACACCACCCCCAACATAACCCCCTACACTGCCTGAATACCACTACACTGCCCTAAACCCTGAAACACCACCCCCAGTATGACCCTCTACACTGCCCGAACACCACTGCACTGCCCTAAACCCTGAAACACCACCCCCAGAGAGACCCCCTACACTGCCCGAACACCACTGCCGTAAGCCCTGAAACACCACCCCCTGCAAGACCCCCTACACTGCACGAACACCACTGCACCACTGCCCTAAACCCTAAAACACCAGCCCCAGCACGATCCCCTACACTGCCCGAACGCTTCAGCACTGCCCTAAACCCTGAAACACCATACCCAGCACGACCACCTACACTGTCCAAACACCACTGCACTGCTCTAAACCCTGAAACACCACCCCCAGCACGAACCCCTACAATGCCCGAACACCACTGCACTGCCCCGAACCCTGAAACACCATCCCCAGAACGACCCCCTACACTCCCCGAACACCACTGAACTGCCCTAAACCCTGCAACACCAGACCCAGCACGATCCACTACCCTCCCGAACACCACTGCACTGCCCTAAACCCTGAAACACCACCTCCAGCAAGACACCCTAAACTGCCCGAACACCACTGCAAAACTGCCCGAAACCCTGGAACACCAGCCACAGCAAGATCCCCTACACTGCCCGAACACCACTGCACTGCCCTAAACCCTGAAACACCAGCCCCAGCACGACCCCCTACACAACAGGAACACCACTGCACTGCCCTAAACCCTGAATCACCAGCCCCAGCACGATCCCCTACACTCCCCGAACACCACTGCACTGCCCTAAACCCTGCAACACCAGCCCCAGCACCACCACCCAAACTGCCCGAACACCACTGCACTGCGCTAAACAATGAAACACCACCCCCAGCACGACCCCCACAATACCCAAACACCACTACACTGCCCTAAACCCTGAAACACCAGCCCCAGCACGACCCACTACAGTGCCCGAACACCACTGCACTGCCCTAAATCTGTAAACACCAGCCCCAGCACTACCCCCTACTCTGACCAAACACCATTGCACTGCCCTAAACCCTGAAAGACCACCCCCTGCACGAACCCCTACACTGCCCGAACACCACTACACTGCCCTAAACCCTGAAACACCACGCCGGATGACCCCTACACTGCCTGAACACCACTACACTGCCCTAAACCCTGAAACACCACCCCAGCATGACCCCCTACAATGCCCGAACACCACTGCCATGCCCTAACCCCTGAAACACCACGCCGGATGACCCCTACACTGCCTGAACACCACTACACTGCCCTAAACCCTGAAACACCACCCCCAGCAAGACCCCCTACACTGCCCGAACACAACTGCCGTAAGCCCTGAAACACCACCCCCTGCAAGACCCCTACACTGCACGAACACCACTGCACCATGCTCTAAACCCTGAAACACCAGCCCGAGCACGATCTCCTACACTGCCCGAACACTTCAGCACTGCCCTAAACCCTGAAACACCATACCCAGCACGACCACCTACACTGTCCAATCACCACTGCACTGCCCTAAACCCTGAAACACCACCCCCAGCACGACCCCCTACAATGCCCGAACACCACTGCACTGCCCCGAACCCTGAAACACCAGCCCCGGCACGACCCCCTACACTCCCCGAACACCACTGAACTGCCCTAAACCCTGCAACACCAGCCCCAGCACGATCCACTACCCTGCCCGAACACCACTGCACTGCCCTAAACCCTGAAACACCACCCCCAGCAAGACCCCCTTCACTTTCCGAACACAACTGCCCTTAACCCTGAAACACCACCCCCAGCACGACTCCCTACTCTGCCCGAACACCACTGCACTGCCCTAAACCTGGAAACACCAGCCCCAGCATGACCCCCTACACTGCCCGAACACCACTGCCCTAAACCCTGAAACACCACCCCCGCAAGACCCCCAACAGTGCCCGAACACCACTGCCCTAAACCCTGAAACACCACCCCCAGCACTACCCCCTACTCTGCCCGAACACCACTGCACTGCCCTAAACCCTGAAACACCACCCCCAACATAACCCCCTACACTGCCTGAATACCACTACACTGCCCTAAACCCTGAAACACCACCCCAGCATGACCCTCTACACTGCCCGAACACCACTGCACTGCCCTAAACCCTGAAGCACCACCCCCAGCAAGACCCCCTACACTGCCCGAACACCACTGCCGTAAGCCCTGAAACACCACCCCCTGCAAGACCCCCTACACTGCACGAACACCACTGCACCACTGCCCTAAACCCTGAAACACCAGCCCCAGCACGATCCCCTACACTGCCCGAACGCTTCAGCACTGCCCTAAACCCTGAAGCACCATACCCAGCACGACCACCTACACTGTCCAAACACCACTGCACTGCTCTAAACCCTGAAACACCACCCCCAGCACGAACCCCTACAATGCCTGAACACCACTGCACTGCCCCGAACCCTGAAACACCAGCCCCAGAACGACCCCCTACACTCCCCGAACACCACCGAACTGCCCTAAACCCTGCAACACCAGACCCAGCACGATCCACTACCCTGCCCGAACACCACTGCACTGCCCTAAACCCTGAAACACCACCTCCAGCAAGACACCCTACACTGCCCGAACACCACTGCAAAACTGCCCGAAACCCTGAAACACCACCCCCTGCAAGACCCCCTACACTGCACGAACACCACTGCACCACTGCCCTAAACCCTGAAACACCAGCCCCAGCACGATCCCCTACACTGCCCGAACGCTTCAGCACTGCCCTAAACCCTGAAACACCATACCCAGCACGACCACCTACACTGTCCAAACACCACTGCACTGCTCTAAACCCTGAAACACCACCCCCAGCACGAACCCCTACAATGCCCGAACACCACTGCACTGCCCTGAACCCTGAAACACCATCCCCAGAACGACCCCCTACACTCCCCGAACACCACTGAACTGCCCTAAACCCTGCAACACCAGACCCAGCACGATCCACTACCCTCCCGAACACCACTGCACTGCCCTAAACCCTGAAACACCACCTCCAGCAAGACACCCTACACTGCCCGAACACCACTGCAAAACTGCCCGAAACCCTGGAACACCAGCCACAGCAAGATCCCCTACACTGCCCGAACACCACTGCACTGCCAAAAACCCTGAAACACCAGCCCCAGCACGTCCCCCTACACTGCCGGAACACCACTGCACTGCCCTAAACCCTGAAACACCAGCCCCAGCACGACCCCCTACACAACAGGAACACCACTGCACTGCCCTAAACCCTGAATCACCAGCCCCAGCACGATCCCCTACACTCCCCGAACACCACTGCACTGCCCTAAACCCTGCAACACCAGCCCCAGCACCACCACCCATACTGCCCGAACACCACTGCACTGCGCTAAACAATGAAACACCACCCCCAGCACGACCCCCACAATACCCAAACACCACTACACTGCCCTAAACCCTGAAACACCAGCCCCAGCACGACCCACTACAGTGCCCGAACACCACTGCACTGCCCTAAATCTGTAAACACCAGCCCCAGCACTACCCCCTACTCTGACCGAACACCATTGCACTGCCCTAAACCCTGAAAGACCACCCCCTGCACGAACCCCTACACTGCCCGAACACCACTGCACTGCCCTATACCCTGAAACACCACCCCCAACATAACTCCCTACTCTGCCTGAACACCACTGCACTGCCCTAAACCCTGAAACACCACCCCAGCATGACCCCCTACAATGCCCGAACACCACTGCCATGCCCTAACCCCTGAAACACCACGCCGGATGACCCCTACACTGCCTGAACACCACTACACTGCCCTAAACCCTGAAACACCACCCCCAGCAAGACCCCCTACACTGCCCGAACACAACTGCCGTAAGCCCTGAAACACCACCCCCTGCAAGACCCCTACACTGCACGAACACCACTGCACCATGCTCTAAACCCTGAAACACCAGCCCCAGCACGATCTCCTACACTGCCCGAACACTTCAGCACTGCCCTAAACCCTGAAACACCATACCCAGCACGACCCCCTACAATGCCCGAACACCACTGCACTGCCCCGAACCCTGAATTACCAGCCCCGGCACGACCCCCTACACTCCCCGAACACCACTGAACTGCCCTAAACCCTGCAACACCAGCCCCAGCACGATCCACTACCCTGCCCGAACACCACTGCACTGCCCTAAACCCTGAAACACCACCCCCAGCAAGACCCCCTTCACTTTCCGAACACAACTGCCCTTAACCCTGAAACACCACCCCCAGCACGACTCCCTACTCTGCCCGAACACCACTGCACTGCCCTAAACCTGGAAACACCAGCCCCAGCATGACCCCCTACACTGCCCGAACACCACTGCCCTAAACCCTGAAACACCACCCCCGCAAGACCCCCAACAGTGCCCGAACACCACTGCCCTAAACCCTGAAACACCACCCCCAGCACTACCCCCTACTCTGCCCGAACACCACTGCACTGCCCTAAACCCTGAAACACCACCCCCAACATAACCCCCTACACTGCCTGAATACCACTACACTGCCCTAAACCCTGAAACACCACCCCAGCATGACCCTCTACACTGCCCGAACACCACTGCACTGCCCTAAACCCTGAAACACCACCCCCAGCAAGACCCCCTACACTGCCCGAACACCACTGCCGTAAGCCCTGAAACACCACCCCCTGCAAGACCCCCTACACTCCCCGAACACCACTGAACTGCCCTAAACCCTGCAACACCAGCCCCAGCACGATCCACTACCCTGCCCGAACACCACTGCACTGCCCTAAACCCTGAAACACCACCCCCAGCAAGACCCCCTTCACTTTCCGAACACAACTGCCCTTAACCCTGAAACACCACCCCCAGCACGACTCCCTACTCTGCCCGAACACCACTGCACTGCCCTAAACCTGGAAACACCAGCCCCAGCATGACCCCCTACACTGCCCGAACACCACTGCCCTAAACCCTGAAACACCACCCCCGCAAGACCCCCAACAGTGCCCGAACACCACTGCACCACTGCCCTAAACCCTGAAACACCAGCCCCAGCACGATCCCCTACACTGCCCGAACGCTTCAGCACTGCCCTAAACCCTGAAACACCATACCCAGCACGACCCCCTACACTGTCCAAACACCACTGCACTGCTCTAAACCCTGAAACACCACCCCCAGCACGAACCCCTACAATGCCTGAACACCACTGCACTGCCCCGAACCCTGAAACACCAGCCCCAGAACGACCCCCTACACTCCCCGAACACCACCAAACTGCCCCAAACCCTGCAACACCAGACCCAGCACGATCCACTACCCTGCCCGAACACCACTGCACTGCCCTAAACCCTGAAACACCACATCCAGCAAGACACCCTACACTGCCCGAACACCACTGCAAAACTGCCCGAAACGCTGGAACACCAGCCACAGCAAGATCCCCTATACAGCCCGAACACCACTGCACTGCCAAAAACCCTGAAACACCAGCCCCAGCACGTCCCTCTACACTGCCGGAACACCACTGCACTGCCCTAAACCCTGAAACACCAGCCCCAGCACGACCCCCTACACAGCAGGAACACCACTGCACTGCCCTAAACCCTGAATCACCAGCCCCAGCACGATCCCCTACACTCCCCGATCACCACTGCACTGCCCTAAACCCTGCAACACCAGCCCCAGCACGATCCCCTACACTTCCCGAACACCACTGCACTGCCCTAAACCCTGAAACACAAGCTCCAGCACCACAACCCAAACTGCCCGAACACCACTGCACTGCGCTAAACAATGAAACACCACCCCCATCACGACCCCCACAATACCCAAACACCACTACACTGCCCTAAACCCTGAAACACCAGCCCCAGCACGACCCACTACACTGCCCGAACACCACTGCACTGCCCTAAACCTGTAAACACCAGCCCCAGCACTACCCCCTACTCTGACTGAACACCATTGCACTGCCCTAAACCCTGAAAGACCACCCCCTGCATGAACCCCTACACTGCCCGAACACCACTGCACTGCCCTATACCCTGAAACACCACCCCCAACATAACCCCCTACTCTGCCTGAACACCACTGCACTGCCCTAAACCCTGAAACACCACCTCAGCATGACCCCCTACACTGCCCGAACACCACTGCACTGGCCTATCCACTGAAACACCACGCCGGATGACCCCTACACTGCCTGAACACCACTACACTGCCCTAAACCCTGAAACACCACCCCCAGCAAGACCCCCTACACTGCCCGAACACAACTGCCGTAAGCCCTGAAACACCACCCCCTGCAAGACCCCCTACACTGCACGAACACCACTGCACCATGCTCTAAACCCTGAAACACCAGCCCCAGCACGATCCCCTACTCTGCCCGAACACTTCAGCACTGCCCTAAACCCTGAAACACCATACCCAGCACGACCACCTACACTGTCCAATCACCACTGCACTGCCCTAAACCCTGAAACACCACCCCCAGCACGACCCCCTACAATGCCCGAACACCACTGCACTGCCCCGAACCCTGAAACACCAGCCCCGGCACGACCCCCTACACTCCCCGAACACCACTGAACTGCCCTAAACCCTGTAACACCAGCCCCAGCACGATCCACTACCCTGCCCGAACACCACTGCACTGCCCTAAACCCTGAAACACCACCCCCAGCAAGACCCCCTTCACTTTCCGAACACAACTGCCCTAAACCTTGAAACACCACCCCCAGCACGACTCCCTACTCTGCCCGAACACCACTGCACTGCCCCGAACCCTGAAACACCAGCCCCGGCACGACCCCCTACACTCCCCGAACACCACTGAACTGCCCTAAACCCTGCAACACCAGCCCCAGCACGATCCACTACCCTGCCCGAACACCACTGCACTGCCCTAAACCCTGAAACACCACCCCCAGCAAGACCCCCTTCACTTTCCGAACACAACTGCCCTAAACCTTGAAACACCACCCCCAGCACTACCCCCTACTCTGCCCGAACACCACTGCACTGCCCTAAACCCTGAAACACCACCCCCAACATAACCCCCTACACTGCCTGAATACCACTACACTGCCCTAAACCCTGAAACACCACCCCCAGCATGACCCTCTACACTGCCCGAACACCACTGCACTGCCCTAAACCCTGAAACACCACCCCCAGCAAGACCCCCGACACTGCCCGAACACCACTGCCGTAAGCCCTGAAACACCACCCCCTGCAAGACCCCCTACACTGCATGAACACCACTGCACCACTGCCCTAAACCCTGAAAGACCACCCCCTGCATGAACCCCTACACTGCCCGAACACCACTGCACTGCCCTATACCCTGAAACACCACCCCCAACATAACCCCCTACTCTGCCTGAACACCACTGCACTGCCCTAAACCCTGAAACACCACCTCAGCATGACCCCCTACACTGCCCGAACACCACTGCACTGGCCTATCCACTGAAACACCACGCCGGATGACCCCTACACTGCCTGAACACCACTACACTGCCCTAAACCCTGAAACACCACCCCCAGCAAGACCCCCTACACTGCCCGAACACAACTGCCGTAAGCCCTGAAACACCACCCCCTGCAAGACCCCCTACACTGCACGAACACCACTGCACCATGCTCTAAACCCTGAAACACCAGCCCCAGCACGATCCCCTACTCTGCCCGAACACTTCAGCACTGCCCTAAACCCTGAAACACCATACCCAGCACGACCACCTACACTGTCCAATCACCACTGCACTGCCCTAAACCCTGAAACACCACCCCCAGCACGACCCCCTACAATGCCCGAACACCACTGCACTGCCCCGAACCCTGAAACACCAGCCCCGGCACGACCCCCTACACTCGCCGAACACCAATGAACTGCCCTAAACCCTGTAACACCAGCCCCAGCACGATCCACTACCCTGCCCGAACACCACTGCACTGCCCTAAACCCTGAAACACCACCCCCAGCAAGACCCCCTTCACTTTCCGAACACAACTGCCCTAAACCTTGAAACACCACCCCCAGCACGACTCCCTACTCTGCCCGAACACCACTGCACTGCCCCGAACCCTGAAACACCAGCCCCGGCACGACCCCCTACACTCCCCGAACACCACTGAACTGCCCTAAACCCTGCAACACCAGCCCCAGCACGATCCACTACCCTGCCCGAACACCACTGCACTGCCCTAAACCCTGAAACACCACCCCCAGCAAGACCCCCTTCACTTTCCGAACACAACTGCCCTAAACCTTGAAACACCACCCCCAGCACTACCCCCTACTCTGCCCGAACACCACTGCACTGCCCTAAACCCTGAAACACCACCCCCAACATAACCCCCTACACTGCCTGAATACCACTACACTGCCCTAAACCCTGAAACACCACCCCCAGCATGACCCTCTACACTGCCCGAACACCACTGCACTGCCCTAAACCCTGAAACACCACCCCCAGCAAGACCCCCGACACTGCCCGAACACCACTGCCGTAAGCCCTGAAACACCACCCCCTGCAAGACCCCCTACACTGCACGAACACCACTGCACCACTGCCCTAAACCCTGAAACACCAGCCCCAGCACGATCCCCTACACTGCCCGAACGCTTCAGCACTGCCCTAAACCCTGAAACACCATACCCAGCACGACCACCTACACTGTCCAAACACCACTGCACTGCTCTAAACCCTGAAACACCACCCCCAGCACGAACCCCTACAATGCCCGAACACCACTGCACTGCCCCGAACCCTGAAACACCAGCCCCAGAACGACCCCCTACACTCGCCGAACACCACTGAACTGCCCTAAACCCTGCAACACCAGACCCAGCACGATCCACTACCCTCCCGAACACCACTGCACTGCCCTAAACCCTGAAACACCACTTCCAGCAAGACCTCCCTACACTTTCCGATCACCACTGCCCTAAACCCTGAAACACCACCCCCAGCAAGCCCCCCTACACTGCCCGAACACCACTGCCGTAAGCCCTGAAACACCACCCCCTGCAAGACCCCCTACACTGCCTGAACACCACTGCACCACTGCCCTAAACCCTGAAACACCAGCCACAGCACGACCCCCTACACTGCAGGAACACCACTGCACTGCCCTAAACCCTGAATCACCAGCCCCAGCATGATCCCCTACACTCCCCGAACACCACTGCACTGCCCTAAACACTTCAACACCAGCCCCAGCACGATCCCCTACACTGCCCGAACACCACTGCTTTGCCCTAAACCCTGAAACACCAGCTCCAGCACGACCCCCCAAACTGCCAGAACACCAATGCACTGCCCTAAACCATGAAACACCACCCCCAGCACGACCCCCCACACTGCCCAAGCACCACTGCACTGCGCTAAACCCTGAAATACCACCCCCAGCACGACCCCCTACAATACCCAAACATCACTACACTGCCCTAAACCCTGAAACACCAGCCCCAGCACGACCCTCTACACTGCCCGAACACCACTGCCTTAAACCCTGAAACAACACCCCAACCTAGACCCCCTACACTGTCCGAACACCACTGCCCTAAACCCTGACACACCACCCCTAGCACAACCCCCTACTTTGCACGAACACCACTGCCCTGCCCTAAACCCTGAAACACCATCCCCTGCACGACCCCCTACACTGCCGGAACACCACTGCACTGCCCTAAACTCTGAAACACCACCCCCAGCAAGACCCCCAACACTGCCCGAACACCACTGCCCTAAACCCTGAAACACCACCCCCAGCACTACCCCCTACTCTGCCCGAACACCATTGCACTGCCCTAAACCCTGAAAGACCACCCCCTGCACAAACCCCTACACTGCCCGAACACCACTGCACTGCCCTAAACCCTGAAACACCACCCCCAACATAACCCCCTACACTGCCTGAACACCACTACACTGCCCTAAACCCTGAAACACCACCCCCAGCATGACCCTCTACACTGCCCGAACACAACTGCACTGCCCTAAACCCTGAAACACCACCCCCTGCAAGACCCCCTACACTGCACCAACACCACTGCACCACTGCCCTAAACCCTGAAACACCAGCCCCAGCACGATACCCTACACAGCCCGAACACTTCAGCACTGCCCTAAACCCTGAAACACCATACCCAGCACGACCAACTACACTGTCCAAACACCACTGCACTGCCCTAAACCCTGAAACATCACCCCCAGCACGACCCCCTACAATGCCCGAACACCACTGCACTGCCCCGAACCCTGAAACACCAGCCCCAGCACGACCCCCTACACTCCCCGAACACCACTGAACTGCCCTAAACCCTGCAACACCAGACCCAGCACGATTCCCTACCCTGCCCGAACACCACTGCACTGCCCTAAACCCTGAAACACCACCCCAATCAAGACCCCCTACACTTTCTGAACACCACTGCCCTAATCCCTAAAACACCACCCCCAGCAAGACCCCCTACACTGCCCAAACACCACTGCCGTAAGCCCTGAAACACCACCCCCTGCAAGACCCCTACACTGCACGAACACCACTGCACCACTGCCCTAAACCCTGAAACACCAGCCGCAGCACGATCCCATACACTTCCCGAACACTTCAGCACTGCCCTAAACCCTGAAACACCATACCCAGCACAACCAACTACACTGTCCAAACACCACTGCACTGCCCTAAACCCTGAAACACCACCCCCAGCACGACCCCTACAATGCCCGAACACCACTGCACTGCCCCGAACCCTGAAACACCAGCCCTAGCACGACCCCCTACACTCCCCGAACACCACTGAACTGCCCTAAACCCTGCAACACCAGACCCAGCACGATTCACTACCCTGCCCGAACACCACTGCACTGCCCTAAACCATGAAACACCACCCCCAGCAAGACCCCCTTCACTTTCCAAACACAACTGCCCTAAACCCTGAAACACCACCCCCAGCACGACTCCCTACTCTGCCCGAACACCACTGCACTGTCCTAAACCTGGGAACACCAGCCCCAGCATGACCCCCTACACTGCCCGAACACCACTGCCCTAAACCCTGAAACACCACCCCCGCACGATACCCTACACAGCCCGAACACTTCAGCACTGCCCTAAACCCTGAAACACCATACCCAGCACGACCAACTACACTGTCCAAACACCACTGCACTGCCCTAAACCCTGAAACATCACCCCCAGCACGACCCCCTACAATGCCCGAACACCACTGCACTGCCCCGAACCCTGAAACACCAGCCCCAGCACGACCCCCTACACTCCCCGAACACCACTGAACTGCCCTAAACCCTGCAACACCAGACCCAGCACGATTCCCTACCCTGCCCGAACACCACTGCACTGCCCTAAACCCTGAAACACCACCCCAATCAAGACCCCCTACACTTTCTGAACACCACTGCCCTAATCCCTAAAACACCACCCCCAGCAAGACCCCCTACACTGCCCAAACACCACTGCCGTAAGCCCTGAAACACCACCCCCTGCAAGACCCCTACACTGCACGAACACCACTGCACCACTGCCCTAAACCCTGAAACACCAGCCGCAGCACGATCCCATACACTTCCCGAACACTTCAGCACTGCCCTAAACCCTGAAACACCATACCCAGCACAACCAACTACACTGTCCAAACACCACTGCACTGCCCTAAACCCTGAAACACCACCCCCAGCACGACCCCTACAATGCCCGAACACCACTGCACTGCCCCGAACCCTGAAACACCAGCCCTAGCACGACCCCCTACACTCCCCGAACACCACTGAACTGCCCTAAACCCTGCAACACCAGACCCAGCACGATTCACTACCCTGCCCGAACACCACTGCACTGCCCTAAACCATGAAACACCACCCCCAGCAAGACCCCCTTCACTTTCCAAACACAACTGCCCTAAACCCTGAAACACCACCCCCAGCACGACTCCCTACTCTGCCCGAACACCACTGCACTGTCCTAAACCTGGGAACACCAGCCCCAGCATGACCCCCTACACTGCCCGAACACCACTGCCCTAAACCCTGAAACACCACCCCCGCAAGACCCCCAACACTGCCCGAACACCACTGCCCTAAACCCTGAAACACCAACCTCAGCACTACCCCCTACTCTGCCCGAACACCACTGCACTGCTCTAAACCCTGAAACACCACCCCCAACATAACCCCCTACACTGCCTGAATACCACTACACTGCCTTAAACCCTGAAACACCACCCCCAGCATGACCCTCTACACTGCCCGAACACCACTGCACTGCCCTAAACCCTGAAACCCCACCCCCAGCAAGACCCCCTACACTGCCCGAACACCACTGCCGTAAGCCCTGAAACACCACCCCCTGCAAGACCCCCTACACTGCACGAACACCACTGCACCACTGCCCTAAACCCTGAAACACCAGCCCCAGCACGATCCCCTACACTGCCCGAATGCTTCAGCACTGCCCTAAACCCTGAAACACCATACCCAGCACGACCACCTACACTGTCCAAACACCACTGCACTGCTCTAAACCCTGAAACACCACCCCCAGCACGAACCCCTACAATGCCCGAACACCACTGAACTGCCCTAAACCCTGCAACACCAGACCCAGCACGATCCACTACCCTCCCGAACACCACTGCACTGCCCTAAACCCTGAAACACCACCTCCAGCAAGACCTCCCTACACTTTCCGATCACCACTGCCCTAAACCCTGAAACACCACCCCCAGCAAGACCCCCTACACTGCCCGAACACCACTGCCGTAAGCCCTGAGACACCACCCCCTGCAAGACCCCCTACACTGCCTGAACACCACTGCACCACTGCCCTAAACCCTGAAACACCAGCCACAGCACGACCCCCTACACTGCAGGAACACCACTGCACAGCCCTAAACCCTGAATCACCAGCCCCAGCACGATCCCCTACACTCCCCGAACACCACTGCACTGCCCTAAACCCTTCAACACCAGCCCCAGCACGATCCCCTACACTGCCCGAACACCACTGCTTTGCCCTAAACCCTGAAACACCAGCTCCAGCACGACCCCCCAAACTGCCAGAACACCAATGCACTGCCCTAAACCATGAAACACCACCCCCAGCACGACCCCCCACACTGCCCGAACACCACTGCACTGCGCTAAACTCTGAAATACCAACCCCAGCACGACCCCCTACAATACCCAAACATCACTACACTGCCCTAAACCCTGAAACACCAGCCCCAGCACGACCCTCTACACTGCCCGAACACCACTGCCTTAAACCCTGAAACACCACCCCAACCTAGACCCCCTACACTGTCCGAACACCACTGCCCTAAACCCTGACACACCACCCCTAGCACAACCCCCTACTTTGCACGAACACCACTGCACTGCCCTAATCCCTGAAACGCCATCCCCTGCACGACCCCCTACACTGCCGGAACACCACTGCACTGCCCTACACTCTGAAACACCACCCCCCAGCAAGATCCCCAACACTGCTCACACACCACTGCCCTAAACCCTGAAACACCACCCCCAGCACTACCCCCTACTCTGCCCGAACACCATTGCACTGCCCTAAACCCTGAAAGACCACCCCCTGCACAAACCCCTACACTGCCCGAACACCACTGCACTGCCCTAAACCCTGAAACACCACCCCCAACATAACCCCCTACACTGCCTGAACACCACTACACTGCCCTAAACCCTGAAACACCACCCCCAGCATGACCCTCTGCACTGCCCGAACACAACTGCACTGCCCTAAACCCTGAAACACCACCCCCTGCAAGACCCCCTACACTGCACGAACACCACTGCACCACTGCCCTAAACCCTGAAACACCAGCCCCAGCACGATACCCTACACAGCCCGAACAACACTGCACTGCCCTAAACCCTGAAACACCATACCCAGCACGACCAACTACACTGTCCAAACACTACTGCACTGCCCTAAACCCTGAAACATCACCCCCAGCACGACCGCCTACAATGCCCGAACACCACTGCACTGCCCCGAACCCTGAAACACCAGCCCCAGCACGACCCCCTACACTCCCCGAATACCACTGAACTGCCCTAAACCCTGCAACACCAGACCCAGCACAATCCACTACCCTGCCCGAACACCACTGCACTGCCCTAAACCCTGAAACACCACCCCAATCAAGACCCCCTACACTTTCTGAACACCACTGCCCTAATCCCTAAAACACCACCCCCAGCAAGACCCCCTACACTGCCCGAACACCACTGCCGTAAGCCCTGAAACACCACCCCCTGCAAGACCCCTACACTGCACGAACACCACTTCACCACTGCCCTAAACCCTGAAACACCATACCCAGCACGACCAACTACACTGTCCAAACACCACTGCACTGCCCTAAACCCTGAAACACCACCCCCAGCACGACCCCCTACAATGCCCGAACACCACTGCACTGCCCCGAACCCTGAAACACCAGCCCCAGCACGACCCCCTACACTCCCCGAACACCACTGAACTGCCCTAAACCCTGCAACACCAGACCCAGCACGATTCACTACCCTGCCCGAACACCACATCACTGCCCTAAACCCTGAAACACCACCCCCAGCAAGACCCCCTACACTGCCCGAACACCACTGCCGTAAGCCCTGAAACACCACCCCCTGCAAGACCCCCTACACTGCCTGAACACCACTGCACCACTGCCCTAAACCCTGAAACACCAGCCCCAGCACAATCCCCTACACTGCCCGAACACTTCTGCACTGCCCTAAACCCTGAAACACCACCCCAGCACGACCACCTACAGTGCCCAAACACCACTGCACTGCCCTAAACCCTGAAACACCACCCCAGCACGACCCCCTACAATGCCCGAACACCCTTCACCGCCCCAAACCTTGAAACACCAGCCCCAGCACGACCCCCTACACTCCCCGAACACCACTGAACTGCCCTAAACCCTGCAACACCAGCCCCAGCACGAATCACTACACTTTCGAACATCACTGCACTGCCCTAAACCCTGAAACACCACCCCCAGCAAGACCCCCTACACTGCCCGAACACCACTGCCCAAAACCCCGAAACACCACGCCCAGCACGACCCCCTACAATGCCCGAACACCCTTCACTGCACCAAACCTTGAAACACCAGCCCCAGCACGACCCCCTACACTCCCCGAACACCACTGAACTGCCCTAAACCCTGCAACACCAGCCCCAGCACGAATCACTACACATCCCGAACATCACTGCACTGCCCTAAACCCTGAAACACCACCCCCAGCAAGACCCCCTACACTGCCCAAACACCACTGCCCAAAACACCGAAACACCACGCCCAGCAAGACACCCTACACTGCCGGAACACCACTGCAAAACTGCCCGAAACCCTGAAACACCAGCCACAGCACGATCCCCTACACTGCCCGAACACCACTGCACTGCCCTAAACCCTGAAACACCAGCCCCAGCACGTCCCCCTACAATGCCGGAACACCACTGCACTGCCCTAAACCCTGAAACACCAGCCCCAGCACGACCCCCTACACTGCAGGAACACCACTGCACTGCCCTAAACCCTGAATCACCAGCCCCAGCACGATCCCCTACACTCCCCGAACACCACTGCACTGCCCTAAACCCTGCAACACCAGCCCCAGCACGACCCCCTACACTGCCCAAACACCACTGCACTGCCCTAAACCCTGAAACACCAGCTCCAGCACGACCCCCCAAACTGCCCGAACACCACTGCACTGCGCTAAACCCTGAAACAACACCCCCAGCATGACCCTCTACAATACCAAACACCACTACCCTGCCCTAAACCCTGAAACACCAGCCCCATCACGACCCCCTACACTGACCGAACACCACTGCACTGCCCTAAACCTGGAAACACCAGCCCCAGCACTACCCCCTACTCTGCCCGAACACCCTTGCACTGCCCTAAACCCTGAAAGACCACCCCCTCACGAACCCCTACACTGCCCGAACACCACTGCACTGCCCTATACCCTGAAACACCACCCCCAACATAACCCCCTACTCTGCCCGAACTCCACTGCACTGCCCTAAACCCTGAAACACCACCCCAGCATGACCCCCTACACTGCCCAAACACCACTGCACTGCCCTAACCCCTGAAACACCACGCCGGATGACCCCTACACTGCCTGAACACAACTACACTGCCCTAAACCCTGAAACACCACCCCCAGCAAGATCCCCTACACTGCTTGAACACCACTGCCGTAAACCCTGAAACACCACCCCTTGCAAGACCCCCTACACTGCACGAACACCACTGCACCACTGCCCTAATCCCTGAAACACCAGCCCCAGCACGATCCCCTACACTGTCCGAACACTTCAGCACTGCCCTAAACCCTGAAACACCATACCCAGCACGACCACCTACACTGTCCAAACACCACTGCACTGCCTTAAACCCTGAAACACCACCCCCAGCACGACCCCCTACAATTCCCGAACAACATTGCACTGCCCGAACCCTTAAACACCAGCCCCTGCACGACCCCCTACACTCCCCGAACACCACTGCCGTAAGCCCTGAAACACCACCCCCTGCAAGACCCCTACACTGCACGAACACCACTGCACCACTGCCCTAAACCCTGAAACACCAGCCCCAGCACGATCCCCTACACTGCCCGAACACTTCTGCACTGCCCTAAACCCTGAAACACCATCCCAGCACGACCACCTACACTGCCCAAACACCACTGCACTGCCCTAACCCCTGAAACACCACGCCGGATGACCCCTACACTGCCTGAACACCACTACACTGCCCTAAACCCTGAAACACCACCCCCAGCAAGATCCCCTACACTGCCCGAACACCACTGCCGTAAGCCCTGAAACACCACCCCCTGCAAGACCCCCTACACTGCACGAACACCACTGCACCACTGCCCTAATCCCTGAAACACCAGCCCCAGCACGATCCCCTACACTGTCCGAACACTTCAGCACTGCCCTAAACCCTGAAACACCATACCCAGCACGACCACCTACACTGTCCAAACACCACTGCACTGCCCTAAACCCTGAAACACCACCCCCAGCACGACCCCCTACAATTCCCGAACACCATTGCACTGCCCGAACCCTTAAACACCAGCCCCAGCACGACCCCCTACACTCCCCGAACACCACTGAACTGCCCTAAACCCTGCAACACCAGACCCAGCACGATCCACTACCCTGCCCGAACACCACTGCACTGCCCTAAACCCTGAAACACCACTCCCAGCAAGACCCCCTACACTTTCCGAACACCACTGCCCTAAACTCTGAAACACCACCCCCAGCAATACCCCCTACACTGCCCGAACACCACTGCCGTAAGCCCTGAAACACCACCCCCTGCAAGACCCCCTACACTGCCTGAACACCACTGCACCACTGCCCTAAACACTGAAACACCAGCCCCAGCACGACCACCTACACTGCCCAAACACCACTGCACTGCCCTAAACCCTGAAACACCAGCCCCAGCACGTCCCCCTACACTGCCCGAACACCACTGCTCTGCTGTAAACCCTGAAACACCAGCACCAGCAAAAACCCCTACATTGCCCTGACTCCACTGCTCTGCCCTAAACCCTGAAACACCACCCCCAGCACGGCCCCCTAGACTGCCCAAAC
The DNA here is from genome assembly GCF_964204655.1 of Triturus cristatus. Taxonomy (NCBI): domain Eukaryota; kingdom Metazoa; phylum Chordata; class Amphibia; order Caudata; family Salamandridae; genus Triturus; species Triturus cristatus. The sequence goes on from NC_140579.1 coordinate 1,164,797,303, forward strand.
ACCACTGCACTGCCATAAACCCTGAAACACCAGCCCCAGCATGACCCCTACACTGCCCGAACAACACTGCACTGCCCTAAACCCTGAAACACAATGCCGCACGACCCCCTATACTGCCCTAACCCCTGAAACACCACCCCCAGCATGACCCCCTAGACTGTCCGAACACCACTGCACAGCCCTAAACCCTGAAACACCACCCCCAGCCTGACCCCCTACACTGCCCGATCACCACTGCACTGCCCTAAACCCTGAAACACCACCCCCAGCAAGACCCCCTACACTGCCCGAACACAACTGCCCTAAACCCTGAAACACCACCCCCAGCAAGACCCCCTACACTGCCCGAACACCACTGCCCTAAGCCCTGAAACACCACCCCCAGCACGATCCCCTGAACTGCCCGAACACTTCTGCACTGCCCTAAACCCTGAAACTTCACCCCCAGCTCGACCACCTACACTGCCCGAACACCACTGCACTGCCCTAAACCCTGAGACACCACCCACAGCACGACCCCCTTCACTGCCGGAACACAACTGCACTGCCCTAAACTCTGAAATACCAGCCCCAGCACGACCCATTACACTCCCCTAACACCACTGCACTGGCCTAAACCCTGAAACTCCACCCCCAGCATGACCCCCTACACTGCCCGAACACCTCTGCCCTAAACCCTGAAACACCACCCCCAGTGAGACCCCCTACATTGCCCGAACACCACTGCACCACTGCCCTAACCCCTGAAACAGCATCCACAGCACGATCCCCTACACTGCGCAAACACTACTGCACTGCCCTAAACCCTGAAACACCACCCCCAGCACGACCACCTACACTGTCCGAACACCACTGCACTGTCCTAAACCCTGAAACACCACCCCCAGCAAGACCCCCTACACTTCCCGAACACCACTGCCCTAAACCCTGAAACTCCACCCCCAGCAAGACCCCCTACACTGCCCGAACACCACTGCCGTAAGCCCTGAAACACCACCCCCTGCAAGACCCCCTACACTGCACGAACACCACTGCACCACTGCCTTAAACCCTGAAACACCAGTCCTAGCACGATCCCCTACACTGCCCCAACACTTCTGCACTGCCCTAAACCCTGAAACACCACCCCCAGCACGACCACTGTTGGACTTGGCCCTTTTTGCAGGGTCATCCCTAAACTTTTTGCCTTCCTCCTGTATTTTTTCTGACCTGGTGTTGGCTGTTTTATGACTCTGGGTGCCTTACCACTGCTGATCAGTGCTAAGGTGCATATGCTCTCCCTATGGTAAAATGTTGATGTTCATTGGATTCCATGTTTGGCTTATTTAGTTTACTATCAGCCCCTAGTAAAGTGCACCAGGAGTGCCAGGGCTTGTAAATACAAATGCTGGTGGGCTTGCAGCACTGGTTGTGCCACCCACAGAAGCGGCCTAGTAAAATGTGTCTAGGGTCTGCCATTGCAGAACCTGCGTGCAGTCTGGTACTGTCATGAGGATTGCGCAAGTGCACCTACTTGCCAGTCCCTAAACCTTCCCTTAACTACATATTAGTCACCCCTCTGGTAGGCCCAAGGGCAGGGTGCCATGTAGGCATAAGTTAGGACATGCCCTGATGTGCGTGGCATGTCTTAATAGTGAATTACAGCCATTTTCATTTTTCACCATTGAAGGCTACCTGCTCTCCATAGGCCAGAATGGGCTGCTGGAATTATTACACACTATAATCCCAGCGGACTCAGAGAGCATGGTAGAAAGTCAAGTTTAGTATGCCTGAACTCAGAATAATAAAATACTTCTTTTAGTAAAGTTTATTTTAATATCCTGTGTTTGTAAATACTACTTTTAGAAAGTTAGTATTTACTTTACCGCCTCTGCTGTGTGTGTGTGTTCTGCCTAGTAACAGTAAAGGAGCAGGGCTGGGGAATTCCAGGAGACAGGCTGGCTGCCAGGTGGTGGGTAGAGAGATTACACCAGGATGGGTGGGAGGAGTACACCTTGACTCTGAATAGACCTGTGCTCTGCCATCACAATGCTGGCTCCGCCCCCTGTGGAGCGGCTGATGTCTCTGCCCTGTGCACTGAAATGAAAGAGCAGAGTCACCACAACAAAGTGCTCCAGAACCGGACTGAGCCAGGCACAGGCCCCCTGGCGACCAAGAACAAAAGAAACTTGCTATAAAAGAAGGAGCCCTGCTCCTAAGAAATCAGATCCTGGTTATGCCAAGAAGAACCTCTGCCCGAAGAGAAGGACCTGGGAAAGCTGCATGGAGGAGTACTGTCTCTAAGCCTGAGAGACTGGCCTGTGGTGGGTGCCTTGCGGCTGGAAGGAGAGGAAGAAAACACTGAGAAAGACTTTGAATTCAACTTGTGCTTTAAAAACAATCTCCAAGGGCTTGCTTGTGAACTTGCCCCCTGAACTGCGCCCCAGGAACAGTGGGCGCTACCCCTCCATGGAAGAGAAGGAAGCTGCTGTGGGTGGATTGCTGACGCTGACCCCAGAGAACCTGTGTGCCCACCATCTCGCTGAGCAATGCGACTTCTGCCCTCCTGTGCTGCTGTGAGCACCGTGAAGGCCTGCCCTGCCTGGCTGAAACAAAGTAAACAGCTGCCCCCTCGAGCCGTAGCTCGCAACGTGAAGAAGAGACTACCTATGTCCAAGCGCCGAGCCTCTGCAACCCCTGGCTGTGGAGATCACTGTGAGGACCGACGGTGCCCTTGTTTGCCGATCCTGGTTGACGTGACAGAGCTGCGCGCTGAGAAATCACTCCCGAGCTGCCCCATCTGCTTCTGACCCCCGAGGTGTGCTGCAACGTCCTGAAGCGCCCGACGAAGCATCGTCGTCCACTGCCCAAGCGGGACTGCAACGCGACGTGAGACGCCCCTCTACGGACTTCTGAGGCCGCCACGAACATTGCCCCCAAGAACTAGGATACTGTGAGCCCAAGCGCCGTCGTACGAACCGTACTTTCCTGTGTACGGCCCGTACTACGCTATCGTACCGCTACGCCATTCAAGCGGGAAGCGTGAGGCTTTGTGCGGCTCGTCCCCAGCTCGTACGGTGCGTCCCTGCACGACCCCCTACACTGCCGGAACACCACTGCACTGCCCTACACTCTGAAACACCACCCCCCAGCAAGATCCCCAACACTGCCCACACACCACTGCCCTAAACCCTGAAACACCACCCCCAGCACTACCCCCTACTCTGCCCGAACACCATTGCACTGCCCTAAACCCTGAAAGACCACCCCCTGCACAAGCCCCTACACTGCCCGAACACCACTGCACTGCTCTAAACCCTGAAACACCACCCCCAACATAACCCCCTACACTGCCTGAACACCACTACACTGCCCTAAACCCTGAAACACCACCCCCAGCATGACCCTCTGCACTGCCCGAACACAACTGCACTGCCCTAAACCCTGAAACACCACCCCCTGCAAGACCCCCTACACTGCACGAACACCACTGCACCACTGCCCTAAACCCTGAAACACCAGCCCCAGCACGATACCCTACACAGCCCGAACAACACTGCACTGCCCTAAACCCTGAAACACCATACCCAGCACGACCAACTACACTGTCCAAACACCACTGCACTGCCCTAAACCCTGAAACATCACCCCCAGCACGACCCCCTACAATGCCCGAACACCACTGCACTGCCCCGAACCCTGAAACACCAGCCCCAGCACGACCCCCTACACTCCCCGAATACCACTGAACTGCCCTAAACCCTGCAACACCAGACCCAGCACGATCCACTACCCTGCCCGAACACCACTGCACTGCCCTAAACCCTGAAACACCACCCCAATCAAGACCCCCTACACTTTCTGAACACCACTGCCCTAATCCCTAAAACACCACCCCCAGCAAGACCCCCTACACTGCCCGAACACCACTGCCGTAAGCCCTGAAACACCACCCCCTGCAAGACCCCTACACTGCACGAACACCACTTCACCACTGCCCTAAACCCTGAAACACCATACCCAGCACGACCAACTACACTGTCCAAACACCACTGCACTGCCCTAAACCCTGAAACACCACCCCCAGCACGACCCCCTACAATGCCCGAACACCACTGCACTGCCCCGAACCCTGAAACACCAGCCCCAGCACGACCCCCTACACTCCCCGAACACCACTGAACTGCCCTAAACCCTGCAACACCAGACCCAGCACGATTCACTACCCTGCCCGAACACCACATCACTGCCCTAAACCCTGAAACACCACCCCCAGCAAGACCCCCTACACTGCCCGAACACCACTGCCGTAAGCCCTGAAACACCACCCCCTGCAAGACCCCCTACACTGCCTGAACACCACTGCACCACTGCCCTAAACCCTGAAACACCAGCCCCAGCACGATCCCCTACACTGCCCGAACACTTCTGCACTGCCCTAAGCCCTGAAACACCACCCCAGCACGACCACCTACACTGCCCAAACACCACTGCACTGCCCTAAACCCTGAAACACCACCCCAGCACGACCCCCTACAATGCCCGAACACCCTTCACTGCCCCAAACCTTGAAACACCAGCCCCAGCACGACCCCCTACACTCCCCGAACACCACTGAACTGCCCTAAACCCTGCAACACCAGCCCCAGCACGAATCACTACACTTTCGAACATCACTGCACTGCCCTAAACCCTGAAACACCACCCCCAGCAAGACCCCCTACACTGCCCGAACACCACTGCCCAAAACCCCGAAACACCACGCCCAGCACGACCCCCTACAATGCCCGAACACCCTTCACTGCACCAAACCTTGAAACACCAGCCCCAGCACGACCCCCTACACTCCCCGAACACCACTGAACTGCCCTAAACCCTGCAACACCAGACCCAGCACGATTCACTACCCTGCCCGAACACCACATCACTGCCCTAAACCCTGAAACACCACCCCCAGCAAGACCCCCTACACTGCCCGAACACCACTGCCGTAAGCCCTGAAACACCACCCCCTGCAAGACCCCCTACACTGCCTGAACACCACTGCACCACTGCCCTAAACCCTGAAACACCAGCCCCAGCACGATCCCCTACACTGCCCGAACACTTCTGCACTGCCCTAAACCCTGAAACACCACCCCAGCACGACCACCTACACTGCCCAAACACCACTGCACTGCCCTAAACCCTGAAACACCACCCCAGCACGACCCCCTACAATGCCCGAACACCCTTCACTGCCCCAAACCTTGAAACACCAGCCCCAGCACGACCCCCTACACTCCCCGAACACCACTGAACTGCCCTAAACCCTGCAACACCAGCCCCAGCATGAATCACTACACTTTCGAACATCACTGCACTGCCCTAAACCCTGAAACACCACCCCCAGCAAGACCCCCTACACTGCCCGAACACCACTGCCCAAAACCCCGAAACACCACGCCCAGCACGACCCCCTACAATGCCCGAACACCCTTCACTGCACCAAACCTTGAAACACCAGTCCCAGCACGACCCCCTAAACTCCCCGAACACCACTGAACTGCCCTAAACCCTGCAACACCAGCCCCAGCACGAATCACTACACATCCCGAACATCACTGCACTGCCCTAAACCCTGAAACACCACCCCCAGCAAGACCCCCTACACTGCCCAAACACCACTGCCCAAAACCCCGAAACACCACGCCCAGCAAGACACCCTACACTGCCAGAACACCACTGCAAAACTGCCCGAAACCCTGAAACACCAGCCACAGCACGATCCCCTACACTGCCCGAACACCACTGCACTGCCCTAAACCCTGAAACACCAGCCCCAGCACGTCCCCCTACAATGCCGGAACACCACTGCACTGCCCTAAACCCTGAAACACCAGCCCCAGCATGACCCCCTACACTGCAGGAACACCACTGCACTGCCCTAAACCCTGAATCACCAGCCCCAGCACGATCCCCTACACTCCCTGAACACCACTGCACTGCCCTAAACCCTGCAACACCAGCCCCAGCACGATCCCCTACACTGCCCAAACACCACTGCACTGCCCTAAACCCTGAAACACCAGCTCCAGCACGACCCCCCCAAACTGCCCGAACACCACTGCACTGCGCTAAACCCTGAAACACCACCCCCAGCATGACCCTCTACAATACCAAACACCACTACCCTGCCCTAAACCCTGAAACACCAGCCCCATCACGACCCCCTACACTGACCGAACACCACTGCACTGCCCTAAACCTGGAAACACCAGCCCCAGCACTACCCCCTACTCTGCCCGAACACCCTTGCACTGCCCTTAACCCTGAAAGACCACCCCCTCACGAACCCCTACACTGCCCGAACACCACTGCACTGCCCTATACCCTGAAACACCACCCCCAACATAACCCCCTACTCTGCCCGAACTCCACTGCACTGCCCTAAACCCTGAAACACCACCCCAGCATGACCCCCTACACTGCCCAAACACCACTGCACTGCCCTAACCCCTGAAACACCACGCCGGATGACCCCTACACTGCCTGAACACAACTACACTGCCCTAAACCCTGAAACACCACCCCCAGCAAGATCCCCTACACTGCCCGAACACCACTGCTGTAAACCCTGAAACACCACCCCCTGCAAGACCCCCTACACTGCACGAACACCACTGCACCACTGCCCTAATCCCTGAAACACCAGCCCCAGCACGATCCCCTACACTGTCCGAACACTTCAGCACTGCCCTAAACCCTGAAACACCATACCCAGCACGACCACCTACACTGTCCAAACACCACTGCACTGCCTTAAACCCTGAAACACCACCCCCAGCACGACCCCCTACAATTCCCGAACAACATTGCACTGCCCGAACCCTTAAACACCAGCCCCTGCACGACCCCCTACACTCCCCGAACACCACTGCCGTAAGCCCTGAAACACCACCCCCTGCAAGACCCCTACACTGCACGAACACCACTGCACCACTGCCCTAAACCCTGAAACACCATACCCAGTACGACCAACTACACTGTCCAAACACCACTGCACTGCCCTAAACCCTGAAACACCACCCCCAGCACGACCCCCTACAATGCCCGAACACCACTGCACTGCCCCGAACCCTGAAACACCAGCACCAGCACGACCCCCTACACTCCCCGAACACCACTGAACTGCCCTAAACCCTGCAACACCAGACCCAGCACGATTCACTACCCTGCCCGAACACCACTGCACTGCCCTAAACCCTGAAACACCACCCCCAGCAAGACCCCCTACACTGCCCGAACACCACTGCCGTTATCCCTGAAACACCACCCCCTGCAAGACCCCCTACACTGCCGGAACACCACTGCACCACTGCCCTAAACCCTGAAACACCAGCCCCAGCACGATCCCCTACACTGCCCGAACACTTCTGCACTGCCCTAAACCCTGAAACACCACCCCAGCACGACCACCTACACTGCCCAAACACCACTGCACTGCCCTAAACCCTGAAACACCACCCCAGCACGACCCCCTACAATGCCGGAACACCCTTCACTGCCCCACACCTTGAAACACCAGCCCCAGCACGACCCCCTACACTCCCCGAACACCACTGAACTGCCCTAAACCCTGCAACACCAGCCCCAGCACGAATCACTACACATCCCGAACATCACTGCACTGCCCTAAACCCTGAAACACCACCCCCAGCAAGACCCCCTACACTGCCCAAACACCACTGCCCAAAACCCCGAAACACCACGCCCAGCAAGACACCCTACACTGCCGGAACACCACTGCAAAACTGCCCGAAACCCTGAAACACCAGCCACAGCACGATCCCCTACACTGCCCGAACACCACTGCACTGCCCTAAACCCTGAAACACCAGCCCCAGCACGTCCCCCTACAATGCCAGAACACCACTGCACTGCCTTAAACCCTGAAACACCAGCCCCAGCACGACCCCCTACACTGCAGGAACACCACTGCACTGCCCTAAACCCTGAATCACCAGCCCCAGCACGATCCCCTACACTCCCCGAACACCACTGCACTGCCCTAAACCCTGCAACACCAGCCCCAGCACGATCCCCTACACTGCCCAAACACCACTGCACTGCCCTAAACCCTGAAACACCAGCTCCAGCACGACCCCCCAAACTGCCCGAACACCACTGCACTGCGCTAAACCCTGAAACACCACCCCCAGCATGACCCTCTACAATATCCAAACACCACTACCCTGCCCTAAACCCTGAAACACCAGCCCCATCACGACCCCCTACACTGCCCGAACACCACTGCACTGCCCTAAACCTGGAAACACCAGCCCCAGCACTACCCCCTACTCTGCCCGAACACCATTGCACTGCCCTAAACCCTGAAAGACCACCCCCTGCACGAACCCCTACACTGCCCGAACACCACTGCACTGCCCTATACCCTGAAACACCACCCCCAACATAATCCCCTACTCTGTCCGAACTCCACTGCACTGCCCTAAACCCTGAAACACCATCCCAGCATGACCCCCTACACTGCCCAAACACCACTGCACTGCCCTAACCCCTGAAACACCACGCCGGATGACCCCTACACTGCCTGAACACCACTACACTGCCCTAAACCCTGAAACACCACCCCCAGCAAGATCCCCTACACTGCCCGAACACCACTGCCGTAAGCCCTGAAACACCACCCCCTGCAAGACCCCCTACACTGCACGAACACCACTGCACCACTGCCCTAATCCCTGAAACACCAGCCCCAGCACGATCCCCTACACTGTCCGAACACTTCAGCACTGCCCTAAACCCTGAAACACCATACCCAGCACGACCACCTACACTGTCCAAACACCACTGCACTGCCCTAAACCCTGAAACACCACCCCCAGCACGACCCCCTACAATTCCCGAACACCATTGCACTGCCCGAACCCTTAAACACCAGCCCCAGCACGACCCCCTACACTCCCCGAACACCACTGAACTGCCCTAAACCCTGCAACACCAGACCCAGCACGATCCACTACCCTGCCCGAACACCACTGCACTGCCCTAAACCCTGAAACACCACCCCCAGCAAGACCCCCTACACTTTCCGAACACCACTGCCCTAAACTCTGAAACACCACCCCCAGCAATACCCCCTACACTGCCCGAACACCACTGCCGTAAGCCCTGAAACACCACCCCCTGCAAGACCCCCTACACTGCCTGAACACCACTGCACCACTGCCCTAAACACTGAAACACCAGCCCCAGCACGACCACCTACACTGCCCAAACACCACTGCACTGCCCTAAACCCTGAAACACCAGCCCCAGCACGTCCCCCTACACTGCCCGAACACCACTGCTCTGCTGTAAACCCTGAACCACCAGCACCAGCAAAAACCCCTACATTGCCCTGACTCCACTGCTCTGCCCTAAACCCTGAAACACCACCCCCAGCACGGCCCCCTAGACTGCCCAAACACCACTGCACTGCCATAAACCCTGAAACACCAGCCCCAGCATGACCCCTACACTGCCCGAACAACACTGCACTGCCCTAAACCCTGAAACACAATGCCGCACGACCCCCTATACTGCCCTAACCCCTGAAACACCACCCCCAGCATGACCCCCTAGACTGTCCGAACACCACTGCACAGCCCTAAACCCTGAAACACCACCCCCAGCCTGACCCCCTACACTGCCCGATCACCACTGCACTGCCCTAAACCCTGAAACACCACCCCCAGCAAGACCCCCTACACTGCCCGAACACAACTGCCCTAAACCCTGAAACACCACCCCCAGCAAGACCCCCTACACTGCCCGAACACCACTGCCCTAAGCCCTGAAACACCACCCCCAGCACGATCCCCTGAACTGCCCGAACACTTCTGCACTGCCCTAAACCCTGAAACTTCACCCCCAGCACGACCACCTACACTGCCCGAACACCACTGCACTGCCCTAAACCCTGAGACACCACCCACAGCACGACCCCCTTCACTGCCGGAACACAACTGCACTGCCCTAAACTCTGAAATACCAGCCCCAGCACGACCCATTACACTCCCCTAACACCACTGCACTGGCCTAAACCCTGAAACTCCACCCCCAGCATGACCCCCTACACTGCCCGAACACCTCTGCCCTAAACCCTGAAACACCACCCCCAGTGAGACCCCCTACATTGCCCGAACACCACTGCACCACTGCCCTAACCCCTGAAACAGCATCCACAGCACGATCCCCTACACTGCGCAAACACTACTGCACTGCCCTAAACCCTGAAACACCACCCCCAGCACGACCACCTACACTGTCCGAACACCACTGCACTGTCCTAAACCCTGAAACACCACCCCCAGCAAGACCCCCTACACTTCCCGAACACCACTGCCCTAAACCCTGAAACTCCACCCCCAGCAAGACCCCCTACACTGCCCGAACACCACTGCCGTAAGCCCTGAAACACCACCCCCTGCAAGACCCCCTACACTGCACGAACACCACTGCACCACTGCCTTAAACCCTGAAACACCAGTCCTAGCACAATCCCCTACACTGCCCCAACACTTCTGCACTGCCCTAAACCCTGAAACACCACCCCCAGCACGACCACTGTTGGACTTGGCCCTTTTTGCAGGGTCATCCCTAAACTTTTTGCCTTCCTCCTGTATTTTTTCTGACCTGGTGTTGGCTGTTTTATGACTCTGGGTGCCTTACCACTGCTGATCAGTGCTAAGGTGCATATGCTCTCCCTATGGTAAAATGTTGATGTTCATTGGATTCCATGTTTGGCTTATTTAGTTTACTATCAGCCCCTAGTAAAGTGCACCAGGAGTGCCAGGGCTTGTAAATACAAATGCTGGTGGGCTTGCAGCACTGGTTGTGCCACCCACAGAAGCGGCCTAGTAAAATGTGTCTAGGGTCTGCCATTGCAGAACCTGCGTGCAGTCTGGTACTGTCATGCGGATTGCGCAAGTGCACCTACTTGCCAGTCCCTAAACCTTCCCTTAACTACATATTAGTCACCCCTCTGGTAGGCCCAAGGGCAGGGTGCCTTGTAGGCATAAGTTAGGACATGCCCTGATGTGCGTGGCATGTCTTAATAGTGAATTACAGCCATTTTCATTTTTCACCATTGAAGGCTACCTGCTCTCCATAGGCCAGAATGGGCTGCTGGAATTATTACACACTATAATCCCAGCGGACTCAGAGAGCATGGTAGAAAGTCAAGTTTAGTATGCCTGAACTCAGAATAATAAAATACTTCTTTTAGTAAAGTTTATTTTAATATCCTGTGTTTGTAAATACTACTTTTAGAAAGTTAGTATTTACTTTACCGCCTCTGCTGTGTGTGTGTGTTCTGCCTAGTAACAGTAAAGGAGCAGGGCTGGGGAATTCCAGGAGACAGGCTGGCTGCCAGGTGGTGGGTAGAGAGATTACACCAGGATGGGTGGGAGGAGTACACCTTGACTCTGAATAGACCTGTGCTCTGCCATCACAATGCTGGCTCCGCCCCCTGTGGAGCGGCTGATGTCTCTGCCCTGTGCACTGAAATGAAAGAGCAGAGTCACCACAACAAAGTGCTCCAGAACCGGACTGAGCCAGGCACAGGCCCCCTGGCGACCAAGAACAAAAGAAACTTGCTATAAAAGAAGGAGCCCTGCTCCTAAGAAATCAGATCCTGGTTATGCCAAGAAGAACCTCTGCCCGAAGAGAAGGACCTGGGAAAGCTGCATGGAGGAGTACTGTCTCTAAGCCTGAGAGACTGGCCTGTGGTGGGTGCCTTGCGGCTGGAAGGAGAGGAAGAAAACACTGAGAAAGACTTTGAATTCAACTTGTGCTTTAAAAACAATCTCCAAGGGCTTGCTTGTGAACTTGCCCCCTGAACTGCGCCCCAGGAACAGTGGGCGCTACCCCTCCATGGAAGAGAAGGAAGCTGCTGTGGGTGGATTGCTGACGCTGACCCCAGAGAACCTGTGTGCCCACCATCTCGCTGAGCAATGCGACTTCTGCCCTCCTGTGCTGCTGTGAGCACCGTGAAGGCCTGCCCTGCCTGGCTGAAACAAAGTAAACAGCTGCCCCCTCGAGCCGTAGCTCGCAACGTGAAGAAGAGACTACATATGTCCAAGCGCCGAGCCTCTGCAACCCCTGGCTGTGGAGATCACTGTGAGGACCGACGGTGCCCTTGTTCGCCGATCCTGGTCGACGTGACAGCGCTGCGCGCTGAGAAATCACTCCCGAGCTGCCCCATCTGCTTCTGACCCCCGAGGTGTGCTGCAACGTCCTGAAGCGCCCGACGAAGCATCGTCGTCCACTGCCCAAGCGGGACTGCAACGCGACGTGAGACGCCCCTCTACGGACTTCTGAGGCCGCCACGAACATTGCCCCCAAGAACTAAGATACTGTGAGCCCAAGCGCCGTCGTACGAACCGTACTTTCCTGTGTACGGCCCGTACTACGCTATCGTACCGCTACGCCATTCAAGCGGGAAGCGTGAGGCTTTGTGCGGCTCGTCCCCAGCTCGTACGGTGCGTCCCTGCGCCTGTACGCTCCGTCCAGCGTTGAAGATATACACGTTGCTCACGCGGGAAGCGTGAGGTGTAGCAAGAGGCGTACCGGACTCGTACGACGCGTACCTACGAAGGTACGGTCCGTACGGCTTGAGTCCTAGTACGCGTGCTCACGCGGGAAGCGTGAGGAATGGCACGACGCATCCAAAAGCTGGTACGAAGTGTACCGAAGGCCCTAAGAGGCTCACAGGCCCCCAGAAGGTGCAGATTGCACTAAAAGTGACCATTTTAACAACTATGGACTCCCTAAAGATAATTGCGAATAACTGGAACCTCATGTGAAAGTGAAGAACTGTATTTTTAAAGCCTGCTTAAAGAACTTTATATAAAGAACTTTATTTTTACAAAATACAGCCTTGTGTCTCTGTGTGGTGGGTTGGTGGTTATTGTGAGATGCCTTGAATGCTTAACCTAATGCCCTCTGGAATCTAGCCTGACTGCTCGCGCCACGTTACATAGAGGGTGAGCAGGGGTTATTTTCTTAGAGTAATCCTTTGCCCTGACTTACAGGAAAGGGTTCCTGCTTGTCGCAAGTGCATACCTGCGCCAACCAGAGACCCCGGATTCTAACAACCACCTACACTGTCTGAACACCACTGCACTGCCCTAAACCCTGAAACACTACCTCCAGCACGACCTCCTACAATGCCCGAAAACCACTGCACTGCCCCAAACCCTGAAACACCAGCCCCAGCATGACCCCCTACACTTCCCAAACACCACTGAACTGCCCTAAACCCTGCAACACCAGCCCCAGCACGATCTACTACACTGCCCGAACACCACTGCACTGCCCTAAACCCTGAAACACCAACCCTAGCAAGACCCCCTACACTGCCCGAACACCACTGCCATAACCCCTGAAACACCACCCCCTGCAAGACCCCCTACACTGCCCGAACACCACTGCACAACTGACCTAAACCCTGATACACCAGCCCCAGCACGATCCCCTACACTACCCGAACACTTTTGCACGGCCCTAAACCCTGAAACACCACCCCCAGCACGACCACCTACACTGCCCAAACACCACTGCACTGCCCTAAACCCTGAAACACCACCCCCAGCACGACCCCCTACAATGCTTGAACACCACTGCACAGCCCCAAACCCTGAAACACCAGCCCCAGCACGACCCCCTACACTCCCCGAACACCACTGAACTGCCCTAAACCCTGCAACATCAGCCCCAGCACAATCCACTACACTGCCCGAACACCACTGCACTGCCCTAAACCCTGAAACACCACCCTCAGGAAGACCCCCTACACGGCCCGAACACCACTGCCCTAAACCCAGAAACACCACGCCCAGCAAGGCACGCTACACTGCCCGAACACCACTGCAAAACTGCCCAAAACCCTGAAACACAAGCCACAGCATGATCCCCTACACTGCTGAAACACCACTGCACTGCCCTAAACCCAGAAACACCATCCCCAGCACGACCCCCTACGCTGCAGGAACACCACTGCACTGCCCTAAACCTTGAATCACCAGCCCCAGCACGAACCGTTACACTCCCCGAACACCACTGCACAGCCCTAAACCCTGCAACACCAGCCCCAGCACAATCCCCTACATTGCCCAAACACCACTGCACTGCCCTAAACCCTGAAACACCAGCTCCAGCACGACCACCCAAAGTGCCGAAACACAAATGCACTGCCCTAAACCACGAAACACCACCCCCAGCACGACCCCCCACTCTGCCCGAACACCACTGCACTGCCCTAAACCCTGAAACACCACCCCCAGCACGACCCCCTACAATACCCGAACACCACTACTCTGCCCTAAACCTGGAAACACCAGCCCCAGCACGACCCTCTACACTTCCCGAACACCACTGCCCTAAACCCTGAAACACCACCCCAGCTAGACCCCCTACACTGTCCGAACACCACTGCCCTAAACCCTGAAACACCACCCCCAGCACGACCCTATACTCTGCACGAACACCACTGCACTGCCCTAAACCCTGAAACACCATCCCCTGCACGACCCCCTACACTGCCCGAACACCACTGCACTGCACTAAACCCTGAAACATCACCCCCAGAGCAACCCCCTTAGTTGCCCAAACACCACAGCACTGCCCTAAACCTTAAAACACGACCCCAGCATGACCCCCTACACTGCCCGAACACCACTGCACTGCCCAAAACCCTTAAACCCCACCTCCAGCAGGACCCCCTATGCTACCCGAACACCACTGCACTACCCTAAACCCTAAAACACCACCCCCAGCATGACCCCTTACAATGCCTGAACACCACTGCACTGCCCTAAACCATAAAACACCAGCCCCAGCACGACGCCCTACACTGCCCGAACTCCACTGCACCGCACTAAACCCTAAAACACCACCCCAGCACGACCCCCCACACTGCCCAAACACTACTGCACTGCCCTAAACCTTAAAACACCATCCCCAGCATGACCCACTACACTGCCCAAACACAACTGCACTGCCCAAAATCCTAAAACACCAGCACCAGCACGACCCCCTACACTGCCCGGACACCAATGCTCTCCTCTAAACTCTGAAACACCAGCCCCAGCACGTCCCCCTACACTGCCCGGACACCACTTCTCTGCCCTAAACCCTGAAACACCACAACCAGCACATCCCCCTACACTGCCCGGACACCACTTCTCTGCCCTAAACCCTGAAACACCACCCCCAGTACGACCCCCTATAATACCCAAACACCACTACACTGCCCTAAACCCTGAAACACCAGCCCCAGCACGACCCCCTACACTGCCCGAACACCACTGCACTGCCCTAAACCTGGAAACACCAGCCCCAGCATGACCCCCTACACTTCCCGAACACCACTGCCTTAAACCCTGAAACACCACCCCCAGCTAGACCCCCTACACTGTCCGAATATCACTGCCCTAAACCCTGAAACACCACCCCCAGCACAACCCCCTACTCTGCAGGAACACCACTGCACTGCCCTAAACCCTGAAACACCATCCCCAGCACGACCCCCTACACTGCAGGAACACCACTGCACTGCCCTAAACCCTGAATCACCAGCCCCAGCACGAACTCCTACACTCCCCGAACACCACTGCACAGCCCTAAACCCTGCAACACCAGCCCCAGCACGATCCCCTACACTGCCCAAACATCACTGCACTGTCCTACACCCTGAAACACCAGCTCCAGCACGACCAACCAAAGTGCCGAAACACCAATGCACTGCCCTAAACCACGAAACACCACCCCCAGCACGACCCCCCACACTGCCCGAACACCACTGCACTGCCCTAAACCCTGAAACACCACCCCCAGCACGACCCCCTACAATACCCGAACACCACTACTCTGTCCTAAACCTGGAAACACCAGCCCCAGCACGACCCCCTACTCTGCACGAACACCACTGCACTGCCCTAAACCCTGAAACACCATCCCCAGCACGACCCCCTACACTGCAGGAACACCACTGCACTGCCCTAAACCCTGAATCACCACCCCCAACATAACCCCCTACTCTGCCCGAACTCCACTGCACTGCCCTAAACCCTGAAACACCACCCCAGCATGACCCCCTACACTGCCCAAACACCACTGCACTGCCCTAACCCCTGAAACACCACGCCGGATGACCCCTACACTGCCTGAACACCACTACACTGCCCTAAACCCTGAAACACCACCCCCAGCAAGATCCCCTACACTGCCCGAACACCACTGCCGTAAACCCTGAAACACCACCCCCTGCAAGACCCCCTACACTGCACGAACACCACTGCACCACTGCCCTAATCCCTGAAACACCAGCCCCAGCACGATCCCCTACACTGTCCGAACACTTCAGCACTGCCCTAAACCCTGAAACACCATAACCAGCACGACCACCTACACTGTCCAAACACCACTGCACTGCCTTAAACCCTGAAACACCACCCCCAGCACGACCCCCGACAATTCCCGAACAACATTGCACTGCCCGAACCCTTAAACACCAGCCCCTGCACGACCCCCTACACTCCCCGAACACCACTGCCGTAAGCCCTGAAACACCACCCCCTGCAAGACCCCTACACTGCACGAACACCACTGCACCACTGCCCTAAACCCTGAAACACCAGCCCCAGCACGATCCCATACACTGCCCGAACACTTCAGCAGTGCCCTAAACCCTGAAACACCATACCCAGTACGACCAACTACACTGTCCAAACACCACTGCACTGCCCTAAACCCTGAAACACCACCCCCAGCACGACCCCCTACAATGCCCGAACACCACTGCACTGCCCCGAACCCTGAAACACCAGCCCCAGCACGACCCCCTACACTCCCCGAACACCACTGAACTGCCCTAAACCCTGCAACACCAGACCCAGCACGATTCACTACCCTGCCCGAACACCACTGCACTGCCCTAAACCCTGAAACACCACCCCCAGCAAGACCCCCTACACTGCCCGAACACCACTGCCGTTATCCCTGAAACACCACCCCCTGCAAGACCCCCTACACTGCCGGAACACCACTGCACCACTGCACCACTGCACCACTGCCCTAAACCCTGAAACACCAGCCCCAGCACGATCCCCTACACTGCCCGAACACTTCTGCACTGCCCTAAACCCTGAAACACCACCCCAGCACGACCACCTACACTGCCCAAACACCACTGCACTGCCCTAAACCCTGAAACACCACCCCAGCACGACCCCCTACAATGCCCGAACACCCTTCACTGCCCCACACCTTGAAACACCAGCCCCAGCACGACCCCCTACACTCCCCGAACACCACTGAACTGCCCTAAACCCTGCAACACCAGCCCCAGCACGAATCACTACACATCCCGAACATCACTGCACTGCCCTAAACCCTGAAACACCACCCCCAGCAAGACCCCCTACACTGCCCAAACACCACTGCCCAAAACCCCGAAACACCACGCCCAGCAAGACACCCTACACTGCCGGAACACCACTGCAAAACTGCCCGAAACCCTGAAACACCAGCCACAGCACGATCCCCTACACTGCCCGAACACCACTGCACTGCCCTAAACCCTGAAACACCAGCCCCAGCACGTCCCCCTACAATGCCAGAACACCACTGCACTGCCTTAAACCCTGAAACACCAGCCCCAGCACGACCCCCTACACTGCAGGAACACCACTGCACTGCCCTAAACCCTGAATCACCAGCCCCAGCACGATCCCCTACACTCCCCGAACACCACTGCACTGCCCTAAACCCTGCAACACCAGCCCCAGCACGATCCCCTACACTGCCCAAACACCACTGCACTGCCCTAAACCCTGAAACACCAGCTCCAGCACGACCCCCCAAACTGCCCGAACACCACTGCACTGCGCTAAACCCTGAAACACCACCCCCAGCATGACCCTCTACAATATCCAAACACCACTACCCTGCCCTAAACCCTGAAACACCAGCCCCATCACGACCCCCTACACTGCCCGAACACCACTGCACTGCCCTAAACCTGGAAACACCAGCCCCAGCACTACCCCCTACTCTGCCCGAACACCATTGCACTGCCCTAAACCCTGAAAGACCACCCCCTGCACGAACCCCTACACTGCCCGAACACCACTGCACTGCCCTTTACCCTGAAACACCACCCCCAACATAATCCCCTACTCTGTCCGAACTCCACTGCACTGCCCTAAACCCTGAAACACCATCCCAGCATGACCCCCTACACTGCCCAAACACCACTGCACTGCCCTAACCCCTGAAACACCACGCCGGATGACCCCTACACTGCCTGAACACCACTACACTGCCCTAAACCCTGAAACACCACCCCCAGCAAGATCCCCTACACTGCCCGAACACCACTGCCGTAAGCCCTGAAACACCACCCCCTGCAAGACCCCCTACACTGCACGAACACCACTGCACCACTGCCCTAATCCCTGAAACACCAGCCCCAGCACGATCCCCTACACTGTCCGAACACTTCAGCACTGCCCTAAACCCTGAAACACCATACCCAGCACGACCACCTACACTGTCCAAACACCACTGCACTGCCCTAAACCCTGAAACACCACCCCCAGCACGACCCCCTACAATTCCCGAACACCATTGCACTGCCCGAACCCTTAAACACCAGCCCTAGCACGACCCCCTACACTCCCCGAACACCACTGAACTGCCCTAAACCCTGCAACACCAGACCCAGCACGATCCACTACCCTGCCCGAACACCACTGCACTGCCCTAAACCCTGAAACACCACCCCCAGCAAGACCCCCTACACTTTCCGAACACCACTGCCCTAAACTCTGAAACACCACCCCCAGCAATACCCCCTACACTGCCCGAACACCACTGCCGTAAGCCCTGAAACACCACCCCCTGCAAGACCCCCTACACTGCCTGAACACCACTGCACCACTGCCCTAAACACTGAAACACCAGCCCCAACACGACCACCTACACTGCCCAAACACCACTGCACTGCCCTAAACCCTGAAACACCAGCCCCAGCACGTCCCCCTACACTGCCCGAACACCACTGCTCTGCTGTAAACCCTGAAACACCAGCACCAGCAAAAACCCCTACATTGCCCTGACTCCACTGCTCTGCCCTAAACCCTGAAACACCACCCCCAGCACGGCCCCCTAGACTGCCCAAACACCACTGCACTGCCATAAACCCTGAAACACCAGCCCCAGCATGACCCCTACACTGCCCGAACAACACTGCACTGCCCTAAACCCTGAAACACAATGCCGCACGACCCCCTATACTGCCCTAACCCCTGAAACACCACCCCCAGCATGACCCCCTAGACTGTCCGAACACCACTGCACAGCCCTAAACCCTGAAACACCACCCCCAGCCTGACCCCCTACACTGCCCGATCACCACTGCACTGCCCTAAACCCTGAAACACCACCCCCAGCAAGACCCCCTACACTGCCCAAACACAACTGCCCTAAACCCTGAAACACCACCCCCAGCAAGACCCCCTACACTGCCCGAACACCACTGCCCTAAGCCCTGAAACACCACCCCCAGCACGATCCCCTGAACTGCCCGAACACTTCTGCACTGCCCTAAACCCTGAAACTTCACCCCCAGCACGACCACCTACACTGCCCGAACACCACTGCACTGCCCTAAACCCTGAGACACCACCCACAGCACGACCCCCTTCACTGCCGGAACACAACTGCACTGCCCTAAACTCTGAAATACCAGCCCCAGCACGACCCATTACACTCCCCTAACACCACTGCACTGGCCTAAACCCTGAAACTCCACCCCCAGCATGACCCCCTACACTGCCCGAACACCTCTGCCCTAAACCCTGAAACACCACCCCCAGTGAGACCCCCTACATTGCCCGAACACCACTGCACCACTGCCCTAACCCCTGAAACAGCATCCACAGCACGATCCCCTACACTGCGCAAACACTACTGCACTGCCCTAAACCCTGAAACACCACCCCCAGCACGACCACCTACACTGTCCGAACACCACTGCACTGTCCTAAACCCTGAAACACCACCCCCAGCAAGACCCCCTACACTTCCCGAACACCACTGCCCTAAACCCTGAAACTCCACCCCCAGCAAGACCCCCTACACTGCCCGAACACCACTGCCGTAAGACCTGAAACACCACCCCCTGCAAGACCCCCTACACTGCACGAACACCACTGCACCACTGCCTTAAACCCTGAAACACCAGTCCTAGCACGATCCCCTACACTGCCCCAACAATTCTGCACTGCCCTAAACCCTGAAACACCACCCCCAGCACGATCACTGTTGGACTTGGCCCTTTTTGCAGGGTCATCCCTAAACTTTTTGCCTTCCTCCTGTATTTTTTCTGACCTGGTGTTGGCTGTTTTATGACTCTGGGTGCCTTACCACTGCTGATCAGTGCTAAGGTGCATATGCTCTCCCTATGGTAAAATGTTGATGTTCATTGGATTCCATGTTTGGCTTATTTAGTTTACTATCAGCCCCTAGTAAAGTGCACCAGGAGTGCCAGGGCTTGTAAATACAAATGCTGGTGGGCTTGCAGCACTGGTTGTGCCACCCACAGAAGCGGCCTAGTAAAATGTGTCTAGGGTCTGCCATTGCAGAACCTGCGTGCAGTCTGGTACTGTCATGCGGATTGCGCAAGTGCACCTACTCGCCAGTCCCTAAACCTTCCCTTAACTACATATTAGTCACCCCTCTGGTAGGCCCAAGGGCAGGGTGCCTTGTAGGCATAAGTTAGGAC
This sequence comes from Triturus cristatus, assembly GCF_964204655.1. Taxonomy (NCBI): domain Eukaryota; kingdom Metazoa; phylum Chordata; class Amphibia; order Caudata; family Salamandridae; genus Triturus; species Triturus cristatus. The sequence goes on from NC_140579.1 coordinate 1,164,818,115, forward strand.
ATGCCCTGATGTGCGTGGCATGTCTTAATAGTGAATTACAGCCATTTTCATTTTTCACCATTGAAGGCTACCTGCTCTCCATAGGCCAGAATGGGCTGCTGGAATTATTACACACTATAATCCCAGCGGACTCAGAGAGCATGGTAGAAAGTCAAGTTTAGTATGCCTGAACTCAGAATAATAAAATACTTCTTTTAGTAAAGTTTATTTTAATATCCTGTGTTTGTAAATACTACTTTTAGAAAGTTAGTATTTACTTTACCGCCTCTGCTGTGTGTGTGTGTTCTGCCTAGTAACAGTAAAGGAGCAGGGCTGGGGAATTCCAGGAGACAGGCTGGCTGCCAGGTGGTGGGTAGAGAGATTACACCAGGATGGGTGGGAGGAGTACACCTTGACTCTGAATAGACCTGTGCTCTGCCATCACAATGCTGGCTCCGCCCCCTGTGGAGCGGCTGATGTCTCTGCCCTGTGCACTGAAATGAAAGAGCAGAGTCACCACAACAAAGTGCTCCAGAACCGGACTGAGCCAGGCACAGGCCCCCTGGCGACCAAGAACAAAAGAAACTTGCTATAAAAGAAGGAGCCCTGCTCCTAAGAAATCAGATCCTGGTTATGCCAAGAAGAACCTCTGCCCGAAGAGAAGGACCTGGGAAAGCTGCATGGAGGAGTACTGTCTCTAAGCCTGAGAGACTGGCCTGTGGTGGGTGCCTTGCGGCTGGAAGGAGAGGAAGAAAACACTGAGAAAGACTTTGAATTCAACTTGTGCTTTAAAAACAATCTCCAAGGGCTTGCTTGTGAACTTGCCCCCTGAACTGCGCCCCAGGAACAGTGGGCGCTACCCCTCCATGGAAGAGAAGGAAGCTGCTGTGGGTGGATTGCTGACGCTGACCCCAGAGAACCTGTGTGCCCACCATCTCGCTGAGCAATGCGACTTCTGCCCTCCTGTGCTGCTGTGAGCACCGTGAAGGCCTGCCCTGCCTGGCTGAAACAAAGTAAACAGCTGCCCCCTCGAGCCGTAGCTCGCAACGTGAAGAAGAGACTACCTATGTCCAAGCGCCGAGCCTCTGCAACCCCTGGCTGTGGAGATCACTGTGAGGACCGACGGTGCCCTTGTTCGCCGATCCTGGTCGACGTGACAGCGCTGCGCGCTGAGAAATCACTCCCGAGCTGCCCCATCTGCTTCTGACCCCCGAGGTGTGCTGCAACGTCCTGAAGCGCCCGACGAAGCATCGTCGTCCACTGCCCAAGCGGGACTGCAACGCGACGTGAGACGCCCCTCTACGGACTTCTGAGGCCGCCACGAACATTGCCCCCAAGAACTAAGATACTGTGAGCCCAAGCGCCGTCGTACGAACCGTACTTTCCTGTGTACGGCCCGTACTACGCTATCGTACCGCTACGCCATTCAAGCGGGAAGCATGAGGCTTTGTGCGGCTCGTCCCCAGCTCGTACGGTGCGTCCCTGCGCCTGTACGCTCCGTCCAGCGTTGAAGATATACACGTTGCTCACGCGGGAAGCGTGAGGTGTAGCAAGAGGCGTACCGGACTCGTACGACGCGTACCTACGAAGGTACGGTCCGTACGGCTTGAGTCCTAGTACGCGTGCTCACGCGGGAAGCGTGAGGAATGGCACGACGCATCCAAAAGCTGGTACGAAGTGTACCGAAGGCCCTACGAGGCTCACAGGCCCCCAGAAGGTGCAGATTGCACCAAAAGTGACCATTTTAACAACTATGGACTCCCTAAAGATAATTGCGAATAACTGGAACCTCATGTGAAAGTGAAGAACTGTATTTTTAAAGCCTGCTTAAAGAACTTTATATAAAGAACTTTATTTTTACAAAATACAGCCTTGTGTCTCTGTGTGGTGGGTTGGTGGTTATTGTGAGACGCCTTGAATGCTTAACCTAATGCCCTCTGGAATCTAGCCTGACTGCTCGCGCCACGTTACATAGAGGGTGAGCAGGGGTTATTTTCTTAGAGTAATCCTTTGCCCTGACTTACAGGAAAGGGTTCCTGCTTGTCGCAAGTGCATACCTGCGCCAACCAGAGATCCCGGATTCTAACAACCACCTACACTGTCTGAACACCACTGCACTGCCCTAAACCCTGAAACACCACCTCCAGCACGACCCCCTACAATGCCCGAAAACCACTGCACTGCCCCAAACCCTGAAACACCAGCCCCAGCATGACCCCCTACACTCCCCGAACACCACTGAACTGCCCTAAACCCTGCAACACCAGCCCCAGCACGATCTACTACACTGCCCGAACACCACTGCACTGCCCTAAACCCTGAAACACCAACCCTAGCAAGACCCCCTACACTGCCCGAACACCACTGCCATAACCCCTGAAACACCACCCCCTGCAAGACCCCCTACACTGCCCGAACACCACTGCACAACTGACCTAAACCCTGAAACACCAGCCCCAGCACGATCCCCTACACTGCCCGAACACTTTTGCACGGCCCTAAACCCTGAAACACCACCCCCAGCACGACCCCCTACAATGCTTGAACACCACTGCACAGCCCCAAACCCTGAAACACCAGCCCCAGCACGACCCCCTACACTCCCCGAACACCACTGAACTGCCCTAAACCCTGCAACATCAGCCCCAGCACAATCCACTACACTGCCCGAACACCACTGCACTGCCCTAAACCCTGAAACACCACCCTCAGCAAGACCCCCTACACTGCCCGAACACCACTGCCCTAAACCCAGAAACACCACGCCCAGCAAGGCACGCTACACTGCCCGAACACCACTGCAAAACTGCCCAAAACCCTGAAACACAAGCCACAGCATGATCCCCTACACTGCTGAAACACCACTGCACTGCCCTAAACCCAGAAACACCATCCCCAGCACTACCCCCTACGCTGCAGGAACACCACTGCACTGCCCTAAACCTTGAATCACCAGCCCCAGCACGAACCATTACACTCCCCGAACACCACTGCACAGCCCTAAACCCTGCAACACCAGCCCCATCACAATCCCCTACACTGCCCAAACACCACTGCACTGCCCTAAACCCTGAAACACCAGCTCCAGCACGACCACCCAAAGTGCCGAAACACAAATGCACTGCCCTAAACCACGAAACACCACCCCCAGCACGACCCCCCACTCTGCCCGAACACCACTGCACTGCCCTAAACCCTGAAACACCACCCCCAGCACGACCCCCTACAATACCCGAACACCACTACTCTGCCCTAAACCTGGAAACACCAGCCCCAGCACGACCCTCTACACTTCCCGAACACCACTGCCCTAAACCCTGAAACACCACCCCAGCTAGACCCCCTACACTGTCCGAACACCACTGCCCTAAACCCTGAAACACCACCCCCAGCACGACCCCATACTCTGCACGAACACCACTGCACTGCCCTAAACCCTGAAACACCATCACCTGCACGACCCCCTACACTGCCCGAACACCACTGCACTGCACTAAACCCTGAAACACCACCCCCAGAACAACCCCCTTAGTTGCCCAAACACCACAGCACTGCCCTAAACCTTAAAACACGACCCCAGCATGACCCCCTACACTGCCCGAACACCACTGCACTGCCCAAAACCCTTAAACCCCACCTCCAGCAGGACCCCCTATGCTACCCGAACACCACTACACTACCCTAAACCCTAAAACACCACCCCCAGCATGACCCCTTACAATGCCTGAACACCACTGCACTGCCCTAAACCATAAAACACCAGCCCCAGCACGACGCCCTACACTGCCCGAACTCCACTACACCGCACTAAACCCTAAAACACCACCCCAGCACGACCCCCCACACTGCCCAAACACCACTGCACTGCCCTAAACCTTAAAACACCATCCCCAGCATGACCCACTACACTGCCCAAACACAACTGCACTGTGTTGGAAGGCGGACCCCGAGGAGTCGGTGAGACCACCAAGGGGGGGCCCTCTCACTGCACGAAGTAGCCGAGCGCTGCCGAGAAGTCTCCTGAGAGATCCTTCTCCTATCCCGTACTAGCACAGTAACACCACCACACCGGACTCAAGGAGGTTGTCTCAAGACAAGCAATTCTTTATCATCAATAAAAGGTTACGAGCTCAATATTTACACGAAGGGATCGAGGGATCCACCAAAAGTCTCAATGTCTCTTTGGAAGGGTAGGGGTAGCGGGACAGTCTTTGGCAGGAATGTGGTACGAGGGTACCTGGGGCCCAGTTCTTATCCTCACGCTGGAGGACCTCTGATCTCGGAGGGGTCGAGCCACGACGGCGTCAGCAGGGCTCTGGCGTACAGTTCGTGGAGAGCCGCGATTCAATCAGCAGGGCTCTCAAGATGGTCTCTGTTCAGCTCGAGCCGCGACGTCGTCAGCAGGGCTCCGAGGAAGGTTCCAGCGAGGTTGGGCCGCGACAGCGTCAGCAGGGCTCCGATGTTCCAGGTGGTTCAGAAAGAGTTCACAAGAGGGAGCCGCGACGCAGTCAGCAGGGCTCGTGATGGTTCCGACAAGAGTTCTTCTCCGTAGGGTCAGCCGCGATTCAATCAGCAGGGCTCTCGACTCCGGGATACAACTGCCGAGCTGTGGTGGGGTTGCCCCAGATATAGGTCTGGAGCCCTTTGATGTCCGGACCTATGCGCCCGAGGGGGCGGAGTGGCCGGGTGGAGGTGGCCAGACGCCCAGCAGGAGAGGCGCCAGGCCCATGGGAGTTGCCGGGCGATCACACCTCGAGAGGGGAGGACAGTTGGGGGTCCCATCGATACTGTCCTCCGCCGGGGGCGATGAATGGTTCCTGCGGCACCCCCTGGCTAGTTCGTGGTGCCTCGATGTCGGGCTTCGCTGGGGTCGAGGCCGGGTTGGTGCACGGGGTGACGTGGATGCCAACAAGATGGCGGAGCCACGAGGAGTATGCGACCACGTGCAGCTCCGGGTGAAGGGCCTTGGTGCAGTTAAGACGGGTGGCCCGTGAAGGCCGGGGCGGGGAACGGGCACAATCCAGGGGGTTAAGGACCACGCCACGAGGCCGGGTCCAACACACTGCCCAAAATCCTAAAACACCAGCACCAGCACGACCCCCTACACTGCCCGGACACCAATGCTCTCCTCTAAACTCTGAAACACCAGCCCCAGCACGTCCCCCTACACTGCCCGGAAACCACTTCTCTGCCCTAAACCCTGAAACACCACAACCAGCACGTCCCCCTACACTGCCCGGACACCACTTCTCTGCCCTAAACCCTGAAACACCACCCCCAGTACGACCCCCTATAATACCCAAACACCACTACACTGCCCTAAACCCTGAAACACCAGCCCCAGCACGACCCCCTACACTGCCCGAACACCACTGCACTGCCCTAAACCTGGAAACACCAGCCCCAGCATGACCCCCTACACTGCCCGAACACCACTGCCTTAAACCCTGAAACACCACCCCCAGCTAGACCCCCTACACTGTCCGAACATCACTGCCCTAAACCCTGAAACACCACCCCCAGCACAACCCCCTACTCTGCACGAACACCACTGCACTGCCCTAAACCCTGAAACACCATCCCCAGCACGACCCCCTACACTGCAGGAACACCACTGCACTGCCCTAAACCCTGAATCACCAGCCCCAGCACGAACCCCTACACTCCCCGAACACCACTGCACAGCCCTAAACCCTGCAACACCAGCCCCAGCACGATCCCCTACACTGCCCAAACATCACTGCACTGTCCTACACCCTGAAACACCAGCTCCAGCATGACCACCCAAAGTGCCGAAACACCAATGCACTGCCCTAAACCACGAAACACCACCCCCAGCACGACCCCCCACACTGCCCGAACACCACTGCACTGCCCTAAACCCTGAAACACCACCCCCAGCACGACCCCCTACAATACCCGAACACCACTACTCTGCCCTAAACCTGGAAACACCAGCCCCAGCACGACCCCCTACTCTGCACGAACACCACTGCACTGCCCTAAACCCTGAAACACCATCCCCAGCACGACCCCCTACACTGCAGGAACACCACTGCACTGCCCTAAACCCTGAATCACCAGCCCCAGCACGAACCCCTACACTCCCCGAACTCCACTGCACAGCCCTAAACCCTGCAACACCAGCCCCAGCACGATCCCCTACACTGCCCAAACATCACTGCACTGTCCTACACCCTGAAACACCAGCTCCAGCACGACCACCCAAAGTGCCGAAACACCAATGCACTGCCCTAAACCACGAAACACCACCCCCAGCACGACCCCCCACACTGCCCGAACACCACTGCACTGCCCTAAACCCTGAAACACCACCCCCAGCACGACCCCCTACAATACCCGAACACCACTACTCTGCCCTAAACCTGGAAACACCAGCCCCAGCACGACCCCCTACTCTGCACGAACACCACTGCACTGCCCTAAACCCTGAAACACCATCCCCAGCACAACCCCCTACACTGCAGGAACACCACTGCACTGCCCTAAACCCTGAATCACCAGCCCCAGCACGAACCCCTACACTCCCTGAACTCCACTGCACAGCCCTAAACCCTGCAACACCAGCCCCAGCACGATCCCCTACACTGCCCAAACACCACTGCACTGTCCTAAACCCTGAAACACCAGCTCCAGCACGCAGGGCCGGCTTTAGTGCTGGTGGCGCCCTGTGCGACAATGTTTGTTGGCGCCCCCCCAATGACCACCTCCATCACGGATTCTCTCACTAGCACCCTTTAACAGTGACGAAGTCTCCATAACCACACTCTCTCAGATGCATTGAATTAGTTATATAGCGCCACTCATACTAGTGTAGGGTGTCCGAGAACTTTGCCTTACACGCACATTACACAGAGACAATCAATCATACGTGTGTAAATCAGTGTATAGGAAATGTTACATAAGCCAAAGGACTAAAAGTGTAGGAGTCACATGTCATCCATACTGGTAGGCAGTATAGTTTAAGAGTGCTTGGTGTGGAGAAGCACAAACGCAGAGTCGAAAAAGAAACAACATAGTTGGGAGTTTTCTTTAATAATAATAATCGATTTCTAGCCAAATTAATCCTTTTTGCAACATTAATCAAAGTTCTAATAATGTATACTTTGCAGTGTGTATGCAGTTCTAGGATGACAGTTAATAGTTCACTATTCTATATTAGGACTTTAAGTTATAAATTGCAAGTAACAAAAGGATGCCTCTTTTGAAAGCAGTAACCTGCTGATCTGTTTACATCATACGCACTCTGTAATCTACTTGATACAAGTTCTTTGTAGCAGGCATATTAACCCTCTGCACTAACTTCACCTAAGTCAAAACCTCAACTATGCAAAATGCTGATCTCTCTCCAGGACGATAATTAATCACACGAGTTATCTTGACATTTATGTGAGGCCTGGTAATTGTCGGGGGAAAGAAACGCTGCAGCAGGTGCTTCAAAAGCATAATAAACTTTCAAGCACAGCGCCCCCAGGAAGCCAGCACCCGGTGCGGTGGCACCAGTCGCACCGCCCTAGAGCCGGCCCTGCCAGCACGACCACCCAAAGTGCCGAAACACCAATGCACTGCCCTAAACCATGAAACACCACCCCCAGCACGACCCCCCACACTGCCCGAACACCACTGCACTGCCCTAAACCCTGAAACACCACCCCCAGCATGACCCCCTACAATACCCGAACACCACTACTCTGCCCTAAACCTGGAAACACCAGCCCCAGCACGACCCTCTACACTTCCCGAACACCACTGCCCTAAACCCTGAAACACGACCCCAGATAGACCCCCTACACTGTCCGAACACCACTGCCCTAAACCCTGAAACACCACCCCCAGCACGACCCCCTACTCTGCACGAACACCACTGCACTGCCCTAAACCCTGAAACACCATCCCCAGCACGAACCCCTACACTCCCCGAACACCACTGCACAGCCCTAAACCCTGCAACACCAGCCACAGCACGATCCCCTACACTGCCCAAACACCACTGCACTGTCCTAAACCCTGAAACACCAGCTCCAGCACGACCACCCAAAGTGCTGAAACACCAATGCACTGCCCTAAACCACGAAACACCACCCCCAGCACGACCCCCCACACTGCCCGAACACCACTGCACTGCCCAAAACCCTGAAACACCACCCCCAGCACGACCCCCTACAATTCCCGAACACCACTACTCTGCCCTATACCTGGAAACACCAGCCCCAGCACGACCCTCTAGTCTTCCCGAACACCACTGCCCTAAGCCCTGAAACACCACCCCAGCAAGACCCCCTACACTGTCCGAACACCACTGCCCTAAACCCTGAAACACCACCCCCAGCACGACCCCCTACTCTGCACGAACACCACTGCACTGCCCTAAACCCTGAAAACTCATCCCCTGCACGACTACCCTACACTGCCCGAACACCACTGCACTGCACTAAACCCTGAAACACCACCCCCAGAACAACCCCCTTAGTTGACCAAACACCACAGCACTGCCCTAAACCTTAAAACACGACCCCAGCATGACCCCTAATCTGCCCGAACACCACTGCACTGCCCAAAACCCTAAAACCCCACCTCCAGCAGGACCCCCTATGCTACCCGAACATCACTGCACTACCCTAAACCCTAAAACACCACCCCCAGCATGACCCCTTACAATGCCTGAACACCACTGCACTGACCTAAACCATAAAACACCAGCCCCAGCACGACCCCCTACACTGCCCGAACACGACTGCACTGCCCTAAACCTGGAAACACCATCCCCAGCATGACCCCCTACACTGCCCGAACACCACTGCCTTAAACACTGAAACACCACCCCCAGCTAGACCCCCTACACTGTCCGAACACCACTGCCCTAAACCCTGAAACACTACCCCCAGCATAACCCCCTACTCTGCACGAACACCACTGCACTGCCCTAAATCCTGAAACACCATCCCCAGCACGACCCCCTACACTGCAGGAACACCACTGCACTGCCCTAAACCCTGAATCACCAGCCCCAGCACGAACCCCTACACTCCCCGAACACCACTGCACAGCCCTAAACCCTGCAACACCAGCCCCAGCACGATCCCCTACACTGCCCAAACACCACTGCACTGTCCTAAACCCTGAAACACCAGCTCCAGCACGACCACCCAAAGTGCAGAAACAACAATGTACTGCCCTAAACCACGAAACACCACCCCCAGCACGACCCCCACACTGCCCGAACACCACTGCACTGCACTGCCCTAAACCCTGAAACACCACCCCCAGCACGACCCCCTACAATACCCGAACACCACTACTCTGCCCTAAACCTGGAAACACCAGCCCCAGAAGGACCCTCTACACTTCCCGAACACCACTGCCCTAAACCCTGAAACACCACTCCAGCTAGACCCCCTACACTGTCCGAACACCACTGCCCTAAACCCTGAAACACCACCCCCAGCTCGAACCCCTACTCTGCACGAACACCACTGCACTGCCCTAAACCCTGAAACACCATCCCCTGCACGACCCCCTACACTGCCCGAACACCACTGCACTGCACTAAACCCGGAAACATCACCCCCAAAACAACCCCCTTAGTTGCCCAAACACCACAGCACTGCCCTAAACCTTAAAACACGACCCCAGCATGACCACCTTCACTGCCCGAACACCACTGCACTGCCCAAAACCCTAAAACCCCACCTCCAGCAGGACCCCGTATGCTACCCGAACACCACTGCACTACCCTAAACCCTAAAACACCACCCCCAGCATGACCCCTTACAATGCCTGAACACCACTGCACTGCCCTAAACCTTAAAACACCATCCCCAGCATGACCCCCTACACTGCCCAAACACAACTGCACTGCCCAAAACCCTAAAACACCAGCACCAGCACGACCCCCTACACTGCCCGGACACAACTGCTCACATCTAAACCCTGAAACACCAGCCCCAGCACGTCCCCCTACACTGCCCGGACACCACTTCTCTGCCCTACATCCTGAAACACCACAAACAGCACATCCCCCTACACTTCCCAGACACCACTTCTATGCCCTAAACCCTGAAACACCACCCCTAGCACGACCCCCTACAATACCCAACCACCACTACAGTGCCCTAAACCCTGAAACACCAGCCCCAGCACGACCCCCTACACTGCCCGAACACCACTGCACTGCCCTAAACCTGGAAACACCAGCCCCAGCATGACCCCCTACACTGCCCGAACACCACTGCCTTGAACCCTGAAACACAACCCCCAGCTAGACCCCCTACACTGTCCGAACACCACTGCCCTAAACCCTGAAACACCACCCCCAGCACAACCCCCTACTCTGCAAGAACACCACTGCACTGCCCTAAATCCTGAAACACCATCCCCAGCACGACCCCCTACACTGCAGGAACACCACTGCACTGCCCTAAACCCTGAATCACCAGCCCCGGCACGAACCCCTACACTCCCCGAACACCACTGCACAGCCCTAAACCCTGCAACACCAGCCCCAGCACGATCCCCTACACTGCCCAAACACCACTGCACTGTCCTAAACCCTGAAACACCAGCTCCAGCACGACCACCCAAAGTGCAGAAACAACAATGTACTGCCCTAAACCACGAAACACCAACCCCAGCACGACCCCCACACTGCCCGAACACCACTGCACTGCCCTAAACCCTGAAACACCACCCCCAGCACGACCCCCTACAATACCCGAACACCACTACTCTGCCCTAAACCTGGAAACACCAGCCCCAGAAGGACCCTCTACACTTCCCGAACACCACTGCCCTAAACCCTGAAACACCACTCCAGCTAGACCCCCTACACTGTCCGAACACCACTGCCCTAAACCCTGAAACACCACCCCCAGCTCGAACCCCTACTCTGCACGAACACCACTGCACTGCCCTAAACCCTGAAACACCATCCCCTGCACGACCCCCTACACTGCCCGAACACCACTGCACTGCACTAAACCCGGAAACACCACCCCCAAAACAACCCCCTTAGTTGCCCAAACACCACAGCACTGCCCTAAACCTTAAAACACGACCCCAGCATGACCACCTACACTGCCCGAACACCACTGCACTGCCCAAAACCCTAAAACCCCACCTCCAGCAGGACCCCGTATGCTACCCGAACACCACTGCACTACCCTAAACCCTAAAACACCACCCCCAGCATGACCCCTTACAATGCCTGAACACCACTGCACTGCCCTAAACCTTAAAACACCATCCCCAGCATGACCCCCTACACTGCCCAAACACAACTGCACTGCCCAAAACCCTAAAACACCAGCACCAGCACGACCCCCTACACTGCCCGGACACCACTGCTCACCTCTAAACCCTGAAACACCAGCCCCAGCACGTCCCCCTACACTGCCCGGACACCACTTCTCTGCCCTAAATCCTGACTCACCACAAACAGCACATCCCCCTACACTGCCCGGACACCACTTCTCTGCCCTAAACCCTGAAACACCACCCCCAGCACGACCCCCTACAATACCCAACCACCACTACACTGCCCTAAACCCTGAAACACCAGCCCCAGCACGACCCCCTACACTGCCGGAACACCACTGCACTGCCCTAAACCTGGAAACACCAGCCCCAGCATGACCCCCTACACTGCCCGAACACCACTGCCTTAAACCCTGAAACACCACCCCCAGCTAGACCCCCTACACTGTCCGAACACCACTGCCCTAAACCCTGAAACACCACCCCCAGCACAACCCCCTACTCTGCACGAACACCACTGCACTGCCCTAAACCCTGAAACACCATCCCCTGCACGACCCCCTACACTGCCGGAACACCACTGCCCTAAACTCTGAAACACCCACCCCCAGCAAGACCCCCAACACAGCCCGAACACCACTGCCCTAAACCCTGAAACACCACCCCCAGCACTACCCCCTACTCTGCCTGAACACCATTGCACTGCCCACAACCCTGAAAGACCACCCCCTGCACGAACACCTACACTGCGCGAACACCACTGCACTGCCCTAAACCCTGAAACACCACACCCAACATAACCCCTTACACTGCCTGAACACCACTACACTGCCCTGAACCCTGAAACACCACCCCCAGCATGACCCTCTACACTGCCTGAACACCACTGCACTGCCCTAAACCCTGAAACACCACCCCCAGCAAGACCCCCTACACTGCCCGAACACCACTGCGTAAGCCCTGAAACACCACCCCCTGCAAGACCCCCTACACTGCACGAACACCACTGCTCCACTGCCCTAAGCCCTGAAACACCACCCCAGCTAGACCCCCTACACTGTCCGAACACCACTGCCCTAAACCCTGAAACACCACCCCCAGCACGACCCCCTACAATACCCAAACACCACTACACTGCCCTAAACCCTGAAACACCAGCCCCAGCACGACCCCCTACACTGCCCGAACACCACTGCACTGCCCTAAACCCTGAAAACCCATCCCCTGCACGACCCCCTACACTGCCCGAACACCACTGCACTGCACTAAACCCTGAAACACCACCCCCAGAACAACCCCCTTAGTTGACCAAACACCACAGCACTGCCCTAAACCTTAAAACACGACCCCAGCATGACCCCCTACACTGCCCGAACACCACTGCACTGCCCAAATCCCTAAAACCCCACCTCCAGCAGGACCCCCTATGCTACCCGAACACCACTGCACTACCCTAAACCCTAAAACACCACCCCCAGCATGACCCCTTACAATGCCTGAACACCACTGCACTGCCCTAAACCATAAAACACCAGCCCCAGCACGACGCCCTACACTGCCCGAACTCCACTGCGCAGCACTAAACCCTAAAACACCACCCCAGCACGACACCCCACACTGCCCAAACACCACTGCACTGCCCTAAACCTTAAAACACCATCCCCAGCATGACCCCCTACACTGCCCAAACACAACTGCACTGCCCAAAACCCTAAAACACCAGCACCAGCATGACCCCCTACACTGCCCGGACACCACTGCTCTCCTCTAAACCCTGAAACACCAGCCCCAGCACGTCCCCCTACACTGCCCGGACACCACTTCTCTGCCCTAAACCCTGAAACACCACAACCAGCACGTCCCCCTACACTGCCCGGACACCACTTTTCTGCCCTAAACCCTGAAACACCACCCCCAGCACGACCCCCTACAATACCCAAACACCACTACACTGCCCTAAACCCTGAAACACCAGCCCCAGCACGACCCTCTACACTGCCCGAACACGACTGCACTGCCCTAAACCTGGAAACACCAGCCCCAGCATGACCCCCTACACTGCCCGAACACCACTGCCTTAAACCCTGAAACACCACCCCCAGCTAGACCCCCTACACTGTCCGAACACCACTGTCCTAAACCCTGAAACACTACCCCCAGCACAACACCCTACTCTGCACGAACACCACTGCACTGCCCTAAACCCTGAAACACCATCCCCAGCTCGACCCCCTACACTGCAGGAACACCACTGCACTGCCCTAAACCCTGAATCACCAGCCCCAGCACGAACCCCTACACTCCCCGAACACCACTGCACAGCCCTAAACCCTGCAACACCAGCCCCGGCACGATCCCCTACACTTCCCAAACACCACTGCACTGTCCTAAACCCTGAAACACCAGCTCCAGCACGACCACCCAAAGTGCAGAAACACCAATGCACTGCCCTAAACCACGAAACACCACCCCCAGCACGACCCCCACACTGCCCGAACACCACTGCACTGCCCTAAACCCTGAAACACCACCCCCAGCATGACCCCCTACAATACCCGAACACCACTACTCTGCCCTAAACCTGGAAACACCAGCCCCAGCAGGACCCTCTACACTTCCCGAACACCTCTGCCCTAAACCCTGAAACACCACCCCAGCTAGACCCCCTACACTGTCCGAACACCACTGCCCTAAACCCTGAAACACCACCCCCAGCTCGAACCCCTACTCTGCACGAACACCACTGCACTGCCCTAAACCCTGAAACACCATCCCCTGCACGACCCCCTACACTGCCCGAACACCACTGCACTGCACTAAACCCTGAAACACCACCCCCAAAACAACCCCCTTAGTTGCCCAAACACCACAGCACTGCCCTAAACCTTAAAACACGACCCCAGCATGACCACCTACACTGCCCGAACACCACTGCACTGCCCAAAACCCTAAAACCCCACCTCCAGCAGGACCCCGTATGCTACCCGAACACCACTGCACTACCCTAAACCCTAAAACACCACCCCCAGCATGACCCCTTACAATGCCTGAACACCACTGCACTGCCCTAAACCTTAAAACACCATCCCCAGCATGACCCCCTACACTGCCCAAACACAACTGCACTGCCCAAAACCCTAAAACACCAGCACCAGCACGACCCCCTACACTGCCCGGACACAACTGCTCACATCTAAACCCTGAAACACCAGCCCCAGCACGTCCCCCTACACTGCCCGGACACCACTTCTCTGCCCTACATCCTGAAACACCACAAACAGCACATCCCCCTACACTTCCCAGACACCACTTCTATGCCCTAAACCCTGAAACACCACCCCTAGCACGACCCCCTACAATACCCAACCACCACTACAGTGCCCTAAACCCTGAAACACCAGCCCCAGCACGACCCCCTACACTGCCCGAACACCACTGCACTGCCCTAAACCTGGAAACACCAGCCCCAGCATGACCCCCTACACTGCCCGAACACCACTGCCTTAAACCCTGAAACACAACCCCCAGCTAGACCCCCTACACTGTCCGAACACCACTGCCCTAAACCCTGAAACACCACCCCCAGCACAACCCCCTACTCTGCAAGAACACCACTGCACTGCCCTAAACCCTGAAACACCATCCCCTGCACGACCCCCTACACTGCCGGAACACCACTGCACTGCCCTAAACTCTGAAACACCCACCCCCAGCAAGACCCCCAACACAGCCCGAACACCACTGCCCTAAACCCTGAAACACCACCCCCAGCACTACCCCCTACTCTGCCCGAACACCATTGCACTGCCCTAAACCCTGAAAGACCACCCCCTGCACGAACCCCTACACTGCGCGAACACCACTGCACTGCCCTAAACCCTGAAACACCACACCCAACATAACCCCCTACACTGCCTGAACACCACTACACTGCCCTGAACCCTGAAACACCACCCCCAGCATGACCCTCTACACTGCCTGAACACCACTGCACTGCCCAAAACCCTGAAACACCACCCCCAGCAAGACCCCCTACACTGCCCGAACACCACTGCGTAAGCCCTGAAACACCACCCCCTGCAAGACCCCCTACACTGCACGAACACCACTGCTCCACTGCTCTAAACCCTGAAACACCAGCCCCAGCACGATCTCCTACACTGCCCGAACACTTCAGCACTGCCCTAAACCCTGAAACACCATACCCAGCACGACCACCTACACTGTCCAAACACCACTGCACTGCCCTAAACCCTGAAGCACCACCCCCAGCACGACCCCCAACAATGCCCGAACAACACTGCACTGCCCCGAAGCCTGAAACACCAGCCCAAGCACGACCCCCTACACTCCCCGAATACCACTGAACTGCCCTAAGCCCTGCAACACCAGACCCAGCACGATCCACTACCCTGCCCGAACACCACTGCACTGCCCTAAACCCTGAAACACCACCCCCAGCAAGACCCCCTACACTTTCCTAACACAACTGCCCTAAACCCTGAAACACCACCCCCAGCAAGATCCCCTACACTGCCCGAACACCACTGCCGTAAGCCCTGAAACACCACCCCCTGCAAGACCCCCTACACTGCCTGAACACCACTGCACCATTGCCCTAAACCCTGAAACACCAGCCCGAGCACGATCCCCTACACTGCCCGAACACCACTGCACTGCCCAAAACCCTAAAACCCCACCTCCAGCAGGACCCCCTATGCTACCCGAACACCACTGCACTACCCTAAACCCTAAAACACCACCCCCAGCACGACCCCTTACACTGCCTGAACACCACTGCACTGCTCTAAACCATAAAACTCCAGACCCAGCACGATGCCCTACACTGCCTGAACTCCACTGCACCACACTAAACCCTAAAACACCACCCCAGCACGACCCCTTACACTGTCTGCACACATCTGCACTGCCCTAAACCTGGAAACACCAGCCCCAGCATGACCCCCTACACTGCCCGAACACCACTGCCTTAAACCCTGAAACACCAGCCCCAGCTAGACTCCCTACACTGTCCAAACACCACTGCCCTAAACCCTGAAACACCACCCCCAGCACAACCGCCTACTCTGCACGAACACCACTGCACTGCCCTAAACCCTGAAACATCATCCCCTGCACGACCCCCTACACTGCCGGAACACCACTGCACTGCCCTAAACTCTGAAACACCACCCCCAGCAAGACCCCCAACACTGCCAAAACACCACTACCCTAAACCCTGAAACACCACCCCCAGCACTACCCCCTACTCTGCCCGAACACCATTGCACTGCCCTAAACCCTGAAAGACCACCCCCTGCATGAACCCCTACACTGCCCGAACACCACTGCACTGCCCTAAACCCTGAAACACCACCCCCAGCATGACCCTCTACACTGCCCGAACACAACTGCACTGCCCTAAATCCTGAAACACCACCCCCAGCAAGACCCCCTACACTGCCCGAACACCACTGCCGTAAGCCCTGAAACACCACCCCCCGCAAGACCCCCTACACTGCACGAACACCACTGCACCACTGCCCTAAACCCTGAAACACCAGCCCCAGCATGATCCCCTACACTGCCCGAACAATTCAGCACTGCCCTAAACCCTGAAACACCATAACCAGCACGACCACCAACACTGTCCAAACACCACTGCACTGCCCTAAACCCTGAAACACTAGCCCCAGCACGACCCCCTACACTCCCCGAACACCACTGAACTACCCTAAACCCTGCAACACCAGACCCAGCACGATCCACTACCCTGCCCGAACAGAACTGCACTGCCCTAAACCCTGAAACACCACCCCCAGCAAGACCCCCTACACTTTCCGAACACCACTGCCCTAATCCCTGAAACACCACCCCCAGCAAGACCCCCTACACTGCCAGAACACCACTGCCGTAAGCCTTGAAACACCACCCCCTGCAAGACCCCCTACACTGCCTGAACACCACTGCACCACTGCCCTAAACCCTGAAACACCACCCCAGCATGACCACCAACACTGCCCGAACACCACTGCCCTAAACCCTGAAACACCACCCCCAGCACTACCCCCTACTCTGCCCGAACACCATTGCACTGCCCTAAACCCTGAAAGACCACCCCCTGCACGAACCCCTACACTGCGCGAACACCACTGCACTGCCCTAAACCCTGAAACACCACACCCAACATAACCCCCTACACTGCCTGAACACCACTACACTGCCCTGAACCCTGAAACACCACCCCCAGCATGACCCTCTACACTGCCTGAACACCACTGCACTGCCCAAAACCCTGAAACACCACCCCCAGCAAGACCCCCTACACTGCCCGAACACCACTGCGTAAGCCCTGAAACACCACCCCCTGCAAGACCCCCTACACTGCACGAACACCACTGCTCCACTGCTCTAAACCCTGAAACACCAGCCCCAGCACGATCTCCTACACTGCCCGAACACTTCAGCACTGCCCTAAACCCTGAAACACCATACCCAGCACGACCACCTACACTGTCCAAACACCACTGCACTGCCCTAAACCCTGAAGCACCACCCCCAGCACGACCCCCAACAATGCCCGAACAACACTGCACTGCCCCGAAGCCTGAAACACCAGCCCCAGCACGACCCCCTACACTCCCCGAATACCACTGAACTGCCCTAAGCCCTGCAACACCAGACCCAGCACGATCCACTACCCTGCCCGAACACCACTGCACTGCCCTAAACCCTGAAACACCACCCCCAGCAAGACCCCCTACACTTTCCTAACACAACTGCCCTAAACCCTGAAACACCACCCCCAGCAAGATCCCCTACACTGCCCGAACACCACTGCCGTAAGCCCTGAAACACCACCCCCTGCAAGACCCCCTACACTGCCTGAACACCACTGCACCATTGCCCTAAACCCTGAAACACCAGCCCGAGCACGATCCCCTACACTGCCCGAACACCACTGCACTGCCCAAAACCCTAAAACCCCACCTCCAGCAGGACCCCCTATGCTACCCGAACACCACTGCACTACCCTAAACCCTAAAACACCACCCCCAGCACGACCCCTTACACTGCCTGAACACCACTGCACTGCTCTAAACCATAAAACTCCAGACCCAGCACGATGCCCTACACTGCCTGAACTCCACTGCACCACACTAAACCCTAAAACACCACCCCAGCACGACCCCTTACACTGTCTGCACACATCTGCACTGCCCTAAACCTGGAAACACCAGCCCCAGCATGACCCCCTACACTGCCCGAACACCACTGCCTTAAACCCTGAAACACCAGCCCCAGCTAGACTCCCTACACTGTCCGAACACCACTGCCCTAAACCCTGAAACACCACCCCCAGCACAACCGCCTACTCTGCACGAACACCACTGCACTGCCCTAAACCCTGAAACATCATCCCCTGCACGACCCCCTACACTGCCGGAACACCACTGCACTGCCCTAAACTCTGAAACACCACCCCCAGCAAGACCCCCAACACTGCCAAAACACCACTACCCTAAACCCTGAAACACCACCCCCAGCACTACCCCCTACTCTGCCCGAACACCATTGCACTGCCCTAAACCCTGAAAGACCACCCCCTGCATGAACCCCTACACTGCCCGAACACCACTGCACTGCCCTAAACCCTGAAACACCACCCCCAGCATGACCCTCTACACTGCCCGAACACAACTGCACTGCCCTAAATCCTGAAACACCACCCCCAGCAAGACCCCCTACACTGCCCGAACACCACTGCCGTAAGCCCTGAAACACCACCCCCCGCAAGACCCCCTACACTGCACGAACACCACTGCACCACTGCCCTAAACCCTGAAACACCAGCCCCAGCATGATCCCCTACACTGCCCGAACAATTCAGCACTGCCCTAAACCCTGAAACACCATAACCAGCACGACCACCAACACTGTCCAAACACCACTGCACTGCCCTAAACCCTGAAACACTAGCCCCAGCACGACCCCCTACACTCCCCGAACACCACTGAACTACCCTAAACCCTGCAACACCAGACCCAGCACGATCCACTACCCTGCCCGAACAGAACTGCACTGCCCTAAACCCTGAAACACCACCCCCAGCAAGACCCCCTACACTTTCCGAACACCACTGCCCTAATCCCTGAAACACCACCCCCAGCAAGACCCCCTACACTGCCAGAACACCACTGCCGTAAGCCTTGAAACACCACCCCCTGCAAGACCCCCTACACTGCCTGAACACCACTGCACCACTGCCCTAAACCCTGAAACACCACCCCAGCATGACCACCAACACTGCCCAAACACCACTGAACTGCCCTAAACCCTGCAACACCAGCCCCAGCACGATCCACTACACTGCCCGAACATCACTGCACTGCCCTAAACCCTGAAACACCATCCCCAGCAAGACCCCCTACACTGCCCGGACATCACTGCCCTAAACCCCGAAACACCATCCCCAGCAAGACACCCTACACTGCCCGAACACCACTGCAAAACTGCCCGAAACCCTGAAACACCCGCCACAGCATGATCCCCTACACTGCCAGAACACCACTGCACTGCCCTAAACCCTGAAACACCAGCCCCAGCACGTCCCCCTACACTGCCGGAACACCACTGCACTGCACTAAACCCTGAAACACCAGCCCCAGCACAACCCCCTACACTGCAGGAACACCACTGCACTGCCCTAAACCCTGAATCACCAGCCCCAGCACGATCCCCTACACTCCCCGAACACCACTGCACTGCCCTAAACCCTGCAACACCAGCCCCAGCACGATCCCCTACACTGCCCGAACACCACTGCACTGCCCTAAACCCTGAAACCCCAGCTCCATTACGACCCCCCAAACTGCCCGAACACCTCTGCACAGCGCTAAACCCTGAAACACCACCCCCAGCACGACCCCCTACAATACCCAAACACCACTACACTGCCCTAAACCCTGAAACACCAGCCCCAGAACGAACCCCTACACTGCCCGAACACCACTGCACTGCCCTAAACCTGGAAACACCAGGCCCAGTACTACCCCCTACTCTGCCCGAACACCATTGCACTGCCCTAAACCCTGAAAGACCACCCCCTGCACGAACCCCTACACTGCCTGAACACCACTGCACTGCCCTATACCCTGAAACACCACCCCCAACATAACCCCCTACTCTGCCCGATCACCACTGCACTGCCCTAACCCCTGAAACACCACGCCGGATGACCCCCCAAACTGCCCGAACACCTCTGCACAGCGCTAAACCCTGAAACACCACCCCCAGCATGACCCCCTACAATACCCAAACACCACTACACTGCCCTAAACCCTGAAACACCAGCCCCAGAACAACCCCCTACACTGCCCGAACACCACTGCACTGCCCTAAACCTGGAAACACCAGCCCCAGTAATACCCCCTACTCTGCCCGAACACCATTGCACTGCCCTAAACCCTGAAAGACCACTCCCTGCACGAACCCCTACACTGCCCGAACACCACTGCACTGCCCTATACCCTGAAACACCACCCCCAACATAACCCCCTACTCTGCCCGATCACCACTGCACTGCTCTAACCCCTGAAACACCACGCCGGATGACCCCTACACTGCCTGAACACCACTACACTGCCCTAAACGCTGAAACACCACCCCCAGCAAGACCCCCTACACTGCCCGAACACCACTGCCGTAAGCCCTGAAACACCACCCCCTGCAAGACCCCCTACACTGCACGAACACCACTGCACCACTGCCCTAAACCCTGAAACACCAGCCCCAGCACGATCCCCTACACTGCCCTAACACTTCAGCACTACCCTAAACCCTGAAACACCATACCCAGCACGACCACCTACACTGTCCAAACACCATTGCACTGCCCTAAACCCTGAAACACCACCCCCAGCACGACCCCCTACAATGCCCGAACACCACTGCACTGCCCCGAACCCTGAAACACCAGCCCCAGCACGACCCCCTACACTCCCCGAACACCACTGAACTGCCCTAAACCCTGCAACACCAGACCCAGCACGATCCACTACCCTGCCCGAACATCACTGCACTGCCCTAAACCCTGAAATACCACCCCCAGCAAGACCCCCTACACTTTCCGAACACCACTGCCCTAAACCCTGAAACACCACCCCCAGCTAGACCCCCTACACTGCCTGAACACCACTGCACCACTGCCCTAAACCCTGAAACACCAGCCCCAGCACGATCCCCTACACTGCCCGAACACTTCTGCACTGCCCTAAACACGGAAACACCAGCCCCAGAACGTCCCCCTACACTGCCCGAACACCACTGCTCTGCTGTAAACCCTGAAACACCAGCACCAGCACCAGCACAAACCCCTACACTGCCCTGACACCACTGCTCTGCCCTAAACCCTGAAACACCACCCCTAGCACGGCCCCCTAGACTGCCCGAACACCACTGCACTGCCCTAAACCCTGAAACACCAGCCCCAGCATGACCCCCTACAATGCCCGAACACCCCTGCACTGCCCCAAACCCGGAAACACCAGCCCCAGCACGACCCCCTACACTCCCCGAACACCACTGAACTGCCCTAAACCCTGCATCACCAGCCCCAGCACGATCCACTACACTGCCCGAACATCACTGCACTGCCCTAAACCCTGAAACACCACCCCCAGCAAGACCCCCTACACTGCCCGAACACCACTGCCCTAAACCCCGAAACACCACGCCCAGCAAGACACCCTACACTGCCCGAACACCACTGCAAAACTACCAGAAACCCTGAAACACCAGCCACAGCACGATCCCCTACGCTGCCCGAACACTACTGCACTGCCCTAAAGCCTGAAACACCAGCCCCAGCACGTCCCCCTATACTGCCGGAACACCACTGCACTGCCCTAAACTCTGAAACACCAGCCCCAGCACGACCCCCTACACTGCAGGAACACGACTGCACTGCCCTAAACCCTGCAACACCAGCCCCAGCACGATCCCCTACACTGCCCGAACACCACTGCACTGCCCTAAACCCTGAAACACCATCTCCAGCACGACCCCCCAAACTGCCCGAACACCACTGCACTGCGCTAAACCCTGAAACACCACCCCCAGCACGACCCCCTACAATAACCAAACACCACTACACTGCCCTAAACCCTGAAACACCAGCCCCAGCACGACCCCCTACACTGCCCGAACTCCACTGCACTGCCCTAAACCTGGAAACACCGGCCCCAGCACTACCCCCTACTCTGCCCGAACACCATTGCACTGCCCTAAACCCTGAAAGACCACCCCCTGCACGAACTCCTACACTGCCCGAACACCACTGCACTGCCCTAAACCCTGAAACACCACCCCCAGCAAGACCCCCTACACTCCCCAAACACCACTGCCGTAAGCCCTGAAACACCTCCCCCTGCAAGACCCCCTACACTTCACGAACACCACTGCCCTAAACCCTGAAACACCAGCCCCAGCACGATCCCCTACACTGCCCGAACACTTCAGCACTGCCCTAAACCCTGAAACACCATACCCAGCACGACCACCTACACTGTCCAAACACCACTGCACTGCCCTAAACCCTGAAACACCACCCCCAGCACCACCCCCTACAATGCCCGAACACCACTGCACTGCCCCGAACCCTGAAACACCACCCCCAGGAAGATCCCCTACACTTTCCGAACACCACTGCCCTAAACCCTGAAACACCACCCCCAGCAATACCCCCTACACTGCCCGAACACCACTGCTGTAAGCCCTGAGACACCACCCCCTGCAAGACCCCCTACACTGCCCAAACGCCACTGCACCACTGCCCTAAACCCTGAAACACCAGCCACAGCACAATCCCCTACACTGCCCGAACACCACTGCACTGCCCTATACCCTGAAACACCACCCCCAACATAACCCCCTACTCTGCCCGAACACCACTGCACTGCCCTAAACCCTGAAACACCACCCCCAGCAAGACCCCCTACACTGCCCGAACACCACTGCCGTAAGCCCTGAAACACCACCCCCTGCAAGACCCCCTACACTTCACGAACACCACTGAACCACTGCCCTAAACCCTGAAACACCAGCCCCAGCACGATCCCCTACACTGCCCGAACACTTCAGCACTGCCCTAAACCCTGAAACACCATACCCAGCAAGACCACCTACACTGTCCAAACACCACTGCACTGCCCTAAACCCTGATACACCACCCCCAGCACGACCCCCTACAATGCCCGAACACCACTGCACTGCCCCGAACCCTGATACACCAGCCCCAGCACGACCCCCTACACTACCCGAACACCACTGAACTGCCCTAAACCCTGCAACACCAGACCCAGCACGATCCACTACCCTGTCCGAACACCACTGCACTGCCCTAAACCCTGAAACACCACCCCCAGGAAGACCCCCTACACTTTCCAAACACCACTGCCCTAAACCCTGAAACACCACCCCCAGCAAGACCCCCTACACTGCCCGAACACCAATGCCATAAGCCCTGAAACACCACACCCTGCAAGACCCCCTACACTGTCGGAACACCAATGCACCACTGCCCTAAACCCTGAAACACCAGCCCCAGCACGATCCCCTACACTGCCCGAACACTTCTGCACTGCCCTAAACCCTGAAACACCACCCCAGCATGACCACCTACACTGCCAAAACACCACTGCACTGCTCTAAACTCTGAAACACCAGCCCCAGCACGTCCCCCTACACTGCCCGAACACCACTGCTCTGCTGTAAACCCTGAAACACCAGCACCAGCACAAACCCCTACACTGCCCTGACACCACTGCTCTGCCCTAAACCCTGAAACACCACCTCCAGCACGGCCCCCTAGACTGCCCGAACACCACTGCACTGCCCTAAACCCTGAAACACCAGCCCCAGCATGACCCCCTACACTGCCCGAACACCACTGCAGTTCCCTAAACTCTGAAACACAATGCCGCACAACCCCCTACACTGCCCTAAACTCTGAAACACCACCCACAGCATGACCCCTAAGACTTTCCGAACACCACTGCATTGCTCTAAACCCTGAAACACCATCCCCAGCATGACCCCCTACACTGCCCGAACACCACTGCACTGCCCTAAACCCTGAAACACCACCCCAGCAAGACCCCCTACACTGCCCAAACACCACTGCCCTAAACCCTGAAACACCACCCCCAGCAAGACCCCTACACTGCCTGAACACCACTGACCTAAGCCCTGAAACACCACCACCTGCAAGACCCACTACACTGCCCGAACACCACTGCACCACTGCCCTAAACCCTGAAACATCAGCCCCAGCACGATCCCCTGAACTGCCCGAACACTTCTGCACTGCCCTAAACCCTGAAACATCAGCCCCAGCACAATCCCCTACACTGCCCGAACACCACTGCACTGCCCCAAACCCTAAAACACCACCCCAGCATGACCCCCTACACTGCCCGAACACCACTGCACTGCCCTAAACCCTGAAACACCACCCCCAGCATGACCCCCTACAATGCCCGAACACCACTGCACTGCCCCAAACCCTGAAACACCAGCCCCAGCATGACCCCCTACACTCCCCGAACACCACTGAACTGCCCTAAACCCTGCAACACCAGCCCCAGCACGATCCACTACACTGCCCGAACACCACTTCAATGCCCTTAGCCCTGAAACACCACCCCCAGCAATACCCCCTACACTGCCCGAACACCACTGCCCTTAACCCCGAAACACCATGCCCAGCAAGACACCCTACACTGTCCGAACACCACTGCAAAACTGCGCTAAACCCTGAAACACCAGCCACAGCACGATCCCCTATACTGCCCGACCACCACTGCACTGCCATAAACCCTGAAACACCACCCCCAGCACGACCCCCTACACTGCTGGAACACCACTGCACTGCCCTAAAGCCTGAAACACCAGTCCCAGTACAACCCCCTACACTGGAGGAACACCACTGCACTGCCCTAAACCTGGAAACACCAGCCCCAGCATGACCCCCTACACTGCCCGACCACCACTGCACTGCCCTAAACCCTGAAACACCTCCCCCAGCACGACCCCGTACGCTGCCGGAACACCACTACACTGCCCTAAACCCTGAATCACCAGCCCCAGCACGACCCCCGACACTGCCCACACACCACTGCACTGCTCTAAACCTGGAAACACCAGCCCCAGCATGACCCCCTACACTGCCCGAACACTACTGCCCTAAACCCTGAAACACCACCCCAGTTAGACCCCCTACACTCCCCGAACACCACTGAACTGCCCTAGACCCTGCAACACCAGCCCCAGCACGATCCACTACACTGCCCGTACACCACTGCACTGCCCTAAACCCTGAAACACCACCCCCAGCAAGACCCCCTACACTGCCCAAACACTACTGCCCTAAACTCCAAAACACAACGCCCAGCAAGACACCCTACACTGCCCGAACACAACTGCACTGCCCCAAACCCTGAAACACCAGCTCCAGTATGACCCCCTACAATCCCCGAACACCACTGAACTGCCCTAAACCCCGAAACACCAGCCCCAGCACGACCCCCGACACTGCCCACACACCACTGCACTGCTCTAAACCTGGAAACACCAGCCCCAGCATGACCCCCTACACTGCCCGAACACTACTGCCCTAAACCCTGAAACACCACCCCAGTTAGACCCCCTACACTCCCCGAACACCACTGAACTGCCCTAGACCCTGCAACACCAGCCCCAGCACGATCCACTACACTGCCCGTACACCACTGCACTGCCCTAAACCCTGAAACACCACCCCCAGCAAGACCCCCTACACTGCCCAAACACTACTGCCCTAAACTCCAAAACACAACGCCCAGCAAGACACCCTACACTGCCCGAACACAACTGCACTGCCCCAAACCCTGAAACACCAGCTCCAGTATGACCCCCTACAATCCCCGAACACCACTGAACTGCCCTAAACCCCGAAACACCAGCCACAGCACGATCCCCTACACTGCCCGACCACCACTGCACTGCCCTAAACCCTGAAACACCACCCCCAGCACGACCCCCTACACTGCCGGAACACCACTGCATTGCCCTAAACCCTGAAACACCACCCCAAGAACGACCCCCTACACTTCCGGAACACCACTGCACTGCCCTAAACCCTGAAACACCAGTCCCAGTACAACCCCCTACACTGGAGGAACACCACTGCACTGCCCTAAACCTGGAAACACCAGCCCCAGCATGACCCCCAACACTGCCCGACCACCACTGCACTGCCCTAAACCCTGAAACACCTCCCCCAGCACGACCCCGTACACTGCCGGAACACCACTACACTGCCCTAAACCCTGAAACACCAGCCCCAGCACGACCCCCGACACTGCCCACACACCACTGCACTGCTCTAAACCTGGAAACACCAGCCCCAGCATGACCCCCTACACTGCCCGAACACTACTGCCCTAAACCCTGAAACACCACCCCAGTTAGACCCCCTACACTCCCCGAACACCACTGAACTGCCCTAGACCCTGCAACACCAGCCCCAGCACGATCCACTACACTGCCCGTACACCACTGCACTGCCCTAAACCCTGAAACACCACCCCCAGCAAGACCCCCTACACTGCCCAAACACTACTGCCCTAAACTCCAAAACACAACGCCCAGCAAGACACCCTACACTGCCCGAACACAACTGCACTGCCCCAAACCCTGAAACACCAGCTCCAGTATGACCCCCTACAATCCCCGAACACCACTGAACTGCCCTAAACCCCGAAACACCAGCCCCAGCACGACCCCCGACACTGCCCACACACCACTGCACTGCTCTAAACCTGGAAACACCAGCCCCAGCATGACCCCCTACACTGCCCGAACACTACTGCCCTAAACCCTGAAACACCACCCCAGTTAGACCCCCTACACTCCCCGAACACCACTGAACTGCCCTAGACCCTGCAACACCAGCCCCAGCACGATCCACTACACTGCCCGTACACCACTGCACTGCCCTAAACCCTGAAACACCACCCCCAGCAAGACCCCCTACACTGCCCAAACACTACTGCCCTAAACTCCAAAACACAACGCCCAGCAAGACACCCTACACTGCCCGAACACAACTGCACTGCCCCAAACCCTGAAACACCAGCTCCAGTATGACCCCCTACAATCCCCGAACACCACTGAACTGCCCTAAACCCCGAAACACCAGCCACAGCACGATCCCCTACACTGCCCGACCACCACTGCACTGCCCTAAACCCTGAAACACCACCCCCAGCACGACCCCCTACACTGCCGGAACACCACTGCATTGCCCTAAACCCTGAAACACCACCCCAAGAACGACCCCCTACACTTCCGGAACACCACTGCACTGCCCTAAACCCTGAAACACCAGTCCCAGTACAACCCCCTACACTGGAGGAACACCACTGCACTGCCCTAAACCTGGAAACACCAGCCCCAGCATGACCCCCTACACTGCCCGACCACCACTGCACTGCCCTAAACCCTGAAACACCTCCCCCAGCACGACCCCATACACTGCCGGAACACCACTACACTGCCCTAAACCCTAAAACACCAGCCCCAGCATGACCCCCGACACTGCCCACACACCACTGCACTGCTCTAAACCTGGAAACACCAGCCCCAGCATGACCCCCTACACTGCCCGAACACTACTGCCCTAAACCCTGAAACACCACCCCAGTTAGACCCCCTACACTCCCCGAACACCACTGAACTGCCCTAGACCCTGCAACACCAGCCCCAGCACGATCCACTTCACTGCAGGAACACTACTGTACTGCCCTAAACCCTGAATCACCAGCCCCAGCACGACCCTCTACACTGCCCAACGCCACTGCCCTAAATCCTGAAACACCAGCTCCAGCACGACCCCCCAAACTGCCAGAACACCACTGCACTGCCCTAAACCATGAAACACCACCCCCAGCACAACCCCCTACAATGCCCGAACACCACTACACTGCTCTAAACCCTGAAACACCAGCCCCAGCACGACCCCCTACACTGCCCGAACACCACTGCACTGCCCTAAACCTGGAAACACCAGCCTCAGCAAGACCCCCTACACTGCCCGAACACCAATGCCGTAAGCCCTGAAACACCACACCCTGCAAGACCCCCTACACTGCCGGAACACCACTGCACCACTGCCCTAAACCCTGAAACACCATCCCCAGCACGATCCCCTACACTGCCCGAACACTTCTGCACTGCCCTAAACCCTGAAACACCACCCCAGCACGACCACCTACACTGCCAAAACACCATTGCACTGCCCTAAACCCTGAAAGACCACCCCCTGCACGAACCCCTACACTGCCCGAACACTACTGCACGGCCCTATACCCTGAAACACCACCCCCAACATAACCCCCTACTCTGCCCGAACACCACAGCACTGCCCTAAACCCTGAAACACCACCCCCAGCAAGACCCCCTACACTGCCCGAACACCACTGCCGTAAGCCCTGAAACACCACCCCCTGCAAGACCCCCTACACTTCACGAACACCACTGCACCACTGCCCTAAACCCTGAAACACCAGCGCCAGCACGATCCCCTACACTGCCCGAACACTTCAGCACTGCCCTAAACCCTGAAACACCATACCCAGCACGACCACCTACACTGTCCAAACACCACTGCACTGCCCTAAACCCTGAAACACCACCCCCAGCACGACCCCCTACAATGCCCGAACACCACTGCACTGCCCCGAACTCTGATACACCAGCCCCAGCACGACCCCCTACACTCCCCGAACACCACTGAACTGCCCTAAACCCTGCAACACCAGACCCAGCACGATCCACTACCCTGCCCGAACACCACTGCACTGCCCTAAACCCTGAAACACCACCCCCAGGAAGACCCCCTACACTTTCCGAACACCACTGCCCTAAACCCTGAAACACCACCCCCAGCAAGACCCCCTACACTGCCCGAACACCAATGCCGTAAGCCCTGAAACATCACACCCTGCAAGACCCCCTACACTGCCGGAACACCACTGCACCACTGCCCTAAACCCTGAAACACCAGCCCCAGCACGATCCCCTACACTGCCCGAACACTTCTGCACTGCCCTAAACCCTGAAACACCACCCCAGCACGACCACCTACACTGCCAAAACACCACTGCACTGCTCTAAACTCTGAAACACCAGCCCCAGCACGTCCCCCTACACTGCCCGAACACCACTGCTCTGCTGTAAACCCTGAAACACCAGCACCAGCACCAGCACCAGCACCAGCACAAACCCCTAAACTGCCCTGACACCACTGCTCTGCCTCAAACCCTGAAACACCACCTCCAGCACGGCCCCCTAGACTGCCCGAACACCAAAGCACTGCCCTAAACCCTGAAACACCAGCCCCAGCATGACCCCCTACACTGCCCAAACACCACTGCACTTCCCTAAACTCTGAAACACAATGCCGCACGACCCACTGCTCTGCCCTAAACCCTGAAACACCACCCCCTGCAAGACCCCTACACTGCCCAAACACCACTGCACCACTGCCCTAAACCCTGAAACATCAGCCCCAGCACGATCCCCTGAACTGCCCGAACACTTCTGCACTGCCCTAAACCCTGAAACATCAGCCCCAGCACAATCCCCTACACTGCCCGAACACCACTGCACTGCCCTAAACCCTAAAACACCACCCCAGCATGACCCCCACACTGCCCGAACACCACTGCACTGCCCTAAACCCTGAAACACCACCCCCAGCACGACCCCCTACAATGCCCAAACACCACTGCACTGCCCCAAACCCGGAAACACCAGCCCCAGCATGACCCCCTACACTCCCCGAACACCACTGAACTGCCCTAAACCCTGCAACACCAGCCCCAGCACGATCCACTACACTGCCCGAACACCACTTCACTGCCCTTAACCCTGAAACACCACCCCAGCAATACCCCCTACACTGCCCGAACACCACTGCCCTTAACACCGAAACACCACACCCAGCAAGACACCCTACACTGCCCGAACACCACTGCAAAACTGCGCTAAACCCTGAAACACCAGCCACAGCACGATCCCCTATACTGCCCGAACACCACTGCACTGCCCTAAACGCTGAAACACCACCCCCAGCACGACCCCCTACACTGCCGGAACACCACTGCACTGCCCTAAACCCTGAAACACCAGTCCCAGTACAACCCCCTACACTGCAGGAACACCACTGCACTGCCCTAAACCCTGAAACACCAGTCCCAGTACAACCCCGTACACTGCCGGAACACCACTACACTGCCCTAAACCCTGAAACACCAGCCCCAGCACGACCCCCTAAACTGCCCACATACAACTGCACTGCTCTAAACCTAGAAACACCAGCCCCAGCATGACCCCCTACACTGCCCGAACACTACTGCCCTAAACCCTGAAACACCACCCCAGTTAGACCCCCTACACTCCCCGAACACCACTGAACTGCCCTAAACCCTGAAACACCACCCCCAGCAAGACCCCCTACACTGCCCAAACACCACTGCCCTAAACTCCAAAACACAACGCCCAGCAAGACACCCTACACTGCCGGAACACCACTGCATTGCCCTAAACACTCAAACACCACCCCCAGAACAACCCCCTAAACTGCCGGAACACCACTGCACTGCCCTAAACCCTGAAACACCAGCCCCATCGCGACCCCCTACACTGCAGGAACATCACTGTACTGCCCTAAACCCTGAATCACCAGCCCCAGCACGACCCCCTACACTGCCCGAACGCCACTGCACTGCCCTAAATCCTGAAACACCAGCTCCAGCACGACCCCCCAAACTGCCAGAACACTACTGCACTTCCCTAAACCATGAAACACCACCCCCAGCACAACCCCCTACAATGCCCGAACACCACTACACTGCTCTAAACCCTGAAACACCAGCCCCAGCACGACCCCCTACACTGCCCGAACACCACTGCACTGCCCTAAACCTGGAAACACCAGCCTCAGCACGACCCCCTACACTGCCGGAACACCACTGCCCAAATCCCTGAAACACCACCCCAGTTAGACCATCTACACTGTCTGAACGCCACTGCCCGAAACCCTGAAACACCACCCCCAGCATGACCCCCTACTCTGCACGAACACGACTGCACTGCCCTAAACCCTGAAACACCACTCCCTGCACGACCCCCTACACTGCCCGAGCACCATTGCACTGCCCTAAACCCTGAAAC
The DNA here is from genome assembly GCF_964204655.1 of Triturus cristatus. Lineage (NCBI taxonomy): Eukaryota > Metazoa > Chordata > Amphibia > Caudata > Salamandridae > Triturus > Triturus cristatus. Next base: position 1,164,849,645 of record NC_140579.1, read on the forward strand.
ACCATCCACAGCACAAACCCCTACACTGCCCGAACACCACTGCACTGCCCTAATCCCTAAAACACCACCCTAGCATGACCCCCTACACTGCCCAAACACCACTGCACTGCCCTAAACCCTAAAACACCTGCACGACCCCCCACACTGCAAGAACACCACTGCACTGCCCTAAACCATGAAACACCACCCCCAGTACGACCGCCCACACTGGCCGAACACCACTGCACTGCCCTCAACTCTGCAACACCAAACCCAGCACGACCCCCTACAATGCCCGAACACCACTGCACTACCTTAAACCCTGAAACACCAGCTCCAGCACGACCCTCTACACTTCCCAAACACCACTGCACTGCCCTAAACCCTGAAACACCAGCCCCAGCATGACCCCCTTCACTGCCCGAACACCACTGCCCTAATCCCTAAAACACCACCCCAGCTAGATCCCCTACACTGCCCGAACACCACTGCACTGCCCAAAACACTAAAACACCACCCCCAGCCTGACCCCTTACACTGCTGGAACACCACTGCACTGCCCTAAACCCTCATACACCACCCCCAGCACTTCCCCCTACACTGCCTGAACACCACTGCACTGCCCTAAACCCTGAAATACCAGCACCAGCACAACCCCCTACACTGCCCGGACACCACTGCTCTGCTCTAAACCCTGAAACACCAGCCCCAGCACGACCCCCTACACTGCCCAGACACCACTGCTCTGCCCTAAACTCTGAAACACCACCCACAGCACGAACCCCTTCACTGCTGGAACACCAATGCACGGCCCTAAACCCTCATACACCACCCCCAGCACTTCCCCCTACACTTCCGGAACACCACTGCACTGCCCTAAACCCTGAAATACCAGCACCAGCACAACCCCCTACACTGCCCGGACACCACTGCTCTGCTCTAAACCCTGAAACACCAGCTCCAGCACGACCCCCTACACTGCCCAGACACCACTGCTCTGCCCTAAACACTGAAACACCAGCCCGAGCACGGCCTCCTATACTGCCTGAACACCACTGCACTGCCCTAAACCCTGAAACACCACCCCCCATAACCCTCTACACTGCCCGAACACCACTGCACTGCCCGAAACCCAAAAACACCACCCCCAGAATGTCCCCCTTCACTGCCCGAACACCACTGCACTGCCCTAAACCCTGAAACACCACCCCCAACATGACCCCCTACACTGCCCAGACACCACTGCTCTGCTCTAAACCCTGAAAATCCAGCCCCAGCAAGACCCCCTACAGTGCCCGAACACCACTGCCCTAAACCCAGAAACACCACCCCCAGCTAGACCCCCTACACTGCCCAAACACCACTGCCCTAAACTATGAAACACCACCCCCAGCACGACTCCCTACAATGCCCGAACACCACTGAACTGCCCTAAACCCTGCAACACCAGCACCAGCACGATCCCCTATACTGCCCGAACACCACTGCACTGCCCTAAACCCTGAAACTCCACCCCCAGCAAGACCCCCTACACTGCCCGAACACCACTGCCCTAAACCCTGAAACACCACCCCCAGCAAGACACCCTCAACTGCCCGAACACCACTGCCCTAAACCCTGAAACACCACCCCCTGCAAGACCACCTACACTGCCCGAACACCACTGCACCACTGCCCTAAACCCTGAAACACCAACCACAGCACGATCCCCTACACTGCCCGAACACCACTGCACTGCCTTAAGCCCTGAAACACCAGCCCCAGCATGATCCCCTACACTGCCCGAACACCACTGCACTGCCCTAAACCATGAAACACCACCCCCAGCACGACCGCCCACACTGCCTGAACACCACTGCACTGCCCTAAACCCTGAAACACCAAACTCAGCACGACCCCCTACAATGCCCGAACACGACTGCACTGCCTTAAACCCTGAAACACCAGCCCCAGCACGACCCCCTACACTGCCCGAACACCTCTGCACTGCCCTAAACCCTGAAACACCAGCCCCAGCACGACCCCCTACACTGCCGGAACACCACTGCCCTAATCCCTGAAACACCACCCCCAGCTAGACCCCCTACACTGCCCTAACTCCACTGCCCAAAACCCTGAAACACCACCCCCAGCATGACCCCCTACTCTGCCCGAACACCACTACCCTGCCATAAACCCTGAAACACCATCCCCTGCACGAACCCCTACACTGTCCGAACACTACTGCACTGCCCTAAACCCTGAAACACCACCCCCTGCACGAACCCCCTACACTGCCCGAACACCACTGCACTGCCCTAAACCCTAAAACATCACCCCAGCACAACCCCCTACACTGCCCAAACACCACTGCACTGCCCCAAACCCTGAAACACCAGCCCCAGCATGACCCCCTACACTCCCCGAACACCACTGAACTGCCCTAAACCCTTCAACACCAGCCCCAGCACAATCCACTACACTGTTCGAACACCACTTCACTGCCCTTAACCCTGAAACACCACCCCCTGCAATACCCCCTACACTGCCCGAACACCACTGCCCTTAACACCGAAACACCACACCCAGCAAGACACCCTACACTGCCCGAACACAACTGCACTGCCCCAAACCCTGAAACACCAGCCCCAGTATGACCCCCTACAATCTCCGAACACCACTGAACTGCCCTAAACCCCGAAACACCAGCCACAGCACGATCCCCTACACTGCCCGACCACCACTGCACTGCCCTAAACCCTGAAACACCACCCCCAGCACGACCCCCTACACTGCCGGAACACCACTGCACTGCCCTAAACCCTGAAACACCACCCCCAGCACGACCCCCTACACTGCCGGAACACCACTGCATTGCCCTAAACCCTGAAACACCACCCCCAGAACGACCCCCTACACTGCCGGAACACCACTGCACTGCCCTAAACCCTGAAACACCAGCCCCATCACGACCCCCTACACTGCAGGAACACCACTGTACTGCCCTAAACCCTGAATCACCAGCCCCCGCACGACCCCCTACACTGCCCGAACGCCACTGCACTGCCCTAAATCCTGAAACACCAGCTCCAGCACGACCCCCCAAACTGCCAGAACACCACTGCACTGCCCTAAACCATGAAACACCACCCCCAGCACAACCCCCTACAATGCCCGAACACCACTACACTGCCCTAAACCCTAAAACACCAGCCCCAGCACGACCCCCTACACTGCCCGAACACCACTGCACTGCCCTAAACCTGGAAACACCAGCCTCAGCACGACCCCCTACACTGCCGGAACACCACTGCCCGAATCCCTGAAACACCTCCCCACTTAGACCATCTACACTGTCCGAACGCCACTGCCCGAAACCCTGAAACACCACCCCCAGCATGACCCCCTACTCTGCACGAACACGACTGCACTGCCCTAAACCCTGAAACACCACTCCCTGCACGACCCCCTACACTGCCCTAACACCATTGCACTGCCCTAAACCCTGAAACACCATCCCCAGCACAAACCCCTACACTGCCCGAACACCACTGCACTGCCCTAATCCCTAAAACACCACCCTAGCATGACCCCCTACCCTGCCCAAACACCACTGCACTGCCCTAAACCCTAAAACACCTGCACGACCCCCCACACTGCAAGAACACCACTGCACTGCCCTAAACCATGAAACACCACCCCCAGTACGACCGCCCACACTGGCCGAACACCACTGCACTGCCCTCAACCCTGCAACACCAAACCCAGCACGACCCCCTACAATGCCCGAACACCACTGCACTGCCCAAAACCCTAAAACACCACCCCAGCCTGACCCCTTACACTGCCTGAACACCACTGCACTGCCCTAAACCCCGAAACACCACCCACAGCACGAACCCCTTCACTGCTGGAACATCACTGCACTGCCCTAAACCCTCATACACCACCCCCAGCACTTCCCCCTACACTGCCTGAACAGCACTGCACTGCCCTAAACCCTGAAATACCAGCACCAGCACAACCCCCTACACTGCCGGAACACCACTGCACTGCCCTAAACCCTGAAACACCACCCCCAGCACGACCCCCTACACTGCCGGAACACCACTGCATTGCCCTAAACCCTGAAACACCACCCCCAGAACGACCCCCTACACTGCCGGAACACCACTGGACTGCCCTAAACCCTGAAACACCAGCCCCATCACGACCCCCTACACTGCAGGAACACCACTGTACTGCCCTAAACCCTGAATCACCAGCCCCAGCACGACCCCCTACACTGCCCGAACACCACTGCACTGCCCTAAATCCTGAAACACCAGCTCCAGCACGACCCCCCAAACTGCCAGAACACCACTGCACTGCCCTAAACCATGAAACACCACCCCCAGCACAACCCCCTACAATGCCCGAACACCACTACACTGCCCTAAACCCTGAAACACCAGCCCCAGCACGACCCCCTACACTGCCCGAACACCACTGCACTGCCCTAAACCTGGAAACCCCAGCCTCAGCACGACCCCCTACACTGCCGGAACACCACTGCCCAAATCCCTGAAACACCACCCCACTTAGACCATCTACACTGTCCGAACGCCACTGCCCGAAACCCTGAAACACCACCCCCAGCATGACCCCCTACTCTGCACGAACACGACTGCACTGCCCTAAACCCTGAAACACCACTCCCTGCACGACCCCCTACACTGCCCTAACACCATTGCACTGCCATAAACCCTGAAACACCATCCCCAGCACAAACCCCTACACTGCCCGAACACCACTGCACTGCCCTAATCCCTAAAACACCACCCTAGCATGACCCCCTACCCTGCCCAAACACCACTGCACTGCCCTAAACCCTAAAACACCTGCACGACCCCCCACACTGCAAGAACACCACTGCACTGCCCTAAACCATGAAACACCACCCCCAGTACGACCGCCCACACTGGCCGAACACCACTGCACTGCCCTCAACCCTGCAACACCAAACCCAGCACGACCCCCTACAATGCCCGAACACCACTGCACTACCTTAAACCCTGAAACACCAGCTCCAGCATGACCCTCTACACTTCCCAAACACCACTGCACTGCCCTAAACCCTAAAACACCAGCCCCAGCATGACCCCTTCACTGCCCGAACACCACTGCCCTAATCCCTAAAACACCACCCCAGCTAGATCCCCTACACTGCCCGAACACCACTGCCCTAAACCCTGAAACACCGCCCCCAGCACGACCCCCTACACTGCCGGAACACCACTGCACTGCCCTAAACCCTGAAACACCACCCCCAGCATGACCCCCTACACTGCCGGAACACCACTGCATTGCCCTGAACCCTGAAACACCACCCCCAGAACGACCCCCTACACTGCCGGAACACCACTGCACTGCCCTAAACCCTGAAACACCAGCCCCATCACGACCCCAGCCACTGCAGGAACACCACTGTACTGCCCTAAACCCTGAATCACCAGCCCCAGCACGACCCCCTACACTGCCCGAACGCCACTGCACTGCCCTAAATCCTGAAACACCAGCTCCAGCACGACCCCCCAAACTGCCAGAACACCACTGCACTGCCCTAAACCATGAAACACCACCCCCAGCACAACCCCCTACAATGCCCGAACACCACTACACTGCCCTAAACCCTAAAACACCAGCCCCAGCACGACCCCCTACACTGCCCGAACACCACTGCACTGCCCTAAACCTGGAAACACCAGCCTCAGCACGACCCCCTACACTGCCGGAACACCACTGCCCGAATCCCTGAAACACCTCCCCACTTAGACCATCTACACTGTCCGAACGCCACTGCCCGAAACCCTGAAACACCACCCCCAGCATGACCCCCTACTCTGCACGAACACGACTGCACTGCCCTAAACCCTGAAACACCACTCCCTGCACGACCCCCTACACTGCCCTAACACCATTGCACTGCCCTAAACCCTGAAACACCATCCCCAGCACAAACCCCTACACTGCCCGAACACCACTGCACTGCCCTAATCCCTAAAACACCACCCTAGCATGACCCCCTACCCTGCCCAAACACCACTGCACTGCCCTAAACCCTAAAACACCTGCACGACCCCCCACACTGCAAGAACACCACTGCACTGCCCTAAACCATGAAACACCACCCCCAGTACGACCGCCCACACTGGCCGAACACCACTGCACTGCCCTCAACCCTGCAACACCAAACCCAGCACGACCTCCTACAATGCCCGAACACCACTGCACTGCCCAAAACCCTAAAACACCACCCCCAGCCTGACCCCTTACACTGCCTGAACACCACTGCACTGCCCTAAACCCCGAAACACCACCCACAGCACGAACCCCTTCACTGCTGGAACATCACTGCACTGCCCTAAACCCTCATACACCACCCCCAGCACTTCCCCCTACACTGCCTGAACAGCACTGCACTGCCCTAAACCCTGAAATACCAGCACCAGCACAACCCCCTACACTGCCGGAACACCACTGCACTGCCCTAAACCCTGAAACACCACCCCCAGCACGACCCCCTACACTGCCGGAACACCACTGCATTGCCCTAAACCCTGAAACACCACCCCCAGAACGACCCCCTACACTGCCGGAACACCACTGCACTGCCCTAAACCCTGAAACACCAGCCCCATCACGACCCCCTACACTGCAGGAACACCACTGTACTGCCCTAAACCCTGAATCACCAGCCCCAGCACGACCCCCTACACTGCCCGAACACCACTGCACTGCCCTAAATCCTGAAACACCAGCTCCAGCACGACCCCCCAAACTGCCAGAACACCACTGCACTGCCCTAAACCATGAAACACCACCCCCAGCACAACCCCCTACAATGCCCGAACACCACTACACTGCCCTAAACCCTGAAACACAAGCCCCAGCACGACCCCCTACACTGCCCGAACACCACTGCACTGCCCTAAACCTGGAAACACCAGCCTCAGCACGACCCCCTACACTGCCGGAACACCACTGCCCAAATCCCTGAAACACCACCCCACTTAGACCATCTACACTGTCCGAACGCCACTGCCCGAAACCCTGAAACACCACCCCCAGCATGACCCCCTACTCTGCACGAACACGACTGCACTGCCCTAAACCCTGAAACACCACTCCCTGCACGACCCCCTACACTGCCCTAACACCATTGCACTGCCCTAAACCCTGAAACATCATCCCCAGCACAAACCCCTACACTGCCCGAACACCACTGCACTGCCCTAATCCCTAAAACACCACCCTAGCATGACCCCCTACCCTGCCCAAACACCACTGCACTGCCCTAAACCCTAAAACACCTGCACGACCCCCCACACTGCAAGAACACCACTGCACTGCCCTAAACCATGAAACACCACCCCCAGTACGACCGCCCACACTGGCCGAACACCACTGCACTGCCCTCAACCCTGCAACACCAAACCCAGCACGACCCCCTACAATGCCCGAACACCACTGCACTACCTTAAACCCTGAAACACCAGCTCCAGCATGACCCTCTACACTTCCCAAACACCACTGCACTGCCCTAAACCCTGAAACACCAGCCCCAGCATGACCCCTTCACTGCCCGAACACCACTGCCCTAATCCCTAAAACACCACCCCAGCTAGATCCCCTACACTGCCCGAACACCACTGCCCTAAACCCTGAAACACCGCCCCCAGCACGACCCCCTACTCTGCCCGAACACCACTGCACTGCCCAAAACCCTAAAACACCACCCCCTGCAAGACCACCTACACTGCCCAAACACCACTGCACCACTGCCCTAAACCCTGAAACACCAACCACAGCACGATCCCCTACACTGCCCGAACACCACTGCACTGCCTTAAGCCCTGAAACACCAGCCCCAGCATGATCCCCTACACTGCCCGAACACCACTGCACTGCCCTAAACCATGAAACACCACCCCCAGCACGACCGCCCACACTACCTGAACACCACTGCACTGCCCTAAACCCTGAAACACCAAACTCAGCACTACCCCCTACAATGCCCGAACACGACTGCACTGCCTTAAACCCTGAAACACCAGCCCTAGCACGACCCCCTACACTGCCCAAACACCTCTGCACTGCCCTAAACCCTGAAACACCAGCCCCAGCACGACCCCCTACACTGCCGGAACACCACTGCCCTAATCCCTGAAACACCACCCCCAGCTAGACCCCTACACTGCCCAAACTCCACTGCCCAAAACCCTGAAACACCACCCCCAGCATGACCCCCTAGTCTGCCCGAACACCACTAACCTGCCATAAACCCTGAAACACCATCCCCTGCACGAACCCCTACACTGTCCGAACACTACTGCACTGCCCTAAACCCTAAAACACCACCCCCTGCACGAACCCCCTACACTGCCCGAACACCACTGCACTGCCCTAAACCCTAAAACACCACCCCAGCACAACCCCCTACACTGCCCAAACACCACTTCACTGCCCTAAACCTTTAAACACCATCCCCAGCATGACCCCCTACACTGCCCAAACACCACTGAACTGCCCTAAACCCTAAAACACCACCCCAGCACGACCCCTTACACTTTCTGAACACCACTGCACTGCCCTAAACCATAAAACACTAGCCCTAGCATGATCCCCTACACTGCCCGAACTCTATTGCACTGCCCTAAACCCTAAAACACCAGCCCCAGCACTATCCCCTACACTGCGCGAACACCACTGCTCTGCCCTAAACCCTAAAACACCACCCCAACACGATCCCTCACACTGCCCGAACACCACTGCACTATCCTAACCCATGAAACACCAGCCCCCGCACGACCCCCTACACTGCCTAAACACCACTGCACTGCCCTAAACCCTGAAACACCAGCCCGAGCACGACCCCCTACACTGCCCGAAAACCACTGTACTGCCCTAAACCTTAAAACACCACTACCAGCATGTCCCCCTACAATGCCCGAACAGCACTGCATTGCCCTAAACCCTGAAAAACCACCCCCAGCATGACCCCCTACTCAGCCGAACATCACTGCTCTGCCCTAAACCCTGAAACACCACCCCCCAAACGGCCCCCTACACAGCCCAAACACCACTGCACTGCCCTAAACCCTGAAACACCATGCCGCACGACACCCTACACTGCCCGAACACCACCGCACTGCCCTAAACCCTGTAACACCAGCCCCAGCAAGACCCCCTACACTGCCCGAACACCACTGTACTGCCCTGAACCCTGCAACACCAGCCCCAGCACAACCCCCTACACTGCCTGAACACCACTGCACTGACCTGAACCCTGCAACACCAGCCCCAGCACAACCCCCTACACTGCCCGAACACCACTGCACTGCCCTAAACCCTAAAACACCACCCCCAGCATGTCCCCTACACTCCCTGAACACCCCAGCACTGCCCTAAACCCTGCAACACTAGCCCCAGCATGACCCCTTACACTGCCCGAACACCACTGCAGTGCCCTAAACCCTGAAACACGGCCCCCAGCATGACCCCTCCCACTGCCCGAACACCACTGCACTGCCCTAACCCTGAAACACCACCCCCAGCATTACCCCCCACACTGTCCAAATACCACTGCACTGCCCTAAACTCTGAAACACCGCCCACAGCATGGCCCCCTACACTTCCAAAACACCACTGCACTGCCCTCAACTCTGAAACACCACCCACAGCATGACCCCCTACACTGCCCGAACACTTCTGCACTGCTCTAAACCCTGAAACACCACCCCCAGCACGACCACCTACACTGCCCGAACACCACTGCACCTCCCTAAACCCTGAAACACCACCCCCAGCACGACCCCCTACAATGCCCCAACACCACTGCACTGCCCTAAACCCCGAAACACCAGCCCCAGCACGACCCCCTACACTCCCCGAATACCACTGAACTGCCCTAAAGTGTGCAACACCAGCCCCAGCACGATCCCCTACACTGCCCGAACCCCACTGCACTGCCCTAAACCCAGAAACAACACCCCAGCAAGACCCCCTACACTGCCCGAACACCACTGCCCTAAATCCTGAAACACCACGCCCAGCAAGACACCCTACACTGCCCGAACACCACTGCCCTAAACCCTGAAACACCACCCCCTGCAAGACCCCTACACTGCCCAAACACCACTGCACTACTGCCCTAAACCCTGAAACACCAGCCACAGCACGATCCCCTGCACTGCCCAAACACCACAGCACTGCCCTAAACCCTGAAACAACACCCCCAGCATGACCCCTACACTGCCGGAACACCACTGCACTGCCCTAAACCCTGATTCACCAGCCCCAACACGACCCCCTACACTCCTCAAACACCACTGCACTGCCCTAAACCCTGCAACACCAGCCCCAGCACAATCCCCTACACTGCCCGAACACCACTGCACTGCCCTAAACCCTGAAACACTAGCCCCAGCATGACCCCCCACACTGCCAGAACACCACTGCACTGCCCTAAATCATGAAACACCACCACCAGCATGACCCCCCACACTGCCCGAACACCACTGCACTGCCCTAAACCCTGAAACACCAAACCGAGCACGACCCCCTAAAATTCCCACACACCACTGCACTGCCCTAAACCCTGAAACACCAGCCCCAGCACGACCCCCTACACTGCCCGAACACCACTGCACTGCGCTAAACCCTGAAACACCAGCCCCAGCTAGACCTCCTACAATGCCAGAACACCACTGCCCTAAACCCTGAAACACCACTCCCAGCACAACTCCCTACTCTGACTGAACACCACTGCACTGCCCTAAACCCCGAAACACCACCCCCTGCATGAACCCCTACACTGGCCGAACACCACTGCACTGCCGTAAACACTGAAACACCATCCCCTGCACGAACCCCCTACACTACCCGAACACCACTGCACTGCCCTAAACCATAAAACACCACCCCAGCACGACCCCCTATACTGCCAAAACACCACTGCACTGCCCTAAACCTTAGAACACCATCCCCAGAATGACCCCCTACATTGCCCGATCACCACTGCTCGACCCTAAACCCTAAAACACCACACCCAGCACGACCCCTTACACTGCCTGAACACCACTGCACTGCCCTAAACCATAAAACACCAGCCCTAGCATGATCCCCTACACTGCCCGAACTCTATTGCACTGCCCTATACCCTAAAACACCAGCCCCAGCACTATCCCCTACACAGCCTGAACACCACTGCCCTGCCCTAAACCCTAAAGCACCACCCCAGCACGATCACTCACACTGCCCGAACACCACTGCACTACCCTAAACCCTAAAACACCAGCCCCCTCACGACCCCCTACACTGCCTAAACACCACTGTACTGACCCAAACCCTGAAACACCAGCCCGAGCACGACCCCCTACACTTCCCGAAAACCACTGTACTGCCCTAAACCCTAAAACACCACCCCAGCATGTCCCCCTACACTGCCCGAACAGCACTGCACTGCCCTAAACCCTGAAACACCACCCCCAGCATGACCCCCTACTCTGCCGAACATCACTGCTCTGCCCTAAACCCTGAAACACCACCCCCAGCACATCCCCATACACTGCCCGAACACCACTGCTCTGCCCTAAACCCTGAAACACCAGCACCATCACGACCCCCTACATTGCCCAGACACCACTGCTCTCCTCTAAACCCTTAATTACCAGCCCCAGCACGTCCCCCTACACTGCCCGGACACTACTTCTCTGCCCCAAACCCTGAAACACCACCCCCCACACGGCCCTCTACACTGTCCGAACACCACTGCACTGCCCTAAACCCTGAAACACCAGCCCCAGCAAGACCCCCTACACTGCCCGAACACCACTGTACTGTCCTGATCCCTGCAACACCAGCCCCAGCACAACCCCCTACACTGCCTGTACACCACTGCACTGCCCTGAACCCTGCAACACCTGCCCCAGCACAACCCCCTACACTTCCCAAACACCACTGCACTGCCCTGAACCCTGCAACACCAGCCCCAGCATGACCCCCTATACTGCCCGAACACCACTGCACTGCCCTAAACCCTGAAACACCACCCCCAGCAAGACCCCCTACACTGCCTGAACACCACTGCCCTAAACCCTGAAACACCACCCCCAGCAAGACCCTCTGCACTGCCCGAACTCCACTGTACTGTCCTGATCCCTGCAACACCAGCCCCAGCACAACCCCCTACACTGCCTGTACACCACTGCACTGCCCTGAACCCTGCAACACCTGCCCCAGCACAACCCCCTACACTGCCCGAACACCACTGCACTGCCCTGACCCTGCAACACCAGCCCCAGCACAACCCCCTACACTGCCTGAACACCACTGCACTGACCTGAACCCTGCAACACCAGCCCCAGCACAACCCCCTACACTGCCCGAACACCACTGCACTGCCCTAAACCCTAAAACACCACCCCCAGCATGTCCCCTACACTCCCTGAACACCCCAGCACTGCCCTAAACCCTGCAACACTAGCCCCAGCATGACCCCTTACACTGCCCGAACACCACTGCAGTGCCCTAAACCCTGAAACACGGCCCCCAGCATGACCCCTCCCACTGCCCGAACACCACTGCACTGCCCTAACCCTGAAACACCACCCCCAGCATTACCCCCCACACTGCCCAAACACCACTGCACTGCCCTAAACTCTGAAACACCGCCCACAGCATGGCCCCCTACACTTCCAAAACACCACTGCACTGCCCTCAACTCTGAAACACCACCCACAGCATGACCCCCTACACTGCCCGAACACTTCTGCACTGCTCTAAACCCTGAAACACCACCCCCAGCACGACCACCTACACTGCCCGAACACCACTGCACCTCCCTAAACCCTGAAACACCACCCCCAGCACGACCCCCTACAATGCCCGAACACCACTGCACTGCCCTAAACCCCGAAACACCAGCCCCAGCACGACCCCCTACACTCCCCGAATACCACTGAACTGCCCTAAACCGTGCAACACCAGCCCCAGCACGATCCCCTACACTGCCCGAACCCCACTGCACTGCCCTAAACCCTGAAACAACACCCCAGCAAGACCCCCTACACTGCCCGAACACCACTGCCCTAAATCCTGAAACACCACCCCCAGCAAGACACCCTACACTGCCCGAACACCACTGCCCTAAACCCTGAAACACCACCCCCTGCAAGACCCCTACACTGCCCAAACACCACTGCACTACTGCCCTAAACCCTGAAACACCAGCCACAGCACGATCCCCTGCACTGCCCGAACACCACAGCACTGCCCTAAACCCTGAAACAACACCCCCAGCATGACCCCTACACTGCCGGAACACCACTGCACTGCCCTAAACCCTGATTCACCAGCCCCAACACGACCCCCTACACTCCTCAAACACCACTGCACTGCCCTAAACCCTGCAACACCAGCCCCTGCACAATCCCCTACACTGCCCAAACACCACTGCACCACTGCCCTAAACCCTGAAACATCAGCCCCAGCACGATCCCCTACACTGCCCGAACACTTCTGCACTGCCCTAGACCCTGAAACACCACCCCAACACGACCCCTCACACTGCCCGAACACCACTGCACTGCCATAAGCCCTGAAACACCAGCCCCCGCACGACCCCCTACTCTGCCCCAACACCACTGCACTGCCCTAAACCCTGAAACACCAGCCCCGCATGACCCCCTACACTGCCCGAACACCACTGCACTGCCCTAAACCCTGAAACACCAGCCCCAGCACGACCCCCTACACTGCCCAAAAACCACTGCACTGCCGTCACACCACTGCACTGCCCTAAACCCTGAAATACCAGTCCCAGCATGACACTCTACACTCTCCTACCACCACTGAACTGCCCTAAACCCTGCAACACCAGCCTCAGCACGATCCCCTACACTACCCGAACACCACTGCACTGCCCTAAACCCTGAAATACCACCCCCAGTAAGACCCCCTACACTGCCCGAACACCACTGCCCTACACCCTGAAACACCACCCCCAGCGAGACTCCCTACACTGCCCGAACACCACTGCCCTAAACCCTGAAACACCACCCCCTGCAAGACCCCCTACACTGCCCGAACACTACTGCACCACTGCTCTAAACCCTGAAACACCAGCCACAGCATGATCCCCTACACTGCCCGAACACTACTGCACTGCCCTAAACCCTGAAACACCACCCCCAGCACGACCACCTACACTGTCCGAACACCACTGCTCTGCCTTATACCCTGAAACACCACCCCCTGCACGACCCCCTACACTGCCGGAACACCACTGCAGTGCCCTAAACCCTGAAACACCAGCCCCAGCACGACCCCCTACACTGCCGGAACACCACTGCACTGTCCTGAACCCTGATTCACCAGCCCCAGCACGACCCCCTACACTCCCCGAACAACACTGCACTGCCCTAAACCCTGCAACACCAGCCCCAGCACGATCCCTTACACTGCCCGAACACCACTGCACTGCCCTAAACCCTAAAACACCAGCCCCAACACGACCCCCCACACTGCCAGAACACTACTGCACTGCCTTAAACACTGAAACACCACCCCCAGCACGACCCCCTACAATGCACAAACACAACTGCACTGCCCTAAACCCTGAAACACCAGCCCCAGCACAACCCCCTACACTGCCCGAACACCACTGCCCTGCCCTAAACCCTAAAACACCACCCCAGCACGACCCCTCACACTGCCCGAACACCACTGCACTGCCCTAAGCTCTGAAACACCAGCCCCCGCATGACCCCCTATTCTGCCCCAACACCACTGCACTGCCCTAAACCCTGAAACACCAGCCCCCTCACGACCCCCTACACTGCCCGAACACCACTGCACTGCCCTAAACCCTGAAACACCAGCCCCAGCACGACCCCCTACACTGCCCGAAAACCACTGCACTGCCCTAAACACTAAAACACCACCTCCAGCATGTCCCCTAAACTGTCCGAACACCACTGCACTGCCCTAAACCCTGAAACAGCACCCCCAGCACTACCCCCTACACTGCCCCAACACCACTGCTCTGCCCTAAACCCTGAAACACCAGCACCAGCACGACCCCCTACACTGCCCGGACACCACTGCTCTCCTCTCAACCCTGAAACACCACACCCAGCACAGCCCCCTAGACTGCCCGAACACCACTGCACTGCCCTGAACCCTGAAACACCCGCCCTAGCACAACCCCCTAAACTGCCCGAACACCACTGCACTGCCCTGAACCCTGCAACACCAGCCCCAGCACAGCCCCCTACACTGCCCGAACACCACTGCACTGCCCTGAACCCTGAAACTCCAGCCCCAGCACAACCCCCTACACTGCCCGATCACCACTGCCCTAAACCCTGAAACACCAGCCCCAGCATGTCCCCCTACACTACCCGAACACCACTGCTCCGCTTCAAATCCGGAAACACCAGCACCAGCATGACCCCCTACACTGCCCGGACACCACTGCTCTGCCCTAAACCCTGGAACACCACACCCAGCACGGACCCCTAGACTGCCCGAACACCTCTGCATTGCCCTAAACCCTGAAACACTAGCCCCAGCACGACCCCCTACACTGCCCGAACACCACTGCACTGCCCTAAACCCTGAAACACCATGCCGCACGACCCGTACACTGCCCGAACACCACTGCACTGCCCTAAACCCTGCAACACCACCCCCAGCACGGCCCCCTATACTGCCCGAACACCACTGCACTGACCTGAACCCTGAAACACCAGCCCCAGCACGACCCCCTACATTGCACGAACACCACTGCCGTAAACCCTGAAACACCAGCCCCAGCACGTCCCCCTACACTACCCGAACACCACTACTCTGCAGCAAATCCTGAAACACCAGCACCAGCATGACCCCCTACACTGCTCGGACACCACTGCTCTGCCCTAAACCCTGAAACACCACACCCAGCACGGCCCCCTAGACTGCCCGAACACCACTGCACTGCCCTAAACCCTGAAACCCATGCCGCACGACCCCCTACACTGCCCGAACACCACTGCACTGCCCTAAACCCTGAAACACCACCCCCAGCACGGCCCCATATACTGCCCGAACACCACTGCACTGACCTGAACCCTGAAACACCAGCCCCAGCACGACCCCCTACATTGCCCGAACACCACTGCCGTAAACCCTGAAACACCAGCCCCAGCACGTCCCCCTACACTACCCAAACACCACTGCACTGCCGTAAACCCTGAAATACCACCCCCAGTTAGACCCCTACACTGCCCGAACACCACTGCCCTAAACCCTGAAACACCACCCCCAGCAAGACTCCCTACACTGCCCGAACACCACTGCCCTACACCCTGAAACAGCACCCCCTGCATGATCCCCTACACTACCCGAACACTATGCACTGCCCTAATCCCTGAAACACCACCCCCAGCACGACCACCTACACTGTCCGAACACCACTGCTCTGCCCTAAAGCCTGAAACACCACCCCCAGCACGACCCCCTACACTGCCAGAACACCACTGCAGTGCCCTAAACCCTGAAACACCAGCCCCAGCATGACCCCCTACACTGCTCGGACACCACTGCTCTGCCCTAAACCCTGAAACACCACACCCAGTACTGCCCCCTAGACTGCCAGAACACCACTGCATTGCCCTAAACCCTGAAACACCAGCCCCAGCACGACCCCCCACTCTGCCCAAATACCACTGCACTGCCCTAAACCCTGAAACCCATGCTGCACGACCCCCTACACTGCCCGAACACCACTGCACTGCCCTAAACCCTGAAACACCACCCCCAGCATGACCCCCTACACTGCCCGAACACCACTGCACTGCCCTAAACCCTGAAATACCAGCCCCACCAAGACCCCCTACACTGCCCGAACACCACTGCCCTAATCCTTGAAATACCACCCCCAGCAAGACCCCCTACACTGCCCGAACACCACTGCACTGCCCTAAACCCTAAAACACCAGCCCCAGCACGACCCCCACACTGCCAGAACACTACTGCACTGCCTTAAACCATGAAACACCACCCCCAGCACGACCCCCTACAATGCCCAAACACAACTGCACTGCCCTAAACCCTGAAACACCAGCCCCCTCACGACCCCCTACACTGCCCGAACACCACTGCACTGCCCTAAACCCTGAAACACCAGCCCCAGCACGACCCCCTACACTGCCCGAAAACAACTGCACTGCCGTAAACCCTGAAATACCACCCCCAGTTAGACCCCCTACACTGCCCGAACACCACTGCCCTAAACCCTGAAACACCACCCCCAGCGAGACTCCCTACACTGCCCGAACACCACTGCCCTAATCCCTGAAACAGCACCCCCTGCAAGACCCCCTACACTGCCCGAAAACTACTGCACCACTGCTCTAAACCCTGAAACACCAGCCACAGCACGACCACCTACACTGTCCGAACACCACTGCTCTGCCCTAAAGCCTGAAACACCACCCCCAGCACGACCCCCTACATTCCCAGAACACCACTGCAGTGCCCTAAACCCTGAAACACCAGCCCCAGCATGACCCCCTACACTGCCGGAACACCACTGCACTGCCCTAAACCCTGATTCACAAGCCCCAGCACGACCCCCTACACTCCCCGAACACCACTGCACTACCCTAAACTCTGCAACACCAGCCCCAGCACGGTCCCCTACACTGCCCGAACACCACTGCACTGCCCAAAACCCTAAAACACCACCCCAACACGACCCCTCACACTGCCCGAACACCACTGCACTGCCATAAGCCCTGAAACACCAGCCCCCGCACGACCCCCTACTCTGCCCCAACACCACTGCACTGCCCTAAACCCTGAAACACCAGCCCCGCATGACCCCCTACACTGCCCGAACACCACTGCACTGCCCTAAACCCTGAAACACCAGCCCCAGCACAACCCCCTACACTGCCCGAAAACCACTGCACTGCCCTAAACCCTAAAACACCACCCCCAGCATGTCCCCCTACACTGCCCGAACACCACTGCACTGCCCTAAACCCTGAAACACCACCCCAGCACAATCCCCTACACTGCCCGAACACCACTGTTCTGCCCTAAACCCTATAACACCACCCCCAGCACGTCCCCCTACACTGCCCAAACACCACTGCTCTGCCCTAAACCCTGAAACACCAGCACCAGCACAAACCCTAAACCCTGAAAAACCACCCCTAGCACGTCCCCCTCGACTGCCCGGACACCACTGCTCTCCTCTAAACCCTGAAACACCAGCCCCAGCACGACCCCCTACACTGCCCGGACACCACTGCTCTGCCCTAAACCCTGAAATACCACCCCCAGCACAGCCCTCTATACTGTCCGAACACCACTGCACTGCCCTGAACCCTGAAACACCAGCCCCAGCACGACCCCCTACACTGCCCGAACACCACTGCCGTAAACCCTGAAACACCAGCCCCAGCACGTCCCCCTACACTACCCTAACACCACTACTCTGCTGCAAATCCTGAAACACCAGCACCAGCATGACCCCCTACACTGCTCGGACAGCACTGCTCTGCCCTAAACCCTGAAACACCACACCCAGCACGACCCCCCACACTGCCCAAATACCACTGCACTGCCCTAAACCCTGAAACCCATGCCGCACGACCCCCTACACTGCCCGCACACCACTACACTGCCCTAAACCGTGAAACATCACCGACAGCATGACCCCCTACACTGCCCGAACACCACTGCACTGCCCTAAACCCTGAAATACCAGCCCCAGCAATACCCCCTACACTGACCGAACACCACTGCCCTAAGTCCTGAAACACCACCCCCTGCAAGACCCCCTACACTGCCCAAACACCACTGCACCACTGCCCTAAACCCTGAAACATCAGCCCCAGCATGATCCCCTACACTGCCCAAACACTTCTGCACTGCCCTAGACCCTGAAACACCACCCCCAGCACGACCACCTACACTGCCCAAACACCACTGCACCGCCCTAAACCCTGAAACACCACCGCCAGCACGACCCACTTCACTGCCGGAACACCACTGCACTGCCCTAAACCCTGAAATACCAGTCCCAGCATGACACTCTACACTACCCTACCACCACTGAACTGCCCTAAACCCTGCAACACCAGCCTCAGCACGATCCTCTACACTACCCGAACACCACTGCACTGCCCTAAACCCTGAAATACCACCCCCAGTAAGACCTCCTACACTGCCCGAACACAACTGCCCTAAACCCTGAAACACCACCCCCAGCGAGACTCCCTACACTGCCCGAACACTACTGCACCTCTGCTCTAAACCCTGTAATACCAGCCACAGCATGATCCCCTACACTGCCCGAACACTACTGCACTGCCCTAAACCCTGAAACACCACCCCCAGCACGACCACCTACACTGACCGAACACCACTGCTCTGCCCTATACCCTGAAACACCCCCCCCAGCACGACCCCCTACACTGCCGGAACACCACTGCACTGCCCTAAACCCTGAAACACCACCCCCAGCACGACCCCCTACACCGCCAGAACACCACTGCACTGCCCTATACCCTGAAACACCAGCCCGAGCACGAACCCCTACACTGCCGGAACACCACTGCACTGCCCTAAACCCTGATTCAACACCACCAGCATGATCCCCTACACTCCCCGAACACCACTGCACTGCCCTAAACCCTGCAACACCAGCCCCAGCACGACCCCCCACACTGCCAGAACACCACTGCACTGCCCTAAACCCTGAAACACCACCCCAGCATGACCCCCTACACTGCCCGAGCACCACTGCATTGCTCTAAACACTGAAACACCACCCCCAGCATGACCCCCTACACTGCACGAACACCACTGCACTGCCATAAACCCTAAAACACCAGCCCCAGCACGATCCCTCACAATGCCCGAATACCACTACACTGCCGTAAACCCTGAAACACCAGCCCCCGCATGACCCCCTACACTGCCTGAACACCACTGCACTGCCCTAAACCCTGAAACACTAGCTTCCGCACGATCTCATACACTGCCCGAACACCACTGCACTGCCCTAAACCCTGAAACACCAGCCCAAGCACGACCCCCTACACTGCCTGAACACCAATGCACTGCCCTAAACCCTGCAACACCAGCCCCAGCTCTACTCCCTACACTGCCTGAACACCACTGCACTGCCTTAAACCCTGCAACACCAGCCCCACCACGAGCCCCTACACTGCCCGAACACCACTGCACTGCCCTAACTCTGAAACACCAGTCCCAGCACGACCCCCTACACTGCCCAAACACCACTGCACTGCCCTAAACCCTGCAACACCAGCCCCAGCACGACCCCCTACTCTGTCCGAACACCATTTCACTGTCCTAAACCCTGAAACACCAGCCCCAGCACGACCCCCTACATTGCCCGAACACCACTACTCTAATCCCTGAAACCCCAGCCCCAGCTAAATCCCCTACACTACCCGAACACCACTGCCCTAAACCCTGAAAAACCACCCCAAGCACGTCCCTCTACACTGCCCGAACACCACTGCTCCGCTGTAAATTCTGAAACACCAGCACCAGCATGACCCCCTACACTGCCCAGGTACTACTGCTCTGCCCTAAACCCTGAAATACCACCCCCAGCATGGCCCCCAAGACTGCCCGAACTCCACGGCACTGCCCTAAACCCTGACACACCACCCCCAGCACGACCCCCTACACTGCCCAAACACCACTGCACTGCCCTAAACCCTGCAACACCAGTCCCAGCACGACCCCCTACACTGCCCGAACACCACTGCCCTAAACCCTGAAACACCAGCCCCAGCAAGATCCCCTACACTGCCCGAACACCACTGCCCTAAACCCTGAAAAACCACCCCTAGCACGTCCCCCTCGACTGCCCGAACACCACTGCTCCACTGTAAAGTCTGAAACACCAGCACCAGCATGACCCGCTACACTGCCCAGATACTACTGCTCTGCACTTAACCCTGAAATACCACCCCCAGCATGCCCCCTAGACTGCCCGAACACCACTGCACTGCCCTAAACCCTGAAACACCACCCCCAGCATGACCCCCTACACCGCCCGAACACCACTACACTGCCCTAAACCCTGAAACACTATCCCCAGCACGACCTCCTACACGGCCCGAACACCACTGCACTGCCCTAAACCCTGAAACACCAGCCCCAGCACGACCCCCTACAATGCCCGAACACCACTCCACTGTCCTAAACCCTGAAACACCAGCCCCAGCACGTCCACCTACATTGCCCAAATACCACTGCACTGCCCTAAACCCTGAAACACCAGCCCCAGCACTACCACCTACACTGCCCGAACACCACTGCACTGCACTAAACCCTGAAATACCAGCCCCAGCAAGACCCCCTACACTGCCCGAACACCCGTGCTCTGCCCTAAACCCTGAAACACCAGCCCCAGCACGATCCCTCACACTGCCCAAATACCACTACACTACCGTAAACCCTGAAACACCAGCCCCCGCACGACCCCCTACACTGCCCGAACACCACTGCACAGCCCTAAACCCTGAAACACCAGCCCCCGTACGACCTCGTACACTGCCTGAACACCACTGCACTGCCCTAAACCCTGAAACACCAGCCCAAGCACGATCCCCTACACTGCCTGAACAGCACAGCACTGCCCTAAACCCTGCAACACCAGCCCCAGCTCTACCCCCTACACTGCCCGAACACCACTGCACTGCCTTAAACCCTGCAACACCAGCCCCACCACGAGCCCCTACACTGCCGAACACCACTGCACTGCCCTAAACTCTGCAACACCAGTCCCAGCATGACCCCCTACACTTCCCGAACACCACTGCACTGCCCTAAACCCTGAAACACCAGCCCCAGCACGACCCCCTACACTGCCCGAACACCACTGCTCTAATTCCTGAAACACCAGCCCCAGCAAGATCCCCTACACTGCCCGAACACCACTGCCCTAAACCCTGAAAAACCACCCCAGCACGTCCCCCTACACTGCCCGAACACCACTGCTCTGCTGTAAACCCTGAAACACCAGCACCAGCATGACCCCCTACACTGCCCAGATACTACTGCTCTGCCCTAAACCCTGAAATACCACCCCAGCACGGCCCTCTATACTGCCCGAACACCACTGCACTGCCCTGAACCCTGAAACACCAGCCCCAGCATGACCCCCTACACTGCCCGAACACCACTGCCATAAACCCTGAAACACCAGCCCCAGCACGTCCCCCTAAACTACCCGAACACCACTACTCTGCTGCAAATCCTGAAACACCAGCACCAGCATGACCCCCTACACTGCTCGGACACCACTGCTCTGCCCTAAACCCTGAAACACCACACCCAGCACTGCCCCCTAGACTGCCCGAACACCACTGCATTGCCCTAAACCCTGAAACACCAGCCCCAGCACGACCCCCCACATGGCCCAAATACCACTACACTGCCCTAAACCCTGAAACCCATGCCGCACGACCCCCTACACTGCCCGAACACCACTGCACTGCCCTAAACCCTGAAACACCACCCCCAGCATGACCCCCTACACTGCCCGAATACCACTGCACTGCCCTAAACCCTGAAATACCAGCCCCAGCAAGACCCCCTACACTGCCCGAACACCACTGCCCTAATCCTTGAAATACCACCCCCAGCAAGACCCCCTACACTGCCCGAACAACAAGGCACTGCCCTAAAACCTGAAACAGCAGCCCCAGCACGACCCCCCACACTGCCAGAACACTACTGCACTGCCTTAAACCATGAAACACCACCCCCAGCACGACCCCCTACAATGCCCAAACACAACTGCACTGCCCTAAACCCTGTAACACCAGTCCCAGCATGACCCCCTACACTTCCCGAACACCACTGCACTGCCCTAAACCCTGAAACACCAGCCCCAGCACGACCCCCTACACTGCCCGAACACCACTGCTCTAATTCCTGAAACACCAGCCCCAGCAAGATCCCCTACACTGCCCGAACACCACTGCCCTAAACCCTGAAAAACCACCCCAGCACGTCCCCCTACACTGCCCGAACACCACTGCTCTGCTGTAAACCCTGAAACACCAGCACCAGCATGACCCCCTACACTGCCCAGATACTACTGCTCTGCCCTAAACCCTGAAATACCACCCCCAGCACGGCCCTCTATACTGCCCGAACACCACTGCACTGCCCTGAACCCTGAAACACCAGCCCCAGCATGACCCCCTACACTGCCCGAACACCACTGCCGTAAACCCTGAAACACCAGCCCCAGCACGTCCCCCTAAACTACCCGAACACCACTACTCTGCTGCAAATCCTGAAACACCAGCACCAGCATGACCCCCTACACTGCTCGGACACCACTGCTCTGCCCTAAACCCTGAAACACCACACCCAGCACTGCCCCCTAGACTGCCCGAACACCACTGCATTGCCCTAAACCCTGAAACACCAGCCCCAGCACGATCCCTCACACTGCCCAAATACCACTACACTACCGTAAACCCTGAAACACCAGCCCCCGCACGACCCCCTACACTGCCCGAACACCACTGCACAGCCCTAAACCCTGAAACACCAGCCCCCGTACGACCTCGTACACTGCCTGAACACCACTGCACTGCCCTAAACCCTGAAACACCAGCCCAAGCACGATCCCCTACACTGCCTGAACAGCACAGCACTGCCCTAAACCCTGCAACACCAGCCCCAGCTCTACCCCCTACACTGCCCGAACACCACTGCACTGCCTTAAACCCTGCAACACCAGCCCCACCACGAGCCCCTACACTGCCGAACACCACTGCACTACCCTAAACTCTGCAACACCAGTCCCAGCATGACCCCCTACACTTCCCGAACACCACTGCACTGCCCTAAACCCTGAAACACCAGCCCCAGCACGACCCCCTACACTGCCCGAACACCACTGCTCTAATTCCTGAAACACCAGCCCCAGCAAGATCCCCTACACTGCCCGAACACCACTGCCCTAAACCCTGAAAAACCCCCCCAGCACGTCCCCCTACACTGCCCGAACACCACTGCTCTGCTGTAAACCCTGAAACACCAGCACCAGCATGACCCCCTACACTGCCCAGATACTACTGCTCTGCCCTAAACCCTGAAATACCACCCCCAGCACGGCCCTCTATACTGCCCGAACACCACTGCACTGCCCTGAACCCTGAAACACCAGCCCCAGCATGACCCCCTACACTGCCCGAACACCACTGCCGTAAACCCTGAAACACCAGCCCCAGCACGTCCCCCTAAACTACCCGAACACCACTACTCTGCTGCAAATCCTGAAACACCAGCACCAGCATGACCCCCTACACTGCTCGGACACCACTGCTCTGCCCTAAACCCTGAAACACCACACCCAGCACTGCCCCCTAGACTGCCCGAACACAACTGCATTGCCCTAAACCCTGAAACACCAGCCCCAGCACGACCCCCCACACGGCCCAAATACCACTACACTGCCCTAAACCCTGAAACCCATGCCGCACGACCCCCTACACTGCCCGAACACCACTGCACTGCCCTAAACCCTGAAACACCACCCCCAGCATGACCCCCTACACTGCCCGAACACCACTGCACTGCCCTAAACCCTGAAATACCAGCCCCAGCAAGACCCCCTACACTGCCCGAACACCACTGCCCTAATCCTTGAAATACCACCCCCAGCAAGACCCCCTACACTGCCCGAACAACACGGCACTGCCCTAAAACCTAAAACAGCAGCCCCAGCACGACCCCCCACACTGCCAGAACACTACTGCACTGCCTTAAACCATGAAACACCACCCCCAGCACGACCCCCTACAATGCCCAAACACAACTGCACTGCCCTAAACCCTGTAACACCAGTCCCAGCATGACCCCCTACACTTCCCGAACACCACTGCACTGCCCTAAACCCTGAAACACCAGCCCC
The DNA here is from genome assembly GCF_964204655.1 of Triturus cristatus. Taxonomy (NCBI): domain Eukaryota; kingdom Metazoa; phylum Chordata; class Amphibia; order Caudata; family Salamandridae; genus Triturus; species Triturus cristatus. Next base: position 1,164,874,612 of record NC_140579.1, read on the forward strand.
AGCATGACCCCCTACACTGCCCGAACACCACTGCTCTAATTCCTGAAACACCAGCCCCAGCAAGATCCCCTACACTGCCCGAACACCACTGCCCTAAACCATGAAAAACCACCCCAGCACGTCCCCCTACACTGCCCGAACACCACTGCTCTGCTGTAAACCCTGAAACACCAGCACCAGCATGACCCCCTACACTGCCCAGATACTACTGCTCTGCCCTAAACCCTGAAATACCACCCCCAGCACGGCCCTCTATACTGCCCGAACACCACTGCACTGCCCTGAACCCTGAAACACCAGCCCCAGCATGACCCCCTACACTGCCCGAACACCACTGCCGTAAACCCTGAAACACCAGCCCCAGCACGTCCCCCTAAACTACCCGAACACCACTACTCTGCTGCAAATCCTGAAACACCAGCACCAGCATGACCCCCTACACTGCTCGGACACCACTGCTCTGCCCTAAACCCTGAAACACCACACCCAGCACTGCCCCCTAGACTGCCCGAACACCACTGCATTGCCCTAAACCCTGAAACACCAGCCCCAGCACGACCCCCCACACGGCCCAAATACCACTACACTGCCCTAAACCCTGAAACCCATGCCGCACGACCCCCTACACTGCCCGAACACCACTGCACTGCCCTAAACCCTGAAACACCACCCCCAGCATGACCCCCTACACTGCCCGAACACCACTGCACTGCCCTAAACCCTGAAATACCAGCCCCAGCAAGACCCCCTACACTGCCCGAACACCACTGCCCTAATCCTTGAAATACCACCCCCAGCAAGACCCCCTACACTGCCCGAACAACACGGCACTGCCCTAAAACCTAAAACAGCAGCCCCAGCACGACCCCCCACACTGCCAAAACACTACTGCACTGCCTTAAACCATGAAACACCACCCCCAGCACGACCCCCTACAATGCCCAAACACAACTGCACTGCCCTAAACCCTGTAACACCAGCCCTCTCACGACCCCCTACACTGCCCGAACACCACTGCACTGCCCTAAACCCTGAAACACCAGCCCCAGCACGACCCCCTACACTGCCCGAAAACAACTGCACTGCCTTAAACCCTAAAACACCACCCCCAGCATGTCCCCCTACACTGTCCGAACACCACTGCACTGCCCTAAACCCTGAAACACGACCCCCAGCACGACCCCCTACACTGCCCGAACACCACTGCTCTGCCCTAAACCCTGAAACACCAGCACCAGCACGACCCCCTACACTGCCCAGACACCACTGCTCTCCTCTAAACCCTGAAACACCATCCCCAGCACGACCCCCTACACTGCCCGGACACCACTGCTCTGCCCTAAACCCTGAAATACCACCCTCAGCACGGCCCCCTATACTTCCCGAACACCACTGCACTGCCCTGAACCCTGAAACACCAGCCCCAGCACGACCCCCTACACTGCCCGAACACCACTGCCGTAAACCCTGAAACACCAGCCCCAGCATGTCCCCTTACACTACCCGAACACCACTGCTCTGCTGCAAATCCTGAAACACCAGCACCAGCATGACCCCCTACACTGCTCGGACATCACTGCTCTGCCCTACACCCTGAAACACCACACCCAGCACAGCCCCCTAGACTGCCCGAACACCACTGCACTTCCCTGAAGCCTAAAACACCCGCCCCAGCACTTCCCCCTAAACTGCCCGAACACCACTGCACTGCCCTGAACCCTGCAACACCAGCCCCAGCACAACCCCCTACACTGCCCGAACACCACTGCACTGCCCTGAACCCTGACACTCCAGCCCCAGCACGACCCCCTACACTGCCCGAACACCACTGCCCTAAACCCTGAAACACCAGCTCCAGCACGTCCCCCTACACTACCCGAACACCACTGCTCTGCTGCAATCCTGGAAACACCAGCACCAGCATGACCCCCTACACTGCCCGGGCACCACTGCTCTGCCCTAAACCCTGGAACACCACACCCAGCACGGCCCCCTAGACTGCCCGAACACCTCTGCATTGCCCTAAACCCTGAAACACTAGCCCCAGCACGACCCCCTACACTGCCCGAACACCACTGCACTGCCCTAAACCCTGAAACACCATGCCGCACGACCCCTACACTGCCCGAACACCACTGCACTGCCCTAAACCCTAAAACACCACCCACAGCATGACCCCCTACAGTGGCTGAACACCACTGCACTGCCCTAAACCATGAAATACCACCCCCTGCCAGACCCCCTACACTGCCCGAACACCACTGCCCTAAACCCTGAAACACAACCCCCAGCAAGACCCCCTACACTGCCCAAACACCACTGCACCACTGCCCTAAACCCTGAAACATCAGACCCAGCACGGTCCCCTACACTGCCCGAACACCACTGCACTGCCCAAAACCCTAAAACACCACCCCAACACGACCCCTCACACTGCCCGAACACCACTGCACTGCCATAAGCCCTGAAACACCAGCCCCCGCACGACCCCCTACTCTGCCCCAACACCACTGCACTGCCCTAAACCCTGAAACACCAGCCCCGCATGACCCCCTACACTGCCCGAACACCACTGCACTGCCCTAAACCCTGAAACACCAGCCCCAGCACGACCCCCTACACTGCCCGAAAACCACTGCACTGCCCTAAACCCTAAAACACCACCCCCAGCATGTCCCCCTACACTGCCCGAACACCACTGCACTGCCCTAAACCCTGAAACACCACCCCAGCACAATCCCCTACACTGCCCGAACACCACTGTTCTGCCCTAAACCCTATAACACCACCCCCAGCACGTCCCCCTACACTGCCCAAACACCACTGCTCTGCCCTAAACCCTGAAACACCAGCACCAGCACGACCCCCTACACTGCCCGTACACCACTGCTCTCCTTTAAACCCTGAAACACCAGCCCCAGCACAACCCCCTACACTGCCCGGACACCACTGCTCTGCCCTAAACCCTGAAATACCACCCCCAGCACAGCCCTCTATACTGTCCGAACACCACTGCACTGCCCTGAACCCTGAAACACCAGCCCCAGCACGACCCCCTACACTGCCCGAACACCACTGCCGTAAACCCTGAAACACCAGCCCCAGCACGTCCCCCTACACTACCCTAACACCACTACTCTGCTGCAAATCCTGAAACACCAGCACCAGCATAACCCCCTACACTGCTCGGACAGCAAAGCTCTGCCCTAAACCCTGAAACACCACACCCAGCACGACCCCCCACACTGCCCAAATACCACTGCACTGCCCTAAACCCTGAAACCCATGCCGCACGACCCCCTACACTGCCCAAACACCACTACACTGCCCTAAACCGTGAAACATCACCCCCAGCATGACCCCCTACACTGCCCGAACACCACTGCACTGCCCTAAACCCTGAAATACCAGCCCCAGCAATACCCCCTACACTGACCGAACACCACTGCCCTAAGTCCTTAAACACCACCCCCTGCAAGACCCCCTACACTGCCCAAACACCACTGCACCACTGCCCTAAACCCTGAAACATCAGCCCCAGCATGATCCCCTACACTGCCCAAACACTTCTGCACTGCCCTAGACCCTGAAACACCAACCCCAGCACGACCACCTACACTGCCCAAACACCACTGCACCGCCCTAAACCCTGAAACACCACCGCCAGCACGACCCACTTCACTGCCGGAACACCACTGCACTGCCCTAAACCCTGAAATACCAGTCCCAGCATGACACTCTACACTACCCTACCACCACTGAACTGCCCTAAACCCTGCAACACCAGCCTCAGCACGATCCTCTACACTACCCGAACACCACTGCACTGCCCTAAACCCTGAAATACCACCCCCAGTAAGACCTCCTACACTGCCCGAACACAACTGCCCTAAACCCTGAAACACCACCCCCAGCGAGACTCCCTACCCTGCCCGAACACTACTGCACCTCTGCTCTAAACCCTGTAATACCAGCCACAGCATGATCCCCTACACTGCCCGAACACTACTGCACTGCCCTAAACCCTGAAACACCACCCCCAGCACGACCACCTACACTGACCGAACACCACTGCTCTGCCCTATACCCTGAAACACCACCCCCAGCACGACCCCCTACACTGCCGGAACACCACTGCACTGCCCTAAACCCTGAAACACCACCCCCAGCACGACCCCCTACACCGCCGGAATACCACTGCACTGCCCTATACCCTGAAACACCAGCCCGAGCACAAACCCCTACACTGCCGGAACACCACTGCACTGCCCTAAACCCTGATTCAACACCCCCAGCATGATCCCCTACACTCCCCGAACACCACTGCACTGCCCTAAACCCTGCAACACCAGCCCCAGCACGACCCCCCACACTGCCAGAACACCACTGCACTGCCCTAAACCCTGAAACACCACCCCCAGCACGACCCACTTCACTGCCGGAACACCACTGCACTGCCCTAAACCCTGAAATACCAGTCCCAGCATGACACTCTACACTACCCTACCACCACTGAACTGCCCTAAACCCTGCAACACCAGCCTCAGCACGATCCTCTACACTACCCGAACACCACTGCACTGCCCTAAACCCTGAAATACCACCCCCAGTAAGACCTCCTACACTGCCCGAACACAACTGCCCTAAACCCTGAAACACCACCCCCAGCGAGACTCCCTACCCTGCCCGAACACTACTGCACCTCTGCTCTAAACCCTGTAATACCAGCCACAGCATGATCCCCTACACTGCCCGAACACTACTGCACTGCCCTAAACCCTGAAACACCACCCCCAGCACGACCACCTACACTGACCGAACACCACTGCTCTGCCCTATACCCTGAAACACCACCCCCAGCACGACCCCCTACACTGCCGGAACACCACTGCACTGCCCTAAACCCTGAAACACCACCCCCAGCACGACCCCCTACACCGCCGGAATACCACTGCACTGCCCTATACCCTGAAACACCAGCCCGAGCACAAACCCCTACACTGCCGGAACACCACTGCACTGCCCTAAACCCTGATTCAACACCCCCAGCATGATCCCCTACACTCCCCGAACACCACTGCACTGCCCTAAACCCTGCAACACCAGCCCCAGCACGACCCCCCACACTGCCAGAACACCACTGCACTGCCCTAAACCCTGAAACACCACCCCAGCATGACCCCCTACACTGCCCGAGCACCACTGCATTGCTCTAAACACTGAAACACCACCCCCAGCATGACCCCCGACACTGCACGAACACCACTGCACTGCCATAAACCCTAAAACACCAGCCCCAGCACGATCCCTCACAATGCCCGAATACCACTACACTGCCGTAAACCCTGAAACACCAGCCCCCGCATGACCCCCTACACTGCCCGAACACCACTGCACTGCCCTAAACCCTGAAACACTAGCTTCCGCACGATCTCATAAACTGCCCGAACACCACTGCACTGCCCTAAACCCTGAAACACCAGCCCAAGCACGACCCCTTACACTGCCTGAACACCAATGCACTGCCCTAAACCCTGCAACACCAGCCCCAGCTCTACTCCCTACACTGCCTGAACACCACTGCACTGCCTTAAACCCTGCAACACCAGCCCCACCACGAGCCCCTACACTGCCCGAACACCACTGCACTGCCCTAACTCTGATACACCAGTCCCAGCACGACCCCCTACACTGCCCAAACACCACTGCACTGCCCTAAACCCTGCAACACCAGCCCCAGCACGACCCCCTACTCTGTCCGAACACCATTTCACTGTCCTAAACCCTGAAACACCAGCCCCAGCACGACCCCCTACATTGCCCGAACACCACTACTCTAATCCCTGAAACCCCAGCCCCAGCTAAATCCCCTACACTACCCGAACACCACTGCCCTAAACCCTGAAAAACCACCCCAAGCACGTCCCCCTACACTGCCCGAACACCACTGCTCCGCTGTAAATTGTGAAACACCAGCACCAGCATGACCCCCTACACTGCCCAGGTACTACTGCTCTGCCCTAAACCCTGAAATACCACCCCCAGCATGGCCCCCAAGACTGCCCGAACTCCACTGCACTGCCCTAAACCCTGACACACCACCCCCAGCACGACCCCCTACACTGCAAAAAACACCACTGCACTGCCCTAAACCCTGCAACACCAGTCCCAGCACGACCCCCTACACTGCCCGAACACCACTGCCCTAAACCCTGAAACACCAGCCCCAGCAAGATCCCCTACACTGCCCGAACACCACTGCCCTAAACCCTGAAAAACCACCCCTAGCACGTCCCCCTCGACTGCCCGAACACCACTGCTCCACTGTAAAGTCTGAAACACCAGCACCAGCATGACCCGCTACACTGCCCAGATACTACTGCTCTGCACTAAACCCTGAAATACCACCCCCAGCATGCCCCCTAGACTGCCCGAACACCACTGCACTGCACTAAACCCTGAAACACCACCCCCAGCATGACCCCCTACACTGCCCGAACACCACTGCACTGCCCTAAACCCTGAAACACTATCCCCAGCACGACCTCCTACACTGCCCGAACACCACTGCACTGCCCTAAACCCTGAAACACCAGCCCCAGCACGACCCCCTACAATGCCCGAACACCACTCCACTGTCCTAAACCCTGAAACACCAGCCCCAGCACGTCCACCTACACTGCCCAAATACCACTGCACTGCCCTAAACCCTGAAACACCAGCCCCAGCACTACCACCTACACTGCCCGAACACCACTGCACTGCACTAAACCCTGAAATACCAGCCCCAGCAAGACCCCCTACACTGCCCGAACACCCGTGCTCTGCCCTAAACCCTGAAACACCAGCCCCAGCACGATCCCTCACACTGCCCAAATACCACTACACTACCGTAAACCCTGAAACACCAGCCCCCGCACGACCCCCTACACTGCCCGAACACCACTGCACAGCCCTAAACCCTGAAACACCAGCCCCCGTACGACCTCGTACACTGCCTGAACACCACTGCACTGCCCTAAACCCTGAAACACCAGCCCAAGCACGATCCCCTACACTGCCTCAACACCACAGCACTGCCCTAAACCCTGCAACGCCAGCCCCAGCTCTACCCCCTACACTGCCCGAACACCACTGCACTGCCTTAAACCCTGCAACACCAGCCCCACCACGAGCCCCTACACTGCCGAACACCACTGCACTGCCCTAAACTCTGCAACACCAGTCCCAGCATGACCCCCTACACTTCCCGAACACCACTGCACTGCCCTAAACCCTGAAACACCAGCCCCAGCACGACCCCCTACACTGCCCGAACACCACTGCTCTAATTCCTGAAACACCAGCCCCAGCAAGATCCCCTACACTGCCCGAACACCACTGCCCTAAACCCTGAAAAACCACCCCAGCACGTCCCCCTACACTGCCCGAACACCACTGCTCTGCTGTAAACCCTGAAACACCAGCACCAGCACCAGCATGACCCCCTACACTGCCCAGATACTACTGCTCTGCCCTAAACCCTGAAATACCACCCCCAGCACGGCCCTCTATACTGCCCGAACACCACTGCACTGCCCTGAACCCTGAAACACCAGCCCCAGCACGACCCCCTACACTGCCCGAACACCACTGCCGTAAACCCTGAAACACCAGCCCCAGCACGTCCCCCTAAACTACCCGAACACCACTACTCTGCTGCAAATCCTGAAACACCAGCACCAGCATGACCCCCTACACTGCTCGGACACCACTGCTCTGCCCTAAACCCTGAAACACCACACCCAGCACTGCCCCCTAGACTGCCCGAACACCACTGCATTGCCCTAAACCCTGAAACACCAGCCCCAGCACGACCCCCCACACGGCCCAAATACCACTGCACTGCCCTAAACCCTGAAACCCATGCCGCACGACCCCCTACACTGCCAGAACACTACTGCACTGCCTTAAACCATGAAACACCACCCCCAGCACGACCCCCTACAATGCCCAAACACAACTGCACTGCCCTAAACCCTGTAACACCAGCCCTCTCACGACCCCCTACACTGCCCGAACACCACTGCACTGCCCTAAACCCTGAAACACCAGCCCCAGCACGACCCCCTACACTGCCCGAAAACAACTGCACTGCCTTAAACCCTAAAACACCACCCCCAGCATGTCCCCCTACACTGTCCGAACACCACTGCACTGCCGTAAACCCTGAAACACGACCCCCAGCACGACCCCCTACACTGCCCGAACACCACTGCTCTGCCCGAAACCCTGAAACACCAGCACCAGCACGACCCCCTACACTGCCCAGACATCACTGCTCTCCTCTAAACCCTGAAACACCATCCCCAGCACGACCCCCTACACTGCCCGGACACCACTGCTCTGCCCTACACCCTGAAACACCACACCCAGCACAGCCCCCTAGACTGCCTGAACACCACTGCACTGCCCTGAAGCCTAAAACACCCGCCCCAGCACTTCCCCCTAAACTGCCCGAACACCACTGCACTGCCCTGAACCCTGCAACACCAGCCCCAGCACAACCCCCTACACTGCCCGAACACCACTGCACTGCCCTGAACCCTGACACTCCAGCCCCAGCACGACCCCCTACACTGCCCGAACACCACTGCCCTAAACCCTGAAACACCAGCTCCAGCACGTCCCCCTACACTACCCGAACACCACTGCTCTGCTGCAAACCTGGAAACACCAGCACCAGCATGACCCCCTACACTGCCCGGGCACCACTGCTCTGCCCTAAACCCTGGAACACCACACCCAGCACGGCCCCCTAGACTGCCCGAACACCTCTGCATTGCCCTAAACCCTGAAACACTAGCCCCAGCACGACCCCTACACTGCCCGAACACCACTGCACTGCCCTAAACCCTGAAACACCATGCCGCACGACCCCTACACTGCCCGAACACCACTGCACTGCCCTAAACCCTAAAACACCACCCACAGCATGACCCCCTACAGTGGCTGAACACCACTGCACTGCCCTAAACCATGAAATACCACCCCCTGCCAGACCCCCTACACTGCCCGAACACCACTGCCCTAAACCCTGAAACACAACCCCCAGCAAGACCCCCTACACTGCCCAAACACCACTGCACCACTGCCCTAAACCCTGAAACATCAGCCCCAGCACGATCCCCTACACTGCCCGAACACTTCTGCACTGTCCTAGACCCTGAAACACCACCCCCAGCACGACCACCTACACTCCCCGAACACCACTGCACTGCCCTAAACCCTGAAACACCACCCCCAGCAAGACCCACTTCACTGCCGGAACACCACTGCACTGCCCTAAACATTGAAATACCAGTACCAGCATGACACTCTACACTCCCCTACCACCACTGAACTGCCCTAAACCCTGCAACTCCGGCCTCAGCACGATCCCCTACACTACCCGAACACCACTGCACTGCCGTAAACCCTGAAATACCACCCCCAGTTAGACCCCTACACTGCCCGAACACCACTACCCTAAACCCTGAAACACCACCCCCAGCGAGACTCCCTACACTGCCCGAACACCACTGCCCTACACCCTGAAACAGCACCCCCTGCAAACCCCCTACACTGCCCGAACACTACTGCACCACTGCTATAAACCCTGAAACACCAGCCACAGCATGATCCCCTACACTACCCGAACACTATGCACTGCCCTAATCCCTGAAACACCACCCCCAGCACGACCACCTACACTGTCCGAACACCACTGCTCTGCCCTAAAGCCTGAAACACCAACCCCAGCACGACCCACTACATTGCCAGAACACCACTGCAGTGCCCTAAACCCTGAAACACCAGCCCCAGCATGACCCCCTACACTGCTCGGACACCACTGCTCTGCCCTAAACCCTGAAACACCACACCCAGTACTGCCCCCTAGACTGCCCGAACACCACTGCATTGCCCTAAACCCTGAAACACCAGCCCCAGCACGACCCCCCACACTGCCCAAATACCACTGCACTGCCCTAAACCCTGAAACCCATGCCGCACGACCCCCTACACTGCCCGAACACCACTGCACTGCCCTAAACCCTGAAACACCACCCCCAGCATGACCCCCTACACTGCCCGAACACCACTGCACTGCCCTAAACCCTAAAATACCAGCCCCACCAAGACCCCCTACACTGCCCGAACACCACTGCCCTAATCCTTGAAATACCACCCCCAGCAAGACCCCCTACACTGCCCGAACACCACTGCACTGCCCTAAACCCTAAAACACCAGCCCCAGCACGACCCCCACATTGCCAGAACACTACTGCACTGCCTTAAACCATGAAACACCACCCCCAGCACGACCCCCTACAATGCCCAAACACAACTGCACTGCCCTAAACCCTGAAACACCAGCCCCCTCACGACCCCCTACACTGCCCGAACAGCACTGCACTGCCCTAAACCCTGAAACACCAGCCCCAGCACAACCCCCTACACTGCCCAAAAACAACTGCACTGCCCTACACCCTAAAACACCACCCCCAGCATGTCCCCCTACACTGTCCGAACACCACTGCACTGCCCTAAACCCTGAAACATGACCCCCAGCACGACCCCCTACACTGCCCGAACACCACTGCTCTGCCCTAAACCCTGAAACACCAGCACCAGCACGACCCCCTACACTGCCCGGACACCACTGCTCTCCTCTAAACCCTGAAACACCAGCCCCAGGACGACCCCCTACACTGCCCGGACACCACTACTCTGCCCTAAACCCTGAAATACCACCCCCAGCACGGCCCTCTATACTGCCCGAACACCACTGCACTGCCCTGAACCCTGAAACACCAGCCCCAGCACGACCCCCTGCACTGCCCGAACACCACTGCCGTAAACCCTGAAACACCAGCCCCAGCACGTCCCCCTACACTACCCGAACACCACTACTCTGCTGCAAATCCTGAAACACCAGCACCAGCATGACCCCCTACACTGCTCAGACACCACTGCTCTGCCCTAAACCCTGAAACACCACACCCAGCACTGCCCCCTAGACTGCCCGAACACCACTGCATTGCCCTAAACCCTGAAACACCAGCCCCAGCACGACCCCCCACACTGCCCAAATACCACTGCACTGCCCTAAACCCTGAAACCCATGCCGCACGACCCCCTACACTGCCCGAACACCACTGCACTGCCCTAAACCCTGAAATACCACCCCCTGCCAGACCCCCTACACTGCCCGAACACCACTGCCCTAAACCCTGAAACACAAACCCCAGCAAGACCCCCTACACTGCCCAAACACTACTGCACCACTGCCCTAAACCCTGAAACATCAGCCCCAGCACGATCCCCTACACTGCCCGAACACTTCTGCACTGTCCTAGACCCTGAAACACCACCCCCAGCACGACCACCTACACTCCCCGAACACCACTGCACTGCCCTAAACCCTGAAACACCACCCCCAGCAAGACCCACTTCACTGCCGGAACACCACTGCACTGCCCTAAACACTGAAATACCAGTACCAGCATGACACTCTACACTCCCCTACCACCACTGAACTGCCCTAAACCCTGCAACTCCAGCCTCAGCACGATCCCCCTACACTACCCGAACACCACTGCACTGCCGTAAACCCTGAAATACCACCCCCAGTTAGACCCCTACACTGCCCGAACACCACTGCCCTAAACCCTGAAACACCACCCCCAGCGAGACTCCCTACACTGCCCGAACACCACTGCCCTACACCCTGAAACAGCACCCCCTGCAAGACCCCCTACACTGCCCGAACACTACTGCACCACTGCTATAAACCCTGAAACACCAGCCACAGCATGATCCCCTACACTACCCGAACACTATGCACTGCCCTAATCCCTGAAACACCACCCCCAGCACGACCACCTACACTGTCCGAACACCACTGCTCTGCCCTAAAGCCTGAAACACCACCCCCAGCACGACCCCCTACACTGCCCGGACACCACTACTCTGCCCTAAACCCTGAAATACCACCCCCAGCACGGCCCTCTATACTGCCCGAACACCACTGCACTGCCCTGAACCCTGAAACACCAGCCCCAGCACGACCCCCTACACTGCCCGAACACCACTGCCGTAAACCCTGAAACACCAGCCCCAGCACGTCCCCCTACACTACCCGAACACCACTACTCTGCTGCAAATCCTGAAACACCAGCACCAGCATGACCCCCTACACTGCTCGGACACCACTGCTCTGCCCTAAACCCTGAAACACCACACCCAGCACTGCCCCCTAGACTGCCCAAACACCACTGCATTGCCCTAAACCCTGAAACACCAGCCCCAGCACGACCCCCCACACTGCCCAAATACCACTGCACTGCCCTAAACCCTGAAACCCATGCCGCACGACCCCCTACACTGCCCGAACACCACTGCACTGCCCTAAACCCTGAAACACCACCCCCAGCATGACCCCTACACTGCCCGAACACCACTGCACTGCCCTAAACCCTGAAATACCAGCCCCAGCAAGATCCCCTACTCTGCCCGAACACCACTGCCCTAATCCTTGAAATACCACCCCCAGCAAGACCCCCTACACTGCCCAAACACCACTGCACTGCCCTAAACCCTAAAACACCAGCCCCAGCACGACCCCCCACACTGCCAGAACACTACTGCACTGCCTTAAACCATGAAACACCACCCCCAGCACAACCCCCTACAATGCCCAAACACAACTGCACTGCCCTAAACCCTGAAACACCAGCCCCCTCACGACCCCCTACACTGCCCGAACACCACTGCACTGCCCTAAACCCTGAAACACCAGCCCCAGCACGACCCCCTACACTGCCCGAAAACAACTGCACTGCCTTAAACCCTAAAACACCACCCCCAGCATGTCCCCCTACACTGTCCGAACACCACTGCACTGCCCTAAACCCTGAAACACGACCCCCAGCACGACCCCCTACACTGCCCGAACACCACTGTTCTGCCCTAAACCCTGAAACACCAGCACCAGCACGACCCCCCACACTGCCCAGACACCACTGCTCTCCTCTAAACCCTGAAACACCATCCCCAGCACGACCCCCTACACTGCCCGGACACCACTGCTCTGCCCTAAACCCTGAAATACCACCCTCAGCACAGCCCCCTATACTTCCCGAACACCACTGCACTGCCCTGAACCCTGAAACACCAGCCCCAGCACGACCCCCTACACTGCCCGAACACCACTGCCGTAAACCCTGAAACACCAGCCCCAGCATGTCCCCCTACACTACCCGAACACCACTGCTCTGCTGCAAATCCTGAAACACCAGCACCAGCATGACCCCCTACACTGCTCGGACATCACTGCTCTGCCCTACACCCTGAAACACCACACCCAGAACAGCCCCCTAGACTGCCCGAACACCACTGCACTGCCCTGAAGCCTGAAACACCCGCCCCAGCACTTCCCCCTAAACTGCCCGAACACCACTGCACTGCCCTGAACCCTGCAACACCAGCCCCAGCACAACCCCCTACACTGCCCAAACACCACTGCACTGCCCTGAACCCTGACACTCCAGCCCCAGCACGACCCCCTACACTGCCCGAACACCACTGCCCTAAACCCTGAAACACCAGCTCCAGCACGTCCCCCTACACTACCCGAACACCACTGCTCTGCTGCAAACCTGGAAACACCAGCACCAGCATGACCTCCTACACTGCCCGGGCACCACTGCTCTGCCCTAAACCCTGGAACACAACACCCAGCACGGCCCCCTAGACTGCCCGAACACCTCTGCATTGCCCTAAACCCTGAAACACTAGCCCCAGCACGACCCCCTACACTGCCCGAACACCACTGCACTGCCCTAAACCCTGAAACACCATGCCGCACGACCCCTACACTGCCCGAACACCACTGCACTGCCCTAAACCCTAAAACACCAGCCCCAGCATGACCCCCTACAGTGGCTGAACACCACTGCACTGCCCTAAACCCTGAAATACCACCCCCTGCCATACCCCCTACACTGCCCGAACACCACTGCCCTAAACCCTGAAACACAACCCCCAGCAAGACCCCCTACACTGCCCAAACACCACTGCACCACTGCCCTAAACCCTGAAACATCAGCCCCAGCACGATCCCCTACACTGCCCGAACACTTCTGCACTGTCCTAGACCCTGAAACACCACCCCCAGCACGACCACCTACACTCCCCTAACACCACTGCACTGCCCTAAACCCTGAAACACCACCCCCAGCACGACCCACTTCACTGCCGGAACACCACTGAACTGCCCTAAACACTGAAATACCAGTCCCAGCATGACACTCTACACTCCCCTACCACCACTGAACTGCCCTAAACCCTGCAACTCCAGCCTCAGCACGATCCCCTACACTACCCGAACACCACTGCACTGCCGTAAACCCTGAAATACCACCCCCAGTTAGACCCCTACACTGCCCGAACACCACTGCCCTAAACCCTGAAACACCACCCCCAGCGAGACTCCCTACACTGCCCGAACACCACTGCCCTAATCCCTGAAACAGCACCCCCTGCAAGATCCCCTACACTGCCCGAACACTACTGCACCACTGCTCTAAACCCTGACACACCAGCCACAGCATGATCCCCTACACTACCCGAACACTATGCACTGCCCTAAACCCTGAAACACCACCCCCAGCACGACCACCTACACTGTCCGAACACCACTGCTCTGCCCTAAAGCCTGAAACACCACCCCCAGCACGACCCCCTACATTGCCAGAACACCACTGCAGTGCCCTAAACCCTGAAACACCAGCCCCAGCATGACCCCCTACACTGCCGGAACACCACTGCACTGCCCTAAACCCTGATTCACAAGCCCCAGCACGACCCCCTATACTCCCCGAACACCACTGCACTACCCTAAACTCTGCAACACAAGCCCCAGCACGGTCCCCTACACTGCCCGAACACCACTGCACTGCCCAAAACCCTAAAACACCACCCCAACACGACCCCTCACACTGCCCGAACACCACTGCACTGCCATAAGCCCTGAAACACCAGCCCCCACACGACCCCCTACTCTGCCCCAACACCACTGAACTGCCCTAAACCCTGAAACACCAGCCCCCGCATGACCCCCTACACTGCCCGAACACCACTGCACTGCCCTAAACCCTGAAACACCAGCCCCAGCACGACCCCCTACACTGCCCGAAAACCACTGCACTGCCCTAAACCCTAAAACACCACCCCCAGCATGTCCCCCTACACTGCCCGAACACCACTGCACTGCCCTAAACCCTGAAACACCACCCCAGCACAATCCCCTACACTGCCCGAACACCACTGTTCTGCCCTAAACCCTATAACACCACCCCCAGCACGTCCCCCTACACTGCCCGAACACCACTGCTCTGCCCTAAACCCTGAAACACCAGCACCAGCACGACCCCCTACACTGCCCGGACACCACTGCTCTCCTCTAAACCCTGAAACACCAGCCCCAGCACGACCCCCTACACTGCCCAGACACCACTGCTCTGCCCTAAACCCTGAAATACCACCCCCGCACAGCCCTCTATACTGCCCGAACACCACTGCACTGCCCTGAACCCTGAAACACCAGCCCCAGCACGACCCCCTACACTGCCCGAACACCACTGCCGTAAACCCTGAAACACCAGCCCCTGCACGTCCCCCTACACTACCCTAACACCACTACTCTGCTGCAAATCCTGAAACACCAGCACCAGCATGACCCCCTACACTGCTCGGACAGCACTGCTCTGCCCTAAACCCTGAAACACCACACCCAGCACGACCCCCCACACTGCCCAAATACCACTGCACTGCCCTAAACCCTGAAACCCATGCCGCATGACCCCCTACACTGCCCGAACAGCACTACACTGCCCTAAACCGTGAAACATCACCCCCAGCATGACCCCCTACACTGCCCGAACACCACTGCACTGCCCTAAACCCTGAAACACCAGCCCCAGCACGACCCCCTACACTGCCCGAACACCACTGCACTGCCCTAAACCCTGAAACACCAGCCCCAGCACGACTCCCTACACTGCCCGAACACCACTCCACTGTCCTAACCCTGAAACACCAGCCCCAGCACGGCCAACTACACTGCCCAAATACCACTGCACTGCCCTAAACCCTGAAACACCAGCCCCAGCACTACCACCTACACTGCCCGAACACCACTGCACTGCACTAAACCCTGAAACACCAGCCCCAGCATGATACCCAACAATACCTGAACACTACTGCAATGCCCTAAACCCTGAAACACCACCCATAGCACGAGCACCTACACTGCCTGAGCACCACTGCACTGCCCTAAACCCTGAAACACCAGCCCCAGCATGACCCCCAACACTGCCAGAACACCACTGCACTGCCCTAAACCTTGAAAGACCAGCCCCAGCACGACCCCCTACACTGCCGTAACACCACTGCACTGCTCTAAACCCTGAAACACTATCCCCAGAACGACCCACTATACTGCTCTCAACAGCACTGCCCTACCGTAAACCCAGAAACACCAGCTCCAGCATGACCCCTACACTCCCCGAACACCACAGCACTTCCATAAACCCTGAAACACCAGCCCCAGCTCGAACCCCTACACTGCCCGAACACCACTGCACTGCCCTGAACCCTGCAACACCAGCCCCAGCATGACCCCCTACACTGCCCGAACACCACTGCCCTAAACCCTGAAACACCAGCCCCAGCAAGACCCCTACACTGCCCGATCACCACTGCCCTAAACCCTGAAACACCACCCCCAGCACTACTCCCTACTCTGCCCGAACACCACTGCACTGCCCTAAACCTTGAAACACCAGCCCCAGCACGACCCCCTACACTGCCCGAACACCACTGCCCGAAACCCTGAAACAACACCAAGACCCTCTACACTGCCCGAACACCACTGCACTGCCCTGAACCCTGTAACACCAGCCCCAGCACGACCCCCTACACTGCCCCAACACCACTGCACTGCCCTGAACCCTGAAACAGCACCCCCTGCAAGACCCCCTACACTGCCCGAACACTACTGCACTGCCCTGAACCCTGAAACACCACCCCGTGCACGACCCCCTACACTGCCCGAACACCACTGCACTGCCCTGAACCCTGCAACGCCTGCCCCTGCACGACCCCCTACACTACCCGAACAACACTGCACTGCCCTAAAGCCTGAAATACCACCCCCAGCATGACCCCATACACTGCCCGAATACCACTCCTCTGCCCTAAACCCTGAAACACCACCCCCAACACGACCCCCTACTCTGCACAAACACCACTGCACTGCCCTAAAACCTGAAACACCATCCCCGCACAACCCCCTACACTGCCCGAACACCCCTGCACTAGCCTAAACCCTGAAACACCAACCCCTGCATGACCCCCTAAACTGCCCAAACACCACTGCACTGGCCTAAACCCTGATACACCAGCCCCCACACTACCCCCTACACTGCCCGAACACCACTGCACTGGCCTAAACCCTGGAACACCAGCTCCGGCACGACCCCCTACACTGCCTGAACACCACTGCAATGCCCTAAACCCTGAAACACCAACCTCAGCACGACCCCCTTCACTGTCCGAACACCACTGCAATGATCTATACCATGAAACACCAGCCCCAGCACGACCCCCTACACTGCCCGAACACCACTACACTGCCCTAAACCCTGAAACATCTGCCCCAGCACGACCCCCTACATTGCTCGAACACCACTGCCCTAAACCCCGAAACACCACCCCCAGCTAGACCCCCTACATGGCCTGAACACCACTGCCCTTAACCCTGAAACATCACCCCCAGCACGACCCCTTACATTGTCTGAACACCACGGCACTGCCCTAAACCATAAAACACCAGCCCCAGCACGGCCCCCTACACTGCCCAAACTCCACTGCACTGCTCTAAGCCCTGAAACACCAGCCCCAGCGTGACACCCTACACTGCCCGGACACCACTGCTCTGCCCTAAACCCTGAAACACCACCTCCAGCATGACCCCCTACACTGCCCAAACACCACTGCACTGCCCTAAACCCTGAAACACCAGCCCCAGCATGACCTCCTACACTGCTCGAACACCACTGCACTGCCCTAAACTCTGAAACACCAGCCCCAGCATGACCGCCTACACTGCCCGAACACCACTGCACTGCCCTAAACCCTGAAACACCAGCCCAAGCACGACCCCCTACACTGCCCGAACACCACTGCCCTAAACCCGGAAACACCACCCCCTGCACGACCCCCTACACTACCCGAACAACACTGCACTGCCCTAAAGCTTGAAATACCACCCCCAGCATGACCCCATACACTGCCCGAACACCACTCCTCTGCCCTAAAACCTGAAACACCACCCCCAACACGACCCCCTACTCTGCACAAACACCACTGCACTGCCCTAAACCCTGAAACACCATCCCCGCACAACCCCCTACACTGCCCGAACACCCCTGCACTAGCCTAAACCCTGAAACACCAGCCCCTGCACGACCCCCTACACTGCCCAAACACCACTGCACTGGCCTAAACCCTGATACACCAGCCCCTGCACGACCCCCTACACTGCCCGAACACTACTGCACTGGTCTAAACCCTGAAACACCAACCTCAGCACGACCCCCTACACTGTCCAAACACCACTGCAATGCCCTAGACCCTGATACACCAGCCCCCGCACGACCCCCTACACTGCCCGAACACCACTACACTGCCCTAAACCCTGAAACACCACCCCAGCCAGACCCCCTACACTGCCTGAACACCACTGCCCTTAACCCTGAAACATCACCCCCAGCATGACCCCTTACATTGTCTGAACACCACTGCACTGCCCTAAACCATAAAACACCAGCCCCAGCACGATCCCCTACACTGCCCGAACACCACTCCACTGCCCTAAACCCTGAAACACCCGCCCCAGCACGGCCACCTACACTGCCCAAATACCACTGCACTGCCCTAAACCCTGAAACACCAGCCCCAGCATGATACCCATCACTACCTGAACACTACTGCAATGCCCTAAACCCTGAAACACCACCCCTAGCACGACCACCTACACTGCCAGTACACCACTGCACTGCCCTGAACCCTAAAAGACCAGCCCCAGCACGACCCCCTACACTGCCGCAACACCACTGCACTGCCCTAAACCCTGAAACACTATCCCCAGAACGACCCCCTACACTACCCGAACACCACTGCACTACCCTAAACCCTGAAACACCACCCCCAGCATGACCCACTACACTGCTCTGAACAGCACTGCCCTACCCTAAACCCAGAAACACCAGCCCCAGCATGACCCCTACACTCCCCGAACACCACAGCACTTCCATAAACCCTGCAACACCAGCCCCAGCACGACCCCCTACACTGCCCGAATACCACTGCACTGCCCTGAACCCTGCAACACCAGCCCCAGCACGACCCCCTACACTGCCTGAACACCACTACCCTAAACCCTGAAACACCAGCCCCAGGAAGACCCCTACACTGCGTGGACACCACTGCCCTAAACCCTGAAATACCACCCCCAGCACGACTCCCTACTCTGCCCGAACACCACTGCACTGCCCTAAACCTTGAAACACCAGCCCCAGCACGACCCCCTACACTGCCCAAACACCACTTCCCTAAGCCTTGAAACACCACCACCACTAAGACCCCCTACACTGCCCGAACACCACTGCACTGCCCTAAACCCTGAAACATCAGCCTCAGCACGAACCCTACACTACCCGAACACCACTGCACTGACCTAAACCCTGAAACACCACCCTGTGCACGACCCCCTACACTGCCTGAACACCACTGCACTGCCCTGAACCCTGAAACATCAGCACCAGCATGAACCCTACACTGCCCGAACACCACTGCACTGACCTAAACCCTGAAACACCACCCCGTGCACGACCCCCTACACTGCCTGAACACCACTGCACTGCCCTGAACCCTGCAACGCCTGCCCCAGCACGACCCTCTACACTTCCCGAACACCACTGCCCTAAACCCCGAAACAACAGCCCCAGCAAGACCCCCTACACTGCCCAAACACCACTGCCCTAAACCCTGAAACACCACCCCCTGCACGACCCCCCTTCACTACCCGAACAACACTGCACTGCCCTAAAGCCTGAAATACCACCCCCAGCATGACCCCATACACTGCCCGAATACCACTCCTCTGCCCTAAACCCTGAAACACCACCCCCAACCCGACCCCCTACTCTGCACAAACACCACTGCACTGCCCTAAAACCTGAAACACCATCCCCGCACAACCCCCTACACTGCCCGAAAACCCCTGCACTAGCCTAAACCCTGAAACACCAACCCCTGCATGACCCCCTAAACTGCCCAAACACCACTGCACTGGCCTAAACCCTGATACACCAGCCCCCACACAACCCCCTACACTGCCCGAACACCACTGCACTGGCCTAAACCCTGGAACACCAGCTCCGGCACGACCCCCTACACTGCCTGAACACCACTGCAATGCCCTAAACCCTGAAACACCAACCTCAGCACGACCCCCTTCACTGTCCGAACACCACTGCAATGCCCTATACCATGAAACACCAGCCCCAGCACGACCCCCTACACTGCCCGAACACCACTACACTGCCCTAAACACTGAAACACTATCCCCAGCACGACCACCTACACTGCCCGAACACCACTGCACTGCCCTAAACCCTGAAACACCAGCCCCAGCACGACCCCCTACACAGCCTGAACACCTCTGCACTGCCCTAAACTGTGCAAGACCAGCCCCAGCACGACCCCCTACACTGCCCGAACACCACTGCCCTAAACCCTGAAAAACCACCTCCTGCATGTCCCCCTACACTGCCCAAACACCACTGCACTGCCCTAAAGCCTGAAACACCACCACCTGCACAACCTCCTACACTGCCCGAACACCACTGCACTGCCCTAAACCCTGAAACACCAGCCCCAGCATGACCCCCTACACTGCCCGAACACCACTGCACTGCCCTAAACCCTGAAACACCAGCCCCAGCACGACCCCCTACACTGCCCGAAAACCACTCCACTGTCCTAAACCCTGAAACACCAGCCCCAGCACGGCCACCTACACTGCCCAAATACCACTGCACTGCCCTAAACCCTGAAACACCAGCCCCAGCACTACCACCTACACTGCCCGAACACCACTGCACTGCACTAAACCCTGAAACACCAGCCCCAGCATGATACCCAACAATACCTGAACACTACTGCAATGCCCTAAACCCTGAAACACCACCCATAGCATGACCACCTACACTGCCTGAGCACCACTGCACTGCCCTAAACCCTGAAACACCAGCCCCAGCATGACCCCCAACACTGCCAGAACACCACTGCACTGCCCTAAACCTTGAAAGACCAGCCCCAGCACGACCCCCTACACTGCCCGAACACCCCTGCACTAGCCTAAACCCTGAAACACCAGCCCCTGCACGACCCCCTACACTGCCCAAACACCACTGCACTGGCCTAAACCCTGATACACCAGCCCCTGCACGACCCCCTACACTGCCCGAACACTACTGCACTGGTCTAAACCCTGAAACACCAACCTCAGCACGACCCCCTACACTGTCCAAACACCACTGCAATGCCCTAGACCCTGATACACCAGCCCCCGCACGACCCCCTACACTGCCCGAACACCACTACACTGCCCTAAACCCTGAAACACCACCCCAGCCAGACCCCCTACACTGCCTGAACACCACTGCCCTTAACCCTGAAACATCACCCCCAGCATGACCCCTTACATTGTCTGAACACCACTGCACTGCCCTAAACCATAAAACACCAGCCCCAGCACGATCCCCTACACTGCCCGAACACCACTCCACTGCCCTAAACCCTGAAACACCCGCCCCAGCACGGCCACCTACACTGCCCAAATACCACTGCACTGCCCTAAACCCTGAAACACCAGCCCCAGCATGATACCCATCACTACCTGAACACTACTGCAATGCCCTAAACCCTGAAACACCACCCCTAGCACGACCACCTACACTGCCAGTACACCACTGCACTGCCCTGAACCCTAAAAGACCAGCCCCAGCACGACCCCCTACACTGCCACAACACCACTGCACTGCCCTAAACCCTGAAACACTATCCCCAGAACGACCCCCTACACTACCCGAACACCACTGCACTACCCTAAACCCTGAAACACCACCCCCAGCATGACCCACTACACTGCTCTGAACAGCACTGCCCTACCCTAAACCCAGAAACACCAGCCCCAGCATGACCCCTACACTCCCCGAACACCACAGCACTTCCATAAACCCTGCAACACCAGCCCCAGCACGACCCCCTACACTGCCCGAATACCACTGCACTGCCCTGAACCCTGCAACACCAGCCCCAGCACGACCCCCTACACTGCCTGAACACCACTACCCTAAACCCTGAAACACCAGCCCCAGGAAGACCCCTACACTGCGTGGACACCACTGCCCTAAACCCTGAAACACCACCCCCAGCACGACTCCCTACTCTGCCCGAACACCACTGCACTGCCCTAAACCTTGAAACACCAGCCCCAGCACGACCCCCTACACTGCCCAAACACCACTTCCCTAAGCCTTGAAACACCACCACCACTAAGACCCCCTACACTGCCCGAACACCACTGCACTGCCCTAAACCCTGAAACATCAGCCTCAGCACGAACCCTACACTACCCGAACACCACTGCACTGACCTAAACCCTGAAACACCACCCTGTGCACGACCCCCTACACTGCCTGAACACCACTGCACTGCCCTGAACCCTGAAACATCAGCACCAGCATGAACCCTACACTGCCCGAACACCACTGCACTGACCTAAACCCTGAAACACCACCCTGTGCACGACCCCCTACACTGCCCGAACACCACTGCACTGCCCTGAACCCTGCAACGCCTGCCCCAGCACGACCCTCTACACTTCCCGAACACCACTGCCCTAAACCCCGAAACAACAGCCCCAGCAAGACCCCCTACACTGCCCAAACACCACTGCCCTAAACCCTGAAACACCACCCCCTGCACGACCCCCCTTCACTACCCGAACAACACTGCACTGCCCTAAAGCCTGAAATACCACCCCCAGCATGACCCCATACACTGCCCGAATACCACTCCTCTGCCCTAAACCCTGAAACACCACCCCCAACCCGACCCCCTACTCTGCACAAACACCACTGCACTGCCCTAAAACCTGAAACACCATCCCCGCACAACCCCCTACACTGCCCGAAAACCCCTGCACTAGCCTAAACCCTGAAACACCAACCCCTGCATGACCCCCTAAACTGCCCAAACACCACTGCACTGGCCTAAACCCTGATACACCAGCCCCCACACAACCCCCTACACTGCCCGAACACCACTGCACTGGCCTAAACCCTGGAACACCAGCTCCGGCACGACCCCCTACACTGCCTGAACACCACTGCAATGCCCTAAACCCTGAAACACCAACCTCAGCACGACCCCCTTCACTGTCCGAACACCACTGCAATGCCCTATACCATGAAACACCAGCCCCAGCACGACCCCCTACACTGCCCGAACACCACTACACTGCCCTAAACCCTGAAACACTATCCCCAGCACGACCACCTACACTGCCCGAACACCACTGCACTGCCCTAAACCCTGAAACACCAGCCCCAGCACGACCCCCTACACAGCCTGAACACCTCTGCACTGCCCTAAACTGTGCAAGACCAGCCCCAGCACGACCCCCTACACTGCCCGAACACCACTGCCCTAAACCCTGAAAAACCACCTCCTGCATGTCCCCCTACACTGCCCAAACACCACTGCACTGCCCTAAAGCCTGAAACACCACCACCTGCACAACCTCCTACACTGCCCGAACACCACTGCACTGCCCTAAACCCTGAAACACCAGCCCCAGCATGACCCCCTACACTGCCCGAACACCACTGCACTGCCCTAAACCCTGAAACACCAGCCCCAGCACGACCCCCTACACTGCCCGAAAACCACTCCACTGTCCTAAACCCTGAAACACCAGCCCCAGCACGGCCACCTACACTGCCCAAATACCACTGCACTGCCCTAAACCCTGAAACACCAGCCCCAGCACTACCACCTACACTGCCCGAACACCACTGCACTGCACTAAACCCTGAAACACCAGCCCCAGCATGATACCCAACAATACCTGAACACTACTGCAATGCCCTAAACCCTGAAACACCACCCATAGCATGACCACCTACACTGCCTGAGCACCACTGCACTGCCCTAAACCCTGAAACACCAGCCCCAGCATGACCCCCAACACTGCCAGAACACCACTGCACTGCCCTAAACCTTGAAAGACCAGCCCCAGCACGACCCCCTACACTGCCCGAACACCCCTGCACTAGCCTAAACCCTGAAACACCAGCCCCTGCACGACCCCCTACACTGCCCAAACACCACTGCACTGGCCTAAACCCTGATACACCAGCCCCTGCACGACCCCCTACACTGCCCGAACACTACTGCACTGGTCTAAACCCTGAAACACCAACCTCAGCACGACCTCCTACACTGTCCAAACACCACTGCAATGCCCTAGACCCTGATACACCAGCCCCCGCACGACCCCCTACACTGCCCGAACACCACTACACTGCCCTAAACCCTGAAACACCACCCCAGCCAGACCCCCTACACTGCCTGAACACCACTGCCCTTAACCCTGAAACATCACCCCCAGCATGACCCCTTACATTGTCTGAACACCACTGCACTGCCCTAAACCATAAAACACCAGCCCCAGCACGATCCCCTACACTGCCCGAACACCACTCCACTGCCCTAAACCCTGAAACACCCGCCCCAGCACGGCCACCTACACTGCCCAAATACCACTGCACTGCCCTAAACCCTGAAACACCAGCCCCAGCATGATACCCATCACTACCTGAACACTACTGCAATGCCCTAAACCCTGAAACACCACCCCTAGCACGACCACCTACACTGCCAGTACACCACTGCACTGCCCTGAACCCTAAAAGACCAGCCCCAGCACGACCCCCTACACTGCCGCAACACCACTGCACTGCCCTAAACCCTGAAACACTATCCCCAGAACGACCCCCTACACTACCCGAACACCACTGCACTACCCTAAACCCTGAAACACCACCCCCAGCATGACCCACTACACTGCTCTGAACAGCACTGCCCTACCCTAAACCCAGAAACACCAGCCCCAGCATGACCCCTACACTCCCCGAACACCACAGCACTTCCATAAACCCTGCAACACCAGCCCCAGCACGACCCCCTACACTGCCCGAATACCACTGCACTGCCCTGAACCCTGCAACACCAGCCCCAGCACGACCCCCTACACTGCCTGAACACCACTACCCTAAACCCTGAAACACCAGCCCCAGGAAGACCCCTACACTGCGTGGACACCACTGCCCTAAACCCTGAAACACCACCCCCAGCACGACTCCCTACTCTGCCCGAACACCACTGCACTGCCCTAAACCTTGAAACACCAGCCCCAGCACGACCCCCTACACTGCCCAAACACCACTTCCCTAAGCCTTGAAACACCACCACCACTAAGACCCCCTACACTGCCCGAACACCACTGCACTGCCCTAAACCCTGAAACATCAGCCTCAGCACGAACCCTACACTACCCGAACACCACTGCACTGACCTAAACCCTGAAACACCACCCTGTGCACGACCCCCTACACTGCCTGAACACCACTGCACTGCCCTGAACCCTGAAACATCAGCACCAGCATGAACCCTACACTGCCCGAACACCACTGCACTGACCTAAACCCTGAAACACCACCCCGTGCACGACCCCCTACACTGCCCGAACACCACTGCACTGCCCTGAACCCTGCAACGCCTGCCCCAGCACGACCCTCTACACTTCCCGAACACCACTGCCCTAAACCCCGAAACAACAGCCCCAGCAAGACCCCCTACACTGCCCAAACACCACTGCCCTAAACCCTGAAACACCACCCCCTGCACGACCCCCCTTCACTACCCGAACAACACTGCACTGCCCTAAAGCCTGAAATACCACCCCCAGCATGACCCCATACACTGCCCGAATACCACTCCTCTGCCCTAAACCCTGAAACACCACCCCCAACCCGACCCCCTACTCTGCACAAACACCACTGCACTGCCCTAAAACCTGAAACACCATCCCCGCACAACCCCCTACACTGCCCGAAAACCCCTGCACTAGCCTAAACCCTGAAACACCAACCCCTGCATGACCCCCTAAACTGCCCAAACACCACTGCACTGGCCTAAACCCTGATACACCAGCCCCCACACAACCCCCTACACTGCCCGGACACCACTGCACTGGCCTAAACCCTGGAACACCAGCTCCGGCACGACCCCCTACACTGCCTGAACACCACTGCAATGCCCTAAACCCTGAAACACCAACCTCAGCACGACCCCCTTCACTGTCCGAACACCACTGCAATGCCCTATACCATGAAACACCAGCCCCAGCACGACCCCCTACACTGCCCGAACACCACTACACTGCCCTAAACCCTGAAACACTATCTCCAGCACGACCACCTACACTGCCCGAAGACCACTGCACTGCCCTAAACCCTGAAACACCAGCCCCAGCACGACCCCCTACACAGCCTGAACACCTCTGCACTGCCCTAAACTGTGCAAGACCAGCCCCAGCACGACCCCCTACACTGCCCGAAAACCACTCCACTGTCCTAAACCCTGAAAAACCACCTCCTGCATGTCCCCCTACACTGCCCAAACACCACTGCACTGCCCTAAAGCCTGAAACACCACCACCTGCACAACCTCCTACACTGCCCGAACACCACTGCACTGCCCTAAACCCTGAAACACCAGCCCCAGCATGACCCCCTACACTGCCCGAACACCACTGCACTGCCCTAAACCCTGAAACACCAGCCCCAGCACGACCCCCTACACTGCCCGAAAACCACTCCACTGTCCTAAACCCTAAAACACCAGCCCCAGCACGGCCACCTACACTGCCCAAATACCACTGCACTGCCCTAAACCCTGAAACACCAGCCCCAGCACTACCACCTACACTGCCCGAACACCACTGCACTGCACTAAACCCTGAAACACCAGCCCCAGCATGATACCCAACAATACCTGAACACTACTGCAATGCCCTAAACCCTGAAACACCACCCATAGCATGACCACCTACACTGCCTGAGCACCACTGCACTGCCCTAAACCCTGAAACACCAGCCCCAGCATGACCCCCAACACTGCCAGAACACCACTGCACTGCCCTAAACCTTGAAAGACCAGCCCCAGCACGACCCCCTACACTGCCGTAACACCACTGCACTGCTCTAAACCCTGAAACACTATCCCCAGAACGACCCCCTACACTACCCGAACACTACTGCACTACCCTAAACCCTGAAACACCACCCCCAGCATGACCCACTATACTGCTCTCAACAGCACTGCCCTACCGTAAACCCAGAAACACCAGCTCCAGCATGACCCCTACACTCCCCGAACACCACAGCACTTCCATAAACCCTGAAACACCACCCCCAGCATGACCCACTACACTGCTCTGAACAGCACTGCCCTACCCTAAACCCAGAAACACCAGCCCCAGCATGACCCCCTACACTGCCCAAACACCACGGCACTGCCCTGAACCCTGCAACACCAGCCCCAGCATGACCCCCTACACTGCCCGAACACCACTGCCCTAAACCCTGAAACACCAGCCCCAGCAAGACCCCTACACTGCCCGATCACCACTGCCCTAAACGCTGAAACACCACCCCCAGCACTACTCCCTACTCTGCCCGAACACCACTGCACTGCCCTAAACCTTGAAACACCAGCCCCAGCACGACCCCCTACACTGCCCGAACAACACTGCCCGAAACCCTGAAACACCACCAAGACCCCCTACACTGCCCGAACACCACTGCACTGCCCTGAACCCTGCAACACCAGCCCAAGCACGACCCCCTACACGACCCCAACACCACTGCACTGCCCTAAACCCTGAAACATAAGCCCCAGCATGAACCCTACACTGCCCGAACACCACTGCACTGACCTAAACCCTGAAACACCACCCGTGCATGACCCCTACACTGCCCGAACACCACTGCACTGCCCTGAAACCTGCAACACCATCCCCAGCACGACCCCCTACACTTACCGAACACCACTGCCCTAAACCCCAAAACACCAGCCCCAGCAAGACCCCCTACACTGCCCAAACACAACTGCCCTAAACCCTGAAACACCACCCCCTGCAGGACTCCCTACACTGCCCGAACAACACTGCACTGCCCTAAAGCCTAAAATACCACCCCCAGCATGACCCCATACACTGCCCGAACACCACTCCTCTGCCCTAAACGCTAAAACACCACCACCAGCACGACCCCCTACACTGCCCGAACACCCCTGCACTAGCCTAAACCCTGAAACACCAGCCCCCGCACGACCACCTACACTGCCCAAATACCACTGCACTGCCCTAAACCCTGAAACACCAGGTCCAGCACTACCACCTACACTGCCCGAACACCACTGCACTGACCTATACCCTGAAACACCAGCACCAGCATGACCCCCTACACTGCCCGGACACCACTGCTCTCCTCTAAACCCTGAAACACCAGCCCCAGCCGACCTCCTACACTACCCAGACACCACTGCTCTGCCCTAAACCCTGAAATACCACCCCCAGCATGGCACCCTATACTGCCCGAACACCACTGCAGTGCCCTGAACCCTGAAACACCAGCCCCAGCACGACCCCCTACACTGCCCGATCACCACTGCCATAAACCCTGAAACACCAGCCCCAGCACGTCCCCCTACACTACCCGAACACCACTGCTCTGCTGCAAATCCTGAAACACCAGCACCAGCATGACCCCCTACACTGCTCGGACACCACTGCTCTGCCCTAAACCCTAAAACACCACCCGAGCACAACCCCCTGCACTGCCTGAACACCACTGCACTGCCCTAAACCCTGAAACACCACCCCAGCACATCCCTCTACACTGTCCGTACACCACTGCACTACCCAAAGCCCTAAAACACCACCTCCAGCATAACCCCTTACACTGCCTGAACACAACTGCACAGCCCTAAACCATAAAACACCAGCCCCAGCACGACCCCCTACACTGCCCAAACTCCACTCCACTGCTCTAAACCCTGAAACACCAGCCCCAGCGCGACACCCTACACTGCCCGGACACTACTGCTCTGCCCTAAACTCTGAAACACCACACCCAGCACTGCCCCCTAGACTGCCCGAACACCACTGCATTGCCCTAAACCCTGAAACACCAGCCCAAGCACGACCCCCACACTGCCCAAACACCACTGCACTGCCCTAAACCTTGAAACCCATGCCGCACGACCCCCTACACTGCCCGAACACCACTGCACTGCCTTAAACCCTGAAATACCACCTCCAGCAAGACCCCCTACACTGCCCGAACACCACTGCCCTAAGTCCTGAAACACCACCCCCTGCAAGACCCCCTACACTGCCCGAACACCACTGCACCACTGCCCTAAACCCTGAAACATCAGACCCACCACGATCCCCTACAAAACCCGAACACCTCTGCACTGCTCTAAACCCTGAAACACCACCCCCAGCACGACCACCTACATTGCCCGAACACCACTGCACTGCCCTAAACCCTGAAACACCACCCCCAGCACTACCCACTTCACTGCCGGAACACCACTGCACTGCCCTAAACCTTAAAACACCACCCCCAGTAAGACCCCCTACACTGTCCAAACACCACTGCCCTAAACCCTGAAACACCACCCCCAGCGAGACTCCCTAAACTGCACGAACACCACTGCCCTAAGAGCACAAACACCACCCCCTGCAGGACCCCCTACACTGCCCAAACGCCACTGCACCACTGCCCTAAACCCTGAAACACCAGCCACAGCACAATACCCTACACTGCCCGAACACTACTGCACTGCCCTAAACCCTGAAACACCACCCCCAGCACGACCACCTACACTGTCCGAACACCACTGCACTGCCCTAAACCCTGAAACACCACCCCTAGCACGACCCCCTACACTGCCGGAACACCACTGCACTGCCCTAAACCCTGAAACACCAGCCCCAGCACGAACCCCTACACTGCCAGAACACCACTGCACTGCCCTAAACCCTGATTCACCACCCCCAGCACGACCCCCTACACTCCCCGAACACCACTGCACTGCCCTAAACCCTGCAACACCATCCCCAGCACGACAACCCACACTGCCAGAACACCACTGCACTGCCTTAAACCCTGAAACACCAGCCCCAGCATGACCACCTACACTGCCCAAATACAACTGCACTGCCTTAAACCCTGAAACACCAGCCCCAGCACTACCACCTACACTGCCCGAACACCACTGCACTGCCCTAAATCCTGAAACACCAGCCCCAGCATGATACCCAACACTGCCTGAACACAACTGCATTGCCCTAAACCCTGAATCACCGCCCCTAGAATGACCACCTACACTGCCTGAGCACCACTGCACTGCCCTAAACCCTGAAACACCAGCCCCAGCATGACCCCCAACACTGCCAGAACACCACTGTACTGCCCTAAACCCTGAAAGACCAGCCCCAGCATGACCCCTACACTGCCGCAACACCACTGCACTGCCCTAAACCCTGAAACACTATCCACGGAACGATCCCCTACACTACCCGAACACTACTGCACTACCCTAAACCCTGAAACACCACCCCCAGCATGACCCACTACACTGCTCTGACCAGCACTGCCCTACCCTAAACCCTGAAACACCACCCCCAGCACAGCCCCCTAGACTGCCCGAACACCACTGCACTGCCCTGAACCCTGAAACACCCGCCCCAGCACTTCCCCCTACACTCCCCGAACACCACATCACTTCCATAAACCATGCAACACCAGCCCCAGCACGACCCCCTACACTGCCCGAACACCACTGCCCTAAACCCTGAAACACCAGCCCCGGCAAGACCCCTACACTGCCTAAACACCACTGACCTAAACCCTGAAACACCACCCCAGCACGACTCCCTACTCTGCCCGAACACCACTGCTCTGCCCTAAACCCTAAAACACCACCCGAGCACAACCCCCTGCACTGCCCGAACACCACTGCACTGCCCTAAACCCTAAAACACCACCCGAGCACAACCCCCTGCACTGCCCGAACACCACTGCACTGCCCTAAACCCTGAAACACCACCCCAGCACATTCCTCTACACTGCCCGTACACCACTGCACTACCCAAAGCCCTAAAACACCACCTCCAGCATGACCCCTTACACGGCCTGAACACAACTGCACAGCCCTAAACCATAAAACACCAGCCCCAGCACAACCCCCTACACTTCCCAAACTCCACTCCACTGCCCTAAACCCTGAAACACCACCCCCAGCGAGACTCCCTTAACTGCACGAACACCACTGCCCTAAGCGCTGAAACACCACCCCCTGCAAGACCCCCTACACTGCCCAAACGCCACTGCACCACTGCCCTAAACCCTGAAACACCAGCCACAGCACAATCCCCTACACTGCCCGAACACTACTGCACTGCCCTAAACCCTGAAACACCACCCCCAGCACGACCACCTACACTGTCCGAACACCACTGCACTGCCCTAAACCCTGAAACACCACCCCCAGCACGACCCCCTACACTGCCGGAACACCACTGCACTACCCTAAACCCTGAAACACCAGCCCCAGCACGAACCCCTACACTGCCGGAACACCACTGCACTGCCCTAAACCCTGATTCACCACCTCCAGCACGACCCCCTACACTCCCCGAACACCACTGCACTGCCCTAAACCCTGCAACACCAGCCCCAGCACGACAACCCACACTGCCAGAACACCACTGAACTACCTTAAACCCTGAAACACCAGCCCCAGCACGACCACCTATACTGCCCAAATACCACTGCACTGCCCTAAACCCTGAAACACCAGCCCCAGCACTACCACCTACACTGCCCAAACACCACTGCACTGCCCTAAATCATGAAACACCAGCACCAGCATGATACACAACACTTCCTGAACACAACTGCATGGCCCTAAACCCTGAATCACCGCCCCTAGCATGACCACCTACACTGCCTGAGCACCACTGCACTGCCCTAAACCCTGAAACACCAGCCCCAGCATGACCCCCAACACTGCCAGAACACCACTGCACTGCCCTAAACCCTGAAAGACCAGCCCCAGCACGACCCCTACACTGCCGCAACACCACTGCACTGCCCTAAGCCCTGCAACACCAGACCCAGCACGACCCCCTACACTGCCCGAACACCACTGCACTGCCGTAAACCCTGCAACACCAGCCCCAGCACAACCCCCTACACTGCCTGAACACCTCTGCACTGCCCTAAACCCTGAAACACCAGCCCCAGCATGACCCCCTACACTGCCTGAACACCACTGCCCTAAACCCTGAAACACCAGCCCCAGCAAGACCCCCTACACTGCCCGAACACCACTGCCCTAAACCATGAAAAACCACCCCTTGCACGACCCCCTACACTGCTCGAACAACACTGCACTGCCCTAAACCCTGAAATACCACCCCCAGCATGACCACATACTCCGCACGAACACCACTGCACTGCCCTAGACCCTGAAACACAAGCCCCCGCACGACCCCCTACACTGCCCGAACACCACTGCACTGCCCTAAACCCTGAAACACCACCCCAGCACGACCCCCTACACTGCCCGAGCTCCACTGCATTGCTCTAAACACTGAAACACCACCCCCAGCATAACCCCCTATACTGCCCAAACATCACTGCACTGCCATAACCCCTAAAACACCAGCCCCCGCACGACCCCCTACACTGCCCGAACACCACTGCACTGCCCTAAACCCTAAAACACCAGCCCCAGCATGATCCCTCATAATGCCCGAATACCACTACACTGCCGTAAACCCTGAAACACCACCCCTTGCACGACCCCCTACACTGCCCGAACAACACTGCACTGCCCTAAACCCTGAAATACCACCCCGAGCATGACCCCATACAATGTCTGAACACCACTGCTCTGCCCTAAACCCCGAAACACCACCCCCAGCACGACCCCCTACTCTGCACGAACACCACTGCACTGCCCAGACCCTGAAACACCAGCCCGCGCACGACCCCCTACACTGCCCGAACACCACTGCACTGCCCTAAACCCTGAAACACCACCCCAGCACAACCCCCTACACTGCCCGAGCACCACTGCATTGCTCTAAACACTGAAACACCACCCCCAGCATGACCCCCTATACTGCCCGAACATCACTGCACTGCCATAAACCCTAAAACACCAGCCCCCGCACGACCCCCTACACTGCTCGAACACCACTGCACTGCCCTAAACCCTGAAACACCAGCTCCCGCACGATCTCGTACACTGCCCGAACACCACTGCACTGCCCTAAACCCTGAAACACCAGCCCAAGCACGACCCCCTACACTGCCTGAACACCACTGCACTGCCCTAAACCCTGCAACACCAGCCCCAGCTCTACTCGCCACACTGCCCGAACACCACTGCACTGCCTTAAACCCTGCAACACCTGCCCCACCACGAGCCCCTACACTGCCCAAACACCACTGCACTGCCCTAACTCTGAAACACCAGTCCCAGCACGACCCCCTACACTGCCCGAACACCACTGCACTGCCCTAAACCCTGCAACACCAGCCCCAGCACGACCCCCTACTCTGTCCGAACACCATTTCACTGTCCTAAACCCTGAAACACCACCCCCAGCACGACCACCTACACTGCCCGAACACCACTGCACTGCCCTAAACCTTGAAACACCACCCCCAGTAAGACCCCCAACACTGTCCAAACACCACTGCCCTAAACCCTGAAACACCACCCCCAGCGAGACTCCCTAAACTGCACGAACACCACTGCCCTAAGTGCTGAAACACCACCCCCTGCAAGACCCCCTACACTGCCCAAACGCCACTGCACCACTGCCCTAAACCCTGAAACACCAGCCACAGCACAATCCCCTACACTGCCCGAACACTACTGCACTGCCCTAAACCCTGAAACACCACCCCCAGCACGACCACCTACACTGTCCGAACACCACTGCACTGCCCTAAACCCTGAAACACCACCCCCAGCCTGACCCCCTACACTGCCGGAACACCACTGCACTACCCTAAACCCTGAAACACCAGCCCCAGCACGAACCCCTACACTGCCGGAACACCACTGCACTGCCCTAAACCCTGATTCACCACCCCCAGCACGACCCCCTACACTCCCCGAACACCACTGCACTGCCCTAAACCCTGCAACACCAGCCCCAGCACGACAACCCACACTGCCAGAACACCACTGAACTACCTTAAACCCTGAAACACCAGCCCCAGCACGACCACCTACACTGCCCAAATACCACAGCACTGCCCTAAACCCTGAAATACCAGCCCCAGCACTACCACCTACACTGCCCAAACACCACTGCACTGCCCTAAATCCTGAAACACCAGCACCAGCATGATACACAACACTACCTGAACACAACTGCATTGCCCTAAACCCTGAATCACCGCCCCTAGCATGACCACCTACACTGCCAGAACACCACTGCACTGCCCTAAACCCTGAAAGACCAGC
Source organism: Triturus cristatus (assembly GCF_964204655.1). Classification (NCBI taxonomy): domain Eukaryota; kingdom Metazoa; phylum Chordata; class Amphibia; order Caudata; family Salamandridae; genus Triturus; species Triturus cristatus. The sequence continues at coordinate 1,164,909,454 of NC_140579.1, forward strand.
CCCAGCACAACCCCTACACTGCCGCAACACCACTGCACTGCCCTAAGCCCTGCAACACCAGACCCAGCACGACCCCCTACACTGCCCGAACACCACTGCACTGCCGTAAACCCTGCAACACCAGCCCCAGCACAATCCCCTACACTGCCTGAACACCTCTGCACTGCCCTAAACCCTGAAACACCAGCCCCAGCATGACCCCCTACACTGCCTGAACACCACTGCCCTAAACCCTGAAACACCAGCCCCAGCAAGACCCCCTACACTGCCCGAACACCACTGCCCTAAACCCTGAAAAACCACCCCTTGCACGACCCCCTACACTGCTCGAACAACACTGCACTGTCCTAAACCCTGAAATACCACCCCCAGCATGACCACATACACTGTCTGAACACCAAGCCTCTGCCCTAAACCCCGAAACACCACCCCCAGCACGACCCCCTACTCTGCACGAACACCACTGCACTGCCCTAAACCCTGAAACACCACCCCAGCACGACCCCCTACACTGCCCGAGCTCCACTGCATTGCTCTAAACACTGAAACACCACCCCCAGCATGACCCCCTATACTGCCCAAACATCACTGCACTGCCATAAACCCTAAAACACCAGCCCCCGCACGACCCCCTACACTGCCCGAACACCTCTGCACTGCCCTAAACCCTAAAACACCAGCCCCAGCATGATCCCTCATAATGCCCGAATACCACTACACTGCCGTAAACCCTGAAACACCACCCCTTGCACGACCCCCTACACTGCCCGAACAACACTGCACTGCCCTAAACCCTGAAATACCACCCCGAGCATGACCCCATACAATGTCTGAACACCACTGCTCTGCCCTAAACCCCGAAACACCACCCCCAGCACGACCCCCTACTCTGCACGAACACCACTGCACTGCCCTAGACCCTGAAACACCAGCCCGCGCACGACCCCCTACACTGCCCGAACACCACTGCACTGCCCTAAACCCTGAAACACCACCCCAGCACAACCCCCTACACTGCCCGAGCACCACTGCATTGCTCTAAACACTGAAACACCACCCCCAGCATGACCCCCTATACTGCCCGAACATCACTGCACTGCCATAAACCCTAAAACACCAGCCCCCGCACGACCCCCTACACTGCCCGAACACCACTGCACTGCCCTAAACCCTGAAACACCAGCTCCCGCACGATCTCGTACACTGCCCGAACACCGCTGCACTGCCCTAAACCCTGAAACACCAGCCCAAGCACGACCCCCTACACTGCCTGAACACCACTGCACTGCCCTAAACCCTGCAACACCAGCCCCAGCTCTACTCGCCACACTGCCCGAACACCACTGCACTGCCTTAAACCCTGCAACACCTGCCCCACCACGAGCCCCTACACTGCCCAAACACCACTGCACTGCCCTAACTCTGAAACACCAGTTCCAGCACGACCCCCTACACTGCCCGAACACCACTGCACTGCCCTAAACCCTGCAACACCAGCCCCAGCACGACCCCCTACTCTGTCCGAACACCATTTCACTGTCCTAAACCCTGAAACACCAGCCCCAGCACGACCCCCTACACTGCCCGAACACCACTGCTCTAATCCCTGAAACACCAGCCCCAGCAAAATTCCCTACACTACCCGAACACCATTGACCAAAACCCTGAAAAACCACCCCTAGCACGTCCCCCTACACTGCCCGAACACCACTGCTCCGCTGTAAACCCTGAAACACCAGCACCAGCATGACCCCCTACACTGCCCAGATACTACTGCACTGCCCTAAACCCTGACACACCACCCCCAGCACGACCCCCTACACTGCCCGAACACCACTGCACTGCCCTAAACCCTGCAACACCAGTCCCAGCACGATCCCCTACACTGCCCGAACACCACTGCCCTAAACCCTGAAACACCAGCCCCAGCAAGATCCCCTACACTGCCCGAACACCACTGCCCTAAACCCTGAAAAACCACCCCCTGCACGTCCCCCTACACTGCCTGAACACCACTGCACTGCCCTAAACCCTGAAAGACCACCCCAGCATGACCCCCTACACTGCCTGAACACCACTGCACTGCCCGAAACCCTGAAACACCATCCCCAGCACGACCTCCTACACTGCCCGAACACCACTGCACTGCCCTAAACCCTGAAACACCAGCCCCAGCACGAACCCCTACACTGCCCGAACACCACTCCACTGTCCTAAACCCTGAAACACCAGCCCCAGCACGGCCAACTACACTGCCCAAATACCACTGCACTGCCCTAAACCCTGAAACACCAGCCCCAGCAAGACCCCCTACACTGCCCGAACACCCGTGCTCTGCCGTAAACCCTGAAACACCAGCCCCAGCACGATCCCTCACACTGCCCGAATACCACTACACTGCCGTAAACCCTGAAACACCAGCCCCTGCACGCCCCCTACACTGCCCGAACACCACTGCACTGCCCTAAACCCTGAAACACCGCCCCCAGCACGACCCACTTCACTGCCGGAACACCACTGCACTGCCCTAAACCTTGAAACACCACCCCCAGTAAGACCCCAACACTGTCCAAACACCACTGCCCTAAACCCTGAAACACCACCCCCAGCGAGACTCCCTAAACTGCACGAACACCACTGCCCTAAGCGCTGAAACACCACCCCCTGCAAGACCCCCTACACTGCCCAAACGCCACTGCACCACTGCCCTAAACCCTGAAACACCAGCCACAGCACAATCCCCTACACTGCCCGAACACTACTGCACTGCCCTAAACCCTGAAACACCACCCCCAGCACGACCACCTACACTGTCCGAACACCACTGCACTGCCCTAAACCCTGAAACACCACCCCCAGCACGACCCCCTACACTGCTGGAACACCACTGCACTACCCTAAACCCTGAAACACCAGCCCCAGCACGAACCCCTACACTGCCGGAACACCACTGCACTGCCCTAAACCCTGATTCACCACCCCCAGCACGACCCCCTACACTCCCCGAACACCACTGCACTGCCCTAAACCCTGCAACACCAGCCCCAGCACGACAACCCACACTGCCAGAACACCACTGAACTACCTTAAACCCTGAAACACCAGCCCCAGCACGACCACCTACACTGCCCAAATACCACTGCACTGCCCTAAACCCTGAAATACCAGCCCCAGCACTACCACCTACACTGCCCAAACACCACTGCACTGCCCTAAATCCTGAAACACCAGCACCAGCATGATACACAACACTACCTGAACACAACTGCATTGCCCTAAACCCTGAGTCACCGCCCCTAGCATGACCACCTACACTGCCTGAGCACCACTGCACTGCCCTAAACCCTGAAACACCAGCCCCAGCATGACCCCCAACACTGCCAGAACACCACTGCACTGCCCTAAACCCTGAAAGACCAGCCCCAGCATAACCCCTACACTGCCGCAACACCACTGCACTGCCCTAAGCCCTGCAACACCAGACCCAGCACGACCCCCTACACTGCCCGAACACCACTGCACTGCCGTAAACCCTGCAACACCAGCCCCAGCACAACCCCCTACACTGCCTGAACACCTCTGCACTGCCCTAAACCCTGAAACACCAGCCCCAGCATGACCCCCTACACTGCCTGAACACCACTGCCCTAAACCCTGAAACACCAGCCCCAGCAAGACCCCCTACACTGCCCGAACACCACTGCCCTAAACCCTGAAAAACCACCCCTTGCACGACCCCCTACACTGCTCGAACAACACTGCACTGCCCTAAACCCTGAAATACCACCCCGAGCATGACCCCATACAATGTCTGAACACCACTGCTCTGCCCTAAACCCCGAAACACCACCCCCAGCACGACCCCCTACTCTGCACGAACACCACTGCACTGCCCTAGACCCTGAAACACCAGCCCGCGCACGACCCCCTACACTGCCCGAACACCACTGCACTGCCCTAAACCCTGAAACACCACCCCAGCACAACCCCCTACACTGCCCGAGCACCACTGCATTGCTCTAAACACTGAAACACCACCCCCAGCATGACCCCCTATACTGCCCGAACATCACTGCACTGCCCTAAACCCTGAAACACCAGCTCCTGCACGATCTCGTACACTGCCCGAACACCGCTGCACTGCCCTAAACCCTGAAACACCAGCCCCAGCTCTACTCGCCACACTGCCCGAACACCACTGCACTGCCTTAAACCCTGCAACACCTGCCCCACCACGAGCCCCTACACTGCCCAAACACCACTGCACTGCCCTAACTCTGAAACACCAGTTCCAGCACGACCCCCTACACTGCCCGAACACCACTGCACTGCCCTAAACCCTGCAACACCAGCCCCAGCACGACCCCCTACTCTGTCCGAACACCATTTCACTGTCCTAAACCCTGAAACACCAGCCCCAGCACGACCCCCTACACTGCCCGAACACCACTGCTCTAATCCCTGAAACACCAGCCCCAGCAAAATTCCCTACACTACCCGAACACCATTGACCTAAACCCTGAAAAACCACCCCTAGCACGTCCCCCTACACTGCCCGAACACCACTGCTCCGCTGTAAACCCTGAAACACCAGCACCAGCATGACCCCCTACACTGCCCAGATACTACTGCTCCGCCCTAAACCCTGAAATACCACCCCCAGCATGGCCCCCTAGACTGCCCGAACTCCACTGCACTGCCCTAAACCCTGACACACCACCCCCAGCACGACCCCCTACACTGCCCGAACACCACTGCACTGCCCTAAACCCTGCAACACCAGTCCCAGCACGATCCCCTACACTGCCCGAACACCACTGCCCTAAACCCTGAAACACCAGCCCCAGCAAGATCCCCTACACTGCCCAAACACCACTGCCCTAAACCCTGAAAAACCACCCCCTGCACATCCCCCTACACTGCCCGAACAAAACTGCACTGCCCTAAACCCTGAAACACCACCCCAGCATGACCCCCTACACTGCCCGAACACCACTGCACTGCCCTAAACCCTGAAATACCAGCCCCAGCACGGCCAACTACACTGCCCAAATACCACTGCACTGCCCTAAACCCTGAAACACCAGCCCCAGCAAGACCCCCTACACTGCCCGAACACCCGTGCTCTGCCCTAAACCCTGAAACACCAGCCCCAGCACGATCCCTCACACTGCCCGAATACCACTACACTGCCGTAAACCCTGAAACACCAGCCCCCGCACGCCCCCTACACTGCCCGAACACCACTGCACTGCCCTAAACCCTGAAACACCAGCCCCCGCATGACCTCGTACACTGCCTGAACACCACTGCACTGCCCTAAACCCTGAAACACCACCCCAGCACATCCCTCTACACTGTCCGTACACCACTGCACTACCCAAAGCCCTAAAACACCACCTCCAGCATGACCCCTTACACTGCCTGAACACAACTGCACAGCCCTAAACCATAAAACACCAGCCCCAGCACGACCCCCTACACTGCCCAAACTCCACTCCACTGCTCTAAACCTTGAAACACCAGCCCCAGCGCGACACCCTACACTGCCCGGACAATACTGCTCTGCCCTAAACCCTGAAACACCACACCCAGCACTGCCCCCTAGACTGCCCGAACACCACTGCATTGCCCTAAACCCTGAAACACCAGCCCAAGCACGACCACCCACACTGCCCAAACACCACTGCACTGCCCTAAACCTTGAAACCCATGCCGCACGACCCCCCACACTGCCCGAACACCACTGCACTGCCCTAAACCCTATAACACCACTCTCAGCATGACCCCTACACTGCCCGAACACCACTGCACTGCCCTAAACCCTGAAATACCACCTCCAGCAAGACCCCCTACACTGCCCGAACACCACTGCCCTAAGTCCTGAAACACCACCCCCTGCAAGACCCCCTACACTGCCCGAACACCACTGCACCACTGCCCTAAACCCTGAAACATCAGACCCACCACGATCCCCTACACTACCCGAACACCTCTGCACTGCCCTAAACCCTGAAACACCACCCCCAGCACGACCACCTACACTGCCCGAACACCACTGCACTGCCCTAAACCCTGAAACACCACCCCCAGCACGACCCACTTCACTGCCGGAACACCACTGCACTGCCCTAAACCTTGAAACACCACCCCCAGTAAGACCCCCTACACTGTCCAAACACCACTGCCCTAAACCCTGAATCACCACCCCCAGCGAGACTCCCTAAACTGCACGAACACCACTGCCCTAAGCGCTGAAACACCACCCCCTGCAAGACCCCCTACACTGCCCAAACGCCACTGCACCACTGCCCTAAACCCTGAAACACCAGCCACAGCACAATCCCCTACACTGCCCGAAAACTACTGCACTGCCCTAAACCCTGAAACACCACCCCCAGCACGACCACCTACACTGTCCGAACACCACTGCACTGCCCTAAACCCTGAAACACCACCCCCAGCATGACCCCCTACACTGCCGGAACACCACTGCACTGCCCTAAACCCTGAAACACCATCCCCCGCACGACCTCGTACACTGCCTGAACACCACTGCACTGCCCTAAACCCTGAAACGCCACCCCAGCACATCCCTCTACACTGTCCGTACACCACTGCACTACCCAAAGCCCTAAAACACCACCTCCAGCATGACCCCTTACACTGCCTGAACACAACTGCACAGCCCTAAACCATAAAACACCAGCCCCAGCACGACCCCCTACACTGCCCAAACTCCACTCCACTGCTCTAAACCCTGAAACACCAGCCCCAGCGCGACACCCTACACTGCCCGGACAATACTGCTCTGCCCTAAACCCTGAAACACCACACCCAGCACTGCCCCCTAGACTGCCCGAACACCACTGCATTGCCCTAAACCCTGAAACACCAGCCCAAGCACGACCCCCACACTGCCCAAACACCACTGCACTGCCCTAAACCTTGAAACCCATGCCGCACGACCCCCCCACACTGCCCGAACACCACTGCACCGCCCTAAACCCTATAACACCACTCTCAGCATGACCCCTACACTGCCCGAACACCACTGCACTGCCCTAAACCCTGAAACATCACCCCCTGCAAGACCCCCTACACTGCCCGAACACCACTGCACCACTGCCCTAAACCCTGAAACATCAGACCCACCACGATTTCCTGCACTACCCGAACACCTCTGCACTGCCCTAAACCCTGAAACACCACCCCCAGCACGACCACCTACACTGCCCGAACACCACTGCACTGCCCTAAACCCTGAAACACACCCCCAGCACGACCCACTTCACTGCCGGAACACCACTGCACTGCCCTAAACCTTGAAACACCACCCCCAGTAAGACCCCCTACACTGTCCAAACACCACTGCCCTAAACCCTGAATCACCACCCCCAGCGAGACTCCCTAAACTGCACGAACACCACTGCCCTAAGCGCTGAAACACCACCCCCTGCAAGACCCCCTACACTGCCCAAACGCCACTGCACCACTGCCCTAAACCCTGAAACACCAGCCACAGCACAATCCCCTACACTGCCCGAAAACTACTGCACTGCCCTAAACCCTGAAACACCACCCCCAGCACGACCACCTACACTGTCCGAACACCACTGCACTGCCCTAAACCCTGAAACACCACCCCCAGCACGACCGCCTACACTGCCGGAACACCACTGCACTGCCCTAAACCCTGAAACACCAGCCCCAGCACGACCCCCTACACTCCCCGAATACCACTGCACTGCCCTAAACCCTGCAACACCAGCCCCAGCACGACAACCCACACTGCCAGAACACCACTGCACTGCCTTAAACCCTGAAACACCACTCTCAGCATGACCCCTACACTGCCCGAACACCACTGCACTGCCCTAAACCCTGAAATACCACCTCCAGCAAGACCCCCTACACTGCCCGAACACCACTGCCCTAAGTCCTGAAACACCACCCCCTGCAAGACCCCCTACACTGCCCGAACACCACTGCACCACTGCCCTAAACCCTGAAACATCAGACCCACCACGATCCCCTACACTACCCGAACACCTCTGCACTGCCCTAAACCCTCAAACACCACCCCCAGCACGACCACCTACACTGCCCGAACACCACTGCACTGCCCTAAACCCTGAAACACCACCCCAGCACGACCCACTTCACTGCCGGAACACCACTGCACTGCCCTAAACCTTGAAACACCACCCCCAGTAAGACCCCCTACACTGTCCAAACACCACTGCCCTAAACCCTGAAACACCACCCCCAGCGAGACTCCCTAAACTGCACGAACACCACTGCCCTAAGCTCTGAAACACCACCCCCTGCAAGACCCCCTACACTGCCCAAACGCCACTGCACCACTGCCCTAAACCCTGAAACACCAGCCACAGCACAATCCCCTACACTGCCCGAACACTACTGCACTGCCCTAAACCCTGAAACACCACCCCCAGCACGACCACCTACACTGTCCGAACACCACTGCACTGCCCTAAACCCTGAAATACCACCCCCAGCACGACCCCCTACACTGCCGGAACACCACTGCACTGCCCTAAACCCTGAAACACCAGCCCCAGCACGAACCCCTACACTGCCAGAACACCACTGCACTGCCCTAAACCCTGCAACACCAGCACGACAACCCACACGGCCAGAACACCACTGCACTGCCTTGAACCCTGAAACACCAGCCCCAGCACGACCACCTACACTGCCCAAATACCACTGCACTGCCCTAAACCCTGAAACACCAGCCCCAGCACTACCACCTACACTGCCCGAACTCCACTGCACTGCCCTAAATCCTGAAACACCAGCCCCAGCATGATACCCAACACTACCTGAACACAACTGCATTGCCCTAAACCCTGAATCACCGCCCCTAGCATGACCACCTACACTGCCTGAGCACCACTGCACTGCCCTAAACCCTGAAACACCAGCCCCAGCATGACCCCCAACACTGCCAGAACACCACTGCACTGCCCTAAACCCTGAAAGACCAGCCCCAGCAAGACCCCTACACTGCCGCAACACCACTGCACTGCCCTAAACCCTGAAACACTATCCCCAGAACGATCCCCTACACTACCCGAACACTACTGCACTACCCTAAACCCTGAAACACCACCCCCAGCATGACCCACTACACTGCTCTGAACAGCACTGCCCTACCCTAAACCCAGAAACACCAGCCCCAGCATGACCCCTACACTCCCCGAACACCACATCACTTCCATAAACCATGCAACACCAGCCCCAGCACGACCCCCTACACTGCCCGAACACCACTGCACTGCCCTGAACCCTGCAACACCAGCCCCAGCATGACCCCCTACACTGCCCGAACACCACTGCCCTAAACCCTGAAACACCACCCCAGCACGACTCCCTACTCTGCCCGAACACCACTGCTCTGCCCTAAACCCTAAAACACCACCCGAGCACAACCCCCTGCACTGCCTGAACACCACTGCACTGCCCTAAACCCTAAAACACCACCCGAGCACAACCCCCTGCACTGCCCGAACACCACTGCACTGCCCTAAACCCTGAAACACCACCCCAGCACATCCCTCTACACTGCCCGTACACCACTGCACTACCCAAAGCCCTAAAACACCACCTCCAGCATGACCCCTTACACTGCCTGAACACCACTGCACAGCCCTAAACCATAAAACACCAACCCCAGCACGACCCCCTACACTGCCCAAACTCCACTCCACTGCTCTAAACCCTGAAACACCAGCCCCAGCGCGACACCCTACACTGCCCGGACACTACTGCTCTGCCCTAAACTCTGAAACACCACACCCAGCACTGCCCCCTTGACTGCCCGAACACCACTGCATTGCCCTAAACCCTGAAACACCAGCCCAAGCACGACCCCCACACTGCCCAAACACCACTGCACTGCCCTAAACCTTGAAACCCATGCCGCACAACCCCCTACACTGCCCGAACACCACTGCACTGCCTTAAACCCTGAAATACCACCTCCAGCAAGACCACCTACACTGCCCGAACACCACTGCCCTAAGTCCTGAAACACCACCCCCTGCAAGACCCCCTACACTGCCCAAACACCACTGCACCACTGCCCTAAACCCTGAAACACCACACCCACCACGATCCCCTACACTACCCGAACACCTCTGCACTGCCCTAAACCCTGAAACACCACCCCCAGCACGACCACCTACACTGCCCGAACACCACTGCACTGCCCTAAACCCTGAAACACCACCCCCAGCACGACCCACTTCACTGCCGGAACACCACTGCACTGCCCTAAACCTTGAAACACCACCCCCAGTAAGACCCCCTACACTGTCCAAACACCACTGCCCTAAACCCTGAAACACCACCCCCAGCGAGACTCCCTAAACTGCACGAACACCACTGCCCTAAGCGCTGAAACACCACCCCCTGCAAGACCCCCTACACTGCCCAAACGCCACTGCACCACTGCCCTAAACCCTGAAACACCAGCCACAGCACAATCCCCTACACTACCCGAACACTACTGCACTGCCCTAAACCCTGAAACACCACCCCCAGCACGACCACCTACACTGCCTGAGCACCACTGCACTGCCCTAAACCCTGAAACACCAGCCCCAGCATTACCCCAACACTGCCAGAACACCACTGCACTGCTCTAAACCCTGAAAGACCAGCCCCAACACGACCCCTACACTGCCGCAACACCACTGCACTGCCCTAAACCCTGAAACACTATCCCCAGAACGAACCCCTACATTACCCGAACACTACTGCACTACCCTAAACCCTGAAACACCACCCCCAGCATGACCCACTACACTGCTCTGAACAGCACTGCCCTACCATAAACCCAGAAACACCAGCCCCAGCATGACCCCTACACTCCCCGAACACCACATCACTTCCATAAACCATGCAACACCAGCCCCAGCACAACCCCCTACACTGCCGGAACACCACTGCACTGCCCTGAACCCTGCAACACCAGCCCCAGCATGACCCCCTACACTGCCCGAACACCACTGCCCTAAACCCTGAAACACCAGCCCCGGCAAGACCCCTACACTGCCCAAACACCACTGCCCTAAACCCTGAAACACCACCCCAGCACGACTCCCTACTCTGCCCGAACACCACTGCACTGCCCTAAACCTTGAAGTACCAGCCCCAGCACGACCCCCTACTCTGCCCTAACACCACTGCACTGCCCTAAACCCTGCAACACCAGCCCCAGCACGACCCCCTACACTGCCCGAAAACCACTGCACTGCCGTAAACCCTGCAACACCAGCCCCAGCACAACCCCCTACACTGCCTGAACACCTCTGCACTGCCCTAAACCCTGAAACACCAGCCCCATCATGACCCCCTACACTGCCCGAACACCACTGCCCTAAACCCCGAAACACCAGCCCCAGCAAGACCCCCTACACTGCCCGAACACCACTGCCCTAAACCCTGAAAAACCACCCCTTGCACGACCCCCTACACTGCCCGAACAACACTGCACTGCCCTAAACCCTGAAATACCACCCCAGCATGACCCCATACACTGTCTGAACACCACTCCTCTGCCCTAAACCCCGAAACACCACCCCCAGCATGAACCCCTACTCTGCACGAACACCACTGCACTGCCCTAGACCCTGAAACACCAGCCCCCGCACGACCCCCTACACTGCCCGAACACCACTGCACTGCCCTAAACCCTGAAACACCACCCCAGCACGACCCCCTACACTGCCCGAGCTCCACTGCATTGCTCTAAACACTGAAACACCACCCCCAGCATGACCCCCTATACTGCCCGAACATCACTGCACTGCCATAAGCCCTAAAACACCAGCCCCCGCACGACCCACTACACTGCCCGAACACCACTGCACTGCACTAAACCCTAAAACACCAGCCCCAGCATGATCCCTCACAATGCCCGAATACCACTACACTGCCATAAACCCTGAAACACCACCCCCAGCACGACCACCTACACTGTCCGAACAACACTGCACTGCCCTAAACCCTGAAATACCACCCCCAGCACGACCCCCTACACTGCCGGAACACCACTGCACTGCCCTAAACCCTGCTACACCAGCCCCACCACGAGCCCCTACACTACCCAAACACCACTGCACTGCCCTAACTCTGAAACACCAGTCCCAGCACGACCCCCTACACTGCCCGAACACCACTGCACTGCCCTAAACCTTGCAACACCATCCCCAGCACGACCCCCTACACTGCCCAAGCACCACTGCATTGCTCTAAACACTGAAACACCACCCCCAGCATGACCCCCTATACTGCTCGAACATAACTGCACTGCCATAAACCCTAAAACACCAGCCCCCGCACGACCCCCTACACTGCCTGAACACCACTGCACTGCCCTAAACCCTGAAACACCAGCCCAAGCACGACCTCCTACACTGCCTGAACACCACTGCACTGCCCTAAACCCTGCAACACCAGCCCCAGCTCTACTCGCCACACTGCCCGAACACCACTGCACTGCCTTAAACCCTGCAACACCAGCCCCAACACGAGCCCCTACACTGCCCAAACACCACTGCACTGCCCTAACTCTGAAACACCAGTCCCAGCACGACCTCCTACACTGCCGGAACACCACTGCACTGCCCTAAACCTTGCAACACCAGCCCCCCCACGTGCCCCTACACTGCCCAAACACCACTGCACTGCCCTAACTCTGAAACACCAGTCCCAGCACGACCCCCTACACTGCCCGAACACCACTGCACTGCCCTAAACCTTGCAACACCATCCCCAGCACGACCCCGTACTCTGTCCGAGCACCATTTCACTGTCCTAAACCCTGAAACACCACCCCCAGCACGACCCCCTACTCTGCACGAACACCACTGCACTGCCCTAGACCCTGAAACACCAGCCCCCGCACGACCCCCTACACTGCCCGAACACCACTGCACTGCCCTAAACCCTGAAACACCACCCCAGCACGACCCCCTACACTACCCAAGCACCACTGCATTGCTCTAAACACTGAAACACCACCCCCAGCATGACCCCTATACTGCTCGAACATCACTGCACTGCCATAAACCCTAAAACACCAGCCCCCGCACGACCCCCTACACTGCCTGAACACCACTGCACTGCCCTAAACCCTGAAACACCAGCCCAAGCACGACCTCCTACACTGCCTGAACACCACTGCACTGCCCTAAACCCTGCAACACCAGCCCCAGCTCTACTCGCCACACTGCCCGAACACCACTGCACTGCCTTAAACCCTGCAACACCAGCCCCACCATGAGCCCCTACACTGCCCAAACACCACTGCACTGCCCTAACTCTGAAACACCAGTCCCAGCACGACCCCCTACACTGCCCGAACACCACTGCACTGCCCTAAACCTTGCAACACCATCCCCAGCACGACCCCGTACTCTGTCCGAACACCATTTCACTGTCCTAAACCCTGAAACACCACCCCCAGCACGACCCCCTACTCTGCACGAACACCACTGCACTGCCCTAGACCCTGAAACACCAGCCCCCGCACGAGCCCCTACACTGCCCGAACACCACTGCACTGCCCTAAACTCTGCAACACCAGTCCCAGCACGACCCCCTATACTGCCCGAACACCACTGCACTGCCCTAAACCCTGCAACACCAGCCCCAGCACGACCCCCTACTCTGCCCGAACACCATTTCACTGTCCTAAACCCTGAAACACCAGCCCCAGCACGACCCCCTACACTGCCCAAACACCACTGCTCTAATTCCTGAAACACCAGCCCCAGCAAGATCCCCTACACTGCCCGACCACCACTGCCCTAAACCCTGAAAAACCACCCCAGCACGTCCCCCTACACTGCCCGAACACCACTGCTCTGCTGTAAACCCTGAAACACCAGCACCAGCATGACCCCTACACTGTCCAGATACTACTGCTCTGCCCTAAACCCTGAAATACCACCCCCAGCACGGCCCCCTAGACTGCCCGAACTCCACTGCACTTCCCTAAACCCTGACACACCACCCCCAGCACGATCCCCTACACTGCCCGAACACCACTGCACTGCCCTGAACCCTGCAATACCACCCCGAGCACAACCCCCTACACTGCCCAAACACCACTGCACTGCCCTAAACCCTGAAACACCAGCCCCAGCACGACCCCTACACTGCCCGAACACCACTGCACTGCCCTAAACCCTGCAACACCAGCCCCAGCACGACCCCCTACACTGCCAGAACACCTCTGCACTGCCCTAAACTGTGCAATACCAGCCCCAGCACGACCCCCTACACTGCCCGAACATCACTGCCCTAAACCCTGAAACACCAGCCCCAGCAAGAGCCCCTACACTGCCCGAACACCACTGCCCTAAACCCTGAAAAACCACCTCCTGCATGTCCCCCTACACTGCCCAAACACCACTGCACTGCCCTAAAGCCTAAAACACCACCCCCTGCACAACCTCCTACACTGCCCGAACACCACTGCACTGCCCTAAACCCTGAAACACCAGCCCCAGCATGACCCCCTACACTGCCCGAACACCACTGCACTGCCCTAAACCCTGAAACACAAGCCCCAGCACGACCCCCTACACTGCCCGAACACCACTCCACTGTCCTAAACCCTGAAACACCAACCCCAGCACGGCCACCTACACTGCCCAAATACCACTGCACTGCCCTAAACCCTGAAACACCAGCTCCAGCACTACCACCTACACTGCCCGAACACCACTGCACTGCACTAAACCCTGAAACACCAGCCCCAGCATGATACCCAACAATACCTGAACACTACTGCACTGCCCTAAACCCTGAAACACCACCCATAGCACGACCACCTACACTGCCTGAGCACCACTGCACTGCCCTAAACCCTGAAACACCAGCCCCAGCATGACCCCCAACACTGCCAGAACACCACTGCTCTGCCCTAAACCTTGAAAGATTAGCCCCAGCACGACCCCCTACACTGCCGTAACACCACTGCACTGCTCTAAACCCTGAAACACTATCCCCAGAACGACCCCCTACACTACCCGAACACTACTGCACTACCCTAAACCCTGAAACACCACCCCCAGCATGACCCACTATACTGCTCTCAACAGCACTGCCCTACCGTAAACCCAGAAACACCAGCTCCAGCATGACCCCTACACTCCCCGAACACCACAGCACTTCCATAAACCCTGAAACACCAGCCCCAGCACGAACCCCTACACTGCCCGAACACCACTGCACTGCCCTGAACCTTGCAACACCAGCCCCAATATGACCCCCTACACTGCCCGAACACCACTGCCCTAAACCCTGAAACACCAGCCCCAGCAAGACCCCTACACTGCCCGATCACCACTGCCCTAAACCCTGAAACACCACCCCCAGCACGACTCCCTACTCTGCCCGAACACCACTGCACTGCCCCAAACCTTGAAACACCAGCCCCAGCACGACCCCCTACACTGCCCGAACACCACTGCCCGAAACCCTGAAACACCACCAAACCCCCTACACTGCCCGAACACCACTGTAATGCCCTGAACCCTGCAACACCAGCCCCAGCACAACCCCCTACACTGCCCGAACACCACTGCACTGCCCTAAACCCTGAAACATAAGCCCCCGCATGAACCCTACACTGCCCGAACACCACTGCACTGACCTAAACCCTGAAACACCACCCCGTGCATGACCCTTACACTGCCCGAACACCACTGCACTGCCCTGAACCCTGCAACACCATCCCCAGCACGACCCCCTACACTTCCCGAACACCACTGCCCTAAACCCCAAAACACCAGCCCCAGCAAGACCCCCTACACTGCCCAAACACCACTGCCCTAAATCCTGAAACACCACCCCCTGCACGACCCCCTACACTGCCTGAACAACACTGCACTGCCCTAAAGCCTAAAATACCACCCCCAGCATGACCACATACACTGCCCGAACACCACTCCTCTGCCCTAAACCCTGAAACACCACCCCCAGCATGACCTCCTACACTGCCCGAACACCACTGCACTGCCCTAAACCCTGAAACACCATCCCCAGCACGACCTCCTACACTGCCCGAACACCACTGCACTGCCCTAAACCCTGAAACACCAGCCCCAGCACGACCCCCTACACTGCCCGAACACCACTACACCACTGCCCTAAACCCTGAAACATCAGACCCACCACGATCCCCTACACTACCCGAACACCTCTGCACTGCTCTAAACCCTGAAACACCACCCCCAGCACGACCACCTACACTGCCCGAACACCACTGCACTGCCCTAAACCCTGAAACACCACCCCCAGCACGACCCACTTCACTGCCGGAACACCACTGCACTGCCCTAAACCTTAAAACACCACCCCCAGTAAGACCCCCTACACTGTCCAAACACCACTGCCCTAAACCCTGAAACACCACCCCCAGAGAGACTCCCTAAACTGCACGAACACCACTGCCCTAAGCTCTGAAACACCACCCCCTGCAAGACCCCCTACACTGCCCAAACGCCACTGCACCACTGCCCTAAACCCTGAAACACCAGCCACAGCACAATCCCCTACACTGCCCGAACACTACTGCACTGCCCTAAACCCTGAAACACCACCCCCAGCACGACCACCTACACTGTCCGAACACCACTGCACTGCCCTAAACCCTGAAATACCACCCCCAGCACGACCCCCTACACTGCCGGAACACCACTGCACTGCCCTAAACCCTGAAACACCAGCCCCAGCACTACCACCTACACTGCCCGAACACCACTGCACTGCCCTAAATCCTAAAACACCAGCCCCAGCATGATACCCAACACTGCCTCAACACAACTGCATTGCCCTAAACCCTGAATCACCGCCCCTAGCATGACCACCTACACTGCCTGAGCACCACTGCACTGCCCTAAACCCTGAAACACCAGCCCCAGCATGACCCCCAACACTGCCAGAAGACCACTGCACTGCCCTAAACCCTGAAAGACCAGCCCCAGCACGACCCCTACACTGCCGCAACACCACTGCACTGCCCTAAACCCTGAAACACTATCCCCGGAACGATCCCCTACACTACCCGAACACTACTGCACTACCCTAAACCCTGAAACACCACCCCCAGCATGACCCACTACACTGCTCTGAACAGCACTGCCCTACCCTAAACCCTGAAACACCACCCCCAGCACAGCCCCCTAGACTGCCCGATCACCACTGCACTGCCCTGAACCCTGAAACACCCGCCCCAGCACTTCCCCCTACACTCCCCGAACACCACATCACTTCCATAAACCATGCAACACCAGCCCCAGCACGACCCCCTACACTGCCCGAACACCACTGCACTGTCCTGAACCCTGCAACACCAGCCCCAGCATGACCCCCTACACTGCCCGAACACCACTGCCCTAAACCCTGAAACACCAGCCCTGGCAAGACCCCTACACTGCCCAAACACCACTGCCCTAAACCCTGAAACACCACCCCAGCATGACTCCCTACTCTGCCCGAGCACCACTGCTCTGCCCTAAACCCTAAAACACCACCCGAGCACAACCCCCTGCACTGCCCGAACACCACTGCACTGCCCTAAACCCTAAAACACCACCCGAGCACAACCCCCTGCACTGCCCGATCACCACTGCACTGCCCTAAACCCTGAAACACCACCACAGCACATCCCTCTACACTGCCCGTACACCACTGCACTACCCAAAGCCCTAAAACACCACCTCCAGCATGACCCCTTACACTGCCTGAACACAACTGCACAGCCCTAAACCATAAAACACCAGCCCCAGCACAACCCCCTACACTGCCCAAACTCCACTCCACTGCTCTAAACCCTGAAATACCACCTCCAGCAAGACCCCCTACACTGCCCGAACACCACTGCCCTAAGTCCTGAAACACCACCCCCTGCAAGACCCCCTACACTGCCCGAACACCTCTGCACCACTGCCCTAAACCCTGAAACATCAGACCCACCACGATCCCCTACACTACCCGAACACCTCTGCACTGCCCTAAACCCTGAAACACCACCCCCAGCACGACCATCTACACTGCCCGAACACCACTGCACTGCCCTAAACCCTGAAACACCGCCCCCAGCACGACCCACTTCACTGCCGGAACACCACTGCACTGCCCTAAACCTTGAAACACCACCCCCAGTAAGACCCCCTACATTGTCCAAACACCACTGCCCTAAACCCTGAAACACCACCCCCAGCGAGACTCCCTAAACTGCACGAACACCACTGCCCTAAGCGCTGAAACACCACCCCCTGCAAGACCCCCTACACTGCCCAAACGCCACTGCACCACTGCCCTAAACCCTGAAACACCAGCCACAGCACAATCCCCTACACTGCCCGAACACTACTGCACTGCCCTAAACCCTGAAACACCACCCCCAGCACGACCACCTACACTGTCCGAACACCACTGCACTGCCCTAAACCCTGAAACAAAACCCCCAGCACGACCCCCTACACTGCCGGAACACCACTGCACTACCCTAAACCCTGAAACACCAGCCCCAGCACGAACACCTACACTGCCGGAACACCACTGCACTGCCCTAAACCCTGATTCACCACCCCCAGCACGACCCCCTACACTCCCCGAACACCACTGCACTGCCCTAAACCCTGCAACACCAGCCCTAGCACGACAACCCACACTGCCAAAACACCACTGCACTGCCTTAAACCCTGAAACACCAGCCCCAGCACGACCACCTACACTGCCCAAATACCACTGCACTGCCCTAAACCCTGAAACACCAGCCCCAGCACTACCACCTACACTGCCCGAACACCACTGCACTGCCCTAAATCCTGAAACACCAGCACCAGCATGATACACAACACTACCTGAACACAACTGCATTGCCCTAAACCCTGAATCACCGCCCCTAGCATGACCACCTACACTGCCTGAGCACCACTGCACTGCCCTAAACCCTGAAACACCAGCCCCAGCATGACCCCCAACACTGCCAGAACACCACTACACTGCCCTAAACCCTGAAAGACCAGCCTCAGCACGTCCCCTACACTGCCACAACACCACTGCACTGCCCTAAACCCTGCAACACCAGACCCAGCACGACCCCCTACACTGCCCGAACACCACTGCACTGCCATAAACCCTGCAACACCATCCCCAGCACAACCCCCTACACTGCCTGAACACCTCTGCACTGCCCTAAACCCTGAAACACCAGCCCCAGCATGACCCCCTACACTGCCCGAACCTCACTGCCCTAAACCCCGAAACACCAGCCCCAGCAAGACCCCCTACACTGCCCGAACACCACTGCCCTAAACCCTGAAAAACCACCCCTTGCATGACCCCCTACACTGCTCGAACAACACTGCACTGCCCTAAACCCTGAAATACCACCCCCAGCATGACCACATACACTGTCTGAACACCACTCCTCTGCCCTAAACCCCGAAACACCACCCCCAGCACGACCCCCTACTCTGCACGAACACCACTGCACTGCCTTAGACCCTGAAACACCAGCCCCCGCACGACCCCCTACACTGCCCGAACACCACTGCACTGCCCTAAACCCTGAAACACCACCCCAGCACGACCCCCTACACTGCCCGAGCTCCACTGCATTGCTCTAAACACTGAAACACCACCCCCAGCATGACCCCCTATACTGCCCGAACATCACTGCACTGCCATAAGCCCTAAAACACCAGCCCCCGCACGACCCCCTACACTGCCCGAACACCACTGCACTGCCCTAAACCCTGAAACACCAGCTCCCGCACGATCTTGTACACTGCCAGAACACCACTGCACTGCCCTAAACCCTGAAACACCAGCCCAAGCACGACCCCCTACACAGCCTGAACACCACTGCACTGCCCTAAACCCTGCAACACCAGCCCCAGCTCTACTCGCCACACTGCCCGAACACCACTGCTCTGCCCTAAACCCCGAAACACCACCCCCAGCACGACCCCCTACTCTGCACGAACACCACTGCACTGCCCTAGACCCTGAAACACCAGCCCCCGCATGACCCCCTACACTGCCCGAACACCACTGCACTGCCCTAAACCCTGAAACACCACCCCAGCACGACCCCCTACACTGCCCGAGCACCACTGCATTGCTCTAAACACTGAAACACCACCCCCAGCATGACCCCCTATACTGCCCGAACATCACTGCACTGCCATAAACCCTAAAACACCAGCCCCCGCACGACCCCCTACACTGCCCGAACACCACTGCACTGCCCTAAACCCTGAAACACCAGCTCCCGCACGATCTTGTACACTGCCAGAACACCACTGCACTGCCCTAAACCCTGAAACACCAGCCCAAGCACGACCCCCTACACAGCCTGAACACCACTGCACTGCCCTAAACCCTGCAACACCAGCCCCAGCTCTACTCGCCACACTGCCCGAACACCACTGCACTGCCTTAAACCCTGCAACACCAGCCCCACCACGAGCCCCTACACTGCCCAAACACCACTGCACTGCCCTAACTCTGAAACACCAGTCCCAGCACGACCCCCTACACTGCCCGAACACCACTGCACTGCCCTAAACCCTGCAACACCAGCCCCAGCACGACCCCCTACTCTGTCCGAACACCATTTCACTGTCCTAAACCCTGAAACACCAGCCCCAGCACGACCCCCTACACTGCCCGAACACCACTGCTCTAATCCCTGAAACACCAGCCCCAGCAAAATTCCCTACACTACCCGAACACCATTGACCTAAACCCTGAAAAACCACCCCTAGCACGTCCCCCTACACTGCCCGAACACCACTGCTCTGCTGTAAACCCTGAAACACCAGCACCAGCACGACCCCCTACACTGCCCAGATACTACTGCTCTGCCCTAAACCCTGAAATACCACCCCCAGCATGGCCCCCTAGCCTGCCCGAACTCCACTGCACTGCCCTAAACCCAGACACACCACCCCCAGCACGACCCCCTACACTGCCCGAACACCACTGCACTGCCCTAAACCCTGCAACACCAGTCCCAGCACGACCCCCTACACTGCCCGAACACCACTGCCCTAAACCCTGAAACACCAGCCCCAGCAAGATCCCCTACACTGCCCGAACACCACTGCCCTAAACCCTGAAAAACCACCCCCTGCACGTCCCCCTACACTGCCCAAACACCCGTGCTCTGCCCTAAACCCTGAAACACCAGCCCCAGCACGATCCCTCACACTGCCCGAATACCACTACACTGCCGTAAACCCTGAAACACCAGCCCCCGCACGACCCCCTACACTGCCCGAACACCACTGCACTGCCCTAAACCCTGAAACACCAGCCCCCGCATGACCTCGTACACTGCCTGAACACCACTGCACTGCCCTAAACCCTGAAACACCACCCCAGCACATCCCTCTACACTGTCCGTACACCACTGCACTACCCAAAGCCCTAAAACACCACCTCCAGCATGACCCCTTACACTGCCTGAACACAACTGCACAGCCCTAAACCATAAAACACCAGCCCCAGCACGAGCCCCTACACTGCCCAAACTCCACTCCACTGCTCTAAACCCTGGAACACCAGCCCCAGCGCGACACCCTACACTGCCCGGAAATCACTGCACTGGCCTAAACCCTGAAACACCATCCCCTGCATGACCCCTATACAGCCCGAACACCCCTGCACTAGCCTAAACCCTGAAACACCAGCCCCCGCACGACCCCCTACACTGCCCAAACACCACGGCACTGGCCTAAACCCTGAAACACCAGCCCCCGCACGACCCCCTACACTGCCCGAACATCACTGCACTGGCCTAAACCCTGGAACACCAGCTCCGGCACGACCCCCTACACTGCCCGAACACCACTGCACTGCCCTAGACCCTGAAACACCACCCCCAGCATGACCCCCTACACTGCCTGAACACCACTGCACTGCCCTAAACCCTGAAACACCAACCCCAGTACGATCCCCTACACTGTCCGATCAACACTGCAATGCCCTAGACCCTGAAACACCAGCCCCAGCACGACCCCCTACACTGCCCGAACACCACTACTCTGCCCTAAACCCTGAAACACCAGCCCCAGCACGACCCCCTAGATTGCCCAAACACCACTGCCTAAACCCTGAAACACCACCCCCAGCCGGACCCCCTACACTGTCCGAACACCACTGCACTGCTCTAAACCCTGAAACACCACTCCCTGCATGACCCCTAAACTGCCCGAACACCACTGCACTACCCTAAAATATGAAACACCACCCCCAGCACAACCCCCTGTACTGTCTGAACACCACTGCACTGCCCTAAACCCTGAAACACCACCCCAGCACATCCCTCTACACTGCCCGAACACCACTGCACTACCCTAAGCCCTAAAACACCACCTCCAGCACAACCCCTTACACTGCCTGAACACCACTGCACTGCCCTAAACCATAAAACACCGGCCCCAGCACGACCACCTACACTGCCCAAACTCCACTGCACTGCTCTAAACCCTGAAACACCAGCCCCATCGCGACACCCTACACTGCCCGGACACCACTGCTCTGCCCTAAACCCTGAAACACCACCCCCAGCATGACCCCCTACATTGCCCGAACACCACTGCACTGCCCTAAACCCTGAAACACCAGCCCCAGCATGACCCCCCTACACTGCCCGATCACCACTCCACTGCCCTAAACCCTGAAACACCAACCCCAGCACGGCCACCTACATTCCCCAAATACCACTGCACTGCCCTAAACCCTGAAACAAAAGCCCCAGCACAACCACCTACACTGCCCTAAACCCTGAAACACCAGCCCCAGCATTATGCCCAACACTACTTAAACACTACTGCACTGCCCTAAACCCTGACACACCACACCTAGCACAACCACTTTCACTGCCTGAGCACCACTGCACTGCCCTAAACCCTGAAACACAAGCCCCAGCATGACCCCCAACACTGCCACAACACCACTGCACTGCCCTAAACCCTGAAAGACCATCCCCAGCACGACCGCCTACACTGCCGCAACACCACTGAACTGTCCTAAACCCTGAAACACTATCCCCAGAACGACCCCTACACTGCTCTGAACAGCACTGCCCTACCCTAAACCCAGAAACACCAGCCCCAGCATGACCCCTACACTCCCCGAACAGCACAGCACTTCCATAAACCCTGCAACACCAGCCCCAGCACGACCCCCTATACTGCCCGAACACCACTGCACTGCCCTGAACCCTGCAACACCAGCCTCAGCACGACGGATGTATGATGATACAACGCGTACCATCACAACGCGGTATGTTACATCGCGGTCTTGACAACGCAAGTCATTACATCGACTTGCGTTGGAGGGCGCTGGATTTAGGAATAGTGTGAATTACTATTCCAACTCCAGTCTACGTACAGTAGGGAAGGTGTTGGAATAGTTATTCACACTATTCCTTAGTCTAGAGCGCCCT
The DNA here is from genome assembly GCF_964204655.1 of Triturus cristatus. Taxonomy (NCBI): domain Eukaryota; kingdom Metazoa; phylum Chordata; class Amphibia; order Caudata; family Salamandridae; genus Triturus; species Triturus cristatus. Next base: position 1,164,932,966 of record NC_140579.1, read on the forward strand.
CCAGTGCAAGTCGGTGTAACGACTTGCGTTGTCAAAACCACGATGTAACCATACCGCGTTGTACAGGTTGCTTGGTAAAGGATGTTTCCCCAGCACGACCCCCTACACTGCCCGAACACCACTGCCCTAAACCCTGAAAACCCAGCCCCAGCAAGACTCCTACACTGCCCGAACACCACTGCCCTAAACCCTGAAACACCACCCCTAGCACGACTACCTACTCTGCCCGAACACCACTGCACTGCCCTAAACCTTGAAACACCAGCCCCAGCACGACTCCCTACACTGCCCAAACACCACTGCCCTAAACCCTGAAACTCCACCACCACCAAGACCCCCTACACTGCCCGACCACCACTGCACTGCCCTAAACCCTGAAACATCAGTCCCAGCACAAACCCTACACTGCACGAACACCACTGCACTGACCTAAACCCTGAAACACCACCCCGTGCCTGACCCCCTACACTGCCCGAACACCACTGCACTGCCCTGCACCCTGCAACATCAGCCCCAGCACGACCCCCCACACTGTCCGAACACCACTGCACTGCCCTGAACGGTGCAACACCAGCCCCAGCACGACCCCCTACACTGCCCTAACACCACTGCACTGCCCTGAACGGTGCAACACCAGCCCCAGCACGACCCCCTACACTGCCCTAACACCACTGCACTGCCCTAAACCCTGCATCACCATCCCCAGCGCGAACCCCTACACTGCCCGAACACCACTGCACTGCCCAAAACCCTGCAACACCCGCCCCAGCACGACCCTCTACACTGCCTGAACACCTCTGCACTGCCCTAAACCCTGCAACACCAGCCCCAGCACGACCCCCTACACTGCCCGAACACCACTGCCCTAAACCCTGAATTACCAGCCCCGGCAAGACCCCTACACTGCCTGACACCACTGCCCTAAACCCTAAAACACCACCCCTAGCAAGACCACCTACACTGCCTGAGCAACACTGCACTGCCCTAAACCCTGAAACACCAGCCACAGCATGACCCCCTACACTGCCCAAACACCACTGCACTACCCTGAACCCTGCAACACCAGCCCCAGCACAACCCCCCTACTCTGCCCGAACACCACTGCCCTAAACCCTGAAATACCAGCCCCAGCAAGACCCCTACACTGTCCGAACACCACTCCACTGTCCTAAACCCTGAAACACCAGCCCCAACACGGCCACCTACACTGCCCAAATACCACTGCACTGCCCTAATCCCTGAAACACCAGCCCCAGCATGATACCCAACACTACCTGAACACTACTGCAATGCCCTAAACCCTGAAACACCACCCCCAGCTGGACACCACTCCACTGTCCTAAACCCTGAAACACCAGCCCCAGCACGACCCCCTAGATTGCCCAAACACCACTGCCCAAAACCCTGGAACACCCCCCCCCCAGCTAGACCCCCTACACTGCCTGAACACCACTGCCCTTAACCCTGAAAAATCAACCCCAGCACGACCCCCTTCTCTGCCCGAACACCACTGCACTGCCCTAAACCCTGAAACACCACTCCCTGCATGACCCCTACACTGCCCGAACACCACTGCACTGCCCTAAAACCCTGAAACACCAGCCCCAGTATGACCCCCAACACTGCAAGAACACCACTGCACTGTCCTAAACCCTGAAAGACTAGCCCCAGAACGACCCCCTACACTGCCGCAACACCACTGCACTGTCCTAAACCCTGAAACACTATCCCCAGAATGACCCCCTACACTACCTGAACACCACTGCACTAAACCCTGAAACACAACCCCCAGGTTGACCGACTACACTGCTCTGAACAACACTGCCCTACCCTAAACCCTGAAACTCCACCCCCAGGTTAACCCACTACACTGCTCTGAACAGCACTGCCCTACCCTAAACCCAGAAACACCAGCCCCAGCATGACCCCTAAACTCCCCGATCACCACAGCACTTCCATAAACCCTGCAACAGCAGCCCCAGCACGACCCCCTATACTGCCCGAACACCACTGCACTGCCCTGAACCCTGCAACACCAGCCTCAGAACAACCCCCTACACTGCCCGAACACCACTGCCCTAAACCCTGAAACACCAGCCCCAGCAAGACCCCTACACTGCCCGAACACCACTGCCATAAACCCTGAAACACCACCCCTAGCACGACTCCCTACTCCGCCCGAACATCACTGCACTGCCCTAAACCTTAAAACACCAGCCCCAGCACGACTCCCTACACTGCCTTAAACCCTGAAACACCACCAACACCAAGACCCCCTACACTGCCCGATCTCCACTGCACTGACCTAAACACTGAAACACCACCCAGTGCACGACCCCCTACACTGCCCGACCACCACTGCACTGCCCTGAACCCTGCAACATCAGCCGAAGCACGACCCCCTACACTGTCCGAACACCACTGCACTGCCCTGAACCGTGCAACACCAGCCCCAGCACGACCCCCTACACTGCCCTAACACCACTGCACTGCCCAAAACCCTGCATCACCAGTCCCAGCACGACCCTCTACACTGCCCGAACACCACTGCACTGCCCAAAACCCTGCAACACCAGCCCCAGCACGACCCCCTACACTGCCTGAACACCTCTGCACTGCCCTAAACCCTGAAACACCACCCCAGCACGACTCCCTACTCTGCCCAAACACCACTGCACTGCCCAAAACCTTGAAACACCCGCCCCAGCATGACCCCCTACACTGCCCTAACACCACTGCCCTAAACCCTGAAACACAACCAAGAACCCCTACATTGCCCAAACACCACTGCACTGCCCTAAACCCTGAAACATCAGCCCCAGCACGAACCCTACACTGCCCAAACACCACTGCACTGACCTAAACCCTGAAACACCACCCCGTGCACGACCCCCTACACTGCCCGAACACCACTGCACTGCCCTGAACCCTGCAACACCAGCCCCAGCACGACCCCCTACACTTGCCAAACGCCATTGCCCTAAACACCGAAACACCAGCCCCAGCAAGACCCCCTACACTGCCCAAACACCACTGCCCTAAACCCTGAAACACCACCCCCTGCACGACCCCCTACACTGCCCGAACAACACTGCACTGCCCTAAAGCCTGAAATACCACCCCCAGCATGACCTCATACACTGCCCGAACACCACTCCTCTGCCCTAAACCCTGAAACACCACCCCCAGCACGACCCCCTACTCTGCACGAACACCACTGCACTACCCTAAACCCTGAAACACCATCCCCCGCACGACACCTATACTGCCCGAACACCCCTGCACTAGTCTACTCTAAACCCTGAAACACCAGCCCTTGTATGACCCCCTACACTGCCCAAACACCACTGCACTGGCATAAACCCTGAAACACCAGCCCCCGCACGACCCCCTACACTGCCCAAACACCACTGCACTGCCCTAAACCCTGGAACACCAGTTCCGGCACGACCCCCTACACTGCGCGAACACCACTGCACTGCCTAAACCCTCAAACACCACCCCCAGCATGACCCCCTACACTGCCTGAAACCCACTGCACTGCCCTAAACCCTGAAACACCAACCCCAGCACGACCTCTTACACTGTCCGAACACCACTGCAATGCCCTAGACCCTGAAACACCAGCCCCAGCACGACCCCCTTCACTGCCCGAACACCACTACACTGCCCTACACCCTGAAACACCAGCCCCAGCACGACCCCCTAGATTGCCCAAACACCACTGCCCTAAACACTGAAACACCACCCCCAGCTAGACCCCTACACTGCCCGAACACCACTGCCCTTAACCCTGAAGCATCACCCCCAGCACGACCCGTACACTGCCCGAACACCACTGCACTGCCCTAAACCCTGAAACACCACCCCAGCACAACCCCCTGCACTGCCCGAACACCACTGCACTGCCCTAAACCCTGAAACACCACCCCAGCACATCCCTCTACACTGCCCGAACACCACTGCACTACCCTAAGCCCTAAAACACCACCTCCAGTTCGACCCCTTACACTGCCTGAACACCACTGTACTGCCCTAAACCATAAAACACCGGCCCCAGCACGACCACCTACACAGCCCAAACTCCACTGCACTGCTCTAAACCCTGAAACACCACCCCCAGCACGACCCCCTACCCTGCCCGAACACCACTACACTGCCCTACACCCTGAAACACCAGCCCCAGCACGACCCCCTAGATTGCCCAAACACCACTGCCCTAAACACTGAAACACCACCCCCAGCTAGACCCCTACACTGCCCGAACACCACTGCCCTTAACCCTGAAACATCACCCCCAGCACGACCCGTACACTGCCCGAACACCACTGCACTGCCCTAAACCCTGAAACACCACCCCAGCACAACCCCCTGCACTGCCCGAACACCACTGCACTGCCCTAAACCCTGAAACACCACCCCAGCACATCCCTCTACACTGCCCGAACACCACTGCACTACCCTAAGTCCTAAAACACCACCTCCAGCACGACCCCTTACACTGCCTGAACACCACTGTACTGCCCTAAACCATAAAACACCGGCCCCAGCACGACCACCTACACAGCCCAAACTCCACTGCACTGCTCTAAACCCTGAAACACCACCCCCAGCAGGACCCCCTACACTGCCCGAACACCACTGCACTGCCCTAAACCCTGAAACACCAGCCCCAGCACGACCTACTACACTGCCCGAACACCACTGCTCTGCCCTAAACCCTGAAACCCCAGCCCCAACACGACCCCCTACACTGCCCGAACACCACTCCACTGTCTTAAACACTGAAACACCAACCCCAACACGGCCACCTACAATCCCCAAATACCACTGCACTGCCCTAAACCCTGAAACACCAGCCCCAGCACAACCACCTACACTGCCCGAACACCACTGCACTGCCCTAAACCCTGAAAAACCAGCCCCAGCATAATGCCCAACACTACTTGAACGCTACTGCACTGCCCTAAACCCTGACACACCACACCTAGCACAACCACTTACACTGCCTGAGCACCACTGCACTGCCCTAAACCCTGAAACACCAGCCCCAGCATGACCCCCAACACTGCCAGAACACCACTGCACTGCCTTAAACCCTGAAAGACCAGCCCCAGCACGACCCCTACACTGCCGCAACACCACTGCACTGTCCTAAACCCTGAAACACTATCCCCAGAACAACCCCCTACACTACCCGAACACCACTGCACTACCCTAAACCCTGAAACACCACCCCCAGGTTGACCCACTACACTGCTCTGAACAGCACTGCCCTACCCTAAACCCAGAAACACCAGCCCCAGCATGACCCCTACACTCCCCGAACAGCACAGCACTTCCATAAACCCTGCAACACCAGCCCCAGCACGATCCCCTATACTGCCCGAACACCACTGAACTGCCCTGAACCCTGCAACACCAGTCTCAGCACGACCCCCTACACTGCCCGAACACCACTGACCTAAACCCTGAAACACCAGCCCCAGCAAGACCCCTACACAGCCCGAACACCACTGACTTAAACTCTGAAACACCACCCCCTGCACGACTCCCTACTCTGCCCGAACACCACTGCACTGCCCTAAACCTTGAAACAGCAGCCCCAGCATGACCCCCTACACTGCCCGGACACCACTGCCTTAAACCCTGAAACACCACCAAGAACCCCTAGACTGCCGGAACACCACTGCACTGCCCTAAACCCTGAAACATCAGCCCCAGCACGAACCCTACACTGCCCGAACACCACTGCACTGACCTAAACCCTGAAACACCACCCCGTGCATGACCCCCTACACTGCCCAAACACCACTGCACTGACCTAAACCCTGAAACACCACCCCGTGCACGACCCCCTACACTGCCCAAACACCACTGCACTGCCCTGAACCCTGCAACACCAGCCCCAGCACGACCCCCTACACTTCCCAAACACCACTGCCCTAAACACCGAAACACCAGCCCCAGCAAGACCCCCTACACTACCCAAACACCACTGCCCTAAACCCTGAAACACCACCCCCTGCACGACCCCCTACACTGCCCGAACAACACTGCACTGTCCTAAAGCCTGAAATACCACCCCCTGCATGACCCTATACACTGCCCGAACACCACTCCTCTGCCCTAAACCCTGAAACACCACCCCCAGCACGACCCCCTACTCTGCACGAACACCACTGCACTGCCCTAAACACTGAAACACCATCCCCCGCAGGACCCCTATACTGCCCGAACACCCCTGCACTAGCCTAAGCCCTGAAACACCAGCCCCCGTATGACCACCTACACTGCCCAAACACCACTGCACTGGCATAAACCCTGAATTACCAGCCCCCGCACGACCCCCTACACTGCCCGAACACCACTGCACTGGCCTAAACCCTGGAACACAAGATCCGGCATGACCCCCTACACTGCACGAACACCACTGCACTGCCCTAAACCCTGAAACACCACCCCCAGCATGACCCCCTACACTGCATGAACCCCACTGCACTGCCCTAAACTCTGAAACACCAACCCTAGCACGACCCCCTACACTGTCCGAACAGCACTGCAATGCCCTAGACCCTGAAACACCAGCCCCAGCACGACCCCCTACACTGCCCGAACACCACTACACTGCCCTAAACCCCGAAACACCAGCCCCAGCACGACCCCCTAGATTGCCCAAACACCACTGCCCTAAACTCTGAAACACCACCCCCAGCTAGACCCCCTACACTGCCCGAACACCACTGCCCTTAACCCTGAAACATCACTCCCTGCATGACCCCTACAGTGCCGAACACCACTGCACTGCCCTAAACCCTGAAACACCACCCCCAGCACAACCCCCTGCACTGCCCGAACACCACTGCACTGCCCTAAACCCTGAAACACCACCCCAGCACATCACTCTACACTGCCCGAACACCACTGCACTACCCTAAGCCCTAAAACACCACCTCAAGCACGACCCCTTACACTGCCTGAACACCACTGCACTGCCCTAAACCATAAAACACCAGCCCCAGCACGACCACCTACACTGCCCAAACTCCACTGCACTGCTCTAAACCCTGAAACAACAGCCCCAGCATAATGCCCAACACTACTTGAACGCTACTGCACTGCCCTAAACCCTGACACACCACACCTAGCACAACCACTTACACTGCCTGAGCACCACTGCACTGCCCTAAACCCTGAAACACCAGCCCCAGCATGACCCCCAACACTGCCAGAACACCACTGCACTGCCTTAAACCCTGAAAGACCAGCCCCAGCACGACCCCTACACTGCCGCAACACCACTGCACTGTCCTAAACCCTGAAACACTATCCCCAGAACAACCCCCTACACTACCCGAACACCACTGCACTACCCTAAACCCTGAAACACCACCCCCAGGTTGACCCACTACACTGCTCTGAACAGCACTGCCCTACCCTAAACCCAGAAACACCAGCCCCAGCATGACCCCTACACTCCCCGAACAGCACAGCACTTCCATAAACCCTGCAACACCAGCCCCAGCACGATCCCCTATACTGCCCGAACACCACTGAACTGCCCTGAACCCTGCAACACCAGTCTCAGCACGACCCCCTACACTGCCCGAACACCACTGACCTAAACCCTGAAACACCAGCCCCAGCAAGACCCCTACACAGCCCGAACACCACTGACTTAAACTCTGAAACACCACCCCCTGCACGACTCCCTACTCTGCCCGAACACCACTGCACTGCCCTAAACCTTGAAACAGCAGCCCCAGCATGACCCCCTACACTGCCCGGACACCACTGCCTTAAACCCTGAAACACCACCAAGAACCCCTAGACTGCCGGAACACCACTGCACTGCCCTAAACCCTGAAACATCAGCCCCAGCACGAACCCTACACTGCCCGAACACCACTGCACTGACCTAAACCCTGAAACACCACCCCGTGCATGACCCCCTACACTGCCCAAACACCACTGCACTGACCTAAACCCTGAAACACCACCCCGTGCACGACCCCCTACACTGCCCAAACACCACTGCACTGCCCTGAACCCTGCAACACCAGCCCCAGCACGACCCCCTACACTTCCCAAACACCACTGCCCTAAACACCGAAACACCAGCCCCAGCAAGACCCCCTACACTACCCAAACACCACTGCCCTAAACCCTGAAACACCACCCCCTGCACGACCCCCTACACTGCCCGAACAACACTGCACTGTCCTAAAGCCTGAAATACCACCCCCTGCATGACCCTATACACTGCCCGAACACCACTCCTCTGCCCTAAACCCTGAAACACCACCCCCAGCACGACCCCCTACTCTGCACGAACACCACTGCACTGCCCTAAACACTGAAACACCATCCCCCGCAGGACCCCTATACTGCCCGAACACCCCTGCACTAGCCTAAGCCCTGAAACACCAGCCCCCGTATGACCACCTACACTGCCCAAACACCACTGCACTGGCATAAACCCTGAATTACCAGCCCCCGCACGACCCCCTACACTGCCCAAACACCACTGCACTGCCCTAATCCCTGGAACACCAGTTCCGGCACGACCCCCTACACTGCGCGAACACCACTGCACTGCCTAAACCCTCAAACACCACCCCCAGCATGACCCCCTACACTGCCTGAAACCCACTGCACTGCCCTAAACCCTGAAACACCAACCCCAGCACGACCTCTTACACTGTCCGAACACCACTGCAATGCCCTAGACCCTGAAACACCAGCCCCAGCACGACCCCCTTCACTGCCCGAACACCACTACACTGCCCTACACCCTGAAACACCAGCCCCAGCACGACCCCCTAGATTGCCCAAACACCACTGCCCTAAACACTGAAACACCACCCCCAGCTAGACCCCTACACTGCCCGAACACCACTGCCCTTAACCCTGAAGCATCACCCCCAGCACGACCCGTACACTGCCCGAACACCACTGCACTGCCCTAAACCCTGAAACACCACCCCAGCACAACCCCCTGCACTGCCCGAACACCACTGCACTGCCCTAAACCCTGAAACACCACCCCAGCACATCCCTCTACACTGCCCGAACACCACTGCACTACCCTAAGCCCTAAAACACCACCTCCAGCACGACCCCTTACACTGCCTGAACACCACTGTACTGCCCTAAACCATAAAACACCGGCCCCAGCACGACCACCTACACAGCCCAAACTCCACTGCACTGCTCTAAACCCTGAAACACCACCCCCAGCACGACCCCCTACCCTGCCCGAACACCACTACACTGCCCTACACCCTGAAACACCAGCCCCAGCACGACCCCCTAGATTGCCCAAACACCACTGCCCTAAACACTGAAACACCACCCCCAGCTAGACCCCTACACTGCCCGAACACCACTGCCCTTAACCCTGAAACATCACCCCCAGCACGACCCGTACACTGCCCGAACACCACTGCACTGCCCTAAACCCTGAAACACCACCCCAGCACAACCCCCTGCACTGCCCGAACACCACTGCACTGCCCTAAACCCTGAAACACCACCCCAGCACATCCCTCTACACTGCCCGAACACCACTGCACTACCCTAAGTCCTAAAACACCACCTCCAGCACGACCCCTTACACTGCCTGAACACCACTGTACTGCCCTAAACCATAAAACACCGGCCCCAGCACGACCACCTACACAGCCCAAACTCCACTGCACTGCTCTAAACCCTGAAACACCACCCCCAGCAGGACCCCCTACACTGCCCGAACACCACTGCACTGCCCTAAACCCTGAAACACCAGCCCCAGCACGACCTACTACACTGCCCGAACACCACTGCTCTGCCCTAAACCCTGAAACCCCAGCCCCAACACGACCCCCTACACTGCCCGAACACCACTCCACTGTCTTAAACACTGAAACACCAACCCCAACATGGCCACCTACAATCCCCAAATACCACTGCACTGCCCTAAACCCTGAAACACCAGCCCCAGCACAACCACCTACACTGCCCGAACACCACTGCACTGCCCTAAACCCTGAAAAACCAGCCCCAGCATAATGCCCAACACTACTTGAACGCTACTGCACTGCCCTAAACCCTGACACACCACACCTAGCACAACCACTTACACTGCCTGAGCACCACTGCACTGCCCTAAACCCTGAAACACCAGCCCCAGCATGACCCCCAACACTGCCAGAACACCACTGCACTGCCTTAAACCCTGAAAGACCAGCCCCAGCACGACCCCTACACTGCCGCAACACCACTGCACTGTCCTAAACCCTGAAACACTATCCCCAGAACAACCCCCTACACTACCCGAACACCACTGCACTACCCTAAACCCTGAAACACCACCCCCAGGTTGACCCACTACACTGCTCTGAACAGCACTGCCCTACCCTAAACCCAGAAACACCAGCCCCAGCATGACCCCTACACTCCCCGAACAGCACAGCACTTCCATAAACCCTGCAACACCAGCCCCAGCACGATCCCCTATACTGCCCGAACACCACTGAACTGCCCTGAACCCTGCAACACCAGTCTCAGCACGACCCCCTACACTGCCCGAACACCACTGACCTAAACCCTGAAACACCAGCCCCAGCAAGACCCCTACACAGCCCGAACACCACTGACTTAAACTCTGAAACACCACCCCCTGCACGACTCCCTACTCTGCCCGAACACCACTGCACTGCCCTAAACCTTGAAACAGCAGCCCCAGCATGACCCCCTACACTGCCCGGACACCACTGCCTTAAACCCTGAAACACCACCAAGAACCCCTAGACTGCCGGAACACCACTGCACTGCCCTAAACCCTGAAACATCAGCCCCAGCACGAACCCTACACTGCCCGAACACCACTGCACTGACCTAAACCCTGAAACACCACCCCGTGCATGACCCCCTACACTGCCCAAACACCACTGCACTGACCTAAACCCTGAAACACCACCCCGTGCACGACCCCCTACACTGCCCAAACACCACTGCACTGCCCTGAACCCTGCAACACCAGCCCCAGCACGACCCCCTACACTTCCCAAACACCACTGCCCTAAACACCGAAACACCAGCCCCAGCAAGACCCCCTACACTACCCAAACACCACTGCCCTAAACCCTGAAACACCACCCCCTGCACGACCCCCTACACTGCCCGAACAACACTGCACTGTCCTAAAGCCTGAAATACCACCCCCTGCATGACCCTATACACTGCCCGAACACCACTCCTCTGCCCTAAACCCTGAAACACCACCCCCAGCACGACCCCCTACTCTGCACGAACACCACTGCACTGCCCTAAACACTGAAACACCATCCCCCGCAGGACCCCTATACTGCCCGAACACCCCTGCACTAGCCTAAGCCCTGAAACACCAGCCCCCGTATGACCACCTACACTGCCCAAACACCACTGCACTGGCATAAACCCTGAATTACCAGCCCCCGCACGACCCCCTACACTGCCCGAACACCACTGCACTGGCCTAAACCCTGGAACACAAGATCCGGCATGACCCCCTACACTGCACGAACACCACTGCACTGCCCTAAACCCTGAAACACCACCCCCAGCATGACCCCCTACACTGCATGAACCCCACTGCACTGCCCTAAACTCTGAAACACCAACCCTAGCACGACCCCCTACACTGTCCGAACAGCACTGCAATGCCCTAGACCCTGAAACACCAGCCCCAGCACGACCCCCTACACTGCCCGAACACCACTACACTGCCCTAAACCCCGAAACACCAGCCCCAGCACGACCCCCTAGATTGCCCAAACACCACTGCCCTAAACTCTGAAACACCACCCCCAGCTAGACCCCCTACACTGCCCGAACACCACTGCCCTTAACCCTGAAACATCACTCCCTGCATGACCCCTACAGTGCCGAACACCACTGCACTGCCCTAAACCCTGAAACACCACCCCCAGCACAACCCCCTGCACTGCCCGAACACCACTGCACTGCCCTAAACCCTGAAACACCACCCCAGCACATCACTCTACACTGCCCGAACACCACTGCACTACCCTAAGCCCTAAAACCACCTCAAGCACGACCCCTTACACTGCCTGAACACCACTGCACTGCCCTAAACCATAAAACACCAGCCCCAGCACGACCACCTACACTGCCCAAACTCCACTGCACTGCTCTAAACCCTGAAACAACAGCCCCAGCATAATGCCCAACACTACTTGAACGCTACTGCACTGCCCTAAACCCTGACACACCACACCTAGCACAACCACTTACACTGCCTGAGCACCACTGCACTGCCCTAAACCCTGAAACACCAGCCCCAGCATGACCCCCAACACTGCCAGAACACCACTGCACTGCCTTAAACCCTGAAAGACCAGCCCCAGCACGACCCCTACACTGCCGCAACACCACTGCACTGTCCTAAACCCTGAAACACTATGCCCAGAACAACCCCCTACACTACCCGAACACCACTGCACTACCCTAAACCCTGAAACACCACCCCCAGGTTGACCCACTACACTGCTCTGAACAGCACTGCCCTACCCTAAACCCAGAAACACCAGCCCCAGCATGACCCCTACACTCCCCGAACAGCACAGCACTTCCATAAACCCTGCAACACCAGCCCCAGCACGATCCCCTATACTGCCCGAACACCACTGAACTGCCCTGAACCCTGCAACACCAGTCTCAGCACGACCCCCTACACTGCCCGAACACCACTGACCTAAACCCTGAAACACCAGCCCCAGCAAGACCCCTACACAGCCCGAACACCACTGACTTAAACTCTGAAACACCACCCCCTGCACGACTCCCTACTCTGCCCGAACACCACTGCACTGCCCTAAACCTTGAAACAGCAGCCCCAGCATGACCCCCTACACTGCCCGGACACCACTGCCTTAAACCCTGAAACACCACCAAGAACCCCTAGACTGCCGGAACACCACTGCACTGCCCTAAACCCTGAAACATCAGCCCCAGCACGAACCCTACACTGCCCGAACACCACTGCACTGACCTAAACCCTGAAACACCACCCCGTGCATGACCCCCTACACTGCCCAAACACCACTGCACTGACCTAAACCCTGAAACACCACCCCGTGCACGACCCCCTACACTGCCCAAACACCACTGCACTGCCCTGAACCCTGCAACACCAGCCCCAGCACGACCCCCTACACTTCCCAAACACCACTGCCCTAAACACCGAAACACCAGCCCCAGCAAGACCCCCTACACTACCCAAACACCACTGCCCTAAACCCTGAAACACCACCCCCTGCACGACCCCCTACACTGCCCGAACAACACTGCACTGTCCTAAAGCTCTGCCCTAAACCCTGAAACACCACCCCCAGCACGACCCCCTACTCTGCACGAACACCACTGCACTGCCCTAAACACTGAAACACCATCCCCCGCAGGACCCCTATACTGCCCGAACACCCCTGCACTAGCCTAAGCCCTGAAACACCAGCCCCCGTATGACCACCTACACTGCCCAAACACCACTGCACTGGCATAAACCCTGAATTACCAGCCCCCGCACGACCCCCTACACTGCCCGAACACCACTGCACTGGCCTAAACCCTGGAACACAAGATCCGGCATGACCCCCTACACTGCACGAACACCACTGCACTGCCCTAAACCCTGAAACACCACCCCCAGCATGACCCCCTACACTGCATGAACCCCACTGCACTGCCCTAAACTCTGAAACACCAACCCTAGCACGACCCCCTACACTGTCCGAACAGCACTGCAATGCCCTAGACCCTGAAACACCAGCCCCAGCACGACCCCCTACACTGCCCGAACACCACTACACTGCCCTAAACCCCGAAACACCAGCCCCAGCACGACCCCCTAGATTGCCCAAACACCACTGCCCTAAACTCTGAAACACCACCCCCAGCTAGACCCCCTACACTGCCCGAACACCACTGCCCTTAACCCTGAAACATCACTCCCTGCATGACCCCTACAGTGCCGAACACCACTGCACTGCCCTAAACCCTGAAACACCACCCCCAGCACAACCCCCTGCACTGCCCGAACACCACTGCACTGCCCTAAACCCTGAAACACCACCCCAGCACATCACTCTACACTGCCCGAACACCACTGCACTACCCTAAGCCCTAAAACACCACCTCAAGCACGACCCCTTACACTGCCTGAACACCACTGCACTGCCCTAAACCATAAAACACCAGCCCCAGCACGACCACCTACACTGCCCAAACTCCACTGCACTGCTCTAAACCCTGAAACAACAGCCCCAGCACGACCACCTACACTGCCCAAACTCCACTACACTGCTCTAAACCCTGAAACACCAGCCCCAGCACGACCCCCTATACTGCCCGAACACCACTGCACTGCCCTGAACCCTGCAACACCAGCCTCAGCACGACGGATGTATGATGATACAACGCGTACCATCACAACGCGGTATGTTACATCGCGGTCTTGACAACGCAAGTCATTACATCGACTTGCGTTGGAGGGCGCTGGATTTAGGAATAGTGTGAATTACTATTCCAACTCCAGTCTACGTACAGTAGGGAAGGTGTTGGAATAGTTATTCACACTATTCCTTAGTCTAGAGCGCCCTCCAGTGCAAGTCGGTGTAACGACTTGCGTTGTCAAAACCACGATGTAACCATACCGCGTTGTAAAGGTTGCGTGGTAAAGGATGTTTCCCCAGCACGACCCCCTACACTGCCCGAACACCACTGCCCTAAACCCTGAAACACCAGTCCCAGCAAGACCCCTACACTGCCCAAACACCACTGCCCTAAACCCTGAAACACCACCGCTAGCACGACTACCTTCTCTGCCCGAACACCACTGCACTGCCCTAAACCCTGAAAGACCATCCCCAGCACGACCCCCTACACTGCCGCAACACCACTGCACTGTCCTAAACCCTGAAACACTATCCCCAGAACGACCCCCTACACTGCTCTGAACAGCACTGCCCTACCCTAAACCCAGAAACACCAGCCCCAGCATGACCCCTACACTCCCCGAACAGCACAGCACTTCCATAAACCCTGCAACACCAGCCCCAGCACGACCCCCTATACTGCCCGAACACCACTGCACTGCCCTGAACCCTGCAACACCAGCCTCAGCACGACGGATGTATGATGATACAACGCGTACCATCACAACGTGGTATGTTACATTGCGGTCTTGACAACGCAAGTCATTACATCGACTTGCGTTGGAGGGCGCTGGATTTAGGAATAGTGTGAATTACTATTCCAACTCCAGTCTACGTACAGTAGGGAAAGTGTTGGAATAGCTATTCACACTATTCCTTAGTCTAGAGCGCCCTCCAGTGCAAGTCGGTGTAACGACTTGCGTTGTCAAAACCACGATGTAACCATACCGCGTTGTAAAGGTTGCTTGGTAAAGGATGTTTCCCCAGCACGACCCCCTACACTGCCCGAACACCACTGCCCTAAACCCTGAAAACCCAGCCCCAGCAAGACCCCTACACTGCCCGAACACCACTGCCCTAAACCCTGAAACACCACCCCTAGCACGACTACCTACTCTGCCCGAACACCACTGCACTGCCCTAAACCTTGAAACACCAGCCCCAGCACGACTCCCTACACTGCCCAAACACCATTGCCCTAAACCCTGAAACACCACCACCACCAAGACCCCCTACACTGCCCGATCACCACTGCACTGCCCTAAACCCTGAAACATCAGTCCCAGCACAAACCCTACACTGCACGAACACCACTGCACTGACCTAAACCCTGAAACACCACCCCGTGCCTGACCCCCTACACTGCCCGAACACCACTGCACTGCCCTGCACCCTGCAACATCAGCCCCAGCATGACCCCCCACACTGTCCGAACACCACTGCACTGCCCTGAACCGTGCAACACCAGCCCCAGCACGACCCCCTACACTGCCCTAACACCACTGCACTGCCCTAAACCCTGCATCACCATCCCCAGCGCGACCCCCTACACTGCCCGAACACCACTGCACTGCCCAAAACCCTGCAACACCTGCCCCAGCACGACCCCCTACACTGCCTGAACACCTCTGCACTGCCCTAAACCCTGCAACACCAGCCCCAGCACGACCCCCTACACTGCCCGAACACCACTGCCCTAAACCCTGAATTACCAGCCCCGGCAAGACCCCTACACTGCCTGACACCACTGCCCTAAACCCTAAAACACCACCCCTAGCAAGACCACCTACACTGCCTGAGCAACACTGCACTGCCCTAAACCCTGAAACACCACCTCAAGCACGACCCCTTACACTGCCTGAACACCACTGCACTGCCCTAAACCATAAAACACCAGCCCCAGCACGACCACCTACACTGCCCAAACTCCACTGCACTGCTCTAAACCCTGAAACAACAGCCCCAGCACGACCACCTACACTGCCCAAACTCCACTACACTGCTCTAAACCCTGAAACACCAGCCCCAGCACGACCCCCTATACTGCCCGAACACCACTGCACTGCCCTGAACCCTGCAACACCAGCCTCAGCACGACGGATGTATGATGATACAACGCGTACCATCACAACGCGGTATGTTACATCGCGGTCTTGACAACGCAAGTCATTACATCGACTTGCGTTGGAGGGCGCTGGATTTAGGAATAGTGTGAATTACTATTCCAACTCCAGTCTACGTACAGTAGGGAAGGTGTTGGAATAGTTATTCACACTATTCCTTAGTCTAGAGCGCCCTCCAGTGCAAGTCGGTGTAACGACTTGCGTTGTCAAAACCACGATGTAACCATACCGCGTTGTAAAGGTTGCGTGGTAAAGGATGTTTCCCCAGCACGACCCCCTACACTGCCCGAACACCACTGCCCTAAACCCTGAAACACCAGTCCCAGCAAGACCCCTACACTGCCCAAACACCACTGCCCTAAACCCTGAAACACCACCGCTAGCACGACTACCTTCTCTGCCCGAACACCACTGCACTGCCCTAAACCCTGAAAGACCATCCCCAGCACGACCCCCTACACTGCCGCAACACCACTGCACTGTCCTAAACCCTGAAACACTATCCCCAGAACGACCCCCTACACTGCTCTGAACAGCACTGCCCTACCCTAAACCCAGAAACACCAGCCCCAGCATGACCCCTACACTCCCCGAACAGCACTGCACTGCCCTGAACCCTGCAACACCAGCCTCAGCACGACGGATGTATGATGATACAACGCGTACCATCACAACGTGGTATGTTACATTGCGGTCTTGACAACGCAAGTCATTACATCGACTTGCGTTGGAGGGCGCTGGATTTAGGAATAGTGTGAATTACTATTCCAACTCCAGTCTACGTACAGTAGGGAAAGTGTTGGAATAGCTATTCACACTATTCCTTAGTCTAGAGCGCCCTCCAGTGCAAGTCGGTGTAACGACTTGCGTTGTCAAAACCACGATGTAACCATACCGCGTTGTAAAGGTTGCTTGGTAAAGGATGTTTCCCCAGCACGACCCCCTACACTGCCCGAACACCACTGCCCTAAACCCTGAAAACCCAGCCCCAGCAAGACCCCTACACTGCCCGAACACCACTGCCCTAAACCCTGAAACACCACCCCTAGCACGACTACCTACTCTGCCCGAACACCACTGCACTGCCCTAAACCTTGAAACACCAGCCCCAGCACGACTCCCTACACTGCCCAAACACCATTGCCCTAAACCCTGAAACACCACCACCACCAAGACCCCCTACACTGCCCGATCACCACTGCACTGCCCTAAACCCTGAAACATCAGTCCCAGCACAAACCCTACACTGCACGAACACCACTGCACTGACCTAAACCCTGAAACACCACCCCGTGCCTGACCCCCTACACTGCCCGAACACCACTGCACTGCCCTGCACCCTGCAACATCAGCCCCAGCATGACCCCCCACACTGTCCGAACACCACTGCACTGCCCTGAACCGTGCAACACCAGCCCCAGCACGACCCCCTACACTGCCCTAACACCACTGCACTGCCCTAAACCCTGCATCACCATCCCCAGCGCGACCCCCTACACTGCCCGAACACCACTGCACTGCCCAAAACCCTGCAACACCTGCCCCAGCACGACCCCCTACACTGCCTGAACACCTCTGCACTGCCCTAAACCCTGCAACACCAGCCCCAGCACGACCCCCTACACTGCCCGAACACCACTGCCCTAAACCCTGAATTACCAGCCCCGGCAAGACCCCTACACTGCCTGACACCACTGCCCTAAACCCTAAAACACCACCCCTAGCAAGACCACCTACACTGCCTGAGCAACACTGCACTGCCCTAAACCCTGAAACACCAGCCACAGCATGACCCCCTACACTGCCCAAACACCACTGCACTACCCTGAACCCTGCAACACCAGCCCCAGCACGACCCCCCTACTCTGCCCGAACACCACTGCCCTAAACCCTGAAATACCAGCCCCAGCAAGACCCCTACACTGCCCGAACACCACTCCACTGTCCTAAACCCTGAAACACCAGCCCCAACACGGCCACCTACACTGCCCAAATACCACTGCACTGCCCTAATCCCTGAAACACCAGCCCCAGCATGATACCCAACACTACCTGAACACTACTGCAATGCCCTAAACCCTGAAACACCACCCCCAGCTGGACACCACTCCACTGTCCCAAACCCTGAAACACCAGCCCCAGCACGACCCCCTAGATTGCCCAAACACCACTGCCCAAAACCCTGGAACACCCCCCCCCAGCTAGAACCCCTACACTGCCTGAACACCACTGCCCTTAACCCTGAAAAATCAACCCCAGCACGACCCCCTTCTCTGCCCGAACACAACTGCACTGCCCTAAACCCTGAAACACCACTCCCTGCATGACCCCTACACTGCCCGAACACCACTGCACTGCCCTAAACCCTGAAACACCAGCCCCAGTATGACCCCCAACACTGCAAGAACACCACTGCACTGTCCTAAACCCTGAAAGACTAGCCCCAGAACGACCCCCTACACTGCCGCAACACCACTGCACTGTCCTAAACCCTGAAACACTATCCCCAGAATGACCCCCTACACTACCTGAACACCACTGCACTAAACCCTGAAACACAACCCCCAGGTTGACCCACTACACTGCTCTGAAAAGCACTGCCCTACCCTAAACCCTGAAACTCCACCCCCAGGTTAACCCACTACACTGCTCTGAACAGCACTGCCCTACCCTAAACCCAGAAACACCAGCCCCAGCATGACCCCTAAACTCCCCGATCACCACAGCACTTCCATAAACCCTGCAACAGCAGCCCCAGCACGACCCCCTATACTGCCCGAACACCACTGCACTGCCCTGAACCCTGCAACACCAGCATCAACACAACCCCCTACACTGCCCGAACACCACTGCCCTAAACCCTGAAACACCAGCCCCAGCAAGACCCCTACACTGCCCGAACACCACTGCCCTAAACCCTGAAACACCACCCCTAGCACGACTCCCTACTCCGCCCGAACATCACTGCACTGCCCTAAACCTTAAAACACCAGCCCCAGCACGACTCCCTACACTGCCCTAAACCCTGAAACACCACCAACACCAAGACCCCCTACACTGCCCGATCACCACTGCACTGACCTAAACACTGAAACACCACCCCGTGCACGACCCCCTACACTGCCCGACCACCACTGCACTGCCCTGAACCCTGCAACATCAGCCCCAGCACGACCCCCTACACTGTCCGAACACCACTGCACTGCCCTGAACCGTGCAACACCAGCCCCAGCACGACCCCCTACACTGCCCTAACACCACTGCACTGCCCAAAACCCTGCATCACCAGTCCCAGCACGACCCTCTACACTGCCCGAACACCACTGCACTGCCCAAAACCCTGCAACACCAGCCCCAGCACGACCCTCTACACTGCCTGAACACCTCTGCACTGCCCTAAACCCTGCAACACCAGCCCCAGCAGGACCCCTACACTGCCCAAACACCACTGACTTAAACCCTGAAACACCACCCCAGCACGACTCCCTACTCTGCCCAAACACCACTGCACTGCCCAAAACCTTGAAACACCCGCCCCAGCATGACCCCCTACACTGCCCGAACACCACTGCCCTAAACCCTGAAACACAACCAAGAACCCCTACATTGCCCGAACACCACTGCACTGCCCTAAACCCTGAAACATCAGCCCCAGCACGAACCCTACACTGCCCAAACACCACTGCACTGACCTAAACCCTGAAACACCACCCCGTGCACGACCCCCTACACTGCCCGAACACCACTGCACTGCCCTGAACCCTGCAACACCAGCCCCAGCACGACCCCCTACACTTGCCAAACGCCATTGCCCTAAACACCGAAACACCAGCCCCAGCAAGACCCCCTACACTGCCCAAACACCACTGCCCTAAACCCTGAAACACCACCCCCTGCACGACCCCCTACACTGCCCGAACAACACTGCACTGCCCTAAAGCCTGAAATACCACCCCCAGCATGACCTCATACACTGCCCGAACACCACTCCTCTGCCCTAAACCCTGAAACACCACCCCCAGCACGACCCCCTACTCTGCACGAACACCACTGCACTACCCTAAACCCTGAAACACCATCCCCCGCACGACACCTATACTGCCCGAACACCCCTGCACTAGCCTAAACCCTGAAACACCAGCCCCCGTATGACCCCCTACACTGCCCAAACACCACTGCACTGGCATAAACCCTGAAACACCAGCCCCCGCACGACCCCCTACACTGCTCAAACACCACTGCACTGCCCTAAACCCTGGAACACCAGTTCCGGCACGACCCCCTACACTGCGCGAACACCACTGCACTGCCTAAACCCTCAAACACCACCCCCAGCATGACCCCCTACACTGCCTGAACCCCACTGCACTGCCCTAAACCCTGAAACACCAACCCCAGCACGACCCCTTACACTGTCCGAACACCACTGCAATGCCCTAGACCCTGAAACACCAGCCCCAGCACGACCCCCTTCACTGCCCGAACACCACTACACTGCCCTACACCCTGAAACACCAGCCCCAGCACGACCCCCTACACTGCCCGAACACCACTGCCCTTAACCCTGAAACATCACCCCCAGCTAGACCCCTACACTGCCCGAACACCACTGCCCTTTACCCTGAAACATCACTCCCTGCATGACCCCTACACTGCCGAACACCACTGCACTGCCCTAAACCCTGAAACACCACCCCTAGCACAACCCCCTGCACTGCCTGAACACCACTGCACTGCCCTAATCCCTGAAACATCACCCCAGCACATCCCTCTACACTGCCCGAACACCACTGCACTACCCTAAGCCCTAAAACACCACCTCGAGCACGGCCCCTTACACTGCCTGAACACCACTGCACTGCCCTAAACCATAAAACACCGGCCCCAGCACGACCACCTACACTGCCCAAACTCCACTGCACTGCTCTAAACCCTGAAACACCAGCCCCAGCACGACACCCTACACTGCCTGGACACCACTGCTCTGCCCTAAACCCTGAAACACCACCCCCAGGACGACCCCCTACACTGCCCGAACACCACTCCACTGCTCTAAACCCTGAAACACCAGCCCCAGCACAACCTACTACACTGCCCGAACACCACTGCACTGCCCTAAACCCTGAAACACCAGCCCCAGCACGACCCCCTACACTGCTCGAAATCCACTCCACTGCCCTAAACCCTGAAACACCAGCCCCAGCACAGCCACCTACACTGCCCGAACACCACTGCACTGCCCTAAACCCTGAAACACCAGCCCCAGCATGATGCCCAACACTACATGAACACTACTGCACTGCCCTGCCACACCACACCTAGCACGACCACTTACACTGCCTGAGCACCACTGCACTGCCCTAAACCCTGAAACACCAGCCCCAGCATGACCCCCAACACTGCCAGAACACCACTGCACTACCCTAAACCCTGAAAGACGAGCCCCAGCACGACCCCCTACACTGCCGCAACACCACTGCACTGTCCTAAACCCTGAAACACTATCCCCAGAACGACCCCCTATACTACCTGAATACCACTGCACTACCCTAAACCCTGAAACACCACCCCCAGGTTGACCCACTACACTGCTCTGAACAGCACTGCCCTACCCTAAACCCAGAAACACCAGCCCCAGCATGATCCCTACACTCCCCGAACACCACAGCACTTCCATAGACCCTGCAACACCAGCCCCAGCAAGACCCCCTATACTGCCCGAACACCACTGCACTGCCCTGAACCCTGCAACACCAGCCTCAGCACAACCCCCTACACTGCCTGATCACCACTGCCCTAAACCCTAAAACACCACCCGTGCACGACCCCCTACACTGACCGAACACCACTGCACTGCCCTGAACCCTGCAACACCAGCCCCAGCACGACCCCCTACACTTCCCAAACACCACTGCCCTAAACACCGAAACACCAGCCCCAGCAAGAGCCGCTACACTGCCTGAACACCACTTCCCTAAACCCTGAAACACCACCCATTGCAAGACCCCCTACACTGCCCGAAAACCACTGCCCTAAATCCTGAAACACCACCCCCAGCAAGACCCCCTACACTGCTCGAACACCACTGCCCTAAACCCTGAAACACCACGCCCTGCAAGACCCCCTACATTGCCCGAAAACCACTGCTCTGCCCAAAACCCTGAAACACCAACCCTTGCATGACCCCCTACACTGCCCGAACATCACTGCTCTGCCCTAAACCCTAAAACACCACACCAAGCACGTCCACCTACACTGCCCGAACACCACTGCACTGCCCAAAACCCTGAAACATTAGCCCCAGCACGACCCTTACACTGCCCGAACACCACTGCACTGCCCTAAACCCTGAAACACTAGACACAGCACAACCCCCTACACTGCCTGAACAGAACAGCACTGACCTAAACCCTAAAACACCACACCCAGCACGTCCCCCTACACTGACCGAACATCACTGCACTGCCCTAAACCCTGACACACTAGCCCCAGCACGACCCCCTACACTGCCCGAACACCACAGCACTGCCCTAAACCCTGAAATACCACAACCAGCAAGACCCCCTACACTGCCCGAACACCACTGCACTGCCATAAACCCTGAAACCACACCCCCAGCAAGACCTCCTATACTGCCCGAACACCACTGCACTGCCCTTAACCCTGAACCACCACCCCCAGCAAGACCCCTTGTTGGACCTGGCCCCTTTTTCAGGGTCATCCGTAAACTTTTTGCCTTCCTCCTATATTTTTTCTGACTTGTTGTTGGCTGTTTTATGACTCTGGGCACCTTACCACTGACTGCTGATAGGTGCTAAGGTGCATATGCTCTCCCTATGGTAAAATGTATACATTGATTGGTGTCCATGTTTGGCTTATTTGGTTTACTATCAGCCCCTAGTAAAGTGCACCAGGAGTGCCAGGGCTTGTAAATACAAATGCTGCTGGTGGGCTTGCAGCACTGGTTGTGCCACCCACAGAAGCGGCCTAGTAAAATGTGTCTAGGGTCTGCAACTGCAGAGCCTGCGTGCAGTCTGGTACTGTCGCGCTGATTGCGCAAGTGCACCTACTTGCCAGGCCCCAAACCTTCACTTAACTACATATTAGTCACCCCTCTGGTAGGCCCAAGGGTAGGGTGCATTGTAGGTATAAGGTAGGACATGCCCTGATGTGTGTGGCATGTCATAAAAGTGAATTACAGCCATTTTCGTTTTTCACTATTGAAGGCTACCTGCTCTCCATAGGCCAGAATGGGCTGCTGGAATTACTACACGCTGTAATCCCAGTGGACCCATAGAGCCTGGTAGAAAGTCAAGTTTAGTATGCCTGAACTCAGAATAATAAAATACTTCTTTTAGTAAAGTTTATTTTAATATCCTGTGTTTGTAAATACTACTTTTAGAAAGTTAGTATTTACTGACCTGGCCATTTCAGTCCGCCTCTGCTGTGTGTGTGTGTGCTGCCTAGTTTCAGTGGGGAGCAGGGCTGGGGAATTCCAGGAGACAGGCTGGCTGCCAGGTGGTGGGTAGAGAGATTACACCAGGATGGGTGGGAGGAGTACACCTTGACTCTGAATAGACCTGTGCTCTGCCACCACAATGTCAGCTCCGCCCCCTGTGGAGCGGCTGATGTCTCTGCCCTGCTGCTGAAAGGAAAGAGCAGAGTCACCACAACAAAGTGCTCCAAAACCGGACTGAGCCAGGCCCAGGCCCCCTGGCGACAAAGAACAAAAGAATTGCTGTATAAAAGAAGGAGCCCTGCTCCCAAGAAATTAGATCAGATCCTGCTGAAACAAGAACCTCTGCCAGAAGAGAATGAACTGGGAAAGCTGTAGGAGGAGTAACTGTCCCTGACCTGGGGGATTGGCCTGCAGTGGTTGCCTTGCTGCTGAAGGAGAGGAGAAAAGACTACAAAGACTTTTATCTCAACTTGTGCTTAAAGCTCTCCAAGGGCTTGAACTGAGCTTGCCCCCTGAACGAAGTCACAGGACCAGTGGACTTCATCCCCAGCTCCCCGAAGTCTTTTGGAAGTGCCTGCTGCTGTTGTTGGGCCTTCTGAGGGACTGCGTGTCGCAAGGAGCTGGAAGCTGGAAGCGCGACGCCAGGAAGAGAAGCGTGCCACCGTCGGAGCTGTTGCCGTCGCATCTCGCAGAGAGTGTCGCCACTGCAGCATCGCATCGAGCGGAAGCGTCTCGCATCATTCCGGAAGTGTCTCGCAACGCCGAAGAAGCGTGTCACCATCGCAGCCATCGCAGCTGTCGCATTGCACCGCATCGAGAGGAGAGTCTCGCATCGAGGAGGAAGCGTGTCGCCATCGCAGCCATCGTAGTTGTCGCATTGCACCGCATCCAGAAAAGTGCCTCGCATCCATGGAGAACCATGCCGCCGTCAGAGCCGCTGCCGTTGCATCTCGCAGAAGGGGTGTCGCCGCTGTAGCATCGCATCGAGCGGAAGCGTCTCACAACGTCGGAGAAGAGTGCCGCTGCCAGGGCCGCTGCCGTCGCATCTTGCCAAAGGTGACGCCGCTGTAGCTGACGCATCGAGTCGAGCCTTCTCGCAACATCGGAGAAGCATAACGCATCTGGAAGATCCCGTCTTTATTTCTTTTGCACCAAGAACTTCAACGCATCTGCATCGCTGCAACACTTTTGTTGCCCTGCGTGTCGCATCTAAGGTACATTGACTTAAAGTGTTGCATTTAAGAACTTAAGAGAAACTAAGTAATCTTATACCAACTAAGCAACCGTATTGTGTATTTTTAATCGTTTAAATGGTCTTGTGATAATCCTATATAAAGAATCCTTATTTTTAATATAACTACCTGTGTGGTGTCCATTTGTAGTGTTGTCACTTGGTTACTGTATGTGTTCACAAATGCTTAACCTATAACGCTCTGAGATAAGCCTTGTCTGCTCACGCCAAGGTACCTCGAGGGTGAGCAAGGGGTTGTTTTAGTAGTGAAACCCCTCATCCTGTCTAGAGGAAAGGTTCGCTGCTTGTCACAAGTACCTACCTGTGCCAACCAGAGAACCTGGATTCTAACACCCCTACACTGCCGGAACACCACTGCACTGCCCTAAACCCTAAAAAACCACCACCCCCAGCATGTCCGCCTACACTGCCTGAACACCAGTGCACAGCCCTAAAACATAAAACAGCATCCCCAGCACGACCCCTACACTGCTCGAACACCACTGCACTGCCCTAAACTCTGAAACACCAGCCAGCACGACCCCCTACACTGCCCAAACACCACTGTCCTAAACCCTGAAACACCAGCCCCAGCAAGACCCCCTACACTACCCAAACCCCACTGACCTAAACACTGAAACACCCCCAGCATGACCCCCTACTCTGCCCGAATACCACTGCACAGCCCTAAACCCTGAAACACTAGCCCCAGCACGACCCCCTATACTAACTGACCACCCCTGCACTGCCCTAAACCCTGAAACACTAGCCCCAGCACGACCCCCTACACTGCCCGAACACCACTGCACTGCTCTAAACTCTGAAACATCAGGCCCAGCACGACCCCGTACACTGCCCAAACACCACTGCACCACCCTAAACCCTAAAACAATAGCCCCCGCACAACCCCCTACACTGCCCAAACACTGCTGCACCACCCTAAACCTTGAAACACCAGCCCCTACACTGCCCAAACACCACTGCACTGCCCTAAACCATGGAACACCACCCCCTTCACGACCCCCTACACTGCCCGAACACCACTGCACTGCCCTAAACCCAGAAACACCACCCCAGAACGACGCCCTATACTGCCCGAACACCACTGCACTGCCCTAAACCCTGATACATCACCCCAGCAAGATCCCCTACACTGCCTGAACACCACTTCCCTAAACCCTGAAACACCACCCCCTGCAAGACCCCCTACACTGCCCGAACACCACTGCCCTAAACCCTGAAACACCAACTCCAGTAAGACCCCCTACACTGCCCGAACATCACTGCCCTAAACCCTGAAACACCACGCCCTGCAAGACCCCCTACACTGCCCGAACACCACTGCTCTGCCCTAAACCCTAAAACACCACACCAAGCACGTCCACCTACACTGCCCGAACACCACTGCACTGACCAAAACCCTGAAACATTAGCCCCAGCACGACCACTACACTGCCTGAACACCACTACATTGCCCTAAACCCTGAAACACTAGCCCCAGCAAGAACTCTTACACTGCCCAAACACCACAGCACTGCTCTAACCCCTGAAACACCAGCCCCCGCATGACCCACTACACAGCCCTAACACCACTGCACTGTACTAAACCCTGAAACACCAGCCCTAGTATGACCCCTTACACAGCCCGAACACCACTGCACTGCCCTAAACCCTGCCCTAAACCCTGAAACACCAGCCGCAGCATGACCACTACACTGCCCGAACACCACTGCACTGCCCTAAACCCTGAAACACCAGCCCCGCACGACCCCCTACACTGCACGAACACCACTGCACTGCCCTAAACACTGAAACACCAGCCCCCGCACAACCCCCTACACTGCCTGAACACCACTGCACTAAACCCTGAAACACCAGCCCGCACGACCCCCTACACTGCCCGAACAACACTGCACCGCCCTAAACCCTTTAACACCACCCCCAGCACGTCCACCTACACTGCCCGAACAACACTGCACTGCCCTAAACCCTGAAACACCAGCCCCAGCACGACCCTCTACACTGACCGAACCCCACTGATCTACCCTAAACCCTGAAACAGAAGCCCCAGCATGACCCCTCACACTGCCCGAACACCACTGCACTGCCCTAGACCCTGAAACACCACACACAGCATGACCGCCTACACTGCCCGAACACCACTGCACTGCCCTAGAAACTGAAACACCAGCACCCAGACAACCCCCTACACTGTCCAAATACCACTGCATTGCCCTAAATCCTGAAACACCAGTCCCAGCACGACCCCCTACACTGCACGAGCACCACTGCACTGCCCTAAACACTGAAACACCAGCCCCCGCACAACCCCCTACACTGCCTGAACACCACTGCACTAAACCCTGAAACACCAGCCCGCACGACCCCCTACACTGCCCGAACAACACTGCACCGCCCTAAACCCTTTAACACCACCCCCAGCACGTCCACCTACACTGCCCGAACAACACTGCACTGCCCTAAACCCTGAAACACCAGCCCCAGCACGACCCTCTACACTGACCGAACCCCACTGATCTACCCTAAACCCTGAAACAGAAGCCCCAGCATGACCCCTCACACTGCCCGAACACCACTGCACTGCCCTAGACCCTGAAACACCACACACAGCATGACCGCCTACACTGCCCGAACACCACTGCACTGCCCTAGAAACTGAAACACCAGCACCCAGACAACCCCCTACACTGTCCAAATACCACTGCATTGCCCTAAATCCTGAAACACCAGTCCCAGCATGACCCCCTACACTGCCCGAACACCACTGCACTGCCCTAAACCTTGAAACACCAGCCCCCGCAAGACCCCCTACACTGCCCGAACACCACTGCCCTCAACCCTGAAACACCACCTCCAGCACGACCCCCTACTCTGCACAAACATCCCTGCTCTGCCCTAATCCCTAAAACACCACCCCCAGCACGACCCCCTACACTGCCCGAACACCACTGCTCTGCCCTAAACTCTAAAACACCACACCAAGCACGTCCACCTACACTGCCCGAACACCACTGCACTGCCATAAACCCTGAAACCACACCCCCAGCCAGACCCCTATAATGCCCGAACACCACTGCACTGCCCAAAACCCTGAAACATTAGATCAAGCACAACCACTACACTGCCTGAACTCCACTACATTGCCCTAAACCCTGAAACACTAGCCCCAGCAAGACCTCCTACACTGCCCAAACACCACAGCACTGCCCTAAACCCTGAAACAGCTGCCCCCGCATGACCCACTACACAGCCCTAACACCACTGCACTGTACTAAACCCTGAAACACCAGCCCTAGTACGACCCCTCACACAGCCCGAACACCACTGCACTGCCCTAAACCCTGAAACACCAGCCGCAGCATGACCCCTACACTGCCCGAACACCACTGCACTGCCCTAAACCCTGAAACACCAGCCCCGCACGACCCCCTACACTGCACGAACACCACTGCACTGCCCTAAACACTGAAACACCAGCCCCCGCACAACCCCCTACACTGCCTGAACACCACTGCACTAAACCCTGAAACACCAGCCCCGCACGACCCCCTACACTGCCCGAACAACACTGCACCGCCCTAAACCCTTTAACACCACCCCAGCACGTCCACCTACACTGCCCAAACAACACTGCACTGCCCTAAACCCTGAAACACCAGCCCCAGCACGACCCTCTACACTGACCGAACCCCACTGCTCTACCCTAAACCCTGAAACAGAAGCCCCAGCATGACCCCTCACACTGCCCGAACTCCACTGCACTCCCCTAGTCCCTGAAACACCACACACAGCACGACAACCTACACTACCCGAACACCACTGCACTGCCCTAGAAACTGAAACACCAGCACCCAGACAACCCCTACACTGTCCAAACACCACTGCATTGCCCTAAACCCTGAAACACCAGTCCCCGCATGACCCCCTACACTGCCTGAACACTACTGCACTGCCCTAAACCTTGAAACACCAGCCCCCGCAAGACCCCCTACACTGCCCGAACACCACTGCCCTCAACCCTGAAGCACCACCCCCAGCACGACCCCCTACTCTGCATGAACATCCCTGCTCTGCCCTAAACCCTAAAACACCACACCGAGCACGTCCACCTACACTGCCCGAACACCACTGCACTGCCATAAACCCTGAAACCACACCCCCAGCCAGACCCCTATACTGCCCGAACACCACTGCACTGCACTAAACCCTGAACCACCACCCCCAGCAAGACCCCCTACACTGCCGGAACACCACTGCACTGCCCTAAACCCTGAAACACCACCCCAAGCAAGACCCCCAACACTGCCCGAACACCACTGCACTGCGCTAAACCCTGAAACACCACCCCCGGCATGACCCCCTACACTGCCCGAACACCACTGCACTACCCTAACCCCTGAAACACCAGCCCCAGCATGACCCCCTACACTGCCCGAACACCGCAGCACTGCCCTAAACCCTGAAACACCAGCCCCCGCAAGACCCCCTACACTGCCTGACACCACTGCACTGCCCTAAACCCTGAAACACCAGCCCCAGCACGACCCCCCACACTGCCATAACACCACTGCACTGCCCTAAACCCTGAAACACCACCCCCAGGTTGACCCACTACACTGCTCTGAACAGCACTGCCCTACGCTAAACCCAGAAACAGCAGCCGCAGCATGACCCCTACACTCCCCGAACACCACAGCACTTCCATAGACCCTGCAACACCAGCCCCAGCACGACCCCCTATACTGCCCAAACACCACTGCACTGCCCTGAACCCTGCAACACCAGCCTCAGCACAACCCCCTACACTGCCCGATCACCACTGCCCTAAACCCTGAAACACCACCCCCAGCTAGACCCCCTACACTGCCCGAACACTACTGCTCTAAACCCTGAATCACCACCCCGTGCATGATCCCCTACACTGCCCGAACAGCACTGCACTGACCTAAACCCTGAAACTCCACCCCTTGCACGACCCCCTACACTGCCCGAACACCACTGCACTGCCCTGAACCCTGCAACACCAGCCCCAGCACGACCCCCTACACTTCCCAAACACCATTGCCCTGAACACCGAAACACCAGCCCCAGCAAGAGCCGCTACACTGCCTGAACACCACTTCCCTAAACCCTGAAACACCACCCCTTGCAAGACCCCCTACACTGCCCGAAAACCACTGCCCTAAATCCTGAAACACCACCCCCAGCAAGACCCCCTACACTGCTCGAACACCACTGCCCTAAACCCTGAAACACCACGCCCTGCAAGACCCCCTACACTGCCCGAAAACCACTGCTCTGCCCTAAACCCTGAAACACCACCCCTTGCATGACCCCCTACACTGCCCGAACACCACTGCTCTACCCTAAACCCTAAAACACCACACCAAGCACGTCCACCTACACTGCCCGAACACCACTGCACTGCCCAAAACCCTGAAACATTAGCCCCACCACAACCCCTACACTGCCCGAACACCACTGCACTGCCCTAAACCCTGAAACACTAGACACAGCACGACCCCCTACACTGCCCGAACAGAACAGCACTGACCTAAACCCTAAAACACCACACCCAGCACGTCCCCCTACACTGACCGAACACCACTGCACTGCCCTAAACCCTGACACACTAGCCCCAGCACGACCCCCTACACTGCCCGAACACCACAGCACTGCCCTAAACCCTGAAATACCACATCCAGCAAGACCCCCTACACTGCCCGAACACCACTGCACTGCCATAAACCCTGAAACCACACCCCCAGCAAGTCCCCCTATACTGCCCGAACACCACTGCACTGCCCTAAACCCTGAACCACCACCCCCAGCAAGACCCCCTTGTTGGACCTGGCCCCTTTTTCAGGGTCATCCGTAAACTTTTTGCCTTCCTCCTATATTTTTTCTGACTTGTTGTTGGCTGTTTTATGACTCTGTCATTAACCACCACAAGGGCAGCCCAAACCACCTGAACCAGGGGCATACAATAATTATTCCAAACAAAGGTTCAGAGTATACAATTTCACAGTAAGTAAGAACAATTAATGAACTAAAATTTACAGGTATAACAATGCACACATTGGAATACCAAAAATAGAAAAATTGTATAATAAAAGACCCTAAGAAAAATTACAATAATACAAAATTTATTCAGTGAAAAAATATATCACCAGGGCTCAGTATCGCAAGCTGGTACAGATAACATATTACAATCATATACAAAACCAGACAGGTGGCGGACAAGGAGAAAAAACATAAAAGGCAGAGTTTCAACACTTTACATAGAACTCCGACCAACAAAACAATGTGTCCTCCAAAATTTTTGCGGCCACAGTAGCGTCGACGGCGTTTCGACCTTTGGTGTTAATCCATGGTCATCCTCAGGACATAAAGTTTTTAACTGAGCATCCCAAATGAACAGTATAAAAATAAAAAATAGCAAAATTGCACTCAATTGGACTAAAAAAGGGTCATAGAGATGTTTCTTTAGAAAAGTGTGCTTTCCAAAAGAACAAGCGTTAAAAAAGGGGGGAGGGGAGGAGGGGGGGAAGGAAAAGGGGGAAAAAGCAAAAGGAAAGGAACCTTCTGCCACAACCAATGAATGGTCATCAAGAACCCGTGCATAATAGCAAAAGAGTTGAATCAGTGTGCTGTTAGTATAAACAAAATCTCAAAAATTTAATCAAAAGAACTGTGTATTAATTACCAACACCATGATGGTATTGAAGCTTCACAGAAACTTACATATATATCGAATGGGTTCTGAGTTGCTCCTAATTCAATTCAGCAACTGACCGCCAAGAAAAGTAAGTCAATTAACAGTCTCGGGGGCCAATGGGAAATTAATCCACTTCAAATTAAGCCCTTGTAGGTACCAGGCTAAACCGCAAAAACAATTTAAGAAAAACGATAATAAATTAGATAACAACAATGGTTGGATCATTCAGTATATGCATTTTGCATTTTGCTTACAAAGATTGTGTATATAATGCGTAAAGGTCTACCTATAATGCCAAAGGCAATTAACTGTAGAAATAAAGTGTTTCTCGTAAGTAGAGGGCTTCAGAGAATCTAAAACGATAACCAGTTGTAACCGTTTACCCAACCTAAGTATACTGATTCAGACCCACTTAATGGGGTTAGCTGGCCACATAATGGTTAACATTTACCGGCATCATATTTTCACAATTAGCAGAAAGAAATAAGGGGGGAAAACTTGGCGTGAGGCATAGCAGCAATTAATCGCTACAGGCTATACCGAGAACAATTATCTTCCGGTATCGTACTTAAAGCTGTAGCAGGGGCTTGCTACACGGTGGGTAACTATGCCAACATCAAATTATTAGAATTAGCGTGAACGAATGGAAGAAAGAACTTGGCGCAAGGCATAGCAGCAGGCAGTTGCTGTAAACTGTAACGAGAAAAACGCTCCCGATGTCCTACTTACAGCTGTAGCAGTCAAGTGTTGCCACCTACTATTTTAAAAAGAAAAAAACAAATTGGGTCACGAACGCTTACCAGAAAGGCGTGCAGCACAGCAAATTAATTACCGACTGACAACTTGATTACAGCGATTCACCGCGTCATGTCTTAAAAAGCGACTTACTGAAATAAAGAAGGGACTTCACGCAAGACATAACCAATCTCGGACGCCATGTTGGATCGGGTAAAAACGGATAAAAAACAATAATAATAAGGAGATTCAAAGTTAACTTGACCAGTGGACAAGAAAACGAGTGTTAGTCCCACCACCACAAAGAAAGGTTAGTTGTTGGTAGTAGAATAAAAGAAATAAAACAAAAATAAAGAGATTTTTAATTCAGGGATTATGTGCCAAGATCTCCAGCGGCTTCAAAAATATAAATTCCCATTGGCAATTTAAAACATTGCATTGCAAGTTCATATTGTGATCTGATGTTCTGCGTATTTTACAAGTTCACAAATAAGAATCATTATGATGACACGATTCCCATAAATCAAAAAACACAGCTTGAACATTGTTATGTAGCAATACATGGATACATAGCGATCAAATTATTTTATATAATTCACATGATTACAAAGAATCCTATATTGCAGTACTCTTTATAAATCATAATTTTCAACATTTCAACTCAATTTATACATCACAATTTAGATCGTTTCACTGACTTTGATAGCATTAATCAGTAGGCTTAAACATTTGCAACACGGTATCACATATTATTCATTTCGAAGACTGTTATGCGTAGTCAGTATACAGAAGTATGCGACTAGGGAACAGAAGTATGCACCTAGGGAGTCAAGCCACTGGGAATAGTTATTACCCAAAGGTAAGAGAGTGGCATTCTTCCATAGTGTTCAAACCCAGGTTTATGCTGTTACAGCGAAAAATCCAACGGCATTCGCTTTTGTTAAGGAGATTGGTGATGCTACCTCCTCTCAGAGGAGTATGGACCACTTCAATTACTTGCCAACGAATGTCTGTTGGTGCATGATTATGTTCCAAAAAATGTGCCAACAGAGGCGCATTCTCAGTTTTGCACCGAATTCGACTCTTATGTTGGCCCAGGCGTATCTTTATTTTCTGAGTCGTTTGACCAATATAAATGAGATTACACAGACACCAAACAGCATACATCACGTTCTGAGTGTTACAATTCGAGTATTCTCGTAAATCATGACAGATATTCGCATGAATAAATTGCTTCGTATTGAAGCTGGAATCACACATGAGGCAGCCGCCACATCTATAATGTCCAATGATTTTGTTGAGACCCCACATAGATGTTAAGCTAGGGGTGTTTTTTTTAAGGCAAAGCTGCTCTAACCAAATGGTCACGTAAATTTTTTCCTCTTTTAAAGGAAAAAAGAGGTTCCTCATTAGTAATGCCAGTAGATTTCACTAAAGGCCAGTGTTTACGAACAATCGCCGAGATATGGTTACTTTGGGTGCCAAAGGTAGTGACACATGGAATGCGGGTCATTGGCTTTCGACTCTTAGGTGTTAATAAAAACTCGCGGTGGTTATACCACGCTCTTTTCATAGATCTCTTCACCAATTTACGTGGATAGCCTCGTTGTCGCAACTTCTCTGCCAATTTACCTGCCTCGACAAAGTAATCATTTTTGAAAAAACAATTTCTGCGGATGCGCAGAAACTGTCCAAAGGGCAGACCGTCCCTCAGGCCTCTAGGGTGATTACTTGAATATTC
Source organism: Triturus cristatus (assembly GCF_964204655.1). Taxonomy (NCBI): domain Eukaryota; kingdom Metazoa; phylum Chordata; class Amphibia; order Caudata; family Salamandridae; genus Triturus; species Triturus cristatus. The sequence goes on from NC_140579.1 coordinate 1,164,967,468, forward strand.
GAGTAAGGTGTTTCTGGCTGTTGGTTTGGTGAAAAGTCTAGTAGTCAAACCTCCTTCATGAGGGAAAATCGTTAAATCCAAAAAATCAATGTGAGTTTTACTAAAATGAGAGGTAAATTTTAAATCAGAAGAACAAAGGTTTAACCAACTCAAAAAATCAGTAAGCTCAACACACGTCCCAGTCCAAATAAACAAAACATCGTCAATATAGCATCGCCAATGGCGAATGCTATTGAAAAAAGGGTTGTACCTGCAATCATAAATAAAGTTTTGTTCAAAATCATCTACAAACAAAATAGCAAAATTGGGGGCATAAGAAGCCCCCATAGAAGTACCTTTAATCTGTAAATAAAAACATCCATCAAATTCAAAATAATTCTTTGTTAGAGAAATTGTCAATAAATCAACAATAAATTCAGTTGGTACTGTCATAGGGGCTGGACGTGTGTTAAGAGCCCTCCTGACTACCTCAATTCCTTGTGTTTGAGGGATGATGGTGTATAAAGACTCGATGTCTAAACACACCAACATCTCAGAATCAGGACAAAAAGTCATAGTTTCTAGTTGTACAATTATATCACCACTGTCACGTACATAACTGGTGGTTTTCATTGCTAGATCTTTTATGAAAACATCAATGTATTTGCAAAGAGGTTCTAAGACCGACCCACAGCCCGAAACTATGGGCCGGCCTGGAGGATTTTCCATACTCTTATGCACCTTGGGAAGAGTGTACAATAAAGGAATTCTTGGATTTTTCGAATTCAAATACAAAAATTCCTTATTACTAAGGAAACCAACCGATTTCGCATCAGTTGTCAAGTCCAATATTGATTTCTGGATCTCAGAAAGAGGATTAGTTCGGAGCATCCGATAGTGCTCAACATTATCAAGTTGTCTTTTAATCTCCAATTTATATTTATCCGTAGACTGGACCACAATCCCACCACCTTTGTCCGCACTTTTTATTATTATGTCACGATTCTCTTTCAATTTATTGAGGGCTTGACGTTCAGATAAAGAGATATTATATGGTACATATTCAACATTTTTATACAAGCTTGTAACATCATTTAATACCATAGCTTCAAATGCCAACAGTTCAACAGGCATTTTACTAGTCGGTGGATTAAAGGTGGATGGTGGTCTCAGTCCAGAGGGATTAAAACAATCATTGCTGGTATTACTCAGAAAGAAGGTCTTTAAACGCAATTTTCGAAAAAATTGCAAAAGTTCCATTTGGACCTCAAACAAAGATGATTTTTCGGTAGGCACAAAACTTAGTCCCTTCCTCAAAAGGGAAATCTCATCTATGGATAGAAGGTGACTAGATAGGTTAAAAATGGGAATTAGTTCATTATTCTCCAAAATAGAATCAGGATTTACAGGGGGAACCATAGGTTCAACTTGATCGATTACCAAAGAGCTTTCTATTATTGGGGAGGTCCCCACTGATAGAACTTGCGGCGGGTCTGACGTTCTCCCGCCTGGAAATTCCAACGTGGTTGAGGCGGTGGCATCCCCCTCCCTCGTGCCCTTCCTCCTCTCCCACGCTGCTCTAAAAAAGGTGAATTATAACCTCCAGTTGATGGACCAGGTCTAGGATTAGTTTCTGCCATAACATTGTCACCAGAACTTGCCGATGATTCAGAAAAGGTTACTGCATTCCTATTTTTGAAACGACCCCATGTGGGGTAGTTTTCATTATATTGAGATTTAGGTTGAGAGTAAAACTCATCCTGTAAGTATGGATGGGCCTTGAGCTGACTGAAATTCGCTATATCCCTTTGGATTTTCGTCGCTTTTTATTTCTCTCAAACTTCTCAAAATCGGCAATAGTCTTGTTAACTTTTTCAAGAGCGATTTTGGCATCGTTAACAATATCACCTTCTTTTATTCGTCTCTCTAGATCAGCAATTATTTCCAATTCTTTCTTACTATGTTCAAGAGCGGTATCAATACCATGTACAAGCCAATGTCTAGAACAAGTAATTCCAATATGACTAAACCCTTTTCTGAACTTGTGGTCATTAATAAAGATTACGGGGACATTGCGTAACTGTAGTCCTACGGGTATTACATCTTTTTTCAAATATTCAGTCATCATCAGAGCATGCAGAGTGGTACGTACATGCTTTTTTCTGCACTGTTCCAATTCATCAAGCAGTGCCTGTGTTTCACTGACAACCGGCTGAGCCATCACTGTTGATCCCAACAGGGATGGACCGTTCTTAATTTTAGAAATATACTCCTCGGAATATGTAGGTACTTCGAGGTTGGCCATAATATACTAAGACCAACTCACGAGACCAAGGGAAGGAGCCCTCACAGTTCAACAACTGTACTTAAATCATTAACCACCACAAGGGCAGCCCAAACCACCTGAACCAGGGGCATACAATAAATATTCCAAACAAAGGTTCAGAGTATACAATTTCACAGTAAGTAAGAACAATTAATGAACTAAAATTTACAGGTATAACAATGCACACATTGGAATACCAAAAATAGAAAAATTGTATAATAAAAGACCCTAAGAAAAATTACAATAATACAAAATTTATTCAGTGAAAAAATATATCACCAGGGCTCAGTATCGCAAGCTGGTACAGATAACATATTACAATCATATACAAAACCAGACAGGTGGCGGACAAGGAGAAAAAACATAAAAGGCAGAGTTTCAACACTTTACATAGAACTCCGACCAACAAAACAATGTGTCCTCCAAAATTTTTGCGGCCACAGTTGCGTCGACGGCGTTTCGACCTTTGGTGTTAATCCATGGTCATCCTCAGGACATAAAGTTTTTAACTGAGCATCCCAAATGAACAGTCTAAAAATAAAAATAGCAAAATTGCACTCAATTGGACTAAAAAAGGGTCATAGAGATGTTTTTTTAGAAAAGTGTGCTTTCCAAAAGAACAAGCGTTAAAAAAAGGGGGGGGGGAGGAGGGGGGGGGGGGAAGGAAAAGGGGGAAAAAGCAAAAGGAAAGGAACCTTCTGCCACAACCAATGAATGGTCATCAAGAACCCGTGCATAATAGCAAAAGAGTTGAATAGTATAAACAAAATCTCAAAAATTTAATCAAAAGAACTGTGTATTAATTACCAACACCATGATGGTATTGAAGCTTCACAGAAGCTTACATATATATCGAATGGGTTCTGAGTTGCTCTTAATTCAATTCAGCAACTGACCGCCAAGAAAAGGAAGTCAATTAACAGTCTCGGGGGCCAATGGGAAATTAATCCACTTCAAATTAAGCCCGTTTAGGTACCAGGCTAAACCGCAAAAACAATTTAAGAAAAACGATAATAAATTAGATAACAACAATGGTTGGATCATTCAGTATATGCATTTTGCATTTTGCTTACAAAGATTGTGTATATAATGCGTAAAGGTCTACCTATAATGCCAAAGGCAATTAACTGTAGCAATAAAGTGTTTCTCGTAAGTAGAGGGCTTCAGAGAATCTAAAACGATAACCAGTTGTAACCGTTTACCCAACCTAAGTATACTGATTCAGACCCACTTAATGGGGTTAGCTGGCCACATAATGGTTAACATTTACCGGCATCATATTTTCACAATTAGCAGAAAGAAATAAGGGGGGAAAACTTGGCGTGAGGCATAGCAGCAATTAATCGCTACAGGCTATACCGAGAACAATTATCTTCCGGTATCATACTTAAAGCTGTAGCAGGGGCTTGCTACACGGTGGGTAACTATGCCAACATCAAATTATTAGAATTAGCGTGAACGAATGGAAGAAAGAACTTGGCGCAAGGCATAGCAGCAGGCAGTTGCTGTAAACTGTAATGAGAAAAACGCTCCCGATGTCCTACTTACAGCTGTAGCAGTCAAGTGTTGCCACCTACTATTTTAAAAAGAAAAAAACAAATTGGGTCACGAACGCTTACCAGAAAGGCGTGCAGCACAGCAAATTAATTACCGATTGACAACTTGATTACAGCGATTCACCGGCGTCATGTCTTAAAAAGCGACTTACTGAAATAAAGAAGGGACTTCACGCAAGACATAACCAATCTCGGACGCCATGTTGGATCAGGTAAAAACGGATAAAAAACAATAATAATAAGGAGATTCAAAGTTAACTTGACCAGTGGACCAGAAAACGAGTGTTAGTCCCACCACCACAAAGAAAGGTTAGTTGTTGGTAGTAGAATAAAAGAAATAAAAATAAAAATAAAGAGATTTTTAATTCAGGGATTATGTGCCAAGATCTCCAGCGGCTTCAAAAACATAAATTCCCATTGGCAATTTAAAACATCGCATTGCAAGTTCATATTGTGATCTGATGTTCTGCGTATTTTACAAGTTCACAAATAAGAATCATTATGATGACACGATTCCCATAAATCAAAAAACACAGCTTGAACATTGTTATGTAGCAATACATGGATACATAGCGACCAAATTATTTTATATAATTCACATGATTACAAAGAATCCTATATTGCAGTACTCTTTATAAATCATAATTTTCAACATTTCAACACAATTTATACATCACAATTTAGATCGTTTCACTGACTTTGATAGCATTAATCAGTAGGCTTAAACATTTGCAACACGGTATCACATATTATTCATTTCGAAGACCGTAATGCGTAGTCAGTATACAGAAGTATGCGACTAGGGAACAGAAGTATGCACCTAGGGAGTCAAGCCACTGGGAATAGTTATTACCCAAAGGTAAGAGAGTGGCATTCTTCCATAGTGTTCAAACCCAGGTTTATGCTGTTACAGCGAAAAATCCAACGGCATTCGCTTTTGTTAAGGAGATTGGTGATGCTACCTCCTCTCAGAGGAGTATGCACCACTTCAATTACTTGCCAACGAATGTCTGTTGGTGCATGATTATGTTCCAAAAAATGTGCCACCAGAGGCGCATTCTCAGTTTTGCACCGAATTCGACTCTTATGTTGGCCCAGGCGTATCTTTATTTTCTGAGTCGTTTGACCAATATAAATGAGATTACACGGACACCAAACAGCATATATCACATTCTGAGTGTTACAATTCGAGTATTCTCGTAAATCATGACAGATATTCGCATGAATAAATTGATTCGAATTCAAGCTGGAATCACACATGAGGCAGCCGCCACATCTATAATGTCCAATGATTTTGTTGAGACCCCACATAGATGTTAAGCTAGGGGTTTTTTTTGAAGGCAAAGCTGCTCTAACCAAATGGTCACGTACATTTTTTCCTCTTTTAAAGGAAAAAAGAGGTTCCTCATTAGTAATGCCAGTAGATTTCACTAAAGGCCAGTGTTTACGAACAATCGCCGAGATATGGTTACTTTGGGTGCCAAAGGTAGTGACACATGGAATGCGGGTCATTGGCTTTCGACTCTTAGGTGTTAATAAAAACTCGCGGTGGTTATACCACGCTCTTTTCATAGATCTCTTCACCAATTTACGTGGATAGCCTCGTTGTCGCAACTTCTCTGCCAATTTACCTGCCTCGACAAAGTAATCATTTTTGAAAAAACAATTTCTGCGGATGTTTTATGACTCTGGGCACCTTACCACTGCTGATCAGTGCTAAGGTGCATATGCTCTCCCTATGGTAAAATGTAGACATTGATTGGTGTCCATGTTTGGCTTATTTGGTTTACTATCAGCCCCTAGTAAAGTGCACCAGGAGTGCCAGGGCTTGTAAATACAAATGCTGCTGGTGGGCTTGCAGCACTGGTTGTGCCACCCACAGAAGCGGCCTAGTAAAATGTGTCTAGGGTCTGCCACTGCAGAGCCTGCGTGCAGTCTGGTACTGTCGCGCTGATTGCGCAAGTGCACCTACTTGCCAGTCCCCAAACCTTCACTTAACTACATATTAGTCACCCCTCTGGTAGGCCCAAGGGCAGGGTGCATTGTAGGTATAAGTTAGGACATGCCCTGATGTGTGTGGCATGTCCTAAAAGTGAATTACAGCCATTTTCGTTTTTCACTATTGAAGGCTACCTGCTCTCCATAGGCCAGAATGGGCTGCTGGAATTACTACACGCTGTAATCCCAGTGGACCCATAGAGCCTGGTAGAAAGTCAAGTTTAGTATGCCTGAACTCAGAATAATAAAATACTTCTTTCAGTAAAGTTTATTTTAATATCGTGTTTGTAAATACTACTTTTAGAAAGTTAGTATTTACTGACCTGGCCATTTCAGTCCGCCTCTGCTGTGTGTGTGTGTGCTGCCTAGTTTCAGTGGGGAGCAGGGCTGGGGAATTCCAGGAGACAGGCTGGCTGCCAGGTGGTGGGTAGAAAGATTACACCAGGATGGGTGGGAGGAGTACATCTTGACTCTGAATAGACCTGTGTTCTGCCACCACAATGTCAGCTCCGCCCCCTGTGGAGCGGCTGATGTCTCTGCCCTGCTGCTGAAAGGAAAGAGCAGAGTCACCACAACAAAGTGCTCCAAAACCGGACTGAGCCAGGCCCAGGCCCCCTGGCGACAAAGAACAAAAGAATTGCTGTATAAAAGAAGGAGCCCTGCTCCCAAGAAATTAGATCAGATCCTGCTGAAACAAGAAGAACCTCTGCCAGAAGAGAAGGAACTGGGAAAGCTGTAGGAGGAGTAACTGTCCCTGACCTGGGGGATTGGCCTGCAGTGGTTGCCTTGCTGCTGAAGGAGAGGAGAGAAGACTACAAAGACTTTTATCTCAACTTGTGCTTAAAGCTCTCCAAGGGCTTGAACTGAGCTTGCCCCCTGAACGAAGTCACAGGACCAGTGGACTTCATCCCCAGCTCCCCAAAGTCTTTTGGAAGTGCCTGCTGCTGTTGTTGGGCCTTCTGAGGGACTGCGTGTCGCAAGGAGCTGGAAGCTGGAAGCGCGACGCCAGGAAGAGAAGCGTGCCGCCGTCGGAGCTGTTGCCGTCGCATCTCGCTGAGAGTGTCGCCGCTGCAGCATCGCATCGAGCGGAAGCGTCTCGCATCATTCCGGAAGTGTCTCGCAACGCCGAAAAAGCGTGTCACCATCGCAGCCATCGCAGCTGTCGCATTGCACCGCATCGAGAGGAGAGTCTCGCATCGAGGAGGAAGCGTGTCGCCATCGCAGCCATCGTAGTTGTCGCATTGCACCGCATCCAGAAAAGTGCCTCGCATCCATGGAGAAGTGTGCCGCCGTCGGAGCCGCTGCCGTTGCATCTCGCAGAAGGGGTGTCGCCGCTGTAGCATCGCATCGAGCGGAAGCGTCTCGCAACGTCGGAGAAGAGTGCCGCTTCCAGGGCCGCTGCCGTCGCATCTTGCCAAAGGTGACGCCGCTGTAGCTGACGCATCGAGTCGAGCCAAGCTACCGGGAGGGTGAGCAAGGGGTTGTTTTAGTAGTGAAACCCCTCATCCTGACTAGAGGAAAGGTTCCCTGCTTGTCACAAGTACCTACCTGTGCCAACCAGAGAACCCGGATTCTAACACCCCTACACTGCCGGAACACCACTGCACTGCCCTAAACCCTAAAAAACACCACCCCCAGCATGTCCGCCTACACTGCCCGAACACCAGTGCACAGCCCTAAAACATAAAACAGCATCCCCAGCACGACCCCTACACTGCTCGAACACCACTGTACTGCCCTAAACTCTGAAACACCAGCCCCAGCACGACCCCCTACACTGCCCAAACACCACTGTCCTAAACCCTGAAACACCAGCCCCAGCAAGACCCCCTACACTGCCCAAACCCCACTGCCCTAAACAATGAAACACCCCCAGCATGACCCCCTACTCTGCCCGAATACCACTGCACAGCCCTAAACCCTGAAACACTAGCCCCAGCACGACCCCCTATACTACCTGACCACCCCTGCACTGCCCTAAACCCTGAAACACTAGCCCCAGCACGACCCCTACACTGCCCGAACACCACTGCACTGCTCTAAACCCTGAAACATCAGGCCCAGCACGACCCCGTACACTGCCCAAACACCACTGCACCACCCTAAACCCTAAAACAATAGCCCCCGCACAACCCCCTACACTGCCCAAACACTGCTGCACCACCCTAAACCTTGAAACACCAGCCCCTACACTGCCCAAACACCACTGCACTGCCCTAAACCCAGAAACACCACCCCAGAACGACGCCCTATACTGCCCGAACACCACTGCACTGCCCTAAACCCTGATACATCACCCCAGAATGACGCCCTATACTGCCCGAACACCACTGCACTGCCCTAAACCCTGATACATCACCCCAGCAAGATCCCCTACACTGCCTGAACACCACTTCCCTAAACCCTGAAACACCACCCCCTGCAAGACCCCCTACACTGCCCGAACACCACTGCCCTAAACCCTGAAACACCAACTCCAGTAAGACCCCCGACACTGCCCGAACATCACTGCCCTAAACCCTGAAACACCACGCCCTGCAAGACTCCCTACACTGCCCGAACACCACTGCTCTGCCCTAAACCCTAAAACACCACACCAAGCACGTCCACCTACACTGCCCGAACACCACTGCACTGCCCAAAACCCTGAAACATTAGCCCAAGCACAACCACTACACTCCCTGAACTCCACTACATTGCCCTAAACCCTGAAACACTAGCACCAGCAAGACCTCCTACACTGCCCAAACACCACAGCACTGCCCTAAACCCTGAAACACCAGCCCCCGCATGACCCACTACACAGCCCTAACACAACTGCACTGTACTAAACCCTGAAACACCAGCCCTAGTACGACCCCTCACACAGCCCGAACACCACTGCACTGCCCTAAACCCTGAAACACCAGCCGCAGCATGACCCCTACACTGCCCGAACACCACTGCACTGCCCTAAACCCTGAAACACCAGCCCCGCACGACCCCCTACACTGCACGAACACCACTGCACTGCCCTAAACACTGAAACACCAGCCCCCGCACAACCCCCTACACTGCCTGAACACCACTGCACTAAACCCTGAAACACCACCCCCTGCACGACCCCTATACTGCCCGAACACCCCTGCACTAGCCTAAACCCTTAAACACCAGCCCCCGTATCACCCCCTACAGTGCCCAATTACCACTGCACTATCCTAAAACCCTGAAACACCAGCCCCGGCACGACCCCCTACACTGCCCGAACACCACTGCACTGGCCTAAACCCTGTAACACCAGCTCCGGCACGACCCCCTACACTGCCAGAACACCATTGCACTGCCCTAAACCCTGAAACACCACCCCAGCATGACCCCCTACACTGCCTGAACCCCACTGCACTGCCCTAAACCCTGAAACACCAACCCCAGCAGGACCCCCTACACTGTCCGAACAACACTGCAATGCCCTAGACCCTGAAACACCAGCCCCAGCACGACCCCCTACCCTGCCCGAACACCACTACACTGCCCTAAACCCTGAAACACCAGCCCCAGCCCGACCCCCTAGATTGCCCAAACACCACTGCCCTAAACCCTGAAACACCACCCCCAGCTAGACCCCCTACACTGCCCGAACACCACTGCCCTTAACCCTGAAACATCACCCCCAGCACGACCCCCTTCTCTGTCCGAACACCACTGCACTGCCCTAAACCCTGAAACACCACTCCCTGCATGACCCCTACACTGCCCGAACACCACTGCACTGCCCTCAACCCTGAAACTCCACCCCCAGCACAACCCCCTGCACTGCCCGAACACCACTGCACTGCCCTAAACCCTGAAACACCACCCCAGCACATCCCTCTACACTGCCCGAACACCACTGCACTACCCTAAGAACTAAAACACCACATCCAGCACGACCCCTTACACTGCCTGAACACCACTGCACTGCCCTAAACCATAAAACACCGGCCCCAGCACGACCACCTACACAGCCCAAACTCCACTGCGCTGCTCTAAACCCTGAAACACCAGCCCCAGCGCGACACCCTACACTGCCCGGACACCACTGCTCTGCCCTAAACCCTGAAACACCACCCCCAGCATGACACCCTACACTGCCCAAACAGCACTGCACTGCCCTAAACCCTGAAACACCAGCCCCAGCACGACCTACTAAACTGCCCGAACACCACTGCACTGCCCTAAACCCTGAAACACCAGCCCCAGCACGACCTCCTACACTGCCAGAACACCACTCCACTGCCCTAAACCCTGAAACACCAACCCCAGCACGGCCACATACATTCCCCAAATACAACTGCACTGCCCTAAACCCTGAAACACCAGCCCCAGCACAACCACCTACACTGCCCGAACACCACTGCACTGCCCTAAACCCTGAAACACCAGCCCCAGCATAATGCCCAACACTACTTGAACACTACTGCACTGCCCTAAACCCTGACACACCACACCTAGCACGACCACTTACACTGCCTGAGCACCACTGCACTGCCCTAAACCCTGAAACACCAGCCCCAGCATGACCCCCAACACTGCCAGAAAACCACTGCACTGCCCTAAACCCTGAAAGACGACCCCCAGCACGACCCCCTACACTGCCACAACACCACTGCACTGTCCTAAACCCTGAAAGACTATCCCCAGAACGACCCCCTACACTACCCGAACACCACTGCACTACCCTAAACCCTGAAACACCACCCCCAGGTTGACCCACTACACTGCTCTGAACAGCACTGCCCTACCCTAATCCCAGAAACACCAGCCCCAGCATGACCCCTACACTCCCCGAACACCACAGCACTTCCATAAACCCTGCAACACCAGCCCCAGCACGACCCCCTATACTGCCGGAACACCACTGCACTGCCCTGAACCCTGCAACACCAGCCTCAGCACGGCCCCCTACACTGCCCGAACACCACTGCCCGAAACCCTGAAACAACAGCCCCAGCAAGACCCCTACACTGCCCGAACACCACTGACTTAAACTCTGAAACACTACCCCCAGCATGACTCCCTACTCTGCCCGAACAAAACTGCACTGCCCTAAACCTTGAAACACCAGCCCCAGCACGACCCCCTACACTGCCCGAACACCACTGCCCTAAACCCTGAAACACCACCAAGAACCCCTACACTGCCCGAACACCACTGCACTGCCCTAAACCCTGAAACATCAGCACCAGCACGAACCCTACACTGCCCGAACACCACTGCACTGACATAAACCCTGAAACACCACCCGTGCATGACCCCCTACACTGCCCGAACACCACTGCACTGACCTAAACCCTGAAACACCACCCCATGCATGACCCCCTACACTGCCCGAACACCACTGCACTGCCCTGAACCCTGCAACACCAACCCCAGCACGACCCCCTACATTTCCCAAACACCACTGCCCTAAACACCGAAACACTAGCCCCAGCAAGACCCCCTACACTGCCCAAACACCACTGCCCTAAACCCTGAAACACCACACCAAGCACGTCCACCTACACTGCCCGAACACCAATGCACTGCCCAAAACCCTGAAACATTAGCCCCAGCACAACCCTTACACTGCCCGAACACCACTGCACTGCCCTAAACCCTGAAACACCATCCCCCGCACGACCCCTATACTGCCCGAACACCCCTGCACTAGCCTAAGCCCTGAAACACCAGCCCCCGCACGACCCCTTACACTGCCCGAACACCACTGCACTGGCCTAAACCCTGGAACACAAGCTCCGGCATGACCCCCTACACTGCGCGAACACCACTGCACTGCCCTAAACCATGAAACACCACCCCCAGCATGACACCCTACACTGCCCAAACAGCACTGCACTGCCCTAAACCCTGAAACACCAGCCCCAGCACGACCTACTAAACTGCCCGAACACCACTGCAATGCCCTCGACCCTGAAACACCAGCCCCAGCATGACCCCCTACACTGCCCGAACACCACTACACTGCCCTAAACCCTGAAACACCATCCCCAGCACGACCCCCTAGATTGCCCAAACACCACTGCCCTAAACCCTGAAACACCACCCCCAGCAAGACCCCCTACACTGCCCGAACACCACTGCCCTTAACCCTGAAACATCACCCCCAGCACGACCCCCTTCTCTGCCCGAACACCACTGCACTGCCCCAAACCCAAAAACACCACTCCCTGCATGACCCCTACACTGCCGAACACCACTGCACTGCCCTAAACCCTGAAACACCACCCCCAGCACAACCCCCTGCACTGCCCGAACACCACTGCACTGCCCTAAACCCTGAAACACCACCCCAGCACATCCCTCTACACTGCCCGAACACCACTGCACTACCCTAAGCCCTAAAACACCACCTCGAGCACGACCCCTTACACTGCCTGAACACCACTGCACTGCCCTAAACCATAAAACACCGGCCCCAGCACGACCACCTACACTGCCCAAACTCCACTGCACTGCCCTGAACCCTGCAACACCAGCCCCACCACGACCCCCTACACTTCCCAAACACCACTGCCCTAAACACCGAAACACCAGCCCCAGCAAGACCCCCTACACTGCCCAAACACCACTGCCCTAAACCCTGAAACACCACCCCCTGCACGACCCCCTACACTGCCCGAACAACACTGCACTGCCCTAACGCCTGAAATACCACCCCCAGCATGACCTCATACACTGCCCGAACACCACTCCTCTGCCCTAAACCCTGAAACACCACCCCCAGCACGACCCCCTACTCTGCACGAACACCACTGCACTAGCCTAAACCCTGAAACACCATCCCCCGCACGACCCCTATACTGCCCGAACACCCCTGCACTAGCCTAAACCCTGAAACACCAGCCCCCGTATGACCCCCTACACTGCCCAAACACCACTGCACTGTCCTAAACCCTGGAACACCAGTTCCGGCACGACCCCCTACACTGCGCGAACACCACTGCACTACCTAAACCCTGAAACACCAACCCCAGCATGACCCCCTACACTGCCTGAACCCCACTGCACTTCCCTAAACCCTGAAACACCAACCCCAGCACGACCCCCTACACTGTCCGAACACCACTGCAATGCCCTAGACCCTGAAACACCAGCCCCAGCACGACCCCCTTCATTGCCCGAACACCACTACACTGCGCTACACCCTGAAACACCAGCCCCAGCACGACCCCCTAGATTGCCCAAACACCACTGCCCTTAACCCTGAAACATCACCCCCAGCACGACCCCTACACTGCCCGAACACCACTGCACTGCCCTAAACCCTGAAACACCACCCCCAGCACAACCCCCTGCACTGCCCGAACACCACTGCACTGCCCTAAACCCTGAAACACCACCCCAGCACATCCCTCTACACTGCCCGAACACCACTGCACTACCCTAAGTCCTAAAACACCACCTCCAGCACTACCCCTTACACTGCCTGAACACCACTGCACTGCCCTAAACCATAAAACAGCGGCCCCAGCACGACCACCTACACAGCCCAAACTCCACTGCACTGCTCTAAACCCTGAAACACCACCCCCAGCACGACCCCCTACACTGCCCGAACACCACTGCACTGCCCTAAACCCTGAAACACCAGCCCCAACACGACCCCCTACACTGCCCGAACACCACTCCACTGTCTTAAACACTGAAACACCAACCCCAACACAGCCACCTACAATCCCCAAATACCACTGCACTGCCCTAAACCCTGAAACACCAGCCCCAGCACAACCACCTACACTGCCCGAACACCACTGCACTGCCCTAAACCCTGAAACACCAGCCCCAGCATAATGCCCAACACTACTTGAACACTACTGCACTGCCCTAAACCCTGACACACCACACCTAGCACGACCACTTACACTGCCTGAGCACCACTGCACTGCCCTAAACCCTTAAACACCAGCCCCAGCATGACCCCCAACACTGCCAGAACACCACTGCACTGCCTTAAACCCCGAAAGACCAGCCCCAGCACGACCCCCTACACTGCCGCAACACCACTGCACCGCCCTAAACCCTGAAACACTATCCCCAGAACGACCCCCTACACTACCCGAACACCACTGCACTATCCTAAACCCTGAAACACCACCCCCAGGTTGACCCACTACACTGCTCTGAACAGCACTGCCCTACCCTAAACCCAGAAACACCAGCCCCAGCATGACCCCTACACTCCCCGAACACCACAGCACTTCCATAAACCCTGCAACACCAGCCCCAGCACGACCCCCTATACTGCCCGAACACCACTGCACTGCCCTGAACCCTGCAACACCAGTCTCAGCATGACCCCCTACACTGCCCGAACACCACTGACCTAAACCCTGAAACACCAGCCCCAGCAAGACCCCTACACAGCCCAAACACCACTGACTTAAACTCTCAAACACCACCCCCTGCACGACTCCCTACTCTGCCCGAACACCACTGCACTGCCCTAAACCTTGAAACAGCAGCCCCAGCACGACCCCCTACACTGCCCAAACACCACTGCCTTAAACCCTGAAACACCACCAAGAACCCCTAGACTGCCCGAACACCACTGCACTGTTCCAAACTCTGAAACATCAGCCCCAGCACGAACCCTACACTGCCCGAACACCACTGCACTGACCTAAACCCTGAAACACCACCCCGTGCATGACCCCCTACACTGCCCAAACACCACTGCACTGACCTAAACCCTGAAACACCACCCTGTGCATGACCCCCTACACTGCCCGAACACCACTGCACTGCCCTGAACCCTGCAACACCAGCCCCAGCACGACCCCCTACACTTCCCAAACACCACTGCCCTAAACACCAAAACACCAGCCCCAGCAAGACCCCCTACACTACCCAAACACCACTGCCCTAAACCCTGAAACACCACCCCCTGCACGACCCCCTACACTGCCCGAACAACACTGCACTGCCCTAAAGCCTGAAATACCACCCCCTGCATGACCCTATACACTGCCCGAACACCACTCCTCTGCCCTAAACCCTGAAACACCACCCCCAGCATGACCCCCTACTCTGCACGAACACCACTGCACTGCCCTAAACCCTGAAACACTATCCCCCGCACGACCCCTATACTGCCCGAACACCCCTGCACTAGCCTAAGCCCTGAAACACCAGCCCCCGTTTGACCCCCTACACTGCCCAAACACCACTGCACTGGCATAAACCCTGAAACACCAGCCCCCGCACGACCCCCTACACTGCCCGAACACCACTGCACTGTCCTAAACCCTGGAACACAAGATCCGGCACGACCCCCTACACTGCACGAACACCACTGCACTGCCCTAAACCCTGAAACACCACCCCCAGCATGACCCCCTACACTGCCTGAACCCCACTGCACTGCCCTAAACCCTGAAACACCAACCCTAGCACGACCCCCTACACTGCCTGAACACCACTGCAATGCCCTAGAACCTGAAACACCAGCCCCAGCACGACCCCCTACACTGCCCGAACACCACTACACTGCCCTAAACCCTGAAACACCAGCCCCAGCACGACCCCCTAGATTTCCCAAACACCACTGCCCTAAACCCTGAAACACCACCCCCTGCTAGACCCCCTACACTGCCCGAACACCACTGCCCTTAACCCTGAAACATCACCCCCAGCACGACCCCCTTCTCTGCCCGAACACCACTGCACTGCCCTAAACCCTGAAACACCACTCCCTGCATGACCCCTACACTGCCGAACACCACTGCACTGCCCTAAACCCTGAAACACCACCCCCAGCACAACCCCCTGCACTGCCCGAACACAACTGCACTGCCCTAAACCCTGAAACACCACCCCAGCACATCACTCTACACTGCCCAAACACCACTGCACTGACCTAAGCCCTAAAACACCACCTCGAGCACGACCCCTTACACTGCCTGAACACCACTGCACTGCCCTAAACCATAAAACACCGGCCCCAGCACGACCACATACACAGCCCAAACTCCACTGCACTGCTCTAAACCCTGAAACACCACCCCCAGCACGACCCCCTACACTGCCCGAACACCACTGCACTGCCCTAAACCCTGAAACACCAGCCCCAACACGACCCCCTACACTGCCCGAATACCACTCCACTGTCTTAAACACTGAAACACCAACCCCAACACAGCCACCTACAATCCCCAAATACCACTGCACTGCCCTAAACCCTGAAACACCAGCCCCAGCACAACCACCTACACTGCCCGAACACCACTGCACTGCCCTAAACCCTGAAACACCAGCCCCAGCATAATGCCCAACACTACTTGAACACTACTGCACTGCCCTAAACCCTGACACACCACACCTAGCACGACCACTTACACTGCCTGAGCACCACTGCACTGCCCTAAACCCTTAAACACCAGCCCCAGCATGACCCCCAACACTGCCAGAACACCACTGCACTGCCTTAAACCCCGAAAGACCAGCCCCAGCACGACCCCCTACACTGCCGCAACACCACTGCACCGCCCTAAACCCTGAAACACTATCCCCAGAACGACCCCCTACACTACCCGAACACCACTGCACTATCCTAAACCCTGAAACACCACCCCCAGGTTGACCCACTACACTGCTCTGAACAGCACTGCCCTACCCTAAACCCAGAAACACCAGCCCCAGCATGACCCCTACACTCCCCGAACACCACAGCACTTCCATAAACCCTGCAACACCAGCCCCAGCACGACCCCCTATACTGCCCGAACACCACTGCACTGCCCTGAACCCTGCAACACCAGTCTCAGCATGACCCCCTACACTGCCCGAACACCACTGACCTAAACCCTGAAACACCAGCCCCAGCAAGACCCCTACACAGCCCAAACACCACTGACTTAAACTCTCAAACACCACCCCCTGCACGACTCCCTACTCTGCCCGAACACCACTGCACTGCCCTAAACCTTGAAACAGCAGCCCCAGCACGACCCCCTACACTGCCCAAACACCACTGCCTTAAACCCTGAAACACCACCAAGAACCCCTAGACTGCCCGAACACCACTGCACTGTTCCAAACCCTGAAACATCAGCCCCAGCACGAACCCTACACTGCCCGAACACCACTGCACTGACCTAAACCCTGAAACACCACCCCGTGCATGACCCCCTACACTGCCCAAACACCACTGCACTGACCTAAACCCTGAAACACCACCCCGTGCACGACCCCCTACACTGCCCAAACACCACTGCACTGCCCTGAACCCTGCAACACCAGCCCCAGCACGACCCCCTACACTTCCCAAACACCACTGCCCTAAACACCAAAACACCAGCCCCAGCAAGACCCCCTACACTACCCGAACAACACTGCACTGCCCTAAAGCCTGAAATACCACCCCCTGCATGACCCTATACACTGCCCGAACACCACTCCTCTGCCCTAAACCCTGAAACACCACCCCCAGCATGACCCCCTACTCTGCACGAACACCACTGCACTGCCCTAAACCCTGAAACACTATCCCCCGCACGACCCCTATACTGCCCGAACACCCCTGCACTAGCCTAAGCCCTGAAACACCAGCCCCCGTTTGACCCCCTACACTGCCCAAACACCACTGCACTGGCATAAACCCTGAAACACCAGCCCCCGCACGACCCCCTACACTGCCCGAACACCACTGCACTGTCCTAAACCCTGGAACACAAGATCCGGCACGACCCCCTACACTGCACGAACACCACTGCACTGCCCTAAACCCTGAAACACCACCCCCAGCATGACCCCCTACACTGCCTGAACCCCACTGCACTGCCCTAAACCCTGAAACACCAACCCTAGCACGACCCCCTACACTGCCTGAACACCACTGCAATGCCCTAGACCCTGAAACACCAGCCCCAGCACGACCCCCTACACTGCCCGAACACCACTACACTGCCCTAAACCCTGAAACACCAGCCCCAGCACGACCCCCTAGATTGCCCAAACACCACTGCCCTAAACCCTGAAACACCACCCCCTGCTAGACCCCCTACACTGCCCGAACACCACTGCCCTTAACCCTGAAACATCACCCCCAGCACGACCCCCTTCTCTGCCCGAACACCACTGCACTGCCCTAAACCCTGAAACACCACTCCCTGCATGACCCCTACACTGCCGAACACCACTGCACTGCCCTAAACCCTGAAACACCACCCCCAGCACAACCCCCTGCACTGCCCGAACACAACTGCACTGCCCTAAACCCTGAAACACCACCCCAGCACATCACTCTACACTGCCCAAACACCACTGCACTGACCTAAGCCCTAAAACACCACCTCGAGCACGACCCCTTACACTGCCTGAACACCACTGCACTGCCCTAAACCATAAAACACCGGCCCCAGCACGACCACATACACAGCCCAAACTCCACTGCACTGCTCTAAACCCTGAAACACCACCCCCAGCACGACCCCCTACACTGCCCGAACACCACTGCACTGCCCTAAACCCTGAAACACCAGCCCCAACACGACCCCCTACACTGCCCGAACACCACTCCACTGTCTTAAACACTGAAACCCCAACCCCAACACAGCCACCTACAATCCCCAAATACCACTGCACTGCCCTAAACCCTGAAACACCAGCCCCAGCACAACCACCTACACTGCCCGAACACCACTGCACTGCCCTAAACCCTGAAACACCAGCCCCAGCATAATGCCCAACACTACTTGAACACTACTGCACTGCCCTAAACCCTGACACACCACACCTAGCACGACCACTTACACTGCCTGAGCACCACTGCACTGCCCTAAACCCTGAAACACCAGCCCCAGCATGACCCCCAACACTGCCAGAACACCACTGCACTGCCTTAAACCCTGAAAGACCAGCCCCAGCACGACCCCCTACACTGCCGCAACACCACTGCACTGTCCTAAACCCTGAAACACTATCCCCAGAACGACCCCCTACACTACCCGAACACCACTGCACTACCCTAAACCCTGAAACACCACCCCCAGGTTGACCCACTACACTGCTCTGAACAGCACTGCCCTACCCTAAACCCAGAAACACCAGCCCCAGCATGACCCCTACACTCCCCGAACACCACAGCACTTCCATAAACCCTGCAACACCAGCCCCAGCACGACCCCTATACTGCCCGAACACCACTGCACTGCCCTGAACCCTGCAACACCAGTCTCAGCACGACCCCCTACACTGCCCGAACACCACTGACCTAAACCCTGAAACACCAGCCCCAGCAAGACCCCTACACAGCCCAAACACCACTGACTTAAACTCTCAAACACCACCCCCTGCACGACTCCCTACTCTGTCCGAACACCACTACACTGCCCTAAACCTTGAAACAGCAGCCCCAGCACGACCCCCTACACTGCCCAAACACCACTGCCTTAAACCCTGAAACACCACCAAGAACCCCTAGACTGCCCGAACACCACTGCACTGCCCTAAACCCTGAAACATCAGCCCCAGCACGAACCCTACACTGCCCGAACACCACTGCACTGACCTAAACCCTGAAACACCACCCCGTGCATGACCCCCTACACTGCCCAAACACCACTGCACTGACCTAAACCCTGAAACACCACTCCCTGCATGACCCCCTACACTGCCCGAACAACACTGCACTGCCCTAAAGCCTGAAATACCACCCCCAGCATGACCTCATACACTGCCTGAACACCACTGCACTGACCTAAACCCTGAAACACCACCCCGTGCACGACCCCCTACACTGCCCGAACACCACTGCACTGCCCTGAACCATGCAACACCAGCCCCAGCACGACCCCCTACACTTCCCAAACACCACTGCCCTAAACACCAAAACACCAGCCCCAGCAAGACCCCCTACACTACCCAAACACCACTGCCCTAAACCATGAAACACCACCCCCTGCACGACCCCCTACACTGCCCGAACAACACTGCACTGCCCTAAAGCCTGAAATACCACCCCCTGCATGACCCTATACACTGCCCGAACACCACTCCTCTGCCCTAAACCCTGAAACACCACCCCCAGCATGACCCCCTACTCTGCACGAACACCACTGCACTGCCCTAAACCCTGAAACACCATCCCCCGCACGACCCCTATACTGCCCATACACCCCTGCACTAGCCGAAGCCCTGAAACACCAGCCCCCGTATGACCCCCTACACTGCCCAAACACCACTGCACTGGCATAAACCCTGAAACACCAGCCCCCGCACAACCCCCTACACTGCCCGAACACCACTGCACTGTCCTAAACCCTGGAACACAAGATCCGCCACGACCCCCTACACTGCACGAACACCACTGCACTGCCCTAAACCCTGAAACACCACCCCCAGCATGACCCCCTACACTGCCTGAACCCCACTGCACTGCCCTAAACCCTGAAACACCAACCCTAGCACGACCCCCTATACTGTCTGAACACCACTGCAATGCCCTAGACCCTGAAACACCAGCCCCAGCACGACCCCCTACACTGCCCAAACACCACTACACTGCCCTAAACCCTGAAACACCAGCCCCAGCACGACCCCCTAGATTGCCCAAACACCACTGCCCTAAACCCTGAAACACCACCCCCAGCTAGACCCCCTACACTGCCAGAACACCACTGCCCTTAACTCTGAAACATCACCCCCAGGACGACCCCCTTCTCTGCCCGAACACCACTGCACTGCCCTAAACCCTGAAACACCACTCTCTGCATGACCCCTACACTGCCGAACACCACTGCACTGCACTGCCCTAAACCCTGAAACACCACCCCCAGCACAACCCCCTGCACTGCCCGAACACAACTGCACTGCCCTAAACCCTGAAACACCACCCCAGCACATCACTCTACACTGCCCGAACACCACTGCACTGACCCAAGCCCTAAAACACCACCTCGAGCACGACCCCTTACACTGCCTGAACACCACTGCACTGCCCTAAACCATAAAACACCGGCCCCAGCACGACCACCTACACTGCCCAAACTCCACTGCACTGCTCTAAACCCTGAAACAACAGCCCCAGCACAACACCCTACACTGCCCGGACACCACTGCTCTACCCTAAACCCTGAAACACCACCCTCAGCACGACCCCCTACACTGCCCGAACACCACTCCACTGCCCTAAACCCTGAAACACCAGCCCCAGCACGACTCCCTACACTGCCCGAACACCACTCCACTGCCCTAAACCCTGAAACACCAGCCCCAGCACAACCACCTACACTGCCCGAACCCCACTGCACTGCCCTAAACCCTGAAACACCAGCCCCAGCATGATGCCCACCACTACTTGAACACTACTGCACTGCCCTAAACCCTGACACACCACACCTAGCACGACCACTTACACTGCCTGAGCACCACTGCACTGCCCTAAACTCTGAAACACCAGCCCCAGCATTACCCCCAACACTGCCAGAACACCACGGCACTGCCCTAAACCCTGAAAGTCCAGCCCCAGCACGAGCCCCTACACTGCCGCAACACCACTGCACTGTCCTAAACCCTGAAACACTATCCCCAGAACGACCCCCTACACTACCTGAACACCGCTGCACTACCCTAAACCCTGAAACACCACCACCAGGTTGACCCACTACACTGCTCTGAACAGCACTGCCCTACCCTAAACCCAGAAACACCAGCCCCAGAATGATCCCTACACTCCCCGAACACCACAGCACTTCCATAAACCCTGCAACACCAGCCCCAGCACGACCCCCTATACTGCCCGAACACCACTGCACTGCCCTGAACCCTGCAACACCAGCCTCAGCACGACCACCTACACTGCCCGAACACCACTGCACTGGCCTAAACCCTGGAACACAAGATCCGGCACGACCCCCTACACTGCACGAACACCACTGCACTGCCCTAAACCCTGAAACACCACCCCCAGCATGACCCCCTACACTGCCTGAACCCCACTGCACTGCCCTAAACCATAAAACACCAACCCTAGCACGACCCCCTACACTGTCCGAACACCACTGCAATGCCCTAGACCCTGAAACACCAGCCCCAGCACGACCCCCTACACTGCCCGAACACCACTACACTTCCCTAAACCCTGAAACACCAGCCCCAGCACGACCCCCTAGATTGCCCAAACACCACTGCCCTAAACCCTGAAACACCAACCCCAGCTAGACTCCCTACACTGCCTGAACACCACTGCCCTTAACACTGAAACATCACCCCCAGCACGACCCCCTTCTCTGCCCGAACACCACTGCACTGCCCTAAACCCTGAAACACCACCCCCAGCACAACCCCCTGCACTGCCCGAACACAACTACACTGCCCTAAACCCTGAAACACCACCCCAGCACATCACTCTACACTGCCCGAACACCACTGCACTACCCTAAGCCCTAAAACACCACCTCGAGCACGACCCCTTACACTGCCTGAACACCACTGCACTGCCCTAAACCATAAAACACCGGCCCCAGCACGACCACCTACACTGACCAAACTCCACTGCACTGCTCTAAACCCTGAAACAACAGCCCCAGCACAACACCCTACATTGCCCGGACACCACTGCTCTACCCTAAACCCTGAAACACCACCCTCAGCACGACACCCTACACTGCCCGAACACCACTCCACTGCCCTAAACCATGAAACACCAGCCCCAGCACAACCTACTACACTGCCCGAACACCACTGCACTGCCCTAAACCCTGAAACACCAGCCCCAGCACGACCCCCTACACTGCCCGAACACCACTCCACTGCCCTAAACCCTGAAACACCAGCCCCAGCACAACCACCTACACTGCCCGAACACCACTGCACTGCCCTAAACCCTGAAACACCAGCCGCAGCATGATGCCCACCACTACTTGAACACTACTGCACTGCCCTAAACCCTGACACACCACACCTAGCACGACCACTTACACTGCCTGAGCACCACTGCACTGCCCTAAACTCTGAAACACCAGCCCCAGCATTACCCCCAACACTGCCGGAACACCACGGCACTGCCCTAAACCCTGAAAGTCCAGCCCCAGCACGACCCCCTACACTGCCGCAACATTACTGCACTGTCCTAAACCCTGAAACACTATCCCCAGAACAACCCCCTACACTACCTGAACACCACTGCACTACCCTAAACCCTGAAACACCACCCTCAGGTTGACCCACTACACTGCTCTGAACAGCACTGCCCTACCCTAAACCCAGAAACACCAGCCCCAGAATGATCCCTACACTCCCCGAACACCACTGCACTTCCATAAACCCTGCAACACCAGCCCCAGCACGACCCCCTATACTGCCCGAACACCACTGCACTGCCCTGAACCCTGCAACACCAGCCTCAGCACGACCCCCTACACTGCCCGATCACCACTGCCCTAAACCCTGAAACACCACCCCCAGCTAGACCCCCTACACTGCCCGAACACTACTGGTCTAAACCCTGAAACACCACCCCGTGCATGACCCCCTACACTGCCCGAACACCACTGCACTGCCCTGAACCCTGCAACACCAGCCCCAGCACGACCCCCTACACTTCCCATACACCACTGCCCTAAACACCGAAACACCAGCCCCAGCAAGACCCCCTACACTGCCCAAACAACACTGCCCTAAACCCTGAAACACCACCCTCTGCACGACCCCCTACACTGCCCAAACAACACTGCACTGCCCTAAAGCCTGAAATACCACCCCCAGCACGACCCCCTACTCTGCACGAACACCACTGCACTGCCCTAAACCCTGAAACACCATCCCCCGCATGACCCCTATACTGCCCGAACACCCCTGCACTAGCCTAAACCCTGAAACACCAGCCCCCGTATGACCCCCTACACTGCCCAAAAACCACTGCACTGGCCTAAACCCTGAAACACCAAACCCCGCACGACCCCCTACACTGCCCGAACACCACTGCACTGGCCTAAACCCTGGAACACCAGCTCCGGCACGACCCCCTACACTGCCCGAACACCATTGCACTGCCCTAAACCCTGAAACACCACCCCCAGCATGACCCCCTACACTGCCTGAACCCCACTGCACTGCCCTAAACCCTGAAACACCAGCCCCAGCACGACCCCCTACACTGCCCGAACACCACTACACTGCCCTAAACCCTGAAACACCAGCCCCAGCACGACCCCCTAGATTGCCCACACACCACTGCCCTAAACCCTGAAACACCACCCCCAGCTAGACCCCCTACACTGCCCGAACACCACTGCCCTTAACCCTGAAACATCACCCCCAGCACGACCCCCTTCTCTGCCCGAACACCACTACACTGCCCTAAACCCTGAAACACCACTCCCTGCATGACCCCTACACTGCCCGAACACCACTGCACTGCCCTAAACCCTGAAACACCACCCCCAGCACAACCCCCTGCACTGCCCGAACACCACTGCTCTGCCCTAAACCCTGAAACACCACCCCAGCACATCCCTCTACACTGCCCGAACACCACTGCACTACCCTAAGCCCTAAAACACCACCTCCAGCACGACCCCTTACACTGCCTGAACACCACTGCACTGCCCTAAACCATAAAACACCGGCCCCAGCACGACCACCTACACAGCCCAAACTCCACTGCACTGCTCTAAACCCTGAAACACCAGCCCCAGCGCAACACCCTACACTGCCCGGACACCACTGCTCTGCCCTAAACCCTGAAACACCACCCCAAGCACGACCCCCTACACTGCCCAAACACCACTGCACTGCCCTAAAGCCTGAAACACCAGCCCCAGCACGACCTACTACACTGCCCGAACACCACTGCACTGCCCTAAACCCTGAAACACCAGCCCCAGCACGACCTCCTACACTGCCAGAACACCACTCCACTGCCCTAAACCCTGAAACACCAACCCCAGCACAGCCACCTACATTCCCCAAATATTACTGCACTGCCCTAAACCCTGAAACACCAGCCCCAGCACAACCACCTACACTGCCCGAACACCACTGCACTGCCCTAAACCCTGAAACACCAGCCCCAGCATAATGCCCAACACTACTTGAACACTACTGCACTGCCCTAAACCCTGACAAACCACACCTAGCACGACCACTTACACTGCCTGAGCACCACTGCACTGCCATAAACCCTGAAACACCAGCCCCAGCATGACCCCCAACACTGCCAGAAAACCACTGCACTGCCCTAAACCCTGAAAGACGAGCCCCAGCACGACCAACTACACTGCCACAACACCACTGCACTGTCCTAAACCCTGAAACACTATCCCCAGAACGACCCCCTACACTACCCAAACACCATTGCACTACCCTAAACCCTGAAACACCACCCCCAGGTTGACCCACTACACTGCTCTGAACAGCACTGCCCTACCCTAATCCCAGAAACACCAGCCCCAGCATGACCCCTACACTCCCCGAACACCACAGCACTTCCATAAACCCTGCAACACCAGCCCCAGCACGACCCCCTATACTGCCCGAATACCACTGCACTGCCCTGAACCCTGCAACACCAGCCTCAGCACGACCCCCTACACTGCCCGAACACCACTGCCCGAAACCCTGAAACACCAGCCCCAGCAAGACCCCTACACTGCCTGAACCCCACTGCACTGCCCTAAACCCTGAAACACCAACCCTAGCACAACCCCCTACACTGTCCGAACACCACTGCAATGCCCTCGACCCTGAAACACCAGCCCCAGCACGACCCCCTACACTGCCCGAACACCACTACACTGCCCTAAACCCTGAAACACCATCCCCAGCACGACCCCCTAGATTGCCCAAACACCACTGCCCTAAACCCTGAAACACCACCCCCAGCTAGACCCCCTACACTGCCCGAACACCACTGCCCTTAACCCTGAGACAACACCGCCAGCACGACCCCCTTCTCTGCCTGAACACCCCTGCACTGCCCCAAACCCTGAAACACCATCCCCTGCACGACCCCTATACTGCCCGAACACCCCTGCACTAGCCTAAGCCCTAAAACACCAGCCCCCGTATGACCCCCTACATTGCTCAAACACCACTGCACTGTCCTAAACCCTGAAACACTATCCCCAGAACGACCCCCTACACTACCCGAACACCACTGCACTACCCTAAACCCTGAAACACCACCCCAGGTTGACCCACTACACTGCTCTGAACAGCACTGCCCTACCCTAATCCCAGAAACACCAGCCCCAGCATGACCCCTACACTCCCCGAACACCACTGCACTGCCCTAAACCTTGAAACACCAGCCCCAGCACGACCCCCTATACTGCCCGAAAACTACTGCACTGCCCTGAACCCTGCAACACCAGCCTCAGCACGACCCCCTACACTGCCCGAACACCACTACCCGAAACCCTGAAACACCAGCCCCAGCAAGACCCCTACACTGTCCGAACACCACTGACTTAAACTCTGAAACACCACCCCCAGCATGACTCCCTACTCTGCCAGAACACCACTGCACTGCCCTAAACCTTGAAACACCAGCCCCAGCACGACCCCCTACACTGCCCGAACACCACTGCCCTAAACCCTGAAACACCACCAAGAACCCCTACACTGCCGAACACCACTGCACTGCCCTAAACCCTGAAACATCAGCCCCAGCACGAACCCTACACTGCCCGAACACCACTGCACTGACCTAAACCCTGAAACACCACCCGTGCATGACCCCCTACACTGCCCGAACACCACTGCACTGACCTAAACCCTGAAACACCACCCCATGCATGACCCCCTACACTGCCCGAACACCACTGCACTGCCCTGAACCCTGCAACACCAGCCCCAGCATGACCCCTACACTTCCCAAACACCACTGCCCTAATCACCGAAACACCAGCCCCAGCAAGACCCCCTACACTGCCCAAACACCACTGCCCTAAACCCTGAAACACCACCCCCTGCACGACCCCCTA
Source organism: Triturus cristatus (assembly GCF_964204655.1). Lineage (NCBI taxonomy): Eukaryota > Metazoa > Chordata > Amphibia > Caudata > Salamandridae > Triturus > Triturus cristatus. The sequence continues at coordinate 1,164,994,269 of NC_140579.1, forward strand.
CACTGGCCGAACAACACTGCACTGCCCTAAAGCCTGAAATACCACCCCACGCATGACCCCATACACTGCCCGAACACCACTCCTCTGCCCTAAACCCTGAAACACCACCCCCAGCACGACCCCCTACTCTGCACGAACACCACTGCACTGCCCTAAACCCTGAAACACCATCCCCCGCATGACCCCTATACTGCCCGAACACCCCTGCACTAGCCTAAGGCCTAAAACACCAGTCCCCGTATGACCCCCTACACTGCCCAAACACCAATGCACTGGCATAAACCCTGAAACACCAGCCCCCGCATGACCCCTTACACTGCCCGAACACCACTTCACTGGCCTAAACCCTGGAACACAAGCTCCGGCATGACCCCCTACACTGCGCGAACACCACTGCACTGCCCTAAACCCTGAAACACCACCCCCAGCATGACCCCTACACTGCCTGAACCCCACTGCACTGCCCTAAACCCTGAAACACCAACCCTAGCACAACCCCCTACACTGTCTGAACACCACTGCAATGCCCTCGACCCTGAAACACCAGCCCCAGCACGACCCCCTACACTGCCCGAACACCACTACACTGCCCTAAACCCTGAAACACCATCCCCAGCACGACCCCCTAGATTGCCCAAACACCACTGCCCTAAACCCTGAAACACCACCCCCAGCTAGACTCCCTACACTGCCCGAACACCACTGCCCTTAACCCTGAAACAACACCGCCAGCACGACCCCCTTCTCTGCCCGAACACCACTGCACTGCCCCAAACCCTGAAACACCATCCCCTGCACGACCCCTATACTGCCCGAACACCCCTGCACTAGCCTAAGCCCTAAAACACCAGCCCCCGTATGACCCCCTACATTGCTCAAACACCACTGCACTGGCATAAACCCTGAAACACCAGCCCCCGCACGACCCCTTACACTGCCCGAACACCACTACACTGGCCTAAACCCTGGAACACAAGCTCCGGCATGACACCCTACACTGCGCGAACACCACTGCACTGCTCTAAACCCTGAAACACCACCCCCAGCATGACCCCTACACTGCCTGAACCCCACTGCACTGCCCTAAACCCTGAAACACCAACCCTAGCACGACCCCCTACACTGTCCGAACACCACTGCAATGCCCTCGACCCTGAAACACCAGCCCCAGCATGACCCCCTACACTGCCCGAACACCACTACACTGCCCTAAACCCTGAAACACCATCCCCAGCACGACCCCCTAGATTGCCCAAACACCACTGCCCTAAACCCTGAAACACCACCCCCAGCAAGACCCCCTACACTGCCCGAACACCACTGCCCTTAACCCTGAAACATCACCCCCAGCACGACCCCCTTCTCTGCCCGAACACCACTGCACTGCCCCAAACCCAAAAACACCACTCCCTGCATGACCCCTACACTGCCGAACACCACTGCACTGCCCTAAACCCTGAAACACCACACCCAGCACAACCCCCTGCACTGCCCGAACACCACTGCACTGCCCTAAACCCTGAAACACCACCCCAGCACATCCCTCTACACTGCCCGAACACCACTGCACTACCCTAAGCCCTAAAACACCACCTTGAGCACGACCCCTTACACTGCCTGAACACCACTGCACTGCCCTAAACCATAAAACACCGGCCCCAGTACGACCACCTACACTGCCCAAACTCCACTGCACTGCTCTAAACCCTGAAACACCAGCCCCAGCACGACACCCTACACTGCCCGGACACCACTGCTCTGCCCTAAACCCTGAAACACCACCCCCAGCACGACCCCCTACACTGCCCGAACACCACTCCACTGCTCTAAACCCTGAAACACCAGCCCCAGCACAACCTACTACACTGCCCGAACACCACTGCACTGCCCTAAACCCTGGAACACCAGCCCCAGCACGACCCCCTACACTGCCCGAAAACCACTCCACTGCCCTAAACCCTGAAACACCAGCCCCAGCACAACCACCTACACTGCCCGAACACCACTGCACTGCCCTAAACCCTGAAACACCAGCCCCACCATGATGCCCAACACTACTTGAACACTACTGCACTGCCCTAAACCCTGACACACCACACCTAGCATGACCACTTACACTGCCTGAGTACCACTGCACTGCCTTAAACCCTGAAACACCAGCCCCAGCATGACCCCCAACACAGCCAAAACACCACTGCACTGCCCTAAACCCTGAAAGACCAGCCTCAGCACGACCCCCTACATTGCCGCAACACCACTGCACTGTCCTAAACCCTGAAACACTATCCTCAGAACAACCCCCTACACTACCTGAACACCACTGCACTACCCTACACCCTGAAACACCACCCCCAGGTTCACCCACTACACTGCTCTGAACAGCACTGCCCTACCCTAAACCCAGAAACACCAGCCCCAGCATGACCCCTACACTCCCCGAACACCACAGCACTTCCATAGACCCTGCAACACCAGCCCCAGCACGACCCCCTATACTGCCCGAACACCACTGCACTGCCATGAACCCTGCAACACCAGCCTCAGCACAACCCCCTACACTGCCCGATCACCACTGCCCTAAACCCTGAAACACCACCCCCAGCTAGACCCCCTACACTGCCCGAACACCACTGCACTGACCTAAACCCTGAAACTCCACCCCCTTGCACGACCCCCTACACTGCCCGAACACCACTGCACTGCCCTGAACCCTGCAACACCAGCCCCAGCACGACCCCCTACACTTCCCAAACACCACTGCCCTAAACACCGAAACACCAGCCCCAGCAAGATCCCCTACACTGCCTGAACACCACTTCCCTAAACCCTGAACCACCACCCCCTGCAAGACCCCCTACACTGCCCGAACACCACTGCCCTAAACCCTGAAACACCAACTCCAGTAAGACCCCCTACACTGCCCGAACATCACTGCCCTAAACCCTGAAACACCACGCCCTGCAAGACCCCCTACACTGCCCGAACACCACTGCTCTGCCCTAAACCCTAAAACACCACACCAAGCACGTCCACCTACACTGCCCGAACACCACTGCACTGCCCAAAACCCTGAAACATTAGCCCCAGCACGACCACTACACTGCCTGAACACCACTACATTGCCCTAAACCCTGAAACACTAGCCCCAGCAAGAACTCTTACACTGCCCAAACACCACAGCACTGCCCTAAACCCTGAAACACCAGCCCCCGCATGACCCACTACACAGCCCTAACACCACTGCACTGTACTAAACCCTGAAACACCAGCCCTAGTGCGACCCCTCACACAGCCCGAACACCACTGCACTGCCCTAAACCCTGAAACACCAGCCGCAGCATGACCCCTACACTGCCCGAACACCACTGCACTGCCTTAAACCCTGAAACACCAGCCCCGCACGACCCCCTACACTGCACGAACACCACTGCACTGCCCTAAACACTGAAACACCAGCCCCCGCACAACCCCCTACACTGCCTGAACACCACTGCACTAAACCCTGAAACACCAGCCCGCACGACCCCCTACACTGCCCGAACAACACTGTACCGCCCTAAACCCTTTAACACCACCCCCAGCACGTCCACCTACACTGCCCGAACAACACTGCACTGCCCTAAACCCTGAAACACCAGCCCCAGCACGACCCTCTACACTGACCGAACCCCACTGCTCTACCCTAAACCCTGAAACAGAAGCCCCAGCATGACCCCTCACACTGCCCGAACACCACTGCACTGCCCTAGACCCTGAAACACCACACACAGCACGACTGCCTACACTGCCCGAACACCACTGCACTGCCCTAGAAACTGAAACACCAGCACCCAGACAGCCCCCTACACTGTCCAAACACCACTGCATTGCCCTAAATCCTGAAACACCAGTCCCCGCATGACCCCCTACACTGCCCGAACACCACTGCACTGCCCTAAACCTTGAAACACCAGCCCCCGCAAGACCCCCTACACTGCCCGAACACCACTGCCCTCAACCCTGAAACACCACCCCCAGCACGACCCCCTACACAGCACAAACATCCCTGCTCTGCCCTAATCCCTAAAACACCACCCCCAGCACGACCCCCTACACTGCCCGAACACCACTGCTCTGCCCTAAACCCTAAAACACCACACCAAGCACGTCCACCTACACTGCCCGAACACCACTGCACTGCCATAAACCCTGAAACCACACCCCCAGCCAGACCCCTATAATGCCCGAACACCACTGCACTGCCCAAACACTGAAACATTAGCCCAAGCACAACCGCTACACTGCCTGAACTCCACTACATTGACCTAAACCCTGAAACACTAGCCCCAGCAAGACCTCCTACACTGCCGAAACACCACAGCACTGCCCTAAACCCTGAAACACCAGCCCCCGCATGACCCACTACACAGCCCTAACACCACTGCACTGTACTAAACCCTGAAACACCAGCCCTAGTACGACCCCTCACACAGCCCGAACACCACTGCACTGCCCTAAACCCTGAAACACCAGCCGCAGCATGACCCCTACACTGCCCGAACACCACTGCACTGCCCTAAACCCTGAAACACCAGCCCCGCACGACCCCCTACACTGCACGAACACCACTGCACTGCCCTAAACACTGAAACACCAGCCCCCGCACAACCCCCTACACTGCCTGAACACCACTGCACTAAACCCTGAAACACCAGCCCCGCACGACCCCCTACACTGCCCGAACAACACTGCACCGCCCTAAACCCTTTAACACCACCCCCAGCACGTCCACCTACACTGCCCAAACAACACTGCACTGCCCTAAACCCTGAAACACCAGCCCCAGCATGACCCTCTACACTGACCGAATCCCACTGCTCTACCCTAAACCCTGAAACAGAAGCCCCAGCATGACCCCTCACACTGCCCGAACTCCACTGCACTGCCCTAGACCCTGAAACACCACACACAGCACGACCACCTACACTACCCGAACACCACTGCACTGCCCTAGAAACTGAAACACCAGCACCCAGACAACCCCCTACACTGTCCAAACACCACTGCATTGCCCTAAACCCTGAAACACCAGTCCCCGCATGACCCCCTACACTGCCTGAACACCACTGCACTGCCCTAAACCTTGAAACACCAGCCCCCGCAAGACCCCCTACACTGCCTGAACACCACTGCCCTCAACCCTGAAACACCACCCCCAGCACGACCCCCTACTCTGCACGAACATCCCTGCTCTGCCCTAATCCCTAAAACACCACCCCCAGCACGACCCCCTACACTGCCCGAACACCACTGCTCTGCCCTAAACCCTAAAACACCACACCGAGCACGTCCACCTACACTGCCCGAACACCACTGCACTGCCATAAACCCTGAAACCACACCCCCAGCCAGACCCCTATACTGCCCGAACAGCACTGCACTGCCCTAAACCCTGAACCACCACCCCCAGCAAGACCCCCTACACTGCCGGAACACCACTGCACTGCCCTAAACCCTGAAACACCACCCCAAGCAAGACCCCCAACACTGCCCGAACACCACTGCACTGCGCAAAACCCTGAAACACCACCCCCGGCATGACCCCCTACACTGCCCGAACACCACTGCACTATCCTAACCCCTGAAACACCAGCCCCAGCATGACCCCCTACACTGCCCGAACACCGCAGCACTGCCCTAAACCCTGAAACATCAGCCCCCGCATGACCCCCTACACTGCCTGACACCACTGCACTGCCCTAAATCCTGAAACACCAGCCCCAGCACGACCCCCAACACTGCCATAACACCACTGCACTGCCCTAAACCCTGAAACACCACCCCCAGGTTGACCCACTACACTGCTCTGAACAGCACTGCCCTACGATAAACCCAGAAACACCAGCCCCAGCATGACCCCTACACTCCCCGAACACCACAGCACTTCCATAGACCCTGCAACACCAGCCCCAGCACGACCCCCTATACTGCCCAAACACCACTGCACTGCCCTGAACCCTGCAACACCAGCCTCAGCACAACCCCCTACACTGCCCGATCACCACTGCCCTAAACCCTGAAACACCACCCCCAGCTAGACCCCCTACACTGCCCGAACACTACTGCTCTAAACCCTGAAACACCACCCCGTGCATGACCCCCTACACTGCCCGAACACCACTGCACTGACCTAAACCCTGAAACTCCACCCCTTGCATGACCCCCTACTCTGCCCAAACACCACTGCACTGCCCTGAACCCTGCAACACCAGCCCCAGCACAACCCCCTACACTTCCCAAACACCATTGCCCTAAACACTGAAACACCAGCCCCAGCAAGAGCCGCTACACTGCCTGAACACCACTTCCCTAAACCCTGAAACACCACCCCCAGCAAGACCCCCTACACTGCTCGAACACCACTGCCCTTAACCCTGAAACACCACGCCCTGCAAGACCCCCTACACTGCCCGAAAACCACTGCTCTACCCTAAACCCTGAAACACCACCCCTTGCATGACCCCCTACACTGCCCGAACACCACTGCTCTGCCCTAAACCCTAAAACACCACACCAAGCACGTCCACCTACACTGCCCGAACACCACTGCACTGCCCAAAACCCTGAAACATTAGCCCCAGCACGACCCTTACACTGCCCGAACACCACTGCACTGCCCTAAACCCTGAAACACTAGACACAGCACGACCCCCTACACTGCCCGAACAGAACAGCACTGACCTAAACCCTAAAACACCACACCCAGCACGTCCCCCTACACTGACCGAACACCACTGCACTGCCCTAAACCCTGACACACTAGCCCCAGCACGACCCCCTACACTGCCCGAACACCACAGCACTGCCCTAAACCCTGAAATACCACATCCAGCAAGACCCCCTACACTGCCCGAACACCACTGCACTGCCATAAACCCTGAAACCACACCCCCAGCAAGACCCCCTATACTGCCCGAACACCACTGCACTGCCCTAAACCCTGAAACACCAGCCCCAGCACGACCCCCAACACTGCCATAACACCACTGCACTGCCCTAAACCCTGAAACACCACCCCCAGGTTGACCCACTACACTGCTCTGAACAGCACTGCCCTATGCTAAACCCAGAAACACCAGCCCCAGCATGACCCCTACACTCCCCGAACACCACAGCACTTCCATAGACCCTGCAACACCAGCCCCAGCACGACCCCCTATACTGCCCAAACACCACTGCACTGCCCTGAACCCTGCAACACCAGCCTCAGCACAACCCCCTACACTGCCCGATCACCACTGCCCTAAACCCTGAAACACCACCCCCAGCTAGACCCCCTACACTGCCCGAACACTACTGCTCTAAACCCTGAAACACCACCCCGTGCATGACCCCCTACACTGCCCGAACACCACTGCACTGACCTAAACCCTGAAACTCCACCCCTTGCATGACCCCCTACACTGCCCAAACACCACTGCACTGCCATGAACCCTGCAACACCAGCCCCAGCACAACCCCCTACACTTCCCAAACACCATTTCCCTAAACACCGAAACACCAGCCCCAGCAAGAGCCGCTACACTGCCTGAACACCACTTCCCTAAACCCTGAAACACCACCCCCAGCAAGACCCCCTACACTGCTCGAACACCTCTGCCCTTAACCCTGAAACACCACGCCCTGCAAGACCCCCTACACTGCCCGAAAACCACTGCTCTACCCTAAACCCTGAAACACCACCCCTTGCATGACCCCCTACACTGCCCGAACGCCACTGCTCTGCCCTAAACCCTAAAACACCACACCAAGCACGTCCACCTACACTGCCCGAACACCACTGCACTGCCCAAAACCCTGAAACATTAGCCCCAGCACGACCCTTACACTGCCCGAACACCACTGCACTGCCCTAAACCCTGAAACACTAGACACAGCACGACCCCCTACACTGCCCGAACAGAACAGCACTGACCTAAACCCTGAAATACCACATCCAGCAAGACCCCCTACACTGCCCGAACACCACTGCACTGCCATAAACCCTGAAACCACACCCCCAGCAAGACCCCCTATACTGCCCGAACACCACAGCACTGCCCTAAACCCTGAAATACCACATCCAGCAAGACCCCCTACACTGCCCGAACACCACTGCACTGCCATAAACCCTGAAACCACACCCCCAGCAAGACCCCCTATACTGCCCGAACACCACTGCACTGCCCTAAACCCTGAACCACCACCCCCAGCAAGACCCCCTTGTTGGACCTGGCCCCTTTTTCAGGGTCATCCGTAAACTTTTTGCCTTCCTCCTATATTTTTTCTGACTTGTTGTTGGCTGTTTTATGACTCTGTCATTAACCACCACAAGGGCAGCCCAAACCACCTGAACCAGGGGCATTCAATAATTATTCCAAACAAAGGTTCAGAGTATACAATTTCACAGTAAGTAAGAACAATTAATGAACTAAAATTTAGAGGTATAACAATGCACACATTGGAATACCAAAAATAGAAAAATTGTATAATAAAAGACCCTAAGAAAAATTACAATAATACAAAATGTATTCAGTGAAAAAATATATCACCAGGGCTCAGTATCGCAAGCTGGTACAGATAACATATTACAATCATATACAAAACCAGACAGGTGGCGGAAAAGGAGAAAAAACATAAAAGGCAGAGTTTCAACACTTTACATAGAACTCCGACCAACAAAACAATGTGTTCTCCAAAATTTTTGCGGCCACAGTAGCGTCGACGGCGTTTCGACCTTTGGTGTTAATCCATGGTCATCCTCAGGACATAAAGTTTTTAACTGAGCATCCCAAATGAACAGTCTAAAAATAAAAAATAGCAAAATTGCACTCAATTGGACTAAAAAAGGGTCATAGAGATGTTTCTTTAGAAAAGTGTGCTTTCCAAAAGAACAAGCGTTAAAAAAAGGGGGGGAGGAGGGGGGGGAAGGAAAAGGGGGAAAAAGCAAAAGGAAAGGAACCTTCTGCCACAACCAATGAATGGTCATCAAGAACCCGTGCATAATAGCAAAAGAGTTGAATCAGTGTGCTGTTAGTATAAACAAAATCTCAAAAATGTAATCAAAAGAACTGTGTATTAATTACCAACACCATGATGGTATTGAAGCTTCACAGAAACTTACATATATATCGAATGGGTTCTGAGTTGCTCTTAATTCAATTCAGCAACTGACCGCCAAGAAAAGTAAGTCAATTAACAGTCTCGGGGGCCAATGGGACATTAATCCACTTCAAATTAAGCCCGTGTAGGTACCAGGCTAAACCGCAAAAAAAATTTAAGAAAAAGGATAATAAATTAGATAACAACAATGGTTGGATCATTCAGTATATGCATTTTGCATTTTGCTTACAAAGATTGTGTATATAATGCGTAAAGGTCTACCTATAATGCCAAAGGCAATTAACTGTAGCAATAAGGTGTTTCTCGTAAGTAGAGGGCTTCAGAGAATCTAAAACGATAACCAGTTGTAACCGTTTACCCAACCTAAGTATACTGATTCAGACCCACTTAATGGGGTTAGCTGGCCACATAATGGTTAACATTTACCGGCATCATATTTTCACAATTAGCAGAAAGAAATAAGGGGGGAAAACTTGGCGTGAGGCATAGCAGCAATTAATCGCTACAGGCTATACCGAGAACAATTATCTTCCGGTATCATACTTAAAGCTGTAGCAGGGGCTTGCTACACGGTGGGTAACTATGCCAACATCAAATTATTAGAATTAGTGTGAACGAATGGAAGAAAGAACTTGGCGCAAGGCATAGCAGCAGGCAGTTGCTGTAAACTGTAACGAGAAAAACGCTCCCGATGTCCTACTTACAGCTGTAGCAGTCAAGTGTTGCCACCTACTATTTTAAAAAGAAAAAACCAAATTGGGTCACGAACGCTTACCAGAAAGGCGTGCAGCACAGCAAATTAATTACCGACTGACAACTTGATTGATTACAGCGATTCACCGGCATCATGTCTTAAAAAGCGACTTACTGAAATAAAGAAGGGACTTCACGCAAGACATAACCAATCTCGAACGCCGTGTTGGATCGGGTAAAAACGGATAAAAAACAATAATAATAAGGAGATTCAAAGTTAACTTGACCAGTGGACCAGAAAACGAGTGTTAGTCCCACCACCACAAAGAAAAGTTAGTTGTTGGTAGTAGAATAAAAGAAATAAAAATAAAAATAAAGAGATTTTTAATTCAGGGATTATGTGCCAAGATCTCCAGCGGCTTCAAAAACATAAATTCCCATTGGCAATTTAAAACATCGCATTGCAAGTTCATATTGTGATCTGATGTTCTGCGTATTTTACAAGTTCACAAATAAGAATCATTATGATGACACGATTCCCATAAATCAAAAAACACAGCTTGAACATTGTTATGTAGCAATACATGGATACATAGCGATCAAATTATTTTATATAATTCACATGATTACAAAGAATCCTATATTGCAGTACTCTTTATAAATCATCATTTTCAACATTTCAACACAATTTATACATCACAATTTAGATCGTTTCACTGACTTTGATAGCATTAATCAGTAGGCTTAAACATTTGCAACACGGTAACACATATTATTCATTTCGAAGACTGTTATGCGTAGTCAGTATACAGAAGTATGCGACTAGGGAACAGAAGTATGCACCTAGGGAGTCAAGCCACTGGGAATAGTTATTACCCAAAGGTAAGAGAGTGGCATTCTTCCATAGTGTTCAAACCCAGGTTTATGCTGTTACAGCGAAAAATCCAACGGCATTCGCTTTTGTTAAGGAGATTGGTGATGCTACCTCCTCTCAGAGGAGTATGCACCACTTCAATTACTTGCCAACGAATGTCTGTTGGTGCATGATTATGTTCCAAAAAATGTGCCACCAGAGGCGCATTCTCAGTTTTGCACCGAATTCGACTCTTATGTTGGCCCAGGCGTATCTTTATTTTCTGAGTCGTTTGACCAATATAAATGAGATTACACGGACACCAAACAGCATATATCACGTTCTGAGTGTTACAATTCGAGAATTCTCGTAAATCATGACAGATATTCGCATGAATAAATTGCTTCGTATTCAAGCTGGAATCACACATGAGGCAGCCGGATGTATGACGTTACAACGCACACTTTTACAACGCATGCACTTACAACGCATTTTTTACAACGCATAATCCATTACAACGCATGACATTACAACGCATGACACTACAACGCATTTTTAAAAAATACCTTTACAACGCATTTCCATTACAACGCATACTACCTTTACAACGCATACCATTACAACGCATAATATTAAATTACATTTAAGGTAAGTATTAGATAGTATAGGGGTAAAAGTTACTTTTCTAACTCCAGGGGGTGCAACAGTAGGGTAAGTGTTGGATAGTATAGGGGTAAAAATTACTATTCTAACTCCAGGGGGTGCAACAGTAGGGTAAGTGTTGGATAGTATAGGGGTAAAAATTACTATTCTAACTCCAGGGGGTGCATCAGTAGGGTAAGTGTTGGATAGTATAGGGGTAAAAATTACTATTCTAACTCCAGGGGGTGCAACAGTAGGGTAAGTGTTGGATAGTATAGGGGTAAAAATTACTATTCTAACTCCAGGGGGTGCAACAGTAGGGTAAGTGTTGGATAGTATAGGGGTAAAAGTTACTATTCTAACTCCAGGGGGTGCAACAGTAGGGTAAGTGTTGGATAGTATAGGGGTAAAAATTACTATTCTAACTCCAGGGGGTGCATCAGTAGGGTAAGTGTTGGATAGTATAGGGGTAAAAATTACTATTCTAACTCCAGGGGGTGCATCAGTAGGGTAAGTGTTGGATAGTATAGGGGTAAAAATTACTATTCTAACTCCAGGGGGTGCAACAGTAGGGTAAGTGTTGGATAGTATAGGGGTAAAAATTACTATTCTAACTCCAGGGGGTGCAACAGTAGGGTAAGTGTTGGATAGTGTAGTGTAATATTATGCGTTGTAATGGTATGCGTTGTAATGGTAGTATGCGTTGTAATGGAATGCGTTGTAAAGGTAGTTTTTAAAAATGCGTTGTAGTGTCATGCGTTGTAATGTCATGCGTTGTAATGGATTATGCGTTGTAAAAAATGCGTTGTAAAGGTAGTGCGTTGTAAAAGTTGCGTTGTAAAGGTTGTTCCCCGAGGCAGCCGCCACATCTATAATGTCCAATGATTTTGTTGAGACCCCACATAGATGTTAAGCTAGGTGTTTTTTTTGAAGGCAAAGCTGCTCTAACCAAATGGTCACGTAAATGTTTTCCTCTTTTAAAGGAAAAAAGAGGTTCCTCATTAGTAATGCCAGTAGATTTCACTAAAGGGCAGTGTTTACGAACAATCGCCGAGATATGGTTACTTTGGGTGCCAAAGGTAGTGACACATGGAATGCGGGTCATTGGCTTTCGATTCTTAGGTGTTAATAAAAAAAACGCGGTGGTTATACCACGCTCTTTTCATAGATCTCTTCACCAATTTACGTGGATAGCCTCGTTGTCGCAACTTCTCTGCCAATTTACCTGCCTCGACAAAGTAATCATTTTTGAAAAAACAATTTCTGCGGATGCGCAGAAACTGTCCAAAGGGCAGACCGTCCCTCAGGCCTCTAGGGTGATTACTTGAATATTCGAGTAAGGTGTTTCTGGCCGTTGGTTTGGTGAAAAGTCTAGTAGTCAAACCTCCTTCATGAGGGAAAATCGTTAAATCCAAAAAATCAATGTGAGTTTTACTAAAATGAGAGGTAAATTTTAAATCAGAAGAACAAAGGTTTAACCAACTCAAAAAATCAGTAAGCTCAACACATGTCCCAGTCCAAATAAACAAAACATCGTCAATATAGCGTCGCCAATGGCGAATGCTATTGAAAAAAGGGTTGTACCTGCAATCATAAATAAAGTTTTGTTCAAAATCATCTACAAACAAAATAGCAAAATTGGGGGCATAAGAAGCCCCCATAGAAGTACCTTTAATCTGTAAATAAAAACATCCATCAAATTCAAAATAATTCTTTGTTAGAGAAATTGTCAATAAATCAACAATAAATTCAGTTGGTATTGTCATGGGGGCTGGACGTGTGTTAAGAGCCCTCCTGACTACCTCAATTCCTTGTGTTTGAGGGATGTTGGTGTATAAAGACTCGATTTCTAAACACACCAACATCTCAGAATCAGGACAAAAAGTCATAGTTTCTAGTTGTACAATTATATCACCACTGTCACGTACATAACTGGTGGTTTTCATTGCTAGATCTTTTATGAAAACATCAATGTATTTGCAAAGAGGTTCTAAGACCGACCCACAGCCCGAAACTATGGGCCGGCCTGGAGGATTTTCCATACTCTTATGCACCTTGGGAAGAGTGTACAATAAAGGAATTCTTGGATTTTTGAATTCAAATACAAAAATTCCTTATTACTAAGGAAACCAACCGATTTCGCATCAGTTGTCAAGTCCAATATTGATTTCTGGATCTCAGAAAGAGGATTAGTTTGGAGCATCCGATAGTGCTCAACATTATCAAGTTATTTTTTAATCTCCAATTTATATTTATCCGTAGACTGGACCACAATCCCACCACCTTTGTCTGCACTTTTTATTATTATGTCACGATTCTCTTTCAATTTATTGAGGGCTTGACGTTCAGATAAAGAGATATTATATGGTACTGTGAGAAGTTGGCCTGGTATATGATGCTCACTAGTTAAAGTGATCACCTTGTACCATGCGAAGCAACCCTTATGGTGTGGTTGTAAGTCAACCTTTTCGGACTAGCTGCCCTAGTGGTAGCGTAGGCTAAGCAGTCTTTGAGGCTAAACTCGTGAAGCGTGTTAAGCCAGCTGTTTTACCAAATGTAACCCCCTTTTATACCAATGAAAGGACACCACACAGATATATATTCAAAATATATATGTATTTATTTCTCAAAGTAACCCCTAGTCTCTTTATGAGCACAGGAGCACAAATCGTCAAACAAGATTATCACAGAATACACAGAAGTTGCACGTTATATGGATAGGCCCTGGTGGCCACTCAAACCATATACTAAAATAGTGGTATAAGTACCACGAACAGAAAAGGGAAAAGGCCTAGGGCCTCTAGAATCGCTGGGCCTACAAGGAGCTAACGTCAGTTAGTGACCAGGAGGTCCACGGGTGGCGTGTGCAGAGCAAATAGTCACACGCGTGCTCCCATAGGTTTCAATGGGTGCGTAAAAAGTACAAAGTTACTGCAAAGAGGATCTTCCGGATGGACTAGGAACTCAAGATTTGGAACACAGGCACTAGAGATGTAATACTACACTTGGGCACAGGTGTGCCAGCTTTACCTCACCCACAGGAAGCGGGTGCATAGGCCTCGAAGTGCGTCGGGTTTCTTCTATCTGTTCCGTGGAGCTTGAAGACAAAGATGCTGCAGGCGGTCGGTCCGGGAGAGATGCAGTGGATCCAAGAGTGGATCGGAGATGTTGAAGACCTGTAAGCAGAGGGGACAGTGTTCACAGTCACTAGCCAGTGACCAGCGTGGCACCAGGTGGGTACCAGGCGATGTCGGGTGCAAACAGGTGATGAGGGGTAGCTTGTCTCCGCAGCCACGTGGTTCCTGAAGGTCGACGACGTCCAGGAGTCGGCTCACGAGCTGTCCCACGCAGGCTCTCGCTGTCGGCGGTGTCGGCGACTTGATCGAAGCAAACAAGCCTTGGCAAAAGCAATTGTAGGAGGATTCGGAAATTAGCTGTTGGTTCTGACCAGCAAGGTCAGAGGGATTGCTCCTTTGGAGGGGAGCAAGGGCCAGTCTGGAGCAACCAGACCAGCAGTGTATTTCGTAGAGTTCGTCGCCAAGATGGCCACTGGCCAGCGGGCCAGCAACCGGTTAGGCGCGTCGAGTGGCAAAATGCAGAAGGGCCCCACGCAGATCGTGGAGATGCTGGAGGGCTCACCTTTGGTGCAGATGCTGCTCGGGGGTTGGGCTTCTTAGATCCCAAAGCACAACTTGGAGGGAGCCTCGGTTGTTGCACTTGTCAGCTTGTCGTAGTCGTTCCAAGATGGCTGGCTCCACGTGTCTCGGTGCCTCCACGGGTCTCTTCTTCTCAGGGACTGTGGATCGGGCAGTGAGAGGTCTGGAGGTCCAGGTCTTGTCAGTCTCTGGGCTCGGGCTCCGGCTGGAGGCGGCGGCAAAGCAGATGTTGATGCGCTGGATGGTGCTTGCGTTAGCAAGGTGGTCACTCCCTGACCACAGGGGAGATTTTCTTCAGTCTTCTGTGCAGCAGAATGTCGAAGTTCCCGTCTTCTTCTTAGTTTCAAGTTGATTCCAGGATGTCTGAAGTCTTAGGACACAGCTCCTACCTTTAAGCGGATTCTAGGGGCCGGACTACCTGCTAGGTCCCTCCCTATGGGTGGGACCAGGAAGGGGGGTGGTCACACCCCCAATCCTTTGTCCAGCTCGCCCCAGGCCCGGGACTGGTGTGCCCCAGGACCGGTTTGAACTGGCATATGCACCGAGGCTCCTTGTGAGCCACAGGCATGTCTGGTTTCTTTCAAGCCCTACCTGACCAATACACAAAATCCTGTCTGGGGTGGTGCACGCACCTCCCCTGGCAGGAAACCCTTTGTCCACACCTCCCAAGCTGGAAGGACTCCCAGCAGCAGGAGGGCAGACTTGTGTCTGTGGTGGCAGCATCCATTTTGTGGAGCTGAGGCTATGTCTGATTTTACCCGGGTTTCAGGCACTGTACATGTCGTGTCCCTCTAGAAGGGTGGAATGCTAACCCCGTCGCCAGAATTGGCGAGGGGTTAGTATTCCAATTCGTATGACACCTTACTCGACATGTTTTGATAAAGCCAAACCAAAGATAGCATTTAACCGCGAGGTTCATAATGCACTTAAGAGTATATGGTATGACGATATCTGGAAACAGTAGAAGGAAGTTGTTCCGACCACTGCAGACAGGCTCAGCTCATGCCAGAGCACCATCTCACATGGAACCAAGCACTCTGCCTTCAGGATTGTTAAGGCCTGCCATAGGAGTGACTTATAGGTTACCAGGTGTCCCATTTAAGGTTAGGTATAGGTATACTACACCTAAGTAAGAGGTGATTACACCAACTTACCCCAGCTGAGTGATCAGCCAGTTGTGTCAGATTGTTAGGCCAAGCCTGGGGTGGCATAATACATGCTGCAGCCCTTGGCAGGCCTTGGGTACACCAATGCCCTGGGTACCTAGTGTACACTGGTACAGGGGCTGACAGGGTGATCCACTTCCAATTGGTTATGCACCTAGGGTGCATAGTTTTTTTTTTAGTAGAGAGAACAGCAGGCTGGGGGTCTGATTGGCAGGCCCACAGCCTCAATATGTCAAAAACCAGTTAGACACTAGGCAAAAAATTTGGGGGTAACCATAGTCAGATATCCACCTTCCTACACAACCCCCCCCCAAACGAAGGGAGATAAGGCTGACCTTGACCAGGTAAGCCTATATTGCCCAAGTGGCCATATAAGGAGGAACCAGCACTGGCATGGTTACCCCCTGTCTCATGGTCCACTAAGCAATCCCTCACCCTAAGGGTATCAGAGGGTCTCCACCATAGGGAATCTCTACCTTTGGTGTGTCTTGGCAAAGCAAAAGGCTGGTGTTGAGATGGAGTACTGAAGTGAGTGTCCTCAAAGTGAGGCCTCACCTTCCTCCAATCCCCCTCCACCATGGATGCCTTTCTTTCCTTAACTGAGTTGCACTGTGCTCTCAGGGTCAGCCTCTGGCTACCTAAAGCTGGAGGCTGGGTCCCTTTTGTGGGCTTACTGGAGGGACAGGTCAGGTCTGGGGCCCTAAGGTCCCATGTTTGCCTGTACCCAACAGAATCCCTCTGGGGGAGGTCCCTAACTACCTGTAAAGGAGATCCCTCAGGAATGTTTTTACCCATCACCTGACTAGGGCTACTAGCCAGGCAATCCTCATTCTTTTGATGGGGGGGTTCTTGTGGACAGGGGCCCTCTTGGGGTCCACTGGCCTCCCTGACCTCTGCAGCCCTGGGCTGACTGAGGCAGGGTAGAGAGAGGCAGGCTACCTGCACCAGACTGGGTCCCACCTTGGAAGGGGCCACTGACATCAGAGGCTCTGCCAGGCCAGGCCTGGCTACCTCTGGGGCAGTTCCTTCACAAGGGGTGAGGTCAGCTCCCTGAGGAGGCTGACTTTTTCCTAATGTCTGGGGAGAGGGAGACTTTTCTTCCTCCCCACTACTCTCTGTTTGTGTGGAGTGATCCATAGTTTCAGGCTTCACTACACCTATGTCAGTCTGAGTATAGGCTGAGACCATTACAGCCTTGCCAACCTTTTCAGGGGGGCACTCAGTTTGTGTTTGAGCTGTGACTGTCACAGCTCTGCCAGTCTCTACAGGGAAGTCTGTCTGTGCCTGGGCTGTGGCTACCACTGCCCTTCCAACCTTTCCAGGGAGGAAATCTATTTGGACAGGGGTTGTGAATGGCACAACCCCACTACCCTTTTGTGAAAGGCCTACCATTTTAGAATGGGTGTCTTGTTCAACTCCAGCCCAAGCTGAGAGTTCTAAGTCATTCCCCAGTAAGCAGTCTACAGGCAAGGTTGGGGACACTGCCACCCTTTTAGGGCCAGTGACACCTCCCCAGCTGAGACATACCTGTGCCATGGGATGACTGTTCTGTTTGCCATCAATGTTGGTCACCTGGTAGGAGAAACCAGGCAAAAGCTGCTCAGAGGGAACTAGCCAATGGGCCACCATTGTGATGCTAGCTCCAGTGTCTCTGTAGGCCTCAGCTTTTGTACCATTGATGTAGGGCTCCTGTCTGTACCTACCCAAAGTGTTGGGACAGGCAGTGAAGTTGGCAAACCCCATGCCACCATCACAGACAAGAGTATCTGCTGCAGGGGAATTGGCTAAGTCAGGGTCCCCCTGTGTTCCCCAAGTAAACCCACCCAAATTTTTGGGGGCACTCCCACCACCTGGGGGATTACTGCTGACAGTAATAGGTGGTGTGACAGGAGTAATTGGAGGAACAGTTTTGTTTGTAGCCCTTGGGCAACTGCTGTCAGTTTTCCAATGCCCAGGAGTTTTACACTCATGGCAGTAAGGCTTTTTACCTGTGGTAGAGGAGGGAGCTTGGGACCCACCACCCTGTGTGGAGTTTTGGGGCCCTGAGGAAGATTTCTCTTTTGCCTTATCCCCTCCCTTCTCTTGAGGTTTGGTGGTATCTTTCTTTTGGTCACCACCCTGATTCTTAGGCCTGATCCTGGTCCTGACCCATTTATCTGCCCTCTTTCCCAATTCTTGGGGAGAGGTCAAATCTGAGTCTACCAGGTGTTGATGGAGGAGCTGGTTTTGACAGTTACTTAAAATCTGTTCTCTCATCATCAAATTGTACAATCCTGTATAATCAGATACCTTACTTCCCAGCAACCAACCCTCCAAAGCCTTAGTGGCACATTCAACATATTCAGACCAGTCCTGAGTCTGTGTCTTTTGGGTGTCTCTGAACATTAACCTGTACTGTTCAGTGGTTAAGCCTAACCCATCAACCAGAACACTCTTCAGGACTCTGTAGTTTCTGACATCCTCTTCTCTAACAGTGAGGAGTCTGTCTCTGCCTCTTCCTTCAAAGGAGAGCCAGAGGATTGCTGCCCACTGGTCTTCAGGAACCTGCTGTACTTTGCAGGCTCTCTCAAGAGCAGTTATCCATTTGTGGATGTCATCCCCACTTTTGTAGGGGGGCACAACCTTAGACAGGTTCCTATTATCAAAGACCCTATCTTTGTCCTTAGGGACAATGCTGCCACCAGTGGGTATATACCCACTCTCTCTAGGTTGCCTAGCCTTCCTCAGTTTTTCTTCCATCAGGGCTACTTCTAGCTCCTGCTTCCTGATCCTCAGCTGGGCTTCCTGCATTCTGGCCTCGTGTTCCCTCCTCTGAGGGGTGGTCATCCTTTTCCTGGAGTGACCTTGAGAGCCTCTAGAGCCATGAGAAGCATTGGAGTCACCTGAGCGATTCCTTTGCCTCCCAAGCCCTGTGTTAAGTCCACTGGGGAGATCCAATGGGGTAAACCCATTGTCAGTCCCCAATAGCCTTAGTTTAGCTGGGCCAAGTATAATACTTGGCACTGGGCTAGTTCTCCCTTCATCATCACTACTTTCTGTATCCTCACCACTTTCCTCCCCTGTAGTATGATTCTCATCTAGGGGATGGCTATTGGAACTGGGTACCTCTGTAGTATCTTCAGAAGGGGGGCCTCCTGTTCCTGACCCTAAGGGGGCTAACTGGGAAGCTTTCTTGAGTGCTCTCTGATTCTCATCATTCTGTAAGAGCTCTCTGAGCTCAGCAGAGTTTGGGTTCTTGGGCTGTTTAAGGCCTCTAAGAGTTGCCAAATGCCTGAGCTCATTCTGATTAAGGGTAGCAAAGCTGGATGTTGCCCTCTGGGGGTCACTCTCAACAGAGATGGGTACAGTGGACCCCTCTGCCCCGGCCATTGCTCTTAAGTGTGGGTGGATGTGTTGCAATCTACCTACACTTGTGTTTACCTACTAAACCTATCTAGTAGTTGTAGTCAGGGTGTGCTACTCCCTTTGCTCTACAACAACTAAGTTCAGTAGAACTTATGTATATCTAATCTTGTTTTATATGTACCTACAGGTACCTATGTGATCTTTCAATTGGTAACCAAGAGATTACAATGGTAAAACACAGCAAGCTCAAATCCCACCGCTGCTCACCAATGTGAGAAGTTGGCCTGGAATATGATGCTCACTAGTTAAAGTGATCACCTTGTACCATGCCTAGCAACCCTTATGGTGTGGTTGTAAGTCAACCTTTTCGGACTAGCTGCCCTAGTGGTAGCGTAGGCTAAGCAGTCTTTGAGGCTAAACTCGTGAAGCGTGTTAAGCCAGCTGTTTTACCAAATGTAACCCCCTTTTATACCAATGAAAGGACACCACACAGATATATATTCAAAATATATATGTATTTATTTCTCAAAGTAACCCCTAGTCTCTTTATGAGCACAGGAGCACAAATCGTCAAACAAGATTATCACAGAATACACAGAAGTTGCACGTTATATGGATAGGCCCTGGTGGCCACTCAAACCATATACTAAAATAGTGGTATAAGTACCACGAACAGAAAAGGGAAAAGGCCTAGGGCCTCTAGAATCGCTGGGCCTACAAGGAGCTAACGTCAGTTAGTGACCAGGAGGTCCACGGGTGGCGTGTGCAGAGCAAATAGTCACACGCGTGCTCCCATAGGTTTCAATGGGTGCGTAAAAAGTACAAAGTTACTGCAAAGAGGATCTTCCGGATGGACTAGGAACTCAAGATTTGGAACACAGGCACTAGAGATGTAATACTACACTTGGGCACAGGTGTGCCAGCTTTACCTCACCCACAGGAAGCGGGTGCATAGGCCTCGAAGTGCGTCGGGTTTCTTCTATCTGTTCCGTGGAGCTTGAAGACAAAGATGCTGCAGGCGGTCGGTCCGGGAGAGATGCAGTGGATCCAAGAGTGGATCGGAGATGTTGAAGACCTGTAAGCAGAGGGGACAGTGTTCACAGTCACTAGCCAGTGACCAGCGTGGCACCAGGTGGGTACCAGGCGATGTCGGGTGCAAACAGGTGATGAGGGGTAGCTTGTCTCCACAGCCACGTGGTTCCTGAAGGTCGACAACGTCCAGGAGTCGGCTCACGAGCTGTCCCACGCAGGCTCTCGCTGTCGGCGGTGTCGGCGACTTGATCGAAGCAAACAAGCCTTGGCAAAAGCAATTGTAGGAGGATTCGGAAATCAGCTGTTGGTTCTGACCAGCAAGGTCAGAGGGATTGCTCCTTTGGAGGGGAGCAAGGGCCAGTCTGGAGCAACCAGACCAGCAGTGTATTTCGTAGAGTTCGTCGCCAAGATGGCCACTGGCCAGCGGGCCAGCAACCGGTTAGGCGCGTCGAGTGGCAAAATGCAGAAGGGCCCCACGCAGATCGTGGAGATGCTGGAGGGCTCACCTTTGGTGCAGATGCTGCTCGGGGGTTGGGCTTCTCAGATCCCAAAGCACAACTTGGAGGAAGCCTCGGTTGTTGCACTTGTCAGCTTGTCGTAGTCGTTCCAAGATGGCTGGCTCCACGTGTCTCGGTGCCTCCACGGGTCTCTTCTTCTCAGGGACTGTGGATCGGGCGGTGAGAGGTCTGGAGGTCCAGGTCTTGTCAGTCTCTGGGCTCGGGCTCCGGCGGGAGGCGGCGGCAAAGCAGACGTTGATGCGCTGGATGGTGCTTGCGTTAGCAAGGTGGTCACTCCCTGACCACAGGGGAGATTTTCTTCAGTCTTCTGTGCAGCAGAATGTCGAAGTTCCCGTCTTCTTCTTAGTTTCAAGTTGATTCCAGGATGTCTGAAGTCTTAGGACACAGCTCCTACCTTTAAGCGGATTCTAGGGGCCGGACTACCTGCTAGGTCCCTCCCTATGGGTGGGACCAGGAAGGGGGGTGGTCACACCCCCAATCCTTTGTCCAGCTCGCCCCAGGCCCGGGACTGGTGTGCCCCAGGACCGGTTTGAACTGGCATATGCACCGAGGCTCCTTGTGAGCCACAGGCATGTCTGGTTTCTTTCAAGCCCTACCTGACCAATACACAAAATCCTGTCTGGGGTGGTGCACGCACCTCCCCTGGCAGGAAACCCTTTGTCCACACCTCCCAAGCTGGAAGGACTCCCAGCAGCAGGAGGGCAGACTTGTGTCTGTGGTGGCAGCATCCATTTTGTGGAGCTGAGGCTATGTCTGATTTTACCCGGGTTTCAGGCACTGTACATGTCGTGTCCCTCTAGAAGGGTGGAATGCTAACCCCGTCACCAGAATTGGCGAGGGGTTAGTATTCCAATTCGTATGACACCTTACTCGACATGTTTTGATAAAGCCAAACCAAAGATAGCATTTAACCGCGAGGTTCATAATGCACTTAAGAGTATATGGTATGACGATATCTGGAAACAGTAGAAGGAAGTTGTTCCGACCACTGCAGACAGGCTCAGCTCATGCCAGAGCACCATCTCACATGGAACCAAGCACTCTGCCTTCAGGATTGTTAAGGCCTGCCATAGGAGTGACTTATAGGTTACCAGGTGTCCCATTTAAGGTTAGGTATAGGTATACTACACCTAAGTAAGAGGTGATTACACCAACTTACCCCAGCTGAGTGATCAGCCAGTTGTTTCAGATTGTTAGGCCAAGCCTGGG
The DNA here is from genome assembly GCF_964204655.1 of Triturus cristatus. Classification (NCBI taxonomy): domain Eukaryota; kingdom Metazoa; phylum Chordata; class Amphibia; order Caudata; family Salamandridae; genus Triturus; species Triturus cristatus. The sequence continues at coordinate 1,165,016,524 of NC_140579.1, forward strand.
GTGGCATAATACATGCTGCAGCCCTTGGCAGGCCTTGGGTACACCAATGCCCTGGGTACCTAGTGTACACTGGTACAGGGGCTGACAGGGTGATCCACTTCCAATTGGTTATGCACCTAGGGTGCATAGTTTTTTTTTTAGTAGAGAGAACAGCAGGCTGGGGGTCTGATTGGCAGGCCCACAGCCTCAATATGTCAAAAACCAGTTAGACACTAGGCAAAAAATTTGGGGGTAACCATAGTCAGATATCCACCTTCCTACAGGTACATAGTCAAAAATTTTATACAAGCTTGTAACATCATTTAATACCATAGCTTCAAATTCCAACAGTTCAACAGGCATTTTACTAGTCGGTGGATTAAAGGTGGATGGTGGTCTCAGTCCAGAGGGATTAAAACAATCATTGCTGGTATTACTCAGAAAGAAGGTCTTTAAACGCAATTTTCGAAAAAATTGCAAAAGTTCCATTTGGACCTCAACCAAAGAGGATTTTTCGGTAGGCACAAAACTTAGACCCTTACTCAAAAGGGAAATCTCATCTATGGATAGAAGGTGACTAGATAGGTTAAAAATGGGAATTAGTTCATTATTCTCCAAAATAGAATCAGGATTTACAGGGGGAACCATAGGTTCAACTTGATCCATTACCAAAGAGCTTTCTATTGTTGGGGAGGTCCCCACTGATAGAACTTGCGGCGGGTCTGACGTTCTCCCACCTGGAAATTCCAACGTGGTTGAGGCGGTGGCATCCCCCTCCCTCGTGCCCTTCCTCCTCTCCCACGCTGCTCTAAAAAAGGTGAATTATAACCTCCAGTTGATGGACCAGGTCTAGGATTAGTTTCTGCCATAACATCGTCACCAGAACTTGCCGATGATTCAAAAAAGGTTACTGCATTCCTATTTTTGAAACGACGCCATGTGGGGTAGTTTTTATTATATTGAGATTTAGGTTGAGAGTAAAACTCATCCTGTAAGTATGGATGGGCCTTGAGCTGACTGAAATTCGCTATATCCCTTTGGATTTTCGTCGTTTTTTTATTTCTCTCAAACTTCTCAAAATCAGCAATAGTCTTGTTAACTTTTTCAAGAGCGATTTTGGCATCGTTAACAATATCACCTTCTTTTATTCGTCTCTCTAGATCAGCAATTATTTCCAATTCTTTCTTACTATGTTCAAGAGCGGTATCAATACCATGTACAAGCCAATGTCTAGAAAAAGTAATTCCAATATGACTAAACCCTTTTCTGAACTTGGGGTCATTAATAAAGATTACGGGGACATTGCGTACCTGTAGTCCCACGGGTATTACATCTTTTTTCAAATATTCAGTCATCATCAGAGCATGCAGAGTGGTACGTACATGCTTTTTTTCTGCACTGTTCCAATTCATCAAGCAGTGCCTGTGTTTCACTGACAACCGGCTGAACCATCACTGTTGATCCCAACAGGGATGGACCGTTCTTAATTTTAGAAATATACTCCTCGGAATATGTAGGTACTTTGAGGTTGGCCATAATATACTAAGACCAACTCACGAGACCAAGGGAAGGAGCCCTCACAGTTCAACAACTGTACTTAAATCATTAACCACCACAAGGTGCAGCCCAAACCACCTGAACCAGGGGCATACAATAATTATTCCAAACAAAGGTTCAGAGTATACAATTTCACAGTAAGTAAGAACAATTAATGAACTAAAATTTACAGGTATAACAATGCACACATTGGAATACCAAAAATAGAAAAATTGTATAATAAAAGACCCTAAGAAAAATTACAATAATACAAAATTTATTCAGTGAATAAATATATCACCAGGGCTCAGTATCGCAAGCTGGTACAGATAACATATTACAATCATATACAAAACCAGACAGGTGGCGGACAAGGAGAAAAAACATAAAAGGCAGAGTTTCACCACTTTACATAGAACTCCGACCAACAAAACAATGTGTTCTCCAAAATTTTTGCGGCCACAGTAGCGTCGACGGCGTTTCGACCTTTGGTGTTAATCCATGGTCATCCTCAGGACATAAAGTTTTTAACTGAGCATCCCAAATGAACAGTCTAAAAATAAAAAATAGCAAAATTGCACTCAATTGGACTAAAAAAGGGTCATAGAGATGTTTCTTTAGAAAAGTGTGCTTTCCAAAAGAACAAGCGTTAAAAAAGGGGGGGGGGAGGAGGGGGGGAAGGAAAAGGGGGAAAAAGCAAAAGGAAAGGAACCTTCTGCCACAACCAATGAATGGTCATCAAGAACCCGTGCATAATAGCAAAAGAGTTGAATAGTATAAACAAAATCTCAAAAATTTAATCAAAAGAACTGTGTATTAATTACCAACACCATGATGGTATTGAAGCTTCACAGAAACTTACATATATATCGAATGGGTTCTGAGTTGCTCTTAATTCAATTCAGCAACTGACCGCCAAGAAAAGTAAGTCAATTAACAGTCTCGGGGGCCAATGGGAAATTCATTCACTTCAAATTAAGCCCGTGTAGGTACCAGGCTAAACCGCAAAACCAATTTAAGAAAAACGATAATAAATTAGATAACAACAATTGTTGGATCATTCAGTATATGCATTTTGCATTTTGCTTACAAAGATTGTGTATATAATGCGTAAAGGTCTACCTATAATGCCAAAGGCAATTAACTGTAGCAATAAAGTGTTTCTCGTAAGTAGAGGGCTTCAGAGAATCTAAAACGATAACCAGTTGTAACCGTTTACCCAACCTAAGTATACAGATTCAGACCCACTTAATGGGGTTAGCTGGCCACATAATGGTTAACATTTACCGGCATCATATTTTCACAATTAGCAGAAAGAAATAAGGGGGGAAAACTTGGCGTGAGGCATAGCAGTAATTAATCGCTACAGGCTATACCGAGAACAATTATCTTCCGGTATCATACTTAAAGCTGTAGCAGGGGCTTGCTACATGGTGGGTAACTATGCCAACATCAAATTATTAGAATTAGCGTGAACGAATGGAAGAAAGAACTTGGCGCAAGGCATAGCAGCAGGCAGTTGCTGTAAACTGTAACGAGAAAAACGCTCCCGATGTCCTACTTACAGCTGTAGCAGTCAAGTGTTGCCACCTACTATTTTAAAAAGAAAAAAACAAATTGGGTCACGAACGCTTACCAGAAAGGCGTGCAGCACAGCAAATTAATTACCGACTGACAACTTGATTACAGCGATTCACCGGCGTCATGTCTTAAAAAGCGACTTACTGAAATAAAGAAGGGACTTCACGCAAGACATAACCAATCTCGGACGCCATGTTGGATCGGGTAAAAACGGATAAAAAACAATAATAATAAGGAGATTCAAAGTTAACTTGACCAGTGGACCAGAAAACGAGTGTTAGTCCCACCACCACAAAGAAAGGTTAGTTGTTGGTAGTAGAATAAAAGAAATAAAAATAAAAATAAAGAGATTTTTAATTCAGGGATTATGTGCCAAGATCTCCAGCGGCTTCAAAAACATAAATTCCCATTGGCAATTTAAAACATCGCATTGCAAGTTCATATTGTGATCTGATGTTCTGCGTACTTTACAAGTTCACAAATAAGAATCATTATGATGACACGATTCCCATAAATCAAAAAACACAGCTTGAACATTGTTATGTAGCAATACATGGATACATAGCGATCAAATTATTTTATATAATTCACATGATTACAAAGAATCCTATATTGCAGTACTCTTTATAAATCATAATTTTCAACATTTCAACACAATTTATACATAACAATTTTGATCGTTTCACTGACTTTGATAGCATTAATCAGTAGGCTTAAACATTTGCAACACGGTATCACATATTATTAATTTCGAAGACTGTTATGCGTAGTCAGTATACAGAAGTATGCGACTAGGGAACAGAAGTATGCACCTAGGGAGTCAAGCCACTGGGAATAGTTATTACCCAAAGGTAAGAGAGTGGCATTCTTCCATAGTGTTCAAACCCAGGTTTATGCTGTTACAGCGAAAAATCCAACGGCATTCGCTTTTGTTAAGGAGATTGGTGATGCTACCTCCTCTCAGAGGAGTATGCACCACTTCAATTACTTGCCAACGAATGTTTGTTGGTGCATGATTATGTTCCAAAAAATGTGCCACCAGAGGCGCATTCTCAGTTTTGCACCGAATTCGACTCTTATGTTGGCCCAGGCGTATCTTTATTTTCTGAGTCGTTTGACCAATATAAATGAGATTACACGGACACCAAACAGCATATATCACGTTCTGAGTGTTACAATTCGAGTATTCTCGTAAATCATGACAGATATTCGCATGAATAAATTGCTTCGTATTCAAGCTGGAATCACACATGAGGCAGCCGCCACATCTATAATGTCCAATGATTTTGTTGAGACCCCACATAGATGTTAAGCTAGGGGTTTTTTTTTAAGGCAAAGCTGCTCTAACCAAATGGTCACGTAAATTTTTTCCTCTTTTAAAGGAAAAAAGAGGTTCCTCATTAGTAATGCCAGTAGATTTCACTAAAGGCCAGTGTTTACGAACAATCGCCGAGATATGGTTACTTTGGGTGTCAAAGGTAGTGACACATGGAATGCGGGTCATTGGCTTTCGACTCTTAGGTGTTAATAAAAACTCGCGGTGGTTATACCACGCTCTTTTCATAGATCTCTTCACCAATTTACGTGGATAGCCTCGTTGTCGCAACTTCTCTGCCAATTTACCTGCCTCGACAAAGTAATCATTTTTGAAAAAACAATTTCTGCGGATGCGCAGAAACTGTCCAAAGGGCAGACAGTCCCTCAGGCCTCTAGGGTGATTACTTGAATATTCGAATAAGGTGTTTCTGGCCGTTGGTTTGGTGAAAAGTCTAGTAGTCAAACCTCCTTCATGAGGGAAAATCGTTAAATCCAAAAAATCAATGTGAGTTTTACTAAAATGAGAGGTAAATTTTAAATCAGAAGAACAAAGGTTTAACCAACTCAAAAAATCAGTAAGCTCAACACACGTCCCAGTCCAAATAAACAAAACATCGTCAATATAGCGTCGCCAATGGCGCATGCTATTGAAAAAAGGGTTGTACCTGCAATCATAAATAAAGTTTTGTTCAAAATCATCTACAAACAAAATAGCAAAATTGGGGGCATAAGAAGCCCCCATAGAAGTACCTTTAATCTGTAAATAAAAACATCCATCAAATTCAAAATAATTCTTTGTTAGAGAAATTGTCAATAAATCAACAATAAATTCAGTTGGTACTGTCATGGGGGCTGGACGTGTGTTAAGAGCCCTCCTGACTACCTCAATTCCTTGTGTTTGAGGGATGTTGGTGTATAAAGACTCGATGTCTAAACACACCAACATCTCAGAATCAGGACAAAAAGTCATAGTTTCTAGTTGTACAATTATATCACCACTGTCACGTACATAACTGGTGGTTTTCATTGCTAGATCTTTTATGAAAACATCAATGTATTTGCAAAGAGGTTCTAAGACCGACCCACAGCCCGAAACTATGGGCCGGCCTGGAGGATTTTCCATACTCTTATGCACCTTGGGAAGAGTGTACAATAAAGGAATTCTTGGATTTTTCGAATTCAAATACAAAAATTCCTTATTACTAAGGAAACCAACCGATTTCGCATCAGTTGTCAAGTCCAATATTGATTTCTGGATCTCAGAAAGAGGATTAGTTCGGAGCATCCGATAGTGCTCAACATTATCAAGTTGTCTTTTAATCTCCAATTTATATTTATCCGTAGACTGGACCACAATCCCACCACCTTTGTCCGCACTTTTTATAATTATGTCACGATTCTCTTTCAATTTATTGAGGGCTTGACGTTCAGATAAAGAGATATTATATGGTACATATTCAACATTTTTATACAAGCTTGTAACATCATTTAATACCATAGCTTCAAATGCCAACAGTTCAACAGGCATTTTACTAGTCGGTGGATTAAAGGTGGATGGTGGTCTCAGTCCAGAGGGATTAAAACAATCATTGCTGGTATTACTCAGAAAGAAGGTCTTTAAACGCAATTTTCGAAAAAATTGCAAAAGTTCCATTTGGACCTCAAACAAAGAGGATTTTTCGGTAGGCACAAAACTTAGTCCCTTACTCAAATGGGAAATCTCATCTACGGATAGAAGGTGACTAGATAGGTTAAAAATGGGAATTAGTTCATTATTCTCCAAAATAGAATCAGGATTTACAGGGGGAACCATAGGTTCAACTTGATCGATTACCAAAGAGCTTTCTATTGTTGGGGAGGTCCCCACTGATAGAACTTGCGGCGGGTCTGACGTTCTCCCGCCTGGAAATTCCAACGTGGTTGAGGCGGTGGCATCCCCCTCCCTCGTGCCCTTCCTCCTCTCCCACGCTGCTCTAAAAAAGGTGAATTATAACCTCCAGTTGATGGACCAGGTCTAGGATTAGTTTCTGCCATAACATCGTCACCAGAACTTACCGACGATTCAGAAAAGGTTACTGCATTCCTATTTTTGAAACGACCCCATGTGGGGTAGTTTTCATTATATTGAGATTTAGGTTGAGAGTAAAACTCATCCTGTAAGTATGGATGGGCCTTGAGCTGACTGAAATTCGCTATATCCCTTTGGATTTTCATCGTTTTTTTATTTCTCTCAAACTTCTCAAAATCGGCAATAGTCTTGTTAACTTTTTCAAGAGCGATTTTGGCATCGTTAACAATATCACCTTCTTTTATTCGTCTCTCTAGATCAGCAATTATTTCCAATTCTTTCTTACTATGTTCAAGAGCGGTATCAATACCATGTACAAGCCAATGTCTAGAACAAGTAATTCCAATATGACTAAACCCTTTTCTGAACTTGGGGTCATTAATAAAGATTACGGGGACATTGCGTACCTGTAGTCCCACGGGTATTACATCTTTTTTCAAATATTCAGTCATCATCAGAGCATGCAGAGTGGTACGTACATGCTTTTTTTCTGCACTGTTCCAATTCATCAAGCAGTGCCTGTGTTTCACTGACAACCGGCTGAGCCATCACTGTTGATCCCAACAGGGATGGACCGTTCTTAATTTTAGAAATATACTCCTCGGAATATGTAGGTACTTCGAGGTTGGCCATAATATACTAAGACCAACTCACGAGACCAAGGGAAGGAGCCCTCACAGTTCAACAACTGTACTTAAATCATTAACCACCACAAGGGCAGCCCAAACCACCTGAACCAGGGGCATACAATAATTATTCCAAACAAAGGTTCAGAGTATACAATTTCACAGTAAGTAAGAACAATTAATGAACTAAAATTTACAGGTATAACAATGCACACATTGGAATACCAAAAATAGAAAAATTGTATAATAAAAGACCCTAAGAAAAATTACAATAATACAAAATTTATTCAGTGAAAAAATATATCACCAGGGCTCAGTATCGCAAGCTGGTACAGATAACATATTACAATCATATACAAAACCAGACAGGTGGCGGACAAGGAGAAAAAACATAAAAGGCAGAGTTTCAACACTTTACATAGAACTCCGACCAACAAAACAATGTGTCCTCCAAAATTTTTGCGGCCACAGTAGCGTCGACGGCGTTTCGACCTTTGGTGTTAATCCATGGTCATCCTCAGGACATAAAGTTTTTAACTGAGCATCCCAAATGAACAGTCTAAAAATAAAAAATAGCAAAATTGCACTCAATTGGACTAAAAAAGGGTCATAGAGATGTTTCTTTAGAAAAGTGTGCTTTCCAAAAGAACAAGCGTTAAAAAAGGGGGGGGAGGAGGGGGGGGGAAGGAAAAGGGGGAAAAAGCAAAAGGAAAGGAACCTTCTGCCACAACCAATGAATGGTCCTCAAGAACCCGTGCATAATAGCAAAAGAGTTGAATAGTATAAACAAAATCTCAAAAATTTAATCAAAAGAACTGTGTATTAATTACCAACACCATGATGGTATTGAAGCTTCACAGAAACTTACATATATATCGAATGGGTTCTGAGTTGCTCTTAATTCAATTCAGCAACTGACCGCCAAGAAAAGTTAGTCAATTAACAGTCTCGGGGGCCAATGGGAAATTCATCCACTTCAAATTAAGCCCGTGTAGGTACCAGGCTAAACCGCAAAAACAATTTAAGAAAAACGATAATAAATTAGATAACAACAATGGTTGGATCATTCAGTATATGCATTTTGCATTTTGCTTACAAAGATTGTGTATATAATGCGTAAAGGTCTACCTATAATGCTAAAGGCAATTAACTGTAGCAATAAAGTGTTTCTCGTAAGTAGAGGGCTTCAGAGAATCTAAAACGATAACCAGTTGTAACCGTTTACCCAACCTAAGTATACTGATTCAGACCCACTTAATGGGGTTAGCTGGCCACATAATGGTTAACATTTACCGGCATCATATTTTCACAATTAGCAGAAAGAAATAAGGGGGGAAAACTTGGCGTGAGGCATAGCAGCAATTAATCGCTACAGGCTATACCAAGAACAATTATCTTCCGGTATCATACTTAAAGCTGTAGCAGGGGCTTGCTACACGGTGGGTAACTATGCCAACATCAAATTATTAGAATTAGCGTGAACGAATGGAAGAAAGAACTTGGCGCAAGGCATAGCAGCAGGCAGTTGCTGTAAACTGTAACGAGAAAAACGCTCCCGATGTCCTACTTACAGCTGTAGCAGTCAAGTGTTGCCACCTACTATTTTAAAAAGAAAAAAACAAATTGGGTCACGAACGCTTACCAGAAAGGCGTGCAGCACAGCAAATTAATTACCGACTGACAACTTGATTACAGCGATTCACCGGCGTCATGTCTTAAAAAGCGACTTACTGAAATAAAGAAGGGACTTCACGCAAGACATAACCAATCTCGGACGCCATGTTGGATCGGGTAAAAACGGATAAAAACAATAATAATAAGGAGATTCAAAGTTAACTTGACCAGTGGACCAGAAAACGAGTGTTAGTCCCACCACCACAAAGAAAGGTTAGTTGTTAGTAGTAGAATAAAAGAAAAAAAAATAAAAATAAAGAGATTTTTAATTCAGGGATTATGTGCCAAGATCTCCAGCGGCTTCAAAAACATAAATTCCCATTGGCAATTTAAAACATCGCATTGCAAGTTCATATTGTGATCTGATGTTCTGCGTATTTTACAAGATCACAAATAAGAATCATTATGATGACACGATTCCCATAAATCAAAAAACACAGCTTGAACATTGTTATGTAGCAATACATGGATACATAGCGATCAAATTATTTTATATAATTCACATGATTACAAAGAATCCTATATTGCAGTACTCTTTATAAATCATAATTTTCAATATTTCAACACAATTTATACATCACAATTTAGATCGTTTCACTGACTTTGATAACATTAATCAGTAGGCTTAAACATTTGCAACACGGTATCACATATTATTCATTTCGAAGACTGTTATGCGTAGTCAGTATACAGAAGTATGCGACTAGGGAAAAGAAGTATGCACCTAGGGAGTCAAGCCACTGGGAATAGTTATTACCCAAAGGTAAGAGAGTGGCATTCTTCCATAGTGTTCAAACCCAGGTTTATGCTGTTACAGCGAAAAATCCAACGGCATTCGCTTTTGTTAAGGAGATTGGTGATGCTACCTCCTCTCAGAGGAGTATGCACCACTTCAATTACTTGCCAACGAATGTCTGTTGGTGCATGATTATGTTCCAAAAAATGTGCCACCAGAGGCGCATTCTCAGTTTTGCACCGAATTCGACTCTTATGTTGGCCCAGGCGTATCTTTATTTTCTGAGTCGTTTGACCAATATAAATGAGATTACACGGACACCAAACAGCATATATCACGTTCTGAGTGTTACAATTCGAGTATTCACGTAAATCATGACAGATATTCGCATGAATAAATTGCTTCGTATTCAAGCTGGAATCACACATGAGGCAGCTGCCACATCTATAATGTCCAATGATTTTGTTGAGACCCCACATAGATGTTAAGCTAGGGGTTTTTTTTTTAAGGCAAAGCTGCTCTAACCAAATGGTCACGTAAATCTTTTCCTCTTTTAAAGGAAAAAAGAGGTTCCTCATTAGTAATACCAGTAGATTTCACTAAAGGCCAGTGTTTACGAACAATCGCCGAGATATGGTTACTTTGGGTGTCAAAGGTAGTGACACATGGAATGCGGGTCATTGGCTTTCGACTCTTAGGTGTTAATAAAAACTTGCGGTGGTTATACCACGCTCTTTTCATAGATCTCTTCACCAATTTACGTGGATAGCCTCGTTGTCGCAACTTCTCTGCCAATTTACCTGCCTCGACAAAGTAATCATTTTTGAAAAAACAATTTCTGCGGATGCGCAGAAACTGTCCAAAGGGCAGACCGTCCCTCAGGCCTCTAGGGTGATTACTTGAATATTCGAATAAGGTGTTTCTGGCCGTTGGTTTGGTGAAAAGTCTAGTAGTCAAACCTCCTTCATGAGGGAAAATCGTTAAATCCAAAAAATCAATGTGAGTTTTACTAAAATGAGAGGTAAATTTTAAATCAGAAGAACAAAGGTTTAACCAACTCAAAAAATCAGTAAGCTCAACACACGTCCCAGTCCAAATAAACAAAACATCGTCAATATAGCGTCGCCAATGGCGAATGCTATTGAAAAAAGGGTTGTACCTGCAATCATAAATAAAGTTTTGTTCAAAATCATCTACAAACAAAATAGCAAAATTGGGGGCATAAGAAGCCCCCATAGAAGTACCTTTAATCTGTAAATAAAAACATCCATCAAATTCAAAATAATTCTTTGTTAGAGAAATTGTCAATAAATCAACAATAAATTCAGTTGGTACTGTCATGGGGGCTGGACGTGTGTTAAGAGCCCTCCTGACTACCTCAATTCCTTGTGTTTGAGGGATGTTGGTGTATAAAGACTCGATGTCTAAACACACCAACATCTCAGAATCAGGACAAAAAGTCATAGTTTCTAGTTGTACAATTATATCACCACTGTCACGTACATAACTGGTGGTTTTCATTGCTAGATCTTTTATGAAAACATCAATGTATTTGCAAAGAGGTTCTAAGACCGACCCACAGCCCGAAACTATGGGCCGGCCTGGAGGATTTTCCATACTCTTATGCACCTTGGGAAGAGTGTACAATAAAGGAATTCTTGGATTTTTCGAATTCAAATACAAAAATTCCTTATTACTAAGGAAACCAACCGATTTCGCATCAGTTGTCAAGTCCAATATTGATTTCTGGATCTCAGAAAGAGGATTAGTTCGGAGCATCCGATAGTGCTCAACATTATCAAGTTGTCTTTTAATCTCCAATTTATATTTATCCGTAGACTGGACCACAATCCCACCACCTTTGTCCGCACTTTTTATTATTATGTCACGATTCTCTTTCAATTTATTGAGGGCTTGACGTTCAGATAAAGAGATATTATATGGTACATATTCAACATTTTTATACAAGCTTGTAACATCATTTAATACCATAGCTTCAAATGCCAACAGTTCAACAGGCATTTTACTAGTCGGTGGATTAAAGGTGGATGGTGGTCTCAGTCCAGAGGGATTAAAACAATCATTGCTGGTATTACTCAGAAAGAAGGTCTTTCAACGCAATTTTCGAAAAAATTGCAAAAGTTCCATTTGGACCTCAAACAAAGAGGATTTTTCGGTAGGCACAAAACCTAGTCCCTTACTCAAAAGGGAAATCTCATCTATGGATAGAAGGTGACTAGATAGGTTAAAAATGGGAATTAGTTCATTATTCTCCAAAATAGAATCAGGATTTACAGGGGGAACCATAGGTTCAACTTGATCGATTACCAAAGAGCTTTCTATTGTTGGGGAGGTCCCCACTGATAGAACTTGCGGCGGGTCTGACGTTCTCCCGCCTGGAAATTCCAACGCGGTTGAGGCGGTGGCATCCCCCTCCCTCATGCCCTTCCTCCTCTCCCACGCTGCTCTAAAAAAGGTGAATTATAACCTCTAGTTGATGGACCAGGTCTAGGATTAGTTTCTGCCATAACATCGTCACCAGAACTTGCCGATGATTCAGAAAAGGTTACTGCATTCCTATTTTTGAAACGACCCCATGTGGGGTTGTTTTCATTATATTGAGATTTAGGTTGAGAGTAAAACTCATCCTGTAAGTATGGATGGGCCTTGAGCTGACTGAAATTCGCTATATCCCTTTGGATTTTCATCGTTTTTTTATTTCTCTCAAACTTCTCAAAATCGGCAATAGTCTTGTTAACTTTTTCAAGAGCGATTTTGGCATCGTTAACAATATCACCTTCTTTTATTCGTCTCTCTAGATCAGCAAATATTTCCAATTCTTTCTTACTATGTTCAAGAGCGGTATCAATACCATGTACAAGCAAATGTCTAGAACAAGTAATTCCAATATGACTAAACCCTTTTCTGAACTTGGGGTCATTAATAAAGATTACGGGGACATTGCGTACCTGTAGTCCCACTGGTATTACATCTTTTTTCAAATATTCAGTCATCATCAGAGCATGCAGAGTGGTACGTACATGCTTTTTTTCTGCACTGTTCCAATTCATCAAGCAGTGCCTGTGTTTCACTGACAACCGGCTGAGCCATCACTGTTGATCCCAACAGGGATGGACCGTTCTTAATTTTAGAAATATACTCCTCGGAATATGTAGGTACTTCGAGGTTGGCCATAATATACTAAGACAAACTCACGAGACCAAGGGAAGGAGCCCTCACAGTTCAACAACTGTACTTAAATCATTAACCACCACAAGGGCAGCCCAAACCACCTGAACCAGGGGCATACAATAATTATTCCAAACAAAGGTTCAGAGTATACAATTTCACAGTAAGTAAGAACAATTAATGAACTAAAATTTACAGGTATAACAATGCACACATTGGAATACCAAAAATAGAAAAATTGTATAATAAAAGACCCTAAGGAAAATTACAATAATACAAAATTTATTCAGTGAAAAAATATATCACCAGGGCTCAGTATCGCAAGCTGGTACAGATAACATATTACAATCATATACAAAACCAGACAGGTGGCGGACATGGAGAAAAAACATAAAAGGCAGAGTTTCAACACTTTACATAGAACTCCGACCAACAAAACAATGTGTCCTCCAAAAGTTTTGCGGCCACAGTAGCGTCGACGGCGTTTCGACCTTTGGTGTTAATCCATGGTCATCCTCAGGACATAAAGTTTTTAACTGAGCATCCCAAATGAACAGTCTAAAAATAAAAAAATAGCAAAATTGCACTCAATTGGACTAAAAAAGGGTCATAGAGATGTTTCTTTAGAAAAGTGTGCTTTCCAAAAGAACAAGCGTTAAAAAAAGGGGGGGGGGGGGAGGGGGGGGGAAGGAAAAGGGGGAAAAAGCAAAAGGAAAGGAACCTTCTGCCACAACCAATGAATGGTCATCAAGAACCCGTGCATAATAGCAAAAGAGTTGAATAGTATAAACAAAATCTCAAAAATTTAATCAAAAGAACTGTGTATTAATTACCAACACCATGATGGTATTGAAGCTTCACAGAAACTTACATATATATCGAATGGGTTCTGAGTTGCTCTTAATTCAATTCAGCATCTGACTGCCAAGAAAAGTAAGTCAATTAACAGTCTCGGGGGCCAATGGGAAATTCATCCACTTCAAATTAAGCCCGTGTAGGTACCAGGCTAAACCGCAAAAACAATTTAAGAAAAACGATAATAAATTAGATAACAACAATGGTTGGATCATTCAGTATATGCATTTTGCATTTTGCTTACAAAGATTGTGTATATAATGCGTAAAGGTCTACCTATAATGCCAAAGGCAATTAACTGTAGCAATAAAGTGTTTCTCGTAAATAGAGGACTTCAGAGAATCTAAAACGATAACCAGTTGTAACCGTTTACCCAACCTAAGTATACTGATTCAGACCCACTTAATGGGGTTAGCTGGCCACATAATGGTTAACATTTACCGGCATCATATTTTCACAATTAGCAGAAAGAAATAAGGGGGGAAAACTTGACGTGAGGCATAGCAGCAATTAATCGCTACAGGCTATACCAAGAACAATTATCTTCCGGTATCATACTTAAAGCTGTAGCAGGGGCTTGCTACACGGTGGGTAACTATGCCAACATCAAATTATTAGAATTAGCGTGAACGAATGGAAGAAAGAACTTGGCGCAAGGCATAGCAGCAGGCAGTTGCTGTAAACTGTAACGAGAAAAACGCTCCCGATGTCCTACTTACAGCTGTAGCAGTCAAGTGTTGCCACCTACTATTTTAAAAAGAAAAAAACAAATTGGGTCACGAACGCTTACCAGAAAGGCGTGCAGCACAGCAAATTAATTACCGACTGACAACTTGATTACAGCGATTCACCGGCGTCATGTCTTAAAAAGCGACTTACTGAAATAAAGAAGGGACTTCACGCAAGACATAACCAATCTCGGACGCTATGTTGGATCGTGTAAAAACGGATAAAAAACAATAATAATAAGGAGATTCAAAGTTAACTTGACCAGTGGACCAGAAAACGAGTGTTAGTCCCACCACCACAAAGAAAGGTTAGTTGTTAGTAGTAGAATAAAAGAAATAAAAATAAAAATAAAGAGATTTTTAATTCAGGGATTATGTGCCAAGATCTCCAGCGGCTTCAAAAACATAAATTCCCATTGGCAATTTAAAACATCGCATTGCAAGTTCATATTGTGATCTGATGTTCTGCGTATTTTACAAGATCACAAATAAGAATCATTATGATGACACGATTCCCATAAATCAAAAAACACAGCTTGAACATTGTTATGTAGCAATACATGGATACATAGCGATCAAATATTTTATATAATTCACATGATTACAAAGAATCCTATATTGCAGTACTCTTTATAAATCATAATTTTCAACATTTCAACACAATTTATACATCACAATTTAGATCGTTTCACTGACTTTGATAACATTAATCAGTAGGCTTAAACATTTGCAACACGGTATCACATATTATTCATTTCGAAGACTGTTATGCGTAGTCAGTATACAGAAGTATGCGACTAGGGAACAGAAGTATGCACCTAGGGAGTCAAGCCACTGGGAATAGTTATTACCCAAAGGTAAGAGAGTGGCATTCTTCCATAGTGTTCAAACCCAGGTTTATGCTGTTACAGCGAAAAATCCAACGGCATTCGCTTTTGTTAAGGAGATTGGTGATGCTACCTCCTCTCAGAGGAGTATGCACCACTTCAATTACTTGCCAACGAATGTTTGTTGGTGCATGATTATGTTCCAAAAAATGTGCCACCAGAGGCGCATTCTCAGTTTTGCACCAAATTCGACTCTTATGTTGGCCCAGGCGTATCTTTATTTTCTGAGTCGTTTGACCAATATAAATGAGATTACACGGACACCAAACAGCATATATCACGTTCTGAGTGTTACAATTCGAGTATTCTCGTAAATCATGACAGATATTCGCATGAATAAATTGCTTCGTATTCAAGCTGGAATCACACATGAGGCAGCCGCCACATCTATAATGTCCAATGATTTTGTTGAGACCCCACATAGATGTTAAGCTAGGGGGTTTTTTTGAAGGCAAAGCTGCTCTAACCAAATGGTCACGTAAATTTTTTCCTCTTTTAAAGGAAAAAAGAAGTTCCTCATTAGTAATGCCAGTAGATTTCACTAAAGGCCAGTGTTTACGAACAATCGCCGAGATATGGTTACTTTGGGTGTCAAAGGTAGTGACACATGGAATGCGGGTCATTGGCTTTCGACTCTTAGGTGTTAATAAAAACTCGCGGTGGTTATACCACGCTCTTTTCATAGATCTCTTCACCAATTTACGTTGATAGCCTCGTTGTCGCAACTTCTCTGCCAATTTACCTGCCTCGACAAAGTAATCATTTTTGAAAAAACAATTTCTGCGGATGCGCAGAAACTGTCCAAAGGGCAGACCGTCCCTCAGGCCTCTAGGGTGATTACTTGAATATTCGAATAAGGTGTTTCTGGCCGTTGGTTTGGTGAAAAGTCTAGTAGTCAAACCTCCTTAATGAGGAAAATCGTTAAATCCAAAAAATCAATGTGAGTTTTACTAAAATGAGAGGTAAATTTTAAATCAGAAGAACAAAGGTTTAACCAACTCAAAAAATCAGTAAGCTCAACACACGTCCCAGTCCAAATAAACAAAACATCGTCAATATAGCGTCGCCAATGGCGAATGCTATTGAAAAAAGGGTTGTACCTGCAATCATAAATAAAGTTTTGTTCAAAATCATCAACAAACAAAATAGCAAAATTGGGGGCATAAGAAGCCCCCATAGAAGTACCTTTAATCTGTAAATAAAAACATCCATCAAATTCAAAATAATTCTTTGTTAGAGAAATTGTCAATAAATCAACAATAAATTCAGTTGGTACTGTCATAGGGGCTGGACGTGTGTTAAGAGCCCTCCTGACTACCTCAATTCCTTGTGTTTGAGGGATGATGGTGTATAAAGACTCGATGTCTAAACACACCAACATCTCAGAATCAGGACAAAAAGTCATAGTTTCTAGTTGTACAATTATATCACCACTGTCACGTACATAACTGGTGGTTTTCATTGCTAGATCTTTTATGAAAACATCAATGTATTTGCAAAGAGGTTCTAAGACTGACCCACAGCCCGAAACTATGGGCCGGCCTGGAGGATTTTCCATACTCTTATGCACCTTGGGAAGAGTGTACAATAAAGGAATTCTTGGATTTTTCGAATTCAAATACAAAAATTCCTTATTACTAAGGAAACCAACCGATTTCGCATCAGTTGTCAAGTCCAATATTGATTTCTGGATCTCAGAAAGAGGATTAGTTCGGAGCATCCGATAGTGCTCAACATTATCAAGTTGTCTTTTAATCTCCAATTTATATTTATCCGTAGACTGGACCACAATCCCACCACCTTTGTCCGCACTTTTTATAATTATGTCACGATTCTCTTTCAATTTATTGAGGGCTTGACGTTCAGATAAAGAGATATTATATGGGACATATTCAAAATTTTTATACAAGCTTGTAACATCATTTAATACCATAGCTTCAAATGCCAACAGTTCAACAGGCATTTTACTAGTCGGTGGATTAAAGGTGGAAGGTGGTCTCAGTCCAGAGGGATTAAAACAATCATTGCTGGTATTACTCAGAAAGAAGGTCTTTAAACGCAATTTTCGAAAAAATTGCAAAAGTTCCATTTGGACCTCAAACAAAGAGGATTTTTCGGTAGGCACAAAACTTAGTCCCTTACTCAAATGGGAAATCTCATCTATGGATAGAAGGTGACTAGATAGGTTAAAAATGGGAATTAGTTCATTATTCTCCAAAATAGAATCAGGATTTACAGGGGGAACCATAGGTTCAACTTGATCGATTACCAAAGAGCTTTCTATTGTTGGGGAGGTCCCCACTGATAGAACTTGCGGCGGGTCTGACGTTCTCCCGCCTGGAAATTCCAACGTGGTTGAGGCGGTGGCATCCCCCTCCCTCGTGCCCTTCCTCCTCTCCCCCGCTGCTCTAAAAAAGGTGAATTATAACCTCCAGTTGATGGACCAGGTCTAGGATTAGTTTCTGCCATAACATCGTCACCAGAACTTACCGATGATTCAGAAAAGGTTACTGCATTCCTATTTTTGAAACGACCCCATGTGGGGTAGTTTTCATTATATTGAGATTTTGGTTGAGAGTAAAACTCATCCTGTAAGTATGGATGGGCCTTGAGCTGACTGAAATTCGCTATATCCCTTTGGATTTTCATCGATTTTTTATTTCTCTCAAACTTCCCAAAATCGGCAATAGTCTTGTTAACTTTTTCAAGAGCGATTTTGGCAGCGTTAACAATATCACCTTCTTTTATTCGTCTCTCTAGATCAGCAATTATTTCCAATTCTTTCTTACTATGTTCAAGAGCGGTATCAATACCATGTACAAGCCAATGTCTAGAACAAGTAATTCCAATATGACTAAACCCTTTTCTGAACTTGGGGTCATTAATAAAGATTACGGGGACATTGCGTACCTGTAGTCCCACGGGTATTACATCTTTTTTCAAATATTCAGTCATCATCAGAGCATGCAGAGTGGTACGTACATGCTTTTTTTCTGCACTGTTCCAATTCATCAAGCAGTGCCTGTGTTTCACTGACAACCGGCTGAGCCATCACTGTTGATCCCAACAGGGATGGACCGTTCTTAATTTTAGAAATATACTCCTCGGAATATGTAGGTACTTCGAGGTTGGCCATAATATACTAAGACCAACTCACGAGACCAAGGGAAGGAGCCCTCACAGTTCAACAACTGTACTTAAATCATTAACCACCACAAGGGCAGCCCAAACCACCTGAACCAGGGGCATACAATAATTATTCCAAACAAAGGTTCAGAGTATACAATTTCACAGTAAGTAAGAACAATTAATGAACTAAAATTTACAGGTATAACAATGCACACATTGAAATACCAAAAATAGAAAAATTGTATAATAAAAGACCCTAAGAAAAATTACAATAATACAAAATTTATTCAGTGAAAAAATATATCACCAGGGCTCAGTATCGCAAGCTGGTACAGATAACATATTACAATCATATACAAAACCAGACAGGTGGCGGACAAGGAGAAAAAACATAAAAGGCAGAGTTTCAACACTTTACATAGAACTCCGACCAACAAAACAATGTGTCCTCCAAAATGTTTGCGGCCACAGTAGCGTCGACGGCGTTTCGACCTTTGGTGTTAATCCATGGTCATCCTCAGGACATAAAGTTTTTAACTGAGCATCCCAAATGAACAGTCTAAAAATAAAAAATAGCAAAATTGCACTCAATTGGACTAAAAAAGGGTCATAGAGATGTTTCTTTAGAAAAGTGTGCTTTCCAAAAGAACAAGCGTTAAAAAAGGGGGGGGGAGGAGGGGGGGGGAAGGAAAAGGGGGAAAAAGCAAAAGGAAAGGAACCTTCTGCCACAACCAATGAATGGTCATCAAGAACCCGTGCATAATAGCAAAAGAGTTGAATAGTATAAACAAAATCTCAAAAATTTAATCAAAAGAACTGTGTATTAATTACCAACACCATGATGGTATTGAAGCTTCACAGAAACTTACATATATATCGAATGGGTTCTGAGTTGCTCTTAATTCAATTCAGCAACTGACCGCCAAGAAAAGTAAGTCAATTAACAGTCTCGGGGGCCAATGGGAAATTCATCCACTTCAAATTAAGCCCGTGTAGGTACCAGGCTAAACCGCAAAAACAATTTAAGAAAAACGATAATAAATTAGATAACAACAATGGTTGGATCATTCAGTATATGCATTTTGCATTTTGCTTACAAAGATTGTGTATATAATGCGTAAAGGTCTACCTATAATGCCAAAGGCAATTAACTGTAGCAATAAAGTGTTTCTCGTAAGTAGAGGGCTTCAGAGAATCTAAAACGATAACCAGTTGTAACCGTTTACCCAACCTAAGTATACTGATTCAGACCCACTTAATGGGGTTAGCTGGCCACATAATGGTTAACATTTACCGGCATCATATTTTCACAATTAGCAGAAAGAAATAAGGGGGGAAAACTTGGCGTGAGGCATAGCAGCAATTAATCGCTACAGGCTATACCAAGAACAATTATCTTCCGGTATCATACTTAAAGCTGTAGCAGGGGCTTGCTACACGGTGGGTAACTATGCCAACATCAAATTATTAGAATTAGCGTGAACGAATGGAAGAAAGAACTTGGCGCAAGGCATAGCAGCAGGCAGTTTCTGTAAACTGTAACGAGAAAAACGCTCCCGATGTCCTACTTACAGCTGTAGCAGTCAAGTGTTGCCACCTACTATTTTAAAAAGAAAAAAACAAATTAGGTCACGAACGCTTACCAGAAAGGCGTGCAGCACAGCAAATTAATTACCGACTGACAACTTGATTACAGCGATTCACCGGCGTCATGTCTTAAAAAGCGACTTACTGAAATAAAGAAGGGACTTCACGCAAGACATAACCAATCTCGGACGCCATGTTGGATCGGGTAAAAACGGATAAAAAACAATAATAATAAGGAGATTCAAAGTTAACTTGACCAGTGGACCAGAAAACGAGTGTTAGTCCCACCACCACAAAGAAAGGTTAGTTGTTAGTAGTAGAATAAAAGAAATAAAAATAAAAATAAAGAGATTTTTAATTCAGGGATTATGTGCCAAGATCTCCAGCGGCTTCAAAAACATAAATTCCCATTGGCAATTTAAAACATCGCATTGCAAGTTCATATTGTGATCTGATGTTCTGCGTATTTTACAAGATCACAAATAAGAATCATTATGATGACACGATTCCCATAAATCAAAAAACACAGCTTGAACATTGTTATGTAGCAATACATGGATACATAGCGATCACATTATTTTATATAATTCACATGATTACAAAGAATCCTATATTGCAGTACTCTTTATAAATCATAATTTTCAACATTTCAACACAATTTATACATCACAATTTAGATCGTTTCACTGACTTTGATAACATTAATCAGTAGGCTTAAACATTTGCAACACGGTATCACATATTATTCATTTCGAAGACTGTTATGCGTAGTCAGTATACAGAAGTATGCGACTAGGGAACAGAAGTATGCACCTAGGGAGTCAAGCCACTGGGAATAGTTATTACCCAAAGGTAAGAGAGTGGCATTCTTCCATAGTGTTCAAACCCAGGTTTATGCTGTTACAGCGAAAAATCCAACGGCATTCGCTTTTGTTAAGGAGATTGGTGATGCTACCTCCTCTCAGAGGAGTATGCACCACTTCAATTACTTGCCAACGAATGTCTGTTGGTGCATGATTATGTTCCAAAAAATGTGCCACCAGAGGCGCATTCTCAGATTTGCACCGAATTCGACTCTTATGTTGGCCCAGGCGTATCTTTATTTTCTGAGTCGTTTGACCAATATAAATGAGATTACACGGACACCAAACAGCATATATCACGTTCTGAGTGTTACAATTCGAGTATTCTCGTAAATCATGACAGATATTCGCATGAATAAATTGCTTCGTATTCAAGCTGGAATCACACATGAGGCAGCTGCCACATCTATAATGTCCAATGATTTTGTTGAGACCCCACATAGATGTTAAGCTAGGGGTTTTTTTTGAAGGCAAAGCTGCTCTAACCAAATGGTCACGTAAATCTTTTCCTCTTTTAAAGGAAAAAAGAGGTTCCTCATTAGTAATGCCAGTAGATTTCACTAAAGGCCAGTGTTTACGAACAATCGCCGAGATATGGTTACTTTGGGTGTCAAAGGTAGTGACACATGGAATGCGGGTCATTGGCTTTCGACTCTTAGGTGTTAATAAAAACTCGCGGTGGTTATACCACGCTCTTTTCATAGATCTCTTCACCAATTTACGTGGATAGCCTCGTTGTCGCAACTTCTCTGCCAATTTACCTGCCTCGACAAAGTAATCATTTTTGAAAAAACAATTTCTGCGGATGCGCAGAAACTGTCCAAAGAGCAGACCGTCCCTCAGGCCTCTAGGGTGATTACTTGAATATTCGAATAAGGTGTTTCTGGCCGTTGGTTTGGTGAAAAGTCTAGTAGTCAAACCTCCTTCATGAGGGAAAATCGTTAAATCCAAAAAATCAATGTGAGTTTTACTAAAATGAGAGGTAAATTTTAAATCAGAAGAACAAAGGTTTAACCAACTCAAAAAATCAGTAAGCTCAACACACGTCCCAGTCCAAATAAACAAAACATCATCAATATAGCGTCGCCAATGGCGAATGCTATTGAAAAAAGGGTTGTACCTGCAATCATAAATAAAGTTTTGTTCAAAATCATCTACAAACAAAATAGCAAAATTGGGGGCATAAGAAGCCCCCATAGAAGTACCTTTAATCTGTAAATAAAAACATCCATCAAATTCAAAATAATTCTTTGTTAGAGAAATTGTCAATAAATCAACAATAAATTCAGTTGGTACTGTCATGGGGGCTGGACGTGTGTTAAGAGCCCTCCTGACTACCTCAATTCCTTGTGTTTGAGGGATGTTGGTGTATAAAGACTCGATGTCTAAACACACCAACATCTCAGAATCAGGACAAAAAGTCATAGTTTCTAGTTGTACAATTATATCACCACTGTCACGTACATAACTGGTGGTTTTCATTGCTAGATCTTTTATGAAAACATCAATGTATTTGCAAAGAGGTTCTAAGACCGACCCACAGCCCGAAACTATGGGCCGGCCTGGAGGATTTTCCATACTCTTATGCACCTTGGGAAGAGTGTACAGTAAAGGAATTCTTGGATTTTTCGAATTCAAATACAAAAATTCCTTATTACTAAGGAAACTAACCGATTTCGCATCAGTTGTCAAGTCCAATATTGATTTCTGGATCTCAGAAAGAGGATTAGTTCGGAGCATCCGATAGTGCTCAACATTATCAAGTTGTCTTTTAATCTCCAATTTATATTTATCCGTAGACTGGACCACAATCCCACCACCTTTGTCCGCACTTTTTATTATTATGTCACGATTCTCTTTCAATTTATTGAGGGCTTGACGTTCAGATAAAGAGATATTATATGGTACATATTCAACATTTTTATACAAGCTTTTAACATCATTTAATACCATAGCTTCAAATGCCAACAGTTCAACAGGCATTTTACTAGTCGGTGGATTAAAGGTGGATGGTGGTCTCAGTCCAGAGGGATTAAAACAATCATTGCTGGTATTACTCAGAAAGAAGGTCTTTAAACGCAATTTTCGAAAAAATTGCAAAAGTTCCATTTGGACCTCAAACAAAGAGGATTTTTCGGTAGGCACAAAACTTAGTCCCTTACTCAAAAGGGAAATCTCATCTATGGATAGAAGGTGACTAGATAGGTTAAAAATGGGAATTAGTTCATTATTCTCCAAAATAGAATCAGGATTTACAGGGGGAACCATAGGTTCAACTTGATCGATTACCAAAGAGCTTTCTATTGTTGGGGAGGTCCCCACTGATAGAACTTGCGGCGGGTCTGACGTTCTCCCGCCTGGAAATTCCAACGTGGTTGAGGCGGTGGCATCCCCCTCCCTCATGCCCTTCCTCCTCTCCCACGCTGCTCTAAAAAAGGTGAATTATAACCTCCAGTTGATGGACCAGGTCTAGGATTAGTTTCTGCCATAACATCGTCACCAGAACTTGCCGATGATTCAGAAAAGGTTACTGCATTCCTATTTTTGAAACGACCCCATGTGGGGTAGTTTTCATTATATTGAGATTTAGGTTGAGAGTAAAACTCATCCTGTAAGTATGGATGGGCCTTGAGCTGACTGAAATTCGCTATATCCCTTTGGATTTTCATCGTTTTTTTATTTCTCTCAAACTTCTCAAAATCGGCAATAGTCTTGTTAACTTTTTCAAGAGCGATTTTGGCATCGTTAACAATATCACCTTCTTTTATTCGTCTCTCTAGATCAGCAATTATTTCCAATTCTTTCTTACTATGTTCAAGAGCGGTATCAATACCATGTACAAGCCAATGTCTAGAACAAGTAATTCCAATATGACTAAACCCTTTTCTGAACTTGGGGTCATTAATAAAGATTACGGGGACATTGCGTACCTGTAGTCCCACTGGTATTACATCTTTTTTCAAATATTCAGTCATCATCAGAGCATGCAGAGTGGTACGTACATGCTTTTTTTCTGCACTGTTCCAATTCATCAAGCAGTGCCTGTGTTTCACTGACAACCGGCTGAGCCATCACTGTTGATCCCAACAGGGATGGACCGTTCTTAATTTTAGAAATATACTCCTCGGAATATGTAGGTACTTCGAGGTTGGCCATAATATACTAAGACCAACTCACGAGACCAAGGGAAGGAGCCCTCACAGTTCAACAACTGTACTTAAATCATTAACCACCACAAGGGCAGCCCAAACCACCTGAACCAGGGGCATACAATAATTATTTCAAATAAAGGTTCAGAGTATACAATTTCACAGTAAGTAAGAACAATTAATGAACTAATATTTACAGGTATAACAATGCACACATTGGAATACCAAAAATAGAAAAATTGTATAATAAAAGACCCTAAGAAAAATTACAATAATACAAAATTTATTCAGTGAAAAAATATATCACCAGGGCTCAGTATCGCAAGCTGGTACAGATAACATATTACAATCATATACAAAACCAGACAGGTGGCGGACATGGAGAAAAAACATAAAAGGCAGAGTTTCAACACTTTACATAGAACTCCGACCAACAAAACAATGTGTCCTCCAAAATTTTTGCGGCCACAGTAGCGTCGACGGCGTTTCGACCTTTGGTGTTAATCCATGGTCATCCTCAGGACATAAAGTTTTTAACTGAGCATCCCAAATGAACAGTCTAAAAATAAAAAAATAGCAAAATTGCACTCAATTGGACTAAAAAAGGGTCATAGAGATGTCTCTTTAGAAAAGTGTGCTTTCCAAAAGAACAAGCGTTAAAAAAGGGGGGGGGAGGGGGGGGCGGAAGGAAAAGGGGGAAAAAGCAAAAGGAAAGGAACCTTCTGCCTCAACCAATGAATGGTCATCAAGAACCCGTGCATAATAGCAAAAGAGTTGAATAGTATAAACAAAATCTCAAAAATTTAATCAAAAGAACTGTGTATTAATTACCAACACCATGATGGTATTGAAGCTTCACAGAAACTTACATATATATCGAATGGGTTCTGAGTTGCTCTTAATTCAATTCAGCAACTGACTGCCAAGAAAAGTAAGTCAATTAACAGTCTCGGGGGCCAATGGGAAATTAATCCACTTCAAATTAAGCCCGTGTAGGTACCAGGCTAAACCGCAAAAACAATTTAAGAAAAACGATAATAAATTAGATAACAACAATGGTTGGATCATTCAGTATATGCATTTTGCATTTTGCTTACAAAGATTGTGTATATAATGCGTAAAGGTCTACCTATAATGCCAAAGGCAATTAACTGTAGCAATAAAGTGTTTCTCGTAAGTAGAGGGCTTCAGAGAATCTAAAACGATAACCAGTTGTAACCGTTTACCCAACCTAAGTATACTGATTCAGACCCACTTAATGGGGTTAGCTGGCCACATAATGGTTAACATTTACCGGCATCATATTTTCACAATTAGCAGAAAGAAATAAGGGGGGAAAACTTGGCGTGAGGCATAGCAGCAATTAATCGCTACAGGCTATACCAAGAACAATTATCTTCCGGTATCATACTTAAAGCTGTAGCAGGGGCTTGCTACACGGTGGGTAACTATGCCAACATCAAATTATTAGAATTAGCGTGAACGAATGGAAGAAAGAACTTGGCGCAAGGCATAGCAGCAGGCAGTTGCTGTAAACTGTAACGAGAAAAACGCTCCCGATGTCCTACTTACAGCTGTAGCAGTCAAGTGTTGCCACCTACTATTTTAAAAAGAAAAAAACAAATTGGGTCACGAACGCTTACCAGAAAGGCGTGCAGCACAGCAAATTAATTACCGACTGACAACTTGATTACAGCGATTCACCGGCATCATGTCTTAAAAAGCGACTTACTGAAATAAAGTAGGGACTTCACGCAAGATATAACCAATCTCGGACGCCATGTTGGATCGGGTAAAAACGGATAAAAAACAATAATAATAAGGAGATTCAAAGTTAACTTGACCAGTGGACCAGAAAACGAGTGTTAGTCCCACCACCACAAAGAAAGGTTAGTTGTTAGTAGGAGAATAAAAGAAATAAAAATACAAATAAAGAGATTTTTAATTCAGGGATTATGTGCCAAGATCTCCAGCGGCTTCAAAAACATAAATTCCCATTTGCAATTTAAAACATCGCATTGCAAGTTCATATTGTGATCTGATGTTCTGCGTATTTTACAAGTTCACAAATAAGAATCATTATGATGACACGATTCCCATAAATCAAAAAACACAGTTTGAACATTGTTATGTAGCAATACATGGATACATAGCGATCAAATTATTTTATATAATTCACATGATTACAAAGAATCCTATATTGCAGTACTCTTTATAAATCATAATTTTCAACATTTCAACACAATTTATACATCACAATTTAGATCGTTTCACTGACTTTGATAGCATTAATCAGTAGGCTTAAACATTTGCAACACGGTATCACATATTATTCATTTCGAAGACTGTTATGCGTAGTCAGTATACAGAAGTATGCGACTAGGGAACAGAAGTATGCACCTAGGGAGTCAAGCCACTGGGAATAGTTATTACCCAAAGGTAAGAGAGTGGCATTCTTCCATAGTGTTCAAACCCAGGTTTATGCTGTTACAGCGAAAAATCCAACGGCATTCGCTTTTGTTAAGGAGATTGGTGATGCTACCTCCTCTCAGAGGAGTATACGCCACTTCAATTACTTGCCAACGAATGTCTGTTGGTGCATGATTATGTTCCAAAAAATGTGCCACCAGAGGCGCATTCTCAGTTTTGCACCGAATTCGACTCTTATGTTGGCCCAGGCGTATCTTTATTTTCTGAGTCGTTTGACCAATATAAATGAGATTACACGGACACCAAACAGCATATATCACGTTCTGAGTGTTACAATTCGAGTATTCTCGTAAATCATGACAGATATTTGCATGAATAAATTGCTTCGTATTCAAGCTGGAATCACACATGAGGCAGCCGCCATATCTATAATGTCCAATGATTTTGTTGAGACCCCACATAGATGTTAAGCTAGGGGGTTTTTTTGAAGGCAAAGCTGCTCTAACCAAATGGTCACGTAAATTTTTTCCTCTTTTAAAGGAAAAAAGAGGTTCCTCATTAGTAATGCCAGTAGATTTCACTAAAGGCCAGTGTTTACGAACAATCGCCGAGATATGGTTACTTTGGGTGCCAAAGGTAGTGACACATGGAATGCGGGTCATTGGCTTTCGACTCTTAGGTGTTAATAAAAACTCGCGGTGGTTATACCACGCTCTTTTCATAGATCTCTTCACCAATTTACGTGGATAGCCTCGTTGTCGCAACTTCTCTGCCAATTTACCTGCCTCGACAAAGTAATCATTTTTGAAAAAACAATTTCTGCGGATGCGCAGAAACTGTCCAAAGGGCAGACCGTTCCTCAGGCCTCTAGAGTGATTACTTGAATATTCGAATAAGGTGTTTCTGGCCGTTGGTTTGGTGAAAAGTCTAGTAGTCAAACCTCCTTCATGAGGGAAAATCGTTAAATCCAAAAAATCAATGTGAGTTTTACTAAAATGAGAGGTAAATTTTAAATCAGAAGAACAAAGGTTTAACCAACTCAAAAAATCAGTAAGCTCAACACACGTCCCAGTCCAAATAAACAAAACATCGTCAATATAGCGTCGCCAATGGCGAATGCTATTGAAAAAAGGGTTGTACCTGCAATCATAAATAAAGTTTTGTTCAAAATCATCTACAAACAAAATAGCAAAATTGGGGGCATAAGAAGCCCCCATAGAAGTACCTTTAATCTGTAAATAAAAACATCCATCAAATTCAAAATAATTCTTTGTTAGAGAAATTGTCAATAAATCAACAATAAATTCAGTTGGTACTGTCATGGGGGCTGGACGTGTGTTAAGAGCCCTCCTGACTACCTCAATTCCTTGTGTTTGAGGGATGTTGGTGTATAAAGACTCGATGTCTAAACACACCAACATCTCAGAATCAGGACAAAAAGTCATAGTTTCTAGTTGTACAATTATATCACCACTGTCACGTACATAACTGGTGGTTTTCATTGCTAGATCTTTTATGAAAACATCAATGTATTTGCAAAGAGGTTCTATGACCGACCCACAGCCCGAAACTATGGGCCGGCCTGGAGGATTTTCCATACTCTTATGCACCTTGGGAAGAGTGTACAATAAAGGAATTCTTGGATTTTTCGAATTCAAATACAAAAATTCCTTATTACTAAGGAAACCAACCGATTTCGCATCAGTTGTCAAGTCCAATATTGATTTCTGGATCTCAGAAAGAGGATTAGTTCGGAGCATCCGATAGTGCTCAACATTATCAAGTTGTCTTTTAATCTCCAATTTATATTTATCCATAGACTGGACCACAATCCCACCACCTTTGTCCGCACTTTTTATTATTATGTCACGATTCTCTTTCAATTTATTGAGGGCTTGACGTTCAGATAAAGAGATATTATATGGTACATATTCAAAATTTTTATACAAGCTTGTAACATCATTTAATACCATAGCTTCAAATGCCAACAGTTCAACAGGCATTTTACTAGTCGGTGGATTAAAGGTGGATGGTGGTCTCAGTCTAGAGGGATTAAAACAATCATTGCTGGTATTACTCAGAAAGAAGGTCTTTAAACGCAATTTTCGAAAAAATTGCAAAAGTTCCATTTGGACCTCAAACAAAGAGGATTTTTCGGTAGGCACAAAACTTAGTCCCTTACTCAAAAGGGAAATCTCATCTATGGATAGAAGGTGACTAGATAGGTTAAAAATGGGAATTAGTTCATTATTCTCCAAAATAGAATCAGGATTTACAGGGGGAACCATAGGTTCAACTTGATCGATTACCAAAGAGCTTTCTATTGTTGGGGAGGTCCCCACTGATAGAACTTGCGGCGGGTCTGACGTTCTCCCGCCTGGAAATTCCAACGTGGTTGAGGCGGTGGCATCCCCCTCCCTCGTGCCCTTCCTCCTCTCCCACGCTGCTCTAAAAAAGGTGAATTATAACCTCCAGTTGATGGACCAGGTCTAGGATTAGTTTCTGCCATAACATCGTCACCAGAACTTGCCGATGATTCAGAAAAGGTTATTGCATTCCTATTTTTGAAACGACCCCATGTGGGGTAGTTTTCATTATATTGAGATTTAGGTTGAGAGTAAAACTCATCCTGTAAGTATGGATGGGCCTTGAGCTGACTGAAATTCGCTATATCCCTTTGGATTTTCATCGTTTTTTTATTTCTCTCAAACTTCTCAAAATCGGCAATAGTCTTGTTAACTTTTTCAAGAGCGATTTTGGCATCGTTAACAATATCACCTTCTTTTATTCGTCTCTCTAGATCAGCAATTATTTCCAATTCTTTCTTACTATGTTCAAGAGCGGTATCAATACCATGTACAAGCCAATGTCTAGAACAAGTAATTCCAATATGACTAAACCCTTTTCTGAACTTGGGGTCATTAATAAAGATTACGGGGACATTGCGTACCTGTAGTCCCACGGGTATTACATCTTTTTTCAAATATTCAGTCATCATCAGAGCATGCAGAGTGGTACGTACATGCTTTTTTCTGCACTGTTCCAATTCATCAAGCAGTGCCTGTGTTTCACTGACAACCGGCTGAGCCATCACTGTTGATCCCAACAGGGATGGACCGTTCTTAATTTTAGAAATATACTCCTCGGAATATGTAGGTACTTCGAGGTTGGCCATAATATACTAAGACCAACTCACGAGACCAAGGGAAGGAGCCCTCACAGTTCAACAACTGTACTTAAATCATTAACCACCACAAGGGCAGCCCAAACCACCTGAACCAGGGGCATACAATAATTATTCCAAACAAAGGTTCAGAGTATACAATTTCACAGTAAGTAAGAACAATTAATGAACTAAAATTTACAGGTATAACAATGCACACATTAGAATACCAAAAATAGAAAAATTGTATAATAAAAGACCCTAAGAAAAATTACAATAATACAAAATTTATTCAGTGAAAAAATATATCACCAGGGCTCAGTATCGCAAGCTGGTACAGATAACATATTACAATCATATACAAAACCAGACAGGTGACGGACAAGGAGAAAAAACATAAAAGGCAGAGTTTCAACACTTTACATAGAACTCCGACCAACAAAACAATGTGTCCTCCAAAATTTTTGCGGCCACAGTAGCGTCGACGGCGTTTCGACCTTTGGTGTTAATCCATGGTCATCCTCAGGACATAAAGTTTTTAACTGAGCATCCCAAATGAACAGTCTAAAAATAAAAAATAGCAAAATTGCACTCAATTGGACTAAAAAAGGGTCATAGAGATGTTTCTTTAGAAAAGTGTGCTTTCCAAAAGAACAAGCGTTAAAAAAGGGGGGGGGGGAGGAAAAGGGGGAAAAAGAAAAGGAAAGGAACCTTCTGCCACAACCAATGAATGGTCATCAAGAACCCGTGCATAATAGCAAAAGAGTTGAATAGTATAAACAAAATCTCAAAAATGTAATCAAAAGAACTGTGTATTAATTACCAACACCATGATGGTATTGAAGCTTCACAGAAACTTACATATATTTCGAATGGGTTCTGAGTTGCTCTTAATTCAATTCAGCAACTGACCGCCAAGAAAAGTAAGTCAATTAACAGTCTCGGGGGCCAATGGGAAATTAATCCACTTCAAATTAAGCCCGTGTAGGTACCAGGCTAAACCGTAAAAACAATTTAAGAAAAACGA
Source organism: Triturus cristatus (assembly GCF_964204655.1). NCBI lineage: Eukaryota > Metazoa > Chordata > Amphibia > Caudata > Salamandridae > Triturus > Triturus cristatus. Next base: position 1,165,047,048 of record NC_140579.1, read on the forward strand.
TAATAAATTAGATAACAACAATGGTTGGATCATTCAGTATATGCATTTTGCATTTTGCTTACAAAGATTGTGTATATAATGCGTAAAGGTCTACCTATAATGCCAAAGGCAATTAACTGTAGCAATAAAGTGTTTCTCGTAAGTAGAGGGCTTCAGAGAATCTAAAACGATAACCAGCTGTAACCGTTTACCCAACCTAAGTATACTGATTCAGACCCACTTAATGGGGTTAGCTGGCCACATAATGGTTAACATTTACCGGCATCATATTTTCACAATTAGCAGAAAGAAATAAGGGGGGAAAACTTGGCGTGAGGCATAGCAGCAATTAATCGCTACAGGCTATACCAAGAACAATTATCTTCCGGTATCATACTTAAAGCTGTAGCAGGGGCTTGCTACACGGTGGGTAACTATGCCAACATCAAATTATTAGAATTAGCGTGAACGAATGGAAGAAAGAACTTGGCGCAAGGCATAGCAGCAGGCAGTTGCTGGAAACTGTAACGAGAAAAACGCTCCCGATGTCCTACTTACAGCTGTAGCAGTCAAGTGTTGCCACCTACTATTTTAAAAAGAAAAAAACAGATTGGGTCACGAACGCTTACCAGAAAGGCGTGCAGCACAGCAAATTAATTACCGACTGACAACTTGATTACAGCGATTCACCGGCGTCATGTCTTAAAAAGCGACTTACTGAAATAAAGAAGGGATTCACGCAAGACATAACCAATCTCGGACGCCATGTTGGATCGGGTAAAAACGGAAAAAAAACAATAATAATAAGGAGATTCAAAGTTAACTTGACCAGTGGACCAGAAAACGAGTGTTAGTCCCACCACCACAAAGAAAGGTTAGTTGTTGGTAGTAGAATAAAAGAAATAAAAATAAAAATAAAGAGATTTTTAATTCAGGGATTATGTGCCAAGATCTCCAGCGGCTTCAAAAACATAAATTCCCATTGGCAATTTAAAACATCACATTGCAAGTTCATATTGTGATCTGATGTTCTGCGTATTTTACAAGTTCACAAATAAGAATCATTATGATGACACGATTCCCATAAATCAAAAAACACAGCTTGAACATTGTTATGTAGCAATACATGGATACATAGCGATCAAATTATTTTATATAATTCACATGATTACAAACTATCCTATATTGCAGTACTCTTTATAAATCATAATTTTCAACATTTCAACACAATTTATACATCACAATTTAGATCGTTTCACTGACTTTGATAGCATTAATCAGTAGGCTTAATCATTTGCAACACGGTATCACATATTATTCATTTCGAAGACTGTTATGCGTAGTCAGTATACAGAAGTATGCGACTAGGGAACAGAAGTATGCACCTAGGGAGTCAAGCCACTGGGAATAGTTATTACCCAAAGGTAAGAGAGTGGCATTCTTCCATAGTGTTCAAACCCAGGTTTATGCTGTTACAGCGAAAAATCCAACGGCATTCGCTTTTGTTAAGGAGATTGGTGATGCTACCTCCTCTCAGAGGAGTATGCACCACTTCAATTACTTGCCAACGAATGTCTGTTGGTGCATGATTATGTTCCAAAAAATGTGCCACCAGAGGCGCATTCTCAGTTTTGCACCGAATTCGACTCTTATGTTGGCCCATGCGTATCTTTATTTTCGGAGTCGTTTGACCAATATAAATGAGATCACACGGACACCAAACAGCATATATCACGTTCTGAGTGTTACAATTCGAGTATTCTCGTAAATCATGACAGATATTCGCATGAATAAATTGCTTCGTATTCAAGCTGGAATCACACATGAGGCAGCCGCCACATCTATAATGTCCAATGATTTTGTTGAGACCCCACATAGATGTTAAGCTAGGGTTTTTTTTTTAAGGCAAAGCTGCTCTAACCAAATGGTCACGTACATTTTTTCCACTTTTGAAGGAAAAAAGAGGTTCCTCATTAGTAATGCCAGTAGATTTCACTAAAGGCCAGTGTTTACGAACAATCGCCGAGATATGGTTACTTTGGGTGCCAAAGGTAGTGACACATGGAATGCGGGTCATTGGCTTTCGACTCTTAGGTGTTAATAAAAACTCGCGGTGGTTATACCACTCTCTTTTCATAGATCTCTTCACCAATTTACGTGGATAGCCTCGTTGTCGCAACTTCTCTGCCAATTTACCTGCCTCGACAAAGTAATCATTTTTGAAAAAACAATTTCTGCGGATGCGCAGAAACTGTCCAAAGAGCAGACCGTCCCTCAGGCCTCTAGGGTGATTACTTGAATATTCGAATAAGGTGTTTCTGGCCGTTGGTTTGGTGAAAAGTCTAGTAGTCAAACCTCCTTCATGAGGGAAAATCGTTAAATCCAAAAAATCAATGTGAGTTTTACTAAAATGAGAGGTAAATTTTAAATCAGAAGAACAAAGGTTTAACCAACTCAAAAAATCAGTAAGCTCAACACACGTCCCAGTCCAAATAAACAAAACATCGTCAATATAGCGTCGCCAATGGCGAATGCTATTGAAAAAAGGGTTGTACCTGCAATCATAAATAAAGTTTTGTTCAAAATCATCTACAAACAAAATAGCAAAATTGGGGGCATAAGAAGCCCCCATAGAAGTACCTTTAATCTGTAAATAAAAACATCCATCAAATTCAAAATAATTCTTTATTAGAGAAATTGTCAATAAATCAACAATAAATTCAGTTGGTACTGTCATGGGGGCTGGACGTGTGTTAAGAGCCCTCCTGACTACCTCAATTCCTTGTGTTTGAGGGATGTTGGTGTATAAAGACTCGATGTCTAAACACACCAACATCTCAGAATCAGGACAAAAAGTCATAGTTTCTAGTTGTACAATTATATCACCACTGTCACGTACATAACTGGTGGTTTTCATTGCTAGATCTTTTATGAAAACATCAATGTATTTGCAAAGAGGTTCTAAGACCGACCCACATCCCGAAACTATGGGCCGGCCTGGAGGATTTTCCATACTCTTATGCACCTTGGGAAGAGTGTACAATAAAGGAATTCTTGGATTTTTCGAATTCAAATAAAAAAATTCCTTATTACTAAGGAAACCAACCGATTTCGCATCAGTTGTCAAGTCCAATATTGATTTCTGGATCTCAGAAAGAGGATTAGTTCGGAGCATCCGATAGTGCTCAACATTATCAAGTTGTCTTTTAATCTCCAATTTATATTTATCCGTAGACTGGACCACAATCCCACCACCTTTGTCCGCACTTTTTATTATTATGTCACGATTCTCTTTCAATTTATTGAGGGCTTGACGTTCAGATAAAGAGATATTATATGGTACATATTCAAAATTTTTATACAAGCTTGTAACATCATTTAATACCATAGCTTCAAATGCCAACAGTTCAACAGGCATTTTACTAGTCGGTGGATTAAAGGTGGATGGTGGTCTCAGTCCAGAGGGATTAAAACAATCATTGCTGGTATTACTCAGAAAGAAGGTCTTTAAACGCAATTTTCGAAAAAATTGCAAAAGTTCCATTTGGACCTCAAACAAAGAGGATTTTTCGGTAGGCACAAAACATAGTCCCTTACTCAAAAGGGAAATCTCATCTATGGATAGAAGGTGACTAGATAGGTTAAAAATGGGAATTAGTTCATTATTCTCCAAAATAGAATCAGGATTTACAGGGGGAACCATAGGTTCAACTTGATCGATTACCAAAGAGCTTTCTATTGTTGGGGAGGTCCCCACTGATAGAACTTGCGGCGGGTCTGACGTTCTCCCGCCTGGAAATTCCAACGTGGTTGAGGCGGTGGCATCCCCCTCCCTCGTGCCCTTCCTCCTCTCCCACGCTGCTCTAAAAAAGGTGAATTATAACCTCCAGTTGATGGACCAGGTCTAGGATTAGTTTCTGCCATAACATCGTCACCAGAACTTGCCGATGATTCAGAAAAGGTTATTGCATTCCTATTTTTGAAACGACCCCATGTGGGTTAGTTTTCATTATATTGAGATTTAGGTTGAGAGTAAAACTCATCCTGTAAGTATGGATGGGCCTTGAGCTGACTGAAATTCGCTATATCCCTTTGGATTTTCATCATTTTTTTATTTCTCTCAAACTTCTCAAAATCGGCAATAGTCTTGTTAACTTTTTCAAGAGCGATTTTGGCATCGTTAACAATATCACCTTCTTTTATTCGTCTCTCTAGATCAGCAATTATTTCCAATTCTTTCTTACTATGTTCAAGAGCGGTATCAATACCATGTACAAGCAAAGGTCTAGAACAAGTAATTCCAATATGACTAAACCCTTTTCTGAACTTGGGGTCATTAATAAAGATTACGGGGACATTGCGTACCTGTAGTCCCACGGGTATTACATCTTTTTTCAAATATTCAGTCATCATCAGAGCATGCAGAGTGGTACGTACATGCTTTTTTCTGCACTGTTCCAATTCATCAAGCAGTGCCTGTGTTTCACTGACAACCGGCTGAGCCATCACTGTTGATCCCAACAGGGATGGACCGTTCTTAATTTTAGAAATATACTCCTCGGAATATGTAGGTACTTCGAGGTTGGCCATAATATACTAAGACCAACTCACGAGACCAAGGGAAGGAGCCCTCACAGTTCAACAACTGTACTTAAATCATTAACCACCACAAGGGCAGCCCAAACCACCTGAACCAGGGGCATACAATAATTATTCCAAACAAAGGTTCAGAGTATACAATTTCACAGTAAGTAAGAACAATTAATGAACTGAAATTTACAGGTATAACAATGCACACATTGGAATACCAAAAATAGAAAAATTGTATAATAAAAGACCCTAAGAAAAATTACAATAATACAAAATTTATTCAGTGAAAAAATATATCACCAGGGCTCAGTATCGCAAGCTGGTACAGATAACATATTACAATCATATACAAAACCAGACAGGTGACGGACAAGGAGAAAAAACATAAAAGGCAAAGTTTCAACACTTTACATAGAACTCCGACCAACAAAACAATGTGTCCTCCAAAATTTTTGCGGCCACAGTAGCGTCGACGGCGTTTCGACCTTTGGTGTTAATCCATGGTCATCCTCAGGACATAAAGTTTTTAACTGAGCATCCCAAATGAACAGTCTAAAAATAAAAAATAGCAAAATTGCACTCAATTGGACTAAAAAAGGGTCATAGAGATGTTTCTTTAGAAAAGTGTGCTTTCCAAAAGAACAAGCGTTAAAAAAGGGGGGGGGGGGAGGAGGGGGGGGAAGGAAAAGGGGGAAAAAGAAAAGGAAAGGAACCTTCTGCCACAACCAATGAATGGTCATCAAGAACCCGTGCATAATAGCAAAAGAGTTGAATAGTATAAACAAAATCTCAAAAATGTAATCAAAAGAACTGTGTATTAATTACCAACACCATGATGGTATTGAAGCTTCACAGAAACTTACATATATATCGAATGGGTTCTGAGTTGCTCTTAATTCAATTCAGCAACTGACCGCCAAGAAAAGTAAGTCAATTAACAGTCTCGGGGGCCAATGGGAAATTAATCCACTTCAAATTAAGCCCGTGTAGGTACCAGGCTAAACCGTAAAAACAATTTAAGAAAAACGATAATAAATTAGATAACAACAATGGTTGGATCATTCAGTATATGCATTTTGCATTTTGCTTACAAAGATTGTGTATATAATGCGTAAAGGTCTACCTATAATGCCAAAGGCAATTAACTGTAGCAATAAAGTGTTTCTCGTAAGTAGAGGGCTTCAGAGAATCTAAAACGATAACCAGTTGTAACCGTTTACCCAACCTAAGTATACTGATTCAGACCCACTTAATGGGGTTAGCTGGCCACATAATGGTTAACATTTACCGGCATCATATTTTCACAATTAGCAGAAAGAAATAAGGGGGGAAAACTTGGCGTGAGGCATAGCAGCAATTAATCGCTACAGGCTATACCAAGAACAATTATCTTCCGGTATCATACTTAAAGCTGTAGCAGGGGCTTGCTACACGGTGGGTAACTATGCCAACATCAAATTATTAGAATTAGCGTGAACGAATGGAAGAAAGAACTTGGCGCAAGGCATAGCAGCAGGCAGTTGCTGTAAACTGTAACGAGAAAAACGCTCCCGATGTCCTACTTACAGCTGTAGCAGTCAAGTGTTGCCACCTACTATTTTAAAAAGAAAAAAACAGATTGGGTCACGAACGCTTACCAGAAAGGCGTGCAGCACAGCAAATTAATTACCGACTGACAACTTGATTACAGCGATTCACCGGCGTCATGTCTTAAAAAGCGACTTACTGAAATAAAGAAGGGATTCACGCAAGACATAACCAATCTCGGACGCCATGTTGGATCGGGTAAAAACGGATAAAAAACAATAATAATAAGGAGATTCAAAGTTAACTTGACCAGTGGACCAGAAAACGAGTGTTAGTCCCACCACCACAAAGAAAGGTTAGTTGTTGGTAGTAGAATAAAAGAAATAAAAATAAAAATAAAGAGATTTTTAATTCAGGGATTATGTGCCAAGATCTCCAGCGGCTTCAAAAACATAAATTCCCATTGGCAATTTAAAACATCGCATTGCAAGTTCATATTGTGATCTGATGTTCTGCGTATTTTACAAGTTCACAAATAAGAATCATTATGATGACACGATTCCCATAAATCAAAAAACACAGCTTGAACATTGTTATGTAGCAATACATGGATACATAGCGATCAAATTATTTTATATAATTCACATGATTACAAAGAATCCTATATTGCAGTACTCTTTATAAATCATAATTTTCAACATTTCAACACAATTTATACATCACAATTTAGATCGTTTCACTGACTTTGATAGCATTAATCAGTAGGCTTAAACATTTGCAACACGGTATCACATATTATTCATTTCGAAGACTGTTATGCGTAGTCAGTATACAGAAGTATGCGACTAGGGAACAGAAGTATGCACCTAGGGAGTCAAGCCACTGGGAATAGTTATTACCCAAAGGTAAGAGAGTGGCATTCTTCCATAGTGTTCAAACCCAGGTTTATGCTGTTACAGCGAAAAATCCAACGGCATTCGCTTTTGTTAAGGAGATTGGTGATGCTACCTCCTCTCAGAGGAGTATGCACCACTTCAATTACTTGCCAACGAATGTCTGTTGGTGCATGATTATGTTCCAAAAAATGTGCCACCAGAGGCGCATTCTCAGTTTTGCACCGAATTCGACTCTTATGTTGGCCCAGGCGTATCTTTATTTTCGGAGTCGTTTGACCAATATAAATGAGATCACACGGACACCAAACAGCATATATCACGTTCTGAGTGTTACAATTCGAGTATTCTCGTAAATCATGACAGATATTCGCATGAATAAATTGCTTCGTATTCAAGCTGGAATCACACATGAGGCAGCCGCCACATCTATAATGTCCAATGATTTTGTTGAGACCCCACATAGATGTTAAGCTAGGGTTTTTTTTTTAAGGCAAAGCTGCTCTAACCAAATGGTCACGTACATTTTTTCCACTTTTGAAGGAAAAAAGAGGTTCCTCATTAGTAATGCCAGTAGATTTCACTAAAGGCCAGTGTTTACGAACAATCGCCGAGATATGGTTACTTTGGGTGCCAAAGGTAGTGACACATGGAATGCGGGTCATTGGCTTTCGACTCTTAGGTGTTAATAAAAACTCGCGGTGGTTATACCACGCTCTTTTCATAGATCTCTTCACCAATTTACGTGGATAGCCTCGTTGTCGCAACTTCTCTGCCAATTTACCTGCCTCGACAAAGTTATCATTTTTGAAAAAACAATTTCTGCGGATGTTTAAGACTCTGGGCACCTTCCCACTGCTGATCAGTGCTAAGGTGCATATGCTCTCCCTATGGTAAAATGTATACATTGATTGGTGTCCATGTTTGGCTTATTTGGTTTACTATCAGCCCCATGTAAAGTGCACCAGGAGTGCCAGGGCTTGTAAATACAAATGCTGCTGGTGGGCTTGCAGCACTGGTTGTGCCACCCACAGAAGCGGCCTAGTAAAATGTGTCTAGGGTCTGCCACTGCAGAGCCTGCGTGCAGTCTGGTACTGTCGCGCTGATTGCGCAAGTGCACCTACTTGCCAGTCCCCAAACCTTCACTTAACTACATATTAGTCACCCCTCTGGTAGGCCCAAGGGCAGGGTGCATTGTAGGTATAAGGTAGGACATGCCCTGATGTGTTTGGCATGTCCTAAAAGTGAATTACAGCCATTTTCGTTTTTCACTATTGAAGGCTACCTGCTCTCCACAGGCCAGAATGGGCTGCTGGAATTACTACATGCTGTAATCCCAGTGGACCCATAGAGCCTGGTAGAAAGTCAAGTTTAGTATGCCTGAACTCAGAATAATAAAATACTTCTTTTAGTAAAGTTTATTTTAATATCCTGTGTTTGTAAATACCACTTTTAGAAAGTTAGTATTTGCTGACCTGGCCATTTCAGTCCGCCTCTGCTGTGTGTGTGTGTGCTGCCTAGTTTCAGTGGGGAGCAGGGCTGGGGAATTCCAGGAGACAGGCTGGCTGCCAGGTGGTGGGTAGAGAGATTACATCAGGATGGGTGGGAGGAGTACACCTTGACTCTGAATAGACCTCTGCTCTGCCACCACAATGTCAGCTCCGCCCCCTGTGGAGCGGCTGATGTCTCTGCCCTGCTGCTGAAAGGAAAGAGCAGAGTCACCACAACAAAGTGCTCCAAAACCGGACTGAGCCAGGCCCAGGCCCCCTGGCGACAAAGAACAAAAGAATTGCTGTATAAAAGAAGGAGCCCTGCTCCCAAGAAATTAGATCAGATCCTGCTGAAACAAGAAGAACCTCGGCCAGAAGGGAAGGAACTGGGAAAGCTGTAGGAGGAGTAACTGTCCCTGACCTGGGGAATTGGCCTGCAGCGGTTGCCTTGCTGCTGAAGGAGAGGAGAAAAGACTACAAAGACTTTTATCTCAACTTGTGCTTAAAGCTCTCCAAGGGCTTGAACTGAGCTTGCCCCCTGGACGAAGTCACAGGACCAGTGGACATCATCCCCAGCTCCCCAAAGTCTTTTGGAAGTGCCTGCTGCTGTTGTTGGGCCTTCTGAGGGACTGCGTGTCGCAAGGAGCTGGAAGCTGGAAGCGCGACGCCAGGAAGAGAAGCGTGCCGCCGTCGGAGCTGTTGCCGTCGCATCTCGCAGAGTGTCGCCGCTGCAGCATCGCATCGAGCGGAAGCATCTCGCATCATTCCAGAAGTGTCTCGCAATGCCGAAGAAGCGTGTCACCATCGCAGCCATCGCAGCTGTCGCATTGCACCGCATCGAGAGGAGAGTCTCGCATCGAGGAGGAAGCGTGTCGCCATCGCAGCCATCGTAGTTGTCGCATTGCACCGCATCCAGAAAAGTGCCTCGCATCCATGGAGAAGTGTGCCGCCGTCGGAGCCGCAGCCGTTGCATCTCGCAGAAGGGGTGTCGCCGCTGTAGCATCGCATCGAGCGGAAGCGTCTCGCAACGTCGGAGAAGAGTGCCGCTGCCAGGGCCGCTGCCGTCGCATCTTGCCAAAGGTGACGCCGCTGTAGCTGACGCATCGAGTCGAGCCTTCTCGCAACATCGGAGAAGCGTAACGCATCTGGAAGATCCCGTCTTTATTTCTTTTGCACCAAGAACTTCAACACATCTGCATCGCTGCAACACTTTTGTTGCCCTGCGTGTCGCATCTAAGGTACATTGACTTAAAGTGTTGCATTTAAGAACTTAAGAGAAACTAAGTAATCTTCTACCAACTAAGCAACTGTATTGAGTATTTTTAATCGTTTAAATGGTCTTGTGATAATCCTATATAAAGAATCCTTATTTTTAATATAACTACCTGTGTGGTGTCCATTTGTAGTGTTGTCACTTGGTTACTGTATGTGTTCACAAATGCTTAACCTATAACGCTCTGAGATAAGCCTTGTCTGCTCGCGCCAAGCTACCTCGAGGGTGAGCAAGGGGTTGTTTTAGTAGTGAAACCCCTCATCCTGACTAGAGGAAAGGTTCCCTGCTTGTCACAAGTACCTACCTGTGCCAACAGGAGAACCCGGATTCTAACACCCCTACACTGCCGGAACACCACTGCACTGCGCTAAACCCTAAAAAACACCACCCCCAGCATGTCCGCCTACACTGCCCGAACACCAGTGCACAGCCCTAAAACATAAAACAGCATCCCCAGCACGACCCCTACACTGCTCGAACACCACTGCACTGCCCTAAACTCTGAAACACCAGCCCCAGCACGACCCCCTACACTGCCCAAACACCACTGTCCTAAACCCTGAAACACCAGCCCCAGCAAGACCCCCTACACGGCCCAAACCCCACTGCCCTATACACTGAAACACCCCCAGCATGACCCCCTACTCTGCCCGAATACCACTGCATAGCCCTGAACCCTGAAACACTAGCCCCAGCATGACCCCCTATACTACCTGACCACCCCTGCACTGCCCTAAACCCTGAAACACTAGCCCCAGCACGACCCCCTACACTGCCCGAACACCACTGCACTGCTCTAAACCCTGAAACATCAGGCCCAGCACGACCCCGTACACTGCCCAAACACCACTGCACCACCCTAAACCCTAAAACAATAGCCCCCGCACAACCCCCTACACTGCCCAAACACTGCTGCACCACCCTAAACCTTGAAACACCAGCCTCTACACTGCCCAAACACCACTGCACTGCCCTAAACCATGGAACACCACCCCCAGCACGACCCCCTACAATGCCCAAACACAACTGCACTGCCCTAAACCCTGAAACACCAGCCCCAGCAAGACCCCTACAAAGCCCGAACACCACTGCCCTAAACCCTGAAACACCAGCCCCAGCAAGACCCCTACACAGCCCGAACACCACTGCCCTAAACCCTGAAACACCACCTCCAGCACGACTCCCTACTCTGCCCGAACACCACTGCACTGCCCTAAACCTTGAAACACCAGCCCCAGCACGACCCCCTGCACTGCCCAAACACCACTGCCCAAAACCCTGAAACACCACCACCGCCAAGACCCCCTACACTGCCTGATCACCACTGCACTGCCCTAAACCCTGAACACCAGAACCAGCAAGACCCCTACACTGCCCTAACACCACTGCCATAAACCCTGAAACACCACCCCCCGCACGACTCCCTACTCTGCTCGAACACCACTGCACTGCCCTAAACCTTGAAACACCAGCCCCAGCACAACCCCCTACACTAACCAACACACCACTGCCCTAAACCCTGAAACACCACCACCACCAAGACCCCCTACACTGCCTGATCACCACTGCACTGCCCTAAACCCTGAAACATCAGTCCCAGCATGAACCCTACACTGCCCGAACACCACTGCACTGACCTAAACCCTGAAACACCACCCCGTGCACGACCCCCTACACTGCCCGAACACCACTGCACTGCCCTAATCCCTGAAACACTAGCCCCAGCACAACCCCCTACACTGCCAGAACACTACTCCACTGTCCTAAACCCTGAAACACCAGCCCCAGCACGGCCACCTACTCTGCCCAAATACCACTGCACTGCCCTAATCCCTGAAACACCAGCCCCAGTACTACCACCTACACTGCCCGAACACCACTGCACTGCACTAAACCTTGAAACACCAGCCCCAGCATGATACCCATCACTACCTGAATACTACTTCAATGCACTAAACCCTGAAACACCACCCCTAGCACGACCACCTACACTGCCTGAGCACCACTGCACTGCCCTAAACCCTGAAACACCAGCCCCAGCATGACCCTCTACACTGCCCAAACACCACTGCACCACCCTAAACCCTGAAACACCAACCCCAGCACCAACCCCTACACTGCCCGAACACCACTGCACTGCCCTAAACCCTGAAACACCAGCCTCAGCATGACCCCCAACACTGCCAGAACACCACTGCACTGCCCTAAGCCCTGAAAGACCAGCCCCAGCACGACCCCCTACACTGCCGCCACACCACTGCACTACCCTAAACCCTGAAACACTATCACCAGAACGACCCCCTACACTACCCGAACACCACTGCACTACCCTAAACCCTGAAACACCACCCCCAGCATGACCCCTACACTCCCCGAACTCCACAGCCCTAAACCCTGAAACACCAGCCCCAGCAAGACCCCTACACTGTCCGAACACCACTGCAATGCCCTAGACCCTGAAACACCAGCCCCAGCACGACCCCCTACACTGACTGAACGCCACTACACTGCCCTAAACCCTGAAACACTAGCCCCAGCACGACCCCCTACATTGCCCAAACACCACTGCCCTAAACCCTGAAACACCACCCCCAGCTAGACCCCCTACACTGCCCGAACACCACTGCCCTTAACCCTGAAACATCACCCCCAGCACGACCCCCTTCTCTGCCCGAACACCACTGCACTGCCCTAAACCCTGAAACACCACCCCCAGCACAACACCCTGCACTGCCCGAACACCACTGTACTGCTCTAAACCCTAAAACACCACCCCAGCACATCCCTCTACACTGCCCGAACATCACTGCACTACCCTAAGCCCTAAAACACCACCTCCAGCACGACCCCTTACACTGCCTGAACACCACTGCACTGCCCTAAACAATAAAACACTATCCCCAGCACGACCCCCTACACTGCCCAAACTCCACTGCACTGCTCTAAACCCTGAAACACCAGCCCCAGCGTGACACCCTACACTGCCCGGACACCACTCCTCTGCCCTAAACCCTGAAACACCACCCCAGCACGACCCTCTACACTGCCCGAACACCACTGCACTGCCCTAAACCCTGAAACACGAGCCCCAGCATGACCTCCTACACTGCCCGAACACCACTGCACTGCCCCAAACCCTGAAACACCAGACCCAGCACGAACCCCTACACTGCCCGAACACCACTGCACTGCCCTAAACCCTGAAACACCGGCCCCAGCACGATCCCCTACACTGCCCGAACACCACTCCACTGCCCTAAACCCTGAAACACCAGCCCCAGCACGGCCACCTACACTGCCCAAATACCATTGCACTGCCCTAAACCCTGAAACACCAGCCCCAGACTGATACCCATCACTACCTGAACACTACTGCAATGCCCTAAACCCTGAAACACCACCCCTAGCACGACCACCTACACTGCCAGAACACCACTGCACTGATCTGAACCCTAAAAGACCAGCCCCAGCACGACCCCCTACACTGCCGCAACACCAATGCACTGCCCTAAACCCTGAAACACTATCCCCAGAACGACCCCCTAAACTGCCCAAACACCACTGCACTGGCCTAAACCCTGATACACCAGCCCCCAGCATGACCCACTACACTGCTCTGAACAGCACTGCCCTACCCTAAACCCAGAAACACCAGCCCCAGCATGACCCCTACACTCCCCGAAAACCACAGCACTTCCATAAACCCTGCAACACCAGCCCCAGCACGACCCCCTACACTGCCCGAATACCACTGCACTGCCCTGAACCCTGCAACACCAGCCCCAGCACGACCCCCTACACTGCCTGAACACCACTACCCTAAACCCTGAAACACCAGCCCAAGGAAGACCCCTACACTGCGTGGACACCACTGCCCTAAACCCTGAAACACCACCCCCAGCACGACTCCCTACTCTGCCCGAACACCACTGCACTGCCCTAAACCTTGAAACACCAGCCCCAGCACGACCCCCTACACTGCCCAAACACCACTGCCCTAAGCCTTGAAACACCACCACCACCAAGACCCCCTACACTGCCCGAACACCACTGCACTGCCCTAAACCCTGAAAGATCAGCCTCAGCACGAACCCTACACTACCCGAACACCACTGCACTGACCTAAACCCTGAAACACCACCCTGTGCACGACCCCCTACACTGCCTGAACACCACTGCACTGCCCTGAACCCTGAAACATCAGCACCAGCATGAACCCTACACTGCCCGAACACCACTGCACTGACCTAAACCCTGAAACACCACCCCATGCACGACCCCCTACACTGCCCGAACACCACTGCACTGCCCTGAACCCTGCAACGCCTGCCCCTGCATGACCCCCTACACTACCCAAACAACACTGCACTGCCCTAAAGCCTGAAATACCACCCCCAGCATGACCCCATACACTGCCCGAATACCACTCCTCTGCCCTAAACCCTGAAACACCACCCCAGCACGACCCCCTACACTGCCCAAACACCACTGCCCTAAGCCTTGAAACACCACCACCACCAAGAACCCCTACACTGCCCGAACACCACTGCACTGCCCTAAACCCTGAAACATCAGACTCAGCACGAACCCTACACTACCCGAACACCACTGCCCTGACCTAAACCCTGAAACACCACCCTGTGCACGACCCCCTACACTGCCTGAACACCACTGCACTGCCCTGAACCCTGAAACATCAGCACCAGCATGAACCCTACACTGCCCGAACACCACTGCACTGACCTAAACCCTGAAACACCACCCCGTGCATGACCCCCTACACTGCCCGAACACCACTGCACTGCCCTGAACCCTGCAACGCCTGCCCCTGCACGACCCCCTGCACTACCCGAACAACACTGCACTGCCCTAAAGCCTGAAATACCACCCCCAGCATGACCCCATACACTGCCCGAATACCACTCCTCTGCCCTAAACCCTGAAACACCACCCCCAACACGACCCCCTACTCTGCACAAACACCACTGCACTGCCCTAAAACCTGAAACACCATCCCCGCACAACCCCCTACACTGCCCGAACACCCCTGCACTAGCCTAAACCCTGAAACACCAACCCCTGCATGACCCCCTAAACTGCCCAAACACCACTGCACTGGCCTAAACCCTGATACACCAGCCCCCACACAACCCCCTACACTGCCCGAACACCACTGCACTGGCCTAAACCCTGGAACACCAGCTCCGGCACGACCTCCTACACTGCCTGAACACCACTGCAATGCCCTAAACCCTGAAACACCAACCTCAGCACGACCCCCTTCACTGTCCGAACACCACTGCAATGCCCTATACCATGAAACACCAGCCCCAGCACGACCCCCTACACTGCCCGAACACCACTACACTGCCCTAAACCCTGAAACACCTGCCCCAGCACGACCCCCTACATTGCCCGAACACCACTGCCCTAAACCCCGAAACACCACCCCCAGCTAGACCCCCTACACGGCCTGAACACCACTGCCCTTAACCCTGAAACACCAGCCCCAGACTGATACCCATCACTACCTGAACACTACTGCAATGCCCTAAACCCTGAAACACCACCCCTAGCACGACCACCTACACTGCCAGAACACCACTGCACTGCCCTGAACCCTAAAAGACCAGCCCCAGCACGACCCCCTACACTGCCGCAACACCACTGCACTGCCCTAAACCCTGAAACACTATCCCTAGAACGACCCCCTACACTACCCGAACACCACTGCACTACCCTAAACCCTGAAGCACCACCCCCAGCATGACCCACTACACTGCTCTGAACAGCACTGCCCTACCCTAAACCCAGAAACACCAGCCCCAGCATGACCCCTACACTCCCCGAACACCACAGCACTTCCATAAACCCTGCAACACCAGCCCCAGCACGACCCCCTACACTGCCCAAATACCACTGCACTGCCCTGAACCCTGCAACACCAGCCCCAGCACGACCCCCTACACTGCCTGAACACCACTACCCTAAACCCTGAAACACCAGCCCCAGGAAGACCCCTACACTGCGTGGACACCACTGCCCTAAACCCTGAAACACCACCCCCAGCACAACTCCCTAATCTGCCCGAACACCACTGCACTGCCCTAAACCTTGAAACACCAGCCCCAGCACGACCCCCTACACTGCCCAAACACCACTGCCCTAAGCCTTGAAACACCACCACCACCAAGACCCCCTACACTGCCCGAACACCACTGCACTGCCCTAAACCCTGAAACATCAGCCTCAGCACGAACCCTACACTACCCGAACACCACTGCACTGACCTAAACCCTGAAACACCACCCTGTGCACGACCCCCTACACTGCCTGAACACCACTGCACTGCCCTGAACCCTGAAACATCAGCACCAGCATGAACCCTACACTGCCCGAACACCACTGCACTGACCTAAACCCTGAAACACCACCCCGTGCACGACCCCCTACACTGCCCGAACACCACTGCACTGCCCTGAACCCTGCAACGCCTGCCCCTGCACGACCCCCTACACTACCCGAACAACACTGCACTGCCCTAAAGCCTGAAATACCACCCCCAGCATGACCCCATACACTGCCCGAATACCACTCCTCTGCCCTAAACCCTGAAACACCACCCCCAACACGACCCCCTACTCTGCACAAACACCACTGCACTGCCCTAAAACCTGAAACACCATCCCCGCACAACCCCCTACACTGCCCGAACACCCCTGCACTAGCCTAAACCTGAAACACCAACCCCTGCATGACCCCCTAAACTGCCCAAACACCACTGCACTGGCCTAAACCCTGATACACCAGCCCCCACACTACCCCTACACTGCCCGA
This sequence comes from Triturus cristatus, assembly GCF_964204655.1. Classification (NCBI taxonomy): domain Eukaryota; kingdom Metazoa; phylum Chordata; class Amphibia; order Caudata; family Salamandridae; genus Triturus; species Triturus cristatus. Next base: position 1,165,063,637 of record NC_140579.1, read on the forward strand.
ACACCACTGCACTGGCCTAAACCCTGGAACACCAGCTCCGGCACGACCCCCTACACTGCCTGAACACCACTGCAATGCCCTAAACCCTGAAACACCAACCTCAGCACGACCCCCTTCACTGTCCGAACACCACTGCAATGATCTATACCATGAAACACCAGCCCCAGCACGACCCCCTACACTGCCCGAACACCACTACACTGCCCTAAACCCTGAAACACCTGCCCCAGCACGGCCCCCTACATTGCTCGAACACCACTGCCCTAAACCCCGAAACACCACCCCCAGCTAGACCCCCTACATGGCCTGAACACCACTGCCCTTAACCCTGAAACATCACCCCCAGCACGACCCCTTACATTGTCTGAACACCACGGCACTGCCCTAAACCATAAAACACCAGCCCCAGCACGACCCCCTACACTGCCCAAACTCCACTGCACTGCTCTAAGCCCTGAAACACCAGCCCCAGCGTGACACCCTACACTGCCCGGACACCACTGCTCTGCCCTAAACCCTGAAACACCACCTCCAGCATGACCCCCTACACTGCCCAAACACCACTGCACTGCCCTAAACCCTGAAACACCAGCCCCAGCATGACCTCCTACACTGCTCGAACACCACTGCACTGCCCTAAACTCTGAAACACCAGCCCCAGCATGACCGCCTACACTGCCCGAACACCACTGCACTGCCCTAAACCCTGAAACACCAGCCCAAGCACGACCCCCTACACTGCCCGAACACCACTGCCCTAAACCCGGAAACACCACCCCCTGCACGACCCCCTACACTACCCGAACAACACTGCACTGCCCTAAAGCTTGAAATACCACCCCCAGCATGACCCCATACACTGCCCGAACACCACTCCTCTGCCCTAAAACCTGAAACACCACCCCCAACACGACCCCCTACTCTGCACAAACACCACTGCACTGCCCTAAACCCTGAAACACCATCCCCGCACAACCCCCTACACTGCCCGAACACCCCTGCACTAGCCTAAACTCTGAAACACCAGCCCCTGCACGACCCCCTACACTGCCCAAACACCACTGCACTGGCCTAAACCCTGATACACCAGCCCCCGCACGACCCCCTACACTGCCCGAACACTACTGCACTGGTCTAAACCCTGAAACACCAACCTCAGCACGACCCCCTACACTGTCCAAACACCACTGCAATTCCCTAGACCCTGATACACCAGCCCCCGCACGACCCCCTACACTGCCCGAACACCACTACACTGCCCTAAACCCTGAAACACCACCCCAGCCAGACCCCCTACACTGCCTGAACACCACTGCCCTTAACCCTGAAACATCACCCCCAGCATGACCCCTTACATTGTCTGAACACCACTGCACTGCCCTAAACCATAAAACACCAGCCCCAGCACGATCCCCTACACTGCCCGAACACCACTCCACTGCCCTAAACCCTGAAACACCAGCCCCAGCACGGCCACCTACACTGCCCAAATACCACTGCACTGCCCTAAACCCTGAAACACCAGCCCCAGCATAATACCCATCACTACCTGAACACTACTGCAATGCCCTAAACCCTGAAACACCACCCCTAGCACGACCACCTACACTGCCAGTACACCACTGCACTGCCCTGAACCCTAAAAGACCAGCCCCAGCACGACCCCCTACACTGCCGCAACACCACTGCACTGCCCTAAACCCTGAAACACTATCCCCAGAACGACCCCCTACACTACCCGAACACCACTGCACTACCCTAAACCCTGAAACACCACCCCCAGCATGACCCACTACACTGCTCTGAACAGCACTGCCCTACCCTAAACCCAGAAACACCAGCCCCAGCATGACCCCTACACTCCCCGAACACCACAGCACTTCCATAAACCCTGCAACACCAGCCCCAGCACGACCCCCTACACTGCCCGAATACCACTGCACTGCCCTGAACCCTGCAACACCAGCCCCAGCACGACCCCCTACACTGCCTGAACACCACTACCCTAAACCCTGAAACACCAGCCCCAGGAAGACCCCTACACTGCGTGGACACCACTGCCCTAAACCCTGAAACACCACCCCCAGCACGACTCCCTACTCTGCCCGAACACCACTGCACTGCCCTAAACCTTGAAACACCAGCCCCAGCACGACCCCCTACACTGCCCAAACACCACTTCCCTAAGCCTTGAAACACCACCACCACTAAGACCCCCTACACTGCCCGAACACCACTGCACTGCCCTAAACCCTGAAACATCAGCCTCAGCACGAACCCTACACTACCCGAACACCACTGCACTGACCTAAACCCTGAAACACCACCCTGTGCACGACCCCCTACACTGCCTGAACACCACTGCACTGCCCTGAACCCTGAAACATCAGCACCAGCATGAACCCTACACTGCCCGAACACCACTGCACTGACCTAAACCCTGAAACACCACCCCGTGCACGACCCCCTACACTGCCCGAACACCACTGCACTGCCCTGAACCCTGCAACGCCTGCCCCAGCACGACCCTCTACACTTCCCGAACACCACTGCCCTAAACCCCGAAACAACAGCCCCAGCAAGACCCCCTACACTGCCCAAACACCACTGCCCTAAACCCTGAAACACCACCCCCTACACGACCCCCTACACTACCCGAACAACACTGCACTGCCCTAAAGCCTGAAATACCACCCCCAGCATGACCCCATACACTGCCCGAATACCACTCCTCTGCCCTAAACCCTGAAACACCACCCCCAACCCGACCCCCTACTCTGCACAAACACCACTGCACTGCCCTAAAACCTGAAACACCATCCCCGCACAACCCCCTACACTGCCCGAAAACCCCTGCACTAGCCTAAACCCTGAAACACCAACCCCTGCATGACCCCCTAAACTGCCCAAACACCACTGCACTGGCCTAAACCCTGATACACCAGCCCCCACACAACCCCCTACACTGCCCGAACACCACTGCACTGGCCTAAACCCTGGAACACCAGCTCCGGCACGACCCCCTACACTGCCTGAACACCACTGCAATGCCCTAAACCCTGAAACACCAACCTCAGCACGACCCCCTTCACTGTCCGAACACCACTGCAATGCCCTATACCATGAAACACCAGCCCCAGAACGACCCCCTACACTGCCCGAACACCACTACACTGCCCTAAACCCTGAAACACCTGCCCCAGCACGACCCCCTACATTGCCCGAACACCACTGCCCTAAACCCCGAAACACCACCCCCAGCTAGACCCCCTACACGGCCTGAACACCACTGCCCTTAACCCTGAAACATCACCCCCAGCACGACCCCTTACATTGTCTGAACACCACGGCACTGCCCTAAACCATAAAACACCAGCACCAGCACGACCCCCTACACTGCCCAAACTCCACTGCACTGCTCTAAGCCCTGAAACACCAGCCCCAGCGTGACACCCTACACTGCCCGGACACCACTGCTCTGCCCTAAACCCTGAAACACCACCTCCAGCATGACCCCCTACACTGCCCAAACACCACTGCACTGCCCTAAACCCTGAAACACCAGCCCCAGCATGACCTCCTACACTGCTCGAACACCACTGCACTGCCCTAAACTCTGAAACACCAGCCCCAGCATGACCGCCTACACTGCCCGAACACCACTGCACTGCCCTAAACCCTGAAACACCAGCCCAAGCACGACCCCCTACACTGCCCGAACACCACTGCCCTAAACCCGGAAACACCACCCCCTGCACGACCCCCTACACTACCCGAACAACACTGCACTGCCCTAAAGCTTGAAATACCACCCCCAGCATGACCCCATACACTGCCCGAACACCACTCCTCTGCCCTAAAACCTGAAACACCACCCCCAACACGACCCCCTACTCTGCACAAACACCACTGCACTGCCCTAAACCCTGAAACACCATCCCCGCACAACCCCCTACACTGCCCGAACACCCCTGCACTAGCCTAAACCCTGAAACACCAGCCCCTGCACGACCCCCTACACTGCCCAAACACCACTGCACTGGCCTAAACCCTGATACACCAGCCCCCGCACGACCCCCTACACTGCCCGAACACCACTGCACTGGTCTAAACCCTGAAACACCAACCTCAGCACGACCCCCTACACTGTCCAAACACCACTGCAATGCCCTAGACCATGAAACACCAGCCCCAGCACGACCCCGTACATTGCCCGAACACCACTGCCATAAACCCCGAAACACCACCCCAATCTAGACCCCCTACACTGCCTGAACACCACTTCCCTTAACCCTGAAACATCACCCCCAGCAGGACCCCTTACATTGTCTGAACACCACGGCACTGCCCTAAACCATAAAACACCCACCCCAGCACGACCCCCTACACTGCCCAAACTCCACTGCACTGCTCTAAGCCCTGAAACACCAGCCCCAGCGTGACACCCTACACTGCCCGGACACCACTGCTCTGCCCTAAACCCTGAAACACCACCTCCAGCATGACCCCCTACACTGCCCAAACACCACTGCACTGCCCTAAACCCTGAAACACCAGCCCCAGCATGACCTCCTACACTGCTCGAACACCACTGCACTGCCCTAAACTCTGAAACACCAGCCCCAGCATGACCGCCTACACTGCCCGAACACCACTGCACTGCCCTAAACTCTGAAACACCAGCCCAAGCACGACCCCCTATACTGCCCGAACACCACTGCCCTAAACCCGGAAACACCACCCCCTGCACGACCCCCTACACTACCCGAACAACACTGCACTGCCCTAAAGCTTGAAATACCACCCCCAGCATGACCCCATACACTGCCCGAACATGACTCCTCTGCCCTAAACTCTGAAACACCACCCCCAACATGACCCCCTACTCTGCACAAACACCACTGCACTGCCCTAAACCCTGAAACACCATCCCCACACAACCCCCTACACTGCCCGAACACCCCTGCAGTAGCCTAAACCCTGAAACACCAGCCCCTGCACGACCCCCTACACTGCCCAAACACCACTGCACTGGCCTAAACCCTGATACACCAGCCCCCGCACGACCCCCTACACTGCCCGAACACCACTGCACTGGTCTAAACCCTGAAACACCAACCTTAGCACGACCCCCTACACTATCCGAACACCATTGCAATGCCCTAGACCATGAAACACCAGCCCCAGCACGACCCCCTACACTGCCCGAACACCACTACACTGGCCTAAACCCTGAAACACCACCCCAGCTAGACCCCCTACACTGCCTGAACACCACTGCCCTTAACCCTGAAACATCACCCTAAGCATGACCCCTTACATTGTCTGAACAGCACTGCACTGCCCTAAACCATAAAACACCAGCCCCAGCACGACCCCCTACACTGCCCAAACTCCACTGCACTGCTCTAAGCCCTGAAACACCAGCCCCAGCGTGACACCCTACACTGCCCGGACACGACTGCTCTGCCCTAAACCCTGAAACACCACCTCCAGCATGACCTCCTACTCTGCCCGAACACCACTGCACTGGCCTAAACCCTGAAACACCAGCCCCAGCACGACCCCCTACAATGCCCGAACACCACTCTACTGCCCTAAACCCTGAAACACCAGCCCCAGCATGACCTCCTACACTGCCCAAATACCACGGCACTGCTCTAAGCCCTGAAACACCAGCCCCAGCGTGACACCCTACACTGCCCGGACACGACTGCTCTGCCCTAAACCCTGAAACACCACCTCCAGCATGACCTCCTACTCTGCCCGAACACCACTGCACTAGCCTAAACCCTGAAACACCAGCCCATGCGCGACCCCCTACACTGCTCAAACACCACTGCACTGGCCTAAACCCTGAAACACCAGCCTCCGCATGACCCCCTACACTGCCCGAACACCACTGCACTGGCCTAAACCCTGCAACACCAGCTCTGGAACGACCCCCTATACTGCCTGAACACTACTGCACTGCCCTAAACCCTGCAACACCTCCCCCAGCATGACCCCTTACACTGCCTGAGCACCACTGCACTGCCCTAAACCCTGAAACACCAACCCCAGCATGACCCCCTACACTGTCCGAACACCACTAAATTGCCCTAAACCCTGAAACACCACCCCTAGCACGACTCCCTACTCTGCCCGAACACCACTGCACTGCCCTAAACCTTGAAACACCAGCCCCAGCACGACCACCTACACTGCCCGAACACCACTGCAGTGCACTAAACCCTGAAAAACCATCCCCAGCATGATACCCAACACTACCTAAACACTACTGCAATGCCCTAAACCCTGAAACACCACCCCTAGCACGACCACCTAAACTACCTGAGCACCACTGCACTGCCCTAAACCCTGAAACACCAACCCCAGCTAGACCCCCTACACTGCCTGAACACCACTGCCCTTAACCTGAAACATCACCCCCAGCACGACCCCCTTCTCTGCCCGAACACTACTGCACTGCCCTAAACCCTGAAACACCACTCCCTGCATGACCCCTACACTGCCCGAACACCACTGCACTGCCCTAAACCCTGAAACACCACCCCCAGCACAACCCCCTGCACTGCCGGAACACCACTTCACTGCCCAAAACCCTGAAACACCACCCCAGCACATCCCTCTACACTGCCCAAACACCACTGCACTACCTTAAGCCCTAAAACACCACCTCCAGCATGACCCCCTGCACTGCCCGAACACCACTGCACTGCCCTAAACCCTGAAACACCAGCCCCAGCATGACCTCCTACACTGCCCGAACACCACTGCACTGCCCTAAACCCTGAAACACCAGCCCCAGCATGACACCATACACTGCCCGAACACCACTGCACTGCCCTAAACCCTGAAACACCAGCCCCAGCACGACCCCCTACTTTGCCCGAACACCACTCCACTGCCCTAAACCCTGAAACACCAGCCCCAGCACGGCCACCAACACTGCCCAAATACCACTGCACTGCCCTAAACCCTGAAACACCAGCCCGAGCACTGCCACCTACACTGCCCGAACACCACTGCACTGCCCTAAACCCTGAAACACCAGCCCCAGCATGATACCCAACACTACTTGAACACTACTGCACTGCACTAAACCCTGACACACCACCCCTAGCACGACCACCTACACTGCCTGAGCACCACTGCACTGCCCTAAACCCTGAAACACCAGCCCCAGCATGTCCCCCAACACTGCCAGACCACCAATGCACTGCCCTAAACCTTGAAAGACCAGCCCCAGCACGACCCCCTACACTGCCGCAACACCACTGCACTGCCCTAAACCCTGAAACACTACCCCCAGAACGACCCCCTACACTACCCGAACACCACTGCACTACCCTAAACCCTGAAACACCACCCCCAGCATGACCCACTACACTGCTCTGAACAGCACTGCCCTACCCTAAACCCAGAAACACCAGCCCCAGCATGACCCCTACACTCCCCGAACACAACAGCACTTCTATAAACCATGCAACACCAGCCCCAGCACGACCCCCTACACTGCCCGAACACCACTGCACTGCCCTGAACCCTGCAACACCAGCCCCAGCACGACCCCCTACACTGTCCGAACACCACTACACTGCCCTAAACCCTGAAACACTAGCCCCAGCACAACCCCCTAGATTGCCCAAGCATCACTACCCTAAACCCTGAAACACCACCCCCAGCTAGACCCCCTACGCTGCCCGAACACCGCTGCCCTTAACCCTGAAACCTCACCCCCAGCACGACCCCCTTCTCTGCCCAAACACCACTGCACTGCCCTAAACACTGAAACACCACCCCCAGCACAACCCCCTGCACTGCCCGAACACCACTGCACTGCCCTAAACCCTGAAACACCACCCCAGCACATCCCTCTACACTGCCCGAACACCACTGCACTACCCTAAACCCTAAAACACCACCTCCAGCACGACCCCTTACTCTGCCTGAACACCACTGCACTGCCCTAAACCATAAAACACCGGCCCCAGCACGACCACCTACACTGCCCAAACTCCACCGCACTGCTCTAAACCATGAAACACCAGCCCCAGCGCGACACCCTACACTGCCCGGACACCACTGCTCTGCCCTAAACCCTGAAACACCAGCCACAGAATGACCTACTACACTGCTCGAACATCACTGCACTGCCCTAAACCCTGAAACACAAGCCCCAGCACGACCCCCTACACTGCCCGAACACCACTCCACTGCCCTAAACCCTGAAACAACAACCCCAGCACTGCCACCTACATTCCCCAAATACCACTGCACTGCCCTGAACCCTGAAACACCAGCCCCAGCACAACCACCTACACTGCCCGAACACCACTGCACTGCCCTAAACCCTGAAACACCAGCCCCAGCATGATGCCCAACACTACTTGAACAGTACTGCACTGCCCTAAACCCTGAAAGACCAGCCCCAGCATGACCCCCTACACTGCCGCAACACCACTGCACTGTCCTAAACCCTGAAACACCAACCCTGACACACCACACCTAGCACAACCACTTACACTGCCTGAGCACCACTGCATTGCCCTAAACTCTGAAACACCAGCCCCAGCATGACCCCCAACACTGCCAGAACACCACTGCACTGCCCTAAACCCTGAAACACTATCCCCAGAACGACCCCCTACACTCCCCGAACACCACTGCACTACACTAAACCCTGAAATACCACCCCCAGTTTGACCCACTACACTGCTCTGAACAGCACTGCCCTACCCTAAACCCAGAAACACCAGCCCCAGCATGACCCCTACACTCCCCCAACACCACAGCACTTCCATAAACCCTGCAACACCAGCCCCAGCACGACCCCGTATACTGCCCGAACTCCAATGCACTGCAATGAACCCTGCAACACCAGCCTCAGCACGACCCCCTACACTGCCCGAAGACCACTGCCCTAAACCCTGAAACACCAGCCCCAGCAAGACTCCTACACTGCCCGAACACCACTGCCCTAAACCCTTAAACACCACCCCTAGCACGACTCCCTACTCTGCCCGAACACCACTGCACTGCCCTAAACCTTGAAACACCAGCCCCAGCATGACTCCCTACACTGCCTTAAACCCTGAAACACCACCACCACCAAGACCCCCTACACTGCCCGATCACCACTGCACTGCCCTAAACCCTGAAACATCCGTCCCAGCACAAACCCTACACTGCCTGAACACCACTGCACTGACCTAAACCCTGAAACACCACCCCGTGCACGACCCCCTACACTGCCCGGACACCACTGCACTGCCCTGAACCCTGCAACACCAGCCCCAGCACGACCCCCTACACTGTCCGAACACCACTGCACTGCCCTGAACAGTGCAACACCAGCCCCAGCATGACCCCCTACACTGCCCTAACACCACTGCACTGCCCTAAACCCTGCATCACCAGCCCCAGCACGACCCCCTACTCTGCCCAAACACCACTGCACTGCCTAAAACCCTGCAACACCAGCCCCAGCACGACCCCCTACACTGCCTGAACACCTCTGCACTGCCCTAAACCCTGCAACACCAGCCCCAGCATGACCCCCTACACTGCCCGAACACCACTGCCCTAAACCCTGAATTACCAGCCCCGGCAAGACCCATACACTGCCCGAACACCACTACCCTAAACCCTGAAACACCACCCCTAGCATGACCACCTACACTGCCTGAGCAACACTGCACTGCCCTAAACCCTGAAACACCAGCCCCAGCATGACCCCCAACACTGCCCGAACACCATAGCACTTCCATAAACCCTGCAACACCAGCCCAAGCATGACCCCCTACACTGCCCGAACACCACTGCACTGCCCTGAACCCTGCAACACCAGCCCCAGCAAGTACCCTACACTGCCCGAACACCACTGCCCTAAACCCTGAAACACCACCCCCAGCACGACTCCCTACTCTGCCCGAACACCACTGCACTCACCTAAACCCTGAAACACCACCCCGTGCACAACCCCCTACACTGCCCGAACACCACTGCACTGCCCTAAACCCTGAAACACCAGCCCCAGCACGACCCCCTACACTGCCCGAACACCACTCCACTGTCCTAAACCCTGAAACACCAGCACCAGCACGGCCACCTACACTGCCCAAATACCACTGCACTGCCCTAAACCCTGAAACACCAGCCCCAGCACTACCACCTACACTGCCCGAACACCACTGCACTGCACTAAACCCTAAAACACCAGCCCCAGCATGATACCCAACACTACCTAAACACTACTGCAATGCCCTAAACCCTGAAACACCACCCCGAGCACGACCACCTAAACTGCCTGAGCACCACTGCACTGCCCTAAACCCTGAAACACCAGCCCCAGCATGACCCCCAATACTACCAGAACACCACTGCACTGCCCTAAACCCTGAAAGTCCAGCCCCAGCACGACCCCTTCACTGCTGCAACACCACTGCACTGCCCTAAACCCTGAAACGCTATCCCCAGAACGACCCCCTACACTACCCGAACACCACTGCACTACCCTAAACCCTGAAACACCACCCCCATCATGACCCACTACACTGCTCTGAACAGCACTGCCCTACCCTAAACCCAGAAACACCAGCCCCAGCATGACCCCTACACTGCCCGAACATCACAGCACTTCCATAAACCCTGCAACACCAGCCCCAGCACGACCCCCTACACTGCCTGAACACCACTGCACTGCCCTGAACCCTGCAACACCAGCCCCAGCACGACCCCCTACACTACCCGAACATCACTGCCCTTAACCCTGAAACACCAGCCCCAGCAAGACCCCTACACTGCCCGAACACCACTGCCCTAAACCCTGAAACACCACCCCCAGCACGACTCCCTACTCTGCCCGAACACCACTGCACTGCCCTAAACCTTGAAACACCAGCCCCAGCACGACCACCTACACTGCCCGAACACCACTGCACTGCACTAAACCCTGAAAAACCATCCCCAGCATGATACCCAACACTACCTAAACACTACTGCAATGCCCTAAACCCTGAAACACCACCCCTAGCACGACCACCTAAACTGCCTGAGCACCACTGCACTGCCCTAAACCCTGAAACACCAGCCCCAGCATGACCCCAAACACTGCCAGAACACCACTGCACTGCCCTAAACCCTGAAAGACCAGCCCCAGCACGACCCCCTTCACTGCCGCAACACCACTGCACTGCCTTTTTCCCTGAAACGCTATCCCCAGAACGACCCCCAACACTACCCGAACACCACTGCACTACCCTAAACCCAGAAACACCAGCCCCAGCATGACCCCTACACTCCCCGAACATCACCGCACTTCCATAAACCCTGCAACACCAGCCCCAGCACGACCCCCTACACTGCCCGAACACCACTGCACTGCCCTGAACCCTGCAACACCAGCCCCAGCAGGACCCCCTACACTACCCGAACATAACTGCCCTTAACCCTGAAACACCAGCCCCAGCAAGATCCCTACACTGCCCGAACACCACTGCCCTAAACCGTGAAACACCACCCCCAGCACGACTCCCTACTCTGCCCGAACACAACTGCACTGCCCTAAACCTTGAAACACCAGCCCCAACACGACCCCCTACACTGCCCAAACACCACTGCACTAAACCCTGAAACACCACCAAGACCCCCTACACTGCCCGAACACCACTGCACTGAACTAAACCCTGAAACACCATCCCGTGCATGACCCCCTACACTGCCCGAACACCACTGTACTGACCTAAACCCTGAAACACCACCCCATGCATGACCCCCTACACTGCCCGAACACCACTGCACTGCCCTGAACCCTGCAACACCAGCCCCAGCACGACCCCCTACACTTCCCAAACACAACTGCCCAAAACCCCGAAACACCAGCCCCAGCAAGACCCCCTACATTGCCCAAACACCACTGCCCTAAACCCTGAAACACCACCCCCTGGACGACCCCCTACACTGCCCGAACAACACTGCACTGCCCTAGAGCCTGAAATACCACCCCCAGCATGACCCCATACACTGCCCGAACACCACTCCTCTGCCCTAAACCCTGAAACACCACCCCCAGCACGACCCCCTACTCTGCACGAACACCACTGCACTGCCTTTAACCCTGAAACACCATCCCCCGCATGACCCCTATACTGCCCGAACACCCCTGCACTAGCCTAAACCCTGAAACACCAGCCCCCGCACGTCCCCCTACACTGCCCAAACACCACGGCACTGGCCTAAACCCTGGAACACCAGCTCCGGCACGACCCCCTACACTGCCCGAACACCACTGCACTGCCCTAAACCCTGAAACACCACCCCCTTCATGACCCCCCACACTGCCTGAACACCACTGCACTGCCCTAAACCCTGAAACACCAACCCCAGCACGATCCCCTACACTGTCCGAACACCACTGCACTGGCCTAAACCCTGGAACACCAGCTCCGGCACGACCCCCTACACTGCCCGAACACCACTGCACTGCCCTAAAACCTGAAACACCACCCCCAGCATGACCCCCTACACTGCCTGAACACCACTGCACTTCCCTAAACCCTGAAACACCAACCCCAGTACGACCCCTACACTGTCTGATCACCACTGCAATGCCCTAGACCCTGAAACACCAGCCCCAGCAGGACCCCCTACACTGCCCGAACACCACTACACTGCCCTAAACCCTGAAACACCAGCCCCAGCACGACCCCCTAGATTGCCCAAACACCACTGCCCTAAACCCTGAAACACTACCCCCAGCTGGACCCCCTACACTGCCCGAACACCACTGCACTGCCCTAAACCCTGACACACCACTCCCTGCATGACCCCTACACTGCCCGAACACCAGTGCACTGCCCTAAAACCTGAAACACCACCCCCAGCACAACCCCCTACACTGCCCGAACACCACTGCACTGCCCTAAAACCTGAAACACCACCCCCAGCACAACCCCCTGCCCTGCCCGAACACCACTGCACTGCCCTTAACCCTGCAACACCACCCCAGCACATCCCTCTACACTGCCCGAACACCACTGCACTTCCCTAAACCCTGAAACACCAACCCCAGTACGACCCCCTACACTGTCTGATCACCACTGCAATGCCCTAGACCCTGAAACACCAGCCCCAGCAGGACCCCCTACACTGCCCGGACACCACTACACTGCCCTAAACCCTGAAACACCAGCCCCAGCACGACCCCCTAGATTGCCAAAACACCACTGCCCTAAACCCTGAAACACTACCCCCAGCTGGACCCCCTACACTGCCCGAACACCACTGCACTGCCCTAAACCCTGACACACCACTCCCTGCATGACCCCTACACTGCCCGAACACCACTGCACTGCCCTAAAACCTGAAACACCACCCCCAGCACAACCCCCTACACTGCCCGAACACCACTGCACTGCCCTAAAACCTGAAACACCACCCCCAGCACAACCCCCTGCCCTGCCCGAACACCACTGCACTGCCCTTAACCCTGCAACACCACACCAGCACATCCCTCTACACTGCCCGAACACCACTGTACTACCCTAAGCCCTAAAACACCACCTCCAGCAAAACTCCTTACACTGCCTGAACACCATGCACTGCCCTAAACCATAAAACACCGGCCCCAGCACGACCACCTACACTGCCCAAACTCCACATCACTGCTCTAAACCCTGAAACACCAGACCCAGTGCGACACCCTACACTGCCCGGAAACCACTGCACTGCCCTAAACCCTGAAACACCATCCCCCGCATGACCCCTATACTGCCCGAACACCCCTGCACTAGCCTAAACCCTGAAACACCAGCCCCCGCACGACCCCCTACACTGCCCAAACACCACGGCACTGGCCTAAAACCTGAAACACCAGCCCCCGCACAACCCCCTACACTGTCCAAACATCACTGCACTAGCCTAAACCCTGGAACACCAGCTCCGGCATGACCCCCTACACTGCCCGAACACCACTGCACTGCCCTAAACCCTGAAACACCACCCCCAGCATGACCCCCACACTGCCTGAACACCACTGCACTGCCCTAAACCCTGAAACACCAACCCCAGCACGATCCCCTACTGTGAGAAGTTGGGGCCTCTAGAATCGCTGGGCCTACAAGGAGCTAACGTCAGTTAGTGACCAGGAGGTCCACGGGTGGCGTGTGCAGAGCAAATAGTCACACGCGTGCTCCCATAGGTTTCAATGGGTGCGTAAAAAGTACAAAGTTACTGCAAAGAGGATCTTCCGGATGGACTAGGAACTCAAGATTTGGAACACAGGCACTAGAGATGTAATACTACACTTGGGCACAGGTGTGCCAGCTTTACCTCACCCACAGGAAGCGGGTGCATAGGCCTCGAAGTGCGTCGGGTTTCTTCTATCTGTTCCGTGGAGCTTGAAGACAAAGATGCTGCAGGCGGTCGGTCCGGGAGAGATGCAGTGGATCCAAGAGTGGATCGGAGATGTTGAAGACCTGTAAGCAGAGGGGACAGTGTTCACAGTCACTAGCCAGTGACCAGCGTGGCACCAGGTGGGTACCAGGCAATGTCGGGTGCAAACAGGAAGAAAGGGGTAGCTTGTCTCTGCAGCCACGTGGTCCCTGGAGGTCGACGACGTCCAGGAGTCGAGTCACGAGCTGTCCCACGCAGGCTCTCGCTGTCGGCGGTGTCGGCGACTTGATCGAAGCAAACAAGCCTTGGCAAAAGCAATTGTTGTAGGAAAAGGAAATAAGCTGATGGTTCTGACCAGCAAGGTCAGAAGGACTGCTCCTTTGGAGGGGAGCAAGGGCCAGTCTGGAGCAACCAGACCAGCGGTGTATTTCTTGAAGTTCGTCGCCAAGATGGCTACTAGCCAGCGGGCCAGCAACCGGTTAGGCGTGTCGAGTGGCAAAATGCAGAAGGGCCCCACGCAGATCGTGGAGATGCTGGAGGGCTCACCTTTGGTGCAGATGCTGCTCGGGTGTTGGGCTTCTCAGATCCCAAAGCACAACTTGGAGGGAGCCTCGGTTGTTGCACTTGTCAGCTTGTCGTAGTCGTTCCAAGATGGCTGGCACCACGTGTCTCGGTGCCTCCACGGGTCTCTTCTTTTCAGGGACTGTGGATCGGGCGGTGAGAGGTCTGGAGGTCCAGGTCTTGTCAGTCTCTGGGCTCGGGCTCCTGCGGGAGGCGGCGGCAAAGCAGACGTTGGTTCGCTGGATGGTGCTTGCGTTAGCAAGGTGGTCACTCCCTGACCACAGGGGAGATTGGCTTCAGTCCTCTGTGCAGCAGAGCGTCGAAGTTCCCGTCTTCTTCTTAGTGTTAAGTTGATTCCAGGATGTCTGAAGTCTTAGGACACAGCTCCTACCTTTAAGCGGATTCTAGGGGCCGGACTACCTGCTAGGTCCCTCCCTATGGGTGGGACCAGGAAGGGGGGTGGTTACACCCCCAATCCTTTGTCCAGCTCGCCCCAGGCCCGGGACTGGGGTGCCCCAGGACCGGTTTGAACTGGCATATGCACCGAGGCTCCTTGTGAGCCACAGGCATGTCTGGTTTCTTTCAAGCCCTACCTGACCAATACACAAAATCCTGTCTGGGGTGGTGCATGCACCTCCCCTGGCAGGAAACCCTTTGTCCACACCTCCCAAGCTGGAAGGACTCCCAGCAGCAGGAGGGCAGACTTGTGTCTGTGGTGGCAGCATCCATTTTGTGGAGCTGAGGCTATGTCTGATTTTACCCGGGTTTCAGGCACTGTACATGTCGTGTCCCTCTAGAAGGGTGGAATGCTAACCCCGTCACCAGAATTATCGAGGGGTTAGTATTCCAATTCGTATGACACCTTACTCGACATGTTTTGATAAAGCCAAACCAAAGTTAGCATTTAACCGCGAGGTTCATAATGCACTTAAGAGTATATGGTATGACGATATCTGGAAACAGTAGAAGGAAGTTGTTCCGACCACTGCAGACAGGCTCAGCTCATGCCAGAGCACCATCTCACATGGAACCAAGCACTCTGCCTTCAGGATTGTTAAGGCCTGCCATAGGAGTGACTTATAGGTTACCAGGTGTCCCATTTAAGGTTAGGTATAGGTATACTACACCTAAGTAAGAGGTGATTACACCAACTTACCCCAGCTGAGTGATCAGCCAGTTGTGTCAGATTGTTAGGCCAAGCCTGGGGTGGCATAATACATGCTTCAGCCCCTGGCAGGCCTTGGGTACACCAATGCCCTGGGTACCTAGTGTACACTGGTACAGGGGCTGACAGGGTGATCCACTTCCAATTGGTTATGCACCTAGGGTGCATAGTTTTAATTTAGTAGAGAGAACAGCAGGCTGGGGGTCTGATTGGCAGGCCCACAGCCTCAATATGTCAAAAACCAGTGAAGCAAAAAGCAAAAATTTGGGGTGACCATAGGATAGCAGACCCTACTCTCCTACACAACCCCCCCCCCCAAACGCTGGGACATTAAACTAGCCTTGACCAGTCTCGTCTTCATGTCCTAAGTGGAAGTACCTGGAGAGACCATCTGCATTCCCATGGTCAGTACCTGGCCGGTGCTCCACTGTAAAGTCCATCCCCTGTAGGGAAATGGACCACCTAAGCAGTTTGGGGTTTTCACCCTTCATCTGATTTAGCCACAAGAGGGGCTTATGGTCGGTCTGAATCTTGAAGTGAGTGCCAAACAAGTATGGCCTCAGCTTCTTTAGGGCCCACACCACAGCAAAGGCCTCCCTCTCAATAGCTGACCAATTCTTCTCTCTGGGGGTCAACCTTCTGCTAATAAAAGCAATGGGTTGGTCTTGACCATCTACATTAAGTTGTGACAGCACAGCTCCCACACCCAACTCAGAAGCATCTGTTTGGACAATAAACTCTTTGGAGTAGTCAGGACTTTTCAGGATAGGTGCAGAGCACATGGCCTCCTTCAGGTCATCAAATGCCTTTTGACAGCTTACTGTCCACTGAACCTTTTTGGGCATCTTCTTGGATGTCAGATCATTAAGAGGAGTCACAATGGACCCATAGTTCTTAACAAACTTCCTGTAGTACCCAGTCAAGCCCAAGAAAGCTCGAACTTGAGTCTGGGTGGTTGGAGGGGACCAGTCCTTGATGGATTGTATCTTACTCTCCAGTGGTTGAACTTGGCCTCCACCTACAAGGTGGCCCAAATACACAACCTTACTCTGCCCTATCTGGCACTTTGTAGCCTTGATAGTGAGGCCTGCCCTTTGCAGAGCCTCAAGAGCCTTCTTCAGGTGGATCAGGTGATCCTCCCAGGTGGAGCTAAAGACAGCAATGTCATCCAGATATGCTGCGCAAAAGTCATCCAACCCAGTAAGGACTTGGTTCACCAGCCTTTGGAAGGTGGCAGGTGCATTCTTCAGACCAAAGGGCATCACCACAAACTGGTAGTGCCCACCTGGGGTTGAGAATGCTGTTTTGGCCTTAGACTCCTCAGCTAATCTGATTTGCCAATAGCCAGCTGTTAAGTCAAATGTGCTCAAAAACTTTGCAGAAGCTAGTTTGTCTATGAGCTCATCTGCCCTTGGAATAGGGTGTGCATCTGTCCTGGTGACAGCATTGAGTCCTCTGTAATCCACACAGAACCTCATCTCTCTCTTGCCATCTTTGGTGTGAGGTTTGGGGACCAGAACCACTGGGCTAGCCCAGGGGCTCTCTGAGGGTTCAATGACACCTAATTCCAGCATTTTATGTACCTCAGCCTTTATACAGTCCCTGACGTGGTCAGGTTGTCTGTAAAGCTTGTTCTTTACAGGCAGACTGTCACCAGTGTCCACCACATGGGTACACCAGTCAGTTTGACTAGGTATCAAGGAAAACATATGTGAAAATGATTGTAGAACCTGTCTACATTCAGTCTGCTGATGGGCAGTGAGGTTGCCTCCAAGGGTCACTCCTTCAACTGAGCCATCTTCAGGGTTCTGAGACAACAGGTCTGGGAGAGGGTCACTCTCTTCCTCCTGTCCCTCATCTGTAGCCATGAGCAAGCCCATGTCTGCCCTGTCAACATATGCTTTGAGCCTGTTAACATGGAGTACCCTGTGGGGACTCCTGGGAGTTCCTAGGTCGACCAGGTAGGTGACCTCTCCCTTCTTTTCCAGGATTGTATGGGGTCCAGACCATTTGTCTTGGAGTGCTGCTGGGGCCACTGGCTCCAACACCCATACCTTCTGTCCTGGCTGATACTCAACCAAGACAGCCTTTTGGTCATGCCAAGCTTTCTGTAAGGCCTGGCTTGCCTCAAGGTTTTTGGATGCCTTCTCCATATACTCAGCCATCCTGGAGCGGAGACCAAGTACATAGTCCACTATGTCTAGCTTAGGCTTTTTGAGAGGTAACTCCCATCCTTCCTTCACCAAACACAGTGGGCCTCTCACAGGGTGCCCAAACAACAATTCAAAGGGGCTGTAGCCAACCCCCTTTTGTGGGACCTCTCTGTAAGCAAACAGAAGGCAGGGTAGAAGGATGTCCCATCTTCGCCTGAGCTTTTCAGGTAATCCTTTGATCATACCCTTTAGGGTCTTGTTGAATCTCTCAACAAGCCCATTGCATTGTGGGTGATAAGGGGTGGTGAACTTGTAGTTGACACCACATTCCTTCCACATAGCTGTCAAGTATCCTGACATAAAGTTGGTACCTCTGTCAGATACTACCTCCTTAGGAAACCCCACTCTGGAGAATACTCCCAGCAGGGCCCTGGCCACAACAGGTGCTGTAGTGGTCCTAAGGGGAATTGCCTCTGGGTACCTGGTGGCATGATCCACTACCACCAGTATAAATCTGTGCCCAGATGCAGTGGGAGGATCCATGGGACCCACTATATCTATTCCCACTCTTTCAAAGGGAACCCCCACCACAGGTAGTGGTATCAGGGGGGCCTTTGTTGTGCCACCTGATTTGCCACTGGCTTGGCAGGTAACACAGGAGCGACAAAACTCCTTTGTATCTTCATTCATATGAGGCCAGTGAAAGTGAGGGACAAGTCTGTCCCAGGTCTTATTCTGGCCTAGGTGTCCTGCTAAGGGAATATCATGGGCCAAGGTAAGAAGGAAGCCCCTAAATTGCAGAGGTATAACCAACCTCCTGGTTGCACCAGGCTTGGGGTCTCTAGCCTCTGAATAAAGGAGCCCTTCATCCCAATACACTTTATGGGTACCTTGAGCATTCCCAGCAGCCTCAGCAGCAGCCAGCTGTCTGAGGGGTTCAAGAGAGGGACAGGATAACTGAGCCTGCCTCAAGTCAGCCCTTGAAGGTCCCCCTGTCCCCAGAAACTCAACCTGATCAGGTTCAAGCTCTTCAGGGACAGTTCCTTCAGGGTCCTCTAGATCAGCTTCCTGGGAAGGTTGATCATCACTCTGAGGCAGGGGGGAAGGCACAGCCTTGACCCTCCTGTTCTTCTTCTTGGTAGGTGCTTGGCCCATTGTTCCAGGATCCAAGACCTGAGGTTCAGTGAGGCACTTTTTGGCCTGTGACCTGGTCACAGCAAGGACATGTGATGATATACCTAACATCTCTGCATGAGTCCTGTACTCCACTTCTGACCATAGAGAACTCTCTAGGTCATTGCCCAACAAACATTCTACTGGGAGGTCTGCACTAACCACAACCCTTTTGAGGCCAGTTACCCCTCCCCATGAGAAGTTAACAACTGCCACACTGTGTGAAGTAGTGGCATTGCTGGCATTGGTCACCAGGTAGTTTTCACCTGGTATGTACTGTCCAGGGTCCACAAAGCCTGGTGTCACCATAGTGACACTGGCACATGTGTCCCTGTAGGCTTGAGCCACTTTGTCATTAATTAAAGGAATCTGTCTGTACTTGCCCAGGTTACTGGGGCTCACAGTCAGGGACAAATCAATGTCCCCATCACAGATCAAGACTGCCTGTGTCAGGGTTCTGTCTAAGTCAGAATCTCCTTCAGTTCCCATAGTGATTCCCACTACACCCTTTGTCTGGGGACCAACACTGCTAACAGTAGTACTGGGAGCAGGTGCCTTAGGGGCAACAGTGTTGGGGGCTCCACCCTTTTTGCAATCACTAGTCCAGTGAGTTGTATTTTTGCAATGATTGCACCAGGGTTTCTTTTGACCTTCTTTCTTCTTTTTGGACTGTTGTTGGGACCCACCCTCCTTAGCAGTAGTTTGGGGCCCTGTTGAAGACTTCTGGTCTTTAGATTTCTGATCTCCACCCTTTTGGTCTGTTTTCTTCTGATCACCCCCTTGGCCCTGGTTCTGGTTCTTTTGCTTAACCCTGGTTCTGACCCATTTGTCTGCCTTCTTTCCCAATTCTTGGGGAGAGGTCAGATCAGAGTCAACCAAGTGTTGATGCAGTTGCTGGTTTTGACAGTTATTTAAAATCTGTTCTCTCATCATCAAATTATACAATCCTGAAAAATCAGATACCTTACTTCCCAGCAACCAACCCTCCAAAGCCTTAGTGGCACATTCAACATATTCAGACCAGTCCTGAGTCTGTGTCTTTTGGGTGTCTCTGAACATTAACCTGTACTGTTCAGTGGTTAAGCCTAACCCATCTACCAGAACACTCTTCAGGACTCTGTAGTTTCTGACATCCTCTTCTCTAACAGTGAGGAGTCTGTCTCTGCCTCTTCCTTCAAAGGAGAGCCAGAGGATTGCTGCCCACTGGTCTTCAGGAACCTGCTGTACTTTGCAGGCTCTCTCAAGAGCAGTTATCCATTTGTGGATGTCATCCCCACTTTTGTAGGGGGGCACAACCTTAGACAGGTTCCTATTATCAAAGACCCTATCTTTGTCCTTAGGGACAATGCTGCCACCAGTGGGTATAGACCCACTCTCTCTAGGTTGCCTAGCCTTGTTCAGTTTTTCTTCCATCAGGGCTACTTCTAGCTCCTGCTTCCTGATCCTCAGCTGGGCTTCCTGCATTCTGGCCTCATGTTCCCTCCTCTGAGGGGTGGTCAGTCTCCTTCTGGAGTGACCTTGAGAGCCTCTAGAGCCATGGGAAGCATTGGAGTCACCTGAGCGATTCCTTTGCCTTCCAAGCCCTGTGTTAAGTCCACTGGGGAGATCCAATGGGGTGAACCCACTGTCAGTCCCCAATAGCCTTAGTTTAGCTGGGCCAAGTATAACACTTGGCACTGGGCTAGTTCTCCCTTCATCCCCACTCACATCTGTATCCCCATCACTTTCTTCCTCTGTGGTAGGCATCCCATCTAAGGGGTGACTATTGGAAGGGGGTACCTCTGTGGCATCTTCAGAAGGGGGGCCTCCTGTTCCTGTCCCTAAGGGGGCTAACTGGGAAGCTTTCTTGAGTTCTCTCTGATTCTCATCATTCTGTAAGAGTTCTCTGAGCTCAGCAGAGTTAGGGTTCTTGGGCTGTTTAAGGCCTCTAAGAGTTGCCAAATGCCTGAGCTCATTCTGATTAAGGGTAGCAAAGCTGGATGGTGCCCTCTGGGGGTCACTCTCAACAGAGATGGGTACAGTGGACCCCTCTGCCCCGGCCATTGCTCTTAAGTGTGGGTGGATGTGTTGCAATCTACCTACACTTGGGTTTACCTACTAAACCTATCTAGTAGTTGTAGTCAGGGTGTGCTACTCCCTTTGCTCTACAACAACTAAGTTCAGTAGAACTTATGTATATCTAATCTTGTTTTATATGTACCTACAGGTACCTATGTGATCTTTCAATTGGTAACCAAGAGATTACAATGGTAAAACACAGCAAGCTCAAATCCAACCGCCGCTCACCAATGTGAGAAGTTGGCCTGGTATATGATGCTCACTAGTTAAAGTGATCACCTTGTACCATGCCAAGCAACCCTTATGGTGTGGTTGTAAGTCAACCTTTTCGGACTAGCTGCCCTAGTGGTAGCGTAGGCTAAGCAGTCTTTGAGGCTAAACTCGTGAAGCGTGTTAAGCCAGCTGTTTTACCAAATGTAACCCCCTTTTATACCAATGAAAGGACACCACACAGATATATATTCAAAATATATATGTATTTATTTCTCAAAGTAACCCCTAGTCTCTTTATGAGCACAGGAGCACAAATCGTCAAACAAGATTATCACAGAATACACAGAAGTTGCACGTTATATGGATAGGCCCTGGTGGCCACTCAAACCATATACTAAAATAGTGGTATAAGTACCACGAACAGAAAAGGGAAAAGGCCTAGGGCCTCTAGAATCGCTGGGCCTACAAGGAGCTAACGTCAGTTAGTGACCAGGAGGTCCACGGGTGGCGTGTGCAGAGCAAATAGTCACACGCGTGCTCCCATAGGTTTCAATGGGTGCGTAAAAAGTACAAAGTTACTGCAAAGAGGATCTTCCGGATGGACTAGGAACTCAAGATTTGGAACACAGGCACTAGAGATGTAATACTACACTTGGGCACAGGTGTGCCAGCTTTACCTCACCCACAGGAAGCGGGTGCATAGGCCTCGAAGTGCGTCGGGTTTCTTCTATCTGTTCCGTGGAGCTTGAAGACAAAGATGCTGCAGGCGGTCGGTCCGGGAGAGATGCAGTGGATCCAAGAGTGGATCGGAGATGTTGAAGACCTGTAAGCAGAGGGGACAGTGTTCACAGTCACTAGCCAGTGACCAGCGTGGCACCAGGTGGGTACCAGGCAATGTCGGGTGCAAACAGGAAGAAAGGGGTAGCTTGTCTCTGCAGCCACGTGGTCCCTGGAGGTCGACGACGTCCAGGAGTCGAGTCACGAGCTGTCCCACGCAGGCTCTCGCTGTCGGCAGTGTCGGCGACTTGATCGAAGCAAACAAGCCTTGGCAAAAGCAATTGTTGTAGGAAAAGGAAATAAGCTGATGGTTCTGACCAGCAAGGTCAGAAGGACTGCTCCTTTGGAGGGGAGCAAGGGCCAGTCTGGAGCAACCAGACCAGCGGTGTATTTCTTGAAGTTCGTCGCCAAGATGGCTACTAGCCAGCGGGCCAGCAACCGGTTAGGCGCGTCGAGTGGCAAAATGCAGAAGGGCCCCACGCAGATCGTGGAGATGCTGGAGGGCTCACCTTTGGTGCAGATGCTGCTCGGGTGTTGGGCTTCTCAGATCCCAAAGCACAACTTGGAGGGAGCCTCGGTTGTTGCACTTGTCAGCTTGTCGTAGTCGTTCCAAGATGGCTGGCTCCACGTGTCCCGGTGCCTCCACGGGTCTCTTCTTTTCAGGGACTGTGGATCGGGTGGTGAGAGGTCTGGAGGTCCAGGTCTTGTCAGTCTCTGGGCTCAGGCTCCTGCGGGAGGCGGCGGCAAAGCAGACGTTGGTTCGCTGGATGGTGCTTGCGTTAGCAAGGTGGTCACTCCCTGACCACAGGGGAGATTGGCTTCAGTCCTCTGTGCAGCAGAGCGTCGAAGTTCCCGTCTTCTTCTTAGTGTTAAGTTGATTCCAGGATGTCTGAAGTCTTAGGACACAGCTCCTACCTTTAAGCGGATTCTAGGGGCCGGACTACCTGCTAGGTCCCTCCCTATGGGTGGGACCAGGAAGGGGGGTGGTTACACCCCCAATCCTTTGTCCAGCTCGCCCCAGGCCCGGGACTGGTGTGTCCCAGGACCGGTTTGAACTGGCATATGCACCGAGGCTCCTTGTGAGCCACAGGCATGTCTGGTTTCTTTCAAGCCCTACCTGACCAATACACAAAATCCTGTCTGGGGTGGTGCATGCACCTCCCCTGGCAGGAAACCCTTTGTCCACACCTCCCAAGCTGGAAGGACTCCCAGCAGCAGGAGGGCAGACTTGTGTCTGTGGTGGCAGCATCCATTTTGTGGAGCTGAGGCTATGTCTGATTTTACCCGGGTTTCAGGCACTGTACATGTCGTGTCCCTCTAGAAGGGTGGAATGCTAACCCCGTCGCCAGAATTGTCGAGGGGTTAGTATTCCAATTCGTATGACACCTTACTCGACATGTTTTGATAAAGCCAAACCAAAGTTAGCATTTAACCGCGAGGTTCATAATGCACTTAAGAGTATATGGTATGACGATATCTGGAAACAGTAGAAGGAAGTTGTTCCGACCACTGCAGACAGGCTCAGCTCATGCCAGAGCACCATCTCACATGGAACCAAGCACTTTGCCTTCAGGATTGTTAAGGCCAGCCATAGGAGTGACTTATAGGTTACCAGGTGTCCCATTTAAGGTTAGGTATAGGTATACTACACCTAAGTAAGAGGTGATTACACCAACTTACCCCAGCTGAGTGATCAGCCAGTTGTGTCAGATTGTTAGGCCAAGCCTGGGGTGGCATAATACATGCTTCAGCCCCTGGCAGGCCTTGGGTACACCAATGCCCTGGGTACCTAGTGTACACTGGTACAGGGGCTGACAGGGTGATCCACTTCCAATTGGTTATGCACCTAGGGTGCATAGTTTTAATTTAGTAGAGCGAACAGCAGGCTGGGGGTCTGATTGGCAGGCCCACAGCCTCAATATGTCAAAAACCAGTGAAGCAAAAAGCAAAAATTTGGGGTGACCATAGGATAGCAGACCCTACTCTCCTACACCTACACTGTCCGAACACCACTGCACTGGCCTAAACCCTGGAACACCAGCTCCGGCACGACCCCCTACACTGCCCGAACACCACTGCACTGCCCTAAACCCTGAAACACCACCCCCAGCATGACACCCTACACTGCCTGAACACCACTGCACTGCCCTAAACCCTGAAACACCAACCCCAGTACGATCCCCTACACTGTCCGATCACCACTGCAATGCCCTGGACCCTGAAACACCAGCCCCAGCATCACCCCCTAAACTGCCCAAGCACCACTGTCCCAAACCCTGAAACACCAGCCCCAGCACGACTCCCTACTCTGCCCGAACACAACTGCACTCACCTAAACCCTGAAACATCACCCCGTGCACGACCCCCTACACTGCCCGAACACCACTTCACTGCCCTAAACCCTGAAACACCAGCCCCAGCATGACCCCCTACACTGCCTGAACACCACTCCACTGTCCTAAACCCTGAAACACCAGCCCCAGCACGGCCACCTACACTGCCCAAATACCACTGCACTGCCCTAATCCCTGAAACACCAGCCCCAGCACTACCACCTACACTGCCCGAACACCACTGCACTGCACTAAACCCTGAAACACCATCCCCAGCATGATACCCAACACTACCTGAACACTACTGCAATGCCCTAAACCCTGAAACACCACCCCCAGCTGGACACCACTCCACTGTCCTAAACCCTGAAACACCAGCCCCAGCAAGACCCCCTAGATTGCCCAAACACCACTGCCCAAAACCCTGAAACACCCCCCCAGCTAGACCCCCTACACTTCCCGAACACCACTGCCCTTAACCCTGAAAAATCAACCCCAGCACGACCCCCTTCTCTGCCCGAACACCACTGCACTGCCCTAAACCCTGAAACACCACTCCCTGCATGACCCCTACACTGCCCGAACACCACTGCACTGCCCTAAACCCTGAAACACCAGCCCCAGCATGACCCCCAACACTGCAAGAACACCACTGCACTGTCCTAAACCCTGAAAGACTAGCCCCAGAACGACCCCCTACACTGCCGCAACACCACTGCACTGTCCTAAACCCTGAAACACTATCCCCAGAACGACCCCCTACACTACCTGAACACCACTGCACTAAACCCTGAAACACCACCCCCAGGTTGACCCACTACACTGCTCTGAACAGCACTGCCCTACCCTAAACCCTGAAACTCCACCCCCAGGTTAACCCACTACACTGCTCTGAACAGCACTGCCCTACCCTAAACCCAGAAACACCAGCCCCAGCATGACCCCCTAAACTCCCCGATCACCACAGCACTTCCATAAACCCTGCAACAGCAGCCCCAGCACGACCCCCTATACTGCCCGAACACCACTGCACTGCCCTGAACCCTGCAACACCAGCCTCAGCATGACCCCCTACACTGCCCGAACACCACTGCCCTAAACCCTGAAACACCACCCCATGCACGACCCCCTACACTGCCCGACCACCACTGCACTGCCCTGAACCCTGCAACATCAGCCCCAGCACGACCCCCTACACTGTCCAAACACCACTGCACTGCCCTGAACCGTGCAACACCAGCCCCAGCACGACCCCCTACACTGCCCTAACACCACTGCACTGCCCAAAACCCTGCATCACCAGTCCCAGCACGACCCTCTACACTGCCCGAACACCACTGCACTGCCCAAAACCCTGCAACACCAGCCCCAGCACAACCAGCACGACCCCCTACACTGCCTGAACACCTCTGCACTGCCCTAAACCCTGCAACACCAGCCCCAGCAAGACCCCTACACTGCCCAAACACCACTGACTTAAACCCTGAAACACCACCCCAGCACGACTCCCTACTCTGCCCAACACCACTGCACTGCCCAAAACCTTGAAACACCCGCCCCAGCATGACCCCCTACACTGCCCGAACACCACTGCCCTAAACCCTGAAACACCAGCCCCAGCACGACCCCCTAGATTGCCCAAACACCACTGCCCTAAACCCTAAAACACTACCCCCAGCTGGACCGCCTACACTGCCCGAACACCACTGCACTGCCCTAAACCCTGACACACCACTCCCTGCATGACCCCTACACTGCCCGAACACCACTGCACTGCCCTAAAACCTGAAACACCACCCCCAGCACAACCCCCTACACTGCCCGAACACCACTGCACTGCCCTAAAACCTGAAACACCACCCCCAGCACAACCCCCTGCCCTGCCCGAACACCACTGCACTGCCCTTAACCCTGAAACACCACCCCAGCACATCCCTCTACACTGCCCGAACACCACTGCACTACCATAAGCCCTAAAACACCACCTCCAGCAAAACTCCTTACACTGCCTGAACACCATGCACTGCCCTAAACCATAAAACACCGGCCCCAGCACGACCACCTACACTGCCCAAACTCCACATCACTGCTCTAAACCCTGAAACACCAGCCCCAGTGCGACACCCTACACTGCCCGGAAACCACTGCACTGCCCTAAACCCTGAAACACCATCCCCCGCATGACCCCTATACTGCCCGAACACCCCTGCACTAGCCTAAACCCTGAAACACCAGCCCCTGCACGACCCCCTACACTGCCCAAACACCACGGCACTGGCCTAAAACCTGAAACACCAGCCCCCGCACGACCCCCTACACTGTCCAAACATCACTGCACTGGCCTAAACCCTGGAACACCAGCTCCGGCATGACCCCCTACACTGCCTGAACACCACTGCACTGCCCTAAACCCTGAAACACCACCCCCAGCATGACCCCCCACACTGCCTGAACACCACTGCACTGCCCTAAACCCTGAAACACCAACCCCAGCACGATCCCCTACACTGTCCGAACACCACTGCACTGGCCTAAACCCTGGAACACCAGCTCCGGCACGACCCCCTACACTGCCCGAACACCACTGCACTGCCCTAAACCCTGAAACACCACCCCCAGCATGACACCCTACACTGCCTGAACACCACTGCACTGCCATAAACCCTGAAACACCAACCCCAGTACGATCCCCTACACTGTCCGATCACCACTGCAATGCCCTGGACCCTGAAACACCAGCCCCAGCACGACCCCCTACACTGCCCGAACACCACTACACTGCCCTAAACCCTGAAACACCAGCCCCAGCACGACCCCCTAGATTGCCCAAACACCACTGCCTAAACACTGAAACACCACCCCCAGCTGGACCCCCTACACTGCCCGAACACCACTGCACTGCCCTAAACCCTGAAACACCACTCCCTGCATGACCCCTACACTGCCCGAACACCACTGCACTGCCCTAAAACCTGAAACACCACCCCCAGCACAACCCCCTGTACTGCCCGAACACCACTGCACTGCCCTAAACCCTGAAACACCACCCTAGGACATCCCTCTACACTGCCCGAACACCACTGCACTACCCTAAGCCCTAAAACACCACCTCCAGCACAATCCCTTACACTGCCTGAACACTACTGCACTGCCCTAAACCATAAAACACCGGCCCCAGCACGACCACCTACACTGCCCAAACTCCACTGCACTGCTCTAAACCCTGAAACACCAGCCCCATCACGACACCCTACACTGCCCGGACACCACTGCTCTGCCCTAAGCCCTGAAACACCACCCCCAGCACGACCCCCTACACTGCCCGAACACCACTGCACTGTCCTAAACCCTGAAACACCAGCCCCAGCACGACCTACTACACTGCCCGAACACCACTGCACTGCCCTAAACCCTGAAACACCAGCCCCAGCATGACCCCCCTACACTACCCGATCACCACTCCACTGCCCTAAACCCTGAAACACCAACCCCAGCACGGCCACCTACATTCCCCAAATACCACTGCACTGCCCTAAACCCTGAAACAAAAGCCCCAGCACAACCACCTACACTGCCCTAAACCCTGAAACACCAGCCCCAGCATGATGCCCAACACTACTTGAACACTACTGCACTGCCCTAAACCCTGACACACCACACCTAGCACAACCACTTTCACTGCCTGAGCACCACTGCACTGCCCTAAACCCTGAAACACCAGCCCCAGCATGACCCCCAACACTGCCACAACACCACTGCACTGCCCTAAACCCTGAAACACTATCCCCAGAACGACCCCCTACACTGCTCTGAACAGCACTGCCCTACCCTAAACCCAGAAACACCAGCCCCAGCATGACCCCTACACTCCCCGAACAGCACAGCACTTTCACTGCCTGAGCACCACTGCACTGCCCTAAACCCTGAAACACCAGCCCCAGCATGACCCCCAACACTGCCACAACACCACTGCACTGCCCTAAACCCTGAAAGACCATCCCCAGCACGACCCCCTACACTGCCGCAACACCACTGCACTGTCCTAAACCCTGAAACACTATCCCCAGAACGACCCCCTACACTGCTCTGAACAGCACTGCCCTACCCTAAACCCAGAAACACCAGCCCCAGCATGACCCCTACACTCCCCGAACAGCACAGCACTTCCATAAACCCTGCAACACCAGCCCCAGCACGACCCCCTATACTGCCCGAACACCACTGCACTGCCCTGAACCCTGCAACACCAGCCTCAGCACGACGGATGTATGATGATACAACGCGTACCATCACAACGCGGTATGTTACATCGCGGTCTTGACAACGCAAGTCATTACATCGACTTGCGTTGGAGGGCGCTGGATTTAGGAATAGTGTGAATTACTATTCCAACTCCAGTCTACGTACAGTAGGGAAGGTGTTGGAATAGTTATTCACACTATTCCTTATTCTAGAGCGCCCTCCAGTGCAAGTCGGTGTAACGACTTGCGTTGTCAAAACCACGATGTAACCATACCGAGTTGTAAAGGTTGCGTGGTAAAGGATGTTTCCCCAGCACGACCCCCTACACTGCCCGAACACCACTGCCCTAAACCCTGAAACACCAGCCCCAGCAAGACCCCTACACTGCCCGAACACCACTGCCCTAAACCCTGAAACACCACCCCTAGCATGACTACCTTCTCTGCCCGAACACCACTGCACTGCCCTAAATCTTGAAACACCACCACCACCAAGACCCCCTACACTGCCCGATCACCACTGCACTGCCCTAAACCCTGAAACATCAGTCCCAGCACAAACCCTACACTGCACGAACACCACTGCACTGACCTAAACCCTGAAACACCACCCCGTGCCTGACCCCCTACACTGCCCGAACACCACTGCACTGCCCTGAACCCTGCAAGATCAGCCCCAGCACAACCCCCCACACTGTCCGAACACCACTGCACTGCCCTGAACCGTGCAACACCAGCCCCCGCACGACCCCCTACACTGCCCTAACACCACTGCACTGCCCTAAACCCTGCATCACCATCCCCAGCGCGACCCCCTACACTGCCCGAACACCACTGCACTGCCCAAAACCCTGCAACACCCGCCCCAGCACGACCCCCTACACTGCCTGAACACCTCTGCACTGCCCTAAACCCTGCAACACCAGCCCCAGCACGACCCCCTACACTGCCCCAACACCACTGCCCTAATCCCTGAATTACCAGCCCCAGCAAGACCCCTACACTGCCTGAACACCACTGCCCTAAACCCTGAAACACCACCCCTAGCAAGACCACCTACACTGCCTGAGCAACACTGCACTGCCCTAAACCCTGAAACACCAGCCATAGCATGACCCCCAACACTGCCCGAACACCACAACACTTCCATAAACCCTGCAACACCAGCCCCAGCATGACCCCCTACACTGCCCAAACACCACTGCACTGCCCTGAACCCTGCAACACCAGCCCCAGCACGACCCCCCTACACTGCCCGAACACCACTGCCTTAAACCCTGAAACACCACCCCCAGCATGACTCCCTACTCTGCCCGAACACCACTGCACTGCTCTAAACCTTGAAACACCAGCCTCAGCACGACCCCCCTACACTGCCCAAACAACACTGCCCTAAACCCTGAAACACCACCCCCAGCACGACTCCCTACTCTGCCCGAACACCACTGCACTCACCTAAACCCTGAAACATCACCCCGTGCACGACCCCCTACACTGCCCGAACACCACTTCACTGCCCTAAACCCTGAAACACCAGCCCCAGCATGACCCCCTACACTGCCTGAACACCACTCCACTGTCCTAAACCCTGAAACACCAGCCCCAGCACGGCCACCTACACTGCCCAAATACCACTGCACTGCCCTAATCCCTGAAACACCAGCCCCAGCACTACCACCTACACTGCCCGAACACCACTGCACTGCACTAAACCCTGAAACACCATCCCCAGCATGATACCCAACACTACCTGAACACTACTGCAATGCCCTAAACTCTGAAACACCACCCCCAGCTGGACACCACTCCACTGTCCTAAACCCTGAAACACCAGCCCCAGCACGACCCCCTAGATTGCCCAAACACCACTGCCCAAAACCCTGAAACACCCCCCCAGCTAGACCCCCTACACTTCCAGAACACCACTGCCCTTAACCCTGAAAAATCAACCCCAGCACGACCCCCTTCTCTGCCCGAACACCACTGCACTGCCCTAAACTCTGAAACACCACTCCCTGCATGACCCCTACACTGCCCAAACACCACTGCACTGCCCTAAACCCTGAAACACCAGCCCCAGCATGACCCCCAACACTGCAAGAACACCACTGCACTGTCCTAAACCCTGAAAGACTAGCCCCAGAATGACCCCCTACACTGCCGCAACACCACTGCACTGTCCTAAACCCTGAAACACTATCCACAGAACGACCCCCTACACTACCTGAACACCACTGCACTAAACCCTGAAACACCACCCCCAGGTTGACCCACTACACTGCTCTGAACAGCACTGCCCTACCCTAAACCCTGAAACTCCACCCCCAGGTTAACCCACTACACTGCTCTGAACAGCACTGCCCTACCCTAAACCCAGAAACACCAGCCCGAGCATGACCCCCTAAACTCCCCGATCACCACAGCACTTCCATAAACCCTGCAACAGCAGCCTCAGCACGACCCCCTATACTGCCCGAACACCACTGCACTGCCCTGAACCCTGCAACACCAGCCCCAGCATGACCCCCTACACTGCCCGAACACCACTGCCCTAAACCCTGAAACACCACCCCTAGCACGACTCCCTACTCCACCCGAACACCACTGCACTGCCCTAAACCTTAAAACACCAGCCCCAGCACGACTCCCTACACTGCCCTAAACCCTGAAACACCACCAACACCAAGACCCCCTAAACTGCCCGATCACCACTGCACTGACCTAAACACTGAAACACCACCCCGTGCACGACCCCCTACACTGCCCGACCACCACTGCACTGCCCTGAACCCTGCAACATCAGCCCCAGCACGACCCCCTACACTGTCCGAACACCACTGCACTGCCCTGAACCGTGCAACACCAGCCCCAGCACGACCCCCTACACTGCCCTAACACCACTGCACTGCCGAAAACCCTGCATCACCAGTCCCAGCACGACCCTCTACACTGACCGAACACCACTGCACTGCCCAAAACCCTGCAACACCAGCACGACCAGCACGACCCCCTACACTGCCTGAACACCTCTGCACTGCCCTAAACCCTGCAACACCAGCCCCAGCAAGACTCCTACACTGCCCAAACACCACTGACTTAAACCCTGAAACACCTTCCCAGCATGACCCCCTACACTGCCCGAACACCACTGCCCTAAACCCTGAAACACAACCAAGAACCCCTACATTGCCCGAACACCACTGCACTGCCCTAAACCCTGAAACATCAGCCCCAGCTAGACCCCCTACACTGCCCGAACACCACTGCCCTTAACCCTGAAAAATCAACCCCAGCACGACCCCCTTCTCTGCCCGAACACCACTGCACTGCCCTAAACCCTGAAACACCACTCCCTGCATGACCCCTACACTGCCCGAACACCACTGCACTGCCCTAAACCCTGAAACACCAGCCCCAGCATGACCCCAACACTGCAAGAACACCACTGCACTGTCCTAAACCCTGAAAGACTAGCCCAAGAATGACCCCCTTCACTGCTGCAACACCACTGCACTGTCCTAAACCCTGAAAGACTATCCCCAGAACGACCCCCTACACTACCTGAACACCACTGCACTAAACCCTGAAACACCACCCCCAGGTTGACCTACTACACTGCTCCGAACAGCACTGCCCTACCCTAAACCCTGAAACTCCACCCCCAGGTTAACCCACTACACTGCTCTGAACAGCACTGCCCTACCCTAAACCCAGAAACACCAGCCCCAGCATGACCCCTAAACTCCCCGATCACCACAGCACTTCCATATACCCTGCAACAGCAGCCCCAGCACGACCCCCTATACTGCCCGAACACCACTGCACTGCCCTGAACCCTGCAACACCAGCCTCAGCACGACCCCCTACACTGCCCGAACACCACTGCCCTAAACCCTGAAACACCAGCCCCAGCAAGACCCCTACACTGCCCGAACACCACTGCCCTAAACCCTGAAACACCACCCCTAGCACGACTCCCTACTCCACCCGAACACCACTGCACTGCCCTAAACCTTAAAACACCAGCCCCAGCATGACTCCCTACACTGCCCTAAACCCTGAAACACCACCAACACCAAGACCCCCTACACTGCCAAATCACCACTGCACTGACCTAAACACTGAGACACCACCCCGTGCACGACCCCCTACACTGCCCGACCACCACTGCACTGCCCTGAACCCTGCAACATCAGCCCCAGCACGACCCCCTACACTGTCCGAACACCACTGCACTGCCCTGAACCGTGCAACACCAGCCCCAGCACAACCCCCTACACTGCCCTAACACCACTGCACTGCCCAAAACCCTGCATCACCAGTCCCAGCACGACCCTCTACACTGCCCGAACACCACTGCACTCCCCAAAACCCTGCAACACCAGCCCCAGCATGGCCCCCTACACTGCCTGAACACCTCTGCACTGCCCTAAACCCTGCAACACCACCCCCAGCAAGACCCCTACACTACCCAAACACCACTGACTTAAACCCTGAAACACCACCCCAGCACGACTCCCTACTCTGCCCAAACACCACTGCACTGCCCAAAACCTTGAAACACCCGCCCCAGCATGACCCCCTACACTGCCCGAACACCACTGCCCTAAACCCTGAAACACAACCAAGAACCCCTACATTGCCCGAACACCACTGCACTGCCCTAAACCCTGAAACATCAGCCCCAGCATGAACCCTACACTGCCCGAACACCACTGCACTGACCTAAACCCTGAAACACCACCCCGTGCATGACCCCCTACACTGCCCGAACAACACTGCACTGACCTAAACCCTGAAACACCACCCCGTGCACGACCCCCTACACTGCCCGAACACCACTGCACTGCCCTGAACCCTGCAACACCAGCCCCAGCAAGACCCCCTACACTGCCCAAACACCACTGCCCTAAACCCTGAAACACCACCCCCTGCACGACCCCCTACACTGCCCGAACAACACTGCACTGCCCTAAAGCCTGAAATACCACCCCCAGCATGACCTCATACACTGCCTGAACAACACTCCTCTGCCCTAAACCCTGAAACACCACCCCCAGCACGACCCCCTACTCTGCACGAACACCACTGCACTATCCTAAACCCTGAAACACCATCCCCGCACGACCCCTATACTGCCCGAACACCCCTGCACTAGCCTAAACCCTGAAACACCAGCTCCCGTATGACCCCCTACACTGCCCAAACACCACTGCACTGGCATAAACCCTGAAACACCAGCCCCCGCACAACCCCCCACACTGCCCAAACACCACTGCACTGTCCTAAACCCTGGAACACCAGTTCCGGCACGACCCCCTACACTGCGCGAACACCACTGCACTGCCTAAACCCTGAAACACCACCCCCAGCATGACCCCATACACTGCCTGAACCCCACTGCACTGCCCCAAACCCTGAAACACCAACCCCAGCACGACCCCCTACACTGTCCGAACACCACTGCAATGCCCTAGACCCTGAAACACCAGCCCCAGCATGACCCCCTTTACTGCCCGAACACCACTACACTGCCCTAAACCCTGAAACACCAGCCCCAGCACGACCCCCTAGATTAGCCAAACACCACTGCCCTAAACACTGAAACACCACCCCCAGCTAGACCCCTACACTGCCCGAACACCACTGCCCTAAACCCTGAAACACAACCAAGAACCCCTACATTGCCCGAACACCACTGCACTGCCCTAAACCCTGAAACATCAGCCCCAGCTAGACCCCCTACACTGCCCGAACACCACTGCCCTTAACCCTGAAAAATCAACCCCAGCACGACCCCCTTCTCTGCCCGAACACCACTGCACTGCCCTAAACCCTGAAACACCACTCCCTGCATGACCCCTACACTGCCCGAACACCACTGCACTGCCCTAAACCCTGAAACACCAGCCCCAGCATGACCCCCAACACTGCAAGAACACCACTGCACTGTCCTAAACCCTGAAAGACTAGCCCCAGAACGACCCCCTACACTGCCGCAACACCACTGCACTGTCCTAAACCCTGAAACACTATCCCCAGAACGACCCCCAACACTACCTGAACACCACTGCACTAAACCCTGAAACAACACCCCCAGGTTGACCCACTACACTGCTCTGAACAGCACTGCCCTACCCTAAACCCTGAAACTCCACCCCCAGGTTAACCCACTACACTGCCCTGAACAGCACTGCCCTACCCTAAACCCAGAAACACCAGCCCCAGCATGACCCCTAAACTCCCCGATCACCACAGCACTTCCATAAACCCTGCAACAGCAGCCCCAGCACGACCCCCTATACTGCCCGAACACCACTGCACTGCCCTGAACCCTGCAACACCAGCCTCAGCACGACCCCCTACACTGCCCGAACACCACTGCCCTAAACCCTGAAACACCAGCCCCAGCAAGACCCCTACACTGCCCGAACACCACTGCCCTAAACCCTGAAACACCACCCCTAGCACGACTCCCTACTCCACCCGAACACCATTGCACTGCCCTAAACCTTAAAACACCAGCCCCAGCACGACTCCCTACACTGCCCTAAACCCTGAAACACCACCAACACCAAGACCCCCTACACTGCCAAATCACCACTGCACTGACCTAAACACTGAAACACCACCCTGTGCACGACCCCCTACACTGCCCGACCACCACTGCACTGCCCTGAACCCTGCAACATCAGCCCCAGCACGACCCCCTACACTGTCCGAACACCACTGCACTGCCCTAAACCCTGAAACATGACCCCCAGCACAACCCCCTACACTGCCCTAACACCACTGCACTGCCCAAAACCCTGCATCACCAGTCCCAGCACGACCCTCTACACTGCCCGAACACCACTGCACTGCCCAAAACCCTGCAACACCAGCCCCAGCACGACCCCCTACACTGCCTGAACACCTCTGCACTGCCCTAAACCCTGGAACACCACCCCCAGTAAGATCCCTACACTGCCCAAACACCACTGACTTAAACCCTGAAACACCACCCCAGCACGACTCCCTACTCTGCCCAAACACCACTGCACTGCCCAAAACCTTGAAACAACAGCCCCAGCATGACCCCCTACACTGCCCGAACACCACTGCCCTAAACCCTGAAACACAACCAAGAACCCCTACATTGCCCGAACACCACTGCACTGCCCTAAACCCTGAAAAATCAGCCCCAGCATGAACCCTACACTGCCCGAACACCACTGCACTGACCTAAACCCTGAAACACCACCCCGTGCATGACCCCCTACACTGCCCGAACACCACTGCACTGACCTAAACCCTGAAACACCACCCCGTGCACGACCCCCTACACTGCCCGAACACCACTGCACTGCCCTGAACCCTGCAACACCAGCCCCAGCACGACCCCCTACACTTCCCAAATACCACTGCCCTAAACACCGAAACACCAGCCCCAGCAAGACCCCCTACACTGCCCAAACACCACTGCCCTAAACCCTGAAACACCACTCCCTGCATGACCCCCTACACTGCCCGAACAACACTGCACTGCCCTAAAGCCTGAAATACCACCCCCAGCATGACCTCATACACTGCCTGAACACCACTGCACTGACCTAAACCCTGAAACACCACCCCGTGCATGACCCCCTACACTGCCCGAACACCACTGCACTGCCCTGAACCATGCAACACCAGCCCCAGCACGACCCCCTACACTTCCCAAACACCACTGCCCTAAACACCGAAACACCAGCCCCAGCAAGACCCCCTTCACTGCCCAAACACCACTGCCCTAAACCCTGAAACACCACCCCCTGCACGACCTCCTACACTGCCCGAACAACACTGCACTGCCCTAAAGCCTGAAATACCACCCCCAGCATGACCTCATACACTGCCTGAACACCACTCCTCTGCCCTAAACCCTGAAACACCACCCCCAGCACGACCCCCTACTCTGCACGAACACCACTGCACTATCCTAAACCCTGAAACACCATCCCCGCACGACCCCTATACTGCCCGAACACCCCTGCACTAGCCTAAACCCTGAAACACCAGCACCCGTATGACCCCCTACACTGCCCAAACACCACTGCACTGGCATAAACCCTGAAACACCAGCCCCCGCACGACCCCCTACACTGCCCAAACACCACTGCACTGTCCTAAACCCTGGAACACCAGTTCCGGCACGACCCCCTACACTGCGCGAACACCACTGCACTGGCCTAAATCCTGAAACACCACCCCCAGCATGACCCCCTACACTGCCTGAACCCCACTGCACTACCCTAAACCCTGAAACACCAACCCCAGCACGACCCCCTACACTGTCCGAACACCACTGCAATGCCCTAGACCCTGAAACAGCAGCCCCAGCACGACCCCCTTTACTGCCCGAACACCACTACACTGCCCTAAACCCTGAAACACCAGCCCCAGCACGACCCCCTAGATTAGCCAAACACCACTGCCCTAAACACTGAAACACCACCCCCAGCTAGACCCCTACACTGCCCGAACACCACTGCCCTAAACCCTGAAACACAACCAAGAACCCCTACATTGCCCGAACACCACTGCACTGCCCTAAACCCTGAAACATCAGCCCCAGCTAGACCCCCTACACTGCCCGAACACCACTGCCCTTAACCCTGAAAAATCAACCCCAGCACGACCCCCTTCTCTGCCCGAACACCACTGCACTGCCCTAAACCCTGAAACACCACTCCCTGCATGACCCCTACACTGCCCAAACACCACTGCACTGCCCTAAACCCTGAAACACCAGCCCCAGCATGACCCCAACACTGCAAGAACACCACTGCACTGTCCTAAACTCTGAAAGACTAGCCCCAGAACGACCCCCTACACTGCCGCAACACCACTGCACTGTCCTAAACCCTGAAACACTATCCCCAGAACGACCCCCAACACTACCTGAACACCACTGCACTAAACCCTGAAACACCACTGCCAGGTTGACCCTCTACTCTGCTCTGAACAGCACTGCCCTACCCTAATCCCTGAAACTCCACCCCCAGGTTAACCCACTACACTGCTCTGAACAGCACTGCCCTACCCTAAACCCAGAAACACCAGCCCCAGCATGACCCCTAAACTCCCCGATCACCACAGCACTTCCATAAACCCTGCAACAGCAGCCCCAGCACGACCCCCTATACTGCCCGAACACCACTGCACTGCCCTGAACCCTGCAACACCAGCCTCAGCACGACCCCCTACACTGCCCGAACACCACTGCCCTAAACCCTGAAACACCAGCCCCAGCAAGACCCCTACACTGCCCGAACACCACTGCCCTAAACCCTGAAACACCACCCCTAGCACGACTCCCTACTCCACCCGAACACCACTGCACTGCCCTAAACCTTAAAACACCAGCCCCAGCACGACTCCCTACACTGCCCTAAACCCTGAAACACCACCAACACCAAGACCCCCTACACTGCCAAATCACCACTGCACTGACCTAAACACTGAAACACCACCCCGTGCACGACCCCCTACACTGCCCGACCACCACTGCACTGCCCTGAACCCTGCAACATCAGCCCCAGCACGACCCCCTACACTGTCCGAACACCACTGCACTGCCCTGAACTGTGCAACACCAGCCCCAGCACAACCCCCTACACTGCCCTAACACCACTGCACTGCCCAAAACCCTGCATCACAAGTCCCAGCACGACCCTCTACACTGCCCGAACACCACTGCACTGCCCAAAAACCTGCAACACCAGCCCCAGTACGACCCCCTACACTGCCTGAACACCTCTGCACTGCCCTAAACCCTGCAACACCACCCCCAGCAAGACCCCTACACTGCCCAAACACACTGACTTAAACCCTGAAACACCACCCCAGCACGACTCCCTACTCTGCCCAAACACCACTGCACTGCCCAAAACCTTGAAACACCCGCCCCAGCATGACCCCCTACACTGCCCGAACACCACTGCCCTAAACCCTGAAACACAACCAAGAACACCTACATTGCCCGAACACCACTGCACTAACCTAAACCCTGTAACATCAGCCCCAGCATGAACCCTACACTGCCCGAACACCACTGCACTGACCTAAACCCTGAAACACCACCCCGTGCATGACCCCCTACACTGCCCGAACACCACTGCACTGACCTAAACCCTGAAACACCACCCCGTGCACGACCCCCTACACTGCCCGAACACCACTGCACTGCCCTGAACCCTGCAACACCAGCCCCAGCACGACCCCCTACACTTCCCAAACACCACTGCCCTAAACACCAAAACACCAGCCCCAGCAAGACCCCCTACACTGCCCAAACACCACTGCCCTAAACCCTGAAACACCACCCCCTGCACGACCCTCTACACTGCCCGAACAACACTGCACTGCCCTAAAGCCTGAAATACCACCTCCAGCATGACCTCATACACTGCCTGAACACCACTCCTCTGCCCTAAACCCTGAAACACCACCCCCAGCACGACCCCCTATACTGCCCGAACACCACTGCACTGCCCTGAACCCTGCAACACCAGCCTCAGCACGACCCCCTACACTGCCCGAACACCACTGCCCTAAACCCTGAATCACCAGCCCCAGCAAGACCCCTACACTGCCCGAACACCACTGCCCTAAACCCTGAAACACCACCCCTAGCACGACTCCCTACTCCACCCGAACACCACTGCACTGCCCTAAACCTTAAAACACCAGCCCCAGCACGACTCCCTACACTGCCCTAAACCCTGAAACACCACCAACACCAAGACCCCCTACACTGCCAAATCACCACTGCACTGACCTAAACACTGAAACACCACCCCGTGCACGACCCCCTACACTGCCCGACCACCACTGCACTGCCCTGAACCCTGCAACATCAGCCCCAGCACGACCCCCTACACTGTCCGAACACCACTGCACTGCCCTGAACTGTGCAACACCAGCCCCAGCACAACCCCCTACACTGCCCTAACACCACTGCACTGCCCAAAACCCTGCATCACAAGTCCCAGCACGACCCTCTACACTGCCCGAACACCACTGCACTGCCCAAAAACCTGCAACACCAGCCCCAGTACGACCCCCTACACTGCCTGAACACCTCTGCACTGCCCTAAACCCTGCAACACCACCCCCAGCAAGACCCCTACACTGCCCAAACACACTGACTTAAACCCTGAAACACCACCCCAGCACGACTCCCTACTCTGCCCAAACACCACTGCACTGCCCAAAACCTTGAAACACCCGCCCCAGCATGACCCCCTACACTGCCCGAACACCACTGCCCTAAACCCTGAAACACAACCAAGAACACCTACATTGCCCGAACACCACTGCACTAACCTAAACCCTGAAACATCAGCCCCAGCATGAACCCTACACTGCCCGAACACCACTGCACTGACCTAAACCCTGAAACACCACCCCGTGCATGACCCCCTACACTGCCCGAACACCACTGCACTGACCTAAACCCTGAAACACCACCCCGTGCACGACCCCCTACACTGCCCGAACACCACTGCACTGCCCTGAACCCTGCAACACCAGCCCCAGCACGACCCCCTACACTTCCCAAACACCACTGCCCTAAACACCAAAACACCAGCCCCAGCAAGACCCCCTACACTGCCCAAACACCACTGCCCTAAACCCTGAAACACCACCCCCTGCACGACCCTCTACACTGCCCGAACAACACTGCACTGCCCTAAAGCCTGAAATACCACCTCCAGCATGACCTCATACACTGCCTGAACACCACTCCTCTGCCCTAAACCCTGAAACACCACCCCCAGCACGACCCCCTACTCTGCACGAACACCACTGCACTATCCTAAACCCTGAAACACCATCCCCGCATGACCCCTATACTGCCCGAACACCCCTGCACTAGCCTAAACCCTGAAACACCAGCCCCCGTATGACCCCCTACACTGCCCAAACACCACTGCACTGGCATAAACCCTGAAACACCAGCCCCCGCACGACCCCCTACACTGCCCAAACACCACTGCACTGTCCTAAACCCTGGAACACCAGTTCCGGCATGACCCCCTACACTGCGCGAACACCACTGCACTGCCTAAACCCTGAAACACCACCCCCAGCATGACCCCCTACACTGCCTGAACCCCACTGCACTGCCCTAAACCCTGAAACACCAACCCCAGCACGACCCCCTACACTGTCCGAACACCACTGCAATGCCCTAGACCCTGAAACCACCAGCCCCAGCACGACCCCCTTCACTGCCCGAACACCACTACACTGCCCTAAACCCTGAAACACCAGCCCCAGCACGACCCCCTAGATTGCCCAAACACCACTGCCCTAAACACTGAAACACCACCCCCAGCTAGACCCCTACACTGCCCGAACACCACTGCCCTTAACCCTGAAACATCATCCCCAGCACGACCCCTACACTGCCCGAACACCACTGCACTGCCCTAAACCCTGAAACACCACCCCCAGCACAACCCTCTGCACTGCCCGAACACCACTGCACTCCCCTAAACCCTGAAACACCACCCCAGCACATCCCTCTACACTGCCCGAACACCACTGCACTACCCTAAGCCCTAAAACACCACCTCCAGCACGACCCCTTACACTGCCTGAACACCACTGCACTGCCCTAAACCATAAAACACCGGCCCCAGCACGACCACCTACACAGCCCAAACTCCACTGCACTGCTCTAAACCCTGAAACACCACGCCCAGCACGACCCCCTACACTGCCCGAACACCACTGCACTGCCCTAAACCCTGAAACACCAGCCCCAACACGACCCCCTACACTGCCCGAACACCACTCCACTGTCTTAAACACTGAAACACCAACCCCAACACAGCCACCTACAATCCCCAAATACCACTGCACTGCCCTAAACCCTGAAACACCAGCCCCAGCACAACCACCTACACTGCCCGAACACCACTGCACTGCCCTAAACCCTGAAACACCAGCCCCAGCATGACCCCCAACACTGCCAGAACACCACTGCACTGCCTTAAACCCTGAAAGACCAGCCCCAGCACGACCCCCTACACTGCCGCAACACCACTGCACTGTCCTAAACCCTGAAACACTATCCCCAGAACGACCCCCTACACTACCCGAACACCACTGCACTACCCTAAACCCTGAAACACCACCCCCAGGTTGACCCACTACACTGCTCTGAACAGCACTGCCCTACCCTAAACCCGGAAACACCAGCCCCAGCATGACCCCTACACTCCCCAAACACCACAGCACTTCCATAAACCCTGCAACACCAGCCCCAGCACGACCCCCTATACTGCCCGAACACCACTGCACTGCCCTGAACCCTGCAACACCAGTCTCAGCACGACCCCCTACACTGCCCGAACACCACTTACCTAAACCCTGAAACACCAGCCCCAGCAAGACCCCTACACAGCCCGAACACCACTGACTTAAACTCTGAAACACCACCCCCTGCACAACTCCCTACTCTGCCCGAACACCACTGCACTGCCCTAAACCTTGAAACAGCAGCCCCAGCACGACCCCCTACACTGCCCAACCACCACTGCCCTAAACCCAGAAACACCACCAAGAACCCCTAGACTGCCCGAACACCACTGCACTGCCCTAAACCCTGAAACATCAGCCCCAGCACGAACCCTACACTGCCCGAACACCACTGCACTGACCTAAACCCTGAAACACCACCCCGTGCATGACCCCCTACACTGCCCAAACACCACTGCACTGACCTAAACCCTGAAACACCACCCCGTGCACGACCCCCTACACTGCCCGAACACCACTGTACTGCCCTGAACCCTGCAACACCAGCCCCAGCATGACCCCCTACACTTCCCAAACACCACTGCCCTAAACACCAAAACACCAGCCCCAGCAAGACCCCCTACACTACCCAAACACCACTGCCCTAAACCCTGAAACACCACCCCCTGCACGACCCCCTACACTGCCCAAACAACACTGCACTGCCCTAAAGCCTGAAATACCACCCCCTGCATGACCCTATACACTGCCCGAACACCACTCCTCTGCCCTAAACCCTGAAACACCACCCCCAGCTCAACCCCCTACTCTGCACGAACACCACTGCACTGCCCTAAACCCTGAAACACCATCCCCCGCACGACCCCTATACTGCCCGAACACCCCTGCACTAGCCTAAGCCCTGAAACACCAGCCCCCGTATGACCCCCTACACTGCCCAAACACCACTGCACTGGCATAAACCCTGAAACACCAGCCCCCGCACGACCCCCTACACTGCCCGAACACCACTGCACTGGCCTAAACCCTGGAACACAAGATCCGGCATGACCCCCTACACTGCACGAACACCACTGCACTGCCCTAAACCCTGAAACACCACCCCCATCATGACCCCCTACACTGCCTGAACCCCACTGCACTGCCCAAACCCTGAAACACCAACCCTAGCACGACCCCCTACACTGTCTTAACACCACTGCAATGCCCTAGACCCTGAAACACCAGCCCCAGCACGACCCCCTACACTGCCCGAACACCACTACACTGCCCTAAACCCTGAAACACCAGCCCTAGCACGACCCCCTAGATTGCCCAAACACCACTGCCCTAAACCCTGAAACACCACCCCCAGCTAGACCCCTACACTGCCCGAACACCACTGCCCTTAACCCTGAAACATCACCCCTAGCACGACCCCCTTCTCTGTCGAACACCACT
Organism: Triturus cristatus; assembly: GCF_964204655.1. Lineage (NCBI taxonomy): Eukaryota > Metazoa > Chordata > Amphibia > Caudata > Salamandridae > Triturus > Triturus cristatus. Next base: position 1,165,107,441 of record NC_140579.1, read on the forward strand.
GCACTGCCCTAAACCCTGAAACACCACTCCCTGCATGACCCCTAAACTGCCGAACACCACTGCACTGCCATTAAACCCTGAAACACCACCCCCAGCACAACCCCCTGCACTGCCCGAACACAACTGCACTGCCCTAAACCCTGAAACACCACCCCAGCACATCACTCTACACTGCCTGAACACCACTGCACTGCTCTAAACCATAAAACACCAGCCCCAGCACGACCACCTACACTGCCCAAACTCCACTGCACTGCTCTAAACCCTGAAACAACAGCCCCAGCACAACACCCTACACTGCCCGGACACCACTGCTCTACCCTAAACCCTGAAACACCACCCTCAGCACGACCCCCTACACTGCCCGAACACCACTCCACTGCCCTAAACCCTGAAACACCAGCCCCAGCACAACCTACTACACTGCCCGAACACCACTGCACTGCCCTAAACCCTGAAACACTAGCCCCAGCATGACCCCCTACACTGCCCGAACACCACTCCACTGCCCTAAACCCTGAAACACCAGCCCCAGCACAACCACCTACACTGCCCGAACACCACTGCACTGCCCTAAACCCTGAAACACCAGCCCCAGCATGATGCCCACCACTACTTGAACACTACTGCACTGCCCTAAACCCTGACACACCACACCTAGCACGACCACTTACACTGCCTGAGCACCACTGCACTGCCCTAAACTCTGAAACACCAGCCCCAGCATTACCCCCAACACTGCCAGAACACCACGGCACTGCCCTAAACCCTGAAAGTCCAGCCCCAGCACGACCCCCTACACTGCCGCAACACCACTGCACTGTCCTAAACCCTGAAACACTATCCCCAGAACGACCCCCTACACTACCTGAACACCACTGCACTACCCTAAACCCTGAAACACCACCCCCAGGTTGACCCCCTAGACTGCCCGAACACCACTGCACTGCCCTAAACCCTGAAACATCAGCCCCAGCACGAACCCTACACTGCCCGAACACCACTGCACTGACCTAAACCCTGAAACACCACCCCGTGCACGACCCCCTACACTGCCCGAACACCACTGCACTGCCCTGAACCCTGCAACACCAGCCCCAGCACGACCCCCTACACTTCCCAAACACCACTGCCCTAAACACCAAAACACCAGCCCCAGCAAGACCCCCTACACTACCCAAACACCACTGCCCTAAACCCTGAAACACCACCCCCTGCACGACCCCCTACACTGCCCGAACAACACTGCACTGCCCTAAAGCCTGAAATACCACCCCCTGCATGACCCTATACACTGCCCGAACACCACTCCTCTGCCCTAAACACTGAAACACCACCCCCAGCACAACCCCCTACTCTGCACGAACACCACTGCACTGCCCTAAACCCTGAAACACCATCCCCCACACGACCCCTATACTGCCCGAACACCCCTGCACTAGCCTAAGCCCTGAAACACCAGCCCCCTTATGACCCCCTACACTGCCCAAACACCATTGCACTGGCATAAACCCTAAAACACCAGCCCCCGCACGACCCCCTACACTGCCCGAACACCACTGCACTGGCCTAAACCCTGGAACACAAGATCCAGCACGACCCCCTACACTGCCCGAACACCACTGCACTGCCCTAAACCCTGAAACACCACCCCCAGCATGACCCCCTACACTGCCTGAACCCCACTGCACTGCCCAAACCCTGAAACACCAACCCTTTCACGACCCCCTACACTGTCTGAACACCACTGCAATGCCCTAGACCCTGAAACACCAGCCCCAGCACGACCCCCTACACTGCCCGAACACCACTACACTGCCCTAAACCCTGAAACACCAGCCCCAGCACGACCCCCTAGATTGCCCAAATACCACTGCCCTAAACCCTGAAACACCACCCCCAGCTAGACCCCCTACACTGCCCGAATACCACTGCCCTTAACCCTGAAACATCACCCCCAGCACGACCCCCTTCTCTGCCCGAACACCACTGCACTGCCCTAAACCCTGAAACACCACTCCCTGCATGACCCCTACACTGCCGAACACCACTGCACTGCCCTAAACCCTGAAACACCACCCCCAGCACAACCCCCTGCACTGCCCCAACACAACTGCACTGCCCTAAACCCTGTAACACCACCCCAGCACATCACTCTACACTGCCCGAACACCACTGCACTACCCTAAGCCCTAAAACACCACCTCGACCACGACCCCTTACACTGCCTGAACACCACTGCACTGCCCTAAACCATAAAACACCGGCCCCAGCACGACCACCTACACTGCCCAAACTCCACTGCACTGCTCTAAACCCTGAAACAACAGCCCCAGCACAACACCCTACACTGCCCGGACACCACTGCTCTACCCTAAACCCTAAAACACCACCCTCAGCACGACCCCCTACACTGCCCGAACACCACTCCACTGCCCTAAACCCTGAAACACCAGCCCCAGCACAACCTACTACACTGCCCGAACACCACTCCACTGCCCTAAACCCTGAAACACCAGCCCCAGCACAACCTACTACACTGCCCGAACACCACTGCACTGCCCTAAACCCTGAAACACCAGCCCCAGCACGACCCCCTACACTGCCCGAACACCACTCCAATGCCCTAAACCCTGAAACACCAGCCCCAGCACAACCACCTACACTGCCCGAACACCACTGCACTGCCCTAAACCCTGAAACACCAGCCCCAGCATGATGCCCACCACTACTTGAACACTACTGCACTGCCCTAAACCCTGACACACCACACCTAGCACGACCACTTACACTGCCTGAGCACCACTGCACTGCCCTAAACTCTGAAACACCAGCCCCAGCATTACCCCCAACACTGCCAGAACACCACGGCACTGCCCTAAACCCTGAATGTCCAGCCCCAGCACGACCCCCTACACTGCCGCAACACCACTGCACTGTCCTAAACCCTGAAACACTATCCCCAGAACAACCCCCTACACTACCTGAACACCACTGCACTACCCTAAACCCTGAAACACCACCCCCAGGTTGACCCCCTACACTGTCCGAACACCACTGCAATGCCCTAGACCCTGAAACACCAGCCCCAGTACGACCCCCTTCACTGCCCGAACACCACTACACTGCCCTAAACCCTGAAACACCAGCCCCAGCACGACCCCCTAGATTGCCCAAACACCACTGCCCTAAACACTGAAACACCACCCCCAGCTAGACCCCTACACTGCCCGAACACCACTGCCCTTAACCCTGAAACATCACCCCCAGCACGACCCCTACACTGCCCGAACACCACTGCACTGCCCTAAACCCTGAAACACCACCCCCAGCACAACCCCCAGCACTGCCCGAACACCACTGCACTGCCCTAAACCCTGAAACACCTCCCCAGCACATCCCTCTACACTGCCTGAACACCACTGCACTACCCTAAGCCCTAAAACACCACCTCCAGCACGACCCCTTACACTGCCTGAACACCACTGCACTGCCCTAAACCATAAAACACCGGCCCCAGCACGACCACCTACACAGCCCAAACTCCACTGCACTGCTCTAAACCCTGAAACACCACCCCCAGCACGACCCCCTACACTGCCCGAACACCACTGCACTGCCCTAAACCCTGAAACACCAGCCCCAACACGACCCCCTACACTGCCCGAACACCACTGCACTGTCTTAAACACTGAAACACCAACCCCAACACAGCCACCTACAATCCCCAAATACCACTGCACTGCCCTAAACCCTGAAACACCAGCCCCAGCATAACCACCTACACTGCCCGAACACCACTGCACTGCCCTAAACCCTGAAACACCAGCCCCAGCATGACCCCCAACACTGCCAGAACACCACTGCACTGCCTTAAACCCGGAAAACCAGCCCCAGCACGACCCCCTACACTGCCGCAACACCACTGCACTGTCCTAAACCCTGAAACACTATCCCCAGAACGACCCCCTACACTACCCGAACACCACTGCACTACCCTAAACCCTGAAACACCACCCCCAGGTTGACCCACTACACTGCTCTGAACAGCACTGCCCTACCCTAAACCCAGAAACACCAGCCCCAGCATGACCCCTACACTCCCCGAACACCACAGCACTTCCATAAACCCTGCAACACCAGCCCCAGCACGACCCCCTATACTGCCCGAACACCACTGCACTGCCCTGAACCCTGCAACACCAGTCTCAGCACGACCCCCTACACTGCCCGAACACCACTGACCTAAACCCTGAAACACCAGCCCCAGCAAGACCCCTACACAGCCCGAACACCACTGACTTAAACTCTGAAACACCACCCCCTGCACAACTCCCTACTCTGCCCGAACACCACTGCACTGCCCTAAACCTTGAAACAGCAGCCCCAGCACGACCCCCTACACTGCCCAAACACCACTGCCCTAAACCCTGAAACACCACCAAGAACCCCTAGACTGCCCGAACACCACTGCACTGCCCTAAACCCTGAAACATCAGCCCCAGCACGAACCCTACACTGCCCGAACACCACTGCACTGACCTAAACCCTGAAACACCACCCCGTGCATGACCCCCTACACTGCCCAAACACCACTGCACTGACCTAAACCCTGAAACACCACCCCGTGCACGACCCCCTACACTGCCCGAACACCACTGCACTGCCCTGAACCCTGCAACACCAGCCCCAGCACGACCCCCTACACTTCCCAAACACCACTGCCCTAAACACCAAAACACCACCCCCTGCACGACCCCCTACACTGCCCGAACAACATTGTACTGCCCTAAAGCCTGAAATACCACCCCCTGCATGACCCTATACACTGCCTGAACACCACTCCTCTGCCCTAAACCCTGAAACACCACCCCCAGCACGACCCCCTACTCTGCACGAACACCACTGCACTGCCCTAAACCCTGAAACACCATCCCCCGCACGACCCCTATACTGCCCGAACAACCCTACACTAGCCTAAGCCCTGAAACACCAGCCCCCGTATGACCCCCTACACTGCCCAAACACCACTGCACTGGCATAAACCCTGAAACACCAGCCCCCGCACAACCCCCTACACTGCCTGAACACCACTGCACTGGCCTAAACCCTGGAACACAAGATCCGGCACGACCCCCTACACTGCACGAACACCACTGCACTGCCCTAAACCCTGAAACACCACCCCCAGCATGACCCCCTACACTGCCTGAACCCCACTGCACTGCCCAAACCCTGAAACACCAACCCTAGCACGACCCCCTATACTGTCTGAACACCACTGCAATGCCCTAGACCCTGAAACACCAGCCCCAGCACGACCCCCTACACTGCCCGAACACCACTACACTGCCCTAAACCCTGAAACACCAGCCCCAGCACGACCCCCTAGATTGCCCAAACACCACTGCCCTAAACCCTGAAACACCACCCCCAGCTAGACCCCCTACACTGCCCGAACACCACTGCCCTTAACCCTGAAACATCACCCCCAGCACGACCCCCTTCTCTGCCCGAACACCTCTGCACTGCCCTAAACCCTGAAACACCACTCCCTGCATGACCCCTACACTGCCCGAACACCACTGCACTGCCCTAAACCCTGAAACACCACCCCCAGCACAACCCCCTGCACTGCCCGAACACCACTGCACTGCCCTAAACCCTGAAACACCACCCCAGCACATCCCTCTACACTGCCCGAACACCACTGCACTACCCTAAGCCCTAAAACACCACCTCCAGCACGACCCCTCACACTGCCTGAACACCACTGCACTGCCCTAAACCATAAAACACCGGCCCCAGCACGACCACCTACACAGCCCAAACTCCACTGCACTGCTCTAAACCCTGAAACACCAGCCCCAGCGCGACACCCTACACTGCCCGGACACCACTGCTCTGCCCTAAACCCTGAAACACCACCCCCAGCACGACCACCTACACTGCCCAAACACCACTGCACTGCCCTAAACCCTGAAACACCAGCCCCAGCACGACCTACTACACTGCCCGAACACCACTGCACTGCCCTAAACCCTGAAACACCAGCTCCAGCACGACCTCCTACACTGCCAGAACACCACTCCACTGCCCTAAACCCTGAAACACCAACCCCAGCACGGCCACCTACATTCCCCAATGTCAGGCCGAGCACCCGGTAATCACTGACTGTCTAATCTTCCCGCTCCAACAATGCCAAAAACTACATTTCCCAAGATGCTCAGCCCGAGACACGGACCACGTGACTCTGACGCGGAGCGCATTTCCGTTATCTACAAGGCCGGAAGAACACTCAGTGCTGGTTATTCCCTCAGTCACGGAGTTCCGACGAAGCGACAACCCGACGGCCAGCAAGTCTGGAGTCCAGTATATGCACCGTGAGTAATACCCAGCCTCCTCGTTCCTGGTCCTCGTTCCGGAGGTCTGCCTCCCCTGTTCCTCTGTTGGAGAGACCAGCTTGCCGAGTCTCGTGCGGAGGAACGCTAAAGCGTACCTTGGATCCCTGTCACGTTCCTCTGTTGGAGAGACTTTGTTTCCGAGTCTCATGCAGAGGCGCGCCCATTGTATTATTTGTTCCCCGTTCCTCTGTTGGAGAGACCTCACTGCCGAGTCTCGTGCAGAGGAACGCTAAAGCGTTTTGTTGCACATATCTAGGTTCCTCTGTTGGGGAGATTCACTTTCCGAGTCTCGTGCAGAGGAACGTTCTTTGGGCTATTTACGCTCCTCTGTTGGCGAGAGTGCGTTCGCCTCTCTTGCAGAGGAGCCTCTCCAAGACTCCCCGCTTTCCTCGCTGCCCGCGGCATCCCAGGCCGGAAAGGCATCCCGGAAGGTTCTTTGGGAGATCCCCTGCACGACTGGATACAGTAAGACACTCCCTGGTGGGAGACGCATATATCTATCAAACTTTTCTACTGTGTACTCTGTAGCGGGGATAGAGCAAGAATAGGGCTCTGTATAAACTTGATTACAGAGCAAACTTTGCTGACGCCCACCGTAAGCGCTACTCACACAGGTAGTGGAAAGACGTATTTCCCTATCGGGTAGTCCCACTATTGCCTTCCCCATTTTGTTTCCTTATGCGTCCCTACTGTGATGCCCCATCACTGTTGATCAGTTAACACCTCTTTTGTTCATTGTCTATTCTTTGCGTAGGGCTTAGAGAGTTACGGAGTAGAGAAGGTCACTGTGTTGCTCATGAACCCTGGGATCCAAAGTCTTCGGGTACGTAGGAGCCTCCCCTATGTTGTTCCAGTATAAAGGGAGTTCATTGAGGGGTGGCTGGTAATCCGTGTAACTTGAATGTTCTCTCTTCTGGTTACATTGCAGGCTAAAACCAGTGTGGTCCTCCGCTTCTTTCTTCAGGCATTCCAGGTTCATATTTTCTCCTTTTCAGGTAGAGTGTAGACGTAATTCATTACCCACCTGTTAGACCGTGTACACAGCACGAGACTGTTCTTCCTCAACAGATATTGATTGTGTTCCTTTCTCTCCTCAGATCTCCTTCCCCGCTGTCCCTACCCTTTCCTTCCCTCACTTGACTATTCCACTAGTCCGCGTTCCTTTGCATTCCGGACTTGGGGCAGTCAAGAGGTGGACCCATTAAGCATCAGCCCAGCTCCGAGGACGCCTGGAAGATCGGAACCTGACAGAATAACCAGCCCACGAATTTTTGTCCTCCTGGTTGAGCTGGTGCTGTAATGGCCACGTTGGAGGATGTAATGGCCGCCCTTGCTTTAGTTCAGGCGGAGCTAACGGCCTCACGTACTGAGACCGCCGCTCTCCAGGCTCGTGTAGATCGCATTCAAAGGAACCCATTCGATGCGGGGGGACCCTCGCGTTCTGCCCCAGTCCCAGTAGTGGTAGAAATGCCTACGCAAATTCCATTAGCCGCTCCTGAGCGCTTTTATGGGGATCCCAGAAAGGTTCAAGTATTCATGACACAAGCACTGCTTCATTTCAATTGCAAACCCAAATTATTCGCCACCAATCAAGCCAGGGTGGCCTTCGTGTTATCATATCTGGCCGGAGAGGCGGCACAGTGGGCGGTACCGCTGGTAAGAAGAGACGACCCGATGCTATACGACTGGGACACTTTTCGTATCGAATTTGAGAAAACGTTTGATCGTAGGGCAGAGTCCTTTGCAGCAGACCGAGATTTGTTAGAGCTCCGTCAGGGAAATTCTGATCTGATTACGTACCTAAACAACTTTCGGCGGTTGGTGGCAGAGACAGACTGGCCTGAATCAAAGCAAGCTGCCATCTTCTATCAAGGGTTGAAGGATGAACTGAAAGACGTTCTAGCCCAAATTGACCCTCAGCCCCAAACCTGTACGGCCCTTATTGAGTTGACCTTAAGACTGGAACATCGTCTCAGAGAAAGGAAAGGGGACCATAAGCGAAAAGACCGAAACATCACGCAGCACGAACGTAGTCCGGCGATGGAATTCGCCGGTAACAAACCAGAACCTATGGAAATAGGAGCTGTGAGTGCCTCTTTAACCCTAAGCGAAAAAGACCATCGAAGAAAGCAAGGCCTTTGTCTATATTGCGGAAAGAAGGGACACTTCCTCCGTGACTGCCCGGTTAGACCGAAGTACGGCCGCTTTCGACCAGGACAAATGGCCGCCGCAACTACAGAAAAGGAGACGGAAAACTTCAAAGCTTGAAGGCGCAAGAATGGAAACCATCAATCAAATACACGATCCCTTCCGTCAACAGCCAAGGCGTTGTAGAGACGACTCACTTCTACATAGCATTACACATACAGGTGGACTTAGAAAGCAAACCCACAAAAGCCATGGTGGATTCCGGAGCCACGGGGTGTTTTATGGATCAAGAAGAAGCTCTGAGACTCAAGGTACGGCTAATCCGAAAGACAACCCCCGAAAGAGTCTATGCTGTGGATGGCAAAGAATTGGCGTCTGGCCCCATCAGCTACGTTACCCAGGAATATGAACTCGTCTACGGTGAATCTCACCGGGAATGGATATCCTTTCAAGTGATTCAAGCCCCTCATTATGGAATCATCCTCGGTCTTCCCTGGCTGCAAAAACATGAACCCACAATCAACTGGACCAACAAGACCCTCACTTTGCAGTCCACTTATTGTCAGAATGTGTGCAATCTAACCCCCACACGGCCCTCAATGACTTTAGCCACAAGTCACCACGTTGCTACCGCGGCGGAAAAAGACGTGACGCTTCCTGCATGTTACGAGAAACATGCAGAGGTGTTCAACGACAGTAAGGCCGAAGAGCTTCCCCCACATAGGGACTATGATTGCAGGATCGATCTGGTTCCAGGGGCCGAGATACCATGCGGTAGGATTTATGCGCTAACTGCTCCCGAAAACCTCCACCTCAGGGACTATCTTGAGAAATATCTAAAATTGGGGTTCATCCGCCCCTCCAGATCACCGGCTGCCTCACCCCTATTTTTTATACCCAAAGCTAACGGGGAATTGCGATGCTGCATTGATTATAGGGCGTTGAACACCATCACTGTCAAAAACCAATATCCGTTGCCGCTGATTCCGGTTCTCCTCGAACAAGTGAGGACAGCGGTGATATACACCAAATTGGACCTACGAGGGGCATACCATCTGGTCCGCATACGAGAAGGCGACGAATGGAAGACGGCCTTCAAAACGCGGTATGGCCTATTCGAATACTTGGTCATGCCCTTTGGGCTGTGTAACGCTCCAGCCGCGTTTCAATTCTTCCTGAATGACGTCCTGAGAGAGTTCTTGGACCGTTTCGTAGTGGTATATATTGATGACATCTTAGTGTATTCCACTATCGAAGAAGAACACAGAGGCCACGTGGGACAGATCTTACAAGCACTTCAGGATCATCAGTTATTTTGTAAGATAACCAAGTGCGAATTTCACGTGACCACCGTGGAGTTCCTTGGGGTCATGCTTACCCCCTCAGGGCAGGTTATGGCGGAAAGAAAAGTGAAAGCCATTATCGATTGGCCGCAGCCAAAGACCGTGAAAGAAATCCAGAGTTTTCTGGGATTTGCTAACTTTTATCGGCGGTTTATCTGCAATTTCTCTGACAAAGTAACCCCGCTCACCCGCCTAACCCGAAAGAAGGTCCAATTCCTCTGGTCTACCGAGGCACAAGAAGCATTTGATCTCCTAAAACATGCTTTGACGTTGGCCCCTGTTTTGGCCCATGCTCGTCCTGAGGTGCCTTTTATTGTAGAAGCAGACGCCTCTGAGGTGGCAGTGGGCGCCGTATTGTCACAAAGAAACGAAACCACCGGACACCTTCATCCGATCGCCTTCATGTCTCGAAAGCTCAATTCCGCGGAACAGAACTATACTATCGCGGAAAAAGAGCTCCTAGCCATCAAGGAAGCGTTTCAAGAATGGAGACACTGGCTATTAGGGGCCGTTCACCAAATCACCGTTTACACGGATCATCGCAATCTTCAATTTATGCGAGCAGCGCGCCATCTTACCCCTCGTCAACTTCGTTGGATGTTGTTTTTTGCAGAATTCCATTTTCTCATTACGTTCCGCCCAGGTAGAGAGAACCAAAAAGCAGATGCTCTGACAAGACAAGAGACACCGGCGCAACCAATCGGGATCCCGGAAAGGGCCATTATCGAACCGAACAGAGTGATAGGTGCCATCCATACAGATTTGTTCCTCCAAAAAACCAAGCGAGGATTGAACTCCTTTACCTGGAAAACCTGGTCGAAATATCACCCTGAATGGAGAAAACACCAAGGCCTCTTGATGAAAGGACACCAACTGTTAATACCAACACAAGCATTGAGAAAAATGGTGTTCACCTGGTGCCATGTTCTTCCCTGTGCAGGACATCCCGGAGGGAAGAAAACCCTGGAAAAGGTGTTAAGACAATTCTGGTGGCCAACGGTTCGCACAGATGTGTTGTCCTGGGTAAAACACTGTGTCACTTGTGCCCAAATGAAGACCGATCATCGCCCCATGCAAGGATTGTTACAACCCTTACCTACACCAGACACCCCATGGGAAAGGTTTTCGGTGGATTTCATCGTGGGCTTACCCCGAGACAAGGGGTACACCACAATAGTAGTGGTGGTTGACTATCTATCCAAGATGGGACATTTTGTCGCATGTAAACAGATTCCAACGGCAAGTGCATTGGCCAAGTTACTGTTGACTCATGTCATTCGGCTCCATGGTCTCCCGAAAGTCATCGTTTCGGACAGAGGGGCACAGTTCACCGCCCGTTTTTGGAAAACCTGGTGCTCCGAACTCAAGATAGAATCCTCGATGTCCACAAGTTTTCACCCACAGACCGATGGTCAAACCGAGAGACTTAACCAGACCCTGAAACAATTCCTTCGATGCTATGTCAATAACAATACAGAAGCGTGGGTGGAGTGGTTGTGGGTGGCAGAGATAGCGTACAATAGCGCCAAGCATGCCTCCACCCTACACTCCCCTTTCTTTAGCACGTATGGTTTTCACCCCCGGTTCACCCCATTGATCCTTCCGAGTCACACCTCCAACATGCCCATTTTACAAGACAGACTCGAACACATCCGTAAAACCTTGATAGACACTCGTGCCAATTTACTTCTTGCCAAAAGTAGGTACAAGGCCCAAGCAGACAAGCATAGACGACAAGGTCCCACACACAAACAAGGGGAATGGGTCTGGCTGTCAACAAAAAATATCCGGTTAAAAAAACACAGTGCTTTCCACCCTAAATACATAGGCCCATACCGTGTCATCCGACACGTCAATCCTGTAGCCGTGAAACTGAAATTGCCTGCACAGTAGCGCATCCATCCCGTCTTTCACGTTTCCTTGCTCAAACCCTCTCACAGTCCAGTAAAGAAACCGCCCGTTCCCATCTGGGTTCAACAGGATCTGGAGTACGAGGTCCAGGGTATCTTGGACTCCAAAGTGGTACGGGCCAAGTTATGGTACCTGGTGGCTTGGAAGGGATACGGACCAGAGGAGAACTCGTGGGAACCGGCTGCAGCTGTACATGCGGCTCGTCTGGTTTCTGCCTTCCATGCCCAGTACCCGGGGAAGCCTGGTGTCAGTCAGTGTCCTCGAAAAGGGGGATGTACTGTCAGGCCGAGCACCCGGTAATCACTGACTGTCTAATCTTCCCGCTCCAACAATGCCAAAAACTACATTTCCCAAGATGCTCAGCCCGAGACACGGACCACGTGACTCTGACGCGGAGCGCATTTCCGTTATCTACAAGGCCGGAAGAACACTCAGTGCTGGTTATTCCCTCAGTCACGGAGTTCCGACGAAGCGACAACCCGACGGCCAGCAAGTCTGGAGTCCAGTATATGCACCGTGAGTAATACCCAGCTTCCTCGTTCCTGGTCTTCGTTCCGGAGGTCTGCCTCCCCCGTTCCTCTGTTGGAGAGACCCGCTTGCCGAGTCTCGTGCGGAGGAACGCTAAAGCGTACCTTGGATCCCTGTCACGTTCCTCTGTTGGAGAGACTTCGTTTCCGAGTCTCATGCAGAGGCGCGCCCGTTGTATTATTTGTTCCCCGTTCCTCTGTTGGAGAGACCTCACTGCCGAGTCTCGTGCAGAGGAACGCTAAAGCGTTTTGTTTCACATATCTAGGGTCTTCTGTTGGGGAGATTCACTTTCCGAGTCTCGTGCAGAGGAACGTTCTTTGGGCTATTTACGCTCCTCTGTTGGCGAGAGTGCGTTTGCCTCTCTTGCAGAGGAGCCTCTCCAAGACTCCCCGCTTTCCTCGCTGCCCGCGGCATCCCAGGCCGCAAAGGCATCCCGGAAGGTTCTTTGGGAGATCCCCTGCACGACTGGATACACTAAGACACTCCCTGGTGGGAGACGCATATATCTATCAAACTTTTCTACTGTGTACTCTGTAGCGGGGATAGAGCAAGAATAGGGCTCTGTATAAACTTGATTACAGAGCAAACTTTGCTGACGCCCACCGTAAGTGCTACTCACACAGGTAGTGGAAAGACGTATTTCCCTATCGGGTAGTCCCACTATTGCCTTCCCCATTTTGTTTCCTTATGCGTCCGTACTGTGATGCCCCATCACTGTTGATCAGTTAACACCTCTTTTGTTCATTGTCTATTCTTTGCCTAGGGCTTAGAGAGTTACGGAGTAGAGAAGGTCACTGTGTTGCTCATGAACCCTGGGATCCAAAGTCTTCGGGTACGTAGGAGCCTCCCCTATGTTGTTCCGGTATAAAGGGAGTTCATTGAGGGGTGGCTGGGAATCCGTGTAACTTGAATGTTCTCTCTTCTGGTTACATTGCAGGCTAAAACCAGTGTGGTCCTCCGCTTCTCTCTTCAGGCATTCCAGCTTCATATTTTCTCCTTTTCAGGTAGAGTGTAGACGTAATTCATTACCCACCTGTTAGACCGTGTACACAGCACGAGACTGTTCTTCCTCAACAGATATTGATTGTGTTCCTTTCTCTCCTCAGATCTCCTTCCCCGCTGTCCCTACCCTTTCCTTCCCTCACTTGACTATTCCACTAGTCCGCGTTCCTTTGCATTCCGGACTTGGGGCAGTCAAGAGGTGGACCCATTAAGCATCAGCCCAGCTCCGAGGACGCCTGGAAGATCGGAACCTGACACCCAAATACTACTGCACTGCCCTAAACCCTGAAACACCAGCCCCAGCACAACCACCTACACTTCCCGAACACCACTGCACTGCCCTAAACCCTGAAACACCAGCCCCAGCATAATGCCCAACACTACTTGAACACTACTGCACTGCCCTAAACCCTGACACACCACACCTAGCACGACCACTTACACTGCCTGGGCACCACTGCACTGCCATAAACCCTGAAACACCAGCCCCAGCATGACCCCCAACACTGCCAGAAAACCACTGCACTGCCCTAAACCCTGAAAGACGAGCCCCAGCACGACCAACTACACTGCCACAACACCACTGCACTGACCTAAACCCTGAAACACTATCCCCAGAACGACCCCCTACACTACCCGAACACCACTGCACTACCCTAAACCCTGAAACACCACCCCCAGGTTGACCCACTACACTGCTCTGAACAGCACTGCCCTACCCTAATCCCAGAAACACCAGCCCCAGCATGACCCCTACACTCCCCGAACACCACAGCACTTCCATAAACCCTGCAACACCAGCCCCAGCACGACCCCCTATACTGCCCGAACACCACTGCACTGCCCTGAACCCTGCAACACCAGCCTCAGCACGACCCCCTACACTGCCCGAACACCACTGCCCGAAACCCTGAAACACCAGCCCCAGCAAGACCCCTACACTTCCCGAACACCACTGACTTAAACTCTGAAACACCACCCCCAGCATGACTCCCTACTCTCCCCGAACACCACTGCACTGCCCTAAACCTTGAAACACCAGCCCCAGCATGACCCCCTACACTGCCCGAACACCACTGCCCTAAACCCTGAAACACCACCAAGAACCCCTACACTGCCCGAACACCACTGCACTGCCCTAAACCCTGAAACATCAGCCCCAGCATGAACCCTACACTGCCCGAACACCACTGCACTGACCTAAACCCTGAAACACCACCCGTGCATGACCCCCTACACTGCCCGTACACCACTGCACTGACCTAAACCCTGAAACACCACCCGATGCATGACGCCCTACACTGCCCAAACACCACTGCACTGCCCTGAACCCTGCAACACCAGCCCCAGCACGACCCCCTACACTTCCCAAACACCACTGCCCTAAACACCGAAACACCAGCCCCAGCAAGACCCCCTACACTGCCCAAACACCACTGCCCTAAACCCTGAAACACCACCCCCTGCACGACCCCCTACACTGGCCGAACAACACTGCACTGCCCTAAAGCCTGAAATACCACCCCACGCATGACCCCATACACTGCCCGAACACCACTCCTCTGCCCTAAACCCTGAAACACCACCCCCAGCACGACCCCCTACTCTGCACGAACACCACTGCACTGCCCTAAACCCTGAAACACCATCCCCCGCACGACCCCTATACTGCCCGAACACCCCTGCACTAGCCTAAGCCCTAAAACACCAGCCCCCGTATGACCCCCTACACTGCCCAAACACCACTGCACTGGCATAAACCCTGAAACACCAGCCCCCGCACGACCCCTTACACTGCCCGAACACCACTTCACTGGCCTAAACCCTGGAACACAAGCTCCGGCATGACCCCCTAAACTGCGCGAACACCACTGCACTGCCCTAAACCCTGAAACACCACCCCCAGCATGACCCCTACACTGCCTGAACCCCACTGCACTGCCCTAAACCCTGAAACACCAACCCTAGCACAACCCCCTACACTGTCCGAACACCACTGCAATGCCCTCGACCCTGAAACACCAGCCCCAGCACGACCCCCTACACTGCCCGAACACCACTACACTGCCCTAAACCCTGAAACACCATCCCCAGCACGACCCCCTAGATTGCCCAAACACCACTGCCCTAAACCCTGAAACACCACCCCCAGCTAGACCCCCTACACTTCCCGAACACCACTGCCCTTAACCCTGAAACATCACCCCCAGCACGACCCCTTCTCTGCCCGAACACCACTGCACTGCCCCAAACCCTGAAACACCATCCCCCGCACGACCCCTATACTGCCCGAACACGCCTGCACTAGCCTAAGCCCTAAAACACCAGCCCCCGTATGACCCCTTACACTGCCCAAACACCACTGCACTGGCATAAACCCTGAAACACCAGCCCCCGCACGACTCCTTACACTGCCCGAACACCACTGCACTGGCCTAAACCCTGGAACACAAGCTCCGGCATGACCCCCTACACTGCGCGAACACCACTGCACTGCCCTAAACCCTGAAACACCTCCCCCAGCATGACCCCTACACTGCCTGAACCCCACTGCACTGCCCTAAACCCTGAAACACCAACCCTAGCACGACCCCCTACACTGTCCGAACACCACTGCAATGCCCTCGACCCTGAAACACCAGCCCCAGCACGACCCCCTACACTGCCCGAACACCACTACACTGCCCTAAACCCTGAAACACCATCCCCAGCACGACCCCCTAGATTGCCCAAACACCACTGCCCTAAACCCTGAAACACCACCCCCAGCTAGACCCCCTACACTGCCCGAACACCACTGCCCTTAACCCTGAAACATCACCCCCAGCACAACCCCCTTCTCTGCCCGAACACCACTGCACTGCCCCAAACCCTAAAACACCACTCCCTGCATGACCCCTACACTGCCGAACACCACTGCACTGCCCTAAACCCTGAAACACCACCCCCAGCGCATCCCTCTACACTGCCCGAACACCACTGCACTACCCTAAGCCCTAAAATACCACCTCGAGCACGACCCCTTACACTGCCTGAACCCCACTGCACTGCCCTAAACCCTGAAACACCAACCCTAGCACAACCCCCTACACTGTCCGAACACCACTGCAAAGCCCTCGACCCTGAAACACCAGCCCCAGCACGACCCCCTACACTGCCCGAACACCACTACACTGCCCTAAACCCTGAAACACCATCCCCAGCACGACCCCCTAGATTGCCCAAACACCACTGCCCTAAACCCTGAAACACCACCCCCAGCTAGACCCCCTACACTGCCCGAACACCACTGCCCTTAACCCTGAAACATCACCCCCAGCACGACCCCTTCTCTGCCCGAACACCACTGCACTGCCCCAAACCCTGAAACACCATCCCCCGCACGACCCCTATACTGCCCGAACACGCCTGCACTAGCCTAAGCCCTAAAACACCAGCCCCCGTATGACCCCCTACACTGCCCAAACACCACTGCACTGGCATAAACCCTGAAACACCAGTCCCCGCACGACCCCTTACACTGCCCGAACACCACTGCACTGGCCTAAACCCTGGAACACAAGCTCCGGCATGACCCCCTACACTGCGCGAACACCACTGCACTGCCCTAAACCCTGAAACACCACCCCCAGCATGACCCCTACACTGCCTGAACCCCACTGCACTGCCCTAAACCCTGAAACACCAACCCTAGCACGACCCCCTACACTGTCCGAACACCACTGCAATGCCCTCGACCCTGAAACACCAGCCCCAGCACGACCCCCTACACTGCCCGAACACCACTACACTGCCCTAAACCCTGAAACACCATCCCCAGCACGACCCCCTAGATTGCCCAAACACCACTGCCCTAAACCCTGAAACACCACCCCCAGCTAGACCCCCTACACTGCCCGAACACCACTGCCCTTAACCCTGAAACATCACCCCCAGCACAACCCCCTTCTCTGCCCGAACACCACTGCACTGCCCCAAACCCTAAAACACCACTCCCTGCATGACCCCTACACTGCCGAACACCACTGCACTGCCCTAAACCCTGAAACACCACCCCCAGCACAACCCCCTGCACTGCCCGAAAACCACTGCACTGCCCTAAACCCTGAAACACCACCCCAGCACATCCCTCTACACTGCCCGAACACCACTGCACTACCCTAAGCCCTAAAACACCACCTCGAGCACGACCCCTTACACTGCCTGAACACCACTGCACTGCCCTAAACCATAAAACACCGGCCCCAGCACGACCACCTACACTGCCCAAAATCCACTGCACTGCTCTAAACCCTGAAACACCAGCCCCAGCACGACACCCTACACTGCCCGGACACCACTGCTCTGCCCTAAACCCTGAAACACCACCCCCAGCACGACCCCCTACACTGCCCGAACACCACTCCACTGCTCTAAACCCTGAAACACCAGCCCCAGCACAACCTACTACACTGCCCGAACACCACTGCACTGCCCTAAACCCTGAAACACCAGCCCCAGCACGACCCCCTACACTGCCTGAAAACCACTCCACTGCCCTAAACCCTGAAACACCAGCCCCAGCACAACCACCTACACTGCCCGAACACCACTGCACTGCCCTAAACCCTGAAACACCAGCCCCACCATGATGCCCAACACTACTTGAACACTACTGCACTGCCCTAAACCCTGACACACCACACCTAGCACGACCACTTACACTGCCTGAGCACCACTGCACTGCCTTAAACCCTGAAACACCAGCCCCAGCATGACCCCCAACACTGCTAGAACACCACTGCACTGCCCTAAACCCTGAAAGACCAGCCCCAGCATGACCCCCTACACTGCCGCAACACCACTGCACTGTCCTAAACCCTGAAACACTATCCCCAGAACGACCCCCTACACTACCTGAACACCACTGCACTACCCTAAACCCTGAAACACCACCCCCAGGTTGACCCACTACACTGCTCTGAACAGCACTGCCCTACCCTAAACCCAGAAACACCAGCCCCAGCATGACCCCTACACTCCCCGAACACCACAGCACTTCCATAGACCCTGCAACACCAGCCCCAGCACGACCCCCTATACTGCCCGAACACCACTGCACTGCCCTGAACCCTGCAACACCAGCCTCAGCACAACCCCCTACATTGCCCGATCACCACTGCCCTAAACCCTGAAACACCACCCCCAGCTAGACCCCCTACACTGCCCGAACACCACTGCACTGACCTAAACCCTGAAACTCCACCCCTTGCACGACCCCCTACACTGCCCGAACACCACTGCACTGCCCTGAACCCTGCAACACCAGCCCCAGCACGACCCCCTACACTTCCCAAACACCACTGCCCTAAACACCGAAACACCAGCCCCAGCAAGAGCCGCTACACTGCCTGAACACCACTTCCCTAAACCCTGAAACACCACCCCTTGCAAGACCCCCTACACTGCCCGAAAACCACTGCCCTAAATCCTGAAACACCACCCCCAGCAAAACCCCCTACACTGCTCGAACACCACTGCCCTAAACCCTGAAACACACCACCCTGCAAGACCCCCTACACTGCCCGAAAACCACTGCTCTGCCCTAAACCCTGAAACACCACCCCTTGCATGATCCCCTACACTGCCCAAACACCACTGCTCTGCCCTAAACCCTAAAACACCACACCAAGTACGTCCACCTACACTGCCCGAACACCACTGCACTGCCCAAAACCCTGAAACATTAGCCCCAGCACGACCCTTACACTGCCCGAACACCACTGCACTGCCCTAAACCCTGAAACACTAGACACAGCACGACCCCCTACACTGCCCGAATAGAACAGCACTGACCTAAACACTAAAACACCACACCCAGCACGTCCCCCTACACTGACCGAACACCACTGCACTGCCCTAAACCCTGACACACTAGTGCCAGCACGACCCCCTACACTGCCCGAACACCACAGCACTGCCCTAAACCCTGAAATACCACATCCAGCAAGACCCCCTACACTGCCCGAACACCACTGCACTGCCATAAACCCTGAAACCACACCCCCAGCAAGACCCCCTATACTGCCCGAACACCACTGCACTGCCCTAAACCCTGAACCACCACCCCCAGCAAGACCCCCTCGTTGGACCTGCCCCCTTTTTCAGGGTCATCCGTAAACTTTTTGCCTTCCTCCTATATTTTTTCTGACTTGTTGTTGGCTGTTTTATGACTCTGGGCACCTTACCACTGCTGATCAGTGCTAAGGTGCATATGCTCTCCCTATGGTAAAATGTATGCATTGATTGGTGTCCATGTTTGGCTTATTTGGTTTACTAACAGCCCCTAGTAAAGTGCACCAGGAGTGCCAGGGCTTGTAAATACAAATGCTGCTGGTGGGCTTGCAGCACTGGTTGTGCCACCCACAGAAGCGGCCTAGTAAAATGTGTCTAGGGTCTGCCACTGCAGAGCCTGCGTGCAGTCTGGTACTGTCGCGCTGATTGCGCAAGTGCACCTACTTGCCAGTCCCCAAACCTTCACTTAACTACATATTAGTCACCCCTCTGGTAGGCCCAAGGGCAGGGTGCATTGTAGGTATAAGGTAGGACATGCCCTGATGTGTGTGGCATGTCCTAAAAGTGAATTACAGCCATTTTTGTTTTTCACTATTGAAGGCTACCTGCTCTCCATAGGCCAGAATGGGCTGCTGGAATTACTACACGCTGTAATCCCAGTGGACCCATAGAGCCTGGTAGAAAGTCAAGTTTAGTATGCCTGAACTCAGAATAATAAAATACTTCTTTTAGTAAAGTTTATTTCAATATCCTGTGTTTGTAAATACTACTTTTAGAAAGTTAGTATTTACTGACCTGGCCATTTCAGTCCGCCTCTGCTGTGTGTGTGTGTGCTGCCTAGTTTCAGTGGGGAGCAGGGCTGGGGAATTCCAGGAGACAGGCTGGCTGCCAGGTGGTGGGTAGAGAGATTACACCAGGATGGGTGGGAGGAGTACACCTTGACTCTGAATAGACCTGTGCTCTGCCACCACAATGTCAGCTCCGCCCCCTGTGGAGCGGCTGATGTCTCTGCCCTGCTGCTGAAAGGAAAGAGCAGAGTCACCACAACAAAGTGCTCCAAAACCGGACTGAGCCAGGCCCAGGCCCCCTGGCGACAAAGAACAAAAGAATTGCTGTATAAAAGAAGGAGCCCTGCTCCCAAGAAATTAGATCAGATCCTGCTGAAACAAGAAGAACCTCTGCCAGAAGAGAAGGAACTGGGAAAGCTGTAGGAGGAGTAACTGTCCCTGACCTGGGGGATTGGCCTGCAGTGGTTGCCTTGCTGCTGAAGGAGAGGAGAAAAGACTACAAAGACTTTTATCTCAACTTGTGCTTAAAGCTCTCCAAGGGCTTGAACTGAGCTTGCCCCCTGAACGAAGTCACAGGACCAGTGGACTTCATCCCCAGCTCCCCAAAGTCTTTTGGAAGTGCCTGCTGCTGTTGTTGGGCCTTCTTAGGGACTGCGTGTCGCAAGGAGCTGGAAGCTGGAAGCGCGACGCCAGGAAGAGAAGCGTGCCGCCGTTGGAGCTGTTGCCGTCGCATCTCGCAGAGAGTGTCGCCGCTGCAGCATCGCATCGAGCGGAAGCGTCTCGCATCATTCCGGAAGTGTCTCGCAACGCCGAAGAAGCGTGTCACCATCGCAGCCATCGCAGCTGTCGCATTGCACCGCATCGAGAGGAGAGTCTCGCATCGAGGAGGAAGCGTGTCGCCATCGCAGCCATCGTAGTTGTCGCATTGCACCGCATCCCGAAAAGTGCCTCGCATCCATGGAGAAGCGTGCCGCCGTCAGAGCCGCTGCCGTTGCATCTCGCAGAAGGGGTGTCGCCGCTGTAGCATCGCATCGAGCGGAAGCGTCTCGCAACGTCGGAGAAGAGTGCCGCTGCCAGGGCCGCTGCCGTCGCATCTTGCCAAAGGTGACGCCGCTGTAGCTGACGCATCGAGTCGAGCCTTCTCGCAACATCGGAGAAGCGTAACGCATCTGGAAGATCCCGTCTTTATTTCTTTTGCACCAAGAACTTCAACGCATCTGCATCGCTGCAACACTTTTGTTGCCCTGCGTGTCGCATCTAAGGTACATTGACTTAAAGTGTTGCATTTAAGAACTTAAGAGAAACTAAGTAATCTTATACCAACTAAGCAACCGTATTGTGTATTTTTAATCGTTTAAATGGTCTTGTGATAATCCTATATAAAGAATCCTTATTTTTAATATAACTACCTGTGTGGTGTCCATTTGTAGTGTTGTCACTTGGTTACTGTATGTGTTCACAAATGCTTAACCTATAACGCTCTGAGATAAGCCTTGTCTGCTCGCGCCAAGGTACCTCAAGGGTGAGCAAGGGGTTGTTTTAGTAGTGAAACCCCTCATCCTGTCTAGAGGAAAGGTTCGCTGCTTGTCACAAGTACCTACCTGTGCCAACCAGAGAACCCGGATTCTAACACCCCTACACTGCCGGAACACCACTGCACTGCCCTAAACCCTAAAAAACCACCACCCCCAGCATGTCCACCTACACTGCCCGAACACCAGTGCACAGCCCTAAAACATAAAACAGCATCCCCAGCACGACCCCTACACTGCTCGAACACCACTGCACTGCCCTAAACTCTGAAACACCAGCCAGCACGACCCCCTACACTGCCCGAACACCACTGTACTGCCCTAAACCCTGAAACACCAGCCCCAGCACGACCCCCTACACTGCCCAAACACCACTGTCCTAAACCCTGAAACACCAGCCCCAGCAAGACCCCCTACACTGCCAAAACCCCACTGCCCTAAACACTGAAACACCCCCAGCATGACCCCCTACTCTGCCCGAATACCACTGCACAGCCCTAAACCCTGAAACACTAGCCCCAGCACGACCCCCTATACTAACTGACCACCCCTGCACTGCCCTAAACCCTGAAACACTAGCCCCAGCACGACCCCCTACACTGCCCGAACACCACTGCAGTGCTCTAAACCCTGAAACATCAGGCCCAGCACGACCCCGTACACTGCCCAAACACCACTGCACCACCCTAAACCCTAAAACAATAGCCCCCGCACAACCCCCTACACTGCCCAAACACTGCTGCACCACCCTAAACCTTGAAACACCAGCCCCTACACTGCCCAAACACCACTGCACTGCCCTAAACCATGGAACACCACCCCCTTCACGACCCCCTACACTGCCCGAACACCACTGCACTGCCCTAAACCCAGAAACACCACCCCAGAACGACGCCCTATACTGCCCGAACACCACTGCACTGCCCTAAACCCTGATACATCACCCCAGCAAGATCCCCTACACTGCCTGAACACCACTTCCCTAAACCCTGAAACACCACCCCCTGCAAGACCCCCTACACTGCCCGAACACCACTGCCCTAAACCCTGAAACACCAACTCCAGTAAGACCGCCTACACTGCTCAGACACCACTGCCCTAAACCCTGAAACACCATGCCCTGCAAGACCCCCTACACTGCCCGAAAACCACTGCTCTGCCCTAAAGCCTGAAACACCACCCCTTGCATGTTATGTTATGTTATGTTAGGAGCATTTATATTGCGCACAGCTGCCCCAGCTAAGAGGCGTCCTGGCGCATGACCGGTAAAAACACAACTAACACTGAAATTGAAGACACAGGAGGGGGACATCTAGTTAGGAGGGAAAATTTAAAACAGAAGGGTTTTTATGGCTTTACGAAAAAGGAGAAGATCTTCCATCGCGCGAATCTCAAACGGAAGCGAGTTCCAAAGCGCTGCTGCTTTTACCCGAAAAGACCGACCCACCACGATCCCCTACACTACCCGAACACCTCTGCACTGCCCTAAACCCTGAAACACCACCCCCAGCACGACCACCTACACTGCCCGAACACCACTGCACTGCCCTAAACCTTGAAATACCACCCCCAGTAAGACCCCCTGCACTGCCCAAACACCACTGCCCTAAACCCTGAAACACCACCCCCAGCGAGACTCCCTAAACTGCACGAACACCACTGCCCTAAGCCCTGAAACACCACCCCCTGCAAGACCCCCTACACTGCCCAAACGCCACTGCACCACTGCCCTAAACCCTGAAACACCAGCCACAGCACGATCCCCTACACTGCCCGAACACTACTGCACTGCCCTAAACCCTGAAACACCACCCCCAGCACGACCACCTACACTGTCCGAACACCACTGCACTGCCCTAAACTCTGAAAC
Organism: Triturus cristatus; assembly: GCF_964204655.1. NCBI lineage: Eukaryota > Metazoa > Chordata > Amphibia > Caudata > Salamandridae > Triturus > Triturus cristatus. The sequence goes on from NC_140579.1 coordinate 1,165,131,021, forward strand.
ACCACCCCCAGCACGACCCCTGACACTGCCGGAACACCACTGCACTGCCCTAAACCCTGAAACATCAGCCCCAGCACGAAACCCTACACTGCCGGAACACCACTGCACTGCCCTAAACCCTGATTCACCACCCCAAGCACGACCCCCTACACTCCCCGAACACCACTGCACTGCCCTAAACCCTGAAACACAAGCCCCAGCACTACCACCTACACTGCCCGAACACCACTCCAATGCCCTAAACCCTGAAACACCAGCCCCAGCACGACCACCTACACTGCCCAAATACCACTGCACTGCCTTAAACCATGAAGCACCACACCCAGCACAAACCCCCACACTGCCAGAAGACTACTGCACTGCCCTAAACCCTGAAACACCAGCCCCAGCACGACCCCCTACACTGCCCGAACACCACTCCAATGCCCTAAACCCTGAAACACCAGCCCCAGCACGACCACCTACACTGCCCAAATACCACTGCACTGCCCTAAACCATGAAACACAAGCCCCAGCACTACCACCTACACTGCCCGAACACCACTGCACTGCCCTAAACCCTGAAACACCAGCCCCAGCATGATACCCAACACTACCTGAACACAACTGCACTGCCCTAAACCATGAAACACCACCCCTAGCATGACCACCTACACTGCCGCAACACCACTGCACTGCCGTAAACCCTGAAACACTATCCCCAGAAGGTCCCCCTACACTACCCGAACACTACTGCACTACCCAAAACCCTGAAACACCAACCCCAGCATGACCCACTACACTGCTCTGAACAGCACTTCCCTACCCTAAACCCAGAAACACCAGCCCCAGCATGACCCCTACACTCCCCGAACACCACATCACTTCCATAAACCCAGCAACACCAGCCCCAGCACGACCCCCTACACTGCCCAAACACCACTGCACTGCCCTGAACCCTGCAACACCAGCCCCAGAATGACCCCCTACACTGCCCGAACACCACTGCCCTGAACCCTGAAACACCAGCCCCAGCAAGACCCCTACACTGCCCGAACACCACTGCCCTAAACCCTGAAACACCACCCCCAGCACGACTCCCTACTCTGCCCGAACACCACTGCACTGCCCTAAACCTTGAATCACCAGCCCCAGCACGACCCCCTACTCTGCCCTAACACCACTGCACTGCCCTAAACCCTGCAACACCAGCCCCAGCACGACCCCCTACACTGCCCAAACACCACTGCACTGCCGTAAACCCTGCAACACCAACCCCAGCACAACCCCCTACACTGCCTGAACACCACTGCACTGCCCTAAACCCTGAAACACCAGCCCCAGCACGACCCCCTACACTGCCCGAACACCACTGCCCTAAACCCTGAAACACCAGCCCCAGCAAGACTCTTACACTGCCCGAACACCACTGTCCTAAACCCTGAAACACCACCCCCAGCACGACTCCCTACTCAGCCCGAACACCACTGCACTTATCTAAACCTTGAAACACCAGCCCCAGCACGACCCCCTACACTGCCCGAACACCACTGCCCTAAACCCCGAAACACCAGCCCCAGCAAGACCCCCTACACTGCCCGAACACCACTGCCCTAAACCCTGAAACACTACCCCTTGCACGACCCCCTGCACTGCCCGAACAACACTGCACTGCCCTAAACCCTGAAATACCACCCCCAGCATGACCCCATACACTGCCTGAACACCACTCCTCTGCCCTAAACCCCGAAACACCACCCCCAGCACAACCCCCTACTCTGCACGAACACCACTGCACTGCCCTAGACCCTGAAACACCAGCCCCCGCATGACCCCCTACACTGCCCGAACACCACTGCACTGCCCTAAACCCTGAAACACCACCCCAGCACGACCCCCTACACTGCCCGAGCACCACTGCATTGCTCTAAACACAGAAACACCACCCCCAGCATGACCCCCTACACTGCACGAGTACCACTGCACTGCCATAAACCCTAAAACACCAGCCCCAGCACGACCCCCTACAGTGCCCGAACACCACTGCACTGCCATAAACCCTAAAACACCAGCCCCAGCACGTTCCCTCACAATGCCCGAATACCACTACACTGACGTAAACCCTGAAACACCAGCCCCAGCAAGACCCCTACACTGCCCGAACACCACTGCCCTAAACCCTGAAACACCACCCCCAGAACGACTCCCTACTGTGCCCGAACACCACTGCACTGCCCTAAACCCTGAAACACCAGCCCAAGCACGACCCCCTACACTGCCTAAACACCACTGCACTGCCCTAAACACTGCAACACCAGCCCCAGCTCTACCCCCTACACTGCCCGAACACCACTGCATTGCCATAAACCCTGCAACACCAGCCCCACCACGAGTCCCTACACTGCCCGAACACCACTGCACTGCCCTAACTCTGCAACACCAGTCCCAGCACGACCCCCTACACTGCCCGAACACCACTGCACTGCCCTAAACCCTGCAACACCAGCCCCAGCACGACCCCCTACTCTGTCCGAACACCATTTCACTGTCCTAAACCCTGAAACACCAGCCCCAGCACGACCCCCTACACTGCCCGAACACCACTGCCCTAAACCCTGAAAAACCACCCCTAGCACGTCCCTCTACACTGCCCGAACACCACTGCTCCGCTGTAAACCCTGAAACACTAGCACCAGCATGACCCCCTACACTGCCCAGATACTACTGCTCTGCCCTAAACCCTGAAACACCAGCCCAAGCACGACTCCCTACACTGCCTGAACACCACTGCACTGCCCTAAACCCTGCAAAACCAGCCCCACCACGAGTCCCTAGACTGCCCGAACTCAACTGCACTGCCCTAAACCCTGACACACCTCCCCCAGCACGATCCCCTACACTGCCGGAACACCACTGCACTGCCCTGAACCCTGCAATACCACCCCCAGCACAACCCCCTACACTGCCCGAACACCACTGCACTGCCCTAAACCCTGAAACACCAGCCCCAGCACAACCCCCTACACTGACCGAACACCACTGCACTGCCCTAAACCCTGCAACACCAGCCCCAGCACGACCCCCTTCACTGCCCGAACACCACTGCCCTAAACTCTGAAACACCAGCCCCAGCAAGATCCCCTACACTGCCCGAACACCACTGCCCTAAACCCTGAAAAACCACCCCCTGCACGTCCCCCTACACTGCCCGAACACCACTGCACTGCCCTAAACCCTGAAACACCAGCCCCAGCACGACCTCCTACACTGCCTGAACACCACTGCACTGCCCTAAACCCTGCAACACCAGCTCCAGCATGACCCCCTACACTGCCCGAACACCACTGCACTGCCCTAAACCCTGAAACACCAGCCCCAGCACGACCCCCTACACTGCCCGAACACCACTCCACTGCCCTAAACCCTGAAACACCAGCCCCAGCACTACCACCTACATTGCCCGAACACCACTGCACTGCACTAATCCCTGAAACACCAGCCCCAGCAAGACCCCCTACACTGCCCGAACACCCGTGCTCTGCCCTAAACCCTGAAACACCAGCCCCACCATGAGCCCCTACTCTGCCCGAACACCACTGCACTGCCCTAAACTCTGCAACACCAGTCCCAGCACGACCCCCTACACTGCCCGAACACCACTGCACTGCCCTAAATCCTGCTACACCAGCCCCAGCACGACCCCCTACTCTGCCCGAACACCATGTCACTGTCCTAAACCCTGAAACACCAGCCCCAGCATGACCCCCTACACTGCCCGAACACCCCTGCTCTAATCCCTGAAACACCAGCCCCAGCAAGATCCCCTACACTGCCCGAACACCACTGCCCTAAATCCTGAAAAACCACCCCCAGCACGTCCCCCTACACTGCCCGAACACCACTGCTCTGCTGTAAACCCTGAAACACCAGCACCAGCATCACCCCCTACACTGCCCAGATACTACTGCTCTGCCCTAAACCCTGAAATACCACCCCCAGCACGACCCCCTAGACTGCCCGAACTCCACTGCACTGCCCTAAACCCTGACACACCACCCCCAGCACGATCCCCTACACTGCCCGAACACCACAGCACTGCCCAAACCCTGTAATACCACCCCCAGCACAACCCCCTACACTGCTCAAACACCACTGCACTGCCCTAAACCCTGAAACACCAGCCACAGCACGACCCCTACATTGCCCGAACACCACTGCACTGCCCTAAACCCTGCAACACTAGCCCCAGCACGACCCCCTACACTGCCTGAACACCTCTGCACTGCCCTAAACTGTGCAACACCAGCCCCAGCACGACCCCCTACACTGCCCGAACACCACTGCCCTAAACCCTGAAACACCAGCCCCAGCAAGATCCCCTACACTGCCCGAACACCACTGCCCTAAACCCTGAAAAACCACCCCCTGCACGTCCCCCTACACTGCCCAAACACCACTGCACTGCCCTAAACCCTGAAACACCACCCCCTGCACAACCTCCTACACTGCCCGAACACCACTGCACTGCCCTAAACCCTGAAACACCAGCCCCAGCATGACCCCCTACACTGCCCGAACACCACTGCACTGCCCTAAACCCTGAAACACCAGCCCCAGCACGACCCCCTACACTGCCCGAACACCACTCCACTGTCCTAAACCCTGAAACACCAGCCCCAGCACGGCCACCTACACTGCCCAAACACGACTGCACTGCACTAAACCCTGCAAAACCAGCCCCAGGATGATACCCAACAATACCTGAACACTACTGCAATGCCCTAAACCCTGAAACACCACCCATAGCACGACCACCTACACTGCCTGAGCACCACTGCACTGCCCTAAACCCTGAAACACCAGCCCCAGCCCCAGCCCCAGCATGACCCCCAACACTGCCAGAACACCACTGCACTGCCCTAAACCTTGAAAGACCAGCCCCAGCACGACCCCCTACACTGCCGCAACACCACTGCCCTGCCCTAAACCCTGAAACACTATCCCCAGAACGACCCCCTACACTACCCGAACACTACTGCACTACCCTAAACCCTGAAACACAAACCCCAGCATGACCCACTACACTGCTCTAAACAGCACTGCTCTACCGTAAACCCAGAAACACCAGCTCCAGCATGACCCCTACACTCCCCGAACACCACAGCACTTTCATTAACCCTGAAACACGTGCCCCAGCACGACCCCCTACACTGCCCAAACACCACTGCACTGCCCTGAACCCTGCAACACCAGCCCCAGCATGACCCCCTACACTGCCCGAACACCACTGCCCTAAACCCTGAAACACCAGCCCCAGCAAGACCCCTACACTGCCCGAACACCACTGCCCTAAACCCTGAAACACCACCCCCAGCACGACTCCCTACTCTGCCCGAACACCACTGCACTGCCCTAAACCTTGAAACACCAGCCCCAGCACGACCCCCTACACTGCCCGAACACCACTGCCCGAAACCCTGAAACACCACCAAGACCCCCTACACTTCCCGAACACCACTGCACTGCCCTGAACCCTGCAACACCAGCCCCAGCACGACCCCCTACACTGCCCGAACACCACTGCACTGCCCTAAACCCTGAAACATCAGCCCCAGCATGAACCCTACACTGCCCGAACACCACTGCACTGACCTAAACCCTGAAACACCACCCCGTGCATGACCCCCTACACTGCCCGAACACCACTGCACTGCCCTGAACCCTGCAACACCATCCCCAGCATGACCCCCTACACTTCCCGAACACCACTGCCCTAAACCCCAAAACACCAGCAAGACCCCCTACACTGCCCGAACACCACTCCACTGTCCTAAACCCTGAAACACCAGCCCCAGTACGGCCACCTACACTGCCCAAATACCACTGCACTGCCCTAAACCCTGAAACACCAGCCCCAGCACTACCACCTACATTGCCCGAACACCACTGCACTGCACTAAACCCTGAAACACCAGCCCCAGCAACACCCCCTACACTGCCCGAACACCCGTGCTCTGCCCTAAACCCTGAAACACCAGCCCCACCACGAGCCCCTACTCTGCCCGAACACCACTGCACTGCCCTAAACTTTGCAACACCAGTCCAAGCACGACCCCCTACACTGCCCGAACACCACTGCACTGCCCTAAATCCTGCAACACCAGCCCCAGCACGACCCCCTACTCTGCCCGAACACCATTTCACTGTCCTAAACCCTGAAACACCAGCCCCAGCACGACCCCCTACACTGCCCGAACACCCCTGCTCTAATCCCTGAAACACCAGCCCCAGCAAGATCCCCTACACTGCCCGAACACCACTGCCCTAAATCCTGAAAAACCACCCCCAGCACGTCCCCCTACACTGCCCGAACACCACTGCTCTGCTGTAAACCCTGAAACACCAGCACCAGCATCACCCCCTACACTGCCCAGATACTACTGCTCTGCCCTAAACCCTGAAATACCACCCCCAGCACGACCCCCTAGACTGCCCGAACTCCACTGCACTGCCCTAAACCCTGACACACCACCCCCAGCATGATCCCCTACACTGCCCGAACACCACAGCACTGCCCGAACCCTGTAATACCACCCCCAGCACAACCCCCTACACTGCTCAAACACCACTGCACTGCCCTAAACCCTGAAACACCAGCCACAGCATGACCCCTACATTGCCCGAACACCACTGCACTGCCCTAAACCCTGCAACACCAGCCCCAGCACGACCCCCTACACTGCCTGAACACCTCTGCACTGCCCTAAACTGTGCAACACCAGCCCCAGCACGACCCCCTACACTGCCCGAACACCACTGCCCTAAACCCTGAAACACCAGCCCCAGCAAGATCCCCTACACTGCCCGAACACCACTGCCCTAAACCCTGAAAAACCACCCCCTGCACGTCCCCCTACACTGCCCAAACACCACTGCACTGCCCTAAACCCTGAAACACCACCCCCTGCTCAACCTCCTACACTGCCCGTACACCACTGCACAGCCCTAAACCCTGAAACACCAGCCCCAGCATGACCCCCTACACTGCCCAAACACCACTCCACTGTCCTAAACTCTGAAACACCAGCCCCAGCACGGCCACCTACACTGCCCAAACAAGACTGCACTGCACTAAACCCTGCAAAACCAGCCCCAGGATGATACCCAACAATACCTGAACACTACTGCAATGCCCTAAACCCTGAAACACCAAACATAGCACGACCACCTACACTGCCTGAGCACCACTGCACTGCCCTAAACCCTGAAACACCAGCCCCAGCATGACCCCCAACACTGCCAGAACACCACTGCACTGCCCTAAACCTTGAAAGACCAGCCCCAGCACGACCCCCTACACTGCCCCAACACCACTGCACTGCCCTAAACCCTGAAACACTATCCCCAGAACGACCCCCTACACTACCCGAACACTACTGCACTACCCTAAACCCTGAAACACCACCCCCAGCATGACCCACTACACTGCTCTGAACAGCACTGCTCTACCGTAAACCCAGAAACACCAGCTCCAGCATGACCCCTACACTCCCCGAACACCACAGCACTTCCATTAACCCTGAAACACCTGCCCCAGCACGACCCCCTACACTGCCCGAACACCACTGCCCTAAACCCTGAAACACCACCCCCAGCACGACTCCCTACTCTGCCCGAACACCACTGCACTGCCCTAAACCTTGAAACACCAGCCCCAGCACGACCCCCTACACTGCCCGAACACCACTGCCCGAAACCCTGAAACACCACCAAGACCCCCTACACTTCCCGAACACCACTGCACTGCCCTGAACCCTGCAACACCAGCCCCAGCACGACCCCCTACACTGCCCGAACACCACTGCACTGCCCTAAACCCTGAAACATCAGCCCCAGCATGAACCCTACACTGCCCGAACACCACTGTACTGACCTAAACCCTGAAACACCACCCCGTGCATGACCCCCTACACTGCCCGAACACCACTGCACTGCCCTGAACCCTGCAACACCATCCCCAGCATGACCCCCTACACTTCCCGAACACCACTGCCCTAAACCCCAAAACACCAGCAAGACCCCCTACACTGCCCGAACACCACTCCACTGTCCTAAACCCTGAAACACCAGCCCCAGTACGGCCACCTACACTGCCCAAATACCACTGCACTGCCCTAAACCCTGAAACACCAGCCCCAGCACTACCACCTACATTGCCCGAACACCACTGCACTGCACTAAACCCTGAAACACCAGCCCCAGCAACACCCCCTACACTGCCCGAACACCCGTGCTCTGCCCTAAACCCTGAAACACCAGCCCCACCACGAGCCCCTACTCTGCCCGAACACCACTGCACTGCCCTAAACTTTGCAACACCAGTCCAAGCACGACCCCCTACACTGCCCGAACACCACTGCACTGCCCTAAATCCTGCAACACCAGCCCCAGCACGACCCCCTACTCTGCCCGAACACCATTTCACTGTCCTAAACCCTGAAACACCAGCCCCAGCAAGATCCCCTACACTGCCCGAACACCACTGCCCTAAATCCTGAAAAACCACCCCCAGCACGTCCCCCTACACTGCCCGAACACCACTGCTCTGCTGTAAACCCTGAAACACCAGCACCAGCATCACCCCCTACACTGCCCAGATACTACTGCTCTGCCCTAAACCCTGAAATACCACCCCCAGCACGACCCCCTAGACTGCCCGAACTCCACTGCACTGCCCTAAACCCTGACACACCACCCCCAGCATGATCCCCTACACTGCCCGAACACCACAGCACTGCCCGAACCTTGTAATACCACCCCCAGCACAACCCCCTACACTGCTCAAACACCACTGCACTGCCCTAAACCCTGAAACACCAGCCACAGCATGACCCCTACATTGCCCGAACACCACTGCACTGCCCTAAACCCTGCAACACCAGCCCCAGCACGACCCCCTACACTGCCTGAACACCTCTGCACTGCCCTAAACTGTGCAACACCAGCCCCAGCACGACCCCCTACACTGCCCGAACACCACTGCCCTAAACCCTGAAACACCAGCCCCAGCAAGATCCCCTACACTGCCCGAACACCACTGCCCTAAACCCTGAAAAACCACCCCCTGCACGTCCCCCTACACTGCCCAAACACCACTGCACTGCCCTAAACCCTGAAACACCACCCCCTGCTCAACCTCCTACACTGCCCGTACACCACTGCACAGCCCTAAACCCTGAAACACCAGCCCCAGCATGACCCCCTACACTGCCCAAACACCACTGCACTGCCCTAAACCCTGAAACACCAGCCCCAGCACGACCCCCTACACTGCCCGAACACCACTCCACTGTCCTAAACTCTGAAACACCAGCCCCAGCACGGCCACCTACACTGCCCAAACAAGACTGCACTGCACTAAACCCTGCAAAACCAGCCCCAGGATGATACCCAACAATACCTGAACACTACTGCAATGCCCTAAACCCTGAAACACCAAACATAGCACGACCACCTACACTGCCTGAGCACCACTGCACTGCCCTAAACCCTGAAACACCAGCCCCAGCATGACCCCCAACACTGCCAGAACACCACTGCACTGCCCTAAACCTTGAAAGACCAGCCCCAGCACGACCCCCTACACTGCCCCAACACCACTGCACTGCCCTAAACCCTGAAACACTATCCCCAGAACGACCCCCTACACTACCCGAACACTACTGCACTACCCTAAACCCTGAAACACCACCCCCAGCATGACCCACTACACTGCTCTGAACAGCACTGCTCTACCGTAAACCCAGAAACACCAGCTCCAGCATGACCCCTACACTCCCCGAACACCACAGCACTTCCATTAACCCTGAAACACCTGCCCCAGCACGACCCCCTACACTGCCCGAACACCACTGCACCGCCATGAACCCTGCAACACCAGCATGACCCCCTACACTGCCCGAACACCACTGCCCTAAACCCTGAAACACCAGCCCCAGCAAGACCCCTACACTGCCCGAACACCACTGCCCTAAACCCTGAAACACCACCCCCAGCACGACTCCCTACTCTGCCCGAACACCACTGCACTGCCCTAAACCTTGAAACACCAGCCCCAGCACGTCCCCCTACACTACCCGAACACCACTACTCTGCTGCAAATCCTGAAACACCAGCACCAGCATGACCCCCTACACTGCTCGGACACCACTGCTCTGCCCTAAACCCTGAAACACCACACCCAGCACTGCCCCATAGACTGCCCGAACACCACTGCATTGCCCTAAACCCTGAAACACCAGCCCCAGCACGACCCCCCACACTGCCCAAATAGCACTGCACTGCCCTAAACCCTGAAACCCATGCCGCACGACCCCCTACACTGCCCAACACCACTGCACTGACCTAAACCCTGAAACACCACCCCGTGCATGACCCCCTACACTGCCCAAACACCACTGCCCTAAACCCTGAAAAACCACCCCAGCACATCCCTCTACACTGCCTGAACACCACTGCACTACACTAAGCCCTAAAACACCACCTCCAGCACAACCCCTTACACTGCCTGAACACCACTGCACTGCCCTAAACCATAAAACACCAGCCCCAGCACGACCCTCTACACTGCCCAAACTCCACTGCACTGCTCCAAATCCTGAAACACCAGCCCCGTTGCGACACCCTACACTACCCGAACACCACTGCACTGCCCTAAACTCTGAAACACCAGCCCCAGCACGTCCTCCTACACTGCCCGAACACCACTGCACTGCCCTAAACCCTGAAAAACCAGCCCCAGCATGACCCCCTACACTGCCAGAACACCACTGCACTGCCCTAACCCCTGAAACACCAGCCCCAGCATGACCCCCTAAACTGCCCAAACACCACTCCACTGTCCTAAACCCTGAAACACCAGCCCCATCACGGCCACCTACACTGCCCAAATACCACTGCACTGCCCTAATCCCTGAACCACCAGCCCCAGCACTACCACCTACACTGCCCGAACACCACTGCACTGCACTAAACCCTGAAACACCAGCCCCAGCATGAACCCCAACACTGCCAGAACACCACTGCACTGCCCTAAACCCTGAAAGACCAGCCCCAGCACGACCCCTACACTGCCGAAACACCACTGCACAGCCCTAAACCCTGAAACCCTATCCCCAGAACGACCCCCTACACTAGCCGAACACCACTGCACTACCCTAAACCCTGAAACACCACCCCCAGCATGACCCACTACACTGCTCTGAACAGCACTGCCCTACCCTAAACCCAGAAACACCAGCCCCAGCATGACCCCCTACACTGCCCGAACACCACTGCACTGCCCTGAACCCTGCAACACCAGCCCCATCATGAACCCCTACACTGCCCAAACACCACTGCCCTAAACCCTGAAACACCAGCCCCAGCAAGACCCCTACACTGCCCGAACACCACTGCCCTAAACCCTGAAACACCACCTCCAGCACAACTCCCTACTCTGCCCGAACACCACTGCACTGCCCTAAACCTTGAAACACCAGCCCCAGCACGACCCCCTGCACTGCCCAACCACCACTGCCCTAATCCCTGAAACACCACCACCACCTAGACCCCCTACACTGCCTGATCACCACTGCACTGCCCTAAACCCTGAACACCAGCCCCAGCAAGACCCCTACACTGCCCGAACACCACTGCCCTAAACCCTGAAACACCACCCCCGCACAACTCCCTACTCTGCCTGAACACCACTGCACTGCCCTAAACCTTAAAACACCAGCCCCAGCACAACCCCCTACACTGCCCAAAACACCACTGCCCTAAACCCTGAAACACCACCACCACCAAGACCCCCTACACTGCCTGATCACCACTGCACTGCCCTAAACCCTGAAACACCACCCCGTGAATGACCCCCTACACTGCCCGAAGACCACTGCCCTAAACCCCAAAACACCAGCAAGACCCCCTACACTGCCCAAAAACCACTGCCCGAAACACCACCCCCTGCATGTCCCCCTACACTGCCCGAACAACACTGCACTGCCCTAAAGCCTAAAATACCACCCCCAGCATGACCCCATACACTGCCCGAACACCACTCCTCTGCCCTAAACCCTGAAACACCACCCCCAGCACGACCCCCTACTCTGCACGAACACCACTGCACTGCCCTAAACCCTGAAACACCATCCCCCGCACGACTCCCTACAGTGCCCAAACACCACTGCACTGGCCTAGACCCTGAAACACCAGCCAACGCACGACCCCCTACACTGCCCAAAAACCACTGCACTGGCCTAAACCATGGAACACCAGCTCCGGCACGACCCCCTACACTGCCTGAACACCACTGCACTGCCCTAAACCCTGAAATACCAACCCCAGCACGACCCCCTACACTGTCCGAACATCACTACACTGCCCTTAACCCTTAAACACCACCCCCAGCTAGACCCCCTACACTGCCCGAACATCACTACACTGCCCTTAAACCTGAAACACCACCTCCAGCTAGACCCCCTACACTGCCCGAACACCACTGCCCTTAACCCTGAAACATCACCCCCATCACGATCCCCTTCTCTGCCCGAACACCACTGCACTGCCCTAAACCCTGAAACACCACTCCCTGCATGACCCCTACACTGCCCGAACACCACTGCACTCCCTAAACCCTGAAACACCACCCCAGTACAATCCCCTGCACTGCCCGAACACCACTGCACTGCCCTAAACCCTGAAACACCACCCTAGCACATCCCTCTACACATTCCTAACACCACTGTACTACCCTAAGCCCTAAAACACCACCTCCAGCACGACCCCTTACACTGCCTGAACACCACTGCACTACCCTAAACCATAAAACACCAGCCCCAGCACTACCCCCTACACTGCCGAAACTCCACTGCATTGCTCTAAACCCTGAAACACCACCCCCAGCACGACCCCCTACACTGCCCGAACACCACTGCACTGCCCTAAACCCTGAAACACCAGCCCCAGCACAACCTCCCTCACGGCCCGAACACCACTGCACTGCCCTAAACCCTGAAACACCAGCCCCAGCACGACCCCTTACACTGCCCGAACACCACTCCAATGCCCTAAACCCTGAAACACCAGCCCCAGCACGGCCCCCTAAACGACCCAAATACCACTGCAATGCCCTAAACCCTGAAACACCAGCCCCAGCACTACCACCTACACTGCCCAAACACCACTGCACTGCCCTAAACCCTGAAACACCAGCCCCAGCATAATACCCAATACTACTTGAACACTACTGCACTGCCCTAAACCCTGACACACCACCCCTAGCACGACCACCTACACTACCTGAGCACTACTGCACTGCTCTAAACCCTGAAACACCAGCCCCAGCATGACCCCCAACACTGCCAGAACACCACTGCACTGCCCTAAACCCTGAAAGACCAGCCCCAGCATGATCCCCTACACTGCCGCAAAACCACTGCACTGTCCTAAACCCTGAAACACTATCCCCAGAACAACCCCCTACACTACCCAAACACCACTGCACTACCCTAAACCCTGAAACACCACCCCCAGCATGACCCACTACACTGCTCTGAACAGCACTGCCCTACCCTAAACCCAGAAACACCAGCCCCAGCATGAGCCCTACACTCCCCGAACACCACAGCACTTCCATAAACCCTGCAACACCAGCCCCAGCATGACCCCCTACACTGTCCGAACACCACTACACTGCCCTGAACCCTGCAACACCAGCCCCAGCACGACCCCCTACACTGCCCGAACACCACTACCCTAAACCCTGAAACACCACCACCACCAAGACTCCCTACACTGCCCGATCACCACTGCACTGCCCTAAACCCTGAAACACCACCCCGTTCATGACCACCTACACTGCCCGAACACCCATGCACTAGCCTAAACCCTGAAACACCAGCCCCAGCACGACCCCCTACACTGCCCGAACACCACTGCCGTAAACCCTGAAACACCAGCCCCAGCACGTCCCCCTACACTACCCGAACACCACTACTCTGCTGCAAATCCTGAAACACCAGCACCAGCATGACCCCCTACACTGCTCGGACACCACTGCTCTGCCCTAAACCCTGAAACACCACACCCAGCACTGCCCCCTAGACTGCCCGAACACCACTGCATTGCCCTAAACCCTGAAACACCAGCCCCAGCACGACCCCCCACACTGCCCAAATACCACTGCACTGCCCTAAACCCTGAAACCCATGCCGTACGACCCCCTACACTGCCCGAACACCACTGCACTGCCCTAAACCCTGAAACACCACCCCGTGCATGACCCCCTACACTGCCCAAATACCACTGCCCTAAACCCTGAAAAACCACCCCAGCACATCCCTCTACACTGCCCGAACACCACTGCAATACACTAAGCCCTAAAACACCACCTCCAGCACAACCCCTTACACTGCCTGAACACCACTGCACTGCCCTAAACCATAAAACACCAGCCCCAGCACGACCCCCTACACTGCCCAAACTCCACTGCACTGCTCCAAATCCTGAAACACCAGCCCCAGTGCGACACCCTACACTACCCGAACACCACTGCACTGCCCTAAACTCTGAAACACCAGCCCCAGCACGGCCTCCTACACTGCGCAAACACCACTGCACTGCCCTAAACCCTAAAACACCAGTCCCAGCATGACCCCCTACACTGCCAGAACCCCACTGCACTGCCCTAACCCCTGAAACACCAGCACGACCCCCTAAACTGCCCGAACACCACTCCACTGTCCTAAACCCTGAAACACCAGCCCCATCACGGCCACCTACACTGCCCAAATACCACTGCACTGCCCTAAACCCTGAACCACCAGCCCCAGCACTACCACCTACACTGCCCGAACACCACTGCACTGCACTAAACCCTGAAACACCAGCCCCAGCATGAACCCCAACACTGCTAGAACACCACTGCACTGCCCTAAACCCTGAAAGACCAGCCCCAGCACGACCCCTACACTGCCGAAACACCACTGCACAGCCCTAAACCCTGAAACCCTATCCCCAGAACGACCCCCTACACTACCCGAACACCACTGCACTACCCTAAACCCTGAAACACCACCCCAGCATGACCCCCTACACTGCCTGAACACCACTGCACTGCCCTGAACCCTGCAACATCAGCCCCAGCATGACCCCCTACACTGCCCAAACACCACTGCCCTAAACCCTGAAACACCAGCCCCAGCAAGACCCCTACACTGCCCGAACACCACTGCCCTAAACCCTGAAACACCACCTCCAGCACAACTCCCTACTCTCCCCAAACACCACTGCACTGCCCTAAACCTTGAAACACCAGCCCCAGCACGACCCCCTGCACTGCCCAAACACCACTGCCCTAATCCCTGAAACACCACCACCACCAAGACCCCCTACACTGCCTGATCACCACTGCACTGCCCTAAACCCTGAACACCAGCCCCAGCAAGACCCCTACACTGCCCGAACACCACTGCCCTAAACCCTGAAACACCACCCCCGCACGACTCCCTACTCTGCCTGAACACCACTGCACTGCCCTAAACCTTAAAACACCAGCCCCAGCACAACCCCCTACACTGCCCAAAACACCACTGCCCTAAACCCTGAAACACCACCACCACCAAGACCCCCTACACTGCCTGATCACCACTGCACTGCCCTAAACCCTGAAACACCACCCCGTGAATGACCCCCTACACTGCCCGAAGACCACTGCACTGCCCTAATCCCTGAAACACTAACCCCAGCATGACCCCCTACACTGCCCGAACACCACTCCACTGTCCTAAACCCTGAAACACCAGCCCCAGCACGGCCACCTACTCTGCCCAAATACCACTGCACTGCCCTAATCCTTGAAACACCAGCCACAGCACTACCACCTACACTGCCCGAACACCACTGCACTAAACCCTGAAACACCAGCCCCAGCATGATACCCATCACTACCTGAATACTACTGCAATGCACTAAACCCTGAAACACCACCCCTAGCACGACCACCTACACTGCCTGAGCACCACTGCACTGCCCTAAACCCTGAAACACCAGCCCCAGCATGACCCTCTACACTGCCCAAACACCACTGCACCGCCCTAAACCCTGAAACACCAACCCCAGCACGAACCCCTACACTGCCCGAACACCACTGCACTGCCCTAAACCCTGAAACACCAGCCCCAGCATGACCCCCAACACTGCCAGAACACCACTGCACTGCCCTAAGCCCTGATAGACCAGCCCCAGCACAACCCCCTACACTGCCGCAACACCACGGCACTGCCCTAAACCCTGAAACACTATCCCCAGAACGACCCCCTACACTACCCGAACACCACTGCACTACCCTAAACCCTGAAACACCACCCCCAGCATGACCCACTACACTGCTGTGAACAGCACTGCCCTGCCCTAAACCCAGAAACACCATCCCCAGCATGACCACAACACTCCCCGAACACCACAGCACTTCCATAAACCCTGCAACACCAGCCCCAGCACGACCCCCTACACTGTCCGAACACCACTGCCCTAAACCCTGAAACACCAGCCCCAGCAAGACCCCTACACTGTCCGAACACAACTGCAATGCTCTACACCCTGAAACACCACCCCCAGCACGACCCCCTACACTGCCCGAACGCCACTACACTGTCCTAAACCCTGACACACTAGCCCCAGCACGACCCCCTACATTGCCCGAACACCACTGCCCTAACCCCTGAAACACCGCCCCCAGCTAGACCCCCTACACTGCCCGAACACCACTGCCCTTAACCCTGAAACGTCACCCCCAGCACGACCCCCTTCTCTGCCCGAACACCACTGCACTGCCCTAAACCCTGAAACACCACTCCCTGCATGACCCCTACATTGCCCGAACACCACTGCACTGCCCTAAGCCCTGAAACACCACCCCCAGCACAACCCCTGCACTGCCCGAACGCCACTGCACTGCTCTAAACCCTGAAACACCACCCCAGCACATCCCTCTACACTGCCCGAACATCACTGCACTACCCTAAGCCCTAAAACACCCCCTCCAGCATGACCCCTTACACTGCCCGAACACCACGGCACTGCCCTAAACCATAAAACACTAGCCCCAGCACGACCCCCTACACTGCCCAAACTCCACTGCACTGCTCTAAACCCTGAAACACCAGCCACAGCGTGAAACCCTAGACTGCCCGGACACCACTCCTCTGCCCTAAACCCTGAAACACCACCCCAGCACGATCCCCTACACTGCCCGAACACCACTGCACTGCCCTAAACCCTGAAACACCAGCCCCAGCGCGACCTCCTACACTGCCCGAACACCACTGCACTGCCCCAAACCCTGAAACACCAGACCCAGCACGACCCTCTACACTGCCCGAACACCACTGCACTGCCCTAAACCCTGAAACACTGGCCCCAGCACGATCCTCTACACTGCCCGAACACCACTCCACTGCCCTAAACCCTGAAAGACCAGCCCCAGCACGACCCCCTACACTGCCGCAACACCACTGCACTGTTCTAAACCCTGAAACACTATCCCCAGAACGACCCCCTACACTACCCGTACACCACTGCACTACCCTAAACCCTGAAACACCAGCCCCAGCATGACCCCTACACTCCCCGAACACCACAGCACTTCCATAAACCCTGCAACACCAGCCCCAGCATGACCCCCTACACTGCCCGAACACCACTGCACTGCCCTGAACCCTGCAACACCAGCCCCAGCACAACTCCCTACACTGCCCGAACACCACTGCCCTAAACCCTGAAACACCACCACCACCAAGACCCCTATACTGCCCGATCACCACTGCACTGCCCTAAACCCCGAAACACCACCCCGTGCATGACCCCCTACACTGCCCGAACACCCCGGCACTAGCCTAAACCCTGAAACACCAGCCCCAGCACGACTCCCTACTCTGCCCAAACACCGCTCCACTGCTCTAAACCTTGAAACACCAGCCCCAGCATGACCCCTACACTGCCCAAACACCACTGCCCTAAACCCTGAAACACCACCACCACCAAGACCCCCTTCACTGCCTGATCACCACTGCACTGCCCTAAACCCTGAAACACCACCCCGTGCATGACCCCCTACACTGCCCTAACACCCCTGCACTAGCCTAAACCCTGAAACACCAGCCCCCTCATGACCCCCTACACTGCCCAAACACCACTGCCCTAAACCCTGAAACACCACCACCACCAAGACCCCCTACACTGCCCGATCAGCACTGTACTGCCCTAAACCCTGAAACACCACCCCAGCACATCCTTCTACACTGCCCGAACACCACTGCACTACCCTAAGCCCTAAAACACCACCTCCAGCACAACCCCTTACACTGCCTGAACACCACTGCACTGCCCTAAACCATAAAACTCCAGCCCCAGCACGACCCCCTAGACTGCCCAAACTCCACTGCACTGCTCCAAATCCTGAAACACCAGCCCCAGTGCGACACCCTACACTGCCCGGACACCAATGCCCTAAACCCTGAAACACCACCCCCAGCACGACCCCCTACACTGCCCGAACACCACTGCACTGCCCTAACCCCTGAAACACCAGCCCCAGCACGACCCCTTACACTGCTCGAACACCACTGCACTGCCCTAAACCCTGAAACACCAGCCCCAGCATGACCCCCTACACTGCATGAACACCACTGCACTGCCCTAACCCCTGAAACACCAGCCCCAGCACGACCCCCTATACTGCTCGAACACCACTCCACTGTCCTAAACCCTGAAACACCAGCCCCAGCACGGCCACCTACACTGCCCAAATACCACTGCACTGCCCTAAACCCTGAAACACCAGCCCCAGCACTACCACCTACACTGCCCGAACACCACTGCACTGCACTAAACCCTGAAACACCAACCCCAGCATGACCCCCAACACTGCCAGAACACCACTGCACTGCCCAAAACCCTGAAAGTCGAGCCCCAGCATGGCCCCCTACACTGCCGCAACACCACTGCACTGCCCTAAACCCTGAAACCCTATCCCCAGAACGACCCCGTACACTACCAAAACACCACTGCACTACCCTAAACTCTGTCACACCACCCCCAGCATGACCCACTACACTGCTCTGAACAGCACTGCCCTACCCTAAACCCAGAAACACCAGCCCCAGCATGACCCCTACACTCCCCGAACACCACAGCACTTCCATAAACCCTGCAACACCAGCCCCAGCATGACCCCCCACACTGCCCGAACACCACTGCACTGCCCTGAACCCTGCAAAACAAGCCCCAGCACGACCCCCTACACTGCCCGAACACCACTGCCCTAAACCCTGAAACACCAGCCCCAGCAAGACCGCTACACTGCCCGAACACCACTGCCCTAAACCCTGAAACACCACCCCCAGCACGACGCCCTACTCTGCCCGAACACCACTGTACTGCCATAAACCTTGAAACACCACCCCCAGCATGACCCCCTACACTGCCCGAACACCACTGCACTGCCCTAACCCCTGAAACACCAGCCCCAGCACGACCCCCTACACTGCCCGAAGTCCACTCCACTGTCCTAAACCCTGAAACACCAGACCCAGCACGGCCACCTACATCGCCCAAATACCACTGCACTGCCCTAAACCCTGAAACACCAGCCCCAGCACTACCACCTACACTGCCCGAACACCACTGCACTGCACTAAACCCTGAAACACCAGCCCCAGCATGATACCCACCAATACCTGAACACTACTGCAATGCCCTAAACCCTGAAACACCACTCAACTCATAGCACGACCGACTACACTGCCTGAGCACCACTGCACTGTCCTAAACCCTGAAACATCAGCCCCAGCATGACCCCCAACACTGCCAGAATACCACTGCACTGCCCTAAACCCTGAAAGACCAGCCCCAGCACGACCCCCTACACTGCCGCAACACCACTGCACTGCCCTAAACCCTGAAACCCTATACCCAGAACGACCCCCTACACTACCCGAACACCACTGCACTACCCTAAACCCTGAAACACCACCCCAAGCATGACCCACTACACTGCTGTGAAAAGCACTGCCCTGCCCTAAACCCAAAAACACCATCCCCAGCATGACCACAACACTCCCCGAACACCACAGCACTTCCATAAACCCTGCAACACCAGCCCCAGCACGACCCCCTACACTGTCCGAACACCACTGCCCTAAACCCTGAAAAACCAGCCCCAGCAAGACCCCTACACTGTCCGAACACAACTGCAATGCTCTACACCCTGAAACACCACCCCCAGCACGACCCCCTACACTGCCCGAACGCCACTACATTGCCCTAAACCCTGACACACTAGCCCCAGCACGACCCCCTACATTGCCCGAACACCACTGCCCTAACCCCTGAAACACCGCCCCCAGCTAGACCCCCTACACTGCCCGAACACCACTGCCCTTAACGCTGAAACGTCACCCCCAGCACGACCCCCTTCTCTGCCCGAACACCACTGCACTGCCCTAAACCCTGAAACCCCACTCCCTGCATGACCCCTACACTGCCCGAACACCACTGCACTGCCCTAAGCCCTGAAACACCACCCCCAGCACAACCCCTGCACTGCCACGAACGCCACTGCACTGCTCTAAACCCTGAAACACCACCCCAGCACATCCCTCTACACTGCCCGAACATCACTGCACTACCCTAAGCCCTAAAACACCCCCTCCAGCACGACCCCTTACACTGCCTGAACACCACGGCACTGCCCTAAACCATAAAAGACTAGCCCCAGCACGACCCCCTACACTGCCCAAACTCCACTGCACTGCTCTAAACCCTGAAACACCAGCCACAGCGTGACACCCTACACTGCCCGGACACCACTCCTCTGCCCTAAACCCTGAAACACCACCCCAGCACGATCCCCTACACTGCCCGAACACCACTGCACTGCCCTAAACCCTGAAACACCAGCCCCAGCGCGACCTCCTACACTGCCCGAACACCACTGCACTGCCCCAAACCCTGAAACACCAGACCCAGCACGACCCTCTACACTGCCCGAACACCACTGCACTGCCCTAAACCCTGAAACACTGGCCCCAGCACGATCCTCTACACTGCCCGAACACCACTCCACTGCCCTAAACCCTGAAACACCAGCCCCAGCACGGCCACCTACACTGCCCAAATACCACTGCACTGCCCTAAACCCTGAAACACCAGCCCCAGCACTACCACCTACACTGTCCGAACACCACTGCACTGCCCTAAACCCTGAAACACCAGCCCCAGCATGATACCCAACACTACTTGAACACTACTGCACTGCCCTAAACCCTGACACACCACCCCTAGCACGACCACCTACTCTGCCTGAGCACCACTGCACTGCCCTAAACCCTAAAACACCAGCCCCAGCATGACCCCCAACACTGCCAGAACACCACTGCACTGCCCTAAACCCTGAAAGACCAGCCCCAGCACGACCCCCTACACTGCCGCAACACCACTGCACTGTCCTAAACCCTGAAACACTATCCCCAGAACGACCCCCTACACTACCCGTACACCACTGCACTACCCTAAACCCTGAAACACCACCCCCAGCATGACCCACTACACAGCTCTGAACAGCACTGCCCTACCATAAACCCAGAAACACCAGCCCCAGCATGACCCCTACACTCCCCGAACACCACAGCACTTCCATAAACCCTGCAACACCAGCCCCAGCATGACCCCCTACACTGCCCGAACACCACTACACTGCCCTGAACCCTGCAACACCAGCCCCAGCACAACCCCCTACACTGCCCGAACACCACTGCCCTAAACCCTGAAACACCACCACCACCAAGACCCCTATACTGCCCGATCACCACTGCACTGCCCTAAACCCCAAAACACCACCCCGTGCATGACCCCCTACATTGCCCGAACACCCCTGCACTAGCCTAAACCCTGAAACACCAGCCCCAGCACGACTCCCTACTCTGCCCAAACACCGCTCCACTGCTCTAAACCTAGAAACACCAGCACCAGCATGACCCCCTACACTGCCCAAACACCACTGCCCTTAACCCTGAATCACCACCACCACTAAGACCCCCTTCACTGCCTGATCACCACTGCACTACCCTAAACCCTGAAACACCACCCAGTGCATGACCCCCTACACTGCCCTAACACCCCTGCACTAGCCTAAACCCTGAAACACCAGCCCCCTCATGACCCCCTACACTGCCCAAACACCACTGCCCTAAACCCTGAAACACCACCACCACCAAGACCCCCTACACTGCCCGATCACCACTGTACTGCCCTAAACCCTGAAACACCACCCCAGCACATCCTTCTACACTGCCCGAACACCACTGCACTACCCTAAGCCCTAAAACACCACCTCCAGCACAACCCCTTACACTGCCTGAACACCACTGCACTGCCCTAAACCATAAAACTCCAGCCCCAGCACGACCCCCTAGACTGCCCAAACTCCACTGCACTGCTCCAAATCCTGAAACACCAGCCCCAGTGCGACACCCTACACTGCCAGGACACCACTGCCCTAAACCCTGAAACACCACCCCCAGCACGACCCCCTACACTGCCCGAACACCACTGCACTGCCCTAACCCCTGAAACACCAGCCCCAGCAAGACCCCCTACACTGCTCGAACACCACTGCACTGCCCTAAACCCTGAAACACCAGCCCCAGCATGACCCCCTACACTGCATGAACACCACTGCACTGCCCTAACCCCTGAAACACCAGCCCCAGCACGACCCCCTACACTGCTCGAACACCACTACACTGTCCTAAACCCTGAAACACCAGCCCCAGCACGGCCACCTACACTGCCCAAATACCACTGCACTGCCCTAAACCCTGAAACACCAGCCCCAGCACTACCACCTACACTGCCCGAACACCACTGCACTGCACTAAACCCTGAAACACCAGCCCCAGCATGACCCCCAACACTGCCATAACACCACTGCACTGCCCTAAACCCTGAAAGACCAGCCCCAGCATGGCCCCCTACACTTCCGCAACACCACTGCACTGCCCTAAACCCTGAAACCCTATCCCCAGAACGACCCCCTACACTACCAAAACACCACTGCACTACCCTAAACCCTGACACACCACCCCCAGCATGACCCACTACACTGCTCTGAACAGCACTGCCCTACCCTAAACCCAGAAACACCAGCCCAAGAATGACCCCTACACTCCCCGAACACCACAGCACTTCCATAAACCCTGCAACACCAGCCCCAGCATGACCCCCCACACTGCCCGAACACCACTGCACTGCCCTGAACCCTGCAAAACAAGCCCCAGCACGACCCCCTACACTGCCCGAACACCACTGCCCTAAACCCTGAAACACCAGCCCCAGCAAGACCGCTACACTGCCCGAACACCACTGCCCTAAACCCTGAAACACCACCCCCAGCACGACTCCCTACTCTGCCCGAACACCACTGTACTGCCATAAACCTTGAAACACCACCCCCAGCATGACCCCCTACACTGCCCGAACACCACTGCACTGCCCTAACCCCTGAAACACCAGCCCCAGCACGACCCCCTACACTGCCCGAACTCCACTCCACTGTCCTAAACCCTGAAACACCAGACCCAGCACGGCCACCTACACTGCCCAAATACCACTGCACTGCCCTAAACCCTGAAACACCAACCCCAGCACTACCACCTACACTGCCCGAACACCACTGCACTGCACTAAACCCTGAAACACCAGCCCCAGCATGATACCCAACAATACCTGAAAACTACTGCAATGCCCTAAACCCTGAAACACCACTCATAGCACGACCGACTACACTGCCTGAGCACCACTGCACTGCCCTAAACCCTGAAACATCAGCCCCAGCATGACCCCCAACACTGCCAGAACACCACTGCACTGCCCTAAACCCTGAAAGACCAGCCCCAGCACGACCCCCTACACTGCCGCAACACCACTGCACTGCCCTAAACCCTGAAACCCTATCCCCAGAACGACCCCCTACACTACCTGAACACCACTGCACTACCCTAAACCCTGAAACACCACTTCCAGCATGACCCACTACACTGCTCTGAACAGCACTGCCCTACCCTAACCCAGAAACACCAGCCCCAGCATGACCCCTACACTGCCCGAACACCACTGCCCTAAACCCTGAAACACCACCTCCAGCACAACTCCCTACTCTGCCTGAACACCACTGCACTGCCCTAAACCATGAAACACCAGCCCCAGCACGACCCCCTGCACTGCCCAAACACCACTGCCTTAAACCCTGAAACACCACCACCACCAAGACCCCCTACACTGCCCAAACACCACTTCCTAAACCCTGAAACACCACCCACTGCATGACCCCCTACACTGCCCGAACTCCACTCCACTGTCCTAAACCCTGAAACACCAGCCCGAGCACGGTCACCTACTCTGCCCAAATACCACTGCACTGCCCTAATCCTTGAAACACCAGCCCCAGCACTACCACCTACACTGCCCGAACACCACTGCACTGCACTAAACCCTGAAACACCAGCCCCAGCCCCAGCATGATACCCATCACTACCTGAATACTACTGCAATGCACTAAACCCTGAAACACCACCCCTAGCATGACCACCTACACTGCCTGAGCACCACTGCACTGCCCTAAACCCTGAAACACCAGCCCCAGCATGACCCTCTACACTGCCCAAATACCACTGCACCGCCCTAAACCCTGAAACACCAACCCCAGCACGAACCCCTACACTGCCCGAACACCACTGCACTGCCCTAAACCCTGAAACAGCAGCCCTAGCATGACCCCCAACACTACCAGAACACCACTGCACTGCCCTAAGCCCTGATAGACCAGCCCCAGCACGACCCCCTACACTGCCGCAACACCACGGCACTGCCCTAAACCCTGAAACACTATCCCCAGAACGACCCCCTACACTACCCGAACACAACTGCACTACCCTAAACCCTGAAACACCACCCCCAGCATGACCCACTACACTGCTGTGAACAGCACTGCCCTGCCCTAAACCCAGAAACACCATCCCCAGCATGACCAAAACACTCCCCGAACACCACAGCACTTCCATAAACCCTGCAACACCAGCCCCAGCACGACCCCCTACACTGTCCGAACACCACTGCCCTAAACCCTGAAACACCAGCCCCAGCAAGACCCCTACACTGTCCGAACACCACTGCAATGCTCTACACCCTGAAACACCACCCCCAGCACGACCCCCTACACTGCCCGAACGCCACTACACTGCCCTAAACCCTGACACACTAGCCCCAGCACGACCCCCTACATTGCCCGAACACCACTGCCCTAACCCCTGAAACACCACCCCCAGCTAGACCCCCTACACTGCCCGAACACCACTGCCCTTAACCCTGAAACGTCACCCCCAGCACGACCCCCTTCTCTGCCCGAACACCACTGCACTGCCCTAAACCCTGAAACACCACTCCCTGCATGACCCCTACACTGCCCGAACACCACTACACTGCCCTAAACCCTGACACACTAGCCCCAGCACGACCCCCTACATTGCCCGAACACCACTGCCCTAACCCCTGAAACACCACCCCCAGCAAGACCCCTACACTGCCCGAACACCACTGCCCTAAACCCTGAAACACCACCTCCAGCACAACTCCCTACTCTGCCCGAACACCACTGCACTGCCCTAAACCTTGAAACACCAGCCCCAGCACGACCCCCTGCACTGCCCAAACACCACTGCCCTAAAACCTGAAATACCAAAACCACCAAGACCCCCTACACTGCCTGATCACCACTGCACTGCCCTAAACCCTGAACACCAGCCCCAGCAAGACCCCTACACTGCCCGAACACCACTGCCCTAAACCCTGAAACACCACCCCCGCACGACTCCCTACTCTGTCCGAACACCACTGCACTGCCCTAAACCTTGAAACACCAGCCCCAGCACAACCCCCTACACTGCCCAAAACACCACTGCCCTAAACCCTGAAACACCACCACCACCAAGACCCCCTACACTGCCTGATCACCACTGCACTGCCCTAAACCCTGAAACATCAGTCCCAGCACGAACCCTACACTGCCCAAACACCACTCACTGACCTAAACCCTGAAACACCACCCCGTGCACGACCCCCTACACTGCCCGAACACCACTGCACTGCCCTAATCCCTGAAACACTAGTCCCAGCATGACCCCCTACACTGCCCGAACACCACTCCACTGTCCTAAACCGTGAAACACCAGCCCCAGCACTACCACCCACACTGCCCGAACACCACTGCACTGCACTAAACCCTGAAACACCAGCCCCAGCATGATACCCATCACTACCTGAATACTACTGCAATGCACTAAACCCTGAAACACCACCCCTAGCATGACCACCTACACTGCCTGAGCACCACTGCACTGTCCTAAACCCTGAAACACCAGCCCCAGCATGACCCTCTACACTGCCCAAACACCACTGCACCGCCCTAAACCCTGAAACACCAGCCCCAGCATGACCCCCAACACTGCCAGAACACCACCGCACTGCCCTAAGCCCTGATAGACCAGCCCCAGCACGACCCCCTACACTGCCGCAACACCACAGCACTGCCCTAAACCTTGAAACACTATCCCCAGAACGACCCCCTACACTACCCGAACACCACTGCACTACCCTAAACCCTGAAACACCACCCCCAGCATGACCCACTACACTGCTGTGAACAGCACTGCCCTGCCCTATACCCAGAAACACCATCCCCAGCATGACCACAACACTCCCCGAACACCACAGCACTTCAATAAACCCTGCAACACCGGCCCCAGCACGACCCCCTACACTGTCCGAACACCACTGCCCTAAACCCTGAAACACCAGCCCCAGCAAGACCCCTACACTGTCCAAACACCACTGCAATGCTCTACACCCTGAAACACCAGCCCCAGCACGACCCCCTACACTGCCGGAACGCCACTACACTGCCCTAAACCCTGAAACACTAGCCCCAGCACGACCCCCTACAATGCCCGAACACCACTGCCCTAATCCCTGAAACACCACCCCCAGCTAGACCCCCTACACTGCCCGAACACCACTGCCCTTAACCCTGAAACATCACCCCCAGCACGACCCCCTTCTCTGCCCGAACACCACTGCACTGCCCTAAACCCTGAAACACCACTCACTGCATGACCAATACACTGCCCGAACACCACTGCACTGCCCTAAGCCCTGAAACACCACCCCCAGCACAACCCCTGCACTGCCCGAATGCCACTGCACTGCTCTAAACCCTGAAACACCACCCCAGCACATCCCTCTACACTGCCCGAACATCACTGCACTACCCTAAGCCCTAAAACACCACCTTCAGCACGACCCCTTACACTGCCTGAACACCACTGCACTGCCCTAAACCATAAAACACTAGCCCCAGCACGACCCCCTACACTGCCCAAACTCCACTGCACTGCTCTAAACCCTGAAACACCAGCCACAGCGTGACACCCTACACTGCCCGAACACCACTGCACTGCCCTAAACCCTGAAACACCAGCCCCAGCACGACCTCCTACACTGCCCGAACACCACTGCACTGCCCCAAACCCTGTAAAACCAGACCCAGCACAACCCTCTACACTGCCTGAACACACCTGCACTGCCCTAAACCCTGAAACACTGGCCCCAGCACAATCCTCTACACTGCCCGAACACCACTCCACTGCCCTAAACAAGGAAACACCAGCCCCAGCACGGCCACCTACACTGCCCAAATACCACTGCACTGCCCTAAACCCTGAAACACCAGCCCCAGCACTACCACCTACACTGCCCGAGCACCACTGCACTGCCCTAAACCCTGAAACACCAGTCCCAGCATGATACCCATCACTACCTGAATACTACTGCAATGCACTAAACCCTGAAACACCACCCCTAGCACGACCACCTACACTGCCTGAGCACCACTGCACTGCCCTAAACCCTGAAACACCAGCCCCAGCATGACCCTCTACACTGCCCAAACACCACTGCACTGCCCTAAACCCTGAAACACCAGCCCCAGCATGACCCCCAACACTGCCAGAACACCACTGCACTGCCATAATTCCTGATAGACCAGCCCCAGCACGACCCCCTACACTGCCACAACACCACGGCACTGCCCTAAACCCTGAAACACTATCCCCAGAACGACCCCCTACACTACCCGAACACCACTGCACTACCCTAAACCCTGAAACACCACCCCCAGCATGACCCACTACACTGCTGTGAACAGCACTGCCCTGCCCTAAACCCAGAAACAGCATCCCCAGCATGACCACAACAATCCCCGAACACCACAGCACTTCCATAAACCCTGCAACACCATCCCCAGCACGACCCCCTACACTGTCCGAACACCACTGCCCTAAACCCTGAAACACCAGCCCCAGCAAGACCCCTACACTGTTCGAACACCACTGCAATGCTCTACACCCTGAAACACCAGCCCCAGCTCGAACCCCTACACTGCCCGAACGCCACTACACTGCCCTAAACCCTGAAACACTATCCCCAGCACGACCCCCTACATTGCCCGAACACCACTGCCCTAACCCCTGAAACACCACCCCCAGCTAGACCCCCTACACTGCCCGAACACCACTGCCCTTAACCCTGAAACATCACCCCCAGCACGACCCCCTTCTCTGCCCGAACACCACTGCACTGCTCTAAACCCTGAAACACCACTCCCTGCATGACCCCTACACTGCCCGAACACCACTGCACTGCACTGCCCTAAGCCCTGAAACACCACCCCAAGCACAACCCCTGCACTGCCC
Source organism: Triturus cristatus (assembly GCF_964204655.1). Classification (NCBI taxonomy): domain Eukaryota; kingdom Metazoa; phylum Chordata; class Amphibia; order Caudata; family Salamandridae; genus Triturus; species Triturus cristatus. The sequence goes on from NC_140579.1 coordinate 1,165,159,904, forward strand.
GAATGCCACTGCACTGCTCTAAACCCTGAAACACCAACCCAGCACATCCCTCTACAATGCCCAAACATCACTGCACTACCCTAAGCCCTAAAACACCACCTCCAGCACGACCCCTTACACTGCCTGAACACCACTGCACTGCCCTAAACCATAAAACACTAGCCTCAGCACGACCCCCTACACTGCCCAAACTCCACTGCACTGCTCTAAACCCTGAAACACCAGCCACAGCGTGACACCCTACACTGCCCGGACACCACTCCTCTGCCCTAAACCCTGAAACACCACCCCTGCACGATCCCCTACACTGCCCGAACACCACTGCACTGCCCTAAACCCTGAAACACCAGCCCCAGCACGACCTCCTACACTGCCCGAACACCACTGCACTGCCCCAAACCCTGAAACACCAGCCCCAGCACGACCTCCTACACTGCCCGAACACCACTGCACTGCCCCAAACCCTGAAACACCAGACCCAGCACGACCCCCTACACTGCCCGAACACCACTCCACTGTCCTAAACCGTGAAACACCAGTCCCAGCACTACCACCTACACTGCCCGAACACCACTGCACTGCACTAAACCCTGAAACACCAGCCCCAGCATGATACCCATCACTACCTGAATACTACTGCAATGCACTAAACCCTGAAACACCACCCCTAGCACAACCACCTACACTGCCTGAGCACCACTGCACTGTCCTAAACCCTGAAACACCAGCCCCAGCATGACCCTCTACACTGCCCAAACACCACTGTACCGCCCTAAACCCTGAAACACCAGCCCCAGCATGACCCCCAACACTGCCAGAACACCACCGCACTGCCCTAAGCCCTGATAGACCAGCCCCAGCACGACCCCCTACACTGCCGCAACACCACAGCACTGCCCTAAACCTTGAAACACTATCCCCAGAACGACCCCCTACACTACCCGAACACCACTGCACTACCCTAAACCCTGAAACACCACCCCCAGCATGACCCACTACACTGCTGTGAACAGCACTGCCCTGCCCTATACCCAGAAACACCATCCCCAGCATGACCCCCTACACTCCCCGAACACCACAGCACTTCAATAAACCCTGCAACACCGGCCCCAGCACGACCCCCTACACTGTCCGAACACCACTGCCCTAAACCCTGAAACACCAGCCCCAGCAAGACCCCTACACTGTCCGAACACCACTGCAATGCTCTACACCCTGAAACACCAGCCCCAGCACGACCCCCTACACTGCCGGAACGCCACTACACTGCCCTAAACCCTGAAACACTAGCCCCAGCACGACCCCCTACAATGCCTGAACACCACTGCCCTAATCCCTGAAACACCACCCCCAGCTATTCCCCCTACACTGCCCGAACACCACTGCCCTTAACCCTGAAACATCACCCCCAGCACGACCCCCTTCTCTGCCCGAACACCACTGCACTGCCCTAAACCCTGAAACACCACTCACTGCATGACCAATACACTGCCCAAACACCACTGCACTGCCCTAAGCCCTGAAACACCACCCCCAGCACAACCCCTGCACTGCCTGAATGCCACTGCACTGCTCTAAACCCTGAAACACCACCCCAGCACATCCCTCTACACTGCCCGAACATCACTGCACTACCCTAAGCCCTAAAACACCACCTTCAGCATGACCCCTTACACTGCCTGAACACCACTGCACTGCCCGAAACCATAAAACACTAGCCCCAGCATGACCCCCTACACTGCCCAAACTCCACTGCACTGCTCTAAACCCTGAAACACCAGCCACAGCGTGACACCCTACACTGCCCGAACACCACTGCACTGCCCTAAACCCTGAAACACCAGCCCCAGCATGACCTCCTACACTGCCCGAACACCACTGCACTGCCCCAAACCCTGAAACACCAGACCCAGCACGACCCTCTACACTGCCCGAACACCACTGCACTGCCCTAAACCCTGAAACACTGGCCCCAGCACGATCCTCTACACTGCCCGAACACCACTCCACTGCCCTAAACAAGGAAACACCAGCCCCAGCACGGCCACCTACACTGCCCAAATACCACTGCACTGCCCTAAACCCTGAAACACCAGCCCCAGCACTACCACCTACACTGCCCGAGCACCACTGCACTGCCCTAAACCCTGAAACACCAGCCCCAGCATGATACCCATCACTACCTGAATACTACTGCAATGCACTAAACCCTGAAACACCACCCCTAGCACAACCACCTACACTGCCTGAGCACCACTGCACTGTCCTAAACCCTGAAACACCAGCCCCAGCATGACCCTCTACACTGCCCAAACACCACTGCACCGCCCTAAACCCTGAAACACCAGCCCCAGCATGACCCCCAACACTGCCAGAACACCACCGCACTGCCCTAAGCCCTGATAGACCAGCCCCAGCACGACCCCCTACACTGCCGCAACACCACAGCACTGCCCTAAACCTTGAAACACTATCCCCAGAACGACCCCCTACACTACCCGAACACCACTGCACTACCCTAAACCCTGAAACACCACCCCCAGCATGACCCACTACACTGCTGTGAACAGCACTGCCCTGCCCTATACCCAGAAACACCATCCCCAGCATGACCACAACACTCCCCGAACACCACAGCACTTCAATAAACCCTGCAACACCGGCCCCAGCACGACCCCCTACACTGTCCGAACACCACTGCCCTAAACCCTGAAACACCAGCCCCAGCAAGACCCCTACACTGTCCGAACACCACTGCAATGCTCTACACCCTGAAACACCAGCCCCAGCACGACCCCCTACACTGCCGGAACGCCACTACACTGCCCTAAACCCTGAAACACTAGCCCCAGCACGACCCCCTACAATGCCTGAACACCACTGCCCTAATCCCTGAAACACCACCCCCAGCTAGACCCCCTACACTGCCCGAACACCACTGCCCTTAACCCTGAAACATCACCCCCAGCACGACCCCCTTCTCTGCCCGAACACCGCTGCACTGCCCTAAACCCTGAAACACCACTCACTGCATGACCAATACACTGCCCGAACACCACTGCACTGCCCTAAGCCCTGAAACACCACCCCCAGCACAACCCCTGCACTGCCTGAATGCCACTGCACTGCTCTAAACCCTGAAACACCACCCCAGCACATCCCTCTACACTGCCCGAACATCACTGCACTACCCTAAGCCCTAAAACACCACCTTCAGCACGACCCCTTACACTGCCTGAACACCACTGCACTGCCCTAAACCATAAAACACTAGCCCCAGCATGACCCCCTACACTGCCCAAACTCCACTGCACTGCTCTAAACCCTGAAACACCAGCCACAGCGTGACACCCTACACTGCCCGAACACCACTGCACTGCCCTAAACCCTGAAACACCAGCCCCAGCATGACCTCCTACACTGCCCGAACACCACTGCACTGCCCCAAACCCTGAAACACCAGACCCAGCACGACCCTCTACACTGCCCGAACACCACTGCACTGCCCTAAACCCTGAAACACTGGCCCCAGCACGAACCTCTACACTGCCCGAACACCACTCCACTGCCCTAAACAAGGAAACACCAGCCCCAGCACGGCCACCTACACTGCCCAAATACCACTGCACTGCCCTAAACCCTGAAACACCAGCCCCAGCACTACCACCTACACTGCCCAAGCACCACTGCACTGCCCTAAACCCTGAAACACCAGTCCCAGCATGATACCCATCACTACCTGAATACTACTGCAATGCACTAAACCCTGAAACACCACCCCTAGCACGACCACCTACACTGCCTGAGCACCACTGCACTGCCCTAAACCCTGAAACACCAGCCCCAGCATGACCCTCTACACTGCCCAAACACCACTGCACTGCCCTAAACCCTGAAACACCAGCCCCAGCATGACCCCCAACACTGCCAGAACACCACTGCACTGCCATAATTCCTGATAGACCAGCCCCAGCACGACCCCCTACACTGCCACAACACCACGGCACTGCCCTAAACCCTGAAACACTATCCCCAGAACGACCCCCTACACTACCCGAACACCACTGCACTACCCTAAACCCTGAAACACCACCCCCAGCATGACCCACTACACTGCTGTGAACAGCACTGCCCTGCCCTAAACCCAGAAACAGCATCCCCAGCATGACCACAACACTCCCCGAACACCACAGCACTTCCATAAACCCTGCAACACCAGCCCCAGCACGACCCCCTACACTGTCCGAACACCACTGCCCTAAACCCTGAAACACCAGCCCCAGCAAGACCCCTACACTGTTCGAACACCACTGCAATGCTCTACACCTTGAAACACCAGCCCCAGCTCGAACCCCTACACTGCCCGAACGCCACTACACTGCCCTAAACCCTGAAACACTATCCCCAGCACGACCCCCTACATTGCCCGAACACCACTGCCCTAACCCCTGAAACACCACCCCCAGCTAGACCCCCTACACTGCCCGAACACCACTGCCCTTAACCCTGAAACATCACCCCCAGCACGACCCCCTTCTCTGCCCGAACACCACTGCACTGCTGTAAACCCTGAAACACCACTACCTGCATGACCCCTACACTGCCCGAACACCACTGCACTGCACTGCCCTAAGCCCTGAAACACCACCCCAAGCACAACCCCTGCACTGCCCGAATGCCACTGCACTGCTCTAAACCCTGAAACACCAACCCAGCACATCCCTCTACAATGCTCAAACATCACTGCACTACCCTAAGCCCTAAAACACCACCTCCAGCACGACCCCTTACACTGCCTGAACACCACTGCACTGCCCTAAACCATAAAACACTAGCCCCAGCACGACCCCCTACACTGCCCAAACTCCACTGCACTGCTCTAAACCCTGAAACACCAGCCACAGCGTGACACCCTACACTGCCCGGACACCACTCCTCTGCCCTAAACCCTGAAACACCACCCCTGCACGATCCCCTACACTGCCCGAACACCACTGCACTGCCCTAAACCCTGAAACACCAGCCCCAGCACGACCTCCTACACTGCCCGAACACCACTGCACTGCCCCAAACCCTGAAACACTAGCCCCAGCACGACCTCCTACACTGCCCGAACAACACTGCACTGCCCCAAACCCTGAAACACCAGACCCAGCACGACCCTCTACAATGCCCAAACACCACTGCACTGCCCTAAACCCCTGAAACACTGGCCCCAGCACGATCCTCTACACTGCCCGAACCCCACTCCACTGCCCTAAACCCTGAAACACCAGCCCCAGCACGGCCACCTACACTGCCCAAATACCACTGCACTGCCCTAAACCCTGAAACACCAGCCCCAGCACTACCACCTACACTGCCCGAACACCACTGCACTGCCCTAAACCCTGAAACAACCAGCCCAAGCATGATACCCAACACTACTTGAACACTACTGCACTGCCCTAAACCCTGACACACCACCCCTAGCACGACCACCTACTCTGCCTGAGCACCACTGCACTTCCCTAAACCCTAAAACACCAGCCCCAGCATGACCCCCAACACTGCCAGAACACCACTGCACTGCCCTAAACCCTGAAAGACCAGCCCCAGCACGACCCCCTACACTGCCGCAACACCACTGCACTGTCCTAAACCCTGAAACACTATCCCCAGAACGACCCCCTACACTACCCGAACACCACTGCACTACCCTAGACCCTGAAACACCACCCCCAGCATGACCCACTACACAGCTCTGAACAGCACTGCCCTACCATAAACCCAGAAACACCTGCCCCAGCATGACCCCTACACTCCCCAAACACCACAGCACTTCCATAACCCTGCAACACCAGCCCCAGCATGACCCCCTACACTGCCCAAACACCACTGCACTGCCCTAAACCCTAAAACACCACCCCAGCAAAATCCCCTGCACTGCTCGAACACCACTGCACTGCCCTAAACCCTGATACACCACCCCAGCACATCCCTCTACACTGCCCTAACACCACTGCACTACCCTAAGCCCTAAAACACCACCTCCAGCACGACCCCTTACACTGCCTGAACACCACTGCACTACCCTAAACCATAAAACACCAGCCCCAGCACGACCCCCTACACTGCCCAAACTCCACTGCACTGCTCTAAACCCTGAAACACCAGCCCCAGAAAGACAACCTACACTGCCCGGACACCACTGCTCTGCCCTAAACCCTGAAACACAACCCCCAGCACAACCCCCTACACTGCCCGAACATCACTGCACTGCCCTAAACCCTGAAACACCAGCCCCAGCACAACCTCCCACACTGCCCGAACACCACTGCACTGCCCTAAACCCTGAAACACCAGCCCCAGCACGACCCCCCACACTGCCCAAACACCACTGCACTGCCCTAAACCCTGAAACACCAGCCCCAGCACGACCCCCTACACTGCCCGAACACCACTGCACTGCCCTAAACCCTGAAAGACCAGCCCCAGCACGGCCACCTAAACTACCCAAATACCACTGCACTGCCCTAAACCCTGAAACACCAGCCCCAGCACTACCACCTACACTGCCCAAACACCACTGCACTGCCCTAAACCCTGAAACACCAGCCCCACCATGATACCCAACACTACTTGAACACTACTGCACTGCCCTAAACCCTGACACACCACCCGTAGCACGACCACCTACACTGCCTGAGCACCACTGCACTGCCCTAAACCCTGAGACAACAAGCCCCAGCATGACCCCCAACAATGCCAGAACACCACTGCACTGCCCTAAACCCTGAAACACTATCCCCAGAACAACCCCCTACACTACCCGAACACCACTGCACTACCCTAAACCCTGAAACACCACCCCCAGCATGACCCACTACACTGCTCTGAACAGCACTGCCCTACCCTAAACCCATAAACACAAGCCCCAGAATGACCCCTACACTCCCCGAACACCACAGCACTTCCATAAACCCTGCAACACCAGCCCCAGCATGACCCCCTACACTGCCCGAACACCACTGCACTGCCCTGAACCCTGCAACACCAGCCCCACCAAGACCCCCTACACTGCCTGATCACCACTGCACTGCCCTAAACCCTGAAACACCACCCCGTGCACGACCCCCTACACTGCCCGATCACCACTGCACTGCCCTAAACCCTGAAACACCACCCGTGCATGACCCCCTACACTGCCCGAACACCCCTGAACTAGCCTAAACCCTGAAACACCAGCCCCCGCATGACCCCCTACACTGCCCAAACACCACTGCCCTAAACCCTGAAACACCACCACCACCAAGACCCCCTACACTGCCCGATCACCACTGCACTGCACTAAACTCTGAAACACCACCCCAGCACATCCCTCTACACTGCCCAAACACCACTGGACTACCCTAAGCCCTAAAACACCACCTCCAGCACAACCCCTTACACTGCCTGAACACCACTGCACTGCCCTAAACCATAAAACACCAGCCCCAGCACGACCCCCTACACTGCCCAAACTCCACTGCACTGCTCCAAATCCTGAAACACCAGCCCCAGTGCGACACCCTCACTGCCCGGACACCACTGCTCTGCCCTAATCCCTGAAACAACACCCCCAGCACAACCCCCTAAACTGCCCGAACACCACTGCACTGCCCTAAACCCTGAAACACCAGCCCCAGCACGACCTCCTACACTGCCCGAACACCACTGCACTGCCCTAAACCCAGAAACACGAGCCCCCGCATGACCCCCTACACTGCCTGAACACCACTGCACTGCCCTAACCCCTGAAACACCAGCCCCAGCACGACCCCCTACACTGCCCGAACACCACTCCACAGTCCTAAACCCTGAAACACCAGCCCCAGCATGGCCACCTACACTGCCCAAATACCACTGCACTGCCCTAAACCCTGAAACACCAGCCCCAGCACTACCACCAACACTGCCTGAACACCACTGCACTGCACTAAACCATGAAACCCCAGCCCCAGCATGACCCCCAACACTGCCAGAACACCACTGCACTGCCCTAAACCCTGAAAGACCAGCCCCAGCATGACCCCCTACACTGCCGCAACACCACTGCACTGCCCTAAACCCTAAAACCCTATCCCCAGAACGACCCCCTACACTACCCGAACACCACTGCACTACCCTAAACCCTGACACACCACCCCCAGCATGACCCACTACACTGCTCTGAACAGTACTGCCCTACCCTAAACCCAGAAACACCAGCCCCAGCATGACCCCTACACTCCCCGAACACTACAGCACTTCCATAAACCCTGCAAAACCAGACCCAGCATGACCCCCTACACTCCCCGAACACCACTGCACTGCCCTGAACCCTGCAACACCAGCCCCAGCACGACCCCCTACACTGCCCAAACACCACTGCTCTAAACCTTGAAACACCAGCCCCAGCAAGACCCCTACACTGCCCGAATACCACTGCCCTAAACCCTGAAACACCACCCCGTGCACGACCCCTACACTGCCCGAACACCCCTGCACTAGCCAAAACCTTGAAATACCAGCCCCAGCACGACTCCCTACTCTGCCCGAACACCACTGCACTGCCCTAAACCTTGAAACACCAGCCCCAGCATGACCCCCTACACTGCCCAAACACCACTGCCTTAAACCCTGAAACACCACCACCACCAAGATCCCCTACACTGCCCGATCACCACTGCACTGCCCTAAACCCTGAAACACCACCCCGTGCATGACCCCCTACACTGCCCGAACACACCTGCACTAGCCTAAACCCTGAAACACCAGCCCCCGCATGACCCCCTACACTGCCCAAACACCACTACCCTAAACCCTAAAACACCACCACCACCAAGACCCCCTACACTGCCCGATCACCACTGCACTGCCCTAAACCCTGAAACACCACCCCAGCACATCCCTCTACACTGCCCGAACACTACTCCACTGTCCTAAACCCTGAATCACCAGCCCCAGCACGGCCACCTACACTGCCCAAATACCACTGCACTGCCCTAAACCCTGAAACGCCAGCCCCAGCACTACCACCTACACTGCCCGAACACCACTACACTGCACTAAACCCTGAAACACCAGCCCCAGCATGATACCCAACAATACCTGAACACTACTGCAATGCCCTAAACCCTGAAACACCACTGTTAGAAATGGGGGGTCTCTAGTTGGCAATGGCTGGACACTGTCCAAGTAGGGACCCTTCTTCCTAAGTCAGAGTAAGCAGCCTACACCCTTTGACAACCCCTGCTCAACCCTGTGGTAACGTAGCACGAGCAGCTAGGCTTATCTCAGAGGCAGTGTGTGAAGCATTTATGACCATACACAGTAATATAATGAGGAACACTACAAATGGACACCACTCAAGTAGTTATGAAAAATAGGTATTTTTATATAGACTTAATCACAAGACCAATAACAGTAAAAATCCACAATACTATAAAAATATAATTACTTTAGAAATGCTGCAAGGAAAAATAGTTCAGGATGCACAAAATGATGTTTAGTTCAAGGCAGGGGTCTCTGTGACCCTTTTACTCACAAAGTATCTGGTTCCTGGAGCAAAGCAACAAAAATGTCGCTAAGGAGCTGTAGCGAGAAATTTCCTCACGCTAACCAGCGATGCGTTGAATCCTTACCGCGAGGGAGGATGATGCGCTGGGTTGCGGGCAGGACAAAGCGACAAACTTCCTCACGCTAATCCGGTGATGCGATGAAATCCTTGCCGCGAAGGGAGGATGATGCACCGAGCCTGTTGCGTGTGCGATCTTGCTACGTTGACAAAGATGGCGCTCCGCGAGGGAGCGACGATCCGGATTCGATGCGGGGAAAATGGCGAACGCTCGGCGTCCGCGCTGCGATGATCCTGTTGCGATGATTTCAGATAGCGGGCGTTTTCAGGCCCGCAGACAGGTGCTGCGACGATCTTCGGATAGCGGGTGTTTTCAGGCCCGCAGACAGGTGCTGCGACGATCTTCGGGGTTAGCGAGCGCTCGGCGACAGCGGAGCGGCGATTTTTCTCACGCTCACCAGCTGCAGCGGCTCGCTAACGGAGGTTAGCGACAATTTTCAGCGCTCTCTTCTCAACAGTAGAAATAGAGGTCCTGGAACACACAGGAACCTCACCTGCAGATAGTAATCCTCGCTGGGAGGAAACAGGAGGCTGATGGTGGAGTCTGATGTGCCTGAGACTCCAGCAGGAGGCTAGCTCTCTCCTAGCCCTTGGGTAGTTGCTGTAGCAAAAGAAATAAAAGTCCAATCAAAGTTCCTTTCCTCTTCTTGAAGTCCAGTAGTAACAGCTGCAGGCCAGTCCCAGGAACAGCACACAAGCACAAGGACAGTCCTTCTCCTGCAGATTCTTGTAGCCACACGGACAGAGGTTCTTCTTGTTATCCAGGAGCAATACAAATTGTAGGGGTTTGTGCACAAATATTTATACCCCCAAAGTCTTTGTTCTTAGGGGTCCCAAGCCTCTGAACCCAGCCAGAACCAGTTTTGCCCAGCCCTGGAGCACTTTGTTGATCATGCTGCATCCTTCCTTTCAGAAAGAGGGGGTCTGCCTCAGACGCACAGTGGGAGGTGGAGCCAGCTTTCACCTTGCCAGGCACAGCCCTATTCAAGTGCAGGAGCTACCCCTCCCCTCACACCTTGGCAGGTCGCTCTATTCAACCCAGGTCTGACTCAGCCTGCCCTGTCCCTCCAAAACCAGACAGCCAATACACATAATAGCAGAGCAACTGGAAGGCTTAGGCAAGAAAGTACCTATACTGTAAAAATGGTAGTTTCAAACACAGAATATAAAAATAACCTTCACTAAAAGATGTATTTTAATATTCTGAGCTCAGGCACACTAGATCCGTTTTTCTACCATGTTCTGTGGGTCAGTTAGGACTATAGGATGTAATAGCCCAGACCTCCCATTCTGGCCTATGGAGAACAGGTAGCCTTACAGTAGTGAAAAACGAAATTGGGTATAATTCACTACTAGGACATGCTACATACAACAGGGCATGTCCGACCTTACACATACAATGCGCCCTATCATAAGGGGGGCTTACATGATGCCAAGGGAAGGTTTAGGGGCTGGGAAGCGGGTGCACTTCACAGCCAAGATGGCAGTTCTGGACTGCATGCAGACACTGCAGTGGCAGGTCTGAGACACACTTTACAAGCTGCTTCTGTGGGTGGCACAAACCAGTGCTGCAGGCCCACCAGCAGCATTCGGTTTACCAGCCCTGGGCACACACCGGCCAAGCTACTAGGGACTAACAGGTAAACTGAATAAGCCAATCATGGATGTACCAATTCATATGTCATCTTTACAAAGGGAGCATTCGCGCTGTGGCACTGAATGGCAGCGGCACAGCGCCCAGAGCATCTATAACCAGCAAAAACAGAGGAGACACAGCGAAAAAAGGAAGGGAGACTCACGCCAATGGTGCCAGGTCTAACACGCGTCCCCTCCAGCTGAAATGTGGGGAGAACTACCCATCCCCTTGGAAGTTCTCTTCACTAAGGCGGAAAAATCTGGACAGACCATCAGCATTGGCGTGTTCTGTACCAGGGCGATGTTCCACCGTAAAGTCCATACCCTGTAGGGAAATGGACCACCTTAACAACTTGGGATTCTCACCCCTCATCTGCATCAACCATCTGAGGGGCCTGTGGTCTCTCTGAACCCGGAAGTGAGTCCCGAAAAGGTATGGTCTCAGCTTCTTCAGTGCCCAGACCACAGCAAATGCCTCACGCTCAATTGCACTCCACTTCTGTTCCCGTGGAAGTAACCTCCTACTGATGAAGGCTACGGGTTGGTCTAGTCCCTCCTCATTCATCTGCGACAGAACAGCCCCCACCCCATGCTCTGAAGCGTCTGTCTGGACAATAAATTCCTTAGCAAAGTTGGGCGCCAGGAGCACGGGCACTGTACACATGGCAGTTTTGAGGGCATCAAAAGCTTTCTGACAGGTGTCAGTCCAGTTCACAATCTTGGGCTGCTTCTTGGAAGTCAGCTCAGTCAAGGGGGCAACGATGCTGCCATACCCCTTGACAAACCTCCTGTAATAACCCGTGAGTCCTAAGAAGGCCCTCACCTGGGTCTGGGTCCTTGGGGGCTCCCACGCCAGGATGGTTTCAATCTTGGGCTGTAGAGGTGCCACCTGGCCACTCCCTACCTGGTGTCCTAAGTACACCACCGAACCCTGCCCAATCTGGCACTTACTGGCCTTGATTGTGAGGCCTGCTCTGCGCAGCGCCATCAACACTTCCCAAAGGTGGTGTAAGTGGTCCTCCCACGAGGAACTGAATACTGCAATGTCATCCAGGTAGGCGGCACTGAAATCCTCCAGCCCAGCCAACACCTGATTGACCAACCTCTGGAAGGTGGCAGGGGCATTCTTCATTCCAAAGGGCATCACACGGAACTGGTAGTGCCCATCTGGGGTGGAGAATGCTGACCTCTCCTTTGCCCCATCAGTTAAGGCAATCTGCCAGTACCCAGACGTTAGATCAAACGTGCTGAGGTACCGGGCAGCCCCTAACCGATCTATGAGCTCATCAGCTCTGGGGATGGGGTGCGCGTCGGTCCTCGTGACCGAATTGAGACCTCGATAGTCCACACAGAACCTAAGTTCTGGAGTGTCACCAGGCGCTGCAGCTTTTGGTACCAAGACCACGGGGCTGGACCAGGGGCTGCTAGAGGACTCAATCACCCCTAGAGCAAACATTTTGGAGACCTCCTCCTTGATGTAGGCCCTTACCCGGTCAGTCACTCGGTAAGCCTTGTGCTTGACAGGAGGACTGTCCCAGGTGTCCACCTCATGGACGCACCAGTCAGTGACACCAGGCACCAGGGAAAATAAATCAGGGAATTGCCCCAACAGCTGGCGGCAATCTAACTGTTGCTCAGGGGTCAGTGTGGTGGAGAGGACCACACCCTCCACTGACCCATCCTTTTCTCCTGCACACAGGAGGTCAGGAAGAGGCTCACTTTCCTCCTCCATCCCTGCATCTGTGGCAAGGAGCATGCCTACTTCAGACCTCTCAAAGTGGGGCTTCAGGCGATTCACATGCAGGACCCGCAGGGGGTTCCTGGGAGATTTAAAGTCCACCAAATAGGTAACTTGACTTTTGCGCTCCACCACCTCAAAGGGACCGGTCCACTTATCTTGGAGCGCACAAGGCTCCACTGGGGCCAGTACCCAAACCTTCTGACCAGGTTGAAATTTGACCAGAGTGGCATTCTGGTCGTGCCAACGTTTCATCTCCTCCTGGCTGGCTTCCAGATTTGCCTCAGCAATTTTTCTGAAACGCCGAGTTTGGTTCCTGAAGGCCAGGATGTAGCTAAATACATCCTGGGGAGGTTTCCTGGGAGATTGCTCCCAGCCTTCCTTGACCAAACTCAGAGGTCCTCTTACCGGATGGCCATAGAGCAGTTCAAAGGGACTGAACCCTAAGGACTTCTGTGGCACTTCACGGTATGCAAACAACAGGCATGGCAAGAGGACGTCCCACTTACGCCTCAGGGGCTCTTCTAGGCCCATGATCATGCCCTTCAAGGTCCGGTTGAATCTCTCAACCAGACCGTTACCCTGGGGGTGGTAAGGAGTGGTGAACTTGTAAGTCACCCCACACTCCTTCCACAGGGACTTCATATACTGGGAGATGAAGTTGGTCCCCCTGTCGCTCACCACCTCTCTGGGGAACCCCACACGGGAGAAGATCCCCATCAGTGCACGTCCCACCACGGGGGCCGTCACTGTCCTGAGCGGGATGGCTTCAGGGTACCGGGTGGCATGGTCCACCAAGACCAGGATGTACCTGTTGCCCATGGCTGTCTTGGGGTCCAGAGGCCCCACAATGTCAATGCCCACTCGCTCGAATGGGGTGCTAACAACTGGGAAGGGTTGGAGTGGGGCTTTGATCTTCCCCCCACTCTTCCCACTTGCCTGGCAAGTCTCACAGGTCCTACAATACGTATCTGAACTCTTGCGCATCTGGGGCCAATAAAAGTGGGTGACCAGCCTTTCAAAGGTCTTAGTCTGCCCCAGATGTCCTGCCAATGGGATGTCATGAGCCAACCCCAGTAGGAAGGTTCTGAAGCACTCGGGTACCACCAGCACACGGGCTGACCCCGGTTCAGCAACCTTAGGCTCGCTATACAGGAGACTGTTCTCCCAATAAATCAGATGTGAACCGGACACATCACCTGCTGCCTGGGCTGCAGCCTGTTGCCGCATACCCTCAAGAGAGGGGCAAGTTCTCTGCTGTTCACAAAACTCCTCTCTGGTGGGCCCCCCTTCCTGCTGCCACTGGGTCAGCTCAGGCAGGTCCCCCAGGTCGGTACTCTGCTCCCCGGTAGGCTCCAGGGCATCCCCCTCAGGGTCTGCTCCCTCCTGGGCCGTGGGAACCAAGGGGGCCGGTTTCCCGCGCCCCCTGCCCCCTCCCTCTAAGGCAGGGACCTGGGCCATATTCTCAGGCTCCAGGTCTTTCTCAATACTCTCTTTGGCTGCCATGGACCGAGTGGTAGCACATGCCCACTCAGGCAGTCCCAACATTTGCAAGTGAGCTCTCTTCTCCACCGTAGCCCACGGGGAGTTCTCCAAATCATTGCCCAACAGACAGTCCACAGGCATGGCGGGCCTCACAGCCACCTAAAGAGTTCCTGAGACCCCCCCACTCAAAGGGAACCTGAGCCACCTCACAGTGGCTCTCTGTGTTGTCTGCAGACACTACTGGGTAGAATGCATGGGGCACATCCTGCTCTTTGGACACCAACTGGGAGCTGACAGCAGTTACACTGGCTCCTGTGTCCCTCAGAGCCTCCACTCTATGGCCATTGATGGTTACCCACTGCCTGTATTTTTTAGTGTTATCAGGCAGTGCAGGCTTAGGAACCATTTCAAAGTCTCCTAGTGAGACAAGGGTCAATTCTACGGGGTCCCACCCACCTTGGGCACCCATCTCCTCCTCCCCCAGGGCTACACTAGCAAGCTGGCGGGGTGGTGCACGGCGTGGTGCAGGAGTATCCCTTTGGGGACACTGGGGGTCAAAGTATCTGTGGCCCACCTGGCCACACTTAAAACAAGTAGGGGGCCTCCTTGGAACAGGATTACCTGTTGGAGGCACTGGCTTCTTATCTGGGGGAGGCTGGGATACCACTACCTGGTTCCCTTGGGAATTATCTTGGGGCCCTCGGTGGAACTCCCTTGGTTTACCCCTGTCCCCCCCACGTCTCTGCTGGGGACCCTGCCCACCTTTGGCGAAGTCTCCCACTGGACCCTTGCGAACCCGGGTGCTCACCCAGCGGTCCGCCTCCTCAGCAAGCTTCCTAGGGTTAGTCAGCTTGCAATCTATCAGATGCTGGCGTAGCTCAGGAAAACAGTTACTAGAAAAATGCTCCCATGCAATCAAGTCATACAGTTGCTCAAAAGTTTCTACTTTGCTGCCTTTTACCCAGCGCTCCATTGCTCTGCCAAAAAAAGACACATATTCAACCCATGTGGTACCCTCTATCTTCTTGCAGGTTCTAAATCTCTGCCTGTACATTTCAGGGGTTAAACCATAGCGGGTAATCAAAGCTTCCTTCATGTGGGCGTAAATCATCCTACTTTCTGGGGGTAGGTCCAACAAGGTATCCCTCCCCTCACTCACAAACCGTCCCCACAACCCCGCTCCCCAATCCTTCTCAGGGACCCGGTGGGACACCATGGCTAATTCATAAGCGGCAAACCATTGCCCAATATCCTCACTTTTATGAAAATCCTTAATAACCTCTTTAGGTATATACACTCTACTCTCAGTATGCACTACTGGTATGCTGCCACCAGAGGGGGAGATCTCAATACCCTTGGCCTTAATCTCCAACTCCCTCAAAATTCTCTCATGTTCAAATTTCATCTTCATTATCTCAACTTCTAACTTCTTATTCTCTAGGTCTCTCTGACCATCCAATTTGAGCTTAGCCATCTCCATATTATGCCGCCTATCTCTCTCCCTGTCCTCCATCTCTTCTGGAGACAGACCCCTTGAGGACACGCTAGTGCCCGGGCTGGAAACTGCTTTATCCCCTACCAAATCTAAAATTTCTTCCTGCTGCTCTCCTGCATTCTCTCCCCCCTCCACAGGCCCTTCCTCATTCCTAGGGGCATCCCTGGCTTCTAACCAGGCCTTCAGCGCCTTGTAATACTCTTCCCTCTTAGTGAGACCTGTGATAGGGACCGTGAAGCGTTTGCAAAAACATTTGAGCTGCTTGGCATTGTAGGTGTCTAATTTCTCTTCTTCCCAGGAGAGATCCTCAGAGGCATTGGATCTGGGCTTGCTCATTGTGGCAATAACTGGCAATAACGATCAAAAATAGAATCAAAAAATCTCAACAACGTACGTGGTTATGTTATGGTCTGCACTCACTAGTAGTGTACACTATAATTACTTTATGCAATCATAAATGCAAGTCCAGATCCTCACCGCTGACCACCAATGTTAGAAATGGGGGTCTCTAGTTGGCAATGGCTGGCCACTGTCCAAGTAGGGACCCTTCTTCCTAAGTCAGAGTAAGCAGCCTCCACCCTTTGACAACCCCTGCTCAACCCTGTGGTAACGTAGCACGAGCAGCTAGGCTTATCTCAGAGGCAGTGTGTGAAGCATTTATGACCATACACAGTAATATAATGAGGAACACTACAAATGGACACCACTCAAGTAGTTATGAAAAATAGGTATTTTTATATAGACTTAATCACAAGACCAATAACAGTAAAAATCCACAATACTATAAAAATATAATTACTTTAGAAATGCTGCAAGGAAAAATAGTTCAGGATGCACAAAATGATGTTTAGTTCAAGGCAGGGGTCTCTGCGACCCTTTTACTCACAAAGTATCTGGTTCCTGGAGCAAAGCAACAAAAATGTCGCTAAGGAGCTGTAGCGAGAAATTTCCTCACGCTAACCAGCGATGCGTTGAATCCTTACCGCGAGGGAGGATGAAGCGCTGGGTTGCGGGCAGGACAAAGCGAGAAACTTCCTCACGCTAAGCCGGTGATGCGATGAAATCCTTGCCGCGAAGGGAGGATGATGCACCGAGCCTGTTGCGTGTGCGATCTTGCTGCGTTGACAAAGATGGCGCTCCGCGAGGGAGCGACGATCCGGATTCGTTGCGGGGAAAATGGCGAACGCTCGGCGTCCGCGCTGCGATGATCCTGTTGCGATGATTTCAGATAGCGGGCGTTTTCAGGCCCGCAGACAGGTGCTGCGACGATCTTCGGATAGCGGGCGTTTTCAGGCCCGCAGACAGGTGCTGCGACGATCTTCGGGGTTAGCGAGCGCTCGGCGACAGCGGAGCGGCGATTTTTCTCACGCTCACCAGCTGCAGCGGCTCGCTAATGGAGGTTAGCGACAATTTTCAGCGCTCTCTTCTCAACAGTAGAAATAGAGGTCCTGGAACACACAGGAACCTCACCTGCAGATAGTAATCCTCGCTGGGAGGAAACAGGAGGCTGATGGTGGAGTCTGATGTGCCTGAGACTCCAGCAGGAGGCTAGCACTCTCCTAGCCCTTGGGTAGTTGCTGTAGCAAAAGAAATAAAAGTCCAATCAAAGTTCCTTTCCTCTTCTTGAAGTCCAGTAGTAACAGCTGCAGGCCAGTCCCAGGAACAGCACACAAGCACAAGGACAGTCCTTCTCCTGCAGATTCTTGTAGCCACACGGACAGAGGTTCTTCTTGTTATCCAGGAGCAATACAAATTGTAGGGGTTTGTGCACAAATATTTATACCCCCAAAGTCTTTGTTCTTAGGGGTCCCAAGCCTCTGAACCCAGCCAGAACCAGTTTTGCCCAGCCCTGGAGCACTTTGTTGATCAGGCTGCATCCTTCCTTTCAGAAAGAGGGGGTCTGCCTCAGACGCACAGTGGGAGGTGGAGCCAGCTTTCACCTTGCCAGGCCCAGCCCTATTCAAGTGCAGGAGCTACCCCTCCCCTCACACCTAGGCAGGTCGCTCTATTCAACCCAGGTCTGACTCAGCCTGCCCTGTCCCTCCAAAACCAGACAGCCAATACACATAATAGCAGAGCAACTGGAAGGCTTAGGCAAGAAAGTACCTATACACTAAAAGTGGTAGTTTCAAACACAGAATATAAAAATAACCTTCACTAAAAGATGTATTTTAATATTCTGAGCTCAGGCATACTAGATTCGTTTTTCTACCATGTTCTGTGGGTCAGTTAGGACTATAGGATGTAATAGCCCAGACCTCCCATTCTAACCTATGGAGAACAGGTAGCCTTACAGTAGTGAAAAACGAAATTGGGTGTAATTGACTACTAGGACATGCTACATACAACAGGGCATGTCCTACCTTACACATACAATGCGCCCTATCATAAGGGGGGCTTACATGATGCCAAGGGAAGGTTTAGGGGCTGGGAAGCGGGTGCACTTCACAGCCAAGATGGCAGTTCTGGACTGCACGCAACACACAGCAGTGGCAGGTCTGAGACACACTTTACAAGCTGCTTCTGTGGGTGGCACAAACCAGTGCTGCAGGCCCACCAGCAGCATTCGGTTTACCAGCCCTGAGCACACACCGGCCACGCTACTAGGGACTAACAGGTAAACTGAATAAGCCATTCATGGATGTACCAATTCATATGTCATCTTTACAAAGGGAGCATTCGCGCTGTGGCACTGAATGGCAGCGGCACAGCGCCCAGAGCATCTATAACCAGCAAAAAAAGGAAGGGAGACTCAAGCCAATAGTGCCAGGTCTAACAACCACCCATAGCACGACCACCTACACTGCCTGAGCACCACTGCACTGCCCTAAACCCTGAAACATCAGCCCCAGCATGACCCCCAACACTGCCAGAACACCACTGCACTGCCCTAAACCCTGAAAGACCAGCCCGAGCACGACCCCCTACACTGCCGCAACACCACTGCACTGCCCTAAACCCTGAAACCCTATCCCCAGAACGACCCCCTATACTACTCGAACACCACTGCACTACCCTAAACCCTGAAACACCACCCCCAGCATGACCCAATACACTGCTCTGAACAGCACTGCCCTACCCTAAACCCAGAAACACCAGCCCCAGCATGACCCCTACACTCCTCGAACACCACGGCACTTCCATAAACCCTGCAACACCAGCCCCAGCATGACCCCCTACACTGCCCGAACACCACTGCACTGCCCTGAACCCTTCAACACCAGCCCCAGCATGACCCCCTACACTGCCCGAACACCACTGCCGTAAACCCTGAAACACCAGCCCCATCAAGACCCCTACACTGCCCGAACACCACTGCCCTAAACCCTGAAACACCACCTCCAGCACGACTCCCTCTCTGCCCGAACACCACTGCACTGCCCTAAACCTTGAAACACCAGCCCCAGCACGACCCCCTGCACTGCCCAAACACCACGGCCCTAAACCCTGAAACACCACCACCGCCAAGTCCCCCTACACTGCCTGATCACCACTGCACTGCCCTAAACCCTGAACACCAGCCCCAGCAAGACCCCTACACTGCCCTAACACCACTGCCATAAACCCTGAAACACCACCCCCCGCACGACTCCCTACTCTGCCCGAACACCACTGCACTGCCCTACACCCTGAAACATCAGTCCCTGCATGAACCCTACACTGCCCGAACACCACTGCACTGACCTAAACCCTGAAACACCAGCCCCAGCACGGCCACCTACTCTGCCCAATTACCACTGCACTGCCCTAATCCAAGAAACACCAGCCCCAGTACTACCACCTACACTGCCCGAACACCACTGCACTGCACTAAACCTTGAAACACCAGCCCCAGCATGATACCCATCACTACCTGAATACTACTGCAATGCACTAAACCCTGAAACACCACCCCTAGCACGACCACCTACACTGCCTGAGCACCACTGCACTGCCCTAAACCCTGAAACACCAGCCCCAGCATGACCCTCTACACTGCCCAAACACCACTGCACCGCCCTAAACCCTGAAACACCAACCCCAGCACAAACCCCTACACTGCCCGAACACCACTGCACTGCCCTAAACCCTGAAACACCAGCCTCAGCATGACCCCCAACACTGCCAGAACACCACTGCACTGCCCTAAGCCCTGAAAGACCAGCCCCAGCATGACCCCCTACACTGCCGCAACACCACTGCACTGCCCTAAACCCTGAAACACTATCCCCAGAATGACCCCCTACACTACCCGAACACCACTGCACTACCCTAAACCCTGAAACACCACCCCTAGCATGACCCACTACACTGCTGTGAACAGCACTGCCCTGCCCTAAACCCAGAAACACCATCCCCAGCATGACCCCTACACTCCCCGAACTCCACAGCCCTAAACCCTGAAACACCAGCCCCAGCACGACCCCTACACTGACTGAACGCCACTACACTGCCCTAAACCCTGAAACACTAGCCCCAGCATGACCCCCTACATTGCCCGAACACCACTGCCCTAAACCCTGAAACACCACCCCCAGCTAGACCCCCTACACTGCCCGAACACCACTGCCCTTAACCCTGAAACATCACCCCCAGCACGACCCCCTTCTCTGCCCGAACACCACTGCACTGCCCTAAACCCTGAAACACCACCCCCAGCACAACCCCCTGCACTGCCCGAACACCACTGTACTGCTCTAAACCCTGAAACACCACCCCAGCACATCCCTCTACACTGCCCGAACATCACTGCACTACCCTAAACCCTAAAACACCACCTCCAGCACGACCCCTTACACTGCCTGAACACCACTGCACTGCCCTAAACAATAAAACACTAGCTCCAGCACGACCCCCTACACTGCCCAAACTCCACTGCACTGCTCTAAACCCTGAAACACCAGCCCCAGCGTGACACCCTACACTGCCCGGACACCACTCCTCTGCCCTAAACCCTGAAACACCACCCCAGCACGACCCCCTACACTGCCCGAACACCACTGCACTGCCCTAAACCCTGAAACACCAGCCCCAGCATGACCTCCTACACTGCCCGAACACCACTCCACTGCCCCAAACACTGAAACACCAGACCCAGCACCTTCCCCTACACTGCCCGAACACCACTGCACTGCCCTAAACCCTGAAACACTGGCCCCAGCACGATCCCCTACACTGCCCGAACACCACTCCACTGCCCTAAACCCTGAAACACCAGCCCCAGCACGGCCACCTACACTGCCCAAATACCACTGCACTGCCCTAAACCCTGAAACACCAGCCCCAGCATGATACCCATCACTACCTGAACACTACTGCAATGCCCTAAACCCTGAAACACCACCCCTAGCACGACCACCTACACTGTCTGAGCACCACTGCAGTGCCCTAAACCCTGAAACATCAGCCCCAGCATGACCCCCAACACTGCCAGAACACCACTGCACTTCCCTAAACCCTGAAAGACCAGCCCCAGCACGAACCCCTACACTGCCGCAACACCACTGCACTGCCCTAAACCCTGAAACCCTATCCCCAGAACGACCCCCTACACTACTCGAACACCACTGCACTACCCTAAACCCTGAAACACCACCCCCAGCATGACCCAATACACTGCTCTGAACAGCACTGCCCTACCCTAAACCCAGAAACACCAGCCCCAGCATGACCCCTACACTCCCCGAACACCACAGCACTTCCATAAACCCTGCAACACCAGCCCCAGCATGACCCCCTACACTGCCCGAACACCACTGCACTGCCCTGAACCCTTCAACACCAGCCCCAGCATGACCCCCTACACTGCCTGAACACCACTGCCCTAAACCCTGAAACACCAGCCCCAGCAAGACCCCTACACTGCCCGAACACCACTGCCCTAAACTCTGAAACACCACCTCCAGCACAACTCCCTACTCTGCCCGAACACCACTGCACTGCCCTAAACCTTGAAACACCAGCCCCAGCACGACCCCCTGCACTGCCCAAACACCACTGCCCTAAACCCTGAAACACCACCACCGCCAAGACCCCCTACACTGCCTGATCACCACTGCACTGCCCTAAACCCTGAACACCAGCCCCAGCAAGACCCCTACACTGCCCTAACACCACTGCCATAAACCCTGAAACACCACCCCCCGCACGACTCCCTACTCTGCCCGAACACCACTGCACTGCCCTAAACCTTGAAACACCAGCCCCAGCACGACCCCCTGCACTGCCCAAACACCACTGCCCTAAACCCTGAAACACCACCACCGCCAAGACCCCCTACACTGCCTGATCACCACTGCACTGCCCTAAACCCTGAACACCAGCCCCAGCAAGACCCCTACACTGCCCTACCACCACTGCCATAAACCCTGAAACACCACCCCCCGCACGACTCCCTACTCTGCCCGAACACCACTGCACTGCCCTAAACCTTGAAACACCAGCCCCAGCACAACCCCCTACACTAACCAAAACACAACTGCCCTAAACCCTGAAACACCACCACCACCAAGACCCCCTACACTGCCTGATCACCACTGCACTGCCCTAAACCCTGAAACATCAGTCCCAGCATGAACCCTAGACTGCCCGAACACCACTGCACTGACCTAAACCCTGAAACACCACCCTGTGCACGACCCCCTACACTGCCCGAACACCACTGCACTGCCCTAATCCCTGAAACACTAGCCCCAGCACGACCCCCTACACTGCCCGAACACCACTCCACTGTCCTAAACCCTGAAACACCAGCCCCAGCACGGCCACCTACTCTGCCCAAATACCACTGCACTGCCCTAATCCCTGAAACACCAGCCCCAGTACTACCACCTACACTGCCCGAACACCACTGCACTGCACTAAACCTTGAAACACCAGCCCCAGCATGATACCCATCACTACCTGAATACTACTGCAATGCACTAAACCCTGAAACACCACCCCTAGCACGAACACCTACACTGCCTGAGCACCACTGCACTGCCCTAAACCCTGAAACACCAGCCCCAGCATGACCCTCTACACTGCCCAAACACCACTGCACCGCCCTAAACCCTGAAACACCAACCCCAGCACGAACCCCTACACTGCCCGAACACCACTGCTCTGCCCTAAACCCTGAAACACCAGCCTCAGCATGACCCCCAACACTGCCAGAACACCACTGCACTGCCCTAAGCCCTGAAAGACCAGCCCCAGCACGACCCCCTACACTGCCGCAACACCACTGCACTACCCTAAACCCTGAAACACTATCCCCAGAACGACCCCCTACACTACCCGAACACCACTGCACTACCCTAAACCCTGAAACACCACCCCCAGCATGACCCACTACACTGCTGTGAACAGCACTGCCCTGCCCTAAACCCAGAAACACCATCCCCAGCATGACCCCTACACTCCCCGAACTCCACAGCCCTAAACCCTGAAACACCAGCCCCAGCAAGACCCCTACACTGTCCGAAGACCACTGCAATGCCCTAGACCCTGAAACACCAGCCCCAGCACGACCCCTCACACTGACTGAACGCCACTACACTGCCCTAAACCCTGAAACACTAGCCCCAGCACGACCCCCTACATTGCCCGAACACCACTGCCCTAAACCCTGAAACACCACCCCCAGCTAGACCCCCTACACTGCCCGAACACCACTGCCCTTAACCCTGAAACATCACCCCCAGCACGAGCCCCTTCTCTGCCCGAACACCACTGCACTGCCCTAAACCCTGAAACACCACCCCCAGCACAACCCCCTGCACTGCCCGAACACCACTGTACTGCTCTAAACCCTGAAACACCACCCCAGCACATCCCTCTACACTGCCCGAACATCACTGCACTACCCTAAGCCCTAAAACACCACCTCCAGCACGACCCCTTACACTGCCTGAACACCACTGCACTGCCCTAAACAATAAAACACTAGCTCCAGCACGACCCCTACACTGCCCAAACTCCACTGCACTGCTCTAAACCCTGAAACACCAGCCCCAGCGTGACACCCTACACTGCCCGGACACCACTCCTCTGCCCTAAACCCTGAAACACCACCCCAGCACGACCCCCTACACTGCCCGAACACCACTGCTCTGCCCTAAACCCTGAAACACCAGCCTCAGCATGACCCCCAACACTGCCAGAACACCACTGCACTGCCCTAAGCCCTGAAAGACCAGCCCCAGCACGACCCCCTACACTGCCGCAACACCACTGCACTACCCTAAACCCTGAAACACTATCCCCAGAACGACCCCCTACACTACCCAAACACCACTGCACTACCCTAAACCCTGAAACACCACCCCCAGCATGACCCACTACACTGCTGTGAACAGCACTGCCCTGCCCTAAACCCAGAAACACCATCCCCAGCATGACCCCTACACTCCCCGAACTCCACAGCCCTAAACCCTGAAACACCAGCCCCAGCAAGACCCCTACACTGTCCGAAGACCACTGCAATGCCCTAGACCCTGAAACACCAGCCCCAGCACGACCCCTCACACTGACTGAACGCCACTACACTGCCCTAAACCCTGAAACACTAGCCCCAGCACGACCCCCTACATTGCCCGAACACCACTGCCCTAAACCCTGAAACACCACCCCCAGCTAGACCCCCTACACTGCCCGAACACCACTGCCCTTAACCCTGAAACATCACCCCCAGCACGACCCCCTTCTCTGCCCGAACACCACTGCACTGCCCTAAACCCTGAAACACCACCCCCAGCACAACCCCCTGCACTGCCCGAACACCACTGTACTGCTCTAAACCCTGAAACACCACCCCAGCACATCCCTCTACACTGCCCGAACATCACTGCACTACCCTAAGCCCTAAAACACCACCTCCAGCACGACCCCTTACACTGCCTGAACACCACTGCACTGCCCTAAACAATAAAACACTAGCTCCAGCACGACCCCTACACTGCCCAAACTCCACTGCACTGCTCTAAACCCTGAAACACCAGCCCCAGCGTGACACCCTACACTGCCCGGACACCACTCCTCTGCCCTAAACCCTGAAACACCACCCCAGCACGACCCCCTACACTGCCCGAACACCACTGCACTGCCCTAAACCCTGAAACACCAGCCCCAGCATGACCTCCTACACTGCCCGAACACCACTCCACTGCCCCAAACACTGAAACACCAGACCCAGCACCTTCCCCTACACTGCCCGAACACCACTGCACTGCCCTAAACCCTGAAACACTGGCCCCAGCACGATCCCCTACACTGCCCGAACACCACTCCACTGCCCTAAACCCTGAAACACCAGCCCCAGCACGGCCACCTACACTGCCCAAATACCACTGCACTGCCCTAAACCCTGAAACACCAGCCCCAGCATGATACCCATCACTACCTGAACACTACTGCAATGCCCTAAACCCTGAAACACCACCCCTAGCACGACCACCTACACTGTCTGAGCACCACTGCAGTGCCCTAAACCCTGAAACATCAGCCCCAGCATGACCCCCAACACTGCCAGAACACCACTGCACTTCCCTAAACCCTGAAACCCTATCCCCAGAACGACCCCCTACACTACTCGAACACCACTGCACTACCCTAAACCCTGAAAAACCACCCCCAGCATGACCCAATACACTGCTCTGAACAGCACTGCCCTACCCTAAACCCAGAAACACCAGCCCCAGCATGACCCCTACACTCCCCGAACACCACAGCACTTCCATAAACCCTGCAACACCAGCCCCAGCATGACCCCCTACACTGCCCGAACACCACTGCACTGCCCTGAACCCTTCAACACCAGCCCCAGCATGACCCCCTACACTGCCTGAACACCACTGCCCTAAACCCTGAAACACCAGCCCCAGCAAGACCCCTACACTGCCCGAACACCACTGCCCTAAACCCTGAAACACCACCTCCAGCACAACTCCCTACTCTGCCCGAACACCACTGCACTGCCCTAAACCTTGAAACACCAGCCCCAGCACGACCCCCTGCACTGCCCAAACACCACTGCCCTAAACCCTGAAACACCACCACCGCCAAGACCCCCTACACTGCCTGATCACCACTGCACTGCCCTAAACCCTGAACACCAGCCCCAGCAAGACCCCTACACTGCCCTAACACCACTGCCATAAACCCTGAAACACCACCCCCCGCACGACTCCCTACTCTGCCCGAACACCACTGCACTGCCCTAAACCTTGAAACACCAGCCCCAGCACAACCCCCTACACTAACCAAAACACAACTGCCCTAAACCCTGAAACACCACCACCACCAAGACCCCCTACACTGCCTGATCACCACTGCACTGCCCTAAACCCTGAAACATCAGTCCCAGCATGAACCCTAGACTGCCCGAACACCACTGCACTGACCTAAACCCTGAAACACCACCCTGTGCACGACCCCCTACACTGCCCGAACACCACTGCACTGCCCTAATCCCTGAAACACTAGCCCCAGCACGACCCCCTACACTGCCCGAACACCACTCCACTGTCCTAAACCCTGAAACACCAGCCCCAGCACGGCCACCTATTCTGCCCAAATACCACTGCACTGCCCTAATCCCTGAAACACCAGCCCCAGTACTACCACCTACACTGCCCGAACACCACTGCACTGCACTAAACCTTGAAACACCAGCCCCAGCATGATACCCATCACTACCTGAATACTACTGCAATGCACTAAACCCTGAAACACCACCCCTAGCACGAACACCTACACTGCCTGAGCACCACTGCACTGCCCTAAACCCTGAAACACCAGCCCCAGCATGACCCTCTACACTGCCCAAACACCACTGCACCACCCTAAACCCTGAAACACCAACCCCAGCATGAACCCCTACACTGCCCGAACACCACTGCTCTGCCCTAAACCCTGAAACACCAGCCTCAGCATGACCCCCAACACTGCCAGAACACCACTGCACTGCCCTAAGCCCTGAAAGACCAGCCCCAGCACGACCCCCTACACTGCTGCAACACCACTGCACTACCCTAAACCCTGAAACACTATCCCCAGAATGACCCCCTACACTACCCGAACACCACTGCACTACCCTAAACCCTGAAACACCACCCCCAGCATGACCCACTACACTGCTGTGAACAGCACTGCCCTGCCCTAAACCCAGAAACACCATCCCCAGCATGACCCCTACACTCCCCGAACTCCACAGCCCTAAACCCTGAAACACCAGCCCCAGCAAGACCCCTACACTGTCCGAAGACCACTGATATGCCCTAGACCCTGAAACACCAGCCCCAGCACGACCCCCTACACTAACTGAACGCCACTACACTGCCCTAAACCCTGAAACACTAGCCCCAGCAAGACCCCCTACATTGCCCGAACACCACTGCCCTAAACCCTGAAACACCACCCCCAGCTAGACCCCCTACACTGCCTGAACACCACTGCCCTTAACCCTGAAACATCACCCCCAGCACGACCCCCTTCTCTGCCCGAACACCACTGCACTGCCCTAAACCCTGAAACACCACCCCCCAGCACAACCCCCTGCACTGCCCGAACACCACTGTACTGCTCTAAACCCTGAAACACCACCCCAGCACATCCCTCTACACTGCCCGAACATCACTGCACTACCCTAAGCCCTAAAACACCACCTCCAGCACGACCCCTTACACTGCCTGAACACCACTGCACTGCCCTAAACAATAAAACACTATCCCCAGCACGACCCCCTACACTGCCCAAACTCCACTGCACTGCTCTAAACCCTGAAACACCAGCCCCAGCGTGACACCCTACACTGCCCGGACACCACTCCTTTGCCCTAAACCCTGAAACACCACCCCAGCACGACCCCCTACACTGCACGAACACCACTGCACTGCCCTAAACCCTGAAACACCAGCCCCAGCATGACCTCCTACACTGCCCGAACATCACTGCACTGCCCCAAACCCTGAAACACCAGACCCAGCACGACCCCCTACACTGCCCGAACACCACTGCACTGCCCTAAACCCTGAAACACTGGCCCCAGCACGATCCCCTACACTGCCCGAACACCACTCCACTGCTCTAAACCCTGAAACACCAGCCCCAGCACGGCCACCTACACTGCCCAAATACCACTGCACTGCCCTAAACCCTGAAACACCAGCCCCAGCATGATACCCATCACTACCTGAACACTACTGCAATGCCCTAAACCCTGAAACACCACCCCTAGCACGACCACCTACACTGCCAGAACACCACTGCACTGCCCTGAACCCTGAAACACTATCCCCAGAACGACCCCCTACACTACCCGAACACCACTGCACTACCCTAAACCATGAAACACCACCCTCAGCATGACCCACTGCACTGCTCTGAACAGCACTGCCCTACCCTAAACCCAGAAACACCAGCCCCAGCATGACCCCTACACTCCCCGAACACCACAGCACTTCCATAAACCCTACAACACCAGCCCCAGCGCGACCCCCTACACTGCCCGAATACCACTGCACTGCCCTGAACCCTGCAACACCAGCCCCAGCACGACCCCCTACACTGCCTGAACACCACTACCCTAAACCCTGAAACACCATCCCCAGGAAGACCCCTACACTGTGTGGACACCACTGCCCTAAACCCTGAAACACCACCCCCAGCATGACTCCCTACTCTGCCCGAACACCACTGCACTGCCCTAAACCTTGAAACACCAGCCCCAGCACGACCCCCTACACTGCCCAAACACCACTGCCCTAAGCCTTGAAACACCACCACCACCAAGACCCCCTACACTACCCGAACACCACTGCACTGACCTATACCCTGAAACACCACCCTGTGCACGACCCCCTACACTGCCTGAACACCACTGCACTGCCCTGAACCCTGAAACATCAGCACCAGCATGAACCCTACACTGCCGGAACACCACTGCACTGACCTAAACCCTGAAACACCACCCCGTGCACGACCCCCTACACTGCCCGAACACCACTGCACTGCCCTGAACCCTGCAACGCCAGCCCCAGCACGACCCTCTACACTTCCCGAACACCACTGCCCTAAACCCCGAAACAACAGCCCCAGCAAGACCCCCTACACAGCCCAAACACCACTGCCCTAAACCCTGAAACACCACCCCCTGCACGACCCCCTACACTACCCGAACAACACTGCACTGCCCTAAAGCCTGAAATACCACCCCCAGCATGACCCCATACACTAGCCGAATACCACTCCTCTGCCCTAAACCCTGAAACATCAACCCCAACACGACCCCCTACTCTGCACGAACACCACTGCACTGCCCTAAACCCTGAAACACCATCCCCGCACAACCCCCTACACTGCCCGAACACCCCTGCACTAGCCTAAACCCTGAAACACCAGCCCCTGCATGACCCCCTACACTGCCCAAACACCACTGCACTGGCCTAAACTCTGATACACCAGCCCCCACACGACCCCCTACACTGCCCAAACACCACTGCACTGGCCTAAACCCTGGAACACCAGCTCCGGCACGACCCCCTACACTGCCTGAACACCACTGCAATGCCCTAAACCCTGACACACCAACCTTAGCACGACCCCCTACACTGTCCGAACACCACTGCAATGCCCTATACCATGAAACACCAGCCCCAGCACGACCCCCTACACTGCCCGAACACCACTACACTGCCCTAAACCCTGAAACACCTGCCCCAGCACGACCCCCTACATTGCCCGAACACCACTGCCCTAAACCCTGAAACACCACCCCCAGCTAGACCCCCTACACTGCCTGAACACCACTGCCCTTAACCCTGAAACCTCACCCCCAGCACGACCCCTTACATTGTCTGAACACCACTGCACTGCCCTAAACCATAAAACACCAGCCCCAGCACGACCCCCTACACTGCCCAAAATCCACTGCACTGCTCTAAGCCCTCAAACACCAGCCCCAGCGTGACACCCTACACTGCCAGGACACCACTGCTCTGCCCTAAACCCTGAAACACCACCCCCAGCATGACCCAATACACTGCTCTGAACAGCACTGCCCTACCCTAAACCCAGAAACACCAGCCCCAGCATGACCCCTACACTCCCCGAACACCACAGCACTTCCATAAACCCTGCAACACCAGCCCCAGCATGACCCCCTACACTGCCCGAACACCACTGCACTGCCCTGAACCCTTCAACACCAGCCCCAGCATGACCCCCTACACTGCCTGAACACCACTGCCCTAAACCCTGAAACACCACCTCCAGCACAACTCCCTACTCTGCCCGAACACCACTGCACTGCCCTAAACCTTGAAACACCAGCCCCAGCACGACCCCCTGCACTGCCCAAACACCACTGCCCTAAACCCTGAAACACCACCACCGCCAAGACCCCCTACACTGCCTGATCACCACTGCACTGCCCTAAACCCTGAACACCAGCCCCAGCAAGACCCCTACACTGCCCTACCACCACTGCCATAAACCCTGAAACACCACCCCCCGCACGACTCCCTACTCTGCCCGAACACCACTGCACTGCCCTAAACCTTGAAACACCAGCCCCAGCACAACCCCCTACACTAACCAAAACACAACTGCCCTAAACCCTGAAACACCACCACCACCAAGACCCCCTACACTGCCTGATCACCACTGCACTGCCCTAAACCCTGAAACATCAGTCCCAGCATGAACCCTAGACTGCCCGAACACCACTGCACTGACCTAAACCCTGAAACACCACCCTGTGCACGACCCCCTACACTGCCCGAACACCACTGCACTGCCCTAATCCCTGAAACACTAGCCCCAGCACGACCCCCTACACTGCCCGAACACCACTCCACTGTCCTAAACCCTGAAACACCAGCCCCAGCACGGCCACCTATTCTGCCCAAATACCACTGCACTGCCCTAATCCCTGAAACACCAGCCCCAGTACTACCACCTACACTGCCCGAACACCACTGCACTGCACTAAACCTTGAAACACCAGCCCCAGCATGATACCCATCACTACCTGAATACTACTGCAATGCACTAAACCCTGAAACACCACCCCTAGCACGAACACCTACACTGCCTGAGCACCACTGCACTGCCCTAAACCCTGAAACACCAGCCCCAGCATGACCCTCTACACTGCCCAAACACCACTGCACCACCCTAAACCCTGAAACACCAACCCCAGCATGAACCCCTACACTGCCCGAAAACCACTGCTCTGCCCTAAACCCTGAAACACCAGCCTCAGCATGACCCCCAACACTGCCAGAACACCACTGCACTGCCCTAAGCCCTGAAAGACCAGCCCCAGCACGACCCCCTACACTGCTGCAACACCACTGCACTACCCTAAACCCTGAAACACTATCCCCAGAATGACCCCCTACACTACCCGAACACCACTGCACTACCCTAAACCCTGAAACACCACCCCCAGCATGACCCACTACACTGCTGTGAACAGCACTGCCCTGCCCTAAACCCAGAAACACCATCCCCAGCATGACCCCTACACTCCCCGAACTCCACAGCCCTAAACCCTGAAACACCAGCCCCAGCAAGACCCCTACACTGTCCGAAGACCACTGATATGCCCTAGACCCTGAAACACCAGCCCCAGCACGACCCCCTACACTAACTGAACGCCACTACACTGCCCTAAACCCTGAAACACTAGCCCCAGCACGACCCCCTACATTGCCCGAACACCACTGCCCTAAACCCTGAAACACCACCCCCAGCTTGACCCCCTACACTGCCTGAACACCACTGCCCTTAACCCTGAAACATCACCCCCAGCACGACCCCCTTCTCTGCCCGAACACCACTGCACTGCCCTAAACCCTGAAACACCACCCCCCAGCACAACCCCCTGCACTGCCCGAACACCACTGTACTGCTCTAAACCCTGAAACACCACCCCAGCACATCCCTCTACACTGCCCGAACATCACTGCACTACCCTAAGCCCTAAAACACCACCTCCAGCACGACCCCTTACACTGCCTGAACACCACTGCACTGCCCTAAACAATAAAACACTATCCCCAGCACGACCCCCTACACTGCCCAAACTCCACTGCACTGCTCTAAACCCTGAAACACCAGCCCCAGCGTGACACCCTACACTGCCCGGACACCACTCCTTTGCCCTAAACCCTGAAACACCACCCCAGCACGACCCCCTACACTGCACGAACACCACTGCACTGCCCTAAACCCTGAAACACCAGCCCCAGCATGACCTCCTACACTGCCCGAACATCACTGCACTGCCCCAAACCCTGAAACACCAGACCCAGCACGACCCCCTACACTGCCCGAACACCACTGCACTGCCCTAAACCCTGAAACACTGGCCCCAGCACGATCCCCTACACTGCCCGAACACCACTCCACTGCTCTAAACCCTGAAACACCAGCCCCAGCACGGCCACCTACACTGCCCAAATACCACTGCACTGCCCTAAACCCTGAAACACCAGCCCCAGCATGATACCCATCACTACCTGAACACTACTGCAATGCCCTAAACCCTGAAACACCACCCCTAGCACGACCACCTACACTGCCAGAACACCACTGCACTGCCCTGAACCCTGAAACACTATCCCCAGAACGACCCCCTACACTACCCGAACACCACTGCACTACCCTAAACCATGAAACACCACCCTCAGCATGACCCACTGCACTGCTCTGAACAGCACTGCCCTACCCTAAACCCAGAAACACCAGCCCCAGCATGACCCCTACACTCCCCGAACACCACAGCACTTCCATAAACCCTGCAACACCAGCCCCAGCGCGACCCCCTACACTGCCCGAATACCACTGCACTGCCCTGAACCCTGCAACACCAGCCCCAGCACGACCCCCTACACTGCCTGAACACCACTACCCTAAACCCTGAAACACCATCCCCAGGAAGACCCCTACACTGTGTGGACACCACTGCCCTAAACCCTGAAACACCACCCCCAGCACGACTCCCTACTCTGCCCGAACACCACTGCACTGCCCTAAACCTTGAAACACCAGCCCCAGCACGACCCCCTACACTGCCCAAACACCACTGCCCTAAGCCTTGAAACACCACCACCACCAAGACCCCCTACACTGCCCGAACACCACTGCACTGCCCTAAACCCTGAAACATCAGCCTCAGCACGAACCCTACACTACCCGAACACCACTGCACTGACCTATACCCTGAAACACCACCCTGTGCACGACCCCCTACACTGCCTGAACACCACTGCACTGCCCTGAACCCTGAAACATCAGCACCAGCATGAACCCTACACTGCCGGAACACCACTGCACTGACCTAAACCCTGAAACACCACCCCGTGCACGACCCCCTACACTGCCCGAACACCACTGCACTGCCCTGAACCCTGGAACACCAGCCCCAGCACGACCCCCTACACTGCCTGAACACCACTGCAATGCCCTAAACCCTGACACACCAACCTTAGCACGACCCCCTACACTGTCCGAACACCACTGCAATGCCCTATACCATGAAACACCAGCCCCAGCACGACCCCCTACACTGCCCGAACACCACTACACTGCCCTAAACCCTGAAACACCTGCCCCAGCACGACCCCCTACATTGCCCGAACACCACTGCCCTAAACCCTGAAACACCACCCCCAGCTAGACCCCCTACACTGCCTGAACACCACTGCCCTTAACCCTGAAACCTCACCCCCAGCACGACCCCTTACATTGTCTGAACACCACTGCACTGCCCTAAACCATAAAACACCAGCCCCAGCACGACCCCCTACACTGCCCAAAATCCACTGCACTGCTCTAAGCCCTCAAACACCAGCCCCAGCGTGACACCCTACACTGCCAGGACACCACTGCTCTGCCCTAAACCCTGAAACACCACCTCCAGCATTACCCCCTTCACTGCCCAAACACCACTGCACTGCCCTAAACCCTGAAACACCAGCCCCAGCATGACCTCCTACACTGCTCGAACACCACTGCACTGCCCTAAACCCTGAAACACCAGCCCCAGCATGACCGCCTACACTGCCCGAACACCACTGCACTGCCCTAAACCCTGAAACACCAGCCCAAGCACGACCCCCTACACTGCCCGAACACCACTGCCCTAAACCCGGAAACACCACCCCTGCACGACCCCCTACACTACCCGAACAACACTGCACTGCCCTAAAGCTTGAAATACCACCCCCAGCATGACCCCATACACTGCCCGAACACCACTCCTCTGCCCTAAACCCTGAAACACCACCCCCAACACGACCCCCTACTCTGCACGAACACCACTGCACTGCCCAAAACCCTGAAACACCATCCCCGCACAACCCCCTACACTGCCCGAACACCCCTGCACTAGCCTAAACCCTGAAACACCAGCCCCTGCACGACCCCCTACACTGCCCAAACACCACTGCACTGGCCTAAACCCTGATACACCAGCCCACATCACGACCCCCTACACTGCCCGAACACCACTGCACTGGTCTAAACCCTGAAACACCAACCTCAGCACGACTCCCTACACTGTCCGAACACGACTGCAATGCCCTAGACCATGAAACACCAGCCCCAGCACGACCCCCTACACTGCCCGAACACCACTACACTGCCCTAAACCCTGAAACACCACCCCAGCTAGACCCCCTACACTGCCTGAACACCACTGCCCTTAACCCTGAAACATCACCCCCAGCACGACCCCTTACATTGTCTGAACACCACTGCACTGCCCTAAACCATAAAACACCAGCCCCAGCACGACCCCCTACACTGCCCAAACTCCACTGCACTGCTCTAAGCCCTGAACCACCAGCCCCAGCGTGACACCCTACACTGCCCGGACACGACTGCTCTGCCCTAAACCCTGAAACACCACCTCCAGCATGACTTCCTACACTGCCCGAACACCACTGCACTGCCCTAAACCCTGAAACACCAGCCCCAGCACGACCCCCTACACTGCCCGAACAACTCTCCACTGCCCTAAACCCTGAAACACCAGCCCCAGCATGACCTCCTACACTGCCCAAATACCACTGCACTGCCCTAAATCCTGAAACACCAGCCCCAGCACTACCCCCAACACTGTCCGAACACCCCTGCACTAGCCTAAACCCTGAAACACCAGCCCCTGCGTGACCCCCTACACTGCTCAAACACCACTGCACTTGCCTAAACCCTGAAAAACCAGCCTCCGCATGACCCCCTACACTGCCCGAACACCACTGCACTGGCCTAAACCCTGGAACACCAGCTCTGGAACGACCCCCTATACTGCCGGAACACCACTGCACTGCCCTAAACCCTGAAACACCACCCCCAACAAGACCCCCAACACTGCCCGAACACCACTGCACTGCGCTAAACTGTGAAAAACCACCCCGGATGACCTCCTACAATGCCCGAACACCACTGCACTACCCTAAACTCTAAAACACCATCCCCAGCACGACTCAATACACTTCCCGAACACCACTGCAACACCCTAAATCCTGAAACACCAGCCCCCGCATGACCCCCTACACTGCCTGACACCACTGCACTGCCCTAAACCCTGAAGCACCAGCCCCAGCATGACCCCCCACACTGCCATAACACCACTGCACTGCCCTAAACCCTGAAACACCAGCCCCCGCACAACCCCCTACACTGCCCGAACACCACTGCACTGCCCTAAATCCTAAAACACTAGCCACAGCAAGACCCCTATACTGCCCGAACACCACTGCCCTAAACCCTGAAACCACACCCCAAACAAAACCCCCTACACTGCCGGAATACCACTGCCCTAAACCCTGAAACACCACCCCTTACAAGACCCCCTACGCTGCCCGAACACCACTGCATCACTGCCCTTAACCCTGAAACACAACCCCAGCACGACCCCTTACACTGCCCGAACACCACAGCACTGCCCTAAACCTTAAAACACCACCCCCAGCACAACCCCCTACACTGCCCGAAAACCACTGCTCTGCCCTAAACCCTGAAACACCACCCCTTGCATGACCCCCTACACTGCCCGAACACCACTGCTCTGCCCTAAACACTAAAACACCACACCAAGCACGTCCACCTACACTGCCCGAACACCACTGCACTGCCCAAACCCTGAAACATTAGCCCCAGTATGATCCTTACACTGCCCGAACACCACTGCACTGCCCTAAACACTGAAACACTAGACTCAGGACGACCCCCTACACTGCCTGAACACAACAGCACTGACCTAAACCCTGAAACACCAGCCCCAGCATGACCCCCCACACTGCCATAACACCACTGCACTGCCCTAAACCCTGAAACACCAGCCCCAGCATGACCCCCCACACTGCCATAACACCACTGCACTGCCCTAAACCCTGAAACACCAGCCCCCGCACAACCCCCTACACTGCCCGAACACCACTGCGCTGCCCTAAACCCTAAAACACAAGCCACAGCAAGACCCCAATACTGCCTGAACACCACTGCCCTAAACCCTGAAACCCCACCCCAAACAACACCCCCTACACTGCCCGAATACCACTGCCCTAAACCCTGAAACACCACCCCCTACAAGACCCCCTACGCTGCCCGAACACCACTGCATCACTGCCCTTAACCCTGAAAGACAACCCCAGCACGACCCCTTACACTGCCCGAACACCACAGCACTGCCCTAAACCTTAAAACACCACCCCCAGCACAACACCCTACACTGCCCTAACACCACGGCACTGCCCTAAACCCTAAAACACCACCCCCAGCACGACCGCTTACAATGCCAGAACACCACTGCACTGTCCTAAACCCTGAAACACCACGCCCTGCAAGACCCCCTACACTGCCCGAAAACCACTGCTCTGCCCTAAACCCTGAAACACCACCCCTTGCATGACCCCCTACACTGCCCGAACACCACTGCTCTGCCCTAAACCCTAAAACACCACACCAAGCACGTCCACCTACACTGCCCGAACACCACTGCACTGCCCAAAACCCTGAATCATTAGCCCCAGCATGATCCTTACACTGCCCGAACACTACTGCACTGCCCTAAACACTGAAACACTAGACCCAGCACGACCCCCTACACTGCCTGAACACAACAGCACTGACCTAAACCCTGAAACACCAGCCCCAGCATGACCCCCCACACTGCCATAACACCACTGCATTGCCCTAAACCCAGAAACACCAGCCCCAGCATGACCCCCCACACTGCCATAACACCACTGCACTGCCCTAAACCCTGAAACACCAGCCCCCGCACAACCCCCTACACTGCCCGAACACCACTGCACTGCCCTACACCCTAAAACACAAGCCACAGCAAGACCCCAATACTGCCTGAACACCACTGCCCTAAACCCTGAAACCCCACCCCAAACAACACCCCCTACACTGCCCGAATACCACTGCCCTAAACCCTGAAACACCACCCCCTACAAGACCCCCTACGCTGCCCGAACACCACTGCATCACTGCCCTTAACCCTGAAACACAACCCCAGCACGACCCCTTACACTGCCCGAACACCACAGCACTGCCCTAAACCTTAAAACACCACCCCCAGCACAACACCCTACACTACCCTAACACCACGGCACTGCCCTAAACCCTAAAACACCACCCCCAGCACAACCGCTTACAATGCCAGAATACCACTGCACTGTCCTAAACCCTGAAACACCACGCCCTGGAAGAACCCCTACACTTCCTGAAAACCACTGCTCTGGCCTAAACCCTGAAACACCACCCCTTGCATGACCCCCTACACGGCCCGAACACCACTGCTCTGCCCTAAACCCTAAAACACCACACCAAGCACGTCCACCTACACTGCCCGAACACCACTGCACTGCCCAAAACCCTGAAACATTAGCCCCAGCTCGATCCTAACACTGCCCGAACACCACTGCACTGCCCTAAACCCTGAAACACTAGACCCAGCACGACCCCCTACACTGCCTGAACACAACAGCACTGACCTAAACCCTGAAACACCACACCCAGCACGTCCCCCTACACTGACCGAACACCACTGCACTGCCCTAAACCCTGACACACTAGCCCCAGCATGACCCCCTACACTGCCCGAACACCACAGCACTGCCCTAAACCCTGAAATACCACATCCAGCAAGACCCCCTACACTGCCCGAACACCACTGCACTGCCATAAACCCTGAAACCACACCCCCAGAAAGACCCCCTATACTGCCGGAACACCACTGCACAGCCCTAAACCCTGAACCACCACCCCTAGCAAGACCCCCTACACTGCCAGAACACCACTGCACTGCCCTAAACCCTAAAACACCACCCCCAGCATGGCCGCCTACACTGCCCGAACACCAGTGCACAGCCCTAAACCATAAAACAGCATCCCCAGCACGACCCCCTACACTGCCCGAACACCACTGCACTGCCCTAAACCCTGAAACACCAGCCCCAGCACGACCCCCTACACTGCCCAAACACCACTGTCCTAAACCCTGAAACACCAGCCACAGCAAGACCCCCAACACTGCCCAAACCCCACTGCCCTAAACACTGAAACACCCCCAGCATGACCCCCTACTCTGCCCAAATATCACTGCCAGCCCTAAACCCTGAAACACTAGCCCCAGCACGACCCCCTACACTGCCTGACCACCCCTGCACTGCCCTAAACCCTGAAACACTAGCCCCAGCATGACCCCCTACACTGCCCGAACACCACTGCACTGCTCTAAACCCTGAAATATCAGGCCCAGCACGACCCCGTACACTGCCCAAACACCACTGCACCTCCCTAAACCCTGAAACACCAGCCCCCGCAAAACCCCCTACACTGCCCTCACACTGCTGCACTGCCCTAAACCTTGAAATACCAGCCCCCGCACGACCCCCTACACTGCCCAAACACCACTGCACTGCCCTAAACCATGGAACACCACCCCCTTCACGACCCCCTACACTGCCCGAACACCACTGCACTGCCCTAAACCCTGAAACACCACCCCAGAACGACACCCAATACTGCCCGAACACCACTGCACTGCCCTAAACCCTGATACATCACCCCAGCAAGATCCCCTACACTGCCTGAACACCACTTCCCTAAACCCTGAAACACCATCCCCTGCAAGACCCCCTACCATGCTCGGACACCACTGCCCTAAACCCTGAAACACCACGCCCTGCAAGACCCCCTACACTGCCCGAAAACCACTGCTCTGCCCTAAACCCTGAAACACCACACCTTGCATGACCACCTACACTGCCCGAACACCACTGCTCTGCCCTAAACTCTAAAACACCACACCAAGCACTTCCCCCTACACTGCCCGAACACCACTGCACTGCCCCAAACCCTGAAATATTAGCCCCAGCACGACCCCTACACAGCCCGAACACCACTGCACTATCCTAAACCCTGAAACACTATCCCCAGCACGACCCCCCACACTGCCCGAACACCACAGCACTGACCTTAACCCTGATTCACCACACCCAGCACATCCCCCTTCACTGACCGAACACCACTGCACAGCCCTAAACCCTGACACACTAGCCCCAGCATGACCCCCGACACTGCCCGAACACCACTGCACTACCCTAAACCCTGAAATACCACACCCAGCAGGACCCACTACACTGTCCGAACACCACTGCACAGTCATAAACCCTGAAACCACACGCCCAGCAAGACCCCCTATACTGCCCAAACACCACTGCAGTGCCCTAAACCCTGAACCACCACCCCCAGCCAGACCCCCTACACTGCCGGAACACCACTGCACTGCCCAAAACCCTGAAACACCACCCCCAACAAGACCCAACACTGCCCGAACACCACTGCACTGCGCTAAACCGTGAAACACCACCCCCGGCATGACCCCATACAATGCCCAAACACCACTGCACTACCCTAAACCCTAAAACACCAGCCCTAGCACGGCCACCTACACTGCCCAAATACCACTGCACTGCCCTAAACCCTGAAACACCAGCCCCAGCACGACCCCCCACACTGCCATAACATCACTGCACTGCCCTAAACCCTGAAACACCAGCCTCCGCACAACCCCCTACACTGCCCGAACACCACTGCCCTAAACCCTGAAACACCACCCCCTACAAGACCCCCTACGCTGCCCGAACACCACTGCATCACTGCCCTTAACCCTGAAACACCAGCCCCAGCACGACCCCTTACACTGCCCGAACACCACAGCACTGCCCTAAACCCTAAAACACCACCCCCAGCACAACACCCTACACTGCCCTAAAACCACGGCACTGCCCTAAATCGTAAAACACCACCCCCAGCATGAACCCTTACACTGCCGGAACACCACTGCACTGTCCTAAACCCTAAAACACCACCCCAGCATGACCCCCTACACTGCCCGAAACACCACTGCACTGCCCTAAACCCTAAAACACCCCCCCCAGCATGTCCGCCTACACTGCCCGAACACCAGTGCACAGCCCTAAACCATAAAACAGCATCCCCAGCACGACCCCTACACTGCTCGAACACCACTGCACGGCCCTAAAGTCTGGAACATCAGCCAGCACAACCCCCTATACTGCCCGAACACCACTGCACTGCCCTAAACCCTGAAACACTAGCCCCAGCACGACCCCCTACACTGCCTGACCATCCCTGCACTGCCCTATACCCTGAAACTCTGGCCCCAGCACAACCCCGTACACTGCCCGAACACCACTGCACCACCCTAAACCCTGAAACACCAGCCCGCGCACAACCCCCTACACTGCCCGAACACTGCTGCACCGCCCTAAACCATGGAACACCACACCCTTCACGACCCCCTACACTGCCCGAACACCACTGCACTGCCCTAAACCCTGAAACACCACCCCAGAACGACCCCCTACACTGCCCGTACACCACTGCACTACCTTAAACCCTGAAACACCAGCCCCCGCATGACCTCCTACACTGCCTGACACCACTGCACTGCCCTAAACCCTGAAACACCAGCCCCAGCACAACCCCCCACACTGCCATAACACCACTGCACTGCCCTAAACCCTGAAACACCAGCCCCCACACAACCCCTACACTGCCCGAATACCACTGCCCTAAACCCTGAAACACCACCCCCTACAAGACCCCCTACGCTGCCCGAACACCACTGCATCACTGCCCTTAACCCTGAAACACCAGCCCCAGCATGACCCCTTACACTGCCCGAACACCACAGCACTGCCCTAAACCCTAAAACACCACCCCCAGCACAACACCCTACACTGCCCTAACACCACGGCACTGCCCTAAATCGTAAAACACCACCCCCAGCACAAACCCTTACACTGCCGGAACACCACTACACTGTCCTAAACCCTAAAACACCACCCCAGCATGACCCCCTACACTGCCCGAAACACCACTGCAATGCCCTAAACCCTAAAACACCACCCCCAGCATGTCCGCCTACACTGCCCGAACACTAGTGCACAGCCCTAAACCATAAAACAGCATCCCCAGCACGACCCCTACACTGCTCGAACACCACTGCACTGCCCTAAAGTCTGAAACATCAGCCAGCACAACCCCCTATACTGCCCGAACACCACTGCACTGCCCTAAACCCTGAAACACCAGCCCCAGCACAACCCCCTACAAAGCCCAAACACCACTGTACTAAACCCTGAAACACCAGCCCCAGCAAGACCACTACACTGCCCAAACCCCACTGCCCTAAACACTGAAACACCCCCAGCACGACCCCCTACTCTGCCCGAATACAACTGCACAGCCCTAAACCCTGAAACAGTAGCCCCAGCACCACCCCCTACACTGCCTGACCATCCCTGCACTGCCCTATATCCTGAAACTCTAGCCCCAGCACAACCCCGTACACTGCCCGAAAACCACTGCACCACCCTAAACCCTGAAACACCAGCCCCAGCAAGATCCCCTACACTGCCTGAACATCACTTCCCTAAACCCTGAAACACCACCCCCTGCAAGACCCCCTACACTGCCCGAACACCACTGCCTTAAACCCTGAAACACTATCTCCAGCAAGACCCCCTACACTGCCCGAACATCACTGCCCTAAACCCTGAAACACCACGCCCTGCAAGACCCCCTACACTGCCCGAACAACATTGCTCTGCCCTAAACCCTAAAACACCATACCAAGCAAGTCCACCTACACTGCCCAAAACCCTGAAACATTAGCCCCAGCACGACCACTACACTTCCTGAACTCCACAGCACTGCCCTACACCCTGAAACACCAGCCCCCGCACGACCCACTACACAGCCCTAACACCACTGCACTGCACTAAACCCTGAAACACCAGCACTAGCACGACCCCTCACACAGCCCGAACACCACTGCACTGCCCTAAACCCTGAAAGACCAGCCCCAGCATGACCCCTACACTGCCCGAACACCACTGCACTGCCCTAAACCCTGAAACACCAGCCCTGCATGACCCCCTACACTGCACGAACACCACTGCACTGCCCTAAACACTGAAACACCAGCCCCGCACAACCCCCAACACTGCCTGAACACCACTGCACTAAACCCTGAAACACCAGCCCCGCACGACCCCCTACACTGCCCGAACACCACTGCTCTGCCCTAAACCCTAAACATAAGCCCCAGCGTGACCCCTACACTGCCCGAACACCACTGCAGTGCCCTAAACCCTGAAACACTAACCCTAGCACGACCCCCTACACTGCCCGAACACCACTGCACTGCCCTAAACCCTTTAACACCACCCCCAGCATGACCCCCTACACTGCCCGAACAACACTGCACTGCCCTAAACCCTGAAACAGCAATCCCAGCACGACCCCCTACACTGACTGAACCCCACTGCTCTACCCTAAACCCTGAAACACCAGCCCCAGCATGAACCCTCACACTGCCCGAACACCACTGCACTGCCCTAGACCCTGAAACACCACACACAGCACTGCCTTAAAAACGGAATCACCAGCACCCGGACAACCCCCTACACTGCCCAAACACCACTGCATTGCCCTAAACCCTGAAATACCAGCCCCCGCATGACCCCCTACACTGCCCGAACACCACTGCACTGCCCTAAACCTTGAAACACCAGCCCACGCAAGACCCCAT
This sequence comes from Triturus cristatus, assembly GCF_964204655.1. Taxonomy (NCBI): domain Eukaryota; kingdom Metazoa; phylum Chordata; class Amphibia; order Caudata; family Salamandridae; genus Triturus; species Triturus cristatus. The sequence continues at coordinate 1,165,203,003 of NC_140579.1, forward strand.
ACACTGCCCGAACACCACTGCCCTAAACCCTGAAACACCATACCAGCACGACCCCCTACTCTGCACGAACATCCCTGCTCTGCCCTAATCCCTAAAACACTACCCCCAGCACGAACCCCTACACTGCCCGTACACCACTGCTCTGCCCTAAACCCTAAAACACCACACCGAGCTTGTCCACCTACGCTTGCCGAACACCACTGCACTGCCCAAAACCCTGAAACATTAGCCCCAGCACAACCCCTACACTGTCCGAACATCACTGCAGTTCCCTAAACCCTGAAACACTAGCCACAGCACGACCCTCTACACTGCCCGAACACCACTGCACTCCCCTAAACCCTGAAACACCAGCCCCAGCACGACCCCCTACATTGCACGAACACTGCTGCACTGCCATAAACCCTGAAACAACACCCCCAGAAAGACCCCCTATACTGCCGGAACACCACTGCACTGCCCTAAACCCTGAACCACCACCCCTAGCAAGACCCCCTACACTGCCGGAACACCACTGCTCTGCCCTACACTCTGAAACACCACCCCCAGCATGTCCCCCTACACTGCCCGAACACCACTGCACAGCCCTAAACCATAAAACACCAGCACCAGCACAACCCCCTACACTGCTCGATCACTACTGCACTGACCTAAACCCTGAAACACCAGCCAGCACGACCCCCTACACTGCACGAACACCACTGCACTGTCCTAAACCCTGAAACACCAGCTCCAGCACAACCCCCTACACTGCCCGAACACCACTGTCCTAAACCCTGAAACACCAGCCCCAGCAAGACCCCCTACACTGCCCAAAACCCACTGCCCTAAACTTTGAACTATGCCCACCACGACCCCCTACTCTGCCCGAACACCACCACACAGCCCTAAACCCTGAAACACTAACCCCAGCACGACCCCCTACACTGCCTTACCCTAAACCCTGAAACACTAGCCCCAGCACGACCACCTACACTGCCCGAACACCATTGTACTTCTCTAAACCCTGAAACACCAGGCCCAGCACAAACCCGTACCCTGCCCAAAAACCACTGCACCTCCCTAAACCCTGAAACACCAGCCCCTGCGCGACCCCCTACACTGCCCGAACACCGGTGCACCGCCCTAAACCTTGAAATACCAGCCCAGCACAACCCCCTACTCTGCACGAACATCCCTGCTCTGCCCTAATCCCTAAAACACCACCCCCAGCACGACCCCTTACACTGCCCAAACACCACTGCTCTGCCCTAAACCCTAAAACACCACACCGAGCACGTCCACCTACTCTGCCCGAACACCACTGCACTGCCCAAAACCCTGAAACATTAGCCCCAGCACAACCCCTACACTGCCCGAACATCACTGCAGTTCCCTAAACCCTGAAACACTAGCCCCAGCACGACCCTCTACACTGCCCGAACACCACTGCACTCCCCTAAACCCTGAAACACCAGCCCCAGCACGACCCCCTACATTGCACGAACACCACTGCACTGCCCTAAACAGTGAAACACAAGCCCCCGCACAACTCCCTACACTGCCAGAACACCACTGCACTAAACCCTGAAACCCCAGCCCCCGCACGAACCCCTACACTGCCCGAACACCACTGCACTGCTCTAAACCCTGAAACACCATTCCCAGCACGACCCCATACACTGCCCGAACACCACTGCACCGCCCTAAATCCTGAAACACCAGCCCCCGCACAACCCCCTACACTACCCGAACACTGCTGCACTGCCCTAAACTTTGAAACACCAGCCCCCGCCCGACCCCCTACACTGCCTGACCACTGCACTGCCCAAAACCCTGAAACACCAGCCCCGAACCACCCCCTACACTGCCCGAACACCACTGTACTGCCCTAAACCCTGAAACACCACCCCAGCACGATCCCCTACACTGCCCAAACACCACTGCACTGTCCTAAACACTGAAACATCAGTCCCAGCAAGACCCCTACACTGCCCGAACACCACTGCCCTGCCCTAAACCATGAAACACTAGCCCCAGTACGACCCCCTACACTGCCCGAACACCACTGCACTGCCCTAAACCCTGAAACACAAGCCCCAGCACGACCCCCTACACTGCCCGAAAACCTCTGCTGTGCCCTAAACCACCAGCCCCAGCATGACCCCCTACACTTCCCGAACACCACTGCACTGCCCTAAAACGTGAAACACCAGCCCCTGCATGACCCCCTACACTGCCCGAACACATATGCACTGCCCTATAACCTGAAACTCCAGCCCTGCACGACCGCTACACTGCACAAACACCACTGCACTGCCCTAAACCCTGAAACAACAGCCCCTGCACAACCCCCTACACTGCCCAAAAACCACTGTACTGCCCTAAACCCTGAAACACCAGCCCCCGCACGACCCCTACACTGCTCGAACACCACTGCACTGCCCTAAACCCTGAAACATCACCCCCAGCACGACACCCTACTCTGCCCGAACACCACTGCACTGCCCTAAACCCTGACACACCACCCTCAGCACAACCCCCTACACTTCCCAAACACCACTGCTCTGCCCTACACCCTGAAACACCACCCCCAGCATGTCCCCCTAAACTGCCCGAACACCATTGCACAGCCCTAAACCATAAAACACCAGCACCAGCACAACCCCCTACACTGCTCGATCACTACTGCACTGACCTAAACCCTGAAACACCAGCCAGCACGACCCCCTACACTGCACGAACACCACTGCACTGTCCTAAACCCTGAAACACCAGCTCCAGCACAACCCCCTACATTGCCCGAACACCACTGTCCTAAACCCTGAAACACCAGCCCCAGCAAGACCCCCTACACTGCCCAAAACCCACTGCCCTAAACATTGAACTATGCCCACCACGACCCCCTACTCTGCCCGAACACCACTGCACAGCCCTAAACCCTGAAACACTAACCCCAGCACGACCCCCTACACTGCCCGACCACCACTGCACTACCCTAAACCCTGAAACACTAGCCCCAGCACGACCACCTACACTGCCCGAACACCACTGTACTGCTCTAAACCCTGAAACACCAGGCCCAGCACAAACCCGTACCCTGCCCAAACACCACTGCACCTCCCTAAACCCTGAAACACCAGCCCCTGCGTGACCCCCTACACTGCCCGAACACCGGTGCACCGCCCTAAACCTTGAAACACCAGCCCCTGCACGACGCCCTACAATGCCTGAACACCACTGCACTGCCCTAAACCCTGAAACACCAGCCCCTGCACGACCCCCTACACTTCCGACACACCACTGCACTGCTCTAAACCCTGTAACATCAGGCCCAGCACGACCCCGTACACTGCCCGAACACTGCTGCAACACCATAGACCTTGAAACACCAGACCCCGCACGACCCCCTACACTGCCCAAACACCACTGCACTGCCCTAAACCATGAAACACCACCCCCTTCACGACCCCCTACACTGCCTGAACACCACTTCCCTAAACCCTAAAACACCACCCCCTGGAAGACCCCCTACACTGCCTGAAAACCACTGCTCTGGCCTAAACCCTGAAACACAACCCCTTGCATGACCCCCTACACGGCCCAAACACCACTGCTCTGCCCTAAACCCTAAAACACCACACCAAGCACGTCCACCTATACTGCCCAAACACCACTGCACTGCCCAAAACCCTGAAACATTAGCCCCAGCTCGATCCTAACACTGCCCGAACACCACTGCACTGCCCTAAACCCTGAAACACTAGACCCAGCACGACCCCCTACACTGCCTGAACACAACAGCACTGACTTAAACCCTGAAACACCACACCCAGCACGTCCCCCTACACTGACCGAACACCACTGCCCTAAATCCTGACACACTAGCCCCAGCATGACCCCTACACTGCCCGAACACCACAGCACTGCCCTAAACCCTGAAATACCACATCCAGCAAGACCCCCTACACTGGCCGAACACCACTGCACTGCCCTAAACCCTGAACCACCACCCCTAGCAAGACCCCCTACACTGCCGGAACACCACTGCACTGCCCTAAACCCTAAAACACCACCCCCAGCATGGCCGCCTACACTGCCCGAACACCAGTGCACAGCCCTAAACCATAAAACAGCATCCCCAGCACGACCCCCTACACTGCCCGATCACCACTGCACTGCCCTAAACCCTGAAACACCAGCCCCAGCACGACCCCCTACACTGCCCAAACACCACGGTCCTAAACCCTGAAACACCAGCCACAGCAAGACCTCCAACACTGCCCAAACCCCACTGCCCTAAACACTGAAACACCCCCAGCATGACCCCCTACTCTGCCCGAATATCACTGCACAGCCCTAAACCCTGAAACACTAGCCCCAGCACGACCCCCTACACTGCCTGACCACCCCTGCGCTGCCCTAAACCCTGAAACACTAGCCCCAGCATGACCCCCTACACTGCCCGAACACCCCTGCACTGCTCTAAACACTGAAATATCAGGCCCAGCACGACCCCGTACACTGCCCAAACACCACTGCACCTCCCTAAACCCTGAAACACCAGCCCCCGCAAAACCCCCTACACTGCCCTAACACTGCTGCACTGCCCTAAACCTTGAAATACCAGCCCCTGCATGACCCCCTACACTGCCCAAACACCACTGCACTGCCCTAAACCATGGAACACCACCCCCTTCACGACCCCCTACACTGCCCGAACACCACTGCACTGCCCTAAACCCTGAAACACCACCCCAGAACGACACCCTATACTGCCCGAACACCACTGCACTGCCCTAAACCCTGATACATCACCCCAGCAAGATCCCCTACACTGCCTGAACACCACTTCCCTAAACCCTGAAACACCATCCCCTGCAAGACCCCCTACCATGCTCGGACACCACTGCCCTAAACCCTGAAACACCACGCCCTGCAAGACCCCCTACACTGCCCGAAAACCACTGCTCTGCCCTAAACCCTGAAACACCACACCTTGCATGACCACCTACACTGCCCGAACACCACTGCTCTGCCCTAAACCCTAAAACACCACACCAAGCACGTCCCCCTACACTGCCCGAACACCACTGCACTGCCTCAAACCCTGAAATATTAGCCCCAGCACGACCCCTACACAGTCCGAACACCACTGCACTGCCCTAAACCCTGAAACACTATCCCCAGCACGACCCCCTACACTGCCCGAACACCACAGCACTGACCTTAACCCTGATTCACCACACCCAGCACATCCCCCTTCACTGACAGAACACCACTGCACAGCCCTAAACCCTGACACACTAGCCCCAGCATGACCCCCGACACTGCCCGAACACCACTGCACTACCCTAAACCCTGAAATACCACACCCAGCAGGACCCCCTAAACTGCCCGAACACCACTGCACAGCCATAAACCCTGAAACCACACCCCCAGCAAGACCCCCTATACTGCCCAAACACCACTGCACTGCCCTAAACCCTGAACCACCACCCCCAGCCAGACCCCCTACACTGCCGGAACACCACTGCACTGCCCAAAACCCTGAAACACCACCCCCAACAAGACCCCAACACTGCCCGAACACCACTGCACTGCGCTAAACCGTGAAACACCACCCCCGGCATGACCTCATACAATGCCCAAACACCACTGCACTACCCTAAACCCTAAAACACCAGCCCTAGCACGGCCACCTACACTGCCCAAATACCACTGCACTGCCCTAAACCCTGAAACACCAGCCCCAGCACGACCCCCACACTGCCATAACATCACTGCACTGACCTAAACCCTGAAACACCAGCCCCCGCACAACCCCCTACACTGCCCGAACACCACTGCCCTAAACCCTGAAACACCACCCCCTACAAGACCCCCTACGCTGCCCGAACACCACTGCATCACTGCCCTTAACCCTGAAACACCAGCCCCAGCACGACCCCTTACACTGCCCGAACACCACAGCACTGCCCTAAACCCTAAAACACCACCCCCAGCACAACACCCTACACTGCCCTAACACCACGGCACTGCCCTAAATCGTAAAACACCACCCCCAGCATGAACCCTTACACTGCCGGAACACCACTGCACTGTCCTAAACCCTAAAATACCACCCCAGCATGACCCCCTACACTGCCCGAAACACCACTGCACTGCACTAAACCCTAAAACACCACCCCCAGCATGTCCGCCTACACTGCCCGAACACCAGTGCACAGCCCTAAACCATAAAACAGCATCCCCAGCACGACCCCTACACTGCTCGAACACCACTGCACTGCCCTAAAGTCTGGAACATCAGCCAGCACAACCCCCTATACTGCCCGAACACCACTGCACTGCCCTAAACCCTGAAACACCAGCCCCAGCACGACCCCCTACAATGCCCAAACACCACTGTACTAAACCCTGAAACACCAGCCCCTGCAAGACCACTACACTGCCCAAACCCCACTGCCCTAAACACTGAAACACCCCCAGCACGAACCCCTACTCTGCCCTAACACCACTGCACAGCCCTAAACCCTGAAACACTAGCCCCAGCACGACCCCCTATACTGCCTGACCATCCCTGCACTGCCCTATACCCTGAAACTCTAGCCCCAGCACAACCCCGTACACTGCCCGAACACCACTGCACCACCCTAAACCCTGAAACACCAGCCCGCGCACAACCCCGTACACTGCCCGAACACTGCTGCACCGCCCTAAACCATGGAACACCACACCCTTCACGACCCCCTACATTGCCCGAACACCACTGCACTGCCCTAAACCCTGAAACACCACCCCAGAACGACCCCCTACACTGCCCGAACACCACTGCACTACCTTAAACCCTGAAACACCAGCCCCCGCATGACCTCCTACACTGCCTGAAACCACTGCACTGCCCTAAACCCTGAAACACCAGCCCCAGCACAACCCCCCACACTGCCATAACACCACTGCACTGCCCTAAACCCTGAAACACCAGCCCCCGCACAACCCCTACACTGCCCAAATACCACTGCCCTAAACCCTGAAACACCACCCCCTACAAGACCCCCTACGCTGCCCGAACACCACTGCATCACTGCCCTTAACCCTGAAACACCAGCCCCAGCACGACCCCTTACACTGCCCGAACACCACAGCACTGCCCTAAACCCTAAAACACCACCCCCAGCACAACACCCTACACTGCCCTAACACCACGGCACTGCCCTAAATCGTAAAAAACCACCCCCAGCACAAACCCTTACACTGCCAGAACACCACTACACTGTCCTAAACCCTAAAACACCACCCCAGCATGACCCCCTACACTGCCCGAAACACCACTGCAATGCCCTAAACCCTAAAACACTACCCCCAGCATATCCGCCTACACTGCCCGAACACCAGTGCACAGCCCTAAACCATAAAACAGCATCCCCAGCACGACCCCTACACTGCTCGAACACCACTGCACTGCCCTAAAGTCTGAAACATCAGCCAGCACAACCCCCTATACTGCCCGAACACCACTGCACTGCCCTAAACCCTGAAACACCAGCACCAGCACGACCCCCTACAATGCCCAAACACCACTGTACTAAACCCTGAAACACCAGCCCCAGCAAGACCACTACACTGCCCAAACCCCACTGCCCTAAACACTGAAACACCCCCAGCACGACCCCCTACTCTGCCCGAATACAACTGCACAGCCCTAAACCCTGAAACAGTAGCCCCAGCACGACCCCCTACACTGCCTGACCATCCCTGCACTGCCCTATACCCTGAAACTCTAGCCCCAGCACAACCCCGTACACTGCCCGAACACCACTGCACCACCCTAAACCCTGAAACACCAGCCCGCGCACAACCCCCTACACTGCCCGAACACTGCTGCACCACCCTAAAGCATGGAACACCACACCCTTCACGACCCCCTACACTGCCAGAACACCACTGCACTGCCCTAAACCATGATACATCAGCCCCAGCAAGATCCCCTACACTGCCTGAACATCACTTCCCTAAACCCTGAAACACCACCCCCTGCAAGACCCCCTACACTGCCCGAACACCACTGCCCTAAACCCTGAAACACCACCTCCAGCAAGACCCCCTACACTGCCTGAACACCACTGCACTGCCCAAAACCCTGAAACATTAGCCCCAGCACGACCACTACACTGTCTGAACACCACTGCACTGCACTAAACCCTGAAACTCCAGCCCCGCACGACCCACTACACAGCCCTAACACCACTGCACTGCACTAAACCCTGAACCACCAGCCCTAGCACCACCCCTCACACAGCCCAAACACCACTGCACTGCCCTAAACCCTGAAACACCACCCCAGCACGATCCCCTACACTGCCTGAACTCCACTGCACTGTCCTAAACACTGAAACATCGGTCCCAGCAAGACCCCCTACACTGCCCGAACACCACTGCACTAAGCCCTGAAACACCAGCCTCCTCACTACCCCCTACACTGCCCGAACACCACTGCTCTACCCTAAACCCTGAAACACCAGCCCCAGCACGACCCCTCACACTGCCTGAACACCACTGCACTGCCCTAGACCCTGAAACACCACACCCAGCACGACTGCCTACACTGCCCGAACACCATTGCACTGCCCTAAACCCTGAAACACCAGCCTCTGCATGACCCCCTACACTGCCCGAACACCACTGCACTACCCTAAACCTTGAAACACCAGCCCCCGCAAGACCCCCTACACTGCCCGAACACAACTGTCCTAAACCCTGAAACACCACCCCAACAAGACCCCCTACTCTGCACAAACATCCCTGCTCTGCCCTAATCCCTAAAACACCAACCCCAGCACGACCCCCTACACTGCCCGAACACCACTGCTCTTCCCTAAACCCTGAAACATTAGCCCCAGCACGACCCCCTACACTGCCCGAACACCACTGCTCTTCCCTAAACCCTGAAACATTAGCCCCAGCACGACCCCTACACTGCCCGAACACCTCTGCAGTGCCCTCAACCCTGAAACACTAACCCCAGCACGACCCCCTACACAACCCGAACACCACTGCACTGCCCTAAACCCTGAAACACCAGCCCCAGCATGACCCCCTACACTGCCCGAACATCACAGCACTGCCCTAAACCCTGAAACACCAACCCTCAGCATGACCCCCACACTGCCTGGCACCACTGCACTTCCCTTAACCCTGAAACACCAGCCCCTGCATGACCCCCTACACTGCCCGAACACCACTGCACTGCCCAAAACCCTGAAACACTAGCCCCCACATGATCCCTACTCTGCCCAAACACCACTGCACTGCCCTAAGATCTGAAACACTAGCCCCAGCATGACCCCTTACACAGCCGGAACACCACTGCCCTGCATTAAACCCTGAAACACCATCCCCAGCAAGACCTCCAATACTAACCGAACACCACAGCAATGCCCTAAACCCTGAAACACCACCCCCTTCAAAACTCCCTACACTTCCCAAACACCACTGCATTGTCCTAAACCCTGAAACACCAGTCCCTGCACGACCCCCAACACTGCCCGAACACCACAGCACTGCCCTAAACCCTGAAACACCAGCCCCAGCATGACCCCCTACACTGCCAGAACACCACTGCACTGCCCTAAACCCTGAAACACCACCCCCTGCATGACCCCCTACACTGGCCGAACACCACTGCACTGCCCTAAACCCTGAAACACCATCCTCAGCACAACCCCCTACACTGCCCAAACACCACTGCTCTGCCCTACACCCTGAAACATCACCCCCAGTATGTCCACCTACACTGCCCGAACACCACTGTACTGCCCTAAATCCTGAAACACAACCACTGCATGACCCCCTACACAGCCCAAACACCACTGCACTGCCCTAAACCCTGAAACACCTGCCCCGCACAACCACCTACACTGGCCAAACAACACTGCACTGCCCTAAACCCTGAAACACCAGCCCCGCACAACCCCCTTCACGGCCCGAAAACCACTACTCTGCCCTAAACCCTAAAAAACACCACCCCCAGCACGTCTCCCTACAGTTCCCGAACACCAGTGCACTGCCCAAAACCTTGAAACACTAGCCTCAGCATGACCACTACACTGCCCGAACACAACTGCACTGCCCTAAACCCTGAAACACTAGCCTCAGTATGAACCGCTACACTGCCCGAACACACTGCACTGCCCTAAACCCTGAAACACAAGCCCCAGCACAACCCCCCACAATGACCAAATGCCACTGCTCTGCCCTAAACCACCAGCCCCAGCACGACCTCCTACACTGCCCGAACTCCACTGCACTGCCCTAAAACGTGAAACACCAACCCCGCACAACCCCTACACTGCACAAACACCACTGCACTGCCCTAAACCCTGAAACAACTTCCCCCGCATGACCCCCTACACTGCCCGAACATCACTGTACTGCCCTAAACCCTGAAACACCAGCCCCCGCACGACCCCTACACTGCCCGAACACCACTGCACTGCTCTAAACCCTGAAACAGCACCCCGAGCACGACCCCCTACTCTGCCCGAACACCACTGCACTGCCCTAAACCCTGACACACCACCCCCTGCATGACCCCCTACACTGGCCGAACACCACTGCACTGCCCTAAACCCTGAAACACCATCCTCAGCACAACCCCCTACACTGCCCAAACACCACTGCTCTGCCCTACACCCTGAAACACCACCCCCAGTATGTCCACCTACACTGCCCGAAAATCACTGCACAGCCCTAAACCATAAAACACCAGCCCCAGCACGACCCCCTACACTGCTCGATCACCACTGCACTACGCTAAACCCTGAAACACCAGTTAGCACGACCCCTTACACTGCGTGAACACCACTATCCTAAACCCTGAAAAACCAGCCCCAGCACGGCCACCTACACTGCCCAAATACCACTGCACTGCCCTAAACCCTGAAACACCAGCCCCAGCATGATACCCATCACTACCTGAACACTACTGCAATGCCCTAAACCCTGAAACACCACTCCTAGCACGACCACCTACACTGCCAGAACACCACTGCACTGCCCTGAACCCTGAAACACTATCCCCAGAACGACCCCCTACACTAACCGAACACCACTGCACTACCCTAAACCATGAAACACCACCCCCAGCATGACCCACTGCACTGCTCTGAACAGCACTGCCCTACCCTAAACCCAGAAACACCAGCCCCAGCATGACCCCTACACTCCCCGAACACCACAGCACTTCCATAAACCCTGCAACACCAGCCCCAGCGCGACCCCCTACACTGCCCGAATACCACTGCACTGCCCTGAACCCTGCAACACCAGCCCCAGCACGACCCCCTGCACTGCCCAAACCCCAATGCCCTAAACACTGAACTACGCCCATCACGACCGCCTACTCTGCCGTAACACCACTGCACAACCCTAAACCCTGAAACACTAAACCCAGCACGACCCCCTACACTGCCCGACCTCCAATGCACTACCCTAAACCCTGAAAAACTAGCCCCAGCACGACCCCCTGCACTGCCCGAACACCACTGCACTGCTCTAAACCCCGAAACACCAGGCCAAGCACGACCACGTACACTGCCCGAACACCACTGCAATGCCCTAAACCCTGAAACACCAGCCCCTGCATGACCCCCTACACTGCCCGAACACTGCTGCACCGCCCTAAACCTTGAAACACCAGCCCCTGCATGACCCCCTACACTGCCCAAACAGCTCTGCACTGCCCTAAACCCTGAAACACCAGCCCCCGCATGACCCCCTACACTGCCGAAACACCACTGCACTACCCTAAACCCTAAAACACCACCCCAGCACGACCCCCTACACTGCCTGAACACCACTGCACTTCCCTAAACCCTGAAACATCAGCCCCAGCAAGACCCCCAACACTGCCCGAGCACCACTTTCCTAAACCCTGAAACACCACCACTTGCAAGACCCCCTACACTGCCCGAAAACCACTGCTCTGCCCTAAACCCTGAAACATTAGCCCCACCACGACCCCTACACTGCCCGAACACCACTGCAGTGCCCTAAACCCTGAAACACTAACCCCAGCATGACCCCCTACACTGCCCGAACACCACTGCACTGCTCTAAACCCTGAAACAAAAGGCCAAGCACGACCACGTACACTGCCCGAACACCACTGCAATGCCCTAAACCCCGAAACACCTGCCCTTGCACGACCCCCTACACTGCCCGAACACTGCTGCACCGCCCTAAACCGTGAAACACCAGCCCCCGCATGACCCCCGACCCTGCCCAAACAGCTCTGCACTGCCCTAAACCCTGAAACACCAGCCCCCGCATGACCCCCTACACTGCCTGAACACCACTGCCCTAAACCCTGAAACATCAGCCCCAGCAAGACCCCCAACACTGCCCGAGCATCACTTTCCTAAACCCTGAAACACCACCACCTGCAAGACCCCCTACACTGCCCGAACACCACTGCTCTGCCCTAAACCCTGAAACATTAGCCCCAACACGACCCCTACACTGCCCGAACACCACTGCAGTGCCCTAAACCCTGAAACACTAACCCCAGCACGACCCCCTACACTGCCCGAACATCACTGCACTCCCCTAAACCCTGAAACACCATCCCCAGCATGACCCCCACACTGCCAGAACACCACTGCACTGCCCTAAACCCTGAAACACCATCCCAGCATGACCCACTACACTGCCCGAACACTACTGCACTGCGCTTAACCCTGAAACACCACACCCAGCTCGCCCCCCTACACTGCCCGAACACCACTGTACTGCCCAAAACCCTGAAACACTAGCCCCCGTATGACCCCTACTCTGTCCGAACACCACTGCACTGCCCTAACATCTGAAACACTAGCCCCAGCATGACCCCCTGCACTGCCGGAACACCACTGCCCTGCATAAAACCCTGAAACACCATCCCCAGCAAGACCTCCAATACTGTCCGAACACCACAGCACTGCCCTAAACCCTGAAACACCACCCCCTGCACGACTCCCTACACTTCCCAAACACCACTCCATTGCCCTTAACCCTGAAATACCAGTTCCTGCACGACCCCCAACACTGCCCGAACACCACAGCACTGCCCTAAACCCTGAAACACCAGCCCCAGCATGACCCCCTACACTGCCCGAACACCACTGCACTGCCCTAAACCCTGAAACACCACCCTCTGCATGACCCCCTACACTGCTCGAACACCACTGCACTGCCCTAAAACCTGAAACTCCAGCCCCGCACAACCCCTACACTGCACAAACACCACTGCACTGCCCTAAACCCTGAAACAACCGCCCCCGCACCACCCCCTACATTGCCTGAACACCACTGTACTGCTCTAAACCCTGAAACACCAGCCTCCGCACGACCCCTACACTGCCTGAACACCACTGCACTGCCCTAAACCCTGAAACACCACCCTCAGCACAACCTCCTATACTGCCCAAACACCACTGCTCTGCCCTACACCCTAAAACACCACCCCCAGCATGTCCCCCTACACTGCTTGAAAACCACTGCACAGCCCTAAACCATAAAACACCAGCCCCAGCACGACCCCCTACACTGCTCGATCACCACTGCACTGCCCTAAACCCTGAAACTCCAGCCAGCATGACCCCCTACACTGCATGAACACCACTGCACTGTCCTAAACCCTGAAACACCAGCTCCAGCACGACCCCCTACACTGCCCGAACACCACTATCCTAAACCCTGAAACACCAGCCCCAGCAAGACCCCCTACACTGCCCAAACCCCACTGCCCTAAACACTGATCTAAGCCCACCATGACCCCCTACTCTGCCCGAACACCACTGCACAACCCTAAACCCTGAAACACTAACCCCAGCATGACCCCCTACACTGCCCGACCTCCACTGCACTACCCTAAACCCTGAAACACTAGCCCCAGCACGACCCCCTACACTGCCCGAACACCACTGCACTGCTCTAAACCCTGAAACACCAGGCCCAGCACGACCACGTACACTGCCCGAACACCACTGCAATGCCCTACACCCTGAAACACTAGCCCCAGCACGACCCCTACACTGCCCAAACACTGCTGCACTGCCCTAAACCTTGAAACACCAGCCCCCGCATGACCCCCTACACTGCCCGAGCACCACTTTCCTAATCCCTGAAACACCACCACCTGCAAGAACCCCTACACTGCCCAAACACCACTGCCCTAAACCCTGAAACACCACCACCAGCAAGAGCCCCAACAATGCCCGAACACCACTGCCCTAAACCCTGAAACATCACACCCTGCAAGACCCCATACACTGACCAAAAACCACTGCTCTGCCCTCAACCCTGAAACACCACCCCAAGCCTGACCCCCTACACTGGCCAAACACCACTGCTCTGCCCTAAACCCTAAAACACCACACCGAGCACGTCCACCTACACTGCCTGACCACCACTGCACTGCCCAAAACCCTGAAACATTAGCCCCAGCACGATCCCTACATGGCCCGAACACCACTGCACTGCCCTAAACCCTGACACACTAGCCCCAGCACGGGCCCCAACACTGTCTGAACAACACAGCACTGCCCTAAACCCTGAAACACCAGAACCTGCACAACCCCCCACACTGCCCGAACACCACTGCACTGCCCTAAACCCTAAAACACCACCCTCAGCAAGACCCCTAACTCTACCCGAACACCACTGCACTGCCCTAAACCATGAAACACCACACCCTGCATGACCCCCTACACTGCCCGAACACCACTGCACTACCCTAAATTATGAAACACCAGCCCCAGCACAACACCCTACACTGCCCGAAAACCACTGCACTGCCCTAAACCTTGAAACACCAGCCCACGCACTACCCCCTACACTACCCAAACACCACTGCACTGCCCTAAACCCTGAAACACCAGAACCTGCACGACCCCCCACACTGCCCGAACACCACTGCACTGACCTAAACCCTGAAACACCAGCCCCAGCACAACCCCTTACACTGCCCAAACACCACTGCACTGCCCTAAACCTTAAAACACAAGCCCCAGCAAGATGCCCAATACTGCCCGAACACCACTGCCCTAAACTCTGAAACACCACCCCCAGCAGCATCCCTTACACTGCCCGAATACCACTGCCCTAAACCCTGAAACACCACCCCCTGCAAGACCCCCTACGCTGCCTGAATACCACTGCATCACCGTCCTAAACCCTGAAACACCACCCCCAGAAAGACCCCCTATACTGCCCAAATTCCACAGCACTACCCTAAACCCTAAAACACCACCCCAAGCACAACCCCCTACTCTGCCCTAACACCACGGCACTCCTCTAAATTCAAAAACACCACCCCCAGCATAACCCACTACACTGCCGGAACACCACTGCACTGCCCTAAACCCTAAAACACTACCCCCAGCAAGACCCCCAACACCACCCGAACACCACTGCACTGCCCTAAACCCTAAAACACCACCCCCAGCAAGACCCCCTACGCTGCCCGAACACCACTGCACTGCACTAAACCGTGAAACACCACCCCCTGCATGACCCACTACACTGTCCGAATACCACTGCACTACCCTAAACCCTGAAACATCATTCCCAGCACGACCCCCTACACTGCCCGAACACCACTGCACTGCCCTAAACCTTGAAACACCAGCCCACGCACTACCCCCTACACTACCCAAACACCACTGATCTGCCCTAAACCCTGAAACACCAGAACCTGCACAATCCCCCACACTGCCCGAACACCACCGCACTGCCCTAAACCCTGAAACACCAGCCCCAGCACAACCCCTTACACTGCCCGAACACCACTGCACTGCCCTAAACCTTAAAACACAAGCCCCAGCAAGATGCCCAATACTGCCCGAACACCACTGCCCTAAACCCTGAAACCCCACCCCCAGCAACATCCCCTACACTGCCCGAATACCACTGCCCTAAACCCTGGAACACCACCCCCTGCAAGACCCCCTACGCTGCCTGAACACCACTGCATCACTGTCCTAAACCCTGAAACACCACCCCCAGAAAGACCCCCTACACTGCCCGAATTCCACAGCACTACCCTAAACCCTAAAACACCACCCCAAGCACGACCCCCTACTCTGCCCTAACACCACGGCACTCCTCTAAACCCAAAAACACCACCCCCAGCATAACCTACTACACTGCCGGAACACCACTGCACTGCCCTAAACCCTAAAACACCACCCCCAGCAAGACCCCAACACTACCCGAACACCACTGCACTGCCCTAAACCCTAAAACACCACTCCCAGCAAGACCCCCTACACTGCCCGAACACCACTGCACTGCACTAAACCGTGAAACACCACCCACTGCATGACCCCCTACACTGCCCGAATACCACTGCACTACCCTAAACCCTGAAACATCATTCCCAGCACGACCCCCTACACTGCCCAAACACGACTGCACTGCCCATAACCCTGAAACACCAGCCCCAGCACGACCCCCTATACTGCCTGAACACCTCTGCTCTGCCCTAAACCCTAAAATACCACACCGAGCACGTCCACCTACACTGCCCGAACACCAATGCACTGACCGAAACCCTGAAACATTAGCCCCAGCATGACTCCTACACTACCCGAACTCCACTGCACTGCCCTAAACCCTGAAACACCAGGCCCAGCATGACCCCCTACACTGCCCGAACACCACTGCCCTAAACCCTGAAACAGCCAGCACGACCCCCAACACTGCCCGAACACTACTGCACTGCCCTAAACCCTGAAACACCAGCCCCCGCATGACCCCCTACTCTGCCCGTACACCACTGCACTGCCCTAAAACCTGAAACACCAGCCCCCGCATGACCCCCTACACTGCCCGAACACCACTGCACTGCCCTAAACCCTGAAACACCAGTCCCAGCACGACCCCCTACACTGCCCAAACACCACTGCACTGCCCTAAACCCTGAAACACCAGCTCCCTCATGACCTATACACTGCCGAACACCACTGCACTGCCCTAAACCCTGAAACACCACCCCCAGCATGACCCCCTACACTGTCCAAAAACCACACCCAGCACGACCCCTACACTGCCCGAACACCACTGCACTACCCTAAACCCTGAAATACCAGCCCCAGTACGACCCCCTACACTGCCCAAACACCACTATCCGAAACCCTGAAACACCAGCCCCAGCAATTCCCCCTACACTGCCCAAACCCCACTGCCCTAAACACTGAAACACCCCAAGCACGACCCCGTACTCTGCCCGAATACCACTGCACAACCCTAAATCCTGAAACACAAGCCCCAGCACGACCCCCTACACTGTCCGACCACCCCTGCACTGCCCTAAACTGTGAAACACAAGTCCCAGCACGACCCCCTACACTGCCCGAACACCATTGCACTGCTCTTAACCCTAAAACACCAGGCCTATCACGAACCTGTACACTGCCCGAACACCACTGCACCACCCTAAACCCTGAAACACCAGCCCCGCACAACCCCCTACACTGCCCGAACACTGCTGCACCGCCCTAAACCTTGAAGCACCAGCCCCCGCATGACCCCCTACACTGCCCAAACACCACTACACTGCGCTAAACCCTGAAACACCAGCCCCTGCACGACCCCCTACACTGCCCGAACACCACTGCACTGCCCTAAACCCTGAAACACCTCCCCAGAACGACCCCCTACACTGCCCGAACACCACTGCACTGCCCTAAACCCTGATACATCAGCCCCAGCAAGACCCCCTACACTGCCTGAACACCACTTCCCTAAACCCTGAAACACCACCCCCTGCAAGACCCCCTACACTGTCGGAACACCACTGCACTGCCCTAAACCCTAAAACACCACCCCCAGCAAGACCCCAACACTACCCGAACACCACTGCACTGCCCTAAACCCTAAAACACAACCCCCAGCAAGACCCCCTACACTGCCCGAACACCACTGAACTGCACTAAACCGTGAAACACCACCCACTGCATGACCCCCTACACTGCCCGAATACCACTGCACTACCCTAAACCCTGAAACATCATTCCCAGCACGACCCCCTACACTGCCCAAACATGACTGCACTGCCCTAAACCCTGAAACACCAGCCCCAGCACGACCCCCTATACTGCCCGAACACCACTGCTCTGCCCTAAACCCTAAAATACCACACCGAGCACGTCCACCTACACTGCCCGAACACCAATGCACTGACCGAAACCCTGAAACATTAGCCCCAGCATGACTCCTACACTACCCGAACTCCACTGCACTGCCCTAAACCCTGAAACACCAGCCCCAGCACGACCCCCTACACTGCCCGAACACCACTGCCCTAAACCCTGAAACAGCCAGCACGACCCCCAACACTGCCCGAACACTACTGCACTGCCCTAAACCCTGAAACACCAGCCCCCGCATGACCCCCTACTCTGCCCGTAGACCACTGCACTGCCCTAAAACCTGAAACACCAGCCCCCGCATGACCCCCTACACTGCCCGAACACCACTGCACTGCCCTAAACCCTGAAACACCAGTCCCAGCACGACCCCCTACACTGCCCAAACACCACTGCACTGCCCTAAACCCTGAAACACCAGCTCCCTCATGACCTATACACTGCCGAACACCACTGCACTGCCCTAAACCCTGAAACACCACCCCCAGCATGACCCCCTACACTGTCCAAAAATCACACCCAGCACGACCCCTACACTGCCCGAACAGCACTGCACTACCCTAAACCCTGAAATACCAGCCCCAGCACGACCCCCTACACTGCCCAAACACCACTATCCGAAACCCTGAAACACCAGCCCCAGCAATTCCCCCTACACTGCCCAAACCCCACTGCCCTAAACACTGAAACACCCCCAGCACGACCCCGTACTCTGCCCGAATACCACTGCACAACCCTAAATCCTGAAACACAAGCCCCAGCACGACCCCCTACACTGCCCGACCACCCCTGCACTGCCCTAAACTGTGAAACACAAGTCCCAGCACGACCCCCTACACTGCCCGAACACCATTGCACTGCTCTTAACCCTAAACACCAGGCCTAGCACGAACCTGTACACTGCCCGAACACCACTGCACCACCCTAAACCCTGAAACACCAGCCCCGCACTACCCCCTACACTGCCCGAACACTGCTGCACCGCCCTAAACCTTGAAGCACCAGCCCCCGCACGACCCCCTACACTGCCCAAACACCACTGCACTGCGCTAAACCCTGAAACACCAGCCCCTGCACGACCCCCTACACTGCCCGAACACCACTGCACTGCCCTAAACCCTGAAACACCTCCCCAGAACGACCCCCTACACTGCCCGAACACCACTGCACTGCCCTAAACCCTGATACATCAGCCCCAGCAAGACCCCCTACACTGCCTGAACACCACTTCCCTAAACCCTGAAACACCACCCCCTGCAAGACCCCCTACACTGCCCGAACACCACTGCCCTAAACCCTGAAACCCCACCCCCAGCAAAGACCCCCTACACTGCCCGAACACCACTGCCCTAAACCCTGAAACACCACGCCCTGCAATCCCCCTACACTGCCCGAAAACCACTGCTCTGCCCTAAACCTTGAAACACCACCCCAAGCACGACACCCTACACTGCCCGAACACCACTGCTCTGCCCTAAACCCTAAAACACCACACCGAGCACATCCACCTACACTGCCTGAACACCACTGCACTGCCCAAAACCCTGAAACATTAGCCCCAGCACGACCCCTACACTGCCCGAACACCACTTGTTAGAATCCGGGGTCTCTGGTTGGCGCAGGTATGCACTTGCGACAAGCAGGGACCCTTTCCTCTAAGTCAGGGCAAAGGATTACTCTAAGAAAATAACCCCTGCTCACCCTCTAGGTAACGTGGCGCGAGCAGTCAGGCTAGATTCCAGAGAGCATTTGGTTAAGCATTTAAGGCGTCCCACAATAACCACCAACCCAACACACAGAGACACCAGACTGTATTTATAAAAATAAAGCATTTCATATAGAGGTTCTTTAAGCAGGCTTCAAAATACAGTCTTTTACTTGTAAACAGGGTTCCAATTACTTGTGATTAATGTTCAGGATGCCACAGTTCTTTAAATGGTCAATTTTGGTGCAATCTGCACTCTTTGGGGGTCTGTGCGCTTCGTAGGGCCCTCTGTACGTGTCATACCGGCGTTGGGACGCTTCGTGCCGTTTCTCACGCTTCCCACGTGAGCACGTGTACTGGGACTCAAGCCGTACGGGCCATACCCTCATAGGTACGCGTCGTACGAGTCCAGTACGCCTCTTGCCACTCCTCACGCTTCCTGCGTGAGCAGCGTATAGTTATTTAAAGCCGTACGGGCCGTACCTTCGTCGGTACGCTTCGTATGGAGCCGAACACTCACCGGACTTTCCCTCCAAAAGCTCATGCTTCCGGCGTGAGCAAGCTTACGGGGACGCTCCGTATAGGGTCGTACGGTCTGTACGGATGGCGTGACGGGGCGCACAGTACCTTGAATCTTGGCAGGGAGTTCGGGGCAGCCACAAAAGGGACGTCCCACGTCGCAGGTGCAATCTTCTTTTTGCAGAGGACCACGATGCTTGGGGAGGGTGCCTCGGGACTTCCACAACTTGCCTCGAGGGTGGAAGCAGGAGGGGCGGCTCGGTGGTGATTTTCAGAGCGCAGCGCTGTCGGCTTCGGCCAGATGGGGTGAACTGGCGTGGCAATGCTCCTCATGGTGGTCTCAATGGCTTGGGGCCACAGAGGCTCGGGGTTTGGATGCAGGCAGTCTCTCCTTACGTTGCGAGCTCCGGCTCGAGGGGGCAGCTGTTTACTTTGCTCAGGCCAGGCAGGGCAGGCCGTCACGGTGCTCACAGCAGCACAGGTGGGCAGAGGTCACGGTGCTCAGCGAGATGAGGCCACACAAGTTCTCTGGGGTCAGCGTTTAGCAAATCACCAGTCGCAGCTTCCTTTCTTCCAGGAAGGGGTAGCGCCCACTGTTCCTGGGGCGCAGTTCTGGGGGCAAGTTCACCAGCAAGCCCTTGGAGATTGTTCAAACAGCACAAGTTGATTTAAAAGTCTCTCTCAGTCTTTTCCTCTCCTTCTTGCAGCAAGGCACCCACCACAGGCCAGTCTCTCAAGCTTAGAGACAGTACTCCTCCATGCAGCTTTCCCAGGTCCTTCTCTTCAGGCAGAGTTTCTTCTTGCCGTAAACAGGATCTGATTTCTTAGGAGCAGGGGTCCTTCTTTTATACACAGTTTCTTTTGTTCTTTGTCGCCAGGGGGCCTGTGCCTGTCTCAGTCCGGTTTTGGAGCACTTTGTTGTGGTGACTCTGCTCTTTCCTTTCAGTGCAGAGGGCAGACACATCAGCCGCTCCACAGGGGGTGGAGCCAGCATTGTAGTGGCAGAGCACAGGTCTATTCAGAGTCAAGGTGTACTCCTTCCACCCATCTTGGTGTAATCTCTCTACCCACCACCTGGCAGCCAGCCTGTCTCCTGGAATTCCCCAACCCTGCCCCTCACTGAAACTAGGCAGCACACTCACACAAAGCAGAGGCGGACTGAAATGGCTAAGCAAGTAAATACTAACTTTCTAAAAGTAGTATTTACAAACACAGGATATTAAAATAAACTTTACTAAAATAAGTATTTTATTATTCTGAGTTCAGGCATACTAAATTTGACTTTCTACCATGCTCTCTGAGTCCGCTGGGATTATAGCGTATAATAATTCCAGCAGCCCATTCTGGCCTATGGAGAGCAGGTAGCCTTCAACAGTGAAAAACGAAAATGGCTGTAATTCACTATTAAGACATGCCACACACATCAGGGCATG
Source organism: Triturus cristatus (assembly GCF_964204655.1). NCBI lineage: Eukaryota > Metazoa > Chordata > Amphibia > Caudata > Salamandridae > Triturus > Triturus cristatus. The sequence continues at coordinate 1,165,224,830 of NC_140579.1, forward strand.
TCCTACCTTATGCTTACAATGCACCCTGCCCTTGGGCCTACCAGAGGAGTGACTAATATGTAGTTAAGGGAAGGTTTAGGGACTGGCAAGTAGGTGCACTTGCGTAGTCAGCATGACAGTACCAGACTGCACGCAGGTTCTGCAATGGCAGACCCTAGACACATTTTACTAGGCCGCTTCTGTGGGTGGCACAACCAGTGCTGCAAGCCCACCAGCAGCATTTGCATTTACAAGCCCTGGCACTCCTGGTGCACTTTACTAGGGGCTGATAGGAAACCAAATAAGCCAAACATGGACACCAATCAATGTATACACTTTTCAAAGGGAGCACTTGCACTGTGGCACTGATTAGCAGTGGCACAGTGTCCTGAGCAGCTAACACCAACAAAACACATGAGGCACATCAGCAAAAAGTCTAAGGGAAACTCACGCCAAGGTGCCAGGTCTAACACGTGTCCCCTCCAGCTGAAATGTGGGGGGAACTACCCTACCCCAGGGAGTTCCTCTTCACTAAGGCGGAAAAACCTGGACAAACCGTCAGCATTGGCGTGATCTGTGCCAGGGCGATGCTCCACCGTAAAGTCCATACCCTGTAGGGAGATGGACCACCTCAACAGTTTTGGGTTCTCACCCCTCATTTGCATCAACCATCTGAGGGGCCTGTGGTCGGTCTGAACCTGGAAGTGAGACCCAAACAAGTAGGGTCTTAGCTTCTTCAGCGCCCAGACCACAGCAAATGCTTCTCGCTCGATTGCACTCCACCTTTGTTCCTGTGGAAGTAACCTCCTGCTAATGAAGGCTACAGGTTGGTCCCAGCCCTCCTCAGTCATCTGTGAGAGAACAGCCCCTACACCATGCTCTGATGCGTCTGTCTGCACTAGGAATTCTTTGGAGAAGTCAGGAGCCAAGAGCACGGGTGCCGTGCACATGGCAGTCTTCAGGGTGTCAAAAGCCTTCTGACAGGTGTCAGTCCAGATCACTTTCCTGGGCTGCTTCTTCGAAGTCAGCTCTGTCAAGGGGGCAACAATGCTGCCATACCCCTTGACAAACCTCCTGTAGTACCCAGTGAGTCCTAAAAAGGCCCTCACCTCTGTCTGGGTCTTTGGGGGCTCCCAAGCCAGGATGGTTTCAATCTTGGGCTGGAGGGGCACCACCTGGCTGCTCCCCACTTGGTGTCCCAAGTACACCACGGAACTCTGCCCAATCTGACACTTGCTTGCCTTGATCGTGAGGCCTGCCTTGCGCAGTGCCATCAACACTTCCCAGAGGTGGTGCAGGTGTTCTTTCCATGTTCCACTGAACACTGCGATGTCATCCAGGTAGGCGGCGCTGAACTCGGTCAGCCCAGCCAACACCTGGTTGACCAACCTCTGGAAGGTGGCAGGGGCATTCTTCATCCCAAATGGCATAACCCGGAACTGGAAATGCCCATCTGGTGTGGAAAATGCTGACCTCTCTTTGGCCCCATCAGTTAAGGCGATCTGCCAGTAACCAGACGTTAAATCAAACGTGCTGAGGTACCGGGCAGCCCCTAACCGATCGATGAGCTCATCAGCTCTGGGGATGGGGTGCGCGTCAGTCTTCGTGAATGAATTGAGTCCTCTGTAGTCCACACAGAACCGGAGTTCGGGTGTGGCACCCGGCGTTGCAGCCTTTGGAACCAAGACCACTGGGCTGGCCCAAGGACTGCTGGAGGACTCAACCACCCCTAGAGCAAGCATCTTTGAGACCTCCTCTTTGATGCAGGCTCTGACCCTGTCAGTTACTCTGTAAGCCTTGTGCTTCACAGCCAAGCTGTCTCCTGTGTCCACATCATGGACGCACCAATCTATGACACCAGGAACCAGGGAGAACAGGTCAGAAAACTGCCCCAGCAGCTGGCGGCAGTCATCCTGTTGCTCAGGGGTCAGGGTGGGCGAGAGGTTAACTTCATCCACTGACCCGTCTCGCTCTGAGGCTACCAGGAAGTCAGGAAGAGGCTCGGACTCCTCTTCCGCCCCATCATCTGTGGCCAAGAGCATGCCCACTTCGGACCTCTCCAAGTGGGGCTTTAGTCGGTTGACATGTAGGACCCTCAAGGGGTTCCTGGGAGACTGCAAGTCCACCAAGTAGGTGACAGAACTCTTGCGCTCCACAATCTCAAAGGGTCTGGTCCACTTGTCTTGGAGTGCACAAGGCTCCACAGGGGCCAGGACCCATACCTTTTGTCCAGGTTGAAGCTCAACCAGAGTGGCGTTCTGGTCGTACCACCGCTTCATTTTCTCCTGGCTGGCTTCCAGGTTTGCCTCAGCAAGTTGCCTGAAACGCCTAGTCTGGTTCCGGAAGGCCAGCATGTAACTATATACATTCTGGGGAGGTTTCCTGGGAGATTGCTCCCAGCCTTCCTTGACCAGACTAAGAGGTCCTCGTACTGGGTGGCCATACAGAAGCTCAAAGGGACTGAACCCTAGAGACTTCTGTGGCACCTCATGGTACGCAAAGAGAAGGCATGGTAAGAGGACGTCCCACTTACACCTCATGGGTTCCTCAAGACCCATAATCATGCCCTTTAGGGTTCGGTTGAATCTCTCAACCAACCCGTTTCCTTGGGGATGGTAAGGGGTGGTGAACTTGTAGGTTACACCACACTCTTGCCAAAGGGATTTCATATATTTCGATATGAATCTGGTGCCCCTGTCAGACAGCACCTCTAGAGGGAATCCTACTCGTGAGAAAATTCCCATCAGTGCCCGTCCCACCACGGGGGCCGTCACTGTCCTCAGAGGGATGGCTTCAGGGTACCGGATGGCATGGTCCACCAAGACCAGGATGAACCTGTTGCCATGGCTGTCTTGGGGTCCAGTGGCCCCACAATGTCAATGCCCACTCGCTGGAATGGGGTACTGACCACAGGGAAAGGTTGGAGTAGAGCCTTTTGCTTCCTTCCACTCTTACCACTTGCCTGGCAAGTCTGGCAGGTCCTACAATGAGCATCTGAGCTCTTGTGCATTTGAGGCAAATAAAAGTGGGTGACAAGCCTCTCATAGGTCTTGTCCTGCCCCAAATGCCCTGCTAATGGCACATCATGAGGCAGCCCCAGTAGGAAGGCTCTGAACTTCTGGGGTACCACCAGTGCACGGGCTGACCCAGGTTCAGCAACCTTAGGCTCTGAGTACAGGAGGTCGTTCTCCCAGTAGATGAAATGTGTACCGGACTGATCACCACTGGCCTGGGCTACAGCCTGCTGCTGCATGCCCACGAGAGAGGGGCATTCTTTCTACTCCCTGCAGAATTCCTCCCTGGAGGGGCCTCCTTCTTGCTGCCAATGGGTCAGCTCAGGCAGGTCCCCCAGTTCGGCTATCTGTTCCCCGGTAGGCTCCAGGGCATCCCCCTCAAGGTCTGCTTCCTCCTGGGCTGTGGGAACTTTAGGGGCCGGTTTCCCGCGCCTCCTGCGCCCTCTCCCTAAGGCCGGTTCCTGGGCCTCTCCCTCAGGCACCAGGTTCTCTTGAACACCCCTACTGGCTGCCATTGACCGGGTGGTCATGCATGCTCAATCAGGTAAACCCACCATCCGCAGGTGAGCTGTCTTCTCCACCTTTTCCCAAGGGGAGCTCTCCAAAGAATTATCTAGGAGACAGGCTACAGGCATGGCAGTTCTTACACACACAAAGCAGAGGCGGACTGAAATGGCTAAGCAAGTAAATACTAACTTTCTAAAAGTAGTATTTACAAACACAGGATATTAAGATAAACTTTACTAAAATAAGTAATTTATTATTCTGAGTTCAGGCATACTAAACTTGACGTTCTACCATGCTCTCTGAGTCCGCTGGGATTACAGCGTGTAATAATTCCAGCAGCCCATTCTGGCCTATGCAGAGCAGGTAGCCTTCAATAGTGAAAAACGAAAATGGCTTTAATTCACTATTACGACATGACACACACATCAGGGCATGTCCTACCTTGGCTTACAATGCACCCTGCCCTTGGGCCTACCACAGGGGTGACTAATATGTAGTTAAGGGAAGGTTTAGGGACTGGCAAGTAGGTGCACTTGCGCAGTCAGCATGACAGTACCATACTGCACGCAGGTTCTGCAATGGCAGACCCTAGACACATTTTACTAGGCCGCTTCTGTGGGTGGCACAACAAGTGCTGCAAGCCCACCAGCAGCATTTGCATTTACAAGCCCTGGCACTCCTGGTGCACTTTACTAGGGGCTGATAGTAAACCAAATAAGCCAAACATGGACACCAATCAATGTATACACTTTTCTAAGGGAGCACTTGCACTGTGGCAGTGATTAGCAGTGGCACAGTGCCCTGAGCAGCTAACACCAACAAAACACATGAGGCACATCAGCAAAAAGTGGAAGGGAAACTCACGCCAAGGTGCCAGGTCTAACACCACAGCACTGCCCTAAACCCTGAAACACCACACCCAGAACGTCCCCCTACACTGCCCGAACACCACTGCACTGCCCTAAACCCTGACCCACTAGCCCCAGCACGACTCACTACACTGCCCAAACACCACAGCACAGCCCTAAACCCTGCAACACCACAACCAGCACGACCCCCTACACTGCACAAACACCACTGCACTACCCTAAACCCTGAAATACCACACCCAGCAAGACCCCCTACACTGCCCGAACACCACTGCACTGCCCTAAACCCTGAAACCACACCCCCAGCAAGACCCCCTTTACTGCCCGAACACCACTGCACTGCCCTAAACTGTGAAACACCACCCCCAACAAGACCCCCTACACTGCCGGAACACCACTGAACAGCCCTAAACTCTGAAACACCACCCTCAGCAAGACCCCCAACACTGCCCGAACACCACTGTACTGCGCTAAACCGTGAAACAACAGCCCCAGCACGACCCCCTACACTGCCCAAACACCACTGCACTGCCCTAAACCCTGAAACACCAGCCCCCGCACGACCCCCTATACTCACTACACTGCCCTAAACCCTGAAACACCAGCCTCAGCACGACCCCCCACACTGCACGAACACCACTGCACTGCCCTAAACCCTAAAACACAAGCCCCAGCAAGACCTCCAATACTGCCCGAACATCACTGCCCTAAACCCTGAAACACCACCCCCAACAACACCCCCTATACTGCCCGAATACCACTGCCCTAAACCCTGAAACACCACCCCCTGCAAGACCCCCTACGCTGACCGAACACCACTGTATCACTGCCCTAAACCCTGAAACACCACCCCCAGCATGACACCCTACACTGCCCTAACACCACGGCACTGACCTAAACCCTAAAACACCACCCCCAGCACCACCCCCTACACTGCCTGAACACCACTGCACTGTCCTAAACCCTAAAACACCACCCATGCATGACCCCCTACACTGCCCGAAACACCACTGCACTGCCCTAAACCCTAAAACACCACCCCCAGCATGACCCCCTACACTGCCCGAACACCACTGCACTACCCTTAACCCTGAAACAACAGCCCCAGCACAACCCCTACACTGCCCGAACACCACTGCACTGCCCTAAACCCTGAAACACCAGCCCCCGCACGACCCCCTATACTCACTACACTGCCCTAAACCCTGAAACACCAGCCTCAGCACGACCCCCCCCCACTGCACGAACACCACTGCACTGCCCTAAACCCTAAAACACAAGCCCCAGCAAGACCTTCAATACTGCCCGAACATCACTGCCCTAAACCCTGAAACACCACCCCCAACAACACCCCCTATACTGCCCGAATACCACTGCCCTAAACCCTGAAACACCACCCCCTGCAAGACCCCCTACGCTGACCGAACACCACTGTATCACTGCCCTAAACCCTGAAACACCACCCCCAGCATGACACCCTACACTGCCCTAACACCACGGCACTGACCTAAACCCTAAAACACCACCCCCAGCACGACCCCCTACACTGCCTGAACACCACTGCACTGTCCTAAACCCTAAAACACCACCCATGCATGAACCCCTACACTGCCCGAAACACCACTGCACTGCCCTAAACCCTAAAACACCACCCCCAGCATGTCCCCCTACATTGCCCGAACACCAGTGCGAAGCCATGAACCATAAAACAGCATCCCCAGCACGACCCATACACTGCCTGAACACCACTGCACTGCCCTAAACCCTGAAACACCAGCCCCTGCACGAACCCCTACACTGCCCAAACACCACTGTCCTAAACCCTGAAACACCAGCTCCAGCAATACCCCCTACACTGCCCAAACCCCACTGCCCTAAACATTGAAACACCCCCAGCACGACCCCCTACTCTGCTCGAATACCACTGCACAGCCCTAAATCCTGAAACACTACCCCCAGCACGACCCCTACACTGCCCGACCACCCCTGCACTACCCTAATACCTGAAACACTAGCCCCAGCACGACCCCCTACACTGCCTGAACACCACTGCACTGCTCTAAACCATGAAACATCAGGCCCAGCACGACCCCGTACTCTGCCTGAACACCACTGCAACACCCTAAACCCTGAAACACCAGCCCCCACACAACCCCCTACACTGCCAGAACACCACTTCCCTAAACCATGAAACACCACCCCCTGCAAGACCCCCGACACTGCCCGAACACCACTGCCCTAAACCCAAAAACACCACCCCCAGCAAGACCCCCTAAACTGCCCGAACACCACTGCCCCAAACCCTGAAACACCACGCCCTGCAAGCCCCCCTACACTGCCCGAAAACCACTGCTCTGCCCTAAACCCTGAAACACCACCACTAGCACGACACCCTACACTGCCCGAACACCACTGCTCTGCCCTAAACCCTAAAACACCACATCGAGCACGTCCACCTACACTGCCCGAACACCACTGCACTGCCCAAAACCCTGAAACATTATCCCCAGCACGACCCCTACACTGCCTGAACACCATTGCACTGCCCTAAACCCAGAAACACTAGTCCCAGCACGACCCCCTACACCACCCAAATGCCACAGCACTGCCCTAAACCCTGAAACACCACTCCCAGAACGTCCCCCTACACTGCCCGATCACCACTGCACTGCCCTAAAACCTGACACACTAGCCCTAGCACGACCCTCTACACTACCCTAACACCACAGCACAGCCCTAAACCCTGAAACACCACACCCAGCACGACCCCCTACACTGCACGAACACCACTGCACTACCCTAAACCCTGAAATACAACACCCAGCAAGACCCCCTACGCTGCCCGAACACCATTGCACTGCCCTAAACCCTGAAACCACACCCCCAGCAAGACACCCTATACTGCCCGAACACCACTGCACTGCCCTAAACCATGAAACACAACCCCCAACATGACCCCCTACACTGCCGGAACACCACTGCACTACCCGAAACCCTGAAACACCAGCCCGAGCACGACCCCCTACACTGCCCGAACACCACTGCACTGCTCTAAACCCTGAAACACCAGCCCCCGCACGACCCCCTACACTGCCTGACACTACTGCACTGCCTTAAACCCTGAAACACCAGCCCCAGCAAGACCCCCAACACTACACGAACACCACTGCACTGCCCTAAACCCTAAAACATAAGCCCCAGCAAGACCCCCAATACTGCCCGAACACCACTGCCCTAAACCCTGAAACACCCCCCCAACAACACCCCCTACACTGCCCTAATACCACTGCCCTAAACCCTGAAACACCACCCCCTGCAAGACCCCCTATGCTGCCCGAACACCACTGCATCACTGCCCTAAACCCTGAAACACCACCCCCTGCACGACCCCTACACTGCCCGACCACCACAGCACTGGCCTAAACCCTAAAACACCACCCCCAGCACAACACCCTACACTGCCCAAACACCATGGCACTGCCCTAAACCCTAAAACACCACCCCCAGCACGACCCCCTACACTGCCTGAACACCACTACACTGTCCCAAACCCTAAAACACAAACCCCTGCACGACCCCCTACACTGCCCGAAACACCACTGCACTGCCCTAAACCCTGAAACACCACCCGCAGCATGATCCCCTACTCTGCCCGAACACTACTGCACTGCCCTAAACCGTGAAACACCAGCCCCCGCACGACCCCCTACACTGCCCAAACACCACTGTACTGCCCTAAACACTGAAACACAAGCCACCGCACGACCCCTACACTGCCAGAACACCACTGCACTGCCCTAAACTCTGAAACACCACTCCCAGAACGTCCCCCTACACTGCCCGATCACCACTGCACTGCCCTAAAACCTGACACACTAGCCCTAGCACGACCCCCTACACTACCCTAACACCACAGCACAGCCCTAAACCCTGAAACACCACACCCAGCACGACCCCCTACACTGCACGAACACCACTGCACTACCCTAAACCCTGAAATACAACACCCAGCAAGACCCCCTACGCTGCCCGAACACCATTGCACTGCCCTAAACCCTGAAACCACACCCCCAGCAAGACACCCTATACTGCCCGAACACCACTGCACTGCCCTAAACCATGAAACACAACCCCCAACATGACCCCCTACACTGCCGGAACACCACTGCACTACCCGAAACCCTGAAACACCAGCCCGAGCACGACCCCCTACACTGCCCGAACACCACTGCACTGCTCTAAACCCTGAAACACCAGCCCCCGCACGACCCCCTACACTGCCTGACACTACTGCACTGCCTTAAAACCTGAAACACCAGCCCCAGCAAGACCCCCAACACTACACGAACACCACTGCACTGCCCTAAACCCTAAAACATAAGCCCCAGCAAGACCCCCAATACTGCCCGAACACCACTGCCCTAAACCCTGAAACACCCCCCCAACAACACCCCCTACACTGCCCTAATACCACTGCCCTAAACCCTGAAACACCACCCCCTGCAAGACCCCCTATGCTGCCCGAACACCACTGCATCACTGCCCTAAACCCTGAAACACCACCCCCTGCACGACCCCTACACTGCCCGACCACCACAGCACTGGCCTAAACCCTAAAACACCACCCCCAGCACAACACCCTACACTGCCCAAACACCATGGCACTGCCCTAAACCCTAAAACACCACCCCCAGCACGACCCCCTACACTGCCTGAACACCACTACACTGTCCCAAACCCTAAAACACAAACCCCTGCACGACCCCCTACACTGCCCGAAACACCACTGCACTGCCCTAAACCCTGAAACACCACCCGCAGCATGATCCCCTACTCTGCCCGAACACTACTGCACTGCCCTAAACCGTGAAACACCAGCCCCCGCACGACCCCCTACACTGCCCAAACACCACTGTACTGCCCTAAACACTGAAACACAAGCCACCGCACGACCCCTACACTGCCAGAACACCACTGCACTGCCCTAAACTCTGAAACACCACCCCAGCACGACCCCCTACTCTTCCCGAACACCACTGCACTGCCCTAAACCCTGAAACACCACCCCCTGTATGACCCCCTACAGTGCCCGAACACCACAGCACTGCCCTAAACCCTAAAACACCAGCCCCCGCAAGGCCGCCACTACACAGCCTGAACACCACTGCACTGCACTAAACTCTGAAACACCAGCCCTAGCACGACCCCTCACACAGCCCGAACACCACTGCACATTGCCCTAAACCCTGAAACACCAGCCCCAGCATGACCCCTACACTGCCGAACACCAATGCACTGCCCTAAACCCTGAAACACCAGTCCCGCACGACCCCCTACACTGCACGAACACCACTGCACTGCCCTAAACACTGAAACACCAGCCCCCGCACAACCCCCTATACTGCCTGATCACCACTGCACTAAACACTGAAACACCATCCCCTGCACGACCCACTACACTGCCCGAACACCACTGCACTACCCTAACCCCTGAAACACCTACACCTGCACGAACCCCCCACACTGTCCGAACACCACTGCACTGCCCTAAACCCTGAAAAACCACCCCAGCACGACCGCCTACACTGCCCAAACACCACCCCCAGCACGACCCCCTGCACTGCCCAAACACCACTGCACTACCCTAAACCCTGAAACACCACCCCCAGCACGACCCCCTATACTGCCCGAACAACACTGCACTGCCCTAAACCCTGAAACACCAGCACCCGGACAACCCCCTACACTGCCCAAACACCACTGCATTGCCCTAAACCCTGAAACGCCAGCCCCCACACAACCTCCTACACTGCCAAAACACCACTGCATTGCCCTAAAATCTGAAACACCAGCCCCTGCACGCCCCCCTACACTGCCCGAACACCACTGCACTGCCCTAAACCCTGAAACACCAGCCCCCGCACACCCCCTACACTGCCCGAACACCACTGCTCTGCCCTAACCTTGAAACACCAGCCTCCGCAAGACCCCCTACACTGCCCGAACACCACTGCCCTAAACCCTGAAACACCACCCCCAGCATGACCCCCTACTCTACACGAACATCCCTGCTCTGCCCTAAACCCTAAAACACCACCCCCAGCACGACCCCCTACACTGCCAAAACATCACTGCTCTGCCCTGAACCCTAAAACACCACACCTAGCACGTCCACCTGCACTGCCCGAACACCACTGCACTGCCCAAAACCCTGAAACATTAGCCCCAGCACGACCCCTACACTGCCCGAACACCACTGCACTGCTCTAAACCCTGAAACACCAGCCCCAGCACAACCCCCTACACTGCCCAAACACCACTGCACTCCTCTAAACCATGAAACACCAGCCCCAGCACGACCCCCACACTGCCAGAACACCACTGCACTGCCCTAAACCCTGAAACACCAAACCAGCACGACCCCCTACACTGCCCGAACACCACTGCACTGCCCTTAACCCTGAAACACCACACCCAGCTCGTCCCCCTTAACTGCCCGAACACCTCTGCACTGCCCAAAACCCTGAAACACTAGCCCCCGCATGACCCCTACTCTTCCCGAACACCACTGCACCGCCCTAAGATCTGAAACACTAGCCCCAGCATGACCCCCTACACTGCCGGAACACCACTGCCCTGCTTTAAACCCTGAAACACCATCCCCAGCAAGACCTCCAATACTGCCCGAACAACAAAGCACTGCCCTAAACCCTGAAACACCAACCCCTGCACGACTCCCTACACTTCTCAAACACCACTGCACTGTCCTAAACCCTGAAACACCACTCCCTGCACAACCTCCAACACTGCCCGAACACCACAGCACTGTCCTAAACCCTGAAACACAAGCCCCAGCATGACCCCCTACACTGCCCGAACACCACTGCACTGCCCTACACTGTGAAACACCACCCCCTGCATGACCTCTACACTGCTCAAACACCACTGCACTGCCCTAAACCCTGAAACACCAGCCCAGCACGACCACCTACACTGCACGAACACCACTGCACTGCCCTAAACCCTGAAACACCACCCCCTCTACGACCCTCTACAGTGCCCGAACACCACTGTACTGCCCTGAATCCTGAAACACCATCCCCAGCAAGACCTCCAATACTGCCCGAACACCAAAGCACTGCCCTAAACCCTGAAACACCAGCCCCGCACAACCCCCTACACTGACCAAACAACACTGCACTGCCCTAAACCCTGAAACACCAGCCCCTGCATGACCTCTACACTGTTCAAACACCACTGCACTGCCCTAAACCCTGAAACACCAGCCCAGCACAACTCCCTGCACTGCACGAACACCACTGCACTGCCCTAAACCCTGAAACACCACCCCAGCATGACCCTCTACACTGCCCGAACACCACTGCTATGCCCTAAACCCTGAAACACCACCCCAGCATGTCTCCCTACACTGCCCGAACACCACTGCCCTGCCCAAAACCTTGAAACACTAGCATCAGTATGACCCCCTACACTGCCCGAACACCACTGCACTGCCCTAAACCCTGAAACACAAGCCCCAGCACGACCCCTACACTGCCCGAACACAAACTGCTCTGCCCTCAACCACCAGCCCCAGCACGACCCACTACACTGCCCGAACACAACTGCACTGCCCTAAACCGTGAAACACCAGCCCCCTGCACGACCCCCTACACTGCCCGAACACCACTGCACTGCCCTGAAACTCCAGCCCACACGACCCCCTACACTGCATGAACACCACTGCACTGCCCTAAACCCTGAAACACCACCCGCAGCATGAACCCCTACTCTGCCCGAACACCACTGCACTGCCCTAAACCTTGAAACACCAGCCCCCGCACGACCCCCTACACTGCCCGAACACCACTGTACTGCCCTAAACACTGAAACACCAGCCCCCGCACGACCCCTACACTGCCAGAACACCACTGCACTGCCCTAAACTCTGAAACACCACCCCAGCACGACCCCCTACTCTGCCCGAACACCACTGCACTGCCCTAAACCCTGAAGCACCACCCCTGTATGACCCCCTACAGTGCCCGATCACCACTGTACTGCCCTAAACCCTGAGACATTAGCCCCAGCACGACCCCTAAACTGCCCGAACACCACAGCACTGCCCTAAATCCTGAAACACCAGCCCCCGCAAGGCCGCCACTACACAGCCCGAACACCACTGCACTGCACTAAACTCTGAAACACCAGCCCTAGCACGACCCCTCACACAGCCCGAACACCACTGCACATTGCCCTAAACCCTGAAACACCAGCCCCAGCATGACCCCTACACTGCCGAACACTACTGCACTGCCCTAAACCCTGAAACACCAGTCCCGCACGACCCCCTACACTGCACGAACACCACTGCACTGCCCTAAACACTGAAACACCAGCCCCCGCACAACCCCCTACACTGCCTGATCACCACTGCACTAAACACTGAAACACCTACCCCCGCATGACCCCCTACACTGCCCGAACACCACTGCACTGCCCTAACCCCTGAAACACCTACACCCGCACGAACCCCCCACACTGTCCGAACACCACTGCACTGCCCTAAACCCTGAAAAACCACCGCCAGCACGACCCCCTACACTGCCCAAACACCACCCCCAGCACGACCCCCTGCACTGCCCAAACACCACTGCACTACCCTAAACCCTGAAACACCATGCCTAGCACGACCCCCTACACTGCCCGAACACCACTGCACTGCCCTAAACCCTTTAACACCACCCCCAGCACGACCCCCTATACTGCCCGAACAACACTGCACTGCCCTAAACCCTGAAACACCAGCACCCGGACAACCCCCTACACTGCCCAAACACCACTGCATTGCCCGAAACCCTGAAACACCAGCCCCCACACAACCCCCTACACTGCCAAAACACCACTGCATTGCCCTAAAATCTGAAACACCAGCCCCTGCACGCCCCCTACACTGCCCGAACACCACTGCACTGCCCTAAACCCTGAAACACCAGCCCCCGCACACCCCCTACACTGCCCGAACACCACTGCTCTGCCCTAACCTTGAAACACCAGCCTCCGCAAGACCCCCTACACTGCCCGAACACCACTGCCCTAAACCCTGAAACACCACCCCAGCATGACCCTCTACACTGCCCGAACACCACTGCTCTGCCCTAAACCCTGAAACACCACCCCAGCACGTCTCCCTACACTGCCCGAACACCACTGCCCTGGCCAAAACCTTGAAACACTAGCATCAGTACGACCCCCTACACTGCCCGAACAGCACTGCACTGCCCTAAACCCTGAAACACAAGCCCCAGCACGACCCCTACACTGCCCGAACACCACTGCACTGCCCTGAAACTCCAGCCCGCACGACCCCCTACACTGCATGAACACAACTGCACTGCCCTAAACCGTGAAATACCAGCCCCCGCACGACCCCCTACACTGCCCGAACACCACTGCACTGCCCTGAAACTCCAGCCCGCACGACCCCCTACACTGCATGAACACCACTGCACTGCCCTAAACCCTGAAACACCACCCACAGCATGACCCCCTACTCTGCCCGAACACCACTGCACTGCCCTAAACCGTGAAACACCAGCCCCGCACGACCCCCTACACTGCCCGAACACCACTGTACTGCCCTAAACACTGAAACACCAGCCCCCGCACGACCCCTACACTGCCAGAACACCACTGCACTGCCCTAAACTCTGAAACACCACCCCAGCACGACCCCCTACTCTTCCCAAACACCACTGCACTGCCCTAAACCCTGAAACACCACCCCCTGTATGACCCCCTACAGTGCCCGAACACCACTGTACTGCCCTAAACCCTGAAACATTAGCCCCAGCACGACCCCTACACTGCCTGAACACCACTGCATTGCCCTAAACCCTGAAACACTAGCCCCAGAAAGACCTCCTACACTGCCCGAACACCACAGCACTGCCCTAAACCCTGAAACACCAGTCCCCGCAAGGCCGCCACTACACAGCCCGAACACCACTGCACTGCACTAAACTCTGAAACACCAGCCCTAGCACGACCCCTCACACAGCCCGAACACCACTGCACTGCTCTAGACCCTGAAACACTAGCCCCAGCACGACCCCTACACTGCCCGAACACCACTGCACTGCTCTAGACCCTGAAACACCAGCCCCAGCATGACCCCCTACACTGCCAGAACACCACTGCACTCCCCTAAACCATGAAACACCAGCCCCAGCACGACCCCCACACTGCCAGAACACTACTGCACTGCCCTAAACCCTGAAACACCAAACCAGCATGACCCCCTACACTGCCCGAACACCACAGCACTGCCCTTAACCCTGAAACACCACACCCAGCTCGTCTCCCTTAACTGCCCGAACACCTCTGCAGTGCCCAAAACCCTGAAACACTAGCCCCCACATGACCCCTACTCTTCCCGAACACCTATGCACTGCCCTAAGATCTGAAACACTAGCCCCAGCATGACCCCCTACACTGCCGGAAAACCACTGCCCTGCTTTAAACCCTGAAACACTAGCCCCAGCAAGACCTCCTACTCTGCCCGAACACCACAGCACTGCCCTAAACCCTGAAACACCAGTCCCCGCAAGGCCGCCACTACACAGCCCGAACACCACTGCACTGCACTAAACTCTGAAACACCAGCCCTAGCACGACCCCTCACACAGCCCGAACATCACTGCACATTGCCCTAAACCCTGAAACACCAGCCCCAGCATGACCCCTACACTGCCGAACACCACTGCACTGCCCTAAACCCTGAAACACCAGTCCCGCACGACCCCCTACACTGCACGAACACCACTGCACTGCCCTAAACACTGAAACACCAGCCCCCGCACAACCCCCTACACTGCCTGATCACCACTGCACTAAACACTGAAACACCATCCCCTGCACGACCCACTACACTGCCCGAACACCACTGCCCTAACCCCTGAAACACCTACACCCGCACGACCCCCTACACTGCCCAAACACCACCCCCAGCACGACCCCCTGCACTGCCCAAACACCACTGCACTACCCTAAACCCTGAAACACCATGCCCAGCACGACCCCCTATACTGCCCGAACACCACTGCACTGCCCTAAACCCTTTAACACCACCCACAGCACGACCCCCTATACTGCCCGAACAACTCTGCACTGCCCTAAACCCTGAAACACCAGCACCCGTACAACCCCCTACACTGCCCAAACACCACTGCATTGCCCTAAACCCTGAAACCCCAGCTCCCACACAACCCCCTACACTGCCAAAACACCACTGCATTGCCCTAAACCCTGAAACACCAGCCCCCACACAACCCCCTACACTGCCAAAACACCAATGCATTGCCCTAAAATCTGAAACACCAGCCCCTGCACGCCCCCCTACACTGCCCGAACACCACTGCACTGCCCTAAACCCTGAAACACCAGCCCCCGCACACCCCCTACACTGCCCGAACACCACTGCTCTGCCCTAACCTTGAAACACCAGCCTCCGCAAGACCCCCTACACTGCCCGAACACCACTGCCCTAAACCCTGAAACACCACCCCCAGCATGACCCCCTACTCTACACGAACATCCCTGCTCTGCCCTAAACCCTAAAACACCACCCCCAGCACGACCCACTACTCTGCCAAAACATCACTGCTCTGCCCTGAACCCTAAAACACCACACCTAACACGTCCACCTGCACTGCCCGAACACCACTGCACTGCCCAAAACCCTGAAACATTAGCCCCAGCACGACCCCTACACTGCCCGAACACCACTGCACTGCTCTAGACCCTGAAACACCAGCCCCAGCACGACCCCCTACACTGCCAGAACACCACTGCACTCCCCTAAACCATGAAACACCAGCCCCAGCACGACCCCCACACTGCCAGAACACCACTGCACTGCCCTAAACCCTGAAACACCAAACCAGCACGACCCCCTACACTGCCCGAACACCACAGCACTGCCCTTAACCCTAAAACACCACACCCAGCTCGTCCCCCTTAACTGCCCGAACACCTCTGCACTGCCCAAAACCCTGAAACACTGGCCCCCGCATGACCCCTACTCTTCCCGAACACCAATGCACTGCCCTAAGATCTGAAACACTAGCCCCAGCATGAGCCCCTACACTGCCGGAAAACCACTGCCCTGCTTTAAACCCTGAAACACCATCCCCAGCAAGACCTCCAATACTGCCCGAACAACAAAGCACTGCCCGAAACCCTGAAACACCAACCCCTGCACGACTCCCTACACTTCTCAAACACCACTGCACTGCCCTAAACCCTGAAACACCACTCCCTGCACAACCTCCAACACTGCCCGAACACCACAGCACTGTCCTAAACCCTGAAACACAAGCCCCAGCATGACCCCCTACACTGCCCGAACACCACTGCACTGCCCTAAACTGTGAAACACCACCCCCTGCATGACCTCTACACTGCTCAAACACCACTGCACTGCCCTAAACCCTGAAACACCAGCCTAGCACGACCCCCTACACTGCACGAACACCACTGCACTGCCCTAAACCCTGAAACACCACCCCCTTTACGACCACCTACAGTGCCCGAACACCACTGTACTGCCCTGAATCCTGAAACACCATCCCCAGCAAGACCTCCAATACTGCCCGAACACCAAAGCACTGCCCTAAACCCTGAAACACCAGCCCGCATGACCCCCTACACTGACCAAACAACACTGCACTGCCCTAAACCCTGAAACACCAGCCCCGCACGAACCCCTACACTGCCCGAACACCACAGCACTGCCCTAAACCCTGAAACACCACCCCAGCATGACCCTCTACACTACCCGAACACCACTGCTCTGCCCTAATCCCTGAAACACCACCCCAGCACGTCTCCCTACACTGCCCGAACACCACTGCCCTGCCCAAAACCTTGAAACACTAGCATCAGTACGACCCCCTACACTGCCCGAACAGCACTGCACTGCCCTAAACCCTGAAACACAAGCCCCAGCACGACCCCTACACTGCCCAAACACCACTGCACTGCCCTGAAACTCCAGCCCGCACGACCCCCTACACTGCATGAACACCACTGCACTGCCCGAAACCCTGAAACACCAGCCCCCGCACGACCCCCTACACTGCCCGAACACCACTGTACTGCCCTAAACACTGAAACACTAGCCCCCGCACGACCCCTACACTGCCCGAACACCACCGCACTGCCCTAAACTCTGAAACACCACCCCCAGCATGACCCCCTACTCTGCCCGAACACCACTGCACTGCCCTAAACCGTGAAACACCAGCCCCCGCACGACCCCCTACACTGCCCGAACACCACTGTACTGCCCTAAACACTGAAACACTAGCCCCCGCATGACCCCTACACTGCCCGAATACCACTGCACTGCCCTAAACTCTGAAACACCACCCCCAGCACGACCCCCTGCTCTGCCCGAACACCACTGCACTGCCCTAAACCCTAAAACACACCCCTGTATGACCCCCTACAGTGCCCGAACACCACTGTACTGCCCTAAACCCTGAAACACCACCCCTGCACGACTACTTACACTGCCCGAACACCACTGCACTGCCCTAAACCCTGAAACACCAGCCCCCGCACGAACCCTACACTGCCAGAACACCACTGCACTGCCCTAAACTCTGAAACACCACCCCAGCACGACCCCCTACTCTGCCCGAACACCACTGCATTGCCCTAAACCCTGAAACACCACCCCCTGTATGACTCCCTACAGTGCCCGAACACCACTGTACTGCCCTAAACCCTGAAACATTAGCCCCAGCACGACCCCTACACTGCCTGAACACCACTGCATTGCCCTAAACCCTGAAACACTAGCCCCAGCAAGACCTCCTACACTGCCCGAACACCACAGCACTGCCCTAAACCCTGAAACACCAGCCCCCGCAAGGCCGCCACTACAAAGCCCGAACACCACTGCACTGCACTAAACTCTGAAACACCAGCCCTGGCACGACCCCTCACACTGCCCGAACACCACTGCATTGCCTTGAAACTCCAGCCCGCACGATCCCCTACACTGCATGAACACCACTGCACTGCCCTAAACCCTGAAACACCACCCGCAGCATAACCCCCTCCTCTGCCCGAACACCACTGCACTGCCCTAAACCGTGAAACACCAGCCCCTGCACGACCCCCTACACTGCCCGAACACCACTGTACTGCCCTAAACACTGAAACACCAGCCCCCGCACGACCCCTACACTGCCAGAACACCACTGCACTGCCCTAAACTCTGAAACACCACCCCCTGTATGACCCCCTACAGTGCCCGAACACCACTGCACTGCCCTAAACCCTGAAACACCAGCACCCGGTCAACCCCCTACACTGCCCAAACATCACTGCATTGCCCTAAACCCTGAAACACCAACCCCCACACAACCCCCTACACTGCCAAAACACCACTGCATTGCCATAAACCCTGAAACACCAGCCCCCACACAACCCCCTACACTGCCAAAACACCACTGCATTGCCCTAAAATCTGAAACACCAGCCCCTGCACGCCCCCCTACACTGCCCGAACACCACTGCACTGCCCTAAACCCTGAAACACCACCCCCTGTATGACTCCCTACAGTGGCCGAACACCACTGTACTGCCCTAAACACTGAAACATTAGCCCCAGCACGACCCCTACACTGCCTGAACACCACTGCATTGCCCTAAACCCTGAAACTCTAGCCCCAGCAAGACCTCCTACACTGCCCGAACACCACAGCACTGCCCTAAACCCTGAAACACCAGCCCCCGCAAGGCCGCCACTACACAGCCCGAACACCACTGCATTGCACTAAACTCTGAAACACCAGCCCTAGCACGACCCCTCACACTGCCCGAACACCACTGCACTGCCCTGAAACTCCAGCCCCACGACCCCCTACACTGCATGAACACCACTGCACTGCCCTAAACCCTGAAACACCAGCCCCCACACAACCCCCTACACTGCCAAAACACCACTGCATTGCCCTAAAATCTGAAACACCAGCCTCTGCACGCCCCCCTACACTGCCCGAACACCACTGCACTGCCCTAAACCCTGAAACACCAGCCCCCGCACAACCCCTACACTGCCCGAACACCACTGCTCTGCCCTCACCTTGAAACACCAGCCTCTGCAAGACCCCCTACACTGCCCGAACACCACTGCCCTAAACCCTGAAACACCACCCCCAGCATGACCCCCTACTCTACACGAACATCCCTGCTCTGCCCTAAACCCTAAAACACCACCCCCAGCACGACCCACTACACTGCCAAAACATCACTGCTCTGCCCTGAACCCTAAAACACCACACCTAACACGTTCACCTGCACTGCCCGAACACCACTGCACTGCCCAAAACCCTGAAACATTAGCCCCAGCACGACCCCTACACTGCCCGAACACCACTGCACTGCTCTAAACCCTGAAACACCAGCCCCAGCACGGGCCCCTACACTGCCCAAACACCACTGCACTCCCTTAAACCATGAAACACCAGCCCCAGCACGACCCCCACACTGCCAGAACACCACTGCACTGCCCTAAACCCTGAAACACCAAACCAGCACGACCCCCTACACTGCCCGAACACCACTGCACTGCCCTTAACCCTGAAACACCACACCCAGCTTGTCCCCCTTAACTGCCCGAACACCTCTGCACTGCCCAAAACCCTGAAACACTAGGCCCCGCATGACCCCTACTCTTCCCGAACACCACTGCACTGCCCTAAGATCTGAAACACTAGCCCCAGCATGACCCCCTACACTGCCGGAACACCACTGCCCTGCTTTAAACCGTGAAACACTGGCCCCAGCAAGCCCTCGAATACTGCCCGAACAACAAAGCACTGCCCAACACCCTGAAACACCAACCCCTGCACGACTCCCTACACTTCTCAAACACCACTGCACTGTCCTAAACCCTGCAACACCACTCCCTGCACAACCTCCAACACTGCCCGAACACCACAGCACTGTCCTAAACCCTGAAACACAAGCCACAGCATGACCCCCTACACTGCCCGAACACCACTGCACTGCCCTAAACTGTGAAACACCACCCCCTGCATGACCTCTACACTGCTCAAACACCACTGCACTGCCCTAAACCCTGAAACACCAGCCCAGCACGACCCCCTACACTGCATGAACACCACTGCACTGCCCTAAACCCTGAAACACCACCCCCTCTACGACCCCCTACAGTGCCCGAACACCACTGTACTGCCCTGAACCCTGAAACACCATCCCCAGCAAGACCTCCAATACTGCCCGAACACCAAAGCACTGCCCTAAACCCTGAAACACCAGCCTCGCACAACCCCCTACACTGACCAAACAACACTGCACTGCCCTAAACCCTGAAACACCAAACCAGCACGACCCCCTACACTGCCCGAACACCACTGTACTGCCCTAAACACTGAAACACCAGCCCCCGCACGACCCCTACACTGCCAGAACACCACTGCACTGCCCTAAACTCTGAAACACCACCCCCTGTATGACCCCCTACAGTGCCCGAAAACCACTGCACTGCCCTAAACCCTGAAACACCAGCACCCGGTCAACCCCCTACACTGCCCAAAAACCACTTCATTGCCCTAAACCCTGAAACACCAGCCCCCACACAACCCCCTACACTGCCAAAACACCACTGCATTGCCATAAACCCTGAAACGCCAGCCCCCACACAACCCCCTACACTGCCAAAACACCACTGCATTGCCCTAAAATCTGAAACACCAGCCCCTGCACGCTCCCCTACACTGCCCGAACACCACTGCACTGCCCTAAACCCTGAAACACCACCCCCTGTATGACTCCCTACAGTGGCCGAACACCACTGTACTGCCCTAAACCCTGAAACATTAGCCCCAGCACGACCCCTACACTGCCTGAACACCACTGCATTGCCCTAAACCCTGAAACACTAGCCCCAGCAAGACCTCCTACACTGCCCGAACACCACAGCACTGCCCTAAACCCTGAAACACCAGCCCCCGCAAGGCCGCCACTACACAGCCCGAACACCACTGCACTGCACTAAACTCTGAAACACCAGCCCTAGCACGACCCCTCACACTGCCCGAACACCACTGCACTGCCCTGAAACTCTAGCCCCACGACCCCCTACACTGCATGAACACCACTGCACTGCCCTAAACCCTGAAACACCACCCACAGCATGACCCCCTCCTCTGCCCGAACACCACTGCACTGCCCTAAACCATGAAACACCAGCCCCTGCACGACCCCCTACACTGCCCGAACACCACTGTACTGCCCTAAACACTGAAACACCAGCCCCGCACGCCCCCTACACTGCCAGAACACCACTGCACTGCCCTAAACTCTGAAACACCACCCCCTGTATGACCCCCTACAGTGCCCGAACACCACTGCACTGCCCTAAACCCTGAAACACCAGCACCCGGTCAACCCCCTACACTGCCCAAACATCACTGCATTGCCCTAAACCCTGAAACACCAGCCCCCACACAACCCCCTACACTGCCAAAACACCACTGCTCTGCCCTCACCTTGAAACACCAGCCTCTGCAAGACCCCCTACACTGCCCGAACACCACTGCCCTAAACCCTGAAACACCACCCCCAGCATGACCCCCTACTCTACACGAACATCCCTGCTCTGCCCTAAACCCTAAAACACCACCCCCAGCACGACCCCCTACACTGCCAAAACATCACTGCTCTGCCCTGAACCCTAAAACACCACACCTAACACGTTCACCTGCACTGCCCGAACACCACTGCACTGCCCAAAACCCTGAAACATTAGCCCCAGCACGACCCCTACACTGCCCGAACACCACTGCACTGCTCTAAACCCTGAAACACCAGCCCCAGCACGGCCCCCTACACTGCCCAAACACCACTGCACTCCCTTAAACCATGAAACACCAGCCCCAGCACGACCCCCACACTGCCAGAACACCACTGCACTGCCCTAAACCCTGAAACACCAAACCAGCACGACCCCCTACACTGCCCGAACACCACTGCACTGCCCTTAACCCTGAAACACCACACCCAGCTTGTCCCCCTTAACTGCCCGAACACCTCTGCACTGCCCAAAACCCTGAAACACTAGGCCCCGCATGACCCCTACTCTTCCCGAACACCACTGCACTGCCCTAAGATCTGAAACACTAGCCCCAGCATGACCCCCTACACTGCCGGAACACCACTGCCCTGCTTTAAACCCTGAAACACTGGCCCCAGCAAGCCCTCGAATACTGCCCGAACAACAAAGCACTGCCCAACACCCTGAAACACCAACCCCTGCACGACTCCCTACACTTCTCAAACACCACTGCACTGTCCTAAACCCTGCAACACCACTCCCTGCACAACCTCCAACACTGCCCGAACACCACAGCACTGTCCTAAACCCTGAAACACAAGCCACAGCATGACCCCCTACACTGCCCGAACACCACTGCACTGCCCTAAACTGTGAAACACCACCCCCTGCATGACCTCTACACTGCTCAAACACCACTGCACTGCCCTAAACCCTGAAACACCAGCCCAGCACGACCCCCTACACTGCATGAACACCACTGCACTGCCCTAAACCCTGAAACACCACCCCCTCTACGACCCCCTACAGTGCCCGAACACCACTGTACTGCCCTGAATCCTCAAACACCATCCCCAGCAAGACCTCCAATACTGCCCGAACACCAAAGCACTGCCCTAAACCCTGAAACACCAGCCTCGCACAACCCCCTACACTGACCAAACAACACTGCACTGCCCTAAACCCTGAAACACCAAACCAGCACGACCCCCTACACTGCCCGAACACCACTGTACTGCCCTAAACACTGAAACACCAGCCCCCGCACGACCCCTACACTGCCAGAACACCACTGCACTGCCCTAAACTCTGAAACACCACCCCCTGTATGACCCCCTACAGTGCCCGAAAACCACTGCACTGCCCTAAACCCTGAAACACCAGCACCCGGTCAACCCCCTACACTGCCCAAAAACCACTGCATTGCCCTAAACCCTGAAACACCAGCCCCCACACAACCCCCTACACTGCCAAAACACCACTGCATTGCCATAAACCCTGAAACGCCAGCCCCCACACAACCCCCTACACTGCCAAAACACCACTGCATTGCCCTAAAATCTGAAACACCAGCCCCTGCACGCTCCCCTACACTGCCCGAACACCACTGCACTGCCCTAAACCCTGAAACACCACCCCCTGTATGACTCCCTACAGTGGCCGAACACCACTGTACTGCCCTAAACCCTGAAACATTAGCCCCAGCACGACCCCTACACTGCCTGAACACCACTGCATTGCCCTAAACCCTGAAACACTAGCCCCAGCAAGACCTCCTACACTGCCCAAACACCACAGCACTGCCCTAAACCCTGAAACACCAGCCCCCGCAAGGCCGCCACTACACAGCCCGAACACCACTGCACTGCACTAAACTCTGAAACACCAGCCCTAGCACGACCCCTCACACTGCCCGAACACCACTGCACTGCCCTGAAACTCTAGCCCCACGACCCCCTACACTGCATGAACACCACTGCACTGCCCTAAACCCTGAAACACCACCCGCAGCATGACCCCCTCCTCTGCCCGAACACCACTGCACTGCCCTAAACCGTGAAACACCAGCCCCTGCACGACCCCCTACACTGCCCGAACACCACTGTACTGCCCTAAACACTGAAACACCAGCCCCGCACGACCCCTACACTGCCAGAACACCACTGCACTGCCCTAAACTCTGAAACACCACCCCCTGTATGACCCCCTACAGTGCCCGAACACCACTGCACTGCCCTAAACCCTGAAACACCAGCACCCGGACAACCCCCTACACTGCCCAAACACCACTGCATTGCCCTAAACCCTGAAACACCAGCCCCCACACAACCCCCTACACTGCCAAAACACCACTGCATTGCCCTAAACCCTGAAACACCAGCCCCCACACAACCCCCTACACTGCCAAAACACCACTGCATTGCCCTAAAATCTGAAACACCAGCCCCTGCACGCCCCCCTACACTGCCCGAACACCACTGCACTGCCCTAAACCCTGAAACACCAGCCCCCGCACACCCCCTACACTGCCCGAACACCACTGCTCTGCCCTCACCTTGAAACCCCAGCCTCTGCAAGACCCCCTACACTGCCTGAACACCACTGCCCTAAACCCTGAAACACCACCCCCAGCATGACCCCCTACTCTACGCGAACATCCCTGCTCTGCCCTAAACCCTAAAACACCACCCCCAGCACGACCCCCTACACTGCCAAAACATCACTGCTCTCCCCTGAACCCTAAAACACCACACCTAACACATCCACCTGCACTGCCCGAACACCACTGCACTGCCCAAAACCCTGAAACATTAGCCCCAGCATGACCCCTACACTGCCCGAACACCACTGCACTGCTCTAAACCCTGAAACACCAGCCCCAGCACGGCCCCCTACACTGCCCAAACACCACTGCACTCCCTTAAACCATGAAACACCAGCCCCAGCACGACCCCCACACTGCCAGAACACCACTGCACTGCCCTAAACCCTGAAACACCAAACCAGCACGACCCCCTACACTGCCCGAACACCACTGCACTGCCCTTAACCCTGAAACACCACACTCAGCTTGTCCCCCTTAACTGCCCGAACACCTCTGCACTGCCCAAAACCCTGAAACACTAGGCCCCGCATGACCCCTACTCTTCCCGAACACCACTGCACTGCCCTAAGATCTGAAACACTAGCCCCAGCATGACCCCCTACACTGCCGGAACACCACTGCCCTGCTTTAAACCCTGAAACACTGGCCCCAGCAAGCCCTCGAATACTGCCCGAACAACAAAGCACTGCCCAACACCCTGAAACACCAACCCCTGCACGACTCCCTACACTTCTCAAACACCACTGCACTGTCCTAAACCCTGCAACACCACTCCCTGCACAACCTCCAACACTGCCCGAACACCACAGCACTATCCTAAACCCTGAAACACAAGCCACAGCATGACCCCCTACACTGCCCGAACACCACTGCACTGCCCTAAACTGTGAAACACCACCCCCTGAATGACCTCTACACTGCTCAAACACCACTGCACTGCCCTAAACCCTGAAACACCAGCCCAGCACGACCCCCTACACTGCATGAACACCACTGCACTGCCCTAAACCCTGAAACACCACCCCCTCTACGACCCCCTACAGTGCCCGAACACCACTGTACTGCCCTGAATCCTGAAACACCATCCCCAGCAAGACCTCCAATACTGCCCGAACACCAAAGCACTGCCCTAAACCCTGAAACACCAGCCCCGCACAACCCCCTACACTGACCAAACAACACTGCACTGCCCTAAACCCTGAAACACCAGCCCCTGCATGACCTCTACACTGTTCAAACACCACTGCACTGCCCTAAACCCTGAAACACCAGCCCAGCACGACCCCCTGCACTGCACGAACACCACTGCACTGCCCTAAACCCTGAAACACCACCCCAGCATGACCCTCTACACTGCCCGAACACCACTGCTATGCCCTAAACCCTGAAACACCACCCCAGCACGTCTCCCTACACTGCCCGAACACAACTGCACTGCCCTAAACTGTGAAACACCAGCCCCCGCACGACCTCCTACACTGCCCGAACAACACTGCACTGCCCTGAAACTCCAGCCCGCACGACCCCCTACACTGCATGAACACCACTGCACTGCCCAAAACCTTGAAACACTAGCATCAGTACGACCCCCTACACTGCCCGAACACCACTGCACTGCCCTAAACCCTGAAACACAAGCCCCAGCACGACCCCCTACACTGCCCGAACACAACTGCACTGCCCTAAACTGTGAAACACCAGCCCCCGCACGACCTCCTACACTGCCCGAACAACACTGCACTGCCCTGAAACTCCAGCCCGCACGACCCCCTACACTGCATGAACACCACTGCACTGCCCTAAACCCTGAAACACCACCCGCAGCATGACCCCCTCCTCTGCCCGAACACCACTGCACTGCCCTAATCCGTGAAACACCAGCCCCTGCACGACCCCCTACACTGCCCGAACACCACTGTACTGCCCTAAACACTGAAACACCAGCCCCCGCACGACCCCTACACTGCCAGAACACCACTGCACTGCCCTAAACTCTGAAACACCACCCCCTGTATGACCCCCTACAGTGCCCGAACACCACTGCACTGCCCTAAACCCTGAAACACCAGCACCCGGACAACCCCCTACACTGCCCAAATACCACTGCATTGCCCTAAACCCTGAAACACCAGCCCCCACACAACCCCCTACACTGCCAAAACACCACTGCATTGCCCTAAACCCTGAAACACCAGCCCCCACACAACCCCCTACACTGCCAAAACACCACTGCATTGCCCTAAAATCTGAAACACCAGCCCCTGCACGCCCCCCTACACTGCCCGAACACCACTGCACTGCCCTAAACCCTGAAACACCACCCCCTGTATGACTCCCTACAGTGCCCAAACACCACTGTACTGCCCTAAACCCTGAAACATTAGCCCCAGCACGACCCCTACACTGCCTGAACACCACTGCATTGCCCTAAACCCTAAAACACTAGCCCCAGCAAGACCTCCTACACTGCCCGAACACCACAGCACTGCCCTAAACCCTGAAACACCAGCCCCGCAAGGCCGCCACTACACAGCCCGAACACCACTGCACTGCACTAAACTCTGAAACACCAGCCCTAGCACGACCCCTCACACTGTCTGAACACCACTGCACTGCCCTGAAACTCCAGCCCGCACGACCCCCTACAGTGCATGAACACCACTGCACTGCCCTAAACCCTGAAACACCACCCGCAGCATGACCCCCTCCTCTGCCCGAACACCACTGCACTGCCCTAAACCGTGAAACACCAGCCCCTGCACGACCCCCTACACTGCCCGAACACCACTGTACTGCCCTAAACACTGAAACACCAGCCCCCGCACGACCCCTACACTGCCAGAACACCACTGCACTGCCCTAAACTCTGAAACACCACCCCCTGTATGACCCCCTACAGTGCCCGAACACCACTGCACTGCCCTAAACCCTGAAACACCAGCACCCGGACAACCCCCTACGCTGCCCAAACACCACTGCATTGCCCTAAACCCTAAAACACCAGCCCCCACACAACCCCCTACACTGCCAAAACACCACTGCATTGCCCTAAACCCTGAAACACCAGCCCCCACACAACCCCCTACACTGCCAAAACACCACTGCATTGCCCTAAAATCTGAAACACCAGCCCCTGCACGCCCCCCTACACTGCCCGAACACCACTGCACTGCCCTAAACCCTGAAACACCAGCCCCCGCACACCCTCTACACTACCCGAACACCACTGCTCTGCCCTCACCTTGAAACACCAGCCTCTGCAAGACCCCCTACACTGCCCGAACACCACTGCCCTAAACCCTGAAACACCACCCCCAGCATGACCCCCTACTCTACACGAACATCCCTGCTCTGCCCTTAACCCTAAAACACCACCTCCAGCACGACCCCCTACACTGCCAAAACATCACTGCTCTGCCCTGAACCCTAAAACACCACACCTAACACGTCCACCTGCACTGCCCGAACACCACTGCACTGCCCAAAACCCTGAAACATTAGCCCCAGCACGACCCCTACACTGCCCGAACACCACTGCACTGCTCTAAACCCTGAAACACCAGCCCCAGCGCGGCCCCCTACACTGCCCAAACACCACTGCACTCCCCTAAACCATGAAACACCAGCCCCAGCACGACCCCCACACTGCCAGAACACCACTGCACTGCCCTAAACCCTGAAACACCAAACCAGCATGACCCCTACACTGCCCGAACACCACTGCACTGCCCTTAACCCTGAAACACCACACCCAGCTCGTCCCCTTAACTGCCCGAACACCTCTGCACTGCCCAAAACCCTGAAACACTAGGCCCCGCATGACCCCTACTCTTCCCGAACACCACTGCACTGCCCTAAGATCTGAAACACAAGCCCCAGCATGACCCCCTACACTGCCGGAACACCACTGCCCTGCTTTAAACCCTGAAACACTGGCCCCAGCAAGCCCTCGAATACTGCCCGAACAACAAAGCACTGCCCAAAACCCTGAAACACCAACCCCTGTATGACTCCCTACACTTCTCAAACACCACTGCACTGTCCTAAACCCTGCAACACCACTCCCTGCACAACCTCCAACACTGCCCGAACACCACAGCACTGTCCTAAACCCTGAAACACAAGCCACAGCATGACCCCCTACACTGCCCGAACACCACTGCACTGCCCTAAACTGTAAAACACCACCCCCTGCATGACCTCTACACTGCTCAAACACCACTGCACTGCCCTAAACCCTGAAACACCAGCCCAGCACGACCCCCTACACTGCACGAACACCACTGCACTGCCCTAAACCCTGAAACACCACCCCCTCTACGACCCCCTACAGTGCCCGAACACCACTGTACTGCCCTGAATCCTGAAACACCATCCCCAGCAAGACCTCCAATACTGCCCGAACACCAAAGCACTGCCCTAAACCCTGAAACACCAGCCCCGCACAACCCCCTACACTGACCAAACAACACTGCACTGCCCTAAACCCTGAAACACCAGCCCCTGCATGACCTCTACACTGTTCAAACACCACTGCACTGCCCTAAACCCTGAAACACCAGCCCAGCATGACCCCCTGCACTGCACGAACACCACTACACTGCCCTAAACCCTGAAACACCACCCCAGCATGACCCTCTACACTGCCCGAACTCCACTGCTCTGCCCAAACCCTGAAACACCACCCCAGCATGTCTCCCTACACTGCCCGAACACCACTGCCCTGCCCAAAACCTTGAAACACTAGCATCAGTACGACCCCCTACACTGCCCGAACACCACTGCACTGCCCTAAACCCTGAAACACAAGCCCCAGCACGACCCCTACACTGCCCGAACACAAACTGCTCTTCCCTAAACCACCAGCCCCAGCACGACCCCCTACACTGCCCGAACACAACTGCACTGCCCTAAACTGTGAAACACCAGCCCCCGCACGACCCCCTACACTGCCCGAACAACACTGCACTGCCCTGAAACTCCAGCCCGCACGACCCCCTACACTGCATGAACACCACTGCACTGCCCTAAACCCTGAAACACCACCCGCAGCATGACCCCCTACTCTGCCCGAACACCACTGCACTGCCCTAAACCGTGAAACACCAGCCCCCGCACGACCCCCTACACTGCCCGAACACCACTGTACTGCCCTAAACACTGAAACACCAGCCCCCGCACGACCCCTACACTGCCAGAACACCACTGCACTGCCCTAAACTCTGAAACACCACCCCAGCATGACCCCCTACTCTATCCGAACACCACTGCACTGCCCTAAACCCTGAAACACCACCCCCTGTATGACCCCCTACAGTGCCCGAACACCACTGTACTGCCCTAAACCCTGAAACATTAGCCCCAGCACGACCCCTACACTGCCTGAACACCACTGCATTGCCCTAAACCCTGAAACACTAGCCCCAGGAAGACCTCCTACACTGCCCGAACACCACAGCACTGCCCTAAACCCTGAAACACCAGCCCCCGCAAGGCCGCCACTGCACAGCCTGAACACCACTGCACTGCCCTAAACCCTGAAAAACCACCCCCAGCACGACCCCCTACACTGCCCAAACACCACCCCCAGCACGACCCCCTGCACTGCCCAAACACCACTGCACTACCCTAAACCCTGAAACACCATGCCCAGCACGACCCCCTACACTGCCCGAACACCACTGCACTGCCCTAAACCCTTTAACACCACCCCCAGCACGACCCCCTATACTGCCCGAACAACTCTGCACTGCCCTAAACCCTGAAACACCAGCACCCGGACAACCCCCTACACTGCCCAAACACCACTGCATTGCCCTAAACACTGAAACACCAGCTCCCACACAACCCCCTACACTGCCAAAACACCACTGCATTGCCCTAAACCCTGAAACACCAGCCCCCACACAACCCCCTACACTGCCAAAACACCACTGCATTGCCCTAAAATCTGAAACACCAGCCCCTGCACGCCCTCCTACACTGCCCGAACACCACTGCACTGCCCTAAACCCTGAAACACCAGCCCCGCACACACCCTACACTGCCCGAACACCACTGCTCTGCCCTAACCTTGAAACACCAGCCTCCGCAAGACCCCCTATACTGCCCGAACACCACTGCCCTAAACCCTGAAACACCACCCCCAGCATGACCCCCTACTCTACACGAACATCCCTGCTCTGCCCTAAACCCTAAAAAACTACCCCCAGCACGACCCCCTACACTGCCAAAACATCACTGCTCTGCCCTGAACCCTAAAACACCACACCTAACACGTCCACCTGCACTGCCCGAACACCACTGCACTGCCCAAAACCCTGAAACATTAGCCCCAGCACGACCCCTACACTGCCTGAACACCACTGCACTGCTCTAAACCCTGAAACACCAGCCCCAGCACGACCCCCTACACTGCCAGAACACCACTGCACTCCCCTAAACCATGAAACACCAGCCCCAGCACGACCCCCACACTGCCAGAACACCACTGCACTGCCCTAAACCCTGAAACACCAAACCAGCACGACCCCCTACACTGCCTGAACACCACAGCACTGCCCTTAACCCTGAAAGACCACACCCAGCTCGTCCCCCTTAACTGCCCGAACACCTCTGCACTGCCCAAAACCCTGAAACACTAGCCCCCGCATGACCCCTACTCTTCCCGAACACCACTGCACTGCCCTAAGATCTGAAACACTAGCCCCAGCATGACCCCCTACACTGCCGGAACACCACTGCCCTGCTTTAAAACCTGAAACACCATCCCCAGCAAGACCTCCAATACTGCCCGAACACCAAAGCACTGCCCTAAACCCTGAAACACCAACCCCTGCACGA
Organism: Triturus cristatus; assembly: GCF_964204655.1. Classification (NCBI taxonomy): domain Eukaryota; kingdom Metazoa; phylum Chordata; class Amphibia; order Caudata; family Salamandridae; genus Triturus; species Triturus cristatus. The sequence continues at coordinate 1,165,256,300 of NC_140579.1, forward strand.
CTCCCTACACTTCTCAAACACCACTGCACTGCCCTAAACCCTGAAACACCACTCCCTGCACAACCTCCAACACTGCCTGAACACCACAGCACTGTCCTAAACCCTGAAACACAAGCCCCAGCATGACCCCCTACACTGCCCGAACACCACTGCACTGCCCTAAACTGTGAAACACCACCCCCTGCATGACCTCTACACTGCTCAAACACCACTGCACTGCCCTAAACCCTGAAACACCAGCCCAGCACGAGCCCCTACACTGCACGAACACCACTGCACTGCCCTAAACCCTGAAACACCACCCCCTCTACGACCCCCTACAGTGCCCGAACACCACTGTACTGCCCTGAATCCTGAAACACCATCCCCAGCAAGACCTCCAATACTGCCCGAACACCAAAGCACTGCCCTAAACCCTGAAACACCAGCCCCGCATGACCCCCTACACTGACCAAACAACACTGCCCTGCCCTAAACCCTGAAACACCAGCCCCGCACGAACCCCTACACTGCCCGAACACCACAGCACTGCCCTAAACCCTGAAACACCACCCCAGCATGACCCTCTACACTGCCCGAACACCACTGCTCTGCCCTAAACCCTGAAACACCACCCCAGCACGTCTCCCTTCACTGCCCGAACACCACTGCCCTGCCCAAAACCTTGAAACACTAGCATCAGTACGACCCCCTACACTGCCCGAACAGCACTGCACTGCCCTAAGCCCTGAAACACAAGCCCCAGCATGACCCCTACACTGCCCGAACACCACTGCACTGCCCTGAAACTCCAGCCCGCACGACCCCCTACACTGCATGAACACCACTGCACTGCCCTAAACCCTGAAACACCAGCCCCCGCACAACCCCCTACACTGCCCGAACACCACTGTACTGCCCTAAACACTGAAACACTAGCCCCCGCACGACCCCTACACTGCCCGAACACCACTGCACTGCCCTAAACTCTGAAACAGCACCCCCAGCATGACCCCCTACTCTGCCCGAACACCACTGCACTGCCCTAAACTGTGAAACACCAGCCCCCGCACGACCCCCTACACTGCCCGAACACCACTGTACTGCCCTAAACTCTGAAACACCACCCCCAGCACGACTCCCTACTCTGCCCGAACACCACTGCACTGCCCTAAACCCTAAAACACACCCCCTGTATGACCCCCTACAGTGCCCGAACACCACTCTACTGCCCTAAACCCTGAAACACCACCCCTGCACGACCACTTACACTGCCCGAACACCACTGCACTGCCCTAAACCCTGAAACACCAGCCCCGCACGACCCCTACACTGCCAGAACACCAATGCACTGCCCTAAACTCTGAAACACCACCCCAGCACGAACCCCTACTCTGCCCGAACACCACTGCACTGCCCTAAACCCTGAAACACCACCCCCTGTATGACTCCCTACAGTGCCCGAACACCACTGTACTGCCCTAAACCCTGAAACATTAGCCCCAGCACGACCCCTACACTGCCTGAACACCAATGCATTGCCCTAAACCATGAAACACTAGCCCCAGCAAGACCTCCTACACCGCCCGAACACCACAGCACTGCCCTAAACCCTGAAACACTAGCCCCCGCAAGGCCGCCACTACACAGCCCGAACACCACTGCACTGCACTAAACTCTGAAACACCAGCCTTAGCACGACCCCTCACACTGCCCGAACACCACTGCACTGCCCTGAAACTCCAGCCCGCACGACCCCCTACACTGCATGAACACCACTGCACTGCCCTAAACCCTGAAACACCACCTGCAGCATGACCCCCTCCTCTGCCCGAACACCACTGCTCTGCCCTAAACAGTGAAACACCAGCCCCTGAACGACCCGCTACACTGCCTGAACACCACTGTACTGCCCTAAACACTGAAACACCAGCCCCCGCACGACCCCTACACTGCCAGAACACCACTGCACTGCCCTAAACTCTGAAACACCACCCCCTGTATGACCCCCTACAGTGCCCGAACACCACTGCACTGCCCTAAACCCTGAAACACCAGCACCCGGACAACCCCCTACACTGCCCAAATACCACTGCATTGCCCTAAACCCTGAAACACCAGCCCCCACACAACCCCCTACACTGCCAAAACACCACTGCATTGCCCTAAACCCTGAAACACCAGCCCCCACACAAACCCCTACACTGCCAAAACAGCACTGCATTGCCCTAAAATCTGAAACACCAGCCCCTGCACGCCCCCCTACACTGCCCGAACACCACTGCACTGCCCTAAACCCTGAAACACCACCCCCTGTATGACTCCCTACAGTGCCCGAACACCACTGTACTGCCCTAAACCCTGAAACATTAGCCCCAGCACGACCCATACACTGCCTGAACACCACTGCATTGCCCTAAACCCTGAAACACTAGCCCCAGCAAGACCTTCTACACTGCCCGAACACCACAGCACTGCCCTAAACCCTGAAACACCAGCCCCCGCAAGGCCGCCACTACACAGCCCGAACACCACTGCACTGCACTAAACTCTGAAACACCAGCCCTAGCACGACCCCTCACACTGCCCGAACACCACTGCACTGCCCTGAAACTCCATCCCGCACGACCCCCTACACTGCATGAACACCACTGCACTGCCCTAAACCCTGAAACACCACCCGCAGCATGACCCCCTCCTCTGCCCGAACACCACTGCACTGCCCTAAACCGTGAAACACCAGCCCCTGCACGACCCTCTACACTGCCCGAACACCACTGTACTGCCCTAAACACTGAAACACCAGCCCCCGCACGACCCCTACACTGCCAGAACACCACTGCACTGCCCTAAACTCTGAAACACCACCCCCTGTATGACCCCCTACAGTGCCCGAACACCACTGCACTGCCCTAAACCCTGAAACACCAGCACCCGGACAACCCCCTACACTGCCCAAACACCACTGCATTGCCCTAAACCCTGAAACACCAGCCCCCACACAACCCCTTACACTGCCAAAACACCACTGCATTGCCCTAAACCCTGAAACACCAGCCCCCACACAACCCCCTACGCTGCCAAAACACCACTGCATTTCCCTAAAATCTGAAACACCAGCCCCTGCACGCCCCCCTACACTGCCCGAACACCACTGCACTGCCCTAAACCCTGAAACACCAGCCCCCGCACACCCCCTACACTGCCCGAACACCACTGCTCTGCCCTAACCTTGAAACACAAGCCTCTGCAAGACCCCCTACACTGCCCGAACACCACTGCCCTAAACCCTGAAACACCACCCCCAGCATGACCCCCTACTCTACACGAACATCCCTGCTCTGCCCTAATCCCTAAAACACAACCCCAGCACTACCCCCTACACTGCCAAAACATCACTGCTCTGCCCTGAACCGTAAAACACAACACCTAACACGTCCACCTGCACTGCCCGAACACCACTGCACTGCCAAATACCCTGAAACATTAGCCCCAGCACGACCCCTACACTGCCCGAACACCACTGCACTGCTCTAAACCCTGAAACACCAGCCCCATCACGACCCCCTACACTGCCAGAACACCACTGCACTCCCCTAAACCATGAAACACCAGCCCCAGCACGACCCCCACACTGCCAGAACATCACTGCACTGCCCTAAACCCTGAAACACCAAACCAGCACGACCCCATACACTGCCCGAACACCACTGCACTGCCCTTAACCCTGAAACACCACACCCAGCTCGTCCGCCTTAACTGCCCGAACACCGCTGCACTGCCCAAAACCCTGAAACACTAGCCCCCGTATGACCCCTACTCTTCCCGAACACCACTGCACTGCCCTAAGATCTGAAACACTAGCCCCAGCATGACCCCCTACAGCGCCGGAACACCATTGCCCTGCTTTAAACCCTGAAACACCATCCCCAGCAAGACCTCCAATACTGCCCGAACACCAAAGCACTGCCCTAAACCCTGAAACACCAACCCTGCACGACTCCCTACACTTCTCAAATGCCACTGCACTGCCCTAAACCCTGAAACACCACTCCCTGCACAACCTCCAACACTGCCCGAACACCACAGCACTGTCCTAAACCCTGAAACACAAGCCCCAGCATGACCCCCTACACTGCCCGAATACTACTGCACTGCCCTAAACTGTGAAACACCACCCCCTGCATGACCTCTACACTGCTCAAACACCACTGCACTGCCCTAAACCCTGAAACACCAGCCCAGCACGACCCCCTACACTGCACGAACACCACTGCACTGCCCTAAACCCTGAAACACCACCCCCTCTATGACCCCCTACAGTGCCCGAACACCACTGTACTGCCCTGAATCCTGAAACATCATCCCCAGCAAGACCTCCAATACTGCCCGAACACCAAAGCACTGCCCGAAACCCTGAAACACCAGCCCCGCACGACCCCCTACACTGCCCGAACACCACTGCTCTGCCCTAAACCCTGAAACACCACCCCAGCACGTCTCCCTACAATGCCCGAACACCACTGCCCTGCCCAAAACCTTGAAACACTGGCATCAGTACGACCCCCTACACTGCCCGAACAGCACTGCACTGCCCTAAACCCTGAAACACAAGCCCCAGCACGACCCCTACACTGCCCGAACACCACTGCAATGCCCTGAAACTCCAGCCCGCACGACCCCCTACACTGCTTGAACACCACTGCACTGCCCTAAACCCTGAAACACCACCCGCAGCATGACCCCCTACTCTGCCCGAACACCACTGCACTGCCCTAAACCGTGAAACACAAGCCCCCGCACGACCCCCTACACTGCCCGAACACCACAGTACTGCCCTAAACACTGAAACACTAGCTCCCGCACGACCCCTACACTGCCCGAACACCACTGCACTGCCCTAAACTCTGAAACACCACCCCCAGCACGATCCCCTACTCTGCCCGAACACCACTGCAATGCCCTAAACCCTAAAACACACCCCCTGTATGACCCCCTACAGTGCCCGAACACCACTGTACTGCCCTAAACCCTGAAACACCACCCCTGCACGACCACTTACACTGCCCAAACACCACTGAACTGCCCTAAACCCTGAAACACCAGCCCCGCACGTCCCCCTACACTGCCCGAACACCACAGCACATCCCTAAACCCTGAAACACCACCCCAGCACGTCTCCCTATACTGCCCGAACACCACTGCACTGCCCAAAACCTTGAAACACTAGCCTCAGCACGACAACTACACTGGCCGAACACCACTGCACTGCCCTAAACCCTGAAACACTAGCCCCAGTACGACCCCCTACACTGCCCGAACACCACTGCTCTGCCCTAAACCCTGAAACACCACCTCCAGCACATCTCCCTACACTGCCCGAACACCACTGCACTGCCCAAAACCTTGAAACACTAGCCTCAGCACGACAACTACACTGCCCAAACATCGCTGCACTACTCTAAACACTGAAACACTAGCCCCAGCACGACCCCCTAACCTGCCCGAACACCACTGCACTGCTCTAAACCCTGAAACTCCACGACCAGCATGACCCCGTACACTGCCCGAACATCACTGAACTGCCCTAAACCCTGAAACACTAGCCCCAGTACGATCCCCTACACTGCCCGAACAGCACTGCACTGCCCTAAACCCTGAAACACAAGCCCCAGCACGACCCCTACACTGCCCGAACACCACTGCACTGCCCTGAAACTCCAGCCCGCACGACCCCCTACACTGCATGAACACCACTAAACTGCCCTAAACCCTGAAACACCACCCGCAGCATGACCCGCTACTCTGCCTGAACACCACTGCACTGCCCTAAACCGTGAAACACCCGCCCCCGCACGACCCCCTACACTGCCCGAACACCACTGTACTGCCCTAAACACTGAAACACCAGCTCCCGCACGACCCCTACACTGCCCGAACACCACTGCACTGCCCTAAACTCTGCAACACCACCCCCAGCACGACCCCCTACTCTGCCCGAACACCACTGCACTGCCCTAAACCCTAAAACACACCCCCTGTATGACCCCCTACTGTGCCCGAACATGACTGTACTGCCCTAAACCCTGAAACACCACCCCTGCACGACCACTTACACTGCCCGAACACCACTGCACTGCCATAAACCCTGAAACACCAGCCCCGCACGACCCCCTACACTGCCCGAACAACACAGCACATCCCTAAATCCTGAAACACCACCCCAGCACGTCTCTCTACACTGCCCGAACACCACTGCACTGCCCAAAACCTTGAAACACTAGCCTCAGCACGACAACTACACTGCCCGAACACCACTGCACTGCCCTAAACCCTGAAACACTAGCCCCAGTACGACCCCCTACACTGCCCGAACACCACTGCTCTGCCCTAAACCCTGAAACACCACCTCCAGCACGTCTCCCTACACTGCCCGAACACCACTGCACTGCCCAAAACCTTGAAACACTAGCCTCAGCATGACAACTACACTGCTCAAACATCACTGCACTACCCTAAACCCTGAAACACTAGCCCCAGCACGACCCCCTAACCTGCCCGAACACCACTGCACTGCTCTAAACCCTGAAACTCCACGCCCAGCACGACCCCGTACACTGCCCGAACATCACTGCACTGCCCTAAACCCTGAAACACTAGCCCCAGTACGATCCCCTACACTGCCCGAATACCACTGCACTGCCCTAAACCCTAAAACACACCCCCTGTATGACCGCCTACAGTGCCCGAACACCACTGTACTGCCCTAAACCCTGAAACACCACCCCTGCACGACCACTTACACTGCCCGAACACCACTGCACTGCCCTAAACCCTGAAACACCAGCCCCGCACGACCCACTACACTGCCCGAACACCACAGCACATCCCTAAACCCTGAAACACCACCCCAGCACATCTCCCTACACTGCCCGAACACCACTGCACTGCCCAAAACCTTGAAACACTAGCCTCAGCACGACAACTACACTGCCCAAACATCACTGCACTACCCTAAACCCTGAAACACTAGCCCCAGCACGACCCCCTAACCTGCCCGAACACCATTGCACAGCTCTAAACCCTGAAACTCCACACCCAGCACGTCCCCGTACACTGCCCGAACATCACTGCACTGCCCTAAACCCTGAAACACTAGCCCCAGTACGATCCCCTACACTGCCCAAACACCACTGCACTGCCCTAAACCCTAAAACACAAGCCCCAGCACAACCCCCTACACTGGCCAAACACAAACTGCTCTGCCCTAAACCACCAGCCCCAGCATGACCCCCTACACTGCCCGAACACCACTGCACTGTGCTAAACCGTGAAACACCACCCCCTGCATGACCCCCTACACTGTCCGAACACCACTGCACTACCCTAAACCCTGAAACACCAGCTCCAGCACGACCCCCTATACTGCCGAAAACCACTGCACTGCCCTAAACCCTGAAACACCACCCCCAGCACGACCCCCTACACTGTCCGAACACCACTGCACTGCCCTAAACCCTGGCACACCACCCGCTGCACAACCCCCTACATTGCGCTAACACCACTGCACTGCCCTAAACCCTGAAACACCAACCTCAGCACCACCCCCTATACTACCCAAACACCACTGCTCTGCCCAAAACCCTGAAACACCATCCCCCGCATGACCCCCTATACTGCATGAACACCACTGCACTGCCCTAAACAGTGAAACACCAGCCTCCGCACAACCCCCTACACTGCCAGAACACCACTGCACTAAACCCTGAAACACCAGCCCCCGCACGACCCCCTACACTGCCAGAACACTACTGCACCACCCTAAACCTTGACACACCAGCCCCCTCACGACCCCTACACTGCCCGACCACTGCACTGCCCTAAACAATGAAACACCAGCCCCCTCATGTCCCCCTACACTGCCCGAACACCACTGCTCTGCCCTAAACCCTAAAACACCACAACGAGCACGTCCACCTACACTGCCCGAACACCACTGCACTGCCCAGAACCCTAAAACATTAGCCCGAGCACGACCCCTACTCTGCCCGAAAACCACTGCACTGCCCTAAACCCTGAAACACCACCCCCTGTATTACCCCCTACAGTGCCCGAACACCACTGTACTGCCCTAAACCCTGAAACACCACCCTTCACGACCACTTACACTGCCCAAACACCACTGCACTGCACTAAACCCTGAAAAACCAGTCCCGCACGACCCCCTACACTGCCCAAACACCGCAGCACTGCCATAAACCCTGAAACACCACCCCAGCACGTCTCCCTACACTGCCCGAACACCACTGCACTGCCCAAAACCTTGAAACACTAGCCTCAGCATGACAACTACACTGCCCGAACCCACTGCACTGCCCTAAACCCTGAAACACTAGCCCCAGTACGACCCCCTACACTGCCCGAACACCACTGCACTGCCCTAAACCCTAAAACACAAGCCCCAGCACATCCCCCTACACTGGCCGAACACAAACTGCTCTGCCCGAAACCACCAGCCCCAGCATGACCCCCTACACTGCCCGAACACCACTGCACTGCCCTAAACCGTGAATCACCAGCCCCCACACGACCCCCTACACTGCCTGAACACCACTGCACTGCCCTAAAACCTGAAACTCTAGCCCCGCACGACCCCCTACACTGCCCGACCACCACTGCACTACCCTAAACCCTGAAACACTAGCCCCAGTACAACCCCCTAACCTGCCCGAACACCACTCCACTGCTCTAAACCCTGAAACTCCATGCCCAGCATGACCCCGTACACTGCCCGAACATCACTGAACTGCCCTAAACCCTGAAACACTAGCCCCAGTACGACCCCCTACACTGCCCGAACACCACTGCACTGCCCTAAACCCTAAAACACAAGCCCCAGCACGACCCCTACACTGCCCGAACACCACTGCACTGCCCTGAAACTCCAGCCCGCACGACCCCCTACACTGCATGAACACCACTGCACTGCCCTAAACCCTGAAACACCACCCGCAGCATGACCCCCTACTCTACCCGAACACCACTGCACTGCCCTAAACAGTGAAACACCAGCCCCCGCACAACCCCCTACACTGCCCGAACACCACTGTACTGCCCTAAACACTGAAACACCAGCCCCCGCACGACCCCTACACTGCCCGAACACCACTGCACTGCCCTAAACTCTGAAACACCACCCCCAGCACGACCCCCTACTCTGCCCGAACACCACTGCACTGCCCTAAACCCTAAAACACACCCCCTGTATGACCCCCTATTGTGCCTGAACACGACTGTACTGCCCTAAACCCTGAAACACCACCCCTGCATGACCACTTACACTGCCCGAACACCACTGCACTGCCCTAAACCCTGAAACACCAGCCCCGCACGACCCCCTACACTGCCCGAACACAACAGCACATCCCTAAACCCTGAAACACCACCCCAGCACGTCTCCCTACACTGCCCGAACACCACTGCACTGCCCAAAACCTTGAAACACTAGCCTCAGCACGACAACTACACTGCCCGAACACCACTGCACTGCCCTAAACCCTGAAACACTAGCCCCAGTACGACCCCCTACACTGCCCGAACACCACTGCTCTGCCCTAAACCCTGAAACACCACCTCCAGCACGTCTCCCTACACTGCCCGAACACCACTGCACTGCCCAAAACCTTGAAACACTAGCCTCAGCACGACAACTACACTGCCCAAACATCACTGCACTACCCTAAACCCTGAAACACTAGCCCCAGCACGACCCCCTAACCTGCCCGAACACCACTGCACTGCTCTAAACCCTGAAACTCCACGCCCAGCACGACCCCGTACACTGCCCGAACATCACTGCACTGCCCTAAACCCTGAAACACTAGCCCCAGTACGATCCCCTACACTGCCCAAACACCACTGCACTGCCCTAAACCCTAAAACACAAGCCCCAGCACAACCCCCTACACTGGCCAAACACAAACTGCTCTGCCCTAAACCACCAGCCCCAGCATGACCCCCTACACTGCCCGAACACCACTGCACTGCCCTAAACCGTGAATCACCAGCCCCCACATGACGCCCTACACTGCCCGAACACCACTGCACTGCCCTAAAACCTGAAACTCTAGCCCCGCACGACCCCCTACACTGCCCGACCACCACTGCACTACCCTAAACCCTGAATCACTAGCCCCAGCACGACCCCCTAACCTGCCCGAACACCACTGCACTGCTCTAAACCCTGAAACTCCACGCCCAACACGACCCCGTACACTGCCCGAACATCACTGCACTGCCCTAAACCCTGAAACACTAGCCCCAGCACGATCCCCTACACTGCCCGAACACCACTGCACTGCCCTAAACCCTAAAACACAAGCCCCAGCACAACCCCCTACACTGGCCGAACACAAACTGCTCTGCCCTAAACCACCAGCCCCAGCATGACCCCCTACACTGCCCGAACACCACTGCACTGCGCTAAACCGTGAAACACCACCCCCTGCATGACCCTCTACACTGCCCGAACAACACTGCACTACCCTAAACCCTGAAACACCAGCTCCAGCACGACCCCCTACACTGTCCGAACACCTCTGCACTGCCCTTAACCCTGGCAAACCACCCCCTGCATGGCCCCCTACACTGCGCTAACACCACTGCACTGCCCTAAACCCTGAAACACCATCCTCAGCACCACCCCTTATACTAGCCAAACAACACTGCTCTTCCCAAAACCCTGAAACACCATCCCCCGCACGACCCCCTTTACTGCATGAACACCACTGCACTGCCCTAAACGGTGAAACACCAGCCCCCGCACGACCCCCTACACTGCCAGAACACTGCTGCACCACCCTAAACCTTGAAACACCAGCCCCCTCACGACCCCTACACTGCCCGACCACTGCACTGCCCTAAACCCTGAAAAACCAGCCCCCACATGCACCACTACACTGCCCGAACACCACTGCTCTGCCCTAAACCCTAAAACACCACAACGAGCACGTCCACCTACACTGCCCGAACACCACTGCACTGCCCAGAACCCTGAAACATTAGCCCGAGCACGACCCCTACACTGCCCGAACACCACTGCACTGCCCTAAACCCTGAAACACCACACCCAGCACGACCCCCTACACTGCCCGAACACCACTGCTCTACCCTAAACCCTGAAATACCACCCCCTGCATGACCCCCTACACTGCTCAAACACCACTGCACTGCCCTAAACCGTGAAACACCAGCCCCCGCACAACCCCCTACACTGCCCGAACACCACTGTACTGCCCTAAACACTGAAACACCAGCCCCCGCACGGCCCCTACACTGCCCGAACACAACTGCACTGCCCTAAACTCTGAAACACCACCCCCAGCACGAACCCCTACTCTGCCCGAACACCACTGCACTGCCCTAAACCCTAAAACACACCCCCTGTATGACCCCCTACTGTGCCTGAACACGACTGTACTGCCCTAAACCCTGAAACACCACCCCTGCACGACCACTTACACTGCCCAAACACCACTGCACTGCCCTAAACCCTGAAACACCAGCCCCGCACGACCCCCTACACTGCCCGAACACCACAGCACATCCCTAAACCCTGAAACACCACCCCAGCACGTCTCCCTACACTGCCCGAACACCACTGCACTGCCCAAAACCTTGAAACACTAGCCTCAGCACGACAACTACACTGCCCGAACACCACTGCACTGCCCTAAACCCTGAAACACTAGCCCCAGTACGACCCCCTACACTGCCCGAACACCACTGCTCTGCCCTAAACCCTGAAACACCACCTCCAGCACGTCTCCCTACACTGCCCGAACACCACTGCACTGCCCAAAACCTTGAAACACTAGCCTCAGCACGACAACTACACTGCCCAAACATCACTGCACTACCCTAAACCCTGAAACACTAGCCCCAGCACGACCCCCTAACCTGCCCGAACACCACTGCACTGCTCTAAACCCTGAAACTCCACGCCCAGCACGACCCCATACACTGCCCGAACATCACTGCACTGCCCTAAACCCTGAAACACTAGCCCCAGTACGACCCCCTACACTGCCCGAACACCACTGCACTGCCCTAAACCCTAAAACACAAGCCCCAGCACGACCCCTACACTGCCCGAACACCACTGCACTGCCCTGAAACTCCAGCCCGCACGACCCCCTACACTGCATGAACACCACTGCACTGCCCTAAACCCTGAAACACCACCCGCAGCATGACCCCCTACTCTGCCCGAACACCACTGCACTGCCCTAAACCGTGAAACACCAGCCCCCGCACAACCCCCTACACTGCCCGAACACCACTGTACTGCCCTAAACACTGAAACACCAGCCCCCGCACGACCCCTACACTGCCCGAACACCACTGCACTGCCCTAAACTCTGAAACACCACCCCCAGCACGACCCCCTACTCTGCCCGAACACCACTGCACTGCCCTAAACCCTAAAACACACCCCCTGTATGACCCCCTACTGTGCCTGAACACGACTGTACTGCCCTAAACCCTGAAACACCACCCCTGCATGACCACTTACACTGCCCGAACACCACTGCACTGCCCTAAACCCTGAAACACCAGCCCCGCACGACCCCCTACACTGCCCGAACACCACAGCACATCCCTAAACCCTGAAACACCACCCCAGCACGTCTCCCTACACTGCCCGAACACCACTGCACTGCCCAAAACCTTGAAACACTAGCTTCAGCACGACAACTACACTGCCCGAACACCACTGCACTGCCCTAAACCCTGAAACACTAGCCCCAGTACGACCCCCTACACTGCCCGAACACCACTGCTCTGCCCTAAACCCTGAAACACCACCTCCAGCACGTCTCCCTACACTGCCCGAACACCACTGCACTGCCCAAAACCTTGAAACACTAGCCTCAGCACGACAACTACACTGCCCAAACATCACTGCACTACCCTAAACCCTGAAACACTAGCCCCAGCACGACCCCCTAACCTGCCCGAACACCACTGCACAGCTCTAAACCCTGAAACTCCACGCCCAACACGACCCCGTACACTGCCCGAACATCACTGCACTGCCCTAAACCCTGAAACACTAGCCCCAGTACGATCCCCTACACTGCCCAAACACCACTGCACTGCCCTAAACCCTAAAACACAAGCCCCAGCACAACCCCCTACACTGGCCAAACACAAACTGCTCTGCCCTAAACCACCAGCCCCAGCATGACCCCCTACACTGCCTGAACACCACTGCACTGCCCTAAACCGTGAATCACCAGCCCCCACATGACCCCCTACACTGCCCGAACACCACTGCACTGCCCTAAAACCTGAAACTCTAGCCCCGCACGACCCCCTACACTGCCCGACCACCACTGCACTACCCTAAACCCTGAATCACTAGCCCCAGCACGACCCCCTAACCTGCCCGAACACCACTGCACTGCTCTAAACCCTGAAACTCCATGCCCAACACGACCCCGTACACTGCCCGAACATCACTGCACTGCCCTAAACCCTGAAACACTAGCCCCAGTACGATCCCCTACACTGCCCGAACACCACTGCACTGCCCTAAACCCTAAAACACAAGCCCCAGCACAACCCCCTACACTGGCCGAACACAAACTGCTCTGCCCTAAACCACCAGCCCCAGCATGACCCCCTACACTGCCCGAACACCACTGCACTGCGCTAAACCGTGAAACACCACCCCCTGCATGACCCTCTACACTGCCCGAACAACACTGCACTACCCTAAACCCTGAAACACCAGCTCCAGCACGACCCCCTACACTGCCGAACACCACTGCACTGCCCTAAACCCTGAAACACCACCCCCAGCACGACCCCCTACACTGTCCGAACACCTCTGCACTGCCCTTAACCCTGGCAAACCCCCCCCTGCACGGCCCCCTACACTGCGCTAACACCACTGCACTGCCCTTAACCCTGAAACACCATCCTCAGCACCACCCCTTATACTAGCCAAACAACACTGCTCTTCCCAAAACCCTGAAACACCATCCCCCGCACGACCCCCTTTACTGCATGAACACCACTGCACTGCCCTAAACGGTGAAACACCAGCCCCCGCACGACCCCCTACACTGCCAGAACACTGCTGCACCACCCTAAACCTTGAAACACCAGCCCCCTCACGACCCCTACACTGCCCGACCACTGCACTGCCCTAAACCCTGAAAAACCAGCCCCCACATGCACCACTACACTGCCCGAACACCACTGCTCTGCCCTAAACCCTAAAACACCACAACGAGCACGTCCACCTCCACTGCCCGAACACCACTGCACTGCCCAGAACCCTGAAACATTAGCCCGAGCACGACCCCTACACTGCCCGAACACCACTGCACTGCCCTAAACCCTGAAACACCATACCCAGCACGACCCCCTACACTGGCTGAACACCACTGCTCTACCCTAAACCCTGAAATACCACCCCCTGCATGACCCCCTACACTGCTCAAACACCACTGCACTGCCCTAAACCGTGAAACACCAGCCCCCGCACAACCCCCTACACTGCCCGAACACCACTGTACTGCCCTAAACACTGAAACACCAGCCCCCGCACGACCCCTACACTGCCCGAACACAACTGCACTGCCCTAAACTCTGAAACACCACCCCCAGCACGAACCCCTACTCTGCCCGAACACCACTGCACTGCCCTAAACCCTAAAACACACCCCCTGTATGACCCCCTACTGTGCCTGAACACGACTGTACTGCCCTAAACCCTGAAACACCACCCCTGCACGACCACTTACACTGCCCAAACACCACTGCACTGCCCTAAACCCTGAAACACCAGCCCCGCACGACCCCCTACACTGCCCGAACACCACAGCACATCCCTAAACCCTGAAACACCACCCCAGCACGTCTCCCTACACTGCCCAAACACCACTGCACTGCCCAAAACCTTGAAACACTAGCCTCAGCACGACAACTACACTGCCCAAACACCACTGCACTGCCCTAAACCCTGAAACACTAGCCCCAGTACGACCCCCTACACTGCCCGAACACCACTGCTCTGCCCTAAACCCTGAAACACCACCTCCAGCACGTCTCCCTACACTGCCCGAACACCACTGCACTGCCCAAAACCTTGAAACACTAGCCTCAGCACGACAACTACACTGCCCAAACATCACTGCACTACCCTAAACCCTGAAACACTAGCCCCAGCACGACCCCCTAACCTGCCCGAACACCACTGCACTGCTCTAAACCCTGAAACTCCACGCCCAGCACGACCCCATACACTGCCCGAACATCACTGCACTGCCCTAAACCCTGAAACACTAGCCCCAGTACGACCCCCTACACTGCCCGAACACCACTGCACTGCCCTAAACCCTAAAACACAAGCCCCAGCATGACCCCTACACTGCCCGAACACCACTGCACTGCCCTGAAACTCCAGCCCGCACGACCCCCTACACTGCATGAACACCACTGCACTGCCCTAAACCCTGAAACACCACCCGCAGCATGACCCCCTACTCTGCCCGAACACCACTGCACTGCCCTAAACCGTGAAACACCAGCCCCCGCACAACCCCCTACACTGCCCGAACACCACTGTACTGCCCTAAACACTGAAATACCAGCCCCCGCACGACCCCTACACTGCCCGAACACCACTGCACTGCCCTAAACTCTGAAACACCACCCCCAGCACGACCCCCTACTCTGCCCGAACACCACTGCACTGCCCTAAACCCTAAAACACACCCCCTGTATGACCCCCTACTGTGCCTGAACATGACTGTACTGCCCTAAACCCTGAAACACCACCCCTGCATGACCACTTACACTGCCCGAACACCACTGCACTGCCCTAAACCCTGAAACACCAGCCCCGCACGACCCCCTACACTGCCCGAACACCACAGCACATCCCTAAACCCTGAAACACCACCCCAGCACGTCTCCCTACACTGCCCGAACACCACTGCACTGCCCAAAACCTTGAAACACTAGCTTCAGCACGACAACTACACTGCCCGAACACCACTGCACTGCCCTAAACCCTGAAACACTAGCCCCAGTACGACCCCCTACACTGCCCGAACACCACTGCTCTGCCCTAAACCCTGAAACACCACCTCCAGCACGTCTCCCTACACTGCCCGAACACCACTGCACTGCCCAAAACCTTGAAACACTAGCCTCAGCACGACAACTACACTGCCCAAACATCACTGCACTACCCTAAACCCTGAAACACTAGCCCCAGCACGACCCCCTAACCTGCCCGAACACCACTGCACAGCTCTAAACCCTGAAACTCCACGCCCAACACGACCCCGTACACTGCCCGAACATCACTGCACTGCCCTAAACCCTGAAACACTAGCCCCAGTACGATCCCCTACACTGCCCAAACACCACTGCACTGCCCTAAACCCTAAAACACAAGCCCCAGCACAACCCCCTACACTGGCCAAACACAAACTGCTCTGCCCTAAACCACCAGCCCCAGCATGACCCCCTACACTGCCCGAACACCACTGCACTGCCCTAAACCGTGAATCACCAGCCCCCACATGACCCCCTACACTGCCCGAACACCACTGCACTGCCCTAAAACCTGAAACTCTAGCCCCGCACGACCCCCTACACTGCCCGACCACCACTGCACTACCCTAAACCCTGAATCACTAGCCCCAGCACGACCCCCTAACCTGCCCGAACACCACTGCACTGCTCTAAACCCTGAAACTCCATGCCCAACACGACCCCGTACACTGCCCGAACATCACTGCACTGCCCTAAACCCTGAAACACTAGCCCCAGTACGATCCCCTACACTGCCCGAACACCACTGCACTGCCCTAAACCCTAAAACACAAGCCCCAGCACAACCCCCTACACTGGCCGAACACAAACTGCTCTGCCCTAAACCACCAGCCCCAGCATGACCCCCTACACTGCCCGAACACCACTGCACTGCGCTAAACCGTGAAACACCACCCCCTGCATGACCCTCTACACTGCCCGAACAACACTGCACTACCCTAAACCCTGAAACACCAGCTCCAGCACGACCCCCTACACTGCCGAACACCACTGCACTGCCCTAAACCCTGAAACACCACCCCCAGCACGACCCCCTACACTGTCTGAACACCTCTGCACTGCCCTTAACCCTGGCAAACCCCCCCCTGCACGGCCCCCTACACTGCGCTAACACCACTGCACTGCCCTAAACCCTGAAACACCATCCTCAGCACCACCCCTTATACTACCCAAACAACACTGCTCTTCCCAAAACCCTGAAACACCATCCCCCGCACGACCCCCTTTACTGCATGAACACCACTGCACTGCCCTAAACGGTGAAACACCAGCCCCCGCACGACCCCCTACACTGCCAGAACACTGCTGCACCACCCTAAACCTTGAAACACCAGCCCCCTCACGACCCCTACACTGCCCGACCACTGCACTGCTCTAAACCCTGAAAAACCAGCCCCCACATGCACCCCTACACTGCCCGAACACCACTGCTCTGCCCTAAACCCTAAAACACCACAACGAGCACGTCCACCTACACTGCCCAAACACCACTGCACTGCCCAGAACCCTGAAACATTAGCCCGAGCACGACCCCTACACTGCCCGAACACCACTGCACTGCCCTAAACCCTGAAACACCACACCCAGCACGACCCCCTACACTGCCCGAACACCACTGCTCTACCCTAAACCCTGAAATACCACCCGCTGCATGACCCCCTACACTGCTCAAACACCAATGCACTGCCCTAAACCGTGAAACACCAGCCCCCGCACAACCCCCTACACTGCCCGAACACCACTGTACTGTCCTAAACACTGAAACACCAGCCCCCGCACGACCCCTACACTGCCCGAACACCACTGCGCTGCCCTAAACTCTGAAACACCACCCCCAGCACGAACCCCTACTCTGCCTGAACACCACTGCACTGCCCTAAACCCTAAAACACACCCCCTGTATGACCCCCTACTGTGCCTGAACACGACTGTACTGCCCTAAACCCTAAAACACCACCCCTGCATGACCACTTACACTGCCCGAACACCACTGCACTGCCCTAAACCCTGAAACACCAGCCCGCACGACCCCCTACACTGCCCGAACACCACAGCACATCCCTAAACCCTGAAACACCACCCCAGCACGTCTCCCTACACTGCCCGAACACCACTGCACTGCCCAAAACATTGAAACACTAGCCTCAGCACGACAACTACACTGCCCGAACACCACTGCACTGCCCTAAACCCTGAAACACTAGCCCCAGTACGACCCCCTACACTGCCCGAACACCACTGCTCTGCCCTAAACCCTGAAACACCACCTCCAGCACGTCTCCCTACACTGCCCGAACACCACTGCACTGCCCAAAACCTTGAAACACTAGCCTCAGCACGACAACTACACTGCCCAAACATCACTGCACTACCCTAAACCCTGAAACACTAGCCCCAGCACGACCCCCTAACCTGCCCGAACACCACTGCACTGCTCTAAACCCTGAAACTCCACGCCCAGCACGACCCCATACACTGCCCGAACATCACTGCACTGCCCTAAACCCTGAAACACTAGCCCCAGTACGATCCCCTACACTGCCCAAACACCACTGCACTGCCCTAAACCCTAAAACACAAGCCCCAGCACAACCCCCTACACTGGCCAAACACAAACTGCTCTGCCCTAAACCACCAGCCCCAGCATGACCCCCTACACTGCCCGAACACCACTGCACTGCCCTAAACCGTGAATCACCAGCCCCCACATGACCCCCTACACTGCCCGAACACCACTGCACTGCCCTAAAACCTGAAACTCTAGCCCCGCACGACCCCCTACACTGCCCGACCACCACTGCACTACCCTAAACCCTGAATCACTAGCCCCAGCACGACCCCCTAACCTGCCCGAACACCACTGCACTGCTCTAAACCCTGAAACTCCACACCCAACACGACCCCGTACACTGCCCGAACATCACTGCACTGCCCTAAACCCTGAAACACTAGCCCCAGTACGATCCCCTACACTGCCCGAACACCACTGCACTGCCCTAAACCCTAAAACACAAGCCCCAGCACAACCCCCTACACTGGCCAAACACAAATTGCTCTGCCCTAAACCACCAGCCCCAGCATGACCCCCTACACTGCCCGAACACCACTGCACTGCGCTAAACCGTGAAACACCACCCCCTGCATGACCCTCTACACTGCCCGAACAACACTGCACTACCCTAAACCCTGAAACACCAGCTCCAGCACGACCCCCTACACTGCCGAACACCACTGCACTGCCCCAAACCCTGAAACACCACCCCCAGCACGACCCCCTACACTGTCCGAACACCTCTGCACTGCCCTAAACCCTGGCAAACCACCCCCTGCACGGCCCCCTACACTGCGCTAACACCACTGCACTGCCCTAAACCCTGAAACACCATCCTCAGCACCACCCCTTATACTACCCAAACAACACTGCTCTTCCCAAAACCCTGAAACACCATCCCCCGCACGACCCCCTTTACTGCATGAACACCACTGCACTGCCCTAAACGGTGAAACACCAGCCCCCGCACGACCCCCTACACTGCCAGAACACTGCTGCACCACCCTAAACCTTGAAACACCAGCCCCCTCACGACCCCTACACTGCCCGACCACTGCACTGCCCAAAACCCTGAAAAACCAGCCCCCACATGCACCCCTACACTGCCCGAACACCACTGCTCTGCCCTAAACCCTAAAACACCACAACGAGCACGTCCACCTACACTGCCCGAACACCACTGCACTGCCCAGAACCCTGAAACATTAGCCCGAGCACGACCCCTACACTGCCCGAACACCACTGCACTGCCCTAAATCCTGAAACACCACACCCAGCACGACCCCCTACACTGCCCGAACACCACTGCTCTACCCTAAACCCTGAAATACCACCCCCTGCATGACCCCCTACACTGCTCAAACACCACTGCACTGCCCTAAACCCTAAAACACCAGCCCAGCCCGACCCCCTACACTGCCCGAACACCACTGTGCTGTCCTAAACCCTGAAACACCACCCCTGTACGACCCCCTACACTGCCCGAACACCACAGCACTGCCCTAAACCCTGAAACACCAGCCCCAGGACGTCTCCCTACATTTCCCAAAAACCACTGCACTACCCAAAACCTTGAAACACTAGCCCGAGCACGACCCCTACACTGACCAAACAACACTGCACTGGCCTAAACCCTGAAACACCAGCCCCGCACGACCCCCTACACTGCCCGAACACCACAGCACTGCCCTAAACCCTGAAACACCACCCCAGCATTACCCTCTACACTGCCCGAACACCACTGCTCTGCCCTAAACCCTGAAACACCACCCCCAGGACGTCTCCCTACATTTCCCAAAAACCACTGCACTACCCAAAACCTTGAAACAGTAGCCTCAGCACGACATCTACACTGCCCGTAAACCAGTGCACTGCCCTAAACCCTGAAACACTAGCCCCAGTATGACCCCCTACACTGCCCGAACACCACTGAACTGCCCTAAACCCTGAAACACAAGCCCCAGCACGACCCCCTACACTGCCCGAACACAAACTGCTCTGCCTTAAACCACCAGCCCCAGCATGACCCCCTACACTGCCCGAACACCACTGCACTACCCTAAACCGTGACACACCAGCCCCCACACGACCCCCTACACTGACCGAACACCACTGCACTGCCCTAAAACCTGAAACTCCAGCCCCGCACGACCCCCTACACTGCACAAACACCACTGCACTGCCCTAAACCCTGAAACACCAGCCCCCGCATGACCACCTACACTGCCCGAACACCACTGTACTGCCCTAAACACTGAAACACCAGCCGCCGCATGACCCCTACACTGCCTGAAAACCACTGCACTGCTCTAAACCCTGAAAAACCACCCACAGCACGACCCCCTATTCTGCCCGAACACCACTGCACTGCCCTAAACCCTGAAACACCACCCCCTGTACGACCCCCTACACTGCCCGAACAACACTGCACTGCCCTAAACCCTGACACACCAGCCTCGCACGACCCCTACACTGCCCGAACACCACAGCACTGCCCTAAACCCTGAAACACCACCCCAGCACGACCCCCTACACTGCCCGAACACCACTGCACTGCCCAAAACCTTGAAACACTAGCCTCAGCACGACAACTACACTGCCCGAACACCACTGCACTGCCCTAAACCCTGAAACACTAGCCCAAGTACGACCCCCTACACTGCCCAAACACCACTGCACTGCCCTAAACCCTGAAACACAAGCCCCAGAACGACCCCCTACACTGCCCGAACACCACTGCACTGCCCTAAACCCTGAAACACCACACCCAGCACGACCCCCTACACTGCCCGAACACCACTGCTCTACCCTAAACCCTGAAATACCACCCCCTGCATGACCCCCTACACTGCTCAAACACCACTGCACTGCCCTAAACCCTGAAACACCAGCCCAGCCCGACCCCCTACACTGCCTGAACACCACTGTGCTGTCCTAAACCCTGAAACACCACCCCAGCATTACCATCTACACTGCCCGAACACCACTGCTCTGCCCTAAACCCTGAAACACCACCCCCAGGACGTCTCCCTACATTTCCCAAAAACCACTGCACTACCCAAAACCTTGAAACACTAGCCTCAGCACGACAACTACACTGCCCGTAAACCAGTGCACTGCCCTAAACCCTGAAACACTAGCCCCAGTACGACCCCCTACACTGCCCGAACACCACTGAACTGCCCTAAACCCTGAAACACAAGCCCCAGCACGACCCCCTACACTGCCCGAACACAAACTGCTCTGCCCTAAACCACCAGCCCCAGCATGACCCCCTACACTGCCCGAACACCACTGCACTACCCTAAACCGTGACACACCAGCCCCCACACGACCCCCTACACTGACCGAACACCACTGCACTGCCCTAAAACCTGAAACTCCAGCCCCGCACGACCCCCTACACTGCACGAACACCACTGCACTGCCCTAAACCCTGAAACACCAGCCCCCGCATGACCACCTACACTGCCCGAACACCACTGTACTGCCCTAAACACTGAAACACCAGCCGCCGCATGACCCCTACACTGCCCGAAAACCACTGCACTGCTCTAAACCCTGAAAAACCACCCACAGCACGACCCCCTACTCTGCCCGAACACCACTGCACTGCCCTAAACCCTGAAACACCACCCCCTGTATGACCCCCTACACTGCCCGAACAACACTGCACTGCCCTAAACCCTGAAACACCAGCCTCGCACGACCCCTACACTGCCCGAACACCACAGCACTGCCCTAAACCCTGAAACACCACCCCAGCACGACCCCCTACACTGCCCGAACACCACTGCACTGCCCAAAACCTTGAAACACTAGCCTCAGCACGACAACTACACTGCCCGAACACCACTGCACTGCCCTAAACCCTGAAACACTAGCCCAAGTACGACCCCCTACACTGCCCAAACACCACTGCACTGCCCTAAACCCTGAAACACTAGCCCCAGTACGACCCCCTACACTGCCCGAACACCACTGCTCTGCCCTAAACCCTGAAACACTACCTCCAGCACGTCTCCCTACACTGCCCGAACACCACTGCACTGCCCAAAACCTTGAAACACTAGCCTCAGCACGACAACTACACTGCCCAAACATCACTGCACTACCCTAAACCCTGAAACACTAGCCCCAGCACGACCCCCTAACCTGCCCGAACACCACTGCACTGCTCTAAACCCTGAAACTCCACGCCCAGCACGACCCCATACACTGCTCGAACATCACTGCACTGCCCTAAACCCTGAAACACTAGCCCCAGTACGATCCCCTACACTGCCCAAACACCACTGCACTGCCCTAAACCCTAAAACACAAGCCCCAGCACAACCCCCTACACTGGCCAAACACAAACTGCTCTGCCCTAAACCACCAGCCCCAGCATGACCCCCTACACTGCCCGAACACCACTGCACTGCCCTAAACCGTGAATCACCAGCCCCCACATGACCCCCTACACTGCCCGAACACCACTGCACTGCCCTAAAACCTGAAACTCTAGCCCCGCACGACCCCCTACACTGCCCGACCACCACTGCACTACCCTAAACCCTGAATCACTAGCCCCAGCACGACCCCCTAACCTGCCCGAACACCACTGCACTGCTCTAAACCCTGAAACTCCACGCCCAACACGACCCCGTACACTGCCCGAACATCACTGCACTGCCCTAAACCCTGAAACACTAGCCCCAGTACGATCCCCTACACTGCCCGAACACCACTGCACTGCCCTAAACCCTAAAACACAAGCCCCAGCACAACCCCCTACACTGGCCAAACACAAACTGCTCTGCCCTAAACCACCAGCCCCAGCATGACCCCCTACACTGCCCGAACACCACTGCACTGCGCTAAACCGTGAAACACCACCCCCTGCATGACCCTCTACACTGCCCGAACAACACTGCACTACCCTAAACCCTGAAACACCAGCTCCAGCACGACCCCCTACACTGCCGAACACCACTGCACTGCCCTAAACCCTGAAACACCACCCCCAGCACGACCCCCTACACTGTCCGAACACCTCTGCACTGCCCTAAACCCTGGCAAACCACCCCCTGCACGGCCCCCTACACTGCGCTAACACCACTGCACTGCCCTAAACCCTGAAACACCATCCTCAGCACCACCCCTTATACTACCCAAACAACACTGCTCTTCCCAAAACCCTGAAACACCATCCCCCGCACGACCCCCTTTACTGCATGAACACCACTGCACTGCCCTAAACGGTGAAACACCAGCCCCCGCACGACCCCCTACACTGCCAGAACACTGCTGCACCACCCTAAACCTTGAAACACCAGCCCCCTCACGACCCCTACACTGCCCGACCACTGCACTGCCCAAAACCCTGAAAAACCAGCCCCCACATGTACCCCTACACTGCCCGAACACCACTGCTCTGCCCTAAACCCTAAAACACCACAACGAGCACGTCCACCTACACTGCCCGAACACCACTGCACTGCCCAGAACCCTGAAACATTAGCCCGAGCACGACCCCTACACTGCCCGAACACCACTGCACTGCCCTAAATCCTGAAACACCACACCCAGCACGACCCCCTACACTGCCCGAACACCACTGCTCTACCCTAAACCCTGAAATACCACCCCCTGCATGACCCCCTACACTGCTCAAACACCACTGCACTGCCCTAAACCCTGAAACACCAGCCCAGCCCGACCCCCTACACTGCCCGAACACCACTGTGCTGTCCTAAACCCTGAAACACTACCCCTGCACGACCCCCTACACTGCCCGAACACCACAGCACTGCCCTAAACCCTGAAACACCAGCCCCAGGACGTCTCCCTACATTTCCCAAAAACCACTGCACTACCCAAAACCTTGAAACACTAGCCCGAGCACGACCCCTACACTGACCAAACAACACTGCACTGTCCTAAACCCTGAAACATCAGCCCCGCACGACCCCCTACACTGCCCGAACACCACAGCACTGCCCTAAACCCTGAAACACCACCCCAGCATTACCCTCTACACTGCCCGAACACCACTGCTCTGCCCTAAACCCTGAAACACCACCCCCAGGACGTCTCCCTACATTTCCCAAAAACCACTGCACTACCCAAAACCTTGAAACACTAGCCTCAGCACGACATCTACACTGCCCGTAAACCAGTGCACTGCCCTAAACCCTGAAACACTAGCCCCAGTATGACCCCCTACACTTCCCGAACACCACTGAACTGCCCTAAACCCTGAAACACAAGCCCCAGCACGACCCCCTACACTGCCCGAACACAAACTGCTCTGCCTTAAACCACCAGCCCCAGCATGACCCCCTACACTACCCGAACACCACTGCACTACCCTAAACCGTGACACACCAGCCCCCACACGACCCCCTACACTGACCGAACACCACTGCACTGCCCTAAAACCTGAAACTCCAGCCCCGCACGACCCCCTACACTGCACGAACACCACTGCACTGCCCTAAACCCTGAAACACCAGCCCCCGCATGACCACCTACACTGCCCGAACACCACTGTACTGCCCTAAACACTGAAACACCAGCCGCCGCATGACCCCTACACTGCCCGAAAACCACTGCACTGCTCTAAACCCTGAAAAACCACCCACAGCACGACCCCCTATTCTGCCCGAACACCACTGCACTGCCCTAAACCCTGAAACACCACCCCCTGTACGACCCCCTACACTGCCCGAACAACACTGCACTGCCCTGAACCCTGACACACCAGCCTCGCACGACCCCTACACTGCCCGAACACCACAGCACTGCCCTAAACCCTGAAACACCACCCCAGCACGACCCCCTACACTGCCCGAACACCACTGCACTGCCCAAAACCTTGAAACACTAGCCTCAGCACGACAACTACACTGCCCGAACACCACTGCACTGCCCTAAACCCTGAAACACTAGCCCAAGTACGACCCCCTACACTGCCCAAACACCACTGCACTGCCCTAAACCCTGAAACACAAGCCCCAGAACGACCCCCTACACTGCCCGAACACCACTGCACTGCCCTAAACCCTGAAACACCACACCCAGCACGACCCCCTACACTGCCCGAACACCACTGCTCTACCCTAAACCCTGAAATACCACCCCCTGCATGACCCCCTACACTGCTCAAACACCACTGCACTGCCCTAAACCCTGAAACACCAACCCAGCCCGACCCCCTACACTGCCCGAACACCACTGTGCTGTCCTAAACCCTGAAACACCACCCCAGCATTACCATCTACACTGCCCGAACACCACTGCTCTGCCCTAAACCCTGAAACACCACCCCCAGGACGTCTCCCTACATTTCCCAAAAACCACTGCACTACCCAAAACCTTGAAACACTAGCCTCAGCACGACAACTACACTGCCCGTAAACCAGTGCACTGCCCTAAACCCTGAAACACTAGCCCCAGTACGACCCCCTACACTGCCCGAACACCACTGAACTGCCCTAAACCCTGAAACACAAGCCCCAGCACGACCCCCTACACTGCCCAAACACAAACTGCTCTGCCCTAAACCACCAGCCCCAGCATGACCCCCTACACTGCCCGAACACCACTGCACTACCCTAAACCGTGACACACCAGCCCCCACATGACCCCCTACACTGACCGAACACCACTGCACTGCCCTAAAACCTGAAACTCCAGCCCCGCACGACCCCCTACACTGCACGAACACCACTGCACTGCCCTAAACCCTGAAACACCAGCCCCCGCATGACCACCTACACTGCCCGAACACCACTGTACTGCCCTAAACACTGAAACACCAGCCGCCGCATGACCCCTACACTGCCCGAAAACCACTGCACTGCTCTAAACCCTGAAAAACCACCCACAGCACGACCCCCTACTCTGCCCGAACACCACTGCACTGCCCTAAACCCTGAAACACCACCCCCTGTACGACCCCCTACACTGCCCGAACAACACTGCACTGCCCTAAACCCTGAAACACCAGCCTCGCACGACCCCTACACTGCCCGAACACCACAGCACTGCCCTAAACCCTGAAACACCACCCCAGCACGACCCCCTACACTGCCCGAACACCACTGCACTGCCCAAAACCTTGAAACACTAGCCTCAGCACGACAACTACACTGCCCGAACACCACTGCACTGCCCTAAACCCTGAAACACTAGCCCAAGTACGACCCCCTACACTGCCCAAACACCACTGCACTGCCCTAAACCCTGAAACACAAGCCCCAGAACGACCCCCTACACTGGCCGAACACAAACTGTTCTGCCCTAAACCACCAGCCCCAGCACGACCCCCTACACTGCCCGAACACCACTGCACTGCCCAAAAACCTGAAACACCAGCCCCCGCACGACCCCTACACTGCCCGAAAACCACTGCACTGCCCTAAACCCTGAAACACCACCCCCAGCACGACCCCCTACTCTGCCCGAACACCACTGCACTGCCTTAAACCCTGACACACCACCCCCTGCATGACCCCCTACACTGCCCAAACACCACTGCACTGCCCTAAACCCTGAAACACCACCCTCAGCACGACACCTACACTGCCCAAACACCACTGCATTGTCCTAAACTCTGAAACACCAGCCCCACTCACGACCCCCTACACTGCCTGAACACCACTATCCTATCCCTGAAATACCAGCCCCAAAACGACACCCTACACTGCCCGACCACCACTGCACTACCCTAAACCCTGAAACACTAGCCCCAGCACGACCCCCTACACTGCCCGAACACCACTGCACTGCTCTAAACCCTGAAACTCCAGGCCCAGCACGACCCCGTACACTTCCCAAACACCACTGCACCGCCCTAAACCCTGAAACACCAGCAGCTGCATGACCCCCTACACTGCCCAAACACTGCTGCACCGCCCTAAAAATTGAAACACCAGCCCCCGAATTACCCCCTACACTGCCCGAACACCACTGCACTGCTCTAAACCCTGAAACTCCAGGCCCAGCACGACCCCGTACACATCCCAAACACCACTGCACCGCCCTAAACCCTGAAACACCAGCAGCTGCATGACCCCCTACAATGCCCGAACACTGCTGCACCGCCCTAAACCTTGAAACACCAGCCCCCGAATGACCCCCTACACTGTCCAAACACCACTGCACTGCCCTAAACCCTGAAACACCACCCCCAGCAAGACCCCCTACACTGCCGGAACACCACTGCACTGCCCTAAACCCTAAAACACCACCCCCAGCAAGACCCCCAACACTACCCGAACACCACTGCACTGCCCTAAACTCTGAAACACCACCCCCTGCAAGACCCCCTACGCTGCCCGAACACCACTGCATCACTGCCCTATACCCTGAAACACCACCCCCAGCACGACCCCCTACACTGCCCGAACTCCACAGCACTGCCCTAGACCCTAAAACACCACCCCCAGCAAGACACCCAACACTACCCGAACACGACTGCACTGCCCTAAACCTTAAAACAACACCCCCTGTATGACCCCCTACAGTGCCCGAACACCACTTCACTGCGCTGAACCGTGAAACACCACCTCCTGCATGACCCCATACACTGGCCGAACACCACTGCACTACCGTAAACCCTAAACCCTGAAACACCAGCTTCAGCACGACCCCCTACACTGCTGAACACCACTGCACTGCCCTAAACCCTGAAACACCACCCCCAGCACGACCCCCTACACTGTCGGAACACCACTGCACTGCCCTAAACCTTGGCACACCACCCCCTGCACGACACCCTACACTGCCCTAACACCACTGCACTGCTCTAAACCCTGAAACACCACCCTCAGCACCACCCCCTATACTGCCCAAACACCACTGCTCTGCACTAAACCCTGAAAAACCTTCCCCCGCACGACCCCCTACACTGCACAAACACAACTGCACTCCCCTAAACAGTGAAACACCAGCCTCCGCACAACACCCTACACTGCTAGAACACCACTGCACTAAACCCTGAAACACCAGACCCCGCACGATCCCCTATACTGCCCGAACACCACTGCACTGGACTAAACTCTGAAACACCAGCCCCCGCACAACCCCCTACACTGCCTGAACACCACTGCACCAAACTAAACCTGAAACACCAGCCCCCGCACAACCCCCTACTCTGCCAGAACACTGCAGCACTGCCCTAAACCTTGAAACACCAGCCCGCTCATGACCCCTACACTGCCCGACCACTGTACTGCCCTAATCCCTGAACAACAGCCCCGCACGACCCCCTACACTGCCCGAACACTACTGCTCTGCCCTAAACCCTAAAACACCACAACGAGCACGTCCACCTACACTGCCCGAACACCACTGCACTGCCCGGAACCATGAAACATTAGCCCCAGCATGACCCCCTACACTGCCCGAACACCACAGCACTATCCTAAACCCTGAAATACCACCCCCTGCATGACCCCCTACACTGCTCAAACACCACTGCACTGCCCTAAACCCTGAAACACCAACCCATTATGACCTCCTACACTGTATGAACACCACTGCACTGCCCTACACCCTGAAACACCATCCCCTGTAACACCACTGCACTGCCCTAAACCCTGACACACCACCCCCTTCACGACCCCCAACACTGACCGAACACCACTGCACTGCCCTAATCCCTGAAACACCACCCTCAGCATGGCCCCCTACACTGCCCAAAAACCACTGCAATGTCCTAAACCCTGAAACACCAGCCCCAATCACGACCCCCTACACTGCCCGAACATCACTATCCTAAACCCTGAAATACCAGCCCCAGCACTACCCCCTACACTGCCCGAACACTACTGCACTGTTCTAAACCCTGAAACTCCAGGCCCAACATTACCCTGTACACTGCCCGAACACCACTGCACCGCCCTAAACCCTGAAACACCAGCCCCTGCACGACCCCCTACACTGCCCGAACACTGCTGCACCGCCCTAAACCTTGAAACACCAGCCCCCGCACGACCCCCTACACTGCCCGAACACCACTGCTCTGCCCTAAACCCTGAAACCACACCCCCAGCAAGACCCCCTACACTGCCTGAACACCACTGCACTGCCCTAAACCCTGAAACACCACCCCCAGTAAGACCCCCTACACTGCCAGAACACCACTGCACTGCCCTAAACCCTAAAACACCACCGCCAGCAAGACCCCCAACACTACCCGAACACCACTGCACTGCCCTAAACCCTGAAACACCACCCCCTGCAAGACCCCCTACGCTGCCCGAATACCACTGAATCACTGCCCTAAACCACCATCCCCAGCACAAGCTCCTACACTGCCCGAACTCCACAGCACTGCCCTAAACCCTAAAACACCACCCCAAGCACGACCCCCTACTTTGCCCTAACACCAATGCACTGCCCTAAACCCTAAAACACCACCCCCAGCAAGACCCCCAACACTACCCGAACACCACTGCAGTGCCCTAAACCTTAAAACACCACCCCCAGCAAGACCCCCTACACTGCCCAAACACCACTGCACTGCGCTTAACCGTGAAACACCACCCCCTGCATGACAACCTACACTGCCCGAACACCACTGCACAACCCTAAACCCTGAAACACCAGCTCCAGCATGACCCCTACACTGCCGAACACCACTGCACTGCCCTAAACCCTGAAACACCACCCCCAGCACGCCCCCTACACTGTCCGAACACCACTGCACTGCCCTAAACCCTGGCACATCACCGCCTGCATGACCCCCTACACTGCCCTAACACCACTGCACTGCTCTAAACCCTGAAACACCACCCTCAGCACCACCCCCTATACGGCCCAAACACCACTGCTCTGCCCTAAACCCTGAAACACCATCCCATGCACGACCCCCTACACTACTCGAACACCACTGCATTGCCCTAAACAGTGAAACACCACCCTCCGCACAACTCCCTACACTGCCAGAACACCACTGCACTATAACCTGAAACACCAGCCCCCGCACGACCCCCTACACTGCCCGAACACCACTGCACTAAACCCTGAAACACCAGCCCCCGCACGACCCCCTACACTGCCCAAACACCACTGCACCGCCCTCCTAAAACACCAGCCCCCGCACGACCCCCTAAACTACCAGAACACTGCTGCA
Organism: Triturus cristatus; assembly: GCF_964204655.1. Classification (NCBI taxonomy): domain Eukaryota; kingdom Metazoa; phylum Chordata; class Amphibia; order Caudata; family Salamandridae; genus Triturus; species Triturus cristatus. The sequence continues at coordinate 1,165,287,091 of NC_140579.1, forward strand.
CCACCCTAAACCTTGAAACACCAGCCACCTCACGACCCCTACACTGCCCGACCACTGCACTGCCCTAAACCCTGAAACACCAGCCCTGCACGACCCCCTACACTGCCCGAACACCACTGCACTACCCTAAACCCTGAAACACCAGCCCCAGCACTACCCCCTACACTGCCCGAACACCACTGCACTGTCCTAAACTCTGAAACACCAGCCCCCGCATGACCCCCTACACTCCCCAAACACCACTGCACTTCCCTAAACCCTTAAACACCCGCCCCAGCACAACCCCCCACACTGCCATAACACCACTGCACTGCCCTAAACCCTGAAACACCAGCCCCTGCACAACCCCCTACACTGCCTGAACACCACTGCACTGCCCTAATCCCTAAAACACAAGCCCCAGCAAGACCCCCAATACTGCCCGAACACCACTGCCCTAAACCCTGAAACACCACCCCTAACAACACCCCCTACACTGCCCAAATACCACTGCCTTAAAACCCTGAAACACCACCCCTGCAAGACCCACTATGCTGCCCGAACACCACTGCATCACTGCCCTAAACCCTGAAATACCACCCCCAGCATGACCCCCTACACTGCCCGAACACCACAGCACTGCCCTATACCCTAAAACACCACCCCCAGCACGACACCCTAGACTGCCCTAACACCACGGTACTGCCCTAAACCCTAAAACACCACGCCCAGCATGACTCCCTACTCTGCCCGAACACCACTGCACTGTCCTAAACCTCAAACACCACCCCAGCACGACCCCTACACTGCACTAACACCACTGCCATGCCCTAAACAGTGAAACACCAGCCTCCGCACAACTCCCTACACTGCCAGAACACCACTGCACTAAACCCTGAAACACCAGCCCCCGCACGACCCCCTACACTGCCCGAACACCACTGCACGGCACTAAACCCTAAAACACCAGCCCCCGCATGACCCCCTACACTGCCCGAACACCACTGCACCGCCCTAAACCCTGAAACACCAGCCCCCGCACGACCCCCTACACTGCCCGAACACCACTGCACCGCCCTAAACCATAAAACACCAGCCCCCGCACAACCCCCTACACTGCTAACACCACTGCACTGCTCTAAACCATGAAACACCACCCTCAGCACCACCCCTATACTGCCCAAACACCACTGCTCTGCCCTAAAGCCTGAAACACCATCCCACACACGACCCCTACACTGCACGAACACCACTGCACCAGCCTAAACCCTGAAACACCAGCCCCTGCACGACACCCTACACTGCCCGAACACTGCTGGACCGCCCTAAACCTTGAAACACCAGCCCCGCACGACCCCCTACACTGCCTGAACACCACTGCACTGCCCTAAACCCTGAAACCACACCCCCAGCAAGACCCCCTACACTGCCTGAACATCACTGCACTGCCCTAAACCCTGAAACACCACCCCCAGCACGACGCCCTACTCTGCCCGAACACCACTGCACTGCCCTAAACCCTGACACACCACCCCCTTCACGACCCCCAACACTGACCGAACACCACTGCACTGCCCTAATCCCTGAAACACCACCCTCAGCATGGCCCCCTACACTGCCCAAAAACCACTGCAATGTCCTAAACCCTGAAACACCAGCCCCAATCACGACCCCCTACACTGCCCGAACATCACTATCCTAAACCCTGAAATACCAGCCCCAGCACTACTCCCTACACTGCCCGAACACTACTGCACTGTTCTAAACCCTGAAACTCCAGGCCCAACATTACCCTGTACACTGCCCGAACACCACTGCACCGCCCTAAACCCTGAAACACCAGCCCCTGCACGACCCCCTACACTGCCCGAACACTGCTGCACCGCCCTAAACCTTGAAACACCAGCCCCCGCACGACCCCCTACACTGCCCGAACACCACTGCTCTGCCCTAAACCCTGAAACCACACCCCCAGCAAGACACCCTACACTGCCTGAACACCACTGCACTGCCCTAAACCCTGAAACACCACCCCCAGTAAGACCCCCTACACTGCCAGAACACCACTGCACTGCCCTAAACCCTAAAACACCACCGCCAGCAAGACCCCCAACACTACCCGAACACCACTGCACTGCCCTAAACCCTGAAACACCACCCCCTGCAAGACCCCCTACGCTGCCCGAACACCACTGAATCACTGCCCTAAACCACCATCCCCAGCACAAGCTCCTACACTGCCCGAACTCCACAGCACTGCCCTAAACCCTAAAACACCACCCCAAGCACGACCCCCTACTTTGCCCTAACACCAATGCACTGCCCTAAACCCTAAAACACCACCCCCAGCAAGACCCCCAACACTACCCGAACACCACTGCAGTGCCCTAAACCTTAAAACACCACCCCCAGCAAGACCCCCTACACTGCCCAAACACCACTGCACTGCACTTAACCGTGAAACACCACCCCCTGCATGACAACCTACACTGCCCGAACACCACTGCACTACCCTAAACCCTGAAACACCAGCTCCAGCATGACCCCTACACTGCCGAACACCACTGCACTGCCCTAAACCCTGAAACACCACCCCCAGCACGACCCCCTACACTGTCCAAACACCACTGCACTGCCCTAAACCCTGGCACATCACCGCCTGCATGACCCCCTACACTGCCCTAACACCACTGCACTACTCTAAACCCTGAAACACCACCCTCAGCACCACCCCCTATACGGCCCAAACACCACTGCTCTGCCCTAAACCCTGAAACACCATCCCATGCACGACCCCCTACACTACTCAAACACCACTGCATTGCCCTAAACAGTGAAACACCACCCTCCGCACAACTCCCTACACTGCCAGAACACCACTGCACTATAACCTGAAACACCAGCCCCCGCACGACCCCCTACACTGCCCGAACACCACTGCACTAAACCCTGAAACACCAGCCCCCGCACGACCCCCTACACTGCCCAAACACCACTGCACCGCCCTCCTAAAACACCAGCCCCCGCACGACCCCCTACACTACCAGAACACTGCTGCACCACCCTAAACCTTGAAACACCAGCCACCTCACGACCCCTACACTGCCCGACCACTGCACTGCCCTAAACCCTGAAACACCAGCCCTGCACGACCCCCTACACTGCCCGAACACCACTGCACTACCCTAAACCCTGAAACACCAGCCCCAGCACTACCCCCTACACTGCCCGAACACCACTGCACTGTCCTAAACTCTGAAACACCAGCCCCCGCATGACCCCCTACACTCCCCAAACACCACTGCACTTCCCTAAACCCTTAAACACCAGCCCCAGCACAACCCCCCACACTGCCATAACACCACTGCACTGCCCTAAACCCTGAAACACCAGCCCCTGCACAACCCCCTACACTGCCTGAACACCACTGCACTGCCCTAATCCCTAAAACACAAGCCCCAGCAAGACCCCCAATACTGCCCGAACACCACTGCCCTAAACCCTGAAACACCACCCCTAACAACACCCCCTACACTGCCCGAATACCACTGCCTTAAAACCCTGAAACACCACCCCTGCAAGACCCACTATGCTGCCCGAACACCACTGCATCACTGCCCTAAACCCTGAAATACCACCCCCAGCATGACCCCCTACACTGCCCGAACACCACAGCACTGCCCTATACCCTAAAACACCACCCCCAGCACGACACCCTAGACTGCCCTAACACCACGGTACTGCCCTAAACCCTAAAACACCACGCCCAGCACGACTCCCTACTCTGCCAGAACACCACTGCACTGTCCTAAACCTCAAACACCACCCCAGCACGACCCCTACACTGCACTAACACCACTGCCATGCCCTAAACAGTGAAACACCAGCCTCCGCACAACTCCCTACACTGCCAGAACACCACTGCACTAAACCCTGAAACACCAGCCCCCGCACGACCCCCTACACTGCCCGAACACCACTGCACGGCACTAAACCCTAAAACACCAGCCCCCGCACGACCCCCTACACTGCCCGAACACCACTGCACCGCCCTAAACCCTGAAACACCAGCCCCCGCACGACCCCCTACACTGCCCGAACACCACTGCACCGCCCTAAACCATAAAACACCAGCCCCCGCACGACCCCCTACACTGCCCGAACACCACTGCACTGCCCTAAACCCTGAAACACCAGCCCCCGCACGACCCCCTACACTGCCCGAACACCACTGCACTACCCTAAACCCTGAAACACCAGCCCCAGCACTACCCCCTACACTGCCCGAACACCAATGCACTGTCCTAAACCCTGAAACACCAGCCCCCGCATGACCCCCTACACTCCCCAAACACCACTGCACTGCCCTAAACCCTGAAACACCAGCCCCAGCACAACCCCCCACACTGCCATAACACCACTGCACTGTCCTAAACTCTGTAACACCAGCCCCCATATGACCCCCTACACTCCCCAAACACCACTGCACTGCCCTAAACCCTGAAACACCAGCCCCAGCACAACCCCCCACACTACCAGAACACTTCTGCACCGCCCTAAACCTTGAAACACCAGCCACCTCACGACCCCTACACTGCCCAACCACTGCACTGCCCTAAACCCTGAAACACCAGCCCCCGCACGACCCCCTACACTGCCCGAACACCACTGCACTACCCTAAACCCTGAAACACCAGCCCCAGCACTACCCCCTACACTACCCGAACACCACTGCACTGTCCTAAACCCTGAAACACCAGCCCCCGCATGACCCCCTACACTCCCCAAACAACACTGCACTGCCCTAAACCCTGAAACACCAGCCCCAGCACAACCCCCCACACTGCCATAACACCACTGCACTGCCCTAAACCCTGAAACACCAGCCCCTGCACAACCCCCTACACTGCCCGAACACCACTGCACTGCCCTAAACCCTAAAACACAAGCCCCAGCAAGACCCCTGTTAGAATCCGGGGTCTCTGGTTGGCGCAGGTATGCACTTGCGACAAGCAGGGACCCTTTCCTCTAAGTCAGGGCGTAGGATTACCTCTTTAAAAATAACCCCTGCTCACCCTCTAGGTAACGTGGCGCGAGCAGTCAGGCTAGATTTCCAGACGGCATTAGGTTAAGCGTTCAAGATATCCCACACAATAATCACCACCCCACCACACAAAGACACAAGGCTGTATTTATCTCAAAATAAAGTTCTTTATATAAAAGATTTCTTCAAGCAGGATGTCAAAATACAGTTCTCTCACTTAAATAAGGTTCCAGTTACTTTTAAATGCTTTTAGGCAGTCCACAGCTCTTAAAATGGCACTTTCTGTTAAAAAAAAGCTTCTTTGGGGTATTGTGCGCTTCGTAGCGCCTCCGGTACGCTTCGTACCGCTATCTGGGCCCGTCATGCCGTTTCTCACGCTTCTCGCGTGAGGACGCGTATGCTGGATGCGAACCGTACGGACCGTACCCTCGTAGGTACGCGTCGTACACGTTCGGGACGTCTCGTGCCAAACCCCACGCTTCCCGCGTGATCGCCGGCAATGCTTTTGGTGCTGTACGGACCGTACAGATGCAGGGACTCGCCGTACACGGACGGCAGAGCAGGTACGGCTCGTACAAAGGGCAGTACGACTCGTACCAAGGCGCGCTGGTCACAATACCTTGGTTTCTTGGTAGAGGAAGTTCGTGGCGGCCTCGTAGTCCCGCACAAAGGCGTCCCATGACGCGCTTCAGTCCCTGACCTCCAGGGGGCGGCGAGGCTGCGTGGGGCGCTCAGGGAGGATCTCAGTGGCCACGATGATTGCAGGAGCGGGAGGGGCGGCTCGGGGGTGATTCTTAGCGCTTGGCAGTGCTGTCGGCTTCTCTCAGGGTGGCGAACCAGATGCTCGGTGCCCTCACAGGGATCTCAGCGGCGCAGGGTCGCAGAGGCTCGGCGTTTGGACGTCCGGGATCTCTTCTTTACGTTGCGAGCTACAGCTCAGGGGGCAGTTGCTTGCTGGGCTAGGGCCAGGAAGGCCGGCCTTGGCAGTACTCACAGCAGCCCCAGTGGCAGACGTCGTGGTGCTCGGAGAGAGAGGGGGGCACACAGGTTCTCTGGGGGTCAGCGTGACAGGATCACCTCCAGCAGCTCCTCTTTTCCTTGGGGGAAGGTAGCGCCCACTGTTCCTGGGGCGCAGTTCAGGGGGCAAGTTCACCAGCAAGCCCTTGGAGATTGTTCAAAGCACAAGTTGATTCAAAAGTCTTTTCCTTTATTCTTTTCCTCTCCTTCTTGCAGCAAGGCACCCACCACAAGCCAGTCTCACAGGTCAGAGACAGTAGTCCTCCATGCAGCTTTCCCAGGTCCTTCTCTTCAGGCAGAGTTTCTTCTTGGCGCAAACAGGATCTGATTTCTTAGGAGCAGGGCTCCTTCTTTTATAGCACAATTCTTTTGTTCTTTGTCGCCAGGGGGCCTGGGCCTGGCTCAGTCCAGTTTTGGAGCACTTTGTTGTGGTGACTCTGCTCTTTCCTTTCAGCAGCAGGGCAGAGACATCAGCCCCTCCACAGGGGGCGGAGCCGGCATTGTGGTGGCAGAGCACAGGTCTATTCAGAGTCAAAGGTGTACTCCTCCCACCCATCCTGGTGTAAACTCTCTACCCACCACCTGGCAGCCAGCCTGTCTCCTGGAATTCCCCAGCCCTGCGCCTTACTGTTACTAGGCAGAACACACACACACAGCAGCGGCGGACTGAAATTGCCAGGTCAGTAAATACTAACTTTCTAAAAGTAGTATTTACAAACGCAGGATATTAAAATAAACTTTACTAAAAGAAGTATTTTATTATTCTGAGTTCAGGCATACTAAACTTGACTTTCTACCATGCTCTATGAGTCCACTGGGATTACAGCGTGTAGTAATTCCAGCAGCCCATTCTGGCCTATGGAGAGCAGGTAGTGAAAAACGAAAATGGCTGTAATTCACTATTAAGACATGCCACACACATCAGGGCATGTCCTACCTTATGCCTACAATGCACCCTGCCCTTGGGCCTACCAGAGGGGTGACTAATATCTAGTTAAGGGAAGGTTTAGGGACTGGCAAGTGGGTGCACTTGCGCAATCAGCGCGACAGTACCAGACTGCACACAGGTTCTGCAGTGGCAGACCTTAGACACATTTTACCAGGCTGCGTCTGTGGGTGGCACAGCCAGTGCTGCAGTCCCACCAGCAGCATTTGCATTTACAAGCCCTGGCACTCCTGGTGCACTTTACTAGGGGCTGATAGTAAACCAAATAAGCCAAACATGGACACCAATCAATGTATACTTTTCAAAAGGGAGCACTTGCACTGTGGCACTGATTAGCAGTGGCACAGTGCCCTGAGCAGCTAACACCAACAAAACACATGAGGCACATCAGCAAAAAGTGGAAGGGAAACTCACGCCAAGGTGCCAGGTCTAACACGTGTCCCCTCCAGCTGAAATGTGGGGGGAACTACCCTACCCCAGGGAGTTCCTCTTCACTAAGGCAGAAAAACCTGGACAGACCGTCAGCATTGGCGTGATCTGTGCCAGGGCGTTGCTCCACCGTAAAGTCCATATCCTGTAGGGAGATGGACCACCTCAACAGTTTTGGGTTCTCACCCCTCATTTGCATCAACCATCTGAGGGGCCTGTGGTCAGTCTGAACCCGGAAGTGAGTCCCAAACAAGTAGGGCCTCAGCTTCTTCAGCGCCCAGACCACAGCAAATGCTTCTCGCTCTATCGCACTCCACCTCTGTTCCCGTGGAAGTAACCTCCTACTAATAAAGGCTACAGGTTGGTCCCAGCCCTCCTCAGTCATCTGTGAGAGAACAGCCCCTACACCATGCTCTGATGCGTCTGTCTGCACTAGGAATTCTTTGGAGAAGTCAGGAGCCAAGAGCACGGGCGCCGTGCACATGGCAGATTTCAGGGTGTCAAAGGCCTTCTGACAGGTGTCCGTCCATATCACTTTTCTGGGCTGCTTCTTCGATGTCAGCTCTGTCAAGGGGGCACCGATGCTGCCATACCCCTTGACAAACCTCCTGTAGTACCCTGTGAGTCCTAAAAAGGCCCTCACCTCCGTCTGGGTCTTTGGGGGCTCCCAAGTCAGGATGGTTTCGATCTTGGGTTGTAGGGGCGCCACCTGGCCGCTCCCTACTTGGTGTCCCAAGTACACCACGGAACCCTGCCCTATCTGACACTTGCTTGCCTTGATCGTGAGGCCTGCCTTGCGCAGCGCCATCAACACTTCCCAGAGATGTTGCAGGTGCTCTTTCCATGTGCCACTGAACACTGTGATGTCATCCAGGTAGGCGGCGCTGAACTCGATCAGCCCAGCCAACACCTGGTTGACCAACCTCTGGAAGGTGGCAGGGGCATTCTTCATCCCAAATGGCATAACCCGGAACTGGAAATGCCCATCTGGTGTGGAAAATGCTGACCTCTCTTTGGCCCCATCAGTTAAGGCGATCTGCCAGTACCCAGACGTTAAATCAAACGTGCTGAGGTACCGTGCAGCCCCTAACCGATCGATGAGCTCATCAGCTCTGGGGATGAGGTGCAAGTCAGTCTTCGTGACTGAATTGAGTCCTCTGTAGTCCACACAGAACCAGAGTTCGGGTGTGGCACCCGGCGCTGCAGCCTTTGGGACCAAGACTACTGGGCTGGTCCAAGGACTGCTGGAGGACTCAACCACCCCAAGAGCAAGCATCTTTGAGACCTCCTCTTTGATGCAGGCTCTGACCCTGTCAGTTACCCGGTAAGCCTTGTGCTTCACAGGTAAGCTGTCTCCTGTATCCACATCATGGAGGCACCAATCTGTGATACCAGGAACCAGGGAGAACAGGTCAGGAAACTGCCCCAGCAGCTGGCGGCAGTCATCCTGTTGCTCAGGGGTCAGGGTGAGTGAGAGGTTAACTCCATCCACTGACCCGTCTTGCTCTGAGGCTACCAGGAGGTCAGGAAGAGGCTCAGACTCCTCCTCCGTCCCATCATCTGTGGCCAAGAGCATGCCCACTTCGGACCTATCCAAGTGGGGCTTCAGTCGATTGACATGGAGGACCCTCAAGGGGTTCCTAGGAGACTGCAAGTCCACCAAGTAGGTGACAGAACTCTTGCGCTCCACAATCTCAAAGGGTCCTGTCCACTTGTCCTGGAGTGCACAAGGCTCCACAGGGGCCAGGACCCATACCTTTTGACCAGGTTGAAGCTCAACCAGAGTGGCATTCTGGTCGTACCACCGCCTCATTTCC